>NC_092498.1:158763120-161238667 GCF_047511675.1 Marmota flaviventris | reverse complement strand
TGTCCAGCCTCGTCAGCCAGGAGACTCTGATACTCCGGACACACAGGACGTCCTTCTCTTTCCTAATTCACAGCCAGCGGCTTCACGCTACCGTACTAATGCACTGGTTCTCAGAGGCTTCCCAGGTCTTCATCAGGTGGAGCTGGTGGCCCTTCTCATGGATTCCTCTAGCACTGAGGAGGACTGAACTACAGCATGGGGCCTCAGTCAATGATGCTCTAAAGTGTGGGGCTGGCTTCTTTCACTAGCATGAGAGTCTCCAGCTCCATCCATTTACCAGCAAATGCCATCATTTCATTCTTCTTTATGGCTGAGTAATAGCCCATTATGTACCACATTTTCTTCATCCATTCATCTGTTGAAGGGCACCTAGGTTGGCTTTGTAGCTTAGCTATTGTAAATTGAGCTGCGATACAAAAACCCGAATGTTTTGTCTGATATGTGCAGGCTAACACACAATAAGGGGAGGAGGAAAGAAGGGAAGGTCACCAATTAGACAAAGGGGAATGAGGGGAAGGGAGGGGATGGGAATAGGAAAGACAGTGGAGTGAATGGGACAGAACTTTCCCATGTTCATACATGAACACACGACCAGGGACACTCCACATCATGTCCCACCACAGGAATGGGGAGTTAGACTCCATGTTTGTGTGATAGGTCAGAATACACTCCTTTCTCCCCAGCAGTAGCCCCACGTAGAGGTGACCATGGGACAAGACAAGGACTGACGTCCTCCCTCGCCTCACCGACCCGTGTTCCAGCTCTGCCGAGCGGTTTCTCCATCAGCTCCCTGCACCCCGTCTCTGAGGTCTGGGGCGGGAAGAGGACCTGTGTTCTCTGGGGGTTGGATGATGAACCTTGGAGGAGGTGAACTGACGGACAGTGACAACAGAGGAGAAGGAACCAGAAGGACGTGGGGGTGAAGGCCAGGGAACACGTGTCCTCTGAGGAACTCTGGGGGCAGTCTGCAAGAAGAGGGTGGACAGGACCACAGCGCTGAGCGGACGGGGTGGTGGGGAGTGGGAGAATTCTACAGAAGTCCCTCCAAATAGAGCTCTGTGATGTCCTCGAAGATCGAGGGGAGGGCTACGAGTTTGGCGATCCCTTGTGTTGTCTAAGGGGCCTCCTGGAGGACAACATCTGACTTAAACACCCTGACTGGACACACAGGCACCATCAGGCACACACGGCTGCAGAGACCCAGCGCGCGTCCATTTCCCTCCTGAGGAGGGGACAGAACTAAGATCGGGGGCATTAGAACATGGCCCCCAGGCTCAGCACACGGTGCCTCCGGGCAAGTTCTCTGGGTGGTCATGATTTCCCCTGATCCTTGCACAATCGTGTGAAGAAAAGGAGTTTCCGGGTGAGGGAACAAGGACTCTAAAAGACTAAGAACCGACAAAGGGTCAGAGAGCCAGGAAACAGACGAGACTACCCAGAGTCTAAGTCATCTTCCCCCTAAACTGTTCTGTGCCTTCTACAGATGCTCCTAGAGGCCACTCAACGCCCACACGTGGACCCCAGGAGGGTCTCATCCAGGACTCTCTCAGGTGCTATGGCTGGGAAATCCTTGATACATTAACTAGAGAGGAAAATTTTGTTTCCTTTCTGGGTTCTAAAATAGAACCTGGTGCCCCTTTTCACAAAGGAGAGAGACTCTCTTTTTTTGTTCTTTCTGGTAGCACAGCAAGAATATGGGCCAGGTGCGGTGGAAGTCGCCTGTAATCCTAGCAGCTCGGGAGGCTAAGGCAGGAGGATCACAAGTGTAAGGCCAGCCTCAGCAACTTAGCAAGGTCCTAAGCAACTCAGAGAGACCCTGACTGAAAATCAAAAATAAAAACGGTTGGGGATGTGGCTCACTGGTTAAGCACTCCTGGGTTCAAGCCCTATTACCACCCCCCCCCCAAAATAATAATAATATGGACTGGCATTACCCTTAAAAACCTACTATGTGCCAATCCAATTAGTGGCACATAGTAGGTCTCCCAAAAATAGACTGAGTCATTCAAGTCCAAGGTGAACCTATGTCCTGGTCTGTTCTGTATAAGAAGTCCCCAAGCTTCTGAGTGTCCTCCTGGGAATGTCTGGCTGGATTTCCTTCCTGCCACCCCTCCACCAGGGCAGGGCCATCCTTGAACAGTGTGGCGAAAACCCAAAGAATCAAGCCCTAAGCTTCCCACATGCAAAGTTGCAAGACAGACTCATGAATCTGGGCTGGGAGGAGACCCAGAGCTCCCTAGGGGACCGGCTGTTGTGTCCATTGGCTCCTGGCCAACCCCTCACCAAATCCAACCCCATGGCTGACTACCTCTGGTTTGTTGGATTTCAAAACACACACTCAGACAAAAAGCCAAGAGAGGGTGGCTGGGTTCTGTGGGCCACAGTCCAAGCAGCAGCCAGTCGGCTGGTGGCCTCCATCAGGAGCCGGGCAGCACGGCCTGCCCATCTGCAGTGCTCTGGACCTGGATCTATACCTTTGCACGGAGCAGATCCAGGATCCCACAGCTTCTGCCCCCATATAGTCCACAAGGACCAGGGCTGCCTGGCATGCAAACAGCCACCCAAGACCACCGGGGAAGAGCAGACCAGAATATGCCCCAGCAGGTCCAAGCAACCACAGTATTTTATTTTACTTTCTGTAGCAGCCAGTGTTTCCCCGAGAAACCGAACCAATAGGAGACAGAGAAAGAGGTTTATCTAAAGCATTGGCCCCTGCGTTCCTCAGGGCTGGCAAGTCTGAAGTCTGTAGGGCCCTCGAGGAGGCTGAAGGTGAGGTCTGAGTCCTTATGGCAGCCTGGAGGCTCAGGCAGGGATTATGCTACAGTCCAGAGACAGAACTCCTTCCTCCTTGGGAGACCCTCTGTCTTTTCCCTTCTGATCTTCACCTGATTGCAATAAGGCATACCCATGCTGGGAGCCATTAGCCAAGTAGGTATGACAATTTCCTTGCCAGCGTACCCCATGTTGCAGTGACATTGAATGTAGGTGACCTTGCTCAAGGACCAAGGCGGATTAGGGTGTTCCCGGTTTAAGATAATCGTGTTTAGGGCGTTCCCAGTTTAGGTTCCAGGTTTAAGGTTTAAGATTATTCCTGCTGGGAATAGGGCGTATCCTGCTGCCTGAGTTCCCCTTGAGTTCTCACGGGATTCAGACAGTATGTTTTGGAGATAGAAGCCCAGTGGATGTGGATTTGGGCAGAGAACGTGGATTTCCCCAGAACGTGATTGTAGACGGCTGGTGTGAGTTCGGGAATAAAGAGTTGCAGTTTGAATCTACAAGCTGTGTGGTGGCTCGTGATTTTGTGCCCAGCCAGACTGCGGCAACCCACATTGCAGAGGGAAATATGTTCTACTTAAACCTGACTAATGATAAACGTCAATCATATCTAAAAATACCCTCACAGCTGGGCACGGTAGTGCACACCTGGAATCCCAGCATCTCAGGAGGCTGAGGCAGGAGGATGGTGAGTTCAAAGCCAGCCTCGGCAAAAGCAAGGCTCTAAGCAACTCAGTGAGACCCTTTCTCTAAATAAAATAGAAAATAGATCTGGGGATGTGGTCAAGTGCCCCTGAGTTCAATTTCCGGTACCCACCCCCCCCCAAAAAAAAAGAATACCCTCATAGAAACATCTAGACAAACCTTTAACTATTAAAACAAGTGGGTACCACAGCCTAACCATGAAATCAATGGCCATACCTTAATCTAACACATAGAATGAACACATAGATGGTTTTCAATCATCTTTGGACTGTGGGGACCCCCACTGAGGCACATGCTATTTGCATATCATAAAATTCACCCCCATTCTAAGGGTACAAATTCACCATTTTCAATAAGTTTACTGAGTTATGGAACCATCACCACACTCCAGTTCTAGAAGATTTTGATCATGTCAGTAAAATCGCTCACATCTATGGCAATCTTTTTTTTTAATTTTCAAAGGACACATAATGATCACACACATTTATAGGTCATAGCGGGACATTTCAATACATGTGTACAGTTTGTCATGACCAGACAGGGGTAACTGGTACCCATCACCTTCGATCTTTACCATCTGTCTGGGGGTGAACATCCCCTCTGCTAGCCACTGGGAAATCAACACTTCACTTGTCTACCAGAGATCCTCCTGGGCTGCGGAACTCCTGTTCCCCATCCTCGGTCCACCTCGCCCTCCCCAACGCCCTTCCCAAGCCCTGGTGACCTCTATTCGACACTCTCCCTTTATGAGATCAGTTTTCTAGCTTCCACACGTACATGAAGACATGTATCTGTGTTTCAGTGCCTGACTCCTTTGACGTAACCTAACATTCCAGCCGTGTGATAAAGTAATCTGATTACTTCACTTGGAAGAAACAGGTAGAATCCTAAGGCTGTTTCCACCCAACACCCAAGTCCCACCACTGTGAATCCTGTCAATCACCCTTTGCACACCTGCAGTTGGGTGAGGAATTTTAGGGGTCACGCACTCCGGTGGCTTTAGCTGTGCATCTGGGCTGACGCCCCTGGCCTAAGTGTTCTCTAACCCTCCACTCCCTCTATTTCTCTGACCACTCTGTGCGACTAAACCCCCATCAGTCATACTGGAAACTGCAGGCTCCTTCCATGTCTCCATCTCAGATCCTGTCCCAAACAACCATCCTTCATCCCTTGGCCAAAAGGGGTCTTCTTCTCCTCCTCCTCCTCCTTCTTCTTTTTTTTTTAATTTGTTGGTTTTAGTTATACATGGCAGTAGAGTGCATTTTGACCTATCATACATACATGGAGTCTAGCTTCCCATTCTTGTGGTTGGACATGATGTGGGGTTTCCCTGGTCGTGTGTTCATATATGAACACGGAAAGTTCTGTCCCATTCACTCCACTGTCTTTCCCATTCCCATCCCCCTCCCTTCCCTTCATGCCCCTTGTCTCATCCAGTGAACTTCTATTCTTCCCTCTCCCATCTGCCCATTTATTATGAGTTAGCATCTGCACATCAGAGACAACATTCAGCCTTTGGTTTGGGGGATTGGCTTATTTCACTTAGCATTAGAGTCACTAGTTCCATTCACTTACTGGCAAATGCCATAGTTTTATTTTTCTTTATGGCTAAGTAATATTCCATTGTGTATATAGACCACATTTTCTTTATCCATTCATCTGTTGAAGGGCACCTAGGTTGGTTCCATAGCTTAGCTATTGTGAATGGGGCTGCTATAAACATTGATGTGGCTGCTTCACTGTAGTATGCTGATTTTAAGTCCTTTGGGTTCATGCCAAGGAGTGGGATAGCTGGGTCAAATGGTGGTTCCATTCCTAGTTTTCTGAGGAATCTCCATACTGCTTTCCAGAGTGGTTGCACCAATTTGCAGTCCTACCAGCAGTGTAGGAGTGTGTCTCTTCCCCCACATCCTCACCAACACTTATTGTTCCCTGTATTCCTGGTAATTGCCCCTTTGACTGGAGGGAGACAGTCTTCTAAAGTGCCATCACCCTTTGCTTAGAGCCCTTCCAGGACCCTCACCCTCCACTGTCCACTACAGAGGTGGCATCCACACTCTCCATAACACACCCCAGACTTGCTCCAGCGCAGCTCCTGGCCGTGCTCTGGCTCCGTCCCCGGCCACTCCCACTTTATAAGCCCCGACTGCTTTTCCTAAGCCCAGCTGCTCCCACCGGTGCTGTGCATGCTGTGAAGGTGGGGCGGCCATTGCCAAAACATCCACCTTCCCTTGGGATTCTCAGCTGCACCAGGATCTGTTCTGGAAGCTTGTAGGATACTGCAGGGAAGTCTGGGCTCGGCCAAGCACGTGGCCCAGGGCTACCATGTTCTTCCTTCCCCCCAGAGGGTCCTGTTCTCACTTAGGGGCCTTGGCAGTTGGCCGTCCAGGAGACCCAAGGCCCCTGTGTGGCTTCAGATGTGGGAGGGTCATCCCTACTCACTGGGGAAGAGGCAGCAGAGAGGAATGAGCCGTGGGGCATGGAGAGAACTGAGCGTCTCCTAACAGTGGGAAGAGGAGAGGAATTAACTGTGCACTTAGAGATGTGGATCCCCCCACCCGGGGCCAGCAATGGAGGGGGAAGGAATGTGGGGTAAGGGCCATCCATCTGCTCTGCATGACAAACTCAGGAAACCACGTTCACTTTTGTTTACAGAATTCAGTCATTTGGTGGGGGTGGGAGTGGGGTACCAGGGATTGAACTCAGGGGCACTTGAGCACTGAGCCCCTTCCCCAGCCCTATTTTGTATTTTATTTAGAGACAGGGTCTCACTGAAGTTGCTTAGGGTCTCGCTAGATTGCTGAGGCTGGCTTTGAACTCACAATCCTCCTGCCTCAGCCTCCCTAGCCGCTAGGATCATACAGGCGCGTGCCACCGCAACGCCAGGATCAGTCTTTTATTTTGATCACAGAAATCCCAGTGTTTCTCTATTTTTTCCTCCATGGCATTTATTTTAATAAGCTAACAACAAGGATATTTATTAGATTACTCTTGATCTCTCTTTCCAATAATTTGAGGGTAAGTAGAAACAAAGCAGCCTGGGTCTCTTGACAAGCATGCCCTAGGGGGACTTGTTCCCCCTTCAATGACCGCCATTGGAGGCCCTGTGAAATTGTCATGGTAACCATTCAACTATTAATCAGTTGAAAAGATGATGACAAAGTCCATCCATCCCTCTGCATGGACATCTGCCATGAAAACCGATCCTCTGATCTCAGCCACTTCTGATCCCTTCCATCATTAGGCACTGTCTTCCTCAGTCTTCCTCCAGAAGGCTCCAAGGTGGCTCAGGGGAAAATGGGGCAGAAGAAACACGGCAAGCCCAGCACGCAAAGCGTGGGCAGGTTCAGGCGACCTTCCCAGCTTAAGACTCACTCTGAAGCATCTGTCCCAGCCCCACCCAAGAAACTGCATTTGAGGCCCAAGCTACACATCAAAATCTAACAGAGAGTCAAGAAGTGCCGACCACGTGGTAGGCCCTGAGCTAGGTGGCGACCCCAGGACCTTGAACACGACCCATAAGGACTGTCCCTTCAGGGAGCTTACAGTCCAGTGGGGAAGATGGACCACAGACGAGGAATCAAATGAGGGAACGGGATGAGTTAGACGGGGCCCCGGAGGAAACAGAGAGATTGACAGCACACCAGAGACAGGGAGGGTCACGAGTGGAAGACCCTGAGGTTCACAGAGAGCTGCCCTGTGGGGAACAGGGACAACCACAGGCTGGGCAGGAGGGTCAGCCAATGCCAGGAAGCTGAGGCTGGACCGAGCCGGGTGTTCCAGAAGCAGAGGAGGCTGCCATGGCCCAGCTCGGTGCAGTGAACCGGATCAGAGCCTGAGGGCCCTCGGGATCCACCCAATGGAACCAGACCCATCATTGGCTCTGGAAAGAGGGCAAGCAGCCGTAAGAGTGCCATCCACAATGGCGGATGAGGTGGCTTGAGGGCAAGCATCACAGGTGAACTTCACACGCCAACTCACACTTGGCCAGCAACACTCGCTCGATGTGACACGGGTGGCACCAAGGCCACCGTCTTTCAGAAAAGCAGTCTAAGCAGGGAGGGGTCCCCTCTCAGGGTTTTCCTGCAGCTGTTGAGCGGTGGTAGGGCTGGGATTGGGACCCAGGCAGCCCATCCTGGACCCTCACCTCTCCGCCCCTGCCCAATCCAGGGGTCAGCTCCAGAGCCTCGCTTAGGTCTTGCAGTAATGGGGACTCAGGTCGGCGCACCACCACCCAGGCAAAAAACCAAGCCATCTTAGATAACGAGGCAGGAAGACAAAAGCCATTAGTCCCAATTTTCTAGTGGAGCTGCACAAGATTCTGCCTGCCGCCCACACCCTCTTTTATTAAGCTATAATAAGCCTCAGATGAAAACTGTTGCCATAGGTGAAACTCACTTTAACATATGGTTGATCCAAGCAAAGAAAAACATGCTCAAAGTGCGTTTTGAAATTTCATTTTACTTGTAAAAAATTGTTTTTTCAGATCATTTATCGTGTCTCTGGTCTGCTGACGCATTCCAAACACCAGGGTTTGGACACGTGTCAGGGTCCTGGAGTTGCCTGGTAAACTGACACCAAAGGTCCTCTGCCCCACCACCTGCTCCGACCTGGCTGAATGTGGCTTTCACTGTCTGATCGGGTGCGTTTGGGTTTGGTAAACTTGGTGAAGGACAACGTGTTTCTAACTTGAAGCTGGCTGGGATGTGTAAGCAGGATAAGTGCAGCTACTCGGATGCCCTGAGCTGAGGAAGGTTTTCCTCTCTGCAAGGGGCACAGGTATCCTGCTCCCTGGGAGGTGAGCGAAGGGGCAGGGAGCAGGGACCGAATTGGGAAAGGGTGGAAGATGGGAAGGATCCGAGCTTCCTCTTGGCTATCATTGAACTTGGCCAGCGGCTGACGCCTCATGAGCATTTAGTACCAGGCGGGGTCCCAGACGCTTCTCAGGTGTCAACCGCCTTTTCCTTACCGCAGGTCCATGAAGCAGACCTCATTAGCCATGCCCATTTGACTCGCTTAGCAAAACAGTCACTGATGTGCAAGGTCCCCAGCACCAAGAGGTAGATAGATGCTCTTGGATGATGCACATGTGTGGCCCCGGGAGACCCTCAAGGCCTGCATGGTTCTGGATCAGAGGGGAAGCTTCTTCCTGACCCATCTAGACCAACAACACCCCACCCCCACCCACCGGACGCCAGTTCCCAAACCTGGTCCACTTGCATTTAACCGTGAGGATGTCGAGTCTCTGGCCCGCCACCCATCTCCGAGGCCATTTCTACATTTTCTGTACACATCACGTCTACTCTTTTAATCTAGTGTTATGCAAGCTTACTAAGTTTTTGTTTGAATATATTTATTTTAAAGGGGAACTTGATAATCTCATAGAAAAAACCAATATACTCTGCTATAAATAGAAACCAACCATGATTTTAAAATCCATGAAATGTCCTGAACAAATATATAAAGACAGAAAGTAAATTAATGGTTGCCCAGAGCTGGGCCCGGGAGGGGAACTGGAGGATGGTGGCTAAGGGTCACAAGTTTTCCTCTTGAGGTAGTAAAAATATTTGAAAAATTTCATGACAGATACACGACTCTATACTAAAAGCCATTGAATTGTATACTTTCAAAGGGTGAATGGTGTAGCATGTAAATTATATCCCACTAAAAGCTGGTTTTTTTCAAGTCACTATTAATGACTTCACTTTAAAAGAGAAATAAAAGGAAAGTATCGTTTTTTTTTTTAAAAAAAAGCACACACACACACACAAAAAGGCAAAATCCTACTTAGACCCTACAGTTTCCCAGCTGACAGCTCCGAGGATCTACTTTCTCTGTTAAAAAAAGGAAAGGCAAAAATAAATCCACTTCCACACACACTGAAAGATAATAATAAAAAAGGCACACAATAACAAGTGCTGGCAAGATGTGGAGAAATAGTGAGCCGCACACGCGGCTGGTGGGAATGGGAAATGGTGAGATCAACTTGGAAAACCAGCGCGCGATGCCTTGAATGTTAAATCACAGAAATCCCTGCCAGGTACGGTGGGGCACACCTGCAATCCCAGCAGCTTGGGAGGCTGAGGCAGGAGGATCTCGAGTTCAAAGCCAGCCTCAGCAACTTAGCAAGGCCCTAAGCAACTCAGTGAGACCCTGTCTCTAAACAGAACATAAAAAAGGGCTGAGGATGTGGCTCAGTGGTTAAACACCCACTGGGTTCAATCCCTGGGACCAAAAAAAAAAAAAAAAACCCTTGAAAAACTAAAACAAGACAAAACAAAAAAAACCCCAGAAATACCATTATGATTTAGCAATTCCACTCCTAGAAACATAAATCCAAGAGAACTGAGAACATGTGCAAAAGCACATATGCAAATACGTACGGTAGCATTACTCGTAACAGCCCCAATGGGAAACAGCCCGAATGTCCAGCCAGGTGGAGTGTCACACAGCAAAGCCTGAGTCGGCCTAGCCAGGAGTGAAGCACTGACCCTCGCTACAACATAGAACAACCCGAGAGTGTAACGCTGAAGTCAAAGAAGTCTGACACAGAAGGCCACACATGGAAGGATGACGTTCGTATGACATGCCCAGAATAGACAGAAAGTAAATTAGGGGCTGCCTGGGAGGGGCTCGGGGAGGGTGTCGGTGGAAATGCAGCGGCTTGTGACATATATGAGGCTTCTTTTCCGGATGGAGAAAGTGTTCCAAAACAGAAGATGGTTACAGTTGCAGAACTCGATGAATAGACTTCAAAACACCAAATCATACCATTTGAACAGGTGAAAGGCATAAAATGAGAACACTACCAATAAATCTGTTAATAAAATAAAAATGTACCACACACAACTTCCAAAATTTAGAAAAAGTCAGTTCACACTGTGATTTTGGGGTGGGGGTGGGGGTGGGGGTACCAGGGACTGAACTCAGGGGCACTTGACCACTAAGCCCCATCCCCAGCCCTGTTTGGTGTTTTATTTAAAGACGGGTCTCACTGAGTGGCTTAGTGCCTTGCTTTTGCTGAGGCTGGTTTTGAACTCAAGATCCTCCTGCCTCAGCCTCCAGAGCTGCTGGGATTACAGGTGTGTGCCACCAAGCCCGGCTCACATTGTGATTTAATAGTAACTGCTCTGCTTGAACATGAGTCCCCATCCCACCCCACCGCCCCAAAACGTGCTGAACCTAATCTCCAATGCAACAGGGGTGACACGTAGGGCCTAACGAGAGGTGACGTGGTGAGTCAACGCCATGATATCAGGAATAGGTCCATAAAAGGGGAGGACTCGTCCCTTCACACTGAGTCACAGAAGCTCTTTTGCCCTCTGGTCCTCCGCCATGGGACATGCAGGGAGAAGCTCTCAACATGTCACAGCCTCTCCACACTGGACTTGCCGGCCTCCTGTAACAGGGACCGGTACATTTCTGCTCATTATAATTAACCAGTCTCAGCTAGTCCATTAGAGGAGCACAGACGGATTAAGGCAGTCCCCTGTCCGGGAGCGTCCGAGGAGGCACCCACAACCAACGCTGAGCATTGCACGTCGGGCCAGATCTCACGGGAGCCCTGCCAGAATGAGAAGTTCAAATGAGTCGCAGATCCAAGACCCCAAACCAATTTCCTAGGACAAGGAAGTGCTCAGCTTTTCTCGGAGAAGCCTCCTGGATCGTTTCTCTCTGTTGGCTTGGATTCGTCCTCTGTCAGGAGGAAACTCTCACTGTCAGGATTATTTTTTATTGCACAAGCTTCTCACTGGTTAATGCTGTCGACCAGGACTCCCGGCGTCCCTAACACGAGGCCAGCAGTGTCCTAG
Source organism: Marmota flaviventris (assembly GCF_047511675.1). Classification (NCBI taxonomy): domain Eukaryota; kingdom Metazoa; phylum Chordata; class Mammalia; order Rodentia; family Sciuridae; genus Marmota; species Marmota flaviventris. The sequence goes on along the minus strand of NC_092498.1, from coordinate 161,227,376 downwards.
ACCTAAGTGCACAGAGTTAAGGAATTCCAGAGGTCCCTGTCCTGATGGAGTTGACATTCTAGACAGGAAAATCTCCCACCAGATCTACTATTAAAACCTATGACATATGATGATAGACGGTGAAGTGCTATGGGGTCCAGGGGGGGTGGACGTGAGGGATGGCTGCTTACTCCACAGGGGAGGGCCAGCAAGGGCTCCCTAAGGAGTTGAGATGAAGGAGGCCGGAGGGAAAGTCGGCAAGAAGGTGGGCGGGGCCAACAGGACGGGGACAGGGGCCTGGGGAATCCTTGGTGCACTTGGTAAGCAACAGGCCGATGTGGGTGATAGAACATGGAGACTGAGGGGTTAATGATACAGTCTGAGCCTCGGGGCAACCTTTAACCCATTTTTAAAGAAACAACTGAGACAAAGTTGTCCTGGCCCTGCTCTGACCTAAGAGTCCAGGACAAACAGCCCATTTATTATTCTCAGGGCTGAGGGGTGTCTGTCCGAGACCCCCTCCTTTTGACAAGAGAAATGTGGTTTTCCTAATTGGAGGCTGCAGAGCTCAAAGCCTCAAGGTCCAGGAAAAGAAAAAAAAAAAAAAAAAAAAACAGGCCAGTGTGGGCCAGGGTAACCAAAAGCTGCCTTGGGTCCTTAACAGGATGTCACTATAATTATAAAATGTTTCACCCAGTGGGTTTCACTTAGATACTTATGGGGTAAAAACATGTGCAGGAGAGACTTAAAAATCTGATACAGTCCTACTGTCATTCAAAAGAGAGAGGGGGCGTGGTGGCCAGGCCTGTGATCCCAGTGGCTCAGGAGGCTGAGGCAGGAGGATCGCAAGTTCAAAGCCAGCCTCGGCAAAAGGGAGGCCCTAAGCAACTCAGTGAGACCCTGTCTCTAAATAAAATACAAAATAGGGCTGGGGATGGGGCTCAGGGGTTGAGTGCCCCTGAGTTCAATCTCTGGAATCAAAAAAAAAAAGATAAAGGCCTGAATAGACATTTCTCAAAAGAAAGATATACACATGGCTAACAAAGATATGAAAAATGTCCACCATCTCTAATCATCAGAGAAATGTAAACTCAAACCACAATGAAATATCCCGTCACACCTGTTGGACTGGCTATTATTTTTTTTTAAAGGATGTGGAGAGAAGAGAACTCTTACCCACTACTGGTGGTTTGTAAATCAGAAGAGACATTTTGGAAAACAGCATGGGGTTTCTTCAAAAAAAAAAAACCCTAAAAATAGAGCTTTCATATGAACAAACTCCCTCCTGCGTATATGCCCAAAGGAATGGAAATCAGTATGTCAGAGAGACACACTCCCATGTTCCTTGCCAAGAGAAAGAGGCAACTGGAGTCCCCACCAGGGCACCGGTGGAGGCTTTAAATGTGGCATAGACGTGATGGAAAGCTATTCAGCATTAAAAAGGAAGGAAATGGGGCTGGGCTGGGGCTCAGTGGCAGAGCACTTGCCTAGCATGTGTGAGGCCCTGGGCTCCATCCTCAGCAGCACATGGAAATAAATAAGCAAAATAAAGATCTTGTGTCCACCTACTATATATATATATATATATATATATATATATATATATATATAGAGAGAGAGAGAGAGAGAGAGAGAGAGAGAGAGAGAGGGAGAGTGTGTGTGAGAGAGAGAGGTGGGGGGAGCAGGAAATTCCCCCTCCAATCTGGGTGCACTTGGAAGCTGAACTCCTAGGAAGCAGAGAAGAGGATGGTGGTTACCATACCAGAAGCCGCGAAGGAGACAGAAGAGAAGCTGGCCAAACAGCACAAGGTCTCAGTGAAACAGGGGGCACGGGCTCTGGGTCTGTCCCACAGGAGGGACTCAGGAGTTGATCATAACGTATTAAAATAGCTGAGGGGGGATTCTTACATGTTCTCACCACAAAGAACTGATCAGTGTTTGAAGTGACAGGTGTCAGTCTGATCGTGTCATTGCACAAGGCATCCCTATCATACCCCATAAATGGCCACAAAATATTAGCTGCTATTATGGCTTGGATATGGGGGTCCCCCCGAAACCTCCTGTGTTCATGCAGGAATATCCAGAGGTGAAATGGTTAAGTGGGGAGAGCTCTAACCTAACCCGTCCACGTCTACCCGAGGAGAATGGACTATGCTGCTGGAGATGGGTCACTGGGGCCGTGCACTGAAGGGTGCATCTTCTGGTGGCCAATTCTTCTCTCTGACTCTGCCCCAACCACCATGCTCTTCCTCCATGATGCTCAGCCTCACCTGGGGCCCAGAGCAAGGGAGCCTGCTGTCTGCGGACTGAGGCCTCCGAAACCCTGAGCCCCCAGATAAACATTTCTTCCTCTCGGTCATTCTTCTTGGGTATTTTGGTCACAGCACCAAAAAGTTGAGTAAAAATGTTGTCGATTAAAAATAAAATGAGGGCTGGGTGTGGTGGCCCACGCCTGTTATCCCAGTGGCTCAGGAGGCTGAGGCAGGAGGATCCCAAGTTCAAAGCCAGCCTCAGCAACTTAAGTGAGGCCCTCAGCAACTCAGTGAGACCCTGTCTCTAAATAAAATATAAAAAGGCTGGGGATGGGGCTCAGTGGTTAAGCACCCAGGTTTAATCCCTGGTACCAAATAAAATTACATTTAAATTAAAGAAAAAGCAGGGGAGAAGGGACATGAAGAGCTGAGGAAGGACAAGCAAAGACAACTGTCACCCAGATCAAGAGCTCTGCTCTGAACAACATGAAATAAACATTTACCCAGGGGCTGTCACCAGGTCCCAGGGCCTCACTGATTTCCACCCCACTCCTTGTTCAACCCATCCCCCACACATGCAAACACATTTCTTTTGGTGTTTCCAGTTTCCTCAGGGACCCCAGTCTTCACAGACTTGTGCCTTCCCTGTCCCTGTTTGATCCAACTGGGAAACGTGACCCGGCCCCAGCCGACAGAGCCTGAAGACCTCCCCCATTCCCGACATGTGTGCGGGTCATTCACATCTCCACTGAGCACTTCCCGCCAACACAGGGGAAGCCATGTGTCCAACAGTGGCGCTGACCTGCAGCTGCTGCGTCTATAAATGGAATCCCCCCAAAATATATGAACTGCACTTGCAAAATCTTTAAGCCCCAAGGAATCTCATACCCAAAATACGTCCACGACTCTTACTCCTCAAAACCATTTAGCTTTTGATCAGCTCCCAGGGGGCGGGCTACCTCTCCAGGACGGAGGAAAAGAATCTCCCCTCGGGGACACATTGGCACTGTGGGCAGTAAACAGTCGGCAAGTTCAAGGAGATGGGGGCATGCACGAGAAGGCTCTCTGTCTGAGCCCTGATGAGATAGAACTAGTCTTCATCCGAGCAAACCTCCAACACACATCAAACTACCAGTTAGCTCTTGGAACACACACTTGAGCATTTTTTTCTCCAATGAAAGGTTACATAATAGGATTGATCTTAGAAAGCCAGTATAAGATCCTAGACCAGCACCGGGTGCGTGGCTCATGCGGGTCATTCCAGTGGCTCTGGAGGCTGAGGCAGGAGGATCGCAAGTTCAAAGCCAGCCTCAGCAACTCAGCAAGGCCCTCAGCAACTCAGGGAGACCCTGTCTCTAAATAAAATACAAAATAGGGCTGGGGATGGGGCTCAGTGGTTAAGTGCCCCTGGGTTCAATCCCTGGTACCCGCCCCCCCCCAAAAAAAAAAAATCCTAGCCCAGGGGGTTCCCAGAGATAGAATAGACCTTACCATGGGGTAGAGTCTAATCTACCCTTCTACCCCCAGGCAAAAGAGAAAGTGTGGCTGCCTCACAGTAGGATAGATCAGGATACGTCAGTTCCTGTGAACTTTATTTTAAAACACTAATTTCTTCTTGCTAAATGCTCATCAGTTCTTTGCAAGCAGAAGGCAAGCTGTGGATGTGACTTCTCCGAGCTCTGGCCAGCTCCCCTGGCCCTCTGTCCTAGATTGGCCGGTCAATACGCCTGGGCTTGTTTTTAAGAAAGAGAGTGAATCCCTTTATCCAGGGCCAAATCCATGCCAATATTTTGGGGACCTGTCTGAGCGTGGGGAGGAAAGAGAAATGATGACTTTTTATCCAGTGAACAAAAACTCCTTATAATTAGGTTGGTGGTTTCTATGGTAACGAGGAGCTGACTCTTATTTGAAATAAAAAATAGCAACACTCCAGCTGTCCTTGCCGTCCGGACGCTCCAAAGCAAACGAGAGAGATTTCTATTTCACATTTGCTATGGCTGCTGACGGCTTGAAACCACGGATTTTACTTGGTCGTGAAGTTTGGGCGAGACCCAGAGTTCCGTGCCTCCGAGAAAACAGGTGTGAACAACAAAGCAGAAAACAACCACAACCAAATAACCTTCCCTCGCTGCAACCAATGTGCTGTCTGTTCCTGTTTTCCTAATTATCCTTTTTTTCCCTTTTTTTCTTTTTTTTTTTTTTAAATCAAGCAGCTTCTTGATGAAACTACTGGGGCCTGTACCCAGAAGAAAAGAGAGTCGTGGAGCAAGGACAAGACCAGCAAGGCTCTCGGAGAAGGTGACAGGCGAAGGGTATGCGTTACCCGGGTTATGGAGACAGAGAAGGAGAAGAAGGTGGCCAAAGGGATGGCACCTTGAGGAGCCTGGCACCTGGGCCTGGGGCAGGGCTGGAAGTCCAGCCAGTCAGACGGGCAGTGAGCAGCCTGCCTCCCTGCCCAGAGGGGGCAATGAGAGGGGGGAGGGGGCCCGCTGGCCTTCCACGGAGTTCTAGAAGGCGCAGATGGCGTGGCCTTCCTTCTGGGTGGAACAGCTCTCGGTCTGAACCCTACAGCGAGAGGTTCTAAGCGGTGCCAAGATGGTCAGGGCACAGGAACACCCACCCCCCACCCCTCGGGGATACCAGAGCCCTTCACACAGGAGTTTATCTTTGTCATCTTTATGCCACACCCAGGGGCCTCGCCTACAGCAGAAATGTCACAACCCTGAAAGGAAGGAACCTAAATGACCGTGTTAGTTTGAAGATATAAATTAATGCATGTCAGCCCCGACGATTAGCCAGCTGCCCCGCAGAGCACGGTGGACACGGCGTCTCATGCACTCGCCACACTGGCCGTCTGTGGCAGACCCCCGAGAAGCCTCCTTGGTAAATTAAGGAACTGAGGCTCGGGAGACCCAGAAACTCACTGGAATCCACCAGGATGACAAATGGCAGAGTCCCAGTTCCGTCATCCCAACGTTCAGGCTCTTAACAGACTATGGAGTGAAAATCAATTTGAATGACCACCGCAAAAATCCATGGCTGGCTGGGTACAGTGGCGCACACTTGTAATCCCAGCGGCTCGGGAGGCTGAGGCATGAGGATCTCGAGTTCAAAGCCAGCCTCAGCAACTTAGTGAGGCTCTAAGCAACTCAGTGAGACCCTGTCTCTAAATAAAATATAAAAAAGGGCTGGGGATAGGGCTCAGTGGTCGAGGGCCCCTGAGTTCAATCCCTGGTACAAAAAAAAAAAAAAGAAAAAACATGGAGGGTTTCAAGATGGCAGAACAGAGAAGGTCTCTTTCCTGGCTGCTCCATGGTGTGAAACCAAGAAAACAGACAGGTAGCTTCTCAGCAAGGTGAGTGGGAAACAAAAAAAAAAAAAAAAAAGAACACATGGCTTCATTAATCCAACAATCCCAGCACACAGTAGGTGCACAATGGCATTATATGGAATGGAGCCGTTATTGAAAAGCTGGTGTGTGCCATGTACTGGGCCATGCTCAGAAACGTGTGTGCCCCCTCCTTGAAGAAACTCCCAGGCTGTGGATGAGCAGGGGATCCTGGGGCCACGGCTTTGGAGGTAGGGGGGCTGCGGCTTCTCTGGCAAGATTCAATCCCATGGAGACACTGAAAAATGACCCCCTGGAGATTTCTACAGTGACCTTTTCATCTGCTTTACCAACTGCACACCTCCCTTCCTGTCCAGGATAAATTAACTTTAGCCTTGAGACATCCGAGTTTTCCTTTCTCTCTACTCAAGCGGTCCAGGAGAGGCTGACCTCACACCCTGATCCAAGGTGGGGCTGCCCAGACCCCGCAAATCAGTCTGCTCGGCCTCAGCCCAGGAGGAGGAACAGAACCGCGGGTTATTTCTCCTGGAGCAAACTGGAATCTCGGGTCCCCTGGGGTGCTGAGCCGAGGTTGGACATCGGATTGACATCTGATTGACAAGGGTGCAGACAGCCTCAGAGCACTGCAGCCGTGTGACACGAGTGTCCGCCTCCCGACGCAGCCTTGCTGGGTATTCAATAAGGTCAACCAGTGACTTCTCATTGTTTTTAAACTAAATCCCTTTGAGATTGGTTTGTTGCTTCCAAATCACAGTCCAGTAAACACAGTTCTAAAGAGATATTGAACCAACAGATGTGCTGGGCCGAGAGAGGTTGAGGAAGATAAAGAGGGAGGGCGGTGTGTGCAGTTACTCCTTTTTTCTTGTTGTTGGTTTGGGTGACAGGGATTGAACCCAGGGCCCCTTAGCGACTGAGCCCCATCCCCAGCCCTATTTTGTATTTTATTTAGAGACAGGGTCTCACTGAGTTGCTTAGGGCCTCACTAAGTTGCTGAAGCTAGCTTTGAACTTGCCATCCTCCTGCCTCAGCCTCCTGAGCTGATGGGACTGCAGGTGTGCCCCACTGCCCCTGGCTATTCAGTTACTCTTGATGGGCCTTTTTATTTGATGCCTTAAAGCACGATCCACAATACAGTACAAAAGTGCTCACTCCACTCCTCAGCATTTACCTAATTACTGCCTCAACGCATACAGAATTAGTCCCCTGGTGACCAGGAGGGGTCTATACAATTTCCAAGAGAACAGAAGGCAGTAATGGAAAGTCCTTTCAGATAACACAGCTCCAGGGCACAGTCCCCAGGAGGCTCTCCATCAGGGTCACCCGCCAGCTCAAGTGGAGAGCTACTGTGGTCTGAGTGTTGGTCCCCTCAAAATCCACATGTTGGAAGTTAATTCCCAACGTATTAATGGGGAAGGGCTGCAAAGTGATTAAATTACAAGGACTCCCGCCTCATGGATGGAATTGATGCCTTTATAAATACCGAAAGGCACGCACATGAAGATGCAGCAAGAAGGAAACACTTTTTTCTGGTACTGGGAATGAACCCAGGGGTGCTTGACCACTGAGACACATTCCCAGCCCTTCAAAAAAATCATTATTATTTTTAATTTTTAGACAGGGTTCACTATGTTGCTGAGGCTGGCCTCAAACTCACAATCCTCCTGCCTTGGCCTCCCGAGTTACTGGGGTTACAGGCGTGCACGGCCAAGCTCAGCTAAGAGGAGCTATCTCTGAGGCAGAGAAGGAGGTCTCGGCAGACACTGGGCACCTTGGGTGCTGGACTTTGCAGTGTAGGGAGATGAAGTGTCATCTCTTCCCTTCTGAAGATTGGGTCTATGAAATAAACTGGCAGTAGAGACATTAACAGGGAAAAATTTCATACCAATTTATTAACAGGCAGAAACGCAGGAGCCATTCCTAGAGTGGGAGAGCCTACGGAAGGGCCAGCTAGGTGTCAGACCCTAATCCATTCTTCCTCCAGGCAGACAGCGAGATGCCGGAGGAAACCCACGTCCACTGCCCACCGATGACCACACACACACACACAAACCTTCTTATCAAAGTTCAGCTCTGCAGAGCCTTGCCTGTGGCTGCCGAGGTCCCCAGTTTCTCTGATCAGCCATCTCGATGACATCACAGAATACATCTGGGGCGGGGCCTTTTGCTCTCCCGTACCACCCTCCAGAAGTGTAAGAAATAAATTCTGCCTGCGATGGAAGTGGAATGTGTCCTTGTGATGCCCAGTGGAAGGGGTCTTTGTGACAACATCACAAGCAGACCTAAGACCAGAGCCCAGACACCAGGCCCCAGGGCACAGAAATCTATTCTGCAGCCCAACACAGAGGAGGAGGCTGCCCGGCCTTGACCTTGGCCAGCACAGGCCTCCATCAATACCAGGGCTTAACTGAGCATCAGTGCAGAGCAGTTAGAGCCCCTTGAAGTCCTTGAAAAGCAGCTGCTCTGCTTTGAAAAACAGGCCCGGCTGCTCAGGACCCTCCATGGATTGAAAGCAGCCCTGCTGCCCAGAGAGAATCCAAATGTCTGTGGGGGAGGCAGAATCAGCTGTCTGTTGGCTGTGGGTCTGAAGCTCCAAAAATCACGTTTTCTTTTCTTGTTCTTTTTTTTTTTTTGACAAATTTTACTTGTTCTTGCAACAGTCACAAACAAAATATAACACGTCACCCTCCCGCCTCATAAATGGAGCATCTGAGAGGCCTTCGAGTCCTGCTGTCCAACAGAAGTGAGACGAGGCATGTGGATGGTTTTAAATATCTACGAGCCACACTGAAAACAAAAACAGGTGGAAAATTTGTTTTCTTCTTTCTACATTTAAAAATATATATATTATTTATTTATATTTTGTACCAGGGATTGCACTCAGGGGCACTTCACCACTGAGCCCCATCCCCAGCCCTATTTTGTATTTTATTTAGAGACAGGGTCTCCCTGAGTTGTTTAGGGCCTTTCTAAGTTGCTGAGGCTGGCTTTGAAGTCATGATCCTCCTGCCTCAGCCTCCCAAGCCACTGGGATTACAGGTGTGGGCCACTGTGCCCAGTTCCACATTTTTTTCTTGGTGCATGACAGTCATACATAGTGGTGGGATTTGTTGTTACATATTCGCACGTGCACACAAATACAACAATATAAATTGGCCGATATCCCTCCCAGCACCTCCTCTCCCTTGGTCCCTTTCCCCTACTGATCTCCCTGTGATGTTCAAGATCCCCACCCCTCCGCCTTTCCCTTTTCTTTTCTCCCCCTGCCTTCTACATGTGAAAGAGAACATATGACCCTTGAACTTCTCAAGTTTGGCTTATGTCGCTTAACATGATGGTCTCCAGTTCCATCCATTTTACCTTCAGATAACAAAGCTTCATTTTTCTTTATGGCTGAATAAAACCCCATTTGGGTCCATATACCGCAGATTCTTTATCCGATCATCTGTTGACGGACACGGAGGCTGATTCCATAGTTTACTGTTCCATCGTGAATTGCTCTGCTGTAAACATGGGTAGGCGGGTATCACCGCAGTAAGATGACTTCAGCTCTTCAGGATAAATACCAAGGAGTGGTAGAGCTGGGTCCTAGGGTGGTTCCATCCTAGTCTTTTGAGGAACCTCCACACTGATTTCCACAGCAGTTGTACCAACACACAGTTCTATCAATAGTTGTAAAAATGTTTCTTTTTCTCCAAACCTTCCCCAGCGTTTATTATTATTTGTATTTTTGATGACTGCCATTCTAAGATGAAATCTTAGTGTAGTTTTGATTTGCATTTCATGAATTGCTAACGAAATTCAACACATTTTCATACATTTGTTGGCCATTTGTATTATTATTTATTCATTTAGTGCCAGGGATGGAACTCAGGGTGTGCTTAACCACTGAGCCACATCCCCAGCCCTTTTTAGTTTTTATTTTGGGACAGGGTCTTGCTGAGTTGCTTTGGGCCTCACTATATTCCTGAGGCTGGCTTTGAACTCTCTATCCTCAGCCTCCTGAGCCACTGGGATTACAGACGTACACCACGGTGCCCGGCCTATATTACATTCTTTAAAAACAACTATAAAAAGTTACTGTAAAAAAAACACCTCCGTTACAAGTGGAAAGAAATTGGATGAACTGTCCCCATCTGCCCCTTTCCCATGGATGAGGAGAATCAAGGACTTTCACATGGCTCTCCTTATACCCTGTCATCTAGTACCACTTGAATTTGATGTGTCCTCTCTCCTGAGCAGAAATCAATATGACACATTCCCTCCGTGGAAAACATCCGGTCCCTCCGAGACAGCCCAGTTCAGGAGAAGGGATTCCGAGCTGGACCCAGGGGCCTGGAATCCTGCCGGCCTGTCTGCCTGCCTGGCTGCTGATTGGAGGCAGATCCTTCTCAGTGCCCCCATTCCTTCACATCTAGAGCAGAGAGAGCCTCTGTACCTACCCCTGGCCGATTTCATGAGTCAGTGCTTGCAATGTTTCCTGTGTGCCTAGCACAGGAGCTCAATAGAGGGCAAACAGCGTCGCCAGCATTATTAGGATGATTTTATTAAAAGCATCCATGTAGAACTTATTACCAGGGCGGGGACCGGGTGGGGGGCGGGGGGAGCGCACGAGACAGTCACCTGGGGCACACAATTTAAGAGCACCAAAAAAAAAAAAAAAAACTCAGTGATCAAGAGAATAATATGTTCATGCACTATTTATTTTTTTGCCAAAAAAATCAACAATGAACAAAATATCCAACATTTTAAATAAAAATATGGTTGACGCAACTGCTTTCTTATAGTCTTCAGGCTCTAGTATAGCACTGTGTGACCCTGTCAATGTAGTTTTTATTTTAAATTAACTGAATTTATTTATTTAAGCTTTTGATATTTTATTCTTCCACCAGGAGGGTAGGGAGAGATCCCTAAGCCCAGGTCCTTGGCTCATGGGAGACCAGGCAGCTCTTGGTCACCCAGCTCCTCTTGTCACCTTGAGACTTCACAAAGGAGACCAGAGACCTAGGACAAGGGGAACTGAATGGGAGGCCCAGCTGTGAGGGAAACAGGGTGCTGTGTATGTCCCCTGGTAAGAACAGTCGTGAGGCGTCCGTCCATCAGCCCCCAGGAGGAGCGAGGGGCACCAGGCAGATAAAGGCCCCAGGGACAGCCACCACCCTGGGTCATTCTGAATTTCACTTTCCATCTTATTCCCAGGGGATCTCCTCACAGCAGTCCCCTCTCCGGGGACGGCTGCCCCTTCGCCCTTCCTCACTTAAAACCCCAGCAATCAGAAGACTGTCCTCCAGGCCAAGATGATCTCAATGGCAAATGAACACAGTTTGTGGGGTTCAGCAAAATCAAGAAAGATGCAAGTCCCACTTCAGGCTCGGATTATTTCAATGCATGAGCAGAATTGTCAATGAACTGTAAAAGGAAGATCAGTAAGTAAAAGAGAGAGAGGGGAGGAAGCCACCATCAGCCTGGCATTGCTGGATGGAAAGATGTCTTGCATCTTCTTCTACCCAGGGCTACATCTTTGGCCCAGGGAGGCGGCAGCCGGGTCCCCAGGGCCTTCTGTGCTGTCTTGAGTTCCAGCAACCAAACTTTGCTCCCCTGGTGCTCTGGAGGTCAGGCCTGGTCAAAGAGCTGCTAAACACAGGGCCCTGAGGAGGAGAAATGCATCCTGCTCACCGCAGACCTGTCCCTTTTATAGTTCTTTTCAACAGCCTCAACTGAGTTTTCTTTCTTTCTTTCTTTCTCTCTCTCTCTCTCTTTCTTTCTTTCTTTCTTTCTTTCTTTCATTTGGTGTCAGGGGAGCATCTTCTTTTAACAAGTTCCGTCTCTGATGCAAAAAAAAGAAAGGAAAAGAAAAATCCATACCGCACACCAGGCACAGGGCTGGTCCCAGCTACTTTGGTTTTCTAAATGTTTTTCCAGTTTTAGATGGACACGAGACCTTTATTTTATTTATTTGTTAATTTCCTATGTGGTGCTGAGGATGGCACCCAGTGCCTCACCCGTACTGGGCAAGCCTCTACCACAGGGCCCCAGCCCAGCCCCTGGCCCCTGCTTTCCTTCCCTACCCTTGACTCCAACCTCCCTCTGCGGAATCTTACCTGCTTCTCCATCTAGTACCATGTTCTGTGCATAAATCCTCCAGCAATCCCTACTTTCCCTTTAACTCTGCTCCTCAAAAGCCTTCAGTAGGGACTTTGGAAATAGAAAGCAACAAATGGAAGCCAGACATGGTGGCCCCTGCCTGCAATCCCAGCTGCTGGCTCAGGAGGCTGAGGCAGGAGGATCGCAAGTTCAAGGCCAGCCTCAGCCACTTAGTGAGGCCCTAAGCAACTCAGTGAGACCCTTTCTCTAAATAAAATATTTTAAAGGGCTGGGGATGGGGCTCAGTAGTTGAGTGCCCCTGGGTTCTATCCCCCATACCAGAAAAAAGAAAAAAAAAAAGCGAGAAATGGCTCAGAACCCCAGGAGACCAGGAGAGATCCAAATGGGCTTGGCCTAGTGACTTTGAAGGAACAAACCAAGCTGCGTTTGACAACCCAGGGAGGGCTCCCCGTTTGCTCAGTGACACATTCCTTTTGCTGAGGTTTTGATTGGTGACTAAATAATTATCTGTTTAAAAATTATTCCTGGGCAGAGTTTCAGCAATACAAGTCGATACAGATCTGATTTGACTACAATTAACCATGTCCTCTATGGAGGCCCGACTTTCTTTTCTGGAAGGCAGTTGACAAATTAAGTCCTTTCACCTAAAGCCAAGGACAAACCAGGACTTAATGACTTAGGACCCCACAAATGTTGGCTAAACAGTCCTTTGCTACTCCCCGGCTCAGGCACATTTTGCTTTCAAATGCTAATACCCACTCAGGGGTTATGATTGGGGATAAATACCCCCTTTTTCAAATTCTCATTGGGGTTGTTGATCATTATCAAATAGATTCAAAGGCATCCATTTCCTCTGCGCTGTGCTGAAAGAGCCATCTTAAAATAAACCAGGGAGCTGAAATCAAACACATTTATAGACGTAGGATCCTTTGTGCAAATACAAGGCACTGGGGGGAAACCACTCCTACCACGTTGAGGGTAAGAGCAGATAGCAAAGCAATTATAATATTAACACACCAAAGCCAAACACACATCTATGGCCAAGATCCTTCAGAGGAAGACGTTATCTTGCCAAAGAAAACCAAGAGAAAAATCTCAAAAGGTAGCAATTTGTAAAACAAGGACGCCAATCAACTTCAGTGAGCTCCACAGGCACTATGTGACCGCAAGCCACCACATGGAACAAATGTTAGGGGCTTGTCTTGAAAACCACAAATGCGACAACACAAGCTACAGGACCCAGCTGGGATTCCCAGAGAACCGGCAGGCTGTCAGCCATCCGGATTAAAGGAGGGTGGAGCCACCTTTAGAAAGAACCACAGAGTAGAGCAGAACTGGTACAGGGTCCGGGAGAAGCCACTGGATCCTGGCTATAGAAAATCATTACATTCTCAGCCAGGCACGGTAGCACTCACCTGTCATCCCAGCAGCTTGGGGAGGCTGAGGCAGGAGGACCATGAGTTGAAGGCCAGCCTCAGCAACTTAGCGAGGCCCTAAGCAACTCAGTGAGACCCTGTCTCTAAGTAAAATATAAAAATGGGCTGGGGATGTGGCTCCGTGGTTAAGTGCCCCTGGGTTCAATTTCTGGTACAAAAAAAAAAAAAAATCCATTTCCTTCCAGTGAGATGGGATGGAAGGCAAATGGAAATTCCTTGCCTGGGCTTCTGTTGCCCAGTGCTCTCAAGACAGAGGTGTGGACCCATTCTGTCCCACTGTCCCAGATCCACTGTCCCAGATGTTAAGCAGCTACAAAAACCTGAGTATCCAATATAGCACCTAATTACATAATGACAAGTATATAAAAACCTAACTATAGTACAATAATATTATTGTACTATATAATATATATAATATTATTGTAAATATTATATACAATAATATTTATCACCTATGATAATACCTAAGCTTTAGACTGTGATTTCCGACCGACTGTAATGCACTTAGGTCAGCTTCTCTGCAGACCTCCCAGAACCCATAACTTGGGACTCACTGGGTTAATGCACTTCTGCTCAGCTCACAAATGTGAGTCCCTCAAGGACAGGAATGACATCCGATTCCCCACTGTGTCTCTGGCCCGGAGCCCAGTCCCTGGGACAGCGGGATGGCTGCATGGGGCTACATGAAAGATCTCCGATCCGCTACCTGTCACTCTCGAAAGGCAAAGGTCAGCTCTGGGTGGCGAGGGAAAGGTTCAACAGCTATTTTTATCCACTCAGCCTTTGTACCTTTTATATCCCCAACATATTTATAAAACACAGCGAGATATTTCTCTTTGGCAAATCACACACTGGTTCTCCACCAAGGACATTCCTGGGGAGCCCTGCGTGACCCACCCTCCTACCAGGAACATCTAGAAATATTTGGGGACAATTTTGGATGCTCTATTTTCTCAGTGAAGGACAAGGATGTTACTTATGTGATTCAGTCCTATGCCACAAAGAATCCACCCCACCCAAGATGCCTGCAGCTCTCTCACCTTGAGAAACCCAGATTCTATAAGTGAACTTGACTTTTCTTAGAAAATGAAAGATTTAATAAAAATGCCCTCAAACTCCCTCCCTCTGTTACCTGTGCCTGGATATTTGGGACATTTGGTCACAGACCAGGTGTCTCCAGACTTGAAGTTACAGTTCTCATGGACAGGTGTCGGTAAGTCACCTCTGAGTCATTGATCTTGCAAATCTGTGCCTGTAAAGTCAGCAGCCAGGGGCAAACACTAAAATATTTAGTCTACTTCACTAACCAGTCAGGATGGAGGTGGGTGTCATTAAGGGGTAGATCCTGCTCCTCAGCCCTGGAGGTCAGCTCTGACAGTGGCCTCCAGCTGAGAAGCAGGCTGTGGGTCAGGAGCTACCAGCAGCAGGGAAGGGTTTAGGGAGATATGCACAGATCTTATTTTTGGTGGGAGGTAGGGATTGAACTCAGGGGCACTAGACCACTGAGCCCCATCCCCAGCCCTTTTAATATTTTATTTAGACACAAGGTCTCACTGAGTTGCTTTGGGCCTCGCTGAGTTTCTGAGGCTGGCTTTGAACTCACCATCCTCCTGCCTCAGCCTCCTGAGCCGCTGGGATTACAGGTGTGCACCACCGTGCCCAGCTGTGTCCTCCTTTTGACGCCTTCTAGGACAGTGTCTTTCTTATAGTTCCACTTAAATATTTGCATATGGATTCTCTTTAGGGGGACATATATCTGTAAGCATAACTTAACTGTATTAAAGTGTAAATTCCATCAGCATCGTCAGCAATAACGAAGTATCTGCTGTGTATATAGCGTGCCAGGCACTGTGCCAAATCCCGTAGGTCTGATGGGACGATTCTCACCCCAATCCTACAAAGCAGGGACTATTCCTAGTGCCTTGTATGTGAAAACTGAGGATCCAAAACATGACATAACCTGTGCACGATCACACATGCCTCTAACTCTTTTTGTAGTCTTCAAAAGTACATGTACCCACAGAGGGCTTAGCAGCAACCTATAGAGACATAACGGTACATCATCCATTCATTGGTTCATTTATCCCTCCACTCATTCACTCTTGAGTTCAAACTATATTCTGGACAGTTCATGTACAAAACAAGAATAAGCCCCACTTTCTACCCCTAGAGGAATCAAGTCAACCAGGAGATGCTCCTTGCTTTAAAAAGGCGAGTAATCCGGGCACGGTGGTGCACACCTGTCATCCCAGCTCGGGAGGCTGAGGCAGGAGGATGGCAAGTTCAAAGCCAGCCTCAGCAACTTAGGGAGGCCCTTAGCAACTCAGTGAGACCCTGTCTCTAAATAAAATGGGGATGGGGCTCAGTGGTTAAGTGCTCCTGAGTTCAATCCCTGGTACAATAAAATAAAAGACAATTAAAGCCTCATGAAGTGACAGTAGATGCTCAGATTCCTAAACTGCTGTGGAAGCAGGCATGCGGAAGGAGGTAGATCCAGGTGGTCCTGGGCATGGATTTCTGCCCAAGTCCCTGCCAGCGGGTCCTTCTGGAGAGCACCCCCAGTTTGTAAACACTTAGGGCACGTCACACTTGCCCTTCGGTGCCCTCCTCGGCAACAGTCCGTACACAGTCCAGACTTGCATAGCAGCTGCGATCACCTCTGAAGTCTTGCTTGGTAGTGACCCAAAGACCTGGGATGTCACCCCTCTAAGTCCTCATCAGTAGAATTCTGCAGAGAGAGGAAGTCCCCTTCTTGTTTTTACAGATGATGGTCTGTGGCATTTACAAGCAGCTTCAAATGAGTACACAGGTTTTATTTCCCTGCAGACCTTCAATGACAACGTCCTGCCACCCACTGGCAATCTGGCTGGCACTCCTGAGGACACGCTGACTTGCAGTCACCGTCCCTTTGAGGCATCGAACATAGTTGGAAAATTAAAATTTCAAAAGGCAAAAAAAAAATCCAACACTGTCCCCATGGAAAAACCGGCTATGGGAACGTGGAGCTTCCTCCGCCGCATGTGTCCTTACGTGTGGCAACGATAATGCAGGCCTTTTTGGCATATATTTCCCATGAACCTTTGGGGCTCACCCCAACTCGGCTGGGCTCCCTCATACATCTGGGTGACTGACTCAGGTGGAGTCAACTGGTCTACCCAGCTCTCCTTCACAGGCTGCTCATCGTCCTGGACCCAAAGGCCACTACAGGGCACATGTTCCTTGAGAACAGAATCATACGATGCTGTTGGGAGTTTCTGCTCGCCACTGTGGTCCCTAAACTGGGCTCACAGTCAGAGAGGAAGGGCACCGTAAGCAGTGGGAACAAGAGCAAGGAGAAGAATGAGGGCCACCGATGTCCTCCAGATCCACACCAGGGACAGGGAGGCAGCTCAGTGGTAGAGCATATGCTTTTATATCTGCAGGGCCCTGGGTTCAATCCCCACTAACCCCTATAAAAAAATAAGCAAATAAAACTCCACATGGGTCCTGGTCACTTCTAGAGAGAGAAGCCATATTTTCTGAACCCCACATCACCCTTGACTAGAATTCTCGTGCTCTTTCAAGGGGAAAACTATATCCTGGAAAGAGAGTTATGTATGGAAAAAATGGATATTTCCAGGACTTCTTTCATTTTGGGGGGTGGGGAGTGGGGAGTGGAGAATGAATGCAGGGTTGATTAGCCATGGAGCCACATCCCCAGCCCTTTTTTTTTTTTATTTTCTATTTTGAGACAAGGTCTCCCGAAATTGATGAGGCTGGCCTCTAACTTACGATCCTCTTGCCTCAGCCTCCCGAGCTGCTGGGATTTTGATGATATATTCCAAGTAGTAAACGAATCACCTGGAAGGACATTTCAATAACTGGGACTGTAGTGAAAACCAGGAGGGATATCAACAGCAGACGCAAATACCAACGCACCTCTGAGCAAAGGTTGAGAGTTTCTGACAAAGATGGAGAAGGGTCTGTTTCCTGCCTGCGACTACTTAACAATAGAAACAGCAACAGAAACTGCAAACATTGGCTCAGCAATCACCTCGTCTCAGGCACTATGCTAACTCAGCACCTTCAGCACATTTGATCTTTATAACCGGCCTATGGGATACAAATGTATGTTTGGAATGTCCATTTTAAAGATGAGAAAACTGAGGCCAGAGGCTAAACATGTGGGCAGGATTAATTCCTTCTACCTGAGTAGAAGGAAGAGGCAGGATTTGAACCCCGGACTGTCTGGTCACAGCCTTACGTTATCCTCCCTTGATTCCCATGAGCCCCCACGGCTGTTCACATTATGCTCTTTCTTTATAAAAAACCCTCCGAGCTTCAGAATGCTCCGCGTTTACTGACAGAAAGCCTATTCCCTCTACATTTCACCCAACTTGGCTTGACTAGGCGAGTTTAGTGTTTTGTCCTTTTGCACATTTTTTTTTTTAAATTTTTTATTGTGGGTTGTTCAAAACATTACAAATTTCTTGACATATCATATTCCACACTTTGATTCAAGTGGGTTATGAACTCCCACCTTCACCCCATACACAGATTGCAGAATCACATCAGTTACACATCCATTGATTTACAAATTGCCATACTAGTGTCTGTTGTGCTCCACTGCCTTTCCCATCCTCCACCCTCCCCCCTCCCCTCCCCTCCTCTCTCTCTACCTCCTCCACTGTATAACCCTGAGGGTTGCCTTCCATTACCATGCAAATTTCCTTCTCTCTCCCTTTCCCTCCCACCTCTCATCCCTGTTAAATGTTAATCTTCTTCTCCTGTTCTTCGTCCCTACACTGTTCTTAGTTACTCTCCTTATATCAAAGAAGACATTTGGCATTTGTTTTTTAGGGATTGGCTAGCTTCACTTAGCATAATCTGCTCTAATGCCATCCATTTCCCTGTAAATTCTATGATTTTGTCATTTTTTAATGCAGAGTAATACTCCATTGTGTATAAATGCCACATTTTTTTAATCCATTCGTCTATTGAAGGGCATCTAGGTTGGTTCCACAGTCTTGCTATTGTGAACTGTGCTGCTATGAACATCGATGTAGCAGTGTCCCTGTAGCATGCTCTTTTTAGGTCTTTAGGGAATAGACCAAGAAGGGGAATAGCTGGGTCAAATGGTGGCTCCATTCCCAGCTTTCCAAGAAATCTCCATACTGCTTTCCAAATTGGCTGCACCAATTTGCAGTCCCACCAGCAATGTACAAGTGTACCCTTTTCCCCACATCCTCGCCAGCACTTGTTGTTGTTTGACTTCCTAATGGCTGCCAATCTTACTGGAGTGAGATGGTATCTTAGGGTGGTTTTGATTTGCATTTCTCTGACAGCTAGAGATGTTGAGCATTTTTTCATGTACTTGTTGATTGACTGTATGTCCTCCTCTGAGAAGTGTCTGTTCAGGTCCTTGGCCCATTTGTTGATTGGGTTGTTTGTTCTCTTCTTGTCTAATTTTTTGAGTTCTTTGTATACTCTGGATATTAGGGCTCTATCTGAAGTGTGAGGAGTAAAGATTTGTTCCCAGGATGTAGGCTCCCTGTTTACCTCTCTTATTGTTTCTTTTGCTGAGAAAAAACTTTTTAGTTTGAGTAAGTCCCATTTGTTGATTCTAGTTATTAACTTTTGTGCTATGGGTGTCCTATTGAGGAATTTGGAGCCCGACCCCACCGACTGTAGATCGTAGCCAACTTTTTCTTCTATCAGACGGCGCGTCTCTGATTTGATATCAAGCTCCTTGATCCAATTTGAATTCACTTTTGTGCATGGCGAGAGAAAGGGATTCAGTTTCATTTTGTTGCATATGGATTTCCAGTTTTCCCAGAGCAATAGTAACAAAAACAGCATGGTACTGGTACCAAAACAGGCGGGTGGACCAATGGTACAGAATAGAGGACACAGAAACCAATCCACAAAACTACAACTATATTATATTTGATAATGGGGCTAAAAGCATGCAATGGAGGAAGGATAGCATCTTCAACAAATGTCCTTTTGCACATTAACTGAGACAGGTTCTGTGGAGCAGTCGGAGAGGACTGAAGACACAAGGTCGCATGGGCCGCCCGCAGACCTACGAATACACATCCCACAGAGAGGAGATCAATACAGCTCCCCGGAGCAGAGGAGGGGGAAAGCCCAGCGTTTTGGTGTCAGACACCCCTCGGTGGCTCTTGTGTAAAATGAGACTTCTCATTGATCACATTCAACCTAGTAAACGTGGTAACATTGATCTGCAAACACAAGCCCAAATTTCAGAACCCGATTCCCTTTGTTCTCTCCATGACACACACGTATGTGCATCAAAGTGAGTTCTTACCAAGACCTGCCCTGGTCTACGCCATGCCACGTCCGTCGGATGCATCAAATTATTCTATAATTTGTTGGTCTGGGGCTTTGTGGGCACACTCTTGTCTGATGCGGTGGTCACTAGTAAATGATGCCCCTGTCTGAACTGTGGTTGGCATAGGGGACCGTGCTAAGCTCCTTCAAGGACATTCCATGAACAGTCACCAGGAGCCCAGCCCCTAGCACTTTGCTGTCACCATAAGGAGGCCAGGTGCCACCCGTGCACCTTGGCCAGCAACCAGGCGTCAGCTCTCCCCACATGACCTACATGAAGAGACCCAATCTTGGCCTCTGCTGACAATGTCACTAGTATCCCTGCTCTGTGTGTTTCTCTGAGGTCCTGCCCGGTGCCATCCACTCTGCAACTGTGGGTCCATCTCAGTCCACTCTACTGCCCCAAGACCTCCCAGCCTTTCCGCGGGCACTGCTCCCTGGCTCTCTCCACCACCATGCTGTTTAATATCCGTGTCAATCAATATTGGAACCACGGTACAGCTATTCTAGGGCCTTATGACTAAATTTCAATGCTGAGAAATACTTATTTCTGTATCCGCCAGGGAATCCTGTGTTGTTTAAATTAGTTAATGCATGAGAAGATGTCTTCCAAAACAAACAGTAAATATTGCTTAAAATATGCTTTGGGACACCTTTTTAGCGACGGAATGTGCACTTGGAAAAGCAAAGAAAATCCAAGCATTAGTCTTCCGTTCTTCATTTGCTCTCTGTTTACTAATTCTAAGAAACAATCTGCAAAGCATGTCAAAGAAACTATTTTAGTCAGCTGTTTCACTGCTGTGACTAAAGGACCCGACCGGAACAACTGGAGAGGAGGAAAAGTTTATTTGGGGCTCACGGTTTCAGAGGTCCCAGTCCACAGACAGCAGGCTCCATTCCTCAGGGCTCGAGGGGAGGCAGGACATCATGGAGGAAGAGTGTGGTGGAGGGAAGCAGCTCCCATGGTTTCTGAGGTCCAGTCCATGGTGGGCCAACCCCACAGTGCTGGGCCAAGGGGAGGCAGAACATCACATCACGGTGAGGGCACGGCAGAGGAGGGCAGCTCAGGACATGGTACCAGGAAGCAGAGAGAGCTCTGCTCATTAGGGACAAAATATAAACCCCAAAGGCATGTCCCCAGGGACCCACCTCCTCCAGCCACATGCTGCCTGCCTACAGTTGCCACCCAGTTCATCCCTTTCTGGGGATAAATGCACTGATTATGTTCAGGCTCTCATCATCCAATCACTGTGTCACATGTGAGTTTGGGGGGACACCTCATGTCTAAACCATAACATGTCCACTAATGCTACATCACACCCAGCGTCCATAGCCAGGTCAGAGGTGTCCGGCCCAGTGAAAAGGATTAGAAACACTCCTGTGAGTCTTGTGAGAGCGGTTGATGCCTCGTAGAATAAAACTTCCATCTAATAAGATGGCCACCAAGCCCAGCCCGATGCACGCCTGTCATCCCAGAGACTCGGGAGGCTGAGGCAGGAGGATCGTGAGTTCAGTCTCAGCAACAGTGAGGCCCTGAGCAACTCAGTGAGACCCTGTCTCTAAATAAGATACAAAATAGGGCTGGGGGTGTGGCTCAGGGGTAAAGTGCCCCTGGGTTCAATCCCTGGTACCCAACACCCAGAAAAAAGAAAAAAAAAATGTAAAAAAAAATAAAATAAAGAAAAAAGTCTACTTTAAAATGAACTCCCTTCTCTCCTTGAAGAACAAAAGGGCTCCTCCTCCAGGTGACAGACGGATGGCCTGTGGGGTGGCAGGGGAGCTGCCTCCCCATGAAGCCTCCTGGTAAACCCCAGGGCCCTTTGGTTCAGGAGACCTGGCGGCGGCGCAGGCCTGACCGCGGGACACACTGCCCTCTGCTGTGCGTTGGCGTTAGTGCAGGCGGTGTGCATCTTCTGCAGGGCCTGGGCCAGGCAGCTGGCCTGACGCTCCGCCCTCCACGACCAGACAGGGTGCGCTACCCAGTGAGGAACCCTAGGGAGGTGTAAGCGTCCCAGACCCAGAGGACGATGCCCCAAGCTGACCCCCGACGAGGCAGACCTGAAGCCACTAAGGGCTCACAGGTAGAGTCCAGGCCAGGTGCCTCTGGAAGCATCCCTAAGGTAACGCTTGGCAAACTGTGACACGGTGCCAAAGTGAGGGCAGATGAAAGATGGCACGCTCCTCTTTCTGTTAGTTTAAAAAAAAAAACACAAAACTTAGACTATCCTAAAGGTGTCTGTGCCCATCAGATGTCTCTTATGGTATTGTGACTGGCTGAAAAATGTCACACACTTTAAGAACGATCCAACAGGGCTGGGGATGTAGCTTAGAGGTAAAATTTCCCCAGGGTAAGGATGCTTGTGTGATGCCCTGGATTCAATCCCTGTACTAAAAAAAAAAAAAAAAAAAAAAAAAAAAAAAAAACCAGGTAAGAAAACGATCCAATGGTCACAGCTGACCAGTGATGGCAGCTTCCACCTCTTGGGGGTAATCAGGGTGTGGATGGCTCCTTGGGGATGGGGAGAAATCTCAAGACTCCAGCTTCAGAAGAGCAGCGAATTGACCTCAGTGCTTTTCAGAGTTTGAGATGTTGCAGGAAAGAAAAATGAACAAAACCATCTTAAGGAGCTACGCAGGATTTAAGGACATTTATTAAAGCTACTATTTAACATCACCATGATTTCTCAGAAGAAGAAATGGCTTTAAACAGATTTAAATATCAAAGGAGAAACATCAGGAGAGAAAGAACTATTCTTTGAACGGATCAAAGTGCGTTCAATGCACTTCACAACACAGTCTACATATTTTGATGTGAGCGGGTGATGGATACTCATCAAACACTACTGCTGACCCTTAGCATGGGAGAAACACTTTTGAAATCCAAAGAGTCAGACAGAACCATTTTCACTTTGAAAAAAATGAGAAAAGGTCCCACCCAACCCAAGTGTTTGCATTTGACAGTTTTTAGGCACTTGAAACAATCAGAGGGGAAGGTCTTGGGAGTTCTATTTTTCTTGAATTGTGGTGCTAAGAATCAAACCCAGGGCCTTTTGCATGCTTTTTTGGTACTAGGGATTGAACTCAGGGACACTTAACCACTGAGCCCCATCCCCAGCCCTATTTTGAATTTTATTTAGAGACAGGGTCTCACTGAGTTGCTTAGGGTCTCACTTTGGCTGAGGCTGGCTTTGAACTTGTGATCCTCCTGCCTTAGCCTCCTGAGCCTCTGGGATAACAGGCATGTGCTACCATGGCTATTTTTAACTGGAGATTTCCCTACTCCTTACCCAAGGCTTGTCTTGGACAATGGCAACCAGGTAGAAATGGTAATGTGCCACTTCCAAACACAGGCCTTAAGAGACCCTGTGTTGGCTGGCTTGTTCTTTCACATCTCTGTCCCTGCCAGGAGAGAACGCCCAGGCTAGCCCACTGGTCCCAGGAAAAGAATAAAAGAAGGAGCAGAGCCAGGCATGGTGAGGCACACCTGTAACCACAGCAGCTCAGGAGGCTGAGGCAGGAGGATCACAAGTTTGAGGCCAAACTGGACAACTTAGCGAGGTCCTGCTCAAAATTAATAAAAGAAGCTGGGTGTGTGGCTCAGTGGTTAAGCACCCATGAGTTCACTTTCCAGTTCCAAAAAAGGAAGGAGGAAAAGAAAGGAGGGAGGGAGGGAGGGAGAAGGGGAGGGAGGAAGGAAGGAAGGGGAAAGGAAGGAGCAGAGGACCCTGCCAATCCTAAGGGAGAAATGGACACTCCGTGTCACATGCTGCTGAGATTCTGAGGTTAGCTGTTACCCATTGCTGTGGTGGCAAGAGCTAACTAATGTAAGATCCAGATTCCAGAAATTCTCCTAGCATGAAAGAGAGCAACTGATGCCCACAGGACCCAGTGCGAGACAGTGACATGAGGCACAGTACAGTGTTCCCCTCCACCTCACCCACTCCCAGCTTCTGTGAAAGCCCTGGAGTCCTTGCCTATCGGGCTCCAGTGACTGGGTAAGACGTCAAGAGTGCACTGCCCTTGAGCAATGACCTCTAAGAGCTGTGAGGTTCTATTTCAGCAAAGAAAAACCAATGACACATTGGAATATTACTCTGCCTTAAAGAAGAATGAAATGATGGCATTTGCTGGTAAATGGATGGAGCTGGAGCCTCTCATGCTAAGTGAAATGAGTCAATCCCATCTGCAACACGGGGGGCTGTAAGGAGGAGTGACTGAAGTCACGTCTGCCGTCCTTGGTTGTGGAAGGCACTCCTGACACCCCAGGTTGACCTGCTGATCAGTCTGGACCGCATTTGGAGATTGGGGAGACCACTTGGGGATGGGAAGAGGGCTCGGGTCTCACAGTCAGAACTGCATTCTCTTCATTCTCTTCCTGGCTCTGTCCCATGCCTGAGCTGAACAAGCCACCTTTCAGGCCCTTGGCAAACACAAACGTAAGGGCTGGGGCTGGGGCTCAGCAGTAGCACATTTGCCTGGCATGTGTGAGGCCCTGGGTTCGGTTCTCAGCATCACATAAAAATAAATAAAGGTCTATCAACAGCTAAAAAAAAAAAAAAAGTAAAAGCAAAAAAAAAATGCTCAGGATGCTGGCTGGTGTCATAGATATATGCAAAAAGGTTTTAAAACTTAAACAAAAAAGAGTAAAGAAAGGAAGAAGGAAAGAGAACTAGGGTTGTGGCTCAGTGTAGAGCACTTGCCTAGCAGGTGTGAGGCACAGAGTTCGATTCTCAGCACCACATAGAAATAAATAATCATCAACTGACAACTAAAAAATGTATGTATAAAAAAGAAAAGACATGCAGAATATGAGGTGATTCTTATCCCTGGACAAATCACAATGACATATTCAAGGGCACTTCTGTTTTAAGTGCTTAACAAGGAGAACTTAACTAATGTGCTTACTAATGGATACCTGGCAATTCTGTGCTATAGTTTATTATAAACTGTAGGTGTGCGGTGGCACATACCCTAATCCCAGCAGCTCGGGGGGCTGAGGCAGGAGGATTGTGAGTTCAGCGCCAGCCTCAGCAACTTAGCGAGACCCTGAGCAACTCATCAAGATCCTGTCTCTAAATAAAATACAAAATAGGGCTGGGGATGTGGCTCAGGGGTTGAGTGCCCCTGGATTCAATCCCTGGTGCTGATAAAAAAGAGAAAAACTGTATGAATCTAAATAGGATCCATTTATTAATTTATCTCAGCAGGATGTGACACAGAGTGTCCATTTCTCATTAAAGATAAAAATGGAA
The DNA here is from genome assembly GCF_047511675.1 of Marmota flaviventris. Classification (NCBI taxonomy): domain Eukaryota; kingdom Metazoa; phylum Chordata; class Mammalia; order Rodentia; family Sciuridae; genus Marmota; species Marmota flaviventris. Next base: position 161,202,673 of record NC_092498.1, on the reverse strand, counting down.
CTTAACAGGAGTCTGGGTGGAAAACTTGCAGCTCTTTTTACCTCCAATATTATGATGAATGTTCCCTTCTCCCTGGGGAGAGGATGCTCATGAGATCATATCCCAGGACCCAAAAGAGGGACTGCAGGATGTAGAGTGTCCTCATTTTATGGGCGCACAGGACAGGGAAACAGCGGCAGGAAGAGGTCTGCTGCCACTCAAAGAATCCAGCTCAGAAAATCCAGCCCCTGAAAACCGAGAACCACAATCGAAGTGGAGCTTTTACGTGGCTCGTGATCCAACCTGACTCGGGTTCACATGCCAGAATGTATTCAACAGATGGGTCATCTTTCAAAAAAAATCTTCAACTTTATTGTTTTTGCATAGCTCTGAGCTGATGTCGCCGGCTGTCAACGGGGCATTGGTGGAGGGGGATTCCAAGCATCCCTTCAGCATGGCGGTGAGGTCTGTGTGCAGGAACTGGCCCCGGGGTGAATGTTGCAATGAGTTCCATGTGTGAGAAGGGGTGAGACGGAATACATCTCCACATTGTTCCTGCAAGATTTCTTTTTCTTTTCTTTTCTTTTTTTTTTCATCACATAGTTTTAAAGAGAACTTTTGTAACCCTGCTGTGGGACTCAGATTCCCAAAGATAAACGAAGGGGCCAAAAAACAAAATATGTAGATACACTGGGTCTGTCAGGACCCTGGTAATAAATCCCCTAAAATCAGGGGATGCATCTGAGTAGGGACACGGGAGACCCGAGGAGGAGAAAAAAGTTAGCACCCAATTAACAAATACCACCTTTTTCTGGTATGAATGGTTGGATTCAGTCTGGCTAAGAGGGATCACCAATCCCAGCCAGTGGAAGAAGCTCTTCATTCTTACAGGGAAATTGAGGGGGCCTTCCTCGTTGGCATGGCCTCAAGTTCAAGAGTAGAAATCAGCTACTCGAAGCCGGGCACGGTGGCACAGCCCTGTGATTCCAGTGGCTTGGGAGGCTGAGGCAGGAGGATCTCCAGTTCAAAGCCAGCCTCCGCAACTTAGTGAGGTGCTCAGCAACTCAGGGAGACTCTGTAGCTAAATTAAATAGCAAAAAGGGCTGGGGATGGGGCTCAGTGGTTCAGCACCTGTGGGTTCAATCCCTGGTACAAAAAAGAAATCAGCTATTTGTCATAATATTTAATAACAGCTTTCAGCTAGTGCCGGGCACTGTATGAAATCTTGACACGCACAGTTGGCCCTTCCTATCCGCAGGCTGTACATGGGGTGGAGGGTAGAGACTTCCTCTCCTTGTCATTGCTCCCTGAACAATAATGTCTTGACTGTTAACAGGGCATTGATGTTGCATGAGGCTTTATAAGCCATCTAGAGACAACAGCAAAGCAGGAGAGGATGTGCCTCTGTTATCTGCAAAAGCTTCGCCATTTTATACACAGAACATGAACATCCTCAGAAACTGAACCAGGCCTGTCTGCACCTGAGGCCACCCCCAAAGGAATGTCCACAGAGACGTGTATAGCACCATGCACACATTTTGATCTTCTGGAATCAGATGTCACAAAGTCACTTTAGGTGACAGGACAACTTTCAGAGGAGAAAGGGGTCACACAGCATCCCTGCTCATGCCAACCTGCCATCTCCATGAGTTACGGCTTACCCAGACAGAAATTGCAGCACCCAAGTCTTGTGCCATTAAAGCATTTATGGGCTCTAAATGATCCATTATAAGATAGGAGTTTTATGTTATAATAAATAAAATAATTTTTACAGAAATATTTTAAGCCATTTCTTTAAACTTTCAGAGATTGTTTGCAAAGGACCACACAGAGACGCAGATGCTGGCCTCAGCCATGCCACCAAGTAGGGTCCCCTTAGGGAAGGTCTCTGGTTTTTCGCCCTATAAACCAGTTTTCTCAAGTGGATGTACCAAATACTCTGCAGGGGTCCTTGTAGGTCTAAGATTCTGTAAGTCAAAGAAAGAAGGTAGTTCCTACTTAGATTGCTTAAGAAAATTCTGTTCATCAGGAATTGAAGAGTAGAAGCTGGATGATATGGCACAGGCCTGTCCTCCCAGCAGCTCGGGAGGCTGAGACAGGAGGATTGGGAGTTCAAAGCCAGCCTCAGCAATTTAGCAAGGCCCTAAGCAACTCAGCGAGACCCTGTCTCTAAATAAAATACCAAATAGGGCTGGGGATGTGGCTCAGTGGTAAAGTGCCCCTGGGTTCAATCCCGGGTACTGACCCCCCACCCAAAAAAAAAAGAAACAAGAATTGCACATAGGGTGTAGGAAGACAGCAAGTCCCATGTTCAAGAAATTTCTCAAGGTCCTGATATGGACGTATATTGAAAAAAGATTTTAATGAGCCAAATGATAGTGTAAAGGTAACAGCGGCAACTCCAACTCAAAGACTAATGACTGAACAATGAGATCCTGTCTCAAAAGAAAAAAACAACAAAAAAAGAATCATTAGATTTCTTCATGGAAAGAACTCCCTGTTGAGGACTGCCTCTGGTGTACTGAGTTTTCAGATCTCAAAGGGCACATCTGTGCCTGGTTCCCTCAGCTTCCTCCACTATCTTAAGATCAACCTTAACAAAAACTCAGCAAGAGGTGGGGGACTGGCATTTACGGAGTACCCATTAGGCATCAGAGGTCCGTTATTTCCTTTTGACTAGTGCTCTCTAATCAAGCACACGGAGGTCCATGGGAAAATTCTAGAAGGACCAAACTCTTTTTTATTTTCCATACCGGTGATTAAACCCAGGGGCACTTGATCACTGAGCCTCATCCCCAGCCCTTTTCATATTTTATTCAGAAACAGGGTCTCCCTGAGTTGCTCAGGGCCTCGCTAAGTTGCTGAGGCTGGCTTTGAACTCATGATCCTCCTGCCTCAGCCTCCCAGCCGCGGGGATTACAGGCCTGTGCCACTGCACCCAGCCAGCACAAATCTCTTGATTGCCAACCTCATGATTCTGACTGATTGCCAGGTCCTAAACTACCTCGTTTGAGGACATCAACCCAAGAGAATAACAACGGAAGATAAGTCAGGCCCAGCATCAGTTATGAATTCTTTTTATACAGTGAGTTCCGGAGGCCAAAGGAGACGGCCCGCCCTGCTGGGAGAAGGATATTGCATGCAGGAAATCCTCTGGCTTTCTATCACACACAGAGATCCCGGAGAAGAAGCCCTGCTATCTGGTGACCCAGGAAAGGGCTGAGCATGAAAAGTTGCCAGCAGCTGGTTCGACTTACGCAATACATTTCTCAACCGAGTTTCCAGCATTTTGGAAACGAGGACCTACATCTCGGATCTGCCTGAACTTCGTATTTCCTTTCTCAGCTTTCCTGTTGAGCCTCTCCCAGTGGCCTGGCCAAATTCCAAATGCAAACACCATACTCGTGGGTTCCTGCCTCCTTATGAACATCAGTAAGCAGGAACTTCCCATTCGTGATCTTGCCTACGTGCCAATAAAATCCCTTCATCAGGAGAAACCCGGACCAGCAGCCCAGGTGTGCCCCGGGCCCATCCCCCAAAGAGACACTGAATCAGAAATCCAACTTCCCCCCCCAAAAAAAGTCCTGATGTTTATGACAGACGGTTTCCAAAGGGGAATTATATGTTTCTGGAAGAATTTGGAGCATCTCTCTGAAAGGACCTAAAAGATGGCTCATTACCAAGAGCCAAGTGGAAGGGAAAGAGATGAGAACCACTCTTGGGCGTCTCAGAAACAGAAACCATCCATCTTTGCACATGTCAGGCAGGAGGCACACCGTCCTGTCCCCTGACCTGGGAAGAAACAAGAGGCCAGGAAAGAACCCTGGGCTCTCGCCTCCTGAATCCGCATCCACTTGATCTCCTCCAGGGAGGAACTGAAAAAGGGGTCTCACAAGGTCACCTCTTCTGGCCCTCCCCAGACGAGCCAGCCTTTGGTCCTTAAGCCTCCTTAGAGTACAGGTGAGAAAGATCTAGAAGGGCCGAGGCGGCCAGGGCAAGATGGTGAGTGAGGAGGTCAGGGCAGGGCCAGAACAGAGGAGCACGGGGAGCGGCTTCTGATGAGGTCAGCCTCCTGCTTGACCAAAGTGCTCGTGGACACACGCGGGGACCCAATCAGACAGACACCTCTGTATGCGTGCTCCCAAGCGGTGGACCCAAGAGAAAAACTAAAACAGATGTGTGGACAGGGGGCAGCAATCAGTAACAGCGAGGAGAGCGGGGACGGGAGGAATTGATAAGCCAAGGAGAACATTCTAGAATGCATAAAAAAGAACAGGCCCAAACGCCCCCACCGGAGTCCCAGCCCTGGGCCCCTTCTCTGGGGAGGGGTCTGTCTCTGCATCCCTGTTGCTTTTGCAATGAACCTGCAGCTGGCTTGCTGTGTCTGCATCCTGGGCTTCAGTTCTTTGCTGAACACAGACGACGCACCCAGCCCCGCTGGACGGTCACACAGGAGAAGGGAAAGGCATGTCACCTCCAGGCACTGGGACGATGAGGAGATCCGTGGGGGCCCCGCATTTCTACTCACCCAGTCGGGAGGGAAGGGGGTGCGGTGGGAGGGGAGCGTGGGCTGCAGGCCAGGTTTCCCATGGTTACAGCTGCTATGGAAATCGCGCTCTCCTCTGGGGTCTCGAAGACCATGCGGCTGGCTCCCATCACCCGTTAGAGAAGGAGAACAAAAGGTAGAGCTCGGGCAGGAATGGCTTCTTTGATTTAAAGTTTTAAAAAGGTTCCTAACCGGGGTGGGTGGAGGACAGGCACAGGCGCCCAGGGCGGCCGGGATGTCAAGACACTCTCTACCTGAGTCCAGCAGGGGACGAGGCCGACCCCTCGTGGTCTGGAGAGCAGCCTGTGCTCCCCGGGCCCAGACAGGGACACAGGGATGTCTTGGAAGACAAATGGATCAGGTCACTCCTGGGAGGAAAGTCCTTCAACAGCTTCCCGGTCACCACACTCAGGATGGAACCCTGGTGTCCGCCACGCTCTGGCCTGGGCGCTCCTGTCCTGCTTTATGTCCCTCTTGCTCCCTGGGGTCCCAGGTATCCACCTCCCCTGGGTGTTAACCCATCACATGGTTAATCTCCTTCCAGCTTTGGGGACACTGTGCACCCAAGTCACTGCCTCTACCAAAGACTCTGTCCCCCAGTACTTCCCTCCTTCCACTCAGTTACCTTTCAGTTCTCACACTCATGCCACCTTCTTGGGTCCCCCTATAGCTTGGTCAGTCCCTCCCTTCCTTCCCGACAAGGCACTTCCTGCAATTTAAGTAAATATAAAAAATGCACCTTTTTAATTAATTAATATTAATGTACTAGAGATTAGGCCCAAGGTTGCTTTGCCACTGAGTCACACCCCCAGCCCTTTTTAATTTTTTTAAATTTTAAGTCAAGATCTCACTAAGTTGCTTAGGGTCTCACTAAGTTGCTGAGGCTGGGGATCCTCCTGCCTCAGCCTCCCAAGTCGCTGGAGTTTAATGACCTCTATCATTTGATGTCTCAGGCTTTCTGGGTTCAGGGAATCAGAGCCTCCTGAGCACAAGGGAACGTCAATCCTTGACCTGGCTGCTCCCAGGCCTTGGTTCATGGATAAATGATTTAAGGGAAGGTAAAGGTAGATTCTGCTTGTCTGTCTCCCCAAATCTCACCCTTGGAAGCTTCCCAGATGCCTCATGGATACGGACATCTTAGGTAGGACTGAGGTTTTGCAATCAACACCCAAGGTCAGGTCAAGGACAGCAGTGATTCTCAACCAGGGGATTTGCTTCCCAGGGGACACACGCATCATCCAAGATCTGGGAATCCTTTGGGTTATTACAATTTGGCTGTTACAACACACAGGACAGCCCCAACAATGAAAGATGATGCAGCCTAACATGTTAATAGTGCCAAGGTTGAGAAGCCCTGTTGAACAGTGAAACAACTTCTTCAGCAACCAATGGACAAGGGGTTTGTGACCGTTTTTCCTCACAGTTCATTTGGGCCACTTTAGAAAGTGATTACCAGCTCTTCTGGGCCATTCCAGCCAGTTCCCCCAGCTTGGGTATCCACTCTGCTTCCACTTGAGTACCAGAGAAGTTACCCGCTGAATTAGAGGGCCATTAAAAAACGAAACAGAGCCAGGCGAGGCGCACACCTGTGATCCCAGCAGCTCGGGAGGCTGAGGCAGGAGGGTTACGGGTTCCAAGCCAGCCTCAGCCACTTAGCAAGGCTGTAAGCAACCTAGTAAGACCCTGTCTCGACATAAAAAATAGAAAGGGCTGGGGATGCTGCTCGGGGCTAAGGGCCCCTGGGTTCAATCCCCAGTACCTGCTGTGTGTGTGTGTGTGTGTGTGTGTGTGTTTTTTTCTCAGCTTTTTCCCTGCTGTGACTAAAAGACCTGACCAGAACAACTGTAGAGGAGGAAAAGTTTATTTGGGGGCTCACAGTTTCAGAGGTCCCAGTCCACAGACAGCAGGCTCCACTCCTCGGGGCTCTAGGGGAGGCAGGACATCATGGAGGAAGAGTGTGGTGGAGGGAAGCAGCTCACATGGTGATCAGGAAGCAGAGAGAGACTCCACTCTCCAGAGACAAATAGAGACCCCAAAGCCACGCCCCCAGTACCCCCTCCTCCAGCCACACCCACCTGCCTCCAGCCACCACCCAGTTAATCCCATCAGGGATCCATTCACTGGTTGGGTTAAGGCTCTCACAACCCAGTCATGTCTCCTCTGGACCTTCTTGCACTGTCTCACACGTGGGCTTCTGGGGGACACCTCACATGCACCCCAGAGCAGGTGGGTGGCTGAAGCCAGGGGGAACAGCATGGCGAGTGGAGGGTGCAGACACTGCACGCTAAGAAGAGTCCAGGACTAGTCACAGGCTCCAGTGACACAGACCCTCTCTCCTCAGGATGAGAGAGAGTGGAAATGAACTAGGAATATTTTTCGTGTGTGTGTGTGTGTCCAGCATGGTGAGCTCCCCCCTGCAGGAGGGCTGTGTCACCTTGGCCCTCTCCTCTGGGACCCATGCTTCCCTCCCTTACCATCCCTCCTCAGCACCCCCTCCCCCATCCTGAAGGGGACAGGTGGCAGCTTCTTCCGTCCCCACCCCCACCCTGCACAGTCTCCATGTCTGAGACAGGCAGGGGAAAGGAGAGCACTGTTTCCATGAACTGATCCTCCTTTCCTGCAAGACCCACTTGTGACGTCTGTGATGATCCCATTGGCCAGGATGGGGTCACATGACCACCCCACCTTCCTGGGAGAGGGAAATGTCACTGTTGAACTGGACTCTGCCATCTTGAGCTCCACATCAGGGTTCTGTTTGCAAGACTCTAGGGCCAAAGGGATGAAGGCCTTCATGAGTTAACAGTCAGCAAATATGTATTGAGCACCACCTGTATGCAAAGCATGTGAGTATCGCCCCTCTAAGGGCTCTGCTCTCACTCTTTTTTTTTTTGGGGGGGGGGTACTAGGGATTGAACTCTGGGGCACACGACCACTGAGCCCGCTCCCCAGCCCTATTTTGCATTTTATTTAGAGACAGGGTCTCACTGAGTGGCTTAGGGCCTTGCTAAGTTGCTGAGGCTGGCTTTGAACTCACGATCCTCCTGCTTCAGCCTCCCCAGCCGCTGGGATTACAGGCCTGTGCCACTGTGCCCGGTGGCTCTCCTCTCTTTATTGGACAGTCTTCTTTCAGATGGATCATGGCCAGCCCCAAGTCAATTGTAAACCATATGTTGAGTACTTACATGTCAAGAAGGGGTCTAAGTGCTTCACATTTGTTATTGCATTTGATCTTCACCTAGAATCTTCTGAGCTGGCACAGTTATATCCATTTCACAGGGATGGAAACTGAGTCACAGAGAGGTTCAGTCACTTGCCTGCTGTCACACAGCTGGTGGCACTGTTTTCTGTATTCTTTATGAACCATTCCAAAAATGGCTCCAGATACTGTTATGGTGTGGATGTGAGGTGTCTCCCAAAAGTTCACACGTGAGACAGTGCAAGAAGGCTCAGAGAGGACATCCCGGGGTTGTGAGAGCCTCAACCCAACCAGTGAATGACTCCCTGATGGGATTAACTGGGTGGTGGCTGGAGGCAGGTGGGTGTGGCTGGAGGAGGGGGCATTGGGGGCGTGGCTTTGGGGTCTCTATTTGTCTCTGGAGAGTGGAGTCTCTCTCTGCTTCCTGATCACCATGTGAGCTGCTTCCCTCCACCACACTCTTCCTCCATGATGTCCTGCCTCCCCTCGAGCCCCGAGGAGTGGAGTCTGCTGTCTAGGGACTGAGACCTCGGAAACCCTGAGCCCCCAGATATACTTTTCCTCCTCTACAGTTGTGCTGGTCGGGTCTTTTAGTCTCAGCAGAGAAAAAGCAAGACTCTCCCCTCGACCACCTTGGTCTGTTGTGTGCTGTGGCAGCAGGACTCGGAAGTGGCTCAGACCCAAGCCCCACCCTGCCCTGGTCAGGCCACGAGGGCACTCAGAGGGTCCCGGGGGGAAGGGCAGATATTGACAAAGGCCTTCTGGACGCTCTACCCTCTGTCAAGAGCTCCAGGACCATCAGTTTCTGGAGCTGACGTGGCGCCTCAGCCGGGCCCTTGAATAAAGAGCAATGTGACCTCCATGTCTTATGACATCTGGCCTCTGTGGTCAAAACAAAGCAGGCAGTGAGGACAAACGGCCAGCGCAATGAGTCCGACAGATATTGCTATCCTGAATCCCGTGGGCACTTGATGGTGGCACTCAGGTAGGTTCATGTGGAGTGGACGATTTTGCAGGGGTCTAAATCCCATCCCCTCTTACTTAGAAGCATTCCCATAACTAGCCAATCAACTCTGTAGTTTAACAGGACAGTTTTTCCCTTTCCTAATTCATACTGCACCCCACCAGGACGAAATAAAAATTCAAAAGCCTTGCCAGGCGCAGGGTGCACACCTGTCACCCCAGCAACTTGGGAAGCCGAGGCAGGAGGATGGCAAGTTCCGATGCCAGCCTCAGAAATTTAGCGAGGCCATAAGCAACTTAGCAAGACCCTCTAAAAAAAAAAAAAATTAAAAGGCTGGGGATGTGTCTGTGTGGGTCAGCACCCCTGGTTCAATCCCCAGTATCAAGAAAACCACAGAAGCCTTCTAAAGGGCCCAGGAGGATTGGACACCGAGATGAGCATGATGCATGCAGCTTAATACACAATGAGGAGAAGCATCGGGCCATGCAGACCCCAGTGCTCCCACTGCCCGCTTTGGAAAGACCAGCGGCTTTCTGCTGCCACACAGGCATTTGGGAATAACATCAATCCATCTTAGCTGATCTCCTCTGTGATAACTTCATGATTATTTATGGGCAGCTTCAAAAGCTCAGAAATGCTAAACAAACAGAGAGATAAGTTGCCAGGGATGTTCAACATTTGCCCTGAACGACCTCACAAGATTTTGCTAAGGGGAATTCTTCTCAAGCCATGGAAATTATCACTGGAAACCAAATGCCTTGATAACATCTTTAAAAAAAAAAAAAAAAGATTTATCCTAGGCCAGACTGAGGAAGCTCCCAAACAACACAAGGTTATTTTTAGAAGGTTGGCTCCTGAGAAAAAGAAATAAGATGGGAATACGATTATAAAGCTTGGGTTGCTTTTTCTTCACAAACTGTTTTGACCTTTACCAAGCCTGGAAACTTCAGGAGTTTAGATTAAAAAAAAAAAAAAAAGAAAGCCTAATTAAAAATCACTGCTGTTCTTTCGGTTCAAGTCAAGGTAATACGCCTTTAAAATTGTCAGGCGAATACATTTCATTTTTCAGAGCTCATCTTTCAGAATATTCTAAATTGGATATCTGTGAATTTTTTCCTTTCCTTTTTAAGCGGGTGATGTTAAAATGATTTTCTCAAATGCCTTTTTTTTTCTTTTTCTTTTCATTTTTAAAGAGCGTGGACAGATGTGAACACAAGGACAAGGGGAAAAAAAATGTGCACTCTTGAAGAAACAAAAGAGGCAGCACTCTTTTTACAGAATCCGTATCCACATGGCAGAAAACAAAAATTAAAAGTGAACTAATTGGCTGGGCGCGGTGGAGCACACCTGTAATCCGAGCTGCTCGGGAGGCTGAGGCAGGAAGATCACAAGTTCAAAGCCAGCCTCAGCAACTTATCGAGGCCCTCAGCAACTCGTGAGACCATGTAAATGAAAGGGCTAGGGACATGGCTCAGTGGTTAAGCACCCCTGGGTTGAATCCCTAGTACCAAAAAAAAAAAAAAAAAAGCCAATAAGGAACCAAGATTTGAAGCTCACTTCATCCTCCTAGCAACTCCCAGGCAGGCAGAGTTCTAATTCCCACTCTATAGACAAGGGAACCAACCCTGAGGGCAAGGGAGGTCAAGTAACTTACCTGAAGTCACACAGCAACTAAGAAGCAGGAGAACCCAGGCAGTCTGACCCCGAGCCAGAGCTGTTAACAGACTCACAGAGCAAAACTGCTTCTTGGTGACAGGGAAGGTCCTCGGATGTGGCAAAAGGTGTGGAGGGGACACACGAATGGGCTCTGGGAAGAACTGTTCTATACACGCTGCCAGGCCCGGTCCCTTCCCAAGAGGCACATGGCATTTTCCCACAGTGACGCTGGCGGGTCCTGGCCACTCCTGAGTCTGGGCCTTCCTCTCTTGTCAAGTGCTGGCTAGGAGGAGCACTGGGGAGCAAGTGTTCAGCACGCAGTGAGTCGGAGGGAGGGAGCCCAGAGGGGCCTGTGTGTACAAGTCAGTGTACAGGAGGGACGAACCCACGAGCCAAAGAGACATGCACATGACCCTTTTCTTTTGTTACCAGGATTGAACCCAGGGGCAGTGGACCACGGAGCCCCATCCCCAGCCCTGTTTTATATTTTATTTAGAGACAGGGTCTCACTGAGTTGCTTAGGGCCTCACTATGTTGCGGAGGCTGCTTTGAACTCAGGATCCTCCTGCCTCAGCCTCCCCAGCCGCTGGGATTACAGGGGTGCAGCACCATGCCCAGCTTCCAACTTGCCTCTAAGAGAATCAGAGAAAAAGACACTTCACAAAACACTTGAGTGGAAACACCCTCCCTGCAGAACAAGCCCGCGCGTTCTTGGTTCCCTCTGCACCTCACATGCCTGGACACCTGGTGGGGTCCACGCGCCCCTCCCTACTCAAAGGAAAAGGAGTAATGCCGGACTGAGCAGAAGGCTGATTCCATTAAACAGCTGGAAAGTTCTTCAAAATATGATGTCGTAAAGTATACAGGGTACACATGCACACACACATATGTGCACACACAGTCTATATAACTTGGCATATAGCATATATTAGAGAGCTGCTGTCTTACATATGCATATGCAAAATACACACATACATATATGTAATAAGTGTAATACATGTATCATACGTAACAGCTCATATAACACAATATATGGTGATAGAATAAGGTACTATATAAATAGTATATCTAGCAACATATGTCATACATCTCAGTTTTGACTTAGTGTCTATGGCTATATTTATTATGCATATATAATACATGATGCCCAAAGATCTAGCAGCAAGTGTCATAACCGCCATCATCTCCTAGCGGTGATGAGCATCAATGATATTTCAAGATGACTGACGTGATTGTTAAGTGACAAGGAAACATCTGGGACTCTGGTTGGCCACACAGCCACAGGGCGGGCTAATGCAACTCCTGCCATTTGTTGCCTTGGCTCCTAATCGGGGGACATGCTGACGTTCACACAGGGGTTAACAGCTGTAAGGGTAAAGACCTTTCCAGCCAAGCTGGGGCTTGTCCTCAACTACATTCCCAGGTGCTCAGGCTGAGGGCTCTTCTGGAAGGATGTTGGGAAGGGCGGGGTTGAGGCGGGAGGGTGGTGGGCTGGGGCGAGCCGCCTCCGAGGGGGCTTCACAGCTTCGCTGGGTCACTAGCAGGAGCTGGTCTGCACACTAAGTTCACTTCTCCCAAAGAAAGCACTTCCTCTCGGCCCTGGCTTGCCAGCGAGAAGGGTCACCAAGAGCCTCCAGGAGCCACCCTCCCTCACAGGCTTGCAATGTGACAGACAAAGCCACTTTTACTATCTTGCTGCTTTTTTATTTTTGGGGTACCAGGGATTGAACTCAGGGGTACTCAACCACTGAGCCACACCTACAGCCCTATTTGGTGCTGAGTTGCTTAGGGCCTCGCTAAGTTGCGGAGGCTGGCTTTGATCCTCCTGCCTCAGCCTCCCAAGCTGCTGGAATTACAAGTATGTGCCACGTTCTTGGTTCATTTTTCTTTTGGGCCAGTGCTGGGGATTGAACCCAGGGCTTGTGGGTGCGAGGCAAGTGCTCTACCAATTGAGCTAGATCCCCAGCTCTTTCTTGGTTCATTTTTAACAAAACTTCCAAGTCATCTGCCATTACTGTCTGCTTCCAGTGCCACCAATTTCATTGTCCCATGTTAAATCTTAAGTGACTCGGATTGAATTGAAACAAGGAGTAAGATTTGAGAGAATTCGTAAGAATTTTTAAGAATAAGCACAGCCCCTTCGCAGAAGGAGCATAATTAAGAAAGGCTGCATGTGTTGGCGCAGTAAAAAGCAATGAGTCTCCAGGACAGAGGCCAGGAGGCCTTACTTCTAGGTTCTGGCCTCCAGCGAGGGCCACTTCATTTTTTTTCTTGCAAATCACTATGTGATTCAAAGAAATCCAAGCTCCTCTGTATATCCCCTGCTCCCTCATGTAAAAATAAGAAAAATCCTATGAAATACACGTATCTAGCCGCATACATATGAAGCCCCCACGTGCCGGTCAGTCACCATGCCAACTACATTCACCACTGTGACGCCACCATCCCTCGCAGAGAACTTGTTAGGTTCCGATGTGCCCGTTGGTTTCACAGATGAGGAAACTGAGGCACTGAGCTGCTTGTCCAAGCTTCCAGAGCTGGTCAGCGGGGCAACTAGGACCTGCTTGAGCCTAGGAGATGCCCCACCACGTGCAACCCCGCTGCTGGGGTTTCACAGGAACACCTGGGCACCAGCCACTCTCCCCCCACCTTCAGTGTGACCAGGTCATGAGAAAGCGCTCTGCTGGCTTCCGGGGACTCTGTGTCACGGACGTCATTGCTTATGGCCAGCATCTGGGTATGTCCTTGCCTCCTTCAATGATGGCGCCCAGCCCCCATGGCCATCTCCCCAGGACCGCAGTTGTTACGACCCAGCTCTAAACACACTTGACTCTCCATGTGCCCTCCCTAAGGACTGCGAGAGCCCAGTCCCCACTGTGCAGGAAGGACCACAGAAATGCCCAGAAGCAAATTTGAATGTCTACAATGAGAATGTGTATGGCTAAGCCAAACACCCCAGGCCTCCAGCAAGGGCCACTTAATTTTTTTTCTTGCAATGCTGGCTCAAATATAAGTTGATTCTTTTTGAAAAAAAAATTTTTTTTGTTCTTTTTAGTTATATGTGACACTAGAGTATATTTTGACATATTTATACAAACACAAAGTATGTCTTATTCTAATATGGATCCCAGGCTTGTGGTTGTACATGATGTGGAGTTTCACTGTGGGGTAGAGTCATTCCACTGTCTTTCCTTTTCCCATCCCCCCTTCCCTTCATTCCCATTTGTCTAACCCAATGAACCTCTATTCTTCCCTCCTCGCTCCCCCTCCAGTTGTGTGTTAGCATCTGCATATCTGCAGAGAACATTCCACCTTCGGTTTTTTGGGATTGACTTATTTCACTTAGCAAGACAGTCTCCAGTTTCATCCATTTACTAGCAAAGGTCATAAAGTCATTCTTTCTTTATGGCTGAGTAATATTCCATTGTGTATATATACCACACTTTCTTTATCCACTCATCTGTTGAAGGGCACCTAGCTTGGTCCCATACCTTAGCTATTGTGAATTGAGCTGCTATAAACATGGATGTGTCCGTGTCACTGTAGTATGCTGATTTTAAGTCCTTTGGGTATATACTGAGAAGTGGGATAGCTGGGTCAAATGGTGGTTCCATTCCCAGTTTTCTGAGGAATACTGCTTTCCAGATGGAGTCCCACCAACTTGCAGTCCCACCAGCAATGTCTGAGTGTGCCTTTCCCCCACATTCTTGCCAACACTTACTGTTGCTTGTATTCTTGATGATTGCCATCCTGACTGGAGTATCCAACTAAGAAGCTTCTTCACAGCAAAGGAAACTATCAAAAGCATGAAGAATGGAACAAAGTCTCTGCTACCTGCACCTGAGCTAGAGCATTAATCTCCAGGACATATAAAGAACTCAAAACCACACACACACACACACACACACACACACACACACAAACCCAATCAATTAACAAGCAAAGGAACTGAACAAGCACTTCACAGAAGAAGAAACATGAATGACCAGATATATGAAAAAAATGTTAGACTTCTCAAGCAGTTAGAGAAACGCAAATCAGAACTGCACTGGGTCTCCATCTCCCTCCAGCCCGAAAGGAATCTGGGTTAATTCTGCACCTCAGAGGCGTCCCTGCTCCTCCTTTCTTCGAAGACAACCAGAGAAACGACTCCTGCTTATTTAGAACCTGTTGGCTCATTTATTTCATCTAGAGACGACTCTTAGCATCCAGCTTAGAAACATCCTGTTGTGAAGACTTTTCAGCACTGCGGCCTGAAGTGGAGCAAATTATATTCCACGCATTTCCAATTAGGTCAAAAGGAATCCTAATGATTAATATGAACCAACAAAAAATGAAGGAAAAAGAAATATCCTGTCCCACCCAAGGCTAAGATCCATGCTTCTCCCAAGAAGCCTCAGGTGGTAACTTTGTCATGGAACTTGCCTTGAAGTCGGAGGCACCCGTGGGGTGAGTCTCCCTGAACTTCCTCCCGTCCTGTTTCATGTCCTTGCACCAGAGGACATCAGATGGACAGCTCTCCCAGCCACTCATTCCCTTCACCAACCAAGACTCCAGCACCCACCACGGGCCAGGCTCAGTGCTGGGTCCCAGGACTCAGTCCTCCCAGAGTTCACTGTCTTAGGGCAGGGAAGAGACAGGGTCCGAGAGGAGACAGGGTCAGAGAAGCGTTCTGAGAAGGAGACAATCAAACTGAGCAGTAGACGATGAGACCAGGAAGCCATAGCTAGAAACAGACATCCCAAGGTGGATGGAGAAAGGACACTCCAGGAAGAGGAAGCCACACCCGCAGAGAGCTGCAGAAACGTGACAGAATTAAACATAGACAGTAAGTGCGGTGGCCCATGCCTGTCATCCCAGCAGCTCTGGAGGCTGAGGCAGGAGGATCAGGAGTTCAAAGCCAGCCTCAGCAACTTAGTGAGGCCCTGAGCAACTCAGTGAGACCCTGTCTCTAAATAAAATATTAAATGCGGCTGGGGATGGGGTTCAGTGGTTAAGCACCCCTGGGTTCAATCCTAAGTGCCCAAGAAATAAAAAATAAACATAAGCAAGAATGAGAGGCAAACAGCAGGTCACCGGCTGGTGGGAGCACAAGCTGCCCCAGCCCTTTGTAAGGCAATGCGCCCTAACTCATGGGCACACACTGCATGCCTGGCACCAGAGTCCCCCAAACAACACATGCAGACCCACCAAAAGACACACAGTGGGCAATACTTCAGGAAGAGAGAGAAAGAGAGATGATGATAATTCCAGAGAGTGGTACCTGCGAGGGGGAGAGGATGGAGAGGGAACAGATAATTACAAGGCTCTATTTCCTGAAGCCAGGTGGCAGGCTGGGGGCGCCCACGGTGTGACTCCTGCTTATACATATTTAATGGATACTTTTGTATTTTGTATCTGCTCAATATTTCATAAGAGCTGCTGCTTTTTTTCCCCTTCATTTTATTTTTAGTGGTGCGCAGGATGGGACCCAGGGCCTCTCCACGCTCAGCCAGCGCCCTGCACTGAGCTGGCCCGGCCTGAGTTGCCTCCCCCTGCAGTCGGGAAATGGGTGGAGGGAGAAGGTGGAGCAGAGGCTGGGGGGCAGGCGGGGGTCGGTGCTGGGGGTGGCAGGAGTGGGTGGGTGCTGGGTGCTGGGTGCTGGGGAGCAGGTGGGTGTGGGCGCTCAGGGGGTCAGTGCTCGCCCCTTAGGGATGCTGTGTATTGGTGATGGTTTGCAGCAGAGCTGGGTGGGGGTGGGGGAGAAGCAGCACCGCCCCGGACCGTGGTCCCCACCTGGCTCCGGGGTAAGTACAAACTGGGGACTCTAGCCGGGCGCGGTGGCCCACGCCTCCAGTCCCAGCGGCTCAGGAGGCTGAGGCAGGAGGATCGCAAGTTCAAAGCCACTACGGGGACCCTGAGCAGCTCAGTGAGACCGTGTTTCTAAATAAAAAATGAAAAGGGCTGGGATGGGGCTCAGGGGTTAGGCACCCCCAGGTTCCATCCCGGTTTAAAAACAAAACAACAACAACAACAACAAAAAAAAAAAAACAGTTTTTTCAGCAAAGGAGACCTCTGGGTGGCGATTTGCGTTTAGAGGCTGCCAGGGCATGGGCCTCCTGCAATCACAGCAGCCCTGCAGCTATTTCTGCACCTCTGTCTGCCAACGCGACGCCTGCCCAGTCTGGAGGAAACACGCAGGGGCCACCAAGAGAACTGACCGCCTGCCTTCACCTGCACCTTTTAATCCTACAAGCAGTGCGAAATGCACTCCCCAACAGCACAGGCGCTTCCTCGGATGACATTCCTGAAATGTCCCTGGTTATTCCTCCATAGATAAAGGTGCAAGTTTGCAGAGCAGCTGGATTCCTGGAGGGGGGTGGGGATTCCTGGGGGGGGGGGGGGCTCCAATTGATCAAATGTCCTCCAGTACCCTATGGAAAGTCAAGGTTTCAGATGAAGTCATCCCAGCTCAAAACGGAACACGTGTCCTTCGCCTGCACTTCAAAACCTGAAAGAAGTTAGGGTGTGGCGCACATGCCTATGATCCCAGCAGCTGGGGAGGCTGAGGCAGGAAGACAGCAAGTTCAAAGTCAGTCTCAGCAACTTAGCAAGGCTGTAAGCCACCTAGTGAGACACTGTCTCAAAATAAAAAGGGCTGGGGATGTGGCCCAGTGGTTAAGTGCCCTTGGGTTCAATTCCCAGTCCAAAAAAAAAAAAAAAACTAAAAGAATGATTCTGGAGTCTCCACCATGGAGAACATAATGTTGTTAGAAAAGAAAGTTCTAGCATTCTGTTGAAATAATCTAATTTAATTCTTGGCCTGAAGGCAGTACCTGGTATAAGAGAACTTTTATCGAAAATAATCAACATCTAGAGTTGGTCAGTTAATTTTTTTTAATGCAATTGGTATAAACTTCCATTGAAAACCCCCCAAATAACAGTGTCTTAAATAAGTCGGAAAGTCATTTCTCTCCCTTATAAATATAGCGCAGCCTGGAGTTATGCAGTTCAGGCTACCAGAGCATCTCTCTGGCCATCAGAGACCTGGACACTGCCTCTCTTTCTGTTTTCCTCCATACCAGGCTTCCAACTCACTGTTGAATGTAGCTGCCTGAGCTCCAACTATCACATCCATATTCCAATGGAGAGGAAGCAGGGAAAGATAGGCACATTCCTTCCCTTGAAAAGCACATTCCTTCCTAGGTTGAGCAACCCTGGGATAAAAACTTCCAGGAGTTGTGCACAGTACCTTCCCTTGTCCCTCTGACTAGAACTTACTTAAATAGCAATCCTTACGAGAAATGAGGGCTGAAAAATTTTGTCTTCCCTCTTAGGTTTTTATGTCAGACAGTAATTGGAAAGTTGTGTTTCCAAGGAAGAAATAAACAATGGCTATAGGGACAGCTTTATATAATTCTCACACTAATAAGTCACTATGTAATCTTAAATCTTTACACCTTTTTTTTTTTGATACTGGAGATTGAACCCAGGGGCACTCAATCCCTGAGCCACATCCCCAGCCCTATTTTGTATTTTATTTAGAGACAGGGTCTCACTGAGTTGCTTAGGGCCTCGCTGAGTTGCGGAGGCTGGTTTTGAACTGGCCATCCTCCTGCCTCAGCCCCCTGAGCCACTGGGATGACAGGTGCACGTCACCATGCCCATGGAGACTGAATGAAGAACTTCTGTTCTCTTCAATTTCTTCTTCACAAAACGCTCTCTGTTGGCTACTCCCACAGCCATGCCCAGCCACGCTATGGCCTGGTGTTCACCACGGTGGGTCTGCCCCTTCCAGACTCTACAATCTCTCTCGACTTCCAGAGAAGGAAACTGAGATCCAGAGAAAGTGAGCGGGTTTCCAAGCCTGAGAAGCACAGTGCACCTTCCCAAGGCCTCCACGCTTTCCAGCCCCCTCCCACTGCTCCCTAGGTCAGAGGCTCCAAAAGCACTAGACAGGGCTACCTCACAGACTACACCTTAACACCCCCGACCCCAGCCCCCCTGAAGGCCAGGGGCACACCCCCAAGTCAGGGTGACAAGAAGAGACACGTTCACGTGGCTGTTCATGGGCACATGTCTCAAGACTCAGGAGTGAGTTTTTTGAGGTTGTAGGTGATGGGGTTTTATAATTGCTTTCTTGTGGTCTGTTCAATCACACTATTACAAATGTTTGTCTTGCTTATATCCATGGGCAAGTCTAAGGAAACAATTAAGAATGTAAGAGAGCCGGGCAAGGTGGCACACATCTATAATCCTAGTGACTTGGGAGGCTGAGGCCGGAGGATCACAGATTGGAGGCCAGCCTCAGCAACTTAGTGAGGCCCTAAGCAACTCAGCAAGAACCTGTCTCAAAATAGAAAATAAAGGAGGCCAGGGATGTGGTTTAGTGGTTAGACAACCCTGGGATAAATCCGGATACAACAAAGAAAGAGAGGGAAGAATCATCAAGTTAAGTGCATTCCTCAAAAAGCTGCCTCCAAGTGCAGGCCCAGCAATCCTGTGTCACCGCAGTCTTACAAATAGCACATCTGGAAAGCCATTATCGGGCACAACACTTAAGGAACAAAACTGCGTATATTTTATTATCATTATTGCTATTGTGGGTTGAATATAGTGTCCCATACCCCCAAAACATGCGGGAAGGAAAGATGTATTCCCTCCCCGCTAAAAAGGATGCATCTCCCTGGACCCTCTAAATGCGATCTTGTTTGGAAAAAAGGTCTTGGAGATGTTATGAAGGCTCTTGAGATGAGATCATCCTGGGCTAGGGGTGGCCTAAGTCCAATGCCAAGACTTTACAGAGGAAGACAGGAGCCTGGGGTGAATGTCATGTGACCGGAGGCTGAAATCCACCAGCCTGAGACACCAAGAGCTACCAGCAGCCATAGAAGCTCAAAGGGAGGCACAGGGCAGATTGGGCCTCGGGCCCTCTAGGGGGAGCTTGCTGACGCCTTGAGTTTGGACTTTTAACCTCCAGAAATCAGAGTAGATAGATTCCTGTTCTTTTTTGAAAAAGTCACTCAATTGCTAGTAATTTGTTATAGCAGCTCCAAAAACCTAAGACATCTATGTGAAACTATATGGAAAGCAAAGACTACAAAGAAATCACACCTTGCTGGGTGCAGTGGCCCATGCCTGTAACCCCAGCGGCTCAGGAGGCTGAGGCAGGAGGATTTCAAGTTCAAAGCCAGCCTCAGCAAAAGCAAGGTGCTAAGCAACACAGTGAGACCCTGTCTCATAATAAAATACATATTAAAGAACAAGGTCTGGGGATGTGGCTCAGAGGTTAAGAGCCCCTGAGTTCAATCCCTAGTAACAAGAAATAAGGAATCACACCTGAAAACTAGGAGGACTCATCTTTGGGGAATGGAGTTTTTTATTTCCTAATCACTTAACTTTGCTGATTTTTTTTTTCACTGTGTATACATTTATGATCTAACAACTTGATCAAAACTGATATAAAATCAGAAATGAACGTGCCTTAAAATTCTGTTAGCACCAGGATTGAGAAAATAATTTTTTCCATTACCCTAAATCCCTAACGGTTGGACACATCCATTAGTTGTTCTACACCTAGAACCCAAGGAACATACTGATGTGCCCTTCCCCGTGGCTACAAAGGGTCGAGGTCCAAGGGGAAGCCGACATTCCCCAGTAATCTACTGTCTCCAAATGTGGGGCTTCACAAAGATCAAAGGAACCTGTCACTGCGATTTCCAAATGATTCAATAAGTCACTGGAGAGGTGCCAAAGGCCCAGTCATCAAGGATGCAAATGACAAGGAGCACCCCCGGGTGCCTGGTGGAAGAACAAAAGACTCAGAGAAATCATCTCATTGAAGTAATTTCATAGAGAAGAAAGAGAGCCCCTGCCTTCTCTTAATAAATCCCCTGGAGGCCTGATCTCTCCGCCCTGCAAGTGGGGACGTCCATGGTGGGTGTTCTACGCACACGTAATATCGAGCCTGCTTTTAAGAACCGTAAACAGCAGATTCTGCATCACCAAGTAGTTTACCAAACATAAAATCAAATAAGGGCACTCATTAAATGCCTTCCACGGGCAAACGTGCTTGCGTCTGTTTGGTCACCTTGACACCCAGATGGCCCAAGTGGCGGGAAGCCCAGGTTCCAAAGCACAGGGCCACTGGCTGGCCGAGGGCCACCTCGTTCATCTTGATGCATGTTGATTCTAGCTGGCTGCAGAGGGGCTGCCGGGAACTCCCTCCCTCGGCCGATCCCTTTTGTGGAGATTTCTTCTAGAAAACATGATGCAAATGGCATTTATAAGATGTCCTGATGCCGCCCAAATGGAACCCCAGGGATATTCACTGGCTGAAGGGGGCTTCCCTGGAATAGAGGGAGATCTGATTAGAAAACCAGGAGCGACCCCCCCAGAACAGGAAATCTTGTTGGGCTTGGGTCCCCTTGTCCCAAAGTGGCACCTGCCAGACACCTCAATGTCACCCCGGCTGCTTTGACAGGAGTCTCACCTTAAAGATTGCAGCCCCCAGAAAAATCAGCTCACCCAAGAATTTATGTCCACAGCAGACACTCATCAGATCCCACCCCCCAGGCCCCTGAGAACACAAGATGGTGTCCCCCAACACACAGTTTTATCTTTAGACTCAGAGACTCAATTTGCCAGAACTAAACACCCTCTTTTGGTTAAAGACTTAACATCATTTTTTTTTCTTAGCTGTAGATGGACACAATACATTTATTTTATTTATTTATTTTTATGTGGTTCTGGGGATTGAACCCAGTGCCTCACATGTGCCAGGCAAGCGCTCTGCCACTGAGCCCCAACCCCAGCCCAGGACAAGCCATCTTGAGCCCCAAAGATCTGGGTTCCAATTCTAACTCCACCACCTGCTACCTGTGTGAACGATGGCTCCTAATTTTCTTATATTTAAAAAGTAGAAAATAAAAGACATACCACAGAAGATGGTTTTCAATATAACAGGAAGTAGTTGGAGCATGCAGGAAGTCAGGCGCAGAGTAGGGATGCAGGGATGCAGTAGCATTAGCTCCTTCCTCACACCATCTCCCAGACAGGGAGGATTCTGCTGCTTAGATGACCTGCCCTGCACAGCGGTCCCTGCCCAGCAGGGACTTTGTTCCAGTCTGCCACTCACATCATCCTTCCAGGCATATACATTATTCACTCACTAGTTACTTTCAAAACAACAAATAATGTCAATAAGCAAGGCAGGCCCCGGGGTAGGACTATAGAGAAGGGTGAGGACTGTGGAAAAGTTGAACACACGTATTTCATCTAAACGCAAAGAAGAAACCGTAAGAAGAGAGTTGCTAGATATTTTCAATTTCCCAGAGGCAGCCCAAATCTGCACTTGGACACACACTCAGATGTTCACAACCAACTGAACATTTCAATCTTGTGCAAAGCTAAGAAAATCCACACGCAGGCCAGATCTAGCCTCAGGAGTTGCCAGAATGTGACCTCACGTTCACATACTGTAGAAAGACCCTTGTTTCTCATGCCTCAGGAGACAGAAAACTTGGGCTTGAAGACTTGTGTTGGGGTCAATGGAGAAGTGTAGCCGGGTGCACACTCACAAGAACTCACATGTTCTAGGTGGGCTAGAGGGAGGCATGATACGTAGAATCAATCCCATGTCAATGACGTGGATTCTCATCTTGGACTTGAGATTTCAAGATCCAGTTGGTAAGGATTCGGGGCCCAAAAGAGTCCCCTTCTTGAATACTGACTCCAGGGCTGCAGTTGGAAGTGATCTTCCTCTTACTGTTAGCAGACTGTCTTTAAGATCCTCCTCTGTCCTCAGCCAAACAGATGGTGAGAGGCCAATTCCACCTACTCCGTTTCACCTGAAGTCTATGTGCCCCTAAATGAGGGCGTGACATGCCATGTATACTACTCCATCAGGAAGTCTCATTCCCTCAAAAACGGATGCCCCACGTGAGGGCAGGGGGTAACTCTACTATATTTTATTGCATAATTGCTGCCCCTGATTCTTTTCAGTCCAAAATTTGGCTTATAACCTTGTACTGCATCATCTCACCTAGTACATGTCTGTTGTCAGTCCATTTAAAAGGTTAACAGCAGCGCCAGGCACAGTGGTGCACGCCTGTAATCCCAGCGGCTCAGGAGGCTGAGGCAGGAGGATCACGAGTTTGAGGCCAGCCTCAGCAGTTTAGCAAGGCCCTGAGCAACTCAGTGAGACCCTGTCTCTAAATAAAATACAAAAAAAATGCTGGGGATGTGGCTCAGTGGTTGAGGGACCCTGAGCTCAATCCCTGGTGCCAAAAAAAAAAAAAAAAAAAAAAAAAAATTCACGTTATAGTTGCATCCCATATTTTTGCAAAAAAAAAGGCATAAAATCTGCAACAGTTATGCAGTAAAATATCTCCTCTCTTCAGAGCTCAGTCCATGAGCCAAGAATTGTCACTGCCATTTATCCAAGGAAGGGCTTCCGCTCACGGTGCAGAAGTGGCTTTTTATCTGTCACAGGATCTACCATTTCTAGGGTCCTAAATGAGCATCTTCTTGTTCCTCATTCATCCCTGTTTCCACTGAACCTTCTGAAACCAGAGCACCCGTCAAGCCAGGCCACTTGCGGTGTACAGAAGGACACACATGGCAGGCATCGTCCCTCTTAATCCTCAAAACCACCGCAGCAGACAAGTAACGGCATCCCCATTGTACTGAGGAGTAAAACAAGGCTCAGAGAGGTTAAGTCATTGGCCCATGACAGTCAGCCAGTAAGAAGCAGAACCAAGGCTGTATCCCAACAATCCGTCCCTTTGGCCACGTCCCTTTGGCCACTCAGCGTCATGCCCCACATAAGCTCTTAAAAGCTTCAAAGCGGTTTTTCTAACACTAGCTAGAAACACATTTCTCCCCAGAGATCATCCCCCAGGATACTCCATATATAGGCAGGTAGAGTCCCTCTGACCTCAAAAGATCAGAACTCTAGGAATCCATTCTCGCCAGGGAATGCTCCCTCACTCCACAGGGAGAGCCCTCAGGGCCCTCATTAATGGCAGGGGTGAAGGATAACCTTTGAGCCTTCTTGAACCAAAAAAAACAACAACAACAACAAAAAAAAAACAAACAAACCAAAAATACCCAGCATTTTCATTAGGTCTTCCTTCCTCCCACTACCCTCAAACTATGGAGGCATTAGGATGAATGATCACCTCTCAACAAAATGTGGGTATTACTTTCAGGATTTAAGATAAAGAAATGTATTTCTGGGGGGTAAAAATGAGATTGACAGCTGGGCACAGGGTGCACACCTGTAATCCTAGCCATTCGAGAGGCTGGGGCAAGAGGATGGCAAGTTGGAGGCCAGCCTCGACAATTTAGTGAGACCCCATCTCAATTAAAAATATAAACAGGCCAGGCACAATTTTGCATGCCTGTAATCCCAACAGCTTGTGAGACTGGGACAGGAGGACTGCAAATTCAAAGCCAGCCTCAGCAACTTAGCGAGGCCCTGTCTCTAAATAAAAATACAAAATAGGGCTGGGGATGTGGCTCAGTGGTCAAGTGTCCCAGAGTTCAATCCCGATACCCAAAAAATAAAAAATAAAAATAAATAAAACGGGTTGGAGATGTCGCTCAGTGATAGAGCACCCCTAGGTTCAAATCCTAGTACCCCCCCCCCAAAAAAAAGATGGCTGATCTCCATGCGGCCATGACTCCTCACTTTTCATCAGGCACAAGTTGTCACTAGGGGTGATTAAACAAGGATTAATTACCAGCTTGCTACAAGAGCTGAGATGTTTTAACAGTGCTGCCCAGAGAGCACACAAATATACTCATACTTTTGAAGGACTGAGGGTGGAATTTGGCACCATTTCTTTGGAGGACAATTTGGCAAAGAGCTCTTAAAATAGTAAATGTTCATATCCTCTGACCTGGAGATTCCAATTATGCCACAGAAACATAATTGGGGAAATAAACACAGGCATGTTTTAGCACAAGAAAAGTGGTTGTTACAGTACACAAACAGCAGATCCCATCAATGTGGCTGTCGACAGAGAAATTTTTAGCTCTATAAAAAATCCATGTAATGGATTCTAAAAGCTAATAAAGGTATTAGACTTTTATAGACTGATAGGGAAAGATGTCCAGAAAGTATTCCTAGGTTTCATGAAAAGAGAAAATGAGGTAAGACAATCCATGGAATGCTCATTTTCTGTCATGTTAATAAATACTAATTTCAATGAATCAGAGGAAATAAATACCAATCTGTACACACTATATCGTTCTAGCTTCAGGGTCAGCAAACTGATTCAAAACCCTGTCAAGTAGTAAATACTTAGTTTTTCCAGCTGCAAGTTAGTTTTAACTAAGCAACTTGGTCATTGAAAACGCAGCCCAAGACGCCACTAAATGAATGGGTGTGGCTGTGTTCCAATAAAACTTTATTCATGGACTTTAAAAATGAAATTTCATGTGCTACAAAATGTTCTTTTTTTTTTTTTTACTCCCCCCCCCCCCCCGCAAATATGGAAAAATATAAGCTAGATGTGGTGGTGCATTCCTGGAATCCCAGAGAAACTGGAGGCTGAGGCAGAAGGATCATCAAGTTCGAGCCAGCCTGGGCAACTTAGCAAGACCCTGTCTCAAAACTAAAAAATAAACAAAAAGGGCTGGGGACGTGGCTCAGTGGTGGGGCACAATTTCAGCTACCAAGAAGAAAAAAAAAAGGGGGGGGAAGAAATAGAAAGAGAGGCTGGGGGTGGAGCAAAAGGGTAGAACACCTCTGGGTTCTATCCCCAGTACTAAATAAAATAAAAACACAAAACCAAATAAAAAGGTAAAAGCCATTCTGATTTTGTCCCACCAGCTACAGTTTGCTAACTCCAGACCTCAAAGGTGCAATTAAGAAAGGTTTTCTCTTTTATGAAAGGTATGCTTTATATGTGCATGTGATTTTACTATCTGTAACAACAGTAATAGCTATTGCAAAATCAGAGATAATAATACAGATATCTCAGACTGAGTTGATTTTGTTTTCCAAGAGAAAACCCCTATCAAGATACTTCAGCTTCTGCCAAATACGGTGGTGCACACGCCTGTACTCCCAGCAACTCGGGAGGCTGAGGCAGGAGGAGCAAGTTTGAGGCCAGCCTTAGCAACTTATTGAGACTCTGATTCAAAATAAAAAGGGCTGGGAAATGGCTCAGTGGTAGAGCTTCCCTGGGGTCCAATCCCTAGAACCAATAAAAAACAAAACACAACAAGGGACCTCACCTTCTCTCAGACATGTTCAAATAGGTGGGCCAACCAGCAGCCTTAGCTGCTAAGCATCTTCCCTGGCTGGAAGGTTCCAAAAACCAACTGTGTCTGTCTGTCTGTCTGTCTGTCTGTCTCTCATACACACACTTTCCTTGTTTGGCCTACCCATCATGGGCTGAGAGTGTTTTTCCTTCCAGAGCAAAATCATCAGCGGGAACCCACTTCTAATCCAATTTGCAATCCTCTGCAGGAAACCAGGACTGCGTCACCCCCCAAATTGCGGGCCCCCGTCATCCATCCCCAGAATCGCCAGGGCAACCGGGGAGGGGCACTGCTTTGCAGGCGCAGGCTTGGCTGGCCCAGCCCCAGCCCCAGCCCCAGCCCCAGCCCCAGCGCTGCTTCTGGAGCAACGGCGACGCGGCCAAAGCATGCGCCTGGAAGGGCCTTGTCCAAAGACAAACCGCGCCGCACAATCACGCCGACCTCAGGGGCCAGCCCCGCCCCCGGCTGGGGCCAGCCCCGCTTGGCTTCCCAGGTCAGCTGCGCCCAGCCGGGGCTGCAGGGGACCCGCTGACTGCCCGCCTTCTGATGCTCCAGCCAATCTACAGTCATCAGCAAGTGGCGACATTGAGGGGATTACAAGGGGCTTAGAAGCCACTGGAGATTCATTGATGTGGTGTCACAAGCCTCATGGCCACATGCCCTTTAGGAAGGGCTTTGGTCTGTCCAGGGTTCTCGGTGGCCTTTGATCTTACCACCCCTCTCTCCACGTGGTGGGGACGTTGCCTCCACCCCGACTCCACGCCACTTTGTTCTCAGCTACTTTTATTCTTAAACCTAAAAGAGTGCCGTGCATATTCTTCCAGCGGGACAGAGCAGGGGCCACCCACTGCCTGGAAGGAGCCAGGCACTGAAGAGTCGTGGGGGTGCGCACGGGACCCTCGGCCGCAGCTACCCCGCTTTGCGGTCCACGAAAGATCCCACTGCGGAGGGTCAGCATTCGGACCACCTGCTCAGCTACGCTTTATTTGTGAGCGCTGAAATTTGAATTTCATATAATTTTTTGCAAAAACAAGAATGCTCCTTCAGGATCTGCAAACTCCAGTGACTTCCAGTACCTGGGAGGGGACCGAAATATTCAAACAAGTCCTTGAAGTAATTGGCACACTGGGAGACCGGGGTGAGTCAACAAAACACCCATCTAAAGGGAAACCACTCATGTCCTGCCAGTTATTGGAGGTGCAGGACCGCTCGCCAGATGTGACATCTCTGGTGGTGGCTGTGTTTTAATGGTACTGGGATGGATCCTGGGGCCTTGTGCATGCTGGAAAAGTGCTCTCTCACTGAGCTGAACCCCACAAAGAAAGTTAAAAATCTGAATATTAGAAAAAGTTCTCTTAGCCAAGTTCAAAGCCAGCCTCAGCAACGGACTGAGGCCTAAGCAACTCAGTGAGACTCTGTCTCCAAATAAACTATTAAAAAGGGCTGGGGATGGGGCTCAGTGGTCCAGTGCCCCTGAGTTCAATCCCTGGTACAAAAAAAAAAACACTACTCTCTTACTTAATATGTTCTACAGACCAAACAACACCCATCTGCAGAGTGGATGTGACGTGGGAGCCTCTGGTTTGTGACCACCGCCTAAGTCACAAGAAGCGTCCAGCCACAGGAAATGAGCCTCGGTTCTGGAACTGAATCACTGCCCCAGCCTGGTGACCCTGGCTACGTTATTTAACAATCAAGAGCCTCAGTTTCATTAACAGGAAAATAATCACTTTGATCTCACAGGGCTTGGTAAGGATTAAAAGAAAATGTGTGTTAAACAGGGGGACATGACACCTTCATGGGATAAATCCTCATTGATTGCCAATGTTTTTTTTTTTTTTTTTTTGGTACCGAGGATTGAACCCCAGGGGTGCTTAACCACTGAGCCACATCCCCAGCTCTTTTTATATTTTATCTAGAGACAGGGTCTCATTGAGTTGCTTAGGGCCTCCCTGAGTTGCTGAGGCTGGCTTTGAACTCACGATCCTCCTGCCTCAGCCTCCTGAGCCGCTGGGATTATAGGCATGCCCCAGGGCGCCGGCTTTGATTGCCAATGTCACTTAAGTACTATTATTACTGTAATTCTTCTTCAGTTTTGGACACTCATGGAACAATTCTACACTGTAAAAATGGCTCTTTTTCTCTCCCTTCTCAAACTGGTTGCAAATAAGCAAGCCCACTGGCCCCCCTTGGAGAGGCCTCTTGTAGCAGATACACCAAGTGCCTAGTTTTTAATGACTTGGTTCCAGCCACAGTCCATGGCGCTGCCATCCTCTTCCTGTTAATGGACATTCTTCTGCAGCCTGGCAACCTGGGGCTTCCCCTAGGCGACAGGGAGGTGATGGTTCTTCCAGGCTGGGCCACCTGTAGAGAGCAGAGGCCAGGTTTGCTCTCCAGCTGCCTTACCTTACATCAGTGGAGGGGAAAGGCCAGGCATCTGATCTCCAAGACACACAAACCCTTGATCAGTTTTGTTTTTAGAATTTCTAAAAATTCCCAAATTTGCCACCTAAAGGTATGCATCACAATGAAAACACAGAGATTAGGGTCACCCAGGAAAAATCCCCATAAAATGGAACAGATTTGAATAAGAACATGGGCATCTTTACTCCCCCCAAGGAAGACCCAAGGTGGGGAAAGCTGTCTGCCATCCATGGTGCTTTGACCTGGTGCCTCTCCATCTTCAGGGGCACCTGAATCAGCCAGGGCTCTTGTTCCAGCTCAGATTCTGGTTTAGTGGGTCTGGGTCAAGGCCAAAGCCCATGCATTTAAAAAAAAAAAAAAATTTTTTTAATTATAGATAAATAATACCTTTATTTTATTTTATTTTATTTTTATATGGCACTGAAGATTGAACCCAGTGCCTCACACGTGTTAGGAAAGCACTCTACCACTGAGCCACATCCCCAGCCCTTTTTTATAGTTTATTTAGAGCCAGGGTCTCACTGAGTTGCTTAGCACCTCACCATTGTTGAGGCTGGCTTTGAATTTGCAATCCTCCTGCCTCAGCCGCCCCAGCCGCTGGGATTACAGGGGTTTGCCACTGCACTCGACTGAGATGACGCATTTTTAAGAGGCTCCCCCAAGACAAATCAAGGATGCTACCTGCCCCTGCACCTGCATGCATCAGCACGGCCTTGGCTTCATTTAGGTCTCTGCTCAAAAAAACACCTCCTGAGAGGGTCCTTTCCTGATGGCCTTATCTAAAGTGTCACTGCTTGTGGAATGGGGTCCTGGATCCCATCTGTTTTGTTCTTTGCTGAATCCCCAGCATCAGTGGAACACCTGGTACCAAGCAAGCACTCAAATATTTGTCCAGTGCACAGATCCCAGTGTGACAAGCAAGCAAAATGAAATTCGGGGAGCCGAAGCCATGTGTCCAAGGTCACACAGCTAATCAAAGCCAGAACAGAGGCTGGGCCTGCTCTGTCTGTACTTCAAAGCCCTAGGTCTCTCCACCAGGCCAAAGGGAAACAAGGTCTGTTTACAGCAGGCTTCCTCCGGAGAACTCGGAGAACTCGAGGGTCTTCCTGCTGTGAGGCAGTAACACAGTTCTGCATGCTGTTTTTTAAGAGCTGCCTGGTTATGTGGACAATGACTGGAGAGGACCAGAGTGGAAGCAAAGAGATCTGTTCAGAGGATGCCACAGTGGTCCAGGACGATGCATGGCAGTCCCAGGGTTCCTCTATATTTATTTATTTATGTATTTGGTACCAGAGATTGAACCCGGGGGTGCTTACCCACTGAGTCACATCCTCAGCTCTTTGCATATTTTATTTAGAGACAGGGTCTCACTGAGTTGCTTAGGGCCTCGCTAAGTCGCTGAGGCGGGCTTTGAACTCACGATCTTCCTGCCTCAGCCTCCAGATTCCCTGGGATTAGAAGCATGCCCCTCCACACTCGGTTGGTTCCTTGAGACTTGGGGTAAGAGGAGTTCTACTCTCCTAGGGTCAGAGCCAAGGCAGCCTTCCTGTTAGGTCTCTATCAGGCCTATGGGGGCCCAACCCTCCCTCCAGGGGGTTCATGGTCTCCCAAGGCAGAGGAGAGTAACATGGATTTCAAACTGCCAAGAAGAAAATTGTGGTATAACACAAAAGGTCACCCAGCAGTACACCCGTGGGGGAAAAGGAGGAGTGGCTTCCTTTCCAGCAATGGGTGGAAATGCTATGAAAAACCCTCTTTATGGGTCAAAACGAGGCCCTTCTGCTGCTAGCAGGGAAATGGCTTCAACAAGAAAATCCTTCCCACCCCGATGAGAGGGTCTCTCTCCAAACGAAAAGCTCCAGAGTCGGCTGAAAATCAAGCACTGTCTTTCCATCGCAAAATGAGTTGGGTTAAATGTCTTAAAATTCTCATCGCAAGTTCAAAGCCAGCCTCAGCAACTTAGAGGCCCTAAGCAACTTAGCAAGACCCGGTGTCTAAATAACACACAAAAAGGGCTGGGGATGGGGCTCAGTGGTTAAGCGCCCCTGGGTTCAATCTGAGGCTTAAAATCCTCCAAGAAGCTGTGGTCATGAGGTCTCAAGGGACCCCAGACACCTAGCATCCTCAAAGACCCTATAAGTCCTCCTGAGCAACAGTTGGGAGGAAGCTCAAAATAGTTAACAAAATGAGTGAATATTTCCTGCATACCTGGGAGTAGGCAATGTTAACCACATCTCCCCTCATCCCTGCAATAAGCGTGTAAGGGAAGTGCCCTTGTTCTTCCCACTGAACAGCTAGGGAAACTGAGAACCCGGGAGTGTTAGTGACTGACCAGGGGTCAGAGGTCAAGCAGGAGGGGAGGACAGGCACCAAGCTACACGCCCACACTGCAGCACTACCCACAGGCCTCTGGTGGGAGCTGAGCCACAGGCAAGGGAGGGGAGGAAAGGGAAAAGTTGGAACCCACCTACCCTGCCCTGCCTCATCCTAGTTAGAAAGCAAATGGATCAAAAAGGAGGCAACAGAACCAGGCACAGTGGCACAACCCTGTAACCCCAGCGGCTCGGGGAGCTGAGGCAGGAGGATCCCCAGTTCAAAGCCAGCCTCAGCCACAGTGAGGCCCTAAGCAACTCAGTGAGATGCTGTCTCTAAATAAAACACAAAATAGAGCTGGGGATGTGGCTCAGTGGCCAAGTGCCCTGAGGTCAATCCCTGGTACCCAAAAAGAAAAAAAAAAAGGGAAACCATCAGTCTTCTCTCTTACATTGGGTTTGTAAAATAAGCCTTCTACACCCAGTCCCATGTATGACCTGTGATCACACAGGAGCCCAGCACAGCCCACACAGGAGCCCACCTACTAGGGTATAGCATTGGCACTATTGATGGACACCAACGTCTGCCAATTACATATTTATAAGGTCGCCTGGCTGGACTGTGACACAGGAGTTATTAAATGCTCCAGAGCATCAGGGTTGCGCTCAGTGCCCTGAGACAAAGGCAGAAGGGCTGCCAGACCCATCCAAGCTGGAACAAAAGCATTTAATTTCTGAAGAAACTGGCGGGTTTCCATAGAACTGGGTGCTGGGCACACATGACCCACGAGACCCAGGAAGAAAACCAAAGTAGACTTTCCTCCCTGGCACCCAGAAACAGCAGCGCCCTTGCCAGCAGCGTAGGACAGTAGGAAAGGCGTACACATCCAGACAGAATGCTACCAGGCAGCAGTCTGCGCTCACTGTCTCCTTCCTTTGAATGAAGACACCGAGGAGAATTGACCTCTTCTCTTTCCATCGCCAAACGGACAGCCCGTTCGCCTGCACCCCAACTTTTTTCCCAAGCAGTGCCCCAGCAGCCAGATGCACTGGAAGGACACTCAGACTCCCAAACAAAACCATTCCGCTCCAGGCTGACTCTGCCTGGAAGTCAACATGCAAGGCACATTAATAAGAAACATCTGGCCACCGAAGACGGTTGACACAGCACAGGCGGGCAGTGGTGGATTTGTGGTCGGGACCCAGAGTTACAGGGACTGAATTGAAAACACCAGCCAGTCCAGGCAGTGCTCCACACTGCTGTGCTGTGGCACTTGGTGACGCTACCATGCCGGGGTTGAGTTGTTTGGGGCCTAGTTACCTAGGCACAGCGTGGTGCCAAGCTTCTCAAGCTCTCCCATCAGGGAAATGCAGCCTGAACGGGGCTCTCCTGCGTCCTCCCATGTCTGGCCACCACTTCCACCTTGAATATTTGTAGCAGATGTAGCCCGGCTTTTAAAGGCACAGACTTTGCATTCTTTCCATGTGACTTACAAGTCAGATTGAAAAGGGGAGAATTTTATTTACTTTTCTCCCTGCAGTGTTGTGCGGGTTTTAAAGAATCCTACCTCCATTTATGCAAGGCGAACCCAGGACACTGGTCACCGCAGGCGTTACATGGCTGGCCTCTCTCTATCCGCCCCAGTCCGGTCAACTTCAAAACAAAAAGATAACACAGGCCACGTGTGAAGATGAGGGCTTCCTCCAAAACCCCACTGTGCCCCAGATAGGATGGCCTGCCTCTTCCACCCCACCTCCTGGGATCTGAGTCAGGGTTCCTCTGCTATGTGGGGGCCTGGGTTGGGGGGCTGCCAGTGCCCCAAGGGTGGTCTCCTGCCTAAGACAAGGCTGCAGACCCAGGTGGGCTGTCTCCAGTATCAAAGCACCAAGAAATGGCTTTGGCTGGGGCTTTGTCTCCCCCCAGACACATTGGTCACAGGTTTCTAAGAAACAAAAGCAAGATCCTTCGGTTCCCCCAGAGAGTGCCCGAAAAGGGACTCTCAGGCGCCTGCCCGTGGTCCAGGCTGCTGCTCCTGGGAAAGGGGTAGCAAAGGACACCCCCAAAGACAGCCCCAAAGTGCAAGCTCCAGGCTGGAGCTCCACACGCTGGACGCTGCATGGTGCTGTGGCTTCCGATCTGCTTTCCCTGGGCGCCCCAAACTGGGACACTTGGGGCCATGGTTCCTGGTGGCACTGTGGCCCGGCTGGCGGGGGTCGGGACTTAGCCCCTCGCGCGCTCCCCGGTGAGCTCATGGGCGCCCCAACTGGTTACCTGGGGCCACAGGTGCGCGACCGAGGGGCGGAGGGGGCTGGGCACTGGCGCCGGTGGCGACTGCAGGTACCCGGTGGGCGGGTGGGGGACACTCACCGAGCGGCTGGACAGTCTTTTCCGCGAGCTGCGGCTGAACATGGCCTGGCGCCTCCGGCACGCAGCGCCGTCCGTCGATCTGTCCGTCTGTGCCGCGGCGGGGAGGGCGGGTCGCCTGGGCGGGCCCCCTCGGCGGCCACCGGCTGCTGTCTCCGTACGGCCCCGGCTCGCGCTCGAGCGCACGCCTCCCTCCTCCCGGCCACCGCCTCCCCGCCCCGCCCCGCCCTCGGCCCCGCCCCGCCCTCGGCCCCGCCCCCTCATGAGACCCCGCCCTCCAGAGACCCGCCCCGTCTGCGGCCCCGCCCCGCCCGCGCTGCGCCCGCGCTCTCCCTTTCCCAGCCTCCGGGGCCCCGAGGTCCAGCTACCCAGGGCTGAGCTCTGGTGGGTCACCTGATCCCGCTCCAAAAGATCCTTCCCTCACCCTGTCCCCGAAGTTCGGGGCGGGGACCCCTTCACGGCCCCTTGCTGATGTAGCCGGGGTGGCGGGTGGAGATGGAAGATGAGGGTTTTTTACGCGATGGTGTCATTCACAGAGAGTTGAAGTCAACCTGTGCGGTGCACAGTGCTGCCTACTGGGACAAATTCACACAGCCTTGGAACCGCCACTACGTGGAGTCTTGTCACTCTGTGAGATGAACTATTTTTAAAGTTTGCCTGGAATCTAGTTAGGATTGGATGTTGGAGGAGGAGGAGGGGGCTGGGAGAATGAATTACGCCTCTCATGGTGCAGAGCCTGGGATGCAGTAGATGCTCATTATGTCATTCTCAATCATTTCATGCAATTGTCGATCTTTGAAGCCACCGGGCCTATCTATGTTCCTTGAATTTCCCCGCCATTTACTAGCTAGTGATCTACAAATTAGTTAACTTCCTGTGCCTCTTCTGCCTGCCTGTCAACTTCATTTACACACACACACACACACACACACACACACACTAGTCTTAATCTCACAGTGTTCTTGAGAGATGAGTTCAGACATGTATAGTTGTTAAGATAGGCACAAACTCAGGATTCATTAAAGATTAGCTGTCAGAAAAGAAAATATTGTAATTTCCAGAGGTATGGCCATGATGTCCACTTATCATCAATGTTTCAGCTCAGATATCCTCTCCTCTGAGAACTTTCCTGACCTCATACTGTACCATCTCTCTCATACATTCTTAGCCCACATAGCTTTTTTATTTTTCTTCATACCTGGAATTAAACCCAGGGGTGCTCTAACACTGAGCTCATCCCCAGCCCATTTTATTTTTATTTTGAGAAAGGGTCTCACTTATGCTGGCTTCAACTTGCCATCCTCCTGCCTCAGCATCCCGAGGCACTGGGATGACAGGTGTGCACCACCATGCCTGGCTTGTAGCATACATTGAAATGATCCTGTTTACTTCTTTGTCTGTCCTCACCCAAACCCAAGTTGCATGACAGAAAGATGTTCACATTAGTTTTACTAGAGCCTGTCACAGAGCTTGCACGTAGTAGGTCCTCCATGAATATTTGTCAAAAGTGGACATTCTTGTCAAGGTTGAAAAAGATGGCTGTCCTGCTTGGCATTTTACAGAACAGACACGGAACTTGAATGAAGAAAAGCTGTTGGGCTGGAATCACTGCAAATTAGAGCAAGATCAGTCTACCTATCCCTTGGATTCTAAAGATCAGAGCGCCAGGACCCAGACACCCTGAGTCAGCTGACTGCCTTCATTGCCCAGACAGTAAAGTTCAGTTTTGTTTCTGTGCTAGAACTAGGGTAAGGCACACAAGGCCTTTCCCTCCGGAGCAAAACTAACTGCAGTTCCAACAAACTCAGTAACCACAATAAACAATATTTATATGCAGTATTCCAAAGAGTCAAAAAAAAAATCATTGAGGACCACATATGGCACTGCACACCTGTAAACTCAGACTCAGGAGGTCCCTGTAGGGCAGGAGAATCACAAGTTCAAGGTCAGCCTCAGCAACTTAGATTTTTTTAAATCTCAGAATTAAAAAAAAAAAATCATCGATTTAAAAAAAATTCTTGCCACGCATCGTGGCATATGCCTGTAATCCCAACACTCCAAGGAGGCTGAGCAGAAGGATTGCAAGTTCAAAGCCAGCCTCAGCAATTTATTGAGTCCCTAAGCAACCTAGTGAGACCCTGTCTCTAAATTTAAAAAATAAAATAAATTTAAAATATATATATATAAAGGGGGCTGGGGATGTGGCTCAGTGGTTAAATTCCCCTCCACTTAATCCTTGGTACCAGAAAAAAAATTCCTGGTGAGCAGACATTAATATTTTAAATAAAAGAGGATCCTAGCCCATACTTATACTTCTCTGTCTCATTCACCTCACCCTAATCCTATTCCTGGTTTATATATATATATATATATATATATATATATATATATATATATATATATATATATATATTCCCAAACTCAGACACTGAGAATGGAATCCCTTATATTGTATTTATCTCTATAGTTACTACCCACTGTCACATTCAATGGTACCTTGGCAGAGGCTTATTCATCTCTCTGTCCAGGTCTAGCATAGGGGCTGGATCACTTGAAATGCTCAACAAACATTAAGTGACAAAGTAAAAGGCAGACAGGAGGCTCCCCTACACTCTCAACAGGGCTACTGCATACCCAGCACTACTGCACCGTGGCCTCATACCTGGAGGAAGGGGCAGGTGGGGTGAGAGGGCGGTGGGGATCCTGCAGAGTGGCCCATGTTGTCTATTTGTATTTTAATCACAAAAATACCTTTCCTAGCAAAGGTCAGTAACTGCATAATTAATGCATTACAAATTCCTAACAGATGGAAGACAGGTGTCTTCGGTGCATTTTTTCCAAATCCTGTCAAAGGAAGGACAGAAGCTCTTGGCAGTTGCCCTGCCCCACATCTTGCTTCAGGATAGATGTGGCTGGTAAAGCATGCGGTGATCATAAGCTCCTTGGGAGCATGGCTCTTTTTTTTTTTAACTTTAGTTGTTTTCCCCAAGTGGAAATGTGGAGAAGAGGTACCATGGACGTCACAGGTGGTCCATTAAGCCACAAGCACAAGGCCTGATCCCAGCCTGCAGAGGGGGCTCCCAAAGCACTCCTGACATGTATCATGAAGGAACCTCCCCAAGGTCTGTTTCCTCTCAATGGGAGCCAGTATCCTACAGGTTATTTGCACCTGAGTCTCTAGTAGCAGGAGCATCTCCTGATCTATTCAACAACCACTTGATCTTGCTTAGGAAGACACAGTTTAGAAACCCAGGGAGGACAAAGGATCCTACTGTCAGGCGTAGGTGAACAGTAAGTGATTTCCTCGTGCTTCACCATTGCCCTGGCTATTCATAGACATCATCTTGGTGATGTCTTTTCTTTGCTCATCTCTCGAGGCAATAAATTACTAACAGAACTTGAAATTCCTCGAGAACAGTTGCCAACATGGCAACGCTCCTTTGTCAGGATGTAAAGTGGAAATCCCAAACCAGGAAAGGCTGTTGGGCTTCAATTAGTCTTCCAGTGTGTATTCAGAAACTGGAAAGACATCCACAACCTATTAAAAGTGGATTGATGGGGAAATTTTCAGGTTTTCCTCTTTCTGGCTTTTGAATGCATGTGCTCTAAGGAACATGTGTTCATGTTATAATTAGAAATCTAAATATAAAGTTATCCAAAATGAAAAAGTGTGCCCCACCTGACTGAGGTCTTCTAACATCAGATCTGAATGCAGTAAAGCAAAACTGTGTGTCATTGCCAAGGGCAGTGGCACACGCCTGCGGCCCCACGGAGGCAGGAGGATGGAAAGTTTGAGGCCAGCCTAGGCAACTTAGCGAGGCCCTAAGCAATGTAGTGAGGCCCTATTTCAAATTAAAGAGTAAAAAGGGTTGGGGGTGTAGCTCATTGGTAAAGCACCCATGTTCAACCCCGAGTGCCAAAAAAATAAAAAATAAAAAAGACCTGTGTGTCATCCTTTTTTAGGTGCCTGGCTTCTGTACTTTGGCTTTCCTGTTTTTTCTTATACAAATCTGTGATTTTGTTAAAGCCAGATGAAGCTTCCGGACTGCTCTTCCTACTTAATGGGCATTCAAAGATGAGTTCATAAGGACTTTCTAAAATGGGGAAGAAAAGTCAGATGCAGTGGCTCATGCCTGTAATCTCAGCGGCTATAATCTCAGGATCAAAAGTTCAAAGCCAGCCTCAGCAATTTAGCAGGGCCCTAAGCAACTTAGGGAGACCTTGACTCAAAATAAAAAATAAAAAGGAACTGGGGATGTTGCTCAGTGCTTAAGCACCCCTGGGTTCAAGCCCCATCCTACCCTATATATATATATATATATATATATATATATATATATATATATATATATATGAGCCAGGGGTCTCAGCACAGCCTCACCTAGGTGCACACTAATTTCTGCTACCTACTGTGATAGTAGGAGCAAATGTGACTCCATTTTGTTTTATGACTTCATCCTGTAAAACAACCATGCCAAGTAGAAGAGCGATGACTGGGGTAAGATGTTCTTTTCCTTTTGCTATAGAAATCTTTAAGAACATAAAACTACCTAATGGGGTATTGTTTCTGTAACTAGGGTAACGGGGCTCTGTTTCTGTAACTGGGGTGACTGGGCTAACTGTGACTGGTTAGTCTTCCCTCCGCTTGACTGCACTCTCCCACTTCTGTAACCTGGCTTGCTTGCATTGCCTAGACCCCCTGAACATCCCTTTTGCGGTTTTCAGGCTTATAAGGAGTGCCCTTGCAATTGGGGCTGATCAGGGGAACAGCTTTATGTTCTGGTCAGCCACCACCGGTGTGCTTCAATAAAGGCTTGATTCGATTATACGTGAGTGGTCTGGAAGTCGGTTTATGAAACCCTGGGACGAAGCTTTAACTTATAACACTACCAGAAACACATCCGAATGAGGCATCAGGAAAAAAATCTCCCTGAACAGCATATAGAAGCATCATCAACGTGGCCTCTGAATCAGAAGTCTACCAATGGTATTTTGAAAAAGAGTCTTTAAAACCAAGAGTGATGGAGAAGTGGAGGAGGATGGCCAGAGAGAGATTTCTCTTAGTAGTGGGATTATAAGTATTCCTTCTTCCCCATGAGTACTTTTAATGTAGTCTACAAGTTTTCTTGTCTGGCCATGAATTAGATAGATATATTTAAGGAAAAAAATGTATGAAAATTAAATCAGGCTGGGTGCAGGGGCACATGCCTGTAATCTCGGCAGCTTGGGAGGCTGAGGCAGGAGGATGGACAATTCAAAGCCAGCCTCAGCAAAAGCTGTTGCTAAGCAACCCAGTGAGACCTTATCTCTAAATAAAATACAAAATAGGGCTGGGGATGTGGCTCCGTGATTGAGTGCTCCTGAGTTCAATCCCTGGTATAAAAACAAATTAGATCAGAAAAGAACTGGAATAAAGACACTGTGCTGGTAGGCTAAATATCTCAGAGTGGGGCTGGGGTTGTGGTTCAGAGGTAGAGCCCTTGCCTAGCAAGTGTGAGATGCTGGGTTCCATCCTTAGCACCATATAAAAATAAATAAATAAACAAATAAACAAACAAACAAATAAATAAATAAAAATTTCAGAAGGCATTAAAACATCTGAAATTTGTAAATGCATTTTAATCTATTTAAAGCAAAAATACTTGAAAAGATAAAACGTATTGCACTAAACGACTTGTATCCTTTTTCCTGAAAAGTCTTACAGCTTGCAAAGCCATTAGCCTAGTGTATCCTAGATTTTCCTAATGTATGGTTGATAGGCATCAAGAAACCCAGGCTATTGGTTTGACATAGAAAGTTGATATTCCTCCTCAATCCAAATTCAAAATGCAAGGAAGGACAAATATGTGGATAAGGAATAGGTCAGCATTGTTTCTAAGACAAAAAGGAAAATACACAAGGGATCTAAATGCCTAACAACAGAGGACACACTAAATAAAAATAAATAAGGGTATGTTCTTTGAATGATTAAACATTAAAAATGATATCGAGGGACAGGAGAAAATCTGCAACAATATTGGTCCCTTTGTAAAACACGTTACAAAATAACAATACAAATTCACATTTGGCTATCTATATACTTCCAAAAAATATACAAATATTTGAAAAAAAAAGTCCAGAGATTATAGTGAAAAAAACTTTTATTGTTTTTTGTTCATTTGTTTTGGGGGTGGAATTTCAAGTGATTCAATAGTTTCTCTTTTGTTATATCTAATTTTTCTAAAATGAAATCTGTATTTCTTGTATAATAATTAAAGGTGAAAATATAAAATAATAAAGAATTATTTGACTTTAAAATTCTTGAATTTTAGTGGTAGAATACTGATTTTTTCCCCTAGTCTTTTAACTACATATCTCAATTTTTTATAAGAAATAAGCATTATTTTGAGTTAAGAAACCTTTCAAACTGAACTTTAAATATGTGTAAATAATTATAAGACAAATACTAATTTCTTTGGAAGAAGAAATTGCAACTTGTATCTGTTTGCAATATTGTATATTTTTCAAGGGTTGTTTTTCCCATGAACAGAAATACATAATAACAGAAAAATGGTTTTAATGTGTTTTGTTGGTGGTGGTGGTTATTTTTGTTTTGTTTTGTTTTGTACCAGAGATTGGACCCAGGATGCTCTTAGCCAGTGAGCCTCACTTAGTTGCTGAGGCTGGCTTTAAACTAGCGATCCTCCTGCCTCAGCCTCCAGAGCCGCTAGGATTACAGGCATGTGCCATGGCACGGGGCTCAGGTTTGTCCCTTCAACCAGGCATTTGAGAGCATATTTATCATGTTTCACTCCTTCTTTTCCTAATACCTGTGCAAAAGCTCAAAGATGCGGGACTGGCTTGTTGATCATCTATTCTTGCGTCAGGCTCCATTCTTCGTATTCTTAAGTTGCATCTTGGAAACGGGAGACTCAAAATAAGGTCGGAAGCAAAAGCTTGTTGAGGTGGGTGACTTGCCTGAACTGTGGGGGCGTGCTGCTAAGAGGTGGTCTGGTCCCCAGTTTCCAGGATCCTTATTGCCTTTGGGGACAGCTTTCTATCAAAGTGCTCCCTGGAGAGCGCGCGCACACACACACCCAGGACTGTCCCCACGTGTGGGAGCTGGGTACCTCGAGAAGAGGGAGCGCCTCCTAATTTACACAAAGCTGTACTTAAACCACTAGAGTCGTTTATGGGATGTGCATATTTGGGGGAGTTCGGTGGATATTCACTCCCCGCCCCCCACCCGTGTATCTACATTTCATTTTTATTTTTTTTATTTTTTTTTTTCTCCCTTCTTTCGTTACTGAGGATTGAACCCAGGGGCACTGTACCACCCAGCTACATCTCCACCTCTTTTTATTTTTCACTTTGAGAAAGGGCCTCGCTAATCTTCCCAAACTGGCCTCAAACTTGAGATCCTTCTGCCTCAGCCTCCAGATTCCCAGGGATTACAGGGTGCGCCTCGGAGTTGGCGCCAGGCTGCCTCTGCGCGGGAGCGCTCCCTGCGTGCTGGCGCGGTTCCTCGGCTTCCGTCAAATGCATGGAAACCATGCCATGGGCAGAGAAAAGACCTTCCATGCACAATGCCCCCCTGAATTTCCCAATCTGTGGTTGATAGGCATCAAGAGACCCAGGCTACTGGTTTAACACAAGAAGCTGATATTCCTCTTCAATTGTATTTCAAAAATAAGTCATTTCTTCCTTCTGCCCCCGCCCCCTCCCCTCTGAGCCTGTGTTTCTGGAGAGCTTTGTATTTGCCATGCTCGGGTGCAGGCAGCCACCTGCAGGGTGCTTAGGAGAGAGCCATTTATTGGCCTCTTGGTCTTACTGAGATTCAGAATTTCTGAGTGATTCTGGAGCTTTCTGTGCTTCTGCTCATGGAAGGGATTAAACAGGCCAGCTCAGAACCCAGGCAGCGCAGCTACAATGTACCCACCAGGGCTCCTTTCTACTTGCCCTTTAGCACAAAGTAGCTTAGGTAGAAGGCTTCTCTAAAATTTGGCTACACATTAGGAAGGGCATGGGGAACTTGGAAACCCTAATGCCCAGCCCACGTCCCAGGTCAATTAAATCAGAATCTCCAGGGCATGTGGCCCAGTCACCGGCGTTTTAAGCACTCCTGGTGTGGTTCCAAGGAGCATTATGCCACAGGACTCACTATGTCCGCTTGACCTTTAGATCCAGGCTTCCCGTGACCAGCCTCTTTGGCGGGAGTTTTCTTCTTACTGGAAGCTGTATTCCGCCACTCGGACTGGAAGGACCCTGTCAACATCCAGGTAACCGACTACAGTGTCTGTCTAAAAGGCTGAGTCTGCATTTCTGGAGAGCTTTGTA
The DNA here is from genome assembly GCF_047511675.1 of Marmota flaviventris. Lineage (NCBI taxonomy): Eukaryota > Metazoa > Chordata > Mammalia > Rodentia > Sciuridae > Marmota > Marmota flaviventris. The sequence continues at coordinate 161,161,663 of NC_092498.1, read as the reverse complement.
TTTGCCATGCTTGGGTGCAGGCAGCCACCTGCAGGGTGCTTAGGAGAGCTGAGGCTGGCTTTGTCTTCTTAGTACCAGGAAATGAACCCAGGGGTGCTTAACCACTGAGCCCCATCCCCAGCCCTTTTTAAATATTTTATTAGAGACAAGGTCTCACTGAGTTGCTTAGGGCCTCACTAAGTTGCTGAGGCTGGCTTTGAACTCGTGATCCTCCTGCCTCAGCCTCCCGAGCCACTGGGATGAGAGGTGTGCCCCACCACGCCCAGCTTGGGCTTTGTCATTTTTAAAAGGAACAAAAGAATTGGCAAGAGCTGGGAGAGGGTGATGGAGGAGAATCCCCACATGGGCTACGTGGACAGGGATTCTGGAAGGTGCTTCTAATGGGGATGGCTCAAATAAATGCTCAGTGTCTGAGTCGAGCCCACCCCAGGACAGAAGGAATCTTCCACAAAAGCATAACATTCCCAGATGCTTCCCAGGCCTAGATCTTAAGGATTCCTGAAAGTGGGCTGAGATTTGTGTCTGGTTAGCAAAGGCCATCTCTAAGCTGGCTTCTGGTCACAGGGAGCCGCCTACACCTGGGCCTCAAGAGTATGAACTCAGTTGCAGCAAAATTCACGATGCTCCCTGGCCAGAATGTAGGAACCCCTGTGCTGGGCTGGGTGGCGCCATGAAACAGCCCCAGTGAATGGGGCCTCGTTCGTTAATGCTACACGAACAGGCGGGCTCTGCACTCAGGAGACATCATTCCACTGTCTCCTGAGTGTAGAGGACCAACAGACCCACATGTTAATGACAGAAAAGAAAGTCCCAACTCTAAGAAGTGGCATAGATCGCTCTTTTTCCATTTGCTCCTGAACTGCCCAACAGACAAATCACTTTAAGCACCTAGAGTTAACTTGTTGTTTGAGTTAGGGAGAGTTTTCCTTTTTTCTGGGGGGTGGGTACTGGGGATTGAACCCAGGGGCACTCAACCCCTGAGCCCCATCCCCAGCCCTATTTTGTATTTTATTTAGAGACAGGGTCTCACTGAGTTGCTTAGGGCCTCACTATTGCTGAGGCTGGCTTTGAACTCAGGATCCTCCTCCCTTAGCCTCCCAAGTCACTGGGATGACAGGTGTGTGCCACTGTGCCAGGCTAGTGTTTTTTCTAACTTGATCAAATGAACCTGATTGTTCAAACTTTCACCCAATTGCCTGTGATTTCCATGAAGTTTTTTTTTTTTTTTTTTTCCTGACCTAACTAGCAGCTCTCCCCAAACCAAACCTGACATGATATCTTGATAAGGTCATTTCAAGCTGGAAAAGGCTGCCTCTTGTGTCTAGTGCAGCACGTCTCAACCCTGACTACACACAGAATAACCTGGGGAGTTATTTTCTTTAATATGTTACATCTGGCTCCATCCCAATCAATTAAATCAGTATTCCTGAGGCGGGACCACAAAATGGATAGTTTCCAAAGCCCTCCGGGTGAGCTTGAAGTCCAGTCAGAGTTGAGACTCTCTCTTTTCCCAAGCTTGCTTTACTCCTCTGTTCAGGATTTCCTTTGGTGTGTTTATTCTACGTTATCCTCCTTCTCAATGTCTTCCCACCCTGGCTACTCAAAGTAGACCATACTTCTCTTTTATGTAGGTAACAGAAGAGGAAGGCACAGGACAAGACCTTTAATTCCTTGCTCCTCAAAAGTGAGGTCAGCTGGGCGTGATGGTGCCCACCTGTCATCCCAGCGGCTAGGGAGGCTGAGACAGGAGGATCACAAGTTCAGAGCCAGCCTCAGCAACCTAGTGAGGCCCTAAGCGACTCAGTGCAACCCTGTCTCTCAAAAAGGACTGGGGATGTGGCTCAGTGGTCAAGTGCCCCCGAGTTCAATACCTGGTACCCCCTCCCCCCCAAAAAAGAAAGAAACAAAACAGGTGTCACCGCACAGTGTTCAGAAACAGGGATACAGAGTCGGTCATATGCTGCTGTCACCCCAGCTCTTCTTGCTTTGGACTGAAACTTAGAAGACTCTTTCTCTGCTGCTACCAAAGAAGCGGAGGCCTATTGTCCTGCTCCAGTGGCCAGTCAGCGCCTCACTTTGGCAATGACCAGAAGAAACGTTAGTGTGGAGTCCACAGCCCGGCTGAGACCTCCTCCCAAGGCAGCTCTGTCCTCTGTCCTCTGGGAAGATCCCCCCCTGGACCCAAATTCATTTAGGAAAGCTTTTCTCCATGTGCTCTTCTTTCAAGTGAAAAAAATTGTCAAACCAGATGGCCTTTTTCTGTCATGAATGGGATCTGTACAGTTTTATAAGGGTCGTTAAAAAAAATGCTTTTGTTTTCGTCACAGTGGACTCGGGGGTGAGGGGGGACAGCAGCAGGAGGTAGAAGAGGGTAGGGGGCTGGGCTACTCTGCTACACCTAGATCTTTGGGGACTGTACTTCTTTTTTTTTTTTTTTCGGTACTAGAGATTGAACCCAGGGGTGCTTAACTGAGCCACGTCCCCAGCCCTTTTTATATTTTATTTAGAGACAGGGTCTCACTGAGTTGCTCAGGGCCTCGCTAAGTTGCTCAGGCTGGCCTTGAACTTGCGATCCTCCTGCCTCGGCCTCCAGAGCTGCTGGGATCACAGGCACCTGCCACCGCCCGCTGCAGCCTATGTTCTTCTGACAGTTGCATCTGTCACCTTCCAGAACTGTGCTGTAGAGGGCAGTCATGAGTCATTTGACTACTGACATTTAAATGAAGTGAAAGTCAAAGTAGACTTCCTCAGTGGCATGAGCCTGATTTCCAGTGTTTCCCAGCCACATGTGACCAGGTGACATTCTACCAGACAGCGCAGAACAGAAGCAGCCCACTCTTCCAGAAAGCTCCATTGTTCCGCTTGCGCTACACTTAGACCCTCCATGAGGTGGAGTCTGGCTTGCAGTCAACAGAGAGGAGAAGAGTGCAGGGCTCTGAGGAGGGGCACTTATTTCATCCCCGTTTTCAATGGTGAAAACTTGACAGCTGATCTCCCATCCTGGAAGAGGATCAAATGTACGCTTACAAAGAGGCAGAGAAGCACCCGTACCCGTGAGCCCTTGGGTGCCCCTGTTCTGGTGGCCGTATGAGAATCGCAATCCCATGTCTTACTCTGTTCCCTGTTTTCCTAGTAGAACTCGCCGAGCTTTTAAAGGACATTCTCTTCCTTGGGGTGGTGGTCAGTACTGGGGAGGGGACCCAGGTTTTTGAGTGTGCTGGGCAAGTTTCTACCATTGAGCTCCCTCCTCGGTGCCAACACCTTTGTATTGCAAAGGTAGCCACAGAGGGGCCACACGGCTGTGTGCCATTACCTCAGCCAGGCAGCATTCCAATACACTGTGTGAAAACTGGTGGTGTTTGATTTCAATTATTTATTTTTCTTTTTTTTTTTAACTCGTTCTGATTAGTTGTACATGACAGTGGAATGCATTTTGACACATCCTACATAAATGGAGGATAACTGCTCATGCTCCTAGTTGTACACCATGTAGAGTTCCTCAGGTTTTGTGATCACATATGCACACAGGATGATAATGTCCAGTTCATTCTACTATCCTTCCTACCCCCAAACCCCCTCCCCTCCCTTCATTCCCCTGTGTTTAATCCAAAATACCACTATTCCCCACCCAACCCCCACTTATTGTGAATCAGCATCCACATATCAAAGGAAACATTCAGCCTTTGGCTTTTGGGGACTGGCTTATTTCACTTAGCATGATAGTCTCCAGCACCATCCATTTACCCATAAATGCCATCATTTCATTATTCTTTAAGGCTGAGTAATATTCCATGGTGTGTGTGTGTGTGTGTGTGTGTGTGTGTGTGTGTGTGTATCACATTTTCTTTATCCATTCATCTGTTGAAGGGCACCTAGGTTGGTTCCATAGCTCAGCTATCGTGAGTTGAGCTGCTGTAAACACTGAAGTGGCTGTGTCACTGTAGTGTGCTGACTTTACGTACTTTGCGTATAGACCTAGAAGTGGGAGAGCTGGTCAAATGGCAGCTCCATTCCAAGTTTTCTTAGGAATCTTGGTGGGGGGTTCTTGATTGGGCTGCATAGATGTAACATTTTGCTGGGGAAAAAGGGTTGACAACTCCACTTGACGGAGAAGATCTACTATGACATTCAGCGGGAAAAGACCATGAAGACAGCTATTCTGTTTTATACTCTAGGCCAAGACTTGACAAACTCGTAAAGAGCCAGATAGGGCATACTTTATGCTTTGGGGGCTGTAGCCTTTATAGCAGTAACTCAACTCTGTGACTGCAGGGCAAAGGTAGCCACAGATGAGGAAATGGGGGTGCACTTTATCAAACAGGTGGTGAGTCCAATTTGACTCTTGGGTATGGATCACTGATTCCTTCCTCCAAGTCATTCACCAGATCCTCCTCCTCTCCTGAACAAAATCACACTTGTCTTCTTTCTATCTACTTCAAAGCAGAAAAATGGAAATAGTGGTGTAGGAATAGAGTCAGTTCTTCACTGTGCTGAAGAAGTGAAACTTAATTTCATTTTCTCAACTCTTTGGATTAGATTTTATGGTTGCACACTCACAGATGAAGAAACGGAGGCCCCATCAGATTAAATGACTCACTCAGTGTCACACAATAGGCGAGAGGTAATGCTGGGTCCAAAAGCCAGGTGTAGTTCATGCAGAAACCAGGGTTCAATGTTCAGGGGTGTAGACTTCTCTATAAGTCACTGGTATGTGTGCAAAACAGTGTGGCTTAAAATCCCCCCGCAAGGCCATCAGGGAAGAACTTGTCATAGACACTCCCAGAGGGACAACACCAGATCAGGGAGGGGGTGGGGGGAAATCACTGACAGCAGTTGAGAGTTGTTGGGATTTGATCGTGAACACCTGTGTGCTAGGATGAACCGAAGAGGAACCATATTAACCACACAGGGTGGGTGGTCTCGGGATAGTAGACGGCGAAGGCATTACCAGGATGAGCAGGAGACTCACCGACATGCAAGGAGCCGACTCCAACCCTCCCCCATCCTTTTCACTAAAGGGAAATTTGACCTTGACATCAACTTCTCCTTTCCTTTGTTCTTGGCTTTAAAAATACAGTAACTCGGGCTGGGGCTGGGGCTCAGTGGTAGAGCGCTTGCCTAGCATGTTCGAGGCCCTGAGTTCAATTCTCAACACTACATAAAAATAAATTAAGGTGCTGTGTCAACTACAACTAAAAAAATAATTTTAAAAAAATACAGTAACTCATTCCCCTCGGTCTAATCCAAAGAACTTCTGTTCTCCCCCAGCCCTTATTGTGAGTCAGTATCTGCACATCAGAGAATATTTGCCTTTGGATTTTTGGGGATTGGTTTATTTCACTTAGCATGAGAGTCTCCGGTTCCATCCATTTACCCGCAAATGCCATCATTTCATTCTTTTTTATGGCTGAGTAATATTCTATTCCAAAGTCAGTGGAATGAATGGAACAGAACTTTCCTGTGTTCATATATGAACACACGACCAGGGAAACTCCACATCAGGTACAACCACAGAATGGGGAGTTAGACTCCATGTTTGCATATATGTCAAAATGCACTCTACTGCCATGTAGAGTATCTAAAAACAACAATAATGACAACAAAAACCCACTAAATCAGAATGTTGGGTATCAAGAAACAGGTCCAGGTGGAATGGGTGGAAGGGGGAAGATTTCATCAGGTGGATAACTGGCGGGCTTTCCTTTGTGGTGGAGTCTGGGTGGTAGGGAAGACAAGAGAGAAAGATGAACAACAGGCAGAGAGTAAAAATTAATCTAAATACTATATTACCGAGAGAGAAAGGAGGCAGAAGGAAATGGCCTGACGAGGCCCGTGGATGGCTCTTGGAGAGCTTGGGGCCAGGGGATCAGGGGTGTAGACTTCTCTATAAGTCTATAAAAAGGAAGTGGTCACAGGATCATCTCTGATGCATCTAAGAGAGTGAAGGGAAAAGGATTTTGAGAACCGCCGCTGGGGATTATTAATGGACCGCTTACATCTTTCTTTGGGCGTTGAAAGTCAAGTTTCCTTTATAATGAATTTTTTGCTTTTGAAGATGTGATTCTAGGCAGAGATTAGACCACACAGGGCATGGTGATTTATCTGGGTTACATTAGCAAAGTGACTCCATTTTACATTTTATGGGGGGTGCCAGGGATTGAACCCAGGGGCACTCGACCACTGAGCCCCATCCCCAGCCCTATTTTGCATTTTATTCAGAGACAGGGTCTCCCTGAGTTGCTTAGCACTTTGCTTTTGCTGAGGCTGGCTTTGAACTCGAGATCCTCCTGCCTCAGCCTCCCCAGCCACTGGGACCACAGACCTGGGCCACCACGGAACCTGGCTAAGTGACTCCATTTAAAATCTTTGAGCTGGTCGAAGACATTCAAATTAACAGCAAAAGGAAGATTGGTAATAGGTACAGCTGTCTGAGAATGGAGCAGGCCAGCTCAGGAGGTAGAAGACTCTCAGTCTGTTTGGTAACCACTGGTGGTGACCTTGAGGAGGGGGATGGATGTTCTGTGTAGAAAAGGGACCTTCCACCTGGCCGATGGTGGAAAGAATCTGAGCTTTTCACCATCTCTCACCCCAGCCCCTTCTATTTTGGGGACGTTGTGAAGCCCTGACATTGACTAAAGCTCTCCAGGGGATTCAGAGGGTTGGGGACCACGGATGGCAAGAGCCGGGCAAGGTGTCCTCTGATGCCTCCTCTGACAGAATGATCCTCGTGAACCTCTCCTTTGTGAGGGCACATCAGAGTTAGCAACGCACCTCCTATAAAAAGGCAGCGGCCACAGGATCACTCAGACGACACAAAGGCAAAGAACAAAGCCCAGGAGGCAGCATCCGCCTCCTTTGGGGCTCTCCTTGGATGATATTTTGGACCCATTGGACGAGTCCACTGACTTATTTTTAGTGCTCTTTCTCCTGGTCTGTGGGATGCTACTGTGTCTCTGAATTCACTCCCCAAATAACTTTTCATAGGAAAAGAGAGCCCGACAGAAAGAAAAAAAAAATAAGATAAAAGAGAGAGAGAGAATTGGTTCTCAGGTCTGCCGTAACAACCACCACTGTTCTAGAACCCAAGTAATTGTGCTAAGAATTGTACCTGGAAAAAATGGTTGACAAACTAAATTTTTAGAATTACAGTCTTATGGGAAAAGCCCCCAAAGTGCTCCTTATCAAGAGTCCATAAACGGGATGGTATCAGACTAAAAAGCTTCTTCACAGAAAACGAAATGATCAAGACCGTGAAGAGAGAGAGCCTACAGCATGGGAGAAAATATGTGCCACTTGTATCTCAGGGAGAGCATTAATCTCCAGGATAAAAAAAACAAACAAACAGCAACAACAATAACAAAAAAACCCTTAACATCCAAAAAGCAAATAACCCAATCAACAAATGGACAAAGGAAGTGAACAGGCACTTCACAGAAGAAGAAATATGATCAGTCAACAAATATATGAAAAAATGTTTAACAACTCTACAAATTAGAGAAATACAAATCAAAACTACACGGAGAACTCATCTCACTCCAGTCAGAATGGCAATTGCAAAGAATACAAGTGACAATAAATGTTGACGAGGATGTGGGGGAAAGGCACACTCAGGCATTGCTGGTGGGACTGCACATTAATGCAAACACTCTGGAAAGCAGTACGGAGATTCCTCAGAAAACAAGGAATGGATCCACCATTTGATCCAGCTATCCCACTCCTCAGTCTATACCAAAGGACTTACAATCAGCATAGTACAGTGACACAGCCACTTCAATGTTTAGAGCAGCTCAATTCACAGTAGCTAACCTATGGAACCAACCTAGATGCCCTTCAACAGATAAATGAATGAAGAAAATGTGGTGTACATAAACAATGGAATATTACTTGGCCATTAAAAAAAGAATGACTCTGACATTTGCCAATAAATGGATGGATCTAGAGACAATCATGCTAAGTGAAATAAGCCAATCCCCCAAAACAAAACCTGAATGTTCTCTCTGATATGTGGATGATGACACACAATAAAAAGGGCACAGAGAAGAGAAGTTCACTGGATGAGACAAAGGGGAATGAAGGGAATGTAGGGGGGATGGGAATAGGAAAGACAGTGGAATGAATGGGACAGAACTTTGCCATGTTCATATATGAACACACGACCAGGGAAACTCCACATCATGTCCAACCACAAGAATGGGCAGTTAGTCTCCATGTGTGTATACGATGTCAAAATGCACTCTACTGCCATGGATATCTAAAAGGAACAAATTTTAAAAAAGAAAAATACTAAGTTAGAGGAAACTTACTATAAGCCGAGAGTATACCACTAAGGTATTTATTTTCAGTGTTTTCCTGGATCTCAGAAGCAATATATTTTTAGAAAACAGAACATTTAGAAAAACAGAAGAATTTAAAGTATGTGTAATTCCATCATTGAGAGAGAGGTATTTTGAATATTTTGAAGATGAACATAGGTGCGTGCCTGTGTGTGCATGCACACACACATACACACACACACACAAACACACATTTGTATGACTAAATATGTACATGCCATACATTTTTCCAAAAAATAGGATCAAACTATTTGCATATCTCAGTAGCCTTTCCCCCCAATTCATCTCTCCTAAATATTTTCTCACATCACAAATATTTTTTTTCACAGTCACATGCTGTACATGCAGCATGAAATCCTATCATTTTAATCAGTATTTTTTGGGCATTGAGGTTGTTTCCAATTTTTTACCTTATCAATAATGCTGCTTGCCAACATCAGTATTGTTTGAAGTCAAAAGGGCACTGCTACATGAAATGGTGACATTTCTAAACATCATCTCTTGTTTTATGCATTCTGAAATATTGAAGCTGAGTTTTGGGAACTGACTAACTGTGGTGCATGTGAATTCATCACTCTCTCCCTGAGTGAACGGTGGCTGCTGACCGGCTGGGTCAGCATGTCTAGGGGTTAGGTGAGATCAGTCTGTCCCCTCAGGTGCTCCAGTACCTGCCTCCTGCTTCCCTGGGCTCCAACCCACAAGACCTTCCTCAGTCACTCCAGGAATAATAATGTGAAAGGGATAGAAAAGAGAGGACAGATGGCTTCTGTCATGGGCTGCATGGTGCTCCCTGCAAATTTGAATGTTCAAATCCTAATCCCTCGTATCTCAGAATGTGACTACATTTGGAAAAAGGACCTTTAAATGATCATTAAGGGCTGGGCACGGAGGTGCACGCCTGTCATCCCAGCAGCTTGGGAGGCTGAGGCAGGAGGATCACAAGTTCAAAGCCAGCCTCAGCAACTTAGTGAGGTCCTAAGCAACTCAGGGAGACCCTGTCTCTAATTAAAATACAAAATAGGGCTGGGGATGTGGCTCAGTGGTTGAGTGCCCCTGGTATTTAATCACTGGTACCAGAGTGGGGGTCGGGGGAGACAGAATTGTTTTGTTTAGCCCAGAAAGTGCTTTTTTAAAATCTTCAAATTCATTGCTGATATTTTAAAAACAAGAAAACCTACTCCAATCCTGGATTTCTGGCTTTTTGGTAAAAGAATCACAAGATCTGACAGTGCTGGGTCCCTATTCTCTGGCTCATTATGGTTCCTGGGTGTCACGTTCCTCACGACTGAAACACTCAGGGTCACTCCAGGGGAACTGGGCTGCATGAAATAACCACACAGAGACTGAGAGACCTTTTTCTTTGGGTCCTGTGACGGCTCCTCTGACCTTAAAGGTCCATGGAAAGAGAGAGAGAGAGCGTGCTGACCCCTTTTATTGGGGAGAAGTCATTCAGATGAGGCAAGGGGTCAGGTTTTGGGGGGCTAAGTCTAGCTTCGTGATGTCTGCTGTCAGCAGGTTGATTGACATCTAGGAAGGCCACACCCAGGGGCAGAGCAAGAGAAGGGGACACACAAAGGGCGTTTCCATGGAACATTCTATCCCAACCAGGGCAAAGGGGTAGGATTACAAAGGAGCAGGTGAGCGTAGCTCAACCCCACGGTGACACACCTACACCTGAAGTCACGCCTTCTACTTCCCGTGCTGGGACAATGCCCAAGTCACCAGGAAATATAGTGATTGATCAGAGCTGGAAGGCCATTCAGAGGGGCTCCCACGCCTGGGTATGAAGCCTATCTGTGCACCTGCCAGCCCTGTTCACTGAATTCGTCTGCCAAACCTTAATGTTAAACTAATTTTATAACCGATCACACACGCACATGTATTCATGGATCTGTGTCTATGTTAGCTTGTGTTATGTGTATTCCATAAGTCATATGGAAATTATTATTATTATTATTATCATTATTATTATTATTATTTTAGTACATGAAATTGAATCCAAGGGTGCTTAACCACTGAGCCACATCCCCAGATTTTTTTTTTTTTTAATTTCAATACAGAGTCTCACTGAGTTGCTTAGGGCCTTGTTTTGCTAAGGCTGGCTTTGAACTTGTGATCCTCCTGCCTCAGCCTCCCGAGTCGCTGGGATGACAGGTGTGCTCCACCACGCCCAGCGTGGCTACTTATTTTACACAAGATCACACAGCTAATTGAGGGCCCCAGTTTTAGTTTTGAAAGCGGCCTCAGGAATTACCCAGCCTTCATATAAAACCCTCACCGTCGCCAGACACCTCATAAATTTAGGAAACATTTCTGTTATCTGATGTGATTTTTACTAAAATAAAAACCAAACCAAACAGGAAGTTGGAACATATAATTAGCCATGTTAATTTTCTTCCTTTCCCTTCCAACAATCTCCAAGGATCATTAAAATACTCCAGGTATTCCTAAAACAGGCTCACCTCTGCCCAGCCCGTGAGCCTCAGTTGTCTTGTATCAGTTGCTAGGTAACGGAGGAAGATTTATGCACATCTATTGTTAATTTCAAAGACAGTTTTCAGCTCTGCTATAAACATCACTGAAAGCAGACACCACACTTGTGCAGAAGTACTCCTCCAGCCTGCCCTGAGGTGGGGCATTTCAGGGCACATCTACAAAGTCCAAAACATTCTGGTACAAAAAGAGAAGGAGAAGGAGGAGGAGGAGGAGGAGGAGGAGGAGGAGGAGGAGGAGGAGGAGGAGGAGGAGGAAGAGCCAGGCTCAGTGGTGCACACCTGTAATCCCAGGGGCTCAGGAGGCTGAAATAGGAGGATCACAAGTTCAAAGACAGCCTTAGCAAAGTTAAGGTCCTAAGCAACTCAGTGAGACCCTGTCTCTAAATAAAATACAAAATAGGGCTGGGGATGGGGCTCAGTGGTTGAGTGCCCCTGTGTTCCGGTACCAAAAAATAGAAAAAAAAAAAAAAGAAGAAGAAGAAGAAGAATGATGGTGAATTCACAAATATCTGCAAAAGCAGTTGAGCAAATCTGAGACATTCGGCCCATCTGCAGGGCCCTCTCATGCCAGATCCATTAGAAGTTTTATTCACAGAATATCATCTGCCCTCCTAGTTTGCCTGCATGAAATTTAATACGGTGCTTCTCTCCCTACTCTTTCTAGCAGTGCCAAAATTCCCAGAAGCATCTGCAAAATGATTTCTCAGGCCAGTGGCTTCATTGCCTTCATAAAGGCTAGTGTTACGGACAAGTACCATTTTTACTGGTTTAGACCATGTGCACGAATGTTATGGCCACAGCTTGGGTAAGTGATGAGGAGACCCAATTTTCATAATGGGCCCCCAAACCAAAGATTTATAGAGTGATCATCATCCTAATGACCCTTTGTGTGGGGAAGCTGTTCCTCTTTCAGTCCACGCTTTCCTGCCTCAGATTTACACCATGACCCACTAAGAAGCTTGGCTTGCGGCCTCATCTCTTCTGGCTAAAATGACTTCCTGACTTTCAGGGTCCACCAACAGGTGGCTGGCTGCACCTCTTCCTAATTCATCCTCCAGAAGGGTCTTTCCAAAATGCAAACATGAATGTGGCACTCTCCTGCTTAAGATCAGCCATTGAGCTGGGCCATGTGCGGTGGTGCACACCTGTCATCCCAGCAGCTGGGGAGCTGAGGTAGGAGGACCAAGAGTTCAAAGCCAGCCTCAGCAACTCAGCGAGGCCCTAAGCAACTCAGTGAGACCCTGTGTCTAAATAAAATACAAAATAGGGCTGGGGATGGGGCTCAGGGGTCAAGCGCCCTGGGTTCAAGCCCCAATACAAAAAAAATATATATGTATATATATATATATATATATATATATATATATATATATATATATATATATCCATTGATATTTTCCTGATTGTCAGGATTTCAATTCATGTTCCTTGGCCTCTTCAGCCTCCTCTCCCAACATCCTCCCCTGGCATTCTACCTTCCAGCTGACTGCTTTTTAAAATATCCCCTGCACACTATTTTTTCTTTCCCCTCGGTCTTTGTTCATACAGTTTTTCTTTCTTTCTTTCTTTCTTTCCTTCCTTCCTTCCTTCTTTCTTTCTTTCTTTTTTCTTGGTACCAGGGATTGAATCCAGGGGTGCTTAACCACTGAGCCACATCCCAGCCCTATTTTATATTTTATTTAGAGACAGGCTCTCACTTTTGCTGAGGCTGGCTTTGAACTCACGATCCTCCTCCCTCAGCCTCCCGAGCCAGTGGGATTACAGGTGGGTGCCAACACGCATGGCTGTTCATTCAGCTTTCTCTAATGGAAATACTTCCATCTCCCAATTACTCCAAAACCTTCAGGGCTGACACATCCTGCTTCCCCTGCCTGGCCCCTCCCTTCTGTGTTCCCAGCCTGGCCTACGCCTACCTCCTCCTCCACCAGTGCCTCTGCAGAATGGCTTTATCATTACCTGTTCATTTGTCTGTTTCTCCAGGGCGGGGCCTGCCCATCATTTCACTCTGTTAGAATCCCCAGAGCCCAGCACCTCAGGGGCACCTGTTTGCTGGAGGGAGGGATCAAAGGGAAAAGGAGCCGAATTATAAGGAGGAAGCCCAAGAGCACCATCATCCTGGGGCACAGAGGAAGCACCCAGCCTCCAAGAGATTTAAAGACCCCAACCACATGTTTGTCTCTAGGAAGAACCAGGGAGCAGGAACCTTAGAAATAACCAAACTCATTCTTTATTTTTCCTTTTAATTTTTTCCCTTTATTTTATTGATTTTTATGTGGTGCTGTGGATGGAACCCAGGGCCTCACAGGGCTAGGCAAGCGCTCTACCACGGAGCCCCAGCCTCATTCTTTCACAGAGAAGGGCTCCTGTTTACCAGCTTTCAGGGGTGGGGTGCTCCCTGCCCCTCCAAACAGCCAGAGTGCATCAGCTCTTGGGGCGGGGGGGCTCTTCTTTCTTGGGCAGTGCCCAAATCAGCTCTTCCCCCATTTGCACCAGGCTGATTCCACTTGGGTCCTCCACGGTTAGACATTTCCTCTCGTCAGAGGGGAAACCTCATATTTCCTGTGTTCTCTGCAAATCACCCTCAAACTGCCTCCTTCCATCCCTATCAAATCTGCAAAAAAATAACCAGATTGAGCCTGAATGGAAGGGCTTTCTCTGCACCATCTAATCCCAAACGCCCTGAAGCACAAGTCAAAAAAAAAAAATATATATATATATGCCTGCCCCAAATCACAAAACTTGCAAGTCCCCAGTCAGGCCCAGACCCCCAGGGGTCTAACTCCAAGTTCACGAACTTAGCCACCTCACAATGCTCTTGCCTGTCTGAGCCCTTCAGCTATTCGGCAGTGAAAAGCTAAGCAGATTAAAGGCTCATAATTCTCTCTCTCTCTCTCTCTCTCTCTCTCTCTCTCTCTCTCTCTCTCTCTCTCTCCTTTTCCCTTTGCTCTAATACCAGCTTTATGGAGATACCTAGACGCTCTCTTCCTCCAAGGATTATTTTTTTTAAAAAATGAGTTTCTTTATCATTCCTGCCCCCCTCCCGAGGCTGCTGGGGGACCCCCCATCTCCGGGGTGCTGCCTTCGCCTGCAGCAGGACAAGCCGACTCATTAGTTTCAAAGCCTCGAATTAATCTTACATGCCGGCCCCTGGAGGTGAAAGGTCATGTTTTATCTTCTTAGCTTTATCCACCACTCGGGAGGAAATTGGATCTTGAGGCAGGAGGGACCCTCTCTCCCCTAGAATCCCTTGATGCCTCCCCTTTCTGTTGTGAGTCAAATCAGACCCAGAGAGCAGGGGTCCATGCTTTAAAACCAGGGATTCTTTTTTTTTTTTTTTTTAAGTAGGAGCATTTTGCAAAACCCAGGGCACAGAGATGAATAGAGGCTGCTACTAGGAGTGTTGAGAAAGCTCCAAATAAAACAAAGTGCTGTTGTCAGAGGGAGGCTCTAGGGAACGCAGAGGTGGAAATCCCTGCTCTGCCCTCCAGCGTTGAGGCCACTCTCTGGTGCCTCCTAGTGGCGGAGTCGAACATGGCACCAGCCGGCTGGGAGAGACCCGTGTTCCAGGCACGGAAAGGTGGCTGGGCTTCGGGGTGGAGAGACAGCGGCTTCCTCATGGAGCATACATGGAGCATATGGGTGCACTAACAGCAGTTGGGTCGGTGTGTGGAGGCTCTGGTGGGGTGGTAGTCTGTGATCATGGAACTTGGCAAGCTGGGTCCTGACCATCTCCCAAATGGTGACAGAGGAGGCATGGCCACAGCTTGGGGGACTCCAGTTGGACTGCAATTCCTCCTGGGTAGCTGGGGCTGGATCAAAGTTGCTTTGAGGACTAAAGAAAGCTGCATTGATATGCACTGAACTCTGCCTGCTTGTGTTCACAGTAACCATTGTCTGGACCTCAGGGTGTAATCAGAGCCAACACCTCACCAGGGTTTGCTTTCCCCAGGCCGGCCCTCTCCCAACGCTGCTCCCAGCTCCACGGGGAGGTTGGGCATTGAGAGCGGGGGAGGGCCACCCCTGGGGAACAGAGAAAGTAAAGCCCTCTCTTTTAAAAAAATTGTTTTATTTGTTCTGTTTAGATATACATGACAGTAGAGCGTATTCTGACATATTACACGTACATGGAGTATTATTCTAATTAGGATCCCAGTCTTGAGGTTGGACATGATGTGGAGTTTCCCTGGTCGTGTGTTCATATATGAGCATAGGAAAGTTCTGTCCCATTCACTCCACTGTCCTTCCTCTTCCCCTCCCCCCTGCCTTCCTCTAATCCAGGGAACTCCTATTCTTCCCTCCTCCCACCCTTATAGTGTGTTAGCATCCCCATATCAGAGAGAGCAAAAAAACCTTTGGTTTTTTGATATTGGGTAATGTCCTCTCTTTACAGCTCTGTTTTGACATCACAGATGCCCCTCGAGAAAGGACAGATGCCGGGCAGCTTTGGGATACCCTCAGAAGGAGACAGGAAGTTGCCCGGCCCAACTCAGTGCCCATCAGAAAAGCCCCATGATGACCACGGAGCCGAGTGACCTTCCTTAAAGACAGTAGCCACTAAATGGAACAAGCAGAAAAGGTCAGACAGGTGGGATTTGGGAGAAGAAAGCCAAACAGAGCCACTGCGGGTTTTAAATCAGCCTCATTGTAAGTCGTATTCAGCAGGAAGTATAATGACCCCAGAGAGCAGGGCAAAAGGGTTAACTTTATTGCACATCGTGCTTCCAAGTCAGAGCTATTCTCTGTCAAGGACGGATGCAGAGGAGCACCAGCTGCACTGGAGATTACAGCCCCCGGAGAGCCATTGAGGCCCAGGACTGGCACAGGGGCACTTGGCCAAATCAGGGCCAGGCATGGACCTGCAACCATTCTGGCCATTAGTTTTCTCGTCTGAGCTGAGCTGGCTCTGCAGGGAACGAGTCAGGTGCCAAGTGGCAGTGGATTAGCCGGCCAATTCCACCTTCCCCCATTCTGGCCTGGAAAGGGAGCCAAGTAAAGGTTAGGTCTTGGTGGTCCGAGTGGACCCCACACACCACCCATTGCCCTCTACCTGGCCAGCTGATGGCTGGTAGCAAGGTAGTCAGTTTTTGTTGTTGTTGTTGTTTGCCCTTGTGACCTAAAGACCTGACAAGAGCAATTTCAGGGGAGGACAATTTTATTGAGTGCTCATGGTTTTTGACAGCCATGGCTCTGGGCCTGAGGCAAGGCGGAGCATCATGGTGGAAGAGCTCAGAGACAGCGCCACTCATCAGGTTCAAAATATAAACCCCAAGGGCAGGTCCCCAGGGCCATCTCTCCAGCCACACCCCACCTGCCTCCAGTTACCCTCCAGTTAACCTGATCACTAATGCACTGATTGGGTTGAGGCTGTAACTCAATCCTTTCTCCTCTGACCCTTCCTGCATTACCTCCTACATGAGCTTTAGGGGGCACCTCACATCCAAACCCTAGCACTGCCCTCTGCAGGTAGATGTAGGTGAGGCAGGTTCCTGGCTTCACAGGGAGCTATGGGACCCGGTTTCTATAGCCCCCAGTGGTGACACAATAAGAATCAGTCATTCTGGCTGCTCGGTAGCCTCCATATTTCTTTCTTCAGAAGCACGAGAAAACAAAAATGGCCAGATGTGGTGGAGCACACCTTAGTCTCAGGAGGCTAAGGCAGGAGGATCGTGAGTTCAAAGCCAGCCTCAGCAACTTATCGAGGCCCTAAGCAACTCAGTGAGACCCTGTCTCTAAATAAAATGCAAAATAGGGCTGGGGATGGGGCTCAGTGGTCGAATGCCCCTGAATTCAATCCCTGGAACCAATAAAATAAAATAAAAGGCTACACAATTTCTCTTAAGACCCAGACTTAGAGTGGACACACTGTCACATACAACCATATGCCTTGGGCCAAAGTAAATCACATGACTGTACCCAGCATCCGTGAGATGGCAGATGTCCTCCACCTCTGCAAAGTCACCCACACAAGGCCAGCACACAGGAGCAGCCATGCCTGGGAACGGTTTCCATTGGGTTTTTGTCATTTGCGACAAGGAGACACCTGGCCCATTGGTGTCCCAGGAAGCAGGGGAGTCCACAGTGTTAAGTATACAAAGCTGGAATCCAGGGAAGTGGGGTCTGGAGGTGAGCCCCAAAGTCCACCAGCGTCACTGGACGTGGGTAACAGGGTGGAGATGTGCAGGAGCTCATGGGTGCAGACAGAACACTGAAGGCACATTGTGCCCTTGGAACCCTCCAGCCCAAAGGAACAGAGGGCTTTTGTTCCTCCGGCATCTGATAGAAATCAGACACACCCTGGAGGGGTCCACACTGACGCCAGCCACTTTGCCAAGCCCAGGGTGAGAACGTGCGCTCAGAAAAGTGCCATCGGGGTAGGGAGTGCAGGCTTCTCCAACCTTGATCTTGTGATCCTAAAAATGGAATCAAAGATTCCAGAAGAGCAGCTGGGGAGGCTGAGGCAGGAGGATCTCGAGTTCAAAGCCAGCCTCAGCCACTTAGCGAGGCCCTCAGCCACTCAGTGAGGCCCTGTCTCTAAATAAAATATAAAAAGGGCTGGGGATGGGGCTCAGTGCCCCTGAGTTCAATCCCTGGTACCAAAGAGAGAGTGGGGGGTGGGGAGGAAGACCCTAGAAGAACAGAAGACTGTGGCCCTAGAGGCAGAGTCCCCAGAACGCTCACATTTCAGCAGCAAAGTTCCCTGTCACTGTTGTCCTGTAGGAGACCAAGCCGCGCCACGCCCCAGGGGAAGGGTTTGCCTGCAGGGCATCTGCACTCCTGGCAGTGGGTTGGCGAGGTGGGTGTTTTATCTCCACTTGAGGAGGGACAGAAATGAAGTGAGCGTTTCCATCCACCTAATGTCCCAGGGCCCAACCGCTGGCTGTCCCCAAACCCTGCCGTGAACCCAGGCTCTGAGCCTGTCTGATGGGTGACTCTTTGTCCCTCCTGACCCGGGAGCCCTGCAGGGACCTTTTCATCAGTACTTCCTTCCCTTGCCCTTTGTATAGCCTCCTGTTCTTTGAAATTTGGGCCCCACATCAGACTTCGGAGAAAAATACCCTCTCTGTGCAACGCTTCTCTGTAGCCCCATTGTGGAGAGCCACGGGCTGCGTCTGCCAGGCCCCCGTCTCCCTCTCCCCTGGAGGAGCACCCGGTCCCTGTGGGGCATCACCTCCTCACCTCGGATCTGTGCAGATGAAGTGAGCCTGACCCCTCAGAGTTGCCGCCACCCCCACTCCTCATGCCCCCCACGGACCCCACTGTCCATGGGTAGGTCCAGGACCTTAGAGAGACTCACAGGTCCTTGGAGCCAGAGTCTGCCAGCTCTGTGTGCTGGGGCCATTAAACCGAGTCACTGCTGTGCCTCAGTCTCCCCGTCAGTAAAATGGGATGATGATGGTATGCCCTGCTTTGTGGAGCTGTGGAGAGGAACAATCAGGATCGTGTCTAAAAGAAACTCTTTCTCTGGGAACCGTGGTGCATGCCTGTCATCCCAGCTGCTTGGGAGGCTGGGGGAGGAGGAAAGTGAGTTCAAAGCCAGCCTCAGCAAAAGCGAGGTGCTAAGCAACTCCGTGAGACCCTGACTCTAAATAAAATACAAAACAGGGCTGGGGATGGGGCTCAGGGGTGGGGTGGCCCTGGGTTCAATCCCTGGGACCAAATGAACAAACAAAAAACCCAAACAAACCACTTTCCACATCCTCAAGGAAGGAGGGCTACGTGATCATTGTGGGTCCAGGCCAGGGCGTGTGACATGGCCAGGGCAGGGGACTCTTGGTTGGTATTTTGTAGGAGCTATGGAGAAAGTGGATCATGGTCCATTTGTCCCGCTGTCCATCCGTCTGTCCCTCTCACCTCCCCTGGTGGGGGTGGCAGGTTGTGGGGTGCGGGCCTGCCTGGACCAGCTGGTCGGCAGAAGATCTGGTGGACCCCGATCCTCAGCATTGTTGAGAGCCTGGGTCTGAGGGAGGCCCTGGGCTCCCCGGTAGCGCGGCCGAGACGGCCTTCCCGGGCAAGGTCCGGCGCAGTGGGCTGGGCTGGGGCAGGAGGGTGGCGGGGGTCTCCAGACTTCAGCTCCCTCTGCCTCTCCTCTTCCAGCCCGAGCCCCAGGGAGGTTGATGAGGGCGGGGAAGGAGGAGAGGAAGACCCAGTGTGGCCTGACCCCTCCCTCCCTCCCCCTCTTTCAGCCTCTGGCCAAAGTGCTCTCCTGGGAAGGAGTCTCCCTCCGCCACCCCCTGACAAAAACTCGGGACCACTTTTGCAAGCCCTCTGGGCCCCTGGGAAATGGTCATTCAGGTTCGGCTTTGAGAAATGGGCCTTTTGTCTGTCCTGAAATGCTGGGGAGCGACAGTGTCGCATCCTTCAAGGGAACAGTTCCCCCCCCCCCCGTGTGGAGTTTGGTCGGGATTAAGTGAGATGACAGGTGTCATTCTCCATCGCCATGGCAGGTGGCCAGGGACCGTCAGACACTGTAACGTCTTCTGCGATGAAGATAGTTAAGAAACAGGAGCACAAATCCCAGGCGAAGTGAGCGCTACTGATTTCAGTGATGGACTTTGCACTTGACTGTCCTGATGTCCCCTGTCACTTGCTCTCTGGGTTTGGGCTGTTATCGACCTCACGGACACATGGAGGCCGAAGGTTCCTAGAGGTCACACAGGAAGCTGAGGCCGGCGGTGTCTCTTCCTCTGTCATGAAAAGATCCTCTAGGGTCCCTGGGCTAAGTCCTGATCACTCTGGAGAGAGGAGGGGAGGGGAGGGGAGGGAAGGGGAGGGGAGGGGAGAGGAAGGGGGGAGGGGGAAGACAGGGGGGTGGAGAGGGGAGGGGGGATGGGGGAGGGGAGGGGCTATTTCAGAATTGCCACTTCTATTTTTAAACATCAATAAAGTCAATAAAACTGTTTCCAACTCAGTGACAACTGGAGTATTTGTTTTGATCGTGGGCTCCTCACCCACCAGCCAGTTATTTTGGTTTCAAACAGAAGAGCATTTGTTTTCTGAAAGGTGACATGTGATGTATCCTTTATTCTCACTGAGTTATTCAGGCTGTCCCTGAGGAGGGCTCAGAACATTCTCCCTTCTTCTTTTTCTTTCTTTCTTTTCTTTTTTTGGTACTAGGGATTGAACCCAGGGGTACTTAACCACTGAGCCCCATCCCCAGCCCTATTTGTATTTTATTTAGAGACAGGGTCTCACTGAGTTCTTTGCGGCCTCACTAAGTGGCTGAGGCTGGCTTTGAACTCAGGATCCTCCTGCCTCAGCCTCCTGAGCGGCTGGGATTTCAGGTGTGGGCCACCTCATCGAGTGCATTCTCCCTTCTGTGCACCTTGTTTGCTCTTACAGAGGCTTAGCTTCAGTGTGACTTCATGACCCTCCTGGGTCACTGTCAATCTACTGGCCCTGCTGCTGCATGCCCACATAGTACTTGGTTGCCGCAGTCTGGCTGCAGCAAAATAACCCAGAGGGTGACGAACAACTTGTGTACATTGATACAGCAGTAGTGGGAGCTGTTTATTGTAGGACAGGAGGGGTATATATACATTCCACACAGCTTATCTAATTAACATAAACTCGATACAGCAGTGAACCAATAAGGAATCTCCACACTTAATGGCTCGATGGCGTTACTTCACAAACCACTCCCTCTGGCAAAATGCCAGGCGCCATCCTGACTTGTTTACAGACCTTAACATTTCCCCCTTTTGTTTAATTTAAATAATGACCATAGTGGTTTTTACACAAACACCATAAATAATCTGCTACAAGCAGAAGGGGAGGATACAAAATGCCACAATACCAAGCCAATTGATGGCTCCATGCAAGAAGCCCTTGGAAAAATTATACCAGCAATGACACTGTTAGCAAAGATACCAAGTTACAATTTGTTGTAGATTACAGTTTGTTGTCTCAGTCCAGGTAAAGCAGTGTCTCAATAGATTAACTCACAGTCCAGGTAAATCACAGTCCAGGTAAGTTCTGCAGGCAGCTAGCTTAAATCACAGTCCAGGTAAGCTCTGCAGGCAGCTAGCTTGATCCGAAGTCTTGTCCGGTTTTCAGCAACACTGGAAATTCTTCCACCTTCGTCTTTACCGGCACTGGGATGAAGGCAGGAACTCCAGCAATGATGCTAAAGAAAATCCTGTAGTATTCCAGCAGGCACTAAGAAAACAACCTTCTGAACAATTTAGTACATTATCTCAAGGTTTTTTACATTTGAAATAAGCCTTAATGGCGCTCATTACTCATTAGCTTCCAGGTGTGGGAGAAACATTGTAGTTACTGGCCTTGGAAATGATCAAATTTCAGGGACTCCTGCAGCATCCCGGGCAGCCCCAGATGGCCCTGGGGAGAGTCCTGGACTCAAAGAGCCTGCGAGACTGGGCCTCCGGGTCAGGTCTGGATTTGGGCTCTCACAGTGGCGTCCCGCTCCCGGGTGGGGGGCGGGGAAGAGCCAGCTGCAGCTGCTTGGAAACTCCTTGCTGCGCCATGACTGGCTCGCATACATGGCAGCCGCCACGTGGATTCATGCCCCCTCCGGTAATGAAAAGTATTCAGTAATAGCCTTTTGCTGCAACTTTTTTCCTGATAATCCTTCCTCTTCTGAACTTTCTTTTTCTTTCTGACTAGAGTTCCTGGGCTCTTATCAACACATGCCCTAACTATTCTTGGTTCCACTGGGGTGCCTCCTTCCCTTAGTAATTTACTTCTCACCCCTTCCATATTTTCGTCACAAAGACAATACAACATTTCAAGACAAAACAAGACACAAACATGCTGTATCAATCTTTTCCATCTTCTTAAAATGGTCATTCTTTCTCTCGCCCTGTCTGTTTAGGGATGAGCAGATTTGCTCCCGTCCTATCTATGGACGGGCAGCTTTTTTTTTTTTTTTCCGTCACTTACCCCCGAGTGTCCCGGGGCTCCCCGTACGGGCCACCAATTGCCGCAGTCTGGCTGGGCACAAACCACGAGCCACTGAAGCAGGAACAAACTTTATTTTTGAACTGCAGGAAAACACTTCACACACGCTCTCGGGGAATTCTCCCAAACTCCACACCAATCTTCCAGGAACCGCACACCGGAAATATCTCCTCCGGAAATCCCTCCTCCTTCCCCAACCAATGGGGACTCTCAGGGAATTCCCGGGAATCCCCACGAGAACTCCAAAGTAGTGCGAGAACTCAAAAGTAGTGGCCGAGGCGGATAGTAATGCCTTGCCTGTCAATCAATACTGTTGACAAAATGCCAGGGGCCATACAGACTTGGCCGTGGCTCTCAGCATCGTAATTGTTCTCATAGCGCATATCACTCTTGAATCTTCTTCCCTGTGTAATGTTCTACAGAGAATCCATTGTTCCTACTGGACTCTGGGCTCTGAGATGGCAGGTACCGACTGCTTCTTCTACACTGTCCCCAGGACCTCACTTGATGTATAACAGGAACACTGTTAATGCTGATAAAGTATTAAATGTATGAATTAATTATTTGATAATTCATATTGCTTTAAAAAATTCATTGATTGGCACAGGCAATAGGTTGCAAAGATGCTATCTGGTTCATCCTTTCAGAGAAAAGCAAAAGGAAAGAAAATCTTTTGATGCTGGGTACCATGGGGGCACGCCTGTAATCACAGCGGCTTGGGAGGCTGAGACAGGAGGATCATGAGTTCAAAGCCAGCCTCAGTAAAGTCAAGGCCCTAAGCAACTCAGTGAGACCCTGTCTCTAAATAAAGTATATGAAAGGGCTGGGAGGTGGCGCAGTGGTTAAGTACCCCTTGGTTCAATCTCGGTACTAAAAAAATGAAAAAGAAAGTTCTGGAAGAGCCAAGGTGGATTTGCAAGAAAGAATGAAATTGAGAGACACTGTCTCAGGTAAAAGGGAAGATTAAGATGATAATCTAGTAAATGTGAACATTTTTTTCTTTACCCTGGCAAAAAACAAAAAACAAAGTGAGTCATCTTTAAGGCAATAAAATTAGAGTTGTTTTTAAAATAAGAGGTTGGCCATTCGTGTCCTTCTAGGTCTCACCAGACATGAGACAGGATTCTACCTCATGCCTTTCCACTAAGGTATGGCCTTGGCCATGGGACCTGCATTAGCCTCTGAAAAACCCAAAGATGTGAGACTTTTTTTTTTTTGTACCAGGGATTGAACCCAGGGGTGCTGAACCACCAAGCCACACCCCAGCCCTTTTATATATTTTATTTAGAGTCAGGGTTTTGCTGAGTTGCCGAGGCTGGCTTTGAACCCATGATCCTCCTGCCTCAGCCTCCTGAGTCTCTGGGATTACAGATGTGCACCACTGCATCCAGCTTCCAGCAAAAGTCTTTAGAAACCAGTACATGGCTGGAGCCCCCGCGTACTGCTGCACTGACCAAGCATGCAAGTGACCACGTGGAACTTCTGGTCAGGGTACTCTACTAAATGACAGGAGGGAAGACCCCTGCTGGTATTCCTTAGATGTGTAGCATAATCCAGAAGTCAAGTCTGTTAATACAGAAAATGGATGGTGTCTAAGGACCCACCCTCTGTAGTCCTCCTTCCTTCCTTCCTTCCTCTGCCCTGGAATTTAACCAAGTGGCATTCTATCCCTGAGATACATCTTCAACTCTTTGTAAAAAAATTGTTTTATTATTCTGTTTGGATATACATGACAGTAGAGTGTATTTCGACATGTTATACATACATGGAGTCTAACTTCCCATTCTTGTGGTTGGACATGATGTGGAGTTTCCCTGGTCGTGTGTTCATATATGAACCTGGGAAAGTTCTGTCCCATTCACTCCACTGTCTTTCCCATTCCCATCCCCCTCCCTGCCCTTCATTCCCCTTTGTCTGATCCAGTGAACTTCTATTCTTCCCACCCCCTCCTTTTTTGTGTGTGAGTCAGTATCCACATATCAGAGAGAACATTCGGCCTTTGGTTTTTTTTTTTTTTTTTTTTTTTTTTTTTGGAACTGGCTTATTTCACTTACCCTGAGAGTCTCCACTCCAGTTCCATCCATTTACCAGCAAATGCCATCATTTCATTCTTCTTTATGGCTGAGTAATATTCCATTGTGTATAAATACCACATTTTCTTTATCCATTCATCTGTTGAAGGGCACCTAGGTTGGTCCCATAGCTTAGCAAGCTATTGTGAACTGAGCTCCTATAAACATTGATGTGGCCATGTCACTGTAGTATGCTGATTTTAAGTCCTTTGAGTATAAACCAAGAAGTGGGGTGGTTGGGTCAAACTCCTAGTTTTCCAAGGAATCTCCATACTGCTTTCCAGAGTGGTTGCACCAATTTGCAGTCCCACCAGCAATGTAGGAGTGAATGTTTCCCCTCACATCCTGACCAACATTTATTGATACTTGCATACTTTTTTTTTAATATTCATTTTTTTAGTTGTAGCTGGACACAATACTGTTATTTTATTCATTTTTATGTGGTGTTGAGGATGGAACCCAGGGTGTTGCACATGCTAGGCCAATGCTCTACCTCCTGCCTCAGCCTCCAGAGTAGCTAGGATTACAGGTTTATTTGCCACTACGCCCATCAAGTTTAAAATCTTTCTAATATGACCTTTATGAATATAGAATCTGAGAGCAGATTATAGAAATAAAATAAAGTAGACCTTGCCATATACCTCACCATATTTTCAATGGTTCATTGCACAAAGATAAAGGGCTTGTGTCAACTTCAGGGTTTCAGTGTGGTCTAAGGGATTCTTCAAGATCAGGGGTCCAGCCTGGTGCGGTGAGTGCCAGCAACACAGGAGGCTGAGGCAGGAGGATCGTGAGTTCAAAGCCAGCCTCAGCAACTTAGTGAGGCCCTGAGCAACTCAGTGAGACCCTGTCTCTAAAGAAAATGCAAAATAGGGCTGGGGATGGGGCTCAGTGGTTAAGCATCCCTAGGTTCAATCCTTAGCACCAAAAAAAAAAAAATCAGGGGTCTAGAGAAAACTAAACTGTAAGAAATCAAGGGCAAGAGCAGGGAAACCATTCACACACATGCAGGAAAATACCAAATTAAAATGCTAGAAAACTGCACTCAAACTCCAGTAGGCTCCAGGAGGGCTCTGATGAGGAGCAGAGTCCACGGGAACCTGAGCTTCATCTGTGATCTATTAAGTGTTTTAAAAGGAGCACGAATTCACTCCTACTTAGATAATTAAAGCAAAATTGTTAAATAGTGCTGCTCATCCAGGGCCCAGTGCTCCAAGGAAGAAAGAGACACTTCCCTGGCTGGAAACCCGAGGCCAGGTCAGGGTTCAGAACCTGGCTGCGGAATTCCAGCATTTAATGGGTGACTTTGCCAACTTAAATCATTAACTGGAGGAAGAAAGTGACTTTCTGGAGGCTGAGGGGTAACGTTGACGTGGATGTCAACGGGGAGACGTCTTTTTTTTTTTTTTTTTTAACAAAGCATCTGGTTGTGTTTTCCCAACTATCATTAAGACAAAATTAGATGAGAAGACAAATGTGCGCATATTGCTATTTTGGGGGACTCCTGAGAAAATCTTTAAAAATGAAGTAAATGAGGCATCAGGCAAATTCGTCCAACTGTCGAAGGCACGGTCAGTGGTTTCTCAGTTAATTGCACATCCCTCCCTCCTCCTCCTGATCCCCACAGGGGCTCAGATGTGGAAAATCACATCGTCTACCCCTGTGACAACTGTCCACGGATCAGACACAAAAATGGGGAATGTGTCGCCACAGATCTCAACATTTCCATGCAAACTGCTGTTTCTCAAATGCCTCCTCTGCCGTCTAAATCAAATCCACTACAAAACCACAGATGTATAGACTTCCATAGCCACACTCTCCTCTCTCCTGAGCCTGTGAGAGTTGGTGTGAGTTCTCCCTCCCGCTGTGCCCACAGCTGGGTATGAAAAGATGTTCCTGCCTCTTGAGGCCTCCGCCTGTGGCACTGTGGATTCCCAGAACTTCACAGAGGACACTAAAAATAATAATGCAATTTTAAGTTTCTTTTTATCAGTCTTTACCAGCAGCCGTGGGGTACATTCCATCTAAAATATAAGAACTAGGCCACAGGCTGGGCATAGAAGGTGCACATCTGGGATCCCAGCAGCTCAGGAGGCTGAGGCAGGAGGATCTCGGGTTCAAAGCCAGCCTCAGCAACTTAGTGAGGCCCTAAGCAGCTCAATGAGACCCTGTCTCTAAATAAAATATAAAAAAGGGCTGGGGACGTGGCTCAGTGGTCAAGTGCCCCTGAGTTCAATCCCCAGCACGCACACACACACACACACACACACACACACACACACACACAATTTGCAAACTAGCCCCAATACTGTCAGAGTAGAAGTTACCCTCAGGCTAAAACAAATGAGCATCCCCCCCTGCAGACTGGACTCTACAGAAATGCATGCCTCCAGCCTCCAGGAGCTGAAGAGCCCCTACCCAATACATGAGCTCTACCAACTGATCACCGCTTACACACAGAGCCCAAAGTTCTGCTGAGAGAATTTTGGAACTGAGAAACACAGAGGCGCACGTCTCCTGGGGTCTGATTATTATAATATTTACCTTTTAAATCTTTAAAAACCTTTCAAAGAGGTTGTCTGGTTTGCAAAATTGCAAAAAAAAAAAAATCTGAAGTCAGGGATATAAAACAGGAAGACTTCTTTAGTCAGTGAATGAATAAGGAGAATTTGTATTGAGTGTACACTATTAACTAGGACATATTTGTTCTCTGTCCCCTGCCCTCCGCCCCCTCTATGGGTAGCAAAGAAGTATTTAATTTTTTTTGCTTGAAGCAGGGCAAGGGCAGCAAGCCTGGAATCCTGGGAGGCTGAGGCAGGAGGATCACTAATTTGAGGCTAGCCTCAGCAAGGCTCTAAGCAACTCAGCAAGACCCCATCTTGCCGCAGTCCGGCTGCAGCAAAATAACCCGGGGGGGGGGGGGTGACGAACAACTTGTGTACGTTGACACAGCAGGAGTGGGAGCCTTTTATTGTAGGACAACAGAGCTATTTATACATTCCACACAGCTTATCTAATTAACATAAACTAGATACAGCAGTCAACCAATAAGGAATCTCCACACTTAATGGCTCACTGGCTTTACTTCACAAACCACTCACTCTGGCATTTTGCCAGGCGCCATCCAAACTTGTCTACAGACTCTAACACCATCTCTAAATAAAATATTAAAAGGGCTGGGGTGCTCAGTGGTTAAGCGCCCCTGGGTTCAATTCCTGGTACCTAAATAAGTGCTTATTCAGCTTATAACTGAATAAGGGGACAGCACAATTCTGGGTTTTCACAGTGGTCTCTACCTCCTATGAACACATTCTAGGCAGAAAAGCTGTCATTCACTGAGCCCTTCCACTGAGCCATAAAACAAGGTTCTAGGTTAGTTATGTAAGACCACTCCCCAAAGCCTCGCTATCTCATATCTCAACTTATTTTAGAGATGAAAAAATGAGCAGCATGGAGAGGCTAAGTAACTTTCTCACCATCACACAGCAAGTGAGTGGCAAAGTCAAGGGAACTGGACCTTAAAGCCTTGGCTCAGCCTGGTGATGCCACCATCCAAGAGCATCTCCCCACGGATAAGAAAGCACACCATGGGTAAGTTGGGGATTCTGTCCTTTCTGCCAGGAAAAGTGACCACAAGCCTTTAGGGTCAGACAGGATAGAGGACCAAATCCATTTCTGCCACTGCCTGAATGAGTGACAGTGGCCAGCTCACTTCTCTGAGTATGTATGGGGGCGGGGGCTTACAGCACCCATATTTTTTGGGGGGAGGGATACATAGGATTGAACTCAGGGGCACTCAACCACTGAGCCCCATCCCCAGCCCTATTTTGTATTATATTTCGAGACAGGGTCTCACTGAGTTGCTTAGGGCCTCGCTGAATTGTTGAGGCTGGCTTTGAACTGCCGATCCTCCTGTCTCAGTCTTGGGAGCTGCTGGGATTATAGGCATGTGCCACCGTGCCTGCCCTGCGCAGCCCTTTTTATATTTTATTTAGAGATAGGGTCTCGCTGAGTTGCTCAGGGCCTCGCTAAGTCGCTGAGGCTGGCTTTGAACTCACAATCCTCCTGCCTCAGCCTCTTGAGTCACTGGGATGACAGGTGTGTGCCACCGTACTTGGCGCAGGAGTCATTTGAAGACCTATGAGGATTAAATGGGAAAACACACGTGCATTTGGCATAGTATGGGCAAAAGGTAGCCACTTAGTGAAGCGTGCAGGATCATCCTTTCAGGACAATCTTTCCCTCTTGGAAGCTTAGAGGCGAGGATCTGCCTCGCTCGGCTGCGCACATTTCCGGGTCTGGCGCGCCCCCTGCTGGGCACTCCTGTGTACGTCATTTGGTCCCGCATTCTCCCCTAGGGGACCCACCCTGAGCGTGTAACTCGGGTGACTTGGTAGAAAACAGGAACGTCCTGAGGATTCGACCTACACGTGCATTTCAGCTCCTTTTAGCCTCAGGGGAGACTTAGAACCTGCTAACTCTGCTGCCATCTTCACTGCTGCCTGCTCTGTCGGGCAGAGAGAGGACGAGCCTGTTGGGTCCCCATTCTCCAAGTCTGGCCCAGGTTCTCAGGGTCTCCCCGCTGCAGGCCACCCACAAGCACAGGGCTTTGATTCTCATGGCTGGCATGACCTCCCATCTGATGCTGAACGTGAATCTCCCTTCCCGCCCCCATATCCTGCAACCGACAAGTCCCATTGATTATTTTTTTTTTCCTCCTAAATAGACTTAAAATCTGTTCATGTGCCTCCTTATTCTCTGTGACATCTTAATCTAGGTTGGAGTTTTAGTTAGCCTTTTGCTGCTGTGACTAAAAGACCCAACCAGCACCATTGTAGAGGAGGAAGAGTTTATTTGGGGGCTCACAGTTTCAGAGATCTTGGTCCATAGACAGCAGGCTCCATTCCTCAGGGCTGGAGGGGAGGCAGGACATCATGGAGGAAGAGTGTGGTGGAGGGAAGCAGCTCACATGATGATCAGGAAGCAGAGGGAGACTCCACTCTCCAGAGACAAATAGAGACCCCAAAGCCACGCCCCCAATGCCCCCTCCTCCAGCCACGCCCACCTGCCTCCAGCCACCACCCAGTTAATCCCATCAGGGGATCCATCACTGATTGGGCTGAGACCCTCATAATCCAGCCATTTCTCCTCTAAACCCTCTTGCACTGTCTCACACGTGAGTTTTGGGGGACACCTAGTATCTAAACCATAGCTGCGTTAACTTCCTCAGCTGCATCTTCAGACAAGGACCTGAGCTCTAGTTATTCTGGCTCTGGACCATCCTAGGGAACATTCAGGAACTACCAACAGCCAGATGCTAATCCCTGACTATTGCATCAGTCTTGAAAGTGGGTGGGGGCAGGAGTCCCTCATCATTCATTGAAGATGATGGGTAATTTTTTTTTTTTTTAATTTATTTTTACGTGGTGCTGAGAATTGAACCCAGGGCCTCACACATGCCAGGCAAGTTATTCTACCACTGAGCCCCAGCCCCGCCCCCTGCTGGGTGATTCCTTTGTGCAGCTGGCCTTGACCGTCCCTGAGCTCCTGGTCTGGACCACCAGAAGCTGCAGCCCTGGGAAGGCCAGATACCAGGAGACAGCCAAGGCCCACTCCCCAGAGTTTCTGTAGGCCTCAGATGGGCCTGAGAATTGCCATTTCTCACCAATTCCTAGGTGATGTTGCAGGTCTGAGAACCACAGTGAAAACCGTTGCTGTCACAGTGTCATGCAATTCTAAAACCTCTGTTTCAATGTCTCCTGGGCTGGGGGCACAGCCAGCGGTCGAGTACTTGCCTGGCACACCCGAGGCCCTGGGTGGCATCCCCAGCACCAGATGTATGGACGACTTCTCATTGCTCATATATATTTTAAAAATTCACATTCTGTACCGTGGCCTGCCAGGCAGGGTGTGGCCACTCCTGAAACGAGGCCATTCACCCTCGGCCATACCCTGGCCTCCTGCGTGCCTCTCCACCCAGGATCCTGACTACTAGAGACCTTGGCACCAGCTGCCTTCCCAGGTGGGTGCTCTTTCAGCTCTTCTGTTACCTGGTTGCCTTATAAGTCTTCAGGGCTTATAATTTGTCACCTCCTCAGGGAACCCTTCTCTGATTGCCCTATGCAACATGTACCTCACCTTCCTCTCACCCACTATTCTCTGTCTCAGCAACCTATTTATTTCCTTTATAGCACTCTTTTTTTCTTGTGATACTGGAGATTGAACCCAGGGGAGATTGAACCCACTGAGCTACGCCCCTCTGCTGAGAGCCATGGCCGAGTCTGTATGGCCCCTGGCATTTTGCCAACAGTATTGATTGACAGGCGAGGCATTACTATCCGCCTCTGCCACAACTTTTGAGTTCTCACACTATTTTGGAGTTCTCATAGGGATTTCCGGGGATTCCCCAAGAGTTTCCATTGGTTGGGGAAGTGCAGGAGGAGGGATTTCCGGGAGAGATATTTCCGGCTGGGGGTTCCTGGACAAGCCTCGTGGTGTTCGGGAGGATTCCCCTGGAGCTGTGTGAAGTGTTTTCCTGCAGTTCAAAAATAAAGTTTGTTCCTGCTTCAGTGGCTCGTGATTTGTGCCCAGCCAGACTGCGGCACCCCTCAATCCTTTTTTTTTTTTTTTAAATTTTGAGGCAGAGTCTTGCTAAACTGATGAGGGTCTGGCTGAACGGCTGAGGCTGGCCTCGAAATTGCAATCCTCCTACCTCAGCCTCCCAGGTCCCAGGGATTATAGGCATGCGCACCTGCACCCAGCTCCTTTATAGCATTTATTAAAATTTCCTACTTTTTAATGGGTCTGTTTACTTGGAATATATTTATCCATCTGCCAGAAGGCAAGCTTTGTGAGCACAGGGACTTTGTCTTCTTGGTCACTGCTTAGTACATAGTAGGTGCTCAAAAAAGTGGAGGATTGAATAGAGACTTGGAATGAGAGAATGTAGCACTTGTAAGTTGCAGTAATCCTAAGAGCTGGAGATACTTTGCTCTGAGGGCTTCCTGTCCCCTCTTATCTGATGACACTCCATCTATAACCCACCCAAGGCCCTGGCAAGGTAGGTGGTCTTCTCTTCATTGCAAAGATGTGGAAATGGAGACCCAGAAAGGTAGAGCGAGTTGGCTGAGGTCACACAGCTAAAAGTGGCAGTGCTGTCCTTGAATATCCAGGCTGCCAGCTTCCACATTCATAAGACAGGGAGAAGGGACAGGGAGAAGGGACAGGGGGAAGGGACCGGGGGGCGGAGCAGGAAGAACTCTTCCCAGGGGGAATTTTTAACTCTAAATTCTTAGCCAAGGCCAAAAATATCAAACGGAGCTGAAATCAAAGAACCCTTGCCCTACTTTCCAGCTTTCTGATTCTCCCAGCGTCTCTTCAGAAGCCAGCGATCAAGCCATGATGGGTAGCTCAACTTTTAAGATTTTTTAAATAGCTCCCTGGGAGAACAGCCCAGACAGGAAGTGGCGGAAGGGGGACCTAGGCTCAGCCCAGCCTGCCCCACCTGCCCTGGCCTCATTATCTACCTCCAGAAAGGACTGGTGTCCCTCCTGTATGCAAGGACAGTTAGTTCTAGGATCCTGCACAGATGCCCAAGTTCAAGGGTGCTCCTGACCTCGGTGTGAAACGGCATTGTATGTGCATATAACCCTGCACTTTCTCCCAGAGACTTTCAACTATCTCTCCATCGCTTAGAACCCTTCATACCATGCAAATATGATGTGAAGTAGCTTGTAAAGAGCTGTTGTGTTGCACAGATTATGGAATAGGGACGAGGGAACGGAGTGTGTACATGCTCAGTACAGAGGCAACCGCTGCAGTTTGTCCGCACCTGCCAAGCATCTGTGCTTGACTGTGCAGATGGGCCAGCTGTGGGTACAGAGGCCGAGTGACCACCACTCAACTGCCTGTTGGGGGACCCAGCTCATGACTGAACTAGTTAAGGGAATACTAGATACTGTCATGGTGTTCTGGTTGGATGTGAGGTGTCCCCCAAAAGCTCACGTGTGAGACAGTGCAAGAAGGTTCAGAGGAGACATGACTGGGTGGTGAGAGCCTTAACCCAACCAGTGAATGGACCCCTGATGGGATTAACTGGGTGGTGGCTGGAGGCAGGTGGGTGTGGCTGGAGGAGGTGGCATTGGGGGCGTGGCTTTGGGGTCTCTCTTTGTCTCTGGAGAGTGGAGTCTCTCTCTGCTTCCTGATCACCATGTGAGCTGCTTCCCTCCACCACACTCTTCCTCCATGATGTCCTGCCTCCCCTCCAACCCTGAGGAGTGGAGCCTGCTGTCTGTGGACTGAGACCTCTGAAACCGTGAGCCCCCAAATAAACTTTTCCTGCTCTACAATCGATCTGGTGGGGTCCTTTAGTCACAGTGGTGAAAAGCCTACTGAAACACACAGTAGTCAACCCCCTCCCCAAACTCAGTGGCGTAGCAACACAAAATGTGTCTTTCACTCCAATAAAGGCCGAAACCTGGTCCTGAGGTGCAGGGAGGGGACTTTGTCTTCTTGTTCAGTCCTTCAGGGGCCCCACCTCCCTCCATCTGTGGCTCCTCCTCCTCCAGCAGGTGGCCTCCCATGGGGCCGGTAAAGGAGAAAGAGAAAGGAAGGCACAGGGCAGCTTTATGGGCCAAGCCTGCAGGCAGCAGCACCCCCCACCCCCCCAGCCTCCAGCCTCAGCCAGAACGGTCACATGACCAGACCTCCCTGCAAGGGAAGCTGGGATGGAGCCTCCCGGGTCACACTGCTGAACGGCCAGGAGCCTCTGCCTGGCACATCTCTCGTGCTGTAACGGGGTCTGCCTCATTCTAGAGGAGGCTCCCAGTGCAGCTGCCTCCGTCGGAGGGGCCCATTCATCTTACAGTCACGGTAAAGAGCAAGGAGGGTTTTTCCTGGAGCAGAGGCTGGAGGTGTAGATGGAGGCAGAGGGGAGGGGGAGGCGGCTGCCTGTGAAATTGGCTCCAGTCTGATTCTAAGAGCAGAAGACAGCTTGGTTCACCTTTTTGGTGTGGGTTACCCGTTAGAACTTGAATTTAATTCCAGACTTTTTAAAAATTTTTATTATTTTTTTTTAGTTGTAGTCGGACACAATATCTTTATTTTATTTGTTTATTTTTTTAATGTGCTGCTGAGGATCGAACCCCGGGCCTCAAGTGTGCTAGGCCATTGCTCTACCCCTGAGCCACACCCTAATTCCAGACTTTTCAAAATTTCACTAGAACTTTACTGAACACCCACTATTTTACAGACATAGTACTAGGCCTCTGGATAACCGAATGAATAAAAGAGAGAGAGAGAGAGAGAGAAAGAAAGAAAGAAAGAAAGAATTGTAAGCCCTATTCTTTTCCTTTTTTTGTACCAGGGATGGAACCCAGGGGTGCTTAACCACTGGCCACATCCCCAGCCCTTTTTATATTTTATTTAGAGACAGGGTCTCACTGAGTTGCTTAGGGCCTCACCAAGTTGCTGAGGCCGGCTTTGAACTTGAGATCCTCCTGCCTCAGCCTCCCAAGCCGTTGGGATTACAGGCGTGCGCCACGGTGCTCAGCTTGAGGTTTCTTTAGTCAAAGCAGCACCATAGCAGGAAGGGCACCCACTTTCATCAACCAGATGCAGGTGAGTCTTTTTGCCTCTCTGAGTTACAGTTCCATCTGTCAAACTGGAATTAGATCTGATTGGCTCTTTTTTCTCTTCTTAGTTTCTGGCACAGGGAAGTTAATAAGAGCTCAATAAATCCTGGGCATTGCCTTAATCTTCCACCAGATTGCAGGTAGCAGAAATTCTTGGGTTTCTAGCCACCTCAGAGAGCACAGGGCATTTGCACCTCCATTCTGGAGCATCTCAGCCAGCTGCCTCCTGGCTCGGGGAAAGGGCGCACAGCTGAGGACCCACAGCTGAGGAGCCATCTCACAGAGCCCCCTCCCCACCCCCGGCCGCCTCTGCCCCCCCCAACCCTCCCCATCAAGCACAGGCCCCAGCGTCTGCATTCCCAGCACCACTCAGACTCCCCAGCAGGTGAGCTCAAGGCTTCAGGGCTCAGGGCTCAGAGAGGCGGAATAGCAGATGTCCCCTGGGCCTCCCAGCAAGCCTTGCTTCTTTCCTGACTCTGGGGAAGGTCCCAGGAGCCACCCGCCTGACAGATGTTGAATAAGTCAGAAGCCAGCCAGGAGCAGAGGCAGCATCTTGGAACCGTTGCCTGGTTACAGGGTGGTCCAGGCCCTGCTCCCTCCCTTCAGGGTGAACCTGCTGAGGAGGCCAGGCAGGGAGAGGAGGCTGGAGCCAGCTGCTGAGCGCCCTGCCCTCCTCCCTCCCCAGCCCACAGGCCAGGCCAGGCAGGGGATGGGTGGGCTGGCTGAGAGGTCCCTCCCTCCCACAGCGGCCATGGCCATGGGATTTGGGCAAGTTGACTTAGCCTACTTGGACCTCTCTTTCCTCACCTTTGAAGCAAATCTCATAAGAGTTGGGGACACAGGCACACTTGTAATCTCAGCGACTTGGGAGGCTGAGGCAGGAGGATCGCGAGATCAAAGCCAGCCTCAGCAACTTAGTGAGGCCCTAAGCAACTCTGTGAGACCCTGTCTCTAAATAAAATACAAAACAGGGCTGGGGGCGTGGCCAGTGGTTAAGCGCCCCTGGATTCAATCCCTGGTACCAAGAAATAAATAAAAATTAAAAGGAGACTAATAATAGTACACAGCTCCCTGGGTTGTCACAAGACTTAAAAAAGGACAAAAATGGAATTTCAAGAATGGGCTTCACACAGGACCTGGAAGGCAGTAGACCAACCTTGAATAAGCCACCGTGCCCAGCAAGCTGGAGCCTGATGGGGACCAGCTTAGCTGCCCCCGGGCTCGGGGAAGCCGTGGGCAGGCGTCACAGAATTTCTGAGTCAGGACCGGCCAAGGCATTAAGATCCCAGCACAAAAATGTTCCAAAGGCTGCAAAAAGCACCCAAGTACCAAAGCAGACCCTCTTTCCGCTTTAGAAAGGCCCCCGTGGACGTGCTGTGTGGCTGTGGCAAGGGGGCAAAATTGCGACATATGCAGTCGAGGGGAGAAATAAAGAATGTCCACGCGCCTCTGCCCCTTTCAATGCTTTATTCACTCAAATTAACTCAATACGGTTCCACTCTATAGGCTCTTAATCAAGAAAACGACAATCTTTAGTGCTAGGCCCTGCAATAGACATGATCAATTCACAGCAAACAATTCTAGATTAATTCTCAGCACTTCAAAACACACTTAATCATGACAGGCTAATGACAGACATGTCCTCTGCGTGCTAAGTTCAGAAGTCTTAAGCCTTAGGCTTTACGTCCAGCAGAAGCACACTCAGACGGCGGTGACCAGGTAGGGAACCAAGGCAGGCTTTTCCTGGAGTGGAGTGGACGACTGGTTGAGGAGAGGGTCCTAGGGAGGAGTTGTGGCTCTCACCAAGGTCCAGAGGAGGCTGTAGAGTTTGAGAGTGATGAGGATCACGCAAAATCTCAGGAACGATGACTAGTGGCGGACGTCAGGTCCTCATCAGGCTCTCCGGCTCCAGGGCCTCCTTGTTTCGGCTGGCTGAATCCCTGTTCATTTGCTCCATTATTTATAGTAGATTTGGGAACTTCCGATCCTCCTGCCTCAGCCTCCTGAGCTGCTGGGATGACAGGCGTGCACCACCGTGCCCAGCTACAATGGATATTTTTGCCTGTGTGTTAACTGCTCTGTGCTCCTCCGGGCTGTGTGTGGTATGTAGTAGGTGCTCAGGAAAATTTTGATGAGCCAAGATGACTACTGTTTTCCCTTAGTCCTATAGCTCCTGGGAGCCTTGTGCATCCTAGTGAGACTAAGGATAGAAGGTGCCCAAGATCCTAAAGAAATTCATATCAAAGGGTCAGAGGACTTTGACTCCCTGTGCCCCCTGCTCCTCAAAGTACTTCTGCCACCTCCTTCAGAAAGTTCCCACTGCAATGAGAGTAAGTCACATCGTCCCCATGACCCAGTGGTCCTTGTCCTTGTTTCACCCCCTCTTCGGGGCTGCAGGGCTCTGAATCTCCACACCATCCATGAATGAGCCAGTGATGCTTTCCAAAAGCACATTTGTGCCCCATTGAGATAACAGCCCAGGCTCTTGGCTCAGACGGGTGGAATCAAACCCCAGTTCCATGACGCAGTAGCATGAGGCCTCAATCCATGTTTAAGAAATACGATGAGAGCCGGGCTTGGGGCAACTCAGGAGGCCGAGGCAGGAGGATCGCGAGTTCAAAGCCAGCAAAATCAAGGCCCTAAGCAACTCAGTGAGACCCTGTCTCTAAATAAAATACAAAAAAAAAAAAAAAGGCTGGGAATGGGGCCCCTGGGTTTGATACCTGGTATCAATCAATCCATCAATAGATATATAGATAAATAAAAAAATAAACTCCAGCCTGGATCTGCTTACCAGGCAAGATGAAGGGGAAGCTCGGTTTACTTAAGATACGCCCATAGACGCCTGGCTGCCAAGGGACAGGCCCACCAGGACACGCCGGCTTCCCGGGGGGCAGTCTGAGCATGGTTTCTACCTCGGCTTCAGTATTCATCAACGGAACCAAATCCGGAGGGAGGGACGGAGCTGGAGAAGATGGGCCTCCCCTTAACTAGTTCAGGAGGCACCGGAGCTGCTTCCCGCTTGGGCCAGGGAAGCTTCGCGAGAGGGAGAGGGTGGGTTGGGTCCAGCTGGAGGGGAGGGCGCAAGGACAAGGGCGACAGAACACACTGCAGACCACAGCTCCTCAGGCTTTAGAATGCAGGGGGGTCTCCTGGGATCTCCTCGAATGCAGCTTCTGACTTGGGAGCTGAGCTGGGGCTTGAGATGGCAGATGTCTAACAGACCCCCAGGTGACTCCCGTGCTGCTGGTCTGTGGCCCACACTTTGAGTAGCAACCTCTCCTATGGAAGCGTTATGCAAAACCCACAGTTAAAGCAGAAGTACAAACAAATAAGCTGAACCCACAGAAGGAGCAATACTGGCCAGTCCTTTGTTTTTATTCGTCTCGGGTAGGTGTCTTAGAAATGGTGCCTTAACATTAAAGCACCTTGGAACAAAAGCAGGTCAGATTGATTTATTTGTTCCACATATATTTATTGAGAACCTATTTCGTGCCAGGCTTTGCTCCAAGTTTTGAGGTGCAGAGATGGGCAACCACGACAAGTTCTCTGCCCTGGAAGAGTTCACACTTCATTGTGGGAAGACTCACAAGAGTCGCACACACTCACAAAAGACAGATGTAAAATAGATGAGATTGTTTCATCTTCATGAACTATGATACATGACCAAAGGAGACAATATAGGATTATGGGTTAGCAAGTAGTTTGGGAAGAAAGTCTCTTGGGAAGGGGTGAGAAGTGATCAGTCATTGACCATTCTAGGGGGAGAGGCTCAGGAGGCTGAGGCAGGAGGACCACCAGTTCAAAGCCAGCCTCAGCAACTTAGTGAGGCCCTAAGCAACTCAGTGAGACCCTGTCTCTGAAGAAAATGCAAAATAAGGCTGGGGATGGGGCTCCATGGTTAAGCACCCCTGGGTTCAATCCCTGGGATCAAAAAACAAACAAATAAATAGATAAATAAAGTTCAAGGAGGAAAGTGTCTTAAGCAATTAATACAAACATCCTAAGTTGACACAGCTTGTCAAGTTCCAGGGAGAGTAGCTCAGTGTAGAGGAGGTCTAGTGGGCAATGGCTAAAGCATTAGCCAGTGGTCAGGTAATAGTGAGGACAGGTGTGTCATGGGGCGCTCTCCTGGGGTTCTAAGCAGGAGAGTGGTGTTGTTAGGGGCCGATTTGAAATTAAGTCAGGCTGACCTCATTCTGCTTGGCATCTCACCTGCGCAGACCCGGACCCCCCTTCTTCATGCCCCTTTCCTCATGGGCCACCGGCGTAGACGCTGACACGTCCACCCTCACCCACCTGCACCCGACCACTATGTCTTTAAACTACAGAGCAGACCTTAGCGTACTTCCTGAGTGGGGACAATAAAGGGCCACTTCTGAGAATGTACTAGGACTGTGCTTGCCTCCCCCGCCCCGTCCTTAGGTGGCTCCCAGCTGCCTCCCGTGTCTTGGGCTGCAG
This sequence comes from Marmota flaviventris, assembly GCF_047511675.1. Classification (NCBI taxonomy): domain Eukaryota; kingdom Metazoa; phylum Chordata; class Mammalia; order Rodentia; family Sciuridae; genus Marmota; species Marmota flaviventris. The sequence goes on along the minus strand of NC_092498.1, from coordinate 161,123,753 downwards.
AGCTGAGTGCTTCCCGCTCCCCTGGCCCCGGCCAGAAGAAATCCTTTGTCTTTACCTCTAAAGGACCCCGAGGGCGATGGCCCCGTTGGTAGAGCGCTTGCCTGGCAGGCACCAGGCCTGGGTTCCATCCCAGCCCCACCAAAAAATAGGCCTGGAGCTTGACTTGGGATTTTGGAATAGGGCCTTCAGAGGGGGAACACTTAGAAAGATGGCTCTGACCCATTTCCAAACCTCAGGTCGAGGCACAACTGGCCATGGCCTGAAGGACACACTGTGACTTCCAAAATAGTCCTGCCAAATAGAAGGAGCCCTCCAGTTAGGGTCGGGTTCACAGGAGCCAGAGGAGTTAGAGGAGCCAGTTCAGGGACACATCCAGAAGATGGGCCTGCTGTCCTCCTTTCTTTTAACAAGTTAACAGTTTAAAAAAAGGTGGTGGTGATGCAGATTAAAAGAGAGTTACAAGGGACAACGAAATGACATCTTTTTAAAATTTTTTTTTGGTACCAGGAATTGAACCCAGGGGCACTCGACCCCTGAGCCCCATCCCCAGCCCTGTGTCATATTTTATTTAGAGACAGGGTCTCACTGAGTTGCTTAGCGCCTTGCTAAGTTGCTGAGGCTGGCTTTGAACTCTCCATCCTCCTGCCTCAGCCTCCAGAGCCGCTGGGATGACAGGTGTGCGCCACTGCGCCTGGTTAGTTTTGAATTTTTATGTGGTTCCAATGGGTGATTTTTCATATTTATAACTTCTGCAATTTTCTGCTCTTTCTAAAAGGGTGTTCTTTCTCCATGATGATGATGATGATGATGATGATGATGGTGGTGGTGATGATGATGATAGAGTCAGGGGAGTGTCAAAACATATTTCCTCGGTGTCTTGTGCACCCGGCACCCCTTGGGGGCTCTGTGTGTAGGATTTCACTTCTCCCTGAATGGCACTAGGATGTGGGCTCCTGATTGTAACCCTGATTGGCAGACGAGGAAACTGAGGTCCAGAGAGACGTCACCTGTCCCCATTTCAAGCGGCTGCACTCTTCCCCAGCATGCGCTCGCAGGGGCTGTGTTTGGCAGGGGTCCTCTGTGATTTTATGCACTCTGGCCTGTGTGACCACAGCTCTATTTCCTGGGTTCCAGGGAGGGTCATCATGATTTCTCTTTACCAAGGAAGCCTTTTAAGCCATAGCAAAGTGGAGCCATAGTGATTTTGCACACTCAGGAGGCAGAAAGGGAAGTCCTTGCTGAGAGCCAGCTTCCATCCGAGCCCTGGCTTGGGACTGGACCAGAAGCCAGCTTTCTGAATTGCTCACAGCCTATACCAATTAAGTGTTGGGGGACGAGGACAATGGCTTCCTGATGAGCAAATCACTTTGAAATACAGGAGTGGGTAGTTAAAGCCATTAGTCCCACTTGGACTTCAAGGACAACCTCAAAGAAAATATTTAGTAGATTGCAGGAGAAGCTGGATCGGCCAACCCCTGGGTCAGCCAAGCTGGTCAGGCAATTGCTTTTAACACTTTATTTCCCAAATGGACCTGGAGGTGGGGGGGAACAAACCTGACTTTGGGAAGACACCGTGGTCTCTTTGCATGAGTGAAGGGCTTGGCTCTTTGCTGGGACCAAGAATTTCTATCTCAGTTCCAGGACGGAGCATCTGATGAGCCCAGTGCTTCTTGCTGATCTCTGTGCCCTGGAAAGTTCTGGAAATAGCCGGAAGGACAGCCGGGCGGGGTTTGTAAGTGTTTCTCGGCCAAATTAAAAGTCAAGCCACAAAGAACAATGGAGCAGGAGGGACGTCTAACTAACTGATTGGAAAATTACTTTACCTTGAGTTCTCGGAGGCCTGTGGCTCTTAACTGTCAGGATCCATCACAGAATGTACTGGTTTGACTATAGGAAGCGCTCCAGTAGGGACTCATTCTTTCTTTCTCTGCTTGCTCATGGGAGGCAAGGTTCTACATTTTATTTATTTATTTATTTATTTATTTTTGTTGTTGTTTAATATCTTTGTTCTTTGTTTTGTTTTTTTTTTAATTTTCATTGTTTTAAATTTGAGACAGGGTCAGGTACTGGGAGTCGAACCCAGGAATGCTTTACCTCTGAGCCACATCCCCAGTTCTTTTAGTTTTTATTTTGAGACAGAGTCTCACTGGCCTCTAACTGGCCATCCTCCTGCCTCAGCCTCCCGAGGGAGCTGGGGTCATAGGTGTGACCACTGGGCCCGGCTCATCTGCTCTGTGAGGAGGCTTGCTGTGGGGAAGGCCAGTATGTCAGGAGCGAGAGGGTGTTGACTCTGGTATTGGCACTGCTTTTTTGTTTTGTTTTTTGGTACCAGGGATTGAACCCAGGGGCACTTGACCACTGAGCCCCATCCCCAGCCCTATTTTGTATTTTATTTAGAGACAGGGTCTCCCTGAGTTGCTTAGGGCCTTGCTAAGTGGTGGAGGCTGGCTTTGAACTCTCCATCCTCCTGCCTCAGCCTCCCAAGCTGCTGGGATGACAGGTGAGCACCACTGTGCCTGGCTGTGGCACTGCCTCTGACCTCATTGAATACCTGAGGTGGCAACTTTGGGGTCACCTACTGGGTATGAGACTTGGCTGTGACTCCCCCTGACTTCCCCATTGTGAAAATGGGGATCAACACAGCAGCTTCTAAATAAAGTTTCCATGGGAGGACAGGGTGATGTTGACACAATTTCTGGAACATTGGGCTCAGAGTGGGTGGCACTTGCTGGAGGTATGTCTGGCTCTGGATAATTCTGTCTCAGTCATCCTCAGGGTTCTCTGAACAAACACAGTCAACAGGATGCAGAAGCAGAACCAACTTGAAATACAGGGGTCTCTAGAGATCTGTATCTACGTCCACACCTATCTGTGGGTGGGGGACACAGGGAGCTCAACAAGTAGAGTAGCTCCTGTGACTGGGACTGGCGGTCTGAAGTCTGCAGAGCAAGTAGATGAGCAGGCCGGAGCCACAGAGATGATGTTGCAACCTGAGGCAACGTACTGTCTCAAGGTCAAATCCCTTCTTCTTTGAAGGGGGAGTCTGCTGAGTCGGATCTCAATCTTCACCACATCTAAGGCAACATCTTCACAGAAATATTGTTATGGTGTGGATGGGAGTTGACCCCCAAAAGCTCAATGCAGGAAAGTCCAGAGGAGACATGACTGGGTTGTGAGAGCCTTAACCCAACCAGTGAATGAACCCCTGATGGGATTAACTGGGTGGTGGCTGGAGGCAGGTGGGTGTGGCTGGAGGAGGGGGCATTGGGGGCGTGGCTTTGGGGTCTCTATTTGTCTCTGGAGAGTGGAGTCTCTCTCTGCTTCCTGATCACCATGTGAGCTGCTTCCCTCCACCACACTCTTCCTCCATGATGTCCTGCCTCCCCTGGAGCCCTGAGGGATGGAGCCTGCTGTCTGTGGACTGAGACCTCTGAAACTGTGAGCCCCCAAATTAACCTTTCCTCCTCTACAGTTGTATTCTGGTGGGGTCTTTTAGTCACAGTGGTAAAAAAGCTGACTAAAACAAATGTCTACAGTGGTGTTTGGTCCCAAGATACTGTGGCCTACTCAGGCTGACACATAAAATGAACACTTGGTAAATGGGGAAGGTGTCAGAGTTCTAGTGCAGAGTCCTTATGAATGGGACCCTTTACTGTGTGGGGTTACAGAGGGGACACAGAAATCAATGAGAAAGTGACCCCTTGGCAGACATGGAATGCTCTGGAGTCTTGCTCTTCGACTGCCTGACCTCCAGAACTAGGAGGAATGAACTTCTGTGGTCTGTAAGTCACCTGGTCCAGGTTGTTTTGTTGTAGCAGCTCACAGGGACTGAGACTTGCTCTGTAAATGTATTCCCTATTATTCTTGTGACAGTTATTCTTTCTGTTGGTCTGAATGTCGTTTCAGGACCCTCTCATGCTGCCTGCTGTCCTCCAATTCACAACTTTCATTCACATTTTGGGAAAACAAATGGAACTGCAGTAGGGTGTGTGCAAATGGAATTGGAGAAGGGTGCATGCAGGAAAACTCAGTTTTCTCAATCTAGAGTTGAGGTTGATGTTGAGGCCAATAGCTTCCCCATAATAGCTGACCCCCAAGTAAAGCAGAGACCATTATTCATTCATTGCATATTTCCCTAATAGCTAAGAGAGGCAGAGCACTAGGCTGTCTTGTAAAAGCTTACTAGGTACTACCCCGTGCATGCCTCAGGGCCACTCAAGACCTGGGAGCCATTAATGCCCCTGGTCTGTCTGAAGAGGAAGGTGTGAGTTGTGTCCAAGGTCTCATGGGGGCAGAGCAGCCAACGCAGGGCCATCATCTTGCTCTAGAGACCTGCATATGAACTGAGCACTGGAGAGATGGCGTGAGGGTGGGACGGAGACCCTGCAAGGTGGTCCTCCGTGGTGAGCACACGGGTCTCCCTGGGAGCTGCAGAAAGGCAGGTTCTTGCTCCCCCCCAGGGTCACCAGCTGAGTAAGCCCGGGGTGTGCCCAGGAGCCCAGGAGGCCTCGGGGGTCCCAGCTTTTGCCAGGTGGTGGGGGCTCCCAGACACGCGCGCACGCTGTGCTGCTATGAGAGCACGGGCGGCGTGTCCTGGTCCGGAAAGATGAAGGCTCTGTGACCAGGCTGCCCGTGGAAGTGCCTGGACTTCGCAACAGCTCACGTTCTAAAGGCTGTTCTGTCATAAGAAGCCCCACAGGGCATGATGGCAGGTCAGCAAAGCCACGAGACATGGAGCTTTCAGAGGGTCGTGCCCCCACACTGTGAGAATTCTGTGTGCTAGGAAGCCTAGGTGACAATGCAGAATTCTTGTCAAGTTCCAAAGTCTTTGGATCCAGGCAGGAAGACTTTTTTTTTTTTTTTTTTTTTTTTTTTTTTTTTTGTGGTGGGGGAAACCGGAGATTGAACTCAGGGGTACTCCACCACTGAGCCCCATCCCCAGCCCTATTTTGTATTTTATTTAGAGACAGGGTCTCACTGAGTTGCTTAGGGCCTCGCTTATGCTGAGACTGGCTTTGAAGTTGTGATCCCCCTGCCTCAGCCTCCCAAGTGGCTGGGTCACTGCATCCTGCTGAATGTGGCTCTTATATTTAAATTCCTGCCTTCCCAGCAACTCGGGAGGCTGAGGCAGGAGGATGGGAAGTTCAAGGCCAGCTGTGGCAATTTAGCAAGACTGTCAGCAACTTAGCAATACCCTGTCTCAAAATAAAAAAATAAGAAGGGCTGGGGATGTGGCTCAGTGGTTAAGTGCCCTTGGGTTCAATCCCTAGTACCAAAAGAAAAAAGAAAAACAAAAAAAGAAGTAAAAAGTTCATTGAATGCATAAATTTTGAATAAAATAATTCATACCTTTAAATTTCTAAGTTACAAATGAGGCAAACATTATTCAAAAGTATTTTAGTAAACCTTAAAACCCAAGTTGACCAATAAATAAAGTAACAGGACCAAACTGGGCATGGTGGTGCATGTCTGTAATCCCAGTGACTCAAGAGGCTGAGGCAGGAGGATTGCAAGTTTGAGGTCAACAAGTTAAGGAGACCCTGTTTTAAAATAAAAAATAAAATGGGCTGGGGATGCGACTCAGTGGTTAAGTGACCCTGGGTTCAATCCCTGGTACAAAAACAAAACAAAAAACTTAAGGAAGGCATAGGTTTTCTTGAACAGTAAATTGAATACGAATTGCATTTCCTACACACAAACCCTCCCTCAATACACTGTGTCGTTCATGTCACTGGCCCGAAAGGCACTTGAGCCTAAGTCCTGACAGAGGGCACGACACCAGTTACATAGGCAGGTGCACATTTCTACACACAGGTACATTTTGTTTCTCTCCTCCTAGTTGGTGCCCCTCTATGACTCTTTGAGCCTTATGTCCCAATATCACAGTCAGAATAAAGTCAAACTAGCTGGGCCACCTCCCGGGCAGACAAAGCTCGTGCCCAGGGCCACAGCAAAAATGCTCTTCTGGCATCTGATACTTGGCATTAAAATAGTTTTCCATGAAACGACCAAGTTCATGGCCTGGAGGTATTTTTAATTTTGAGGCACAAATGCAAAGGGAGCCGCCCGATCTTTGCAGGGCTCAGGCTCTACAGACCGCCAACGCCTCGGCCCTCGTCACCGCCAAAATGAGCAGAACCCAGCGACAGCCTAACAGTGCCACAGCTCAGACTCCCGCCATCTGTTGGTGACAGGTGGTTTCCACGCCCACTGAGCTGGGTGGCAGGCTTTGAGGGTGACCCGCCACTGCCACTTTGGTCGCAGCTATGGAGGCTCATAAAGAAGAACCTCTACCTAAAAGAGCATCATGCTCCGCCTCGGGCTTTCTTGGCCTCTTCTCTCCTTGGTTTCTTTATTTTGGGGGCGGGGGCGGGTACTGGGGGTTGAACTGAGGGGCCCTCGACCACTGAGCCCCATCCCCAGCCCTATTTTGTATTTTATTTAGAGACAGGGTCTCACTGAGTTGCTTAGGGCCTCGCTTTTGCTGAGGCTGGCTTTGAACTCACGATCCTCCTGCCTCGGCCTGCCCAGCTGCTGGGATGACAGGCGAGCAGGACCGTCCCGGTGTCCTGGTGAAAGGATTCATTTCTTTTGTTCAAGCCACTGAACCAGTGGCAGTTACAGCAGCCTCATCAAACCAAGCCTCTAGAACAGTGGACGGAAATTAATAGGTGTGCAATAAACAATATTTGGGTAAATGAATGAATGAGCAGGACGCTGCTGCTTTTGCGTCTCCCTTCCATGGCCTGCTTTCTGGTAACTCACCCGGTTTCTCTAAGGGACACCACCTCATTTTCCACTTAAGCTGTCAATCACTGGATTCTAAGTGGGTGCTCAACCCCACCCCCTTCGACGATGTGATTGGTCCAGATGTGGCATTGTGGCCCAATCGGAGCCTGTTGCCACTCATTCACTGTGAGCAAGCTGGGGCCTATTTGCTTTTTAAAAAATTTTTGTTTTGTTGTTTCTGGGGATGGAACCCAGGGGTGCTTGACCTCTGAACCCTTTTTACTTTTCACTTTGAGACAGGGTCTTGTGGAGCTGTTTAGGGCCTCGCTAGTTGCTGAGGCTGGCCTCAAACTTGAGATCCTCCTGCCTCAGCCTCCAAATTGCAGGGATTACAGGTGTGCCTCACCACACCCAGCCCAGTCTGGCAACTTTAAAACACAGACATTCTTATTCCAACTTGAGTCCAGAGTCCAGAAAGCAAATGGTTTGGATGTGGTCATGGTATTTATTCATAATATGTTTTCAACATGTGTTAATAATGGAAAACAATACTTATTCATACACTGAATATACCTCTCCCTGGAGCACTCGCTTGGAGTTGAATACGGCCAGGTGTTTTTTTTCCCCCAATCTCTTTGGTTTTTGGACATGGGCAGGGTTTCTCTTCCATGGGCCACTTCCATTCCAATCAAGTTGGAAGGGCACAAAGACCAAGGCTTCCCCACTTCTTGGAAAGAAGTATCAAAACGTGGATTCACAGAAGATCAGAAAGAAACCAGCACCTTGTATTCCAAAGTCCATCTCTTCACACAGCATCGGATACTACAGGCGGAATGGCGGGGTATCAGGCTCAGCCAGAGGAGCAGGCCAGTCCTCAGCAAAGGATAATCCTGATGACTCAGAACCTTCAGGAACATCTCCAGGGTGTGCTGAAGGTCACTCGTAGAAAAATAGGCTGTGCTTGCTCAGTGACCTTGGATGTCACTCTAGAATACCTTGGCCAAACAGTGTGAGGATTTCATTTTCCCAGTGTGTCTCTGCCAAATCCTCTGTCCCAATGCAGAGAGACCCAGGAGCCGCACACTGAAGCAACGAGGGTCCACAGCAATACCAGCAAGAATAAAGTTCCACTCTCTTCCAAAAGTGGCATGTCCAAAACATAAGGGTGTTATTGGTCTTATTCTATCCAAGTGACTCTGTCCACTGGAAACTGTCTTTCTGTTGCTCCCTTTTATTAGAAGTCTGAAAGTCACTTAAATACATACAACATTAGCACCAAGGCAGCATATATATATATATAGATAGATAGATAGATTTTTTTTTTCCCAGAGATCACATGAAACCGAATAGCTACTGAATAGAATTCCCAGTTGGTACAGTCTGCGTGCCATGTTACTAACTGGTTAGCTAATGAGACTCATTGGCTAACGAACCTTTTCCAGAAATGCCCAAACTACCCTTGTATGACTCTTGTAGCACCTTGATGATGGGATGGCTGGGTTGTTTCAAAACGCAAATCACAATTTAAAAAAAAAGTATCAGCAAAACACGGACAGATAAAAAAGTAAACCGCAGTGTACCGTGATAAGGAAGAGTTACCTCTGTCGTAGTCCTACATATAACGTAGAGTACGTAAAATGCAGTGGTCTTGACTGCAGGGGACAAAAGTAATAACGCGAAGGCAGTCACAATAAAATCATTTTACGTACAAAAATATTACATCACAATAAATAATTTCAAACATATAAATATTAAACTTTACATCATCAGGCTATTCCACAGGTTGAAGATCCCTGATCCAAAATGCTTGGGACCGGAAGTGTTTGCAGATTTCAGATTTCGTGATATTTGCACACACGGAATCTGATGTTCAGATTTTTGGACTGAGGATGCTCAACCTGCACATATATATATTTATATATATATGCATATGTACACACATATACACACACACTCACACACACACACACACGGGCATACAGGTCTCTCACACACACAGGCACCCAGATTTAAGGTGGAGGTATTGCATGACTATCCTTCATCCATCCCATAATGGCTTCCTCTTCAGAGCACCTGAAATGAACAAATCAGAAAATGTAAACCTTTTGCCTCAAATGCCAAAAGCCAAAGAGTAGGTAAGCCATATATTTTTACATATATAGTTTTAAAATGGCACTATTATTTTCTACCGATTTAAAAAATATATATATTTTTTTCTATTTTGGTATCAGGGATTGAACCCAGGGGCGCTTAACCACTGAGCCACATCCTCGGCCCTTTATATATTTTATTTAGAGACAGGGTCTTGTTGAGTTGCTTAGGGCCTCATTAAGTTGCTGAGGCTGGCTTTGAACTCGAGATCCTCCTGCCTCAGCCTCCCCAACTGCTGGGATCATAGGTATGTGCCACCTCATCCAGCTACACTCAATGAATTTTGCCAGCATTAATTTTGGTCTCCTTTTTCTGATAACAAATATCTTCTTGTCCCTTAGGAATGATGTCTCTCTTGAAGCTATCAGTCACTTGACTCTAGGAAGGTATGTGATCTCAGGCCCTTGGATATTGAGATTGGTTCAGAAGTAGCCACGGGACCCAATCAGAGCCAATCAGAGTTCTTTTGCATAATGGATGCTGGGGGTGAGTATTTATTGGGTCATGAGCTATGATGAGGATGATGTCATCCTGGAGCTGCCTGGGACCATGGTGTGGGGGAGACCATCTGTCTGAGAAAGAAGTTATTTAAGAGGCAATCGTTGCTGATCAATAAAAAAAGAAAGAAAACCGATAACTTTGTTTGAGCCTCTGGATGCAGCTGTGCCCAAGCCAGCCCTGGACATCTTATTTATTTAATATATTTCCTTTGTCCCTTGTAAACAGAAATAATTCCAATTTAAGAACATAATTTCAGATGTGGATACTTAGTTAAATATTAAAAAGGTCATAAATGTCACATAAGTACTCCTGTGTCAGGTTTTCATAAAGAGCTGATGAAAGATCCGGGAAGATTAGGAGGCCCACGTGAGTTGGCTGAGCTTGTCCCTGGCGGCTGAACACACCAGGACGATGTAAAACATAAAAATAAAAAAATAGTGACCAATTCCACCCTAAGTCCAGCAGAGGGAGCCCGCGCCAGCATGATGCAGTTAACCAGGGACTGCGGATCTTTATGCAGGATTTCTCTTCCCCAAGAGAAATTTCTCTTCCCTGTTTTGTTAAAATGCAGATTCTGATTTTTGTGGGGTCTGAGACTCTGCATTTCAAACAGGCTCCCGGGTGATGCTGCTGCTTCTGGTCCCAATGCCACACTGTGAGTGGCAAAGCTGGTGGCACTGTACAGTGGCCGAGAGCCCTCCTGGGCACTTGGAGGGACCGTGAAGCAGCTTTTTAATAGATGTGGGCCTCAGCTTCTGTAAAGCTCCAAAGCCTCACTTCATGGGTTCCTTGGGAGAATTCGATTAAATAATGCCTGTAATTTGCTTAGCATGGCGAGGACTTGACAATTACCATTGCTATTATTATTATCATCGTATTCCTGGACAGTAGCTCTCAAAAGATGATCTGTGTGCTCCCTGCATCCAAATTCCCTGCATTAAAAATACAGATCCCTGAATCTGCCTGAAGCAAGACTCCTAGAGATGGAGTCTGCCGGTAGAGAAGATTTTAAAAACTCAATGCAGAGAAATCGGATTCATGTAGCCTTGGGAGGGACCTCATATTCAAGGGTGGAGGACAGATGGCCTCACTCATGTGAAAGCAGATGGGCAAGAGAGAAAAAAAGATAGGATAGTATCAGGCCAGTTTCAGTACCCTTACTAGTGACCCTGACTGGGGGAAATGACTGGCCCACAGCTGCTCCTCATTAGGCTGCACAAGAAATGGTGTGTGTGGGGGGGGGGTGGGAGAAAAGAGAGAGGAGAGACAGATCAGAGATGGAACACATACCTTAGCTATAAAACTTGCACCTCCAGGCCAGTACCAGAAGATGGAGTGCATTTTCCACAGTAACCACCACATTTCCCTACGACTCGGGTACCATCCTGCAAAGAGACACATCAACTTAGATTACCTAACATTTTCAGAGCTCGCAACACCTTTTGTGAAAAATCATTATTGTACACACAGTAGGCATGACCTTCTGAAATTAAATGAAACCTAAGATGCTCACCAGGGTCTAACGCTGGGGTTGGCCAACTATGGTATAAGGGCCAAATCCAGCCAACCACTTGGTTTTTCATGGTGGACGAGCCAAGATTGGTTTTTACATTTTAAAATGGTGGATCAGGGCTGGGGTGGTGGCTCAGTGGGAGAGCACTTGCCTGGCATGTGTGAGGCACTGGGTTCGATTCTCAGCACCACATATAAATAAATAAAATAAAGGTCTATCAGCAAGTAAAAAAAATATTAAAAAAAAGTCCATCAACAACTAAAAAACATTTTTTAAAAAAGTATTTTTTAAAAAAATGATTGATTAAAAGCAAACCAAGAATAACATTTTTTTTTGACAGGAGGTGATTCTATCAAATTCAAATTTCAGAGTCCATTAGTAAAGTTTTATTATAACCAGCCATGTTCACTCTATTACCTAAACTCTATGGCTACTTTCACTTTGCAACAGAAATGAGGAGTTGCAGTAGGTCTCAGTTTCACATTGATGCTCAGTGTGTCATAGCGACACTGTTTTAACTTGATTCATTTTATTTACTTGTTTTCTACCAGTGCAATCATGAAGACAGATGAAGAAAAGAAGGGAAAGTGAACTTTGCATGCTATACTTTCGGGCTGGGATTAGGGGTACAGCTCAGTAGTAGAATGCTAGTCTTGGGTTTGATCCTTAGCAACAAATAACCATTCCCCTCCCCAAAATGAATGTTATACTTTTAGTATATAATGGCAGGTAGATTGTTTTGTTATCAAATTTAGATGACAAAGCATTGCATTTATTATGTAATGACAATATAGTCTTGCTAAAGAAAAATGATATGCACCAACATTATCAAACTAAAATCATCACAAATATTCCTGTAATGGTTTAGAAATGTATAAAGTGTAAAATGGGGTATATTACCAGAGCATGATTCTTACCCAAAAATAAAATATGAAAATGAGTGTCTCCAGTTTGCTCACTTGTTAGTCAGGCAAGGAAAACAACTTACTCATAGTGAATTAATGACATCTTGTTTAATTGCAGCAGCTCAAGAAATGTGTCCAGCAAAAATAAACTAATTTAAGGAAACTACCCTTTTGGCAAGAAGAATTGCCCCAGAAAGTTGATGACGTTGGCAGCCACGCCAATAGGTAATTAAGAACAAGGCAGATGATTTTGAGTGGGTTTCTTAGGTTCTTGATGAGTCAACAGATATTACTGATACTATTTAGGGGCTGTTGTCATTTGAGGCGACAAGGGTCAATCTGAACTGACTTAAAAAAAATTAGCCTTTATGAATGGCTCATACGAAATAAGCATGGGTGACAATATTTCAATGAGGTTGAGAAAAAACACTCTTGCCGAAAAACTGAAGTGGAATCTGCTAAGAGGTGTTGAAAACAGATTGTGGTACAACTAGGTTTGGAGTGCAAAGAGCTTTAGTTGGAAAACCTACAAAGCTTGTGAAACTGTAAGATTTAAAGCCTATGGTTATTCATTGTATTATTTATCAGCAGGTACTGTGTGGAAAATAATTGAACCTATCAGGTTTAATAATGTATTGAATATATAGTATTGTCAATATAGTAATGTCAATCATGAATTGTCAATAATTGAATATATAGTATTACCAATGAAGTATTATCAATAATGAATTCATTTGCTATAAGTTAATCATCATCAGTCTTGTGCCTTTTTAATTTTGTAAAAAAACTAGAAGCTGAATTCCTTGACTTGTCTTACCACTGCAGTGTAATCACTTAGCAGTAAAGTTTTATTTTGACTTTTGAGCTCAGGACCCATATTAAAAGTTTTCTGAGTAAGAATTGTTCCCAGTCATTCCAACTGGATGCTTAGTGTTTGAACTTTAGCCTTGCTATAGACTTGGTAATACTTCCTAATGAAGTGTACCTAGGGTGATATGGCAAATCTGCAATTACTGGCAAAACTCCTACTGTGGTAAGGGCATTTCAATGACAAGGAACATTATTTAAATCACAAGTAATGTTAAGCTGCTTTAACACCTCCCCAGACTGTCAAAAGTTAAAATGAAAAAAAAAAAAAAAAAAAAAAAAACTACATCTCATCGCACACAAATTTACAGTGGTTATATTTTCTGAGTTTAAACAGCAGTATGATTTGGACTTTGATGTAAGTGTAAAGGAAATGTTCATATTTCAAAAATTCATTTAGCTAGGTAATTGAGGAGCTTCCATTTCATTTTCAGTTGCAAGTGTTTAATGGTGATTAATGTGCAATGAAATGATATGCAAATATCAGGAGAAAACTCCAACAGGATTCTATAAAGGCCTGCCAAACCATGAGTACGCTCAAATGAAATTAGACAGCTGTGGACAGATATCGGTGTTGGACAACATGTATGCATGTAAAAGAACACTTTGCAACATGCATGAATTAGATATGATCTCATTTTAGATTTGCATCAACAGGTAAATATCTACAATACATTTTGATAATTAGAGAACACTAATTAAGCCAAATGTTTCCTCCACCAATACGCCAGTCTTCTCATTGGTAGATTTGTATTATAAATAAAGTACTCAATCATTACATTATGCATTTATCCAAAATTTTTACATATTCTTTTTCTCTTGACATATAAATACACATATGACATCACTGATTTTGCTTCTTGGTCCTCAAAGCCTAAAATACTTGCATTCTGGCCCTTTCTTTGTCAATCCCTGGTCTACAGACATGCATAGTTTGTCTTTGACTTTTCAGATTCATCTTGTGCTATTCTTTTTTTTCACGATGGTATTTATTTGGGCTGTTCTTCTGATATGCCCCTTAAAACACAGGGCCTCTGCACATGCCCAGTCTCTCTGATTGGAACTTTCTTCTCTTTCCCTGTGTGTGTGCATTATACCCACCCCAATATTTGCCTAATAAATTCTTCAGAATTCAGTCAAAGGTCATCTCCTCTAAGAAACCTTCCTGACCCAGTTACTTGCTGCACAGCACCCTGCAATTGGGCAATTAAAAAAAAATTTTTTTTTGTCTTCTTGCTGGAAGGTAAGCTTCATGATGCAAGGTGAAATTTCTCTCTGTACTTGGGATTGAACCCAGGGATGCTGAACCACTGAGCTACATTCCCTGCCCTATTTTGTATTTTATTTAGAGACAGGGTCTCATTGAGTTGCTTAGGGCCTGGCTAAGTTGCTGAGGCTGGCCTTGAAATCATGATCCTCCTGCCTCAGCCTCCTGAGCTGCTGGGATGATAGGCATGTGCTACCATGCCTGGCCTAATTTCTCATTAAAATCCAAAAGCATCCAGAACTTAGCATGGTGTGTGGCTTATAGTGATGCCAAACACACATCTATTAATGAGTAAATGAGTGAATGAATGAATGAATGTGGCTGAAACTGCCTTGTGTTTCTGAAATGTGGAACACTGCCTTGCTTTAATGCTATAATTGTTTCTGTTAATTGTAGCATTGCATTGCATTATGTATTTACCATGTCACTTACATCCTTTTCCACCTCCCTCTCCAAACCATGTTCCACTATTTCTGCTACTGGGACTAACACAATGACGAAGAGATCAGGGTCTTAATTTCAGGGTGTCTTTGGGCTGTGTTCCCAGAACTGGGTGAAGGGGTATGAAGATTTGTGTCAGGTAGCCCATCTGTGAAGCCTCCTGCAAACAAAGGATCCCCTCCTTTTCTTTTTATAAAAGAAAGAAGGAAGTGTGGGGGAGGAGGAAGAAAACAGTGAGTTTAACTATGAAGAAGAACAAAACATTTTCTCTTTAGTTTAAAACTGAAAGAGACCCTGTCTGGAAGAGTTCTTCCTTCCTTCTTATTGGGATGGAACCAGAACCTTGCCAATGCTAGGCAAGGGCTCGGCCACTGGGCTCCTCCGAGCTCAGGAGAGTTGTTTCTAGGACCCTACTTGGTTCTGGTTTTAGGGGGGCCATGTTAGTTCTGGAACTAGTTGGTACAGGTACTAGGTGGTACAGATACCAACAAGAACTGGGTTTGATGACAGAACAACTGATCCCCTAGCTAGGAACTTCTCCCAGGCATGAGTCTAGGGCTGGTGCCCTTCAGGATGCTAACATGCTAGAAAAGTCTTTAGGATCCTCAAAGCTAAGCTTTACCCAAACTCTCCTCATCCAGCAGAGGAGGTAACTTGAACCAGATTTGCCTGGGACTGGAACAGGCTCCTGAAAGCCTCCATGTGCTGGGGCATCTGTAAAATGGAAAGCACGAGAGTTTCTCTAACGTGTTTGCCATAAGCACTTAATAAGTGCTCAGCAAAGTGCTTGGCCCAATGCACATGCTCAGGAAGGGTTTGCTCTCTTGATCATAAAGGCATTGTGGGGGGGGGGGGCGGGGGGCTCTCCATCCTGTTTTCCTGAGGACGAGAAAAAAATGTGGGTAATTATAAGATTATAAAATTGAAAGGTAAACGTGGTTCAGGCTTCACGCCAATCCTTTATTGGAAGTCTGTTAATTTGATTTAGCTAAAATTCATTTTTACTATAAGATAAAAAAAAAAGCACCATACCAAGCAAGCAAATAAGATAAACACAACTGTCATGGAGACAGTGTCTCTTTCAGGGGAAAAAAAAGCGAAAAAAAAAAAAAAGTAGATAAGAAGCATCCACCCACACAGCATGCAGTGTTAATTTTTATTCCTTCATTAGAGTGGGCCTTCCAGAATTCTCTTTTCAGCTAATGTGCAATTAGCGTAGTTCAAACTATTACATATAAGTCAAACGGATGGATCTCTGTTGCATTAAGAAGGGCTTGTATTTTACACTTGGCACTAATTTTTTTCTGCTTTCTCAGTTATATAACTAGGGAGTGACTACCGTGATTTAGGAAGGGCTGTGCTTGTCTGATGGCAGGGCATTTACCGGCGTGTCTTTGGAGGGCGCTATAAGGGGAGCCTGCTGGCCTGGAAGGTGGGCAGTTTGCTGAGAAAACCCACAGAGATCCTAAGTAATGGACACATGATTTTAGGACCCCAAACTGAAATGTTAGGGTTGAAATCATGTGCAAAGAAATTTGCTCTTGACTATTGGCTATTGCGCATGAACACTATTCATATACATATATGTATGCATATGCATATATACACATACATATGTGCATATTCCAAATTTAGTCCTTGAAAGTTATGTATATACAAATATATGTATAAACATGGCCAGTTTCTATAAGAATGTACAGAATAAAAATGCATGCATGGCCAGGTGTGGTGGTGCATACCTGTGATACCAGCGGCTCAGGAGGCTGAGGCAGGAGGATTGCAAATTCAAAGCCAGCCTCAGCAACTTAGCAAGGCCCTAAGACAGTGAGACCCTGTCTCTAAATAAAATATAAAAAGGGCTGGGGAATGTGGCTAAGTGGTTAAGTACCCTTGGGTTCAACCCCAGTACCCCCTAAAAATTAAATTAAAAAAGAAAACCATCTTTCATTAATGTTTAATTCCAAAACAACTCTGATGGCCCTTTTCCAAATGCAAAGAATGTCAGGTAGATGGCAGGATGTAGAGAACAGTCCCCTGTCCCCTGCCCTTAAACACCCCCCAGGCACACAGGGTACACAAAGCCCCTTGCCCTCCTGGCCAGGAATTCCCCCAACCCCAGGGCTCTTTGTGTTGCCTGGCTGTACAGGCCTATTCTAGAACCTTCTTCTGGGCAGCTCTGAGAAGGGCATTTGGGGTGCAAGGGGATTCTGGATGTGCTCGAAGGGCATTTTTGTATCCTGAGCACACTGGTGAGTTGAGGGGCTCTCCCCTGGCAGAGGAGCTCAGAATTCCATCATCTTCTCTCAGATCTCACCTCCGGGCCATGGTCCTGCCCCCCATGCAGAGATCTAACGGATGAGTAGAAACTCACCTGCCCTCATGCAGAGATCTAACGGAGCGCATGGAAACTACTAGGCCCTGTGCTGAGTGGGCGCAGCCAAAGCATCTGCTTAGAAGTCTAGAGTGGGCCCACGTGCACAGGCTCACTCAGCTCACACCACAGTCCGAGGTTCTTGCACTCAGATAAGCTCACTCCCTAGATTGCTCTGCCTGCCTGCAACATTCACACCGGGACCTTGTGACACCCACAGCCAGTGCTCCACTCCTGTTATCTTCCTGGTGACATGCAATCAACTTCACTTCCTTACTCCATTTATGCTTCTCAAGAACCCAAAGAGACGAGGGACACTACAGTCTGCACGGCACAGATGAAGAAAGCAAGGCTCCCCTTCTCTGTGCAGCCACTGAGGGCTTGACTGAGGCACCCAAGGCGGGGGCCTGCTGCAGGCTAGACTGAGCCCGACACCCAATGACATCAGGCTTGTATTCCTCTGCCCACCTCATCACCTTGCTCTCCCAAGAACTGACCTCACTCTTAAACCTTGCTATCCCAATCCTTGGTGGTGTGACAGCCGGGAGGAACACACAGAATTCATATCTGTAAACTGCCCAATAAATATCTACAGTAGCCTTCCTCTTATCTGAGGTTTAACTTTTCACAGTTTCCACTATCTGTGGTCATTGGAGGTTCAAAAATATTAAATGGAAAATTCAAAAATATTAAATGGAAAACAATTCATGAGTTTTAAAGTGTGTGCCAATTGGAGTAGTGTGATCAAATTTTTTGTCCTACCCAGGATGTGAACCATCACTTTGTCCAGTGTATCCATGCTATATATGCTACCCTCTCCTTAGTCACTTAGTAGCCATCTATCAGATGGACGTTCATGGTACCACAGTGTCTGTGTTCAAGTAAACCTTATTGAGTAGCCCAATGCTACATCACAATGGCACATCCTTCACCTCATGCTGAGAGCCACGGCTGAGTATTGATTGACAGGCGCTCACTTCATCCCATCGAGTAGGTTCTGTATCATCGGACATTGTCACAAAAAGGGTGAATGAGTACAGCATAGTCAGATATTTTGAGGGACCACATTTGCATAACTTTTACTATGATATATTGTTATGATATTTCTATTGTATTATTAATTATTGTTGTTAATATCTTACTAGCTCAGTGGTTAAGTGCCCCTGGGTTCAATCCCCATTACCAAAATAAATAAACAAACAAACAAATAAATAAATAAAATACAACTTTCATTAATTTTTAATCCCAAAGCCACTCTGATTTATGGCACTCTTCCAAAATGGCACACATTTTAAAACGTATGAATTGCTTGTTTCTGGAATTTTCCATATGCTATTTTTGGACTCCAGTTGACCACAGATACTGTGCCTGATTTATTAAGTTAAGCTTTGTCATAGATATGAATGTACAGAGAAAAACCTAGTAATTCTAGGGTTTGGTACTCTCTGAGATTTCAGGCATCCCCTTGGGAATGAAGGAGGAACTAGTGTATTTGAATTACAATCATGGTTATTTTTCTGAGGTGAAAGTAGGAGAGAGTTCTTTTCATGGCACACAAGGAAGTCAACAACAGTGAACTTGGTGTTGAGGCTTCTTTTTGGCGGGGTTTGCCCCTGGTGGTGAGGCAACACCTCAGCTCTGCATTGGCCCCCGAGATCCAGTTCGACCTGAATGTCCTGATTTTGCTTTGAGTGTTGCCTGGGGAAATATTTTATTGTTAAGCAAGTTTGGAAAAGGGAGGCTTTCACCTTTGGAAAAGAGGGTGTTATAAATGGCCAGGGTCCACACTGCAGAGGGCTTGTGCCTCGGTCCCTTAGGGCGAGATGGCAGTGAGCATCGGGTGGGGGCAGGTTATTGCACCGTTTCCAAAGCGTCTCCCATGCACACTGACTCTGTGGGAATATTAAAAGGTGTGCCTTTGACAGGTTTTGTGGTTGCTTTAAGTTAGGTCAGTGGGTCTCAAAACAGAGTTACTGATCAGGAGCACCAGCATCACCTGGAAACTGTTATAAATGTACAATCCTGCTGGGTGTGGTTGGGATGCCTGGCAGACACCTGTCATCCCAGTGGCTTGGGAGGCTGAGGCAGGAGGATTGGGAGTTCAAAGCCAGCCTCGGCAACTTAGTGAGGCCCTAAGCAACTTAGGGAGGCCCTGTCTCTAAATGAAATATAAAAATAAGGTTGGGGATGGGGCTCAGTGGTTGAGTGTCCCTGAGTTCAGTCCCTGGTACCAAACAATCAATCAGTACACACAAAAACCAACAAAACAAAACAAAACCAAAACCCCACACAAACCCTGTTGAGGCTTACACACACTCCAGCCTGGGAACCACTGCCTGAGGGGAATGTGGGTTTGAATAAAGTCCTGTGGGTTTCTTTCCTGTGTGCTTGCTCCAGTCTCTAACATGGCAACGCTCTCTGTGACTCTTCAGGAAGGAGATCCCACGTGCGTCTTTCCATACGAGGCCGTGGAGACCCGTCATCACTGAGCACCCTTAGGGGACCCTGCTCTGTGGTCTAGATTGAAGGTCAGGCACAGAGCAGCACTTGTCCAGGCTGCCAGGGGCCATGAGGTGTCCCAGATCCGGGTATTCATAAGGAGAGCTCCACAGGCCCTGGAGATTAATTTTGAGCTCAGGTTCTCTAAACTGTCATAGAACACACACACACACACACACAAAAAAAAAAAAAAAAATGGTGACAGGCTATTGTCACACCAGCTTCCTCCAGCTCAGGCAGAGTCCTCCCTGCAGGCGTGAGGAAGAGCCTTTGCAGTGATCATTCTCTCCATAAGGTGGCGCTCCAGGCTTTCATTATTTTTAGTTTCCCCTGAAACTGCAGTAAGGTTGCCAGAGGCTAGCCCGCCATTGCCACTCACATTATGCAGTTTACTGAGATGGTTGCTTCCCCACACCTTCAACCATGGTTTTGGAAATTTTTTTGGCGGGGGGGGGGTGTACTGGGGAGTGAATCCAGGGGTGCTCAACTACTGAGCCACATCCCTAGTCCTTTTTTATATTTTATTCAGAGACAGGGTCTCAGTGAGTTGCTTAGCACCTTGAAAAGTTGCTGAGGCTGACTTTAAACTGTTGATCCTCCTGCCTCAGCCTCCCCAGCCACTGAGATTACAGGTGTGTACAACCACACCCTGCTGGACAGTCAACTTTTATTGTTGTTGTTGTTCTGGGTCACTGAAACAATGTATATTTAACACTTTGTACACAATAAAACTATATTAACTTTATTTTTCAATACTACTACTACTACTACTAAAATCCATAATGCACAGTTGCTGGAGGGAAGAGGAAAGGCAAGAATGCTGTAATCTCAGGGCACATTCTTAACCCTGGGGGCTGTTTCTGTTCCTTTCAGTACTATGAAAATATTTAACGATCAAATTGTGAGCAATCGATATGGCTATTTAGTTAGTTCTATTGGAGGTCAGTGATTGATTGGCTCAGGTTGAGAAAAGAAGGAGTGAGGTAGATTTTTTTTTTTCTTATTCTTCGCAAATGTAACCCTGGCACTTAGAAAAAGGGATCAGGAAACAGATTTCCTCCAGAAGACAAAACTGGGTGTCTCCCTTCCCAGAGGTAGGGCACTGAGTTGCTTCTGTATATTCTGATTTTGACTAGGCAGAATTATTATTGATAAGATTGCCACATTGAGGGAATAACGTCCACATGTCCCTTAGACCACACCTGGAGCACAAGATTTAAAAGCACTAACAAACTAGAGCAAATAAATAAACGAATTAATTTAAAAAATAATAAAATAAAAGCATAAAAACCTGATTACTGTACAACCTGCGTATGTATCCCTAATTGTCCAGAGATATCACTTGGTAAGTTATCCCTCTCTTCCAGACCCATTTGAATTGCAGTTGTCTCTAATTATTTTAAAAGGGGGGAGTGGGTGGGAGGCAGGAATGGAGGCACACACCTGTAATCCCAGCAGCCTGGGAAGCTGAGGCAGGAGGATCTCGAGTTCAAACCCAACCTCAGCAACTTAGCGAGGCCCTTAGCAACTCAGTGAGACCCTGTTTCAAAGTAAAATATTAAAAAGGGCTGGGGTTGTGGCCACAATGACTTGTTGCAAGGGCATGTTAGAGGCTTCTCCCTGCTTTTAGCCTCCAGGCCAGGCGGCCTCAACCACTGGGATGGTTCACACAGTCACGGACTGAGAAGGACCTAGTAGCCCCATGAGGCTGCCACCCTGGACTTCAGTCCTACATTTTCTTCCCGAAACTTTGCAAATAAATGGCAGAGCACACTCGCCCTTGGCACCACCACCGTGGCTCCAAAACCTAAGAAAGGCTGAAAGCAAGCCCCGCCCGTGCCACCCCGCAGCCTTACCGGCGACTTCTTGATGTCGGAGACGGCGTAGTTCCCTTGCGAGGTCCATCTGGCCGAGTCCGTCAGAGACAGGCCCGTCCCGTGGAGGTTGATGCTAAACCGACCCTGCAACAAACGGGGCCGACACAAAAAGGCCTTTTAGCCCACGTGATGTCCCAAGCCACCGCAAGGGGACACCAGGAGAGGTGCCGGGGAGGTAGGAGGACGTTAATGAGCTCTGATGGCCCCTGATTGTGGAGGGTACTTCGTTTGGGGCAGGGCCAGGCACTTTGCAAGCATCGCCTCATTTTTCCTCGCGAGAGCTCTGAGAAGGGGTTTCTTTACAGATGGGGAAACTGAGGCCAGGCGGTGCGGTGTCCCCGCTGGAGCAGGAGGAGGGAGGCTCATCCCGGCCTCACTTTTACATCCTCCCCCTCCTCCTCCTCGACTCGGCCTCCCTAGCACGGCCATTCTGGTGTTGCTCACAATTATCAGATTCCTCCGGGAACAAAATGCCACCGTGTAATTTTTCTAACAAGATCTCGCTGCCAAAGCGTCCTGGGCTTCGAGCTCCCCGGGGCGCTGGGCACAGAGTGGCCTCGGCACAGCGGGGCGGGACTTCAAAGAGGAGGCGCTTCCCCGCGCGGCCAGCAGAGGGCGCGCTTGGCCCGCGCAAGACCGCAGGACCCGCCGGGCTGCTCCTTCCAGGCCAGGGACACAGTGCGCAAAGGTTTCCTGGGTGCTTTGCAAAGCATTTATTCCTAAGGCGCGGAGCAGCAGAGCGATCCTCTGGCTGCTCCCTCCCTCTGTTTCTCTCTCTTAAAAATGACCCTGCAAAGGCCTCTGGGACCGGCTGCTTCTTGGAGGCTTCCTCCCTGGTGAGCAATTTCAGGGCTGGACATATTCTTATGTGCAAGCTCTCTCTGATTCGGACGCCCCAGTGCTTTCATCAAGACACTCCTTACAGAGCAAAGACAGAGTGGGAGCGGGTGTTCACGACCAGACAGACCCCAGTATGAGGTTAGCTCTTTTACCAGCAATTAGATCCTGGACAGATTTTTTAGCATCTCAGAATCTCAGTTTGTCCATCTGTAAAATGGAAGATAATAATAAAAGTAACCCCTCAGATGCTGTAGTGAGGGAGAAATGAAATCATCCCCAGGTAGGGAGCAGAGATACAAAACCCCTGATATCTGTCCTGCATTTTCTAATTGTGTTGTGAGTTAGTTTACTTTCCCCAATATAACAGTAAGCTTATTGAAGGCAGGGCCTTGGTATTGCTTTATGCATATTAGTTATGGTTTATAACATATAACTAGTCACTTGATGATTATTATTATTAATATTTGGACTATGGGGGTGTTCTACCACTAAGCTACATCCCCAACCCTTTTTATTTTTTTAATATTTAATTCTGAGACAGGGTCTCACTGAGTTTCTTAGGGCCTCACTGAGTTACTGAGGCTGGCTTGGAACTGGCGTTCCTCCTACCTTAGCCTCCCAAGCTCCTGGGATGACAGGCGTACACCACCGTGCCCGGCCTTGATAGACTCTTAATAAATATTACATTCTAGCTGCTCAATGAAGATGTGCAGGACCAGGACTCTCCTCTCCCTGCCTGTTCCATAAACAAGAGCTTATGGACCCCTTTGGAGCCTTAGATTCCACAAACATCTAATGAGGACGAACAGGACTCCTATTCCTGGAGGTGACCAGAGGTTTAGTCTGGTCTCACCCACAGCGGTTCTCAACCATGGGGAAGATTCTTGCTGCCAGAGGAAACCAGGCACTGTCCAGAGACATTTTTAATCATCTTACTTCCTGGCAATGAGAAGAGCCTGAGGATGCGTCTCAGCCCACCACAGAGAGTCCGCCAGCCCCCAGGGTCAAGAACACTGCGCATGGGAAGCCTGGGGAGGGGTGGATCTCTGGGGAGTGGCTGGATCACTCTAGAATGCCGACTCCTTTATTCTCTTCAGTGTGACCTCAGGCAAACGGCTCAGCCCTCCTGAGCCCAGGTGTAAAATCGCCTAGTGAGAACTAACCTGTGACTAGGAGGCAGAATGCTTGTAATTTGTCACCTGGCAGAGAGTAGGAGACATTTGGAAACTATTTTTGGAAAGATTTTCATGACAGTACGACACAGATGTCAGGCAGCGGCCTCAGTACCCAGGTGTTGGTGTTGTGGGGGGACTGTCCCCGATTGTCCCTTAGATCCTGGGTTCTAGCTTCGGCACCCTCCCATCTGGCCATTTGCTTAGTCGCTGTCATTCATACCCGGAGCTGTGGGTCTCACCATGCATAATACCCAGACTGCAAAGTTGCCAAGGATCGGTTTTTTAAAAAAATATTTTTGGCTGTAGATGGACACCACACCTTTGTTTTATTTGTTTATTTTTATGTGGTGCTGAGGATGGAACCCAGGGCCTCACACATGCTAGGCAAGCGCTCTACCGCTGAGCCCCAGCCCCAATGTGATCACCTTCTTTGCAACCCCTCTGATCAGTTTGACCCCTTGCACGGCCTGTCCCAGCGTCCAAGTTCCTAGGGAGTCCAGACCGCTGACCTGGCTTCTGTCCCAACAATGGCCCCAGCTCATCTGGGTGTCTTGTGTCTGAGCACCGATACAGAGTCGACCAGCTCTGTCTTCTCAGCAGGGTAACAACCCCAAACGCAAGAGAGATGGTCCTCACACTCCTCCTGCTTTTTCTGGATCAGGAATCTGCAAACATCCTGGCTAAGTATCCGTACTTTGAAAGCTGAAGACTGTCAAAGAAGCAAAGACCTTATCTGATGTCTTTTTAGCTCTGTTCTGGGACACCCTTGCCCCTAAAGGCTTTACCTTCAAGGCCTAAATGGCGTAAGAGTTGTAGCTATTACCTCCTGTTGCTGATTTAAAAGAGGGAAAGTAATTAAGAGTTAGGCACATCCCCTAGAGATCTGCAAAAGACGTGCTTAGGCCAAAGAGAGATCCTGTCCTCTGACCAAAAGACTATGAGGCAGAAATCTTGCCTGGAAACAGAATCAGAAAAGACATCTAGCCAGGTGCAGTGGCGCATGCCAGTCATCCCGGCAGCTGGGGAGGCTGAGGCAGGAGGATCACCAGGTCAAAGCCAGCCTCAGCCACTTAGTGAGGTCCCAAGCAAATCAGCAAGACCTTATCTCTAAATAAAACATTAAAATAGGGCTGGGGATGTAGCTTAGTGGTTAAGTGCCCCTGAGTACAATCCCTGGTACCAGAAAAAAAAAAAAAAAAAGAAAAGATATCTACTATCACAGATATGGATTCAGATACACTTGGGATCCAATGCAGCCTCTCCCATGCACTGGTTGTGTGGTTCAGACAAGAACCAAACCTCTTCCATTTCCTCACCACATAGGATGCTGGGCTATGGACACAGGGAGTCTGGTGCCTGAGACATACAGGAGGCTCAGTAATGGCAAGCTATGAATGCCAACAAGGGTAATCCCAATAATGCACATGCTTGATCAAGGTGACCGTCTTACACACATACACTCCTGCCATTTCTTTTTTTTTTAATTTTTTATTTATTGGTACTGGGCATTGAACCCAGAGATGCTTAGCCACTGAGCCCCATCCCAGCCCTTTTTTGTATTTTATTTAGAGACAGGGTCTCGCTGAGTTGCTTAGGGCCTTGCTAAATTGCTGAGGCTGGCTTGGAATTCACGATCCTCCTACCTCAGCCTCCCCAGCCGCTGGGATTACAGGCATTAATCACCGTGCCTGGCTCACTCCAGCTTTCTCTGGAGGTGAGAGCACTTCTGTTGGAAAATAAATACCCTAAGCAACAGGAAGAAGAGTCAGAGCCTCAAACAGAGAATGTCCACTGGGGAGATGGTGCAGGGGCAGGGCCCTGGCCTAGCACGCTCAAGGCCCGGAGTCTGATCCACAGGACGGGGTGGGGGTGGGGGATCCAAACAGAGCCCCTCTCTGGTTTCTGCACAGTCACTAGGAGCAAGGACTCATCATTTGCTCCATAGCAGTGTGCACAATCGTTCTTTCTACAAACCTTTCCCCGGAAAACAGATGTGAGAAGTTCCCCTCTCTCAAAAGTACCTGGGGCTCCCTAAACGTCTCAGGAGTCGAATCCCAGAGGACACCATGAGATTTAAAAAAAATGCACATGAGCTCCTCACCGGCTGGGGCTTTTCCCCTTTAGCAATTGCGTTCTTTGTCAGAATTCAGCAAATCCATTAGGCCATTTGTCTCTGAATTATGAAAATAAATGAATGCAAATGACCCTTCCTTCAGTCATGTTTCCCAAAAGATGTGCAGACAGAAATCAGAGACCTCTGAGCCATCTGAAAGAGGCAAGGCAGGCCCATCTATGAGCCATTAAGATTCGACCCGTAGCACCCGGGTGTTGAAGCCAGGACGGCCCTAAAGAAACAGCACTTCAAACGCTTTCAATCCCTGACTAATAGAGGAAAGGCCCCTTTTTACCATTAGGGCCTGTGTTTACCTTCTTTCTCCCTGAAGAGCTCTCTTTTCACTTCCCTAAATGTCTAGGATGGGGCTGAGAAAACACTTCCTTAAAAGAAAATCCCCATGTGTTTGTCTCGGGCCTTCTCTGTGGTTGGGGCTAAATCCATCCATCCTACGGGAGGCCAGTGCCTGAGCACAGCCTTCTGTCCTGATCCCCAGACTTCTGAAGGCCAAGTGGGAAATTCCCAGCAGAGAGTGGAATAACAGCTTTGTGGAGACCTCACATGGACCAAAGAAAAAAACCCAGACCAAGTTCTCTGGACCAGAATCCACAAGTTCATTAGGCTTTGTCCTGCTTCCCAAGCGGAGAAGCTTCTTGCAAAGACTGTTGCTTATTTTGCAAAATTAGCCTAGGCTGATGATTCCAGCATGTTTCAAAAGGCCACACTTCTGGCTGGGTGCCGTGGTGCACGCCTGTAACCCCAGCCACTTGGGAGGCCGAGGCAGGAGGATTGCATGTTTGAGGCCAGCCTCAGCCACTTACTGAGACCCTGTCTCAAATAAATTAAAATAAGATCAAAACCAAAACGGACATGCTTCTGAAGAGACTTGAAAGGGTAGAACTACAGAATGGGCAGATCCAGTAGAAGAGGATGAATTTGCACTTCTGACCTGAACATTGCAAATTTTATAGACCCGAAGCAGGACTAACCCATTCAGCTAATGACTATCCACAGAGCCCCAAGCTTCAGTCCTATCAGACTTCTAGAACATACTATTACATCATGGATATTAGTTTACTTGTTATTCTCCTCAAACAGCTATAAATCCCTCAGGAGATGGATATTTGTGGGTCTCTACTAACCAGAATGGTGCGTATCAGAGAGAACAACTGATCTGTTAAGATGATTCTAGAAGTGTTCCAGCTACAGAATCAAAGGGACCCATATAGGGATTGCAAATTTCGAGACCCCCAGGTCCAACATTTATTTCTCAAAAATGTTTAACGAAATATATCTCACTAATATTTAGAAAAAGGTTCTTCCAGACTGTTTCCACTTAGATGTTTTATAAAACACATGGGAGCTGGGTGTGGTGGTGCACACCTGTAATCCCAGTGGCTTGGGAGGCTGAGGCAGGAGGATTGTGAGTTCAAAGCCAGCCTCAGCAACTTAGTGAGGACCTAAGCAACTCAGTGAGACCCTGTCTCTAAATAAAATACTAAATAGTGCTGGGGACAGGGCTCAGTGGTGGAGGCCCCTGAGTTCAATCCCCTGTACCCCAAAACGAACAAACAAAACATACACAACACACAGGAGCTGGGGGAAGAGCTCACTGTGGCGCTGATGCTCAGCACGCACAAGGCCTGGGATGGATCCTCAGCACCACAAAACCCAAAACCCAAACCAGAGAGGGGCCATAGAGAATACGGCGCTTATTTTTGATCACTAATTCCATAAGCGTTTTCTACATTATGCAAACTTCAGAATTTTGAGTGGCTGAGCGGAGTGCGGTGGGGCCCCTAAAACAGGCTTTTTAGTCAATGGTGAGCATCTCTCTCCAACTCTCCATTCAGGGACATCAGATTGACAGCTTGAAATCAATCATGGGGCATTTTTTTTTTTTTTTTTTTTTTGTACTGGGAATTGAACCCAGGGGTGCTTAACCACTGAGCCACATCCTCAGCCCTTTTTAAAAAATATTTATTTTTTCAGTTATAGGTGGACACAATATCTTTACTTTATTTCCATGTGGTGCTGAGGATCGAACCCAGTGCCTCAGGCATGCTAGGCGAGCACTCTACCTCTGAGCCCCAGCCCCAGCCCCAGCCCTTTTTATTTTGAGACAGGGTCTCACTGAGTTGTTTAGGGCCTCACTAAGTTTCTGAGGCTGACCTTGAACTTATGATCCTCCTGCCTCAGCCTCCTGAGCCACAGGGATTACAGGTGTGCACCACCATGCCCGGCTATACTTGGTGCCTTTTGCCAAATGCAGAGATCAGGCGTGCAGCTCTGGTTACTTTGTTGGGAATCACTCTTGGGAATGGAATCACTGGATTAGACTCTGCACAGATTTGCGAGACCCACTAATGCATATGTCCACACACCCTGCAGAGAAGCTGTTCCCATTTCATCCTTAGAAGCATATGCTAACCGAGGAGGGTGGCCCTGGGGTAGGCAGGGCCGTGGAGGCTGGGTAAGGGGCGAAGCTCTGAGGACATACCTGTGGACACTTGGCAGCACTGTAGCAGTCCCCAGCTGTGGCAAAAGGCACGGGGTGCCCTTCACTTGTCCTTGCAAACTGTAGGTCAGTGGCTGTTGGGGGGGAGAAAGGGTTAAGGGGAGAGGAAGGGAAGAGGGGGGCAGGGAGGCAGAGAGGGACAGGATATGAGTGAGGAGAAAGAGGGAAGAAGAGGAGAAGAGGAGGAGTGAGCAGGAATGGGAGAGAAAGAAACAATTCCAAGGATTAGCCAGTAACTGGATCCAGATGTGCTGCGGGGGTTCCTCCTTAGATCTGTGGTTCGGAGACAGAGCTTCGCTCCTGGGGTTTATCGACACTGACTCTTCTCCCCCCAGTATGGAAGCCCAAAGGGAGTTTCACGGGACTTT
This sequence comes from Marmota flaviventris, assembly GCF_047511675.1. Taxonomy (NCBI): domain Eukaryota; kingdom Metazoa; phylum Chordata; class Mammalia; order Rodentia; family Sciuridae; genus Marmota; species Marmota flaviventris. Next base: position 161,095,618 of record NC_092498.1, on the reverse strand, counting down.
GGAATCTAGTCCTACATAAATAAATAGGTGAGTCTCCTCCCTGAAAGGCACGACCCCTGAGGGACCTTCTGTCACTCTGCCTCCCAGGCTCAAGGCCGGGGCCAGGGGAGCTTTGCCAGCCACTCAGGGCCTATCCCCCGAGGGTCCATCTGTCCTTCTGTGGCCTGGGCACCCTGATTGCCAAAATGTGGAGCAATTAGAACCCACATCTTGAAATGATTAATGGCAGTTTCCCAAGTGTAGCTAACTGGAGTTTTTTTTTTTTAAAAAAAAAGGAACAAGAAAAAGCTGATTAAAATACTGCTGACCCAGAGCTTGCATTTTTAACCCTGCCGCAGCTCCAGAGACCAGTTCTGCAAGCGCCTAGGAGCCATCAAAGTGAGAAGGCCGTCGGACATGTCTTCTAGTGGGACTGGAGGCCGGAGTTTATTTATCTTTATTTATCTTCTACCTTTTCTTTCTTTCTTTTCTTTTTCTTTTTGGTAACTAGAGATTGAATCTTGGGGCACTTAACCACTGAGCCCCATCCCCAACCCTTTTTTATATTGTATTGAGAGACAGGGTTTTGCTAAGTTGCTTACAGCCTTGCTAAAGTGCTGAGGCTGGCCTCGAACTTGCGATCCTCCTGCCTCATCCTCCGGAGCCTCTGGGATCATAGGTTTGCGCCACTGAGCCCAGCCTGCTTTGTTCTTTTCAGGAATGGCCAAAGCCCTTCATCTTTCTGCAGAGAACCACACTCGGGTGGGAGGGAAATGGGAGAGCTTTGTTCTGCAGGCTGAGGTGCCTTCCAAGGGGAGAAACTGCAGTCCCTGTGCCTTGAGTGCTCATCAGTCCGGCCGAAGGCAATTAAAAATATGTTGGAACAAATCAGGTTGAATCTACCTCGAGAGGAAAAGCGATGCATATTCTGGTTCAATGTTAATGAGGAAAAATTCATTATTCATCATTTCCGTTTTTCCTCTGTTCGAGGGAGCATGTTTGGATAGTTGAGCTGTCTTTAAGCACTCTGGGTGATTAATGTCCCCAGCAGAAATGCAGGGTGGCCAGAGCATGGAGAAGCCCTCCTGCAGGCTTGTTAGAAAAGGTCATTCCGTGCTCCATGTTTCTTCTGGAAATTGACAATCAGGTGGAGTTTCGTTTCCGCTGTGTTTGGGGGCACTGTGCTGGTGGGAGCTGATGGGATAAAATCTGCTCACCTCTGGGGCTTTGCACCTACTGTCTGTTCTAGAAGTTTCTGCTTCCGCCTTTGCTTTCCTCACGCTGACACCCCTGTGCCTGGCTGACCATGTTTTTTTCTTTTTCGTTTTTTGATTGAGCCCAGGGGCACCTAACCACTGAGCCATGTCCACCACCCTATTTTTTAATTTTTATTTTGAGAGAAGAGCTTACTAGTTTGCATACAGTCTCCTTAAATTGCTGAGGCTGGCCTCAAACTTGCTCTCCTCCTGCCTCAACCTCCGTGAGCAGCTGGGATTACAGGCGGGTACCACCGTGCCCTGTTCTGGCTGACCCCTTTTTGGGGTGGGGGAGGTACTGGGGATTGAATTTAGGGGCCCTCAACCACTGAGCCCCATCCCCAGCCCTATTTTGTATTTTATTTAGAGACAGGGTCTCCCTGAGTTGCTTAGTCCCTGCTTTTGCTGAGGCTGTCCTCCTGCCTCAGCCTCCTGAGCTACTGGGATTACAGGCGTGCAGCTACCAAACCCAGCCTGAGCCCTTCTTGATCCTCAGGTCATAGTAAGTGTCATTTGTCTGTGGTGCTGTCCCGATTTCCCACACTGCCACGGGGTCCTTCTAAGGGACTTGGGACTTGGTCATTCATCATAAATCTGCCGGGTACAGTACAGGGAGTGAAGACCAGACCCTGCCCTGGGGCATCCTAGCTGGGGACTGTGGTTACCGAAATGCAAGCCCTCGGCCTCCAGCCTCACCCCAGCCTCCGCGCACGACAGTGGGTGGCCCCGAACTCACTGACTATCTGCATGCTGCTCACGTCCAGCCTGATCTTCTGGAAGCTGGAAAACCCGGCGGCCGTGTAATCCTTCCTGCACGGGCAGTCATCGCGGCGGCTCCCATTGTAGGGACACTCGGTGGGGTTGTGCAACCTATGGGAAGGACAGGAGGCTCGGACAGGAGGCTGGGGTGGGGACGGCCCGGTTTCCTGGGGCTCCCCGGGCATCGCCTGGCTGTTTCTGAGCCGCTGTCCTACCTGTGCCCGTAGACCTCGGAGAAGTTCTCGGCGTCCCCGCGGGCCAGCGTCACATACTCCTTGGGGCGGTCGGACTTCATCCCCGCGCAGAAGACCTAGGGAGGCCGGAGGAGGCCATGGGGAGCGGCTCGGGGACATAGGACAGATGGGTCCCCAAACACGGCTCCCGGATGACACTCACCTTCAGGGGTTTCCCCCTGATGATCAGGAAGTACTCGCCGTCGTCTCTGGCACCGGTGAGTCGTTGGACCTCCCTGCAGTTCTGGGGTAACTCGCCTGGAACACCCGAAATGCAGAGAGGGAGTGGATGCTCCCAGATGGGTGGGGACCGACAATAAAATGGATGACGTCCTTGGCACCAAGATGTATGAGCAAAGGGGAGGATTTTTTTGAACAATAGTATTATGGCCTGGGGTGGTGGTGCCCGCCTCTAATCCCAGAGGCTGGGGAGGCTGAGGCAGGAGGATCGCAAGTTCAAAACCAGCCTCAGCAAAAGTGAGGCCCTAAGCAACTCAGCGAGACCCTGTCTCTAAATAAAATACAAAATAGGGCTGGGGCTGGGGATGGGGCTCAGAGGTCGAGTGTCCCTGGGTTCAATCCCTGGTTACCCCCCCGCAAAAAAAATCCTGCCACTGTGTTTCTAAGACAGATGAACAAAGAACCCCGTTCCCAATGCTGGAGAACGGGCTCCTGTCAGACCACTTACAGTTATAAATATTATGGCAGGTTTTTTGTTCCTCTGGCTTCAGATCAGCGGGACATAAGTGGCTGGGCTGGTCCTCGTTGGTTAAACACTGCACCGATCTGCTCATCACCCCGACGCCGCAAGACACGGAGCACTGCGAGGGAAACCAGGGTCAGCGGGAGGCTGTCAACCCAGGCTGGCATGGGCTTCTGGCCGGGCGGGGCTCAGAGCCCTGACGTCACGGGCAGGGTGACCATTCAGACCCCATATGGATGATAAGCAGCCGGCATGTGCTGAGCACTCACTATGGACCAGTCTCTGTGCTAAGCCTTAGACATACACATTTTAGCTTTCTGCATAGGTACGCAACATACCCAGGAAACACTTTTACACATGTGTAAAATTACATGTGATTATATGCATACATACATTTTTTTTTTTTTTTAAATTCAGGCTGCACAGTAGTCCTGTGAGATAGGACTACCATTGCCCTGTTTTTACAGATGAGAAATTGAGGCTGAAATGTTAGGGAATTTGTTAATGTCATGGTGAGGCCAGGATTCAAATGCTAACCACTTACTCTAACCATCTTATACTTGTGTGTGTATGTTGGACACAGGGCATTGAACCCAGGGAGCTGTACCATTAAGCTACAGTCCCAGCACCCTGCCCCTTTTTAATTTTAAAACTTGCTGAGTTGCTGAGGCTGGCTTTGAACTTGTGATCCTCCTGCCTCAGCCTCCTGAGCTGCTGGGATTACAGGCGTGTGCTACTGGGTCTGTCTGGCACAAGTCACCACATACTTGTGCCTAATCACCTTTTAAGAATGGGAGTCTCATAGCCCAGGCAGGCGGCTGCAGCAGTTCTCCAGCAGGGCTGACTCAGTTCAAAATCCTCTGCCTTGTTGAACCCGTAACACCATGACATACTCCCAACACAGGACAACAAGAACCTACAGACTCCCTGAGAACAGAGGCTGCAAGACATAGCTGCTACCGTCAGTAACTCCTGCCAAGGGCCAGACTCCAAGTGCTTTTCATGTTGTTTTATTTTTAAAGTCCTGGGGATCAAACCCAGAGCCTTGTGCATGTTAGGCAAGCTCTTCAGCAATGGGAGACTCCCCCAGCCCTCCTTTGAAAGGAAAGGGTAGTAAGTGTGGCACGGTGGCACACCTGTCACCCCAGCAACTAAGGAGGCTGAGGCAGGAAGATCCTGAGTTCAAAGCCAGCCTCAGCGTCTTAATGAGGCCCTAAGCAACTCAGTGAGACCCTGTCTCTAAATAAAGTACAAAATAGGGCTGGAGATGTGGCTCAGTGGTTAAATGCCCCTGGGTTCAATCCCTGGTACCAAAAAAAAAAAAAAAAGTAATTAAAATACACACACACACACACACACACACACACACACACGATAAAATTGGCCATTCTAACCATTTACATATTAAGCCTTTTGCTTATTGACATTTCACCTCCACCCACTGTCTAGATGAGGAAACCGAGAGCTGTCCAGCTCACATTGCCCTGGAAGGTGGCCAACCCGGGATTCAGTTCCAGCCCAAGTGGCTTCCAAGCACAGAGCCGTCCTGTCAGAAACCAGAGAGGCCCCTCTCCTGCTCTGTGCAGCCCAGCACTAACGTGTGGTCTGGTGGGGCCCTCTACTCACGCTCCCCCAGTTGCCGACTCTCCAGGCGGCCGAGGTGGGGCAGGTCCCGGGGTAGCAGGGGCGGACGCTGGCGGGCTGTGGGCCGGGGCAGGGGGCACTGGCCTGGTAGGTGTACTGGTAGCTGTCCTTGCCCGCGTAGACCTCGCTGCACGACACCAGCCTCTGCTGGTAGCCCTTCCCGCAGGTCACCGAGCACTGTGGACAGGGACAGAGGGCCCCCAGGGAGCTTCAGGCAGGGCTCCGGGGGTTGCTCTCCAGCTGGCCCTGCCTCCCAGGTGCCTAGGGGCTCTCCCGTGGCCAGCTCTCGAAGTCCATCACAGGGCGGCCCAGGCACCCAGGGGACAGGCAGCCCAGGCACCCGGGGGACAGGCAGCCCAGGCACCCAGGGGACAGGCAGCCTGGGACACTCCCACACCTGGGGTTCCCACTGCAGGGAACTGGGGTCCCTCCAACCCCTCTCTGCCTCTCCAGGGGAGGAGGAGCAGGAGGATCCGTAGTTGTCACCAAACTGTGGTCTTCCAAACCTACAGCCACCACATCACAGAAGCCACCGACAGCCAACCCATGAGCTGCCATTTTGAGTGTGGAATGCAAACATTTAGCCAGAGGGGACTTGGGGGGAGGGTCCCTTCCCTGGGAACTGAGTGCTTCCACACGGGCCTGTCTCTTCTCTCCCTGGCCAGGGATCATCTTGCTTCCTCCTGCCCCCCAGTACTGGGGGTTACTCTAAGGGTTCTTTACCATGGGCCATGTCCCCAGTCCTTTTACTATGATGATGATGAGATGATGAACCTGGGATTGAACTCAGGGGTGCTTAATCACTGAGCCACATCCCCAGCCCTTTTTATTTTTTATTTTGAGACAGGGTCTCACAAGATTGCTTAGGGCCTCTCTCGGGGCTGACCAGTGCTTGCAGGCATCGACCTTGGTCTGTCCTGACTTCAACGAGGCTGTATGTTTGAGAAGATGGGTGCTGAGAGCCCTGGCCCCTACACACCACAAGCAAAAGCAGCCCACCAGCCATTCCAGAGGGGCACAGGCGGGCACTTATTTGCTGAGGATACTGAGCCCCAAGTATGGCCAGGCTTGGTTCAGAGGCCTCCACTCTCTGAAAGGAAGCTGGGAAGAGCAGATCCTCTCAACCAGCTGCTAAAAGCCTTGTGAAAATGTCCCTTGCTCCTGGGTTCCTCCAACCAAAGCAGACCAGAGTGTTGAAGGGTTTGAGTGGCCCCTCTCTGAGGAGGGAAAATCATGCATGTTCTGCCTGTGCTCCTGGTTCGGGTCTTATATGTGGGATTCTTCATGAGCTGTCTTCCTGATCTAATTTGAAAATAAACCAGGTGCAGAGGCACACACCGGTAATCACAGCAGCTGGGGAGGCTGAGGATCGCATGTTTGAGGCCAGCTTCAGCAATTTGGCAAGGCCCTAAGCAATCCAGCAAGACCCTGTCTCTAAATTAGAAAATCTACAAAAAGGGCTGGGGATGGGGCTCAGTGGTTAAGCATCCCCGGGTTCAATCCCTGGTACCACACCCAAGAAAATAACCATCATAAAATAAAATAAACAAATATATAAAGAAAGAAAATAAAAAGAAAGCACAGGACGGTGTCTCCTTCCCAGCAGGACCCTCTAGGCCTCACTGGAGGGCATCTCTGTCTGGGGTGGAGCTTGTCTTTGCAGGTCTTTCTCTGTTCTCTGCCAACCTAGAGGGGGTGACCTCCAGAAGGACACAGAGAGCTCTCTAGGAGCAGAGGTCCCAGGGACAGAGCATGCCTTGCGGTGGCACTTGCATGTTCACAGATCCTTCTAGAAGGAATTGCTCTGCCAACCCCTCTCTGCATGTCTCCCCTTGTAAGCTCCCTTCCTTGTGGTCCTTCCGTCTGTGTCTGGTCCTGTTTTAAGGCTTCTAGACCGTCTGCAGATCTGCACAGTTTTAAATTCATAATACAGCTGAAAATCCGATGAAGTGTGGGACTATTATTTTTTTTTAAATCTTTCTATCTCCTCTGTCAAGGGTTTCGTGTTGTATTAAAGCTATAAGAGTGACTTGACTGAAGTCTTAGAAAGAAATGCAAACTCTTTTAACATGAAAAAGCAGCACATAGAAGATTGGCTGAGAGGAGGCTGTCATAGAGGCTGAGAGGAGGTTGTCATAGAGGCTGAGAGAGGCTATCATAGAAGGCTGGGAGGAGGCTATCATAGAAGGCTGAGAAGAGGCTGTCATAGAGGCCGAGAGGAGGCTGTGAGTCTTGGCCAGTGAGAGGCACAGCAGCTCCAGCCAGCTCTCAACTGAGTAGCACTTGATGGAGCTCAAGTCAAGAAGCAGAGTCCCCAGGAAGCAGAGGAGTCCACAGTCACAGGGACAGAGCCCTCAAGCGGGAGAGAGGGAGGAAAGGCAGGATGTCTTTTCCCCTGAGAGCCAGGGGTGGCTTCCTGCGAAAGCCTTGGGGACAGAAGTTGGGGACGCTGTCTGATGAAGAAATAAGGGGCAAAGAGAAGACCAGAGGAGCCACTTCCCATGAATCCCTTCCACCTCCCTGGCCTCAGGACAGTTGGGATGCAGGCCTCAAACTCGACGGCAAAGACTTCTGAACTCTCACCTGGGTCACATGCTCCTGCCTGGGGAACTGTCCGTCTGTTTCCTAATAGCTTGACCCGGTATCCCTTCACCCTACAGAGGCACAGGGTGTGGCAGGGCAGGACCACTCCTCAGCCAGGACCCCTGCCGTCCGGCCGCGTAACTCCAGCGGGTTCTCTTCCTTCCTGGCCCAGCTGTCCAGAAACGTGGCCCCTCTTCCCTGATTTCCCCAGAGAGGCCACACAGCTGGGCTTTTGTGTGAGGCCTCCTAACTCCCCAATGCAGCCTCGTTTGTGCCGTTGCTATTTCCAACCCTGTGCAGGCCAGGCCAGTCACGTCTGGCAAGGCCAATGTGGATTTCCCATTTCACCAATTTTGCCCAGAGAAACAGCGATCTTCTGTGATATCCAAAGAACCTCAGGGGTCTATCTCCCCTGTACACCCCTCTACTCTGCCTACCTAGACACCCCTCTCTATCGGTCAGTCCACACAAGTGATAGCATGATCATCTTCTTTTCAAACCTTATGATTTTTTTTTTTTGGCGGGGGGCAAGGATTGAACTCAGGGTCACTGGACCACTGAGCCCCAACCCCAGCCCTATTTTGTATTTTATTTAGAGACAGGGTCTCCCTGAGTTGCTTAGGGCCTCTCTTTTGCTGAGGCTGGCTTTGAACATGCAATCCTCCTGCCTCAGCCTTCGGAGCTGCTGGGATTATAGGCATAGGCCACCCTGCCTTGTAAACCTTATGATTTCTTTTTAATACTTATATACTTAGTTTGGTACTGAGGATTAGATTCTGGGGTGCTTTACTGCTAGACTACACATCCCCAACCTTTCTCTTAAATTTTATTTTATTTTTTAAACTGGGAATTGAATTCAAGGGCATTTAACTATTAAGCCCAGCTCTATTTTGTATTTTATTTAGAGACAGAGTCTAGCTGAGCTGCTTAGGGCCTCACTGAGTTGCTGAGGCTGGCTTTGAACTAGAGATCCTCCTGCCTCAGCCTCCCCAGCCACTGGGATTACAGGTGTGCACCACTGCACCCAGCCCTTCTTAATTTTTATTTACTTTTTAAAATGTAAGCCTGGGTCTCACTATGCTGCTAAGGATCTTCTTGCAGTCCCTGTCACAACTCATCATCTCATCCAGCGGAGTCTGTAGCAGGAGGAGTTGAGGGAACTGAGACCCTGCTGCAGATCTCCCCAATTTGCACCCAGGACCCACCCGAGAGCACAAGGGTTCTCAGGGCAGAGCTGGGAGGTGGGTCCCTGTCCCTTCCCTCAGCTGCTCCCAGGCCAGGCTGACCTGGAGGCGCCCCACGTGTCCCCGGGACCGTACCTCTGACCACTCGCCCGTGATCCACACGTACTCGCAGGGCTGCAGGCTGCAGCTCTCGCGCTCGGCTGGCCGCTGGCCGGGGGCGCAGTGCGCGCTGTGCACCTCCCCTTCGCGGGCGTCCACGCACAGCACCCGGCGGAACCGCGAGCCCTCCCCGCAGGTCTTGGTGCACTGCAAGGACACAGAGGTGGGAGAGAAGGTGAGGCCCGACCTCCGTTGTCCCGGGCTGCCTGCTGTTACCTGGCCACCTGGTTCTGAGCTCCTAAGGCTGAGGCCCCGTCTTCTGAGAAGTCCCTGTTCAGCTCCTTTGCCCACTGATTGATCGGGCTGTTTTACTTATTTATTTTTTGTAGTTGTAGATGGACACAATACTTTTTTATTTAATATTTATTTATTCATTTCTATGTGGTGCTGAGGATCTAACCCAGGGCCTCCTCACACGTGCTAGGCGAGCGCTCAGCACCAGCTTCAGCCCAGCCCTGGTTTGTGTGTGTGTGTGTGTGTGTGTGTGTGTGTGTGTGTGTGTAGTTTTTAGAGTTCTTTGTATAGCCTGAATATTAATGCTCTATCTAAGGTGCAGGTGGTAAAGATTTTCTTCCATTCTATAGGTTCTGTGTTCACATTTTTGATGGTTTCCTTTGCTGTAAAGAAGCTTTTTAGTTTGATTCTTGATTTTACTTCCTGTCTTGTTGAGGAAGTTGGTTCCAAAGTCAACATGGTGGAGAACTGGGCCTATTTTGGGCCTACTTTGGGCCTACACCTTCATGTTTATAAGCAGCTCAATCCACAATAGCCAAGCTATCGAACCAACCTAGATGCCCTACGGACAGATGAATGGATAAAGAAACTGTGGTACCTATACACAATGGAATATTACTCAGCCTTAAAGAAGAATGAAATTATGGCATTTGCTGGTAAATGGATGGAACAGGGGACTACCATGCTAAGTGAAAAAAGCCAATCCCCAAAAATTAAAGACTGAATATTCTCTCTGATGTGCACATGCTAACACACAACAAGGGAAGGTAGGTAGGGAAGAATAGAATTTCATTGGGAAATGAAGAGAAGGGAGGGGGATGGGAACAGGAAAGACAGTGGAATGAATGGGACAGAACTTTCCTGTGTTCATATATGAACACACGACCAGGGAAACTCCACATCATGTCCAACCACAAGAATGGGAAGTTAGACTCCATGTATGTATAATATGTCAAAATTCAATATATTCTCAGGTATATCTAAAAAGAACAAATAAGAAAAAACCCTGAGATCCTGAAGCAGGATGTCAGAGCTCTCCATTTTTCACCCTCGGCTCCCCAGGGCACGGATGAGCCGATAAGGAAAGGAAAGGTGAAGGAGTGACTCTCAGTCTTGGAAAGGCCCTCAGGCCTGAAAACTCAACACCTACCCAAATGCAGACTTGCCTTTAAAACCAAAGCCCGGGGTCACCCAACTGCCATCTGAATACCTCTGGTGCCAGGAATGTGGTGATGGGTGCTGATTCCAGCCCTTGCCCTATCTCCTATCCCGGGGAACCACAAATGACAAGTCCCACCTCTCCCTAGGAAGCCCCACAGACGTGGAAATGTGCTGTCCTGGCCACAGCCTGACCTACTCCAGGGTGGACGGTTCACACCCCCAATCACCCACACAGTATTCACCAAGTCTCCGCCAATGGCCAGGCCCAGGGCAGGTCCTGGTGGGGGAGAGTGGACGAGAACAGGGAGTTCCAGGGTCTCAGGGAGGCGCTCCTGTTTAAGCACTAAGGATAATAGTAAGAAAGTGAGATTTAGGGTTTTCTATAATTTCTACATTTCAGATAAAGGAACTGGGATTTTTTTTTTTTTTTTTAACCAGGAATTGAATTCAGGGGCACTCGACCACTGAGCCACATCCCCAGCCCTTTTTTGTATTTTATTTAGAGACAGGGTCTCACTGAGTTGCTTAGAGCCTTGCTAAGTTGCTGAGGCCAGCTTTGAACTTTCAGTCCTCCTGCCTCAGCCTCCAGAGCCCCTGAGATTACAGCATGCACCACTGTGCCTGGCAAGAAACTGGGATTTTAAGAGCCTTAAGTAACTCATCCCTGGTCACACATGTTTGCTCCTATCAGTCAAGACTGGAAAAGAAGGCTAAGGATATATTTTGTTCTAGAATGATCTCTGTGTTGTCCACAAAGTTCGTATCTTTTTTGCTTCAACCAACAGCAAACTCCACCTTAGAAGTCTCATCTTGCTGATGTGTTGCTGAGCTCACCAAAACCTGTTCTTTCTAAAGAGTCCCTGTCTCTCTCTTTAAGACTCCAGATGACTTTGGGAGCTGATAGACACATGTGCTGAGCCCAGTGTCCATTTCCTTAACCCCAGTGATAAACCTGTTGCCCTGGGTTATCTAACAATCAGTGAATTTTCTAATTTAGGAGTCCAAGGAGAGCCTCAGATCTCACCTCTCACAGACAGACTTGCCCCCAAGGCATTTGAGATCCAACCTCACTCAGAGAGGTTTTTCCTAATCTGCCCGATGGACATTTTTGAGTAATGTTACTATGAACATTCATGGACAGACAGGTAAACCCGGTTTCAAATCTTATGTTTTATTTTTGGTACCAGGGATTAATCTCAGGGGCACTTAACCATTGAGCCATGTCTCTAGCCCTATCTTATTATTATTATTATTATTATTATTTAGAGACAGGGTCTCACTGAGTCACTTAGGGCCTTGCTAAGTTGCTGAGGCTGGGTTTGAATATGCGACCCTCCTGCCTCAGCCTCCTGGGTGGCTGGGATTATAGATGTGCCACTGCACCTGGCCTGATTTCAATTCTTTGGGGTAGACCTCTAAGAAGGGAATGGCTGTGGGTCCTTCAGGAATGACTTTGTTCCTTTAGGGAGCAGAAGCCATCTCCTGCTATGTGCTGTTAGCTTCTCATTATTCGTGAACTTAAAATTGCTTGCTTGGAAGCAAAATCTCAAGAGTCTGGAATGTGGATCCTCATTTCCCAGAGGACAAATCTGACTTAAAACCACTTTGAGGAGAGCCTGGGGGAGCAAACATCATGTCAAGGAAGGGCCTGCTTCCCCGGCTCACCCCTGCCTCAGTGATTTTGGGGGTCTGTTTTCCTGAACTAAGCTGGCAGTGATTTCGAAGGGATAATGTTTTTGTTTTTTCATTAGTAAGCCAGGCGTGTGATCCCAGCGGCTCTCGAGGCTGAGGATGGAGGATCAAAAGTTTGAGGCCAGCCTCAGCAACTTAGCAAGGCCCTCAGCAATTCAGCCAGACCCTGTCTCAAAATAAAATATAAAAGGGGCTGGGGATAGGGCTCCGTGGTTAAGCACCCCTGGGTTCTATCCCTGGTACCAGAAAAACAAAAAACCAAACCAAAAAGTGTGCAGATAGCTGCAGAAGAAATTTGTAGCTATGCGTGGAAAAAGTAATGCCTTAAAAAGGAAAGACTTGGGTGACTCAGAGAAGACAGTGATCAGTGAGCAGCCGACCTGGACTACACGTTCCAGGGCTCTGGCTCCTTTTCCTTAACCCCAAGGCTCACTTGGTGTCAATCAGTAACGGCTGAGAGCAGCAGCACCCAGACTCCTGAATGCTCTCTGCCTGCTACGTGCCTGTCCCTGCGTCTTGAGGAACAGTTGGTTCAGTGCCCCTGAGTTCAATCCCTGTTAACTACCAGGACAGCTATTTGACCACGAGTAGAGAAGTGAGCTGGGAAAACCTCTCCCTTTTCAGAAAATTAAAAATTAAGCCAGGTAAATCAGTGACTGGCCCATGCCTTGGAACTGGTCAACAGCAGCTCTGAGAGTCACGTGAGGAGGGTTTTGTCCTGGAATCTTTAATCCTAATGAGATGGTGGGGGCTGGGTAACTAGAAAACAAGTCCTGCCGTGCGACTGGGGGTTCAGCAGCGTCTGCTGTGATGCCTCCTCGGACTCCTGACTTAGGACTCCTCGGCATGTCCTGGAATACAATCTCTAGAATGTTCTAGAAAGCGGCCAGGAAGTTCAAGGAGTCTTATTTTAATGTCCAAAAGGCTTTCTCTGATTCCATTATAGCTTTTAGAGGAAAACCTCCAATAAATGCATAAGAAACACCTGCAGCCTCCGTGAATTCCAGCGCACTGTGTAATTCAGGAGGAGAATAATCACAGGGCTGGACTCAGTGGGGTAGGTTGCTCGGGGTGCTTCGGGCTGCATGTGCCTTTAAATGTGCTAAAATTAACAGCAGGGAAATAGCTTTCCAAATTGGAGGTTGAGGAAGCCCTAAAATAAACTCTTTAAGGGTACTATTTTGCTAAGCCAGGTAGGAAAGCCATGGGGTGCCGGTCTAAACAGGATCATTTAATGCGACAGGTGGAAATTGTCTGTCCTCAATGATTGTAATCAGGTTGCTTTATACTTTCAAATATACTTTTTGGTGCAGTTCCCTAACCATAGGGGGAGACCGGTCATGTGATATTCACAGGCTCTGCCTTTTGAGATTGTTGATTTTCTCCAAGGAGGAAAGACTCTGTCACTTCTAGAGTCACAATGCCTGCAGAGCATACAGAGGGAGAAATCACAGACCAAAGGTGGAACCCAGGGTTCCTCGTGTGACCTTAAGGGTTTTTTTTTTGGGGGGGGGGGGTACCAGGGATTGAACTCAGGGGCACTGAACCACTGAGCCCCAACCCCAGCCCTCACTGAGTTGCTTAGGGCCTCACTTTTGCTGAGGCTGGCTTTGAACTTATGATCCTCCTGCCTCAGCCTCCTGAGCCGCTGAGAGTACAGGTGTGTAGCACCACACCCAGCAAAGATTTTAAATTTTTATATTATGAGATGCAATGATGGAAAATCCCCCACCCCACAGTAAACTGTTTTTAAATCACCAAGGGCTTCTAAAGCTCATTTTAAAGTCAGGGTCTCACTGAATGGCTTAGGGCCTCCCTGAGTGGCTGAGGCTGGCTTTGAATTCTCGATCCTCCTGCCTCAGCCTCCCCTGGGATTACAGGCACGCATCTCCGTGCCCAGCAAATTTGGACATTTCTGCCCCCTGATTAACAGACTTCTAAGGAAAAAAGGAGGCAGAAATGTTACCATAGAGACATTTTACAACTTTGACGTCACTCAGTCAGTCAGTCAGTCAGTATTCACAGCAGGCCCGGTTCTGGGCTGGGGACCGACACACAGCCCGGAGGGCTCCGTACCCAGCTTCCCTCCCTACTGTGCCACACAGTGCTGCAACTACTGTCAGCTCGGTGTCCTGAGTGTCACTCAGTTGCTCACTGGTGGTCACCGGGCTTAGCACCTAGGGCCACCTGTACAGCTCTGTGAGCAGACATGGGTTCCTCACAGAATATACTTGAGTATATCTCAGGGAAAGAAGAGGAGGCCAAGGACAACTCCAAATGCTAAAGGGGGGCCCTGCTCAAGCAGTCGGGGTTCTTGGATGGCATGATTTGAGGACTGGGATTTTAAACGCCTTCCTAAAGCACAGTACGTGGAGCTTTGCAAGTGGCCATACGGATTTATCAAATGAAGTACTGAGTGATAGGAGCCCTGTGTCCACATCCCACCCTGGTCCCACCCCACTGTGACCATCGTGAAGATCACTAAGACATCCTGCTCGTCCTCGGAGTCCAGATCTGCATGAGCAAAACCACGTTCCTCTGCTGGGCCAGGAGCAGGTGGGCAGAGCTGCAGAGGTCTTGCTTATCAAGGCAGATGCCTTTCTGACAAGGAAAGGGGGTCACGTGCTGAAACAAGACATCTCACCAACGTACAGGTGAGTTTACTACCTCAGAGAGAGGAGCAGAAAGCACAAGATACTCGCAACATGCCACAAGATGTAGGTGTTTGCCAAGAACCACTAAGAGAGAGGGTCCTGTCCAGGGAACTCCAGCTGTCCCACCCTGGGGGCCCGGATGTTGCTCTGGGCCTGCTCCCCAGATCAGGTCGAGGGTCATTAGGGAGGAAAGTCAAAACATGTGCCTGAGTGAGAGGGTCCCAGGAGAACAAGACAGAGCCGTGGGGGTGCCTGTGCTCTAGGGGCCAGGAGTGGGCTGCATGGGGAAGCAACCACCCTCCTTACTGTTTAACCAGGACACCTGTGACCACAGAGGTAGGAACAATCAAGGATCCCATCAGGTGGCCCCAGGCAAACAGGTCGGACGTGCAAAGGGTCACACGGCTCCTGATCTGGGCTCCTGATCTGGTCAGCTCAGGTTCTCAGGCACCGTGGACACTCCCTCTCCACTGTGCTGCCCTGGGGACATTCTGAGCAGGCCACCAACAGCCTTTTACATGAGGACATGAAGGTCCGGATGGATTTCTCAAGCTTCCAGCTGCCCTGAGCATCCCTCTGCCACAGCACACAGCCTCCCGTGACCCCAGGTCCTCCTCCAAACTCTCAAGCTCGGGGGCAGGAGGGAGACTCTCGGAGCTGCCCTCCATTGTTAGTGGGGTCTCTTCTCTTGGTTAATCTCTGGAAATGTCTTAAACACAGGTCCCAGCCAGACTGTGTCCTTAGGTCTTCTTCTTCTGTTTTTTGGTACCAGGGATTGAACCCAGGGGTGCTTAACCACTGAGCCCCATCCCCAGCCCTTTTTATATTTTATTTAGAGTTAGAGTCTCAATAAGTTGCTTAGGGCCTCACTAAGTTGCTGAGGCTGGCTTTGAATTCACATCCTCCTGCCTCAGCCTCCCACCTCAGCCTCTGAGCCACTGGGATGACAGGTGTGAGCCACTGCGCTCGGCAGGTCTTCTTACTCAGAGATTGAAAGCAATATCTGAAGATAGATTTTCAAAGATCCATCTGCACAGCGTATGTGAAGACATAAACTTCAGGTTTACTTTGTATGACAGGAAAAGAGGAATTTCATCAGTGCTTCTGGGGCAAGGTCCCCTCTCCGCCTTTTTTTTTTTTTGAGATTTAGAAGGAGTCTCAAGGGAGCTTGGGGTGGGGTTTGGTGATTGGTTCTAGCAGGTTCAGAAACCAGCTGAAGCCTGAACAGTCCACTTCGGTCCATTTCTCAATGCTCTCTTACTTCTACTCCCTGGAGCAGTCACACAGAGCAGAGTTGGCGTGAGATGGAGAGGGACAGGGCGGAAGCAGCCAATAAACAAGGACTGCACGGAGAAGAAGCCGGGTGTGGTGGTGCTCGCCTGTCACCCCAGCAGTGGGGGCTGAGGCAGGAGGATCACAAGTTCAAGACCAGCCTCAGCAACTTAGTGAGGCCCTAAGCAACTCAGGGAGACCCTGTCTCTAAATAAAAAAATAAAAAATGTCTGGGGATGTGGCTCAGTGGTTAAGTACCCCTGGGTTCAATCCCTGGTACCAAAAAAAGAAAAAGGCAATTGCAAGAGAATTAAGAGGTATTATTAAGGCAGGGGGACAAAGGAGCCTCCAGTTTCTTCTGCATTGGACATGCCAATTCCCAAACCATAATTGATGCCTCTCTCTATCTTTCTCAGAGTTCCTGTTATCCCCACCCTGCAGACGGTAAAGCCAAGACTCAGAGAAATCTAGAATCCTTGCTCTGAGTCTCGTGGCTGGCAGGCAGCAGAGCTGGGGTAGGAACCAGGTCTGTGTTCTAAGTCTCCGGGTTCCCAGTAACGTACAGGGCTCCCATGCAACGAACCGGAACTGTATCTGATGTAGGCACTGCTGCCCGCTACCCTCTGATGGACGCAGACCTGCCTCATGGGCTGGGGATGTGGCTCAGTGGTTGAGTGCTCCTGAGTTTAGTTCCTGGTAACCCCCCCTTCCAAATAAAAAAAGAATGCAGGTGGACATCTCATCATAGTTAAGAAAACAAACTTAAGATCCCAACTTTTGCTTCTTCCCGGTGATTAGTATGTGACACGGACTCTCAGAACCTCAGTTTTCTCATCTATAAAATGGGATGATGATAATAATATTCATCTAATCTAGTGGTTAGAAAGATTGAGTGAGGTGACATGAACACAAAGCACCCACCTCACTACCAAGTATAGTGTCTTTGCTCCCCAAATTGTAACCCTTTCTGTGCATTCCCAGAGCGATTCTGGGTCCGGGGGACTCCCGACCTATCTTTGAGCTTTAAACAGCTTGCAATTTTATTTATTGCAACATCAGAGGAGGTGGTTTTGCTTTTCATTTTCTTTCCCCCCTTTGTGCAATCAGAACACACACATACTTGCTCTGGAAACTGAGGTCACCTCTTATTAATGTCTTACCTTCCCAGCCAGACTTTTCTCCAGGGACACTTAGTGTTTTCTTTAGCTAAACATTAACTGGGGATGGGGCGGGGAGTAAGTCCGGCTTATTTCTGCACCCATGGAAGAGTTTTAGATGCTGTCCTTCTTTTACAATCACTGGAAATCCTTCACTAGTGAATCCCAGTTTCACAGGAGCACCCGTCTTCTATCCGACAGCCCAAGTCATGCAAAAAGGGGGAAAATACACAGCAGGTCCTACCTACAGTCTGCCTTCTGGCTGGCGGCTATTGCAAGAATACAGAGTGGCCCAATCTGGACCTGCAGAGTTAACATGTCCCTCCCGCCTGCCCCTCCTGTGAGTCTTATCTTTAGGCATTTGGCTCAAGGCCTGGAGAACTTGTCTGGCACAGTCAGACCCAGGACGTTGGGGACACACGGAGCCTGGGGAGGAGCAGCTTCTGCAGGGCGCTCCCCACCCCGCGGTGGGAATGCTGCAGACTTGACAGCCCGCCTTTGGGAAAGGGCCAGCCACCACGCCACCCTGCTGCAGGGCCCCGGGCTTCCCAAGGTGGAGGTGACGCCGGCCAGGGGCGGGGCAAGCGACAGGTGTCCCCACTCACCTCCTGCCACTGCTCGGCCCTCCAGGTGAAGCGCGGGCACGGCGGGCCCTGGCAGACGCGCTCAGACGCGGGTCGCACGAAGGGGTCGCACTGGGTGTCGCGCGCTGGTCTGTGCGTCCCGATCTGACAGCTCACGCGCCTCTGCTGCATGCCGGGGCCACAGGACGCCGAGCACTGGGAAGACAGAGGACGGTAAGTGGCCGCTTTGGCTCATTTTTTGGTGGGGGGAGGTGAGGAGGCGGGCGGTGCCCTCCTAACCCAGTGACCTTCACTGCTAGCGCGACAGTGGGACCCACGGGCACTTGGGAACTCAGCCGCTGGAGGGGCTGCAGGCTTGGGAAGAGCCACCCAAGTGGCAGGGGGTCTCTGAGTTAGCAAAGCCCCCCGAGGGGGATTGGAGCGCTGGGAAGAGTGGGGTGGAGCAGTCAGCCCCCCCAGAGGACAAGGCTGTCACAGGGAATGACAAGTTGGGATGATGTCTATCCTGGAGGGTCTGAGGTTCTTGAAAATCAGGAAGAATTTACAAGAAATCGAAATTCTACAATTCAAATCCAAACTTACAATTGGTCTAAGAAGAATTGCTTGGCAGATTCAAGTCAGAACCCAAGGAGAGTAAACCCGGGACCATTTTAGGGCCATATAAGCAGAATTATTTCCTCTAGTCTCTTCCTTTTCTGGCTCCTATTTTTGGAAACATTTTTTTTTTTTTTAAACCATGGAATTCACTAAAGTATTCGTGTCTATTTACAACCTCAGATAAATGTATGAAGAATAAAAGCTGACAAGAAAAAAAATCACTTCCTCGGGCTTAATGTGCTCTGCTGTTGAAAAATAACTGTTAATCACGCAGAAACATTTTTGTTTGACCAAGTTGCAAAACACCATATTAAATCTGCAATTAACTTTCCTCTAAATTAATTTTTTAATGGCTTCCTCGTTGCTGGGTTTCATAATCTCACTTATGTTCAGGCCCAAGAATGATTGTCTTTATTAAGGTTTTGACAGGAACGAAAGGCAACCTTTGATTGGAAGGAGCTACATCTTACTGCTTAGAGCAATTACAAATGATGACCCAGTTTTTGTGATAGCTCAGCCCCCATTAATTTGCTGGGGTTGAGACAAGGAGTTTGATATACATGAAAGCTACATGGCTAAGAGAAGTCTCCCTAAAGAACAGGATCTTGCTCTTTTAAACTAGAAAGACGGTCTGGTTCAATTAACCCTCAGCGGTCTCTGCTGTCTCTGGGGCTAATGACCTTCCTCTGTGCACAACCCAACGGGTTCTGCTGGATCTTAAGTTCCCCCCTATTTCAGATTTTAAGAAAACAGGTGACACTCTTTAGAAGGCAGCGGGGACATTGTATTGTTTCAGCTGAGTCTCTGCTCGGGAGGCAGGGTTCACATCAAAGCTAGCTAAGGAGAAGGAAATAGGTTGGATCCACGTTGCTGTATTGTTTGGGCTTAATTGTATTAATTAAGTGAGTTTAATTAAGTTAATTGTATTAATGGAATTGAGTTTGTGACCCACAAGGAGCCAGACTTTTGAAGTCATTATGTCCTGGGTGGGAGGGGAGGGTTCCTGGATGCCAGGGACAGCTCTGTCTCCAGAGAATGGCCCTTGAATGCTCATGGGAGGGACAGGAATAATATTTCTCAATGATTACTCCGTGAAAGAAAATGAGCTGAGGCACAGCAGAGCTACCCAAGTGACAGAATTGTTCAAACAACAATGCCACCAACCATTAACAGCAAGAACCAAGAAGCCCTTTGGCTATTTATTCACAAACTCATAAATATTTGAATCACCTAAAGGAAAATAAAATGAAAAAGAGCTGAAGACTTTTAGAGTGTATAATACCATGTTGGCTATTCAGTAAATGGAACCTCTTTTTGATGCTCTGGTTATTGAATAGTTAAATTATGGTTAATGGAGAGAAGGTATAAAGGGTCATAATGATCTAAAAATTTTAAAAAATCACTACTTAAATTGTTTGATCGTTTTTCAAAAGACAATTAAAGACACACACACACACACACACACACACACACAAATAATTCAATTATGCAATGTGTTGTTCGGGGCTTCTGATCTGCATACTATCAAAACCAGCTCTGAAATAACCCATTCAGAAGTTTCAGCCCCCCTGAAATGGTACAGCAAGCTACAGGCCCTGCCTTTCTGAATCTTGCTTCTATGCTCATTGCTCAAACAGCCTGCGAGTTCATCTTTGGTATTTGATCTTTCTTCCTGGGCTGTCTCAAGGGACATAGCAATTTGCATACAGAGCTGGCCAGGCTTGGTTGGTGAATTCTAAGAGATCTGTGCAGAAACTCCATGAATAAAACAGCTTCAGAAAGACCTCTGTGTGACCCTGGAGGTGGTGGCCGGGGGTGTGCTCATGTGTATTTAATTTTGCTAACTCCACTCAGTGTACCTCTGAGTTACTTTGAGTGGCCTTGGTTAATGTGTCCCCCCCACGGCCACCACTGCGGCTGCTGCCAACATCATCCGAGCACAGCGGACTGCGCAGGGTTGAGAGATGTTGTCAGTTCTGACCTAAGAAGCAGGGAGCTGCTGGAACCCAGAATTCACCAACTCAGAGGGGGAACTTGGTGCTTATCTATGTAGATAGGAAGAATTTCTGCGGAACTTCTGGCATTTGGGGAATCATAACACATATGTGAAAACCTGGAGAGAATTTTTACACACTTTCTTCTAGCATTACCGCTAAAATTATGGAGAGGGGGACTTTATTTTAGAGTAGGAATTAGATAGAAAGATAACTATATCAACCCACTTTTCTGAATAATAACAACAATAATAGCAGACTTTTACCAAGCCCTTAATAGATATCAGACTCTATGAAGGGTCTTCAACCTAACGATTCCTTTTTGTGGGGGCTGCATGGGCACTGTGGGGCATTTAGCAGGATCCTTGGTTTGTCCCCACTAGGTACCAATTACACTTTCCCTCACCCCGAGCTGTGACAACCCAAGCTGTCTCCAGACATTGCCAAATGTCCCATGGGGTACAAAATTACCCCCAGTTGAGGGCTTAGTTCTATGCTCAGCATTTTCCATGAAACATCTTTTTTATTTCCTAACAAACCTTTTTATGTAGGTATTCCACAAATAAGTAAAGAACAGAGATAATCACCTTAGCTCCAACAAAAGCAAAAAGGAACAAAAATGAATCCAAATAAACCTTGTCCAGGGCAATGCAGCATAGATACTGTGGGTTGGAACTGACTCCAGTTTTAAACTATGGCAATCATGATGTTTTCTTGTATCTCTCAGCAAGAGTGTTGGTGAGGAGTGCAAACAAAACCCAGGCAAATGGAGAGCAGAAATCATGAAAGCAACTTTGTTCTCATCCTGGCCATATGCATATGGTTTCCTTAACCTCTCAAAGGATACAAAGTCCACATATACTCATATACTCGTTTCTCCATTACACATTGAGGCATGCGTCAGTCTCAGACACCACCACCTAGTGGCTTGCATTGCAATTACAAGAAAAGTCATAACAGAGCAGCTGCTATTTCAACTTTAGCACTGAAGATCTTTAAAAACTGGGTCCTTATTTCACTACATCGAAGACACCATGGACTACAAGATGTATCCTTGCATTTTTGAATAAGTAAGAAAGAAACCAGGACTGTTAATTAAGTCACAGCATTCCACTGTGTGTTGGGCCCATGCTAACTGCCAAGGTGTTGAATCATGATAGAGACCTATGTCTCAGGATTGACGCATGAACTGATTGAAAGAATCATGACTAATGAATGGTGAAGTACATTTTCATTCCAAACCGATCATTGATTTTTATTTTCAGCTTCATTTTAAGTAAAAACAAACAAACAAACAAACAAACAAAACAAAAAATAGCTTACCAACCAGCCAAACAAAAAATCCTTTATATAGGAACAGGAATAAGTTTTAAAATTCTGCTCTGAACTGTTTTTAAAAGATGAGAATACAGAGCCTTCAAATTTATCAGGCTGAATCAAGAAGCCGATGGTGATGTTTGTTTTAAAATTGTATGGGTAGCTGGGCACAGTGGTGTACGCCTATAATCCCAGTGGCTTGGGAGGCTGAGGCAGGAGGATTGAGAGTTCAAGCCAGCCTCAGCAATAGTGAGGCACTAAGCAACTTGGTGAGACCCTGACTCTAAATAAAATACTAAATAGGACTGGGGTCAAGTGCTCCTGGGTTTAATCCCCAGTACCAAAACAATAAAAACTAAAACTAAAAAAATAAATAAATTTCATGGATATCCCTTAGCTCTTGATCCAAACCATGTAAACAAATTGAACATGAACTTTCTCTCTTTTTTAGTTGTAGATGGACACAGTACCTTTATTTTATTTATTTATTTTTATGTGGTGCTGAGGATCAAACTCAGGGCCTCACACATGTGAGGCAAGTGCTCTACCAGTGAGCCCTAGCCACAGCCTTGAACATGAACTCTCGGTAGTGGTGGTGGTGGGGGAGCCCCTTGAAGTCTTTAGTGATGATGTTTTTTAACAAAACAAACAAAACCCAACCCAGCTGATTCCCTTCAAAACTTCAAGATTTCTAAAAAGACATTGAAACAAAACATTCCATTTCAAATCTCAAAACACCAAATTTTGGGGAGAGACTATTAAGAGTAACATGGCTATAGGAGTCTCCCATCCCAATACTCTGTCTGCCTTATTATCATCCAGTATTTTTGACACCATGAAAAATTGCACTAATTATTTTTTCTACCTTGAAGACAGGAAGACTGAAATATAGCTACCAGCAAAAGAGTAGGAAGACCAGATATAAAATCTCCTAAATATCCTTGCCAATGGGCCATAATCACTCTTGCCCAACAGTCCTGCCTTGGGGACGCTGCTGTTTCCTGCTGATCTCTAGGGAGCCAACAATCTCTGATCATGTGGATGAGTTTCAGGCACGCTTCTAAATTGCACAAAGCACACCTTCCCAGGCTGCACCCTGTCTGTCCAGCATTTCTACAAATCAAATCAGGACATTATCAAGCTGGCCACAGACCATTACATAACTGGGTTTGCTTGCCTCTCATTTAAAGGTGGCAATTGGTTTGAACAATCGGTGTGGTTTGTTTGGGAAGGCATTCTGATAATCCCACTTTACCTTATGTTTACAAAAATTAAAAAAAAAAATTTAAAAAGCCAGGTGCGGTGGCACATGCCTGTCATCCCAGCAGCTCAGGAGGCTGAGAAAGGAGGATCCTGATTCCAAGCCAGCCTCGGCAAAAGCAAGGTGCTAAGCAACTCAGTGAGACCCTCCTGTCTCTAACTAAAATACAAAATAGGGCTGGGGATGGGGGGCTCAGTGGTCCATGCTCCTGAGTTCAATCCCCAGTACCCATTCCCCAAACCGCCCAGAGTTAAACCTAATCATCCCAATTTTGTAAGCAGTTTTAGGCTTCCCCCATAAGATCATGGGATACTGAGTAAACTCCCTGTGTTTACCAATAAGGAACAAGAGAGTCTTTTAATCATCTCTTTAGTGAGTAAACTGGCCTTTAAAATGAGCATCGTTCATGTGCTCTGAGCTGAATATTCAGGGAGAAATGTAGAATAGATAAATAGAGGCCAAGGGACATAAAGAAGAGCAAGAGTGTAAAGTTTACAAGAAGCCAAGCTAATTAGTGGGGCATCTTAATCACGCTGGCTGCAGGCTTCAGATGAACCAGAGAGCTCCCCAAATAAGGAGGACGGGCAGTTAGCAGATGACAGTGGTCATTAGAAACCATGCAGAAGGACGAGCAGTAGGCCACAATGCTTGAATGGGATTCCTTACGGAACCATCTCTACCTGGGCACAGACTCTTTGTTGAATTAGAACAGACAGCAGCTCCATGTTTCCTGATGACGAAGGGCTTGGGAGGGATGAGGTTACTGTGCCAGGGATGGTGTCCTGTATGTCACACTTCTGTGATATGAAATGTGGCTGGGGGTAGGGAGGACAAGGCTTCCAGCAGCTCTAGACATTTAAGAAAAATCCGGGCTGGGTGCTGTGGCGCACACCTGTCATCCCAGCAGCTCAGGAGGCTGAGGCAGGAGGATCTGAGTTCAAAGCCAGCCTCAGCAACTTAGTGAGGCCCTAAGCAACTCAGTGAGACCCTGTGTCTAAATAAAATACAAAATAGGGCTGGGGATGGGGCTCCGTGGTTAAGGGCCCCTGGGTTCAATCCCTGGTGAAGGAAGGAAGGAAGGAAGGAAGGAAGGAAGGAAGGAAGGAAGGAAAGAGAGAACCTCCAAGATAAATTCAAACCCACTCAGCCTCGGTGGGACCTGAATCAGTGGTTTTCTAAGTGGTGAGTGACCAAGGCCATTAGCCAAGGATCAAGGGGTGCGAGACCTCAGACACCCACTACCACATGGAACTCCTCCTTGCAATCACCCCTAGAAGGTATTATGCAAAGCTTCAGGGACTGAATCCACCTGCTCAAGGTCACCTGGTGAGTGTCCAGAGTGTCCCATAAAGACTCGTCCCTCCCAGTCTCGAGTGCCCCTCTGTGACACCAAGCCCATGCAGAGAAACGGGAGCGACCGCGGCAGGAGGAAGCAGCCAGTAGGGGAGAAACATTGCTCACCTGACTCCACGCGCCAGCCTTCCATTTGGGACACCGTCCTCCTCGGCACCTTCTGTGCCCATGTGGCTTAGCCAGGTGTTTACAGTAATCACTCTCTAACTGGCTTCCATCTTTTGCCATGCAGTAAACATTTCGCTGTTTGTGCCCTCGACCACAAGACACAGAGCACTGCAACATAAAGCAACGGCAAGGTTGTTGTTGTTGAATCACATGGAGGTGGTAAAGCCTGCCTGAGAGATGTCAAGGTCAAGAGCGCGTCTAACCAGAGTCACCATGCCCTCCTTTTCCAGAGCCACTTTGGATCCTATCTCAAGGCTCCACTGGGAATACAGGTGGCATTGAGAACACATGTCCCACAGCAACCCCAAGTGGCATCCTGTCTCCCTTGAGAGTGTGGATAGATTCTGATCACTGAGGCCAGAAACAGAGCTCATGTACCCAGAGTTACCTTGAGAATCTGATTGAAAGAGGTCCTTCTATCAAGGCTGAGGCAGGAGGATCCCAAGTTCACAGCCAGCCTCAGCAGTTTAGCGAGGCCCTAAGCAACTTAGTGAGACCCTGTCTCTAAATAAAATACAAAATAGGGCTGGGGGCATGGCTCAGTGGTTAAGACCCCTGGGTTCAATTCCCGGTACCAAAGTAAATAAATAAACAAACAAACAACAAATAAAATAAATGAATAAAAAGTCCTACTATCAAATAGTAAGATATGTTTTCAAAATCCCCTGTGTCCATATTTTTATGACATTTTTTAAGGAAAACTCTTGGGCCATTTTCCAGAGAAAAAGCTCCCATGTCTCCAGTCCATTGGGAGGAGATGCGAAAGGCCAATGGAAAACCGGAAGATGCAGTAGTAGGTAAGCCTGTTCCAACTGTGTGTGTGTATGTATGTGTGTGTGTGTGTGTGTGTGTGTGGTGGGGGGAGGCGTCACCTTTCAACTCTGATCTGCGGGTTCCCTGGGCTGTTTTAAATGTGACCTTGTCTGACCGCATCTGAGAAGCTTGACTTTGATTTCAGATTAGGTTTCTCAGAAAGGTTCAGGAATCAAAGTGCCCACGGAGTCTGGACAAAGATCTGATCTGACAGCTTCTGTGGACCAGGCAAGAGGCTGGCCCTAATCAGCGCACCGAGACGGCCAACGTCCACTGCCTCATTAGCGGTTCCAGAAGTCATTACCGCTGGATCCTAAGCTGCTGGCTCAGGTTTTCAAGACACACTACTCCCCAATATAATGGTCCGGCTTTTTGGAGGGAAATGAATTTAAGAATGAAGAACAAAATGTGAACATGCGATAAAAATAGATTTCAACTTCCTTTCCCTCAATTCAATATTTCTCATTTCCCCCCGCTAACTGGGTGATTTCCTTAGCTTACATTACCAAAATGCCCTTTTATGCCTCATAGATAAATAGCTCCATGTCAAACAAGGAGCCTCATGTTAATTCAGCCATGGTCACCAAGCAGGCTCCTGGTTAAACCATCCAAAGGCATGTTTTTTTAGTAAATCAAACCATTATAAAAGTTTCAATGGGAGCGAGTAGAGAAGTTTAAAATGTGGGTGTCAATACGTTTAGGTTTTTCACTTTAGAAGGTGGAAACATGCATTTGATCTTTCATCTTCTGAATGCTATGATTTGGAGTAGTTATTCGGGAAAAATCTTAATAGTATTCAGTATGGAAGAAAAAAGTCCAATTCACTGGGTGAGGTGGTGCATGCCTGTAATCCCAGCCGCTCGGGAGGCTGAGGCAGGAGGATCCTTGAGTTCAAAGCCAGCCTCAGCAACTTAGTGAGGTCCTAAGCAACTCAGGGAGATCCTGTCTCTAAATAAAATACAAAATAGGGCTGGGGATGGGGCTCAGTGGTCAAGTGCCCCAGAGTTCAATCCCTGGTACCCCCCAAAAATAAAAAAAGATAGAAAAAAATCTACTTTGGCTACTCAGTGGAAATTGGATATGAATATAGCATGGGTGGAAAGAAGAAGAACCACTCAGAAAGCTACTGAAATTGTCCTGGCAAGAGACAATGGTGGCTTGGATTAGGCTGCACTGTCTGGGTGGGGAAGGGTGGCAAACTAAAACAGTGTGTGTTTGTGTTTGTGTGTGTGTGTGTGTGTGTGTGTGTCTATCTATCTATCTATCTATATATTTTTTTTTTGGTGTATACATGATATTGCCCAATGAATCCACTGTGGGGTAGAGGTTGGGGGGCAAAGTCAAGGATGACTTTCAGTTTTCTGTTTTGGATGATTAGATAGACAATAATAACATCTACCACCCTGTTAAGAGATGGGGAGTACCGGGAAGAACCGCATGGGGAGTCAAGAATATATTCATTGGTAGGAAATGGGTTGGACATCAGGAATATGGCATCGTAGGTGGTAACATTTGCTTGATCAGAGTGAAGAAACATAGTTCTATTAAATCAAATGAACAGGCATGAACTTAAAGCAAGGGTATCCTTAGGGATAGTCATTCCTCCATACAAACAGTCTGAACAAGCTGTCTCTTGCAATGAGGAGGGTGATGGAAGATGATGGAAATACTGATTAAGTAACCTGCTATGGTCAGCAGAGGATGCAGCTTAAAAGAAGGCCACCACACCAGGGTGGCAGAATCAGCAGAGGCTTAACTGTCTCAAACACGTTATGTGCCAGGAAGTACCCTAAGACTTGATGTGTATTATCTCACTTAGATCATTTCAATAACCAGTGGCGCTCAATACCAGAGATAGGTGCTATTGTTGGAGACAAGTAGTGCTTTCACAATGGTGTCCCCACAAGGGCTTTGAATCCTACTTCTCACAAGCGGGTCTATTTCTGTTGGGAGCAATAACCACACATTGGACAAGTAATTTAATCATCAACAATCTACCTGATAGTAATTCATCTGATGTGTGTCACTGATGCCGCCACCATATATATTGCTAATGAAATGGGGTTGGATGAAGGAATTTCTACATAGCATGCCTTAAAGATTTTTTTTTTTTTTGAGGGGGAGTACTGGGAATTGAACTCAGGGCACTCAACCACTGAGTCCCCATTCCCAGCCCTAGTTTGTATTTGATTTGGAGAAGGGTCTCACTGAGTTGCTTATGGACTCCTTAAGTTGCTGAGGCTGGCTTTGAATTCTCAATCTTCGGCTTCCAGGGTCATTGGGGTTACAGGCATGCACCACCGCCTCTGGCAATATCTTTTTAATATCTAGACTAGCTGCATCCTACCCATTCAAATGTGCATTTTTTTTTCCTTCCTTGAGGACTTGAATGGAAGCGCCTTGGGTGTGGGGGAGGGGAGAATGTAATACTTTGCATGAGTCACCACACATATTCCTTGCCTGAAATCATTAAGATCTGAAAGTGATTAGGAACCACTCAAGGTATCTAATCTGACAGCAAACACTTCATTTAATGCTTTCTAAATGACCAATGAAGAAAAGCAGCTGTTGATGGAAATGTTCAAAAATAACAGGTTTATTCATGGGTCTGGGATGACTTCGTAAAGGAACTGTCATTTCGATAATCAAATAAACACAGGTTTTAGCTCTTACGTTCTCAGGGAAATTTCCATCTGATCACTTCTAGTCCTTTTCCAGGCAAAGAGGACTTTCACATCAGCGTGCGTCACTGGGCTGTAATAGCTATATTTAGTGCATCACCTACTCCGTGTTATTTATTGGCTACGTATCGGAGAGCTCTTGGTCTTGGGAACATTTAATTCCCTAAATTTTCAGCTGAAATAGCCTCTTGCTTTGCCAGTAGGATTCTAACATTTTTTTCCTCCTGGGAAACAACCCAACTTATTTAAGAGATTGATTTCCCCCACAACTTGGAGCAAGACTGGTGAACAATGTAGAATCACAAAATCAAGTATCCCAAATGCTGGGGTTTTCTGGCTTTGTTCTTTTTAATTAATTTTTGTATTTGTTTTAATTAGTTATACATGACAGTAGAATGCATTTATGCACTTTGATAGATCATATATAGATGGGATATGATTTCTCATTTTCCTGAGTGTACATGTTGCAGAATCCTATTGGTCACACAGTCACATTTTCAGGTATTCAGAGGAGATGCTAGGATGAGGAGTTTTGTTCAGATCTGGGGTTAACACCTTCCATAAGGACAGACTAAGAGTTTGAAGTCTTACATTTCAACTCATCTGGTGGAAATGAAATTCGAGATGTGGGCAGTGTGTTCACAACCTCTCTCCTAGGGCTTGCTCTCTCTTGAGTGGATACAGAACCAAGAGATTTGGGTCCTGTGTCCTGTTCTGGTTCCTTTTATTGGTTCTTTAACTTACACTGGGAAGCATAATTTCTTCTCTTTCTTTCTTTTCTTTTTTTTTTTTTGGTGGGGGAGATTGAATTCAAGGGCACTCAACCACTGAGCCCCATCCCCAGCCCTATTTTGCATTTTATTTAGAGACAGGGTCTCCCTGAGTGGCTTAGGGCCTCACTAAGTTACTGAGGCTGGCTTTGAACTCATGATCCTCCTGCCTCAGCCTCCAGAGCTGCTGGGATGACAGGCGTGGGCCACCATACTCGGCAACAATTTCTTAATCATTAAGAAGCCAGCAAATAACCCCGTGTGTCTGGGTGAGAAGACCTGGAGACTTAAAGAGAACAAGATCCCCAAGGATACTGCTGAGGCCTGGGACCTCACCATGAAGATGGAGTCACACACAGAGTTGGTAAGTCCACCAAATGGACCAAGAAGGAGGAGGAAGGGCAGGTGTGGGTCAGGGATGCATAGGCTCTGGTTAGAAGGAAGCTTCTGGGTGGGGTTACAAGATGCTGGGGCTTAGAGGAAGTCCTGGTGAGGGCAGGGTGCCAATCAGGACCATCGGAACCAGAGCAGATGCCTCCTGATACCTACGGGGTTAATGGATGGTCCTGGGAGTGGGGGTGGGGCGGCAGCCTTTGCTTATTTAGTCTCTAGGCACAGGTGATTCACAATCAGGATGGATGAGATGGAGACTCTGTATATTGCAAATGTGTCACAGGGGATGCTAATAAAGGACATATATATATATATATATATATATATATATATATATATATATATGTATGTATGTATTTGTACCAGGGTGCATAACCACTGAGCCCCATTCCCAGCCCTGTTTTGTATTTTATTTAGAGACAGGGTCTCACTGAGTGGCTTAGGGCCTAGCTTTTGCTGAGGCTGGCTTTGAACTCGAGATCCTCCTGCCTCAGCCTCCCCAGCCGCTGGGATCACAGGCGTGCATCATCACGTTCATCAAGTAGTACATATTTCCAAACCCAGAGCTGGTTGACAGCAGGTTAGAAATGACAAGGACTGAAAGGCCAGGAGGAACGCTGTACCCTGGAGCCCTGCCAAGTTAAGTCAGGACTCTCCTGGGGTCTTTTTCTAACCAGGTGGTAGCATCACCCCAAGGCAGGTGGGTCAAATCCTTTTTGCAGACAGGAAATGGTCTTTCTGGTCTTTTCAAGGTCTTTTGCCTGTGATTTCACAGAATTTGAAAATAACATCTAAAATCACTTTCCTTTAAATAATATTCGGTTGTACATTTTCATCACAAGAAAGCTCTTATTGAAACAAAGTCAGACCTCACCTGAAAAGTGTACTATTGGAGATGTCATGTGTATGCTCAAGGGACAGGCCTGGCTGTGCCAATCACAGTGACAAATGAAGGTGCATGTTGCATACGGGTCACACCATTAGGAAAGGGGAACAGATCCTGCCTGTTGCTATTATTCCACGGGGGAAAGAAAATCCAAGTCAAGGATGCAGACTTAGGGACCAAAGTCTCACACACAGCTCCACGGAAGGCTCAGGAAACCACGTGGGCTCGCCAGTAGGAAAGACAGAAGGGGCCACTCACGCACGTGTCCTTCCTGCTTCCTAGGCTGTGGCCAGTCAGCAAATATGGATGGAAATCAATGATCACGTGAGAGCTGTAGCCACAGACACATCGTAAACCAAATGTCCTGTTTCCATAAGGAAAGATCCACCTAGAATCGGACTCACAGCACTCATGATGAACAAATCCGGCACAAGCTATTTAGATTCAAAAAAGCTATGCTAAGCTATTCTTTTCCTTGGAGCAAAATGACCTTTTATTGAGTTTTGACTGTAAGCAGAAACTGTGCTGAAGTCCACTGGCTTCTCTCAATTCCAGAAGTGTCCTTATGACCCAGGTATCATCAGTATTCCTTCTTATAGATAAGAAGACTGAGAATCAAAGAGTGATATCACTTTCCCTGGGTCACCAATCCAGGTCACAGCAGAGTCAGGCTTTCTAGAAAGCACAGAGGTGTCTAGAACCATCTGATCATCCTAAGGCCATCCAAGAGAAGTGACCTGATTAAATCAGCAGGTTGCTCAAGTCTGCCTACTCATGACAAAGTGGCAACAGGACCCTGGGGCTATTTCAGAGTTCTCTGCTTCCTCTACCTCCCAGGAGGAATGAGGATAAGCCGGATTTGATGGTTCACACCTGTCATCCCAGTGGCTTAGGGGGCTGAGGCAGGAGGATCTTGAGTTCAAAGGCCAGCCTCAGCCACTTAGTGAGAACCCAGCTTGTAAAGGTATATTCTAAAAAAAAATTGTCTACAGAGTCTAAGATGAGAACTCATTTTCTTGGGGGGAGATTGAAGCAGGGCCTTAGCACATGGTAGGCAAGCATGTACCTACCAAGCTACAACCCCAGCTCACTGAGGAGTCTATTAGAGACTTCAACAGGCACAGCAGGAATAAGTCACACAAAATCCCATCCTTATGAATGAGTGAAGCACTGTCTTTTCTAAAGGGCACAGAGAGGTCCACGGGACAGACACACATGCTGAAGATTCTGTTTCTGGTGCTCTTTTTCCTCCTACAGATGATACCAATACGGGGACCTCTCATCAACAAACAGAAAACTAAGGTACCTCATCCAAATGCCATGCATCTTCTCTATTCTATATTTTTCTTTCTCAACTTGAGCTGTTTCTCTTTACTATTTTGTGATATCAGTTCTTCAAAGGTCCAGAGACACAGACTCGGCATCAGAGATAAGAATCAGCAACTGTGATCACGTCACCCTATACATTCTACATAGTCACTCGTTTCCTTGCTGTGCCCAGGTGCTGTGGGAGTGGTCACAGTCCTGGGTCAAAAAAAGCATAGCTCCAGCCAGATGTGGTGGCACACGCCTGTGATTCCAGAGGCTGGGGAGGCTGAGGCAGGAGGATCTCGAGTTCAAAGTCAGCCTCAGCAACTTAGCAAGGCCCTAAGCAACTCAGTGAGACCCTGTCTCTAAATAAAATATGGCTCAGTGGTAGAGCACTTGCCTGGCATGAACGAGGATCTGAGTTCCATCCCCAGCACCAAAAAAAAAAAGGCTTTTTATAGGACTTCTCACAAAACAAGAATGGCTTTGAACAGAGCCACCAAGAACCAAAAATATTGAGGAGGAACAGGGAGCAAGCTTCACCGGGAAACAAGGGCTCTGACTTGAGAGCATAAAGCCAGGGTTGACAGTCCTGATGGCTGTTTGTGTCAGGGACCACCCTGGCACTTATGACCACGGAAAGAAGCTGAGAAGAATGAGAGTGGCAGGGAATAGCCTAGAAAAAAAGGGGATGTGGGAGTTACTGTCATTCCAGCCAGATGGGACACTTGGCCATCCCCACTGGCCCCCCAACGTCCAGACTTCACAATTCTACAAAGATCTACGAAAAGGAACTAAGACTCGCATGTCAACTTTTGGAGCACATGTGAAGGCTGCTGTCAATATAAGAGCCAAGTAGGTGGCCCTGCCTAACAGGGTCAATGGCAGGACCAGGAACATAAGGGGACACAGCAAGAGGCGTCCCTGCCCTCCACTTCCCATTATTACCCCCCTTCCCTGCAGAGAATTAGGGGACACAGGGCTCTCCAGCTGTCCCTTCACAATGTAACAACTTCATAGTAGAAGGGGAAATGTATTTTAGCATTAGATACAGCAGTACCTGAAATTAGTTACATAAGCTGTGGAAACCCAATCAGGGTTCCTTTTGCTCTGCAAGGGTCTGATTATTACAGTTTTTCTCCCTATCAAGAAAGCTGGGAGTGGTGGTGCACACCTGGAATCCCAGAGGCTCGGGAGGCTGAGGCAGGAGGATTGTGAGTTCAAAGCCAGCCTCAGCAACTTAGTGAAGCTCTAAGCAACTCAGTGAGACCCTGTCTCTAAATAAAAAGAAAAAAAGGTGGGGGGTGAGAAAGGGGATCAGTGATTAAGCACCACTGGATTCACTCCCCAGTATTAAAGAAGAAGAAGAAGGAGAAAGAAACAGGGAGGGGGATGGGAATAGGAAAGAGAGTGGAATGAATGGGACAGAACTTTCCTATGCTCATATATGAACACATGACCAGGGAAACTCCACATCATGTCCAACCACAAGAATGGGAAGTTAGACTCCATGTGTGTATTCTATGTCAAGATGCACCTGACTGTCATGTATAACTAAAAGGAACAAATAAAACAATTTAAAAAGAGAGAAACAAAAGCTAAGAAAATCTGCAAATGTGGTACCTGATGAGTTCTACTGGGCATATCCAGGGCACCCCTGGGAACATGATGCCCACCCCATCACCAGGCCCTGCCATCCCCCAAGTGTTCTTGGAGTCCCCTTTCTTAAGCACTTGACCTATTTCTGCAGGACTTACTTATTTTTTCCCTTTCAAC
Source organism: Marmota flaviventris (assembly GCF_047511675.1). Taxonomy (NCBI): domain Eukaryota; kingdom Metazoa; phylum Chordata; class Mammalia; order Rodentia; family Sciuridae; genus Marmota; species Marmota flaviventris. The sequence continues at coordinate 161,063,047 of NC_092498.1, read as the reverse complement.
CTTATAGCTCGTGATTCTTTGCAACCTGACGGCACTAGAATAACCATGTTGGCGTTTTTCAGGGAAGACGTGGAAACCATTTCAGGAGCCCTCCCTCCTGCTGGTGCGGGAGTGTCTCTGAAAATCCTGTCTGGAGGACAGGGAGGGGCAGGGGCGAGATGCCCCCAGGATCCTGACTCTCAGCTGTTCCAAAGGTGAGTGAGGAAATGTCTGAATACATTGCTGATGGGGAAGCTATGGCGGTGGGGGACAGCGACCAAAGGTTTTGGTATTTTTAGGTGATCAAAGTTCTGGGCTGAAGGGCCCAAGGCCACCTGGAGATGTCATTCTGCCAGCAATGACAGTGCTGGAGCAGTCTCACTTGATGTTCTATGCTATTGCCCAGGGCGGTCAGGGACAGATCTGGGGAGCTTAGGACACCATCAGGAATGTTTCTGCCCAAAAACAGTCCCTGCGGCCTGTCTGTGCTACGTGCAGTTTGTCTCATGTTCCCAACACACATCCACCCTCTAAATCTCATCCATTTCTCAATAAGCTACATGTATGTCCATCAAACATTTTAAAGACACCAGGACAGCCAGGCACAGTTGCATAGATCTGTAAATCCCAGCCACTCAGGAGGCTAAGGCAGGAGGATTACAAGTTTGAGGCTAGTCTAGGAAATCTAGAGAGACTTTATCTCAAAAATAAAGAATCAAAAAAAAGGACTGGGCGGCTCATGCCTGTCATCCCAGCTGTTGGGGAGCCTGAGGCAGGAGGATCGAGAGTTCAAACCTAGCCTCAGCAATTTAGCGAGACTGTCTCAAAATAAATAAATAAATAAATAAATAAATAAATAAATAAATAAATATGATAATAATAATAATAATAATAAAGGGCTGGGGTGTGGTTCAGTGGTAAAGCGCCTCTGGGTTCAATCTCCAGTACCTAAATAAGTAAAGTTAATTTAATTTGATTTAATAAAAGCCACCAGGACAGAGGGCATTCCACTGTCTGAATTCTTGCCTTTCCTCATAAGCTTAGTGCTAGGGTAGCATCTTTACAGACTAGGTGCCCAGTACATCATGGAATCTGCCCTTTGTATCTCTTTGGAGTTGGGGTTCCTGGATCCAACCAACCTCATATTAAAAACATGCAAGAGCCAGGTGCCGTGGCGCACACTTGTAATCCCAGTGGCTTGGGAGGCTGAGGCAGGAGGATTGCAGGTCCAAAGCCAACATCTGTAAAAGCGAGGCGCTAAGCAACTCAGTGAGACCCTGTCTCTAAATAAAATACAAAATAGGGCTGGGGATGGGGCTCAGTGGTCAAGTGCCCCTGAGTTCAATGAATCCCCGCCTTCCCCTCCTCGAAAATAAAACATTCAGGAAAAACCAAAAACTGCATCTGTACCTAACATGCAAGATTTTTTCTTGTTATTATTTCCTAAAAGATAGAATATAACAATCATTTATGAAACATTTATACTTTATTAGGCATTATAAGTAGTCTGGAGAAGATATAAAATTTCGGAAGGAGATGCATGAACTATATGCATGCACTACACCACTCTCTGTAAAGGACTGGGCATTTGCATCTGCAGATTTGGGTATCTGTCTGGAATCCTGGAACCAATTCCCTATGGTTACCAAGGGGGCAGTGTGCTGAAAAGTTTGCAACCTTTTTTGCGGGGGAGGGGAGTCAACTTATATAATCACTTGGCTTTGGTTGGATATTAATGCCACCTAGAAACTGAGATGAGAATAAATATCTGAGTGGAATCCAGGGAAATGTATCTCAGCCAGAGGGGAAATTAGCTGTTCGCCCTCCAATCTTTCATTGATGGGCTGCTAGTTCAGAGAGCACACAGTCACTGTTAATATGCATGATTCAAAATCTTCCTGTCTTTTCTTGTTCCCTCCTCCTGCCCATCTTTGGGCAAAGAAATGACTCACAAGTGCCACCATGAAAGGATGAATACAACATAGATATTGCCTAACATGCAAATGGCAGGCAACAGCAAGGCTGGGCATTAGGAAGGACTACAATTATACTTGATGGTTTTCTGAAAATTGAAATTATTTCTGTACTACTCTAAGATTTATTCAGATGGGAGTCCAGGGACTGAGGTAGAGAAATGTGATGGTTATGAACATGGTTTTGGGACTAGTCAGAACTGGTTTGGCTAGTGCCACATATTCCTCAGTTTTCTTATGCAAGATGCTTAGCTGGGTGCAGTGGTGCACATCTGTAACCCCACCAGCTCGGGAGGCTGAGACAGGAGGATCGAGAGTTCAAAGCCAGCCTCATCAACTCAGTGAGGCCCTAAGCCATTCAGCATCTTCTTTCAAATGTCTCCTTCTTAACAGAGACTTCCCCAAACCTTCTTAAAATAATAGTTCCTACCCACCCCCCTCTCTTCCCTACTATGCCCTATCCATTTTTCTGCCCTAGTTTAGTTTGCCTATAGCACTTATTTCTTCCTTTCATGAAATATATTTAATTCCTCTTATTTTGTTATTTATAGGTCTCCCCTTATTCTAGAACATAAGCTTGATGAATTCAAGTTTTTCTGTGTGTGTGTTTATTCAATTGACGGTGCCCGGTGTATGGAAACGCTCAACTAATGTAATTCACAAACAAATGCATCCAATAATAGTCTAATAGAACCTAAAGCCACTTATCCCACCATAATACATAAGGACAAAGTAAAGATTCCGCCCAGTGCACCATTTATCCTAAAGACCAGGTAAGTAACTATGGGACTCTCTAATCTCCTGTTCAATCCCAAACTAAGAGAGTACTCTTATGGCTTAACATTTAATTCATAACTGCACAGCTATGTAGATCACAGGTGACATTTAGGAGGAAGGTCATCTGAGAATGTAACATCAGACAAACAAATAAGTCACAGAAGCTGGGAACTCGAGATACTATGCTACTATGGAAAAGCCAGGAGAGCACTGAAAGTTCAGCTCCGAGCCATGGATATTGCCAGGACCCCGATGCCACATAGTGTCTTCCAGATGGAAAAACACAATAGACAGACTGAAGACAGACTGCAAAGAAATGACCTAGACAAGACAGAGTTCTAGCTAGGCTCAGTGGTGCACGCCTGTGATGCCAGTGGCTCGGGAGGCTGAGGCAGGAGGATCGTGAGTTCAAAGCCAGCCTCAGCAACAGTGAGGCCCTAAGCAACTCAGTGAGACCCTGTCTCTAAATAAAATACAAAATAGGGCTGGGGATGGGGCTCAGTGGTTGAGTGCCCCTGAGTTCAATCCCCAGTTGGGGGTGGGGGGAAGCAATGTCCCCCTACATTCATGCCATTCTTTAAAAGCTGATCACTGGTGCCAAAATGCAGACTATCTGCCCATCACCTGGGGCACACGGGCACACCCTGACTTCTTCCTGCTTCCCAGGTGAGTGGTGCTGCTAGATGTTCAGACTCACAGCCTGGAAAGACGATTGCACACCAACTTCTGGCTCATCCTTGGAAACCTCGTTTGGATCTGGGAGCCCTGCATGCCTGCCTGGGAGCTCATACAATGTTTCGCAGGGATGTGATCTCTTCAGAGAGAAGAGCTTCTAATGGCTCTGTTGTCATTACACAGAGTTGGCAACTGTCCCTTTAACTCTGACTTTCGAATGGGACACCTGCCTCTCCTTGACAGAGGCTACAATTTTGGCCCAAGTTCAGTTGAGCTAATCCTTTGAGATCAGGGGTTAGGCTGTGCCTGGTAAGCTGGCCAGGAACATCCCTGGTCACTACCTCTAGATCCCAGGAGCACTCCTGCACAATATGTCATCACCAAAACTGTCCCCAGGCATTGCTATAGGTCTACAGGAGGATGAAAATCACCGCTCATTGAGAACCACTGAACTATCCCTAAGGTTCTCAGGAGTGACTTAGTTTTAAGTCACAGCTTCTTTATGTTGGGAGTTTCAAAGAGCCTTCTGTGAATCAATGCAGCCAGGTCAGGGGCTCAGGGTTAACAGGTGTGGAGGCTTCCAGGGGGGTTATGGAGAAGGTGTGTGTCCACCGGGAAATCAGTTCCCACACACAGCAATAAAGATCCCGGTCACAATGAACAAACGTGTTCTTTGGGACAGCACTTCCTCCCTGACGTCATGTCTGTGACCTCCACTCAGGGGTTCCAGATATGTCAGGTCTGACTCAAAGACAGCCAAGGACAAGGAGAGAGGGACCTCAAGGGTAAGTCCTGCAAATAGCAATGCAAGGATTGAGGGTTTTTATTTATTTATTTAATTTTTGTTAGGCTCCAGGAAAACTAACATCACACATTTTTGGAAAAAGTCTTTAGTTTTCAAAGGAATCTGGAGTTTGGGTAGCAATGGGTTGAAAAAAAAAATATGAGGGGGAGCTCTTCATATGATCTGATATTTACTGGAATTTAATAGTAAGACTTGAAGTGAAAGCCAGGAATTGGCATTATTCCCAGAGACATTTTATTTCAGCTGCCTGGGTGGGAGGAGAGACAGGGAGGAAAGGAGAAGACCAGGAGAGAGAAAATCATGGGGAAAAAAAAATCAATGAAAAAGTAGGAAGAGATCTTTTTCTCTTGTGCTGTGACTGCAACAGCTACTCCTCTTATTATCATTACAGTGCAAATCTGGGATTAAAAACAGCTTCCTAAAATACGTCAGAATTATTTTGGGGGGCGTACTAGGAATTGAACCCAGAGGTGCTCTACCATGGAGCCACATCCCCAGCCCTTTTTATTTTTTGAGACAGGGTATCTAAGTTGCTTAGGCCTTTGCTAAATTGCTGAGGCTGGCCTCAACCTCATGATCCTCCTGCCTCAGCTTCCCAAGCTGCTGGGATTACAGACCTGTACCACCATACCTGGCTCAAGTCAGAAATTTAGAAATACTATAATAAAACCAGCTCTGTTCTTCACTCCCTTGGGAAAGAAAACACATACTCTCTTTGTGTGTGTGTGTGTGTGTGTGTATATATATATTTTAAATTTTAACAAATAACTTAATTTGAAAAATTTCCAACTTAAAGAATATTGCAAAAACATCACAAAGGTCTCCCTTATCCCTTCCGAATGGGACACCTGCCTCTCCTCACCAGAGGCTCCAATTTTACCAACCTTGCTCCTCCTGCCTCTATATTCATTATTTAGTCTTTTTCTGAACAATTGGAGAGCAAATCATAAACCTAATATCCCATCATCTCCAAAACCTTGGTCTGCAAACACCTTCTCCTACATGAATATCATATAACTAAGTCAAGGTATAGAAGGATCCTATGTCTTTTTTTTTTTTTTTATGATTTCCTCCAATCAGTTTTTTATTATTATTTTTTTATTTCTAGATTAGTGATAAGAAGCTCAGCTCCTGAGTAGCTGGGCTCATTTATTCATTCATTCATTTAACATTTATGGTCTGCCCACATAAAGTATATCATGCCCCTTAACTGTGGGCATGGTATGCCAGAGGAAATTAAGGTTTGGAGCAGTTAAATAAATCATTTGGCCAGCAAGGTTGTCACTTAACCCTTGATGGGATCTGTCTACATTTCCTCCCTTTTGTCTTCGCTAAGAAAAAGAAATAAAATCCCTCCTGTTTTTTTCTGTTATCTTTCTGTTCACCTTAGCAAGTTCCCCAACCATAAGCAGGTCTTTTCATTCGCTGGCCACGTGGGCCAACAAACAGAGCAGGAGTTGGGAGGATGAAGGGGAAGGGGAGGAAGCAGAGTCAGCCCAGGAGTCTCAGGGGCTGATGGTTTACCAGTGGGAGTGAACTGGACTTCACATTGCTAAGAGTTTGAATCCTTCCGTTCCTGTGAGCTCAGGAAAAAGTCTGGGTGACATTTGGATGCATGGAGTGGCAGGTTTTATTTGAAATCTGAGCGTTATTAGTGTGAGGCCATTTTCAATAAATTTTAATTTCATTATTTTTTGTTAATTTGTTTGTAGTGCTACAGCACCTTGCTCCTCTCCCTGAAGAATCTGACCACCGCCACCACCATCTGCAAAAATCTCCTAAGTGGCTCTAATCAAATCTGATCTGTCCACCTAATTACCTAGATACCTACTGGGAAGCATTCAGATTTATTTTCTTGATTTTTTTTCTGTTTCTCTTCATATATTAAAATGTCAGAAATAACAACCCAAAGGGTGCTTAATAAATACTGGATGAGTTTCTCTTGAAATCTTTTAAGACCTCTGATAACTTGCACTTTCCTTGGTTTAATTTTTTATTTTTTGGGTACCAGGGATTAGTATTTCATTTAGAGACAAGGTCTTCCTGAGTTGCTTAGGGCCTCGATTTTGCTGAGGCTGGCTTTGAATTCATGATCCTCCTGCCTCAGCCTCCTGAGCTACTGGGATTGCAGGTGTGTGTCACTGTGCTCCGCCCTTCAGTTTATCTTTAAGAGCAAGGATTTTCTCACAATTTGCTTGGGTTACCCCATGAGCAAAGTCTACAAATGACTCCAGAATGTTTGAAGTCATTACAATCTGGCACGACAAAAAAAAAAAAAAAATCTTTAATTGTGGCTTCAAAGTCATAAAATTCTGTGTTCAAATCAATCGCAATGTGATCTAGGGTCAACTAATTTCTCTGATAGTGTTGACTTCAACAAGTATAGGGGAGTCAATTAGATAACGTAGGTGAATTGCTTAGCATAATCTCTTGCCCAAAGCCAAAGATCCACAATTTAAGTGATCGTTATATGAAAAACTCAAAGTCCTCCCTATAATTCTGGAGGACACACACTAAGTGGGTGGAAATCAGTTCTTTTGTGGATTACTGCTGCAACTATTACTGCTGGGAGCTACTTCAGAAGAAAGTGGCTTAGGGAGAATCATTTGAATTATTTTTCTTTTTGGTGCTTAGTCAACATGAGAAGGAGCTTCATAGACCAGAAAGAGCTTCAGACCGCCTGACTGCAGGATTATAGTTTAGTTCAGGAATGGGCAGGGGGTCAGTCAAACAAACAAACAGCTCTATCTGGCCACTAGAAAAAAGAATTGATGACATCACTCATTTGTGGCTAATGCTGTTCCACAAATTTAGATTTCTGGGGTCCTCAACATGAGGTGACTGAATGAACCCATAAGGGTTTTCTGAACACCGAAGAGGATGAAGATCGCAAAGTTAACAGATGACAAGCTCTCTGGGCTTGGTGGCTCATGCCTGTAATCCCAGTGACTCTGGAGGCTGAGGCAGGAGGATTGAGAGTTCAAAGCCAGCCTCAGCCACTTAGAGAGGCCCTAAGCAACTCAGGGAGACCCTGTCTCTAAATAAACTACAAAACATGGCTGGGGATGGGGCTCAGGGGTTAAGCACCCCTGGTTCAATCCTTGCTACTGCCCCACAGCCAAAAAAGAAAAAAGCAAAAATAGATGAGAAGCTCCGTGCTGGAGGAGACACTGCCTCAACTCTGAATCTTCTGATGGGTCCTTAAAACAGAACCCTACAAAGCTAATTTGCTCCATGTCACCTGCTGGGTTTAGCAACCAGGAAGTGCTGCCTTCCTAAAACTCCTCCTGCGAGGAGAGAACCGTCTCTGGGAACTGCAGAGGTATGGTGGCCACCTGATACTCTTCCCTTCTGCCTTCTGCTGAAAGCACCCATCCTGCCGTGCCCTTTTGACCCACTGCACACATAAACCTGCTTTCTCCTTAAGTGAACTTACTGCCACTGTGAACTTGAACTGTGAGATACACGAGAGAGAGTTTGTTTTAACAGCTGCTTTGACAATGAAGCCTTGCATCTCCTCCTCTGGGGACAGCTGGTCCCTACAGCCTGTCTTTCAGCTGATCTTGATTTCCCTCCTGGCCAGCTGTCAGGGAACACCCACCCACGTCTTACAAAACGAAGGCCCAAACACAAGGTCCAGTCGCTGATGGCTGGATGAGAGGGCATCCTACACAGCGACCTCTTAAATGCTGACGCAGGGGATTTCTCCCCCATTTATTTTTGTAAGCTTTGTTTTAGTGGCTAGTGCATGGTTAACTGCTGAGATATACCTCTGCCTGAGGTCACCCTGTCCAATATGGTAGCCATCAGCTTGAGGGGGCTGCTTAAAATGAAGAGTAATGACATTAAATAAAATTGTAGAGGTGTAATGTTTCCTTCTCACTCGGGCACATTTGAAGGGCTTGGCATTAGCAACCTGAGGGTAGTGGCTTCCATGTCGAGAAGCAAAGCCACAGAACAGGCCCATCTCACGGGAGTTTATTGGACTGCGTGGGCCAAGGTGTGATCTCTTTCTTATGAGACAGCGGATGCAGATCTTGGTAAGAATGACAGGTTTCTGGGGTTGGATTTTGTGTTATCTTCCTTACTACCCAATGAACCTCCTTATCTTGGCTGCCCATTTTATATTTCAGAAAGTTTTGGAAAGGGAAGTTGGGGTCTTTAAAAAAACACCCTTGAAAATGAGCACACTTGAGAGAAAGCACCAAGATGCAAAGAGGGTGGTGGAGAAACCCACACATTCCAGATCTTTTTATTAGAACCCATCAAATAACAAAGGGGAAATGTACCCTCAGGCCACAGCTTCCACAGCTGCATGGAACCTGAGGACCCCAGCAAGGAGGAGGCAAAGTCAAGTTCACCCCTAGCCCTGGCTCTCGGACCCCTGAACTCACATTGTGATTCCTTTTCTTTTTGGTACTGAGGATTGAACTCAGGGGTGCTTAACTACTAAGCCACATCCCCAGCCCTTTTTATATTTTATTTTGAGATAAGGGTCTTGCTCAGTTGCTCAGGGCCTCACTAAGTTGCTGAGGCTGGCCTCAAATTTGTGATCCTCCTGCCTCAGCCTCCTGAGCTACTGGAGGCTAATTTATATTTTTGAACAAGCATCACCAGCGATCATGAGGCTGTATATTCTTAATAGCAATTTTTATTTTTATGGTGGTGGTGGGGCTGTGAGGGGAAAAAAAGTGTAAGTGCTTGAATCACACGAGTTTAGTTTTCTTCAATTAATACTAAATATTCCTTTTTTTCCATTAGAAGCTCTGACTTGTTTGGGTGCTATATCCTTAGCACCCCAAAAAAGTGCTTGGCCCACAGTAGGCACTTTAAAAGCATTTGTTGAAAAATGAATATCTTTATTTTTAAAGGAATGATGGGAGAGTTTTATTCCTGCATCCCATCCCCCACAGAATAAATCTTCCGGATGCTTTGCTGTAACCTCCAGGGTTCCCTCCCTGCTCATGAGGCTGAACCTCCCCCTCCACATTCCAAAGTGGCCATTCCTTTCAATTCCAGAAGGACAGCTCCAGGACAGGAATTGGGGAGAAGACACACTCCTTGGGGTCCAAGCACCTACTCCCTTTCTCCCTGCCCCAACTTTGGACTTTTAAGACTCATGAAAACAGAAATCAGTCCAGCTACCAGGAAGCAGCTGTCCAAAAGCAAGAACAGAGTCCAGTAGGCACACAATCACCGTAAGGACAAGAAAGACGGTTTCAAGACTGCTAAGTTTTGTCTCCAGTGAAATCCATGCAGGCACGTGTTCGGAGTGTTCTAAACACACTGGAGGGGAGGGCTTTATAAAGTCTTAAACTACACTAAATACAGAGAAATGCTGTAGTTCTATAGGTCATATTGTTTTGGCATTTTTCTTTTGGGGTGTATGGGGAGGAGGGAACTGGGGATTGAACTCAGGAATGCCTGACCACTGAGCCACATCCCCAGCCCTATTTGTGTTTTATTTAGAGACAGGGTCTCACTGAGTTGCTTAGGGCCTCCCTAAGTTGGTGAGGCTGGCTTTGAACTCATGATCCTCCTGCCTCAGCCTTCTGATTTAAAAAAAAAAAAAAAAATCTTATCATTTATACTCCACACTGATAGAGCCAAATAATGGACTCTTTTTGTATTATTGAAAGTGCTGGGGCTGAGGCTCAGTGGTAGAGCATTTGCCTCTCACATGTGAGGCACTGGGTTCGATCATCAGCACCACATAAAAATAAATAAATAAAATAATGGTATTGTGTCCATCTACAACTAAAAATTAGTTTTGAAAAAGTGCTAGCAAGCAAGATGTTTAAAATATGTCTTCATTTTTGTAGAAATATATTTACAAAAAACACATGCTTAGTGTGACATCTTTTCATGGTGACAGGCTTGATATCATTTCCTTTAATCTGACTCAAATTATATCTTTAACATGTACGAGAGGGATGTTTTCTTATTCCCTAAACTTGAACAAAAGTTTTCATAACTGCTCATTTGGGGAATTTATCCACTGCTGTACTAAATTGGAATTTTCTATTGGAGTCAAATGGACAATGTCAAAATTATTTAATATTGTTAAAGTTAGGTGATGTTTAAATTTTACTGAATATCAACAGAAGCCTCAAGCATGGTGGTGTACACCTGTAATCCTAGCAGCTCAGAAGGCTGAGGTGGGAGGATCGAGAGTTCAAAGCCAGCCTCAGCAACTCAGTGACACCCTAAGCAACTCAGGAAGACCCTGTCTCTAAATTAAACATACAAATGACTGGGGATGTGGTTCAGTGGTTAAGGAACCTGGGTTCAATCCCTTTTCCAAAAAAAAAAAAAAGTTCATTCTGAAATCTGGCCTTTTTTCTCCCACTGAAATAGGATTAATAGATTAATACAGTCAAGGTATTGACATGAGGTCTTCTCACTAACACAGATCATCACATAATCTAGAGACTTCCTTACAGCACCTCCCCAGGGGATAGCAAGATGGTTGATGTGATGTGTACACTGGGCAAGACACAGCAAATGCTCAGTAGAATTTAGCTATTATCATCGTTTGCTTTTAGAATGCTTTTTGGTACCTTATGAAAAATATTCTAATGCTCATAAGAACTCCTTTATTTTAGTCCTTTCATCTCCAAGGATCAGAGTCAACAACTATAGGGCAATATGGAGGCTCAGGAGGGGAACGAGTTACCCATAGGCCTTGGGGTCATTTTTATGGTTTACACATAAATATATGTTTTTGCAAAAGGTAGGCTCTCTTGAGACTTCCCAGTTTATTGGGATAGTATTTTTTTAAAATAAGAAATGCTTTCTGAAGTATATTGTAGGTAAACAAGAAACAAAATTGACAAATTTTATAAAGCCTTTGGCAGTTATATGAACAAAGAATAAGGTGCGATCAAATTTATGCACATTGTTTGTTTTTTCCTGTACCTAGCTTCTCTTATGTGTTCAGAACAATTTCTCCTAACTACTTTTTTTTTTTTTTTATCTTCTGGCTATGTTTCATCATTATCTACAAATTCAACAAATGGAGCATTCATATTTCATAGTGGAAACTCAATGAATCAGGACAACAGTATTGGAAAAGAAAAAATACCCAACAAATTGTTAAGCCTCATATATTTTTTGTTTATGTAACTAAGTATCATTTCCAATTCAGAAATATTTTTGAAAGTATCTCTTTAAAAATACACACTTGAAACTATCCAATTACATAAAGCTTGACTCTTGGCTACACGGATTGGAGGGGAAAGGGTGCAGTGGTACAGGTTGGAAGGAATTTACAAAATTAAAATGTATCTTTTTAAAACTGGAAGAAACATATACATTCATTTCTAATTCACACAGCCTACTTGCCTTTACAGTCTGCTCATAAACACTGATTTTTTTAAACATGGTATATAAAATTAAATAACATGGAAAAATAAATATGCTTTATTATATAAACATAGAAATCTGTACTGCTCAAAATATTCAGAAAATACTAGGTGTGGCTGCTTAAAACTGTCCAGGAAATACGGTTGTGCTATTTACAATCTTTATTTTCTTCTAGAGACAGGTGTCATGAGGTGATAAAACACTGATGCAAAACATTTTCCTCTTCCTACCTATGGGAAGCTGCAAACTTGAACATGAAAATGAGGTAGACACAATTCATCAGTTGGCCAGGCAGAAACAAAAGCACGATCCTTCACGAGCTCATAAATTCTCATTATGAGGGTTGACAAGCAGTATTCTAAAGCACCTGAAGCAAGGCTCAGAGAACACACACTTTTAGGTTGGTCACGAAAAACCCCAACAAGCCATGTCTCCTAAGGAGAACCACCATCTCCAAGTTGATTGGCAGGAAGATACACAGGGCCAAGCAGAGAAATGCCATAGAACCATCTGGAGCCATAGCACCACCCAGCAGAACTTGCTGCGTGAGTTATCTGGATGGGTGAGCTTGCTCTAGATGGCTCTTGAGTCTTAGCTGATTTCTACTTTGGCTGCAGAGCATCAAGCTCTCTTTACAATCTGCCGTTCTAATCATGGGGTATGTGCATTCATGACACCATGTCTACCTCTTGGCTTCAGGAGTACACTCAAAGGCACAGTGGTTGGAGAACCTTATTTCAAAAACGAACATAGCCAAGGGAGAGTCCAAGGAGACACACACGCGCGTACACACACACACACACACACACACACACAATATTTTGGTTCTGGGAATTGAACCCAGAAATGCTTCCTCAGCCCTTTTTATTTTTTATTTAGAGACAGGGTCTCACTAGGTTGCCTAGGGCCTCGCTAAGTTGCTGAGGCTGGCTTTGAACTTGCAACCCTCCTGCCTCAGCCTCAAGGGTCACTGGGATTATAGGCTGGCATCACCATGCCCATCTTCCAAGGACATATTTTCAAAAGGACAGAAAAGGCTAAATCATGATTCTTAAATCTGCAATGATGTGAGTCAGAGCCAACCATCTGTCTAAAGTGGACCCTTGAACTTTCAAGTTCACTGAAGCTTCATTTTGGAGACTCTGGAAGCCAAGATAACAGTGATTTGGGCTTTCTCGCCTAGATATTGCTCTTTAGTAGCAAGTGCTGGAGTAGGCTATCTCCACTGCGACCTTGGAGAAGGCTTCCTTTGACCTTGGGGGAAGCCACCTCACTCAGTGTAGCTGGTTCTTGGCATGAGAGCGTCTATGTGTGGAAGTCCTTGGGAAGAGAAAAAACCTGCAGGAACCTTTCCTACCCCCAAACTCTAATAAATCCAAGTTGCCTTCTGTTAAAAGCAATATATTAGTGCCTCAAATGTACTTTTTATTGTGAATTCCACTGTTGGTGACAATGATCAAGCACCGTAGGAGTGACTTTATGGCTATGAACACATTCATTGAGGTATGCTTAATTCAGAACCACTAAGATGTTGTATACCAAAGCATCCACCACCATGGAAATAGACAGAAGAGGAAAATTTTTTTAAAAAATTTTAAAAAAAAGAATCTGAAAGACTATCCTCTCACACATCTAGTTAGGAAGAGTAATATATTACAAATGTATCTTTTTCCAGAAAATACTTTTGATTTAATTTAAAAAAAAAATCACAACTTAAAAGCCTTGCAGAAGTGGCCTTGCCCTTAAGACGTTAGAGGTGTTGAAAGAGACATTCAGATAATGATCACTGTACAAAGGGAGTGTTAGACATCACACAGCCCGCACACAGAGTTTACAACTCCACCGACTTGTTCTGCAAGTGCCACAGCACTGGGGTCTGACTCTCTCTCCCTCTTTCTTCCTCCTTGGCATTTCAGAAAATCGTACACAGACCCAAGAAGAACTATATTAAATAAACGTCATGTCTTCAGTTAACATAATCAGCAGTTCATATTTTACAATTTAAGCATGTAAGCTCTTAAAATATCTATGGGGGCGGGTGGTGATCCTGTGCAGAGAAGGAAAAAAAAAAAAAGCCATACTAAGAATACATTCAAGTAAGAGAATTCTGTGGAAATTAATATATATGTACATAAGTGTGGATGTACACAGGTGTGTTTACGTACGTAGGTGTGTACATGGACATACACATGCATAGAACCCTGGCAAGATGTCATTTTCCCAAGGAATACTTCATAGAAAAATACAGGACAATCTAAGGAATTAGAGCATGGGAAATACAAATTTCTGTTTTTCTTTTTTTTCACCCAGTTACAGGAATATGTAACAAGGAGGCTTATGTTTTTTGGTGAAATTTAGTGGCATACTTTTTTTTTTTTTTTGGCACCAGGGATTGAATTCAGGGGAGCTCTACCACGGAGCCACATCCCCAGCCCTTTTTGTTATTTTATTTTATTTTGAAATAAGGTCTTTCTAAGTTGCTCAGGGCCTTGCTAAGTTGCTGAGGCTGGCCTCAAGCTCATGATCCTCCTGCCCCAGCCTCCAGAGCCATAGGGTTATAGGCAATGGGCCACCATGCCTTGTGACATATTTCTTTTTGGAGGGCTAGGAGGCTTTTTGAAATGTGACTCTGGTGTTGGTGTTACTACTGGTAGAGATGAAAATGGAGTAAGTTCGAGAGGGAACATTTCATGGAAAATATCATGAAGTCCGTGAAAAGGGAAGCTGGACATGTGGGGATGTTGCCAACACCCTGAGGTCATCTCTCGTGCTCTTCAGAGCATGCACCTGGGGAGGGTGCCATTACTGGACACAGACGTGCTCCCAGGGAACTGTCCATGTGACTCAGGGTGACATTTCTTAAACTCTGGAATACAGCTCAGCGATACAGTACCAGTCGAGATAACCCTTCTCAATTCTTCTAGATTTCTACCTAACAAAAGTACAGTGGTCACAGAGCTATTTCTGCAGACACAACCTCAGACATTGAAAACCTTGGTTTCTAGAAGCATCCACAGGTATCAACCATATCAATTCAATGAATGTGCTTTTCAGCTGGTTTCAGGGTTATTTAAGCCTTTTCCTCAGAATCATAGTGAACAAAAAAGGCCTTCTGGATAGGACCTGATACAATACTAAGTTCGACTTCAGTGCAATTAACGTATTGACCAGAATGTTTGCCCTAGCTCTATGAACCAGTCAATGGCTCCATAGCTCAGGGCACAAGCTAGCCAAGTCAAGGTGATGTTGGACACTGTTGAGCCTTCTGTTTGCCAAGAGCTGCCCTAGAAGTTTGCATTGTGTCCACGGTGGCAAATCTGCCTCACCATGTCACCTGCTGGCTGAGCAGTGAGCAGAGACCAGACCAAAAAAAAAAAAAAAAAATAGTCTCCAACAGGCTTTCTGTCTGGGCAGAAGAACATTCCAGACACCTTGAAAGGCCCCAGGTCACTGATTCCACTGGGGGTCATTCATCTTTTCATAATGACTTCAGTCTATTTGGTGGGCCCAGGCTTTGTGACGACTGTGGTTGAGTTGTACCCCGAATGACAGGGAAGCAAACTATTAGTCATTGAAGAAAAAAAAAATGCAGAGGCCTCAATAAGCAGAAATGGTCCCCCAGCGTCAACGCTACGGTAGCTTAGAAAGGAGAGAGTGTCTGCTAATGAGTTGTCACTATCTAGGGACATGGTTCTTCTAGAAAAGGAAGCTACTTCTTGGCACCAGGTCCTGTATGAGGTACACGTATTCTTGCGATGTCACCTCTGGCCATGTCGCAAAAATGTTAATGCTACTGTCAGTGACTAGGAGAGGATGACACACTATTCCCCAGGACGGCCTCTAGGACACCCTCGCCAGGGGACACTGATGTCGCAGGGACCACACCAGAACACCCTGGGATTGGAGAGTTTGGGGAACAAACAGGAATAGTTAGGGCCGTACCGAGCTCCAAGCGCCAGTACTCCAGGCGGCGTCTTGGGGACAGGCGTGTGTGTTACACTGCTCACGATCTGGAGGCTTGTCAAGGATTTCACAGCTCAGATCTGGGAAGCGTTCGCCGTTGGACCGCTGACAGGCCACCAGCCGCGTCCGGCTCCCTCCACCACATGGCTTTGTGCACTGCAGAGAGGACAGCAGACATTGCGGTGATTTTGTCTGAATGGCCAGCGACAGATTTTCTTTCCCATAAGGAACCTGTCTTAGCCAAACTCGATGACAGCATTGGACAAGGTAACTCTGACAGCTAGAGCCAGGGGTTACCGCAGCGATACTATCTTACAGTGGACCCAAGTCCTCCTCCCTGGGTGGTAGGGGTTGCTCACTGAGGGATTCCCCATACCTAAGAGGGTTTGGTATCCATTATCTCCTCAGGTGCAGAGTATGACATTTGTCCCGCTTAATATTTGGGGCCACTGAGGTTAAGGAGTCAATTAACTCGATCAAAGTTAATTTATGCACAAATAGCTGGGGTAAAATTCAAAATCTAAAAACATAAACAAAGCTGGGTGCAGTGGTGCACATCTGTAATCCCAGTGGCTCAGGAGGTTGAGGCAGGAGGATCACAAGTTCAAAGCCAGGCTCAGCAAAAGCAAGGCCCTAAGCAATTCAGTGAGACCCTGTCTCTAAATAAAATACAAAATAGGGCTGGGGATGGGGCTCAGTGGTTGAGTGCCCCTGAGTTCAATCCCTGGTACCCAGGAAAAAACAAAAAATAACAAAAACAAAAAACCCCAAACTATTCAATATTAAATAAAGGAAATAATGACCTAGCCAGTTTTATTTTCTGGCAAGCATGTTATTTTATTTTTTAAAAATAGTGCCTGGAACCCAGGGCCCCACACATGCTAGGCAAGTGCTCCACCTCTGAGCTACTTCCTTAGTCAGACTCCACCTTCTGGCAACTTCTTTTTATTTTTAGGTACCGGGGATTGAACTCAGGGTCCCTTAACCACTGAGTTACACCCCCAGCCCTTTTTATTTTTTATTTTGAGACAAAGTCTCACTAAATTGCTGAGGCTGGCTTTGAACTCACCATCCTCCTGCCTCAGCCTCCCGGGTTGCTGGGATTACAGGCGTGCAGCACCATGCTCAGCTATTTTCTGGCAACTTCTAAGGTGTCACCAACCTCTGATGTTTTTCTGACTCTAATCTCTTTAGACCTTTATGACGCTAATGTATTTTACTCTCTCTCTCTCTCTCTCTGAATCTTAGGACAAGGATGACTTGCCCCTGGGATGAATAAGCAGTGTGGTGGGAGATGTGGCTCAGACTCCTGGCGGGACTCAAACTTCTGAGGCAGGAACAAGTCGCATTTCTTGGACAGTACTGCTGTGCTCACATCCAGGGACCCTGACAGTCAGTTCCCCTGCTGTGTGAGGGCCAGATCTCCCTAGAATCTGGAAGGATCACTCTGTGCTGACAGCGCACGTCCCACAAATGCCTGCACTTGGCTGGTGTGGGTCCAATTACAGAAGCTTAATCGCGGGTCCCAGAGGGCAGGGATTTCGCAAGGAGTTTTGGGAAACCCACAATCCACCAGGCTCCGAGCCTCCCTCCCCCTCCCTTCCCTTCGAGGAAGCTCTCCAGGATGACATAACTGTTGATGACAGTCAGCCAAAGCCCCTGCTCTGCCTGCCACTACCAGGTGGCGCGAATGGAACCAGGGGAGGTGGGCGCCACTGCCCTCAGCCAGAGCACGCATCAAGGGGCCCGCAAGCTGGTTTCTCATTCCTCCTCTTGGCACCGGGGTCTCCCAGGTGCTAACTGACATTTTTCATTTCATAAATTTTACAGTCCAGACAGAACGGCTCGATGAGCTTTAAGTACATGCTCTTCCTGTGGATTTAGCAGGAGAGAGCTGTATTCTTGGTTAAACGCAAAACCAGAAGCATCTCAACTCCACCATTAAGTACAACAGGGACTCAAGCTCCCTTTCATAATAGTACCACGAAGGATCATGAAGATTTTTAACATTAATGATGTCAATTATTATTTTTTGGGGGATACCAGGGATTGAACTCAGGGGCACTCAACCACTGAGCCACTTCCCCAACTCTATTTTTTATTTTATTTAGAGTCAGGGTCTCACTGAGTTGCTTAGGGCCTCGCCATTGCTGAGGCTGGCTTTGAACACATGATCCTCCTGCCTCAGCCTCCCGAGCTGCTGGGATTACAGGCGGGCACCACCGTGCCCGGCTAAAAGCATCCATTTTTAAAAAATCATCAAAGATTAGTTAATAAACAACTTAAACCAATATTTATCAACATTTTCTCCTAATCTGCCTTCTGTAAGTATTCAAGCTGTCTCTTATTGGTTATAAGCAAATTGTTTAAATAAGAACAGCACGAAGCCAGGTTTCTAATGAATCCCAAATTCAGAAGTTTCTATTCAATCTGGTTCTTGTTCCTTATAATACAAACAATGACATGATTCCTTCGGAGGGACAGGGACGGGTGGTTTGTCCTCACCTCTCCCCAGTTGCCGTAAGCCCACTGGGGACAAGGACCGGATTCGCAGGCCCTCTGCTCGTCGGGTTTGATTCTCTCCACACAGTCGTTTGCAGTGTATCCATTTTCATCCTGACACACCACGACACGCCGCTGGGCCCCTCCGGCACAGGTACTGGAACACTAACACACCGATGACAAGTTAACCCTCAGCATCACCTCTGCTGGAGAGACAAAGCAGCAACTGGCTGCAACTCAGACAATGTGACAGAAACTGTTCCTGAGCATCCGCAACCAGGACAAGGCAGCTGGGGACCTCTTTTTTTTTTTTTTGTAACTGGGATTGAACTCAGGGTCACTTAACCACTGAGCCACATCCCCAGCCCTTTTTTATATTTTATTTAGAGACAGGGTCTCACTGAGTTGCTTAGGGCCTCGCTAAATTGTTGAGGCTGGCTTTGAACTTGTGATCCTCCTGCCTCAGCCTCCCACGCTCATGAGACTTCTAAATTAGTCCCATTTATTGTCCCCCTTAATTTCTCTGCAGGGTGGGGTGGAGTGGGTGGGGGGGAGGGTCAATGGACATCATAGTTTATTTGGAGATTCTTCTTTTTTGGGCGCTGCTGGGGAGTGAACCCAGGGCCTTGTGCATGCCAGGCAAGCGCTCCACCAACTGAGCTATCTCTCCAGCCCCTTTGGAGATTCTTTTCAAAATTTGGAGAGCTTATTTGGAACCAACATTGGACGTCCCTTTCAACACAGAGGTCAAATTACTGGCTTACTGAATTGCCACTTGTTGAAATGATGCTTCCCCAGGACCTCACTCAGTTACTGCAGGAGGCAGCCTGGAGTGTCATTGAGACAGGACTCCCTAGCAGGCTGACGTTCCCTCCGCCCCCTTGACTTCAATGGCTTCATGGGAACAAGATAGATATGTTTTGCTCATTTAATTTTTTTACTTCCCCAATGAACCTAGTTGAATTCGTCTTGAGGAGCCTGTCTTGGGGCACTTCAGACTAGCACGCTGATGGCTGGGGTTGGCATCCTCCCCATTTCCCACACAAGCTTCTCAGCTCTCCCGCATAGCGGCACCTGGAATGTTTTGTGTTCCCATGATTTCCTTATCCTTTTAACCCAGAGTGTTTGCCTGCATCCTTTACTCTGCCCCTTCAGTTATAAAATGGATTTGCCTCCAAAATAACCATCTGGCCCTGGGAGCTATGTCATTTTTACAAATTATCAAGTTGCACATGGCATTTGCAATCTTTTTTTTTTTTTGGGGGGGGGGCGGGTACCGGAGATTGAACCCCAGAGCACTCAGCCACTGAGCCCCATCCCCAGCCCTGTTTTGTATTTTATTTAGAGACAGGGTCTCACTGAGTTGCTTAGGGCCTCTTTTGCTGAGGCTGGCCTTGAACTTGGGATCCTCCTGCTTGAGCTGTTGGGATTCCAGGTGTGCACCACTGCCCCCAGATCATCTCATTTAAGTCATACTACCAAAGAGAGCAGGACTTAATGGTACCCTCATTTTACAATTGAGGACACTGAGGCTCACAGGTGAGGGGACCTCCTCAGCCCCCTCAAATTTGAAAGTGCAAGTTTTTGGTCAAATGGAGACATCTGCGGTCCACCCGCACTGCTAACCTTTAGGGAATGAGATGCTGCCCTACCCCAAGCAGCACTTAGATTATCTAACAGGAGTATTTCCTCTTTAATCTAATACCAGTGAAACAGCAACTATGCCACTATAGACTGTATTCATCTGGAAAATGGCAGAAAGAAAAGCCACTTTGTTTAAGAACTCCCTTTTCATGTTCATAGCAGCCAATTCACAATAGCTGAGCTATGGGACCAATCTAGGTGCTCTTCAACAGATGAATGGATAAAGAAAATGTGGTCTATATATACAATGGAATATTACTGAGCCTTAAAGAAGAATGGAATTTTGGTGTTTACCAGTAAATGGATGGAACTAGAGGCCATCATGCTAAGTGAAATAAACCAGTCCCAAAAAACCAAAGGACAAATGTTCTCTCTGAGGAGCAGATGCTAATACACAATAATGGTGGGGAATAGAAGAAGTTCACTGCATTAGACAAAGGGGAATAAAGAGGGGGATGGGAATAGGAAAGACAGTGGAGTGCATGGACAGAACTTTCCTGTGTTCATATATGAACACATGACCCATGAAACTCCACATCATGTCCAACCACAAGAATGGGAAGTTAGACTCCATGTATGTGTGTTAGGTCAAAATGCACTCTACTGTCATGCACATGTAAAGGAACAAAAAAAAAAAAAAAAAAAAAAAGAACTCCCTTTTAGAAAAGTCTCTCTGCTCTTTCCCTCCAGGTCTGAGCTGCCTGACTCATTCTGTCTTTCACAATACTGCCCAGCAGTGACACCCGCTCCTCCATGCATTCCTCGCCCCTTTGAAGAGTGAGTCCTCCAAGAGCATCTTTTCGGGGACCATACTGAGTGGCTCTAACTACATTGCCTTCACCCAGAGCCCATGAAATCACATACCAGTACCTAAAGAAGAGCAGACAGGTGCAGAGGCATTTCTAGAACTTTCCCTCCCCAAACTCGACCTCATGGGAGAGAAGCAAGAGGGGGGGGGGGGTCTTCTGTGATACTCACGGCTCCCCAGGGGCCCGTCCTCCACTGGTTTCCCCCTAGCACGTGTGTGCGGCTGGGGTTGGGGCTCCGGGGCCGGTAGTCCTCGTTCTGGAAGGGGTGCTGAGGGAGGCCCTTGTCCGGGGTCCGCTGAGGGCACGGGGACATGGCGCAGTCCTGTTCGGTCTCTGGGATGTAGTCGGGGTCGCACTCGCTCTGGTCAATCCCGTGGTCACTGTAGTTGACACATACCACCTGCCGGGTTGCCCTACCTTGCCCACACGTCACAGAGCACTATGTCGAATGTTCAGAAAGAAAAAGGGGTGGTCACTGGGGGGTGCTGTGGAGGCCTCGCATGTTCATTTCTACACACGGCTACTACTTTCCCGGTTGCTCAGGCCCCAAAAGGCTTGGAATGGACCTTGACTCCTCTCTTCCTCCTGTCCCATAACTCAGTGTTCAAGGTATGTCCCTGATCCAGCCACTTGTCACGATGGCCACAGCGACAGTGGCCTGACTTGGAGATCTGGCCTTCCCTGGGGTGTTGCAATGGCCTTTCAACCAGGCTCAGGACTTGATGCTCTCCACCCGAGTCTGCTGTCTGCAGGTCCCAAAACATGACTCTTTAGGACAAAAGTCCCATCATGGGTCCTTCCAGTGACTTCCCAGGTCACTCACAATAATAACCAAAGTCCCTCCGCTGACCATAGGCTCTTTCTGGGGACACCACTGGCTACCTGATGAGTGCCTCTCAGTCACCCTCACTATGCCCCAGCCTCAAGGGTGCTTGTGCACACTCCAAGCAATCGGCTCGGGGCCTCACCCCGCTGTGCCTCCTGCTGCGCCAAACAGACCCCTTGTGGCTGCCTCTCCTCACTCAGGTCCTGCTCATGGCTCTCTCTAGGCCATGCACTGCTTGACTGTGTCTAGCTCCCATCAGGACCTGCTGCTGTAGCAGACATTGCTTTATTTGTTCGCTGACAGGTTTCTCCATTGGGATATTCTTGCATAAGGCAAGGACTCTGTTATTCTTGGTTCGCTGCTCTTTCACGAATGGCTAATGAATAAACACCAGGATCTGACAGACAGATGCCTGGACTGAAGGGCAGACACTGTTTATTGAGGACCTACTTTCTGTAAAGCATTTACCATCTATAATCTCAAATAACCCTCACAGCCATTTTGCAAAGTAGGTG
This sequence comes from Marmota flaviventris, assembly GCF_047511675.1. Classification (NCBI taxonomy): domain Eukaryota; kingdom Metazoa; phylum Chordata; class Mammalia; order Rodentia; family Sciuridae; genus Marmota; species Marmota flaviventris. The sequence continues at coordinate 161,041,214 of NC_092498.1, read as the reverse complement.
TTCTTTTTGTTTTTTAGAGAGGAAGAAAAATGAGAATTGAAATTGCCTAGGATGATACAACTGGCAAATCATAAGGTTTGGGATTTTAGAGAGTTCTATTTGACTCCTCCAATTTTATGTTCATATTTTGATATTTACTACTATAACCTTCATTTCTTATGTTTCCTTTTCACCTATGCCAAGCTTTTCCCTGGACTCCATGAGTTTTTCAGGGCAGAAAGCAATAGTTTCCTGTAGACAAAGGTTCATCTACTTTTATAAAAACCCACAGAAATGTACATATGCACAATGGAATATTACTCAGCCATAAAGAAGAGTGAAATTATAGCATTTGCAGGTAAATGGATGGGGCTGGAGACTATCATGCTAAGTGAAATAAGCCAGTCCCCCAAACCAAAAGCTGAATGTTCCCTCTGATGTGTGGATGCTGACTCACCAGGGGGCAGGGAAGGAGGAGTGGAAGTTTATTGGATTGGAGAGGGAAGAATGGGGAGAAGGGAAGGGGATGGGAATGGGAAAGACAGTGGAGTAAATGGGACAGAACTTTCCCATGTTCCTATATGAATCCATGACCAGGGAAACCCCACATCATGTTCAACCACAAAAATGGGAAGTTAGACTCCATGTATGTGTGATAGGTCAAAATACACTCTACTGTCATGTATATCTAAAAGGAACAAAGAAAAAGTTTAAAAAAAAAACCCACAGATGGTGGTTGGTGTGCACAGGGCACTGGGGGAGGATACTCACTTCCCACTCTTGGCAGGGAACTAGACCCACTTGACTTTGAGGAACCACAGTATACAGGAGGCCTCCAGACTCAAAGAAAGAGGGTCTCTCGCACTCTCCCCCCACCCATCCTGCACCCTGTGGACCCACTATAAGCTGACATGTCTCCACGAAGACTGGGGTTTCCAGCCAGCCCAGCAGGAGGCTCTGCAAGCCCGTGATAATTAATCTACATCTTTTTTAAAACGTGCATGGTTTGTACCCCTGACCAGCTGTATGTGTGGGTGGAATAACTCCATCACAAACTCTGCCTCCCTCTAAAATCTCACCACTGACACTGGGACCCCGGCCCTTCCCCCCTCTGCCCATCCCCCACCCCTGCCCATCCCCCACCCGTTCCCAATTCCTCAGAAGTCATGGCTTACAGGGCTCCAGTCCAGGGCTTTCCACCTCCCACAGGGGGTCACGGAGCACTCCTCCTTGGCCACTGGTTTGGGCAGGGCAGCACATGCACTGTCCTCAGCCACCAAGCCGTCCTCGTCCCGGCAGCTGACATACCTCATCCGGGTCCCTTTGCCACAGGTGGCTGAGCACTGGGTGGGAGGGAAACAGTGCAGACAGGGGACTGAGGGAGGGTCTTACAGGCATGGGCCACCCCCTGTCGTCCATCAGAGAACACCTGTCCCCTCAGCCCTCCCTGCTCCGCCCCATCTATTTCTTACTGGGGTCCAAGATCCAAATCGCCACTGGGTTCTTGGAACATTGTGTGCGCTTCTCCTTGTTTCTGGGACCACTGGGGAAGGGTGACAGGATGGGAATTCACAGTCCTAGACGCGAAAGGGGAGAAAACCTGCTTATTTCAAGTCATCACACATTTAGAGAGTGGATGAGAACACGCGGGGCAAGCGGTCCTGACCCGCCACACAGAGGGGGCAATGAGGGAAGTGAGCCAGTCCCCAAACCAAAGGCTGAATGTTCCCTTGGATGTGCAGAGGCTGACTCACAATGTAGGGAGGAGAGTAGAAGGTCACTGGCTGAGACAAGGGGGGTGAAGAGGACGGAAGGGAGATGGGATTAGGAAAGACAGTGGAATGAATGGGACAGAACTTTCCTGTGTTCATATGTGAACATACGACCAGGGAAACTCTACATCATGTCCAACCACAAGAATGGGAAGTTAGACTCCATGTATGTAGATATGTGCAATTACACTCTACTGCCCTGGGTATCTAAAAGGAACAATGACAAAAAAGTGTTCCCTTAACCCTTGGCCTTGGGGACTATATCTCGTCCCTGGTCCCTTCCTGTTTGGCTCTTTCTGTTTCTGCCTTGAGCCAAGCAAACCCAGATCAGATTCCTGTGTGTGTCCACGTCTCCTCATAGTCCTGGCTGGATTCCGTCAGTGCAGAATGTGATACCATGGGAATCCCTTTTCAGATGTCTGGATTCAGGGCCAGGTCTACTTAATGATTTTTAAAGTCCTATTATAGATCCACTTGCTCATCTAAAAAGAGACGTCAGTCAATCCAGAGTCGGGAAGGTGCTGAGCAGCACAGTGGGCTTCCCCCACACAGGTACCAGAGGCAAACGACCCGAGGGCACGGACAAGAGTGACTACTGAAATAATTAGGAAGGGATAAGCTTAGGTATTTATCAGCTTTGTCTTTAATACCATCTACTTAAATAAAAGTCTGTATTTCTCATGTTAAAATAATGGCTACATTTAATCTCCAGCTCACCAAGTTCCTGTGACATTGACCAGGCTCTGGTGAGGGGGTCAAGCTAGCTTCAGCACACACTGCCTGAAATCATGACATTAGTTACTGAATTCTTTAAAGAAATCATTAAAAATTAAATCTAAGTTCAAGTAAAAGGAAGTCAACCAATATTTGCCACCTGATTAGAATAAAGTCAGAGTCAGGTGTGGTGGCGCATTCCTGTCATCCCAGTGGCTTGGGAGGCTGAGGCAGGAGGATTGCTAGTTCAAAGCCAGCCTCAGCAACTCAGTGAGGTCCTAAGCAACTGTCTCTAAATAAGATATAAATGGGGCTGGGTTTGGAGGCTCAGTGGTTGAGTGTCCCTGGGTTCAATCCCTGGTACCAAAAATAAATAAAAATAAAATCAGATTTATATATATATATTCCAAATAATCAGAAAATGAAGTAAAGCAATAAAACAAAATATCAGACTGTAAACACAACATATAAGTAAATCCAGGTGATTTAACCAAGTGCTGGTCTGACTGCTGTCCTCACGGAGGAGAAGGTTCTGATTCTGTTTGAACCCCTGGGATGTCATGGCGTCTCAATGCCCAACGTCGGTCACTGAGTTGGATAAGCGGGACTCACCTGGGTGTCTGTTGGTCTGGTGGCTGCATTACAGTCGCTGTCGTCTACTGCTGACCCATAGGTCCCAATGATGCACTTCACTGCCCGCAGCTGGTACCCCTGTCCACAGGTGACACTGCACTGGGGGAGGAAAATGAGACACAACATTCAGAAATCTTCCCTTTTCCTACTGTTCCAACTGTCTGCCGGAAAAAAGCATTTCCATCGTAGGAGGCCAGAGGGGCCGATGCCCAAAGCACTTAGCTGCTAGCTCTGCACCAATCAGTAGCTTCATTTGCCCGTGATTATGATTACACTATAATGATTGGACCATTCATCAAAATGCATCGGTCTATTTACTGATCAACTATTATGTGACACATGGAATTATTGTTGCCTCCTAATGGAATTATATATGTAGAGGTTTGATACAGTTTGGATATGAAGTGTCTTCTGAAGACCCATGTGTGACAGCTTGGTCCCCAAGGCAGTAATGCTCAACGGTGTGGCTTCTGGGAAGCGACTACATCATGTGGGCCTGACCTCATCAGGGAACTAACCCATGAGAGCCACATGGACAACTGGGAGGTGGCGGAAGTGCAGGCTGGTGAGGCACAGCTGGAGGAAGAAGGTCACTGGACTTGGGGACCATATCTTGTCCCTGGTCCCTGCCTGTCCAACTCTTTCTGCCTCCAACTGCCTTGAGAATCTCCTCCCCTGCACCTCTCACCACTTGGGTTCTGCCTGCCACAGGCCCAAACTAATGGTGCCATGGGACCACAGACTGGCACCTTGGGCCAAGATGAACCCTTCCTCCTCTAAGTCGTTTCCGTTAGGTAGTTGGTCACAGCTCAGTGACTCAGGGTTCAGTCCCTCGGCTGTGAGCCCCAAGGGGAGGGAAGAGCCCCCTTTCACGTGCGACCTAGACAGCACTCTAGTTCAGACAGGTACTTCGCAGAGCTCTGCGGCCTTCCTTGGCTTCTGAAAGAACATTCTGAGGAAATAATAGGAGTTCGCGTCACTATTTTTGAACAGCACGATGCTCTTATAATAGATCACAAGATGTTAGAAACCACCTAAAAATGCAATGATCAAAAGTTAGCTAAAAAGACACCACTGTATCCAGGTAGGAAAGGAAATAAATAAAAGGGCAAAATAAATATAATGGATAAACAGATTTTGAAAAGCAGTCTAACAGCAGGAGTGAGGTCAGAGACATGGCAGAGTAAGTAAGAAGTTCCAAAATTAAGTCTCTCCACTGAAGCAACCACCAAGCTGGTAACAACGGGCAGAATCAACATTTTTGGAACTCTGGCATCTCAGAAAATCTTACGGCCACTCGGAGAGCACCGACCAATTTCAATAAGACAGTGTGATGGCATCTTTGCTCACCCACCTACCATATTGCACATTGCTCTCCAATTTTGGGAACATTTTCCAAGACAGGTCACACATTAGGCCACCCAAGAGGGCTCAAGACATTTAATAAGAAGGTAACACAAAGCATGTTCTCTGACCACAAGGGAATCAACAGAGGCAAATCGGCCAAGTTCACAGATTCATGGACATTAACATGTTTTCAAACAACCCACAGGCCAAAGAAGAAATCACAAGGGACACAGGAAAGTACTTGGGATGGATGAAAACGAAACAGAAATAAGAAAATTTATGAGATTCAGGGAAAGCAGGGCTCATGGGAAATTGATAGTTGCAAATGACTGTGTAAGATAAAGAAAAATAACCTCAAGCCAATGAGCAAAATGTGTAGCTTAAGAAGGAAGAAACAGAAGAGCAAAGTAAGCCCAAAATTAGGAGAAGAAAGGAAATAATAAAGATTAGAAAGTTGGGTGTGGTGACACATGCCTGTAATTTCAGCAACTCAGGAGGCTGAGGCAGGAGGATCTTGAGTTCAAAGCCAGCCTCAGCAACTTAGCAAGGCCCTAAGCAACTCAGTGAGACCCTGTCTCTAAATAAAATACAAAATAGGGCTGGGGATGGGTGGGGCTCAGTGGTTAAGTGCCCCTGGGTTCAATTCCTGGTATCCCACCCCTGCCCACCGAAAAGGACATGGAAAAATTAGAATCCTTGCATATTGCTTTTATAATGTAAAATGGTACAGTGCTATGGAAAACCACTTGGAAATTTAAAAATTAAATACAGAATTGATGATCCAGCAATTGCATTCCCAGGTATATAGATCTCAAAGGAGTTAAATCAGGTACTCAAATAGATACATATTTGTGAATATTCAGGCTAGTAATTCACAGTAGCCAAAGAGTAGAGACAACCTAAATATCCATAAAAAAATAAAGGCATAAACAAATTGTGTTACATCCATAGAATGGAATATTATTCAGGTAAGAATTGGAATGAAATACCAATACATGCTACCACATAGGTGAACTTTGAAAGCAGCATGTAATATGAAGACAGATATAGATGGCACATACTGTGTAATTCCATTTCTTTTCAGGGGGTGGGGTTCTGGGGATTGAACTTAGGGGCACTCGACCACTGAGCCCCATCCCCAGCCCTATTTTGTATTTTATTTAAACACAGGGTCTCACTGAGTTGCTTAGGGCCTTGCTAAGTTTCTGAGGCTGGCTTTGAACTCACGATCCTCCTGCCTCAGCCTCCCCAGCTGCTGGGATTACAGGTGTGCGCCACAACACCCAGCATATAATTCCATTTCTATGAAATGTCCAAACAGGCAAACCTGTATGGACAGAATGCAAACTGGTGGCTGCCAGGACCTAAGGGAAGAAGGGTACAGAGAACAACCCACTTGATGTGTCAAGGTTTCTTCTGGTGGGGGCTGATAAAAATGTTTTGGAAGTAAATAGAGGCTGCAAAACATTATGAATACGTTAGAGGTCTCTGATTTTTTTCATTTAAAAATTTTAGTTTTATACTATGGCTTTCACTTTAATTAAAAAAAAAAAAAGGCTGGGCACAGTGTCGCATGACTGTAATTCCAGCGGCTCAGGAGGCTGAGGCAGGAGGATCATGAGTTCCAAGCCAGCCTCAGCAATGGCAAGGCCCTTATCAACTCAGTGAGACCCTGTCTCTAAGTAAAATACTAAATAGCTCTGGGGATGTGGCTCAGTAGTCGAGTGCCCCTGTGTTTAATCTCAGGTACCCCCTCACCCTGCCAAAAAATATGGATGGCAGACATTGCAGAAATGAGGCAATGAAGCTGCTGTCATTGATTGCGCGGAAATTTGGAAATAAAGACAGAGGCTAAAGGACAGAAGGGGCCGTGGCTGGTCAGGGTGCAGGGAGAGTCATTCTTCAACATTTTTCAAGAGGTTACATAAGTGACATCCCACAGCTGCTAGCCCTGTGCTGGGAACTCCGAGTCCTGCTTCAACAGAACACGAACATTTGCTTCTATATTAGGGAGGACTGAATTCCAGGGGTGAACACAAGACCCAGGGAGGCCCCCTCTCTCCTTTAAGACTGGATCAAGTAAAGACTACAGGACCCACAGACCAGGAGGACTTGGGAAAGGTTCCCTCCAAGCCTGATGACTCTGCGCCCTTGATCTAACTCATTAGGCTGGAAGAGCCTGGCTTCTTTCTGGGAGGCCAGCTTTGGAATCCTGACGCTGGGAGCCAAAATAGCCCTTCCACATCCCACCCCAGACCTCCTGCCAAAGGCTCTGGCATGGATCGGATTGTACTCTGTAGCAGCCTAGCAGAGGCAGGAGAAGATAACATCAGCCAGACGCAGAGTCTGCTGTGGATTTGTTTCAAGGCGCACGTGCAGTTGAAGCCAAAGGGCGCAAACGAGCGGTGAGGCTGTGGACAGAGCCCTGAACTCTGGCAGGGAAGTGGCGACCCTGGGGAGGGGAGCTGGATGGGGCAGAGGGTCTCACGTGCTTGCTCCAGGGCCGCGGAGCTGGGGAGGCTGCAGAGCTGGGGAGGCCGCTGATCTGGGGAGGCCACTGGAATGCCCTGCACAAGCCCTCCCCAGATAAGACGGAAAGAATGTAGCCAAGAATCTTATCGGTTAAAATACCTGTCCCCAGGGACCCGCCTGCCAGGATGCACATTCCGGCTGCTGACAAGTTTGCATGGACACTGGCTTGGTCTCGGGGTCACAGAGCCTGTCGTTTACTCGGTCTTCAAACTGACACCAGACCTGGCGATGCTTGTGCCCTTTTCCACAGGTGACCAAGCACTGCAATGAAAAGCAGAGGCAGTCAGGGGCTGGGTCATCCAGGGCTGTGGTTTGGGTCAGCGGCGGGTAGTCACCAGTGAGAAGAGGCATGGCCTGTCCCCATGGCTGTCTAGACAGACAGACAGACACACACACACACACACACACACACACGCATGCACGTACACGTTCTCTCTCTCTCTCTCTCTCCTTCTTTTCCTCCTCCTCCTCCTGCCCTCCTCTCTCTCTTCCTTTCTGTACTTAGTCTCTGAGCCACTTTTAAACAGAGAATAAACTCAACAGAGTGTCAATCCCTGAAATACTGAAAAGAAAGACAGCATTCGTGATTCTCTAGGGGGTTAAGTCCAACCAAACTGTGTTTGAACCCCAATGCAATCAAGTGAGAGGGGCCCCCTGGGATTTCATTTTCTCATCTGTAAAATGGGTTAACAGCCCTGCCTACTGCAAAGTGTTGTGAACACTAAAGGAAAGGCATCCGGGTAAAGGACTTAGCACAAATTTTACCCCAAAACACGTCAAATATCAACGTCATTATTGTTCATGTCAATTTAAGAAACATTTTTTGGGGTCAAGCACTGGGGATTGAACTCAGGGGTGCTTAACCACTGAGCCACATCGCCAGCCCTTTTTCATATTTTATTTAGAAACAGGGTCTCTCTGAGTTGCTTAGGGCCTCCCTAGTTGCTGAGGCTGGCCTTGAACTCGCCATCCTCCTGCTTCAGCCTCCCAAGTCTCTGGGATTACAGGTGTGCGCCACCGTACCCAGCTTCCTTTAGAAATTTTGAAAAATAAAGGACATTCCTATAGTCAAAATCTCACTGCACGAGGGCCAAGTGTGAACCACACTTAGCTGTTTCCCTTCCAATCATTTTATCTAAGGAATTTTGGACCATTCTGAGTTCTTAGTCTGATCTTCCCCACCCCTAACTGATCAAAGGTCTGTTACCTAATTTGAAATGACACTTCACCTAGAATTAGCCATCTAAGTAAAATTCAAGCCTACTACCACCTTTTATTTTGGGGGGGGGGGGCAGGTACCAGGGATTGAACCTAGGGGTGCTTAATCACTGAGCCATATCTCCCAGCCCTTTTTATATTTTATTTAGTGACAGGGTCTTGCTGAGTTGCTGAGGCTGGCTGTGAACTTGTGATCCTCCTGCCTCAGCCTCCAGAGCTGCTGGGGTTGCAGGCGTGGGCCACAGCACCTGGCCTCCTCCTTTCAGTTTTTTTAAACCAGATATGAGACAGTTAACCTGAGACCTCAGACACTAGGTCTACTGGTCCCCTTGCCAGGAGCCCTCACCACCGCCTGTACCACTGCTTCCCTACCATTCCACTGACACTGACCCTCTCCTCTTCAGACCCGCACTTTATTTGATGGTGAAGGTAAATGGTTGAGGCTGCACTTCTGTGGAAGAGGGAAGGACACGGCTGTGGTCACTGTGGCTATAAAGACTCTCCTCCCCACACTCCTGACTTGGCTCCTTCATACGGGAACCTTGATCCCCTTCCTCCTGCATCCCCTTAGGAAGGTGGAAGGAGTGGGCCTCTTGGTGACTGTCCCTGGGCTGGCTCACCCGGGGCAAAGCTCAGAGCCCTTCTTCTCCTCACTGTCCTGGGTCACAAAGTTCATAAGCTCAGGGATGAGGAAGGCACGGGTCTGGACCTCGGCCTGGTCCTTTTCTCTTTCATCTAAGTTTTCCTCCGGTAAATGGATGCCCGAGTCAGAGGTCCCTCCCTGGGGTGGACGTCTCTTATTTCCAAGATGAGGACTTGAGGCCTGAGCTAGCTGAGCCTCAGGATTACTACAGCCCTGACTCCCACTCAGATACTTAGGGCTCAACGAGGGGGGAGGGTGAGAGCTGGGACTCCAAAGTCACCAACAGAAGCCATCATGGTGGATCCAGACACACCCCGTGACGTCAAGGTCTCTGGTGGACAAGGCCCAGCCAGTACTCAGCCACAGCCTGGGTGGGGAATGGGCCTGCTGCTTTCTCAAGGGGTGGAGGGAGAGGTTCTGTAGGCTCAGCCTTCAACACACCAGGGGGACCCACAGTCAGCTATCCGAGGCCACCTGGGGATCAGCAGCTCCTCCATCTCACCTCTGACCAGTCTCCCGATTTCCACTGTGGACACGGGAACTCATTGCACCTCTGAATGGTGACTTTTTCCTGATGGGCACATTTGCTGTCATCCAGGACGTCATTGCGGGTGTTGACACAAATAGCCCTTCTCCTTTGGCTTCCCCCATCGCAGCTTTTAGAACACTGTAACGAAAAGTCCAATCAGACCACTGTGGAGTCAAGATCCTCTTCTAACCTTAACCACCAACCCACCCGGCTGACTCTACTTTTTCTTTTGGAGAGATTTCTTTTGCATGCTCTCAATTTAATACCTGGGTTTATATTGAAGTCCGCAGTAGCTCATTGGCATAGGAAAATAAAATTGGAAATGGCCCAAGAGGTCTAGAAAAGTGGCTGGTTGATTTGTTTTACCACTTGCAATTGTTATTACCACTTCTGCAATTGTTCTGCCTGGGTCAGACATTACCAATCAATCATGGGATTCTTTCCAGCTGAGCTTGAATGGGTTCAGGCATTAAATATCAATCGCAGTACTCTTTTCTATGCAGCCTAAAAGGGGCTTCTTCTTCTCCTTTTTTTTTTTTTTTGTACTAGGGATTGAACCCAGGGATGCTTAACCACTGAGCCACATCCCCAGCCCTTTTTATATTTTATTTAAAGACAGGGTCTCACTGAAGTGCTTAGGGCCTCGCTTTTGCTGAGGCTGGCTTTAAACTCACAAACCTCCTGCCTCAGCCTCCCCAGCTGCTGGGATGACAGGTGTGCACCACCGCTTCCAGCTAAATGGGCTTCTTAATGCAATCCTGCAAGGAGTCACCATCAACTCCTCCAACTGATCCAAGAGGACGCTCTTCTATGAGAACCAACTTACTTCAGTCCAAGCCGAATAGCGCCAGCCGCCTGTGTTACATTCTCCTGAGCATTTCTCCCGGTTGCTTGGTTTGGGGTGACTGTTGCAGTAACTATCATCCACCTTCTCGGTCTTGCCATCTAGCCTGCTGTATTTGGCACAGAAGATGTCTAATGTGCGGTAACCTAAACCACACTGGGCACTGCATTCACTCCTGCTGGCCACGTGCCACCTGTGAAGCAGAATAAAGAGAAAACAATGCATCTGTTAAAACACATGTGCCTCAGCCAACGAGTGGAAGAGGTGAGTTCTTTTTTCTTCCTTAACTCAAATACCCTGGAGCTCAAAGCCCCAGTGAGTTACTGAAATCCAATTTCAAACCAACTATCCATGTATTTTTCATGGCTGTGGGTATGCGCAGAAGTCAAAGAATGATGACCAGAGTCTCTATCTTTGGGAAGATTCTCTCTGATACAGTCCATCTAAAATTTAAGGAACCAAGAAAGAAATTTTTTTTTTTTTTTTTTTTGAATTCAACAGAGCAGAAAGAGCCACTTTATATTTAAAAAGTTCATGCAATCTAGCATTTCATTTGGCTTCTTCTAACAGAGAACTTCTCTTGGAAACAAATCACAGGAAGCCTCTGCTGCCTAGGCCCAGGCTAGGAAGTGCTCAATGAACATTCTGTGAGTTACTCAAAGAATGAAGAATTTGCACTGCAACTGTGAAGTTCCAGTATGTTAAACCCTGTGCACTATTATCTGAGAACAAAGACTAAATTCTGCAAAGATGTGATCTATATGTTATAAAAATTAATTATACACTTATAAATTTAGATTTGAATCTATAAATCTTTGTATCCCCAGTATCTTTAATGAAACTTTGTAGGCACACAGTAAGTGCTCAATAAATACCAATAAATTGTCAGTTTCTTTCAACACCCTAGAAACAAAGTCAGCAGGGCTTAAATTTTTTAAAAAAAGGAAAATTAATAAAATGAGTCTTTTTTTTTGTACCAGGGATTGAACTCAGGGGCAATCGACCACTGAGCCCCATCTCCAGCCCTATTTTGTATTTTACTTAGAGACAGGGTCTCACTGAGTTGCTTAGGGCCTTACTTTTGCTGAGGCTGGCTTGGAACTCTTACCTCAGCAGGAATAAACTAAATAAAAGAACTTGAAATACAATTTTGTTTATTGGATTTACAAATTCAAAAAAGATGATTTCTTGATAATCTTCACTGGATTTGACTTTTGGAATTTGGCTACTGCTTGGAAATTAGATGGCTTCCTCATCTCCAGTGTTTTAAGAGTTCTTCTATGTACAACTGTTTGGAAAAGGAGTGGGGGGGGGGGGCGGGGAGGGGGAGAGGATTATTCCATGATATGCTTGTCATGGAATTTCTCACTGATGCTCAGAAGCAGGTCAGAGGTGCCCATTGGCAAGGACAGTGGGCTAGAGACTTTCCCTTGGAGGGACACAGTATTGAGAGGATTTTGTTCTAACCCAGAACACATTCAGCGGGGCTTGCGGACCAGCGCTTCATCTCATCCCATCACAGTTAACAGGGGCAAACTCTCCCTTCCTGCAGGAAGGAGGGCAAGAGTGTGGACCAACTCAACAGAAGCATCTTGAACTTTCAGCTGCACTTTGATCTTGGCTACCCTCTGGGATGGGTTGTTTTCCATCCAGGATCAAGGAGGCGGGCACCCCAACCAAAGTCATTTCCCTGATGTCCACACGATGCCCAGAATCTCAGCAGAGGCTTGCAGAGTCTGTGGGAAGGTCATGTGAAAAATTCTTCCCAAACACTGTCACATGACTTAGATTCTCTTTCTGGACAGTGGTCTAACTTCAGTGTGCTGAGACCATTGAGTTCATTTCATGGGAAATTAAACACAATTATATTTAATGAGTATATTTCAGAAAAGCATCCTCCAATGTCTCGTCAATAAGTGGAAACTGAGGGACAATGTGTGATTGTGTTCATGAGGGGGTGTCTGTGTGAGGATTGCAGGATTAAATGATTTTGAGAACTACCAAATTAAACTGGCTTCCATACTACAGATCTTCTCAGAGCCTCCAGGATATTGATCAGTGTTATGCATGTCCACCTGCGGAAGGACTTGTTTGGTAGGGCTTTTCAAAAACACTGGTTTGAGCTGGGCATGGTGGTGCATGACTGTGATCCTAAAGGCTCAGGAGGCTGAGACAAGAGGATCCTGAGTTCAAAGCCAGCCTCAGCAACATAGCAAGGCTGTAAGCAACTTAGTGAGACTCTGTCTCTACATAAAATATTAAAAAGGCCTGGGGGATGTGGCTCAGTGATTAAGCAAACCCGGGTTCAATCCCCAGTACCCAAAATAATTAGCACAAATCATGATTATATTGACATCAGGTTGACAGAGTGAAGGTGGCACTAGATGGCTGTGTGACCTTGGGCAATCTGCTTAACTTCTCTTAGTCTCATTTGTAAAATGGTGACGATACCTGTGTTATAGTGGTATTTGAGAAATCAACAGGCTATTAGTTCTATCAATAGGATAATATAAGATTATATACAAGGCAATAAGAAATATAAATACTATCCTATCAATGTGAGACTATTAACAGAATAACATAAGTGTTAAAAATAGTTCTTAGAAAACACGTGACCATATCCCATGACTTTCACAGTGATAATTAGAAAGAAGGCTAACCTGAAAGTGCTACCTTTCTCAATTTATTAAGGCTGTATCTCAAGGTATCTATGCACCAATTTAGTTTTTTCTGCCAAACATTAGTGATTAATTCAGTCCAGCAGTTAGTCCACTGATTATTTTTTCTGAAAGGATCTTTAATTATAATTTAACTGAATCGATTGAAGCAAATGGGTTTATATGGACACTTCTGAAAAATAAAAATATTGTCTTAAACTGGGCATGGTGACAAGGTGTAATCCCAGCACTTAGGGAGGCCGAGGCAGGAGGATCATGAGTTCAAAGCCAGCCTCAGCAAAAGTGAGGTGTTTAGTAACTCAGCGAGACCCTGTCTCTAAATAAAATACAAAAAGTAGGGCTGGGGAATGTGGCTCAGTGGTCCAGTGCCCCTGAGCTGGTACCCCCTACTTCACTGAAAAAAAGAATGTTGTTAGTGTGAATGTTCACCTTTTAATGACTAATATTTTATTTTATTTTTTACAATAAATATTTGGTCAATGCTTTTGAGCAAGCCAATGAGCAAGCAGATCAGTAACAATGTGTCAAGAAGAAGTATGTGAGGGTGGAAAAGTCCTGTCTTTGAAGTCAGAGCCTCAGGTCAGGACTGGCTGAGAGACAGCACACGTATCACAATTTCCACTTTGACTCCCATGACAGGCATTACTAATCGATCACAGCACTATTCTCTCCATGCCTCCAAATCTGCACTCCATCCAGCACTATAGGAAGCCTGCACTACTTGAAGGCTTTGGTCCAGTGCTGTGGGAACTTCAAAATGTTCAAGTAGTCACTCTGTGGCTTATGAATGGTGAGACCTTAACACAGCCATATACCACTCTCTGCCCCTAATCTCTGGACTGCAAAAGAGGGATGAAATGGCAGCACACCTTAACTGAGTTCACTTGACATGTAGAATACACAAGGCACCCCCAAATTATTCACTAGGACACTGTTAACCTTGCAGACAAGAGGAAAGCTTCAGGGTTCTCCACCCATTCAATACTTCCTGCCTCCGACTTTGCTTTCATAAATACTTGTTTGAATATAGATAGTTCTAAATAGACTTTCTTCTTGCTCCTCCATGCAACTTTGGCATGCCTAGAGTTCATGTTCTGGGTGGAATGTGCCCTGGGTGGATGCAGAACATCATGGGCATAGAGGGATAAAGTCCCCCTACTCTTTGTTTTGAAGACTTTTAATTATTACTTTAAAAATTTAATTATTATTAATATTATTGGTACTGGGGATTGAACCTAGAGACACTTATCAGTGAGCCCCATCCCCAACCCTTTTTATATTTTATTTAGACACAGGGTCTCCCTAGGTTGCCTAGGGCCTTGCTAAGTTGCTGAGGCTGGTCTTGAACTCTTGATCCTCCTGCTTCAGCCTCCGGAGCCACTGGGATGACAGGCGTGTGCCTGGTGAGTTTCCCCACCTCTTGCTGACTTTGAATGCCTCATCAGTGAGTTCTGAAGATCAAGGTGGAATGTTTTCTGGCAAAGGCCACACTCCACTGACTCTTTAATTCTTAGGAGAACAAGAAATCCACCAACATGTGTCTTAGATGATAGGATCTAACAGATGGAGAACTGGCTAGAGCTCATCTCACAAAACATTAGGAAGAAGGATTAAAGCTGAACACCCCCTCCTTCTGATCCACACGCCCAGACCTCCTTCCAGACTCCCCACAAGACCCTCTCCACTCAGCAGCAAAGAGCAGGGCCCACCTCAAGTCACAGTCTGTGCCGCAGGCTTCCGTGATGGGTGCTGGCTGGGGCAGCCGATCGCATCTCTGATCCGACACGGTAAGCTGGTCAGATTCCCTGCTGCAAACAGGTTTCCGTTTCCGCTCCCCTGAGCAAAGAGGACAAAAAAATTATTCAGAGCACACAGTCCTACTTAGACTAAGGTCTGGAAAGCATTTTCTACGGGAACACCAGCTTATAAATATTTTCAGTTTTATTGGCCAGCACGGTCTCTGTTGCACGTCTCAACATGACAGGGCAGAAAATACAGCTGTCACAGATGATCCATAAACACATGGGTATGGCTGTGTTCCAATAAAACTTTATTTATAAAAGCAGGTGGCAGGCTGGAATTGGCCCTGTGGCTGTAGTTTGCTGACCTTAATTTAGCAAAAGAAAAAAAAAATCAAGAGTATGTGACTACTGAAACCATGTCTCTGAAAAATTAAAGTGGCAAATGGATCTTGCTTGGCTATGCGCCTATGTGCCAAGCTCTTTAGATAAGAGAACCTAGCATAACCCGAATTTGCCAAAACAACACCAAGATTTCATGTAGCTCCAGTCAGAATGGCAGTCACCAAGAATACAAATAATAAGTGCTGGAGAGGATGCTGGGGGAAAGGGACACTTTCACACTGTGGGTGGATCATAAATGGGTACAACTGTTGTGGAAATCCGTTATGGAGGTTTCTCAGAAGACTAGGCAAGGAACCACCACAGGACCCAAATGTATCACCCGTCTGTATTTATCCTGAAGAATTAAAGTCATCTTCCCACAGTGACACATGCACAGCCAGGTTTACAGCAGCACAGTCCACAACAGGCAGACTATGGAATCAGCCTGGGTGTCCACCAGTGGATGAATGGATAAAGAAAATGCAGTCTATATACACAGGGGAGTTTTATTTTTGGCCATAAATAAAAATGAAATATGTCAATTGCAATAAAATGGATGGAACTAGAGATCATTATGTTAAGGGAAATAAACCAAACTCAGAAGGTCAAGGGTTGTTTGTTTCTCTCATATATAGAAGTGCAGGCCTGTAATCCCAGGTGCTGGGGAGGCTGAGGCAGGAGAATTGTGAGTTCAAAGCCAGCCTCAGCAAAAGGGAGGCCCTAAGCAACTCAGTGAGACCCTGTCTCTAAATAAAATGCAAAATAGGGCTTGGGATAGGGCTCAGTGGTCAAGTGCCCCTGAGTTCAAACCTGGTACCAAAAATCCTCCTCCTCCTCCTCCTCCTCCTCCTCCTCCTCCTCTTGGAATCCCCACAAAAGAAACCCGCAGGCGGTACCTTGGCAGGGCTTGCTGCATGCCTGCCAGGGGCCGTGACTGTTCCAGTAGAACTGCTGAGGCTTGTCTTCGATGGGAACGTTGAAGGAGTAGCGCACATCGGGGTTGTAGAGCTTCCCCACGGACAGAACCTGCGGGCAGCGAGATGGGGCGGTCAGCCAAGCCCCAGCCCAGGGAGGGGCGTGGCCAGGGCAGGTCCTACCTGCAGCAGCAGCTCCTGCTCAATGCGGTCCGTGGAGTTGATGCGCTCCACCACGTTGTCCGACCCGCTGTACTCAATCACGGCGCTCCCAACGCGGATTTCCCTTTTGGACATGGTGACAACGAAGTCTCCGTTGAGCAGGAATTCGCCTTTACTGCTTGATAAAGCTGTGGGTGAGGACAGAGAACCTGCTGATCCGCTGCCCATGAGCATTGTGTGAAATATGAAATACCCCGATCATCAAGAATGCGAGTAACAGCAGATGTTGGCCAGGGTGTGGGGGAAAGGGTCACTCATGCGTTGCTGGTGGGAGTGCACATTGGTGCAACCACTCTGGAAAGCAGTGTGGGGATTCCTCAGAAAACTAGGAATGGAACCACTGTTTGACCCAGTTAGCCACTCCTCAGTATATACCAAAGGACTTAAAATCAGCATACTACAGTGACACAGCCACATCAATTCACAATAGCTAAGCTATGGAGCCAACCTAGGTGCCATTCAACAGATGAATGGATAAAGAAAATGTGGTATATATATACAATGGAATATTATTCAACCTTAAAGAAGAATGAAATGATAGTATTTGCCAGTAAATGGATGGAACTGGAGATCATCATGCTAAGCAAAACAAGCCAATCCAAAAAAAACCAAAGTCCACATGTTCTCTCTGATACACGCAATTGGAAGTAGGGAGGGAAGAATAGAAGGTCACTGGATGAGACAAAAGGGAATGAAGGGAAGGGAGGGGGATGAGAATGGGAAAGACAGTGGAGTGAATGGGACAGAACTTTCCTGGGTGTTCATATATGAACACACGACCAGGGAAACTCCACATCATGCACAACCTCTAGAATGGGAAGTTAGACTCTATGTATGCATAATAGGTCAGAATATAGTCTACTGCCATGTATACCTAAAAAGATCAAATAAAAAATAGTAAACAAAAGAAAAAGAAAATGAGATCCCACCCTAACAGGCAGAGAGTCCACAGATCAGGGGCTTTGCAGCCCCATAGGCAAGAGCACATTCCTGATTCGCCCAATGCCAGCTGTGTGTCCTTAGGCAATCCACTTTCCCTCTCTGACTCCATTTCTTTAAAATGGAGATTAAAACATCTACTCCTAATGGTGACTATGGAAACCAAGTGGAATAGAGAAGACTAAGAGAAACAGAATACAGGGGTCCTGGTGAGCCTGACGCTCCCTGTAGAAGCCCCACAGTCACAGGACCACAGATGGAAGCAAATGTATTTCATTTGATTTGAAAATGCGTAGCCGTGCGTGGAGAAGGTCTTCAATCCCCTCCCACACAGGCACACTTGATGTATGCCTTCATTACTTGAGCCTGCTGAGTCTTTGTGAGGTCACCTCTGTTTGACAAATGGTGTTATCTGCAAATACACAATGTGATGCTCAGTGCCACCTTTCCAATGAGGCCCAGGGTGGCGGCCAGCCTCACACGTGGCCCTGCGGATCCTTTTTTCCAGGCAGTCACCCTGTCTCGCCCCCCTCCCACACCCAACAGGAATGACTGGGAAAACCAGGGATTGAACCCAGGGGTGCTCAACCACTGAGCCCCATCCCCAACCCTTCTTGTATTTTATTTAGAGACAGGGTCTCACTGAGTTGCTTAGGGCCTTGCTAAATTGCTGAGGCTGGCTTCAAACTAGCAATCCTCCTGCCTCAGCCTCCCAAGCTAATGGGGTTAGAGGCCTGTGCACCATGCCTGGCCTCTCTCTTCCTTTGATCTCTAGTTTTAGGGGAGGCTAGCTGCCAGGTGATGGGATGCCCAGACTGAGGTTCCAGCAAACACCCTGGGGAAGCTCAGAGAACTGAGTCCTTCTGCCAACCAGAGGAGCGTGAGCCAGCCAGGAGCGGATCCTCCAGTTCCAGGGGAGCCTTTGGATGAGACCACAGCCCTAAGTGTCATCACCTCACACTAGCCTTCAAGCCAGAAACACCCCGTTACACTGCTCCCACATTCCCGATGTGAGAAACAGAGACATTTCCTACCCTGTGATGTCGCACTGTGTCTTGAGATAGCTCGTCACACAGTAGCAGTCCCAGACACCTGCCTGGACCATTCTTTTCCAAACTGCAAATGTCACTCAGGGTCAGCACAGATTCCATCTCTTTTCCCATCCTCTTTTTTCTCCATGACCTTTTCATTCTGCACGACTATCGGAGGCCCCCAGGGGCCAGGGTGTGGGCACTGTGGGTGTGGGCACCCACTACTACTGTGCTTCTTAAGGGGAAATAGCAGGTGCTCACTAAACACTTATTTTTTTTTTTTAAAGTGAATGTTCTCCAAATCTTGCAAAAGATAAAAGAATCAGTGAAGCTGAAGAAGTAGAATTGGAAAACTGCTTGGATCAAGTGCCAAAACACTGGCCAGATGAGGAGCTGGCTGAATTGAAGCAAAGATGAAAACTAAGATAATGAAACTCCGAGAATCAGACAGTCGAACGGTGGTTACAGGGGGCTGGAAGGAGGGGGAATGGGGAGAGGGTTCAAAGATGATAAATGTTGCAGATCTGATGTACTGCACGGTGACAATGAGTCCAGAGGGTCGGTCATCAGTGTCATTTCTAGCTGGATGTGCACATGCACAAACACAGGTAAGGAAATGGTCACTATGCTAAAACATGTACATTACTCTGTTTTGGCGACTATTTCACAATGTAGAGTTATATCAAAATGGCAAGCAAGGCGCGGTGGCCCACGCTTGTCATCCCAGCAGCTTGGAGGCTGAGGCAGGAGGATTGTGAGTTCAAAGCCAGCCTCGGCAACTTAGAGAGGCCCTAAGCAACTCAGTGAGACCCTGTCTTTAAATATAATATAAAAAGGGCTGGGGATGGGGCTCAGTGGTCGAGTGCCCCTCAGTATAATCCCCAGTACCAAAAACTAAAATAAAATAAAAATTAAAAGGCTCATGGAGTCACACTCTAAGAGAAGAAGGCACTACTGTCTTGTCATACAAACTGGCTGCAAAACTTACAGAAATATATGTTCTGATGGCTATTGATCTCCAATCTAAAAAACTCGGAATGACTCCAATTAAAATGTAATTTGTTGAATATGAGCTAAAAAGAATCTTATTTGCATACTTTCAGATTTACTTCTCAAGATAAAATTCCAACCATATCTTTTCCTTCTATTTGTGGTAAAACCTTGGTTTTATTTTTAGGGAGCTGGCCTTCTACTTCCCAGTCATCCACTGCTTCGGGGCCATTTAACCTGGAAGGTCATCATGGATTCCCACGCACGGTCCCCTCACCACACCTCCGTGACATCGACTCTGCTATTCCTGACTTAAGGGAGAAACAGGCCTGATTTGGTATTAAATTAACTTCCCGAGGCCAGGTGGCTTCTAATCATGAAAATCTCTCTCCAGAATTTGGGAACCACTAACATTTTCCAAGAAGGGTCTCGGCAAATGTTCAATGAATGAATTTATGCATCCTTTCCTTGGTTTACAAGTGGAAATCAAATTTGTTTAGGTCTGCAGCTTTTAAAAAATTTAAATAGTGGGTCTTGCAAGACAGCCTATGCCTTGGAGTAAAGAAATCATTTAAAAAATTGCTTTTGTAAACCCAAGAAAGATCCCTACCCTTAGTAGGTGTGCTACTGATGAAGTGGTGGTGCACACCTGTCATCCCAGCTGCTGGGGAGGCTGAGGCAGGAGGATCATGAGTTCAAAGCCAGCCTCAGCAGCACTGTCGCCCTCAGCAACTCAGGGAGACCCTGTCTCTAAATAAAATACAAAATAGGGCTGGGGATGGGGCTCAGTGGTCGAGGGCCCCTGGGTTCAATCCCTGGTACCCCCCCAAAAAAATAATAAAGAGCGAGTGATGGATTGAACCTGACACTGGTGACAGGGAGAACAGAGTGCTTCCAGCCCAGTGACTGTCCCCAGTCGGTGTAACCCTCGGGCAGCCCTGTCTCGCTGCAGCCCCTGCAGTGTGAGGCCCACCTGCCATGCAGGATGCCGGAGCTCCAGTGGGTCACTGACTGGACGAGTGGTTTCCATGGCACCTCAGGTGTCCTGGGGCTGCTCCCTCAAGCGGGTCACTTGCACGGTGACGGCATGATGTGCTATCAACCAAATCACCTAATTCTTTCAAGCTAAGTTACGTGCTGGCTATGCCGCTGACGCTTCACTGGAGACGGGGAAGTGGAATGTCACATGCCATCCCCGCCAAGGAAGCCACAGTGGAGCCTTGTCCATGCTCACCGCACGGCGGTGCCGGCAAAGGTTAACCCGGCTTCCTCTCCTAATTACGCCCACCTGGGGGGTGCCATCCTGCACCCTGTTTTTCTTATTTCAGTTCACAGGGAAGGGAGAAGAGGCCAGGAGCTGGAATGCTGGGATTTGCTCTGGTAAACGGCTCCATCCCAGGTACAGGTAAAGCCATCCGGCGAAAGAAAATTTCTGCTTTATCTTTCACTGAATCAGTTTCTGTTTTCCCACTGCCACAGCTAGCCAAGGGCCTGTCATCCCAGCAACTTGGGAGGCTGAGGCAGGAGGATCGCAAGTTTGAGGCCAGCCTCAGCAACTTAGCGAGGCCCTAAGCAACTCAGTGAGACCCTGTCTCAAAATAAAACATAAAAAAGAGCTGGGGATGTGGCTCAGTGGGTAAGCACCTCTGGGTTCAATTCCTGGTACCCCCCCCCCAAAAAAAAAAAAGACAAAAAGAAATGAGCACTTTCCCCAAGGGATAGGCTCAGAACACAGTGAGGCCCTACAACTTGGCTTTCACCCCGTGGCAGGGAGGGGTCTATGTGCAAGGACCACCTTTGACTGGGAGGCTTTCTGCTTCAGTACCTTGTGAAACAAATAGTTTCCTGAAAATCAGAGCCTCCTGCTCCACCTCCCGCTAATGCGATTAGGAGAGCTGATTTCCTGGGGGCTTTCCTCCCCGTTGCACCCATCAGAACCCGATTGCCACAAAGGCGCTGTCTTCTGGAAACTGCTCCCTCATCAAAACACACAGGAAGCGCCTGGCTGGACTGATTTGATAAAACCACCAGGGATCAGGGTGAAGATCGCTTAGCAACAGAAGAGCCGAGAGACGGGCACATGCTTAACCCAGCGCGGGCTGCGGTCCCCTTCCTGCCATATCTCCTCTAAGCCAAGGGTAAATTTCCACGCCCCAGCCTTGATGACATCAAATTGTTCCTGCCTTCTAAGACACCTCTGTGAGGTTCAAAGGCTCTGAGGTCTCTGCTTTCACACTCGACGGACTGTGTCTCCAAATCTGTGCTTGGGCACTTTGGTGTCCAGAGAGACTGTTCTTAGGCCAACAAGGGACATCCTCCTACTATTCCATTAAAGAGCCACGAGTGGCTAGGACTGCCTGTTCCAGATGACAGATCTTCTTTAATTTTGTTTTCATCCTTTGCAAGGAGATTAAGATCCTCTGGTGATGAATAAGAGGTTCTCTGGAGGCCCACCCCAAATTCCAACACCTGACACGGGCTGATTGAGTTGAACGGAATTGAGGCTGCTTAATTGGAGAGCGATCATTTTCCCAAACAGGAGGAGGAGAGAAGAGAATCCTCTTCCTTTGGAGGAGAGGAAAGAAACAGCTCAACATGGCTTTCAGCTAGCAGGAATTCAATTTCCCCAGGAAGCTGAGTGCAGCTGCTTGATTTAATTAGGAAGCAGGGAAGGTCACAGTCACAGGCACAAATTTATAACCAAGTACATGGAGAAAAATCTTTGACCCATTTTGCATCGTGGGGAAATGAGAAATCCTTGAAAATATCATTTGAAAATGGTTTCCAAGAACTTTGTCCATTGTCTTATTTGATTTCTTGCTGTAACTGTGGTGCCAGGGATTGAACCTAGGGCCTTGTGCCTGTTAAGCACATGCTCTACCATAGAGCTATACCCCTCACCCTGGTAATTTTCTTTTTGTTTTAAATTAATTAATTAATTATTTTGGCTCTGGGGATTGAACCCCAGGGGCACTTTTAAGCACTGAGTCACATCCCCAACCCTTTTTTATTTTTAATTTAGAGGCAGGGTCTCCTTGAGTTGCTTAGGGCCTCACTAAGTTGCTCAGACTGGCCTCAAACTCACAATCCTCCTGCCTCAGCCTCCTAGGACTCTGGGATTACAGGTGTGTACCCCTGCATCTGGCTCGTTCATTTTCCTATAATGTTGCCAGATGTTGGGTATTTAGGGTGGCAAAAACCTGAGGCAGCGATAGGGTGCTTAATTACAAGGAAGACTTTTTTATGGTCTTTAGAAGAAGAAATGAATCTAATATCTCCAAGGTAGCTCCGTTCCCCATGAAGCTCACGGTAGGAGCGATGCCTGTTGAACAATTCAGCAATCATTTACTGAGCACCTATCATGTACAGGCTTTGTCTCGGGAGCAAAGATGCAAAGACACAGTCCTGACCTAAAACACTGGTAGTCACATGCACAAATAAGTTCCAAATCTCAATCTCAGTGGAGAACAACACCTTCCTTTCCATTGATCATGTCAAAACCAGAGAGTTTTTGACTCCTTTTGACTCCAAGACATCTTTGGCTATTTTTTTCCCATGTACCTCCATATTTAATCCATCAACAAATCACAGTCAGCTGGGGGCGGTGGCACACTCCTGTAATTGCAGTGGCTCTGGAGGCTGAGGCAGGAGGACTGCGAGTTCCAAGCCAGCCTCAGCAACTTAGTGAGGCCCTAAGCAACTCAGTGAGACCCTGTCTCTAAATAAAGTACAAAAAAGGGCTGGGGAATGTGGCTCAGTCATTAAGCACCCAGGGTTCAATCTCTGGGATCAAAAAAAAAGAAGAAAAAAGTCATGATGGTTTGAACTCTAAAATGTCCCCAGGACCTAACCACATAGGTCCATCTCCACATTCCTGCTTGGGGGAGAGCCATGAACATCTCTCTCTCGGAGTTTTGCAGCAGCTCCCTAAGCCAGGCCACCCCTCTACCCTACGTGCCTGCCCCATCATCTACGAGCACGGTAATGGCCAGAGTTCTCCTTACAGCCTAAGTGTGATTACATCCATCGTCCCTTGATGCAACACCCCCGGGAGCTCCCCAGGTCTCTCAGAGTCCAAGCCCAAGTCCTCACAAGGGCCTTGGGTGAATGGTCTAGTCCTGTTACCTGCTTCCCCACCTCGGACCCCCCTCCCTGCCCACCACCTGCAGTCACACTGGTCCCTGTCTGCTCTGCACGGACCTAGGCACGCTCCTGCCTCAAAGACTTCGCAAGGGCTGTTCCCCCCACTGGAATGTCTTTCTTTGCCCAAGATGGCGCCTTCTGTCTTCCTCCACTCCAAACATTTCAGTCCCATCCTTGATTTTCTTTTTCTTTTTTCCTTTTACTTTGAACCCAGGGCCTCATGCAGGCCAGGCAGAAGCTCTGCTACTGAGCCACACTCCTGCCCTCCCACCCAGCCTTCAGATCCCAACTTTCCTTATCACGCTCTGATTTCTAATCCCACGTATCACCTTCATACTATTATATACTATAAATACTTACATCTTTGTTCGTTTATTAACTTATTCTTTATTGTCTACCTTCTTCCATGGAAATACAGGTTCTAAGAAACAGATTTTATTTTATTTTTTTGTCTCTCTTGTTCACTGTGCCTCAAATAATGCGGGTGCTTATTAAATCAGCGAATGAATGGAGATCCATAGCAGAAAACACTATCAGGGAATCAGGCACGAATATCATGCTTGATTAGGGAGCTCGGCGGAAGGGTCTCTGTCTATCAATGCGCGGGTTCATGGAGACATCTCAAAACACAGATGTAGGTTTTAATTTGATTCAACAAATACTCATTAACTAGCTCAGTGCGTTCAAGTGCTTGGCCTGAGCTTCTAGAGAGGCTGAATTCACATGGATAAATAAATTCCTGCCTGAACACCATTGGAAAGAAAGTATATTAATTGCTTTTAAAAATTGGCTTTTCAGCAAGATTGCCTGCCTGATTTCTTCCCTAGGTACAAGGCATGGCTAGGAAGAGGCCAGCGCAAGGTGACCAGTGGAATCCCTTCCAGTCTTTCTGCTCTCCCATAGGTCCTTCTTTTAAAAGGCAACTGGGTAAATTTATAACAATTTATGGAAGTTTATAGAATAATTAATTGAAGTAAGACTGGTGGGGAAAAACAGGTAAAAATTAACATAGTGCCTTTGGCATGTTGTGCCTTTAATGCAAGAAATAGAAATAAGTTAATGGAGTGGTTAAATATAAGGAAAAATGTGAATTAAGCTCAGGTTGCTGAGGCAGGAGGATCACAAGTTCAAAGCCAGCCTCAGCAATTTAGCAAGGTCCTAAGCAACTCAGTGAGACCCTGTCTCTAAATAAAATATAAAAAAGGGCTGGGGATGTGGCTCAGTGGTTAAGCACCTCTGGGTTCAATTCCCAGTACAGGAAAAAAAAAATGTGAATTAATCCAGAGAGAAGGATGAAGAATCTGTAAAGCAACAAAGTTAGCTATTCTAGTAATGACTTCAGAAAAAATATGTGCCACTACAGAATCTTCTGGAATCACCAGGCATAATAAAATATTGAATAGCCTCCCCCCGCCGATGTTCTGCACTTGGAAGGAGCTGATAAAAAAAAAATTAAGTAATACCTCTAATAAAATATTTGCAAGTCAGTTACCCACAGGAAAGATTTTTCAAAAGCCTCAACGAGACCAATGATTTTTATGCTAAACTTCCAGGGTAAGTCCTTTCAGAATTTGACCTGAAGCCTATCTATTTTGTAAAATCCAGAGTCAATCCCTTGATATTGAACGGGGCAACCACTTAACCCCTGAATCAATATTCTGAGGGGGTTATGTACGAGCGTGAAGTAAAATAATGAATTTCGAGATCAACTGCTTTTATGAAAACCCATCGGAAGGCGTGAGAGAGGAGGGAGGAGTTTGTGCCAACTGCCCCAGAAAACCGGAATGTCTGAAGAAAACGGCAGGGGCACCCCGACTCACCCAAGTAGTTGTCATCTTCCGATTTCCCTGAGAAACTGTGCTGTCGCACATCAATATTGGTAGCACCAGCTGGAATTCGGACCACAGTGTTGTAACCTGAAAAGAATTTAACAAAAATTCAGTGGTTCACTTTCTCTAAGAACGGAAGCCAAGGTGGGCCACAAGGAAATGTGATTCTCATTATTAGGTACTTTACGGCCAGATGGATGAAAATGGACTGTAACCAGATTGATTTTACGCTTGACATTAATACTTTCACATGATATGTACAATTCAACTTAAAAAAAAAAAAAACCTTTTCCTTCTCACAATCTTTAGAAGCAGATTCTTACCATAGTGTACGGTATTGAATGTTCCTGCCACCGTTTTGCATGAAGAATTATCGCCACCACAAACCCCACATTTATCTCTCCGGGCTTTTGAGTTCAAAACATGATCACATCCAGCTTGCTTTAAAAAAAAAAGAAAGAAAGAAAGAAAACATTAGAAATAAATGGTGAAGCATGAATGAGATAATAAAATGGCAACGAATGCGTTTCTTTCAATGATGCAAATTCAAAACCACAAGGAAGAGATGGCCCTTGAAACTTTCCAGGGTTGAGAACTCAAATCATCTATGGGTTTGCCATTTAAAATTTGGTCCAGCAGCCGTGAACATCCTTGATGTTGTTAGGAATACTGACTCTCAGGAGTCACTCAGATCTACCGAATCAGAGTTGGGATTTTAACAAGACTTCATCTGCAGAGAAAAGTTTGAGAAGCACCGAAGAATAAGTAGAGTGGGGCTGGGTGCAGAGACACACACCTGTGATCACCAAGCAGCTCAGGAGGCTGAGGTAGGAGGATCGTGAGTTCAAAGCCAGCCTCCGTAACTTAGCAAGGCCCTGAGCAACTCAGTGAGAACCTGTCTCTAAATAAAATACAAAATAGGGCTGGGAATGGGGCTCAGTGGTCAAGTGCCCCTGGGTTCAATCCCTGGAACAACAACAACAAAAAAGAAAAAACACACACACCCCCAACAAAGAATAAGCAGAGTAAATGAGAAAAAGAAGGAGTGGGGTGGTGAGAGGCTATATTTAATTAAGGAGCTCTGGCTCTACCTTAGGGAGGAGCTGCTGACACTCCCTGCTGCTGGACCATTTAGCAACAAGAACATTTGTTGACATTTTCCAAATTGTTTTTCAAGAGAAGTTGGGAATTTTGGATATTATGCAAAATCCCCCATGTTTAAATCCTGGGCTGAGCTTGCAGGGGAAAGCATGACTGACAGGTGGCAGCTTGAGACCTTGGCTCCATCCCTGGCCTCTGGAATCTGCAACATGGATCAGTACAGACTGAGCCCTGAGGCCAACCCTGGCAACAACCTGCAGAACTGGGGAGGAGAGGCCACAGGCTTGTCCCTTTTGTCCCTCTGTGTGAACCACTCTTTGAGAAAGAGCTCAAGATGTTGCTATGGATTGGACGGAACAGGGGACCTGCCCTGCAGGTGCAGGCTGGGAAGGGGTGAGGCTCTTAGGGGCTCTGTGCATCAAATCCTTGTCCCCGAGGAACTGTCATCTGCATCTGGACCACACTCAGGGAGAAACACATCACCTGAATGAACCTGGCACAGTTAGCACTAGTTTCTGGTCAGCGAGAACTGCGAAGAGGTACCAAGCTCTCCGAAAGTCACAGAGACGTTGCTGTCTGCCAGAAGTGTCTCAATTTACCTTCCAAGAATAATTAACAGGCACGTCTCAGGTGGAAGCAATTATGGTTAAAATCACAAAGAGGAATCTGAGCGAGGCCAGCTCTTCTCCTGACATTTTTCTGGAACACAGTTATTCACTGTAGGAAATGCTGTCAGAGAGCATTTGGGTTTAACCTTGGACTCAGGTCACACTAAAGGAGCGTAAATTAGCATAATAAACCTTCAGGGAGATCTGGGGGCCCCCATAGAGGCTAAAAATGTCAGGAAAAACCCAGGGCAGTGGTTCTTAAATTTTGACAGAGCATGGGTCAGAATCAGATGATACTGGCCGCCGCTCATGCTGGTCCAGGGACCACACTTTGAGAAGCCCTGCTCAGGACTGCGTGCTGTTCTATCAAGAAAGCCATAAACCACAATCCACAGCACCATGAAGAGAAGGCCATCTGGGACTCACCCTGCAAAGGCCTTGGACACAGATGTCATTGGTGTCCTGGCCACAAGGCGTTCCATCGACTACTCTGTCCCGGAGCTGGTAGTAGGCGGTGTTCCCGGCCACTCTGCAGAATAGCTTGCAGCGGTCCTTCATCAGAACTGCAGGGGAGACGTCATTCCATGGGACATGTGTGCGCCTGGACCAGGGCCAGCCCGCCATCCCGGGGCCCTCGCCCGCAGGCACTTACTTCCGCTGTACTTGGGGACCCAGCGCACATTAGGGTGCAGACCGTTGATGTTAAAATGCTTCCCGTCAAAGTGCGCACACTGCTCATCGCGGAAGTCTCGCTTCTGCTTGAGGCAGGGCTCCGTGTTGCAGGACTTGAACTTCATTCTGCGCCCCACGCAGTACTTGCCACCGTTTTTGGGCCTGAGAAAATATAAACATGCACATATGCGCACTGTGTTATAATGGGTTTCTCTGTACATCTCTATCCCATTCATGACTTCCTGTGATGGAGAGAAGCAAACTGGCGGTGGCAGATGACCCAGGGAAGCCCAGGGGCTCCGGATTCTGGGTTTGCATTCTGCTCTCTATTAAAGATGCCGGCATTAATTTCACATAGACCATGGAGGCCCATCTGGGCAACTCTGGCAAGCCTCGGCATTGACATCTGTGAAATGGGCTGTTGCCACCTTGCAAGGCTATTGGTCAGCATAAGAGGGTACAAAATACAAAACACAAAGCCTGGATTTATGAATTGTGGTGTTTTGGGGGAGTCCTCTTTCTCCTGAACATTTGCAGTCCTTTGATTTTAAAAACACTAATGGCGAGAGAGTGCCACCCAGCAGGTGGATTGCTCACCGACTGCCACCTGGACCTTCAGATGCAGTCACGGGAGGCCAAAGGATGCGCCCTTCCACCTCCACTCCTCCGGCACCTCCCTTCCTGTTTCCTGGCCACTGTTGGTTTAGTTGGTTTGTTTTACAATAAAATGGAAGAAAGGGCACGTGTCCCCTTATGGACTGACTCGAATCAAGAGGAGGACATACTGGCTTCATTATCTTTGTGGGACCGTGAAGCCATGGACAGCACCACAGTGCAGATTTACCCTTGGCCTGCAGTCCTACACCAGGTGTGACCTGGAGGGGACACCACACCACACAGCGACCAGCAGTCAGCAGCTGGCCAAATTCACCACGGAAAAGGGGGAGATCATGGAATCGCAGGATGCTGGGGCCACCCACCAGGGCCGGAACAGCTACCCCGGGACACCCCAGAACTGGAAAATTTCACCTTTTTTTTTTTTTAAACAATGAATTTGTGAGAGTGATCCTGACTGTAAGAGTGCTTTGTTTTGCTTTGTTTTCTCAAATAGGGTTTCTAGGATATGGGAAATAGCTCCACAGACATAAAACATGGAATGAGATGCAGCCAGAGTGCTGGAGCAGAACCTGGATTCCAGTCTCGCCCTGTCCTCACTGTGTAGCTCTAGACTAAGTACCCAACCTCTCTGAACCTCGACTTATCCCTTCCTTTGAAATGAATGTTGCTAATGGATGATGGAAAATGTTAGCTACTGTGACATTATGTGTCAACATTGCCCAGTCTAATCTGAGTGTAGCCAGCAGTCGGTTTGAGTACCAACTCTGGACATGGAAAGGCAACTCAATGCTCCTGAAGAGTGGCCAGGACTCAGGAAGGGGCCCTGGGGGAAGCCTGGCCTCATACTGCTATAAATGTGCTCCTTAGATCAAAGATTGTAAAGTAAGGAGAGAGCATAGTTAAAAGCTTGGAGTCTTGGGGCTCCATCTTTATGTGAAAGAAATGTGAGGCTTCTGGATGAATCTGAGGAGCTTATCAGGAGTCGGATGAATATTTGCCATTATTTATCATGAAAAAGCGAAATCTAAGAATACAAACTGCAATGTCACTCAGCAGTGTCTATGTCTGACTGTTTCCCTGTTCAATACAACTAAGTCCATGTGCTTTGAATCTGTAGTATGCACTTGACTTTCATTTATTGCCCAAGGGTAGGCAATAAATGTACTTTGAAACCAGAAGACAGGAGGTTCAGAGAAGTTAAGTACTTTGCCCAAGGTCACACAGCCAATAGAGGAGCAGAGTCAGGACTAGAATCCAAGTTGTCCAGGATTTTGCTCTGTGCTCTTTCTGCTCTGCTCCCCAGAAACTGTGAGTCTTGGCTTTTTGGTTTTATAGCCACTTAGAGATGCAGGCTTGGTTTCCTGGATACCAGACCCTTTCCACCTCATGCATAAAACATCACGAATTACACATGAATAACTCATTAGGCCCATGTACCTGCTCAGGTAAAACCTGTTCTAAATGTATTAAAGAGGACCCCCTTCAAGTTTTCCTGAGGTAGGAACTATATGGAAAGTCTCTTAATGTTCCAACTGACTGTGGTAGAATGATTATTAATTGCCCCAAAGTATCTCGTATTTCTTTCCCCTTTGAAAACAACATTTTTAAGCAGATTTTTTTGTTGTTGTTCTCTTATGTACCATCTTGGCTGATCCTTGAAATTTATTAGTAGTTTCCAACTTTGCATATTTGGAGTATGAGGAAATAGCAAGCTATGATTTATTTCTATTAAAACATTTTAAGATAAACAACATGTAAGAACCACTATCTGTAAGAGGAAGCCCTGCTAGGGGCTATTTCCATGGGTTCTAGAAACAGAGGGTCTGAATTCCAGCTCTGCATTAACAACATACCATCTCAGGCCAACGGGTTCACCCCACTAAGCCTCAACTTTTCAGTCCGTAAAAGGGAGAAAACACCCACCATCTACTCCATGGGGCTGTAGGGAATGTTAACTTCATCATTACATTCAAAGCACTTGAACATGGCTTTGCATACTGTAAGTGTTTAATAAACACTTAGCTATTACAGGGTATGGCAAAATATGGTCCATGAACCAAATCTGGCCTGCCACATGGCTCATGGTTTCAGACTGATTATCATTTTAAAGAAACTGGAGCATCACAATAGCTAAGCTGTGGAACCAACCTAGGTGCTCTTCAACAGATGAATGGATAAATAAAATGTGGTCTATATACACAATGGAATATTACTCAGCCTTAAAGAAGAATGAAATTTGCTGGTAAATGGATGGAACTGGAGACTATCATGCTAAGTGAAATAAGCCACTCCCAAAAAACCAAAGGCTGAATATTTTTTTCTGATATGCAGATGCTAACTCACAGTAAGTGGGCAGGGCTAGGGAAAACAGAGGTACTTTAGGTAGAGGGGAGTGAGCCCTTTTCTAATATTTTATTTAGAGACAAGGTCTTGCTGCATTGCTCAGGGCCTCACTAAGTTGCTGAGGCAGCTTTGAACTTGTGATCCTCCTCCCTCAGCCTCCCAAGCCACTGGAATTACAGGCTTGCGCCACCACACCCAGCCTTCATATGACTTTAATGAATGTAAATGTGCCCTTCTGAACCATATGGCATTTCTTCTTAGACAATGTGGTTTCTGCTGAATTTGCATGGTACTGTGAGCTAGGGAAAGCTTCAGCCAGCTGAACTAAATCTTTCATCATGGAAAAATTAAACTTATAATTTAATAATTTAACTGGATAGAAGGGTAATGTTTCCATGTAGGCAAAACCCCCAAATTATAGGAAATTTAGCTTTAAAAATAATATCCACCACATTTTCTAACTATTAAGATCCTTTAAAGATATTGCATGCCAGAGATAGGTGGGAAGGACTGAAGGAAATTGCTAGAGTCATTGTTATCTTGTACAGCCAAGTTGGATCTTTCCTCTGGCACATTACACAACCATGACCTATAAACAGAGAGGAAGTTTGGGATGATGTGTGGCCAAAGTTAAGAAGGGATTTTTGCAAAGATCATCACAGGTGTATTCTACCTTTAAGTAAGATTTCATCAGCAGTTGCTATATCTAGCAGGAAATATGTAGTTCATGATCCCTTTTCTCATATCTGAGTTTATTATAATTTCCATCAGTCTCTTAATTTAAAAGTAAAATAGTAGCATGAAAAAGGAAAGTTCTTTGCTTTACCTAGAGAATTGGCACGACTTTCTTTTTTCTATTTTGACAGACTGGAGCAATTCTATTACCTGTTTTGTTTCAGCTACCAGGAAGCTCAAGGCCAAATTTTGAACACAAAGTAATAACCAAAGGGCCCAGCAGCCTGATGATACATCTTCTAGCTCCAACGCTTGGTCTTATTTTGATGTTCTAACTTTTACATTTTCTGGTGGGCCCAGTTTAGATTTTACTCTTTCACGTGTTTCTTATGGGTCAGGAGACCCACGTAATTAATTGTCCAATCCAGGACACTTTTCACAGGAGTGAAAATAAGAGCTATTAATAATTTCCCCAGGGGAACAGACATAAAGTGGGATTAACCTTACAAACCAAGACATGTGGGCATCTTATTATGTACAGGGTGGATCAAATGGAGAGTTAAAAAGTCAGGCACGGTGGTGCACCTGTGATCCCAGCTGCTCGGGAGGCTGAGGCAGGAGGAGCCCAAGTTCAAATCTAGCCTCAGCGACTTAGCGAGGCCTTAAGCAATTTAGTGAGACTCTGTCTCTAAATAAAATGTAAAAAAAGGGCTGAAGACATGGCTCAGTGGTTAAGCAGCCCTAAGTTCAATCCCCTATACCATTAATGAACAAACAAACAAAAAAGCAAGCAAGCATTTTAAGACAAATATCAGGCCTCCACCTGTAGTAACATATACCAGTTCAACCCAAAACTTGGGGAAAGCTACTTTTCTTACCTTTTTTTTTTTTCTTTTTGCTGTACCGTGGATTGAACTGAGGGCCACTCGACCACTGAGCCCCATCCCCAGCCCTATTTTGTATTTTATTTAGAGACAGGGTCTCACCGAGTTGCTTAGGGTCTTGCTTTTGTGGAGGCTGGCTTTGAACTCACAATCCTGCTGCCTCAGCCTCTGGAGCTGCACCTGCACTATGTATCTTCTATGACTTTTTTGATTTCAGGGCAGAGGGAGAATTCTAAAAATATGGCATAAAATTTCCAGAGACTAACTAAATACATTCTTAAATCACATCGATACTGTTAAAATGCTAAATAGAACAATCCAGTGTCCCTAGGAGACACATGTATCGGACCCTAAAAATGGAGCTTACCATGTATTCTAAAGGCTCATCCAACTGAGAAAAAGAGGATTCCCAGGGAGGAGGGACTGTTCCCCTCAAGATCCTTGTGAAACACGAAACCATGGGTCCTGATAACGGAGCCAGAAGAAACCACTTCCACCTTGTACAAAGTGAGCCCTCTGCTCTGAAGTTCTCTGAACAAGCTTTTGCCCTGAGATTGGGATGGGATTTTCTCTGCTTTGTGTCCCTTTCACTTTTCCAATGCACCCCCCCCCCCCAAGTATTCAGAAGCAGTCTCCTTTCCTCAATTAACAGGAGCACCCTAAAGAGCAAATAACTCGGAGGAGTTTCAATGGCACGATGTGGCTCTGACCCTCAAGGAGGTGGATTGTACTTTTCCCCCCAAGTCTCTCCCAGCACACAGCAAGGACAAAGGCCTCTAATTGAGGTCTTTAATGATAGGCTCTTAACTTCTGAATGGGAGGATCTTTGTTTCACTTTGAAGCTCAGACTCCTTTTGGTGAGAGCTTCACACTGGGGTGATTTTCTTTGTCTGCCCTTTCCAATTAGGGAGTGATTTATCTCTCTTCACTTTCCTCATTTCTTCAAGAATGGCTTTAAGACTTTAAAAAAAAAAAAATCCCAACACAAAACCAAACCAAAAGGTCACTTCTTTTGGAATGGAATATTCTGGAATCAGAGTTTAAGAAGCACTTATAAAGCATCTACTATTCGAAATATAGCAATACAGCACTTAGTATAATTTGGTTTCAAGGTAGGCACCTGATGAATTTTAATTCGTTAAAAATAATCACTGGATTTGCTGCTAACAGCAAAGGTCTTGTTGATGTTCATTGTTTGTTTTGTAGTTGTAGATGGACAGGATGCCTTTATTTTATTTGTTTATTTTTATGTGGTGCTGAGGATTGAACCCAGGGCCTCATACACGCTAGGCAAGTGCTCTACACCCTGAGTGACAGCCACAGCCCAACAGCAAATGTTGATCAAAAGACTTGATTTTAAACTTCAACAATACAGGCAGCTAGGATATATAGTTAGGTTTAAAAAAGTAACACGAGCCTCACTTTAAATTATGGGATACTGATTTCATATAATACACACAAGATCCGCAATCTATTTGAAAAGTCTGAATTGACACACATCAAATTATTTTTTGGCATATATAAAAAAAAGAAAAACATTATTTTTCAGCAGAAAGTTCTTAAGGGGGTAAGAAAAATGGTGTCAAAAACTTTCAAGTCATACCTTTTTGAATTTTTCTGAACATGAACACTATTTCTCCTACTATAAAAATGCAAAGTATGTGCTATGAGATATATGCTATGTAGAAAGTCTAATGTTTATTCATTTTTACCTATAGCTACAATGTTAGTGTTATGAACCAGTTTTGGGGCTTTTTTCTTCCTTGGAGACCATTTTGTGTGTGTGTGTATGTGTGTGTGTGTGTTGCTGGGGATTGAATCCAGGGCCTTGCGCATGCAAGGCAAGCGCTCTACTAACTGAGCTCTATCCCTAACCCAAGACTAATATTAAGCAGACAAGATACACATACTGCACTGTGAGCAAAAATAAATTGATCATTATTTATTATTTGTACCATAGAATATTTACTTAGACCATTGCTTATAAACCAGTGGATTATAGCTCTGTTATTTCTTGTAAATAAAATGCAGATTTTTCTTATACAAAAAACATATTGTCAACATTAGATTTGAGCAGCACCCAGCACAATTGTACCACTTTTACTCTAAAATAAACATTTTTTGTTTTTTTTGTACTGGGGATGGAACCCAGGGACACTCGACCACTGAGCCACATCCCCAGTCCTTTATATATTCTATTTTGAGACAGGGTCTCGCTGAGTTGCTTAGGGCCTCACTAAGTTGCTGAGGCTGGCTTTGAACTTGCCATCCTTCTGCCTCAGCCTCCAGAGCTGCTGGGATGACAGGTGTGCATGATGATGCCCAGATAGGATAAACTTTTATAGTCTGCTAGCTCTTCATTCTTTTTTTACTTCTCTCCACAACTGAGTTTGCTATCACTAATCAAAAGTGTTAAAAAAATAAATAAATGAGTACTTCAAGGCAGACTTGTTTTACATGATCCCAAAGTAGATGGGCTGGGTGCAGTGGTGCATGCCTTCAGTCCCAGCTACACAGAAGGCTGAGGCAGGAGGATCCCTTGAGCCCTGGAGCTGGGGACCAGACTGGGCAACAGAGGGAGACTTTGAATCAATCAATCAATCAAAGTCATTGATTTATACATCTGAAGCTACCCCTACACTGTGAAGACTCCTTGGGTTCCCAGTCTATATAGATGCAATGACAAATCCAAGAAGTGACATGTAAACCATTACTTCCGACATAAAGATATGATTTACTGTCTACTCCCCTGACAAACACATAGTAAATGCTGGAAAAAACCACAAGATCCATGGCCTTATTGGAAATATAAGTGCTAGCGAGGCTAGGCTGGCAGAGGCTGCAGGGTCACATCTTGAGAACTGAAAAGCAGGTCAACTCCCCACCTGGACACAGTCAGGCTATGGGATAGGAACCCCAGGAGTCTCACCTATAAATTTAGACTGATTCAAAAGGTAATTCCCTGCAGTGGAACATGCCTGTAATCCCAGCAGCTAAGGAGGCTGAGGCAGGAGGATTGCAAGTTCAAGGCCAGCCTCAGCAACTTAGTGAGGCCCTAAGCAACTCATTTATAGCAACTTATATATATATATATATATATATATATATATATATATATATATATATATATACTTATATTTATAGAGACCCTATCTCTATAAATAAAATATAAAAAAGGGCTGGGGATGTAGCTCAGTGGTTAAGCACCCCTGGGTACCAAATAATAATAATAATAATTATTATTATTATAATTATTATTATTACTATTATTCCCTGACCTGTGGCTCCAGGATATCTGGGGTCTGCTGCTCACAGCCATAAAGGATCCTGGGAGCCTTTGTGGCATCTCAGTGTTATTTAACTGAACTCTGGATGAATATGCCTTGTGTATGTTTTAAAAAGTTCCTTGTGCAAGTAAGTGTGCCCTCCATGAGCAAGCTGGCCCATGCTCCAGGTGGCACTGAGACCCACCTGACTGCCCAAACCGGGAAGCAGACCCACCATCCCAGGACTGCCAATTGCTTGGGAGACCAACCTAACACTGAAGGACCTGGGGGGCTAAATAAGGAGAAGATCGAGAGGTGCCTGGAGTTACCTGCTGACTATTTTGGACCATGTTCCTGTCAGCCTCCTGCTACCCCGCCCCCACCCCCCCACCCTTCCCCCCACCCCCTGGCAGTCAACGATAATTCTAGAGCTTACTCTGGTCGGTTGCACTCTCGGATGGCTGTTTTGATCCCTCCTCCGCATGTTCTTGAGCAGGTTCCAAAGTGACTCCAACTTCCCCAGGATCCATCAGTCGCGGGGACCTCCATTTCTTTGGGAACACAAAATCCATACTTGCAGTGCTGTATTTAATAAGGGCGACAGTGAGGGAGGGCTGGTGCCAGGAGTCACTGCAGGACCCTGTCTTCTTAAACATACCGTCCTTCCTCTCTCATCTCTTTATTCTTTATCATAGTTTATGAAATGCTGCGCATGTGCCATCTATGGGGAGCGTGAGCTCTGTGAGGATTTAGCCCTGTAAGGATCTTAATTTTAGGCTGGGTCTTCAGGTATAGCTTGCTTGTGGGGGAAAAAAAGCCAGTTGAGTGAGGGGCTGCAGGCTGGCAGGGCGACTCCAGTGGCCAGCTTTAGACTGCTTAAGTCTCCAGCTTGGAAAAATGCAGAGTGGACATGGGCAGGTGGTGGTAGGCAGGACAGGACAAAGTGAGCTTTGCATATGGACCTCCATTCACAAGGCCTCCGGTAAAATAGCAATGCTTTCCTGTTTTTCTCATCTTTATTTTTTGTACCAGGGATTGAACCCAGGGGTGCTTAACCACTGAGCCCCATTCCCAGCCCTATTTTGTATTATATTTAGAGACAGGGTCTCCCTGAGTTGCTCAGGGCCTCACTAAGTTGTTGAGGCTGGCTTTAAACTCACGATCCTCCTGCCTCAGCCTCCCAAATCTTATTGAGGCTCTAAGCAATTCAGTGAGACCCTGTCCAGCTCCCCTTGGATTTGAAAACCCAATTTTAATTCACCAGGGAAGAGGGAGGGGAAAAAGTAGTTACATGATTTCTATAAACTCACTTCAAGAAAATACTTAGGATCAGGAAGTAACAAAGGGCCCTCACAGGGTCCCCTAAAGTTGATTCCTTTGTTATTGTTGCTGCTGTTACTAAGGCTTCAGCTTCTGCAGCCTGGAGCAGGAGGGAGGCCATGATTTTAAAAGAATCATAAAAAATAAAATAGGGGCTGGGCTGGGGCTCAGCAGCAGGGTGCTTGCCTTGCACACGTGAGGCCCTGGGTTCCGTCCTCAGCACCACAGAAAAATAAACAACAAAAAAAATAAAGATATTACAAAAATAGAATTAAGTTAAACTCCTCAGCAGGACAGGGAGTGGCCCACGAGGACCCTCTGCCATTGTGGGGGTGGCAAGCCCTGACACAAAGGTCACCGAGCAGTGGACAAAGGAAGAGTGGCGGCAGTGGCTGCAGGAGGGTGACACCCCGCCGCTCTCTCAGATCTCTGGAGTGGAGCAGCCTGTGGCTGTGTGACGGATCTCAGGGGGACAGAGCCGCCTCTGGAGGGCGGAGGCAGAGGCTCCAGGCTGGGCAGAGCGGGGCCAGGGCGTCTCCATGGGAAGAGTGTCCCTGTCCACTGAAGGCCGTGGCTTGGCTGTTTGGAGGTGCAGCCCAGCCTGTCCCTGGCAGTCCCCGTCTCCTCCTTTGACCTGATCCCCTCCAGCGTCTGAGGACAGCAGACGTCCTTCTCCCTGGGCTGTCTGGCCAAGCTGCGGTGGCCCACGCTACCTGACATCACTGATCCTGTCTCTACTGTCACACTCCCTGGGGTGCCTGTGCACAAAGACAGGCAAGAGGGCAGCTGGGCCTGGAGCCCCCGCCCAGGAGGAGCTAACCAGGCCCAAGAGAGGACGGAGAATTCTAGAAGCACACTAAAGCATTTTGGAAACAAAAATCGAAATAAATCCTAATGGTATTTAACCCAGTATATCTAAAAACATTATTAATTCTACATGCAGTCAGTATAAAAATTACTTTGATTTTTCTATTTTATTGTCAACTATTGCTGTTAATCCCTTACCATGCCAAATCTAGAAATCAGACATTATCATAGGTATGTGTGCCTAGGAAAGACATTATATATATCACATGTTTGAAATGTTATATATGAATGTATAGACATATATGATATTGCTAATATATGTTTATATATTATATGTGTATGATGTATGTGTGTATAATTATACACACATATGTATGATTATATATGCACATATATGCATAATCATACACCTACCTAATATGTATAACATTATAAATATATATTACATATACATGCATATATTCCATGTATATACATGTTATATACACATATATATTTTATACACATAATATGCATGTAATATATGAATATATAGATGTAATATACATGTGATATATGTATATTCACACATATATTACAATTATAAATAATAAACATATATATTACAAATATTATGAATGACATACATAAATATTATATGTATACTTATGTGCATACACATATACTATATGTGATATAAGATATGTATGTCATATATGTATATGTGTGTATATGTATATGTATACATGCATATACTATATGCAACACATAACATCATAATAACATATATATTAATAATTATTGATGCTATAATAATCACATACAATATACCATCACATATAATATACCATATATCATCATATTATGTCTATCACTATATAAATAATAAATAATGTTGATATACACTCAGTACCACCCAATATCTCAAACACTTGCAAAGTATCAGGGAACCTAGGGCCTCACACATGTCCTGGGTCTGATGACAGAATGAGAGGCGGCCACTGCAGGAAGCTTTCTCTTGCCCTCTAGGGTCCACAACCTGGCTGTATTTTGCATGTCAGTGCACCCCAGACCAGACTGGCATTTCAAGTGCATGGTAGCCACACGTGGCCACACCCAGGACCAAGCAGCCTCGGGTCAAAGGTCAACAGATCAGCAGGCCTCTGCTGTAGCGGTGGCTCCTAGAAACTGGCTCTGTGGCCCAGGGCAGGGTGGGAGTCTGTGTCCACAGCTGGAAAGGGAGCCCCTCTGACCAGGCTGTCCTGGGTCTGATGACAGGAGGCCTTGGGAACAGCTGAGCACAGGGTGCAGCTTAGGTAGGATTGGGGTGCCGGTGGGCATCCACACTGACCAGGGCCGGGCACTGCTCTGAGCAGGTTGACTATCCCGGTTCCAAAACGCAAAACCCAGAAGGCCCCGAATCCCAGACTTGTTAAGGGTGGGCACGAGGCCACGGTCACGGTTCCCCACTGGGCTTGACGTGGTGGGTGCTGATCAGAACCAAGGGAGACCAGAAATATCGTGGACAACTGTCCTCAATCTGTGTGTCCAAGGTGCACAGGACCTGGGTCCCGTCACCAAGGTGCTCACTACGTGCATGTGAATATCCCACAGTCCAAGAAAACTCTGGAATCTGAGCCCCTTCAGACCTCCAGCCCTTCAGATAAGGGACTAGCATGACCTCCATTTCTTTTTTTTCCCTTAGTTGTAGATGGACACAGTACCTTTATTTTATTTATTTTTATGTGGTACGAGGATGGAACCTAGGGCCTCACACATGCTAAGTGTTCTACCACTGAGCTACAACCCCAGCCCCTAATATCCTCAGCCCTTTTTTATATTTTATTTAGAAATAGAGTCTCACGGAGTTGCTGAGGCTGGCTTTGAACTCGTGATCTTCCTGCCTCAGCCTCCCGAGCTGCTGGGATTACAGGCATGAGCCACATAATAGCTCCATAACTTGTCTAGTTTTTGTATCATATAAAGAGGCAATTTGCTTAAAACACAATAATTGGATTGAACCTGAACAAAATTCTTAACTAACACAAAATCAAGGTGAAATTCAGCCTTCCCATCTTGCTACCAGGAATCCAAAACAGAGAAAGAAACTCAGAGGAATAGGGTGATACAAGCTGGGGATGTTTGGGAAATATGTTTAAACAAAACAAAACAAAACAAAAACTGGCTGGGCACAGTGGCAATCACAGTGGAGCAGGCCTGTAATCCCAGCAGCTCAGGAGGCTGAGGCAGGAAGATCACGAGTTCAAAGCCAGCCTCAGCAACTTAGTGAGGCCCTAAGCAACTCAGTGAGACCCTGTCTCTAAATAAAATATAAAAAGGGCTGAGGATGAGGCTCAGTGGTCGAGTGCCCCTGGGTTCAATCCCCAGTATAAAACAAAAAAAACCCTCAAACTATTTACCAGGCAAATCCGACAAATCTTAATTCTATATGGGAATTGCCATTACATCATAACAAAGCTTTAAGTGGCTGGTGGATGGAACTAGAGCCAAAAAAAGTCAGCCTTTCTTAAAAGTGTCCCAAACTATTTAGCTGATATTTTATATCCATGCATCTATCTAAGAGGTTGGAAGGTAAATGTGGAGGCCAACTTCAATTCAAGGATTCTCTGGACTCAAAAAACAGGGTTAAAATGAAATGTTAATGGACTTAACAAGAGAGCACAGCAAATAAAGAGACATTAGTGAGTCATTCATCAAAATAACACTGTGTCAGCAGCCCAAGATGGATTACTACGGAGGGAGCAGGGCAGAGAGAACAGAAAGAAAAAAAAAATTAACCCAGCGGCAACGGGAGTTGGAATGCTGGCATGCAGACCGGAGACCCACACGGCCAATTCTGTGAAATCAACACTAAACAAGAAAAATCACAAGGCACTCCTATGCCAGCCTGGGTACCTTCTCCAGCATTTGCAAAATGCATGATCTTAAGAGTACCTGTACATCCCCACACCTTCAGTAAAAGCCGTTAGACTTGGCCACTCTTCTAGAATACTATTAAAATGGACCTATTGTGCTGGTACGGTGATGCACACTTGTCAGCCTGGCGGCTCAGGAGGCTGAGGCAGGAGGATGGCGAGTTCAAAGCCAGCCTCCGCAACTTAGCGAGGCCCTAAGCCACTCAGTGAGACCCTGTCTCTAAATAAAATACAAAATAAGGCTGGGGATGGGGCTCAGTGGTTAAGTGCCCCTGAGTTTAATCCCTGGTACAAAAAAAAAAAAAATGGGGAAGTGGGAGTAAAACCCTGTTATCAATTAAGATCCCTTTGAAGGAGCCATTCTGGGTCCTAATAATTCTACAAAGTAAAAGGAAAGAAGATGAATGAGAATGAAGAGTTATAAACGTGAGTAAGATAGCTAACGGGTAGAAGAACTACCTACATATAAAGACGACAAATCTCAGAAATAGAATCCAGCGACTGGATCACTGTCAATGCTAAATGCATTCATCCTTACAGAATTACAAAATAAAAAGAAAAAAAAAAAGAATCAGGATTTATCTCTCAAACTTTGTGCCACCAAATTTTGGGGGGGAGGGATGATGATATCACTAACTCATGACTCTGATTTTTCGATGCACACAGGACAGGAGGGTAAGTTAATCATACCCCTAGGTGCGTGGGACACAG
Source organism: Marmota flaviventris (assembly GCF_047511675.1). Classification (NCBI taxonomy): domain Eukaryota; kingdom Metazoa; phylum Chordata; class Mammalia; order Rodentia; family Sciuridae; genus Marmota; species Marmota flaviventris. The sequence continues at coordinate 161,000,214 of NC_092498.1, read as the reverse complement.
CTGTCCCCGGGCCACACAAGGAGTGGATTTCGTTTAGTTATTAACAAAATCACTGGGAACCATGACAAGTAGTAGCTCATGAGAATCTGGACTTGGATATGTACCAAGTGACATCATCTCTCCTTAAAGGGAACAGCAGAGGCTGGCAAGAGCCTGGTGTCACAGGAGAGGACAGAATCCGTTCTCTGCACCTCCTGATTCTGAGATGCTCCGTCAAGTTTGCAGTGCCGCTCTCAAAACAGAAAGCAAACAATCCAAAAAACACTCCTGCACACGGCATTAGAATTTCAGAATGGCTCAAATGAGAGAAGTGTTCAATTGGGAGACTGTCCCCACATGCAGGCAATAATGATCTCTGGTGTCAGGATCATGCCATCATGTGAGTCTCACATTTTCAAAAGCTCCCTGAACCTTTCTCTGCAGCCCCAGGGTGGGGAGAGGCAATGGGGGGTACTTGCCTTTCCAGGCTCACACTCAGTCCCGTCGGCCCAGGGCGTGTGCTGAGTCCGGCAGCCTTTGTGAGCCCCATCCACGTTATTGCACCAGAGCCGTCTACACTGCACCTGCTCGATTCAGTTGAATGAAGAGACAGTGGAATTAAGACAGAATCTTTCAATGAATGCTTTGCCAAAGGTATAGGGGAACTTGGAAAGGGATTTTTTTTCCTTCATTAAATGATGAAATAGTCCCAGGGTGATAACGAGCAGCCCTGAGCAGCCCTGTCTGCCTGGGAGGATAGAGTGTAGCATAAAAGGGGACCCACCATGCATTTGAGATATACAGATGAAGAGACTGAGGTTCAGAGAGACAAAGGAGCATGTGGGAATTGTGTGATGTGAGTTTGGTTGTTGAGTTAGGGAGTGATCAGATATGATTTGTGTTTCAGTTTGGCCTGACTCAAAGTGCATTCATGCATGTGTGTGTGTATGTCTCTGTGTGTGTGCTTCTACTAGGGCCATGTATTATCATGATCATATTATGAATCGTTTCTAAGGCTTTTAGGGGTTGTTAGAGGATAGAAGGTATTAGATAGTGTACAATATTTCAGACCTACACAAAGTATTAAAAAGTAACATAAAGCACTTCACAGAAGAAGAAATATGAATGGTCAAAAAGATACGAAAAAATGCTCAATATCTCTAGAAATTAGAGAAATGCAAATCAAAATTACACAGAGATTCCATCTCCCTCCAGTCAGAATGGCAATCATCAAGAATACAAGCAACAAAAAATGTCGGTGAGGATGTAGAGAAAAGATTCATTCATCCATTGCTGATGGGACTGCAAATTGGTGCAATCACTCTGGAAAGCAGTATGGAGATTCCTCAGAAAACTGGGAATGAAACCACCTTTGACCCAGCTATCCCACTCCTCGGCATATACCCAAAGGACTTTTAAAAATCAGCATACTACAGTGACACAGCCACAACAATGTTTATAACAGCTCAATTCACAATAGCTAAAGTATGGAACCAACCTTGGCATCCTTCAACAAATGAATGAATAAAGAAAATGTGGTATATACACATAATGGAATATTACTCAAACTTAAAGAAGAATGGAATTGTGGCATTTGCTGGTAAATGAATGGAACTGGAGATTATCATGCTAAGTGAAATAAGCCAGTCCCAAAAAAAAAAAAGATAAAATGTTCTCTCTGATATGCAGAGATAATGAAGGGAGGGAGAATAGAAGTTCACTGGGTTAGACAAAGGAGAATGAAGGGCAGGGAGGGGGATGGGAATGGGAAAGACAGTGGAGTGAATGGGATAGAACTTTCCTGTGTTCATATATGAGCACACAACCAGGGACAACCACAAGAATGGGATCCTAATTAGAATAAGATATACTCCATGTATGTATGATATGTCAAGATATACTCTACTATCATGTACATCAAGAAAGAACAAATAAAAATGAGCAAAAGAAAAAATAATAACATAATGGATACCTATGTACCCATTGCCCTGTTAAGGAAAGAAGAGTTCACAGGTAAGCTAAAACCTTTTGTACCCATCCTGGGTCTGTCTCTTCCTTGCTTCTTCTCTGCAGAGGTGACCCACTCTGATTGATGATGACTTCATTGGTCCCAAAGTTTTTACACAACAGCATAAAAATCTAGCAGTTACACAGCATTTAAGCTTCATGCAAACTGATTTTGATACATTCTGAAACATTGTTCTTCCTCTGAATACTATGTTTTAAAGATTTATTTTAGCAGGGCTGGGGTTGTGGCTCAGCGGTACAGCACTCACCTAGCATGTACAAGGCCCTGGGTTCAATCCTCAGCACCACATAAAATAAATAAATAAATAAAAATAAATAAAGGTATTGACAACACAACTAGAAAATAAAAAAATTTAAAAGAAAGATTTACTTTAGCTATTTCAATGCATACTTTAAAAAAAAAGATTTCTCTAATTTATATTTTTCCTAATTATTAAAATAAAACAAAATCAATCAGGCTTATGGTAGAAAAATTAAGAAAGAACTAAATATATACTCTGAAAAATAGGGAAAAAAAAGTCCCTCGAGCTCTCCACCCATTCCCTGTCACTTTTCCCCCTCTTTTGAGACTTGAAGACACACTCTATGCAATTATTCATCTTATTCTTTAACTTAAATTACATGAGCAGGAACATGTGTCTTGCGTAGATCATTTTCATCTGCTATGTAATATTCCACTAAATGGAGATACTAAAATATGCTTAACCTTTCTTTTGTTTAACACTTCAATGACTCCTTTTTTTTTTTTTTTTTTGGTACCAGGGATTGAACCCAGGGGCACTCAACCACTGAGCCACATCCCCAGCCCTATTTTATGTTTTATTTAGAGACAGGGTCTCCCTGAGTTGCTCAGGGCCTCACTAAGTTGCTGAGGCTGGCTTTGAACTCGTGATCCTCCCGCCTCAGAGTCAATGACTCTTAATTCGTGCCATCATGGGTAACATATAAATGGGTATTATTAAGGTAGAGTGACTCAAATTTTTAAATTATTTCCATGGAATCACTGTACTTCTTGCAACTTACTCTGCAACCTCTGAAGGGTCTCCCAGCAACACACACACACAGCCCCAAAGGGACAGAGCGGGACAACCCACAGGAGCACCATTCTCCTCATTTCTACCCAGTCACCCCTAGGTGATATCACTGGTCCAGATATTCACGGCACAAACCACAGCAGCCCGGTGAACAACCACCAGAAAAGATCTGAAGCTCCAAGTGGACCCAGGACCCAAGGCTGGCAAGCTAGGAGGAGCAGCCAGGTCTGCCTCCTGTGTCATCTTTACTGAATCGCTGTAAGTCACTCGGACAAGTCGGAGGAGGGCATGAGAGAAGACAAGGAGAGAGAAACACCCAAGCTCTGGGATTACCAGCTCTGCCCCTGCACCCCCTGGGAGCCCCACCTCACACTTGCAATAGCATGTCCCTTCTGGCCAGTCAGGAGGGGAAAATAAGAGATGCCACAGGGCGCCGACGTATGGAGCATGACTGATACCATCAGCACAGTGATCCCCCTAAGTGCCAACTGCATGTTTGACTGTCCTTGGGCTGAGTGAGAAGCTAACGGGAAGCCAGGCAGAGCAAGACGTCCCAAATCTGATGAGGACAGAAACAGCCCCAAACACTTACCATGTAGGGGCACACCTGGGAACCAGGGCCAAAGATGAGCTCACATTGCTTATTCACGTTGTAAAGGAGGCCAGGTAGCTGGGGAGGCAGGGGGTAGGGTCTGGATTCGGGTTCGTTAAGCAGACACTCGCCATACCCGGTGCTGCAGGAAGTAGAGACACACAGAAGGTAAGAGGAGGGACTGACAAAGGTCCCCTCAATGTGGAGGCCACACCCCAGTCCAATGAAGAGAGGACAGTTCCTTTTTGATCTTGGCTTTCTTCTTCTTTTTTATATTCTTTTGGTACCAGGGATTGAACCCAGGGGTGCTTAACCACTGAGCCCCATTCCCAACCCTATTTTTTATTTTATTTAGAAACAAGGTCTCACTGAGTTGCCTAGGGCCTCATTAACTTGCTGAGGCTGGCCTCAAACTCCTGATCCTTCTGCCTCTGCCTCTGGGATTACAGGTGAGTGCCATCAAGCGCAGCCGGCTTTATTCTTTTCATCCATCTTAAGTCCAGAAGTTGGAGTTGTATCCTTGGTGTATACTTCTAGAACCAGATCTACATACAACATACAGGAAGTATGAATATCTTAGGGCACTGGTTGCATTTGGAGGCAGTTACCAGCTTATTTTTTGATCGTCTTCCCCAAAAGACTGTAAGCTTCTTACAGTCGAAGGCAGGAAGACAGTGTCTCCTTCATTCAAGTACAGGGCCCGGTCCACAGCAGCAGGTGCTTAATAAGTGTTTGCCAAAGGGATGAGTAAGGAAATCAGTGACTCACAGAAAGAAAACATCCCCTGACGAAGAGGAAAAATGGAATCCTCCAGTTCTTTCACTTTATTTTTTTTTTTGCAAAGGATGTTTTCCCTGTTTTGGGAAAGTGTCACCCCTGAGTTCTGATGAAGAAATCCACCCATTCCCTGTAGTTGCAGAAACCTGGGGTTTTTGCTTTAACTTTGGTGCTTTTTGGTAACTGGGAGAGAAGACCAATATATTTGTGACATTGGGGCAATTTTATAATGAAACTGGATCTTTGAGCAGCTGAGACGGAAGTTAAAAATAAATAATTAAATAAACTCAGGAGGCTGAGGCAGGAGGATCATGAGTTCAGAGCTGGCCTCAGCATCTAGGCCCCAAGCAACGTAGGGAGACCCTGTCTCTAAATAAAATCTAAAAAGGGCTGGGGATGGGGCTCAGTGGTTGAGTGCCTCTGGGTTCAATCCCTGGTACCAAACAAACCAACCAACAAACAAAAACAGGAAAAGGAAAGACAGATAAAAAGGGAAGGGGAGTGGTAAGGAGAGTAGGAGAGACACGCACCCTCCATTCAACCACACGGAGGCTGCTCCAATTTCTACCCCCTTGGGGATCATCTCCTGATCCCGCCCTTCCTGTGCCCAGGTCACTAAGCTACAGGTGCAGAGATGTGGGTGGCTTTCGTTCGGGCCTTTACAGGGCCTCTTCCCAGGTGGCCACACATGTCCAAGCCCAACTGGGGTTCCCTTTCAGACCCCAGGCTCCTCCTCGGCTCTGCCCTGACCTTCTGAACACTGGCTAGGAATCTGCCCCAGGAACCCGGTTAAGAGAAAGTGGCGTCTTACTCCAAAAACTCGGTGATGTATTTCCGACTGCACTTGGACCACATCCAGGGGTTGGTGTAGAAGTTCAGCGTCGGCGCCATGACATGCTGGGGGCTCTTGACGCCCTCTTCTTTACACTTGTTGTTGTCGTCGTGCGGCATGTTGAACCTAGGGGACACCAGGGCGGGCGCCATGAGCACCGAGGCTACTGGGTTATGGATCAGAATTGGAGTCCAGGGCAGCAGAACAGATCTGAAGCTACCTGAGATGGGGTGGAGAACACGACAAGCTGGGCGCAGTGGTGCCCACCTGTAACCCCACCGGCTCGGGAGGCTGAGGCAGGAGGATGGCGAGTTCAAAACCAGCCTCCGAAAAAGCGAGGCCCTAAGCAACTCAGTGAGACCCTGTCTCTAAATAAAATATAAATAGGGCTGGGGATGGGGCTTAGTAGTTGAGTGCCCCTGGGTTCAATTGCTGGCATCAAAAAACTAAAAAACAAAAATAAAAAATAAAAATTCTGAAGCCCAAGCTTTCTAATAAGGAGCTGACTGTGAGTCTTGGCATCTTCTGTTTTGGGCCCCAGATGACAAATGATACACCTGGGCAGGTAGGTCATTAAAAAGGTCTGTAAAGTGGGTGCCCATTTTCATGAAAGAAAATGATGATCATGGAGACCAGAGGCATGCAGATGGAGCAGGCGGGACTCAGCGATGGCAATAGTCTTGTGCTCTGTGCCAAGGTCACCATATGGGGGCTGGCTTGATGAAAACCGGCACAAAGCGTTCTTAAACTAACCCAGGTTCTGACCCCAGAAGGCCCTGAGGACCGCCCCCGTCCTCCTGGGCCTGGGAGGGAACCTGGCAGCTGCATGAATACATACTTGCCATTCTTGGCTTAGTCAGAGGAAGGGGGCCGGGAATGATGGTGTCCCTCACTCCAGAGGCATCCATTGTACAACCAGGAAGTGTTCAAACCTCAGCTTGCTTCTCTGTGGTGCAAGGTAACTGGCAGATAATCCTATCCCATCATGAAATCAAGTTTACTTAATGAAATCAAGTTTACTTCATCATATGAAATAACAATTTGTTTTTATCCAGATGCCAGACACATTTGCTCGTGGCAGGGGTTAAATTATAGTAAATATTTATGGAACCCTGGTTAAATAGTAAGAGCCAAGTCTTTTCAGGGCTGGGGTTGTGGCTCAGTGGTGGAGTGCTTGTCTAACACATGTGAGGCACTGGGTTCCATCCTCAGCGCCACATAAAAATAAATAAATAAAATAAAGGTATAGCTGGGTGCAGTAGTGCACCCCTATCATTCCAGCAGCTTGGGAGGCTAAAGGAGGAGGATCTCAAGTTCAAAGCCAGCCTCAGCAACTTAGTGAGGCCCTAAGCATTTCAGTGAGGCCCTATCTCTAAATAAAATACAAAATAGGGCTGGGGATGTGGCTCAGTGGTTAAGTTGCCCCTGGGTTCAATCCATTTTACCAAAAAAAAAAAAAAGTATAAAAAAGTTTATAAAAAAGACTTGCAAATCTGCACATTTCCCTATCCACGAGGGTCCTGGAATCAGCCCCCACAGACACACAGGGATGACTGGGCTATTACCCACATTTTGCTGATGAGGAACTGAGCCACAGAGAGGTCTAATGACTTGATGAAGGTCAAAGGGGACCGAGGGGAGGGGGACTGAAATTGGAATTTCTCAAGGAGTCCTTGAGGTTCATGGAGGTGCCTTAGGAGCCTTCAGGGCAGAGAAGATGCTGGGGACTGTCACAGCGGCTACCTAGAAAGCCATGGCTCTTTATGTTCTCAGTTAGTTGTCATCTGGAGCTCTCCCTTTCAGGATGAGGAATGTATTCTTAAAATACGATTGAAAGGTCTTCATTTGAAGATACACCCACTGCTTCTGAAGCTTGGAGATACCTGTGTGTGCCTGTGGGCATCTTGATCTGTGTGAGCGCACTGCCCACAGGTGAATCCAGAAAACACCTGCACGAAAAGCTTGCCGATTGTATAACGTTAGCTCTAAAGTCAGCGTCTGACACACAAATAGACATGTGGGGATGTTCTACTAATGGCATCGATTGAGAAAAGTTATTTTCCAAATATAGAGGGTAAGTGATTTGATTATTATAGAAAGAAAAAATTGCAGATTGAAAATCAGACCAATTTCTAGTCAATTCACATTGATGAGCCCACATTCTAACCGGGCTCTGTCTCTACAGAAACAAAAGGGAAGACCCATTTCATTATAGCCAGGTGCTTGGAGGCCTTGATTAGGAAATGACTGTTTTCTGCATATCCTGGCTCACTCTCTTCCCTGAAAGAGGGACATTACAGTCTGCAGGTGCTTCCTGTCTCAATTACAGCTATGCATAGCTCAATGAAGAAGTGAGCTGGACTCGTAAAAATCTTGGGGGCCAGGACAGTGTCGGGGACCCTTCTAGACCAAGACGTGGTCCTGAGGGAAGTGGAAAGGCCCTGTTCCCCCAGTTCCCAGAAGGAAAATCTGTTATTAGATTTTGCATACCAAACTGGAGCAGTTTTACTGAAAACACAGAAGCTCTTGTGGTTTATATGTGAGGTATCCCCCAAAAGCTCATGTGTGAAACATGCAAGAAGGTTCAGAGGAGACATGACTGGGTTGTGAGAGCCTTAACCCAACCAGTGAATGGATCCCTGATGGGATTAACTGGGTGGTGGCTGGGGGCAGGTGGGTGTGGCTAGAGGAGGGGGCATTGGGGGCGTGGCTTTGGGGTCTCTATTTGTCTCTGGAGAGTGGAGTCTCTCTCTGCTTCCTGATCACATGTGAGCTGCTTCCCTCCACCACACTCTTCCTCCATGATGTTCAGTCTCACCTGGAGCCCAGAGAAATGGAGCCTGCTGTCTGTGGACTGAGACCTCGGAAACCCTGAGCCCCCAAATAAACTACTCCTTCCCCACTGTTGTTCTGTCAGGTCTTTTAGTCGCAGCAGTAAAAAGCTGACTAAAACACAAGCTCTGGCTGAAGAGGGTTCGGTGCACTGTGTTCCTTTAACTTTGGAAGTCAAGGTCACTTCTCCCAACTAGGTTCAAAGTTCTTTAACCTTGAAACTCTACTGTGACATGGAAAGTGACTCACATACCCTAACATCAAGCAAAAGCTCACAGAAGCCAAGGAATGCAAGTTGTAGGTGACTCCGAATTAAATGACATTATTGAAGTGACACTTACACGTGGCCCAGTTCATGGGCTATGGTGAACGCTGTACTCAGTCCACTATCTTCACTGATAGAGCAGCTTCTGTAGGGATCACAGATGGTTCCCAGTTCAGCAAGACCTATTAGAAAGGGGAAAGAAAAGACCAACAAGGACTTACTTTAAAGAGCAATTGTGACTTAGAACAGAAACGTGTAGCAAACTGTTTTAGCCACAGAGAATATGAATGGAGGACTCACCTAAGGTGTCACATTTGTCATGAGCTCTGCAGATGTCCTGTCTGAAAGCAAAGCAGACTTAGGCCTTGATGACACCAAAGAGCAAAGGTCAACACAAGAAAATACTTCAGAGGGTTCTAGGCATCACAGTACCACATGCTACAGTGGGGGGTAAGTGTGGGGGCTGGGGGGAGGTTCGCTCCCCAAAAACAAACTAATAAGACCCAGGTTTTACAATGCAAACATTTTGGGAGGCAGTGATTCAGGATTAACAGCTACATTAAGAAGATTGCTCCTGCTGCCTCTCTAGCCAGGACTTCCCCAATACCCAGCATAAGTGATTGTAACTTGCAAAAAAATGTTTTGGTACCAAGGAGTTCTCAGGGGCTCTTAACCACTGAGCCCCATCCCCAGCCCTATTTTGTATTTTATTTGGAGACAGGGTCTCACTGAGTTGCTTAGGGCCTCGATAAGTTGCTGAGGCTGGCTTTGAACTTGGGATTCTCTTGCCTCAGCCTCCCAAGGTGTTGGGATTACAGGCCTGCACCAACACACCCACGAGTGATTGTAATTTTATATATAATTTGTAAACATTCCTAAAAAAGTGCTAAATGCTTTTCACTTAAAGGAGCACCCCCACCCCCCGCAAAAAAAAAAAAAAGCCCTGGTTCAATCACCAGCACTGTGCAAAATTTAAATAAATAAAAAGTTTTTGAAAAATCCAGTGTACGGCACAATGGATGGGAGGTATGTTTAGGCCAGCAACTCTCTGTTATCCTGTGCAATGTCTTAAACACTTTTATTTATTTATTTTTTGGTCCTGGGGATTAAACCTAGGGGCACTTTACCACTGAGCTATATCCCTAGTCCTTTTTAATATTTTATTTTGAGACAGGGTCTCACTATGTTGCTCAGGGCCTCTCTAAGTTGCTGAGGCTGGCTTTGAACTTGTGATCCTGCTGCCTCAGCCTCCTGAGCCACTGGGATTACAGGCGTGAGCCACTACACCCTGCTCTTTTGAGACAAGTGCTACCATGTAAATATAATGCATCCATTAAAAAATAAATAGAAAGAAGACCAATAGAGCAGAGGAAGGAGATCACAGGGAATCGAGAAGGGAAAGGAAAGGGGGAGGGCTGGGAATTGAAATGGAGAAAATTATGTTATATGCATTTATGGCTGTTGAACCCCACTATTATGCATAACTATAATACACTAAAATTTGGGGGGATTTCACATTTTTAAAAAACCCATATTTCACTGGATATGGTGGTGTATACTTATAATCCCAGCAGCTTAGGAGGCTGAGGAAGGAGGATCGCAAGTTCAAAGCCAGCCTCAGCAACTTTGTGAGGCCCTAAGAAACTTAGCAAGACCCTGTCTGCAAATAAAATATATATTTTTTAAAAAGGGCTGGGGATGTGACTCAGTGCTTAAGTGCCCCTGGGTTCAATCCCCCATGACCCTCCCCCAATCCATATTTCTAGCTTCTTACAAAATCATGGGACTCTGATCCGAGTCACCACAACCTGCTTCATCTGAACAGCAGCTGTCCCCTGTATATAAAGGCATTGACTTTCAGAGCTGCCTAACAAATTGACTCTTAGCTGGCACCTCCACAGGAGTCGTTCTCAAGGAGGGGTAATTCTTCACCTCCTCCCTCCTCCCCAGGAGGATGCTGGACAGTGATTAGAGGCACTGTCACCATTGAGAAGACGAAGTGCCACTGATATGTAGTGAGCCAAGGGCAGACGTGCTACTAAATGTTCTGCAGTAGTCAGGGCACCCCATAAGGGATTATCTGGTCCAAGACATCAATAGCATCTAAGTTGAGAAACGTCCTACAAAGGTTGCTCTAGATGACCCCATCCCGTCAGCCTGACCTGAACAGAGAGATTGGAGGAATCAGAAATCCACATACCTGGTTACGAGCACAGCTGTATCATGCTGGATTCCACCTGGATAGTTCTTGGAATGTTGCCACTGGCAAAAATTTTTTAATGTCGTCTGGGCATTAAAAGATATGGAAGGTCCTTCCTAAATACAGAGAAGAATTACGGTTGGTCTCTGCTAGCAATACCAATCAGAGATGCCATTTCGGATACAGATAGAAGAAAGAAGAAAAAAAAACGTGATTACCTGTTCATTATGAATCACAACTAAGTTCACAATAACAATATTAATTAAATTTCCAATACTTGGGTCTTTATAGATAGAGGCTACCTGCAACCGAGATAAATTTTTCAAAGTTAATTGTGAACTCTCTGTAAGCAATAAGCAATTCACTTCTTAGGTTGGATTCCATCTCTTTTTTATGTTCCATGACATATACACATTCTGTTGTTCTGAGTTTTCATTCATTCAACATGCATTTATTGAAATCTCTTTGTGAATCCACAGATGGCACTTTTAGATAATAATGAATTCAAACAGGTTTAAATGCCAAATGGTATTTTCTCTCGAAACTGTATTGCTGCTTCACAGTTCTCTGTACCCAAACATTTGGATATTAATTTCCAATTACCGTCTCTCCTCCCATCTGAAGTCCTGGATCGCTAACTTAACAAAATCACAATGGCTAACTTACAAAATTACCTCCGCTAATAACTGTGGTTCTTTATGCTTATCACCCATCTGCATTCTCAAGAACCTGAGAAACCTGCTTTTGTTTTATTTTGCTGTAATTAATTATGAGGGCGAGCATTCACGGAGTGCTTATTATGAACTAGATCCTTGCTGAAAAACTCCATAGGCGTTTGCAATCAGTCTGCATAGCAAAACTCTGGGCTGGTTACTATGACAATCTCCGTGCAACTGATGAGGAAACCAAGCCTCAGAGAAATTGAATATACAGTGGTGAGTGGCAGAGCCAGAAATCTCAGTCTAGGCCAGCTGTGTGTATCATCAAGATTCTCATTACATTTCTGAAATCATGGCGTAGATATGGACTTGGGGCTGTGGAAGGTTGGTTTTCTTCCTCTGGTCATGAGAGAGCTGGGGCATATGGGACTGAGCAAGGGGAGGGGGTGAGAGAGTGAGGGGTGGCAGGGTTGGGGCAGCATGGGGGAATGGTCCCCAGCCATGGGGTGGGAAGGGGAAAACCTAATGCAACATTCCCAAACATGTTCTTTCACACTCATCTGTGGAATTTATTAAAAATAGGTTCCGGCCAGGTGCAGTGGCACTGGCCTATAATACCAGCAGCTCAGGAGGCCAAGGCAGGAGGATCGTGAGTCCAAAGCCAGCCTTAGTAACTTAGTGAGGCCCTAAGCAACTCAGTGAGACCCTGTCTCTAAATAATACATAAAAAGGGCTGGGGATGGGGCTCAGTGGTTAAGCACACCTGGGCTCAGTCCCCAGTACAAAAAAAAAAAAAAAAGTAGGTTCAGGTAAATTAGGGTTAGTCTATAAAGAGGAATGTCAAGCTAAGGCTAAAAACGAGCTAGACAGATCTATCTGGGCTGCTATGGAACAATCCCTATTAGTTCAAGATAATAGCAATGTGTTAAACTCATGAGATGCTCCTTTTTTGTATAAGGTGAAAAAAAAAATTGCTCAGTTGTTTCTCCATATCCAGGGCGGTTGACTCCAGGACTTTCAAGGATACTAAAACCCGAGGATGCTCAGGTTCCCTCACATAAAATGGTATAATTTTTGCATCTAACTTCTGCATATCCCCTAAGCTTTAAAAGCAGCTTCAGATGATTTATAGTTTCTTATAATGTTATATGCTATATAAATAATTGTATTGTTCAGCGTATAATGACAAAAAAAGTCTATATGTGTTCAGTACAGTTCAATTAGTTTTCCAAATGTTTTCAATCCACAGATGCTGAATCTATAGCTACAGAGGGCCAACAGTATATGCACATATTTGCATAAGTCATTAGCTTAGGTACATATCCAGCGTTAGCCTGCCCAATGTGGTGGCCAAACACCCTATGTGGCTACGGAGCACTTTAAAGGTGGCCAGCCCAAATGGAGATGGGCTGTGAGCATAAAACAAGTTGGTGTAAAAAACAAAATCAATAAAATCTCACTAGTAATTTTTGAAATGATAATATTTAGATAAGACAAATTATACTATTAATATTAGTCTCACTTCTTTCTCTTCTAAAAATAATGCCTCTTAAAACATGTGAAATTAAATATGTGGCTTTTATTGGGCAATGGTCAGGGAACTTGCATGGAAAACTTATTTTCTAACAATAGTTTGAGGTTTCATTTGTTTTTTTTTTCTTTCTACATTTTTTATAAGAGCATTATGATTATACATAGTATTTGGGTTCCTTTTGATGAAATGATATATATAGGGAATGATTTTTTAATCATGCAAATTTAGTGTTTTTAATTCAATCCAATTTCAATGGGAGAAGAAAAATAGATTCCCAGGATTCGCCCCAGGGCTACTTAATTAGACTACTGAATGTAACAAAAGCTCATGGGTGACTCTGATTCACAGCCAGCAGCACCCAGAAGGACTGAAGAAACACACCTGGCTGAGCAAAATTCAGAAATCAGATCGTGGATTTAGGGAAGTAGACAAGATAAAGCCACTTGCAACATCTAAGCCACTTGCTAGATTTACCTGACCGTGGTCAAGTGACCTAACTCCTCTGAGACTCAGCGTGCTTATCTGTGAAATGAGTACGTAATTCCAACTAGCGAGATACCAGCAGAGTCAGCAATTAGGCCTCTAAACTAAGAAGCAAAGTCTCTAACACAGAATAAACACTCCACATTAATAACCCTTGTCATCACCATACAAAGGCAACCAATGAGCCATCTCAGGTTCCCTTCGGGCACTTGCCTGAAAGGTTGAAATGCCAGCCCTGAGTAACCCTCCAAAGCTCTGGGGGGAACCCATTCCCCCAGGGTGCATTTCAAGAGCTCTTGAATGACCTTCTTCTGAGCATACTTACAATTGACATTAACGTTAGAACATAGTGTTGCAGGTCTGCTCCGTGGTATGATACCATCCTGTGGTCCGCGACCACCATCACCTCTACAAACCGTGGGTAGGATAAGAAACGTTTGTTTCTTCTGTGCGTCCTCCTTTCCCTCATGCTGTCTGTCTTGTTCCCATAGGCAGAAATCGCCTTGGTGGCCAAGCCACCGTTCAACACTGCCAAATCATCAGACAGGCTAGTGCTCCTCGCTTTCCGTTTTCTTGTCCTGGTTTTCCTCCTGTCTTTACTGTGACTGCTTCTGTGATCTGTAACAAATTGAATAGAGTGCATTACACGACAAGCCACATCCATTCCATATGGAGAATTTAATTTGAAATGTGGCCAGCCCAAATGGAGATGGGCCATGAGCATTAAACAAGTTGGTGTAAAAAACAAAATCAATAAAATCTCACTAGTAATTTTTGAAATGATAATACTTAGATAAGATTTTTTTTTTTTTAATACAAATCCGGGCATGGAGGTGCATGCCTGTAATCCTAGTGGCTTGGGAGGCTGAGGCAGGAGGATCGTGAGTTCAAACCCAGCCTTAGCAACTTAGTGAGGCCCTAAGCAACTCAGTGAGACCCTGTCTCTGAATAAAATACAAAATAGGGCTGGGGATGTGGCTCAGTGGTCGAGTGCCCCTGAGTTCAATCCCTGGTACAAAAAAAAAAAAAAAAATTAAATTTGAAATGACTTAAAATGCTGCCTCTGGACTCAGATTTGATATAAAACTTGATTGGCCCTATGTCGTATTGTCTTACAGAGAGCAGCCTCTATAGGTACAACTCAGTTTGCAATCTCATTTAAATGACTGAGGGTCTGAGATTAGTTTCCCTGGGAAGCTACAATAAATGTACACTTAAGATATAGAAAACCAGGGGCTGCGGTTGTGGCTCAGTGGTAGAGCGCTTGCCTTGCACATGTGAGACTTTGGGTTTGATCCTCAGCACCACATAAACATAAATAAGTGAAATAAAGGTATTGTGTCCAACTACAACTAAAAATAAATATTAAAAAAAAAAGATACTAGAAAACCAGGCTTGAGTTTAGGCAAACAATGCGCAAGATTCCTTCCACTGGGTACCAGAAGCCTTGCTGGGATTTGAGAGGTTCTCCCTCATTGCCTCATAGTTCTTGGCCCTAAGTATATCATTGCCATAGATATAGTTAGGGCCAAGAACACAGCTCCAGGGCTCTAAAGAAGGGAAATGGAGATGTTTCATAGGTAGATCACTTTTGATACTCAATGACATGTTAGATAGAAATCTGACAGGTGGGCAGGCCAGGAGGCAGCGCCGAGGAACTATAGAAAATACCTACTGCTGTATTCTATTACCTTTTTAGATCACTGGAAATAGAAGAACACAGTCGGTGGAATCCAATGCCCCTGAAGTTTTAATTAGTGGGTTCAGGGCTGAGTTAAGGAAGGAGACTAAAGTCTGAGTGCGTGCAGGGGTCTACAACGTTAGACCAGCTCTGCTCACTGCCGGCTCCTGCCTGGGCCTCTTGGGTTCCCACAGTCCTGCTGCTCAGAGCGTGGTCTGTGCACCAGGAGCTCAGGCAGGACCTGGAAGTGGATGAAAATGGGATTTTTCTGTTCTACCCCAGACCTGAGTCTCCACCTTGCAGGATCCCCCAGTGACTTGTATTCATACTGAGTTTTGGAGAAGACCTATCCAATTTTCACACCACCCACCACACACAGTCCACAGAGTGTAGGCACAGAAGTGCCTGTCTGGACCCACTTTGAGTAAAAACAAAATTTCATCAGTTCTCTTGCACATCAGTTCATCAATGTGCTTGAGAGCTTTAATGGCACTAGCTTGGAGTCTAGATTAAGCAACAGAATTGTACAAGGAAGAAACACACTTAGGTGGCTAAGACCTAAGGAGCAGAATTTGTCACCCCAATACCAAAATATACAGACAAAAAAGTAAGTGGTTGACTATTTGAAGGGGCCAAATATTTCACCAAGATAACCAATTGCTAAACCGATCATTTGAGTCTAGCACATACACGTTGCTAAATCAAACATAAACACTTGAGCATTTGGGTGATAATGTGAATAGTGAGATCTGTCCAACCTGTCAAATGGATGATGCGGATCCCAAGTATGGACAAAATGACTGGCCTGAAGCTGGATGTGACATTGGTTTTACTTTCAGTCTCTTTTAAGGATATTTCACATATGTATACCAGTGTCATAGGGCCAATCAGTTGTCATTCAAATTTGAAATCATCAAATGAATATAGAATAGACACTAACTAGGTTTTTTTTTTTTTTGTACCAGGGATTGAACCCAGGGGCGCTTAACTATTGAGCCACATCCCAGCCCTTTTTATATTTTATTTAGAGACAACAGGATCTCCCTCAGTTGCTCAGGGCCTTGATAAATTGCTGAGGCTGATTCTGAACTCATGATCCTCCTGTATCAGCCTCCTTTTGCCCCCGTGCCCCAAGCCATTGGGATTACAGGGGGGGTCACCAGGCCTGGCATCTTCTTTCTTAATACAGGTATTCACACCTATAAATTTTCCTCTAAACACCACTTTATCAGCATCCCACAAGCTTACGCATTTTGTGTCTTCATTTTCATTTATCACCATATATTTGTCTTAGGACCTAGCATGTCATCTGTTCCGGAGGTTGCTCCGTGTAGACTTCAGAAGAATATACATTTTGCTGTCGTTGGATTGGATATATTATAGCTGTCTGCTAGACATACCTGGTGTACAGCCTGTTCAAATTTTCTGCATACATGTTTATAACTACTGTACCTTCCTACTAAACTGACCCTTGCTTGTTTGTTTGTTTTATTTTTGGTATCAGAGGTTGAACCCAGGGGCCCATAACCAAGAGCCATATCCCCAGCCCTTTTTATATTTTATTTAGAGACAGGGTCTCGCTAAGTTACTTAAGACCTCGTTAAGTTGCTGAGGCTGACTTTGAACTTGTAATCCTCCTGCTTCAGCTTCCCAAAACACTGGGATTACAGATGTGCACCACCATGCCTGGTTAAGCTGTTTTTTTTTTTTTTTTTTTTTTTTAAAGACAATATACCACCAAGTTTGTGAAAGTAATAATCCTTAATATCCTAGGTAAATATTTTGGATTAGTCTGCTCTCTGTTGCTATAATAAAATGGTTGAGGCTACATAATGTCTAAAAAAATGAAGTTTGCTAGCTCACAGTTTGTGGGGCTAAAAGTCTGACACTGGACACCCCATTTGTTTGGCCTTCAAAGAGGGCCACGTGGCAGATGGCATCATGGCAGAAGCACAGGAGAGAGGTGTCACAGGGTAAGACAGGAAGCCAGAGAGCAGAAAGCGATCAAGCCCACTCTTTTTTGACAACTTATTCTTGTGAAAATCACCTGAGTTTTCATGAGAACTACCTCACTCTGTTCTGAGAGCAGAGCAACCAACCACCTAACCTCTTCTTCCTAGCCCCTACTATTTAAAGGCTCCGTTGCCTCTCGAACTGCCACATTGGGGACCAAGTCCCAACATGTGAATCTCTGATGCAAGTCCAAACCACAGCATAGTCTGATTTGACAGATTAGATTGATTCAGAAAAGGTACACTTATCATGGGGAAACATACTTGGGAAAATGTTGCATAGAATTCATTCTTTTTGGGGGGTGGGAGGGTCCCAGGAATTGAACCTAAGGGCACTTAGCCACTGAGTCACATCCCCAGCCCTTTTTTAGACTTTATTTAGAGACAGGGTCTCACTGAGTCGCTTAGCACCTCACTAGGTTGCTGAGGCTGGCTTTGAACCTGTGATCCTCCTGCCTCAGCTCCTGAGCCACTGGGATTACAGGTGTGCGCCACTTCGCCTGGCAGAAGCAACATCTTCCAATACATAATACTCCCCAGTCTTTTATCTAATGGATTAGAATCATATTTATTGACCAAATTAGCCCAACTAATTTCTAGCACAGTAACTATTTTTGCAAGTAATTTTAAATTGAGCATTAGAAATGGCATAAAAATAGCTACTATATCTTAGATACCTACTCAAAGTCCTTTCCCCTGAATAGAATCATAATAACAGAGTATAATTTCCACCACGGGACCACAGACTGTTAGGATAAAAAGAAAGTCATCTACTTTTTTCGTTAGTGACCTTTTAGCATAATGGAATCGGGCTAGTGTTTCAGGAATTTACAAGGTCACTTTGCTAATCGTTTTATAAGACCCGACTAAATAATAAAATTTCACCCTTGTGGAAATCACAGCACGAATGGTCTAGGTATCCTTGCTCATCTTTGTTTCCCTCTCTACATAGCTTTACTGTCATGATTACTTTTCAGTAACGGTTTCATTAAAATAAAATTCAGAGTGCATTAAATTCACCTTCTCAAAGTATATCCTAATTCAATGTTTTTAGTACATTCCTAGTTGATCACTGCTATTATTTAATTTTAGAATATTTTCATTGCTCCAGAAAGAAATGCCAGACCTATCAGCAGTCCTGGTCCCCATTCTGCTCCTTCCCCAGCCCTGGCAATGGACAACCTACGTCTCCTAGGATGGACCTATCTGGACAGGTCATCTAAACAGAGCCTTACAACATATGGGTTTTATGTAGCTTCTTTCTCCTGGGATAATGTTTTCATGGTTCATCCATGCTCTAGCATGTATTTCTGTTTCATTGCTTTTTATTGCCAAATAGTCTCCTGAATAGAATATATCATGTTATGTGGGTCCATTAGTCAGTTGATGAATATGCAGGATACTCAATAATCCAACTGGCCAACTGAATAAAGCTGCTATGAATATGTTTGGGGGGGTACTGGGGATTGAACTCAGGGGCTCTTAACCACTGAGCCCCATCCCCAGCCCTTTTATATTTTATTTAGAGACAGGGTCTCACTGAGTTGCTTAGGGCCTCGAACTTGGAATCCTTCTGCCTCAGCCTCCCAAACTCCTGGGATGATAGGTGTGCTCCACCACACTTGGCTAAGCTGCTATAAATATTAATATACTAAGTTCTGGGTAGATATATTTTCATATCTCTTGGAGATGCGTGCGCACGCGCGCGCACACACACACACACACACAACTGAAATAACTGCTGGGTTACATGGTCCCTCTGTTTAAGATTTTGAGAAACTAACAAATGATTTTCCAAAGGTGCTTCCCCATTTTCTTGCCTCTGCTTGAACCTCAAATGTGACATTCCAAAACAGGACATTCTTTTTTTCATGTCTCTTCTTCTTTGAAGAGTCTTCAAAAATTTATCACCTTTTACTTGACTAAACAGCTTACAAAAAAAAAAAAAGGCCAAGTTCAAATTCTAAAAGAACACATCGATTCCTCCAGGAATCAAATGCACTCTTAGATTTGCAGAATAACATTTAGCAAGATGAACCTCACGTATGCATGTAAACAAACTTAGGCATATCTAAAAAGCAAAAAAACTCTAAAAGGCAGTGGCGGGCTTGCCGTCCCCACATAGCAGGCACTACTGCTAACACAGAACTCCCAGGACCTGGGTTGGTTTGGCGTTTGGAACTGTTCCAGCTTTGTGGCCATCAAAACCAAAGTAGTGACACTTATGCTACCACCAATAGCCAATATTCTAAGCGCTCCTGTAGTAAAGTGGGTATATGGGACTCAGGGACCTTGGGCACATCGCCGACTCTCACTCACCCTGCTCTCTTTTATAAAAGGAGATCAGTAAGAACAGTACCCACACCAGGCACGGTGGCACATGCCTGTCATCCCAGCAGCTCAGGAGGCCGAGGCAGGAGGATTGCAAGTTCAAAGCCAGCCTGAGCAACTTAGCAAGACCCTAAGCAACTCAGTGAGACCCTGTCTCTAAATAAAATATGAAAATGGCTGGGGATGAGGCTAGTGGTTAAGTACCTCTGGGTTCAATCCCTGGTTAAAAACCAACAACAACAACAACAGGACCCATTTCATGGAGTTTCTCCAGGGACTAGATGGAGACGGCGCTTGCATGAGCTGGCACCATACCTAGTGCTGAGAAATGAATGGGTAAATATTGCATCATTATTTTTCTATTTTTACCAGGCACAAAATTATGGCAGGACTTAGATGCAAAAGGAACCTTTTAAGGTAGAATGACTAAGTGTGCCTAAGAACAATTTCCTGGCTTACCGTCCCAATGTCAAGGACATGAATTGTATCCTGAAGTGGGGCACCTGGGCACAGAGTGGGCCCGACTTCACTTCTGACCCCTGGCCTTGGCTACTAAGCTAAGCGGGTAGGGCTTCAATCTGCCACATCACTAAAGGGCCTTTTCTGAGTCATTCCCCCCCCCCCCCACAAGTTCCCTGGGTTCTTAAATGGGCATATAAGTACTGCTTCCATCTTAAGACTCTCTTGAGAATTAAGAAAGCGTATGTAGAACTTCTTCAAAATGATAAGTTGAATATTTGAAAACTCTCTTAAAATTCTCTTCTTGAGCACCTATTCTGTACAAGGTACTGACCTACATAAATTATTTTAAAAAGTGGCCACAGAATAAAAATAAAACCTAGGTTCAGTCTTTAAAATAAAGTCTTATAAAAATGTAGGATGGAACCAGGTGTGGTGGAATTCCACACCTGGAATCCCAGCTGCCTGGGAGGCTGAGGCAGGAGGATCACAAATTCAAGACCAGCCTCTGCAACTTAGCAAGGCTCTGAGCAACTTAAAACCTGTTTCAAAATAAAAAGGGCTGGAGATGTGGCTCAGGTTAAGTGCCCCTGGGATCAACACCCAGACCAAAAAAAAAAAAAAAAAAAAGTCATTAAAAAAAATTCACAAAGCGTTAACAATAATTGGTGCAAATGTCGGAAATGAGCTTCACTGCACAGGGAGATCTGTCACTGGGGAACGGGACACTGTTCTCGAATGGAACTGCCTGGCCTTGCTATCCAGTGGTTACTCACTGAAGTGTTTCTCAACAGCTAGGCCCGCCCTGTGCAGATCCGAATGCTAACCTCCGCAGCTGGGAAATTCATGATTGCTCTTTCATGAGGTTGATCAAAATTTAACTCTACTTCCTTAAGGTAATGAGCCTCCTTGTGACCTCAGGTCTAACTGGCTGGGGAATCACTGGCACAGGACCAGCCAGGGGCCTCGGGAGCACAGCAGAGGTCCCCGTTCTGCTCCACCTGAGCTTGGCAGAGGAGAGGAAGGCTGGGCAGGAGCCACAGCAGTCTCTCCCTCGGACTCCAGAGTCAGACCCAGGCTGCTTCCCTTCCTGCCCCTCACAGGGCTCTAGCTGCCATTTTGGAGGCAATTTCCTGCCTCCCATCCTCGGTTTCCTCATCTGTCAAGTGAGGATAATAACAGCAGCTATCTCAAAGGGCCACGGTGGAGACGGTGAGAGAGAACACATGAAGTTCACTTGGTGTAGGGCGTGACTCATAGGAAGATCCATTAACTATTCAACAGGATAATAGTAATTAATATTTATCCTGGTAAATATTTAATATTTATTATTAATAATTAGTGGCCAATAACAATTATTATTATTAATGGTTATTGTTTAGTAGAAGGCAAAATGTCCCCTCTTATGAATTACTATATGTGCATCAGGGAGCCTCAGACAAACCATTCTACTTTACAAACAATCTTCTAAAGTCAGAGAAGGAAGGAAGGA
This sequence comes from Marmota flaviventris, assembly GCF_047511675.1. Lineage (NCBI taxonomy): Eukaryota > Metazoa > Chordata > Mammalia > Rodentia > Sciuridae > Marmota > Marmota flaviventris. The sequence continues at coordinate 160,979,024 of NC_092498.1, read as the reverse complement.
GGGCTCTGCAGAGAGGCTGCCCTGGAACTTCTCATGCTGTGCCAGCCCTTGCAGTTGACAGTGAGAGGAGGTGCCGGCCCAGGGGACAGGGGACAGAAAGCAACCAGCTGCTGTGCTTCTCAGCTGGCTCCAGACACTGACAGCACTTTCCTGACTTCTAGTGTCCCCCAGATCCGAGATGTGCACTGAGGGGCACAGGCTCAGGGGGACCTAAGGAAGGCATCAGTCAGGGTCCCCTGGGGGGACAAGGGAAGGAGTTGGTCAGGATCAGAGGAAGTTGAGTAAAAAAGCACAATGTAGCAAGAAAAAGAAAGGAAAAAAAAAATAAAACAGCCACAAAACCAGGATTGTTTCAATCACAAAGAGCAATGTGTTTCTAGAATCTGGGTGGAGAAGGAGCTGGGGGCGGGGGATGGGCGAGCGCACAGGGACCTCTGATGTGTCTGAACTTGAACTCAACAAGATTTAATGTTTTAAAGGGTTCACCATCCGCCAGCTTTAAAAACAGCAGCGACTCCCTGGACGCTATCTGGATTGTGTCCCCAAGTTCATTTTCCTTAACAAACTGTGAGCTGTGTTTAAAACAGTGACAACCCGCAGTCTGCAGCCCGTGGACCGGGAACATGCACAGCGCTAACATTTTATAATAAATAGACACCCCGGCAGTGCTGGGGGAGGTTTTGGTGAAGGAGATTCCTTTTTTAGCTGGCCTGAAACTTTATGGACAATGTTTCTGTGAGAGCAGTTTATGGAACATTTGTCCCATAAGATATTTCCCCAAACACATCCTTTGGGTTTGCTAAACACTCTGCACAGCAGTCACATCTGGAACTTTCTCCATGCACAGGAGTCTTTGCAAAGCTCTGAGACATCTTACAAGAAAGAAACCGGTTTCCATGAGTTTAACCAAATGATTGCCAAAACTTGGGGATCCTTTCCTGACTGGGAAGCAGGGGGAGGGATGGAAATAGAAAAGGAAATAGAAAAAGATGAAGGACACTGTGCCAGCGTTTTCTCCTGGGAGAAAACTACCGAAAAGCAACAATGGTGGCCATGACTTTGGGACACAATAGTACTGGCTAAGCTGGGTGCAGTGGTGCCCACCTGTGATCACAGCAGCTCGGGAGGCTGAGGTAGGAGGATCTTGAGTTCAAAGCCAGCCTCAGCAACTTAGTGAGGCCCTGAGCAACTCAGTGAGACCCTGTCTCTAAATAAAATACAAAATAGGGCTGGGGATGGGGCTCAGTGGTTAAGCGCCTCTGGGTTCAATTCCTGTTACTACTACTACTACTACTACTACTACTACTACTAATAATAATAATAATAATAATAATACTGGCTAAGGTCTGGGAGAGCTTTTCTGAGTAAGGCACTCTTCAAAGCATTAAAGGGAGTAACTCGGTTCTTATTTCTCCTGAAACCCTTATCTGCATATCAGAAATGAGGAAATGGAGGAACACTTGAAATAACTTGAGGAAATATTTTAAAACTATCTTCTTGAAGTAACATAAAATGCAGAATGTACCCGGGCCTGTATTTTACTAAGGAACTGTTTGTTTTGGCTATTAATATCTAAATATTCTCTGGAAAATGTTCTTTTTGACTCATTCCATCGCTAGGCAGCAGGGGACACGGGGCTTTTCTTCAGGGTGACAGTACCACCCTGCCCACTGCCCTTAGGGACTGCGTAGCCTCATGGGCCCCTTCGTCCCTTGGCTGGGAAACTTCTCGACTAGTGCTCTCCAGTGGAAATAAAATGCAAGTGACACACTGAAGGTAAGAATTTCTATGGGTCACGTTTTAAAAATACCAAAAGAGACAGATGAAATTAATTATTTTATAATTTTTTTTAGCTGTGGATGAGCACATACCTTTGTTTTATTTATCTATTTTTACGTAGTGCTGAGGATGGAACCTAGGGCCTCCCACGTACTAGGCGAGTGTTCTGCCACTGAGCCCCAGCCCCAGATGACACTGATTTTAATAATGTGTTCCCTTTAACCCCACAGATCCAGAATGTGGCCATCTCAACATGCAGCACTGGCCACACATCAAGGACACTCTGGAGACTACAGAGGTCAGTGCGTTCTGGGCGCTGCTTGCAGAATGAACGGAGGGTGTGGTGACACTAACAACAAAGAAATTGGGCTCGGGAGTCAGAGGGACCTGGGTTCAAATACCCAGTTGGCATGACCTCGGGCAAGTCACTTGAGTCCTCTGTGCCTCAGGCTCCCCATTTATGGAATGGGTATGACCACAGGGAGGTGGGTCAGGTAAATGACTGAACGCACCATGGATCACTGTGAGCACTCCAGAGGGTGCCGGTGGGCACCGCTGTCAGGTTGCCCAAAGGAAGTGGCTGCTGGGCTCCCCGCTGGTGACCTTGGCCCCTATTTAGCCTTTCTCAGCAGTCTGTGGCTCTGGGAGGCTATGCAGGGTGGGGTCCCAGGCCCTGTCCACAGCAGAGATGAAGGAGCACAAAGCTCTCCAGGCTCCTCCTGCCGAACACCCACCTCCCTCATGGGCCCCAGGCCAGCTGTCCTGCAGCAGCCACGCCTCTCACCCCGGGGAGAGGCCATGGCAGGGAATGGCCACAGGGGCACCTCCCCAGCCACAGGCCGCCTTGGGTAGCATCCTAAGCCCTCAGAGGAACTGGAGGTCTGAAGGCTTTCTCCACAGCTTTGCAACAGTTTCTTTCTTTTTGAGGGGTGGGGGGGACCAGGGACTGAACTCAGGAGCGCTCGGCCATGGATCCACATCCCCAGCCCTATTTTGTATTTTATTTAGAGACAGGGTCTCACTGAGTTGCTTAGCACCTTGCTTTTGCTGAGGCTGGCTTTGAACTCGTGATCCTCCTGCCTCAGCCTCCCAAGCCACTGGGATTACAGGCGAGCATCATTTCGTCTAGCTGAATAATAAGTCTTAAGCATTTCCTTTCTCTGTACCTCTGTCTTGGACAAACTTTATAGTTCAGTATCTACCATACTCTTTTTTAGGGGGGAGGGAGGTGCTTAACCAGGGTGCTTAAGCACCCAGGGGTGCTTAACCACTGAGCCACATCTTCTGCCCTTTTTATTCTTTTTTTTTTTTTTTTTTTGATACAGAGTCTCACTAAGTTGTTTAGGGTTTCCCTAAATTGCTGCAGCTGGCCTCCAACTTGTGATCCTCCTGCCTCAGCCTCCCGTGAAACTGGGATTACAGGAGTGTACCATCGTACCTAGCTCTGCCATACTTTCTTAGTGTATAATTCCATGAAATCTATAATGCATGAAGTGCTGGCAGTAAAATAAGGATCTATGTGTCAAATAAGGGCCTGAGAATTAAGGAACTTTTTGAAAAGACAAGCCACAATCCAGGAGACGATATTTACAAACTACATAAAGGGTCAATATCCAGAATATATAAAGAACTCTCCAAGTTCAATAATAAGAAAACAACATCTTAATTTGTTTAAAAAAATAAGCAGAAAACTTGAACAAACATTTCACCAAAGAAGATATATAAATGGTAAATATAACTACAGAAAGAGATATTAAACATTAATAGTCACGAGGGAAATATAAATTAAACTACAATGAGACTACACTATGTTCCTATTAGAATGGCTCTAACTAAAAATAAAGTCATGATGTGTGGAGGCTGACTACAATGAGGGCAGGGCAGAAAGTCACTGGATGAGACCAAGGGGAATGAAGGGAAGGGAAAGGGTTTGCAATAGGAAAGACGGAATGAATGGACAGAACTTTTCCATGTTCATATGTGAACACACGACCAGTGAAACCCCACATCATGTCCAACCACAAGAACGGGAAGTTAGACTCCATGTGTGTATGATATGTCCAAATACACTTGACTGTCACATATATCTAAAAAAAACCATATAAATAAATGAAAGTAAGAAATAAAGAAACCCATAAAATATTGTCAATACCAAGCACTGGTGAGGATGCAAAAGAATTGAAAGTTTATACCCTGCTAATGGTACTGAAAAATGGTACAACCACTTGAAAAGTAGATCAGTAGTCCTTTGTGAAGTTAAATATACACTTAGCATATAACCTAGCAATCTCTCTCCTATTTACCCCACTGCAATAAAAACTTACATTCACACACCAAAAAACCTGTATGCAAATGTTAATAATGGATTTATTTGTAATGACTGAAAACTGTGCTGCTCACGTGCATACCATAAACTGCAGTATGTCCAACAATGTAATACTACTCAGCAATAAAAAGGATGAATGACTGATACAGGCATCAATGTAGATGAACCTCAAATGCACTCTGCTTAGTTATTCTATGATATTCCAGAAAAGGTCAAACTACAGAGACCAAAAACAGAACGTGAGGGGGACAGGTTGACTACAAAGGACAACAGGAAATATTTTATAATTTGATTGTGAACAGTTTCAAGACTGAACGTATTTGCCAAAACTTGCAGAGCTATACACTAGAATGGGTGAGGTTAGAGCATAAAAATTATACCTTCAGATAAGAATGGAAAGGAAATGCTAGAAAATACTAAGGGGAAATAAAAAGATTTAAAAAAAATCTTAGAAAAAGTCTTGGAATCACAGCAACTTGAACTTTTCCCATATGCTAACTGCATGTTTAAGTGCCTTACTCTGATTCTAATGTGTATGAGAACTGAGGATCGGTGAGAATTGGGAGTCAATTTAAACGAATAATTATATTAATAGTTGCTCCTCATTTTATTTTGCTCCTTCTCAAAGGAGATTCTCAGTGCCCACAGGCTGTATGTGCACCTATCATCACCTTGTGCATTCATCTGTGATCCTTTTTATGATATTAAGAACATTTTCTATTTATTAACGGTTTGCAGTTATATGGAATGTCCTATGTTGGGAGTGGGGTATGAGGGATTGAACCCAGGGGCACTCAACCACTGAGCCACAGCCGTATTTTGTATTTTATTTAGAGACGGGGTCTCACTGGTTCCTTGGCACCTTGCCATTGCTGAGGCTGGCTTTGATCACCCTGTCTCAGCCTCCAGAGCCTCTAGGATTACAAGCGTGCACCACCGCGCCCGTCCCAGAATATCCTATTTATTAATGATGTACAATTATACAGAATGCCTAGGCAGATGTGTGGTCCAGACGTAAAGAGACAAATGAGAAAAGTAACCCATAAATGACCACGGCAGTGACTCTGTAACAATCTGATTATCAAAAAGAGCCCAATTCTGATGTATATAAAGTTGCAAATTTGAAATCGCAATTATATGATAAAAATAGCATTTTATAAAGTGAGAGGGCTTATCTCTGCATAGGAAGAGACCCCAGAATTCTTTTACTTCAAAATCATAGCCCATTCAAGAGAAAGCTCTGAAGGGTCATTGACCCCTGAAACCTCCTGTTGCTGGGCGCAGTGGCGTAAGCCTGTCATCCCAGTGGCTCCAGAGGCTGAGGCAGGAGGATCGCAAGTTCAAAGGCAGCCTCAGCAACTTAGGGAGGCCCTAAGCAACTCAGTGAGACCCTGTCTCTAAATTATTTATTTATTTATTAGAAAATACCAAGAAATACTAGAAAATACTAAGAGGAAATAGAAAAACCAACAAACTTCCTGCCCCTGCAGGCCAGAGAGCCCCCTGCCATTTCCTGAGTCCCTATCACAGATGGATGTGCTGCTCAGCAGGTTTCCAGTGACTGCCCAGAAGGCAACAAATTAGCAAGTATCTGCTTTATCCTTTCCCTCCAACCGGCTGGGTTTCTGAAGCAAAGCAATCAGGACTCCCAGGATCTGATGGGTAGGAGACAGAAGAGGCCCTGAGACTGGGTGGCTGTTGAAGCAGGCACCCTCTGGCTGTCTCTGGATCCAGAACCCGGGAGAAAATGCTCCGGGGAGGGAACCAGAGAGTCCATCCAACATCAAAGAGCCTCAGTCTCTAGGCCAAGCGGACTGCCTGCCTGAAGTTTCCAACTGAGAACTGGTTCTTCAGGGTTTCAAAACACAGGTGAGAGCCAGGTACAGTGGAAGGGCCATAATCCCAGAGGCTAAGGCAGGAGGATGGAAAGTTTCAAGTTAGCCTCCGAAATTTAGAGAGACCCTGTCACTAAATAAAATACAAGACAGGGCTGGGGATATGACTCAGTGGTTGAGTGCCCCTGGGTTCAAAACCCGGTATCCCCCAAAAAGGAAAAAAATTCCCCAAACCTAAAACTAGGAGGAAAATGTCAATTTGAACAATAGTAACAATAACAATGAAGCAAAAAGCAACTTAGGAGATGACAACCCAATGCAACATAAAGACCTCATTTAGATCACCCTCTAATCAAACAGGCTGCCAGGAAGTTATCTGGGGGAAAATGAGGAAAACTTTAATATAGAGACTGTTTTTGATATGGAGAAACTGTTAATTTTGCTCATGGTGAGAAATCATACTTCAGTTACGTATTAAAAGACCTGTATTGGGATATTTAGAGATATTTTAGAGATGATATTTGGGTTTGCTTTAAAATATTCCAGAAGATGACACATACCTATAATCCTAGCAGCTCAGGAGGCTGAGGCAGGAGGATCACAAGTTCAAGGCCAGCCTCAGCAACTTATCGAGGCCCTAAGTAACTGTCTTAAAAAAGACTGGGGATATGGCTCAGTAGTAAAGTACCACTGGGTTCAATCCCTCCTACCCAAAAAATAAACAACTAGATAACTAAATAAAATGATACTAAAAAAAAAATTATTCCAGAAAATAAAAGAAGGCAAATGTGAAAATATCTTAGTCATTGTTAAATGCAGATGACGTGTTTAGGGTGATTCATTTAACTCCGGCCTCTACTTTGCTTGTGCAAAGAAGACATTCATAATAAAATGTTTTCATAAAAACAAGATGAAAGAAAAAGTTACACTAATAAATGAGAACAAATGAAGGAGAAATTGTTCCTATATTACAAGTTTCTGTTTCATTATCCTTGAATTATATTTTTTGAAAAATGGTACTGTTATTACCAATGTTTGTTAAAGAAAAATAGGAAAGCAATGTTTTTATATAAATGCTGTAAAGATCAAGCTGAGAAAATTAAACTTGAAAATTTAGTTGCTTAAAAAAATATGTTATAATAACTTAGGATGGGTTCCAGAGGTCACTGCTTATATTGTCTTTTTATTAGACATAAAGTTATAGAAGAATATTTTTTAAAATTATAAAATTTAAAAAATTATAAAATTTTAAAAAAATCATAAAACACTGATACGGGTGAAACAGGGGTAAATGAACAAGAAACACCAAACGGATCCAACTATCACTTAAACTTTAGGCTCAGTTCTGGGTCGCCACATCTACTGTTTCCTGGTTTCCTCGCTGCGGTCAAGTTCAGTTTCTCATCCGGGAATAACCTGAGCATTTTCTGCCTTGGTGGGGGGGGGGGTGGGGGGCTTCTGGAGTGGTGCAGGGATCCCTGGGGGCTTCCAGGGCGCTGGCACCTGGTCCTTCATAGGGTGTAAAGCCTGAGGCAAAGGACCTGGGGCTGCAGAAGTTGGGTACCAACAGGGAAGCAACAGGGTTCCCCCTGGGACTGCCACTGCCACAGAGTCATTTACATAACCCCTCCCCCTTGCCTCATGAGGCTGCTGAGTTCTGTCTCTCACTCCATCTGGGCCCAACTGGCCCGGGAGCTAATCTAATCAGCTAATCTATGCTAAATTATTAATGGGATCCAGGAGGTTAATGGGTAACCTCTAGACACTCCAACAGGGGCCTGCGGGAGACACTAAGAGGCATTAGAGTCTTGGTGGGAATTTCAAGTACCAGCAACCCTCCTGAAGCCAAATCAAATTCCAGGCAGGCACTTAAAAAGTCCTCCCATCAGAAGGAACTCAGATGAATGCAATCGGAGCCAGAAAGGGACAGGCCAGAAAAATCCTCTAACAATGGTGTCTGTATGAGATGTGTGACCTTGGATGAGTCTCAGATTCCCCATCTGCAAAATGGAGCCAAGGGAAGAATTAGGGACTACAGCTCAGAAAGCTCTTGGAATAGGGCTGACTACATGATACCTGCTCAATGAAAGTTGGCCATCCATAGGTCATTTAGGGATGGGAAGCTAGATGGGAAGTCCAAGAAGATGCTCTGAAAACTGAAGTTGGAAAGAGTTGTCCAGCAGCTCGGGAGGCTGAGGCAGCAGGACTGTGAGTTCAAAGCCAGCTTCATCAAAAGCAAGGCCCTAAGCAACTCAGTGAGACTCTGTCTCTAAATAAAATACAAAAAAGGGTTGGGGATGGGGCTCAGTGGTTAAGCACCCCTGGGTTCAATTTTCAGTACCAAAAAAAAAAAAAAGTAAAAAGTAAAAATTGCCTATGTTCTTGGCAACAAGAAATAATCACTGTTAATATTTTTATGCCTTTGCTTGCAGGTGCACATATATGTATCTTAATTTTGGCGGGTGATACCTGTGAGTAAACCCAGGGTGCTTAACCACTGAGCCACATCCCAGCCCAGCCCTTTTTAAAATATTTTATTTAGAGACAGAGTCTTGCTGAGTTCCTTAGGACCTTACTAAGTGGCTGAGATGACCCTGAACGTGTGATCCTCCTGCCTCAGCCTCCCAAGCCACTGGAATTACAGGTGTGTGCTACCATGCCTGGTAAATCTTAACATTCTTAAAAAGTGACATATCATACATACTAGTTCATCACCTGCTTGTTCACTTAACGTGTACATCCATGTTTGTTAACAAATCTATGCCATCATTTTTCAGGCTGCAGAGAAATCCATCATCTGCCCACACTATAATTTATTGATCTATGCCTCACCTCAGGGATACCGGGATTGTTTCTGTTCTCTTGCTATAAAAGTATGGTATTGGCACAATGGAATATTGCTCAGCTATGAGAATAATAAAATTATGGCATTTGTGTGTAAATGGATGAAACTGGAGATTATCATGCTAAGTGAAATAAGCCAATCCCCCAAAAACCAAAGGCTGTGTTCTCTCTGATATGTGGATACTAACACACAATAAGGGAGGGAGGATGGAAGGATAGAAGTATTTTGGATGAGACAAAGGGGAATGAAGGGAAGGGAGGGGGATGGGAATGGGAAAGACAGTGGAGTGAATGGGACAGAACTTTCCTATGATCATATATGAACACACGACCAGGGAAACTCCACATCATGTCCAACCACAAGAATGGGAAGCTATGCCATGTATGTGTGATAGGTCAAGATACACCCTAGTGTCATATATAGCTAAAAAGAACAAATAGAAAATTATTAAAAAAATAAAAAAGAGCCTGGTACTGGGCATCATTCATAACTTCTTGGACATAACTGTCCAACGCTCTCTTAGAAACAGCACTGGCAGGCCAAGGGGCACATCCCACAAGACACAAAGAGAGCTGGCCTTGCTGAGGTGGGAAGACGAAAGAGGAATTTTAGTAACAGGAAAACACTGTCCCACAAGCCCAAGTCAACAGGGGGACCTTCCACGGGCTGCCTCCCTCTCCCACATCTACCAGGGAGCCCATGAGGGTCACTAACTAGAACAACTTCTAAAGCCACCTGGGGAAAGTTCAGGGTCAGAGACCGAACTGGGGATTTCACCTGGAGGCCAGCAGTGAATCAGCAGCAGGAGGGGGCTTACCAAAGCCACCTCCTCTCCCCAGGGCTCCCACCAGACTGTCACTGGTCTCCTGCAGCCTGGGGCAGGCAGGCTGGCCAGCTCAGTGGAACTGACGAAGACCTACTGTGGAGGGACACTGCAGTCACAAGGGCCTGGCATAGGAAACTGACCCCTCGCCCCTCGTGCTGGACCCAAGGAACTTATCAACAGGATGCAAAGACAAATAAATGCAGTCACGCCCAAGTGGCCCAAGGTACACAGAGACAGCTCATGATAGCAGAGATGATCTGGAAAGGGAGCCACTGGGCCAAGAGACACTTTCACTTTCGAGAAATAGAATGTCAACAAGCTTCGCTGGGTACAGAGGAAACAAGCAGGCGGAAAGCACTCTCAACCCTGCCACCATCAAGTCCCTTAGACCTTTTCTGACCTGGTCCCACCAACCTGTAATCTGGGTTAGGCCAGAGGCCTTGCCTGGCTCAGATCCCCAGAATCCAGCAACTCCAGGGTGACACCTAGCTCAGCAGAGGACTCTGGGGCACCAGTCCCAAGACTTGGGCCAGAGACAGTTCTGCCACATGGTCCCTAGGTAGGATCACTGCTGGAAATGAGAGAGGGACCCCACAGCGGAGCCTCAGTTTCCTATACTGTCTACAACTAGAGAATTGGATTAGACCTGACTGCTAAGGTTTCCCCCATTGCAAATACTGTATTATCCTATAAGATAAAGAAGGCATCAACATACAAGGTCAAGTCCAGCAGGAGACAGAGATCACAGCCCTATAGCCAACTTCAGCAGAGACACACCCACTGAGCTCTAGTCTGAATCACTTGGAAGACGCAGGAAAGCCACTGATTCTAGTTCCATCCCATTTTTCTGCAAGATACGTTTGTTTCTAAAGAATCTGCATTTGTGTCCCTGCTCTTGGGTGGGAGGACACATGGCTGAAGCTGCTTGACTGGCCTAGGGAGGCGGCCCTTGTCCTCTCTGGCAAGAGGGACCACGCCCACCCCAATCTCCATTCACTCCCTAGACAAGGGCTACCTGGTGTCGGAGATTTCATGACCTGCAGAGCCGTCCCTCTAATGGTGCTTGTGGATTGTGCCACAGTTCAAAGTGCCTTCCACCTGTTCTGAGCCTCTGTTCTGAGCCGCCTGTATCTGAATTCAAAGAAGGGGTGCAGAAGCAGCTGGAAGAGAGAAACCAGAGTGGCAGAGTCCCGCAGCGATCTTTGGAAGAGCCAGTAGAAACTGCTGGGCTCCTGATCCATCTCAGGGGGTGAAGGCAGGGCACACCATATTGGTCACTAGCAAGGAAACCGAACAGCAGCATTGGGGCTGAGAGGTGGCTCAGTGGCAGGGCGCTTCCTAACACAGGGGAGGCACTGGGGTTGATCTCAGCGCCGCATAAAAATAAATATATACAATAAGGGGATTGTGTCCATCTACAACTAAAAAGTTTTTTAAAATATATTTTTAAAAATCAGCATTTGTGACTTGGAAGGCGTTACATACAGCCCAGATGTCAGTAATGATTAGAACACAAATAAGCTTTTGTGGAAAAAAATAAGGCGTCTTCCATTGATAGTTCTCAATCTTTACTTTTTTGTTTTGGTACTAGGGATTGAACTCAGGGTCACTTGATCACTGAACCCCATCCCCAGCCTTATTTTGTATTTTATTTAGAGACAGGGTCTCACTGAGTTGCTTAGGGCCTCACTTTTGCAGAGGCTGACTTTGAACTCGAGATCCTCCTGACTCAGGCTTCTGAGTTGCTGGGATTACAGGCATGAGACACTGAGCCTGGCTCAATATTTACTCTTAAAATTCCTTCTTCTTAGTGTTTTTAACACGACTTGACAATGACTTGTCCTCTCAGAAAATTAAATGTCCACTAACTTGGATAATTGAACCTTGAGTATTTTCTGGAATGTCAGCACTGAGATTTTCTCTTCCCAGCCAACTTCCCTTTTCCACCAGTCACCTACACAGACGAAATGGCTCTTGGAGTAAGAAGATCGTGAAACTCTTACTGAGGACTAGGTGTAAGATCTTGGCGAGGGTACTTCATTGCTCTAAGCCTCAGCTTCTTCCCCAGATACAACTGAAATCAGAATGGCACCTATCTCATAAATTTGTGATAAAGAAGAATGAAACAGCCCGGGTGCAGTGGCCCACGCCTGTAGTGCCAGCAGCTTGGGAGGCTGAGGCAGGAGGATCGGGAGTTCAAAGCCAGCCTCAGCAACAGTGAGGCCCTAAGCAACTCAGTGAGACCCTGTCTCTAAATAAAATATAAAATAGGGCTGGGGATGGGGCTCAGTGGTTGAGTGCCCCTGGGTTCAATTCCCCATACCAAAAAAAAAGATGAATGAAACAGTATAAATAATATACTTGCAGCGCCAATAGTAATTTTTTAAAATGTTGGTTTGTAGCCACTTTTGGAAACAATACATAATGTTCTAAAAGTTAATCGGTAAGAATATTATTTCAGCGTCTTTTGAACATGTTATGAAGAAAGGAGGAGAAGAAACACATTTTTTCTATCACATGCTTCACATACATTTATGGACATATTTAAAGTATGTACTTGTGCCAGGTACAGTGGCACACACCTGTAATCTCAGAGGCTTGGGAGGCTGAGGAAGGAGGATCATGAGTTCAAAGCCAGCCTCAGCAACTCAGTGAGGCCCTAAGCCACTCAGTGAGACCCTGTCTCTAAATAAAATACAAAATAGGGCTGGAGACATGGCTCAGTGTGTTAAGCACCCTGGATTCAATCAGTATAAAAAAATCAGTACAAAAAAAAAGTGTACTTTGGAATATGGATTTGGGAAGTCAAAAAGTGAAGGGCAATGGTCTTAGCAGTATAGGCAGATAAATACATACATACATACATACATACATACATACATAAATAAATAAATAAATAAATAAATAAATAAATAGTGACAAATGCCTTGACCATTAAACTTGCTGGTGGTGGCAGTCTTGATGCTACACAAGCTCCCGGGCCTACTGTCTATGGGTATGTCCACCCAATCCCAGCTCATCTTGAGCAAGACAGGACTTCAGTGACACTCATCCAGGCTTGGAGGTCAGAACACAGAACTGAATACAGTGAAGCCACGAGACCTAGGATGCCGCCCTCTTAGTCATCGGTTGATGCTATCTTTAATTAAAGGGTTCACTTTAGAAATAGCAATTCCAAGAGGGAAGAGGACACCAGATACTATCACCAGGGGATGACCTGATCCACACACAAGATGAAGCAAGCAATCATATGAGAAGTATTTGAAGAACTCCCTGTCAGTCTGGAAGGTTTTGTTATTTGCACATACTATGAAGACCCTGAAGAGCTGGTTAATTTGTTGATGTAATTTTTTTTTTTTATACCAGGGATTGAACCCAGGGGCGCTCAACCACTGAGCCACATCTCCAGCTCCTTTTTATGTTTTATTTTGAAACAGGGTCTTGTTATGTTACTTAGAATCTCGCTAAGTGGCTGAGGCTGGCTTTGAACTCACGATCCTCCTGCCTCAGCCTCCTGAGCTGCTGGGATGACAGGAGTGGGCCACTGAGCCCACCCACCTGAGGGATGATTTTAACGATAAGCTATCATTAAGTAGAAAGCAACCAGGCTCAGGAGACAATGGCGGTTGCTGTAGGACTGTAGATGGAAGAACAGGGACCAGCATCAGCTTTCCAAGGTGTCTGCAATGACAGATCCCTGACAGCGGCCAAACAGATCAGTAAGCAGCCTGTGACAATCTGGTCAGAATGGAAAGAGATCTAGTAGTGGGTACAGGCCCACTCCTTTATTTCCTGAAACCACAGGGCATTAGCAAAAGTGAAGTTGGTAGGAAAATTTCAGATAAAACAGAAGATTTTGCAAATTCCATTTGTAAGGCAATTCTTGTAACCCTACACAGGAAGAAGCCCAGAAAAACAAAGTCACTAGAACACACCAAGAAAATACAAGCAATTGCTGATGGGGTATATCACTGTCACAGCTTCAAAAAACTACTAAAGCTGAGTCCTAAAAATTAGCAACTTGCAACAGAAGACTCAGCTCTGCCCACACAGGAATTGGAATCACCACTTCGTGCTTTTGAATCCTCACTTTGCCAAGTTTCAGCTGTGCAACCTTTGAAACGTCACTAAACCTCTCTGAAGTTTCCATATCTACATGGGGCCGAGGGTATACCTACCTCACTGGAGGACTGAACAAAAGACAACGATACAGTAGTGCCTTGCAAACTGCAAAAGAGCTACATCTCTGAAGTCTGGCTAATGAACCCATCTCACAGAGTTGGCATCTCCACTTAAACAAGAAGCAAATACCTGAGGTGTCACACGTATGACTTCCTGGAGAGGGCTCCCTCTGGGGGCTACTACGCCTATAAATAATGTGGGGCTTGTTTTGCTCCTCTTCATTGTCTTGTTCGTCCACGGACAATAGCGGTTCAATAAAATAATCCCCATCATGGAACCGAAATGTGCCCAGCTGCAAATGAAGAGAGAAGTTGATTTAGCAGAATTTAGCCAATGGAAGGGAAAACAAAACAAAACAGAACAATTCCAAGTAGAGACAGGCTCATTCTATTCAACCCCTTTCCTTTGTGGGCAGTTCTGCCCATAGAGGACTTGCAGTCCATGTTTACAGTGAAAATACTGCAGCATGTATGGAGAAGATTTTCACCCTCTGCCATCTTGGTACCTTCTTTTCAGAGATTGAACCCAGGGATGCTTAACCACTGTGCCCCATCCCCAGCTCTTTTTTACATTTTATTTAGAGACAGGGTCTCACTTTGTTGTTCAGGACCTCAGTGAGTTGCTGAGGCTGGCTCTGAACTCGTGATCCTCCTGCCTCAGCCTCCCGAGCTGATGGGATTACAGGTGTGTGCCACCGCACTGGGCAGGTGAGTTTTTTTAACTGCACTGAGATGGAGCTTACTGTTTGTCAGGTGGAGATAAAGATGCTTTCTGTCAAGGACCATTGTGCAGATTAAATGAGAGAATGCAAATAAAGTGCCTGACACCTTAGAAGGGCTTAGAACTCATTAGTGGTTTCTGGTATGGCAGGATCCACCAGGGCTCCTACCAACCATGCTAAGCATCTTGAGAAAGGCCACTCTTTCTACTCCTAACAAGTTTTGCCAACCGTCCATGATACTTCAAGCTCCCACCACCCAAACCAGACAATACTCCAACCAATACTCCATGTCGTGCCAGTGGGCGGTGTCTAAGAGAAGAAATCAAACTCTTCTCTTTCTCTGCCGTCCTGTTTCCCACACCAGAAAATAATCAGCAGGCTTCTGCCCTTCCTGGGCACAAGAGAAATGACTGTCCCCAAAGGCCAGCATCTGCCACATGCAGAGCTTGTTAGAAATGCAAATGATTATACACCAACCCAAACCTGATCCACTGCATCAGAATCTCTGGGGCGGGCTCCAGGAATCAGATTTTAATGAGCCCCCAGGGTATTCTTAAAAATGATAACAGGTGAGAAGCACCAGGCTCCAAACCAGGTAATATCAAAATTGCCCCGGAAATCCTGTTTTTTGATACTGGGAATTGAACTCAGGGGTACTTAACCACTGAGCCACATCCCCAGCCCTATTTGGTATTTTATTTAGAGACAGGGTCTCACTGAGTTGCTTAGGGCCTTGCTAAGTTGCTGAGGTTGGCCTTGAACTTTCAATCCTCCAGCCTCATTCTTCTGAGCCACTGGGTGACAGGTGTGGGCCACTGCACCCGGCCAGAATTTGTATTCTTAAGACAGTTTTCCACATGATTCAGGAGGACTTGTTTAAGAAGGAAACAGCTCTATTGTCATCGAAGAGACAGAGTGGCTGGTTACCAGAGGAGGCTTTTGAACACATTTCCTTTCACCCGGGGATCTCTCTCTGAAATTAACATATAACTTCGGGGCTCTCTGAGCACAAATCAGGTAGATCCACCAAACACGAGAAATCTACCAGAGACAGGAATACTAAAGAAAAGCCTGGGAATGCACGTGGAGAAGTTGGGCCACCTGCGGTTGGTCAATGGGGAAACCACGGCACAGAAAGGGAGTGATCTGTTCAGAGTTCCCCTCCAATGGTGAAGAAGCAGCCGGACAAGTCGAGAACTGAGGATTCCAACTAAAATAGGTGCCTTTTCTATAAAAAAAAAATCCTGAAGTTCCCGAAAGAGCACAGATGGAGTCTCTGACTCATGGTTCACAGCACTGAGCAGAAAGACCAGAGTGGGTCCCAACTGCCACTGACCAGCTGGGAGGCCTCAGGCAAGACTCCAGGTCAAAGCCTCAGTGTCCTTAATAGTAAAATGGGTTTTTGAAGCACTGTCCTCAGGAGGCTCTGGGTAAAACAATGCATACAGTAAAGTGCTTATTATGGTGCCAGGATAACGGCTCCATGCACGACAATAACAATATGGCACCAAAATTGATTTTGCCATTGATTCACAAATAGCTGCTGGGCCAGAGTTACCTTTTCTTGGCTAAGGGGATCCTTTTTCAAATGTACATATTAAGTACACACAGGATTGAAGGATCCAATGCCAGAGAAGAATTGATGGTGACCTGGCTACTAAGGATGAAGGAACAGAATCTGTGCACCTGGGAACTTCATCACAGGAAAGAATGCAGCAAGCATCACAACAGAGAGACAGCTAAGTGGACCAGAGAGATGCTATCTATCTATCTGTATGGGAAGGTCTCCCTGGGAAGGGGGCGTACTTGACGCTTTAAGAAGAGTATGTTTTGGACATGGGAAGCTGTATGAAGTGATTCAGAGGGAATAAAGCATATTGCCTGAAATATAGGATTTCAGGAGAAAAACTTGAGTGTGAGATGGCTGTGGTGTGAGCGAATGTAATGTAAAAGGTCTTAACTGCTCAATGAAGGAGTCTATGGTTGTTTACTAGACCATGGGGGGCTACGCAAAGTACCTGGGCAGAGTGGTGATGAGTACTTGTGCTCAATCATCATTCATCTGTTAGTGGTGTGTGTGTGTGGGGGGGGGCAGGGATTTAGAGAAAAGACTGGAAGACAAGAGCCTGTGGAAGTTTGTCTTAGACAACAGTCCTAATGAGAGCCTGGGATGGGGGAGGGGGGAATCAGGGGAGGGGAAAAGAGAAGGAAAATAGAAGAGAGGTAGGGATGTTCAGAAGTAAGCAAAACACCTGAGCTGGAACTCTGGGGAACGGATAACTGACATGCAGGTGGCCCCGCCCACTCAAAGGAGTGGAAGACTTCCTGGGCAAAACATCTGGAACATCCTAATTCCAAGGCTCCAAAAACGGTAAGGAGAAATCTCAGGAGGAAATAAAAATTGCAGAAGGAACACAAAGGGGCAGGGCGCTGGAACTAGATTAAAGGCTGGAGGTACAGAGAGCACCTATCTTTAAGATCCATGCATACTCTTTTCCCCAAACGAGGCAGATGACAAATCAAACGCAATATGAATATGATGGCCATTGCCCAGGGAGTGGCTTCGGTTCTCAGTTCCCCCCAAAGACCACGTGTTACCACCTAAAACTACCAATGGAAATGAAGGTTCTGCGCAGCAAAACATTCAAACCAGTGCTGGGGCCACCGGGCTTCAGAGGGGGGCGGAGGCGGGGAGAGAGGAGGAGTGAGGAGTGTTTACAAACTTGACGTGCACTCGCAGCTCGAGTCGCGGGGACTAGGGATTGGAGGGTACTACCTTGAAACCCCGGGGCGCTGAAGCTCGCTCGGTCAGACGCCGGACTTCGCGCCCACCTAAGCCATCACCTGCTAAAGACCCGAGGGATCCCACCGTCCAGGACCTAGGTCTCGGGGCAGCGATGACTCACTCACCGCAGCACCCCTCCTCCGCTGCCCAGCCACACTGCGGTCTCCGCCTACCCCCAATCTCCACGACGCGCTTCGGGCGCAGAGATTCCCGGCGTTTAGCTGGGGTGAGCAGGGGTTCAGCCCCTTCCCCACATCCCAGTGGGCTAGACCTCCTCCCTCCCCGTCTTCAAGCTGGCTTACCCCTCCCTCGAAAGCCTTCCCTCGTGAGGAGGAGGATGCGACGTCCAGATCTGGAGCTTAAGACCCAAGACCGCAGCGCGCAACGGGGCTGCCGAGCTCCCTGGGTGAGTACTTAAGCCCCCACTTAGAAAAGATGGTGGGGGGAGTGTGGGTGCTCTGGGTGAGAGTAGACACATCATAGACGCAAGGTTTAATACCCAAAGGAGCGTACGACGCCACGCCGTGAGCTAGGCGAGCCTGCCCGGGAAAGTTTCTGCGTCATACGCGCGTGGCAGAAACGCACGTCGCTTGGGAAAGTCAAGGATCATTCTGGCTGGGGCCAGAAGCGTACATCGGGTCCTCGGATGTCGTGGGAAGAGGGAGAGGATGCCCTATAGACCTAGTGGAGGGTAAAGGGCTAGGGGGTGGGGGTCGGAAAGCAGGGGGGGACGGGTACAAACTTGGATCCCCTGCCAAGTGCGTATCTGGCAGCTCCGGGAGGTGGTAGTCCCGTCCAGCCTCCCTAGGGAAACCTGCCCCGAGGATCCCTTCTGCCTACACTCCCAGGGAACCACCACGGGTTCCAGAAGAACCAAAATCACGTCCGGGCAGTCTCTCTAAGCTCTGTCCCAATAATTCCTGCGTCTTGGGCCACCCCGCCAGCAGGGTGCAGAGTCGGACTGCGCTGCACCCCCCACTCAAGGCTTCCACCCTAAATCGCAGAGTTGGAAGCAGGCTCCGCCCTCTCCCCCGCCCTCAGAGCCTTTGGCCCGCCCTTCCGTTCCTGGGACGCGACCTGCTCCCTGTCATTCCGGTTCAGTTTTAGGATTCTTTGCGCTTGATAAAAGGTCCCGGGAGAAGGCGGAGAATCCAGATTACTCGCCTCAGTTGCCCAAACACTGAGAAGGAATTCCCAGTACCCGTGGCTGGGAATTGTCAATCCACAATCCCGACCCAGGACGCGCCAATGAGGAGTCGGGTCCGCCCTGCGCTCAGCTGCTCCGCTCGCGGGCAGCCAAGTTGGTTGCAACAAACCACAACTCCAGCAACTTTCTCCGAGTTTGGAAACCGACTTCCAGGCCGCCTTGCAGCGTTGGGCAACGCACAGCTGAGCCGACTCTGGCCCCTAGAAAGCCCCCTAAACATCCACCAGCCTCTCGGGGCGGGTGCGTGCGATCCTTGGGAGTGTACGTGCACGCAGAGCTAGCAGCCCCCAGCCCCAGGAACCCAGACGAGTTTCTGGGTGCAGGGAGCGTCTCCGGGCCTGGAGAGCAATTAAGTCTTAAAGAAGCAGGCGACGAGGCGGGAGGGCAGGGCAGGGGGCACGCGCCCACTTACCATTCCCGAGCAGAGACTGATGACCGCCGCGTGCTCGGGCTTGGTATTGACATGGCCTTTGTAGAAACAGTGCTTGAGTTCTGCTTCCTCTTCGGAATAAAACTGGGTCTGGTTCACCCCGGGCGCCCCGAGGAGGGTGACAGTGAACTGTGGAGCGATAAATCCGGCATGGGCGGTGAGATTAAATAGAAACTGCTGGCCGAAGGCGGAGAGGCGGTAATGCGCCTGGGAGGAGGTAGAGGAGGAAGAGGAGGAGGCGAAGGCAGGCCAGGGGTCAGAGGCAGAGTTAATGCTCCGTCGCCTTCTTTTGAAGTGCACGTTCGCTGGAAAGGGTTCTCCGAGAGCGTTCACTCGGATGGGAGAGGCGATTTCGTATTCGCTCAGGGTCTCTAATAATTTCACTGCAGAGAGAAGCAGAGGTATATGAGCCAATAGTTCATTTCCCGGCAAGTTTTCATTTTAAAACGAAGATGGGGACTTTGTCCGGACTTATTTTCTAGACCATTTGACTCGACCCTTTCACCCTTTATCATTGGACAAATATTTGCTGAGCACCTACTATGTAACAGTAACAGTCAAGAGCAATGCTGGGCGCAGAGGATACAACCACTGGAAGTCAGACAATGAACGAGTCAAGATACATAAGATAATTTCAGATCTTTGATGAATGCCTTGAATAAAATAAAACGTGCGCTATCTGGTGGCCCCAGTTACTTAGTAACTTTAATTTGAGGCGTGGGTTAGGGAAGGTGAAAGATCAGGCTAGAAGCAAGGGTGGGGGGGAGTAACTAAATTAAAGTGTGTCCCTAACAATTGGCTGGGGGATGACCCAAAGAAGAGGTTCCAAAGCGGGAGGTAATTCTTTCTAGGAAAAGGAGAGGCCTCCGCTGCGGGGTGCCCCCGCCCGGGAGCGAGTTCAGGGAGGCAGCGACCGGGCCAGAGGGGGTCCCAGGGGCCAGAGCCTCGTTTACCTTGCCTCGGGTGCAGCTTGTCCTTGCGCACGGCCGCCGCGGCGTCTGGGCTCCCCATCTCGGCCAGGTCCCGCACCAGGAGCGTTAGCAGTGTGGCCCAGGATACAAACTGCATGGTGCTCCCCACCCCTCCCCCCTGCCCCCACCCCCTCCCTCCTGCCCGCCTAGGCTGCGGCGGCGACGCGAGGCAGCAGCCGTGGAGAGCGCGCGGAGCCCGGCGCGGCCGCCAACTTTTGACTTTAGGAGTCGCTGAGGTCGTGCGGTGAGGGTCCCGTCTGCGCTCGGCTGAGCAACGCTGCCGCCTGCCGAGAGCTGAGCCGCTCGGGCCGCAGGAGGAGCCGGAGGAGCAGGAGAAGGAGGAGGAGGACTGGGGCTCGGCTGCTCGGCCGCATAATGTCCAGCGAGCGGGCGCGGAACGTGCGCTCCGAGGCGCTGGGCGCCCTGTGCTGGCGCGGATAGCCGAGCGGCTTCTTGAATGGGGGCCGGGGGCGGGGGCCGGGTCCTCCGCCGCTCAAATACCGTGCACGCCTCTAGGAGGAGCAGAGGGGAGGAGGAAGCCAGGCGAGCGCGGCCCGCCTCCTTCCAGACCGTGTCCCCTCCTCGGCCCGTGCGCGACTCGCAGAGAGAGAGAGAGAGAGAGAGAGAGAGAGAGAGAGAGAGAAGAGAGAGAGAGACCCCTCAGGCCACAACAGGCCGGGGCCAGAGGCGCCAGCCGCGCTTGGCCCGTCGATCGCAGCCAGCGCCACCTCCCTGAGATGGGTTTTCTGAGACTCCCTGCCCTGGGGAGCAGGAGCAGAGAAAGTTCTCTCCCTTTCCAGACGCGCAGCACCCACCCCCCCCGCCCCCGCTCCCGCCGCACCCCGGGTCTCTTTCCTTCTGTTTACCTCCCGGCCCTCCTAGAGACTCTCGGGACTCAGACTCTCTCCGGTGCCCCCACCGCTGGCCTCTTTCTCCCCTTACCACTGCGCCCCTATTTGCCGTATTTCCCCCTTTCCTTTCTCTCTTTCTCTCTCTCCTGTCCCCGTCTCTCTCCACCAGTCCTCTTTTTTTGGTGTTTCTTGTAAGTGAAAGTAACCCAGCGCAGGGTGCCTTGGCGTCCTACTCCTGCTCACTCGCGCCGGGATCTGGCACCTGAGCTCCTCTCTCGATTTAATCGCCCCAAGTCAAGAGTTTAAAGACAGGGTTCTCACTCCTGCAAATCGAGCCCTGTTTCCAACCCGTGGTCCCTGGAAAGTTTCGCAACATTTTGAAACTGCTTTCTCCCAACTTCTGCCCTTATCCCGAGAGGGTCTGTAGGTTCCTGTGGGTCCCCAGCCCAAAAAAGGTTAGGAACGGCTCCGGGCAGCGAAAAGGGGCGGGGACTTTGGCGCCCCTAACTACCCCGGGTTTAGAGAGGGGAGGAGAGAGGGAGGGACGCAGTGCGAGGTTGTGGATCCCTAGGGGAAGTACCAGTAGCTAGAGGGATTTCTCATTCACTTCCGTTGGCTTTGGGCAGAGATGCTTGGAGCTGCTCAGAGCAGACTCTTCCAGCTACAGCTCCCTGCGACTGAGGATGCATATTTGAAAGTCAGAACTTACGCCAGAGAGAGTGGGAATGGCAGGGGGAGGAGCAGGGAAGAGAAGAGAAAGAGAACTGTTTAATCCTGGGTGGTTCAAAAGCTCTCAGGCAGAGAGGATGTGCTGATTTCAAGAGAAAGGAAATGGCAATTTCAGTAAAAGATATGATATAAATAAATAGATGATACTTAAATATATATTTAAAACATAAATGTGTATATAATGTGTGTGTGTGTGTGTATATGTTTGCCCAAGTGTCCTAGAACCAGGGTTCTCTGTTGTTTGGTAGTCTACCACTCAGGACTGAAAATACCAAAGATTTGGCACCAAAGAGCAATATGCTAGAAGCACTCACAATTCTAGAAATATTCCTATGTGCATTTGTCCAGGTAGAGAGGAAAATGACTTGGCAAGATTGGAATTTCCTAAATAAGTTACTAATCCAAATCCATTACTGTGGCCACGGTGTGGCTGTATTACTGGAATTTCATAATGGGTATATACTACATAAAGTTGGTAAAGTACCCGTCCGTCATGCACACAATCTGAGATTTTTAAGGATGGCGGTTTTTTCCCTTTCCACATTTCTTATCGGTATGTTATAGTTGTATAATGATGAGATTTGTTGTTAAGAATGCACCCAGTTTAACAATGTAATTGGGCTCTCCCCAGCCCTCCCCCCAACGGTCCACCCCTCCTAGCCCCTGGTCCCTCTCCTCTACTGATCTCCCTTTGATTTTCATGAGTTCCCTGCCCCCACCTCTCTTTTCCTTTTTCCTCTCTAGCTTTCACATATGACCCTTGACCTTCTCAGTTGGGCTTATTTGGCTTAATATGATGGTCTTAAGTTCCATTCATTTTCCTGCCAATGACATAATTTCATTTTTCTTTATGACTGAATAAACTCGATTGTGTGTGTGTGTGTGTGTGTGTGTGTGTGTGTGTATATATATATATATATATATATATATATATATATATATATATATATACTGCATTTTCTTCATCCGTTCTTCCGTTCATCCGTTGATGGACAGACACCCAGGCTGATTCCATAGTTTGGCTATTGTGAATTGTGCTGTTATAAACATGGTGTCCATGTGTCACTGTAGTATGATGGCTTTAATTCCTTAGGATAAATGCCAGGGAGTGATAGCTGGTCCTACGGTGGTTCCATGCCTACTCTTTTGAGGAACCACCATACTGATTTCCAGAGTGGTAGTACTAATTGACAATCCCATCAACAGTGTAGAGGTGATTTAAAGGATTGGCAGTCTTGATTGTTTAAAACAATCTACGGAAGTGTACTTCTGATATGTCATCTTTCTTTCATTATGTGATAAAATTCCTCAGAGCCTGGGACTTGCTAAGGGTTCAGCATGGAACAGAAAAATATCAAGAAATCAATCTATGAGCTGATTCCAGTAAAAACTATGATAGTACTTTTACTCAAATTACTCAGAAATAGAGTACTTTTCAGTATTTTTCCATTAGATGATTTCCCTCTCTTTCAAGTCAAACCACTCCTGATGAAGAGAACCAAAGAGGGTATAAATTTTACATGTAGCAACCGATTTCTCTGTGTGAACCATCTCCTGTGCTTCTTTTCTAAAAATTTGCTTTATGAATGAACTTTGTCTACAGTTTGGGAAAATTGTTTCTGATACAACACAGTCTTATCCACAAAAGCTGAAGGGGGAGGAGATATCAAGTATCTCCTGAGACCACCCGAGGTGATGGAGACCCTGGACTTCTGCATTTCACGTCCTCCTTTCCTCGGTGGATTGTTGCACCTCTGCATCTATGCTATAAAGGAGTTTTGTTTTAGTACAACGGATTGAACCCCAGAGCACTTGCTAAGAGTTCAGCATGGAACAGAAAAATATCAATCTATGAGCTGAACCACTGATGGGGTTCACCCATTGAACCCCATCCTCAGCCCTTTTTTATATTTTATTTAGAGACAAGGTCTTGCTGAGTTGTTTAGCTCCTCCCTAAGTTGCTGAGACTGGCTTTGAACTCAAGATCCTCAGCCTCCTGAGCCACTGGGATAACAGGCATGTGCCACCATGCTTGGACTTTGGAGTCTTAGAGAATCTTAGGAAGAGATGTTTGGAATGATGAAGATACTTGAGCTAATTCAGATCAAAACCTTTTGTCTAAGTAGTAATCTTTTATTGAGTCCTTATCGAGTACCAGCCCATGTGCTAATAAACACTGCTTAGTTTTTACAGCTGCTGTACAAGTCAAGCAATGTCAGTCAAATTTCGTTTCACAGGTGACATGACAATAATGACGTCCCAAAAAAGTGAAGTAATTTGACCAGAATCCCTGCCTAGTGATAGTGAGGATTTAAATTCTGTTTCAGTGATATGATCCCATTTCATAATTCTTAAAATAATGAATAAATTATTAATCAGAGTTTGCTAGATTTTAGGGGGGACTGGTAGGGGAGAGGGTAGCAAAAATTGTCCAGAGGATTGCCTCGATTTTCTCTTCTATGTATGATTTTTCTTTGACACTTAGACATGTTTGTCTAATGGTGAGGACTTGATGAGAATCATCTTGGATTTTCACTGGTGTTCCATGGTTTTTTTTCCTTCAGCACCTAGGAGAGGTCTGACACAGGTGATGTTCAACAAATATTGACCAAATGTGGTCTCTCAATTTTGGTTCGACTGTGCTAAAATGGCTTCTTTATTATGTATATTTTTAAAATCAGTTTGGAGTCTGGTTCTATAAAGAACTACACAGAATAATAGAGTCCAGGAAGGGAAAGTAGATTATTCTTTTTCTTTTGGTATTGGGGATTGAACCCAGGGGCACTTAACCACGAGCCACATCCCCAGCCCTATTTTGTATTTTATTTAGAGACAAGGTCTCACTGAGTTGCTTAGGGCCTCACTAAATTGCGGAAGCTGGCTTTGAACTCACGATCCTCTTGCCTCAGCCTCCCAAGCTGCTGGAATTACAGGCATGCACCATCAAGCCGGGTGGGAAAGTGGATTTTGAAAATAAATGACCCCTCACAAAAGTTTGTTCTCAAAGATGCGGAACTTTGTGGTTACTTGGAATTAACAAAGAGTTTTTAACCCATTTTTTCCCCTCTCCTGGGGCTTTATTGGAATTGAATGTTTTTGTAGGTTAAAGTGGAAGTCGTCTTTGGCTGATTCTTCTTGAAAACTGGGCCCCAGAGGAGTGATAATCAACATCAGTCACTAGCCCAAGATAATCTGGGGGATGGAAATGAAAGAGATGGCATCACAAATGACCCTGTTGGCTGAATACCACTGAAGCAGCAGGAAGGGGCCTGAAGCAAAGCCATCTATTTCCACAGAAAGGGAAAGCCACACCCAAATGATAGAGCAGAGGGGGCCAGTGAATGGCTTCCTGAGCGGTCAGCAACAGGTGACTTCAGGGAAAAGATAGAGCACTGGACTGTGGAGAGTGAAGTCCCTCAGAGGAACTGAGGGTGACTGAGCTCTGTGACCTTGGGTATCACCCTCTCTGATCTAGTTTATTCACAGGATGGGAGTAGGGAGAAACGGTGTCTTGTTTGCTGGCCATGTGGGCAAATGACCTTAGTGTACATTTTTAATTTTTTTTGGAAACCAGTTTTGGTACCAGGGATTGAACTCAGGGCACTCAATCACTGAGCCCCAGCCGTATTTTGTATTTTATTTAGAGACAGGGTCTCCCTGGGTTGCTTAGGGCCTCACTAAGTTGCTGAGGCTGGCTTTGAACTCGCTATCCTCCTGCCTCAGCCCCCGCCCCCCAGCTGCTAGGGTTACAGGCAGGCGCGGCTGCGCCCAGCTATACTTTTTTTTAACAGTCTTCCTACTACTAACTTCCAGTGCAGCATAATGTTGAGAAATGGTGACAATAATATTAGATTCTCTTTTTTGAATTCCTACTATGTGCTAATCATTGGGTTCTCTGAGCAATCCTGCCACTTGCTCTCATTTTACTTATGATGAAAATAAGACTTAGCAAAGTTAAATGACTTGCCAAACACCACAGAGCCAGAATGTGAAGAGTTGGGGTCTGCACAGGGATTGGTTCACCCCCAAAGTGTGTGATCTCCATCTTGGAGCAGCCTAAGGAACACAGAGCCTTTTACCTAATTGTTCTTGGTGGCTCAGCCCTTGCACCTGGCCTGGTAAATATGATCTGTGAGAACGTTCCTCTTTCTTCCAGTGCTAAATCCCAAGTTCTTAAGAGCTTCTCTGGAGCATGCTCAGAACATTGTTTCTCCAGTTGTTCGTGACCAGCTCAGGGCAGATCTGGAAGGGATGCTCCGTGGTAAGCCTTATTTCTTGCTATTCCAGAACACTATCCTCAATTCTATTGCTCAGGCTTCAGAGCCCATATGGGAATCCCACAAATGTTTAATTTGAGACTTTATCCTTAGAGCCTCAAATCCTTATGCCATCTTCTCTACATCCCGTGAAATGAGATCTTCAGACCTGGGGTTCAACATTAGAACCACCAACAGAACTTGGAAATCCCGGACTTCTGGCTCAAATCCAGACCATGCTCACACTAAAGCCAAATTAGATGGAAACACAGTGTGTCCAAGTGCAGTTTCGTGATTTTCCAACAGTTCAGTTAACCCAGCTATTTACGAGCAATAGGCTCTCATGGACTCTGGTAAGTCTCACCATATCAGAATGCAATATGCCCGCGGAGCCCAGGACTTTTCCCACCTTGTTGGGTTAGCTGGTGGCATTTGTTAGACTTTAAGAAGCATGAGAGCAATGGACGAGTCTGTCTTCTTTTTCATATTTATTTATCTATTTTGCAGTACTAGGCACTGAACCCAGGGTCTCGCACAGGCCAGGAAAGCGCTCTACCACTGAGCTACATCCTCAGCCCAACTTTATCTTCTGAACTGATATATACCTGTTATAATTTCGATTTAGACAGAAGCTCATGTGTGATGCAATGCAAGGCTTAGAGCCCCATCCCCAGCCCTATTTTATATTTTATTTAGAGACAGGGTCTCACTGAGTTGCTTAGGGCCTCACCGTTGCTAAGGCTGGCTTTGAACTGAAGATCCTCCTGCCTCAGCGTCCCCATCCACTGGGATTACAGGCGTGCACCACCCGTGCCCAGCTCCTCTGCCACACTCTTCGGCCATGATGTTCTACCTCACCTTGAGCCCTGAGGAATGGAGCCAGGTGTCTATGACCTGAGGCCTTTGGAACTGTGAGCACCAAAATAAACTTTTCTTTCTCTAGTTGTTCCTATCAGATCTTTTGATCACAGCAGCCCCCCCCCCAAAAAAAAAAAAAAAAGACTAAAACAGTCCCTGTGGCACATGGTGGGTATTTACCAATATTTCTAAATGAGGTAACTATTGCCGCCAGTTTGGTTCTAGTTTTCAGAGGCAGTATTTCTTTCAATTTAGAGAAGTCCCTCTTCACACCCACGTACCTCATTTCTGTTTCTTACAGTGTCATTCCTCTTGGGGAGGCAAGTCCTGCTTTAATCAACATCACCAGGATTCCTTTTTTCCTGGAACCACACATTTCCAGAGCTCGGCTTTCTCTAGGGGCTGCTTGAGGACCATGGTGACCAGGACCGTGGGAGCATCCTCACCTGCTCAGTACAGCGGGCAGGAGACCTCTTCCTGGGCAGGTTCCACATCCTTTGTGTGTCCTAGAAGGGGAGTCATAATGGTTCCTGGCCTCCCAGATGCCGGGAAAATGACTAAAGTGGTGACAGCGTTGGCTTGGAGCCTGGTGTGGAGGAAGTGATCTCTGTGGTTGAAGTCAGCAGCCTCACTACCTGCTAGTTAGGAAGGGTGGTCTCTTCCTTCCTCCAGGGCCTGTGTGTCCTTGATTGCAAAATGCTTTCCACACTTCTATTTGCTATTGGCCCCTTCATCTTCTTAAAGATTAAAAAAAAAAATTGAAAACAGATTTACTCTCTCTTTCTTACCATCTGCTTAAATGAGCAATTCATATAAGTCCAATTTAGTAATTTTCAAGTAGGTTTTTGTTCCCAGCGGAATCTTTTTAAATAGTTATAACATCATTTCCCTTTGTACATAAAAAAAAGTGTTTTTTTAGGGTAAGCACATTTCATTCAAAAAAGTCATTCAAAAAAAAAAAAAAAAATCAAACACCTCTGCCCCGTTGATGCCAGATAGGTTTTCTGCTCTAATAATATTGATTATAATGGGTATTTCCAGGAACGATGGATAATATTGTATTTAATCCTCCTGCCAAACCAAGGAGACAGAGAATGCTGTTAGACCCCTTTTCTTCCTCCTTTTACTTGTTAGTTTTAGACAGACTAGATCACCTTTTCACTGGAGGAAGTCAGGGTACAAAGGAGATATGTCACTTGGTCCAAGTTGCACTGCTAGGTGCTGAATGGAAGGTTCCAGGGCCTGTACTCATTTATGTTTTATTGGGCTTTACCCAGAATAAACTGGGAAGCTTAAGGATGCAGTTTCCAAGAGTAGAAATCCAAAAACATGTGGAATTCAGATATGGGCACGCTGGGATGGACTAGGCCAGAGGGGATGGTTCGGGGATGGGGTTCAGGGAGTCGGTCACTAATGTGGGATTCTGGACTCAGGCCCACTGGGACTGAGGAGGGGAAGGTCTTTCTGGAAAGGCAGAGCACTCACCTGTGAGACTGGCCCTGGGAGCCTCATACTCCAGTGGCTTCATTGCTGTACCAGTTCTTGGGAACCCCCTTCCCTGGTCTCCAGATCAGCCCAGGGCCCTGTATTGTTTGGATGTGGTCCTTGCTATATAAACACTTGTAAAAATGGCACAGGCTTTGAATTCTTTAGGATGAGCTAATTTGAAGGGCCCTCGACAAAGAAGCTTTTCAAAGACCTTTTCAAATCATTTTAGCTACTCTACTAGAAACTATGGGAAGGGGCTGAAGGCAGGGAAGAATAGTTTCATTTTCCAAACTAATGTATATAAAATGTGCAAACATGGAAGTGTGTCCCATGTACCAACCTGACCTGGTAATGAGATTATGTGACATCAGATTAATGCTAGTTGGAAATGGTGTAGTCACCAAGCATGGCCTTTGTATTAACTGGCACCAATACCACAAAATAAGTTGCTTCCTGAAACGTAAGCCTAGCAATTAGTGCCTTCTCCAGTCCCTATCAGATGTTGGCCAAATAATCAGTTTTGCAGTGATTTTCATTCCCCACTCAAAACAGGTCTGACAGTCCATATTGATGGCATTCATGGCAGTGTAACGGGAATAAATTTCAGCTACCTGGGCTCTGTACAACAGGAAGTTAGGAAAAAATAAGAACTTACTGGTATGACTTCCTTTTAGATACCTTCAGCATGGCAGTAGAGGGTCTGAATTCCAATGACAGGAGGTGACACAAATTCACTTAGCTCATTGATTCTGAACATGAACCTGGTTCTTAGGAACTCTCTATTTGCTCTGATACCTCCTCCACCAATATGGAAGTTGAAGCAGAGAAGTGGCTCCTTCCCTGATCCAGACTTTCAGCCTTGTGTCCAAGAGCAGCACAGTCCTTAAAAACAGAAACGTGACAAATTCATGACCCTCTCCTCCCCCGGCACTAACATGGTAAAGAGGGAAGGGGACTTTCAAGGGAGAGTAGATGAATGAAATACTAGGCAAATGTTGAAACAGGGTCAGGAAGCCAGGTGTGGTGGTGCATGACTGTAATCCTAACAGCTCGGGAGGCTGAGGCAGGAGGATCATGAGTTCAAAGCCAGCCTCAGCAACTTGGTGAGGTCCTAAGCAACTCAGTGAGAACCTGTCTCTAAATAAAATATAAAAAGGGCAGGGGGTGTGACTCAGTGGTTGAGCCCCCTTGAGTTTAATCTCCAGTAAGAGAGAGAGAGAGAGGGAGGGAGGGAGGGAGGGAGGGAGGGAGGGAAGGAAGGAAGGAAGGAAGGAAGGAAGGAAGGAAGGAAGGAAGGAAGGAAAAGAAAGAAAGAAATCGGGTAAGGCTATATGTTTAGCACATAAACACATCCAAGATGTATTGTTCAGAATCCAAGTCACAGAGCTATTCCTCTAATTGGGTCCAACAGTAGTAAAATTGAAGTAAAACAACAATGATGAATTCTCAGCCTGTGCTCGAATATGATGTGCATTTTAAAAAGTCTAAAAAGATGGATATACATTCAACTGTGACCCCTGGTCCTCTCTGGGACTGGGAATTATGGAGATCTTTTCTTTTTATATTTTGACTTCCTCATTTCCATACTGTTTATTGTTACACCAAGAATAAATTAATTTTTAATGAGAAAAATAATGTTTTTCTCTTTAAATAAAGAGATAATATATAAAGTAAATATAGAGTGGTATCATTCCCTTAGGGAAAAATGTTCTCATAAATATGTATAACCTTACCTTTTTCTGTAACATTCAATATGCACTTCATTATTTGAAAATAACCTTATATATTTTGTGTACATGGGAACAAATGCTGAGAAGAGATTTATGATGGCCATGAGGCTTCTGGGGGAAGCTAGTGACTTAGAAATATAAGCGTTTGACAGATGGTAATCAGGGATTTAAAGCATGAATGGGGAATAAAGCTAAGTAACAGGAAAAATACACACACACACACACACACACACACACACACACACATGTATGTATTTAAGCTTTCCAAGCTCTGACTGTATAAACAGGAAAGATATTTGTGGATTCATTCACTAAATATGTTTATTGAACACCTACTATGTACTTTGCAAGTAGCAGAGTGGGGAAGAAGTGGGGAAGAGGTACACAAAATAAGTAAGTCATAAATAGGTGTAGAATGATCCTACTGAGTATTGTGAAAAAGATTAAAAGGGAGTCAAGAAAAAGAAGGTAGTGTGTTTGAGAATCCAAAGAAGCCTTGGTCACTCCAATTCCAGAAATGAGAAGAGATAGTTGAGAACAGAACGAGTCTTCACCTTCATGGGAAGGAGTTTGCATTTCCTTCTAATCCAAGGAGAAGCCTCAGAAGTATTTTAGATAAGGGAATAGAAAAATGCTTTCTGTGGCTCAGATGGGATTTGTCCCTGCTAAGACCTGTTGAGGCTTGGTCTCTGCTGTATTGTTGGGAGGTGCAGGTGGATCACGTGAGAGCTGCCCTCATGAGGGATTGGGGTAGTTCCCATGAGAGTCGGGTAGTTTCTAAGAGCAGGTTTTTATAAACCCCGTGGGGCTCCTTGGTTTTCTGTACCTCTTGTTCTTGCCATGTGATCTCTTTCGCTTTTGGCCATGTTTGATGCTGCATGTGGCTCTCACCAGAAGCTGAACACATGAGGCTGCTATACTCTTGGGGCTTCCAGAACTGCGAAGTAAAGAACTCTTTTCTTTACTGATCACCCAGCCTCAGGTACTTGGTTATAGCTACACACAAGTGTCTAAGACAGTGTTCTTTTTGTGTTTAAAAAGATCTTTCTGGCTGCTGTATGGAGAATGGAGTTAATGGAATACTGCAATTGTCTGGATGAGAAATCTCTGTGTGTTTTTTTTTTCTTTTTTTGTTTGGTATAAGGGTGCTTAACCACTGAGCCTCATCCTCAGGCCCCACTTTTTTATATTTTTGTTTAGTGATAAGGTCTCTCTGTGTTGCTTAGGGCCTCGCTAAATTGCTGAGACTGGCTTTGAACTTGTGATTCTCCTGCCTCGACCTCCCCAGCAGTTGGGATTAGAGGCAGGCGCCACCAGGCTTGGCTGAAATCAGTGTCTTGAAGTAAGGTGACATCATAGGTGTTAGTGGTGCTGCCAAGAATCAGGCATATGCAAGTGTCTATTCAAGGTAGAATCAACAGGACATGGTGAAGGATGTCATGGCAAGTAATGGGGACATACACCAAGGAGTCCTAAAATCACTATGCAGAAATTGCTCTTTCAAATATATAAATAGCAACTATCCAGAGAATATGAAAGAACAAAACCCCATAGAGAATGGCAAGAAAAATCACCTGGCTCGGTGGCCCACGCCTGTCATCCCAGAAGCTCGGGAGGCTGAGGCAGGAGGATCGCGAGTTCAAAGCCAGCCTCAATTAACTCAGTGAGGCCCTAAGCAACTTAGTGAGACCCTATCTCTAAAGAAAATATAAAAAAGGCTGGGGATGCGGCTCAGTGATAATGCATCAATCATAATGGGTTCAATCACCAAGACCAAAAAGGAAGAAACAAAGGAACAGGAATGCGCATGCCCTATATGAAGAACATTTCAAAACATTCAAGACCTCTCAGGAGATGTGAGTAAGACTATTGCAAAGGTGCCCCTCTCCCTAAGATGTCTATAAAATGATTAGATTCTCCATACAGTTTTTCCTGTTTATTTTTCTTTTGTTTGGGACAAATTAAAGTTTTATTTGACAAAAGCCAAAAGATGTAGACAATGAAGAGAATCTAGAAAGAATGCCAGATAATAAAACAGAACAGAAATCCTTCATAATGAATTTGGGCCATACTGGGTTGTAAATGAACAGACAGGCCAATGGAAGAGAATATTAAAATCCAGAAAGAGATCTCACATGAGGACTTAGTTCTGATAGAGATGGTTTCTCAGTTAGACTAGGAGCACAGACCACTCAATTCTGGGTGCCGAGAGGAACTTGATAGTCACCCGTGAAAACGCAACTCGGCAACTCAGTGAGGCGTTGTCTCTAAATAAAATAGAAAAAAGGGCTGGGGATGGGGCTGCATGGTTAAGCACCCCTGGGTTCAATCACTGGTACAAAAAAAGAAAACAAACAAACAACAACAACAACAACAAAAACAAACAAACATACACACACACAGATAAAGTGGACTCTGTATGTCAGGCTCTTAACCCGTGTGTTGTCCATATCAGATGATCAAGAATTGAATGTAAAAAACTAAACCAAACTTGTCTAGAGGAGACAGCAGGAGTAACAGCTCTGTATTGTGGCATAAGGAAGGCCTCTGAGCATGACTCAGAACCCACAAGCCATTAAAAAAACCCAAAACTTGAAACACTTAACCTAGTTATAAAGCAAATAAAAACAAATTGCACACAACAAGAGACAGCGTGTCTTAGTTCACTTTGTGCTACTACTCAGAATGCCAGAGAAGGTCATCTGCAACCCCAGGAAGGCTGTGGCTGGCAGTTCTGGAGGGCCAGCACCAGGGAGCTGTGTCTAGTGAAGGCCTTCTTCCTGTGTCACAACATGGCAAGGGCATGGCATGGCAGAAGGGCAGAGAAGAAAGGGGTACGAGTACCCCCATCCACCTGCAGTACTGGTGTCAAGTCGACACGCTCTCCCCTCCTGGCCGGGTCACCTCTCCTGAGACTCCATCTCTCAGCACGGTTATTGCTGATTAAGTTTCCAACACATGCATTTTTGGGGGGACACCTACAAATCACAGCACATCATACTTACATCAGAACTGAATGAGGAACTCAGAAAAAATATTTTCAGGTCATAACAGGAGAGATCCTTCCTTCCACCTATAAGAAAAAACTTACCATTGATATCTCGCAAGAAAGAAAATAAAAATGGCCAAGACTTGTGGAAAGATACTTCATTTTACTCCTAAAAAGAAAAATTCAACTTAAGATTGTACCAATCCAAACTTTTCAATTACCAGACACACAATCTAAAAGTTTGAGGAACACAGTCCATTACTAAGGCTCCAGGGAACTCTTATATGTGGCTGTTGCGTATCTAAAGGAAATCTGATAAGATCTATCAAAGTTGTGATGTCATCCCCCCCCCCACCGCCCGCGTTTTACATTTTACATACCTGTTGTGTTTGCTTATGTAGAAAATGACATATACAAAATTCCCCATAGCACTATCATTTCTAATGGCAAGCATCACAAAAAATATAAACTGGGAGGGCCTGAGCGAATGAATCAGGAAACACCCAGACAAGGAAATGTAGTTCCTCTGTGAAAGGAATGTCTGTGTGTGTGTGGGGGGGGGGGGTGGAAAAAATAGCTGTACATTCCCTCATTTTGCTTCTATATTCTAAAGAAACTCTGAAAGATTATGTAAGAAGCTAAATACAGCAGTCACCCCGTGAGGAAGATGAACAACTGGGAAGAGGGGAGGTCTTGGGCTGAGCTGGAGGCTCAGGCAAGCACGTGTGACAGTTGCAGTGTGAGTCCAGAGTCTGAGAACCAGAGAGCCACGGTGTGGGTCCCATCTAAGTCCAGCAGGCTTGAGACCCAGGGGGAACCACTGATTCACTTCCAGTAGGAAGTACAAGCACCAGCATCCCAGTGTGCAGGCAGGAAGAACGCACCCACTCCAGAAGGGGCTCTGACTGGAGGAGGTCCTGGCACGGGGGGAGGGAAATCTGATTTACTTAGTCTAATGATTTAAGTATTAATCTCATCCAGATATACCCTCACAGAAATACTCACAATAATGTCGCAGTAAACGTCTGGACACCCTATGGCCCAGTCCAGTTGACACCTAAAAATGTCCACAGGCTACCAAAACAGAATAGCCCAGCATCCCCACCCCCCCAGAAAAAATATCTGCTGTAGACAAGAGAGATGTATTTCTCCTAGTTCTGGAGGTTGGAAGTGCAAGATCAGGGTGTGGACAGGTTGGTGTCCTGAGAGTCCCCTCTGTGTGGCCTGTAACAGGCACCTCAGTGTGATCTCACAGGCCTTTCCAACAGTCACCCTGGATTAGAGTCCATCTCTTATCTCACTCACTGCTAATACCCTTTGAAAGGCCCAGTCTCCAAATATAGTCACACTGGAGGTTAGACTTCCACATCGGGACTTTGTCGGGGACACACAGTTCATGAGGGGTAGAGTTCCAATGTCTTCCCCAGAAAAGGGGAAAGGGTGGGAGGCTTCTTTACCTTTCTGCACCTCCTTGGTGTGAGGTCACCTCCCAGGTGTTAGATCACAAACTCCCAAGTTTTTACCTCTAGCAACTCAGAGGAGATTGGTGCCAATCACTGTGATTGGGAAAAATAGTTTGGTGAGGGGAAAATGTGTTGGGGACATTGGAGATGCTGGGGAGACCCTGTGGAGGAAGGTCAGCCAGAAAGGCAGCTGGTGTTCCTGGAAGAGGCCAGGCTGGACGGCAGGAGAAGGTGGTCTTCTGTGTGCTCCCAGTTCCTGGGAGAGCAGGAGTCCCCAGGGCAGAGCTTCCTACACTTTACTCAGCAGGCCTCAGAATGGCCTGCAGGTCCCCACCCCCAGTTTCTGATTCTGAGGGCTGAGAATTTGCACTTGGAACAATTGTGTGGGGCCCAGGCATTTGCATGTCTAACACTTTGCAGAGGAGGCAGATGCCCACCAGTTGGGGGCCCCAGTTGGAGATCCTGGTCTTGGGCAATACTTCTCTGTTCTAGCCCTGTAACAGACAGCCTGGGGAGGCTGGAGGTGGGTGTCATTACCAGGGAGCTCCTTCAGAACAGACCCAGAGAGTCAGAATCTCTGCAGAGGGGGCCTGGGCACTAGAGGTTTCAAATTACCTCCCCAAGTGATTCTAATGTGCAGCTAGGGAAGAGGGCTTCTGACCAGGGCAAGGACTCCACAGAAATAAGAGAAGGCCCAGAACAAAGGCCTAAGGACGGACTGAGCCTTTCAAATGCTGGGCAGGCAGGGGAGGACCATCCATGTGGTTGAGAAGTGAAGAGAAGAAACTGGTGCCAGGGCGCACACCTGTCATCCTAGTGGCTAGAGGCTGAGGCAGGAGGATCGCGAGTTCAAAGCCAGCCTCAGCAACTTAGCGAGGCCCTAAGCAACTCAGTGAGACCCTGTCTCACTACAAAATAGGGCTGGGGGTGTGGCTCAGTGGTTGAGTGCCCCTGTGTTCAATCCCGGGTACCAAAAAAAAAAAGGAATGAAGAGAGGAAAGAAAGATCAGGCCCAGGACACTTGTGTCATGGGAGCAGTTGTTAGGTGACGGGCTCCATGTTGGGTTCTTGTAATAAAGACAGAAATAAGACCTTGCAGTCTTCAAGAGCTCCCTCGGAGTTAAGGGGCCCAACGTGCTTTAAGTGTTGGCATGATGTAGGTTACGGGTGTCCCTGAAATAGCACCTTAGGAACTTAATGCCCAATGCAATAGTACTGAGAGGCATTTTTAAAAAAATTTGTTCTTATTAGCTACACATGACAGTAGAAAGAAAATGAGGCCGCAGCAAGGTTCTACCTGACGTGGAGAGAGAGCAGACACAGAGGTACAGCCCAGGCCCCCCCACGATGGAACGTCAGTGACAGCAAATGGTCACTCTCAGCGGTATCGATGGAGGGCCACAATGGGCTTCTGGGGTCTGCCCCGTCCCACTGGTTGGTCTGAGGGTGCCCCCGAGGACGTGTTCACATTGACCAAAGTCATCACGGTGTACAACTCTGATTTGGGCACTAACTGGGGACCTGCTTCTGAAAAGGGCTTCCTCAAGTACCCCAGGTCAGCTTCCCCAGGACAGGACCAGGCGGGATGGTAAATGAAGACCCGCATGGAGGCTTTGGGGTGCAGATCCCTGGTGTTGGAGATAGTCTCCCCTCTGGAAAATCAGTTTCCACCCCTACACAGGTCCCCGTCTTGTACTGTGAAGGGAAAGCTGTGGCGTCACCTCGGGGCTTAAGGCCCAGCTGTCCCTGGGCAGGCCCGACTCTCCTTACCGCCCTCAGGCCCTGGGGCTGCCCCAACTGCTCTGGGGTGGAGGCCGCTCTGCCACCAGGTTTCCAGCTCCCATCTTCTCACCCTGGGTCAGTGGATATTTCTAAACACCTAAGCAGACCAGGGAGAATGGGACAGTCCCCCAGGGAGTCCAGACATGTGCAACCTGGCAGATATGGGACATGTCCTACCACTGACCAGACCGACCAGCTTTCTAATGTTTCACTGTCTCTCCTTGCTCTCTCACTTCTTTTTTGATAATATTAAAATATTATTTTATGATCCTTAAACGTAGTGACTTAGTAATTTAACTTCACACACACACACACAGACACTCTCCTGTTGGTAGGTAAAGTGGTATATTTACAAGATCATCCACAGCTCCATTGTCTGTGACAGCTAAAGGTTAAAGGCAGCTTAAATATTCATCCGGAGGCCACTGAGTAAGGGTATAACACTCAACAATACAGATGTACACAGCAGTAAAAAGAATAAAGAAGCTATGTTCAAACTGTTCAGTAGGTGGAAAATAACAAGATATTATACAGGAATAATGCATTTAGACTAATACTTATGAATGCACAGGTTTCTGGAAGGATTCATGAGGAGCCCTGAACATTGGTCATGCACAGAGGGGATGGTGGAATATATACATGGGCAGGAGATCTTCCTCTGGGCACTCTCTACTTCAGTTATTATTTAAGTCACATTATGTATTGTTTGATCAAAAATGATATTTTAACCCAGGTGCAGTGGCACAGGCCTGTAATCCCAGCAGCTCGGGAGGCTGAGACAAGAGGATCGTGAGTTCAAAGCCAGCCTCAGCAATTTAGCAAGGCCTTAAGCAACTCAGTGAGACCCTGTCTCTAAATAAAATATAAAAAAGGGCTGGGGATGAGGCTCAGTGGTTAAGCGCCCCTGAGTTAAAAAAATAAATGCTATTTTGAAATATTTAGTGACAGAGAAAATTACTCATAACATCATTAAGAAAAAAAAAATATATAGCAAGAGTATTTGTTACCACTAATGTATCCATGACTGTGCATACCTGTGGGTGTACCCACATGTGTGTATAAAGCCAGTATTTAACATGTATATTCCAGGTGACAGAATGATGGGGATTTTTAAAATTTTCTACTTTCATTCTTATGTGAATTTTCAAAAGAAACAATGATACTCATATTTCGTACTGAAATGTACGATAAATTAAATGATGTGAATATTTTTTAAAGGCAAACATTCTTCACTGTAAGTCACGCCAACATATTAGAAATGTGGTCTGGGAGGTACAAGTGTGACACTGTGAGGGTTTGGATCTGGAATGTCCCCGAAAGCTCGTGTTGAGGTCCTGGCCCCAGGACCGCAGTG
The DNA here is from genome assembly GCF_047511675.1 of Marmota flaviventris. Lineage (NCBI taxonomy): Eukaryota > Metazoa > Chordata > Mammalia > Rodentia > Sciuridae > Marmota > Marmota flaviventris. The sequence continues at coordinate 160,941,617 of NC_092498.1, read as the reverse complement.
TCCAGAAGTGGGCTTTTAGGTGATGACTGGATCTTGAGGTGCCACCACATCAGTGGGTCAGTGCCTGGAGAGCCGAGTAGGCTATGGTGGGGGTGAGGTGAGGAGGTCAGTCCCTGAGGGTGTTTCTCTTGTCCCTAGAGCCTGCTTCCTTCTCTCTCTGGCTGCCACAAACTGAGCAGCTAGCATCCCTCTCCCATGACCTTGCGCCATATTGTACTGCCTTGGAGTCAGCCAGTCGTGGACTGGATCCTCTCCAACAGGGCGTCAGAATGAACCTCCCCCCTCTAAGCTGGTGTGTCTGTGGGCCCCAGTGATGCGAAGATGACCAACATGGACATGTGGCACTATATTATGTGGAGGTGACTGAGAGGACAGGGCTGAAGGTGCTGAGGAGGACAAGGGCCAGGGCCAATTGCTTTGAATCTGATTGACGCCATCAAGGGAACATCAGCAAGAGCACCTTCTCCTGTTGTACAGCATCCTGAATTTTCTCTCAACTGAAAATTTTTTAATTTGGGGGGGAATCCAGGGCGCTTAACCACTGAGCCCCACCCCCAGCCCTTTTTATATTTCATTTTGAAGCAAGGTCTTGCTGAGTTGCTTAGGGCCTCGTTAAATTACTGAGGCTGGCGTTGAACTTGTGATCCTCCTGCCTCAGCCTCCTGAGCCGCTGGGATTACGGGCGTGAGCCACTGTGCCCAGCAAAGTTTTAATTTTTTAAGGAACCAATAAACATTTATTCCAATTCAAAAGGAATATATAGACATATACACATAGATAAGAGTGCATAATTGAAATGGTGATTCAGTACTTAACTTGTGGCTCAGTGGTGGAGCACTTGCCTAGCATGTGTAAGGCACTGGGTTCGATTCTCAGCACCACATAAAAATAAATACATAAAGTAAAGGCATTGTGTTCATCTACAACTAAAAATACTTTTTAAAAAGACTGCTTCTAGAGCCAGACACTGTCTGTCGTCCCAGCTGCTCAGGAGGTGGAGACAGGAAGATCACTGGAGCCCAGGAGTTTGAGGTCAGCCTGAGCAACATAGCAAGGTCCCATCTCATAAATTTTTTAAAAATTAATCTTGCTCTAATGAAATCATCCCAACAATTTTATCTTTTCTTCTTTGTTATTTTTAATTAATACAAGATTCATATAATATTAACCATTTCAAAGGAAGCAATTAACTAGTATTTAAAATAGTAAATGTGCAATTACCATCTCTTTTTAGTTCTAAAATATTTTCATCATCCTCCACCCTACACCAATTTTTTAAAAAATGGACACATTAAGCAGTTGGTTCCATTTCCTTCCTTCCCTAGCTCCTAGCAACCATCAACCTGCATTTTGTCTCTCTGGACTTATTTGAGATATTTCATAGAAATGGAATCATGTATTATGTGACCTTTTATGTCTAGTTCATTTCATGTATCATAATGTTCTTAAGATTCATTTATATGGTAACATGTATCAGTACTTCATTCCTTTTTGTGGCTGTATAGTATTCCATTATGTGTATAAGCCACAATTTATTTATGCTTTTATCTAAGACAGATATTTGGGCTGTTTCCACATTTCAGATACTGTGGACAGTGTTGCTCTGAACATTCAGGTACACATCTCTGTTCTGAGTCCCTGATTCCAATTCTCAATATGCCTATGAGTGAAATTATTGGATGATGTGGTAATTCTAAGTTTAACTTTTAAAGGAGCTGCCAAACTGTTTTCCACATTGGCTGAAACATTTTAGATTCCTACCAGAAATATTCAGAGTGTTTAATTTCTCCTCATCTTCTCCAACACAGGCAATTTTCAAAAAAAAATTTTTAAACAGCAATCCAAGTGGTATGAATTGGTGCCTCATTGTGCTTTTGATGTTCTTTTCTTACATGTCAAATGATGTTGAGCATCTTTCCCTGTGCTTGCTGACCATTTGTATGTGTATTTTGAATAAATATCTACCCAAATTATTTTCTCATTTTTTTATGGAGTTGACTTTTTATTATTGATTTGTAGATGTTCTTTATATATTCTCCAAATATTTTCTCCCATTTTGTATATTGCAACTTTACTGGCAACATCCTTTGATGTATTTGTTACTTTTACTCACTAATATTGATATGGAGAAATACTATTTTCTTTTCTTGTAGTTTCTCCTAAAATTATATCTTAGTCATACTTTTGTATTTGTACAACTTATCATTTTGATGATTGCATACCTCTTTGTCATGCTCATCATCATTCCTGGTGTTGGCAAATCATTTAAGGTTCTTTTGATTAAACAGAACAATTAAATCTAATACAACAATCAGGCCATGAGAGGATTGGAAACCCCAGGACTCTGAGGGTCTCATGAGTCTGTAGACTTTACTTTTAAATAGCAAAAGATGGGGCTGGGGGGGTGGCTCAGTGGTATTGCGCTTGTGTGAAGCACTGGGTTCAACCCTCAGACCACATAAAAATAAATAGATAAAATAAAGGTATTACAAACATCTACAACTAAAAAAAATTACCAAAAAAAGCAAAGGAAACCTCCTTATCATTCAGGAAATTTTAGGTGCTCTTTGCCAGAAACCAGAGACAAAAACCAAATATGTTTCTTCTTTCACCAAACTTCACAAGGCACCTAATTTTCAAGCCTCTACCTTGCTGACTGTATGATAGGATTTTTACACACATTATAAATCATAGTCATTGTATTTATTTATGTTTATTTCTACATCATCATTGTTGAAGATGTAGAAATAAACATACCTTAGCTTGTTCTCTCCACAATCATGCCTTTTTTACCTCTCCTGACTCAGTGCCTTCTGACTTCTGGGTAAGGTAGGTGTGGACATTATCCTTGGGTGAGCAAAAGGATTTTTTAAAGAAACATGTTTACCTGCAAAGTAAATTTGATCCCATGAAATTTACAGACGGGTAGTAGCATTTGCTGTGTGCAAGACTGTGCTGAAATAGAAGTAAGAGACCCAGTCCTTGTCCTCAAGGTGCTTAGAGTCTCATGACATTGATATATAATTTTAACCCACAGTAGATGACAAGAACATCATGAGAAATACTCAGAGTACTAAAAGACTTTGAGTCCTAGAATATTTTGAAGTAAAAAAAGTCATCCCTTTGTTGAGGCTAAAGAAGCTTCAGGAAAGTAGTGACCTTTGAGATGAATCCATAATTGCCGGAAGAATTTGCATAATCCAAAAGTTTGTGTTTTCTAGTTTTTAGTGACAGAGGTTCAACTCAAACTAGTTGAAGTAAAAATAGGTAAATATGTTGCTTACCTAATTTTAAAAAAATGCAGGGCATCCTGCTTCAGGTTCAGATGTATCCAGATACCTTATGATCCCATTAGAGAGCTGTCTCTCCATTTAGGGGTTATTTTTTACCCTGTGTGACCCTGTTTTCTGATAGACTTATTTCCTGTCTAGGTAAAGATGGATAGCAGCTCTGCAAAGCTCACCTTGATATTGTGTCCATCAGTCCAGAAAAAAAAAAAAAGAAGTATCTTTTTCCCTGATAAATCCAGCAAAATATACAACTAGGGCTCCATTTTGTCAATATGGGTCACTTTTCCTTTGGCCTCTGGAGTGAAAGACGGTCTCAGCTCCACTCAACCGATGGACCGAGCTGGGTCTGGATAGTTCCTTCCCAAGTTAAAAAAGGGTGCTATAAAACCAAGCAAGAGGAGAAGAGGGTGCTGGGTGTCCCTGGCAGGTCTCATGGCAGAGCTAAAGCCTTGGGGAGGTTTCCAGCAGCACCCAGTAAAGGTGGGGGGCTAAGACAATGTTTGAGGTAGAGTTCAACAAGAAGACTGGGAGCAGAGAAAAATAAAGCTGGAAATGTGGTGCCAGAAGCCTTACAGTTAACAGGGGAGGCTGAGGCAGGAGGATGATGAGGTCAAGGCCAGCCTCAACAACTTAGTGAGGTCCTAAACAACTCAGTGAGACCCTGTCTCTAAATAAAAAAGAGATGTGGCCCAGTGGTTAAGTGCCCCTGGATTCAATTCCAGATCCCAAAAAGAAGGCTTAACCGTCAAGACAAATTGTGCCAAATTTTAAAGACCACGGAGAGCCAAAGAGATGTCCCAAATTATCACACCCTACAAATTCACATTATCAAATCTAATTGAAAATCAATTCATTTTCTTCATGGGTCTTGTATGTAGTTACATGCTTCATTTATAAGGTATTTATTTTCAATTAAAGTATACAAGTGTGCTTGACTTACTATTGGGAAAACCTTTATTACATTCGTGAATGCTCCCTCCTCCCCCAGCTTATTAAATCTCCTCTTGCCTGTAACTTCAGGGTTTAGCTAAACTGAAAAATGCATATCAGTAAAGGCAGTCCCAGGTGGTGGGTCAGGGAACTCTCAGAGATAAATAAAAAGAAGGCAGCCAGCCATGAATCCTTGGCCTGATGGGCAATTCACAACCTCACCCCTTGAAGGCCCTCGTTTATTCTGTGGTTAAAGTCGTTCTCTCAACCTTAGCACAGACTTTGGAAAAAGAAATGCATTTTGTTATACTAATGATCTAAAGGTGCCTCTGGAGGAAATCACTTGCTGATGAAGATTGATTTCTCTCTCCCTTCCTCTCTTATTTTCTGTGTATCTTCTCTAAACACAGAAGGGACAAAGTGGTTTATCGGAGCCCAGAGTAATGGGCCACGAAATTCCCAGGGGAGGTCAATGGAAGTTGACTGTAACTTGGTTTTGTGGCCTCTGGTCACTGTAGGATTAAGTGAGAAAGTGCCACACGCACATTTGTGATCATTGCCTTGATTGCCAGGTGGGATCCACGTGGTGTTCCTGCTGGTCTGCCACATGGTTAGCTGGCCCTCGGGCCTCCGACGAGACAGTCCTTATCAGGGCTGAGCTGTCCAGAGTCTCACCTGTAAGATGGAGTATTCATTTGTAATTGGGGAGGTAAAAAGGAACATGAGCCATTTGGTTCACCCTGGCTGTCTTGGGACTGGCCCAGTATGAGCACCCTAAATCCCATATTCTAGCAGTCCTGTCAATCATAGGCAAACTGAAATGGCTCATTATTCAGGACTCAGGAGCTCAGAAAACTTTCTTAGAAAATATTAGCATCTTTTTTTTTTTTTTTTTGGAGGGGCCGGAGGTAACAGGGATTGAACTCAGGGGCACTTAATCACTGAGCCACATCCCCAGCCCTTTTTATATTTTGTTTAGAGACAGGGTCTTGCTGAGTTGCTTAGGGTCTCGCTAAATTGCTGAAGCTGGCTTTGAACTTGTGATCCTCCTGCCTCAGCCTCCTAAGCCACTGGGATTATAGGCATGCCATCGTGCCCAGAAGCTATTCTTATTCCAGAGGGGAAAAGTGACAATTAAAATGCTTGGCATGATGTAACAAACACAGGCATCATTTCTTTTTTTCCAAATCACCTTTTATGATAAGAGTCCAACCTTTAAGATTTACTGTAAGGTGTCAACACCTTACCTGTACCTTTCTCTGATGTTTTATTTGTTCTTTCAATGGTTCTTCATTCGTTCTGTCAATCCCTGTCTTCCTGTAAAGACACTTTAGAACATGGACATTTCCTATGTAGTCACATTACCAATTATTGGAACTGTTGTTGTGCTAACAGAGACATCAGTGACCGCACTGGCTGGTAATTTCTCGAGGGGATTTTCTAGGGATTTCTCTGAACTCTCTGCGCTCAACTGTTTCCACTTGGTGTTCTTCTGTAGGGTGGGCCCACTGGGGTTTGCTCTGCAGGCTCTGAGCCAGAAGAGAAGGCCTGGAACGTCCTCGCTGGGTCTGGTTAGTGGACAACTTCTTTTTCTGTGTTAACAGAAGGAGCTCACAGACCCTGAATGAAGACACAGTTTGTCCTCTTTGGTGGTTGGACTAATCATGGCAGACAGGCTCCCAACCAAGGGTGAGGTCTTCTGTGATCCACGCTGCAAGCTAGTGCTGCCTTGGCCTGCCCAGGGCCAGGACACAGGAGAAGCCCAGGTCCTACAATTCAAGGGCACTATGACCATCCAGAAGAAAGAAAACGTGGGCTTTCCCACTCTGTTCCCTTCACCCTACTGAAGAGTCCTTTATTTGCATTTCAGTTGAGCCAGGAGATTCAGAACCACTCACCTGGTTCGAAATACAGCCACTGTTTGGAATGATGTTCGTGGGCACATGGGCCAGGGAAAGGGGATATTGCCTCTCTCAGGGAGATTGGCCTTTTTCAGCAGTCTCATGTTAATAAGCTCAAGAGGACTCTGCGCTAGGTCAAAATGCAACATGCATCCCCGCTGGCACGGCAGGCTGAGCAGGGGAGGCGACCTTTAGCAAAATGAGATTAGATTCCACCAAAAGATATGGAAAAAGGATACAAGATTGCTCACATCGTCTCCTGTGGAAATCAAAGAACAGAAGGGCCTATGGGATGGCCGTTTCTTCAAAGCATAGCCTTCTCTGGACCGGCTCATGTCAAACCCACTTCTTCCTAGCCTTGGAGTGGCTGGTGGGGAATGAAATCTTTACAGAGTTAGGTGTCTTCTTTCACTGTGTTTTTAATTAGGAGATATTTTGGGAGAGGTTTTTGAGGTGTTTACATTTAAGCAGAAACACTATAATCTGGTGCCAAGAAGAAAATAGGGTTTATTTTTGGTCTGGGGCTCATTGGGGACAGGCAATTAAGAGACCACTGAAGGGCAGTGATTCTGTGACATCAGGAACCAAGAAGCTGGTTTGAAAAAAATATGGCCTCAGGAGTGTCAGGGGCAGCCTTGTTATTAGCATTTTCTTTCCTTTCTTTTCCTTTTGAAATGGCAGAAAGTCTGGGGCTATTTCTTAAAGGAATTTAGTGCAAAAGTTGTGCCCCTTGCTAGTCTGAGATATTACCCAAGATTTGAAAACCTGCCCAGTGCAGTTGTGATCTGATACTTCAAATGAAGAAAAGAACTTCAAAAATTTTTTTTCTGGGTAGAGTAGCCTGAGTGAGTGTTAGAGAGAAACAACATCTGTTTTTCTTTCTTTCTTTTAAAAGGAAGATTCTTTGTTAATCAGACATCTAGCAGGAGAGGAAAAGGAGAGATCAGATGGCTAAACTTGCCCAAGGTTCTTTATGGGTTGAATGGTGTCCCCCACTCCAATTCTGATGTGGAAGTCCTACCTTCAGCACCGCAGAATGTGACTGCATCTGGGGACAGGGCCTTTAGAGAGGTGATCAGGGTAAAATGAGGTCACAAGGGTGGGCCCTCATCCAGTATGACTGAGTCCTCCTAAGTAGAGAAGATTTACACACAGACATGTGCAGGCACAGGAAAGACCATGTGAGGACACAGTGACAAGACAGCCATCTGTGAGCCAAGGAGAGGCTGCAGGAGAAATGGACCTGCCAGCACCTTGATCTGGGACATCCAGCCAGGGAGAAAATGAACTCCACTTGTGGTGTTTTGTTACAGCAGCCATACCTGACTAATACATTGAGTCAAATGACTGTTTCCACACCAGCTGTGAGAGCCTTCTGTTTATACTTTTCTGGCTCATCTTTTGAAGGTGCATATGGAACTCATGGAATTCATGTTTCATTTATTTTTTGAGGTGGTGGAAAGGAAACCAGAAGATGTCAGTCCCATTTATCAATTTGTATGTATTTTAATGTACTTAATAAAATTCATAGTCATTCATGGAAAATAGGGCAAATTAACAATGAAAGAATATATGTTTCGATGATTTTGATGTGTTTGCATGGCCTAATCTTTCTCTCTCTTCTTCATTGTCTCTCTTCTTTCTTTCTCTCCTTCCTTCCTTCCTTCCTTTAATCCTGGGGATTGAGCCCAAGGTTGCTTAACCATTGAGTCACATCCCCAACCCTTTTAAAACTTTTTTTTTCAAATTCTGAGACATGGTCTTGCTTATGGCCTCACTAAGTTGCTGAGGCTGGCTTTGAACTTGTGATCCTCCTACCTCAGCCTCCCAAGCCGTTGGGATCTTTTATTTTTTTCTAAACAGAAAAGGACAGTGTAATTTCCCCTCCTGACCTATGTAAATTGATTAAAATGTCCAGCTCATCCTGAGAGTAATTAAGACAAATATAATACAGCCATAGATGCATTTGTTCAAAGAGAATGGAATAATACCCTGTCAAAAAGCATTTTTAGACCGGGCAGGGTGGGACACACTTGTAATCCTAGTGGCTGGGGAGGCTAAGGCAGGAGGCTTGTGAGTTTAAAGTCAGCCTCAGCAACTTAGTGAGGCCCTAAGCAACTCAGCGAGACCCATACAAAAAAGGGCTGGGGATGTGGCTCAGTGGTTAAGTACCCTTGAGTTCAATCCCTGGCAACAACAACAAAAACAACAACAAAAAAGAAACATTTTTAGTGTTAATTGAAAATGATTAAATTATTATATATAAATGCAACTATGCATAATTGCATGTAAAATATGTATATTAGAATTATACCTAGAGGGGCTGGGCTGCACCTCAGTGATAGAGCATCATCTGGCATGTGTGAGGCCCTGGGTTCGATCCTCAGCACCACATAAAAATAAGTAAATAAAATAAAGGTATTGTATCCAACTACAACTAAAAAATATTAAAAGACAAAAAAGAATTACACAGAGTATCATCATAACTAGATTTTGGAAAGCCAAAACATGGGAATGTCCATGCAAGAAAGCAGATTGAACTGTGACTCCCTCAGGGGGATGGGGATATGACTCCTGCAGCCTGTCTTCAATGTTGCCACATTTGCTCAATAAGCATATATTAATTTTGTGATTAAATAAAATCACACACCACCAGTGGGAAAAATGTTTCTGAGTTCATTATGTATCACCAGTTAAATGAGCTAACCACTAGGTTAGAGCTGGGTGCACGATATAACTTCAGGGAAGGTAACTTCTTTTTTGATGCTTGGATCCAACTAGTTTCCAAATGTGCAACAGGATACAGGTGTCCTGGGAGTCCCCAAAGATACTCAGATATAGCTATCAGAGACACTGAAAACAGGACTCACAGAATTTAAAAATTTGAGATAGGAAGTAAAGGGGAGGGAACATAGGTCTTAAAATTAGCAGAATATCATCTTTAGTGAGTTTGTATTTAGTATTCCTCAAAGGCAGACTTGCGTATTTGTTTCTTAAGAAATGATCAATGATAGCCAGGCGAGGTGGCGCATGCCAGTTATCTGAGCTGCTTGGGAGGCTGAGGCAAGAGGATCTTGATTTCAAACCAGCCTGAGCAACTTAGCAAGGCCCTAAGCAACTCAGTGAGACGCTGTCTGTAAATAAAATATAAAAAGGACTGGGAATGTGGCTCAGTGGTTAAGCGCCTGGATTCAATCCCCGGGACCAAAATAAAAATGAAATGATGAATGATGTATATTTGTGGAATTGCAAATGTCTTGCATGCTCCCTGCCCCCACCTCCAAAAAGCAGATATTCTCCTCTGGAAAGACGTGTGGAAAAGGAAATGACGCATGGCATGTTAGTGTAGTCCCTACCTTGACTTTGCATTGAGGAAGTTCTATGGGCATCTTTGTGGGAGACGCTGTTTCTGAAATGACTAAGATGAGTAAGAAAGCCTTTCTCTCAACAGGCTGCCCTTTTGAGGCAGCAGGGACAGTGGCGGAGGCCCTGGGCCCAATGTTGTCCAGCACAGGTGGTAACTTCAGTAGACGCACCTGAACAGGACAGGCAGGCACAGAAGTGTGCTGCTTCCTCCGATTACTCTCCCGGTTCTCTTCCTTCCCTGGGGGAGTCCCACAGCCGCTTTTGGAACTAAGGAAGTTGTGTAATGAAGGGCAGGAAAGGCTGTTGGCTCTAAGGAAGTGACTTTCTTCCCCACGCCTTTTTTTTTTTTCTTGATACTGGAGGATTGAACCTAGGGGCACTTAACCACGGAGCCCCATCCCCAGCCCTTTTTATATTTTATTTAGACACAGGGTCTCACTGAGTTGCTGAGGGCCTCACTAAGTTGCTGAGGCTGGCTTTGAACTCGCGATCCTCCTGCCTCAGCCTCCCCAGGCGTTCGCCACCACTCCCAGGTTCCCCCATATTTACTGTGCGCTATTGTGATAGGTAGTGGTAGGATTTGTTGTCACATATTCATACACGCACAGTGTAACCACGTGATTGCCAGTACCATTCCCCGGTCTGCTCCCTTCCCCTCCCTGCCCTGTTCTCTTTCCTCTGTTCTACTGCTCTCCCTTTGATTTCCATGAGGTCTTTCTTTTCCTTTCTCCTCTCTAGTTTCCACGTATGCCTTTGACCTTCTGAGTCTTCCCTTAACATAAAGTTCTTAAGTTCCATCCATTTTCCTGCAAATGACATGACTTCATTTTTCCCTATGGATGTTTAATAGAACTCCATTGTGATATACACCACATTTTCTTTATTCATTCCTCTGTTGATGGACCCCCAGGCTGGTTCCATAGTTGGGCTATGGTGAATTACACTGCTATAAACATGGGTGTGCACGTGGCCCTGTGGTATGATGACATTAGTTCTTCAGGATAAATACCAAGGAGTGGTAGAGCTGGGTCATAGGGTGGTTCCATGCCTAGTCTTCTGAGGAAACTCCATACTGATTTCCATAGTGGTTGTACCAATTTACAATCTAGGGAAGGGATTTTCAATATTGTCTAGTCAACTTTAGAATTTTCAAATTCTGAAAGGATTTCCCAATTTCCAAATTTCTGATGGTACCTGGAGGCCTAGAACCCAACAAAACAAAATATAGTGCAGTCTGAAATCTGAGACCATATTGACTGGATTTAAAAGATTTAAAACTTTTTTTTTTCAAATTCTGAGACATGATCTTGCTTAGGGCCTCACTAAGTTGCTGAGGTTGGCTTTGAGAGAAAAAAGGAGAAATCAAATACCTAAACTTCCTCAAGGTTCATGGGTTGAATGGTGTCCCCCACTCCAATTCTGATGTGGAAGTCCTACCTTCATCACCTCAGAATGTGATTGCATCTGGGGATAGGGCCTTTAGAGAGGTGATCAGGGTAAAATGATCAGGTAAAATGCAGCAACTGCAGGCAAATCCTGATGAACCACCCTATGACCCAGCTCTACCACTCCTTGGTATTTATCCTGAAGAACTAATGTCATCATACCACAGGCATTTAAGGCATGGTGTTGCATGCCTTAAATCCTAGCAATTCAGGAGGCTGCGGCAGGATTATGAGTTCAAAGCCAGCCTTGCAACTTACCAAGGCCCTGAGCAACTCAGGGAGCCCAGGTCCCTAAATAAAATATAAAAAAAAAGGATGGGGATGTGGCTTGGTGGTTAAGCACTCCTGGATTCAATCCCTGGTACCAGAAAAAGAGAGACAGACTCAGAGAGACCATACTAATCATCCCTGTGGATGGCCCTTCTGTAATGATCAGGCCCTTCTCCTGCTTGTCAGACATATTTGTTTCAGGTTCTCAGTTGGACTGGACGGACCAGCAACTGCAGGCAAATCCTAATAGACCACCCTGAGACACGTGGAGAGCACAAACCATTTGAAATCTGAGACTCTGAGCTGAGTAGCTCCATCTCCACTGAACAAAGTACTTATTTTTGACTGTAGTGTGAGTTTGACCTGAAACTCTAGACCAAGGCCAAGTCACAAATGCACCTCACTAGGAATTGGCCTTGTTAAGAAATTCCTAAGTGGAGTCCCATCTCACCAAAGTCCAGCTGAGCCCTCGACCGCAGGAGAACTTGCAGTAACAATATGAGCTTTCACAGCCCTGCTATTTAAGATTCTTTCTCTCAGACTAAATAAGCAAAACTGCTCCCAGACATCCATCCCAAGGATCACAGACGGATTTACATATCATATAACTTAGAACTGGGTTGTTCAACTCCTTCAGGCTTCCTGACTGTAGTTAGCGGCATCTGCTAATGGGGGGAAAGTGTTTTGAAGACACTGTATCATGTGGCCAAGAAAACGGAGGGCCAGATGGCTTTGCAAGAAGATTAAATGGCATGAGGCTGTCTTGGAATGCTCAATTGTTTCTAGAGATCATGCTTCTATTTCTCAAATAGTGTTCCCTTTGGGGCAGAATGTTGCTATTTTATCCAAACCAGAGATGCTAAAGAACAGTGATTTCAGGATATTTCTAAAACAAAATAAAAAAAAAAAAGCTTTTGGAACAATGGTACATGCAGTTTTGAATCTTTTTGATGGTGCGGTGGTTAGGATGTTCTGTCATGTGGACATATGCTATTTTACTAGGGAAGGCATCACTTTTACTGGTAGCTTTCAGAAATGTTCTCTCATGTTTGCAGATTTTTGTAGACTAGGTTGATATCCCTTGATTTTAATTAGGAAACTTAAGAAGAAATCAAGAGGATGTTAATAATTTATGCTGATCTTTACTATCTACAGGATCCATAAAATGATATACCAAAATTCTTAGAATGATGCCTGGCACATAAGAGTTGCTCAATAAAATTAATTGCTGTCATGATTATGGGTGAGCTCTAAATTTAGAAAATCAGCTAGTTTGATATCTCCACTTGGCCGTCACGCAGGCATCTCAAAGTGACATATTCAAGGCTGAGTTATTTCTCCTCTGTTGCAAATCTGACTTCTTCCATAGTTTTCCTCATCGTAGTAAACAGCACCCTATCTTTATTCAAGCCAGAAATTTGAGGAGTCATACCTAATACCTCCCTCTCCCTTTGCCAATCTACATTCATCTATCACTAAGTGCTCTTCTTCCATAGTTAAAAAAAAAAAAGATTAAAAATGGAGTTCAGTTACTTGTCTCTGTCACCACCCCAAAACCTCCAAACTGTGGGCTCCCATCCCTGCACCACTGACATTTTGGGATGAACACTTATTTGCTGTGGGCATTTTTAGGACTGTGAACAGCACCCCTGTGCTCGTCCCACTGGATGCCAGCAGGATGCTTCATCCGAAAGTCTTTTCTGGTTGAGAACTTCTGATCCAATCCAGGCCCTACTTCAGCTCCCATCAGACCTTCTCATGGTCCTTCCCCAGTAAGATTAAGACCCTCCCAGAGAGGTCTTGACTAACCAGCAATCCCCTCAGTGAGGGCCAAGCCGAGATGCTTTCACCACTTCCCTTCACACTCAGGATGAATCCTTTGGACTGTGTCCATCTTCATGAGTCCTGACTCTCCTGAGCTTGCCCATCTCCCTCGCCTGCCCCAGCCATGGAAGCCCATGTGCTTCCCGCACATACCAAGGACCCATGCACCTCAGCACCCTCACGGATGCTGTTCCCTGGCTGGAGTACTCCCCAGACTCCCGCAGCACACTGAGCTTCAGGGCCTTCCACTTCTTTCTACCACAGGACTCTAGCCATTTCGGATAATTTCCCTCAGCAACTGTGCGTTTTTAACCTTACTTTGGTTGTTTGTCTCAGATGGGACTTAGAAACTCCTTGGAGGTAGGAGCAGGGCTATTGATTCTTACTGTATACCAGCACCCATTACAGTGTCTTGCATCTAAGAGAATCAGTGCGCATCCCTGGGATGGATAAATAACGGATGAATGAATGAATGAATGAATGAAGTGCCCAAAGTCTGGATGGGTATTGCTTTTCCCATTTTTCTCACTAGGGGGTGCCAAATGAAATAAATAATAATGATATAGATTAATTATATATTATATATTCATAATACATACATAATATAATAATAGACATACATAATATATATGAATAGAATTTATATACAAAATTATGTATATTTTGTGATATATATTATTTATATAAATTATATATACTATATACATATATAATATATAAATAAAATTCATATATAAAATTATATGTATTTTATATATTTCTGTTACATATGTGTAATATATACATAATGTGATAATATATACATACATAATATATAAACAAAATTTATATATAAAACATGCATTTTATGGTATAGATTTATATGTATTATATGCAAATGTATATACACATACACATATATAATATATAAATAAAATTTATAAAAATCTTATAATTATATATATTTTGACATATATTATACATAATACATATACACATGTATATGTAATACATATATAACAAATGAAATTTATATTTAAAAATTGTTATGATGTTTTATATATATTATGATGTTTTATATATATTATGTATGTATAACATAATATACTATAGTATATAATACTATAAACATAATAATATATACACATGTAATATATAAATGATATATATCATATAATATATAATTTTTAAAAAATAATAATAGACATTATTTTTATTAACAGTGCTTGGCAGTTTGGATGTTTCATTCCCATGATGCCACTTAAGATCTTTTAAAAATATTTTCAGTTGTAGATGGATACAATACCTCTATTTAATTTATTTATTCTTATGTGGTGCTAAGGATCCAACCTAGTGCCCCACACGTGCTAGGCAAGTGCTCTGCCACTGAACCCCAACCCCAACCCCAACCCCAGCCCCAGCCCCCCCAAGATGTCAGTTAAACATGGAAGCTCAACCATCTTTGTCACTTCATAGTCATTATCAAATTCAAAGAGCTGGGCTAAATCAAATGATATATACCTAGAGAGTGCTTAGCCCAATAATGCCAGCCAATTGGAAATGCTCCATAGTGCTAATTATTACTTGAAGCTATTACTACTTTAAAATTCAGTTTTTCATCTGTCTCCCCACAGTAATGGTTAGAAGTAGTGGTTTAAAGCTAAGAAGTCGTTTCCCTTGAATGGCTCTCCTTGCATGTCCCAGGATTTCATTATTTGCAGTGAAACATGAACTTCCAACACTTAGCATCTGTGATCATGTGTAATGTACAAAATGACTATGATGTGTAGGATAAAGCATTCAATAAAAATATCAGATTGACTTCATTTTAAGTCAAACCTTAGTGTTCTAACTCCTAAATGAAAAACATCAGATACTTATCTGGGAAGTCGGGCTTGGCTCCATTTCAATTTATTAAGGTTTTGGAAAGCCCTATTGCTCAATGGAGATTTTATGACACATTTCACGAAGTTGGAACAGCTACAGGTGAAGTGCTTCCCTTTGCCAAGACAGAAGCCAGCTCTTAGATAGCAGTGTCAAATGCTAACATGTTGTTTTGATTCTTCTCAGCACATTTCAAGTTGCCTGCTATTTGAAGCCTTCACATCATCCAATATGCTGAAATTCTACCATCCAGGGCATTAAAACCTAAAGTATGTGAAAAAGTAGTGTCTTACAGATATCACTTTCTCATATGTTCATATATGGATATTTTTCATATGCCAAGAAGATACAGTTACAAAGTAAAGTAATTCACCGTTTGCTATTCTCCCTTCAGGTATTCAAATTATCCTGCCTTCTGGATTTTTAAAATTTTTATTTATTTTTTAAATCTGTTCTTTTTAGATATGCCACACATACATGGAGTCTAACTTCCCATTCTTGTGGTTGTGCATGATATGGAGTTTCCTGGTTGTGTATCCATATATGAGCATAGGAAGTGATGACAGATTCACTCC
Organism: Marmota flaviventris; assembly: GCF_047511675.1. Classification (NCBI taxonomy): domain Eukaryota; kingdom Metazoa; phylum Chordata; class Mammalia; order Rodentia; family Sciuridae; genus Marmota; species Marmota flaviventris. Next base: position 160,926,153 of record NC_092498.1, on the reverse strand, counting down.
ACTGTCTCTCCTATTCCCATCCCCCTCCCTTCCTTTCATTTCCCTTTGTCTCATCCAGAGAATTTCTACTCTTCAACCCCTGCCCCCTATTGTGTGTTAGCATCAGCCTATCAGAACATTCACCTTTGGTTTTTTGGGACTGGCTTATTTCCCTTAGTGTGCTGGTCTCCAGCTCCATCCGTTTACCAGCAGAAGTCATAAAGTCATTCTTTTTCATCTGCCTTCTTGTTATTAAGACATTTGCATCTTTGTGCCCATTAGATGATCACAAGGAAATGGAGTGTTTATTCTTATAGCTGAGGAGACATGTGACCACTGCCCAAGCCTTTGCCCAGGAACCATTACCATGGGAAGGAAGATATTCCAAATGTAAATTCACTGATGACAATGATGATAATAATAATAGACATTTCTTGAAGCCAGTTCTATGATGGAGCCCAAGAAAATAACCCAGGGACTAATTTGGGATTATATTCATCCCTCATGTCAGACTAGTTAGCTTAGCTGGGTATGAGATGGTGCTAATGAGGCCGAGATATTACTCAGGTTGTGTCCCTATCTGGGCCAGTTAGCTTTGTGCAAGCAAAGAACCACCTACAAGCAAAAGCTCTATTCAAAGGACGACCTGACCTGAATACTACGGAGGGATGATTTCAAGTTGTCCTAGTGGTTGAAACACTATTCAAAGAGTTTTGTTCTACAGTGATAGCAGCCTGCTGTTTTTTCTGGGGATTATCTCTATTTCTGTCTCTGAAACCAGCCTTCAAGATAGCATCCTGGGAGTGGAGGTAAGGGTTGGGTGGGAGACAGAATCCCAGAGCTGTCACTGTCAGGCTTACTGACATTTTTATCTTAATTGTCCTCCCCAGCATCAGCAACATCATCGTAGTCGTCATCATCATCAAGGACACATCGTCACTGTCTTATCATCATCCAGACATTGAACTTGGTCTATGTTACTTAGTTTAGTCTTCCCAACCATTTCTTGAGGTAGGCTTAGTAATCCCTATCTTAGAGCTAACAAAATCCAACTTGTGCAAGTACTCACTGTTAGTGACTTTCAGAGCCAGAATTCAAAGCCAGGTGTCCCTAACTTCCAAGTTCATGATCTAAAACCCACATCCGGGTACTAATCTCACAGCAACGAGTCTGTCCACTTCTGTTCTCTGCTAACCTTCTGTCCAAAGAGTGGCTTATCTTTTTCTAACCAAAACTTTATGGTTGGAAAATTTAAAACTCTTTTGAGGGGAAACTTTACAGTGACCCAATTTCCCATGGCCTAGTTTGTCACAGTTAGCTTACAACTGATACTTGCTCTATAAAAACTTACATGTTATGAAACGTACTTCTGTTCAGGTCCCCTAAAGGGTACACAGTGCTCAGTTTATGCCCTTGTGCAAATAAAATGAAAACCGCCTTTGGATACCTGACACCCAGCATCCAGCACTGGCAGATAAATCCTGCCTTCCTAAAAAGAAAGGGTTTTCTAGAAGAAGGCCCTCAGGAAGAGGATCAGGGGAGGAGGAGGTGGGAAGGAGGTATCACTGCGGACTGAAATGGAGAAGGCTATGTTCTATTCATTCATGACTATGTCAAAATGAACCCCACTGTTATGTATAACTATAATGCACTTTTTTAAGTTAAAAAATAAAATAAAATGAAACAAAAAAAGGGGGGGGGAGGGAGGCCTGAGGATCAGTGGTTCCATGTTTGAGACAATGTGAAGACTTCTTAATAATATTAGTAACTGGAGCCAGGTATGGGCACATGCCTATAATCCTAGTGGCTCAGGAGGCTGAGGTGGGAGGCTAAGGCAGGAGGTATGAGAGTTCAAAGCCAACCTCAGCAACTCAGTGAGCCCTGTCTCTAAATAAAAATTAAAAAGGGCTGGGGATGTGGCTCAGGGGTTAAGCACCCCTGGGTTCAATCCTTGGTACCAAAAACAAAGAAAACAAAATCAATTATCAACATTACTGAGTATTTTCCTTAAGAGACTGTCAGTGATTTAAATATTTTATGTACACATGTATATACAGCTTTTGAGAGCTTATTTATTTAAAAAATTTTTTATAATGTGGGAATTCTAAAGGCTGGGATGGTGTTTTATCCTTGTAACCCTTCAGTTCTTTATTTGTTAAGAATTTACCGGCTGATATTGACTTATACTGGGAAAAAAACTTCCTCTAGTTACTAGTTTGTGAGCTCCACAGGCAGCATCTGCCTTGATTATTGCTATATCCATAGTACCTAGTACAGTGCCAGAAATGTGGTAGAGACTCACCATGAATAGTTGACAGATTAGGACTAAACCTTCTTTTGTTACCCAGCAAGGTATCATCCATTGTATTAGATACAGAACATTCTAGAAGCCTAGTGAAGATTTGACCTGACTTGCCTACTTGCTCTTAGCTCCCTGGTAATGGATTTGCACCAGTCTACCACTCATTGGCCCATGGAATGGGGCCAAAAAAGGCAATAACATCTTGGAACTTGAATAAGTAGTACTGACCCTTACATGGATCAAAACCATGACCTTCACCTCTTTAGTTATTGCTAGAGCAATAAAAGAAAAAAAGGAAGAAAGTAGTCTTGCAATAATAAGAGAATAAGTTTAAGAGCAAGTGAATACCATCTGGTCAGAAAGTCTGCATTAAAATGCTGGATTCCTCCCAAGTGTGCTTCCTAGCACCCCATTAAATTAAGTTGTATTTCCTAAAGTGAGGTTGGAGCTGCCAGGTGGCATGTAAGGCCACTTTCTCAGGAAAGGTGTTTTTTATTGCTAAGACATTAGTCTAGAAAATTCATAGCTTGGGCTTAAAAAAAAAAAAAAAAAAACCCTTTTATGTGATTCTTGAAGGAAGAGATTCCAGTATAGAATGACTTTGAATGCCAAAGAAGAAAATTAAAAAGATGGAAAAATGAGCCAGTTACATTTAGGAATGTTATTTTGCAGCCTGGTATAATGGAACAACTCAGAACTTTCTGTTAGAAGACCTGGATGTGCATACCTGTTTTTCTACTCTCTCTGGTTTCCTTGAACGAGCTATAACCTTAGCCTTAGCTTCTGTCTTGTCACTTGGGAATAAACCTGGTGACCCAGCACAAGGGTCATTTGACCAAGTCTCATGTTCATAGACTTTCAAATGTAGACATAACCACCAAATGAGGTTTCATTTAACATTGCTTATATCCACTGACAAAACAGGAAAAAGTTCATCATATTGCTTTAAAGTTTTGCTCCATTACTAGACTACACTACTTCTGGTGCATTATAAATTAATGGTTTTTGTTATTATTATTATTATGATTTTTTGGTTCTTTTTTTTTTTTTTTTTGGTAAATTCTGTCATCTTGCTTTAGCAGAAGTATATTACAGGGCACTTGCTTTCTTCTGTTAAAAGTAGTAACCCAGTTAATGTAAATAGGAACTTAGCATAATTTTTTGGATGGAGGTAGGTCTATAATATCAACTTAGGGGTGCTTAACCACTGAGCCACATCCCCTGCCCTTTTTATTTTTTCTTTTGAGACAGGGTTTTGCTAAGTTGCTCTGGGCCTTGCTAAGTTGTGGAAGCTGGCTTTGAACTTGTAATCCTCCTGCCTCAGCCTCCTGAGTTGCTGGGATTAGAGGCATGCACCACCACACCTGGCTATAATGTCTTTAATTGACTTAGAAGCTGTGTATTAGGAAGCCAGACCCAGAACGCCCCTTGAGGCAAAATTTACATAGACATTCCCTGATTTTACTTACTATAATTTATTTGGAGGGATATGGGGTAGTCTGATGGTCATAAGAAGGGGGGAAGTCCTTGACCTCTGCCTGGAAACAGTGTCTAATCCATACTGGATATTTTTTCCTTTCCAAAGTACTTGAGATCTCAGAAAAGGGAATCAGCCTAAGTTATTTAGGACTTCTGAAATGGTCTATGCAATTCCTTTGACAATTGATTATGATCAAAATGGGATTCCTCCTGGAAATGTTCTGTAATCCAGAGAGGGCATTGTAAGAGATAATAATCTTATCTACCCAATTGCCACAAATATCTTTTTAATTTGAAAAGGAAATGATTATTCATCCCTCATTCTGATCACCAACTGTCTGGCATAAATCAGACAATGGAAATATCTTAGAACTATGGTGCTAATTTGGAAATATTGATGGAGACTTGAGATTTCTGTTTCTCCTTATCTTCTGTTTCTCTTTTTCTCTATACTGAGCTTGCACTTATTTGCTGGTGCTCTTTGAAGACATGGGAAAGGGAAGGAGGATGAAGAAGTCTGACACTCAAGGATCTTATCTTTTACTGGTGGGGTGAGAATGGATAATAAGTTGAAAATAATGGCAGATGGAGACAAATGCCATAAAGAAGGTTGGCAGAAAAGGTCAGATGGGGAGTACTGAGTGGTGAGTGCTTCTTAGAGACAGCTGTGGTTTGGATATCATTTGGGGCATCAAATTTCAACTCATGTTGAACTCTTATTTCCAACATAATGGTGTTGAGAGGGGCCTTTAAGAAACATTTGGTTCAGGAGGGATCCTATGTGAATTGGTTAATGTAGGTCCCATGAGAAAGGGTTAGTTCACCTGAGAGTGAATTGTTCTAAAGTAAGACTACCCTAGGAATTTCTCTCTCTGTGTGAACTCACTTGCCCTTCTGCTTTCTACCATGAGATGAAGCAGCATGAGGCCCTCACCAAAAGCTGGTCAGATGCCAGAACCATGCTGTGGGATTTTCATAAGCCATGAGCTAAGACAGAAAATCCCTTTTCTTGAACAAATACCCAGTCTCAGGTACTCTGTTATAGTAATAGAAAATGAACTAGGAGACCAAGGGAAGGCTTATTGCAGAAGAACTATTTGAGCAGAGACTTGAAAGAAGTCTTTTAGGGAACAAGTCTGAAAACATCTGAGGGAACAGCTGTTTCTACATAGTGAAGATAGCAAGTGCCAAGGCCCAGATATGGGAATGTGTTTTGTATATCCAGGAGACACTGATGCCTCCTCGAGGTGGAGGACGAGTGAGTGATGGAGAGAATGCTGAAACAAAGTTGGAGATACAGCTGAGAGCCAGATTAGTTGGGGCCACTGGGTCATTCTACAGTAGAGCTACTGAGGCCTAGAGTAAAGTAGGGACTGAGCCCAATCTAAATAGACAATCTAAATCTTCCATCTGGAAGCTGCTCAAGGTCATTAAAGTCACTCTGTATTTTTCTCACCTGAAATTTCTCTTGCCTATGTAGAGCCATAAAATTGTATTGCAAATCTACAGATCTTGTGCATTTTTTTTTTTGCTTGTTCTGAAACCCAAAGTTCAAGAAGTCAATTATACTGGATGTTAAAATAGACTCAATGATCTCTCTCTAATTTTGTGAATATGTACACATGACTTGTAGGAAATGTAAAAAAGAGGTGGTGCACTGAGAATGTTGTTGTTAATTTTATTAGTCAACTTGATTGGGCTAAGAAGTGCCTAGACAGCTGGTAAAACATTTTTCTGATGTGTCTATGAGGTTGTTTTTGGTAAGAGATTGGATCAGAATTGGTAGGCTGAGTACAGAAATTTCCCCTATACCAATACAGATTGGTATCGTCCCATCTACTGAGAATCTGAATAAAAGAAAATGTGGAGGAGGGGCACATCTAGTCTCTGCTTGACCTGGGGCTTTGGACTTCAAATGGGACTTACATCAGTGACCACCACCTCCACCCTTGCCCAACTGCCCCTTCAGGCTTTTGACCTTGGACTAAGGGCTTACACCATGGGCTCTCCTGTTGCTCAGGTCCTCAGACAGGCTTTCATTTTTAATTCAGAGAATGTGTACTCCTCTGTAGTCAATTTGAAATGGCTTTTAAGCTCAATCCAAGCACAGTTTGGTAAGAGTTGTAATGTGCACAATTAGGCAAGCTTAAATTCTATATCTGAATGTATTTTTTAAAGCTATGCATACTAGATGCATGAAATTATAATACTTTCCATCAAGTATTTTTAATATTGCAAAGCAGATCCCAGCTAGCAGCCTGCTGGTTTTCAGGTGTGCTGTATGTGTCTTTGTGTTAAGTTTCCTGTTCTTTTGTTCTGAAAGCCATTGTTTGTTTTTTTTAAGGTCATTATTTAGCATTGATTTCTACATATAGGCATTGAGTTGCTGTGGTTTTTTTCCCCAGAGTTTTAAACATGCTTCATTTCCTAGCCACACAAATCAAATTCCAATCTTAACTGAGACAGAGCTAGCATGCAATTACTCTAACTTGCAATTGTTCTGTGTTTCTGTAGCCACTTGGAGGTGTTTTCCCATATGTGAGTAAGGGATAAGTCCATGTGGCCCACCTCCCAGATTGTTATTTGATGAACTGAAAGAGAGGGTTTTAGGAGTAAAAAGGCCTGTACAAATGCCCTAATCTGCATTCAGTACAAGAATTCCCCAGTTCTAAGAAGCTCTTTGTGGTGGGCAGAAGTGCCAGGACCACGGACTTTAAACACTGCAGTAAGCCAGCCCTCTCCATCTTTGACAGCCATCCTGCTGCCAGAACAATCTTTTGAAAACAAATCTTGAGCTTGCCACTTCTGCTCTGAAATCTCTTCACTGCTTCTCCAGTGCTTGGAAGACAAAACTCAAGCTGTCCTGAGCACAGCCTTTTGGGTTTTGTTCGATTGCTTGCCTTCCATGCATGCACGCCCAGCCATGGCCAGTGACCAAGCACAGCAGGTCACATAGCTCAGTTTCTTATCTGAGATGGCTCTTGTCCCCTTGGTCAATATGCTGCAAAGGTCTAATCCATCACTTATGATCTCCACGTTCCCAGCACTATTTAATACTGTATTTAGAGACAGGGTCTCGCTGAGTTGCTTAGGGCCTCACTAAGTTGCTGAGGCTACCTTTGAACTCATGATCCTCCTGTCTCAGCCTCCTGAGCCACTGGGATTACAGGCCTGTGCCACCACACCCATCATAGATCCTGTTTATACCTTCAACTTACATCTTCTTTCTACTGATCCTGCAAATTCCAAAACTATGCTAGTGGACAGAATATAGCTATCCCTTGGTATCTGCAGGGGTTTGGTTTCAGGCCCCTGACAGTGAGAAAGTCTACATATACTCAAGTCCTGCACAAAATGGTATAGACTTTGTGTAGAAACTGTGTACATCTTTACATGCTATGTTATACATCTTTGCATTCAAATCAGCTGTTTTAGTCAGCTATTTCACCGCTGTGACTAAAAGACCCAACCTGCACAATTGTAGAGAGGAAAAGTTTATTTGGAGGCTTATGGTTTCAAGGTTTCAATCCATAGATAGCAGGTTTTATTCCTTGGGGCTCAAGGTGAGGCAGGCCATTATGGTCAAAGAGTGTTTCAGAGGGAACCAGCTCACATGATGATCAGGATGCAGAGAGATTATTTGCCAGACACAACTATATACCCCAAAGCCATGTCCACAATGCCCACCTCCTACAGCCACACCCTACCACTCCAGTTACCACCCAATTAATCCTATCAGGGATTCATTCACTGACTGGGTTAAGGCTCTCACAACCCAATCATTTCTTCTCTGCTCCTTCTTGCACTGTCTTGCACGTGAGCTTTTGGGGGACACCTCACATCCACCATTTTGGGGGACCCCTCACATCCACCATTTTGGGGGATACCTCACATCCACCATGTTATGGTGGATGTGTCCCCCAAAAGCTCACGTGCAAGACAATGCAAGAAGGAGCAGAGAAGAAATGATTGGGTTGTGAGAGCCTTAACACCTAATACAATGTAAATTGAGACTATGCTCCATGGTTTAGGTAAGAACAACAAGAAAAAAGTTGGACATATTCAGTACAGATGTGACCATAACTATGTAGTTCACAATAGCAACAACATAACTATTTTTTTTTTCAAAATTTCCTATCCATATTGGGTAAATCCAAGGACTTGGAACCCAAGTATACAGAGGATTAACTATAATTGGTGTTGGATTAGTGTGTATTTGAGTAGCAATATTATTTTTTCAAGTGGATATTATAAACATTTCTATGGAAGAGTTTAGGATGTATTATACACCATGGTCCCTCAGGCCCAGCAGATTTCTCACTCCAAGTGTCCTTTGGTCATTGCTGCTGTTCACTGGGATGTCACTGGCAGGTACCAAGGGTGTGGCAGAGAGATATGCTCACCAGTATGTGCAGAATCCAGGTGAAGTATTTCCTCTAGGTCACTTTCTAAAATGTATTGTTGACATACAATCAATGGATGATCAGGATCCCTTAAAACCATCTTTTCTGTAACAACAGAATCCAGTTAAGTGTCACTATACTCTATATATATCCCTGTGCAGTGATCACATTGTAAATCCCTCAGTTGATCATCATCCATATTATTTTTATTTTTAGCCACAGATGGACACAGTACCTTTATTTTATCTATTTATTTTATGTGGTACTGAGGATGGAACCCAGGGCCTCACATGTGCCAGGCAGGTGCTCTACCGCTGAGCCCCAGCCTCATGCCCATCATCCATACTTGACTTCTGTATGTCAGGGTTTCTAACCCTTTTCTTCCCAGCCAGGCCACATGCAGCTCGTGTCTCCAGGGCTGTCTGTGTTTATTTTGCTTCTGCAGGATGGTTTGAAGGGCCCAGTGACAGAATATGAGTTTGACTCCTTGCAAAATGATCATTGCTAACTGCTATTTCATCTTTGGTGGTAATGTACCTTTGTACCCATCAATTTGCTCTTAGTTGTGATGGCTCAAGGAACGGACTGATTATTAATCTACTATTATGGTTTAGAGCCTAAGAGTCCTTCAAAGGCCCATGTGCTAAATAAAGGCTTTGCCATCAGTCTGTGGCAGTGTTGGGAGGTGGGGTTAGTGGAAGGAAATTAGGTCACTGAGGGTGTGCCTGAAGAGGACACTGGAGCCCAACCCCTTCACCTCTGTGTTTGTGTTATCTTTGTGTTTGCTTCTTGGTTGCCATGATGCTCTGCCTCACCATAAGCCCAGAGCAAAACTTCCAAAGTGACCATGAATGAAACCTCTGATACCATGAGCCCAAATGACTCTTCTTCCCTCTTAAGTCATTTATCTCAGGTATTTTGTCACAGCACTGGGCAGCTAGTACCCTGACCACCTTCTTAGCACTTCCTGACTTCCTTAGGCTCTTCATTCTTTAGACAGAAATGAAGCCATAAATTAGATTCACTGGAAATTCACATGAAATTCATGGAGATCATGGATCTACAAAGCTGTCCTCTCACTCCATGCTCATACCCAAACTGGAAACTCCTGTTTCTCATAGGGCTGGGTTCGAATTTCCAGGGATCACATAGGAGAGTGTGACCAACAGCGTGTTACTTACTCTTCATGAAGTGCTAACTGTCTTATCTGTAAAATGGGAACAATAAGGGTAAACTTTCTCCTTATATAAAATGAGATAACATAAGGAAAGCTAATGAGTATCATATTAAAAAGTAGTAGACATTAATTAGCTATCATACCATCATTTTGATTTATCATTATCATTAACACAATGTTTTGGACAATTTCAGATGTGGCTAACTGCAAATCCAGCCTACTGTCTCTTACTTAAAAAAAATGCTATGCAAGGAAATGGAAGAGTGGTTGGTCTGGGATAACCTTATTTCTGGGCCAAGTTATTAATTCTCAGGGAGCCTTCATATACATTGATACCTTAAGTACAATTCTTAACATATTCCTTTTGTCAAGTTTTACACATCTTATTACTTTGATTATTTTGTTCTGGTGTTTATTGGTTCAACACATCAAGGTAGTTATGATACCATGCTCATATGGGTATCCTGGTATGGTATGTGAAATCCAGGGATTTGAAAACAACCTGGCAAAAAAATGGAGTCTCCAGGTTGTGCTGAAATCCATGGTCTCCAAAGATGCCCTCCCAACAGTTACCTGATTGCTAGCAAATGCTTTGTGGCCTCCAAATGCCTCCCAAGTACCTTCTTTATGATTGACAGCTCAAGTTCCAGGCGTGAAAAGAGACTGGTCTTCTCTAACAATAATTTTAAAATAATTATTATGACATTAATGGAATGTTAGAGTCTGAAACAAGTCAAGATGGCGCCTGGTATTTTGCGAGAGGGAGTGGTTTGTGAAGAAACGCCAGCGAGCCATTTAGTGTGGAGATTCCTTATTGGTTGACTGCTATATCGAGTTTATGTTAATTAGATAAGCTGTGTGGAATGTATATATACCACTCCTGTCCTACAATAAATGGCTCCCACTCCTGCTGTATCAATGTACCCAAGTTGTTCGTCACCCCCTGGTTATTCTGCTGCAGCCAGACTGCGGCAGATGGTGGCCCATTATGGGGAGCCCCGGGACACTTGGGGGTTAGTGACAAAAAAAAAAGCTGCCCGTCCCTAGAAAGGACGGGAGCAAATCTGTTCATCCCTAGACAGATAGGGCGAGAGGAAAAATGGCCATTTTGAGAAAATGGAGAGGATTGATGCAGTATGTTTGTGTCTTATTTTGTCTTGAAATGTTGTATTGTCTTTGTGACGAAAATATGGAAGGGGTGAAAAGTAAATTACTAAGGGAAGAAGGCACCCCAGTGGAACCAAGCATAGTTAGAGCATGTGTTGATGGAAGCCCAGGAACTCTAGTCAGAAAAAAGAAAGTTCAGAAAAAGAAGGATTATCAGGAAAAAAGTTGCAGCAAAAGGCTATTACTGAATACTTTTCGTTACCGGAGGGTGCGTGAATTGGGTGGCGGCTACCACGTGCTCAAGCCGGTCATGGCGCAGCAAGGACTTTCCAAGCGGCGGCAGCTGGCTCGGCTCTTCCACTGCCTCGAGCCCAAATCTAGACCTGACCTGGAGGCACAGTCTCGCAAGCTTTTGCTCCCTGTGCCCGGAAGCAGTTTGAGTCCGGGACACTCCCCAGGGCCATCTGGGGCTGCCTGGGATGCTACCGGTGTCCCTGATGTTTAGTCATTTTCAATGCCAATAACTAAGCTACAATGATTCTCCCACACCTGGAGGCTGATTTTCTTTAGCCATTATTGCCGGAGTGAGGGTGGAAGAATTTCCAGTGTTGCTGAAAACCGGACGAGACTTTGGATCAAGCTAGCTGCCTGCAGAACTTACCTGGACTGTGATTTAAGCTAGCTGCCTGCAGAACTTACCTGGACTATGATTTACCTGGACTGTGAGTTAATCTATTGAGACAGTGCTTTACCTGGACTGAGACAACAAACTGTAATCTACAACAAATTGTAACTCAGTATCTTTGCTAACGGTGTCATTGCTGGTATAATTTTTCCAAGGGCTTGTTGCATGGAGCCATCAATTGGCTTGGTATTGTGGCATTTTGTATCCTCCCCTTCTGCTTGTAGCAGATTATTTATAGTGTTTGTGTAAAAACCACTATGGTCTTTATTTAAATTAAACAAAAGGGGGAAATGTTAGAGTCTGTAAACAAGTCAAGATGGCACCTGGCATTTTGCAAGAGGGAGTGGTTTGTGAAGTAACGCCAGCGAGCCATTAAGTGTGGAGATTCCTTATTGGTTGACTGCTGTATCTAGTTTATGTTAATTAAGATAAGCTGTGTGGAATGTATATATACCACTCCTGTCCTACAATAAATGGCTCCCACTCCTGCTGTATCAATGTACACAAGTTGTTCGTCACCCCCGGGGTTATTTTGCTGCAGCCGGACTGCGGCAATGGAAGTAACTGTTCTTTGCTAGTAGCTATGGTCAACAGACTTTGAGTGCATTTCTGTGAACTGTCTCAATCCTTACTAGTCTTATGAGGTGTCTTTGCACTGTTTATGTTGGGATACTGAGGCAAGGAAAGAGAATTACACTCTTCATAGTCATGGCCTGGGATATAGCAAAGCTAGGAACTAAACCCAGGTATTGCCACTGCAGAGTTCATGATCACCCAGTAGCCTGTCTTTTGTTTCTCCAACATTCTTTTTCTTAAGCTGAAGAATCACAAGTGATTTTCTAATCATAGGAACTCACATTCACTGAGCATATACTGTGTACTAGGACTCAGTGTGGGTGAGGGTGTGCCCCTTTTCTCCTTTCACATTTCCAGAAGTACAAGGAGGGAAAGAAGGAAGTTTGCAGAGGAAACAGATAAGGAAACAGAGGGTCTGAGAGGTTGGTCAGCTCCAATAAGATTTCTGCCTCCAGAAACCGAGTACATCTCATTTTCCAGACACATATTCCCAGAGCATCTAATAATTGCAAGAACTTGATTCACTGTGTGGCTATGCAAAGATAAATTGCAAAGAGGTTATGCTCTGTGATCAGAGAGACCACGACCACAAACAATCTTAATTGTGTTGAACCAATAAACACCAGAACAAAAATGTTTTCTTCTGGAAGAAGAAATGATGCCATTTTCAGCAAGAGCCAAGCTTTGTAAACCCTAGCACCCTTTTAAGCTTCTCCAAGTGCTACACGGAGCCCTTGATGATTTTCAGTTAGGAAATGTCCCCGACGCTGACATCCTATCGCATGACAAGAAGACAACAGCGAGGGACTTTCCCAAAAGTGACTCCAAGAGGCTGTGGAGATGTTTTCAGGTTCTAAAATAGTCACTTCCATTCAAATTCCTACGGGGCAATCATTAAAAAAAAAAAAGCTTTCCATTTTTCCTGGTCTGGAGGTGAGCCAGAAGGTCACTCTTAATACTTGGCTAGCTTCGCTTCGGTCTGAGAGAGATTTTTACGTGAATATAGGAACCAGTAGAGCCTTCTGAGCATGCTGTAGGGTCCAGTTCTCCCTGATCACCCCTGAATCATTGGGGGGAGGTCATGAGGAGGGAGCACTCAGCAGGCAACCTTTAAACGAGCCCAGAAACAACTGGAGCAAATGCAACGTGCTCCCTGAGGTGAATGCACGCCCTTGATTTTTCCTCCAGGTTTCTGCAGGGTGTGTATTTATAGACGGTCCCAGGGAGCGGAGGGTTGGGGACAGACTTCTTCACTAGAGAACAGGCCACACCCTCCCTGCTTCCCTATTTCTTTTTAAGGCCACCAGTGACGTCATGCTCACCTTCCACCCCAGGCAGGGGCTGGGTGTTTTTCTAATTGTCGGCCACACTTCCTCCACCGAGTTGCTTCTTCTCGTGGGGACCGGCTCCTGGAGTCAGGCACGAAGCAGGATCCAGCTCCACGTGCCAAGGAGGAACTCAGGAGCCATGGCGTCCTCCAGGCGCGACCTGTGGCGCGAGGCTGGGACATGTGAAGCAGGAGGACGTGACTGGAGCGAGGAGAGGGGCGACGAGGAGATCCACAGGCACTGCGGCTGCGGCGGCGTAACATCCTGGGCCTCTCTGCCTCCCTACAATCCTATTGGCCAGTCCCCTCAGAGGGGCACATGGGTCTGGCCAATCACCAGGGCTGGTGCAGGAAGAGGCGGAGCTAGATGAAGGCACCTAACCACCAGCAAGAGTGGGCCTGGCCTTACATCCAGTCAGTCGCCTGTCCGCCTTCTGGGTGCAGGAGCTCCCTTCGGGCCCATTTTACAGGTAGGAAGACTAAGGTTCAGAGAGACACACACTTGTCTCAAGCTACGTGGCTTCTTGGTTCATGTGCGGCCAGGTCCCATGACAAGGGTTCAAGTGAAAATAGAGTATGTGGGTTGGGAAGGCGAGGCTGCTAATAAAGGGTGCTATAGCAAGCCAGTGGGAGGCCTGTGTCACCAGGCAGGAAGACTGTCGGGACAGAGGTGGGAGGCCAGTGTCACCAGGCAGGAAGACTCTCAGGACAGGGGAGGACGGATATCTCAAAGTTATATCTCACAAAGGGTAAGAAATCTGGAGTATTTTTATTTATTTATTTTTATGTGGTGCTGAGGATCCAACTCAGTGCCTCATGAATGCCAGGCAAGCCCTCTACCACTGAGCCACACCCCCAGCTTTGACACCAACTTCTTCCACTACTTAAACAAAAGGGCGTGGCTATATGCCAATAAAACTTTATTTACACAAACAAGCGGCAGGCCAGATTTGGTCTCTGGGCCATATTCTGCCAATCCTTGGGTTCCACCAAACTTCATCACACAGGGCTGTTCAGAGAGTCAAGGCAGAAGCTACAAGTCCTCCTGGGGCCTAGGCTAAGAAGTCAACAGAATCATTTTGGCTTGTTCTGTTGGCCAACTCGAGTCACCAGCCAGTATGGATCTATGGGTGGATGACTAGACTTCACTGCCCGATAGAAAGTTCTGCAATATCATATGGCAAAGCCTTTGAGGACAGGAGGAGTTTTTGTATCCTTCTTTACCAATAGTCTACCCTCCAACCTAAGGGTGTTTGATTCCCGAGTTCTCTATAATAAACTACCACACTTCCTCTTTTATCTTTTACCTTGTTCAACTGGTTGAGGGTGGAGCTTAGGATGACAGCCACATCCTGATAAGTTTGTATCATGTTCAGTTCAAAATATGAACTAAGTCTTTATTCCAGGTAACAAACTTTGAGTGTGTGTGTGTGTGTGTGAGAGAGACTTATATTTGGCAGAATACATTTACGTAAATAGCTAACTGATTTTTGAAATAGTTTTTTTCCACCCAATTTTTTAAAAAAGTGAAACATTTTAAAAATATAGAAAAAATACAGTGAATTATTTATCAACTCATTTATCCACCACCTGGCTTAATAAATGTTACAATTTTCCCTCCTATTTGATTCAGATTACTTTTATGAAGTAAAATATTACAGGCTCAACTGGGTGTGGTGGGAGGCTGAGGCAGAAGGATTGCAAATTTGAGGCCAACCTCTACAATTTAGTGAAACTATGTCTTAAAAAAAAAAAAAGATCAAAAAGATCTGGAGATGTAGCTCAGTGGGAAAGCAACTCTGGATTCAATTCCCAGTACCAAAAACAAACAAACAACCTCCCCCCCACCCAAAAAAAAAAAAAACCCAAATCCTATTGGATCACTGGGTATGTGGTACATGCCTGTGATCTAAGCTACTTAGAAGGCTGAGGCAGGAGGATCACAGGTTTAAGGCCAGCTGGGACAACTTAACAGACCCACGTTGGCCAACAGAATACAGCCAGAATTATTCTGTTGACTTCTTAGCCTAGGCCCCAAGAGGACTTGTAGCTTCTGCCTTGATTCTCTGAACAGCGCTCTGTGATGAAGTTTGGTTGAACCCAAGACCCCGTCTCAAGAAAACAACAAACTACAAGTTCAGTTTAAGTGCCTTCTCTATCACTTTATATTTTCCTTCCCGTCTTCCCTCCCTGAAGCTGGTGAGTTTGTTTTATAACATTGTTTTTATACTTTCAGTACAAATATTGTTTTTATATTCAGTGCATGCACATGGATCCACAAAGCATGTGGAATTGTTCCATGTGTTTTAAAAATATATTCAAGTAGTGTTGGGCTGAGCACCTGTCATTCAGCAATTTCCCTTTACATCATGGTTTTGAGAATTCTCCTTGTGGATCTGTATACATCTAGGTCACTTCTTGTTAAGTGCTATGTGGTGTCTCATGGTACGAATGTGTCACTATTTGTTTATCCATTTATCTACTGATGGGCATTAAACTTCTGCTTGTTTGCAAGATTTGATGTTACAAGCTTTTGTGGATGTCACCTTGGGCATAAGTATAAGAGTCTTTCCAAGAGAACTGTGTCAAGAAGCCCAACTGCCAGGAGATTAATGGCATTTTTTTTTTTTTTGGTACCAGGGATTGACCCCAGGGGCACTCAACCACTGAGCCCCATCCCCAGCACTTTTCATAGTTTATTTAGAGACAGAGTTTCGCTGAGTGGCTTAGGGCCTCCTAAATTGCTGAGGCTGGCTTTGAACTCATGATCCTCCTGCCTCAGCCTCCTGAGGCGCTGGTATTACAGGCGCGTGTCATTGCATCTGGCAATGGCACATTTTTTAACATAACAAATGCTAAGTCTGGAGGTAAACATTCCAGGACTAAAGTACTTGACCTAGGTTGATTCCTTCTGCCTTTCTGCCATGTTTAGTGGGTTCATTTTATTCTCAGTTTGCATTTTCATGGACATAAAACAGTGATGGCATCTCTGGACGTCACATCCAATATTCCCGTCAGGAAGATGGACAAGGAGCAAAAGGCCCAAGAAGCATTCTGGACCCCATAGAAAAGTTCTGGTGGAAGCCCTGCTCCTCGGCTTTTCACTTATGCCCTGTTGGCCAGAAGAGCATCACATGTTTCACCCACCGGCAGGTGAAGAGGAAGTTTCCCAGAGGCTGTCGATGGAGTGGGCTTGGCTGGTCAGTGGTGTCTGCCATCCTGCCAGGGCATCATGGCTGGACCCTGATCATCATCCCCACTCTGAAACACTGCCCGAATCATCTCCAAAGGGGTCCATCCATTTCATAGTGCTGCGAGTGCAGCAGGTAGGCTCTGCTTTCCACGTCAAAATCAGGTAATTATGAAGAAGCTATAGCTTGTGTATTGCTAGATCAAGTCACAAACCAAACCCCAAAGCCCGTGCTCCCAGAGCCTGCAGCAGGATGCATAGAGCTTGGAGCATATGCCACACCCAATGTGAGAGCCCTTGCCTTGCCACCTAGTGGCCGGCTGAGTCTGTGTGAGTTAATGAGCCTCAACATCCTCATCTGTACAATGGGAGAAAAGCAGTACCTACTCATAAATATCTCTTAATGACTAAAAGATAGAATACTTATGAAGGGACCAGGGTGCAACTATGGAGGGAAACTGCAATCAGTGTTTCCTTCTGATATTGGCAATGTTATGTAGAGATTATAGATCATAGGCAGGTTGGCCGTATTTTTTGATCCCCAAATTAGGAAATAGATATGACACTTAAGAGTCTACTCATGAAAAAAACAGGTTAAAATATTTGAAATGGGAGCCTGTAAAAATATAACATGATTTCTAATATCTTTCTGTAGGTGCTTATACTAAACCATAGGCTTCATATAATCTTTGACTTCTAGAATGTCGTAGAAAGTTTTAGCATGTCCCAATTGTGTGTGTGTGTGTGTGTGTGTGTGTGTGTATCTCACTGGAATCAAATCCAGCCCCTCCACATACCCAGCATGTATTCTACCACTGAGTCATATCCCTAGTCCATGAGTATGTAGTAGTAAAATAAAATAAAAAGTAGGTAGACTGAGACCAAATGATCATTCCCTGAACCCTAATTTTATTCCTTACTTTGTAAATAATACAGACCTGGTTTCTGTTTTCATTTTAATTTTTTGTCTTTGGAGAACAAAGGTTAGAATACAAACCTCAAACTTCCTTTATTTTCATATAAGATGTAACATAAGAACTAAGATATGAGTCATTTGGAGAAGCATGAAAGCAATGAAAATTAATAGTTTTTTATGGGAAAAATTTGAAGCTGCTAATATTATTAAATCCACAGCGGAGAAAGCTAAATGAAAATGTCATAATTATCATTCTGCCCCTGAGCATTATCTTCACAGAAAACCTGTTAAAGTAGAACGATTGTAAATAATAGAAGGGGATATTGAAATTTTTTTTTGGGGGGGGAAGAATGTTCTAGAAACTGGGACTGCTAAACATTCTCCTGGTTCCCACATTATAGTGAGTGACCTGAGGAAACAGTGGCTAGTACTTTTCTAGAATTGTCTAAATCCCTTTCACATCATGAAAACCTTGATCTTCAATAGTTTTATTCTACAACCTCTGATCCTTAAAAAAAAGTGGCATGCTTCATAGTTATCATCAAAAGTACCATTCCACATAAATGTGTGAGATGCCTAACAAAATATCAGGCAAAATGGTAGACTCTAGGGATATAGTAGAATTCCTGCTGGAAGAATATCCTGCTCTCTGGGTAGATGAGAGATACACAGCACTTAGAATAGTCGGCCTCCTATGTGTGGCAGCCATGACTGTCATTCTTACTAAGTCCTACGGAACTTCCAGTAGAGACTGATGACAGTGATGGTTCTCAGTGGTTGAGCTTATGTTATGTGATGGTCACTGTACTTCTTGCCTTGTCTTCATTGTCCCCTTTAATATTCTCCACGACCTTGTAAGTTAGCTCTTCTTACAGGAATAGGACCTGAGGCCCCAGAACAGTGGCGGTGTGAAGACGGGAGGCCCAGGCCTGTACCTGGCCTCATTTCAGCCCCACTTTGACCAGGGAGACTGGGTCCTGGTTTCTTTTACTTTCTACCCAAAGTACCTTGTTTTCTTTAGAGCTCCATTGGTAGGCTCATTTTAGAACCATGCAGTCAGTCTGGAAGTATGATCAGCTTTTTAAAAAGCTCCTTGGAGTTATATTAATAAACACAGCTTAAAGTTTGAGAATTGGCCACCATAACCAGAGAATAGCCGAAGGAAAATCACCAGCACACCTAGAGTTTCTAACAGTGTATAAATGTGCATCTGGGGCCTAGCTGGTTGTGATTTGCCACCAGGGACGAGGACGGTGGTGGGACTTGGTTTTTACCTGCAGACATAGGATGCCTGCCTCAGAGAAGCAGAACTGGCCCAGATACAGTGTGACATTTGTGAGACAACATGGCAACAGAGCTTAGAGTATAGGCTTCATACTGCCAATTACCTGGGTGTGGAAGCTTGATTTCCTTCCTGTAGCTGCATAAACAGCCAAGGGTTTCCATTTCATTTTCCTTTTTTGGGGGTGGAGGGTACCAGGGATTGAACTCAGGGGCACTCGACCTCTGAGCCCCATCCCCAGCCCTAGTTTGCATTTTATTTAGAGACAGGGTCTCACTGAGTTGCTTAGGGCCTCCTTTTTGCTGAGGCTGGCTTTGAACTCATGATCCTTCTGCCTCAGCCTCTAGAGCCACTGGGATTGCAGGTATGCACCACCATGCCCAGCAAGGTTTTCCAATTCTGAGTACCAGTTTCCCTAACCTATGAGAGAGAATGTACATCCTTACATCCCAGACTCCTTGTGAATATTATTAATTAGTTAACAAATAACAAGTAAATATCAATTAACAAAGCATGAGACACAGCCTCATGAGGTTGGGACTGTTCTTTAGCCCCCCACCCCCAGCACATAATCAAATGCTTTGTTTTTGGGAAAGAGTCTATTATTCCCAAAAGGTTATCAGAAAATGTGCTCTGCTGCAGATGGTCAATGTTAAAAAAAGAAGAAAGAAGTTCAGAGAGGGCACGGACATTGCCCAAGGGCTAGGGATGGGGTGGCGGAGGAGACAGAGATCTGAGTGTGGGACTTGCTTTTAGTGGCATTCCCTGAGGCCTGGGTTCTCTCTATTCCTATCCCAGATTTTAAAGGAGCTTGAAAATTTGGGAGAAGAAGGCTAATACTGCAAGAGAAGATGGCTTCAGAGATGGGGAGTTGGGTGGTCCCGTCTTTCCTTCCAGACATTGATTCACGATGACTTAATTCTAGAAAGATCGTCAGCAAGTAAAATAAATAGGCTAATCACCGTGGGCAAATTGTATGTTAATGCATCTGAACATTGTTTCCAGTCTGACCCTTAAATATACGTTTAATCAATCTAGACGGATGAGTCATCCTGCTCTTAATTCATCTTTCTGGACATTTATAGAGAAAAGGCCAAGTCTTCACGCAGACCTTATAAACGTGCCTTGGTTTGGTATGGATTTTTATTTATGTGCAGAGCCCAAGCAGCCGTTGCTTCTAAATGATGGCTTGTTTTGAATGTTCTCAGACCTTCAAAATGTTTTATTTCTACCCTTGGGGAGGGAATGGGGTGAGTTAAAAGAAAACACGGAATGGTTGTTTTTCATGGCAGGAGCCAGCAGTCCTTCTGGGCTGTGCGGTTGTGTTTGGGCTTTGTCGCTTTACAGTGGGGGTGGGGAGAAAGACGGGGTGCATGCGAATCAGAAGGCCTTCTTTGGGGAACCATGTCTCACTCAGATTTATCTCATCACAGGGACCCTGTGTTCAGTTTCCTTTGCCACCGAAATGATCAATGTCATTCCTTTGGATGTGGGGTATCCCCCAGAAGCTCACAGGTGAGATATGCAGGAAGGTCCAGAGGAGACATGACTGGGTTGTGAGAGCCTTAACCCAACCAGTGATTGGACCCCTGATGGGATTAACTGGGTGGTGGCTGGAGGCAGGGGGGTGTGGCTGGAGGAGGGGGCATTGGGGGCGTGGCTTTGGGGGTCTCTATTTGTCTCTGGAGAGTGGAGTCTCTCTGCTTCCTGATCACCATGTAAGCTGCTTCCCTCCACCACAGTCTTCCTCCATGATGTCCTGCCTCCCCTGGAGCCCCGAGGAATGGAGCCTGCTGTCTATGGACTGAGACCTCGGAAACTGTGAGCCCCAAATCAACTCCACCTCTTGTCCCATTGCTCTGGTCGAGTCTTTTTGTCACAGCAGCAAAAGGCTGACTCAAACAAGGAGTCTCATGAAAGCATGTCCCTGGAAACTAAAGGCTTGCACTTCACCGAAGGCCAAGTTGGGGCCCAACTGCCCAGGCCAAGGCCAGTGTCATCATGGGCTTTTGGTCTGTCAGACATGCCGGGGATGAACCATCTGCTCGTCCCGGGCTAGGAGTGTGGCTCTAGAGCTATTTGCTCCAGGGATCGCCTTAAATTGGAGTCAGTCCTCTGGGCTCTGGGCTCTTATCTGCATATGTGCAGCAGATAATGGCATTATCGCTCTGTCCTCAAGTTCCTCTTGTCCACCAGGCTGTTGTGCCCCAGGATCAATGACTCTTGCTAATTTTGTGGTCCTGCCTTCAGCTCTTAGCATTCCTTTGTATAAAGTCCTCTGTAGCAGACACTGTAAAATTCCAGAAACTTGCTATATCCCCCGGGTTTGGACTTTGTAGGTATTCCTGAGATTGACATTCCTATGATCATGAAATAAAGCGAGGTCATAAGAATGGCATGTCTTGAGCTAGAAATAAATCCACTGTGGCTGGAGGAGGGTGGACAAGGAATGGGGGTGGCAATTTGGCCAGTGACGAGGGCCAGATCATGATGGGTCTCAGGAGATACCGTAGAGAGTTTGGGTTTTACTCTAAATCCAATGGGAAGTCACTGCAAGGTTTCAAGCAGAGGACGGATATGGTCTGATTTAGGTTCTGGAGAGCTTCTTTGGTGTTGTGTGGATTCTTTGTACTAAAGTGTGGCCCATTCATGGCCCATCCATGGACAAGCATCATCTCTGAGCTTGTTAGAAAGGCAGAGTCTCAGACTGTTGGTGAGAATATAAGTCAGCACAGCCATCATGGAAAACAATATGGAAACTCCTCGGACAACTAAAAATGGCACCACTGTATGACCCAGCTGTCCCATTTCTGGGTCTGTTTCCAAAGGAAATGAAATCAGCCTACCAAAGAGACACCTGCATCCCTGTGTTTATTGCAGTACCCTCTTCACAATAGTCAAGACAGTGGTATCCATCTGTGGATAATTCGATAAAGACAATAAAGAAAAATGGCCTCTATGTAGAAGGGAATATTACTCAGCCATTAAAATAGATGAACTACTATCATTTGTGGAAAAAAAGGGATGGATCTGACTGACATTAGGTTCAGTGAAATAAGTTGGCCACAGAAAGACAAATACTGAATGTTCTTACAAGTAGAAGCGTAAAAACTTGATCTCACAGAAGAATGTAGAATACAGGTCACTAGAGATTGGGAAAGAGAAGTGGGTGGGAAAGGGGGATAAAGGGTGGTTGAAAAATAGGCACAGCTATATGGGAGAGTAAGAGCTACTATCCTAAGACACAATAGGATGACTATATAGTTTGAAAAGCTGATATTTTTATAAAGAACTAGGGAAGAAAAGTTCTTAGGATTCAAGCACAAAGATATGATAAATGAGATGGAAGTGTTGAATATCCTGACTTGATCATTATACATTGTATACATGGGTTGAATTATCATCTTGTACCCAGAAATATGTACAATTATTATGCAGCAGGAAAAAACTGTAAGAGAGACAGAGTCTTGGGCCCCTCCTAGGTCAGGGAGGCCTCATCTGCACTTTCCACAGGACCCCTCCTTAGAACTGCTCTGGTGGAGAATGGGTGGGGCAGAACGAGGAATCAGGTGGTAAGCTCCCCCACTTGCTGACTTTTCAAGTTTCAGACAAGTGTTGTTCTAGATAGATCTCAAGGGCCAACCCTAGCTTGCTTCCATGTTTCACTTCTGATTGGACTATTGCTTGTAACGTTTCATTTGTTAACTGATTTTCCAAGTTCCTAGGTGACTGTCATTTTTGGCTTTTACTTGGCAGCTGAACTGCCCATTGAATCTTTGCCTGGGCGTTTTCCTTATTTATCTATTGATTACATACATCCTCAGCCCTCAAGAAATAGCCACTTTATCCATCATA
Organism: Marmota flaviventris; assembly: GCF_047511675.1. Classification (NCBI taxonomy): domain Eukaryota; kingdom Metazoa; phylum Chordata; class Mammalia; order Rodentia; family Sciuridae; genus Marmota; species Marmota flaviventris. The sequence continues at coordinate 160,903,875 of NC_092498.1, read as the reverse complement.
ATCCCAAGTAGCCCTTGTATCAAATATCTGTGTCTTAAAAGGCAGATAAATGGATCCCTGAAGCTGGTGTAGCTTCCACATTCAAACTGGTAGGCAGCCATCACCCTACCACATTAGTATCAGGGGATTATAGGTTGCCATTGGCATTGAGTCGGCTAAGGTTAGATTTGACTTAAACTATGAAACTGCTAACAACAGCTTATACCAGATAAGCCTATTTCTCTCTCAGGTCAGAATCTGGAGGTAGATAGTGTAAAGTTGTTAAAAAGGTTCTACGCTCGAAAGACTCCAGGGACCAGGGTTGTTCTACTTCATTCCACTGTGTGTAGCTTCCATTCCCAGAATTACCATGGTCCAAGATGACGACTCTTTCAGTTAGCGTTTTTGCTGCTGTGACCAAAAGACCTGACCAGAACAATGGTAGAGGAAGAAAATTTTATTTAGGGCTCATGGTTTCAGAGGTCTCAGTCCATAGATAGCAGACTCCATTCTTTGGGGCTCAAGGTGAGGCAGGACATCATGGGGGAAGAGTGTGGTGGAGGGAAGCAGCTCACATGGTGATCAGGAAGCAGAGAGAGACTCCACTCTCCAGAGACAAATAGAGACCCCAAAGCCACGCCCCCAATGCCCCCTCCTCCAGCCACACCCACCTGCCTCCAGCCACCACCCAGTTAATCCATCAGGGGTTCATTCACTGGTTGGGTTAAGGCTCTCACAACCCAGTCATGTCTCCTCTGGACCTTCTTGCACTGTCTCACATGTGAGCTTTTGGGGGACACCTCACAGCCACACCATAATAGCAACTTCCCCTCCAGCTACCACATTAAAATTCCAGCCACCAGGACAGAAGAGATAAAAAAGGTGGCACAAAGAAATCATGGCAGCAGACTGAAGAAAGCTTAATAGAACTCACATATGGTATTTCGTATTTGTGGATTATTGGTCTGAACTGAGGCTGTGTAGGGCCCCAACTCTGTGACCCCAACTCTGAGAAGTGGCTTCTGTTTTCGTTGTACAGGTACTGAGCTAGTTCTTAGTTTGAGAGAAGAGGAGAAAAGTATTAGGAAATAAGCAGTGGTTCCCAACGCAGCATGTCTCAGGGAGTGTGATTTGATATGTAATCTAAACAGATAAGGGTACCTCCCCACTTTTATCTAGACTGAATATTCCCCATCATGATCTCATGACTGTGTCGTATAATTCTTTCCACTTTTTGTTCCAAGGAAAAAGAGATGTGTGATTGAGCAGGAATGCATTCCTGCATTCAGAGTTGAAATATGCAGATGACCCTCACCCACTGGAAGCAGGATAAAAGAGATCCCCTGGATAGTTCTATTACTATAAGCATCATTTCCTGAGCTGGGTCCTTGGGCAACAAAGGAATGGAAGAGGAGCTAGGCCTCACCAGGAGTCCTCCTTGACCCAGCAGCCAGACCCCTTCCTTGCTACCAAAGGAATGGAAGTGGGCAGGCGCAAAGGCTGGACTTCCAGAGCGGCTTCTACCAAGGTGTTGAATCTTAGGTCTGGAATGGGTCTGTGTCACTCCAGTGGCTAGCAGGACCAGCTGTGGAGCCAGCTGGGCCAGAGTGGAGGAATGGCTGTTCTACTTACAAGCTGGCTACTTCGGGGCAAAAAATCTCTGATCTCAGTGTGCATGCTTGAAAAAGGAGGGAATGAGGCTGTCAGTTGACAGCGCATAGGCAAATCAATGAGACACTGCATGAGAAGCTCTTAGCGTAGAGCTTGGGCCTATGTTAGGACTTAAAAAATGTTGGGTATTATATCTTCAGCCTATATACATATATACATATATATGTGAAAAAAATATAAATGTAATGGTAATGATTTTATTTATAGATTTATAAACATAACGATCATATATATAATTTTTTTGGCCCCTAGGATTGAACTTAGGGGTGCTTAACCACTGAACCACATCCCCAGCCCATTTTATTTTTTAAGACAGTGTCTTGCTAAGTTTCTCAGGGCCTCACCAAGTTGCTGAGGCTGGCTTTGAACTTTTGATCCTCCTGCCTCAGCCTCCTGAGCTGCTGGGACTTACTTACAGGTGTGCGCCCCCACACCCAGCATAATATATATATTTTAAAGGCATTTTAAAAGGACATTGTTCTTGAGTCACATTTTTAATATTATTTATTATTATTTAAATGTATATTATATAATGATGTATTATGCATATATTATTTAAACATATATAGAATTAAATACATAGATATAATAAATGTGTAAGTTTATATATGAACTTATATATAAGCTTGTGTATTTATCATATTTATATATTCCTCCATTAACTCAACAAATATTTGGTACCTACTATGGGCCAGATCCTTGTTGGTAGCATTTGCTGGAGGGGGCAGGAAATGAATTAATAAATGAGTGATTCAGTTCTGTGCTAAAAGCAGCTCATTGCTTAGTGGAAAAGAAAAGAACTGAACCATTAATTCTGCTTCAGTGAGGAAAAATGCAAAGTATAAAATGTTATTAAAACGAGAATAGAGAGTTATACTCCTGACCATCAACTCTGTGTCATTTCTTCAGGTCATCATGAATCATATGCTCTGTCTTTTATTTACCATCACCTTGTGTTGGGGGGGGGATAAAGACAAAACAAATCTTACCTTAAATGTATATAGTGATTGTAGGTTGCGTCTTAGTTTCAGAAATGTATGTGAAGAAAAATCAAAATGTAGGCGGGTGTGGTAGTGCACACCTGTAATCCCAGCAACTTGGGAGGCTGAGGCAGGAGGATTGCAAGTTCAAAGCCAGCCTCAGCAAAAGTGAGGCCTTAAGCAACTCAGTGAGACCCTGTCTCTAGATTAAACACAAAATAGAGCTGGATGTGGCTCAGTGGGCGAGTGCCCCTGAGTTCAATCCCAGATACCCACATACACACAAAAAGACCTTTCACAACAGGATGACTAATTATTTTGATTTAAATGCCCATAGAGAACCAAGTAAATTCTTGCATGTACACACACAAGACTTAGCTTGCTTATACTTATTGGAAACACTTCCTTCCAAGGATGGCTCAGGCTCATCCCACCAGCTGTAGGATTGCAAAAGTGAGGTTTTTTTTAAAAGGAATTTCAGTGTAAGGGAAAAGAAAACTGTTCCCCCTAACTTTAATGTACATCACATTCACCTGGAGGGCTTGTTAAAACACCAAGTCTTAACCTCTCTTCCCTAATTTCTGGTTTATTAGGTCAAGAATGGGGTCTAGGAACTTTTTTTGGGCACCAGTGTCACTTTTAGTGTCGGTTTCCAAGGCCTCCCTTAATTATGTCTGCCTGAATACTTGAGAACATCTCCTGTGTCCTTGACCAACCGGAATCTCTTCTCTCTCTGCCTCTTGGTATCCGGTTCACTATGCTGGACTCAAGAACTTACTTTGAGAACTGACCGGTTCCCTGAGGGGTGCTAAGAACTTATGCCAGCACCATCAGATGGGAAGAGTGGTCTATGGGTACCAGCTTTGTGGCATTTAGGTGTCCCACCATCCCTGTGAGATGCGGACTGTGGTCATTCTTGCATCCCAGAGGAGGAAACTGAAGCACAGAGTTTAAGTGACCTTCCCTCTTAGCTGAACAAGAATTCAGTCCAGCCCATGGGACCCGAGTGTAGGCACTTGAAAGCCCAGTTGTCCAATCCTTGGGTCAACAGCAAGAGAAAGCAAACTAGAGTAACCCCATCCACCACGATCCAGAAGGCCCCCCTATTTTCCCCTCAGACGCCTGCTTCCCTCCTAATCTAAAAAAAAAACAAAAAAAAAAACCCAGAATACCTATTAATCAGAAACAAAGAATCCCTGCCATCGCACGTTGCTGTTTGTGCCAGCATCGCCAGGGAGAAGCTCCACCATCCATTATTTTGATGGGTGCTGAAGGGAGGAGAAGGATGAGATCAGCCCTCAATGGATCCAGAAATTATTGGCAAGTACCACCAGAAGGGGTGTGTTTCACTGAGGAGAAGCCACGTGTGCGATGAGCAGTTATCTGCTTTGAAATGCAACCTCAGACAAAAGTCTTACGAAGGGAAAAAATGAACATCAGGAATGGAGAAGGAAGATGACCAGGGGGAAAGTCTGTGCTCTCCCTTATCGGAGATCTCCAGGGTTGCGCCATATTTCTGCAATACGAGAGGACTGAAGCGCAGATGACTTCCAACCTTCTGATCCAGGTGTGTTCCTAGGCAGAAAAAAAATGACCCTACATTTGTCTGTTTGCACTGATAAAAGGTTAAAAAAAAAAAAAAAAAAAAGGCCGGGTGTGGTGGTGCAAGCCTGTAATCCCAGCAGATTGGGAGGCTGAGGCAGGAGGATCACAAGTTTAAGGTCAGCTTTAACAAAAGTGAGGCCCTAAGCAACTCAGTGAGACCCTGTCTCCGAATAAAGTACAAAATAGGGCTGGGGATATGGCTCAGTGGTTAAGTGCTCCTGAGTTCAATCCCCGATAAACCCCCAACCCCAAAAATAAGGTATAAAATTTTTTTTGTTGTTTTTATTTCCAGATAAATGTAAAAATTCTGCATGAAATTGAGCTAAAACTGCAGCTTGGCAGGAAGAGTGTTTATGAACGGTTGGGAGGGATGACAAGAGCGTGGTGTCTTTTTTTCTGTGCTTTTCCTTTGGAAGCGTGTGTGTTTAGATTTGCTCGACAACCTGCCAGGTGGTTTTGTGTGGGATGGGTCTTGACTCCAGTGTATTTTGTGTTTATTGTTTTAGAATCACTGGCCCCAATAAGTCTTCCTGTTCTACATGGATTTTCCAGTAAATGGCAAAGGCCCCCTTAAATCTGTCTGCAGTTCTCAAGAGACTGGTCCAAAGCCTTCCCAGGAACCATGGGTGGGCATCTATGGAAGGGCTCACGGTCATGTTTATTTACTCACTTTGGAGGTAGGAGCCTGCCCTTCAACTCAGAGAAGGAACACAGACGGTGATCTGCAGTTGAAAGCTAGTGAAAGCTAAATGGTTGGGCTTGAGGGGGCTGGCGGGAACCCAAATCCGGCCAAGGTCAGCGTGGAGTGCTGCTAGGGCTGCATTAGCATTATCACGGTCAACATTATTTCCCCAATTATCCTTTAATGGGTCCAATTTACCTTCAAGTCTGTAACTAAGACACAGATTCCTTATCTTCTGTTCCGCAGTCCTCAAACAGATCCAAAGCAAATTTCAGCCTTCCCAGCTCTGAAGCCAATCTTGATCTTTTCCAACAGTTATTCTGTTCTTATTTTTGTGTCTGCCTCAGACTGGCCATTAAACCCAGACTCCCACTGTATAACCATGATTGTTCATATAGATACGGGCTACTCAGCTTGTAAGTCCATGGAAGGTGCCTTTGTAAAGTAATGTTCAGTGTCATTTTGGGTATAGGTGATGCCACTAGGCTTGGATACAAAGTTTTTTTAAAAATCGAGAAATTCTCAGTAGGGCGAAATGTCATACACCTATAATCCCAGCCACTGGGGAGGCTGAGAGAGGGGGATCCTGAGTTCAAAGCCAGCCTCAGCAAAAGTGACAACAAGTCTCTAAATAAAATACAAAATAGGGCTGGGGATGTGGCTCAGCAGTTGAGTCCCCCACTGAGTCCTGGGTTCAATCCTCAGTAGCCACTCCCCTCCAAAAAAAAAAGAAAAAAGAAAAGAAATTCTCCAAAATGTCACTGTTGAAGTAGCTGTATTTTTTTTTCTCTTGCTTTTTGCTCTTGGGTTTGGCTTGAGTATTTACGGGGGGATGATGGGGAGGTAAAGCAAGCAGCTGATAGGTGGTCGATTATCAAGACATTTTAGTTCGCTTCCCAAATTTACTGTTGAGTGGTTGTCATTTTATTTGATCCCAGAAGGCTTAAAAATCATCCAAATCTATGCATTAAGACTGAGAAGAGTGAACATGTACCCAGTTCCCAGTTACTGAATTGACCTTTTTTTCTTTTTTTTACAGATTATTGTTTTTAAAATTATTATTATTATTATTATTATTATTTTGGTACCAGAGACTGAACTCAGGAGTGCTTAACCAGTGAGCCTCATCCCCAGTCCCCTTTTATTTTGTATTTCCAGCCAGGGTCACTCCAAGTTGCTCCTGGCCTTGCTAAGTTGCTGAGGCTGGATTTGAACTCATGATCCTCCTGCCTCATCCTCCCCAGCAGCTGGGATAACAGGCCTGCACCTCTACTCTGGCTTTCTTTGCAAATTAAAAGTAAACACAAAACAAAAAACTGACACCTAGGGTCCACCAGACTGGGAGCTTCTTGAGGTCAAGGGCACTTCCAGGCCCATTTCTGTGTCTTTGACCTCTAGCACCCTGCTTTCCTCAAGAAACAAGGTATGCAGTGATTGCTGAATGTAATGGTCTCAGTTCACCCTGTGCTTCTGCTCTGCTCTGGGTACCTCCAATGCAGGATGATAGAATAAGAGAAAATAGTTCCGCGTCACAAAGGAAGTCTTTGGGAAGATGGAGAGATGAAGGAACTATCCCAGGAATGCAGATAGTAGTAAGGAGAGAGACTTCAGGACCTGCCGTCCTGGTTGATAGTCATTATATTCTTAAGGGTTATATTCATGACCACTAAACATTAATGTGACCTGGTTGAGATCCTAAGTGCTGGAACCTCAGTCGTACTTGGAGTTAAGGACTCTACAGAGGTGATGAAGTTCAAAGGAGGTTGTAAGTGGCCCCCTCAACCTCCATGAAGGGTGTCCTTGTAAAAAGAGGAAACTTGGACATAGAGACTCACATAGAGGGAAGAGTTCCAGGAGCCACAGGAGAAGATCATCATGGACACGCCAAGAGAGAGCCTAGAGAGATCCTTCCTCAGTTGACTTCTAGTATCAGAACTCTGAGAGAATAAGTCACCGAGACTGCCATACTTTGTTATGGAAGCTTCAGATTTTGGTATTATCTTCTTCTTCTTCTTCTTCTTCTTCTTCTTTTTTTTTTTTTTTTTTTTTTTTTTGTACCATGGATTGAACTCAGGGGCACTTAACCACTGAGCCACATCTGCAGCCCTTTTATATATTTTATTTAAAGACAGGGTCTCTCTGAGTTGCTTAGGGCCTCTATAAGTTGCTGAGGCTAACTTTGAACTCACAATCCTCCTGCCTCAGCCTCCAGAGCCTCTGGGATTACAGGCGTGCACCACCGTGCCCAGAACACTTTAAATTTAAATCTCACATGTTGCTAATGTCTCCTATACCCTACAGCTTAGAACACAGAACATGAAGCTCTTCATTCAGTCAGTTGTTTTCAAACCCCTTTACCCTCTCCTGCTCTAAATGAACCTAATCTAATATCTGCGTTTTTTCCTCATGGGACTCAATTTTCTCACATTGGTTTCTGGACTCGCCAGTCAACGCTGCAAACCAAGCAGTCTTCAGAGGTGCGATCACAAAGCAAAGCACTAGATTTTTAAACAAACTGAAAAAAGGGTTATTGGTCTAAGAAACAGAACAAGGAGTAGAAAATAATTAGTCGGCTCATGCTATTGTGAGCCAGCCTCTGGGTGCTCTGAGCAAACTCATCTCCTGCCATTTGAGGAAAGTTGCCAACATTTGCTCTCCTGTCCTCTGAGGACCGTTGCCAAATATGCTTTCATTTCATCCTGTTTGGACAGTTGTTTTAATGCCCTTTCCTGATGTTATCCCTGAACACACAATTAACAGATTTCTTGAAGACACCAGCTGCAAGGAGAGCTGTCCGCCCTCCATTGCGCTCCAGCCCTGGCTCGCTAGCTCGGCTTGGTGAGCAGATTCTAGAATCATGTAGGCTCTTCTGTCTGAGCAACGAAGCTCTGAGGGACTCCCATCCAACCCTTTCTCCCTTGGTCCTTTTGGGAAAATGTGCCTCTTCTCATCTCAGCCTCTGTCAAGACTGCCATGCCCCTCTCAACAGGCTGTGACAGTTTTATGGGGTTTTGACCATTCTGCATCTCTCAGGGCATTTTGATGCCAAAGATATCAGAAGCACATCCCCCCCTCCCCCAGCCCAATGCCGGTTTTTGCTGCTGCCTTATTAAATGGGCAAACATGGTTGAGAAAGAGCTCTGAGATTCCCTGGCATGATAAAGGGGATTGGATATGGAGTCTGTGGTTTCAGATTCCAGCCGTCATCCTCTCAAACTTGGCAACTGCAGAACCACATATCCTTTGGGCATGGTGTCTCAGTAGGTCCCGCACCAGGGCTCCTCCTCTTTCAAGGTCAAATGCACAGTAGTGGAGCTTCATGAGGACTTTGGAAAGACTGTGGATGTTCAAATGCCATTTTAAAAATTTTACTATTATTTTTTTAGTTGTAGATGGACACATTACCTTTATTTATGGATTATGTGGTGATGATCGAACTCAGTGCCTCAGACATGGTAGGTAAGTGCTCCGCCACTGAGCTACAACCCCAGCCCCTCAAATGCCATTTTAAAATAACTTAGTGTTTAAAAAGGTGTCATGAGGCCAGGTGCAGTGGTGCACGCCTGTAATCCTAGCAGCTTGGGAGGCTGAGGAAGGAGGATCATGAGTTCAAAGCCAGCCTCAGGAACAACGAGGCACTAAGCAACTCTAAATTGAGACCTTGTCTCTAAATAAAATACAGAATAGGGCTGGGGATGTGGCTCAGTGGTCGGGTGCCTCTGAATTCAATCCCCAAGACCTCCCCGCCCCAAAAAAGGTGTCATGTAACATTGAAATGAAAATAATCATGCATATATCCTATATCCTAGCAATTTTGTTTTCAGGCATCTATCATCTAGAAATAGTTAATACAGGTGCCCCCAAAGAAGAACATTAAAGGAAAATATTGTCAGGGTTTGAGGTTGGCAAATGAATTAAAACTATCTAAGTGTTCATTCAAAGGGAGAGTGGTTAAGTGAATTATTGAATATCTTTACAAGGGAATCATTTGCATACATTAAAGACGGCATCGGTTTATTTATAAGTGCTGATATTGGCTGGGCATGGTGGCGCATGCCTGCAACCCTAGGGGCTGGGGAGGCAGAGGCAGGAGGATCACAAGTTCCTAAGCTCTAAGCAACTCAGTGAAACCTTGTCTCTAACTAAAATATAAAAAGGGCTGGGGTGTGGCTCAGTGGTTAAATGTTGCTGGGCTCAATCCCTGGTACCTAAAAAAAAGAAAAAGTGCTGATATCGAATGGTATTTATGATAAATTAAGAGAGAAAAGCAAATTGCAGAACACTATATTTAGTGTGCTTCTATTTGAGTACTTAAGTGATTTATTTATAAAGAAAATCCCAGATAACCATGTGCCTCTGTATGCATAGAAAAATTTGGAAAAATACTCAGGAAATTGTGAAAAATGTGATGATTTGAAAGAGAGTTGTTTTATTTTGTATTCCTTGTGTACTATGAATTTTGGGAACCAGGAGCATTTTAAATTTTTCCAGTAAAAATTACTTTAAAAAGACAATGAAAATCATCTCTGGGCCCTCTACTCAGCAGATTTTTTAAAATGTTTTGAAGTGTATCCTTCTAGATTTTTCTTTTACTCACATACGGCATACATTAGTCAATATAATACAGCCATTTGTGATTCATTTTTTTCCTCAAATAAAAATTTCTTTTGTCAATACATATAGTTGATCATTTTCTATTTTTCTTTAGTCTGGATACATTTTATTGATCATAAAATGCACAGAATAAAAAAATTCACCCATTATAATTAAAGTAAGAAAATAAAGTGCAGTTTTGGCGTGTTTTTGCAATACTGGGGCTGAACCCAGGAGTGCTAGATCCCAAGCCCTTTTATTTTTAACTTTGATTAATTAATTTTTTTGGGGGGGATACCAGGGATCGAACTCAGGGGCACTTGGCCACTGAGCCACCTCCCAGCCCTATTTTGTATTTTATTTGGAGACAAGGTCTCACTGAGTTGCTTAAGGCCTTGCTAAGTTGCTGAGGCAGGTTTTGAACTTGCAATCCTCTTGCTTCAAACCCCGAGCACCTCTGCACCTGGCTAAAATGCAGCTATTTTCGGTATATTGTCGTTTGTTTTGTTTTTGTTTGGTACTGGGGATTGAACCCAGGAACCCTCAACCACTAAGTCACATCCCCAGCCCTTTTTTTTTTTGTATTTAATTTAGGGTCTCCGTGAGATGCTTACTGCCTTACTAAATTGCTGAGGCTGGCTTTGACCTCATGGTCCTCCTGCCTCAGCCTCCCCAGCCGCTGGGATTATAGGCGTGGGCCATCTTTCCCAGCCACTCCCCTGCTCCCTGTGCCTGGTGAATGCAGCCAGATATATATTTAAGCAAAAATCACTGCTTGGCCAAGTCAGTACAGGAGGTTAAAATACATTTGAAGTGACTATGATTTCACAGAAGGAAGGTGTTCTATGTGGCTTCTACTCCCCAGCCCTGACAATTGCTGTTTGAAAAGCAATTAACTGTGATAGGTGGACCAATCAGAGAGCAGTTTACTTCACAGTTTAGAAAGCACAGATGTAAGTGTAGTTGGTCATCACAGCTGATTCTATTGCTCACCTTCCAAACAGGAAACTGAGTCCTCACGGGACCGCGGGACTTTCCCAAGGTCATGGCTGTCTTTCCTGACCCCAAACCCAGCTTTCTTCCCACCCTAGTGGGGTACCTCACAGTTACAGTCTTGTCGGTTTTCTTGAAGGAAACTGTCCCACTCTCTTGTCAGTGGAAGAACCATACAGGTTGACATTTGTGCCAGGGACTAGCAGAGGGCAGGAGTCCTGCATCCTAATGTTAGCTTGGCTGGCAATCCCGTATGCAGCTCTGGGAACATTCTGTCTGTGGGCCTCAGTTTCCTCCTCCATGAAATTGGGGAGCTCAAACCAAATGGCCTGAGGTTTCTTCTAGCTTTGTATATTCCATGATCTTTATAGGAAAAATCTGCAAAGGACAAATAGATGCTGTCTCTCAGTGGAGGTTGCTCCTCCTGCATTAAAATTCATGAATCCACATTGTTTCTAATCTGTCTGCGTCTGGAAAGGTTCCCCACAAGGAAGTAGCTGATTACCCCCATGTCTGCTTAGGACTGGAGAAAGTGTCAAAAAGAAGTACCAGTGCTGGGTTGATAGTGCACACTTGTAATCCCAGAGGCTTGGGAGGCTGAGGCAGGAGGATTACGAGTTCCAAGCAGCCTCAGCAAAAGTGAGGCCCTAAGCAACTCATATGGACCCTGTCTCTAAATAAAATACAAAACAGGGCTAGGGAAGGTGTCTCAGTGGTGGAGTGCCCCTGAGTTCAATCCATTGTACCCCTTCCCCCAAAAAAGTACACTGTAAACTGATAGTAGAAAATACCATTCTGAGGATGGGGAATTCCAAGTTTTTGTAAGTTATAACTTTCTGTCTCAAACACTTAGTCTGAGTGTATAAACATGCCTTCTATTAATTAAGACTCTTGTGAGTCAGAAGTGCTGGAAACCTGACTCTAACTTGAGCAAAAAAGAAAAATTCATTGGGTCACCATCCTAAAAATTTCAGAAGGGATGTTAAGCTTCAGGTAAGGCTGAATCAAGAGCCCAAATCATGTCCTTAGAACTCTGACTTTCATTGTTGCTCAGCTCTTCCTTTCTGTCTCTGTTAACATAGAGGCTGTCAGTTGCTTCTGACTTAAATGCCATCTTCTCAGTTCACCTAAGTCTTGCTATTATTTCTCCCAGAAGTACCAGGAATGATTTGGATTAGCTTTACCTGAGTCACTAGTTTATCTGAGATGGTCTCTCTAGCTAGGGAGATGGAATACAGAGGAGTGAATCATGGACCCACCTCTGGATTACAGTGTCAGACCTTGTTGCGGCCAGACCATATGAATGGCGAGAGAGAAGGGACAGTTTCCTATGTGAACAGAAAAGGAGATGTAAACTAGGCGGGGGGGGGGGGGGGGAATAAAAAAAAGAAAGAAAGAAGAAAGGAAAGAGAAGAAAAAAATTCACTTTTCTTTATCACACTCTCTTTTCCTGCTTTTGCCTCTTCCAGCAGTTGCAGGGATGGACTTTGTTGTAGTAGAGATAGTCAATGTCATTCCAGAATTAGAGCATTTGAAAATTGACTTTGTGCTGAACTCCTAGGGACAGAAGAGAATTCCTGTATCCCCCCACAGGTCCCTGGAGATAGCCTGTCCAAAACAATACAGCTTTAGATGTTCAGAGAAACAGCCAGAAATGCTCACCCAGGAACTGCCCAGGCTTGCTGGAAAGTGAGCAGCATGAAACGGGCAGGAGAAACGTGCCTTATGCCAAGGGCCCTCATGAGCAGGCCTCAGGAGAGGTGCTGGCCAGGGCCCACCGGCATGCTAGAATCCAGAAGGCTGACCAGGGATAATCTGGGATCTTCAGCAGAACCAGCAGATCAGGACTTAGAGATCTGGAGGTAGAAATGCCCCATGACCTTGTTCAGAGACACACAAAGACCAGTTTCTTGCTAACTAGCCCCCACCCAGCCCCCACACTCCAAAGACAATGTTGGTGTTTTAGAAAACCTTCCGGCCAAAGGACTGACTGTGGAAGGGCAAACAGTCACTGAGATTGACTGGATGATTGACAGACTCTTCCACGTGTCTTCACCTCTGCCTACCTGTTCTCAACAGCACTGAATGTCATGTTGCATGCTATAGGCTCATAGGGAATGGGAAAATGAGAGACTTACTTAGTCCCTACCCCCAAGATGACTTATGGTCTCTGATTAGTGTCTGGGTTTTTTTTTTTTTTTTTCGCGTATTGGGGGTTGAACTCAGGGGCACTTAACCACTGAACCACATCCCCAGCCCTTTTTCTGTTTTATTTAGAGACAGAGTCTCACTGAGTTGCTTAGGGACTCACTAAGTTGCTGAGGCTGGCTTTGAACTCTTGATCCTCCTGCCTCAGCCTCCTGAGTCACTGGGATTACAGGTGTGTGCCACTACACCAGTCTCTGTTAGTGTCTTGACAGGCTAAAGAAAGTATGAGAATAACTTAGTCCTTGCTCCTGAGATGCTCATGATCTCTGATGAGGGTCTTGAAAGGCTGACGAAACTATGAGAATGTAGATCACAGGTTGGAAAATCCAGCCGCTGTCTCTATTTGTCAAAAAGGTCTTAGTGAAGCTTGGTCACCCTTACTTGTGTAGACTTCCATATTTCAGAGCAGAATTGAGTAGTTACAAGACAAAGTCTGAAATATTTACTCTCTGAATCTAGTACCTGTCCCAGAATATTTGAGAGGATACTCCTAGGGATGCAGGGTCATAGCTGAGACACAGGCTAAGAGGTCAGGGGAGGCCGAGGCAGCAGGGGACTTGAAGCCAAGACAGGGAGATGAGAGTTCATGCAGAGGCTAGGATTATTTAAAGTACGGGGACCCAATTATCCCACTCCTTGGTCTATACCCAGAGGACTTAAAATCAGCATACTACAGTGACATAGTCACATCAATGTCTATAACAGCTCAATTCACAATAGCTAAGCTGTGGAACCAATCTGGGTGCCTGACAACAGATGAATGGATAAAGGAAATGTGTTCTGTGTACACAATGGAATATTACTCAGCTATAAAGAAGGATGAAATGATGCCATTTGCCAGTAAATGAATGGAACTGGAGACTATTATGCTAAGCAAAATAAGCCAGGCCTATAAAACCCAAGGCTGAATGTTCTCTCTGATATGTGGATGCTAACATACAATAAGGAGGGCTGTAGGGAAGAATAGAAGTTCATTAGATTAGACAAAGGAGATGAAGGGAAGGGGTGGGGATGGAGATAGGAAAGACAGTGGAATGAATGGGACAGAACTTTCCTATGTTCATATGTGAACACCTGACCAGGGAAACTCCATATCATGTCCAACCACAAGAATGGGAAGTTAGACTCCAGGTATGTATGATGTGTCAAAGTGCACTCTACTGTCACACATATCTAAAGAGAACAAAGAAAAAAAAAAAAGAAGCATTGCGGGGGGGGGGGGGGGGGGGGGAGTGAAAATTTTAAGCAGGGGGCGGGGCTGATCAGCCGGCTCTCCTGGAAGTTCCCTGTGCCGTCCGGGATGTGTTGAACCCAGATTGCTTCCTTTCCCTGTGGTCCTCCCCTCCCCAACCTCGGAAACTGTGCAGCCTCTTGGAAGCAAGCCAGTACAAATGTCCCAAATTATCTAGTGTGGCCCTGGTGAACTTGGGTTACCCACATGACCCCCGGTCCCTCCCTTCTGCAGTGGCCTCCTCCTTCCTGCTGCAGTGCGGTAGGATCCGGGGACGTGGGAGGCTTCACAGGCCGTTTCTCCACTTGGCACCTCCAGCCCCCTCGGCCTGCAGATTGAAATCTGAGTGGCAGTAATTGGATAAACAGTTTAATTTAATAGTAACAGAAGGACCGAGCCCAGTGCAAGGAATCTCATTGCTCTTTTCTCGAAGTGACTTTCCTTTCTATGCATTCTGATATAGTGTGGCCACCGGGGAGGCAAAGAAATACACGAGATTGATTTTTGCCTGGAAAGGGGGTCAGACTGTAAGAAGCAATTTTAATAGGCATGTTCTGAAAAGAATGCGCAAAAGGATGGAGAGAGATCAGACCCACAGAGAGGAGAGGGGAAGGAAAGGGGGAAGGGGAAAAATGATGTATTGGGGGTTTCTTTTAGATATAGTTTCAGAAAATAGTTGATAGTCATCCCCAATTTTGGAGTTGGTGTAATGGCTGGATGTGAGGTGTCCCCCAAAAGCTCACGTGTGAGACAATGCAGGAAGGTCCAGAGGAGAAATGACCCAATCAGTGAATGAACCCCTGATGGGATTAACTGGGTGGGGACTGGAGGCAGGTGGGTGTGGCTGGAGGAGGTGGGCATTCTGAGTGGATAGAGGAAGCCAAGATTTCCTTCCTATCACATTTTGCAAACCTGGCAGACATTCGAAGCAGCCTTGTTCATCATTAAACCTGATTTCACAGCTCTGGGGAGTATCACAGCCCTAGAAACCCGGAGAGGGGAGGGATTCATGGGCAGTTCTCAGGAATGTGCTCAGAGGTCCGCAAGCAGGGCCAGGAACAGCCAGCACAGCAAGGCTTTGTCAGAGGTGCCGCTCTAATACATTTTCCAGCACCTTCTGCCTTCCCATCTAGACTTTACATAGGAAACTTGAATGCAGGTTCTACTCACTAGGTGGAGGGTTAAGGAAACAACTCCGGTAGGAACAAGATGGTTGAGAGAAAATTCACACACACATGAGCCTACGTGGGTGCTGGATTCAGGCTCAAACTCTCGCTTCTTCGTTTCTTCTGCCTTTGCTGTCTTCTGAGTGACTGTGTTCCTCCCCAAATTCATAACTTGTTAACCCCCCAATGTGAGAGTATTGACAGTGAGGCCTTTGGAAGATGAGTCCCTTAGGAACAGAAAGAGTACTCTTAAAAATAGGTTTAAGGGCCAAGTGCAGTGGTGCACACCTATAATCCCAGCAGCTCAAGAGGCTGAGGCAGGAGGATCACGAGTCCAAAGCCAGCCTCAGCAACTTAGTGAGGCACTAAGCAACTCAGTGAGACCCTGTCTCTAAATAAAATAGAAAAAAAGGCTGGGGATGGGGCTCCGTGGTTGAGGCCCTTGGGTTCAATCCCTAGTACCTAATTAATTACTTAATTTAATAAGCTTGAGGACTTCCTTTTGCCTTTCTATCATGTGAGGACACACAGAAGGTAGCATCTGTAAGGAAATGAGCCCTTGCCAGACATCAGACCTGCTGGCACCTTAATCTTGAATCCCCCAATCTCCACAACTGTGAATTGTGAAGACACATTTCTATCATTTGTATATTCCACAATTTATGGTATTTTTGTTATAGCAGCTGAAACAGCTTAAGACAACTTTCCTCTTTCTACTATTTCTCTCTATATAAGGATCTAAGGAGAGGTGTAGCCAGGACTTTGTTGCATGCTATAGAATAAAATAGAATCTTGAAATAATGGCTGTGTTGTTGAACAGACTAAAGGACTCTTAGGAAGAAGTGAGTTGTGCAAAAGTTCATCTCTGGAATCCCTTCTACGATCTGGGTGAATCTTGAAAAAGAGCCATCCTGTCAGGTCACACACAGGAAGGGCTCAGCCCCAGGCCTGGCTATTAGAATTCTATTCCAAGCATCAAATATCTTTTTTTTTAATTTTTTTATTTTTGGTACCAAGGATTGAACTCAGGGGCACTTAACCACGGAGCCACATCCTTAGCCCTATTTATTTTCTATTTAGAGAAGGGTCTCACTGAGTTGCTTAGGGCCTCTATGAATTGCTGAGGTTGGCCTCAAACTTTTGATCCTCCTGCCTCAGTCTCCCAAGCCACTGGGATTACAGGTGTGGGCCCCTAAACCTGTAGAATCAAATATCTTAACTCACAACATTACCTCATGTTATGAGGTAGGAGGCAGGTAGTAGAAGACAGGTGGCCGACATGAATAGTTCATCAGATGAGAATGGAAAGGAATGGAAGAGAAGTGGATTGTGAATTTCAGTCAATAGTTATTATTCAACTCATACCCTACCCCAGACACAGTGATGGTGGATGCAGATAGGATCACTGCCCACAAGAACAGAACTCCAATATTTAGGGTTGGGGAAGGCTGTGAGGGGATGGAAAGGGTGTTAGGGTATGGATGGAAAGGTAGAAAGGGAGAAGTAGGTAGAGAAGAAGATATATAAATTACACACAGGTAAATACCTAAGCCTGCTTTGAAAACCACACTGCAGGTGTCTGGCATGTCCTCTGCAGGTGTGTGGCATGTCATCTGACTCACCCAGTATCTCCATCCAACATCATGGAAGGCAGACAGGAGGGATCCCTCTCCCTCCTAAGTACCACGCCACCGCCTGTATGGGATCCCTGTGGCACTTATTCCAAACTGCATTCGTTATTGAGCTTGGCCATGTGCTGATTAGCTTTCACCTGCAGCTCATGGGGACACAGTCCTTCTCAAGAGATGGCAGCCACTTCACCGAACCACACCCTCTTTAATGGCATCTACCCGCTTAGCCACCCGACCCATGCTGACAAACACAGCTGTAGGGGAATTATGAAGCCAGGGACTGTTTACCTTTTCTCCCCAACACACCACTGCTACATGGTTTTGATGGAGACCAAACAAGGGAACCTCAACAAGACACCAGGAGGGGCAGCTGTGTTTCCAAGCATCACACAAGGTTTGAATAATGCAGAGTTTACATTAAATACCTCACAGGACTAACAAGGTGCAGAATAAACTGTCTACTGATAAGGCCTGGGCCTTGGGATAGGGGTGAGTTCTTTTCAGCAGCTTGTGACTTACACTGGCAGAGAAAGCAGTCACAGCTACCACCCTTGGGGGGCCTGCTCTCAATTATCTCTCTAAGGAACAGGTACATCCGGGCATCTGAAGCTACTCAGACCATCCAGAAACCGGCCAAGTTTTTGGCTCCACCAGAAGGCTGACTCTTGGTTTTCGATATGCAAACACTAAGGATGTTTGTTTTCATCTTCTTTACCGGGAAGATAAATGTCGTTTACTTTTCAAGAGGATAGTTTGGAGCCAAAGATTTTCCTTCACTTACAAATAGAAACTAGAGAGTGGAACTGAGAGTGTATAAACTTGGGTTCCCACTGTCGGGAAGCAGACCTTAAAGCCATCTGCTAATGTCATCAGGAATCCAAGGGGATCCCCAGGTTTTAATGTAGGAGCTGCGCTGGATCTCCAGAGGCTGGCCGCATTTACCTGAGGCTCAGTCACCTCCTCAGATTATTTCTTGATTTTTTTGGAGGGGGTCCTGGGGTATGAACTCTGGGGGCACTCAGCCACGGAGCCCCATCCCCAGCCCTATTTTGTATTTTATTTAGAGACAGAGTTTCTCTGAGTTACTTTTCACCTGCTTTTGCTAGCTTTGAACTCACAATCCTCCTGCCTCAGCCTCCTTGAGCTGCTGGTATTTTAGGCATGTGCCACTGCACCCAGCCTCCCCAGATTATTATTGTACCCAGAAAAGGGCATTTTTCATATCTCTCTCTCTCTCTCTCTCTCTCTCTCTCTCTCTCTCTCTCTCTCTCTATATATATATATATATATATATATATATATATATATATATATAACATTTGTTCTAATTAGTTATACATGACAGCAGGAAGGGCATTTTGTTGCAGTCTTCCTTGACCTTTATCCTCCGCACTTGAGTGAATTATTAATTAATGTAGACCCTGCTAAAATACCATTCAGTATAACTCTCACTTCTTCTGGTCTTTTTTCCTTTTTGATTTAGCAAAAGTTTCTAGAAATGATAGCTGGTCTCTTGGACTACCCTGGTGACATTTACATACAACTGAAAATTGCTACCAAGCCCTTCTCTTATTTTTTTTTTTTTTTTTTTGCTGGTGAATTGCTAGAAAATACTGGAATAGGTTATTTTGGCTTGGCCCCAGCTACGTGTGAAATGCCAGACCCAGCAGGACTGCACTGGTTCATTCTTCTTTGAGGACAGGAGAGCAGCAGAAGTTGTACGAGGGTTTAGAAGTGGATGGGGTGGGGCTGGGCACATGGGAGGCCTCCACAAAGCACACACAACAGGTGGGTTATTTGCTATGTTTGCCTCCAGCAAATTACCACTGAGGTGAGATGACAAAGACAGAATGGCTTTGACTTTCAAATTCAGTGAACTTGGAGCATCTGATCGTATTGTTAAATCAGTCAGGAAATAGAAAACTGCCTGTCCAGAGTCAAGATCATCAAAGAGGAAAAATTGGGATGAAGATGATATCAAAACTGTATTAAACTGTATTCAAGTGGGCACAGTCTTGCTCCTCTGTAATCCCAGTGGCTCGGGAGGTTGAAGTAGGAGGATCACGAGTTTGAAGCCAGCCTTGGCAACTCAGTGAGACTGTAAGCAACCCAGTGAATCCCTGTCTCAAAATTTAGAAAAAGGCAGGCTGGGGATGTGGCTCAGTGGTTTAGGGCCCCTGGTTCAATCCCTGGTACAAACAAACAAACAAACAAAAAAGAAACCAAACCCCAAACTATATTCAAAATGCACAGAGAAACTTTAAGTAAAATTCACATGTGCATGTACATGTGTGTTTATGAATTCTTTTTTTTTGGTACCAGGGATTAAACTCAGGGGCACTCAACCACTGAGCCACATCCCCAGCCCTATTTTGTATTTTATTTTGAGACAGGATCTCACTGAGTTGCTTAGGGTCTCACTAAGTTGCTGAGGCTGGCTTTGAACTCACGATCCTCCTGCCTCAGCCTCCCAAGCCACTGGGATTACAGACATGCGCCATCGTATCCAGCCTATTATGAATACTTTTTAAGGACTAGGTTCAAGGGGCTGGGGATGTGGCTCTAGCGGTAGCGCTCTCGCCTGGC
This sequence comes from Marmota flaviventris, assembly GCF_047511675.1. Lineage (NCBI taxonomy): Eukaryota > Metazoa > Chordata > Mammalia > Rodentia > Sciuridae > Marmota > Marmota flaviventris. The sequence goes on along the minus strand of NC_092498.1, from coordinate 160,884,550 downwards.
ATGCGTGCGGCCCGGGTTCGATCCTCAGCACCACATACAAACAAAGATGTTGTGTCTGCCAAAAACTAAAAAATAAATATTAAAAAATTCCCTCTCTCTCTCTCTCTCTCTTAAAAGAAAAAAAAAGAACTAGGTTCAAGTCTTTGTTCTGCTACCATCCTGCCATGTGGCCTTGAGGGACTTGTATCATCTCTCTTAACTTGCATTTCCTTATCTGTAACACTGCCAACATCATAGGATTGTCAGAGGCTGCAACTAAATAGAGCATGTCCTATGCCTGGTACATAGTGTGGGCCCACCTGTAGCTTTCAAAATCATGGACAACCTTTTACTACAGTGAGTACAAACAGGTTCTGTTTCTACTGTCATCGCAGAAATGACTTGTGGCTGTCTGGGGTGCTATGTTAAGAAAGACCTGTGGCTGGGCTTGGTGGAAAAGATTTACCTGATCCATTTTTGACATCTGCTACTGACAGACTGGGGAGGGGGTGTATTTGCCATACTGAGTTCAATGGAAAGGTCACAAAGGGTCAGAGACAGTCACCATGAGCTGGATAACACAGGAACATCTTTTTTCCCTTCTTTTTCCTTATTTTTCCCAATGAGAAATGAATGAGCAAAAAGAAAAATTTTCTTTTTTTTTGTACTGGGGATTGAACCCAGGGGTGCTTAACCACTGAGCCACATCCCAGCCCTTTATATTTTTTTATTTAGAGACAGGGTCTTGCTGAGTTTCTTAGGGCCTCACTGTTAATGAGTCTGGCTTTACTTTACACTTGTGATCCTCCTGCCTCAGCCTTCCGAGACCCTGGTATTATAGGAATGTGCCACTGTGACCACCCGAGCAAAAATTTTTGATTGCTGTGGTCTCTCCAAATCGGAAACTCCTGATTCTAATCTAAGTGCTGCACACTGTATTATTGGCTTGAAATGTTAATGCATTTCCGTAGGATTATAAAGTTAATTTTTCTGTGTAACCTTGTTCTATGGCCCTGTTTTCAGGAACGTCCACCATCCCATCAGCAAAAGAGTGTGTAAGCAAGAAAATGAAGCTGTGTTTAAGGAGTCCTCCTCATCTGCTGTGTGCTCTTATCCAGTCAAAAACCTCTCTGGGCTTTTTCTATCACCTGGAAAATGGAAGAAAGATTATTTCTGTCCTCTCCTGACTCTGAGATATGGACCAAGTGAATGAATTCATGTTTCCACCACGCTTTGAAGTTGTCAGAAGACAGATTATGTGACTCTGAAGTCTTGGGTCTTCCCATGAAAATGTGGCTCAGAAATTCCTCCCTGGATATGACCCACTTAATATCTATCTGATGGCCTACAGCTTTGCTATAACACAGCCATGGCTGCAGAAGGAAAAAGAGATTAAAAAAAAATCCAGAACTGATCATTTTCTTTCAAAGTTGAGTTTCCTTAAGTGTAAATTATATGGCTTCTGTGAAGGTTAAAAGTATCATCAAAGCTGAAAGAAGGTTGGTTGAAATAGTCCACTTGGCAAAAATGGCTTCCACAGGACAACAACTAGAGCTGCTTTCAAAGAGACTTAAAGCCACCTTGTTGGGAAAGGAGCAAATGGCTCCATGGGGTTGAAATATCTTGGCTCCTTAATAGTGGTGAAAGTTGATCCCAGTGCCAGATTCTGTTCCAGTGGATAAAGTCTGAACTTGAAAGATGTCACAGAATTCCCCAAAGCTAACATTCCTAAGAAAGACTGCATTGTCAGCAGGGGAAAAGTGACCCCGGTTCTCACCTTGGTTATACCTCTGGGACAGAAAGACCCAAGCCAAGGTAGGTAAACAGAATAACTTTTGCTTCTTCCTGAGCACCTCAGGGACCTAAAGCAAGGACTACCCGTAGGTTCTAGGCAGCAACAAAGAATCATAGATACTGCAACAGGATTTTATTTTCATTTTTTGGTACTAGGGATTGAACCCAGGGGTACTTAACCACTGAGCCCCATCCCCAGCCCTTTTTGTATTTTATTTAGAGACAGGGTCTCACTGAGTTGCTTAGGGCCTGGCCAAGTTGCTGAGGCTGGCTTTGAACTCGCAATCCTCCTGTCTCAGCCTCCTGAGCCTCTGGGATTACAGGCGTGAACCGCCTGTTAGAACAGAACTCTCTCTCAGTTTCAATCGAGGTGTGTTGATATAACAGATTCAAAACAGTAAGGCAAACCCGCCAACAGTCAGCCCTCTATCCCTGTGGGTTCCTCATCTGCCTGGTCAACCAACTGCTGATGAAAAATATTTGCAAGAAGAAGTTTGCCCCTTTGCTGAACAAAAGTATGCACTTTTGTCATAATTCTCTAAAAGATAGAGTATATCAACTTTTTCCATAGCATTTACATCATCTGAGGTATTATAAGTCATACAGAGATGACTAGAAATGTAGGGGAGGGTGGGTCCAGGTTATATGCCAATACTAAGTCCCTTTTAAAGGACTTGCACATCTGGTGCAAGACATTTTGGTGTCTGCGAGTGTCCTGGACTCAATCCTGTGTGGACACTGAGGGATGATGTGTACAATCAATCGATAGATCCAACTCTTTATTTATTGATTTAGTGATGCCGGGGATCGAACCCAGGGCCTCGTGCATGCTAGGCAAGCGCTCTACCACTGAGCCACATTCCCAGCCCTGACTCATTTCTCTTGACAGATCATCTTTTATACCCAGCCCATGTCCAATCCCATCTCCCCATGTCCCTCCTTGAAGGGTACCCAAAGAGGCCAAATTACCATGTGGAATTATACAACCAGAGCAGTAGAGTGGTCTCACGTGTGACCCCCCTCATTTTCCTTTTGGAGGGAAGGGTGGGGACGTATTGCCTGATGCAGCATCTGGATATGATCCTCTTAATATCTATCTGATGGCCTACAGCTTTGCTATAACACAGCCATGGTTGCAGAAGGAAAAAGAGATTTAAAAAATAACTTTCTGAGTTTGTTCTGTGAGCTCAGAATGGTTTTTGCATTTTTTAATGGCTAGAGTAGGGGGTGTGGGGAATTGAAAAACATTTCAGGCATGAAAATCAACTCGGATTCAGATTACAGTGGCTACAAACAATGCTGTTGGGTACAGTCACACCCCTTTATTCACATAGTGTGTCTGCTGCTTTGGCATTACAGTCGAGTAGTGGAGACTTTCTAATTCACAAAGCCTGAAATATCTATCGTTGTCATATTTACAAAACTTTGCTGACCCTGGTCTAGTCACAGTCTGGTGAAAAGGGGTTTTTAAGAGGTCCTTGGAGAAATGTGAAGTGTGTTCCCTGTGATTTAGATGTTCCCTTAGATGACTGGTGTCGGACTTGGGCTTGAAAATGGCTAAGGGGTCCATGGTTCAGGGTCCTCCTCTTTGCAGGGAATCTGAAGGCCAGAGAGAGAGGTTGACCAGTACTCTGGCATGAATACTGGCCAAGCTGCATTTCCAGAATATGTGGGGGTTATGGATGCATGGGTTATCCCAAGGACCAGATCTGGGATAGGAGGGGGTGGGAGGGAGGAAGAGAGGGAGGTAGGGAGAGATGGAGGGGAAGTGAAGGAGGGAGGCAGGGAGGGGGAGAGACAGGGAGAGAGGGAGGAAGGGGGGGGGAAGCCTACAGCATATGTCTCACCCAAAGGTGAAAGATGGAGAAAGGAGCCAATATGGCAGCCATTGGTTACATGAGTATTTGAAATGTGTCTCGTCTGAATTGAGGTGTGCTATGTGTTAAATAGACATTAGATTCCAAAGAATTACAGATAAAGAAAATGAACATGAGAGATGAGAGGGAGAGAGAGAGAAAGAAGAAGAAGGAAGAGAGGGGAGGAGAAGGGGGAAAGGAGAAGAGAGGAGAAAGTGTGGGCTCTTCTTGGTTGGGAGGGGACCTCAGCAGTAAGAGGTCGGGATACTCCACTAGGGCCTAGAACTTAGGACAGGGACACAGGGGGCCACCTGGCATAGATGCCTTGCTTTTGTCCCAGCAAAGTCAAACCTTTCTATCCTGCTGTGAGAGAACAGTTAACAGGAGAAGGTGAGAGGGAAGGTGACTGTGACAAGAGACAGCCATCCTATCCGCTCTCTTCAGCTTTACACAATTACCTTTCCCAAATTCAAGTTTATAAAGATGGTGAAACCAGAAACAGGCATGTGTTTTATTAATGTCAGGAGCTGTGTTCACCCCATGTACCACTATGGTTTGAGCAACCCACCATGCCAGAGTGCATCCATATTCTCATTTATGAGTTCTTGCAATTCTCTGATATTGGTATGGATACACCTGTTTTGTAGGTAACGAAGCTGTGGTTCAGGGAGTTTAGGGGACATGCTGAAGATCTCACATGAGCAAGCGTGAGAGCTTGGATTTAGTTTCCTGGATTCCCAAATGCATACTCTTCCCACTATACCCTGGAGGACTTTCACCTTGGGAGTGGCATTTTGGTGCAGTATTTGTGTCGAGAACCCTTTCCCTTTGTTATGGTAGTATGCACCAAACCCTATTATTGTCAAGGAACAAGCATTTGCAGGTCATCTTAGGAAACAAGTATTGTTAGCAAAGATACACACTTTTCTAAGTCACCAAATGGTGAATTCCAACTCTGATGTGGCAGTTTCAAAATCGGAAGTTCTTGACCTCGGATTGCAGTATTGCCTCACATCTGGAAGCAGTTTATGGCGTGGAGTAGCTTAGAGTCATCTGAACCATTTCATACATGTTGTGTCAGTTGGCTGCATTCTTACAACAGCCTGGGGGGCAGGTAAGGAAATTACCATCCTTATTTTTCAGGTGAGTAAACACAGGCTCAGATGCTCAAAAAGTAGCACTCAGTGAACATGTATTGGGTGAATGACTGTACCCACTCCATGATGTGGAGACCTAGTCATTGGTCCATGATCATCCATTTTCTGACTTGGTTACCAGCCTTGGAGCCCCCATCTCTGTATACTGTATTGTCCAGCATAACTTCCAATCCATTAATCACCTTGGGTGTAGTGGATTCAAAGTTGGCATTCACAGTGGTCTCTCATTATGCTCTAACAGAAGATTCATGTTCTAAGCAAATCTTTTATAATAAGTAGCATGTTGAACTGACTCAGAGTGCCTGAGGTTTTCTTTCTTTCTTTCTTTTTTAAATTTAGAGGCAGATTTGGAATTAAAAATACCTTGATCAAAATCCTCTTGCTAACCAGCCACAGTGGCCCATGCCTGTAGTCCCAGTGGCCCGAGAAGCTGAGGCAGGAGGATCGCAAGTTCAAAGCCAGCCTCAGCAATTTAGTGAGGACCTAAGCAACTTAGGAAGACATGTCTTTAAATAAAAAATAAAAACGATTGGAGATGTGGCTCAGTGGTTGAGTGTCCCTGGGTTCAATCTCTGGTATCTTCCTACCAAAACAAACAAAAAAATCCTATTGTTTCCTCCTAATTCAGTATGTTTCCATGAAGGCAGCAGGCATGGTGTCTAGTTCTACTCTGACATTTATTGGCCATCCAACTTTGCACAAGGTATTGTCTCCGTTGTAAAGTGGCCTAATGATACTACTGCGTAACATTGAGCAGAAATACGAATTTAAATATATCTACACACCATGCCTGGTCTACAGCAGGTACTAGAGAAATGGTAACCATTTTTATTTAAGGTGACAGTTTTAGTCATCTTTTTTGTTGCTATGACTAAAAGACCTGACAAGAACAATTGAGAGGAGGACAAGTTTATCTTGGCTCATGGTTTCAGAGGTTCACTCCATGGTCAGCCACCTCCATAGCTCTGGGCCTAAGGTGAGGCAGAACATCATGGCGGAAGGGTGTGGTGGAGGGAGGTATATGGGGACATGACAACTAGGAAGCAGAAAGACAGACAGCTTAGTTCACAAGAGACAAAATATAAACCCCAAAGTGACACCCCTGACTACTTACTCTAGCCACACCCTACCTGACTCCAGTTACCAGCTATTGATCCAGATCAGTGGATTAATCCACTGATTAGTTAAAGCTCTCATAACACAATAATTTCTCCTCTAAATATTCTTGCGTTGTTTCACACATGAGCTTTTGGGGGACCCTTGGTATCTAAACCATAATAGTGACTAACAGATTGATTTCTTGAGGTTCACTATGCTCTCTTCCGATGACAGAGGGTAACCGTGACTTCATAGGAAAGGAACTGGGTTAGGCTGTTTTGTCCAGACAACAGGAAGCAAACTCGGAGAGTCTATAGACCAGCTCTCCCCAGACCTCTGAGAACCATCTCGGGGGTATTGCTGAGCACAAGAGTCCAAGTCAATGAAAATCCTGGGGGCATGAGGAAGCCATATTTTGAATTCTGTCTTGTTCTATCCTGGAATTGGTAGGTTCTGTTTAAAAGTTCCAATCCTGACTTTCCTACGGGTTCCTTCTTTAAATGTCAGGCACATTAAACTAAAAGAATAATCTTTCATTTATTCAGTCCAAATTCAGCCCTTTTTGCTATTGTTGTTTGGAAGCAGCAATTAATTTTGAAGGATGAAAGGATTGTGTGGTTAGAAAAGACGATTGGGGAAAACAGTGTTTTTCAAGAGTATCTGTACACATTTCCTCTTGAATAAACTGAACTCACTAAATAAATTAGATCCCACGAAAGCATAATTTTCTAATTCATCAACTAATTAATCACGGATGCAATGACTGAGCCCGAATGATTTTTTTTTACCACATAGATATAAATTGTTATTGTGCGAGTGAAAAACAATTTATTTTTAAAATAATGGATGAACAGTCTCCCTTGGAAATGCCTCTAAGATCTTTTCCCTGAAGAAATAAGATTCTGCTTTGATTCAAAAATTTCTTTGTGTCATCAGTTTCTTCCTTAGTGCCATACAACAAGGCACTGCCAATTTGCACTTTATTTACTCTATTTTGTTGCCTGTGGTCCTGGAACAACTGTGTTAGCATCACCACAACTGTACACATTTCCCTTTGTGCAAGGTTTCTTTTTCTGTTAGTTTTCTAACTACTCAGAGTGCCTGTTATGGTTTGGATGGGAGGTGTCCCCCAAAAGGTCACGTGTGAGATGGTGCAAGAAGGTTCAGAGGAGACATGACTGGGTTGTGAGAGCCTTAACCCAATCAGTGAATGAATCCCTGATGGATTAACTGGGTGGTGGCTGGAGGCAGGTGGGTGTGGCTGGAGGAGGTGGCACTGGGGACGTGGCTTTGGGGTCTCTATTTGTCTCTGGAGAGTGGAGTCTCTCTCTGCTTCCTGGTCACCATGTGAGCTGCTTCCCTCCACCACACTCTTTCTCCATGATGTTCAGCCTCCCCTCCAGCCCTGAGGAGTGGAGCCTGCTGTCTGTGGACTGAGACCTCTGTGACCATGAGCTCCTAAATAAACTCTTCCTCCTCTACAATTGTCTAGTCAGGTCCTTTACTCACAGCTGTGAAAAAGCTCACTTAAACAGTGCCTTTCAATGGAGGGTCTACTGTATTTTTTTTTTCCTACCCACCCCTTGACCTAGCACATAGTCAGCAATAAACATCACTGGACGTGGAATTGAATTCTTGGGTATTTTGTTCTGAGAAAGACCACCTTTGCCACCATTTCGGTAACAACCCGTTCAATGGATAAGAGAGAGAACAGGCCATGTCATTTCACACGGGGTGAAACTGGGAAATGCACTTCCCACTGGATTTGGAAGTATTTATCTTCTCTAAGTAGGAAAAGTCCAATTAGAATCCTCCAGGCTAATATTACTTGGTCACAGATCCCTTTATTTCCTTTAAGGTCACATTCTTTCTGGAGTGTTCCATGCCATAAAACACATGGTCAGGGAGCTTGTGTTGAATCGAATGTCCCTCCAGGCTCTCTTTCTTCGACTTGTCCCATCTTTTCAGATTGTTTTTGTGGCCACACGTCTCCAGCTTGAACCCAAGCATCCCCCGGTTGCGAAACACCCGCAGCCCTGGGGCTGCAGGGCAGGCATCTGCTTCCAGGCCAGACAAACAGATAGAGCCTCTCTTCTCGGGCACCAGGTCTTTACGACCACAGCAGCTATGTTGCTCTCAGGGTAATCCCAATCTAAACAGCCAATATTTAAAACGACATAAACCTTTTCCTTGGGAGCATCCACTTTTGCAGAAGACCTCACACGGCCCCTCTTGAATGCTACAGATTTGCCCTCCCTTCGTTCTGGGCGGCAGACGCTGTTCCTTTTCAAGAGCTGGCCTGGGAGATTATTTGGATTGGATCCTGCTGGCCTGATGCGGGGTACTTGGCTGGTTTGGACTTCCTGGCTCTGCTGATGATACTGTATAGCAGGAGCAGAGAATGAGACTTGGTAAATCAGCCACCCTGATCTTGGACAATTTACAGCATATGATGAGAATATAATATAATTTAATATCTACATATGTATGTATTGCCTAACTTTCTACACATTGATCCATCATTTCCCAGGAATCATTTTTAGGAGCCATCTTGAATATCAGAGTGACAATTGCAGCCACTGTACTGTATAGTGCACAGTACATACAACTGTACATAGCAACTTTTATCACCGTGATGTAACATGTGTGGAACACTTACCATATTCCAGTTGTTTCCATGAACTACTCAAGGAATTTTCATAACTGCCTTGTGAAATTTTACTGTGTGTTTATACATGAAGGTACCGAGGTTTGGAAACTGGGGATGGTAGACAAATATAATTTATCAAGGGAAAAACTGATTCTGTAATAAGGAAGGGTGGTTAGCAAATGTGCTCTACCTATGATCCTCAAAGAGGGGACATTTCTTCTGGGGGAGGGAGGTGCATTATCAAACTCTTCATGCGTGGGGTGATGAAGTGTATGGGAAGGTTACACAAAAATCATTCTCAATATTTTATTTTATGGGGCTGGGGTGGTGGCTCAGTGATAGAGCGCTTGCCTAGTACACGTGGGGCACTGGGTTTGAGCCTCAGCACCATATAAAAATAAGTAAATAAATTAATGAAATAAACGTACTGTGAAAAAAATTTTAATTTCATACTTGCAAATTAAATAAAACTAATAATTTAAAAATATAATTGAGGGAAAACAATTATATTTTGAAGAGTCTTGCCATGTAGTCATATAGAGAAGATATTTCTATATTTGGGATTTTATTGACTCTTTTTTTTTTTTTTTACTAGCAATTGAACCCAGGGGCACTTAACCACTGAGCCCCATCCCCAGCCCCTTTTAGATTTTATTTAGAGACAGGGTCTCACTGTAAGTTGCAGAGGCTGGCTTTGAATTTGCGGTCCTCCTCTCTCAGCCTCCGGAGCCGCTGGGATGACAGGCATGTGTCACCGCGCTCAGCTGAGGTTTTATTGACTCTTAATGAAAAGAGGAAGAGATTGGCCTGTCCCTCAAAGGGGTGTATTTCTGAAATTCCAGGGGTTGGTGTGGGATATTCAGGTTCACCAAAAAGGCCACAGGTTGCAAAAGGTTACTCTGATCCAAAGCACTTGGCAACCACCACATTTTCACTCCTTTCGAGTTGCGCTGACCCAGCACAGGCTGAAAGTTAGGTTCTTCCTGCAGTTTCCTCGTGCAGCACCGATTCCCTGAACAAACTGATGTGGCTTCTCAAGTTCCCCCTGAGGCATTCTGGCTGGGCTAGGTTGGGCATTGTGCAGAGCATGTCCGTTCCCTGGGGTGGCTGTGGAAATCGGACCTCAAACTCGGGAATTTATGGTCCGATGAGCAAAACCAGCCCTGCAGGGCTAGACAAAGATCAGGAAAGAGGTGTTTGGACTGAAGCCAGCAATAAAATCCTCTTTCCCCATACATGGCTATCTAGGAATTTTTTTTCCTCCCCAAATTCAAGGTTAAATGAAGAAAATCATAGCTACCTAGTGGTGGAAAGGACTTTGGGCACTGTTGATGACAATTGCTATATTTATAGGCAGAAAACCAGGGCTCAGACTGGGCTTCCCAGAAGGTGCAGAGAAACGGCTGAACCAGTGCATCTGACATTGACCCTGCTTCCCCATGTCCTGCTTCATGACAGCTAAGACCAGCAGCCGGAGTGGCTCTCTCTCTCTTGCTTATGTTTTGCTTTGTGTTTTTATTTTTATTATTTTGGTTTTGGTACTTGGGATTGAACCCAGGGGCACTCAATCCCTGAGCCACATCCCCAGCCCTTTTTATATTTTTATTTTTAGACAGGGTGTCACTGAGTTGCTTAGGGCCTTGCTAAGTTGCTGAGGCTGGCTTTGAATTTGCAATCCTCCTGCCTCAGCCTCCCGAGCTGCTGGGATTACAGGAGTATGCCACTGTGCCTGGCTGTTGTGTTTTTAATGGACATGTGGTATCTGGCAGATGTCCTTTAGACTGTGGCCTGAAACTTACTTGGGATGGTGGGATGTTTTAATCTGTTTGGGATGCTCCATGCATTTCCTCCTTTCTTTTGGGAATTAAGAGTATTCAGCCATGGTACTGACCTCTGACCTGGAGGTGAGCATGGGATGACCCCTGCTAGTCCAATCACAGACTTCACTTCAGATCTGTTTGAACTTGAAGTCTTTTGCATTCTGACCAGGGAACTTATAGCATTACAGCAGGGGGCTGTGAGTTTCCATGAACTTCATGTTTGGAGAAGAAAACACACCAAACAATGAAATTAACCCTTGGGGTTCTAGGGTCTCTGTTCCAATGTTTGCTCTGTTTCTTCCTGTGTGACCTTAGCTTACTTATGTAGCTTTTAGGAACTTGAGTTTGTTCACCTAAAAATGAAAATATCAGATTGAAAATTAAGTTATATATTAAACGTACCATTTAGAAACTGGGACTGTTGGCACATGCCTGTAATCCCAGCAGCTTGGGAGGCTGAGGCAGGAGGATCACGAGTTCAGACCCAGCCTCAGCAATTTAGTGAGGCCCTAAGCAACTCAATCAGACCCTGTCTCTAAATAAAATATATAAAAAAATGGCTGAGTATGGGGTTCAGTGGTCAAGCGCCCCTGGGTTCAATCCTGGTACCAAAAAAAAAAAGTACCCGTTAGAGTGCATGATATATCATAAGTGCTAAAAAAAAAAAAAAACACCTAATTAGACTCCTGCTGTATTTCTCTCTATGTATTTTGAATAACTATCTTACTCTGTGTTCTGTTTAATTAGGGTAGTTTTTGGAAAAACTAAGTACAGCATTTAAAATGGCTTATGATTCAGAATGGCTTCACCCCAGTGTGTCTCCACCCACAAAATTCAAATGTTGATTCCCTAAGTCCAGTGGGGTGGTATTTGGAGATGATGCTTTGGGGAAATGATCCGGTTTAAATGAGGTTGTGAGGGTGGGCCTTGACTATGAGATTAATACCTTTATCAAAAGAGACCTGAAGATCTTGTCTACACTCTCCCTTTCCTGACCTATGAGGACACAGCAGCTCCTTAAAAGCCAGGAAGTGGGCCCTCACTGGGGAAGTGAATCCTGAGCACCTTGATTTTGCTTCTGCCAGCCTCCAGAACAGGTGGAATTGACTCTTGTTGGAACTGCATGCATTGCTGCAAGCCCCTCATTCTCCAGCAGAAGTCACTTCCAGAGGTTTTACACCTGTAATCCCAGGTGCTTAGGAGGCTGAGGTAGGAGGATTGTGAGTTCAAAGCCAGCCTCAACAACTTAGCAAGGTGCTAAGCAACTTGGGGAGACCCTGTCTCTACATAAAATATTAAAAAGGGCTGGCTCAGTGGTTAAGCACCCTGGGTCCAATTTTAGGCACCTCAAACAAGAAAACAAAAGTCAATAAACCCCCCCTCCCCCTACTGGCTTCATTTATCTTCTTTCCTGTCTTGTGAACCATGCATTCAGGAAGGGCACTTTCAAAACCATGTACAGGAAAAAATTAGAAAGTGACTGAGCATGCCCAGGAAGAGCGCAGTCTGTGGAAAAACCTGAGAAGACCTTAGTTTACACCTCAGGCTGATCCTAGACATAGGATATCAGCTATGATAGTTAAAAAATAAAAATAAAAATAGTTGGAAACAATCAAACCTTTCAGGACAGAATATGATCTGATTTCCAGAGTTATATTATTAGGGTCATATGTCCAGTTTTCTAAAAAAAAAAAAAAAAAAAGAGAGAGAAAGAAAAAATCATGAGGCATTTAAAGAAAGAGGAAAACTATGGACCATTCAAAGGAAAACAAAAACAAAGCCCCAAAGACACTGAATCCATAGAAACTATCCCTTAAAAGGACTTGATGGTGGTTCTACTAGACAAGGACTTTAATGCTGCCTCAAAGATGCTCAGAAACTAAAGGAAGATGCAGCAAAATGGAGAAAAATGACTATGACTCAAACGACAATATATATATATACAGAGAAAACCTAAAAAGAAACAATGGGAGGTTCTGGAGTCGAGTGTAACCGAGATGAAAAATCCACTAGAGGAGTTCAAAGGCAGATCTGAGCAGGTAGAAGACAGCACCAGGGCATTTGAAGATAGAATGATAGGAATCATCAAGTCTGGGGAGCAGGAAAAAAAAAGAATGAAGAACAGTGAGCAGAGCTGGAGGAACCTGTTGGATACTATCCATCACAACAGTTCAGGCACCGTGCAAGTTCCAAAGGAAGAGAAAGAGAAAAGAGCAGAAAGGCTATGTGAAGAGGTGATATTAGAACATTTCCAGCTTCGAGGAAAGACAGGACAGAAATATGTATGAGGTTCAGGCTGGGAATGTGGCTCAGTTGTAGAGTGCTTGCCTAGCATGGGCAAAGTTCTGGGTTCAATCCCCAGCACTGCCCAATATATATATAATGTATGCATGTGTTTATATACATTTATGTACTGTATATTTTTACATATCTGTGAAGTTCCATAGCTCCAAATTAGATGAACCCAAAGACCCACACTGAGGCAAATTATAATCAAACCTTCGAAAACAAAGACAAAGAGCAGCAAGAGTGAAGTGACTCACCACACACAAGGCAATCCTCTCAATGAGATTGGCATGTTTATCATCAGAGACTTCGGGGAACAGCAGGCAGCAGGCTGATACACTCAAAGTGATTAAAACAACAACCTCCACCTTGCAGGCATCCTACTGCCTGGCAAAAACTGTCCTTCAAAAGTGAAAAAAAAACCCAAAAAATATTAGGACTTTCCAGTTTTGGTGGGGGTTTTGTTGTTGTTGTTTTGTTTTCATTTTTGGTTTGGAGGTGCTGGAGATCCAGTCCAGGGCTTTGCATGTGCTGGGCAGGTGCTCTCCTGTTGAGCTGCTACCCTAGCTCAACTGGACTATGAGCCTGACAAAATGGCAACTCTGGAAATCACGTTCTATGTTTTTCTAACTGTTTCCAGATAAGTAAAAGCGGAGGGAGTTTGGTCCTAGTAGGTTTACCCTATAGACACGGCTTAAGGGTGTCCTTTGAGGTGAAATGAAGGTACACTGGACAGTAACTTAAAGATGTGTGAAGAATAAAGACCTCAGTATAGGTGAATTCAAGGGCAATTATAACAACTAAGATGACCATGACAGAGAGGTAGGGCTCTACTCTTTGTTTTTTGTGTGATTAAGAAGTTGATATTAAAGAGAGGACTATTAGTCTCAAAAGGATTACCAATAAATTTAAGTTTAAATGTAATGGACAAATTTCTATTATTCTCAAAGCTAGTATTGGTATAATTTTTTTTACCTCCACATTTAATTTTTAAAGGTAATGCATTTAAAAGAATTGTTAGTTTATGTTTTTGGACTCTTAATGCATAGAGATGCAATTTGGGGATAACCAGAAGAAGGGGGTTATGGACCCACAATGGAGCAGAGCTTTTTTGTAGGATATTGAAGTTAAGATGGTAAAAAATTCACATTAGAGTGTTAGAACTGTAGGATATTAAATGTAGTTCCCATGGTAACCACAGGAAAGTAGCTGTAAAATGTATACAAAAGAAATCAACTTAAGAAGACATTAATGCAGGAAATGAGGGGCAATAAACTACAAAGCATATAACCATAAGTAAGAAAATGACAAAAGTCCTCCTTAGCAGTAATTACTTTAAATATAAATGGGTTAAACTCTCCAATCAAAAGACAAAGAGTGTCAGAATGGATGAAAGCAATGATGTGACCCTACATTACCCATAAGAGACTCACAGAAGAGCCAGAGATACCATAGACAGAAAGTGTTTGGATGGAAGAAGACACTGTGTGGTAATGGCAACCAAAAGAGAGCAGGGTGACTATGTAAATTAGACTTTAAGTTTTAAAAGTTACCAAAGAAAAAGATAGTTTACATGAATAAAGTCCAACACAGCAAAAGTACTCAACAGTTATGAATCATTTGCATACCTAATGACAGACCATCAGTATATACGAAGGAAAACCCAACAGGATTGAAGGGAAAAATAGACAGTTATACAACAAGAGTTGGAAACTTTAATAATCATTCTCTGCCATGGAACAACAAAGCAGAAAATAAACAGGAAAACCCAGCTGGATCCAACAGCTGTTGTTGGGTAGATTTCTATATACAACAGTGTACACACACTCTTCTCAAGTGCAGGTGGAAGGTTCTCGAGGGTAGACCATGTGTTAGACCACAAATTGTCTCAATAGATTTTCACAAATACGTACAGTACAAAGTACCTTCTCCCATGATAACAGGATCTAGTTAGAAACCAATAACAGAAGTAGAACTGGGAAAATCACAAAACTGTGGAAATTAGACAATATGCAACTGAACAGCCAACAGATCAAAGAAGAAATTACAAGAGAAATTAGAAAATTTCAAAATTTATATGATGCAGTTAAAACAGGACTAATGGGGATATTTATAGCCACAAATGCTTATAAATAATAAGCACTTAATTAACAAACAAGAAAATTAATAAACAAGAAAGATTCCAAATTAGCAATCTGGCTTTACAACATAAGAAACCAGAAAAGGAACAAACTAAACTCGAAGCTGTCAGAAGGAAGGAACTAATGAAGATTAAAGCAGAGATAAACAAAACAGAGAATAGGAAAACAACCACAGAAATCAATGAAACTACAGTTAGTTCTTTGAAAAGATCAACAAAACAAATATTTAGCCATATGGACTAAGAAAAAACAAATACTCAAATTATGTTAATCAGAAATGAAACCGAGGACACCACAAAATAAAAGGATTACCAATAAATTGGATAATTTAAATGCAATGGACAAATTCCTAGAAATGCAAAACCTACTATATTATGTATGAATCCTGAAGAAATAGAAATAAGTAGAAAATCTGGATAGACCTCATAATTGGTAAGAATCAAAACCTTCCAAAGAAAAGTTCTGGACCTGATGGGTTCATTAGTGAAGTATGCCAAACGTTTAAAGAAGAAATCACAGAAGAGATTACAGAAATACTTCTTAAACTTTTCTAGAAAATACAAAGAGGAGGGAATATTTCCAAACTCATTCTCTGAGGCCATCAATTCCTTGATATCAGAGCCTGAGAAAGATTAAAAAAAGCTGTGGAATATTCCTATGAACATTAATGTGAAAATTCTCCACATTCTAGTAGGAAACTGAATTAGCAATATATTAAAAGGATTATACACCATGACCAAGTTGATTGATTCCTGGAAGCAGACATGTTTCAACATATGAAAATATATGAACAGAATGCACCACATTAACAGAATGAAGGGAAAAGAAATACATGGTGGTCTCAATTAATTCAGAATAGGTTGTCGATAAAATTCAATACCAGTTCGTGATAAAAACGCTCAAGAAACCAGGAATAGAAGGAAAATATGTCAATATAATAAACACTACTTGTGAAAAACTCACAAGAATATCATATTCACTTTTCCTCTCAGATCAGGAATGAGGCAAGGATGCCCAATATTACCTCTTCTGTTTAGCACAGTACTAGAGATTCTAGCCAGAGCAATAGGCCAAGAAAAAGAAATAAAACATATTCACATTATAAAGGGTGATGCAAAATTACTTCTGTTTCAGAGGATGTGATTTTATATGTATAAAATTCTAAAGGTTCTAAAAAGAAACTACTAGAACTAATAAATGAATTCAGCAAAGCAGCAGGATATAAAGCCAGCATGCAAAGATGAGTTGCATTAGCATAGGTTAACAATGAAAAATCTGAAAAGGAGATTATGAAAACAATTCCACTTTTAGTAGCATTAAAAATAATAAAATACTTAGTAGTAACATCACCAAAGATGTGAAAGACATACGTTGAAAATTATAAAATATTCCTAAAAGAAATTAAAGAGATACAAAAAATGGAAGCATCTCCCATATTCATGGCTTGGAAGGGTTAACATTGTTAAAATGTCCATGCCACCCATTGTCTGTTGTCAACAGACTCAATGCAATCCCTATTGATGTCCCAGTGACTATTTTTTCAGGAACAGAAAAATTCATCCTAAAATTCATATCTCAAGAGACTATGAGTGGTCAAAACAATCTCAGAAAAGAAGAATGAAGCACGAGGACTCAGATTTTCTGATTTCAAAGCTTACTACAAAGCTACAGTAATCAAAATCGTATGATACTGACATATTCGATTAAATAGAATATAGACTGAAGGGACAAAATAGACAGCTCAGAACTGATCCTTTGTTTACATAGTCTTTTTTTTTTTTTTTTTTTTTTGGTACCAGGGATTGAATACAAGGGTGCTTAACCACTGAGCCACATCCCCAGCCCTTTTTTACATTTTATTTAGAGACAGGGTCTTGCTGAGTTGCTTTAGGGTCTCACTACATTGCTCAGGCTGGCTTTGAACTTGCAATCCTCCTGTTTCAGCCTCCCCAGCTGCTGGGATTACAGGTGTGTGCCATTGTGCCTGGGTGGTCAAATGATTTTTTGACAAAAGCTAAGACCAATTGGTGGGGAAAAGACAGTCTTTTCAAATTATGGTACAGGGAAAGCTGGATGTGTGTATGCAAAAGAACAAAGGTCCTCACCTAATGCCATATACAAAAATGAACTGAAACTAGATCCAAGAGCTAAATATAAATCCATAGCCAGTACAACTCTTAGGAAAAAAAGTTCGTAGGACAAAACTTCATGTCATTGAATCTGGTAGTCATTTTTTTAGCTATTGTACCAAAGGTACAGGCAACAAAGGAAAAGTTAGACAAGGGATTAATATCCTGGATATGTAGAGTACTTCTAAAACTCAACAAAGTCCTTACACAAAAATGGGCAAAGGACTTCAATAGGTATTTCTTCAAAGAAGATAGACCAATGGCCAATAAGCACATGAGAAAAATGTTCAACATCATTAAGGACATGCAAATCAAAATCCCAATGACATGTACCTCACCTATTAGGGTGGCTACTGTCAAAAAAGAAAGAAATTTGAGTTTTTTTTTTTCTTTCTTTGCTTTTTCATAGGCTTGACAAAGTGCTTATCAATTTTATTTATTTTTTTAAATAATCAAATTTTTGGTTCTTGATTTTTCAAATTTTTGTTTGTTTCAATTTCATTGATTTTTGGCTCTGGTTTTAATGATTTCCTGTCTTATACTGCTTTTGGCTATGATTTGTTTTTCTTCTTCTAGGGCTTTGAGGTATAATGTTAGGTTATTTATTTGGTGACTTTCTCCTATTCTTTTAAAGAATGTGCTCAATGCAATAAACTTTCCTCTTAGAACCACCTTCATAATGTCCCAGAGATTTTGATATGTTGTGTTGCTATTCTCATTTACCTCTAAGTATTTTTTAATTACATCCCTGATTTCTTCCACTATCCATTGGTCATTCAATAATGTATAATTTAGTCTCCAGGTGTTAGCATAGCTTTTATTTTTAATTTTATCCTTGATTTCTAATTTTATTCCATTATGATCTGATAGAATGCAAGGTATTATCTCTATTTTTTTTGTGTTATTTGCTAAAAGTTGCTTGGTGGCCCAAGTGATGGTCTATTTTAGGGCAGGATCCATGTGCTAGTGACAAGAGAGTATATTCAGATCATAAGTAGAATAATTATACTCCATATATGTATAATATATCAAAATACAATCTAACTGTCATGTCTAAGAAGAACAAATGAAAAATTAAAAAATAAACATAAAAAAATAAGGAGAAAGAAAGAGAAGAAAGAGGGAAGGGGAGGGGAGGGAAAGGAGAAAGAAAGCAAAACAGTAAAACAGATAATTACAAATGTTAGCAAGAATGTGGAGCAACTGGGACCCTTGTGTACTGAGAATGGGAATGTAATATGGTGCAGCTGCTGTGGAAAACGGTAGGGTGTTTTCTTTAAAATTTAAAAATAAAATTACCATTGGATCCAGCAATTCTGCTTGTAGGTATATAGCCGAAAGCTATGAACAGAGGGTCTCGGGTCTCAAAATATTTGTATATGCCACATTCATAAGCACCACTATCCACACTAGCTACAATATGGAAGCATCCAGGTGTGCACTGATGTCTGAATGGATCATCCCACACAATGGAATATTACATAGCCTTCCAAAAAAAAAGGAAAGTTTGCCGAGTGCAGCAATGTAGGATGAACTTTTAGGATATTATGCCAAGTGAAATCAGTGATGTGCACAGTGGTGAAAGGTTGGGTCAAGTTCTATAACTGACGATAACAGTTACCCAGAGTGTGACAGCATTGCCTGCAATATATATATATATATATATATGTGTGTGTGTGTGTGTGTGTGTGTGTGAGAGAGAGAGAGAGAGAGAGAGAGAGAGAGAGAGCCTACCGTTCTGGGTTATAAAGTATGATAAACTTCAAAATTAAATATCACACAAATGAACATTCACATTGTTTTCAAGTGAAGTGTAAAATACACATGCACACCCAGCCCCTCAGAACCAGCCTCTTTTGCTTCTACTTTGTGTGTCCTCATGGGTGGTGGGTGGGAGCCCTGGGTAGGATGACTGGTGGTCACAAGAGGGGCCTGGGAGAGGCTAGGTGACTTCATGTTTTAGGTAAACAGCAGCTGAAAACCAGCATTTAACAAATACTATAATTTCTAATCAAAATGACCATGTTGGTATGTCCTGCTTTGTGCTGAAGAATGCAGAAGACAAAGAGATGGTTGGTTTATTTGCGATAGCTTCCTAAATGGAGTCATGTTTAATTTTTATTTCTTTCCTTTCTTCAGCTCCAAACATAACTTTCATGATACATGCAAAGTGTCTTTTGGATGAGACAATAAAAAATATCCCCAAATATCCCAAGATATCCCAAAATACAGTCTTAGAAAAAGGGGGAGAAGGGTCCAAGCTAACCCCCTTGGGATAGCCTGCCGACCCAGTCACCTGGCAGTAAAGACAACCAGCTGAGACCCAGCCCGGTTTGTAGTTTCCTTTACACATTTTCTCGTCTTTCAAAGACAAGCTATCTGTTCCAACAACTTGGAGGGCAAATGTTCATATTAGTTGGTCTGTCTCCGCCAAGCATTTTGGATCATCCCAGTTGTGGCTGAAAGGCCACTAGAAGCCTAGCACCTTCAGAAGTGGGGCAGCAGGAGGGGCTAGTTCTAAAGCAGCTCAGAAAGCCAAACCTCTCCTGCAGCCTCCTCAGGAATTGAGAATTGGGTAATTTATCTTCCTGCCCCAGTTTCCAAAAGTTTACTTAGGTGCTGCTGAAGGTCATGTATGGTTAGGAGTGTAGCACAAACAAGTGAGAATTTTGCATTCTTTGGTTGGTACACAAAGAGGAAAGAATAGGAAAGCTCAGCTTTACGAGTGGGTAAATGCAGACGAATGGCTTTACTGTGAGATGCATGTTCTCGTGGCTGAAGTTCCCCAGAGAAGCCACTGGGAGCCAATTCTGAAGGCATGGACCTAGCTCCACTCCAGCCCAATGTGTCCTGAACGTGGACAAGTCTGGGTCTGGGTTTTCTCACCTGTACCGTGAAATGAATACTCACAGGTTTCCTTAGGTAGGTTGCATGCCTTTCACTTCCTCTCTGTCTGTATGGACTGTTCTACACAGACCTGCAGTATCCCTCCTGCCTCCATTCTTCTGCTGCCTTCTTCCCTTCCCCAACCTCACACACACCCCTGTAATCCCTCTTAGATGAGTGTCTTCAAACAGGCTTAGCAAACAGTTCCTGAAGATCCAAACACACAAGCTGTCTTAGTCAGCTTGGTCACTGCTGTGACTAAAAGACCCGACCAGAACAACTATAGAGCAGGAAGAGTTTATTTGGGGGCTCACAGATTCCGAGGTCCCAGTCCATAGACAGCAGGCTCCATTCCTCAGGGCTGGAGGGGAGGCAGGACATCATGGAGGAAGAGTGTGGTGGAGGGAAGCAGCTCACATGGTGACCAGGAAGCAGAGAGAGACTCCACTCTCCAGAGACAAATAGAGACCCCAAAGCCACGCCCCCAATGCCCCCTCCTCCAGCCACACCCACCTGCCTCCAGCCACCACCCAGTTAATCCCATCAGGGATTCAGTCACTGGTTGGGTTAAGGCTCTCACCACCCAGTCATGTCTCCTCTGGACCTTCTTGCATGTCTCACACCTGAGCTTTTAGGGGATACCTCACATCAGAACTATAACACAAGCAAATGCTAAATCATTTGAAACATATGTGGAATTAGTGAATGAGTAACTAATTGTGTCAATGTAAATTTACTCTGTATATCAAAATGTGATTAGTGTTTCCCGAACTTCAATTACTTACATAGTACCATCATGAATTTTGTCACATACTATGCATAACTTATAATATTTTTAGCTCATTTTCTGTCAAATGTATTTTCAAAGCAAACCTTATATTATTTTCATAAATAGGAAACTGTACTAGTTGGGAAATATCTCTTTAGAGAATCACAAAGAACTTTTACTGGAAAAGATTGACAAATGAGTATATTAATATTAAGAACTTTTATTTATAAGAATGCAATGAAAATATTGCAAAGCTAAGCTACCAACTGCAACAAGACAACATACAATATATAATTATTTACAATCAAAATGTGTTCAAAGGCCTAAAAATCAGTAAGAATAGCACAAAAGGCCAGTAGGAAATGGACAAAACCCCCAAACATTGTTCTTCTCTGAGCATCATTTCAAAGAAGAGAAAAACACACACACACTATATATATATATGTTTCTAGAAATATCCAATATCATTAGTGATCTGGGAAACACACCCCAAGATCAAATGAGGTACTATTTTGGACAGTTAAATCATAAAGGCTGACAATCCAGGGAGTGAGAGAAGGATCTCACATGTGCCGCTGGTAGGCGTGTGCATTGGAGTCACCCTGCTGGATTCTGGTTTGGCATTATCTTTGAGAGTGAGAGATTGACATACTCTGTGACCTGGAAGGTCACACGTGTCATACACATCAGAGACATCCACTGGAGAACTGGGAGCCCCGCAGCTCATGATAACAAAAACCTGGAGACAATCTAAGGGGTTTTCAAGGGGCAAGCAGATACCTACAATGTAGGGTGTTCATGAATAAACCTAATGCAGCAGGCAAACCAAGTGATCTTCGGAGACATACAACTACACAGATGACCCCAGTGATGCGATAGGAAGTGAAAATCATCTCCAAACATTACAGAAGCACAGTACCATTTTTATAAAGCTAAAAGCAACTGTGATGAGAAAAAATATTCAGAAAAAAAAAACAAAAAAAGGCAATTAACTGGTGCAACCACTCTGAAAAGCAGTATGGTATTCCTCTGAAAACTTGGAATGGAACCACCATTGGATCCAGTTTTTCTACTCCTCAGTTTATACCCAAAGGAATAAATCAGCCTACTACAGGGACACAGCCACATCAATGTTTATAGCAGCACAATTCATAATAGCTAAACTGTGGAACCAACCTAGATGCCTTTCAATAGATGAATGAATAAAGAAAATGTGGTACATATTCATAATAGAATATTACTCAGTCTTAAAGAAGAACGAAATTATGGCATTTTGCCAGTAAACGAATGGAACTGGAGGCTATCATGCTAAGTGAAATAAGCCAGTTCCCCCAAACCAAAGGCAGAATGTTATCTTTGAAATGCAGATGCTAAAACAATAAGAGAGAGTAGAGACTGGATTAGACAAAGGGGAATGAAGGGAAGGGAGGGGAGATGGGAATAAGAAAGACAGTGGAATGAATTAGACATAACTCTCCCATGTTTCACATGATCAGTGTAACTCTATATTATGTGCAACCAGAGGAATGAGAGATTATGATCCATGTATGTATAATATGTCAAAACCACTCTACTGTCAGATATAACTAGTAAGAATAAAAATATGTGTGTGTAAACGTATGATGAAAGAAGCAATTAAACTATTTACACAGTAAGAGAATGGTGATCATGTTAAGCAGATTCAGATAGAAGGATGCCAAATTTTTCTTTTAAAAATGGACGTACTGTATGAGTAGATATAGGTACTGTGATTTTTTTTCCTTTTCAGAGGTAGGCATTGAACCCAGGGCATCACACTGCTAAACATATGCCCTACCACTGAGTTATATTCCAGGGCTTTCTGTGAAGATATTGGCTTTTGTTTTGCCTGGTGAATGTGGCGATCCTGATTAAGGTACAAACTAACCAGCAAAATAAATAGAAATAGGTTACACAAGGACCAGTGACAACTGTATTGTGAAACAGACATCATGATTAATCTGATTCTGTGCATCTGTGTTTCTTAAGAAAAAAATAAACATCTCACGTTATAAAGAGAAAATATGCATTGAAAGTCTAGAAAAAGAGGGCTGGGGTAGAGCGCTTGCCTAACATGTGTGAGGCACTGGATTCCATCCTCAGCACCACATATAAATAAATAAGAAAAAGTTATTGTGTCTGTCTACAAATAAAAAAGAATTTTTTTAAAAAAAGTCTAGAAACAGGTTAAGAATTTTAAAAGGAACCAGGTGCAGTGGCATATGTCTATAATCCCAGGGGCTCAGAAGGCTGAGGCAGGAGGATCAGGAGTTCAAAGCCAGCCTCAGCAACTTAGCGAGGCACTAAGCAACTCAGTGAGACCCTGTCTCTAAAGAGAATATTAAAAAGGGCTGGGGATGGGGCTCAGGGGTCAAGTGTCCCTGGGTTCAATCCCTGGTAAACCCCCCCCCCCCAAAAAAAAAAAGCAAAAAAAAAAGGCAAACAAGCCCAGGAAATGGGACAAGAAACCAGCCTGGGCATCTGGGAACTCAAGAGGATGCCAAAATCGAACTTTGGACTTGAAAATAAAAATATCTTAGGCAGAGAAACCCCATGTACAAGGGCTTGAGGGTGAGATGTTTGAGTTTTTGAAAGTAGTTCCGTGTGACAGAGGCCAGGAAATGGGGCATGGGGGAGGAGATAGGATTCATTGCTGGGGATTTGTAAGCCACACAGTGGACTTGGGACCTTATCTTGACACCACCGGAAGTCATTGAGGACCTTAAGCCAGGGAGTGCTATGATTAGATTTTTGGCTTCACCATCAGCAGGAGCAGAGGCAGAAAGGGGCCAGTTGGATCTGGTGGAGGGTGAGGCTGTTTCCTAGCTGTGCCATGGAAGTGGCTAGAAGTATTGGCATTTGGGGGTGAAGAGCAGTAGGGAGGTTGGGGGGTCATCATCCTGGCAGAATTAGTAGACTCAAAGATTAATGCAAGATTAACCTCCAGGATATATAAAGAACTCAGAAAACTTAACACCAAAAAAACCCAATAACCCACTCGATAAATGGGCCAAGGAACCAAACAGACACCTCACAGAAGGAGAAATACAATCGATCAACAAATGTATGAAAAAAATGTTTAACATCTATAGCAATGAGAGAAATGCAAATCAAAACTATACGGAGATTCCAGCTCTCTGGAGTCAGAATGGTAATCATCAAGAATACAAGCAAAAATAAATGTTGGTGAGGATGTGGGGAAAAGGCACACTCACACACTGTTGGTGGGACTGCAAATTGTTGCAACCACTCTGGAAAGCAGTATGGAGATTCCTCAGAAAACTAGGAATGGAACCACCATTTGACCCAGCTGTCCCACTTCTCTGTTTATACCCAAAGAACTTAAAGCCAGCTTACTACAGGAACCAGGTGCAATGGCACATGTCTATAATCTGCAGCCACATACTACAGTGATGCAGCCACATCAATGTTTATAGAAGCTCAATTCACAATAGTTAAGTTACTGAACCAACCTAGGTGCCCTTCAACAGATGACTAGATAAAGAAAATGTGGTGTATATACACAATGGAATATTACTCATCCTTAAAGAAGAATGAAATTATGACATCTGCATGTTAATGGACGGAACTGGAGACTATCATGCTAAGTGAAATAAGCCAATCCCAAAAAACCAAAGGCCAAATGTTGTCTCTGATATGTGACTGCAAATACACAATAAGGGAGGGTGGCTAGGGAAGAATAGAGGTACTTTGGTTTAGGCAGAGGAGAATGAAGACAGGGAGGGATGATACAGGGGTAGGAAGGATAGTAGAATGAATCGGACATTATTACCCTATTGTACACGTGACTGGAGTGATTCTATATCATATAAAACCAGAAGAATGAGAAGTTATACTCCATCTATGTAGGATGTGTCAAAATGTATTCTACTGTCACGTATAACTAGAACAAATTTTAAAAAAATTTTTTTAAAGATAAATGCAAGAAAGCGACCAAGTAAGAGGGAAAAGGCAAGAATGATTTCACAGAAGGGTGAAGGTGATGTCAGATGGAGACATGGGAAATTGGGAGCTAGAACACGCAGTGCTTCTCATACCATGTGACCCATTTGACTAGATATTGACATTGGCATTGACGAGACTAGGCGTTGGTTTACACTGTCTAAAAGCCTTTTCAGTTGAAACTGATGTTTTCCCAACAAACTCTGGGCTCACAAACTCTAGAAATGACACGATCCTCTTCTTGCTTCCAAATCCCTGGACTAAATCATTGGACGCTGAGTATTGCAAGCCACCACATGGGAAGTCTTGAAATGAAGGTTTCCAAAACCCATGACCAACCCTTATAAACCTGTTCTTCTACATTTTTTAAACCCCTGGATTAGCTATGTGCACCACCGACCTCCAGATTATAAAATAAGATCAGAGGTCCCCTGAGATTACAGCGGGCCCTTGGCATTGTAGGATTCAATCAGTCATAGATTTTAAACCTGCAATGAAGGGAGGGGAGAGGATGGGAATGGGAAAGACAGTGGAATGGATGGACATCACTTTCCCATGTTCATATATGAACACACGACCAGGGAAACTCCACATCATGTCCAACCACAAGAATGGGAAGTTAGACTCCATATATGTATAATATGTCAAAATGCACTCTACCGCCCTGTATAACAAAAAAGAACAAATAAAAAATAAAAATGTTATGTCTGTACTAAACCAGTACAGAGTTTTTTTCTTATCATTTTCCCTAAACAACGGAGCATAGTAACTATTGAAGAATAGCATTTGCATCGTATTAGGTATGATAACTAATCCAGGGTTGATCGCACACAGGAGGATAGGTTCAATGCAGATACTACACCATTTTATATAATGGTCTTCAACTCCTTCAGGTTTGGATATCCATACAGGGTTCTGGAACCAATCCTCCTCAAATACTGCATTTTTCTTCTTTTTAAAAGCAAAATAACTGGCCATATAGGGCAGCAGCTAAATAATGAAATCTTTTTGCATTGGGTACAGCATAAAACAAGTACACATATTCCTTTCTTTCATACCGTGGGCTATAAACATGGGAAGGAAGTAACATTAATTTCCTGTCGAATGTTTGCCAAAATGAAATTTTCTGATTATTGGTTTCAAAAAAGAATATATAAACCTACCTCCTATAAGAGACCTGAAAGACGACTAGGACTTTGGTCATTTTTTATAGATAACTCCCAGAATCTTTTAAAGCAAGATGGCCAGGCTACAAAAAAATACTGGCCCATTAGCCCCAGATCAGTCCCTGAAGGGTTATTGTTAATATTTGGCCTTGGGGAGAGAAGTTGATAGAAATCCTTGTTCATGATGCTTTATATACTTGCGGGCAGGCAGAGGGAAGCCAGGGGAAGTAGCCTATTACTTCCTTTATGCCTTATTACATAGCACATCAGGATCGTTAATATCAGTTGCCAGTTCTTACACTACCAACGTCTGTGTTTATGTGGACAATATATCGCACAGTAGTTAGTAGCCTGGGGTTTGGTGTCAGACGTACTGAAGTCCAATTTTGGCTTGGCCACTTAAGAAGCAATGTGACTTTGACAAAGGGGAATGAAGAGAGGGGAGGGGGATGGGAACAGGAAATACAGTGGAATAAATGGGACAGAACTTTCCCATGTTCATATATGAACACACGACCAGGGAAACCCCACATCATGTCCAACCACAAGAATGGGATCCTAATTAGAATAACTGTACTCCATGTATGTAGAATATGTCAAATACACTCTACTGTCATGTATTTCTAAAAAGAACAAATTAAAAAAAAATTTAAAAAGAAGCAATGTGACTTTGGACAAACTGTCTGAATTCTCAAAACCTTACTTCAAGGGGACAAGGTATGCTTTTCTTGTATTGGATGACTTAAGGAACATGCAAAGACTGTGGACCAAACCCTGATGGATCATAAGCATCCAACAAATGAAGATAATGTAAGTAATGTAAAAAACATAAATGCATTCTAAACATCAATAGCAGGCTGAGGTCTGGTATGGGGTCCAGAGGCCCACTGGAACCGAAGTACTATAAAATGTACCTTAAATTTATGATGCTTGATTCGTTTTTAACATGGTCTATAAGGGACATCATAATGCCATGTTTTATGGACTCTAAGATGTGAATTTTTAAATATTTCGATGAGAGGCGTTGACTTTGCCTATTCATACATATCAAAACCATACATATATGGGGCTGGGGATGTGACTCAATAGCAGAGCCCTTGCCTAACGTGTGTGAGGCACTGGGTTTGATTCTCAGCACTGTGGATAAATAAATAAATAAATAAAAATAAAGGTCCATCGACAACTAAAAAAATAATATTAAAGAACCCCCAAACCATACATATTAAAAATTGTGGAAAGAATGAGAGCAGCTTGGAAGGAAACTTCCAGAATGGAACATTTGTTTAAGGACTGCTCTGCCAACCGGGCCTTCGTTGACGCGGAGAATGACATTGTGGAAAAACACACATGCTAATGACCCTGATCTGAACAATGATTCAGAAGAGCCTGACTCCGGTGCCATCACGGTTTTTTTTTTTTTTTTTTTATGGGCACAGCAATGATGTTAGATAAAATATATATCTAACAAGGTCTATTTATTAACTCGAGCACTTTCGATCAGTATAAAGTAAAAATTCCAGTGATAAAGCATTGTGCCATCATCTGCCAGCCTCGGCCTGTTGTGTTGATCCATAAATACTGGAGCATCTGGCAACTCGGGACAGCTTGGCTTTACTGAAACCCAGTAAATAAAGCAGGCAGGGACCATCCAAAGGATTTAGAGAGGCCAGTGAGCCAAGCTGATAAAGGCAGACAGACTGGGGTTCAATCTTAGCGCTCCCAAACTTTGGACAAACAACCATCCACTCTGAGCCCCTGTAGAATGACAACTTGACTTAAATCATTGTGTAAATTATGCAGGGAAAATGAAATAACATGAATGAAATGCTTAACATCATATCATGCCAGTGTTTCAAGACTGCAATAGATGATGATTTTATTTATTTATGATGGCAACCCACTTTTGTAAGTAAAAATACTTCTAGATATTTTTCATAGAATATAAGGGAAAGCTGTTTGTTATCTCTCTCAATGATCCACATGAAATGAAGCTATACATTTCAAATACATTAACTTGGGATGGGAATAAGAAAGACAGTGGGATGAATCAGACGTAAACTTCCTGTGTTCATTTATGAACACACAACCAGTGAAACTCAACATCATGTCCAGCCCCAAGAATGGGATCCTAATTAGAACAAGTTATACTCCATGCATGTAGAATACGTCAAAGTACACTCTACTGTCATGCATACCTACAAAGAACAAATTAAAATTAAAAATATATTATGTAAAAGGTATATATTAAGTTTTTGTATTTTTGTTAAAGTAAAATATCAAAAAGAAAGAATGAGTGAATAGTCACTAGATTTGAAAGATACCATTAGTGGTCTCCTCAAAAATTTAAGTGGGGGAGCTCAGGGGCTCTGCAAAGGCAGGTGGGTATCTTCTAGCACAAAAAGGTAAGTAGGAAGAATAAGTGTCAATCAAAAAAGACAGGCCATAAGTTATAACAATTGTAGAACCATCATTGTCAACAACATAAGGTTTAAAGGCATATATAATAACCCCAAGACTTATAGTCAAATGGCTTCATATGTTGGTAATTATAAAAGAGTATTAGCTGGGTGTGTTGGCTCACACCCATTATCCTAGAGGCTGGGGAGGCTGAGGCAGGAGGATTGTAAGTTCAAAGCCAGCCTCAGCAACTCAGTAAAGCCCTAAGCAATACAGTGAGCCCTTGTCTCAAAATATAAAAAAGGGCTAGGGATGTGGCTCAGTGGTTAAGTGCCCCTGGGTTCAATCCCAGGTACAGGGAAAAAAACAACAAAGGAATAAAGGATTATTGGAAGGTATTACTCCATTTGGCAACAGTAAATGAGACAAAAGTGGGTTATAGATACACGTGCTCTTCTTTCACGTACCCACTGTAGGTTTTTGCTTTGTGGCTAGTAAGCCTTTCATGGAACGCCTTAAAACAGGCCATGTCGAGCTGATGGCTATTTAACTATTAACTGCTCAAGGCTTTTAACTGATATCATGTCTTTCTGGGGAGCCTCCCATAAAGATTCTCAAATGTAAGGTTTCTGTTGAAGAAAAATAAATTGCAGTGCTCTCATGTTGACTTCATAGAGTGCCATGTAAATACGTCATATAAAGCTAGATATAAAGAATCACAAGTCAAACAGAACCAGAGACAAAGCAAAACATCACTCTGCATGATCAAAATCGACTGCAGTTAGCTGTTAAATGTCACCAAGGTGGTTTTGCTTGAAGCCAGTGCCGGGTGATGACTGAACAGAGCAGAGGCTCTTTTGTTTTAGTAGAGCCAACTGGTGGAACGCAGACTTGGGGATGATGAGGAGAATTGATTGATTTGCTTATTACAATAAACAGTCTCCCTAACGTGGAGCAGAGAATGTCCACACATCATCGTGTAGGAGAGGATGCTCAGAGACACAGGGAAAGAAGAAAAGACAAACCCGGAGAATGTTTTTGTTTATTTGGTTTTTTAAGATGTACTGACAGTGGAGTAGATTTTGACCATTATACATACGTGGAGTATAACTTCCCATTCTTGTGGTTGTAAACATGAAGTGGAGTTTCACTGGTCGTGCGTTCATATACAAACATAGGAAAGTTCTGTCCCATTCATTCTACTGTCTTTCCTGTTCCCATTCCCCTCCCTTCCCTTCATTCCCCTTTGTCTATTCATGAACTTCTATTATCTACCCAGCTTATTGTGGGTTAGCATTTGCATATCAGAGAGAACTGGTTACCTTTGGTTTTGGGGGACTGGCTTATGTCACTTAGCATGGTAGTCTCCAGTTCCATCCATTTACCTGCAAATGCCATAATCTCATTCTTCTTTAAGGCTGAGTAATATTCCATGGTATATATATACCACATTTTCTTTATCCATTCATCTGTTGAAGGGCACCTAGGTTGGTTCCATAGCTCAGCTCAGTGAAGTGAGCTGCTGTAAACATTGATGTGGCTATGTCACTGTAGTAGGCTGATTTTAAGTCCTTTGGGCCTATGCTGAGGAGTGAGCTAACTGTGTCAGATGGTGAGGAGAATGTTCTGTGAGTGGGTGAAGCTGAAGAGGTTGATGTGTGTGTGGATGACTTCATATCTTCTCCAGTGCCTTTTCCCCATAATAAGTTAAGAGCCCTCCTTAAATAGGTAAGACTTAACATCAGGGTCTTACGATGTCCAGTCATTACTTGGTGAACACCATGAAACTAATGCCCTGCTGGGGCCCTGGGGTCTGACTGTAAGAGGAACAGTCTCAGCCCTTGTGGGTGCTGTGGGTCTAGGTGGGGAACAGGCACCAGCCAAATAATTTAAAATGTAACAAGAACCAGAAAAAGGAAGCTGTAAGGTGCTGTGGGAATTGTAACTCTGTCTGCAGAAGCAGCTAGAATAGGCAGTGACGTGGACTCTAACACCCAGAGGCCAGGAAGGAGCTCACTAGTCAAATGTGAAGGGTTGTTTTCGGGTCTTCCCATGGATCATTGTGTGTGATACCTCTTACTTCAGGCAGAATACCAGAAAGTTGGGGCTACCACTGAAATACATTTCTGGTCCATATAAGAATGTTATTTTTTATTTTATTTATTTATATATTTATTTTTGGCACTGGGGATTGAACCCAGGGGCGCTTACCCACTGAGCTACAACTCCAGCCCTTTTCTGTATTTTATTTAGAGACAGAGTCTTGCTGAGTTACTTAGGGCCTCGCTAATTTGTTGAGGCTGGCTTTGAATGATCCTCCTGCCTCAGCCTCCCAAGCTGCTGGGATTACAGGTGTGCGCCATTGCGCCTGGCTAAAAGAATGTTCTTGATGGATGTTCATACTGAATCCTACCTGAGAATTAGTTGATCTATAAATCCTGGTAGACTCCTGTCCCCTGGTTAGGCAGAACAGAGGAACATCTACTGAAGTGGTCTCACCTAGTTCTCTGCCACCCCTCAGCTCAGGAAGTCAGGCTTTCGAGATCCAGATGGTTTTCTGAGTGGCCAGCAATCACAGCTGTCTCATGCTGAGATTCTGTGCATTTGGCCCCTCCTCTTTAGCAATGCCTTTCTCCACCTCTAAAGGTCAGAAAGTGGCTACATGGACCTTATTTGGTCTCCAGAAACCCACAGAGCGGATGTGTGCTTCTATATCCCATGAACTTCAAGAGGATCATGGGCCTGAATGTCCCTCAATGGTGGCGAGTATTTCTTTTCTTATATGTCCCACTCGTCAGACCAGCTCTCATGACATAGAGAGGGTTCGGCCTTTCCAAAAAGAAGTAAGGAAGGCAAAAGAAGAAAACCCCATCTTGCCTCCTGTAGACCATTCAGGTGCTTCTCCGAGGGGAGGGCATCTGTCCCCCGTGCCCTCGAATGCTGCCTGGAAAGGAGATGGAAAGGCTCAAGTGGGGTCCAGAAGCCAGAGAGACCTCCCCTCTCCACCTGACCTCCCCGTTGTCTTGGGCACAGTTGGCAGTTGACATTGTCTTCCTCTTTTCCTTGGGACAACGGTGTCCATGACTGAGGTAAATCCCATCATTTACCCAAAACATACCCATCACCTGTGCTGGGTTTTGTGTCAATGAAGCACTCATGTTGGCCTTGACCCCTCAGGGTGGATACTGGCCACCGGCAAGGAGCAGGGTGACCCCTGTAGGGCCAGACATTAAATCTTTGATTTCTGAATGGTGGGGAGGTCCTGGAACCCCAAGGGCAGAGGGACATAGTCTCAGAACACTGCAGTTCACTGCGTGGTCTGGAAATGCCTTAGAAGTGTAATAGCTGATGTGTCTGTAACCATGGTACCTGATGAATGTCTGTGGACACATACCCCACAGCAAGAGGGTCTGCACTGGGAACTGATGCTCGGGGACCTGATCCCAGTACCCGCTTCTTGAACTTGCTGTTGAACTTGGGGTAAGTCTCTTCTGTTCCTCCTCCTTTGTTTTTCCAGCAGTCTGAATGGTAGTAAGGCTCCCATCTTGGTACAGATTTCATCCTCACGTTTCTTTAGCCAATGATCAGGTGTATTATATGATGGTTGAAAACCTGGGTCCCCGAACTTGGTCTGAATCCTGATCGGAAATTGATGGCAGATTCTACAAGAATCCTGTTCTTTCTACTGTAAAATGGGAATTATAACAGGACTTATTAGGATGGGGATTATAATAGGAGTCTCCAGATTCTGGAAGTTTTCTTCTTTTATGGGGAGGGGATTGAACTCAGGAGCACTCAACCACTGAACTACACCCCCAGCTCTATTTTGTATTATATTTAGAGACAGGGTCTTGCTGGGTTGCTTAGTGGTGTGCCATTGCTGAGGCTGGCTTTGAACTTGAAATCCTCCTGCCTCAGCCTCCTGAGCTGCAGGGATGACAGGCATATGCCACCGTGCCAAGCCAGATTTTGGAAGTTTTCCAGGCCCTATTTTCCTCTACTGTAAAATTGGGATTATGATAGGACCTATTGGGATGGAGATTATAATAGGGTTGTCCAGATTCTGCATGTTTTCTAAGCCTTATTCTCTCTACTGTAAGATGGAGATATAATAAGAACTACCATGTCGGGTTGTGGTGGAAGGAATGTTGGCAGGAGAGAATCAGCACCATGTAGCTCAGAGATGTTAGTTTCTATTAGATTTGGTGGCTAAGGTAGAAAAAAAGTTGCAGAGAAAATTTCTTTCTCCCCACAATCCATCCACGAATGGAGGTTATTTTTGCAATCCAAGCTGCCCTAGCTTGTGGTCCACTCCTAGACATAAGGGAGCCTGGAGAGTGAGGGGGGACAGTGGCATTGGGCCATGTCCTCAGAATGTGGGCCAGGCACTGCCCAAGGGCTTGTTCCCTGATGTCTCAATCTGTTCAGCAGATCTCTGCCTCGTGCCAACTTCCTCTAATTCAGAATAATTTTCAGTGCATGGTGCAGCAAAATGCTCCACACAGCCGAATTCTGCTTTCCATTGCAGATGTCCTCTGTCCATCTGGAGCTGAGATGAGGCCCAGAGAAGCAGGTGAGACTCTGGACAGACCATCGCCCAGTTAGAATCACCCCCCACTGAATTCTAACCTGAAGGACACGGAAGAACAGTGGACTCAATTCCAATATGAAAGGGAAAAGTAGCCAGTGTGGTGGTGCACGCCTGTCATCCCAGTGGCTCTGGAGGCTGAGGCAGGAGGATCGTGAGTTCAAAGCCAGCCTCAGCAACTTAGTGAGGCCCTAAGCAATTTAGCAAGACCCTGTCTCTAAATAAAATATATAAAAGGTCTGGGGATGGGGCTCAGTGGTTAAGCAACCCTGGGTTCAATCCCTGGTACAAAAAAAAAAAAAAAAGAAAAAGAAGAAGAGAGCAAATGTCGGTTGCCCCAAAGGCAATCAAAACCAACAGATCCCATTCTGAGCAAGAGTTTAGGATGAAGGAAGCCATTAATAAACATGTGTCCACAAAAGAACATGTACCTGGAATCATCCTGATGGATCATTTTTTCTGTTTTCTTCTGGCAAAGTCCCTGAGGTTCATTTATCCTCCAAGCTTCTGGTAAGCCTCTACCCTGTGCCTGGGACTTTGCAAAAGCTGAGGAAAGAGAAGCAGCAAGACCCATAGAGAGCCAGTAGCTCAATGTCACCCAAAAGCCAAAAAATGCCACGAGTTGTTCAACTTCTCTCCAACAACATTTTTATAATCTATCATTGTCCTCAAGTAAGGCTGGGACTGCCCTCTCTCTGTATTCGGGCTCCTTGGTCTCCACAGTCTCTTGACTAGAAGGCGTATTATGAGACGGAATGTCCCATCGGAGAGGCAGGTAAGAAATCTGAACTGCAGGGCCTCACATGCCCCCACCTCTGTCCTGGGCTCCTTCTCCCTCGCAGGTGGAGGGACAAAAGGTCCTTTGTCCTCAGGATCCTATAGGATAAATAGAGAGAACATGTTCTTGCCAGCTAATCTGCCGGTGATAAAGAGGATTGTTTTATCTCCTGCCATCTCTGGGTTCCATGGGATGGATTCTACTGGGGAGACAGAGTGGCCTTTGTCTTTCCAACCCACTGAGACGTTTAAATTGACCTTTCCTGTATTCCTCGGTTGTCACCGCCTGAGCACTGGGTTGTCATTATGCATGGAGAATACTGTCCCCACGAGGGGACCATCCTCCAGGGAGAGGCTGTGATGCTGAGAAGCAGCTTCATCCTCTTCTGCTTAATTTTTCTTAAAATTAAGACAACCTCATGCGCAGTCAGAGGCTTGTAGGAAAATGGAAGGGACAGTACAGAGATCCCTTCTTCCCCTCCTTCCCCTGCCTGGTCGCCCTGGTCACCACGTCTTGCGTGAGTGTGGTGCCTGTGCTGATCCACAGGGCCATGTCGTCATGCACTGGAGCCCCAAGTT
Organism: Marmota flaviventris; assembly: GCF_047511675.1. Classification (NCBI taxonomy): domain Eukaryota; kingdom Metazoa; phylum Chordata; class Mammalia; order Rodentia; family Sciuridae; genus Marmota; species Marmota flaviventris. The sequence continues at coordinate 160,850,497 of NC_092498.1, read as the reverse complement.
CACATTTGGGTTCACTCTTTGCATGGTACAGTTTATGGATCTTGTCAAATATGGTGACATGTTCCTACAGCAGTACACAGAGGAGTCTCCCAGTCCCCAGGTCCCCGGTGTCTAACTATTCTCCCTCCCTTCGTCTGTCTGTCCATCCTTCCATCTGTCCATCCCTCCCTCTGTCCATCCATACCTCCCTTCAACTGTCCATCCATCGCTCCCTCTATCTGTCCATCCCTCCCTCTGTCTGTCCATCCCTCCCTCCATCTGTCCATCCCTCCATCTGTCCATCTGTTCATGCCTCTATCCAACCAGCCCTTCTTCCTCTCTCCCTTCTTCCCTCCCTCCATCTGTCCATCCCTCCCTCTGTCTGTCCATACCTCCTTCCCTCTTTCCATCCCTCCTTCCTTCTGTCCATCCCTCCCTCCATCTGTCCATCCCTCCCTCCATCTGTCCATTCCTGCCTGTCTGTCCCTCCCTCCATCTGTCCACCCATCTCTCTTCCCTGTGTCCATCCATCCCTCCCTCCCTCCATCTGTCTGTCCACCAACCCTGGGCCAGCACTGATCTTTCCTCTGTCCCTAGTCCTTCCTTTCTCAGAGTGTCACATAGTCTGAATCACACACCACACAGCTTTTCTAGGGCCACATCATTCACTTGGAAGAGTGTGTGTCAGGGTCCTCCATGTCCCATGGTTGGGTCACTCGTTTCTGCTTTTGCTGAGTAGCCGTGGCTTCATTTTTGGAGCTTTTGGTAGAAGGAAGCCAAGTACCTGGTTCCACCTCTCATCTTGTTTTTTTGTATTTTCCTAATGGGGACATGATCTGAACTTGGTTCACTGTGTGTTTTATTTCAAAGAATGGAGTGGAACCTCAGAACAATTTCAGCACTTTTTGGGTAAGTCTGGAGAACTAGAGAGCACATTCTGATACCTCAGAGGTAGTCTGCGGGGAAGTCAGCTGGGGCCACAGGCAACATCGCTTTCACCCAGAATAATTTATAGTCATATAATTAGGATTTTCCCTAAAACATATTATTATTTTTTATCTTCTTAGCAACTCTGGAGGGCCCACTTATCTGGCTAGTAATACGACTCACAAACTCACTTTTAATGCATGGATCAAACATTTCTGAAACAGAAACCACCTCGTCTATCAGAAGGGAAGGGCGGCAGCGGGGCAGCGCCCACCCACGTACCTTATAAGGTAGGAGGCAGCAATCGGTGCTGATTGGAAAGGGGGCAAGCGGTAGGGTTCCAGGGAGCGAGCAGAGTGTCCCCACTATGCCCTCACCAGTTCTCTGTCCTTGAATGAGCCATTTCTCCTCTCTGCGACCCAGTGTGCTCTTCTGTCAACTACAGCTAATGACAGTTGGCACTTTATAAGTCTGTCCCTGAGATGGAAGGAGCTAGGGAGATGACCCACAGAGAATGTTTGGCACAGTCTCAGCCACAAAACAAAACAAAACAACAACAACAAGACAACAAGTCCACACAAACATCACACAAGACCCACGGGGCATCTGACCTGTGAAGGACAGGGAAGCTAGGTCCAGTGTAGTTGCTCAATAAATTAGCCCTGATATCTCATGGGAGCAAAGACAGGGGGCGTGTGCTCTCAGAGGATGCAGCCCAGGACACGGAAGCCATCTTCACCGAAGTCCAGCAGCCTGGAGGGGATTAGCATGGAGGACAGACTGTGTACCATCTTACGGAGACGCCACGTTTGGTTCTGTCCCTGCTAAGAGAAAGTCACTGCTAATGACTGTCATTCTTCCCTCTTCCCCCTTCAAAGACCCATTTCCTGAGCAAGTATATGCATTGATAAGAGCATCAGCAGAAACACACACACACACACACACACACACACACACACGCACACCCGGTTCCTAAATTCAGTCCACTCTTTTTTTAGTATGAAGCCAAAGAATACAAAGTCTCCCCACTCCTGCTCTCTTCTACAATGTAACTTATTACCTACTTATTAAGATCCCAACGGTGCAGGAAATCTCATTCCCACACAACACCCCAAGTAACTAATCACCCTCAGCATTATTATTTTTTTGAATCCGACTTTTACTTTTTACACACTTTCATTTTGCGGAAAAAGCCTCTCCTGCCAAAGGCAGGATAAATAAACGCAGCTCCATCCTGTTTCCCTACATCTTTGTTTATCCAGTGATTGTCCACGAACGCACACACGAAGGCCCAGTGAGACGGGAGCAGAACAGCTTGACGTTAGGGGAAGCTATTACCTAATGTGACACCAAGCAGGTCCCATGAAGTGACATGAAAAAGAAGTAGAGATAGCCGCAAACGATGATTGACTGTTAAGGAATGGACTCCGTTGTGTAAAAGAAAAAAAAAAAGCAATAGTGCAAAAAAAAAAAAAGTACATCATTAAGAGCATGTGGAAAGATGTTGGTGACAAGATGATACAGCTTAGCGGTTCAGAGCATAGACTTGGCAATGAGAGTGGATTTGAAACTTGGCTTCACCTTTAACTGGATATCTCAGTTGGCCACGCTGACCCTCAACTTCCTCATGTGCACAATGGAATTAATGAAATCTACCTCAGTGCTTTTTGAAGATTGATTAGATAAAAATGGCTAAAAGTAGCTGGACATGGTGGCACATGCCTGTTATCCCAGCGGCTCAGGAGGCTGAGGCAAGAGGATCACAGGTTCAAGGCCAGCCTCAGCAATTATTTGAGACTCTAGTAACCGAGTGATACCCTGTTTCAAAATTAATAATAATAATAATAATAATAATAATAATAATAATAATAGGGTGAGGATGTGGCTCAATGGTTAAGTGCCCCTGTGTTCAATCACCACCTCCCCAAAGAAAGAAAGAAAGAAAGAACCCAATCTAAAAGTATTTGATGCTTGGCTCAGGTAGATTTTCACTAACTGTTAGCACTTACTAAAATGTTAACAAAGATTATGAATCAAGGGGCACATAGCATAAAGCACTGTCCCAATTTTACCACAAAAAAACCCTCTTATTCCAGAGTATCCTAGGAAGTTAGTGTTTGGAAGGAAACAATTTGATAGATGTTGCCTTGAATAAGAAACCTAAATGTGTTTACCTAATGTTTGTGTATCTGTGGTGTCTGTTTCTAATATCCTCATTGAAATTTAGGAGATTTAAAATGAGATTTATGGGGCATCAGGGTTGGGGTCAGGAATGCACCATTAGTTGCTGTCCCCCCACTTTTTTTTGGTACCGGGGGATTGAACCTAGAGACGCTTAACCACTGAGCCCCATCCCCAGCCCTATTTTGTATTTTATTTAGAGACAGGGTCTCCCTGAGTTGCTTAGGCCCTCACTAAGTTGCAGAGGCTGGCTTTGAACTTGGGATCCTCAGGCCCCAGCCTCCTGAGCCGCTGGGATGACAGATGTGCACCACCGTGTCTGCTGCTGTCCCTGTTTCTAGGAGGAACTGGATCACATTTACATCATTGCTACTTAACAACTTTTCTGAGACCCAACTAAAACAGACCCAACTAAAATTCCCTGCCCAGTGGAACAAGATTTGCAAAAGACAGTCTTCTTGTTTGATCTCCACTCTGGCAGGCCTCTGTCTGACGTGGCTTTATTGCCATGTCAGAATGTCCCCCTGTGTCCCATGAGATGGAACCCATCACCTAACCCTGGGGGAGGTACTATGAGCCTGGAAGAGGCATTCGGAGCCTCTCTGGAGATAAGAAAACTGCACGGAAGGTTCTGGGTATTTCTATGATCTGTTATAGATGGATAATTCAAGGTGCAGGCTCACAGCTTGATTTTTTTTTTTTGAAGATAGTTTCACAGTGAAATTCATTTTCCATAACTCCCAAGGTGGTTTTGCAATCCATCTGTGAATTTAATCAGTCTCCTCTGTTGAGGCAATCTCTGCTAATTGGGTTTCTCATGAGGGGTAATAGACATGATGACAGAAGCACTTCGTCTCTGGAAAGGAATCCAGAGTCTCATCAATAACACTGATAATAACGGATCCATCCCCCAAAGAAATGGAGCGCACGCCTCAGGAGGGACTCCCCACAATGGGCCACCTGGAATCGGGTGGTATTTGTCTTCTCGACGACCATTCTCGGACTCCTCCTTCCTGGTGGACAGCCGGGAAATGATAATCTTGGAATGAAGACTGAAAGTCTCTAGGACTATTAAGTGGGCTTCTAGAAGTTTCTCAGAAGACAAGAGCAGAGGAATGGAGAGCCACATTATCAATGAAAACAAAGGTGGAACACAGAATCCAAATGTCTTGGTGTTGTCCCCTTTCCCTATCTCGGGATTCCCGCTCCCTCCTGCAGCAGTGAAGGGGTTTCTACACCTCTGGCCTTTCAGGGCCCTGACCAGGAATGCGGAAGGCACAGCTGTTACTCTGAACTGGCGAGGCATCCTGGCACAGAGGGGGGATCTGGGGCGAGAAGCCTCACATTCCTCAGCCATTAGGTAAACACACCCCCGGATCTGGCTGGCTCTGTCCTAGGTGGGTGGGTGGGGGCTGGGCTTCCATTATCAGAGGTTGACCTTTCAGGGTTAGTCATCCCATCTTAAGGGGCTGGAGAACAATAGCAGATACAGCCGAGGTTTTTTCCATCTTGGAAAAGGAAAGAAGCAAAGCCTGGTAATTGAATTAGAAGTGCCAGGAAGAATTTCCAAGGCTGTCATCTGTCTCCATCCATCGGAGCCCACTATTCCCATGCCCCCTCCATTCCCCAGGAGGACACTCCTTCTTGGCTGGAGGCCGGGCGTTAGTGATCCATGGATCCTCTTAGTGATAAAGACAGAATTCACCTGTGGGTCAGCAGACCCAGGAGCCCAAGTTGGAGGAAGAACTATAGAAATGCCAACTTCTCTGCAAACTGGACACACTCCCTCCCACGCAAAACAAAGAACTAGTGTGTTTCAGCCTCCTCTGGCCTCAGGCCCTCCCGGCCTGTGAATAGGGGCACGGAGGGGGCAGAAATGCAATAAAATCCTAGGTTCCCTCATTGAAGTTCCAAGCTGTGGTTTCCCGTTTCCTCCCACTGAACAGTTTCAGTATGAATGCTCCCAAAACCAACAGTAAAATTTAACCACACCGCTCCTCCTCGCAGGAAAAGAAGAAACCCTGACTTCTCCAGGGAATTTTCTTTGGCTTCGAGGCTGGCCCTGGCATCCCCCTCCTCGCCCCCCAGCCCAAGCCATGGGAGGAGGAGGGTTCCAGATAATTATCTTATCTAGGCCATGGGTCTGTACCAAGTATCAGCAGCACCTGAGAATTCTGAGTCCCACGTGGTCCTCCTTCATCAGAAGACTCCATAACCTGGGTTAACAAGCCTCCAGGTGACCCCCATGCACACTGCCTGCTGAGAATCCCTCATCCCAGTGGGCTGATCATTGCTCCAAGAATGCTTCACATTCTCACTCTGTGGGTTTGGTCCTTCTCTTCCCTCCTTTGAGCATGGTTTCTCCTTTTCTTTCTGGCAGGCTCCTATTCCATCTTCAAAGCCTTCCCCCAAATACCGCTTTCTATATGGAAGCCTTTCCTGTACCTTTCTCTTTTCTTTATCCTAATTTTTTTTATTGGTGCATTATAGTTGTGCATATTGATGGGATTTGTTGCTACATATCCCTATATAGTGATATAATTTGGCCAATAGCACTCCTCAGCATTTCCCCGATGCCCACCCCTTGGTCCTTTTCCTTTATTGATCTCCCTTTGATTTTTAGGAGATCCACCCTCACTTTTATATTTCTTTTTCCTCTCTACTTTCCACCTATGAGAGAAAACATACAACCCTTGACCTTCTGAGTTATTTCTTATTTCGCTTAATATTTATTTCGCTTAATATGATGACTTATTTCGCTTAATATGATGGTCTCTAGTTCCACCCATTTTCCCACAAATGATGTGATTTCATTTTTCTTTATGGCTGAATACAACCCCACTGTGTATATATACCACATTGGCTTTACCCATCATCTGTTGGCGGACACCCAGGCAGGTCCCACAGTTTGGCTGTTGTGAATGGGTGTGCACCTTCCTCTGGATATTTTGTTCCAACCATCAAGTTTCTGTTTTCCATACCAGTCTGAGACGGCAGGAAGATGTCTAACTCAGCAAATATTTTATAGAAAGCATCAAGGGTCTATTACGGGGATACTTTTGGTGATGCCAAAATATAATAGTAAAAATTTAATTGAAAAGTGGGACACTCTGTCACCTTATCTACTTTATTGATCTTTGTGTGCCAAATGAGACTTCATCCCTGGCTTAAAGCTTTACCTCTGACACATGTTAGCTGTCTGACCTCGGGCAAGTTATTTAACCCTTTTCAATCTCAGCCACAGTAAGAAATTGCTAGAAATATTTAGTTCAGTGTTTACAGGATGATTTTATATATATATAGTGCTAACATGGACATAGCCAAAGGACACATGGGAAATGCTAGTTGTGCTTGATGTTTATGACATTATTAATGTTGTTATCAACATCGTTCTCATCATCATGATTAGCAACTTGTATCTGGTGCAGATAATGTGGACATCAATGCTTGGGATGATTTAAAAAGATCAGGGCTCTGGACTTATCTACCATTATTCTTCTGGGGTACTTTATCCTTACTTTAGGCAAACTTGATCTTACATAAAATGTTTCATAAAATATGCAAAACAGCACCTGAGAACTTAGCTATTGCTTCCCTCAATGGATCAAGGCAAGGAGTGGTCAGCACTGAGAATCCTGCATCAGTCCTTTCAAGATTGTGATAGGTCTATTCACCCCCATCCCCCTCATACCACCTTTAAACTCTGACTTTGTGTTATGGTTTAGATATGAGTGTCCCCCCCAAAGCTCCTGTGGGAGACAATGAAAGAAAGTTTAGAGGTGAAATGATTGGGTTATGAGAGCCATAACCTAACCAGTGCATTGATCCCCTGATAGGATTAGCTGGATGGTGATGTAGGCAGGTGGGTTGTAGCTGGAGGAGGTGGGGCACGGGGAGCATGCCCTTGAGGTTTGTATATTTTGTCCTTGTTAATGGGAGCCCTCTCTGCTTCTGGCTCCATGTCCCCAGCTGCTTTCCTCCACCACATACTTCCGCCATGATGTTCTGCCTTATCTTGGGCCCAGAACAAGGGAGTTAGCCCTGAAACCATGAGCACCAAACTTTTCCTCCTCTAATTGTCTCTGTCAGGTCTTTTGGTGCAAGCAGTGAAAACACCTACTAAAACACTGGGATTCTCAAACCTAGTTTCATGTTAGAATCACCTGGGAAACTTAAAACAAATCCTGAGATCTGCGTTTCACTCCTAAACACTCAGGCTCAATCTCCCTGAGGTCTGAGCTGCACCTAGGATTCCCCAGTGATCCCCAAGTGCCGCCATGATTTCAACTGTCCTGTTGGATAATGTACAGGGAGAGTCAGCCGTGGCTCAGGAAGAAAAGTAAATAGACAGGTCTTGACATTTTTCATAAAAGTCACATGCAGCTCCGAGACGGTTGCTGGTGGTGTGATAGTGTCTGCAGAAAGGCTTTGAGTCCCGCAGCAGTGGAGGTGGGTGGGGACATCCGGGACAGCATGGCACCTCCATCTGTGAGCTTCTGAGCAGCATTTGGGTAGTGCTCTACTCGCTGCGCACCCCTCTCCCTTTTAGTTTTGTGAGTCCACCCACTCACCCTCCTGCTGTCATCCCAAGCCAACCACCATTTATCAGCAGTGCCTCAGAAGATTAGAGGAGGGTCCCTTCCTGACAGCCTAGATTTTTCATTCCTGAGACGGCGCTGTCTAGTGAGAGCAAGGCCCCCCACACATCTGGAGGCTGGTATTCTCTCTTGGCTTCGATCTACAGGTTGTCTTTGATGCCGGGAGCTCCGTGGGTTAGCAGTCTTCTTCTGACTCCCCATCCATCTCCCCATTTGTATCTCTGATTCAGCAGCTGGATTGCGATGTCAAGGAGGTGGCTTTGGGGCAGGATCTTGGGGGCCCTTAGAGTGAGGCTCAGAGCTTTGACTGTGAGCCTCCATGGTCCTCTTCCTGGGCCCTTGTGAAGACCAATCATGAAGTGTCTGAATGGCAGAAAACAGAGTCGTTTCCACAGCAATTACGTTAGGAGAGGCACCAATGGCTTTTAAAAATGGGCCTAATACTCAGATTGCGAATGGGAAAAAATCAAATAGACAAGCCTGTGGCAACTCTATGGAGTGAAGAGAATCCCCTTGAACTGCTGCTTCGGAAACACAGCTGCGAGGCCCTGTTTTCCTAAGGCGCACTCCCAGGCAAGGACCCGCGTGAGGTTTCTTCATTTCCCTTTCTCTTTTCCTCCCTGCTCCTCCCTCATTTCTCCTTGTCTTCTCCCATCAGCATTTTTGGGGCCAAAGAAAATACATCATGGTACATTCAGCAGAAAAGTGACAAGCTAGCTGCCAACCAACACTTCTGGAGTTCCCTGCCTGCCCTGGTAACAGAGTCTCTTTCATCCTCACTAAGCCCCAGGAAGGCAAATTGGACACTTTTTTTTTTTCCTTGAAGATGAAGAAAACCAGGTTCAGATGATAAAATACAATTTTACAAAGAAAGCTATCCATAGCAAATGCGAGAGCCAGGGTCCCATTCTGAACTATATGATTCTAAAACACTTTTTTTTTTTTTTGAACCAGGGATTGAACCATGGAGCCCCATCCCCAGCCCTTTACATTTTTTATTTAGAAACAGAATCTCACTGAGTTGCTTAGGGTCTCACCAAGTTGCTGAGGCTGGCTTTGAACTCTCGATCCTCCTGCCTCAGCCTTCTGAGCCACTGGGATTATAGGCATGTGCCACCATGCCTGGCTTAGTCCTATTACTTATTGGTCAGACTAGGTTTTAAAATTTACTAAAATACTTTTGAATAATGTTTGCTTCATTTGTAACTTAGGTAGTTTAAAGGCACTTAACCACTGAGCCACATCCCCCGCCCTTTCTACTTCTTATTTCGAGACAGGGTCTTGCTAAGTTACTTAGGGCCTCACTAATGTGCTGAGGCTGGCTTTGAACTTGTGATCCTCCTGCCTCAGCCTCCTGGCTGCTGGGATTGGTCTGCACTATTGGATGTCCCTATGGATGGAGAAGAAGATACCACTTGGGCCCCTTGGCTCATCTGGCTAGACCAGACCTTCAGAACAGCTCAAATGTCAGTTTGGGTCTCTATCTTGTACCCTAACTCCATTCATTTCAATATGTCTAAGCCTGGACCCTGGGGATACGAAATGAGAAGGTAGAGGAAGGGACTCCCGTGATCACAGGTGCAGAGCCACACCAGAAGTTAATTCTCTCCAGATCCAGCAGCTCCCTCATTTCTCAAAGCAGGCATTGCTTGGATGCGTGGGAGACAGAAGGGAGAAGCTTCCAGGTCAGCACCAACCTCTGCAGAGCCAGCAGCACAGATTCACATACCACTTGCCAATCACCAGCTCTTCCGTTCCGTCAGGCCAGGCCCAAGCACCCACAGGAGGAGGCCCTGGGACTGAAACATGCTCTGCTTCTGGCCAGGCCCATTTCTTCTCTGGGGAGCAGAGCATACTGCAGGAAAGGGGGTTGCAAAGCCAGGCCACCCAACACAGGAAATGGAAGCATTCGCTGAATCTCTTGGAGTTCTTGCAGATCCTTACCCGGTGATGGGTGTGCACCAAGGGGAAGAAATCCTCAAAATAATATCTTTTCATCACAAAGCTAGGCTATAATTTTTTCAGGGCTCAAATGGGCACCATGAGTATTTTTTTTTAAATAAATCTCTTTGGGCTGGTTTGGTGCTGTCATAGAAGAGATTTTTCTCCCTCTTTTTTCTGAGGTTGCAGTGGACAAGCAAGTATTCAATCTTTGAAGCTCTATAACTACAATGACACCCCTACTTCATGGTTTGGGGCTGTTTTTCCAGGAGTGGGAACAGAGGGTGTTTTTGTTGTTGTTGTTGTTGTTGTTATTGTTGTTTCTGTTTTGTTCTCTCCTCTAGAGAATATTTTAGGATGTCAAGTCTCTGAAATAAATGATTCAACAGAGGCCAAAATAGTCTTCTGGAAAGAATAGGAAATATCATCATCCTGGCTAGGCTGGGGAAAAAAATGCAGTTTGTTTGTTTTGTTTTGTTTTTAGAAATGGCAATATTTGTAATAATGTCTGTACTGGGAATATACTGAGACCCGGAACTGTGGAGAGTCGCTTTTTCTGGGAAATTTAGTGATGGTCTTTTCTTCTCTCTTGGGGTTTGCTGAAGAATAGGCAGGGGCCAGGGTTTCTAAAACTCCAGTGAGCATGTGAATTACCTGGGGGTTTTGTTAAAATACAGTTTTGTTTTGCTTCGTTTTTGTTTCTTGGTACCAGGGATTGAACCACTGAGCCACATCCCCAGCCCTTTCTATATTTTATTTAGAGACAGGGTCTCACTGTCTCTAGTTACTTAGGGCCTCCTAAGTTGCTGAGGCTGGCTTTGAACTTTCTATCCTCCTGCCTCAGCCTCCTGATCCACAGGGATTCTAGGCGCGTGCCAGTGCACCCAGCCAAAATACAGGTTTTCATTCTGTAGATCTGGTGCGAGGTCTGAAACCCGCATTGCCAAAAAGTTTCAAGAGGCTACTGTCACGGACCCACAGATCACCCTTGGAGTCACGAGTGCTAGGGGAAGTTCAGATGAATTATGTAATAGAGTGAGACTGGGCTTTGCCAACCTAGTAAATTAGCTATTTCATTCATTCCTTCAGTAAGTATTTATTGAAACCTGCTTTGTGTTGGGCACCAGGCCAAGTGTTGGGGCTAAAACAGACCATGTGCCTGCCTTAATTGAACTTGGAGCCTAGTGTGTTTGACAAACTTGAACCAAATAACCATATATCGAGCTATATTATTGCCGTTGTACCGAGCTCAGTGTAGGGGAGTACAGAGACCATGAGGTCTTACACCCGGGCACCTTCATTGGATAGTCAGAAAAGAATTCCCTGAAGAAGCAATGCCAAGCTGAGACACAAGGGTAACAAACATAGTCACTAATATTATAATAATAAGCAGCTAATCATCATTTGTGTCTTTGGGACTGGTACTTTGCTTAGCATATTTCTGTGAATTATCTCATTTAAATCCCATAGCAACCACCCAGGGTAGGTGCTGTTGTTTTCCAAGTTTAAAGCTACAAGAGAGAAAGCTGAGCTCAGAGAACTTCCAGAAGGTCACACAGGTAACACACAGCAAATTCATATCACCAACACAGGTCACAGATGTTCTTAACAACTTAAGTGCTTCCTTTCTCATTGAGAACTTTACCTAGGGAGCCCAGTGAACCGATTGAATCAGTCACTCAGCACCTTACCACCATACAGCAGCTGTATTGAGATCTGCCCTGCTCGTGCTGAGGTGGTATGGCTGAGAAAGCCTTGGGCAGGCCAGGTGTAGACCTGTATTCCCAGGGGCTCCAGAGGCTGAGGCAGGAGGATCACGAGTTCAAAGCCAGCCTCAGCAACTTAGCCAGGCCCTAAGTAACTCAGTGAGATCCTGTCTCTAAATAAAATATATAAAAGGGCTGGGGATGTGGCTCAGTGGTTAAGTGCCCTGGGTTCAATCCCCACACCAAAATACAAACAAACAAACAAACAAAAACAACCCAACAAACAAACAAACACAACAAGACTCTGGGCAGGAATCAGAAGAGATAAGTTTGGGTCCCTGATTTTCAGTAACTTCTGTGGCTTGGCAACTGGGGTCAAGACAGTGACCACTTATGATTGCTTCAAAGATAAATCAGCAAGATCCGAGTTATGGAATTCACATCTTCACTTTAAGTGGGGGACTGAAGCTTGGAGAAGATGCCGTTTGTAAGAGGCAGGGCATGGGTTCAAGAGGTGGCTTAGCTTAGTGCTGCAGTTTTCCAGATCTGATCTGTGGACCCTTCCAGGGGCCTGAGACCCTTCCAAAGACCAAGTGGACAAAACTATTTCCATCACACTGTGACATTATTTACCTTTTGGATTGCACTGACACTCTCAGAGATGACTGAAAAGCAATAGTGAACAAATCGTCAGTGCCTTGGAAAAATACTTATTTTTTTTTTTTTTTATTAGCGATGTCACTCATATGAGTTGGAATAGCTTTTCCTTAGATATATGAGGATGTCTTATAAATGCACTCATATGAATAAACAAAGTTTCAGAAGCAGCTTGGGCAGGCCTACAAATATATATTGGTGACGATAAAGGCCTTTGAGACCATAACTGATAAATCATTGTTGCCAATAATACAATTCAAGTTCTCAAGCCAAAATTAATAATTTCCAACACATGTATCTTATCCTCTTCCTCCTTCCTGTCCTTCCTCCTCCCCTCCTCCTCCTCCTCCTTTTTCTTCTTGTTTTATGCTGGGGATGAAACCCAGGGCTCTAGGCATGCTAGACAAAGTGCCCTACCACTGATCCCCAGAGTAGTGGTGACATTAACAGACTGCGTTTAAAAATATATTTCTTGGTGAAGGTAGATCTGCAAAACTCAGTGAACCAATATCTTCCAAATGTCCATTGTATAATATTAAAAGGACCCATGCTTGGGTAAAGAAGTGAGGAAAATACAAAATGAATCCGTGGATTTTACTGCAACCAAGTCTGAAAAGTTCATTGATTATGGTTTCAGATTCCACATTACAACTAACCTTTATGAAAATATCACTTGTCAGGTTTTGTGTACTATTAAAGAACAGCTACAATGATCTTAAAAAGCTATTAAACTTACCCCGCTCTTTTCCAATTATCTGTAGGAAGTTGGATTTTCTTCATATACCTTCAATCAAAACGACATACCATAAGAGATTAAAGGCAGCAGCAGATAGGATAATCAAGCTGTTTTCTATTAAGTCAGATATTTCATGGAAAACAGAACCACTATTTATACCAATTTTTTTAATGTCGGAAAGTATAATTTTTTTCTCCTCTAAATATGTGATTGAGGTTTATGTAATGAGTTTGTTGTTATTTTATTATTTTTTTTTGGTGGTGCCAGAATCAATCTCAGGGTCTCGTGCATACTAGACAAGCACTCTACCACTGAGCCACCCCCGAGTCCTGTTAATATTTTTAAATAATTTAATGAAGACATTTAAAAAACTTACTTCTAATTTCAGACACAGTAAATATCCATAGCTAGAATGCCCACAAAGGAAGCTCTTTGGGTCCTCATTATGTCTTAGGAGCCTAAATGGATCCTGAGCCAAGAAGTTTGAAGACCCCGAAACCAGTTGTGCTTGGTGGGTCCTGACCACTATCTGATTTTGAACCCTGCATGGTGGTGCACACCTGTAATCCCAGTGGCTCTGGAGGCTGAAGCAAGAGGATCATGAGTTCAAAGCCAGCCACAGCAAAAGCGAAGCACTAAGCAACTTAGTGAGATCCTGTCTCTAAAGAAAATTTTTAAAAAGGCCGGGAATGTGGTTCAATGTTTAAGCACCCTTGGGTTCAGTCCCTGGTACCAAAAAAAAAAAAAAAAAAGAAGAAGAAGAAGAAGAGAGAGATTTTGCACCTTGGGAAAATTATTTCTACACTCTCTGCCTTGGTTGTTCCCATCACCTGAAATGTCAACAGCTCCACTCCTGGGGTGGTATGAGGGTGGGTGAATGAACAGTCTTGGAGACCACTGCTTGAAGATTTGCCTCTTGTCCAGTCAGTGTCCTTCCTTCTAGATTCACTTTCTTGAGCTTTAACTTCCTTATTTCTGAGATTTTTGAGGGTTCTTTTACCTTAGCCACTGTCTGTTTCTGTACACATATTCCCTATGAAGGAAAAAAATCACGGAGCTGCATTCTAGCCCGATAGGGTGCCAGCCTCGGGGTGGAGGTTACTTGCCATAGATCAGAGGTGCTCTTGGATTTGAACTGAACCACAATGAGGAAAGGATGAGGCAGGGGCTGAATGTGGGCTGCTGGTTTCACTAGGGAGGCCGCGAAATATCTCCCTACAGAGAGAATTTTAGAGTAAAAACCCGAGGGTCTTACCTAGGCAAGACAATTCCAGCATGGGGAATCTCAAGTCCAGGGATAACTGGATTATTATTATTTTTTTTTTTTTGGTACCACGTCCCCAGCCTTTTTTTATATTTTAGAGACAGGATCTCACTGAGTTGCTTAGGGCCTTGCTAAGTCACTGAGGCTGGCTTTGAACTCTCGATCCTCCTGCCTCAGCCTCCTGAGCTGCTGGGATTACAGGAAGGGCAGGTTTTGATGTTCATTTTTGGGGTGCTTTCTAGGCATCCAAGTTTGAGCCAAATCGGCAAAATCCCTATATCATTAGGAATTGCTAAAAAATGATGATAAAATGAAATAAAAGCAGCTGCATTTCTTTCTTGGGAAAAGAAAAGTCTAAAATTTTACATATGAGATTTTTTTTTCTTTTTCCTGCATGTCATTCTGGTTCCAGAACCAAACACCCTGTGCCAGGTGCAGTCTTTATTAAAGTTTGGGGGGAAGAAAAGGCGATCTGTCCTGAGACACAATGCCTCTACTTGTGGAACTAAAAATAGCTCAGCCCTCCCTCCCCAGGGAACTGGGAGCTAATTGGCCGTCCACTCCATGTCCACATGGGTTTGACAAGTTCTCCAGGCTCACCTGTCCACCGCCCACTAGGCATCTGGCTTTTAGATCCATTTGACTTTTCCATCGCCCCTGGTCCCCTTTCTCTCAAACGTCATTTTCTGTCCTTCATCCCTCTGGCTACTGCTGTTGTTGAACTTGGCCACCACCGGATACTTCATAGTCTTTAATAACAAAAGCAGCAATTCCCAATTTAGTATCATCTGTCCATGTCATTAACGTGATGTTTGCACTTTGAACCAGATAGTTTAAAAGGATGTCAAATAATGTGGGTGATCACCTGACAAAGTAAGGGAAAGGTTGTCTTTTTTTTTTTTTGCTTGAGGATAAAAAGGGACATATTTTCTATTGTTCTGAATAGCTCAGTTGCTCAGCAATCAGACAAGAAAGAAGTAACAGGGACAGATTTTTTTTTTTTTTGGTGAGGAGGTCAATGCATTCATGGGTTGGGGAGAGTGGGCCAGAATCTTAACCCACGTTCCTCATAACCATGGATGCTGCCTATATTTTTGAAATAAAGACAAGCAAGGAAATGTAGATTTCAAAACCTCCAGTCTCTTTAGCTTCATCAAATGCCAAGAAAGCAACTTCAGTGGCAGAATAAAATGCGTTAATGTGTCTTGACACAAGAATCCATTTTTGTGTCTCCATCAT
Source organism: Marmota flaviventris (assembly GCF_047511675.1). Taxonomy (NCBI): domain Eukaryota; kingdom Metazoa; phylum Chordata; class Mammalia; order Rodentia; family Sciuridae; genus Marmota; species Marmota flaviventris. The sequence continues at coordinate 160,835,269 of NC_092498.1, read as the reverse complement.
GAGCCAGGCAGGGGGTTTCCAACTGCTTCCAGGGCCAGGAAGGGCCGTCACAGTACCAGATGTGCTCCATGCTTCTAAGGGGGCATTTGCTTAATGGGCCATCGGAACACTTGTCTTCATGTCAGTGATGATGCAAACATTACATAGCTCAGCTTGAGAGTGTCGCCTGTGTGCGGACACCTTTATGAAGTCATGGGATGGGATGGATCCACACAGGAACTTTTGACTGGGAATACATTTCACGGCTCAGCGGCAGGCTGAAGACTGCTGACCAAGAAGCTCCCCTTTTCTCTAAGTCCAGAAACATCTCCTTAGTGTTTTTGGAAGGACTGCTGCCAACTCCTGGTGATTCATTTTGATTCCCTGGGGTGTTTCTTCTCACCTGGAAAAATCCCCAGCTTAAGAATTTTCTAGCTGATGGACGCATTGGCTCCCATCCTACTTTGGTTGTCTGAACCTGACATCCATTTGGGTTTAGTGAAATCAAAAAAATGAGGATCTAACCAGGTGAGGTACTTTGTACCTATCATCCCAGCTACTCTGGAGGCTTGGGCAGGAGGATTGCTTGAGCCCAGGAGTTTGTGACCAGCCTGGGGAATGCAGCAAGTCCTTAAAGAGAAATGAGGCTAGTATAAAATGCAGAGATGTTGCGATGGAATTGTGAGCAGGAACGCAGCATGCGTTCAGTAGAGCCCAGAGGAGGCAACTGGAGGGCAGCGGCAACCAGAGAGGGCACTTTTCTGTCTCTGCTTCTGTCTGAACATCTGCTTCATTTCTGTGTCTCAGCAGAAACATTCTCTGCTCTTCATTCCACATGGTGGGGGAAAGATGCCCACCCACAGCTCCCAAGGCCACATGTTGTCATTCCAAGCACAGGGAATGACTGAATCAGTTCTGTCCTTGATTTCTGCCCTAATTCCAGATTGCTGGGTTGAAAAGTGACCCGACTCTCTCCAGGCTCCCATACCTGGTGCAGTTGGCTTCTGTTAGCCAACTGCTTTGGATTAGCTAAAAACTAAGGAAATGACCCTAATCGTTGACATACACCCCAAAGGTCTCCTTTTATTGGAGGATGCCCAAGAGCAAATGAGTTTAGATAAAGGACAATGGCAGGACTTAGAAAGGAAAACCCTATATATAGTCAGTCTCCTAACATTTTTGTTCCACAGATACTGTCAAATGATCCACTGGCTGGGTGCAGTGGCCCACGCCTATAATCCCAGTGGCTCAGGAGGCTGAGGCAGGAGGATCACGAGTTCAAAGTCAGCCTCAGAAAAATTGAGGTGCTAAGCAGCTCCGTGAGACCCTGTCTCTAAATTAAATACAAAATAGGGCTGGGGATGGGGCTCAGTGGTTGAGTGCCCGGCAACAACTTAGCAGATGGGCAGAACAAATCAGAAGGTCCATCAGCCATTTTCAACACCTTGGCTTGGGTGCCTCATGCATTATTTAACCACAGTACCTCCCCTTCTGACTGTGTCACATGCTGGAGGAGAACAGAAAGTACTGTCATTAGCAAACATATGTCAAACGATGTCTTCAGCCCGTGTGGAAGAAGATGAAGCTCCATTGTCTGCTGGATTTTGGTTTGAGGACCTTGACACATAGACAGATGTCAGTTTGTAAAGATTCTATTGAATTAGCTGGAGGAATGTTTTCTGATCATTTCCACTGGCCAGATGTGCTGCCAGGTAGTTGCATTTAGGAATTCAGAGTTGGAAGCCTCTGAAAACGGAAATGTACCAGCTCACTTTCTTTGAAAAAGCTGGGGGACCTTGGCTAAACCAAGAGGTTCACACAAATGGCTTTAGGATTTGGCCTTCTTGAGTCTTTCTACTCCAGTTTCCTCTGCAACTGCTTCATTTCCACATAAACTTTCTCTATATGGTGGCTCCAGGTTTTACATCACCTGATTTTTATTTTATTTTATTTTTTTAACAAAGACCCTCACGCCCCGCCCATCCCCAGCTCTTTTCTCTTGCTCCTTCCAGTTGGGGGCGGGGGAATGATCCTTGGTGAGTGCTGATTCGGCTGTGGACCCAGTTCTCAGCCAATCCCTGAGTGCAAGAGGAAGTGCTTCTCTGATTGGCCGAGCCTGGGTCACATGCTCAATTCTGGAGTTGCAGCAGAGACAGCCCAAACCTAACCGCAGGGATAGAGTCCCCTGGGGACCGTAGATCCCCAAAGGAGCTCAGGCTACTGGCGAGCACAGAAGGGGAAGAGGGTACCAGAAGGCAGAATCCATAGCTGTCTGACCCTCCGGCTAGGAAAGAAGGAGAAATAGGCACAACTTGCCATCATCAAAACCTGATGCTAATAGGTATTCTGAATGAGCTATCTGGAGAACAAAGGAGAGAAGTCATCCATTTGGACAAGTTTAGAAATTCACGAGGGTTTTTCAGAAAAGACAGCATCTGTGTTGGGCCTTGAAGGGTATGAAAAACTTGGTGAAATGGTTGTGGAAGCTGGGAAAGGTTGGGGCATCACATTCCAGGGTGTTATGGTTTGGATGTGAGGTGTCACCCAAAAGCTCCTTTGTGAGATGATGCAGGAAGGTTCAGAGGAGACATGACTGGGTTGTGAGAGCCTTTACCCAACCAGTGAATGAATCCCTGATGGGATTAAGTGGGTGGTGGCTGCAGGCAGGTGGGCGTGGCTGGAGGAGGGGGCATTGGGGGCGTGGCTTTGGGGTCTCTATTTGTCTCTGGAGAGTGGAGTCTCTCTCTGCTTCCTGGTCACCATGTGAGCTGCTTCCCTCCACCACACTCTTCCTCCATGATGTTCAGCCTCCCCTCCAGCCCTGAGGGATGGAGCCTGCTGTCTATGGACTGAGACCCCTGAAACTCTGAGCCTCCAATAAACTTTTCAGATATTCTAATCACACAGCAAAAAAAGGGACTAAGACACAAGGAGAGGGAGCAATATTGCACATATACTCTGAGCTATCTAAGGAGATAGCACATTTTGCAGGACGTTAGACCACTGGGTGAGGAAAGCATGTAGGGTGATACGCATAGGCCATTTCTGACTTTTGAGGCCTGAGTAGTTTCCCGTTCATGGATGTATACACACGTGTGGACTATTTAATGACACCTATAAGCCTTCAGCTCTCATGTACATGCCTGGACACTTCCTGTGCAATGGTCAGTTCACCAGGGAGTTTGAATTCTTCATTCCTGGCATCAATCTCAGTTCTGGCACCTACCAGGCATGTGACTTTACAGAAATGATTTAAGTATTTTAAAGTATTGCATCCCCTATATTTCCACCTGAACGATAGTGAAATATCTACTACCTATTGCCTTTGTGAAATGAACTGAGGTAACATATGCAAATCACCCCAGATGGCTCCTGAGATATAATAGACACTCAATAAATCCTGTTCTAGTTTCTTTTTCTTCTGCTTCCCCATGTATACATCTGCTCCCTCCCTCCTTCCCCCCCCCCCCTCTATTCCTTTCTATTTTGGTACTAGGGATTGAACCCAGGGGCGCTTAACCACTGAGCCACATCCCCAGCCCTATTGTGTATTTTATTTAGAGACAGGGTCTCACTGAGTTGCTTAGGGCCTTGCTAAGTTGCTGAGGCTGGTTCTGAACTCGGGATCCTCCTGCCTCAGCCTCCTGAGTCTCAGGAATCACAGGCGTGTTCCACCAGGCCCAGCACCTGCTTTGTTTTTAATAAGAACATGACATTGATTGGTTTTAATGCAGATATTGTACCCATTTATTGCCACAGCATTCAAAACAACCTCTGACTGGGCAGGATGTGAATATTAGGAATAAATATTAGGAATTGTGCTGGATATTTTCTTTTGCCCTCTAGAGCAACTGTCTTGGGACTCTCCACTGCCAAGTACTAAAGTTGTTGACCTTTAAGAATGGATGCAGTGATGCTCACCTGTAATCCCAGCAGCTCAGGAGGTTGAGTCAGGAGGGTCATGAGTTCAAAGCCAGCCTCAGCAACTTAGCGAGGCCCTGTCTCAAAATAAAAAATAAAAAGGGCTGGGGATGTGGCTCAGTGGTTAAGCCCTTGGGTTCAATTCCTGGTAAACACTCAAAAAAAGAAAGATAACCTGACTCCTGATGCAGGACTGTCGCCTTGGCAGCCAGCCTTGGTGCCCCCCAGCCTTTCCTCTCCATCCATGTTTGAAGTCCAGTATGCTTGCCTTTTCTCCTGGCCATCTTCAAGCCATCATTTCCCCACCCCACTCCTTGACTCCAGAGTTGTATTGACTCTTCTGAACATTTCCACTGCATAGAAATTCTAAAACGAGCCCTTGAGCCATTTCTGGAATCTATGGCACCGATTTGTGATCACATTCCCTTAAGTGTTTGATTCCAGGTCCACTCCTGAAAGGCAAAACATGTACTCAGTAAATTCCAGAAACTTGACAAGAACCCTTTGGCTATTATTCAAAAATGTCTCATACCAGGAACTAAAGTGGTAAGTTATTTCTGCACTCCACACACAACCCCTTAACCCTTCAAAGAGGAGAGCTAAACTATTTAGCATGGGGCCCAAGACCATTTCCCCTTGAAGATAATCTGAAATAATTTGGTAGTGATGGTGGATTGGAAAGCTCTGTTGATGCAAATCTGTTGAAATCTGCTGTGTTTTAAGATATATTTTTTTAGTTGACCACATTGTGTATACCATAAACTGTTGGTATGTGATTTTTGAATTAAACTGCACACACTGTTGACTCTGCCATTAGTAAACATGCCTATTTCCTCATATATTAACTCGGTTATGCTAAGGGTGAAAGCACTTTTAAGTTTTTTTTCTCCCTCCAAAGTATAGTCACTTTTTCATATATAAACAATACATTTTTATGTGGGCAAAGCCAGCAAAAGCCAATATTCAGCATATATTTCATACTTCCTGTACATAAAAACAAGCAGAAATGTTGGTCTCACATCCAGTGTAAATTAAAAACAAAGTATGAGGCCCTGAGCAACTCAGCAGACCCTGTCTCTAAATAAAATACAAAAAGGGGCTGTGGCTGTGGCTCAGTGGTTAAGCACCCCTGAGTTCAATCCTGGGTATCAAAAAACAAACAAACAAAAAATCAGAAAACCCAACAAAACAAAACAAAAAATAAAAACATACACAAAAACAACAACAAAAAGTTTGACTTAAAAGTTCCCCCTCTCAAATTTATGTAAAGATAAATTAGCCATTAAAATTTTTTTAGACATTGTTATTTTTATGGTTTGAATTAATGGAAAAATAACTTAAGGGCTGGGGTTGTGACTCCAGAGGTAGAGCACTGACTTAGCATGAGTGAGACACTGGGTTCGATCCTCAGCATCACATAAAGTAAAATAAAGATACTGTGTCCACGTATAAATAAAAAATAAATATTTAAAATAACTTAAAAGAGTTTTTTTCCCCCTTTTGGAATAAGCAATCATTTTGAAGCACTTTCCCTTGATCTGCTAACTAGTTAACTAGCATGACCGTACTAATTTGCATGGTCACTGTCACACCCCCAACAGCACAATTCAGACTGAACCACCAGCCACAGAGTTGCCCAGTCCCATTTAAGTGGGTGTCCAAGGCCATTTCACTGCATAGAGCTACTTTCCCCCTTGTCACCATTCCCATATATTTCTGTCCCAGCAGGACAATTTTGAGAATCATTTTGCATTCTGCCTAGAAGCCACCAGCACTATTTTCAAAATCCTAAAGTAAATACTTGTAATCCCTGTCCACTTTAAGCGATCCGTCAAAGGGGCATGTCATGTTCTTTCAAGTGCCAAACAGCTGTTTCATTTCCCAATTAGGGGAGAGCACTGTCAATGGCAATCCTAAATAAATATATAATATAATCTACTGATAAGGACAATGTAAATATTTATGGCAATTAGAGAAACAAATGCACACATATTTGAATATTCCCCAGGAGCTGAAATCCATCCATCGTGAACTGTTGCCACAGAACTAAGTCTCTTTAGTGGGCTCTGCTGAGAAAATTGGGTCACTTGGGTCTTTGGCTTTTGTGAAGTCTCTGGCTCTAGAAGGGGCACCTGGGAGGGAAAGGCCTGGGATGGAGCCATTTTTGGTAAATTACTTTTCAAAATGGAAGCCAGATTCCCTGTTCTGTTGGTTCCAAAAATCCTGGGTGGGGTGAAGCTGGATGTCCTCCACCCTCAGTTCTTGGGTGAGATGTGCTGAAGAACTACAGAAGGAAAGACCAAAGACAGGGAGCTTGCAGGGGCCTGGGAAATCTATCCTAATGACGGCCCTACTTTAGTTTTCACATAGCATGGTAACTGCAGAGATTCAAAGCATTTCTTCAGTGTGAGAACTTTTTTGTTCCCAGATAAAGTCGTACTCCTCCATAAGGCACAGGAAAAGGAAAAATAAAAGACGATACTATGCATGGCAGCGTTGCTGCCTTGTTTAAATTTGGGTCACGCTGATTTGGGCCTTGGTTTCCTCATCATTATAGAGCAATCATGCTAGTTCCTCCTGATCATTAAAATAAGAAATTGCTGGGTGTAGTGGCACATGCCTGTAATCCCAGGGGCTCAGGAGGCTGAGGCAGGAGGATCATGAGTTCAAAGCCAGCCTCAGCAACTTAGTGAGGCCCTAAGCAACTCAGAGAGACCCTGTCTCTGAATAAAATACAAAAAAAAAAAAAAAAAGGGCTGGGGATATGGCTCAGTGGTTGAGTGCCCCTGGGTTAAAAAAAAAAAAATCAAAATAATACTGCTAGTCCCTCCTGATCATTAAAATAAGAAATGAGAGATGATTGTTGTCATGGAAAGATGATTGAATAATAAGACCTAAAACACTGCTTTTTTTAATCATCAAACTTTTTTATATATAATATACAAGATCATTTGATTATAATTTTGTTATCATAATTAAAGCTTCCATCTTCAAGGGTTAGTGAATTTAAGTGTTAGTAACTCTTGCACTTAAATTCCTTAAGTAGTTAGCACTTATAATGCAAAAGAATGAAACCATATTTTGAAAGATTTTTTTTTTCTATCACTTTTGGAGTAATAATGAACCCAGTGCTTCTAGGTAAAAAACTTCAGTGCACTTGGAATGGAACCATCACGTGACCTAGCTATTCCACTCCTTGTCATTGAACTTTCCTCAATGTATGCACATGTCTGTGTGTATGCATACATGCACACAATATATACAGAGACTTTGCGACCATGCACCTATAAACCTTGCTCTGTGACTTAGCTATGCTAAACATATCCCTGTGTCACTAAATACTTTGTGGATTTTTGGAGGGGTGGGTACTGGGGATTGAACTCTGGGGCACTCAACCACTAAGCCACATCCCCAGCCCTATTTTTTTTTTTTTTTTATGTAGAGAAAGGGTCTCACTGAATTGTTTAGTGCCTCACTGTTGCTGAGGCTGGGTGATCCTCCTGCCCCAGCCTCCAGAGTTGCTGGGATTACAGGCATGCACCACCACCCCTGGCATGAATACATGACTTTTAATGCTACATGATATCCCATTGTATGGATGGATCATGATATATTCAATGGTCTCTATTGTTGGATATTTAGTTTCTAATATTAATGATCTCTGCAAACATTGCCGGTCTGTCAGACTCTATCTGCTATTTCCCGGAGGACTCAAATGCAAAGACCATAAAGACAGGAAGTAGCAGTTTTGAATCCCTGCCTACTAGGGACTAGCTGTGTGATTTCTGTAGATGTTTAATTCTGGGGATCTCGGCTCCCATGATTGACAAATGGGGCCCATGACCCTGCCTTTGGTGGCCACTGTGAAGGAGTATCCATATGTCTGTCAAGCTTCTGCCACTGGTAAGAGTCAGACTCCTCCTCTTTTCTTCCTTCTTTCTCTTAATCCGGAAGTTCAAGGTTAGGATTTGTAGATTAGTTCTGGAGTCCATGATTCAGTTTCAGTGTCTGTGAGAGCCTCAGGAATGGTGTGCAAAATTCAGAAATCATGTTCAGGTATTTTGAGGGGGAGAGAACATTATTTATTTATTTATTATTTAGGGGTACTGGGGATTGAACTCATGGGCACTGGATCACTGAGCCCCATCCCCAGCCATTTTTTTTTTAATTTTATTTTTAGACAGGGTCTCACTGAATTGCCTAGGGCCTTTCTAAATTGCTAAGGCTGGCTTTGAACTCGTAATCCTTCTGCCTCAGCCTCCCCAGCCACTGGGATTCAGGCATGGGCCACTGGGTATGGTGGCAGAGAACTTTTAAAGTAATAAAAAACACTTAGAAATCTTCTTCTTGCCCTGTGTCTTTCCTTTAGCTATAAAATGATAGGAATGACTACTTCTTTCTTTTTAATGTTCCATGGTCTTATTGCATCTGATTTCTCTCTTAATAGCTCTCTCATCTGTAGGTGATCTCACTGTTCGATATGAATCCAGCCTGACACAGAATCTCTGCTCCAATTCCAAATTCCAAGGCAATCAGAGTGTTGTCTGACACACAATAAGAACTTAATAAATGTTACTTGTGGCTCATATTATCATATACATTAGGACATTTTTGGAAAAGGTGCATGTGTCTTAAATGACTAGCTTGATCCTGGTGCCTATGAACAGGCCTCTCTCTTTTTCTTTCTCTGAGATTTGGCCAAATCCTAAAAACACTTCCAGGTTCCATTTATCTTGTGTAAGTTTATAAATGGATTAAGAAAGCCAGAGATTACAATTTCTTTTATATCATTAAAAAAAAAGATGTGTGGTGGGGGGAAAGGAATTTGGCAAGAGGAAAACATCAGTTTGAGACTTTAAAATAGGGATGATAGTCCATCTGTCTTGAATAATTTAGACCACAAGTTGACTAGCAAGAGGAAACTGTTGAGATTCTTTCCAACCTAGTGATTCTCTGATCTTACAGATGGTTCTCTGGACAAATATCTCAAAAGCAAGTTTGTTGGGGCATGCCCATTACATAGCTGGTTGCCCAGGTTTTTGGGTATATCAAAGCAACTGCTCCATGTTGAAGTCTCAGGAGGGGCTCAGAGATGCTACGGTATGCTTTTAAAATCATTGATTCCTAAAACATTAAACCTATGTATTTTCATTCAGAGCAGTAGCACTCCTTGACCCCAGTGTACAATGAAGGAATAAATAAATAAATAAGATTTGTTTTCTTTTTGTAATGAACAGGTGCTTTGGGAAATATCTGGATATTAACTCAGACCATCAGAAATGAGCAATCAGGGAAAACAGAGTGTGAATTCACTGTGTCCTTAGATTGGCCTAGGGAATGTTTTGGAAACACCCGATTTGTTTTGAACAAGCTAGTATTCAGTAGCAGGGCTGAGGACCTCACTGCGTATGGAAATTATGACTCCATCGTCCTCCCTGATAATTTCAGAAGCCAAACCACAGGCGGGATCCTGAGCTGGTGCCTGCGTCCTCTGGCTCTTACCCCATGCTACCTGGGTTGACTATAAAGAACAGTTCCCTGCCATGTACCCCTGGCCCCCAGAACCTTCCTTTGTCCACATTCTTGTATGATCCTCTCCCATATTGACTCCATGTGGTCATTTGATTGGCTTGGGCCAATAGACATCAGAACACGTGATACAAACAAAGCCCTGCTGCCCTGCGGTTGCCTCAGAATAATGCTACTCACACTGAGGCCCCGGATATCCTCCTGCATATACATGAGCCATGCTCAAGCCAGCATCAGACACCATACATGTGAGTGAGGTCATCTTGAACACCTGGCCGGGTGGACCTGCTCAATGACAATACCACATGAACCCTACAGAAGAACCACCCAGCAGACCCAACCCCAAAGTGCTGACCCCAAATTGGGAGCAATTGAAATGGGTGTTTGTTACGGATGGATGTGAGGCGTCCCTCAAAAGCTCATGTGTGAGACGGTGCAGGAAGGTCCAGAGGAGACATGACTGGGTTGTGAGAGTCTTAACCCAACCAGTGAATGAACCCCTGATGGATTAACTGGGTGGTGGCTGGAGGCAGGTGGGTGTGGCTGGAGGAGGGGGCATTGGGGGGTGGCTTTGAGGTCTCTATTTGTCTCTGGAGAGTGGAGTCTCTCTCTGCTTCTTGATCACCATGTGAGCTGCTTCCCTCCACCACACTCTTCCTCCATGATGTCCTGCCTCCCCTCGAGCCCTGAGGGATGGAGCCTGCTGTCTGTGGACTGAGACCTCTGAAACTGTGAGCCCCCAAATAAACTTTTCCTCCTTTACTGTTGCTCTGGTCGGGTCCTTTAGTCATAGCAGTGAAAAAGCTGAGTAAAACAGTGTTTTACGTGATCAGACTTTGGATGTAACAATAACCAAGATTTCAATTTAGAAGGGGTGGAGAATTGGCAAACCCCGTGACTTGCTGGGTGTCCAATCAGAGTTCTCGCAGCCAACGTCTCTCTAAGTTTGCAAAAAACCTGAAGGTGATAAGATGATGGAAGTGGGATGGAGGTGGAAATGGGATGGGATCGTACAGTGTGAGACAGAGAGATGGCTTCTCCTGCCCGAGCCTTTCTGTTCCCCATTTAGCCCTTGTTTGGCTGGTTCCCCTTGGCTGCACATTTTGGAGGAAAGCTAAGAACACAGGACTAAGGCTTCTCTCCCTGCCTCAGCCCCTGTATGCCCAAAAGTTTTCTTGGAGGAGTCAAAGCTTATGTCGGATTCGCACATTTGAACCCCAGGGGATTGTCCCTGAAAGGAGAGTCATTGGGTTCCTCGGATGTGACCTGACACACTTTATCACAGGCCACCCTTGATGTTTTTAAAGACAAGAGCTTCCATCCTGCAAGCAAATACCAATGTGTGGCTTTACCCAAGCAAGTTTGGGGTTTCTCCCTCCCACTCGAATATGAATAGTTGCCCACAAGTGACACAAATTCCTTTCCCGTAGCCTACAAATGGGAAACAGAATGCTGTATCTTTTAAAAACTTTTTTTTTTTTAGTCTAAGGAATTACTATTTCATCTCAAACTATGACTATAAAGCAAAATAAAATAACATCCTGTAGATCTTGAAGTTGTTTTTTTTTTTTTTTTGGTACCAGGGATTGAACCCAGGGGTGCTTAACCACTGAGTCTCACTGAGTTGCTTAGGGCCTCGCTAAGTTGTTGAGGCTAGCTTTGAACTCATAATCCTCCTGCCTCAGCCTCCTGAGCCTCTGGGATTACAGGCATGTGCCACTGTGCCCAGGTTTTCAGTCGTTCAGTTTTAAAGTGTTTCTCAACACAATTAAACTAAGAAATGGTATCTGGCTGTTCATCTGAGAAAAATGAGTCTAGCTTCCTGCTTCCCCCTACCAAATGGCCCTGTGTTTCTTCAAAACTGTGTTCTGGAAGGGATGGAAATATTGAGCCAGGAGATTCCCCTCTGTCTTCCAGGCTAACCATTATGTGATCAAGGATAGTCTGGAATTAAAAAGCTGTTGTTTGTTAGGATTAGCGGCTGCTGGATTGTTCAAAAGAAACCCTCCTAAAATTACCCGGATAGACAAACAGTCTGAATAAAGCAATGAGCAAACTTTCCTAAGGTCGATGTCCTTGGTTGGCCGAGTCACTGAATGGCAGCTGACCAGGTCTTCAATAACGCCGACTCAGCTGCTTCTCTAATGCTGGGTGCCCCGAGCATAATTAAAAGTGTTAACAATTTGGTAGCCTTTATCAGGACATACTCTCTCCACATACCTCCAGTGACCCGGTCGCAACTACTAGAGACAAATAACTCTTGTTTCGCGCTATGCACTCAGGTCAATGTACCCTAGGCAACTTCCCCATCTGCACGTTCCCCGAACTGAGAAGGCTCCCAAACCTGCCCAGATGGCCATGTGGGGTCACGCTGTCACACACTGAGCAGCATCCCTTTTCTTCCTCAAGATGACAGAGAATAATTAAGCTGCTGGGATATTTATGGAAAGGGGAATGCATGTGGTTTTGATCATTTTCTGTCAAATACATATTCCGACCAACGGCACGGGTGAAATGGCAGTGGATGCAGAGCTGGAAGGGTTGGGGAATCATCAAGTGTGCCCTCAGCACTCGACAGTTTGGAAACAGGACTGGAAATGGGAATTAACTCTGAGCCTTTGTATCTTTGCATTAAGAGCTGGGATAGCCCCGAGACCAGGTGTAAAAATAATTATTAATGAACAATAGGAGGTTTTCTTTTATTTGTTCTTTTTAGATGTATATAGTAGTAGAGTGCTTTTTGACCTATCACACATACATGGAGTCTAACTTTCCATTCTTGTGGTTATACATGTTGTGGAGTTTCCCTGGTCACATTCATATATGGACATAGCAAAGTTCTGTCCCATTCATTCCATTGTCTTTCCCATTCCCCTCCCTTCCCTTCATCACCCCTTGTCTAATTCAGTGAACTGCAGTCCCCTTCCCCCATTGAGGGTTAGCATCTGCATATCAGAGAGAACATTCAACTTTTGATTTTGGGGAATTGGCTTAATTCACTTAGCAAGCATGATAGTCTCCAGTTCCATTCACATCCTAGCAAATGCCATAATTTCATTCTTTTTTATGGCTGAGTAATATTCCATCGTGTATTCTTATAAAGAATTCTTATCAAAGGAGAGTGCCTACCTAATATCTTGCATGGATTTGGTACAGAGCAAATCCTTGTGATTATTTTGGTCCCTTGTGTGTATTATCATAGACAAGTGGGTAACAGGGGATCAGGATCAGGGAGAACACTGTCAGAGTTGACCCCACGACTCTATCATAACAACTCTATCATAGCTCCAGCCTTGGAAGTCCTCCAAAGACTGAACTTCAACAGCCATCGTCCAGCAGGCTCCAAGTGAGACTCACCGTGCTGTAGGGTCGAATTGTGTCCTGTTCACCTCTGAACCCCTGCGCTGCCCTAGGACTCCCAGGGCTTGGTGCATAATAGGCACTCAGGGAATAGTCTAAACACATACAATCACCTTAACACCAATGGCATAATTACAAGAGTGTAGCAGGGAAAATGAGAGGTTGGGGATTGCTGTTTATTCTAAAATCCCAAGGCTTTCAAGACTCCTTGCAGGGCGACTGAGAGGAGCAACGTAAAGGACCCGGCATGAACTAGATCCTCGGGCTCCTCAGAGTGCCTCTCCTCACTAACAGGACAGCCCTGGGGGGTGGCTCAGGGGCACCTGGACCTGAACTGAAGTCATGGGGTTCAGCTTGGAGCTTCCAAGTCAGTGGCGCCAGCGGTGGTGTCTGTAATTATTTCAGGCCAGTGTCTCCCTCTGGGCTTTGGTTCTGCATCTTTGTGGCTGGAGACACACCAGCCTTGGCTTCACATGAATAATCTAGGGAGGAGGCCCAAAGCCAGGAGCTACCCAGTGCCCTGGACTCCCTCCCCAGCTCCCAGATGGGCTTTACTGCCGGAAGACTTAGGAGGACACAGGCTCAGAGATGAGTCACCATCGTAAGGACAGGGAAAAAAGCCCTGGAAGAAGAGCATTTGTCTGCAATGAGGTTAAGAAGATTTTTAAAAGCTGGGCATGGTGGCACATGCTCAGGAGGCTGAGGCAGGAGGATCATGGGTTCAAAACCAGCCTCAGCAACAGCAAGGCCCTAAGCAACTCAGTGAGACCCTGTCTCTAAATAAAATACAAAAAGGGCTAGGGATGTGGTTCAGTGGTTGAGTGCCTCTGAGTTTAATGCACAGTAACCACCCCCTCACCCCAAAATAAGAAACTCTATCATGGACTGTGTTGTTGGATGCCAGCCTACACCGATGGGTAGACAGTGCCAGAACTGATAGAGTACTCTGTGTATTTAGAACAGGGCTTCCAAATTTGAAGACCCTCAGAGAACGAGCTGGGATTCTGTATACCCAGCTGAGCTGTGGGATGAGACAAAGAGCAGAGGGATGCTGTGTTGAACCATCCTATTTTTGGTTTAATCTTCAAATTCAAATATTAATTTTATATGCAGTGCTGGGGATGAAACCCAAGCCCTTGCACATGCTAATGAAGCATTCTGTCACCCAGCCCTGACATCCAAAAAAAAAAAAAAAAATTCATCTGCAGGTCAGATTTGGCTAATCCATAGGATTTTGCAACATTCCATTTAGAGACTTCCTATAAATGAATGCAAGACTTTAAAATATATATATTCCTATGCTCACACAATAGATTCAGCAAGGTCAGTTCATTTTCCAATCTCCCACTTCCTCCCTATTCCCTGTCCCAGCAATGTAGAAATGGGCTGCCGAGTTACACAAACTCGTTGGCAGCTGAATGACAGTCCTGCAGGGGCAATGTTAGAAATGTTCAGTAAACAGTATGGTGGAGATATTGATCAATGAGAAGGACTAGGGACTCCTGGGGAAGCTGGGAATTTAGTTCTTGAAATATGAAGAGGTTCACGGTGACCCAGACAGGGACCAGGAGAGCTAAGATGGGAGAGATGTCATTTGGAGGGCTTTGGTAGTGGCCATTTATTTTCCACTACAGAAATATTTAATATCTCTTTTTGGGTGGGGATACCAGGGATTAAACTGAGGCCACTCGACCACTGAGCCACATCCCCAACCCTATTTTGTATTTTATTTAGAGACTGGGTCTTGCTGAGTTGCTTAGGGCCTCAATAAATTGCTGAGGCTGGCTTTGATCTCATGATCCTTCTGCCTCAGCCTCCCAAACCACTGGGATTACAGGCATGTGCCACCACACCCAGCGATCCTTCTGTACTTTGGAAAAGAAATATATCCAGAGCACTTGAATTTGTCCTCATTAATTCTATATGGCTAACAGGAATTTCAGAAAGGACAAGAAAAGTACGTTGGGGGGCAACAAAGGCTAGGCTGAGCCTAAAATCTGCCAAAGGGTCTGGTCACATTTGTCAAAACCCAAGGGCCCCCAAAATGCCCAGGCAGTGTTTAGGATGGTGGTTTTGAGATAAGCAGACCTAATGTGAATCTCAGAACTACTTACTGGCTGCGGGATTGTTGACCCAGAGAACCAACTTTAAAATGGGCGTAATGACACCATGAGTAGAGAGTATTAAATAAGCATCAAGTACTAAGTAGGATGATGTCCCCAGCACGGTTGCTGGAAGGAAGGAAACAGATGCAAACGGTTCTGTGCTATGGATTGGGCCATTCACTACCGTCTTGGGGGATGCTGTCTGTAGAGTACGGAGGAGGTCCTGGTTCACCTGATGAGTTCCTTTTGGCTGATGGAGTCCAACAGGCTCAGTGGGAAGCCAATAAGGTGTCATTGGCTTGCAGCAGTGTTGGCAGCAGGAGGCCCTTCTGTTGTTTTTAAAGATTATTTTAACACAAGTGCCCACACCAGGGGCTCCTTCTCCAGAGGTGGGCACCCGTGCCTTGCTTAGCTCCCGGCTCCTGGCAGGTTGCATTTCCTTCCATGTTGACATCAGTGACAGACCCACGAGGCAAAGCTGCTTCTGTCTGTATTTGCTCAGCACCTGCCAGCCCTGCTCTAGCTGAGGCCCACCAGCATTGCCACTTGTCCCTGCCACTGGGACCACAGACCTGTGCCACCACATCCCGCATTATGTGACCCCCTTCCTCAGAAAATGGCTCCATTCTTTTCTGAAAAACTAGCATTTTCAAACTTCTCTGCCGTACAGGGATGTCACCCCATAGTGTGACAAATATTCTCCTAATTTTTTTTTTAATCTTCTATTGGGCAAAACTTTGCACTAGGAATAATCAGGATTAGAGAGGACATCATCTTAGGTGCAGGCCACTCAAAACATAACCATCTTTGTCACCAGAGCATAACTAGTCCTTGGAGGAGGGAAATTTAGCATGGCTGAAGCCTGCTATGGTGGATCTTGAAAATTCACCCTATCCAGGCACGCTAGTGCATACCTGTAATCCCAGCAGCTCAGGAGGCTGAGGCAGGAGGATCACGAGTTCAAAGCCAGCCTCAGCAAAAGCAAGGCGCTAACCAACTCAGGAGACTCTGTCTTTAAAAATAAAGTACAAAGCAGGTCTGGGGATGTGGCTCAGTGGTTGAGCATTCCTGAGTTCAATCCCCCCAAAAGAGGGTCATATTCAGCAATTAAACCTTTACCCAGCTAAGTGAAATACCTGGGGTGTTCCTCAGGAATTTGCAAAATAGTTGGTCTCAGCAAAAATGAAAGGCCTGCGGTGACAGTACCGTTTATTCAGTGTCACCTGTTGTGTTTATCCTACCCACTCTGCATACTCTTTTAGGGTTAAAACAGACACTGTGAGGTGTATATTATCCCTATTGTGCAGGTGAGGAAACCGAGGTTGTCAGAGATCCTAGTACAGCCCTGGATATCTAAGCCAGCCAGAACTCAAATCCTAAGGTCTTCTACTACAGGAGGAGATACGCCACCAGTATCCCATGGAAGGACAGTGTGCTGGGCCCATAGTTAAGCTCGAGAGCAGCTTGACCCAATGGAGATCTAATGTGAGCCACACATGTGAGCTACATAGGAATTTTAAAAAATGATGGTAAGTAAGCACGATATAAAATATGCCATTTCACCCATTTTTAAGTATGTAATTCAGTGGCATTTAAGTACATTGAGGATGTTGTGCTACCATCTCCGCTTTACATTTCCAGAACGTTTTTCTTACCCCAGACAAACTTTATTCCCATTATGCAATAATTCTCCAATGCCTCTCCCATACCTCCAGTAAACCTTTTCTCTCTCTCTAGGGCTTTGCCTATTCTAGAAGCTTCACATAATATCATGTATATTTCTCTTTTGAGGCTGACTTTACATACCACATTGTTTTTGAATTTTATTCATATTGTAAAGGATAGAATTTGTTCCTTTGTAAGGCTCATATCATACCACTTGGATATACCAAATATCCAAAATGGATATTGTACTTATCCATTCATCAGTTGATGAACATCTGGGTTATCTCACATATGGATTTTTAAATTCATTTTTAATTTTTAAATTAAAAATTTAAATTCTAATAACTGCATTTTTATTTTTATTTTTTGCAGGGCTGGGGATTGGACCTGGGGCCTCAGACCTGCCAGGCAAATACTTTACCACTGACCACATACCCAACCCTGTAGCCACATGTTTTTATAAGCCAAAAGAAAGAAGTAGAAATTCATTTTAATACTATTTTTTTACATTATTGGATACATTTTGGATTTATTATATTTAGGATATATATTGAATATATTTAAAACCTGTATACCTCAATTGCTATCAATTCCACCTGAAATCACTACATGAATGATCATTGATATATTTTTACATTCTTTACTACTTAGTGTTCAAATTCAGGGTGTATTTTACACTGTAGGCTCCTCCTTTCAGCCTAACTGCTTAATAACCACGAGGCTAGGGTTATCATCCTGGATGGCACTGCGTCAGAGATTTAGCTGGGGCCCTTTTCCTGAATGATATTCTTTTGAGCCCCAAACCTTACCTACATAATTTTCCTGTTTATGTTCTATGACATTTAAATTCCCCATTTCAATTATCCCCAGTTGATGTGCTTTTTTTTTTTTTTTTGGTACCAGGGATTGAACCTTGGGGCACTTAACCATTGAGCCACATCCCCAGCCTTTTATATATATATATATATATATATATATATATATATATATATATATATAATTTAGAGACAGGGTTTTGCTGAGTTGCTTAGGGCCTTGCTATGTTGCTGAGGCTGGGTTTGAAATTCGATCCTCCTGCCTCAGCCTCCTGAGCTGTTGGGATTACAGGCGTGTGCCACCATGCCTAGCTTGGCGTGCTTCTTTGAAACAATGGCTATTGTGAAAGATGCACTGGAATATTTCTTGGTCAAGACTATGCACTAGACATCTGAACATATCAATACCAGGTAGTCTATTACTCATTGCCACAAGCAGGACTATACAATGTCTGCTGTATCTAGAGCCAACACAGTTCCCAAACTAAATAATTTCTCTTCTGATTTGTGGATTTTCTTACATGCAGTTTGTGATACGTTAAAAATCACTTTCTTCAAGCATTTAGTAAGTTATGGAAATTAAAAAGAATATTATGCTGGGCACAGTGGTGCATGTATGATACCGGTGGCTCAGGAGGCTGAGACAGGAGGATGGCAAATTCAAAGCCAGCCTCAGCAAAAGCGAGGCTAAGCAACTCAGTGAGACCCTGTTTCTAAATAAAATACAAAATGGGGTTGGGGATGGGGTTCAGTGGTTGACTGCCTCTTGAGTTCAATCCCAGGTACCAAAAAAAAAAAAAAATCAAAGCATGTTAGATAAGTATCTTAGGAGCCACCGCAATGGTCTTGATTCCTCTGACTTCACCCCAGCAGGCCAGCACTTCTGTGGAGCAACTGACCCTCTCCATGTCAACCTTTCAGGGTCTCACCTCCAACTGGGGTCAGTGGGAGGCTGTTGGGCTACAATCAGCCAAATTTAGAAGCTAACCATATTCACCATCTAGGGATTGAGGGACACAATTTCAGCCCTGAAGGAAGAAGGCTTCTGACTTCACCCAGCCATTTTCTGTCCCTGACCAATCGGGAGCATCCCTTTGTGAATAACATGTCTAGATTAGTTTGTCGAACAATTGTTTCATCTTAGTTAGCCTCTGATTGTCCTTGCTTTTGTGAGTCCCAAAACCTTAATCTTATTTGAATGCAATTTAATTCCCTAGAGAGCGGGGTCTTTAGTGTCTAGTTTGTAAAGTAAGTGCTTAGAGCTGATGTGGTGTTCCTTTAGAGCGAGGTCAATCTACCAAGGAAATAATTAGATGAATGTGCAATCTGGAGAGGAGGAGGAAAAGAATTTCTCCACAAATTACTTTTAGGACATTTAAGTGGAATTGAATTAGAATGTCAAGGGCCAGACAGCTCTCGGGAGGTCATTTGATTTAGTCCTCTCTTACTGGGCAGGAGCACCCATGTGAAAATTTACCCGCAGTTCAAAAAACTTTAGAGAAGGGAGCAGATGTTTTACCTAGGCAGGTCCTGTGGGTGGGTCAGAGGACTCTGTGGATGTAAAGGAAAATTCGTCATCAACCAAATAAGAGTATATACTCATTAGTGAATCAACTCATTAATTAAGCACATATTTATGGAACTCCTGCCATGTGTCACAGACTATCTTAGGCATTTGAGATATGTCAGTGAGTTTACATTCCAGGATGGGGAGAGGATAAACAATAAATCCAATCAGGAAGTTCTAATGTATGCTGGAAGGGGAGAAATGCATTGGAAAGCAGAAATGATGGATCAGGGACAAAGAATAGAAATGGAGAATTGTGACAGAGAAGGGCATTTCCACATACTTGTAAACATGCAAGAATTACTACAGGTGAAAGCTTCAAATGGTACCTACCATTTCTAAATTCTCCATAAATAAACTACATACATACTATATACTATATGCCTACACATGACATGTATACATGTGTACACACAAGCACTCTGACAGTTTGGTTACTTCCTTATATTAGTTAGGGCTATTGGGGTACAAGAGAGACACACCTTGCCCAATTTAAGCCAAGTATCAGAAGGGTGTGTCTTAGCTATTTTGCCTCTGTGACTAAAAGACTCAATCAGAACAATCGTAGAGGAGGAAGTTTATTTGGCTTCATGGTTTCAGAGGTCCCAGTCCATAGACAGCAGGCTCCATTCCTCGGGGCAGGAGGGGAATCATGGAGGAAGAGTGTGGTGGAGGGAAGCAGCTCACATGGTGATCAGGAAGCAGAGAGAGACTCCACTCTCCAGAGACAAATAGAAACCCCCAAAGCCACACCCCCAATGCCCCCTCCTCTAGCCACACCCACCTGCCTCCAGCCACCACCCAGTTAATCCCATCAGGGATCCATTCACTGGTTGGGTTAAGGCTCTCACAACCAAGTCATGTCTCCTCTGAACCTTCTTGCACTGTCTCACACGTGAGCTTTTGGGGGACACCTCACATCCAACCATAACAGGGAGGTACTAGCAGCCCTGATGAACTGAATTAAGAAACAGATACCTGCCAAGAACCCCTCCCCATCTCTACCTGCTGGGGACTAGGCAGGGTGGGAGGAGTAAAGGAAATCATCTCAGAAAAGAAAATGGGGGAAAGATGTTGCAGTAGATTTGAAAGACAGATGTGTTATGATCACAGTCTGACCTAGGTCAGTAGGATGGATTCAGTTTTAAAATGGAGTTATTGAAGAAGATGTTCCTTGTGCCAAATTCCAGCCACAATCCAATATGATGTCAACTTTAATTGGATGGGTGTGAGCTTAATGGCATCTAATGCACACAGTCAGTCAATAATGGACGATATATGTGAAGGCATGGCCCCTGTGCCTGGGGGTAGAGTGGACTACTATCTAGGTTTGTGTAAGCACATTCAGCAATGCTCACACATGACAATGTCACAGAAGGATACATTCTCAGAACTTGTTGCTATCATGAAGGGACTCATAACTCTACTGTGATTTCCTTATCTAAAATATTACCAAATTTTATTTGGAAATGGATAGTCTATAACCATGATCAAGGTAAATTTACTCTGGGAAATATGGAAGTGGATTCTGGATAATTAGGCAGTCTCTGATGAGACAGTTACTGACCCAAAGGTCGACCCTGGGTCACAGACAGACTGAAGCCAAACCATATATATGCTCATATTCTCATGGCTTAAGTGCACTCTTTTTTTTTTCCGGGGGGGGGGGGGCAGGTACCAGAGATTGAACTCAGAGGCACTTAACCACTGAGCCACATCCCCACCCCTCTTCGTGTTTTATTTAAAGCAGGGTCTCACTGAGTTGCTTCATGCCTCGCTTTTGCTGAGGCTGGCTTTGATCTGGAGATCCTCCTGCCTCAGCCTCTCTAGCTGCAGGGAACCCAGGAGTGTACCACTGCACCCAGCTATAGGAGCACTCTGAAATGAAATAAAACCAATGTTGGATAAAACCATTTTTCCTGCACTTGGCTTTGCTCTCTTTACTGCTTTAGCTGGGATGTGTCTACCCACTTAGTTCTGACACAAGAACTTGTCTACTTCCAGAGAGAAGCCTGACTCCTCAAAATGGAAGGTACTAGAGCTCTGTGGTCTGTGAAAACCAGCTGCAGCATGTCTGAGAGCAGAAGGACCGCTTCCCTGCCATTGACAAAACTGTCTCATGTGAGACATAACAATTAAGCCCATTATTAGTCTACTTAAAAGTAATTTGAACACTTGATTTGTCCTCTTGAATTTTCTTCCAATACATACTAAAGCTGAACTCTATTTGCCACACAACCTCATTTGCGTAATTGATTTCCAACCTGTGGGTACACGGACTCTCGTACCCTCATGGTGCATCTGTTTTGGGCAGAAATCTCATATGCTTCAACGAATCATGCATCCTTTGGATGCTCACATGATGTAGGTGTGCGGAGATTTAGAGGTGGGATTTGAGTCTAAGATATAAATGATTTGGTTTTAAATAGGGTAGGCCAGAAAGACTTATTTTGTTTTTATGACCAAATGGAATAGTAATATATTTGGACATAAGGAATTCACATTATGTCCCATTTTCGTCAGAGATCTTGGCGGGAAAGCCATAGCCAGATAAATCATTTTCTTTTCCCTTGTGATCTTGCTTAAGCAGGGAAGAGTCACTGATCAACAGTTGATTCTCCCAGGGATCCTCTGCTCAGGCTAAAGAGTCACAAGGTCACGAGTTCACAATGGGATCCTCTAATGTCAAGTGCTGAGAGACTTAAAGCTCTCAAATACACCCCTGCCCGTAGTACTCGAATAATTTTATAGGTACTATGAGAAGTTTAAATGCTCAGACATTTTATGTATGAGCCAGATATCTTAAATGTCTCTTGCACATATAGAGAATTAAGACCCAGATCTCCACCCCAACTCCTTAGAGATTACAGACATTACAGATTACATTCAGCAATGCTCACACATGACAATGTCACAGAAGGATACATTCTCAGAACTTGTCGCTATGTTGATAACAGGCAGTGTACTTTTTTTTTTTTTAGTATTGGGGATTGAGCTCAGGGGTGCTTTACCACTGAACTATACCTCTAGTATTTTTAATTTTTTGACACAATCTCACTAAATTGCTGAGGCTGGTCTCAGCTGCAATCCTCCTGACTCAGCCTCCACTGAGTCACTGGGATTACAGGTGAGCACCATCATCCCCAAGGTGGGGGGTAGCAGGCAGTGTTCTAAGAACTTCACATCTATACACTCATCTGAAATCTCACAATAATATATTGAGTAGATAGCCTTATTATCCTGATTTTGCAGATAAGGAAACAGGCACATAGATGTTAAATGACTCACCTTTCATCATCATGAAGCTAGCAAGTGGCATAGCTGGAATTTAATTTTTTTTTTTTTTTTTTTTTTTGGTACTGAGGATTGAACCCAGGGGTGCTTAAATACTGAGCCACATCCCCAGCCCTATTTTGTATTTTATTCAGAGATAGGATCTCGCTGAATTGCTAAGGGCCTTGCTAAGTTGCTGAGGCTGGCTTTGAACTCGTGATTCTCCTGTCTCAGCCTCCTGAGCTGCTGGGGTTACAGGCATATGTCACCATGCCAGGCACATACCTGGAATTTAAATGCATGCTGTTTTGCCCCACTGTGTGTGTGTTGGCCCCTTCCACACTAAACCTGCCGGTTTCAACACATGTATTTCTATTAATGTACATTTGAAACGGAAAGATAACCAACTACTATGGCTTTGGGGAATGTGAAAGTTTTCAGGGTTCAAGAGACCCATCTGGTACAGACAGGGTGCCCAGACATACCCATGATGGAGTCAACCTTCCAGAGATAGGATTTTTTAAAGTAATAGCACTTTAGAAGACTGTGTGGTATGATATTTTATGTTCTTAAAGTCAGCGCACTTATGCAAAATTGCAGATCTATTTTAAAAGCGTGGATTTATTCAGACGTTGGGAATAACTGTGAGGATGACTTCATTCTTTTCAGGGTCATAGAGCAGGTTTATGTTTTTCTCCACAATGGCAAAAAAAATTGAATGCTGTGTAAGAATCATTAAGTTTAGGATTTTAGTCTAAATTCGCTATTTTACAAATGAAGTATTAAAAGTCCAGATGGGTAAAGTAACTTGCTAAAGGTAATATGGTTAGGATTAACAGTGGGTAATAATGTTTTTTTTTTTTTTTTTTTTTTTTTAGCTGTTATTATGTTCTGTTCTAAGTATGGTCATGAGGCTTCTAATATTTAAATCGAATCACAACTTAGAAGGAAACATTATTGTTATTATCCCCATTCTACACATAAGTTAAGCTTAGAGAGAACATACCATTTGGGGGACTGAGGTCGAGTATCTGGTGAGAGTTTGAGTGGGGACTAGAATCCCAGTCTTTCTGATGTGCGCGCTCCAGATGTTCACTGCGCATGTGCAATGTTAGCAGTGAATTACCTACAAAGCAGGTCCCCCTCTGTATTTCCTTCAACGCTACCCAGCTTCGCATTGCTTCTGTTTGCTGAAATCCACTACCATGAAATAGAACTTCAGAAAGAAAAGGTGGGAGGTATTCAGGCTGGAGTTTACCCCCTGCAAAAGAAATCACTATTTGAAAGTTTCAGATTAAATGAAGTTCAAAGCTTCAAAACCATTAGCTTACCTGCAACAGTGGCAAGCGTTATTGATTGTAATTTGTTGAAAGAATGTCACCAGGAAACCAAAGGATCATTTTAACGGCACATAAATGCATAGATGTTTGGGGATACTGTGATGATGTTTTTCATCGTAAGATGAGGTCACCAGTGAGAGATGAGCAACTCTAATTTCACTTCTCTAAGAAGTCTCCTTCTCCGCCTCCTCTTACTCCACGCCCCCCTCCCACTCTCGTTTGTGTTTTTAATTTTCCCTGGGCACGGATAGTACTTCCATAACAAATCAGGTAAGTCTCATCAGAGAGGGGATCTCACAGCTTCCCTTGTCAATGTGGGCTTGATTAACTGCTCCCTGTTGGTGCTGAGAAAATGAAGCCAAGTAAATAGACTTCTGTTTCCTTTCCAGGTGAAGATGATGGCTGCTGCAGAAGTCATCCCTTAATTTGGTGGCTCTAAAGATGGACATTTTGCTGAAAAAAAAAAAAAAAAAAGTGGAACCCAGTGGCACCAAGCCGCCATGTGTAAGTAAGAACATAAATCCCAGGGAAGGTGTGATAATCACTTCCTGGGTTTGTTTCTCCTCTGGGTCCTATAGCCAAGTGTCATGATCTCCATTTCATGGAATCGGGGAACTAAGGTTCAGAGATGTTTACTTCTGTCCCTGGGGCCACATGCCATCAGGGAATGGAACCCAGACTAGCACCCAGTCTGCCTGGCTGTGAGTTCTTGACGCCCTTCCCAGGGGGGCAGGAGGAGAGCTGGCAATGTCAGAGGTCCTTGGAAGGTGCACCTCTCTGGGGAGAATCCTTTCCCCCATTACTTCAGTTGCCAGATGCTTCCTGTGTGATTAAATGATTGCATTAATTACGATTGAGGCAGTTGGCTAGTATATATCAAAAGTCCCATTCAGGTAGGGTACATTCCTTGTAGGCAGAGGGTGGAGCGTCCAATGGAGCATCATTTGGGTCTTATTTTTGGAGGGGGGTGCCAGGGATTGAACTCAGGGGCACTCAACCACTGAACCACATCCCCAGCCCTATTTGTATTTATTTCAAGACAGGGTCTCCCTGAGTTGCTTAGGGCCTTGTTAAGTTGCTGAAACTGACTTTGAGCTTGTGATCCTCCTGCCTCAGCCTCCTGAGCTGCTGGGGTTATAGGCATGCGCCACTGCGTCTGGCTGGTCTTCTTTTGAGAGGTCACTTGGACTCTTGGTCTGTACCCTGGCAGCCTGGACTTTGGGCATTAAAAAAAAAAATCACTCCTGTCATTAAGGGCTGTCCTATGGACCTTCTGGGCCATTCTCCCCATCAAGTGCATTATACTCAAAGGTACCATCTTCAGGTTGAAAGTAGAAATCTTATCATAAAACATCTTCACCCTCCAGCACCCAGATCTGTCACGGATCCAAGAACTCTTTGCTCCAATCATCAGAATGGGTTGGATGGTGTCTAATCATGAAAGGGACAGACTCCAAAATGGAGGCCACCCTCAGCATAGTATCCAGATGCCTTCCCTTGACCCCCAAGATCTTCTTCCATGTGCCTGCCCCTCATTCTCTACTTCCCTCAAAGTCACTGACACCTTAAGCCTTTCCTGTGCCTGAGATTTTCTTGGGTCTGGCACTGCTTGTTCTGTGTCAGCTGAAATGTCACCTCTTCAGAGCGCCCTTCCTTCCTATGGGCATGAACTTTGATGGGACCTTGTCATATCTCATTATCTCATTACAGCACTGTTTGCTGTCTGAATACCTGTGCTTGGTTCTCTTGTGACTCTCTCCATGGCCAACATGAGAGCTCTCTAGAAACAGACATGGTCTCTGGTCAAACTGAATTTTCTCAGTGTCTAGCACAGTGCCAGACATGGAGTAGGTGCTCAATAAACACTTGGAATTTTTAATCAGCAAAATCAAGGACATACATATGGATCATAAAACTGTCTTTTTTTTTGGCCATAGAATCTGAGTTAATAGGGGAAGGAATATATATAATGGAGAGGTTATTAGTGAATAATTTATTATTTGCTAGTATTTTTTTTTAAGTCTCAGCTGAATTCTCTGATTTCCATTAAGCATTGTCCGTAGGTTCCTTCTTTCCCATTCTGGTACCGATATCAACCACGAGCTACTTTTCCTGCCTTGACCCCTTCCCTCACCTCCCCAGGGCTTCCTAACCTCACCATATCTTCTTAGCTCAAAGAATTTCCATCTTTGAGGATGCCCTCCAGGTAAATCAGACTCTTTCCCGTGACTTGGGAGATGCTTTGTGATTCTGCCTGTGCCCAGAAGCTAGCTCCACTGTTCATCTTCATTCCATCTACACTCCAGCCAGAATCCTGGACTCCCCCCTCACTTGCCACTAGGCTTAGGTAGACGTTGGTCCCTCCGCTCCCAGTTCCACCCTTCAATTTGCCAAACTAACACCCCTATTCCTCTTGTGCTTTGAGACATTGGCGTTACGGCTTAGATGTGGTGGGACCCCCAAAAGCTCACAGGTGAGACAATGCAGGAGGGTTCAGAGGAGACATGACTGGGTTGTGAGAGCCTTAACCCAACCAGTGAATGGACCCCTGATGGGATTAACTGGGTGGTGGCTGGAGGCAGGTGGGTGTGGCTGGAGGAGGGGGCATTGGGGGCGTGGCTTTGGGGTCTCTATTTGTCTCTGGAGAGTGGAGTCTCTCTCTGCTTCCTGGTCACCATGTGAGCTGCTTCCCTCCACCACACTCTTCCTCCATGATGTCCTGCCTCCCTTCGAGCCCTGAGGAATGAGCCTGCTGTCTATGGACTGAGACCTCTGAAACCCTGAGCCCCCAGATAAACTTTTCCTTCTCTGCAGTTGTTCTGGTGGGTCTTTTGGTCACTACCTTCTGAACCTTCCCCACTCACCACACCTTCTCCTAACTGGGCTTCTCTACCATCTTACATTTTACCCATCATAATAGAAGAATTTGGTACCAAACCATCCTGTCTCTTAGGCACTGTGGAATCTTCAGCAAGTCATTTCATCATTGCTCTTAATTCCAGTTTATGCAATGGAGACTGGGCCTTGCAGGCAGAGTTCATGAACCATTATGTGTGAAAGCATTTGCTTTCTGTTGCTATCTGGTGGTGAGCAGGCTGGGCTTGGCAATGAATGTCTTCACCTTGCTCTTCACCTTCCCCTCCCTACAAATGCTTATTGACAATTCAGGGCTCTTGATGCAATATCTTTCATCATCTTTTGATTCAATATAGATGATTAATCTATAGATTAAGTCTTAGGATGTCAGCATAGCTTCCCAGGTTTTAATACTTCTTCAAACTGCCCGCCCCACACAACTAAGTCTAATACTACTCTCCTTTTTTCTTTTTTTTAAATGTTCTTTTTAGAGATCCATGACAATCGAGTGTATTTTGACCTATCACACATACATGGAGTCTAAGTTCCCATTCTTGTGGTTGAACATGATGTGGAGTTTTCCCTGGTCTTGTGTTCACATATGAACAGAGGAAACCCTCTTTTTAACCTGTAGCAAAACAAATGGATCACTCATGTGATTGGATGAATATTCACCAACTCTAGCAGAGGAGAGGTAAAGCCACTTTTTTTTTTCCCTGTGTTGATCATAGTCTAACCATAGACTTGGAGCTATCCAAGTAGTGTCTTTTCCTTAGTTGCCCTTAGAAAGCATATTATAGCATCTCTTTTCCAAAATTAAGATCCTGGCATTCAACAGATATCTATTGCAATTAAATGAACAGCATTTTTGAACCCTAGTGCATTTCCCACTGTCCAAAATGGCTCTTTCAGATCTTTTCTTCAATTTCCTACCCAACACCAGCCCACCCCTATCCCTCTTCAGCTGGTAACCCAGTGCTGTGGTTCAGATAGGGCCTGTCCCCCAAAGATTCGTGGGCTAAAGGATTGGCCTCCAGGGTGGCATGTGTTGAAGTGGCGGACCCTTCAAGAGGCAGGGCCTAGTGGGAGTGATTATGTCATGGCGGCCCACTCTCATGAATGGATAAATGGTGGTCGGCAGGAATGGGTTCAGGTAGGAATGGATTTGTTCCCAGGAAAGAGAGTACTATGGTACGGATCCTTAATGTTGCCCCCAAAGCTCTTGTTTTGAAAGCATAATCCCTAATACAGCCAGGTTCAGAGGTGGGGCTTCTAGGCAATGATTAGGTTATGAAAGCTGTAATCTTACCAGTGGGTTAATTAATTTGATGGATTAATAATTTTAATAGACTTCTGGGTGATAATTGTAGGTATATGGCGCATGGCTGGAGGAAGTAGGTCACTTGGGTGTACCCTTGGGGATTATATATTGTCCCTGGCTTTTCTCCCTCTCTCTCCCTCCCCTCCCACCCCCAACAAGTCCCTACCCCTCTCTCTCTCTCTCTCTCACTCTCTGCTTCCTGGCCACTCTGGGCTGAGCATCTTTCCTTCACCACACCCTTCCACCATCATGTTCTGCCTCAATAGGGCCCAGAGCAGGAGAGTTGGCTGACCATGGACCAATGAAACTATGAGCCAAAATAAACTCCTCTCACTGGTTTGTGCCACAGCAACTTAAGGTTGACTAACGCAGGGGGTGATTATAAAGAGAGTAGGTTGTTACCAAAAGAGTGAACCAGGTCCCTCCTCATTTCATTCTTCCTGTCTTATCATATTATCCCTCCTACACTCGACCCCTTCTCCTTCCATTTTCTGCATGTTGTGAGGCAGCAGGGGTTGTGGGCGGGGGTCCTCTCCAGGATGCTGGTTCTGTGCTATTTGGACCTTCCAGGCACCAAGAAACCTGTTTACTATGCAAATAAATATTTTAAAAGACAGTAGTGGGCAGACAGCAGATGCTACTGTAGTTCCCCACTGCCTGGTTTGCCTCCCGGATCAGACGGCATTTATCTTGTGTACTTTTTGACCGCTTAGCTGTCACTCAGGAATTAAAAAAATAAATAAAATACAATAACATGAAATGATGCTTTATGTGGCTTTAAAGGAAACTTGGAGACTTTTCATCAGCTGTCAAATTGTCTGAGAAGCTCACCGTGCCCAGAAATTGCTTGGGCCCTTCTCCCCTTTGTGTGTGATGACCAAGTGGCCTTGAAACCAACCCCCCAGGGAGTCTGAGCTCACAGAACCCGCCATTTAGAGTGTAACGTAAGAAGGTCATTGCTGGGAGCACCACTGTGCATGGTGGTACCTTTCAGTGGAGTGAAAACTTGAAAAATAGGGTGGTCTCAGCCAAGGGTCGGATTGCAGATCCCGATGCTTTATGTGTGGAGCAGGCCTGCAGACAAATACATAATCACAGAGGTATGTGATCTGGTCTGAAAACTGGGGCCAGATAGAATAACACGGGCAGAAAGCCTTCCACATACACACACGTCACCAAGAGCACTCTTATTTGTAAAAACCACATTAATGGAGAGCAGCTTCCTACCTCTGAAGTGATTTATAAATTAAAATAATTGCTTCTTTGAACTGTTCAGATATTAATTGACCTATCACTAATGTAAGTACAGTCTCCAATCCATCCAAACATTACCTAAACATTTTTATTCCCTTTATTCGGGAAATCCAAAAAAAAAAAAAAAAAAAATCCCACAAAAATAGACCCTTTGTTCTGGTGCCAAGGGTCATAAAGGAAAACCATCGTCTTTGATGACTTTGCAATTCCTATTCTATTTCTTCATGAAATTAATTCCAAGGGAAATGGTAAGTATTCTGAACCCTTCCCTCCCCACGTCCCCTGTTAACAAGTTCATCCCTGAGCACATGGATCCAGTCCTAGCTCAGATTTCTGGTAATGAGAGAAGGGCAGTTCATTATTTTTTCTTTTATTAACTTTAGCTTTGGGTACACACCCCAAAGCAGCTTAGATTTGGGGCGAGTGGTATTTCCTTCCTGGGTAAAACAAGGGAGAAACAAAATCTGGTCACAGTGGTTTGGGAGGCTGAGGCAGGAGGATGGTGAGTTCAAAGCCAGCCTCAGCATCTTAGTGAGACTCTGACTCTAAATAAAACATAAAAAGGGCTAGGGGTGGGGCTCAGTGGTTAGGCCCCTCTGGGTTTATGCGCAGATGGCAGATGTGCTTACCTTGTGATATGTCTCCTGGGCCCACTTGGTGAGGATGATTTTGACCTATTTTGAGAGGCAGAGAGAAACATGCAGTTAAGACAGGAATTCTAAGGCACTGGTTCTAAACCAGGGTGAATTTTACCTCCTATGAAATTCTCCAATGTCTGAAGAAACTTTTGGTCGTTCTGACTTGCAGGAAAGTACAGAAAGGGCTACTGACTATCTAACAAGTAGAGGCCAGGAAGCCCACTCAACCTTCTATAATGAAGACACAGCACCACCATCTCCTACCCCCGAGAAAACACAAAGTACCATCCAGTCCAAACATGAACAGTGCTGACCTTGAGAAAACCTGCCCTAGAGTTTTTAAAATTTGTTCTTTTTACATTTATGTGACAGTATAGACATGGAGTATAACTTATTCTAATTAGGATGCCATTCTTGTGGTTGTACATATTGTGAAGCTTCACTGGTCATGTGTTCATATGTGAACTTAGGAAAGTTCTGTCCCATTCATTCCAGTGTCTTTCCTGTTCCAATTCTTACTTCCTTCCCTCATCCCCCTTGTCTAATCCAATAAACCCGACCTTATTGTGTGTTAGCATCTGCATATCAGATAGAACATGTGGTCTTTGGTTTTGGGGGATTGGAATATTTCATGTTTCATGATAGTCTCCAGTTCCATCCATTTACCAGCAAATGCCATAATTTCATTGTTTTAATGGCTGAGTAATATTCCATTGTGTATATGTACCATATTTTTGTTATCCATTTAGAGTTTAATATACTTGAATTTATATCCAGTTTTGCTGCTTTGTGGCTATGGGTCCTTGGTATGCTCCTTGATCTCTTTGAGCCTCAAGTTTTTTTTCTGTCAAATATAATGCTCAAGTACCTACTTTGTTGGCATTTTATCAAGCCTGGAAGTTACAAGTGCTTAAAACATTTTGTTATTTCTCTTTTACTGTATCTTAAATAGCAATGCAAATAATCATGATTAGAGGGGGGACTTTCAACTTTAAAAATGTTTATATTTTTGCCAGGTGCTGTGGTGCACACCTATACTCCCAGTGGCTCAGAAGGTTGAGGCAGGAGGATTTCAAGTTCAAAGCCAGCCTTAGCAACTTAGCAAGGCTCTAAGCAACTCAGCAAGATCCTGTCTCAAAAAAAGTTAAAAATAAAAAGGGCTGGGGATGTAGCTCAGTGGTTAAGCACTCCTGGGTTCAGTCCCCAGTACCAAAAATTATTTTTAATATTACACACATTATGGAGTACAGCACAATAATTTGGTACATATATACAGTCCCAAATAATCCAATCAGGGTAATTAGCATTTCTACTTCCTCAAACATTTCTCATTTGTATGTGCTGGGAAACTTCAGACTGCTCTTTTCTAGCTGTTTTGCAACATGTCATAAATTGTTGTAGACCACAATTGTCCCTCTGTGCTAAAGAACACAAGAACTCCTTCCTCCTCTCTAACTGTACATTGGTAGCTGTTACCTGCATTCTCTCTGGTCTCCCCTTTTCAGTCTCTGGTGACCTTGATTCTGGTCTGTTCTTCTATGACATCAACATTTTTGGTTTCCACCAATGAGTGAGAATATGCAGGTATTTGTATCCTGTGCCTGACTTATTTTACTTAACACGATGTCCTCTCGTTTTCTCCATGCTCTGCAAATGACAGAGTTTTCTTCTTTTCTATGGTTGAATAATGTTTCATTGTGTAGACATACCACATTTTCTTCAATCACTCATCCCCCAATGGATACCTTACTTGACTCCTTATATTAGCTATTTTGCATCGTGTTATCATAACATGGGAGTGTAGGGTTCTCTTTGATATGATGGTTTCCTTTTCTTTTGGTATATACCCAGCAATGGGATTCTTACCCTATGGTAGTTCGAGTGGGTTTTTATGTTAGTTTTCCATACTGACAGAGCTAATGTATTACCAACGTACCATGGTATTAGAATTCACTACATCCTCAGCAGCACTTAGTATTATATTTGTCTTTTTCGATAATAGCCATTCTAACAGAGGTGAGATGACATTGCAACCTTTAAATTTCAATTCTAAAGCCAAGGTTTATTTTCTCTTTATATTAGTAACGAATGAAAGGATACAAACTGAATTTCAATCATATCTACAAAATAGAAGAATTTGGTAGTAATTGACTTGTCACTTAATGTGACTAATATTAATTTCAAAATGTCAAAGACCTATTCTGCTGCCATTTAGTACTAGATAAGGTTTGATTATTAATAAAATTGATTACAAATCAAATTTTCCACCATCTACACAGCTCCATGGTTGCTAAGATAGAAACACTTGCTTTACAGAAATATTTTCTTTAATTCAAATATTTTTTACTATTTGTCATACTAAACCATAAATAGTGAAAAAAACAAAACAAAACAAAAAAACCCCAAACAAACCTATTTACAATAGTTTTTAAACAAAACAAAATACAGGTTTTTCAGTGGCCAAAGACATTACTCCAAAATGCCCAAATAGAGTGGAACAAAATGGGAATATAAGTCATATTGTCATTTTTTTCCATAATTTATGACATTATTTAGCATAATAAATATAT
This sequence comes from Marmota flaviventris, assembly GCF_047511675.1. Classification (NCBI taxonomy): domain Eukaryota; kingdom Metazoa; phylum Chordata; class Mammalia; order Rodentia; family Sciuridae; genus Marmota; species Marmota flaviventris. The sequence continues at coordinate 160,803,076 of NC_092498.1, read as the reverse complement.
TTAAGTATATTTATTATACTTAAATAATGTCAGTTTAAGTATGTAAATCAGCAAATTATGACTTCTGTAGAAATGTTAATATTTTTGGGGGGTGTACTGGGGATTGAACCCAGGGGTGCTCTACCACTGAGCCCCATCCTTAGCCATATTTTGTATTGTATTTAGAGACAGGGTCTCACTGAGTTGCTTAGGGCCTTGCTAAGTTGCTGAGGCTGGCTTTGAACTTGAGATCCTCCTGCCTCAGCCTCCTGAGCCTCTGGGATTACATGTGTGCGCCACCATGCCCAGCTCAAAATTTATTTTTTATTTGATTAAAGAAATCAGTTTGGGCTTAGAACATGCTTATGCCCAAATTTTTCTGAAATTGCTATTTAAAATAAGAAGTATTTTGGTATCCCATAGAATTAATAATCTGTCAACTTTGAAGATTTTTCTCCCGGGACAGCTTGAGGTGTGGCAATCACAGTCTCCCAGCACTTCCAATGCTGCAACGGTACCAGTTGATTTAATGGGTTAAAGAGCATAGTCTTTTGATCATTCTAGAAATATTTCTGGAGTGCCAAGTACATGTTCCCACTGGGACGGGCACTGGGGACATATTCATGTTTGGAACATGCAAATGATCTGGAGGCTGTGCAGCTTGGTGAGGACTCAGAGCTCTGCACAGAGAGGTGACTTCACTTCTGGCTACTCAACTTGCAAGAATCATTTCTTTTTTATGTGTGTGGTACCGGGAATTGAGCCCGGGGAGGCGCCACTGAGCCACATCCCCTGCTCTTTTTTTCTCTTTTATTTAGAGACAGGGTCTTACTGAGTTGCTTAACCCTCCCTTGCTAAATTGCTGAGGCTGGCTTTGAACTTGCGACTCTCCTCCCTCAGCCTCCGGAGCCGCTGGGATTACAGGTGTTTATCACCACACCTGGCAGGAATGTTTCTTCAGGTGAAAACAGGGTGATGGAATCTTTCTCACAGGACTGTTGAGGGGATGGTAGTAAAGAACAGTGAGTTTGTTGTTCATTAAGAAAATTGCTCCAGCTGGGTGCTGTGCACTTAGCTTGATTGTCTCCAGTTCCACCCATTTACTGTCAAATGCCACAATTTCATTCTTTTTATGGTTCAGTAATATTCCATTGTGTATATGCACCACATATTCATTATCCATTTAGAGTTTAATGTGCTTGAATTCCTATCCAGTTTTGCTGCTTTGTGGCTGTGGGAACTTGGTATGCTCCTTGATCTCTTTGAGCCTCAAGTTTCTCTTCTGTCAAATATAATGGTCAAGTACCTACTTTGTTGGCATTTGATCAAGCCTGTTTTCAAATGTTTTAAAACATTTTGTTTTTTATCTTTTACTGTATTTTAAATTGCAATGCAAATAATCACGATTTGAGGGGGGACTATCAACTTTAAAAATGTTTATATTTTTGCCAGGTGCTGTGGTGCACACTAATACTCCCAGCAGCTCAGGAGGCTGAGGCAGGAGGATTGCAAGTTCAAAACCATCCTCAGCAACTTATCGAGGCCCTAAGCAACTTATTTAGAGATCCTGTCTCCAAATAAAATACAAAATAGGGCTGGGGATGTGGCTCAGTTGTTGAGTGCTCCTGGGTTCAATCCCCAGTACCACCTCCCCCCAAAAAATAAAAATAAAATTGTTCCCAAATGGTTATATAGATTCTTAAAATGACTACTGTGTAAATTTTTTTTTTATCATCTAGAAGCTGGCTGTTTTTCTGTGTTGGCTAGGGAATTTAAAAGGCATGATTCTGCAATATGTACACTCAGAAAAATGAGAAATTATATCCCATCTATGTATGATATATCAAAGTGCATAAATGCATTCTACTGTCATGTAGAACTAATGAAAACAAATTAAAAAGTTAGAAAAAAAGGCATTGCTTACCAGAGGAGGAATCAAATAGAGCAGATGTCACAAGGTAACCTAGATTTCCTTTTGTTGTTATTTAAAAACAAAACAAAACAAAACCAAAAACACTTCTGATGGCCATAGGAAAGCTTAACCCAATAGCCAGATAAGCTTCTCTCCACCGAGTTGTTTGCATATTTTCCTTAGACGTGGGAAAGTTGTTGGGAAACAAATTGTCCCGTGGGCCACATTCAGTGCTGCTGTGGCTTTTTGCTGGTGGATGACAACATCCCGGGGAAGACAAAATTCAGTTAACATGGCAAAAATCAGAAGACTGATATTTCTTTTTCATACACATAGTATTTGTTTTCTTATGGTGAAAGCCGTGTCCATTTCTTGTGTAAAATACATAAAAGCCCAAAGAATAAAACTGAAAATTCAACTCTACAATCAAAGCCCAGAGAGAAGATTTTGGGTTTTTTTGCACCTACATGTAAAATGTTATTTTCTTTCAATGAGATTTTCGTGATCAGGATCACTAAAGGTCATTGTAGAACAGGAATCAGTATACATTTTTTGGGAAGGTCACCCATCACCGTGGCTCTGTGACAACCACTGCACTCTGCCACGGTGGCGTGAAGGCAGGTGAACAGACACAGCTGGGTTCTGCCCAGGGCAGCCTGGGGTTCCCCATGCCTGCCGTCTGCTGACTCCTTCAAGGGAATCCTCAGTTACTATCATAGTTATTAAATACAATGATGCTTAAAGCGGAAAGAAGTCATGTCATTTGCAGGAAAATGGATGGAACTTGAGATCATCATGTTGAATCAAAGAAGCCAGACGCAGAAAGTCAAGGGTGCATGTTTCTTCTCATGTGTAGAGCATGGGCAGGGAGGGGATTAGGGAGTCAGGGATCTCATGAAAATAGAAGGTAGACCAGGAGAGCAGAGGAAGGCCATCAGGGGAGGAAGAAGAAGAAGGAGAGGTCAGGCCTTGGGGAATGGGATGGACCAAATTATCTTGTGTTCATGCACAAGAATGCAACAACCAGTAGTTCTCTATTATGTATAGTTACAATGCACCAATGAAAAAGTTCATGATCCTAGCTGTGTACAGTGGCAGTGCCTGTAATCCAAGCAGCTCAGGAGGCTGAGGCAGGAGGATCACGAGTTCAAAGCCAGCCTCAGCAACTTAGCAAGGCCCTAAGCAACTCAGTGAGACCCTGTCTCTAAATAAAATACAAAATAAAGCTGGGGATGTGGCTCGGTGGGTTCAATCCCTGGTACCACCCCCCCACACAAACAAGCAAATAAACAACAACAACTAAACAGTAGCTCTCTGGAATAATGTTGTTTGCTACTAGATTGTTCTAATGGGAAAAAATTCCTTGAATTGATTCCTTTGAGTAAATTCTTTCGAAGCATAAAGCATGGGTAGGAGGTTATGCTCCAAAGGAAGCAGACTTCTGGATGAATATTAGTGTGCAGGGGGCTTATTAAGTAGTGGGCAGGTGCCCAAGGGCTGGGGGAGGGATTGGGAGAGGAGCTGGGTGGACAGAGGGAGACCCTGGGTGGGGCTGAGACTCCATAAAAGCTTCAGCTGACCTCACTGGGAAGCTCTGGAGCTGGCCGGGCCCTGTGGCATCATCCTGAATTGAAGAGAAGGGCCCAAGGCCTTGTACACTGGTGTTGACCAGGGAGGGATGGGGACTGTCTCTGGAGAAGCAAAAGCACTCTTAGCAGAATCTTTTTTTTTTTTTTAAGTGTTGACCGCATGGTTGGCTTCTGGCCGTATTCCCAGCAGCGGGAGAGTAAGTCCTACATTTGTGCAGGGGCTTCTGGTGGCATCACTTGGCATCATGGGTTAAGTTTAGAAGACAGACTCATCTAGTCGATGGTCTGTTCTTAATTTGAGAAAAATCAATGTTTTGCAGCTAAGTGGAATTTTAAATCTGGTTTCATTAAGTCATTTTATTTAACAGTGTCATTCAGCCATTCCCTGAAGAGGAAGACCTGCAGGCCCTCTGTACGTGGGGCACTGGCAAAGACGTTTGAGTTAGGTGCGATATTCGAGCCATGGGTCTTGTAATGGGAAAGCGGATGATCACTTTTGGAGAATTGGGAAATGGGACCTTCAAGGTGAAATGAACAGTAGCAATCTTGGGGATGATATGGTGATTCTTTTTTCTTGTGTGGGAGCGAACCGGGGATTGAACTCAGGGATACTTAACCACTGAACCACATCCCCAGTCCTATGCTGTATTTTCCTTAGAGACAGGGTCTTGCCAAGTTGCTTAGTGCCTTTCTTTTGCTGAGGCTGGTTTTGAACTCGCGATCCTCCTGCCTCAGCCTCCCGAGCCACTGGGATGACAGGCATGCGCTACCATGCCTGGCAAGATGGTGATTCTTCATCCCAAGACTAAGAACACCTGACTCATACAACTGAAATACATACAAAAGAATACTCAATTTAGTCTCAAAGCTGATTCCTTTATACATTTATTAAATGTTATCAGTAAGAATTGTGGCTCAATTTCCTTTCTTATTTTTTATTTGTTCTTTTTAGATACACAAGACAGAAGAGTGTATTTTTGACATCATATACCTACAAAGAGTCTACCTTTCCATTCTTGTGGTTATACATGATGTAGACTTTCACTTGTCATATATTCATGTATGAACATAGGAAAGTGATGTCCCATTCCTTCTACTGTCTTTCCTATTCCCATCCCCTCATTAACCCCTGGCCAATCCAGTGAACCTTAACCCCCCATTTGTGTTGGCATCTGCATATCAGAAAGAGTATTCAGCCTTTACTTTTTTGGGATTGGCTTATTTCACTTAGCATAATGGTCTCCAGTTCCATTCATTTACTTGCAAATGCCATAATTGCATTCTTTTTTATGGCTGAGTAATATTCCATTGTGTATATAGACCACATTTTCTTTATCCATTCATCTGTTGAAGGGCACCTAGGTTGGTTCCATGGCTTGGCTATTGTGAATTGAGCTGTTATAAACATGGATGTGGCTGCATCACTATAATATAACTGGGTCAAATGATGGTTCCATTCCAAGTTTTACAAAGCAGAACTTTATACTGGTATGTGGAGGGTTGTGGACTAAGTTCAAGATTATGCAAAAGTATTTGTGGTATTCAAATGAGGGCAAGAAAGATCTCATTTGGAACATATCAAATGCTGAAATAATTGCTTCTGTGTGATGTCTCTGAACATTCATGTATGACACATGCTCATGGGGGATTTTGGAGTTTTTAGGAAACACTAGTTATCAAGTGTGGTTTCCTCCAATGAGGCAATTCTGTACCAGTGACCAATTATTTCCTTCACTCCTCCATTCACTGGTTCATTCTTTCACTCAATGCAAGGTTGTGTGTCATCCATCTCTAGTCAGCACCATTCATATCTCTGCCTGCGTGGATGGTGCCCCTGGAGTTGGGCAGTGCCCTTCCCAACCATGTTCATTGGCTCTCATTCAACAACATTTGCAGGAGGAGCATGTTCTAGGCATTGTGTTAGGTGTGGAGAAAAGAACAAAAAGTGAGACATACTTCATGCTGTCGTGGACCTCTATTTTCAATTAAATCAGAAGGAGAGAAGAGGGAGGAAGGGAAGAAAGAAGAGGAGGAGGAGGAAGAGTCTTTTGTTTGTGCCAGGGATTGAACTCAGGGATGCTTAACCACTGAGCCCCATCCCCAGCCCTATTTTGTATTTTATTTAGAGACAGGGTCTCACTGAGTTGCTTAGGGCCTCGCTAAGTTGCTGAGGCTGGCTTTGAACTCACGATCCTCCTGCCTCAGCCTCCTGAACCGCTGGGATTATAGGCATACGTCACTGCGCCCAGCTGAGGAGGACCAGGAATAGACAGATAACTACAGAAAGCCACTCAACCACTAATGGAGATAAATGCTACAAAGTACCAGGACAGGAGAGCACATGAACCTCTAAGAGGGGAACTTTCTCTCCTGGGTTGGCAGAGAGGAAATTCTGAGGAAGCACCATTTAGGCTGAAGCCTGAAGACCAAGTATGTGAATCCACATGACAACCAGGGTAGCAGAGGAAGTTCCAGGAAAAGAGGACCATCAGCAGGTCTGGAAGGGGTTCAGAGTAGCCAAGAACTGAAGCCGAGCCTGTGGCCGGACGCACACGTGGGACAGGGAGGAGATGAGCCTGAAAGGACAGGCAGGAGTCAGACTCTCAGGGCGTTGGAAAGTGTGTTGAGATTTTATTTTATTTTATTTTATAGGTAGTGTGGGGATTGAGCCCAGGGCCCTGTGCATCCAAGGAAAGCACTCTACCAACCGAGCTGTATCTGCAGCCCATGTGTTGAGAATTTTGTTCCTCATCTTAAAAGAGGTCAGGGGGAGACACTGGCTGTCCTCTGCAGGGATGTGGAGACCTTCGCTATTTTCCCGGTGGGGAAGGCATTGATGGGGGCCAGAATACATATGGCGGGCAGGATGGGACTATCTGAGTAGCGCACATGAGAGATGGTGGTCATTTCCAAGGAGGTTGGAAATAGGTGGACAGATCAAAGGGACGATTCCAATGGAATGTCTCGACGTCATCTTGGTCTGCTATTTGCTGGCCGGTACCTCTGAGTTATTTTGATCTTTAAGTGCTCTCAGACAATATTAATTATCAACTATTGCGGGTGACAAGGAAAGGTAGAATTATTTGATGTCAACATCAAAGACCGTTGCAATCAAGTACAAGTTTTGCCTATTAATATGTCATGTAGCCAATAAAATAGTCATCGCTCTTTTATATATTAAATGCCACTTGACAACCCTCAATTTATTCCCTCTTTCCTTGTCTATAACATGTAGTACCTACCTCAGTGATAAGAGAGACAATATAAAATATAAAAAGGGCTGGGGATGGGGCTCAGTGGTTAAGTGCCCCTGGGTTCAATCCCTGGTACCAAAGGGAAAAAAAAAAAAAAAAAGAACTGGTTTCTCTTCCATTTATGCCCAGTCCAGTGATACATGCACATCGCCATGCACACAGCTCTGCTTCTCCTTGCCTCCACCCAGGACAGAGAGGGACTGAGCAAGGCCTGGACCCCTGACCCCGATGCACCCATTATGGTAGAACTGAGCAGAACACTCTCCCTCTCCAGGCGAATCCCAGAGCATGGAGCCAGCACTGGACTGCCCAAGGAATCCTGGCTTTGCCACTGGACCGCAAGGTGACAGTGCTAGTCTCTGCTTCTGTGACTCAGGCCGCTCCTGTGCAGCATGGGAACAATGACGGTACCACCTGATAGGACAGACTCGAGGACAGAGTAAGCAAAACTGTCGGTGTCTGGCCCAGAGAAACTCTTGTCTGGAAAGAAAAATCTAGAAAGCTCTGTTACACACGATCTATGGACCCCACATCCCAGAGGTTACTTCTGTCCCCAAAGAGAAACTAAGTTCAGAACTTGTAGACCTTCTGGAGCCTGATTTTCAGGACCACCCTGAAACCGCTGGATACCCCAAACAAACTACCAGTCAGACCCTTAGCACAGGGCAGCCCCCTTCCAAGCCACCTCCCTCCTGTGGGCCTTTTTCTGATCTTGTATTTCTGGGCTTCTCTATTAAAAGTAGAAGCAAAGAATTCAGAAGGAGTTTATTATTCGATGACTGAGTTGTGAGTTAGACTATTAAATAAAATACAATAGATGGAGTAGGTAGGATGTGAGGAGGCCAGGGACACTGGTAAATGTGAAATTTAGCAGCTACATAGGAAAAAAAGTCATAAAATAATATTAACTGAGTAAGCATCACACTGACCTGTCGTTCTATTATGACTTTAATATGAGATACGTACATTTTCTTCATTATACTTGTTACTCTCTGTTTTAGTCTGGTTATATTGATGCTGTGACTAAAAGACCCGACCAGAACAACTGGAGAGGAAAAGTTGATTTGGGGGCTCATGGTTTCCGAGGTCCCAGTCCACAGATAGCAGGCTCCATCCCTCAGGGCTCGAGGGGAGGCAGGACATCATGGAGGAAGAGTGTGGTGGAGGGAAGCAGCTCACATGGTGATCAGGAAGCAGAGAGAGACTCCACTCTCCAGAGACAAATAGAGACCCCAAAGCCACGCCCCCAATGCCCCCTCCTCCAGCCACACCCACCTGCCTCCAGCCACCACCCAGTTAATCCCATCAGGGGTTCATTCACTGGTTGGGTTAAGACTCTCACAACCCAGTCATGTCTCCTCTGAACCTTCTTGTACCATCTCACACATGTGCTTTTGGGGGACAACTCACATCCAAACCATAATGCTCTTTGAAATTATGTTTATTTCTTTGCTATTTATTTTCTGCCTTCTCCATTGGCACTATGTTCAATGGGACTCATTATTTTGTCTCTAGGGTTTGGCAAGGCCTGTCTCACTGTCTGATTTGTGAATGACATTTTATTGGAACAGGGCCAGAGCCTTTTGCTATTTACGGTCTGGGTCTTCTCCTGGACTTCACCATCAGTCAGTGCTGAGAAGGTCTACAGAGACCTTGTGGCCCTCAAAGCCCAAACTTCTTGTCATCTGGCCCATGTTGGAAAATGTTTGCTGATTCCTGCCTAGACTACTGACACAGATTAAGTACCTAATGAACACTTGTGGAGTGAGTGAACCAATAAATGAACACACATGGAAAAAATGCAGACTAATCAAAACGGTTCAAGGGACAGTACTATGCTTGGAATTGTTTTTCTTTAGAAACCCTGACGTTTTGTTTAATGATACAGATGACATTTTGTTTAATGATCTAGAAAAATACATATGTTTTAATATTTTAATATATATACTTTAAAATATATATGCATATTTTTATATTGCATTTGTAAATATTGTATGTATATATTACCTTAAAGGCAGAAGCAAAATTTAGAAAGTCATACTACCATCTATGTAGATCCTTGGGAATAGAGTTTCAGAGTCCTTTGAACGAAGAATTGCTACAATTCTAGATTACTGAGTGATTGGCTCATGTTTTTGTTTTAGTTCAAAAGCAAAGTGCCCTCCTTGCTAATTATCTTTCTATTTGTGAATTAACAGCAGGCAAACCCACGGGGATTCTTTGAGACTCTGTTTCACAGCTGACTTTGTGGGTCGTTCAAACATGAATAGGGTAAATACTGTTTGCCACACTGGTCACTGATCAAAACTAAGTTGAGGCAAAGCCTCATGGGGGCTTGGTTATGTTGGTCTCTGCTGTAGATATGACATAAATCTGACAACTCACAAACCTCCAAGCCAGTTCCATCCTTTGTGAGTGAGCCATTCTTATTTGTTCTTTCCAAATGAGCCTTCTTTGTCTAAAACTGAAATCTATGAGCCAAGAAAAGAACAATGAACTTTTCTGGTTTTAAAAGTTCAAAAAAGGAAAATAGAAGGAGACATTTTATTTGTTTCACACAAAGATGAAAATGGGTGGCCCCATCATCTCCCTGCTCCTGAAGATACGGCCGCTTCTGTTTTACACTGATTTGCTCATTCTCTCAAGGATCCTTTAGGGGCCTTTCTAACCAGTCGCATAAGCCAAGAGAGGAGAAGAAATCTACTTACCAAAAGGTTGCCTTTTGAAAAGACAGTGTTTTTACTCCATTTCACAAGAAACAATGATTCTGGGAGCTCCGGGGCATTCATTTTTCACAGGCGAAATATTCATCTTTAATGCGCATGACCACAGGTTAAACGGAATGCTAAGTTTGTGTATGTTGGCCAGAATTATGCCATTCAAGGCTTCCTCCCTTTTCCCAGATGCAAAAGACTTTTACCACACTGTGTTTTCCTTTGCATTTCAAAGCCTTGGAATCAAATGCAATTAAGGTTGCCTGTCGGATTGGATTTGGGGGGCCTGTGTGCAAATTTACATACATTTATGGACTTAATGAACAACGGAGGCATTTTTCCAAAGTAACTCAATAACAGGGAGCAGATAATTTGACCTTTTTTTTTTTTGCTAGTTGGTAAAAATTATCACAATGCCCCAGCAAGAGAACAGGCCACCCGAATGGCCTTATTAAATATGGCCGTCTCATCTCTCCCTCCCAGGGCTCCCATTTATAATTCATCATTAAAACAGCTAGGTTAAGTGGCATCTCATTATAAGGAAGGTGGAACTGAATACTTATATTTTTGGGGAAAAAAAAAAACTAGAAATGATTCTGAGTCCTGAGATTTTTATGCAGTTCTTTGTCAAGGTGCATTTCATAGGTGACCTTTCCTGAGTGGAGAGAGGCAATGTCTCAGATGGGACAGGATGAGGTAGCAGCTCCAGCCAGATGACAGAGAGAAGAGACCAAGTGGGACAGATGCCAAGACTCGGGGAATGGAGTATGGATGCTCTCTATGAACCTACTTCGTGAGAGGCACCTTTCCTTTGGCCAATATCATGTCTTTATCCACAATTTCCAATGGAGGCTCTCCCTTAGCCTCTTTTTCGCTCCATATCTGAAGCTACAGGAAGTTCCGCAGCCATGTACCGTGCTTTTATGAGGTGGAGCAGAGCCAGATGATTTTAATAAAGTTTTAAAAGGACATTCGTTCCCTGCTCTTTCAATGAAAACCACTCGCAAGATGAATTTCCAGCGATCCATCTATTTCTTGTCAACACGTGCTCTCCTTACGCAAATATGCCATTCCTTTGTAACAGTCAACCAAACAACACACCAACAATCGTCCACTGCACAGGACCTGGGAGAGAATGTCACCGTTGTGAGTGTTTAATGGTGAAGAGATGTGAGTGCGCTTAGTGCCTGTGTGAGGTGGTGCTCACCGACCCCTGTGGGCGTGAGGTTGTCCTTGTCCCTGTCCGACAGGCTGAGAGCTGGATGTCTTGGCTACTGCAGTCCCTCTCTGAGAAATGTCCTTAGCCAAATACTGTCTACTCCTAGGCCAACCTGTTCTGGTGATTTGGGGTGGGAGGTCAGGGAGGGTGTAAAAGCCCTGGTCCCCTGACATCACCGGGTGACCTAGGGGGCCCGCATAGCTCCAAAGTTCCCCCTGAAAGCAATTCCTGTCTTCATTGTGATTACATCACAAATGACTATTTCTACTTCCTAAACCTTCTGTGATGTGAACTCAGGAGAGCCGTCCCCCATCATCCCACACAAATCTCTACCTCAGGGCCAAGTTTCCAGGGAACCCAATCTAAGATGACGAAGAGTATTTCTTTCTTAATGTCTTGATTTTATTTATCATGGAGATGTGAAAACATTAAAAAAATAGCCAAGAAAATCATACAACTCCTCTACCTTACCAACATCTTGCCATTCGCATTTTATGTGATTTTTAATAAAACTATGCTTGTCAGGCACGGTGGTGCCTGGGACACACATTATCCCAACGTACTGGTGGATAAACTGCCTGTGTCTTTGAGGTGGACTCTGTGTTTGGGCTCCATCCTACTCACACCCAAATGTGCGGCTCCAGGGAGTCTCACTTGCCCTCTGGGACTCAGTTTCCCGAGCTGTAAAATATAAGACATGGATGGGGCTAAAACAATGGCTTTCCAAAATTTTGTTAAGCCTACTAAGATTTTTACAAATACTTTCCCCGTGATTTAAAATATTTTTTTAAAAAAGCAAATAGTAGCAATTGGAGTAATAATCAGTGATCATCCCATTTTTTTTCTAAATCATATAAACCACTTGATGTTTTCTCTTGAGTCTCATCATATACGTATGAGCACTTTCCACTGGACTTTCTAAAGTTGGACCACAGCATGGAGATGCCGTGGGCTTCACGGATCCCTGACGTGTAAGGAGTCAGCAGACACTACTTTTTTTTTTTCTCTTTTCAAAAAAATTTTTAAAATTTGTTCTTATTAGATATGCATGGCAGTATATAGGTGACTCTATGATCAGTGTGATTCTGCAATCTGTACAATCAGAAAAATGATAAATTATACCCCAATGATAGATATGCATGGCAGTAGAGTACATTTTGACACATCATACAGACATGGAGTCTACCTTCCCATTCTCATGGTTGGATATGATGTGGAGTTTCCCTGGTCGTGTGTTCATATAGGAACCTGGGAAAGTTCTGTACCATTCATTCCACTGTCTTTCCCATTCTCATCCCCTGGTCTTCCCTTCATTTGTCTCATCCAGTGAACTTCTACTCCTCCCCCCTTCCCTTATTGTGTGTTAGCATCAGAAAGAACATTCAGACCTTGGTTTTTTGAGATTGGCTTATTTCACTTAGCATGATATTCTCCAGTTCCATCCATTTACTGGCAAATGCCATAATCTCATTCTTTTTATGGCTCAGTCATATTCCGATGCGTATACACCACATTTTCTTTATCCATTCTTCTGTTGAAGGGCACCTAGGTTGGTCCCATAGCTTAGCTATTGTGAATGAGCTGCTATAAACATGGATGTGGCTGCGTCACTGTAGTAGGCTGATTTTAAGTCCTTTGGGTATAAGCTGAGGGCTGGGATAACTGGATCAACTGGTGGTTCCATTTCAAGTTTTCTGAGGCATCTCCCTCCATGCTGCTTTCCAGAGTGGTGGCAACCACTTCTCTTGATCATTTTTATGGTCCTTATTTGCTGAAAAATTCTGTGATGCTTTGAAATAAATCAGATGATTCAGATTCATTTATTGCACAGTGTGGTCCTCTTGTCTATATGTACTTATGTGGTGCATGTGATTTTTGTAAAGGGACCTAAGGCGTGGGGCCCAGTTTAGAGGGGCAGGCATAGCCCAGACACATAAGCCAAAGAGTTGGGGGCAGGGGTGGGGAGAGCAATTTGGACAGAAGGAATGGTGTACACCACAAGAGAGAATGGAGCGAGTTTGATTTGGGGGGAAATCTGTGCATGTGTATCAGTGAGGAAGAGGAAGGCAGATATGGGGTTTCTATCTAGAGCAAAAGCTGGAGGAGTTGAATGGTACCTAAATACCAAAGAGCCTTGTCATCCATGTTGCAAAACTGATCTTGAGGACAATGAAGAAACACTGGAAAGTTTTAAGTGAAAGACACCATCCATTTTGCACATTGAAAACACCATTCCAGAGACCAGGGGGGAGAATGACCCATCTGGTGGGCAAAAAGCTGAGCATAAGCCTTCAGCCAATGAATGTAACTATTAATAAAAATTGTGCTTAAATTGGGTGCAGTGGTGCATGGCTATAATCCCAGCAGCTCAGGAAGCTAAGGCAGGAGGATCACAGAGTTCAAAGCCAGCCTCAGCAACTTAGGGAGGCCCTAAGCAACTCAGTGAGGCCCTGTCTTAAAAAAAAAAAAAAAAAAGGCTGGGAATGTGGCTCAGTGGTAAAGTGTCCCTGGGTTCCATCCCAGTATCAAACAAAACAAAACAAAAAGAAACCCTCAAGATGGGTGGGTTTTATTTTTGCTTTCCATTCTGGGTCATGAAATGAATGCCATGGGTCATGGCCAGCTTGATGGCGGGGGTTGCGGGGAGGAAGAAGAAAAGACTAGAAGAAGATAAAAGACATCAGAATGCATTGCACTTAGAAGGTTATTGGTTATGATACTTTTGGTGAAGACTACCACATGAGTTTGTGTGACGATATGTGCATCTCTTCTGAGTGACCGTGTAAAATGTGTCACATGCTGTCCCATGTGACTCCAGACCTTGCGAAGCCTCCTTGGAGATGCTTGCTACAGATCGCCATGGGAACCAGGTGGTAGATGTCAACACAGCAGCCCAAATCCATCTTTCCTACTAAAGAATGAGGCTTTTCATTAAGGTAGGAGACAGCCTTCCTATTGTTGAAAAGTAACAACCTCCCAATAAGTTCCAATTAAAAGAACTTGCCCTAGCATCCCAGTAATGGACTTCTCTAACAGATCATGCTTTAGTGGACTTCCTGTCCGTGAGTGGCAGTTCTGGGCCATCTCTGTGGTGTTAGATATTTGTGGTCTTCTCAACTTCCTGTGGCTCGGTCCCTTGTTTCCTTAGCATTTACCAGAGGAGTGCTGGGACAACCCATGTGTGCAGGGAACTTCAAAGATGTGTTTTGGCTTATATTCTGATACAAGGAAGTCCAGAAGTCCAATGCAAATTGTTTTGTATGGTTTTTAAAAAATTATTTTACTTTTTTTTTTTGGAGGTGGGGGCGGGCTAATCAGAGGGAATGAACGAGACTGGCTATGATTTATAATATGGTATTGGTCTGGCTTTCAAAAAGCAAAAACCTAGCCTGCAGATGTTAGATTTGATTCATTGTTTCTGTGGGAATTTACATTTTACTATTTTTCAAATTCTATTTGGATGCAGATTTGCCGTAGTAAGGGAAAATGCTACATTTCTATTTAGCTGTACTTTAACTAACGTTGGCATCTTGCCATGTTCTCCTTCCTTTTCTTTACTAATTTTTTTTTAAGAAATAGCACAAACACTTCCTTGAACTTGAGGCTGACCTGGACTGTACTGAGTGCTCTTTCAAAGGCCAACTGAAAAGCAGCGTTTCTCATGTAAGAGAATCTCTCCATCAGAGTTCAGAGGGAACCAGAAGGAACCATAGAGTGAACTCAATCCAATTCCTACTGATTTTGCATATGAAGCAATAGACCTTCAATAGCTGGGCACATTGGCTTAGGACTGTAATCCCAGCGGCTCTGGAGGCCAATGGAGGAGGATTGCCAGTTCAAAGCCAGCCTCAGCAAAAATGAGGCCCTAAGCAACTCAGTGAGACCCTGTCTCTAAATAAAATCTAAAACAGGACTGGGGATGTGGCTCAGTGGCCGAGTGCCCCTGAGTTCAATCCCTGGTATACCCCACCAAAAAAAAAAAAAAAAAAAAAAAGACCTTCCACAAAGTCATGTAGTTTGCCCAAGGAATGAGCTCATAATGGTAGAGCTGGGCTTAGAAATGAGCTCAACTGGACTAGACAAGACTCTTCCCAACTGGCCGAATGACCTCCTCATGTACAGCAGGAGCCCCTGCAAGATGGCAGCTTCGTGGGAAGCACTGGGCCATAGAGATTGGAGGAAATTCAGCACATATTTTCTTACTAAGAAGAAAACTTCAAAATTCATTGACATTATAAACTTGGACATTTTATTCGTTGGTTAATTACATTTATTATCATAGCAGGACTCTCCAGAGAAAATTTTAATTTGTTAGGAATAGTTACAGGGACAAACAAGATAGAATTTTTCAAAGAATGGTTTCTGTTTCTTATCCGATATAGAGGACATTTCCCCCCAGCATTAGGAGTATTGAAAGTGCATAAACTACATCCTGAGGAATTTTCCCGAAAGCACGCTGGAGTGGGAACCAAGAAAGAAAAAAATTCTCATAATCCAGACTAGGGTTTCTCAAAATTGGCACCACTGATATTTTGGACCAGATAATTCTTTGTTATGAGGGGGCTTTCCTGTGACCATGTGCTGTTTATCAGCATCCTGGCCTGTACCCACCAGATGCCATCGATATGACACTGATGGTGGTCCACAATTGTATCACCTTGCCAAGTGGCCCCCTGGGTGTGAAATAGCCCCCAACTGAGAATCGCTAATTTAGATAAATTTGGATGTGTAACAGTTAAGGGGATATTTCCTTTTTTCAATGTGAAGGAAAATAGATCTAATTCTCTCCCATTGTGAAGGTAGTAAATGCTTATATTTACAAAATATGGAAACAGATATGACTTAGGTAATAACAGATTGCCTTGTGCTCAGTCTGAGCATGTCCTTACAGTCACAGAGGCATAGATTGGAATCCAAAAAAAAAAAAAAATCAATAAAAATAAATTCAGCTGTCTGCCAAAATCTCTCCTAGGAGTTGTGGGGATAGGCCACTGCAGTGCCCGTAAGTCTCTCTTCATCTGTCCCCTCTGCCCCAAAGCAGTCATTCTTTCACCTTCTCTTCTTCTGTCCCAAACTTGACCCCAGCCCCCAGCCCCTGCTGGCCTCCCTTGTCCATACTTTAATATCTATGGACCCAGTTCTTCTTTGTGAGGTTCTGTGGACTTTCTGGTCTAGTTCCATGTAACCTCCTCCTTGGAGGTACCTTACGTATTACCTAGACCACACAGCAAAAGGAGTTGAGCCCAGGCAAATACTAAGTCTTTCTGGAATGCTCTGAGATAAGGGAAGATTGTCAACCTCTGTAGAAGACTATTTAAAAAAAATCCCAGCCAGACTATAAAGAAAATAAGAACCAGCAGCAAATCTAAAGCTCATAAACTTCACAGTGAACAATCTGGTAGAGATCTAGGTAGGTGGTTTCGACCCATGAAGCTGCAAGGAGAGAATCCATGAGAAAAAATGCATCGTTTGCATCTTTCAGGCCTGGAGGGAAAACAAGAGGTGTTGACCTCGGCTTCCCCATCTTTTTTCCATTAAGTTATAAGACTGACTTCAGTGTGTTTCAGTTTAATGGAATCATCATCATCATCGTCATTGATGAGACATTTACAATGTGCCACGGTGTAGACATTTTATGACTACATGATATATGACTTTCAGGACAACTAGTTACGCAGGCACTATTAGTAGTTGTAATTGACAGATAGGGAAATTGAGTCTCTGAGGAGTTATGTAAGCTGCCCCAAATTAGTAAAATTTTTGAACTGTGTGTTCAAGAAAAATTCACATCCTCAAGAATCTATGGCTCCCCCTCTTCCTTTGCAATGTATGTGGCTCTTAATATGTGGGGGGCCAGAGAGGAGCATCTAGTAGCTATATCCACTGATCATTCAATGAACCTGCAGGAGACCTGGAGGAGATCTGGTCAGCTAGCCAAGGAGAGACTCTGCCCATGATTTTTTTGTAAGACCCTATCTAAATCTTCTTCCTGATGCACGTCAACCACACCTGCTCTAGGAGGGAAGTGACGTTGGGCCTTGTAACTCAATGTCCTGCAGCATGGACACCACCTGGGAGCTCATGAGAAATGTAGCATCTTGGGTCATACCCTAGACTTACTGAATACTTCCCCAGGTGATTAAAATATGGCCGCCCCCAAGATGGTAGAAGCTAGTTCCAGTACAAGGCTTCCATATGGAAGTGGTTCTCAAACTTGAGCTTACATCAAAATCACTTGGAGGGTGTTATGGTTGGGATGTGAGGTGTCCTCAAAAGCTCACATGTGAGATGGTGCAAGAAGGTTCAGAGGAGACATGACTGGGTTGTGAGAGCCTTAACCCAACCAGTAAATGAACCCCTGATGGGATTAACTGGGTGGTGGCTGGAGGCAGGTGGGTGTGGCTGGAGGAGGGGGCATTGGTGGCGTGGCTTTGGGGTCTCTATTTGTCTCTGGAGAGTGGGGTCTCCCTCTGCTTCCTGGTCACCATGTGAGCTGCTTCCCTCCACCACACTCTTCCTCCATGATGTCCTGCCTCCCCTCGAGCCCTGAGGAGTGGAGCCTGTTGTCTATGGACTGAGACCTCTGAAACCCTGAGCCCCCAAATGAATTCTTCCTCCTCTACAGTTGTTCTGGTGGGGTCTTTTAGTCACAGCAGAAAAACAAACAACAACAACAAAACTGACTAACACAGAGAGCTTATTAAAAAACAGTCAGAAGCTTCCCCTCCCTGTTCGGGTTTTGGATTCTGTAGGTTTGCCGTGGTACCCAGTGGTCTGTATTTTTTAACAAGCCTCCAGGTAGCTGAGGGTGCCATTTTGTGACTCTTTGCTCTAGTCAAAGAAATTGAGCAACTATTAGACTAAGCCAGTTGATTTTCTAATAGATCTTCTCAGAGCCTTGAAGTTGCTAACACTTGGTTTCTCAAACTCTTTGGCCTACTGAAACCACTGCTGAAAAATTATCACTATAAATGAATGTTCCACTAAATGAACTTTGGAAACCACTGCTCTACAAACAACAGGGTCTGGCAAATGTGACTTTAAAAAAAAAAAGAAAAGAAAGAAAGAAAGAAAAGCTGAGTGTAATAAGATGACCTAGTTGGGGGGCGGGGGAGAGGGACTGGGTTTGGGTAGCTGTCATGTCACACAGCTGTTGTGTCTTTTAGCAAATGAATAGCACATTTCTCTAAGGGATTTGTACAGATTGAAAATAAATTCTATGTTATTGAGATTCACAGAACATAGGCCAGGAAAAGGGACAAAAATGTATCTGCAACGACATTTGAATTGCTGTTTCATCCCCCTTATTGAAATACAAGCCAAGAATAAAACATTGATTAAATAGAGAGCACTGACATTTTACTCCTATGGTGCTGGATACCAGCCCAGACAAAGAGCCGGTTAAATGCGAAAGACAAAGAGTCCTTTTGTGAGGTAATAAGCTCATCTGGGAGAAATATTAAGAGAAGTCTCAAAGGATAGAGTCCACCAGCGTCTTTACCTCCAATACTCACCAAGAGACAGTGGGTCAAATCAACTCAAAATATATAGATAGGGGAAAGAGGTAGAAGGAATTCATTACAAGGTGGATGGGGATTCACGTAAGATTCATCTTTTTCTGTTTGGTGTGGGGCCACATGCCTGTAAGTCCAGCGGCTCTAGAGGCTGAGGCAGGAGGATTGAAAGTTGGAGGCCAGCCTCGGCAACTTAGCAAGGCCCAAACAACTTAGCAAGATCCTGATTCACATTAAAAGCTAAAAGGGGCTGGGGATGTGGCTCAGTGGTTAAGTATTCCTGTGTTCAATCCCCAGGTATATATAAAAAAATTTTAACTTCAACTCTTGGCCCCAGTGGAGACAATTCATACTAAAAAATGAAAATCGAAATGACCAGTGAGATTTGAGCAAGGAAATACATTCTTCTAATGAAACAAAATACAAAATGTCTATTTTATCACATTCTCTGTGGGTAGGAGATACAGGGATGGACAAGATGAATGTTTTGTCTACCCTCTACTGTTATAAGAAGTGCACGTTTAAAAATAATACGAATAAATCACTTAAGTGTATGGTTGGAGATAACGAGGCCAGGAGACGGGAACAAGGTTTGGGTGGACTGGTTTTAGAAAACATTCTTAGGAAAAGCTGCTCGGATGATTTATTTGAGCTGAGAAGGAAGGAGAAGGAAAAAAAGTGAGACATGTAATGTCTGGGGAGAAGGAAAGTTCTAGAAATTCAGAACAGTGTGTGAAAGAAATGGGGATGTTTATGGAACTGCAAGGAGACCATGTTTCCTGAATACATGTGTAAGAGACCACGCTGCGTCACGTGTCTGCACGCAGGGTGTGTGCTCTATGAGTTGGGTTGGGAGTTGGGGTGGGGCAGGGGTGCTCAAGGATCTTGGATACCATGTTGACGTGGTTCAAAAACTTGAGCTTACGTCAAAGTCACTTGGAGAGTGTTACGGTTTGAGGTGTCCCCCAAAAGCTCATGGGTGGGACAAGGCAAGAAGGTTTAGAGGAGAAATGATTGGGCCAGACTTGGCTGGCCTCCTGCGTTGGGCCATTTCCTTCTCCAGGATTCATTATCCCAATCCCCAAATGCTACATGGTCATTTCTGCCATGTTAATAAAGGACCAGTGAGCATTGGGCTGTGTCAGGTATCACAGGGAGCATCATGTGTACTAACTCTTGGTCTTGCTAGAAGATTCTTTGATGTCCCCTGACATTCTTGCTAATAGTTCCATTTTGCACAAACAGCTTTTACAATTTCAGGTTGCTCAACAACTTTAGGTCCTTCCCTGGGCTATCACATCTCTTCATAGCGGAGCTACAAGGAAAGAGGAGAGGGGCATTAGATCCACGCTGGGGAACAGGGAGTCTATGATGAGCCAAGTTAGTTCTCCCTGTTGTGTACTATTGCAAAAGGATTTCAGATGAATGGATATTTTAGGTAGATTTTGAACTTGAAGAGATCATTGGTTGAAGTGTTTGTGAAGGTATCAAGCCTTCTTAATATAAGATTTTAAAAATAAATATTCAGAGGATAGAAATAGACCTAAGTATTATTTGGAAGCATATTTAAGGAAGTGAGCCAGGTGCTATATGGCACATGCCTGTCATCCCAGCGACTTGGGAGGCTGAGGCAGAAGGTTCCCAAGTTCAAAGCCAGCCTCAGTAACTTAGTGAGGCCCTAAGCAACTCAGTGAGACCCTGTCTCTAAATAAAAAAAATAAAAAGGGCTGGGGATGTGGCTCAGTGGTTGAGCACACCTGGGTTCAATCCACGGTACAAAGGAAAGAGGGGAGGAAGAGAGAGTGGAGAAGACTGTTCTTAAATTATTTATTGTAACTAGAATGTAATTAAAAAGCATGCAGAGGGCCTGGACACACACCTATAATCCCAATGGCTCAGGAGGCTGAGGCAGGAGGATTGAGAGTTCAGAGCCAGCCTCAGTAAAAGTGAGGTCCTAAGCAACTCAGTGAGACCCTGTCTCTAAATAAAATACAAAATAGGGCTGGGAATATGGCTCAGGGGTTGAGTGCCCCTGAGTTCAATCCCCTGCCCCCCCCCCCCACAAAAAAAAGAAAAACATTAAGAGGGATCCCTCAGAGTGTCCCTTCCTGAAAGACGAGGCGGGCAAGTGAGTTTAAGGACAGCAAGACAGCCTAGACTGGTAGGAAAAAATGCACTCATCTTTCCTCTTGTGATGTCCAAGTGCTGTGAATCTGAATGTGCGCCTTCGAGGAGTCGAAATCCCTGAAATAGGCGGGCCCCCACTCTGGCAGCCAAGAGAGGCCACGGGACAGGAGGACTCCCCAGTCGGTCCTCTATCTGCTTTGAGCTTCTCAGTGCAGGGAGTTAATGAAGGCCGGCTGAAGCTCTGGGAGGACCAGGATGGCTTGATTGCGTAATTGTACCCACACGAATCTGGCCTGTGTTGTGGAGGAATTATCTCCTCATTAAAAACAAATCTTAATAGGCCTAATTTGAAGGCTGTTTTTGTCTGTAACTTGATCAAGAGGGTAATGAGTAGGAGCCAGGCTAAGCAGAGGGAAAGTCCCAAAAATGTTGGACAGGGGAGGTGACAGACCCCCTGGGAGGGGCTTTGGTATGCTAATGAGCTCACTTTCAAGAAAAAAAAAAAAAAAAAAACCCGTGGTGGATGGACCTGCTTCAGTTTGGTTTCTTGACAGTGTTCTGAGGGTCTGCAGGGAACCAAAGTCTTCCTGAGAGGATTCAGTTTCAGAGACACACAATTGCTCTTTTTAGAGCCTCAGTCATAAAATGAGGATAATAATGTTTATAATTATTACAGCAGGGTGGTTAGAAGATTGCATGAGTTAGGACACGCACAGCGCTTGCAATAGTGTCTGGGTGTCTGATCAAGCACATGGTTAATGATAGCACTTACTCTTAGGGTTAGCTCTTATTATTGTTTTGTGATTTTTTTTTTTTTTTGGTACTGGGGATTGAACTCAGGGGCCCTTAACCACTGAGCCCCATCCCCATCCCTTTTTATATTTTATTTAGAGACAGAGTCTCACTGAGTTGCTTAGGGCCTCACTAAGTTGCTGAGGCTGGCTTTGAACTCCCAATCCTCCTGTATCAGCCTCCAGAGCCCCTGGGATGACAGGTGTGTTGTAATTCACCATACCCTGCTTGTGATTATTTTTTACTACCTTCTTTTTTTTTCTACTCTCCATGAGCAAGAATAGTTGTCACAGATTCATGGAATTTTGGAACTGGAAGAACCTTTAGAGTATTCTTTCCTGCACTCTGTTCCATGAATATCCCCATTAGTTATTTGTTGTATATTAAAATAAATTGATTTTTCAATCAACAAGTTTTGGGGAGGGGTAGGTTCAATATTATCAACACTGTTTTCACTGTGGGATCTTTTCAGAGCCTTTAGGGTGCTGGCAATCTGAACCTCCGGTCATGAATTTGACCACAGAACCCATGTGTCAGAGAATGTATCACAACCCTTTAGGAACATTGGTTCTTGCAGAAAACTCTGGATGGGAACTTGGAGATGCCCAAAGAGGAAACAACTTCTCCTTGTTGGAAAAAGTATAAACAGCAGCCATACCCCAGAGAAAAAACCCCAACATGGCGCCTAAGGACCTCTTCTTCCTACCTTCTTCTTTTCTGCAGTGGCGCGAAAAGTTCCCCTGTGAACTCTCCCGCTGGCGCCAATTTCAAATCTCGCTGGCGGGGAACCTTAGCTCCAATGAGAACTAATTCCTGGGCTCCGGAGCTGCTATCTGGAAGAACTTGCCAATAAACGGGTTGCCTGCCATTTATCTAAGCCCTACCATCTCCCCCTTAGTTCTATATAAGCACATAGCTTTTTGCAATAAAATTGGAATTCTCCCAGCGAAGTGTCTTTGCGTGGGGAATTCTTTCACTCCTAGGCCCCTAGTTGGTCAGGGGCAGAGTCCTGAGCCCAGCCTGGGACTGCTGGTGCCTCTCCAGGAGGCTTTGCACTAAGCATGCCACTCGCCCTGACATGGATTTCTGCAGGAGAAGACCTTGGGCAAGATAAGCAGCAAAACCACCTACTGAGGACATGCCCTGGGTGTTAAGTGCCTTCTTCTGCCCTGTGATCTCTGGCAAGTTGTTGCAGTCTCCTGGGCCGGTTTGTTCTCCTCTGTAAATAAGGATGATTGCATTTGCCTTCTGGTGGTGTTGAGAATTTAAATGAAACGTGCATGCAAAGCACATACGTTAATTATAAATCACCTATCATTGTCCTGGTCTGTGGTTGGTGCTTAAAATATGTTGACAGCTATTGGTAAACAGTGTTTTAAGAGGGGGGAGGAGCAAATCCAGCAGTAGGTAAAGGAAGTCTGATCACAATCGCTTTGGGCTGACAACTTCCTTTCAAAGGAACTCCAAAAAGTAAGTCAGTAGCTCAAAAAACCAACAACCCTGGCTGGGGTTGGGGCTCAGTGGTGCACTTGCCTGGCATGTGGGAGGCACTGGGTTGGATCCTCAGCACCACATAAAAATAAATAAAGATATTGTGTCCATATACAACTAAAACAAAAACAAACAAACAAACAAAAACCAACAACAACCAAGAACCCGATTTAAAAATGGGAAAATGGACTCTCCTATGGTCATATATGAACACACGACCAGTGAAACTCCATATCATGCACAGTCTCAAGAATGGGAAGTCATACACCATGCATGTATAGTATGTCAAAATACACTCTACTGTCCTGGGTTTCTAAAAACAACACATTTTTAAAAAGGGCAATAGGTCTTAGTAGACATTTGTCAAAAAAAAAAAAAAAAGATTAACAAATGGCCAACAGTTACTAGAAAAATGTTCCAGCAGAGAAATGCAAATCAAAACCAAAAAAAAAAAAAAAGCCCCTCCCTCCAGTAAGAAGGGTCCTTGCCCAAAGATAGCAGTGAGTGCTGGAGAGGATGTAGAGAAAAGGGAACCCTTGTACACTGGTGGTGGGAATGTAAATTAGCACAGCCATTAGGGAAAACAGGGTGGAGCCTCCTCTAAAAACAGAACTATCCTATTGTCTGGCAACCCCCCTCCTGGGTGCACCTACAAAGGAACTGAAGTCAGTATATTGAAGGGACAGCTGCATTTCCACATTCCCTGTAGCACTACTCACAACCGCTAAAATGGAAACGACCAAATGTCCATCGAGTAATGACTGGATAAAGAAAATGTGGTCAACATGCTCCATGGAGTGCTGTCTGGCCACAGGAAAGAAGGAAATCCCGCCATTTGCAACAACAGGGATGAGACTGGAGATTGTTAAGTGAAATAAACCAGTGCAGAAAGACCAGCTCTTCCTGATCACCCGCGAGTGGAACCTACAGAAGGTGATGTCATAGAAATTGAAAGTAGGTGGGTGGCTACCAGCCGCTGGGGAAAGGGAGGAGGAGAGGTTGATTCATGGATGCTGAGCAACAAGAGAAAGAAGGTCCGGTGACTGTAGATAGCAGTAATGTACTGTACATTTCAGAAGGCTAGAAGAAGAGGTTTTGAAACTTTACTCCATAAAGAAATGATACATGTTTGAGGAGATAGATATATTTTATGTGATTTATTTTTTTGGGGGGGTGTCATGGGATTGAATCCAGGGGTGCTTAACCACTGAGCCACATCCCCAGCCCCTTTTTACATTTTATTTAGAGACAGGGTCTCACTGAGTTGCTTACAGCTTCTCTGAGTTGTTGAGGCTGGCTTTGAACTTGTGAACCTTCTGCCTCAGCCTCCTGAGCTATAGGGGTGTGTCACCATGCCTGGCTTTAATCTAATTTAAACATTTAATGTTGAAACGTATGTATGTGTATTGAAATATAAGTTACCCCATTAATATGTATAATTCTTATGTTTCTAGGTATCAGTTAAAATAAATTTATTTTTAAAAAATGAAAAAAAAAAAAAAAGACTTGGTCAGCAGACAGATCTGGAATGTTCCACGGTGAGCAATGCTAGGAAACTCTCTGAACTGTTGAGCCATCCCTGAGACAAATCACCATCTTCCCCTTTATATCAGTTTTGCCAAGAAATTAAAAAAGAAAGACAGACAGATACTATTACTGTCAGCATAGTAGATTGTGGCCTCGTCTTGATGTCTTTGAATTCTACTCCAGCAATTTCTGAGACAGAAAGGATCAAAAGGCTCTTTTAACCAGTGCTTGTCAATCAGGCTGAGAGTGCCAGAGTGGGCCACGGATCCAAGGCCATCTGTTCATTGTCTATAGCTGGTCTTTCAGGAGGTGCTAACAGTCAGCTTTTGGAAATTTTCAGAGCAGTTTGAAGAGTAATTTTATATATGTTGAAGTCAAATGATATTTTTTTTTAAATGGGGCTTGTCTTTGTATACCTAGACATCATTTCTATTTTTTCATAGTAATGGATTCTTATTGTGTTTTACAAAAGCATCAGTCCAGGTCAGATGGAAAATCAAAACAAAATAAGAATAAAACCAAACTTGTCCTTTAGTATAGATAGTTAGAGAATGGGTTGAGAAAAATGGTTCTTAAAAGCATGTTCCTGGACCAACAGCAGCATTATCACCCAGGAAATTGCGAGAAGTGAAATTCTCAGGCCTCATTGGACATTTACTGCGTCAGGAATTCTTGGGTAAGACCCTCAGCCTGTATTGTACCAGGCTCTTCTGAAATCTTATTTCAGAAGAAGGGAGACCATGTCCTGGATAATTTCCCCATCTTCCAACTTTAGCAGAACAAGAGTAAGGGTCGATTAACTGAACTCTAGAGAGGGCGAAGGGGAAAAGGGGAGGGGAGGGAGGAGAAGGGAGGGGGCACAGGGGTAGAAAAGACGGTGGAATGCGATGGACATCATTACCCAAGTACATATATGAAGATACAAAGGATGTGACTCTACTTTCTGTACAACCAGAGATATGAAAAATGGTGCTCTGTATATGTAACATGAATTGTGATGCATTTTGCTGTCTTGTATAACAAATCAAAATTTTTTAAAAAGGGTCATATTGCAGACTCTGGTATGCAAAAATGTTAATACCACTTCCCTAAAATCAAATTTATCTAGAATGACCATTGATTCAAGTGAGTAGTAATTTCAGTCTAAGTTTGCATTAGGTCGAGGTTCTCTTGAGGCATGTCCTCAGGAGAATTCACCTTCAAGAGAATAAATCAGTCCATACCTCATGCAGGAGGAGAACACGGGCCTACTTCCCTTCTTAGGAATGGAAAACTCCGGAGCAAAGCCCGATTCCTAGGAACTGTCCTGTCTCATCATCAATAGTGTTGATGGATGCCAATAAGTAAACCTCAGTGCCAGTCTTGAAGCCAAACCAATATTTCTGAGGCCCGAGGCCCACCATGAAGAGCCTGGGTTATTATATATACCCCACCCTCTTTAGCAGCTTTCTGTTGAGATCTTTTAAATTCTCTTTGAAGGTTTCAGAATCCAAATCTTGTTTCTTCCTCATCTTCATGGATTCCCTCACCCATGGTGGGTTGAATTTTCTTGGTATTCTCTCCTGGAATTGGAACCCTCAAGCAGAAAAAGGGTGGGTGGTAGTGCATTTCGTAAATCCATTCTCATGCCTTTGGCCTGGAATCAAATCTCTAATTGAAAAATTAGTCTCTGAGGGGCCCTAATTACCTCTTCAGATTGATGCCTTGTGCAAAATTTTGTTATTTCCCAGCCTCCGAATTCCAACAGGTTCCTTTTTATCTCCAGTTTGTAGTCAAGGATGTCTATACTTCTGGGCTCTGAGCAACTCTGCATACATGGTGATATTTTCTGTCTCTCTCTCTCTCTTTTTTTTCTTTTTGGTACCAGAGATTGAATCCAGGGGCACTTAACCTCTGAGCCACTTTCCCAGTCCCTTTTTAAAGATTTTTTATTTAGAGACAGTCTCACTGAGTTGCTTAAGGTCTTGCTAAATTATTGAGGCGGGCTTTGAACTTGAGATCTTCCGGCCTCAGCCTCCTGAGCTGCTGGGATGACAAGCGTGTGCCAGATAAATATTTTCTTAAAAGTGATAAAATATGCAGCTTTAAAATAATTGATGGTACATTCTCCAAATGCCCAGTACCTTATCCAGTGAATTATGTTCAGTGTTTTTCAGTATATCAGAGACCCAATTATATGTTTTTTTGTACTGCACATTCACAGGGCCGCGAAGTTTTCGATACATAAATTTGATGGACTCCTGTTTCTGTTCCCTAGTGGAATTACTATTCCATGATCTGAATCTCCACCTTTTGTTTCAGAATTAAATATTCCCAGAAGATCTAAGCTTTTGAAGGAAGATAGGTCTGACTTTCCTCCCATTCCTATTTACTTCTCTAACAAATGTTTCTAGAAGAAATAGGCAAAAGAGGAATCTTACCAAATCAAATGTTAGGTCACATTAATTATGTAGGAATAATATATTATGCAGTTTGGATATCAAATTCATTCCTGCCTTCCTCTTACTTTTATAATTGAATACACTTTCCCCCTTACTTTCGTTGCTTAGCTTTTAAAAAGTATACAGTTACTTACGATTCCACTCAATGACACATATTGTGAATATCTGGGTTCATTTTTTCCCCTAATCTCAAAGAAAGATGTAATTTTGGAAACATCACCTTTTATTATATATCCACATGGATTTTTACTTGTATGCTTACGAATTTTTTCTTGTCTATTTATAAAGTAATGCATGCTTGTTATGACAAATTCAAACCAAATGAACTGTATAAAGGAAAGAACTCGACTGCATTTTGGTGCCAAATCTTTGGACCCAATCACCCAAAGATCGGGCAAATTGGCATGACTGCTCTAACTTTGTTAGTGAGATTTTTTTTTTCTTCTTGCCAAATTACTGGCAGAACAGGCACTCCCTGAGAGCTCTTGGGTCAGTGTGGAGGGACTCCTTACAAAATTCAAACTAACATTTAAAATATACGTTATTTTGCAATCGCTCCTCCCAGGAAGTAGTGCCAAGACTCAACCCTCTTCCTTTGACAGCATGAATTGCAACAGGGTAGCCTGGTTCGTTGAGTGTGAGATTTAAATTTTTAAGTTTTAATGCTTTTTAAAATGCTCTGGACAATTAAAAAAACTGGGAGTGTAAAGTGAGGGGAAAGGGTGTGTGGATCTTCTCACAGCAGACAGAAAAGTCCCATGTCACTCAGTATGATTCTCTTACACCAATGACCAGATGAATCTTGGCCACACAACTTAAATCAAGGAAATACAAACCCTGTAGATCTTGGTTTCTGGAAGCTTGTCGTTTGCCTGGTCCTTCATTTTACACAAATCAGGCAGAGCCCCAGTGGTCACAAAGTGGAACTTTGTCCAGCAAGCTCTTCATTTCACTCAAACCAGAATCTATTAACTCTTCCCTCCTGAGCAGAGGAAGATAATGGATTTGGAAGATTGGCAACCAGGACTACAGAAAATTTTTATTTCTGACTGGACCCTGACAAGACACCCCACTTGTTTTAGAAATTGAGGGGAAAGAAGGCTAAAAATATAAAGACCAAGTAAGAGGAATGGTCCGCCCGAGTGACTGTATCGTGCATGTTTAGCCCCCAAGGGCAGATATGTGGCATGCTTCATTTCACCCCTCTCCTGCCCTTGACAGACATCACTAATCAATCAGGAACCATTTCCCACTGAGGATGGATGCAGCCTCCATCTGTCTTGATACAGCCCTGTGGGTAGCTGCTCCCAACCCACCTAGATTGGCTTATGAGATTGATTTACTGAGCACACTATTTATTCAACATTTATTGAACATCTGAACTGTGCCAGGCCTATGAAAGGCAATCCAGGAACAAGAAACTTCTATTCTTATGAAAATGCAACCTTTTATTGCCCTTTTAGCCCTGCACATTTGTTTGGCGTGCAGTAGGTGCTCAATAAATTCTTTTCGTTGTTGTCACATTGCACTGAGTTGGCTGGGGAAGAGCGTTCTGGTGTCAGCCGACCCAGCTGAGAAGGGCGGCCATGGTTCTGGAGAACATTTGTTCCACCTCAGTTCACTTCCTGCTTGAGGTCTATTAAAAACACACTGACCCCCAAGATCAGCTCTCAGCTCGATGTGTTTTGAGGGGCAGGGGCAGGGAGCCAAGAAAAGAATCCTACACGGGACCCCTCCTTGCCCCTTGATGCTGACCTCTGAATGTCTTTCAGATTTGTTGATTGGATTTTTTTTTTTTTTTTTTTGCTAAAACACAGTATCAGATTCCATCCTCAAAGGAAATAATTTAAGCGGCAGCACGCGAGGACAAATGGGTGACATTGTGTTCTTGCTGACATCTTGTGTGCAGCTGTGAACAGCTGTGTCAGTGCCAGTTCAGCTGCAATAGCGTTGGCAGGAGGGAGATGAAGGGCGATTCATTCACAGGGCGCCCTTCACAGGGTCGCACAGGTGTGTCCCAAGGATTGATTTTCTGCTCTCTCTCTCCTAAAACTGACACAGAGGCGAGGGGACCGGGTAATAGGATGCTCTTGAAATTACAGAGCTTCTGTGCCCGAGGAGCAGCGATTCTGGAACATGGGCACTTGGCGTTCGCAGACAAATAGGAAATACAGAAAAGCACTCCTCACTTGACCAAGAGGATCAACATCTGACCCCCTCCAGGGAGGGAGTCTCTGCCCAGGTGTTCACTCCTCAGGAATGAGCCTCCGTTTCCTCCCTTCTTTGGCAGGGGCAGGCACCAAGTGTGCCCAAGGGAGAGCCTCGTGCAGAGAGATCAACTTTATCACACTCATTTGCCCTTTTACTGCTCTGGCTGCTGACCATAAGCGGTCACTCATTTCGTGGACAATAATGGGCTCAGCTACTCACCGCTGCTACAGGGGACAAAATGAAATGAATGGAGGGCATCTAATAAACACAGCTGGAAATGGCATGTGGATGCTGGTCTCTCTTTTTTTTTTTTTTTTGTATTAGGTATTGAACCCAGGGGCGCTAACCACTGAACTACATTCCAACCCCCCTGCCTCCTTTTTTTAAAATTTAGAGACAGGATCTCCCTGAGTTGCATAGGGCCTCGCTAAGTTGCTGAGACTGGCTTTGAACTCACGATCCTCCTGCCTCAGCCTCCTGAGCTGTTGGGATGACAGGCGGGCATCATGGTGCCTGGTTTCCCTGTGCAGATGGAAGACACAGGAAAGCTGTTCAATAAAGCCAGTCCTGCCCACCCAGGGGCTCCCAGAGAGTCACAGGTCACAGTGAAAGCAGCATGCGTAGTGCAACCAGAAACTCCCTCGTGGCTGCGGGAAGGCAGAGGAGCCCTGAGCCCAGATGGGGAGTCTTTCTGGTTGGAGGTGATGATACCTGAGCTGAAATCTTACAGGATGAGTAAAAGTGAGTTGGAAAATGGCCCAAGGCCAGGATGGGCATCCCTGGAGGAGCAAAGCCTCAGAGAAACGATGCACTAATTCCCAGCTTCTCTCAGGAGAAGGGCGAATGGATACAAAGTGGCAAGAGTGATACTCAATTATTGAAAATAATTAATAATGATTATTATTGCATTGGGATAATTTTAATAAATATCACATTTTTAATAACTGACATCAGTTGGATGCAATGAATCATTTCAAATGTTAGTGGCATAAAATGATACTTTACTGAGGCTGGGGATGTGGCTCAAGCGGTAGCGTGCTTGCCTGGCATGTGTGGGGTGCTGGGTTCGATCCTCAGCACCACAAACAAAGATGTTGTGTCCACCGAAAACTAAAAAATAAATATTAAAAAATTATCTCTCTCTCTAAAAAAATGATACTTTACTATGCTCTTAAAGTCTATGCATCAGGATTTCTTTTTCTTTCTTATTTATTTATTTATTTATTTTGGTACTGGGGATTGAACCCAGGGGTGCTTAACCACTGAGCAATACCCCCAGCCCCTTTTAATATTTTATTTAGAGACAGGGGCTCACTGAGTTGCTGAGGCTGGCCTTGAACTTATGATCCTTCTGCCTCAGCCTCCGGAGCTGCTGGGATGACAGGTGGGGGCCAGATCAGGAGTTCTGACAGAGCAGAAGTGGGGTGGCTGAGTCAGCTTTCTGATGGCTACGACCCCACTGGAAGTGAGCTGGCTATCAGGGACACACAACTGTGGTTAGAGGGTTACTGCCAAGAGGCATGACTGTAGACTGGACCTGGGGAGGACTTCTGGCCAGAGCTCCTCCAGGTACCCTGCGCAGCATGGTGCCCTCTAGGAAGTGGGGCATCTTCCACAGTGGATCAGTGTCCTGGCAAACAAGCAGGAGCTAATGTCTTCTTGACCTTTCCTTCAAAGACACAAAGTGTCACCTTTATCATTCTCAGTGTTAAGAAAGTCACAACTTGTCCAGATTCAAGGAAAGGGGACACAGCTTCATCTTTTAATGGGAAGACTACTGAAGAGCTTATAGGCTAGCTTGTGAAATCATCCTGTGTCATAAATATCAATTGAGTGATTCCTGTGCTGGGCCCCGTGTTAAATGCTTATCCGAGGACTGTCTGATGGACATGCCACTATCACACAGTTCACTGATGAGGAACCACAGGCTTGGGGAGGATAGGTAACTTGTCCAATGTCACCAGTAAGGTCAACCTGGGAATTCACCCAAAATCTGTAGGGTTTATGAGCTTAATCTTAAGCTGTATCACCTTGATAATCATCGTAACTCAGCTCCGACCTCCTGGTCCAATGTGTATGTCACCATACATGCTTATGAAAAATCTGGATGCTGTGGTGCCCACCTGTCATCCAAGCCTCTCAGGAGGCTGAGGCAGGAGGATCGATAATCCAAAGCCAGCCTCAGCAACTTAGTAAGGTCCTAAGCAACTCAGTGAGACCCTGTCTCTAAATAAAATGCAACAGGGCTGGAGATGTGGCTCAGTGGTTAAGTGTCCCTGGGTTCAATCCCTGATAGCCCCCCAAATAAGTAATTGAATAAATAAATTTGCTTATAAAAAGAAAGTCTCAGCAACTCCATACCTAAGGGGACCCAAATGCTAAATGAGAATTTGGGGCAGGGCAACCTCATTTCCACAACTATCATACTTTCTATTGCTCTTGTTGGAAATGAAGTCCTTAGGAACCAGTGGCCACATGGGCTTTGGGCCTGACATTGACATGTCTCAAACCATTGCTTAAATACATCTTTTTTGGTGGCCTCAACCCTAGAGGCCTTGTGCCTGAATCCTGAAATGAGGGACAATATGATTTGAAAACATCTTCTGAGTCAAAATTCTCCCAGATGGGGGAAGAAAACACAAGTTGGGAACATTCATTCTTGAGTATGTGGAAACATGTCTTTTGACTGTGCTTTACAACTTATGCCACTTAGAAGATGAATTGGTGGCATGTTAACACAAGTTAATTTTGTTTTTATTCATTCACTTACCCAACCAATGGACATTGAGCATCTACAATGTGCAATCAACAATCTGGCTTGTGAATATGCTCTGGTGAACAAGACAGAAATGTTCTCTCCCCTCACAGACCTTATTCTCTACTGTGAGAAACACAGAGAAAGTAAGTAGTAAGTCTACAAATATGTAATTGATAATTTATAGAAGTGTTGTAAAGAAAATCAAAGCAAGCCCCAGTGGTGCACACCTATCATTCCAGAGACTTGGGAGGCTGAGGTAAGTGGGTTGCAAAGTTCAAGGCCAGCCTCAGCAACTTAGGGAGGCCCTAAGCAACTCAGTAAGACCCTGTCTTAAAATAAAAAAATAAAAAGGGCTGGGGATGGGGCTTAGTTGTAAAGCACCCCTGGGTTCAATCTCTGGTACCAAAAAAAAAAAAAAAAAAAAGCCTAAGGTAATAAGATAACAATGAGGCAGAAGGATGAGGCTGGAGGTCTAGTTTATATACATGCTCCTGGAATTAGACCTTTCTAGAAGCATTAATAATGGAGCTGAAGTCCAGTGGAAGATAGGAAAAGAAAGGCCACCATCCTGCTTATCTTTATTCTGACTTATTCTTTGCTCCCAAACCCTGTCCCTAAGGGACTCAAGATCATTATCGTATTAACACAAGAATAACCTAGGTTGGGTGTGATGGCACACGCCTGTCATCCCTGTGGCTCAGGAGGCTGAGGCAGGAGGATCATGAGATCAAAGCCAGCCTCAGCAACTTAGTGAGGCCCTAAGCAACTCAGCAACACCCTGTCTCTAAATAAAATATAAAAAAGAGCTGAGGATGTGGATCTCAGTGGTTAAGTGCCCTGGATTTACTTCCCAGTACCCCCCACAAAAGAATAACCTGATTCTCATTCCAGTAGTGCACCCAGAGTCTTTTCAGGCTGCACCTCTCCTCTGACACAGTGACCCTTGAGATTGAAGGACTCATTGTATTTCCCAGCAGCAGAGATGTGAGTCAGACCACCCATCAGCCTCAAGGGACCCACTCATTCGGATGTCAACCAAGCCCCTTGGACCCTCATGCAGGTGGGCTGCTCCACCTGCCTTCCAGAGCCACCTGAAGGAGCAGACATGGGCTAGAGCTTCAGGATGTTGGGAGACACTGAAAAATGTGCTTCCAAAAATCACACAGAAATTTTACCTTTCAAAATCCAACCATGTACATATTTACTAAGATATTGATATGTATGGGATTTGGGGTAGGAGAGTTTGCTAATAATGATCATTTAATTTATTTGTTACTGTCTAGATACTAATTGATCTAGGGCAGGGGTGGGGGGTCTTTAAAATTTGAACTCCCAACGTCTGAGGCAGTTGATACATGGAAACTGAGCAGGATTTGGTTGGGGACATTTAAGCCATCTGTGGGATATCTCAACATGGAATCATTATATGAGACCATTCTTTGGAAATTGCTTCAGGCCAGTGCTGTGTGTATAGAGAGATAATAAAGGAAGTACTTGTATGTCAGGTGAGACACACCCTGTCCAGCAGATTAGCCGCAAGATGCACATGGCTATTTAAAATGGTTTAAAAATAAAGGGAAAATAATTCCTCAGCTGCACTAGGTGCATTTCAAGTATTCAGTAGGACATTTCCACCATCATAGAGAATTCCATCAGACAGTGCCAGAGACTGTAGGTCAGAAGTTCTCAACAGTGGCCCTCTGGACATTTGGGGCTGGGTGACTGCGTGTTGGGGTGTGTGTTCAGCTGCTTCTGTGCAAGGTGGGATGCTTAGCAGCCAGGACCTCTAGGAACCAGCAGTGTCCTCCCCCAGCTGTGGCAATCCGAAGTGTCTCTAGACTGTGCCAGATGTCCCCTGGGAAGAGAGAGCAAAACCATCCTAGCCAGAACCACTCTCTTAGACTAGGCCTAGAATGTCTGGTCTGAGTGGAAACTCGGGGTGAATCACTTTAAATACTTTGAACTTAACTCTCCTCATTTTCTATAGAAAAAAAATAGAATACAATTTCATGGGTTTTGGTGAGGGCTAACTATAATGGGTAAATAAATTGATAGATAATAAAAACACATTAAAGAATATTCTACCCTTAACTGAGGGATGTTTAGACGAGCTGATGTGGTAGCCAGAGGTCTGGAGACCCATGTTCTGCCCTTCCACTGTGCTACCCATGAACATGGGCTTCCACATTTGCATAACTAGAAGGCTGGAGACAATGACAGATTTGATTGATTGGTTTAGACAACAAATAACCCTTGAGATGGAAATTCTTTTTAAAATAGACAAACGGGACCCTGACTGAATACATAAAAAAAAAAGTGCTTCTGCTTCATTGCCTCTCCACGCTGACGGGATGCCCCCAAACATTGACACCAATTTTAGTGAAATTGATTAAAACACATTAATGGGCAACTGTCAGGAAGTTAATTGAAGTTTCAACTTCAACTCTCTCAATAAATATTTGACCTATCTGTGTATCAGAACAGACTACCATGTGAGTAAGATGGAAAGATAACCAGACGAATATTTTCCACGTTTGCATCTATACATGCCTTGGAAAAAAAACAAACATAGATGTTCTGGTTTTATAGGACTTATAGGGGAAGCTATAATTAGCTTATTCTTATATGGACATGAGATTCTCCATGGATATAGAAGTGATTTGAGTATAACTTCATGAACATAAAGGTATCATTAGATTAGGCAACATAAATTGACATTTGACCATGTTTTCCTATTAAAAGGGAAGTTCCATAAGATTTAAAACTAATGCTTTGAAGAGAAGGAATAAAAATGGACTACAGTCAGTCATGTGTTGCTTAACTTAACCCATTTTCTTAAAACGGATGACACTCTGAACAAAAAAGCATCATTCGGGCCAGGTACCATGGTACACACCTGTAATCCCAGCAGCTCAGAAGGCTGAGACAGGAGGATCACAAGTTCAAAGGCAGCCTTGGCAACTTAGCAAGGCGCTAAGCAACTCAGGGAGACCCTGACTCTAAATAAAATACAAAATAGGGCTGAGGATGTGGCTCAGTGGTTGAGTGTCCCAAAATTCAATCCTAGTACCTACCCCCACCCCCACCCCCCAAAAGCATCATCTGGGCATTCAATTTTTGTGCAAATGTCATAGAATGTACTTACACAAACTAAGACAGCTCCAATGTCACTAGGCACTGTCATCTTTTGGGACCACTGTTATATATGTGGTCTTTAGATGACTGATTTGTCAATGTCTGGCGGCACTCAACTGTAATTCATTTCTTCAAAGTGTGCTTTGGTGATTGCTACCCGAAGTCACCTCTTTCTTACAAAGAAGGTTCGAGTTTATCAGCTCCATAACCACCTGACTATTTGTCATGCATTTACGATGGGTCAGGCCCCGGGCTCAGAATTAAGCATTACTTCATTGCACTTCACAATGGTACAAAGGAGCTGTGATTTCCTTCTATTTTGAAAACGAGTCAACCAGGATCAAGAGGGTTTGGATAACTCGCTTGTAAGGGGTGCAACCTACCCCTAGTCCTGCAAAACTGCAAAAACGTTTGCTCACCTTCCCTCCTCTAGCTGGGGTACGTAAGGAAGGTACTCCTCCTGCGGTATCAACCCACACCTAGCCTGCTCCACACCAGGACGTGTGCCCGCTGAGGGTGAACAGCATGGGACACGGTAGCTGTTGTCCAGGTACCACGCCCTGTTGGTTCATTCAACCAGATTAGTCGTTGTTCACACTCTTGCTCCATAAAATATGTTTATATTAATGTGATGCAATCAGTCAAAATAGCTGGGGGAAATTATCTTCTAGGTTTCTTGTTCATCACAGAAAAATTTTAACTGCCTTTTATTATAATTTTTTTAAAGGAAGCAAGTTCTACAGGAATCAATCAAACCAGTCTGACCCTAGTAGGTCCAAGACAAGAAAGAGATTCAAATGGTCTCAAAGAAATTACTGGCTAATTTAGAATTAGTAAAGGGAGAGACAATTCTGTATTAATAACATATCTTAATTAAAATATGAGTAAAAAAAGAAAGTCTTATTATCTTTTTGATATTTGATGGATGAATGAATCAATCAAACTAGAGGGTGGAAAGAATAAAATTATATTAACTGGGAAAAAATAGAATCATGTGGAGCCCTCACAGGGCCTATTTTGATGAACAGATAGGCCGTTTGAATATATCAGTTTCCTGTTTAGGTGTAGGTCAAGATACTGCTGTCCTAAAACACTGTTATTGCAAACTGGGGGACATTTAATGCCACACTTTTCTTAGCTACCTCTTTATAAAAATCACCAAGGGAAGTAGTTCCTCAGACTCTATATAAATAATTATAATTTCTGACTTGCTTTTTAAAATTTTGTTCTTTGTAGATATACGTGGAAGTAGAGTATATTTTGATATATTATACATACACACAGTATAACTTATTCTAATTAGGATCCCATTCTTGTGGTTATACATGGTGTGTATTCATATGTCTTTCCTATTCCCATCCCCCTCCCTTCTCTTCATTTCCCTTTGTTTAATCCAATAAACTTCTACCTGCCTTATTGTGAGTTAGCATCTGCATATCAGAGAAACCATTTGGTCTTTGGATTTTTGGGATTGGCTTATTTCACTTAGCATGATAGTCTCCAGTTCCATCTATTTACCAGCAAATGCCATAATTTCATTCTTCTTTCGTGGCTGAGTAATATTCCATTGTGTATATGTACTACATCTTCTTTATCCATTCATCTGTTGAAGGGTTGGTTCTGTAGCTTAGCTATTGTGAATTGAGCTGCTATAAGCCCACATCACGATAGTATGCTGATTTTAAGTTCTTTGGGTATAAATCAATGGGGTAGCTGGGGCAAATGGTGGTTCCATTCCTAGTTTTCTGAGGACTCTCTGTACTGCTTTCCAGAATGGTTGCATCCATCTGCAGTCCCACCAGCCATGTGTGAGTGTACCTTTTTTCCCCCACATTCTCGCCAACACTTATTGTTACTTGTGCTCTTGAAAATAAGTTTTGGATTGTTGAGAGTGGAATTCATGAAGTGTTATTATATAGTTACTATTGTTTAAATGTGTTTTGTCCCCAAAGGTTCAAGCCCTGGGGCTGGATTCTCCAGGTGGTGGAGCTTGAAGAGGTGGCTGAGTGGATTAGGCCATTGGGGTGCCATTCCTGGAGATTAGTGCTGGTCTTATGCAGTCAGTTCTCAAAAGAGTGGGTTGTTCTAAAGTGAGGCCATCTGTGGGCTTTGGCCCCTTCTTCCCCTACCATGTTTTGATATAGTCAAGGGGCCTTGCACCAGAGGCCAAACAGATAGGGCCAAAATGTGGGACTTAGAGCCTCCAAAACTGTGAGATACATAAATCTCTTCTTTATAAAGTATCTATCAGGTATTTGTTCTGAAAATTAAAAAAATGAACTATTAGGCAAAATTTTCTGAAATATCAACGTAAAAAGAGACAACCAAATATGATTGCTTCACTCGTTTGAACTTACATTTGTTCCATTAAATCTAGCATTCTTCTCTTACCAATAACACAGGAAACCAAATGAGAATGTGACAGGGTGGTATTTACTTTGGGATTGGTAGAGCATTCAGTCCTAGGTCTAATGTCTACCTAAAGTAAATTGCCATCGAAGTGATACCGAACAGGTGGACCAGTCGGCAAGTGATAGTGGAGGAAGAAAGAAAACTTGAAAATTGATTTGAACATATTAGGTACAGTTTTAATCAGCTTTTTCCCTGCTGTGACTAAAGACCTGACTTACAATTATAGAGGAGGAAGAGTTTATTTTTAGGGCTCAGAGTTTCACAGGTATCAGTCCATAGACAGCAGGCTCCATTCCTCGGGGCTGGAGGGGAGGCAGGACATCATGGAGGAAGAGTGTGGTAGAGGGAAGCAGCTCACATGGTGATCAGGAAGCAGAGAGAGACTCCACTCTCCAGAGACAAATAGAGACCCCAAAGCCACGCCCCCAATGCCCCCTCCTCCAGCCACACCCACCTGCCTCCAGCCACCACCCAGTTAATCCCATCAGGGGAATCAATTCACTGAGTGGGTTGAGGCTCTCACAACCCAGTCAAGTCTCCTCTGGACCTTCCTGCACTGTCTCACATGTGAGCTTTTGGGGACACCTCACATCTAAACCAGAACAAGTGACTCCAGATCTTAAGGGCTAAACACAGCAATCATGTTACCAGCTCACAGTTTCTGTGGGTCAGGAATCTGCAGCTAATGTAGCTGGATGGTTCTGACTCAGATCTCTCCTGAGACTTCAGTCAAGGCACAAACCGGGGGACAGTCATCCAAGGCGTGTGCGAGTTAGAAGGAGCCATTTCGTGGCGCGTTCGTGTGGCTCTTGGTCGGAGGCTTCAGTTACACACCATGAGAACATTTTCGTAGCCCTGGAAGCTAGCCTCCCTAAAAGTGTGTGGGACACGTACGAGACAGAGAGGGACGGAGAGGGGGAGATGCCCAGATGGATTCCACAGTTATTTTATAACCCTTGGAAGCAACGTCACCTAAGTTCTACAAATTGTGTGTTGCCAGTGAGTCCCTGAGTCTGGCCCCCACTCAGAGAGAAGGAAGGGACTCTACAGGGCTCAGAGAGCAAGATGAAAAGATCCCTGGGGCCATCTCAGGGACTGTCAACTATGATGATTTCTTTTGTATACTAACAGCCATGTTCTGTGGTCTATCTAAGGGTAATCAGCTTGGCAAAATATGTTCTAGGGACCCGAGGAGGACAAATAAAACAGGAGTAAAAGTTTCTAGGCCATGAGTGGCCACTGGATTTTTCCCCTGGGAAGCTTTCCCCTAGGGCACTTAAGGAAAAAGGAACCTGATCACAGGTATCATGTGCCCAGGGTTGGCCACGCTGAGGGGTAGAATGTTGGTCACTGCCAGGGCACGGCATGAGAAGGGCCAGATGCTCCTTTCAGAAGATGCTCCATGATCCTTGGGGTATATGAGATACACGATCCAGGGGGCAATACCACCCCTGCATTAGACAACATTCACTGCTGGGACCCAAATACCTGATGATAGCAACCTGGAGGAGGGGAGATTTATACTGGCTCATGGTTTCAGAGCATTTAGTCCAGGGTTGGTTGACTCCAAGGCAGAAACATCATGGCGGACGAAAGCTGTTAGCTTATGGCAGCTGGGGAGGAGAGAGAGAGGGGTGTGTGTGCAGGGAGAAGAGGAGAGAGAAGACAAGAGAATAGAAGAGAAGACAAGGGAAGGAAATAGAAGAGAAATCCTTCCAGGGCACGCCCCCAGGAACTGTTTCCTCCAACTAGGTCCTCCACCCCAGAAGTCCATTCAGTCATCAATGGATTAATCCACTGATTTGGTCAGAGCCCTCATGATCCAAGTGTTTCCCCCAAAAGCCCTCCCTCTGAACACATGAGTCTTTGGGGGACATTCTAGATCCAAACCACAAAAATTTCAGTAGGGCAAAAATCAGTTCATGGGGACAAAAAATTCTTACTCTTTGTATTTATAAAGCAGAGATCTACATCCAGTACATAAACAGATATATAGTACATTTGTGGTATCAAAATTTCACGGGGGCCAAGGCGCAGTGGCACACGCCTATAATCCCGGCAGTTCAGGAGGCTGAGGAAGGAGGATTGCAAGTTCAAGGCCAGCGTCAGCAATTTAGCAAGGCCCTAAGCAACTTAACAAGACTCTGTCTCAAAATAAAGGAATAACAAGGGCTGGAGATGTGGCTGAGAGGTTAAACCTCCCTAGATTCAATCCCAGGAAACAACAGCAAAATCATGAATTGGGGATGAATAGGGAAATATGGCTTCAAAATTTCCTTGGGGGTAATAATGAAAAGAAGGTTTT
Organism: Marmota flaviventris; assembly: GCF_047511675.1. Taxonomy (NCBI): domain Eukaryota; kingdom Metazoa; phylum Chordata; class Mammalia; order Rodentia; family Sciuridae; genus Marmota; species Marmota flaviventris. Next base: position 160,763,696 of record NC_092498.1, on the reverse strand, counting down.
TTTTTTTTTTTTTTTTTTTTAATTTATAGGAATAAACAGTAAGTGTACTTCTAAGGCATGGTAGAGGGAAGAACTGGACCCCGATTCAGCGTGGGTGGAGAGAAGGAGATTGAAACGTGGAAGAGCATCAGCAGACTTTTGCAGGCACGTGTGGGGCTGTCCTTTCACTCCTTGGTCTGATTTGACCTAATTTCTGCCTGCAGGGATTCCTCCCCATGGATGGCCCCTGGGGAGTCCTCTCTGGTCTTGTAGCACGGTTGGGTACACATTTCTGGAAGAGTCACAGCTGGAAGAGGAGGTCGCCGCTTGTGTTCAGTCTACCATCTTGAAATGGAGAGTATTCATTGAAAAGTCAAGAAAAATGTCTCCGTCTTTCCTCCGGCTCCCCCTTCCTCCCATTCCTTCTTCTTTTTCCTTTTTTTTGGGGGGGGGGCGCATAGTGGGGATCAAACTCCAGGCATTTTACCACATCCCCAGCCCTATTTTGTATTTTTTTTTTTTTTATTTAGAGACAGGGTCTACACTGAGTTCCTTAGGGCCTCACTGAGTTGCTGAGGCTGGCTTTGAACTTGGGATCCTCCTGCCTCAGCCTCCTGCACCACTGGGATGAGAGGCATGGGCCACTTCGCCCGGCCCACTCCTTCTTTTGTACCAAGGTAGAGGCTGTGAGTTGAAGTGAGGCAGAGGAAAGATCTGGAAAACTTGCAGGGATGAAGTAAGATGAGAGTCAAGACAAGAGCACTTGAGCTGTCAGCCAGCGTGTGATTTTCTGGACCTGCTGCACACGGTGTATCTATATTTGTTTTCTCATTTTAAAATGTTAGTTTTATAAAAATTAACACTGTAGGTTGGTTTCAGCCTCAATGATACGTGATCCCATGAAAAATCCTCTTTATCTTCACGATGATGTCTTCATGTTCAGCTGTTAGAATTATACATCTCTGGGTTTGTAGTGGGAAATGGGGGTCAGGACACCAAGATCTGGAAGCAACCCTCTATTAGTTGTGCCATGACCTAGAGGGATAATTCCCAAAGCCTGAGCCCCGAGCACAGCAGGGCTTTTGCTTTTATACATAAGCAAGTTTGGGGCACATCAAGGCAAGGGAGTTGGAGCAATTCTATTGGAGGGTGCATTCGACATTCCTTATTTGGGTCCTAGCTCCTCAATAGCCTGGGGACCCTAAGCTCATACCGCTTAGGGACTTCTGAAGTTAAAGCAAAGAAGGCGGAACATTCTAGAAATGCTGTGAGAGTTTGTAGCTTAAATTTCTGCATCTTGTCCCACTCCCCATGATATACAACAGCCCAGCTAGAACCAAATTAGAAAATTGATTTATAAAAAAAAAATGGCAGCACTTTGGTCCTCCACAGCTCAGCCAATCCCCTTTGGATATTTCTGTCTCTGTGATTTCCAATCTTTCTGCTAATGAACGTGGCGAGGCTGTGCTCTGGAATGACTAGAAATGCTGTGGCATAGGCACTGTGGTCTGACAGAGCCTCCCCATCCCACCTGCAGAACAGGAACTCCCCCTCCCCCTCTCACCTGCAGAACAGGAACTCCCCCTCCCCAGCCCCGTGGGGTAGCTGCATCTCACTTCCTGGCCTGCGCAGGCCTGACCCATCTTTGAGCAGAAGCACAGCAGAAAAGCAGGAGTCCCATGTCACCTTCTAAGCCGTTTCCTTATTTACATGTCACTGTGATCAGCAATTCCCAGGACAACACAATCAGCCATCTTACCCAGGCCAATAAACAAAGACAATAATAAATAAATAAATAATCCTTCTCAGGGTCCCTTTCTCAAGGTCCTTCTCCCAGGACGACTTTCATCTGTCCAGAAGCAAACTTTAAGCACAAAGATAAGGATGTTGTTTGTCTCCGCCCGGGTTCCTGGGCAGTATACATGTTTGATCTGCCAAAACTTTGAAAAGGAAGTAGACTGAACTGAGTTTCCCCAGAACTGTATTCCACGGCATGTCCGGCTCCTCGCAGGGCTTGTGGAAGTTCCACTGTCACTGGCCTCTGGAATCCGAGCAAGGAGACAGCTGCAAAAAGCATCTTCTAGCCAAAACGTGATTTGGGAAAGGTCATTTTATTACATGATTTATTTATACTGTTTCTTCATGGTACAAAGCGTTCTGATGTGTACACAGAGTCCAGAGAAAGAGAAGAAAAATTTTAAGAAAACCTCCAGGCCTACAACTCAGAGGCACCAGAGAGTCCATGGAGATATTTGGGGTAGATTCTGAAAGTTGGGTTAAGTTTTTTCAATTATAGCTTCTTTGAATCCATCAAATTCAAAAGGCAGTTCTATATGATAAGATGGATCTTCTACCAGATCCTGGGAGGCTTCATCAGTGAGAAACAGGATTAGAAGTAGGGCTTGCTTTTATACTCAGCAAAAACAATCAAGATATTCTTCCCCTTTCAGAAAAGAAACAAAAGGCAGCTTCATCAAATTTCCAATGGTTTATCTTTTTTGGATGGTATGTTGCCATTTTAAAGGATTTAGGTTTTCTCTTCTGGAATTCCCTTCCCCAAAGAGGCATGTTAGCTATATATTCAGCAAGATTACAATATTTAATATGGAAAGTTGAATGTCTGTGTAAATGAAAACAGATGGACAGTTGTGTTTATCTTCTCTTGGCTTTATCATTGTGTAGTAAGCACATGGGTGGGATTTTAAAGTCCAAGTCTGTGATGGTGACAGGGAGAATATACTAGTAAATACTCCTTGGACCATATATTTCATGTGACCTCTCCCTGATGTGAAGTCCCAGTTAAATGGGTTGAGTTTTTTGCTTATTTGTTTTTATCTTTTGCTTAATAATTATTCTTTTTTTTTTTTTTTTTTGGCGGGGATGGGTGGGTATTGGAGATTGAATTCAGGGGCACTCAGCCACTGAGCCACATCCCAACCCTGTTTTGTGTTTTATTTAGAGACAGGGTCTCACTGAGTTGCTTAGGGCCTCACTTTTGCTGAGTCTGGCTTTGAACTCTCGATCCTCCTGCCTCAGCCTCCTGAGCTGCATGCCCCATTGCATCCAGCTGCAATTCCTGTTTGTTTATTGCCAGGGTGCCTCAGACAGTGGGATCAGGTGTTTTGAAAATGAGAACCAAAGGAAGTTTTTCCTCTTCCTTCAGGGTGCTGAGACTTTGTTAAACCTTTCTCTCTCTCTCTTTTATTTTTTTCCTGCTTGCTGAATAGTATTTTCTAGAAAAGAAGCGAGACAAGTCAAATCTATTGAGAGAGTCAAGAATATGTCTTCCCTGGTGATGGGTCCACTCAACCCAGCCAGAACCAGGCATCTAATTTTTACAAATGTTTATGTAAGTAGTCACTTCCAGTATGTTCTAGCTAATTGTAAGTTATTTGGTCATGCGCATTCATTCCATCATTGTATCTTCAGAAGTGGCTCTCGAGGGAATGCAGGGGGCGCGGATCACTCTGATAATGTCTGTGGTTACGTTTGACTGATTTGCCTCTTAGCTGCACCATGTCTCCATGGAATTCCATTTGAGAGAGATTTAAAAATTAAACATCATGAATATTCAACAAAGCTGCCTGAAAGTTCAGCTCCAAGTGACTTAATCACCGTCTTTGCAAGTTTTCCTTGAAGAAGCCCTTGTTGGACCCAGGGAAGCATTTTTATTCTAGATTGAAAAAAAAATTAAAAGTTAAATGTGAATATGGTGTTGAACAATTCTATGAAATGTTGAATTTTAATGTCCCTGGAAAAACGTTTCACCCTGGCAGGGCTTTTGCTTTTTGAAGACAAGGTTGTTTCTTAATGTCATCTCTGCTGGTGGACACACTGCATTAGTTTCCAGGGAACATAGGGCCAATTCAGAACAGATATGCATTAAGTCCATTTTAGTCTTCTTTGCTCTGATTCAGAAGAGAGAATCGTAAGTCACAAAAAGTCCCTTTCACATCCTAATAGCTGGAATAGAATGAACAAAGGTGTTCAGAAAGATTACCCCAAAGTTGAAAAAAAGAGTACCATGAGCCCCTTGGAATTATTATCCACTATTCGACCTCAAGCCTCCTGAACAAACAATGTAGTAGTCTTAAAGGCAAATGAGAAAATTATTTAATTACTGAAGGTCTGCTCACTTGCCAAACAAGCAAGAGAATCAAAACTGAGGTCAATAGTAAGGGGCTGTGAGTTGGCGATGTCATTAGCCAGAGTCCCTTTGCCTAAGCTCCTGGTAATTCAAAGACTAGGCCATACTGGATCAAGTCCAAAGCCAGGAGGTTTTGTACCAATATCTTCCCTGTGGTGGACATTGCGGCTTTCCACCTATAATCAAAGAACAATATATCCATTCACCGGAGTGTAATTAATTAGAGATGTCACTGCTGAAGAACCTATACTAACAATAGCACAGTACAGGTGTTCTTCATTTTATAGTTGATAAATACTTTTTCATAATCTTAGGACCTTGACCTAGGAGGGGAGACACTATTACCCGCGTTTTGCACATAAGTATATACATGCCCAGAGAGGTCAAATAACTTGTCCCCAAAGTTCAAGTCTTTGGTGAGATGTTGTGCAAGGCTGTATACTTTAACACACTTAGAGTTCAGTCACAGTTCTGGTACTTACCAAATAATCTCAGAAAGGTCACTTAACTTATCTGAGCCTCAGTTTCTTCATTTTTTAGGGGGGGGGTGAGGGTACTGGGGATTCAACTCAGGGGCACCCGGCCACTAAGCCACATCCCCAGCCCTATTTTGTGTTTTATTTAGAGACAGGGTCTCCCTGAGTTGCTTAGGGCCTTGCTAAGTTGCTGAGGCTGGCTTTGAACTTTCGATCCTCCTGCCTCAGCCTCCCGTGCCACTGGGATCACAAGTGTGCACCCCTGCACCTGGCTTCAGTTTCTTCATCTTTGCAGAGGAGAAAACACTAATGAGCATTAAAAGACATCATTCATTTAAAGTAATTTATACCTCGGCTGGCTCACAAGGAAACTTCCGTATATAGAAAATGAGATGATAACATAAAAATCAATTTCAAAAGATTCTCCAACACATTCAAGGGGATGTAATGGAACAATAGAAAGTTCGGTTCCAGCTCCAATCTCTGCAAAGGTAAATTACATTGAGAACTCAAGCGAGAAGGATGATGAGTCACAGGCATAGTATGGTATATGATATTACAAGTAATATATGAGTCATCGTGTTTACTGTGATTAATAAGGCGGAAAGGTGGACACACATCAGAAAACTTCTGAACAACAATAAACCTACTGCTAGCTAGATCCGTTCAGTTGAAGGAAAACCAGTGGACAATCTGGTTTATGTAAGTGTCAGGGTTTGGCTGTGAGGTGTTTCCCAGAAGCTCCTGGGTTAATGCGGGAATATCCAGAGGTGAAATGACTGGATTGTGAGAGCTGTCACCTGATCAGTCCATCCTAGGTGAATGGACCAGCTGGGTGGTAAAGGCAGGCAGGTGGGGCGTGGCTGGGGGAGGTGGGTCACTGGGGTCCTGCCCTGGAAGGGTGTGTCTCCCTTGTGGCCCTCCCCCCCCCCCCTCTCTCCCTTTCTCTGGTTCCTGGCTGCCATAAGCCGGGCAGTTTCCTTTACCTCACCCTTCTGCAGTGATGTCGGGCCTTCTCTTGGGCCCAAAGCAATGGAGCAGGCCATCCGTAGACTGAGACTTCCGAAAAGCACCACGTACCTGTCAGACATTTTGCCATGACAATCAAAAACAACTAATTCTGTGTGTTTTATGTGTTTCCATAAGCACCCCCCACCAACACCCCCCCACACTTTTTTTTAAGCAACCAGGAGAGTGAAATTTGAAGACTGAGAGCAATGTGGGTTTTCTTTTTAAACTTTCCTTTTCTGGAATCTCTAGTGATTTACAGCAAAGTTTACTTGACCTTCCAGTAAAGGCTTCAGCTTATTTGAGGGAATGTGAAAGAGGAAGATTCAAGAAATCAGAGTCACAGAGGCTGCCAGGATGGGCAAACGGATTCCAAACTCAGAATCCTTGTGCCGTCAGCTCCCTTCTGAGACAGGATCCTGGCGAATCCAGGGCAGAACACTCAGCTCTTGGCAAGCAAGTTTCAGTACAGGGCAAGTCAAACTCAACTGTTGGGATGGTGACCCGGAGGAGTCACTGAAAAGAGCCACTGACAGCTCCATCCCCAGAGCCCTGAGAAGTCATTAGGAGTTAGCAACCAGAAGCTTCTCATTTAACAAAGGCAGAAATGCTCTGGTACAGCTGGAGACCCTGAAGCAGGCAATCCTCCCAAGGCACAATTAGTGTATCTGTCACGTTCTGAGTGTGGTACATCAGGGTCCTACACAGGGTCTCAATTACTCATTTTTAAACCATCATCATATCATAAATAGTTCTTCCAAAACAGATCCACAAAAATCCCTCTTGTGCTGGTGCAGTGGTGCGCACCTGTAATCCCAGTGGCTCGAGAGGCTGGGGCAGGAGGATCGAGAGTTCAAAGCCAGCCTCAGCAAAAGCAAGGCCCTAAGCAACTCAGTGAGACCCTGTCTCTAAATAAAATACAAAATAGGGCTGGGGGCATGGTTCAGTGGTTGAGTGCTCCTAAGTTCAATCCCTGATACCACCCCCCAAAAAAATCCCTCTTGTATTATTTTGTCATAAGGACAACATATTTCATACATATAATAAAATATATATTATATATAATAAAATATATATTATATATAATAAAACATATTATATAATAAAAGTATATTTTACATAATAAAATATGTATTATTTAAATATATCAAATACATTATAAAATATATATTATAATATCACATAATATATTACATAATATATATATATTTTATAATATATAAATTTTAATGTTTATATGTACATATTTAAAATATGTAGAAATATTTGCATATTTATGTATATATATGTGAATACTTCATATATAATATTCATATATATGCATATTTCTCCCATTCTGTAGGGTCTCTCTTTGTACTCTTGTTTGTTTTTTTTGTTTATAATATATATATATATATATATATATATATATATATACACACACACATATATATGTATATATATATATATATATTTCATAAATACCGGTTTTATATAGTATTTATTTGATGAAATATATTATGTATTACCCAATATTTATCTTGTATAAAATATATATCGTAAACATAGAAATATATTTAAGGTTAAGTGAACCCACTTCCGTGGAGATCTTTCTGGGAACTCCATCCATACGCACTTAGGATCTAATGACCTATTTACCCGGGAATCCTCTTACCAGAAGCCCTTCCCAACCATTAATAATACCCAAGTTCAAAACATTAAGAGCAGTCCGCCCTGGCGAGTCCGATGGAGAAAGGGGCTGAGAACCACTTTGCAGGCTTTTCCCGTGACATTTCCTGCGGGCTCCCGGGGAGAGCGCGTCAGCCCCTGCGCGCAGCTGAGTTGGCTCACCCGGCCTGCAGCCCGCCCGGGCCTGCGTCCTCAGCCTGATCTGAGAATTGGAAGGAAGCCACCAATGGGCAGCAGTCTGTAAACAGATCGGTCCCTTCAGCTCCCTTCAGCAGAGCAGAAAATAAAGGCCAATGAAAGGAAGCATAAGGGAGAGAAAACTTGGGAACAGGCCAACGGATTTCTTTGAGCCCTTTCAAAGTGACACTGGTTGTTCTAAGGAGCTCACATCAGGGTCATTTGATGGTGCAGGACTCTCCTGTCCAATAGGGTAGTCACTCATCACAGGCAACTCTTTAAAGTTAAACCTGAATGAATAAAAATCAAATAAAATGAGCAATTTAGTTCCTCAATCACTCTAGCCACATATCCAGGGTTCAAGGCCATGGCTGTCACATGGGAGGCCACAGAGAGAGAATGTTTGCCTCAGTTTGGGGGACAGCTGCTCTGAAACAAAGGAAGATCATACTAAAACTGGCTATTAATTAGAACCCAGACTTTGTAGGGTTAGAAGTTAACTTGTAGAAGACTGATAATTGCAAATGATTTCTGTTCCTTAGTGATGCAAATAATTTTGGTCCAGAAGAAAAGAGAACCCTACAGGTTACAGTTTTATTGCTCTGAAGGAAATTAACCAGTTTGGGATCCAAATTTGTCTTTTTTTTTGTTTATTTATTTTTTGTACCAGGGATTGAACCCAGGGGTGCTTAACCACAGAGCCCCATCCCCAGCCCTTTTTATATTATATTTAGAGACAGGGTCTGGCTAGGTTGCTTAGGACCTGGCCAACTTGCTGAGGCTGGCTTTGATGCTCCTGCCTTAGCCTCCTTCTTGAGCCGCTGGGTAAATTTGCCATTTTGTTCCAGCTTTTTAACTGACTCCAATCTATATCAGTCTTGTAGATTCTCTGAGCCAGCTTTGTCCCCTTGCTGTGTCCCCTGTTACTGAGTTAAAGCCATACTTGACAGGTACTCGCTATATATTTGGGAGAATTATGTTTCTGACTTTTTAGAAATTATTTGTTGACAAAGGGATTAAACAGATGCACCCAGTAGGAATCTGATTTAAGTAGGGTCTAAATTAAATATTGGGCACGTTGTTCTCCTGGCAACATTCTTAGTTTTTCCAACAACAAAGCAAAGGTGGCATAAAAATTAAGAGTTCAAATTTTCAATACCTGGGTCAAGGTCCATGAAGCTACTGTGAGCTATAAAAAGTGATGGAGGAAGAACTGTGTCTATAACAAGGAAGAATCTGGAAAATATTATGGTGGGTCAAAGAAGCCAGTTATAAATGGCTACCTGCATCCCGTAGGACTCCATTCACACGAAATGCTAGAGTAGGCAAATCCACAGAGAGAGGACAGTTAGTGGTACCCGGATGGGGAGGGAAGGGGAGGGAACCAGAGTGACTGCTCATGGCCACAACATTCTGGAATCTGACAGTGGTGGTGGTCACACAACTCTGAATACCTTAAAAACTGCTGAATTTATATCTCAGAGGGTAAATATTATGGCATGGGAACTATATATTAATAAAATAAAATCATACATTCGCTCCGATATTCACATATCAGTGTCCAGTGGTGATTGATAAGGTTGTCTTTGCCACTGGATGCAATAGGAGTTCATTGTAAACTCACAATGAGTACTGAATGCAGAAGAGTTTTTGCTAAAATATCCCCTCGTCCATTTTACCCAGTGTCCTTAAAAGATTCTTTAATATTATTTTTATTTACTATTAAATATTATTTAATATTTATTAAAATTAGTTATTTATTAAATATTAAAAATATTCACTAAATGCTATTTATTTAATAAATATTAATTAAAATATTGCTTTCAAAAATTAATAAAAATAACATTTAAGATGAACACTTAAAGGATTCCTTCCTTTGGGCCTAAGTAGGCTTTGGTCATGTTATTTTAAGATATTGGCTCCACCTCCAGTCCTGAGATTCTCCAAGGGCAGCGCTGAGCATGGGTCATGGACCATTCAGTCAACGCCAACTCCTTGGCTTTGATTTCTGATTCATCTCGGGGATCATCATAAGGAGGCCACCTCTGGGTATTCCTCAGACTTATTGTGGAAAAGCCACTTGAGCCATTTTTCAGGATCCAGTCAGCACACAGGAAGGACGCTTTGCCAGCCCCAAAGCCGGTTGGGTTGATGATTGTCAGTGAAGGGGGTGTGGCTGTAGTTGAGGGAACATACAAGAGGTAAGGAAGTACCCAGCGAGCAGCGAACCCACACAGCCATGATCATGGGCCAAAGATACAGCAGAGGCACTTCCCTATAGGAGACTTGAATTTGAGGGAGGAGGGCAGAAATACTGCAGCTTCTCTCCCTCCTTCCTCTGACTTTCTAGTCAATCTCTCCCTCTAGGAAACCCAACTTGAAGCAATCTGGCCAAGGAGCCCCAGGGACGCAGTCTCCAGGGGTCAGCCTCTTCAGGGACCAGGTTTGGAGACAAATGTATGGTTACTACAAGGTGCCTACTTGGTGCTGATGCTTGAAACTCTCTCTAGAGCCAAGTGTGGTGGTGCATACATTTCTTCCCAGCAACTCAGGAGGCTGAGGTAGGAGGATCACAAGTTCAAAGCCAGCCTCAGCAATTTACCAAGGTCCTAAGTTGCTTAGCGAGACCCTGTCTCTAAAGAAAACATAAAAAGGGCTGGGGATGTTGCTCAGTGGTTAACTTCCTCTGGGTTCAATCCTTGGTACCAAAAAGAAAGGAAGAAAGAAATTCTCTCTGGAGGCCGCTCACAGCCCAGCCCCTTTCCTTCCTTCTGGCAACTTCTGTCGCTTCATTAGCAAATTCTGCTATTAGAACAACAACCTAAGCAACTCAGAGGGTATGCAAAGGCAACTTGTGCTACTTAATTTCAAAGCTGCATCTCTTTGAACAGCGTTAAAATCTGTTTCTCATAGAAGGCAAATTAGTTAATTTCAAATGTGTGCTTTCTGAATATCAACAGACCACCCAAATGTTTACTTATTTTAAGCTGTCCTCCTAGTGAGTTTTAAGAAAAAAAAATTTTTTTTTTAATTGCTTTGAGAGACGGGGAGGAGGTTTTCATGCGTATAAATTATCTGCATTAAGGGCCAGCTCCATATTAAAACAACATTAATTATTCACTTAGCAAGGATAAAGAATTACCTATCATAGGAAATCCCTAGTTTGACCTTCTTTATGACAAACCTACTTGTAAGCCTCAAATCTTCCCAAATGTATCTCTTATTCAAACGTTCTTCCTGGAAAGGAGAAAAGGCAATGCACAGAGAGACTGCTTTTAGGTCACTTCATGTCTGAAATGTTGGAGTATGTGAGGTCTCTTGGGCCAGGAGGTCATTTCTAGAATTCTAGAACTTTTTTCAGTGCTTAACCACTGAGCCACATCCCCAGTCCTTTTTAATATTTTATTTAGAGACAGGGTCTCACCGAGTTTCTGAGGGCCTCGCTAAATTGCTGAGGCTGGCTTTGAACTTGTGATCCTCCTGCCTCAGCCTCCCAAGCTGCTGGGATTACAAACTAGAACTGAAGAACATTTTGTGGGGGAAAAAATGCCCTTGTCTGTGACTCTTTAAAGTCCAAACTAAAGAAAACATCAGCAAGGACAGTTCCAGGCTGGGGATTTGGGGGCCTAACAGAGCAGGACCACCTGAGGAGGTGTCTGAGGCCTGGTGAGTTTCCAAGTCCCCACTCCCTTTCCTTGTTCCCCAGTGACTTTCTGGAAACAGAACAATCATTATCCAAACTCAACTCACAGTGGTCCACCAGGAGGAAAGTCTATCATCTGGAACACTTTAGTCTTTCTACAGCAGAGTGCAGGCATGTCCTGGGGACCCAAGAAGATGAGTATCCAAAGAAGACATTTTCATTTGCTAGAAAACCCTGTGTCATTTGATCAGAAACCATTTAGGGATCTGAATCTTTTTACTGTTTTCATTTTTTTTAAGGTACCAGGGATTGAATTCAGGGGCACTCGACCACTGAGCCCCATCCTCAGCCCTATTTTGTAGGGTCTCACGGAGTTGCTTAGAGCCTCACTTTTGCTGAGGCTGTCTTTAAATACGCGATCCTCCTGCCTCAGCCTCCCCAGCAGCTGGGATTACAGGCATGCACCACTGTACCTGGCTAAACTGCCCTTGCCAACCTCTACAAAATACTCTGAATCATAACAATGAACTTAAAATAATTTTTGTTCTGCTTTTCACAAATAGGAAAGTTGGATCTATAGCTGTTTTGAGACGTCTTGTGTGTGAACTCGATGTTGCTGAGGGTGCAGGGTTGTTAAAATTTTGAGAACAACTGCCATCTACCTGGAGTCACCAAAGGAAAGGAGTGTCTACCAAACAAGGGTGGCACACAACACCAAACTGTAACTAGCTGGCGTGGCCAGTCTTTCCAGGTTAATTTATTTGTGTAATTCAGCTGTTTGATTTTCTGAGAATCTCCTTTTCCACTGCAAATATCACTATGAAAGGATACGATATCTGGAAGTTTGGGGAAAAGTGGCAGAATCCAAGTAGGGTGTCCCATGGCTTTAAAACAGGAAAGGGAGCTAAAACTGTTTTTACCTACTTTGAAATTTATCTGATGGTTTATCAGCTCAGGCCAGCATCTTTCCAAAAGAGAGAGCTTAAAGTTGAGACGATTCCACTTATTAGTGTATGGTCTTTGAAAAATCTCCAAAACGATCTAAGTTTTACCACCAGGGAAACGGGGCTGTAATACTACCTCAGTAGTTTTGTGAGGATTATGTGAAATAATGTATATAAAGTCACCAACATGGTGCTTGGAACGTAGTAGGTGTTCAGTTAAAGGAACATGGTGATAAAGATGATTCTGTCTGCTCACAGCACATCACTAACCTGGGAAAAGCACTGAACTGTGTACAGAGCAGGGGAAACAGGGAGGAAGCAGATGGCTGGGACATTTCAATGGCAGCTGGCTCTGTATGTCACTACTTTCGTCCCAAGCTGGGAATAGAGAGGCTTAATAGAAGAAACTGCTTTGCTTTCTGTAGAGCTGATGGGATTCAGAGCCGAGAGGGAGGCCAGGGGAACCATAAATAGAGGAGCTGTCTAGTCCCCAGGTCTGTCCCTGGGAGCCTGTTTACTGAGCTCCAAGGAAACGGGTTTTATTTGGCAAATTAGGATTTTAAAGTTCCTTGTATCTGAATGCTAAGCTTTCCTCCCTCCGACTGCTTTGTAAACTCGAATACCGTGGCCTTGCAGATAGAGAGCAGAGGCTGTGGCTTCTGGTCTGTGGGACGGTGAACTCGTCTGATGTGAGAGAGGGAACGGTGGTGGGTGGTAGTCGGCCACCGCATACTGGCTGTCCTCCCCTTGAATTGGATCGACAGATGTGGAGCCACTGAGGGAGGAGCTGGGTCCCAGCTCAGAGGAGCTCTGAACAGATGTGAGTTGGTCTCACTCTCTGTGGCATCACGAGGTGATAGGATGGCCTCAAACTTGTGATCCTCCTGAGCCGCAGGGATTACAGGTGTGCACCACTGCACGGGCTCATGATGTCATTCTTCAGTGGTACCATTCATTTCAGAGGGGCAAGTGCTTGTATACCCACAAAGAACCGGCTCAATGGCTTGGTTTTCTGTCGTATGGTTAGCATCTTCAGAAAGAAAATTCATTTCGTTAAATAAGTATTGCATGTTCACAAGAGGTGTGTATGCAGTCAGTCACCCAAGGAGGACTAAGGACAGAGGGGGACCAGTGTGGAGCAGAGCTGCCATGCTCAACACACTGCCACGGGCCCGGGAGCTTTCTCCATTTTCTGCCATTTACATTTAGTTACATTGTAGCTGCAGGCACCATGATCTCGCAAGCTCAAGGCAGTACTCTGTCATCTGGGATGTAACACCACACTTTGGGACTGCCATGTCTCAGAGAGTGTCTGAAAAAGGGTCCCGAGGCCTCAGGTGCTAGAAGGAAGTTGGAGCACAAGCCACCTCATGTCCATTCACCTGGGAATGTCATTTCAAAACCTACCTACAGACTCTTCTCCACTCCCATCCAAACGCAGACGTCCTGGATGACTGCTCTGATCCTTAGATTTTCCCAGACATGTTAGAAATCCCTTCAGGATTATCTAGTATTGGGGTGTCCATGCATCTCCAGGGAGAGGCACATCCCTATCTCCTGGGAATGGAAATTCCCATAAACACTCTGTATACAGACACCAGCAACTTTCTGGCCAACAACTCCCATTCGGTCAATCGATTACTATTGACGTCAGTGACACCCTCCATCCTTCCCCCCATTCGTGGTAAAGAAAATGTAAAACCAAGTGAATGTAAAGTTCTGCGTAGAAGGTTGAAGGCTGAAGGAACCCTGTATTGTTCCTATTATCCCAGCATCATTACTAATAGCATCTCTGTCACCCCCAAATTGTTGAAATTTCAGTGATAAAATATGTGATGGCTATCTTTATGTAAAGATGCTGCTGCTATAACAAAGACCCCACCCCTGCCCTGCAAAGACATGGGTTTAAAGAATATGGAGATTCCTTCCTTTCTTATGAAACAGTCCTGAGGTTAACCTTGTTTGAGGTTGCTTAAGTCTTCCCCACAGGATCCTTGTTATGGTTGGGATGTGAGGTGTCCCCCAAAGGCTCACGTGTGAGACAGTGCAAGAAGGTCCAGAGGAGACAAGACTCGATTGTGAGAGCCTCAACCCAACCAGTGAATGGACCCCTGATGGGATTAACTGGGTGGTGGCTGGAGGCAGGTGGGCGTGGCTGGAGGAGGGAGCATTGGGGGCGTGGCTTTGGGGTCTCTATTTGTCTCTGGAGAGTGGAGTCTCTCTCTGCTTCCTGGTCACCATGTGAGCTGCTTCCCTCCACCACACTCTTCCTCCATGATGTCCTGCCTCCCCTCCAGCCCTGAGGAATGGAGCCTGCTGTCTGTAGACTGCGACCTCTGAAACCCTGAGCCCCCAGATAAACTTCTCCTCCTCTACAGTTGTTCTGGTTGGGACTTTTAGTCACAGCAGCGAAAAAGCCGACCAAAACAGTCTTCCAGGAACCAATGTTCTTTGCACAGTGTGGTCCTTCCCTGTCTTAGGAGGCTGGGTTTATTCACACGTTTGAGCCTGGGTTATAGTTTGGGAAGAGGAAGAGGAGGTCCGAAGGAGAGCATGCCCAGAGACTGAAGGCCCAGCACCTCCTGCGGCCCCCATTTCTATTGGCACGAGTGTGAGTGACAGAGTCATGCCTAGAGTTTTTCTCTAAAGTTCTTCTCAAAGCAAAGACCAGGGTGGAAGCTTTTGTGATGTACTAGTAGGTAGCACAAGGCCAAGAAGGGGAAGTGGGTGCAAACAGAATGTGGGAGGGAAGAAGCTAGAGTAGGTACGAGGGTGCCTTACTGAGCTGGGCAGCTCACGGCCTGGGGCCTGACTATTGGTTCTTGTGCCATCTTCTGACGGGTCATGCACGCTGCTGGACGAGAATTTCTATTTCCTACTGGTGAAAGGTTCACAGTCACTAGATCCCTTGATATTTCAAGTTGTGCATCTTTTCGTCCTTGCTTTCTTCCTCTGCCCATCCAACAGAGTTCTATACTGTCCAGTTCTGTGAGTTGGGATCAGTGCATGCAATTGTGTAGACACCACCACAGTCAAGTAAGGAGAGGGTCCATCATTGCTGGGTTGTAATCAGCCTGCCCTTCAACTCAGCCTGTGGCAGCCATTGGTTACCCCTGTTTTATCTTGTACAGAATGTTATATACATGAAATCATATTATACATAGCCATTTAATTCTGACTTCTTTCCCTTAACACATATGATGTTTCCCATGTTGTTCTATGTATTTACTGAAACTTTTTAAATTCTTTTTTGGGGGGGTACCAGGGATTGAACTCAGGGGCACTCAACCACTGAGCCATATCCCCAGTCCTATTTTGTACTTTATTTAGAGACAGGGTCTCACTCAGTTGCTTAGCGCCTCACTTTTGCTGAGGGTGTCTTTGAACTCATGATCCTCCTGCCTTGGCCTCCTGGGCCACTGGGATTACAGGCGTGGGCCATCATCACCCCCAGCTTGAATCTTTTAAATTCTTGAGTGGTATTCTTTAGTGTGAATTGAGCATAATTTGATGATCCTCAGTTAAAAACCATGTGGCTAGTTTCCAGTTTTGCATTCTTATAAACAAAGATGCTGTAAATATTCACTTACTAGTTTCTGTACACAGAGGGTTTTCACTTCTTTTGTAAGCCTCACAAGCATCTTTTGAGATAGAAGCAAATACCCCCTACAATATAAGTGAAATCACTGGAACTCCGGGAATTTAAGTGACGGACCCAGGGTCACACAGTTGATTAAATAGCAAAAACTTAGACTTGAACCCATGAACTTTGAGAAAAGGACCCCAAAACAAATGCTTTTACTACTCTAAACAAGCCACATATTAAAAAAAAAAAAGTGCCAAAAGAATATAATGGAATCTAAGGAAAGTGCCTAGTCCTCCCTCGGTGATTGTGATCTGAAGTTCTGCACTGGCAAGCAAAAACAGGATTTTTCTACAAGCGGACAAGGGAAGGCCATCATATAGAAGTCACTGAGATAGTCACTTGCTTTGGTTGTCCACTGCTTCTCCAGGACCCCAGTGGGATTTGGCTATGGTAGGGACTCAACAAATATTTCATGAATGAATGAGTGGGTTTTAGCACAGGGTACAGTGCATATAAGGGCAGGTGGCCTGGTGTGGATTCAGTTCCCTTCCCTGGGTCCCAGGGCCTGTCCTTCAAGTGCGAGAGAAACTCCCCAGTTGCTCTCTGTGATGTTCTCTGCAGAAATCTTAACATGATTTTTAGATTTCCAGCTGCTCAGCAGCCACACCCTGTGCCCTGAGCCCTGGGAGTCAAGGGCCTTTATCTTGAACAAGTCTGTTTAGACAAGCCAGCCCCTGCCCCAGCCCCCCCCCCCCCCAGCCCTCTGAGCTGCCCTGATGTGAGGATGTGTGACAACAGAATGGAGATGGAGACGTCAAACTCTGGAGGCAAGATTATCTTCCAGGGTCCTGCCAGCTCTGTGGAGCCCATGGATTTTGTTCCCTGCCTCCAAGGCCCCAGCTCAGATTCTGGCTGAAGAAGTCTACAGCACGTGGAGCTGCAGGTCCCAGGGAAAGACAAGCTATGATTCTAGAAGCTTCCTGGAAAGGATAGAAGCTTCCTGGAAAGGAGGGCTCGGGGTGTGGCCGCAGGATGTCAGGAAGTTGACAGCCTCCTGTCCCCTTTCCTTCGTTGGGCAGTCTGTGGTGGCTACGACCAACACACCCACCAAGAACAACGTGGAGAAGGAAAAGTTGATGTGGGGCTCAGGCTTTCAGTCCCTGGATGGCTGACTCCATGGCCCTGGGCCTGATGGCGGGGCATCCTGGGACAGGAACCCTGCGGAGGAAAGCTGCTCAGCTCCTGGTGGGGTCAGGAAGCACAGAGGGAGAAATAGAAGAAGATGCATCCACTTCCTCCAGGCACGCCCAGCTGCCTGCAGTGACCGCCCAGTGAGTCCACCCCAGGAGGAACGGGGGAGACGACAGCTCTCACATCCCCATCATTTTGCCTCTGAGTATTCCTGCCTTAACAGGAGCTTTGGGGGGGACACCTCATGTCCAAACCATAACAGGCTTTGTCACCCGAGGCAGGTTGTTCATGTTGCATCATTAGGTCCAATGAGGAGGCCAGCCGCCATGCACAGGCAGGTATTTGCAAGGACCCAGTGAGATGGTTCTTGTGAAATGCTTGGCTTGATACCCGCACTCAGGACGTCCTCTGTATACACACTAGCCACAATCAATAGGGGAAGAGAAGAAGTGATGGAGAAGAACATGAAATTAAAAAACCACTTGCAGTCCTTCCACAGGAAGGTAACCAATGTTAACTGTCATATCACACTTGTGTTCTTTTTTTTTTTTTTTTTTTTTTTTGGTGGGGGTGTGAAGTTACCAGGAATCAACTCAGGGGCACTCGACCACTGAGCCACATCCCCAGCCCTATTTTGTATTTTATTTAGAGACAGGGTCTCCCTGAGTTGCTTAGCGCCTCACTAAGTTGCTGAGTCTGGCTTTGAACCTGCGATCCTCCTGCCTCAGCCTCCCGAGCCACTGGGATTGCCTTGCTGCAAATACGGCTGGATTCAGTACCCACAGAAGAGAAAACAGAGTCAAGCCCAGCAGAACAACAGTCCTGGGTCTTTGCCTGGCCAAAACCTCACTGCGCATGCGTCCTGAAACCCGCACAGCCTCTTCTTGCCATCAACTGGGAGCGCGGGTGGAGTCAGGAAGGATCTGAGAACTGTGTCCCAGTTTCCAAATGGCAGCTGACCTTGATTGTTGCAGGCCTTCACCCTTCACCTGCATGCTCTGCTGCTGGCACTCAGAAGGATTCCAAAGGGAAACAGTGAGATTCCTGTGGCTGCTCCTGCTGACTCAGCAGGCAGAAGCCCAGCCAGCGCCAGGGCTGCGGAGGCCCCAGCCTCCTGGGGGCCAGATGAGGGGCGGGCGGGCAGCCTTGTTTACCCTGCATCCCAGACCAAACAGCTGGGGGAACTGTAACCACTTGAGTTTGCCCCACTGCCTTGGAAAGGAATTGGAGCGCACCAGCAAACAGGAAGCTTCTTTTTCTCCTTCTTTGTGACCCTCCTCCTCTCTTTCTGCCCTTCATTCTCCTCCCCTCCTCCCCTTCTTTATTATCCCCTCCTCTTTTCTCTAGTTCTCCCTCTTTCCTTCCTCCCCCCCCCCCCCAACTTTTATAACAAAGTACTTTGGGAGAAAGTTTTAAAAAAAAAAACAAATCCTTTATTTTTTAAAGCCAGGAGACTTTTTTTTTTTCTCCCTCTCCCCAAAGATTTATTTGCAGCTGAACTAGTGAACTAACTGGGCCAAATGCTTCTTTCTTATTCAGGCAAAATGTCCATGGAAAGTTCTGAAAGGGATGAACCTCATGGTGACCTGAGGTCTTTTTTGGAAAGAGAAGATGGCCTTCCCTGACTCCCCGGATCCAGCCCCTGCCGTGGAGAGGCCTCTACTCCTCCAAGCAAAAGAAAAGAAGGAACTGGACACGGAGGGCCAAACTCCCCAGCGGTCAGCCTGACGAGCATTGGACCCAGGACTTGCACCCCAAGTCCTCCTGCCAATCCCTGTTCATGTATTCGGAAGGTGTAGTTAAAAGTACCCTTTCCAGCTCTTCTGTTTCAATGGTAGGTGTCTTCAAGAACAGCTGAGGCAGGAGGATGGCAAGTTCAAAGCCAGCCTCAGCAACTTAGCAAGGCCCTAAGCAACTCAGGGAGACCCTGTCTCTAAATCAAATATTTAAGAAAGGGCGAGGGATGTGGCTCAATGGTTAAGCACCCCTGGGCTCAATTCCTGGTTCAAAAAAAAAAAAAAAAAGTTCACCTTTCTAAGCCTGAGTTTCTCCATCTTTATAAGTGACAATAACAATGGCATCCATCTGACAAAGTTGTGTATGCTGCAGGCACAGCACAGAGCCTGGCTCAGACAGTTTGCAGTCATTGGTAGTAATTATTAATAATTCAGTTAGCTATGACTGCAACCATCAAATTATCATCTAGTCCACGCTGTCCACAAAGAGAAGCATATCATGTTTATCAAATGCTGGAATTGAAGGGCATGATGTCTGGAATATTTTATTGATCCATCAAAAACAAAACTATTGAAAGAGGAAATAGATCAGCATGACTTGAACCTCTGCGGGCTCATAGCCGTCTCTGGCTGAGCTCTTTTTCCTAAATGTTCATAAAATGTGTGTGTAATAACCCATTGCCTTGGAGTTTTTAGAATCCACATTTTTCTCATATTTGAACACTGGAATAACATATTCGTGTCTCTGATTCGCTGGCCTCACTCCCAGTCTCCGATTTCTCTGAGATTACTGACAGTGGTTTTGTAATCACATCTGCAAGTTCTTTCTCTATTCTAGAATTTAATTCAACTTGAACTCATTAAGTATCTAGTTCCCTTTACATTATCGCTTGTGAGATCTCATGCTTCAGTTCCTTATCTAAAACTAAGTTTATTTCATATATATTTGATATATACCATATATAAAATATATTTATATATATTAACATATATATGTATATATGTAGCTATATATATATATATATAAATAGGTAGATGTAAGGCTGAAGCAGGAGAATTGCGAGTTCAAAGCCAGCCTCAGCAACTTAGCAAGGCCCTAAGCAATTAGTGAACCATGTCTTAAAATAAAAAAATTTAAAAAGGGCTGGGCATGTAGCTCAGTAGTTGAGCACTACTGCATTCAATCCCAGGTACTTAAACAAAAACAAAAGAGGTCACGCAACATTAGTTGGACCCATGCAGAAATAATGGTGCTTCCTGAATTGAGATAACACCTTGTATTTGTGTGTGTGTGTGTGTGTGTGTGTGTGTGTGTGTGTTTTAATCAGCTTTCTTGCTGATGTGACTAAAAGACCTTGACTAGAACAATTGTAGAGGAGGAAAAGTTTATTTGGGGGCTCATAGTTTCAGAGGAAGCCACGCCCCCAATGTCCCCTCCTCCAGCCACACCTACCTCCTCCAGCCACACCTACCTCCTCCAGACACATTCCCCTCCTCCAGCCACCACCCAGTTAATCCCATCAGGGATCCATTCACTGGTTGGGTTAAGGCTCTCACAACCCAGTCATGTCTCCTCTGGACCTTCCTGCACCATCTCACACATGAGTTGTTGGGGGCACCTCACATCCCCACCATAACAGGTACACAAGCTGCTGGATAAACAAAGCATGGATATATTTCCATATGATTAATTATCTTCTACAACCTTATTTCTAATGTTTGCACACAATATCGCACTATAACCACTCGAGATCATTTTTGCTGAGCTCAGCTCCCTTGGGTGAGCAGTTTGGTTTCTCAGCTCTTTGCTGCGCTGCGCCCCTTCCAGTCGCTGCTTTGGGAAAGGAAGGGGATGCCCAGAAGGTAGCTGCTGGAACTCAGAAATGAGGAGGCTACAGGGACAGGAGAAGATAGACTGCAGAACCAGAGGTCTTGGCCTGCTGTCTGTCCTTCTCTTGCTAGAAGCTGATCTCAGGCAGATTATTGCACTCTTTGGAGACTCGGTGTTCCCCTGACAGTTTTCTCCTATTAAGGTTAGGGGGTGGTGACAGACAGACAGGCTTCTAGAATGGGCTCTCATAAAGGTAAAGATGCAAACAGCAAATGTAATGCTTGCAGCATGGTGCTTGGTTCTCCGGCAGGGCCCAAGAGTAGCTCTTGTTGCTAATATTATTTTTGTTATCAGATCCTGTGTGGTTCCAGATCTGCATACTCTGAAAGTAAAGATCTTGTCAGAGAGCCATGGTTCTCTGAATTCAGGGATAGACATTTTGAGCTCAATGTCAAGTGAGTGGCCTACCATTGCCACTGTCAATAATATGAGCACCAGGACTCACGTGGAGACCCTCATCAGACCAGAGCAGGAAGTTCTGCTACCATGGGACATATGCATTCCTAAAAGTCACCAGGGCAGGGTGATAAACATGCCAGAGCTTCTGGGAAGTGGCGTTTGACCACTCTGAAAAATCATGTATCATTTTGTCCTTCTCCCTAGGGGACATTTGGCAAGGCCTATAAGCATGTCTACAAGGGGGCGGGGATGTGGTGCTACCGCTGGCATCTGCAGTGGGTAGAAGGCCAAGTTCAGGGTTGTTGCTAAATAACCCACAAATCACAGGCCAGCTCCACCCCGTGTAGCAAGAATCACCCAACCCAAAATGCCAGTAGTGCTGAGACGCAGAAGCTCTGGGTTCTCCACGCTGAAAAATCTGTCAGGGGTACATTAGGACAAGAAAAAAATACAGGAATCGAATAAAATGGTAGCATAATTTAACCCCCGTGAAATGGTTCAGAAATAATGCACTTGGCCTTGCACATGACCTGGTATTTGCTCCTGGAAGCGGGTGTTGGGTGGGCTGCAGCCTGTGAGCCATCCAGAAGGGACAGAAGGGGTGATATGAAATCCCAGAGGCGGGGACAGCACCTGCTACTCATGGGCATGGCTCATGACCACGTGGTAAACTGAGGGGGACGATGGATTTTGGAGGCGTGCTGTTTTGTATGTTCAGAGGACATTCAGTTCAGTGGGAAGTGAGTGTTGCTCAAGGACAGAGTTGGGCGCAAACATGAAATTTATGGACATTCAGATTATTCCTAATATATTGAGGGCGCTGGAATAAATTCATGTTGTCAAAACAGCCCCAGAGCAAAACTGACCATAGAGAGTGAACTCCACTGAATCGACTTTACTAAAATATAATTCACCACCATAATGATACTTAGAGAGTGTGGCAGACATCATTAGCAAAAAAACTTTTAACCATAGAATTTAACAAACGAGTGTTTCAGAGAAACAACTAGGGCCTGTTTCTTTCTCTCTTTTTTTCTTTTTGCTTTTTTTGGTACCAGGGATTGAACCCAGGGGCACTTAACCACTGAGCCCCATCCCCAGCCCTTTTTTATGTTTTATTTAGAGACAGGGTCTCCCTGAGTTGCTTAGGGCCTTGCTAAGTTGCTGAAACTGGCTTTGAACTCAGGATCCTCCTGCCTCAGCCTCCTGAGCTGCAGGATTTTTTTTTTTTTCATTTTGAAACAGGTTCTTCTATGTTGCTGAGGCTGCTCTCGAATTTATGAGCTTGCATCCTCCTGCCTCTGCCCCTCGAGTCACTGGAATTATAGGGTATGTGTCACCATGACCAGCTCCTACCCAGATTATTTGAATGCAAATGCGACATATTGTATAATTTTACCCTTAAATATTTCAGCATTGTACAAGATTTTTAAATAGACTTTGGTATAAATAACCCAGGCCACTTGCCAGGTCATGGAAAAGTCTTTGCTATACAACATGTGAAAGAGGTTTACTGAAACTGGCACTAGGCTGGGCGCTGCAGGGCAAGCCTATAATCGCAGCTGCTCAGGAGGCTGAGGCAGGAGGATCGTGAGTAAGCAACTGAGCTGAGTAAGCAACTCAGTGAGCCCCTGTCTCTAAATAAAATACAAAATAGGGCTGGGGATGGGGCTCAGTGGTTAAGTGCCCCTGGGTTCAATCCCTGGTACCAAAAATAAAAAAATAAAAAAAATAAACAAGGATTGAAGCTGTATCTCAGTGGTAAAACACCCCTGAGTTCAATCCCCAGTTAAAAAGAGAAAAAAAAATCCTGGGTTGGGACACTAAGTAGTAGGAGATAAGAGAAAAGACAATTTGCAAGAAGGTCCATATAAATATTGATTTTTAAATAGCAGTCCTGTTTTGGAACCTATGGTTTGTGCTTTGCTACTGCAACAGAAGATTATGCTAAAAACACGCAATGGCTGAAGGTGTGCAAAGCATGCTTACTCTGCACGTGCTCCAAGGACCAGTTCTGCTGAATCCAGTAGGATGGGGATCAAAATCAGGTTTCTATAGGAGAAAATGAGCATTCGAGTCAGTCTGTGACCAGGTGAAATCCTGTGCCGTGTTTCCCAGACTTAGGAACATCAAACCCCATCAGGGAGGTGAGACTTGGAGCCAGAGCGGTGTCCTGAATCCTTCCCTGGGGACCCTGGCCAAGCAGAGTGCTGTCCTGGTGGAGCAGGCAGGTGGGCCTGTGTCTGCCCTCACCGGGAGGCCTGGCTTCAGGGTGACCTCGGGAAAGTCCATCTGATCCCTCCAAGGAATTCTGTTTCCCTTGGAGTTCTTAAAACCTGGATTCTCCTTGAAATGAAAATAATGTGAGATTTTTAAACAAACCACTAAGTAGATGGTTGGGATAATGAAAACACAAATCAGAATCGATTTGCAGAAGTTCCTAAGCAATTTTGAGTCTCTCTTTGGAAGATGTGATTAAAAACAAGAAATACTCTCTCCAGAAAAATGTCCATAGCAATTCATAAAGAAGTTATATGGGGAGGCTGGGGGTATAGCTCAGTGGTGGAGCACTTGCCCAGCATGTGTGAGGCACTGGGTTCGATCCTCAGCACCACATAAAAATAAATAAATAAAATAAAGGTATGGTGTCCACCTACAACTAAAAAAAAAATTTTTTTAAAGAAGTTATTTTTTGTAATATCGGGAGTTCTCAGATCACTCACACCCATCTAGGGCAGTGAGTTAAGAACTTGGACTAGATCAGGCATGATGGGATCACTCTTGTAATCCCAGCCACTCAGGAGGCTGAGGCAGGAGGATGGCAAGTTTGAGGTCGGCCTCAACAACATAGTAAGGCCCTAGATAAATTTTTTTTTTTTAAAAAAAGAAAGAAATAAACAAAACTTGGATTAGAAGCTGTGCTGACCTTTTTCTCCAGCCTAAAGTATTTCATGTCCGGGATGCCTTTCCCAGACTGAGGGTTCTACTGAAGTTTCCCTCTGAACTCTCAGTAACTCTTATCAGCGTTGCTATTTTGATCTGAAGCACACAGTCCCTTTGAATGCTTATCTCTGGATGCCTGCACAGTTCCATCCCCCCCTCCAGAATCCGCAGGACCCCCGTGAACATGAAACTCTGCAAATGCTCAAGGCCCTTAGAGGCAATGGCTTAGTATACACACATAACCTGTATATAACTCCATGTCCTTTAGATGGTCTCTAGATGACTTATGATACCTAATACCATAGAAATGCTCTGGTAATAGCCGTTATTCTGTAATACCTAGGGAATGATAAGAAGAAGAAAAGACTACATACGATCAGTGCAGATGCAATTTTCTGTTTTGGAATATCTCCTATCTGGTAGGTTGAATGGTGTGGATGCAGAAGCCACAGATACTGATGGCAGATGGGCTAACACCCATGTGTGTGCATGTGCGCATGCGCGTGTTGCCTATGCAGTGAGATTGTCCGCAGCATCCAAGCCAGACCATTGATCACCCTTCCCGGTACACGCCCCAGCGTCGTGGAGAAGACTGACAGCTGTACAGTTTTAAAAGGCAGGGGCTCATAAAATGCTTATTGAATGAATGAGTCATTTCTTTCCTTCAGCTTAGCAGTCTCTGTTCCCCTGTGTATGGAACACTTTTCCAGCTGCTCCTAAGCTCCTATGCATGTTCTGCATCTCATCTCAGAACCTGCAGGGATAACCTCCATCAGCTACTTTCCTTCTCTTTCTGCCCCCCTCTGCTCTCTGGGTTCCATCACCTCAGCCTCTGGGAGATCTGTTCCCACAGCATCCCATAAGGCAATGACTT
The DNA here is from genome assembly GCF_047511675.1 of Marmota flaviventris. Lineage (NCBI taxonomy): Eukaryota > Metazoa > Chordata > Mammalia > Rodentia > Sciuridae > Marmota > Marmota flaviventris. The sequence continues at coordinate 160,739,034 of NC_092498.1, read as the reverse complement.
CTGAGGTGACACATGCTCTGCTGGGGTATGTGTGGGGTGCTGAGTATGGGGCATGCAGGGGAACCCGTCTACCTTGGTAACCTGTCGTCCACCCCATTATTTCCCAGAGTGTCTCCACGAGGATGAGCCTCAAGGAGACTAGTAAGAACCAAGTAGCCCACTTACTATGGTTTTCTGGCAAAATCTGAGAAAGTGGGTGTGTTCCCTCCGTCTGGGTTTTTTGGGGGCCAGGCCAGCTTTGGAAGAGGCAGGTGTGCGTGTGTTGTGCAGGCAGCTCCGAGGGCCCAGGGCCCAGCCCAGCCAGCTCTGTGGCTCCCAGAGCAGGTGCTCAGGAATGGTTGGCTGATTGGGAATCAGAAGGGACTGAGTTTCTAAGGACTGACTTCACTTCCTCAAAGCACTGAGGGGTTGATTCCCTGGGACAGCGGAATGCTGGGGGCTGGGAAGGAATATCCCAGCTCTCCTTGTTCCCAACACGTCCCCAACTGGAGAGCCTGGGTGCCATGCCCTTAAGTAATAACTGGTGACATCTGCGGCCCCCTCTCTGCAGCAGGCCTGCCCACTTAGGGCTCTGTAGAGAGTTTTCTGTGCCTTTCATACAGTGAACCAATACTCTCAGGGCCTCTTGCCCATGAAGACCAGTTTCACCCTGCCCCAAGTATTTCCTAACTGTACAGAACATTCCTGTGATGGCTTGGATCCGAGGTGTCCCCAGAGGCTCCTGTTAATGCAGGGACATTCTGAGGTGCAGTGATTGGGTCACGAAAGCTGTCACCTGTGCTAGTTTGGAGGTAGCTGAACCTGGCCAGCCAACACCTGGGGGACCAGAGGGCGGGGTGGAGGAGAGGAGGTCTGCAGCTCCCCAGGGAGGCCCTGGAGTCTTTGTGTGAGAGGTCAGGGGTGTGGTGAAGGGAGGGAGCCCTGGCCTGGGACAAAGACAGGAAAAGGGAAGGGCCCGGGCTCTCACTGTTCAAGGTAACGCAGTTGAATGGATCCAGCGTGGAGATCGCTCTCATCATTGGTGATTCATTTGGAGAAAAATCACAAAGGGCCTCCCTCCCTCCCCACCCCCAGTTTCCGCTCCCGGGATTTCCCAGGCTAAAAGGGCAGGCTGGTCGGAATCACTGGTTTGCAGAAACCCAGAACCGATAACGTGAACCAGATTGACTATGCTCCCGGGGGCTGTTAACCCTGTGTTTACAAGAATTCCTTGAAAAAATCATTTCTCTGCCATGGAATCTGGCTTCCCGCGAGTCTGGTGAGCACGGGGCGGGCTTCGGTTCAGTCCTGTCTTCCCAGTTGGAATGAAGTGAGGTTCCAGGTGACACACTGAAAAGACAGTCAGTTCTGCTTCATACTTGTGTTCCGGTATAATAAACATCAGCTCCCACTCTTCATAGGCCTAGATTTTACTGGAACGTTAAGATAATTTCACTTTTTTTTTTCTAACAAAAATAATTGCTATCGTTATAGTTATTTTTGAGGCTCTCAGCAGTTTTTTTTTTTTTTTTTTAATGTTTGTGTTTTTGTTTTTTGTTACTGGGGATTGAACCCAGGGGGCCTGCAACCACTGAGCCACATCCCCAGCCCTTTTTATTTATTTATGTTTTTTGAGAAGGGATCTTGGAAAGTTCCCTAAGGCCTCCCTAAGTTGCTGAGGCTGGCCTTCAACTGGCAATCCTCCTGCCTCAGCCTCCCGAGTCACTGGGATTCCAGGTGCGCGCTACTGTGCCCAGCAGCATTTATCATTATCGAGTGCCTTCTGTTTTCCAGGCACTTAACATTTATCATTTCCTTTATTTTTCACAAGCCAGAGAGATAAGTAATGTCTCCTCGGTGAACTGGTAAGAAAACCAAGGCCTAGCGAGGTGAAGAAGTGATGGGCCCACAAGCATCCAGCTACTAAGTGGCACAGCTTCAGGGTCACTCTTTTCATTCTCTTGATCACTTTATAGAAACTGCAGAAAACAGACTTTTAGAAACCAAAAAGGAATTTTGTACAAGAATCAAGTCAATTAGGACTTTTTACAATATCCACGACAGGACATATTTTGTGTTATAATGGAACAGACTGAAGTCTTAAGTTACATAAGCAAATCAGTCCCCCCCCCCCACAATGTTTATTTTGTCATTTTGTTAATGGTTGACAACTAGAGAGCAGACACAGCTCATTTTTTTTTTTTGGTACTGGGAACTGAACCCAGGGGTGCTTAACCACTGAGCCCCATCCCCAGCTCTATTTTATATTTTATTTTGAGACAGGGTCTCACTGAGTTGCTTAGGGCCTCACTAGGTTGCGGAGGCTGGCTTTGAACTCGCCATCCTCCTGCCTTAGCCTCCTGAGAGTCTAGGATTAGAATCGTGAGCCACAGTGCCCTGCCAGCTCATGTTTGTTTTTTTTTTATAAAAAATGATTTAATTCCTGATATTTAAGAATGTCAAGCCCATCATTCTCAGCGGTTGCATCTTCCCTGAAGATCCAAAGTGAACAAAGTTTTATCAGGATGGTGGACTCTCCGCTGTCATTTCAAACCCCAGGACGGTCTCTTGCAGTGAAATAGTCAAAGCGTCCAAGTTGTGTAGACAAAGAACCGAGGAGCAGAAATCTCAGAAAGGGCAGAGAAATAGAGGCCAAGAGGGGACCAGTCCCTCAGGACCGGAGCTCAGTGACTGTCACTCCCAGACCTCCTGGCCCTGAGGGAAGGTTTAAATATCCCTGCCGGTCACTCCGATGCTTTTGATTTCAAACATGGTTTTCAGGACTTAGGAATAATCCCTGGGTGTCGTCTTCCCAGAACCAACCTCATGATCCGTGGACGGTCTGAAACTGATGACCCAAGTCACCATGATAAAAATAAAAGACAAGGACTCCGCGTTTCCGAGTCACCAGGGAGCAGAGTCACTCAGCTTCCAGGGGCCACGTCAGACCCGGGTGACATCTCCTGATGCGTCCCAGTCACGTTGGTCCAGACTGTCCTTAGGAGAGGAGGTTCTAGTAGGAACTTTTAACTTCCCCACGTGCTGCCACACAGGCCCCTCTAGCGTGTCCCTCCCCCCAGCCAAATACCAGGACTCCGACTGTCCTTAGGTGACACTGTCCAGACCCCCTGAAGCCCATTCTTGAAAGCGGCTGGAACAACAGGAGCAGGCTGGCTTATGAAAAGGAGGACTCTGCCCCCTCCCTCCAGTTCCCTGCCTGGGCACATTCTCCTTGGGGGGGTGGGCGTTTCTGGGGTCCTCAACTCTCCAAGCTTCTGTCCCAGGGGAGCTGAATGGAGAGAGGAGCAGCTCATCCTGCCACCATTGCCACTTCCAGAGAGTGAAACTGACACCTCTAGGCCAACATCACTGGCCTCATGTCACCAAGCTAATTCACCCTCCTGGGCAGACTGGCACCTGGTGGAATTCATAGCCGGCTGCGGCGGCTCGGGAGGCCGAGGCAGGAGGATTGCAAGTTGAAGGCCAGCCTCAGCAACTTAGTGAGGCCCTGCCTCAAAATAAAAATAAAAAGCTGGGGAGGTGGCCCCGTGGTTAAGAGCCCCTGGGTTCCCTCTTGGTACTCAAATTCAAACCAACGGACCAAAACAAATGCAAGCAGACAAAACAAAACCCAAAACCACTTTGGAGGAAGGGTCCTGACAAATGCATTTGCACTGGGAATATTTTCATTTTCATCTGGGCCCAGCACCCTAAACCAAGGACGCCACCTCTAAGGGGCTCAGTTTGGCACCAGCCACCTGGGGGAGGCAGGTCTTGCTGGGAAATCTCCCTCCTAACCTCTCAGAAGACAGTCTGTGCCAATAGGCAGGTGGTCTAATGATGAGACCCGCCTTAGGGTCCCCAGGGTGTGCTGTCCCGAGTGCCAGAGAATGTCAGTATTACCTAATGAGAGAATCCTGTGGGGAATCAGGTTTGAGAAATTCTGAGCTAACCAAAATTAAACAAGTCTTTTTACTTCTCAGACCTTCTAAGAGCTTTGAAGATGCTAATGTGGTTATTCTTGAAGGCCTAGACATTATGGCTTTTCATAAACTTAGATTTTTAAAAGTTTTTAGTTATACATAGCAGAGTGTATTTTAGCACAGTATACATACATCATACACACACACGGATCTTATTCTAATTAGGATCCCAGTCTTGTGGTTGGACATGATGTGGAGTTTCCCTGGTCGTGTGTTCATATAGGAACATAGGAAAGTTCTGTCCCATTCACTCCACTGTCTCTCCTATTCCCATCCCCCTCCCTTCCCTTCATTCCCCTTTGTCTCATCCAGTGACCTTCTATCCCCCACCCCCATCCCCATCCCCTGCTTATTCATCCACATATCAGACAGAACATTCGGCCTTTGGTTTTCCTGGGATTGACTCATTTCACGTAGCATGAGAGTCTCCAGCTTCATCCATTTACCAGCAAATGCCATCATTTCATTCTTCTTTATGGCTGAGTAATATTCCATTTTGTGTATGTATCACATTTTCTTTATCCATTCATCTGTTGATAGGCATCTAGGTGGATTCCACAGTTTAGCCATTGTGAATTGAGCTGCTATAAACATTGATGTGGCTGTGTCCCTGTAGTGTGCTGATTTTAAGTCCTTTGGGTATAAACCAAGGAGTGAGAGAGCAGGGTCAAATGGGGTTCCATTCCTAGTTTTCTGAGGAATCTCCACACTGTTTTCCAGAGTGGTTGCACCCATCTGCAGTCCGACCAGCCATGTCATAAACTTATTTTTATAACATCAGATTTTATAGGCCAGGGGTCAGCACATTATAGCCTGTGATCCAAATCTGGTTTACCACCTATCCTCGCAAAGAACATTTTAGTGGAATGCTACCACGCCCACTCATTTACAGATCATCCATGGCTGCTTTCACACAATGGTACCTGGAATCTTTTTGACAGGCACCACGAGCCTCTAAAACCAGGATCCTTCAGTGTGTGACTCTTGAAACAAGTGCATTGACCTTCACATCCAGGATGAGTGTTCTGTGGACTATGTTCAGGGACACACGGGCTGGGAAAATGTGAATGGTGGGAAGGACCTTAAAGGCCATCCACCCCACTTGTGGTTGTGTGACTCCATGGTGACTCGATCCTTCAGAGTCACCGGGAGAGCATGTTACAGGGGCAGAGGTTTGGGGATCCTGTCCTGACCTACTGAACCAGAGTGTCCAGCGGGGAGGCCCCGGGGCTGGTGCCCACTCCACGTCTGTAGGCACCGCTCCATGGGGTGCACTGGATCTAACCCGGTTTCTTTCTCGAGCCGATGGTGGAGAACTCAGCACCTCCCAAGCAGCCCCTTCCACTCTCATAGTTACCAGCAAGTTCCAGGAGTGTCCACCCACTGGCTCTCATTTCCTCCTACTCCTACCCATTGTTCCACCCAGCCCTGTGGCACCCTTAGGTAATGGACTTTAGTTAGGCGTCAGTGTGCTCATCTGTAAAATGGGTGCCCTTGCCCTTACCTGGGGATCACAGCGCCCAGGTGTAAACGAGATGCTGCAGGCGCAGGGCTCAGCACAGTCCAGGTCAGCAAGGAAGCGGGGGAAGACATTTTCCCACTGGGTGGTAAACCTCTCCAGGAAAGGGCCGCGGACAGTCACCTTCCTTTGAATCCCCAGATGCAGGCAGCACCATAAATGCCGACGAATCAAAGATTTATGAAAGGAGTGATTCAAGGCCAACAGGGCCGATAAAAACAGTGGTCAAGAGCAGCAGCAGGACGGGAAGATCCCCTGCCTGGTCTCCAATCCCTCTACCACCTGTTGCTCCGTGGGTGGTCTGCGGGAAGGAGCTGCACTCCTCAGAGGTCTGCTTCCCTCCTTGGTCAAAGGAAGCCCTTCAGAGGAAGGTTTGGAATATTAAATAAAACAGTGCAGGCACCGGGAGACCTCTCAGAGGCCATTCATGGCTATTGTGATAATTATTAGGACGATGATTATTATTATTGAAGCTTTCCTTAACTTGGTCCCACAGGCTTGCGGGGAAAGATGGCTTTCTTTGTTCATGGACAAGTATGAAGTCTGTTTTTATATCCCTTACATTTTTACTCTCAGATCCCTTAGGAAATACACAGCCAGGGAGAAAGCTGGACACGGGGACAAGGCTAGCAGAGCCCCCTGCAGACCCACCCTGCAGCGACACACACAGTGAACCCTGTGGCCACACTGAGCTGCTCACAGTCAACACCATCCCTCCTGCCATGAGCCAGACACCCACCCGCCCTCACCCAGGCCGTTTGGAGCTTGTTAGGTGCAGGTTGGAGTAAACTCCTGAACAAGGAGACAGTGTCCAAAGGAGATGGAGGGAGGTTTTTGTGTCCAAATAAAAAGGGACTCATAAATACCACAGCTCTGAGACATTCCCAGGGGTACGCAGAAGGCTCTTCCCAGGGCTAAACCCCACTCTAATCCCTTGGAGGTCTGCCCCTGCTGGCTTCCCTCTGACTTGGGGCTGGTGGCCAAAGCTGAGCACCTGGGGTTTCTCTCACCACTAAATCTTCAGAGGTCAAATAAGTTGAATGTTCTCCTTCCTGCTTCGTGCGTGACCTAGGCACGGTTCTAAGCCCTGGGGCAAAAGGTAGGCAAGCACTATTCTTACACTGGAGCTCATGGTCTGGTGGGAGAGCTAAACAGAACCAAGGAACAATGTCAAATATGTGCAATATTGCTACTAACCAAAGTTAAGAGTGCTGTGAGATCCCAGAATGAGTGATCTGTCTCCAAGGAGGAGAGGGAATATTGTACTAGGAGTTGATGAAATTAATGGAGATCAGATGAATGGACAGGAGTCCTGTGGGTGAGGGGATTGGTTTGTAAAGGGAGGCCAGCAGAAGGAACAGCATATGCCAAGGCCCTGGGGTAGGAAGAAAAAATGTAGATCAGAGGCATTAAAAGAAGCCCCAAACCAAGTGCATGATATGAAATGAGGTTGGCAAGGACAGGGAAGTGAGACTGTGGTGACCTGCAGCCACCCTAACAAACCTGGTTTTATGGTAAGAGGACAGAAGGGACATTGAAATACTATAAGCAGTGAAATTTGAAAAGGGTCAGCAGGGAACCACACTGCAGAGACCAATTGGGAGACTGTGACAGGCAGTCAGGCAAGAGATGGTGGTGACCCGGATCAGTGTGACAGGCTTCAAAGGTGATGACATGTGACTAAGGGACCTGAAAGGCAGGACTGAGGTGAAACCCCACACTTGATCGGACACTAGGACACACAGATCCATAATTTTTTTTTTTTTTTTTTGGTACAAGAGATTGAACCCAGGGTGGCTCAACCCCTGAGCCCCATCTCCAGCCCCTTTTTACATTTTACTTAGAGACAGGGTCTCACGGAGTTGCTTAGGGCTTCACTAAGTTGTTGACTCTGGCCTCCAACTCACGATCCTCTGGCCTCAGCCTCCTGAGCCACTGGCATTACAGACGTGTGCCACTGCACCAGGCCAGAAAGAAATACATTTTACTGCCTCGAGCCAATAATATACTTTGATAGACTACAGTCTATTTGATTAAGTTTTATGTTAAAAAAAAAAAAAAACCCTCTAGTCATGACTCACCAAAATGATTTCCTGACCTCCAGGTCACGGCCCGGCCCTGGGTTTGGAGAACACCAGGTTAGGGAGTTCACATGCTAGGCCTTCCTGGAACACCCTCACCCTCTGGAGTCTGTTCCCACACTTTGACTTCCTTGGCTCGGAATGATATCAGGCTGTGCCTCACCATGTGTTCCCGACTCTTTATCCCTCCGCAGATAAAGTCGCTGCTGTGTGTCCTTCCCACACCCCTCCCAGCTGCCCTGGGACTTCATGTCCAGGAGGCGTGATTCAGGAGCTGTGCGGGAGGGAGGCAGGTGGGAAGGGAAACTGATTCAGATGAGCCCACGTTGGCTGAGGGCTGTTCTAGTCCTTGTTCTGCACAAAGCTCAGGGCAGAGGGGCTTCTCTAGATCCCGAAAGCCCTGGAGGGACAGGAGCAGACAGTCCTCAGTGAGAAGTCTCTGAGCTCTGGGGCAGAGACAGGATCCTAGGACATCTTTGCCAGCGACGCCTCCTTAGTGCCAGAACAAGACTCCATCAGCCCAAAGAGCGCCACAGAGCTGTCTTTGCTCACCTTTATGAAGTCACATCTTTGCCCTCAAAGTGCACACTCAAAGTGCACAAGTAAGTAGCAGAACTAGCCAGGCGCATATGGTGCACACACCTGTAATCCCAGAGCTCGGGAGGCTGAGGCAGGAGGATCGTGAGTTCAAAGCCAGCCTCAGCAAAAGGGAGGCCAAGCAGCTCAATGAGACCTTGTCTCTAAATAAAGTACAAAAATAGGGCTGGGGATGTGACTCAGTGGTAGAGTGCCCCTGAGTTCAATCCCTGGTACCTGCCCCCCTGCCCCCCAAAAGTAGCAAAACCATGCAAGGACTTAACTCCAGCAGAGTGAAGACAGAGTTGACCCAGTTTCTGGACAGAGGTTTAGAACGACACTGCCGACCGAAATGACTCAGGAATGAACCCAGCCACTCTGCCAAGGCAGGACTGCAAGGCTGGGGACTGCAGCATGTTATTCTGATCTTGCCTCTACCACTTAGAGATCATATGAGATCATATGCTGTGTGACCGAGCATATGTGTCTTAACTTCTCTGAGCTTCTCTTGCCTTGCCATAAAATGCAATTATTCATAAAATCCATAGAATAGGATTGCCACGAGCATGAATCAGAGACAGGCCCCAGCACACTCCTAGGCACAGCCTAAGTCCTTAAGACATAGGAGGTAGAGGTATTGGGTTTTTTGTTTTATTATCATTGTCATTATTTTTTATTTTGGTACTGGCGATCAAACCCAGGGAGAGAGGTATTATTTTTAACACTCAATACAGGGGGACAAAGGGCAGTTACCTAGAGCAGGTTTCCCTCCAGCTAGGCAAAATGACATAGTTTCCTAGTGAGAAAATGCCGGTAAGCTCCTGGGAGAGTCAGATCTTATCTGGGGAGCCTTGTGTGAGGCTGGTGAGCCAACACTGCTCTCAGCCACCTATCAGCCTGCAGATGCTGTTGCCAGTGGCTCCTGGGCTGAAGGTTTGAAGAGAGAGACACCAGCCATCTGCCCCCTGGGAGCTTCCCAGGCTCAGAAGTCGCCAGCCGCCTTACAAGCCTTTAGGGAGTTTGGTAGATTCCTCTGGAAAGCCTTGGGCGCTCCCCCTTCCCCCTCCCCCATTTCCCCACCTGCTCCAGTGGGAAAGCTGGCCCCTGGTCCATACCCGATCCAGCTCTAATTAGTCCCCAAGACCTCCAGGACACTCCCCGGGGACCATAGCCTGTCTGATCCCCCCTTTATTGGAGTTTCCGTACAGTGAAGTCACAGCACCTGGAGCCACGTTATTCCACCCAGCCTAACACTGGAGGCAGGACACAGCTTCTGTGCCTTGTCATTTTACTAAAGAAAGTTAAGGGATAGGAGAGAGACTGACATTTAAAAATCTATTTTGAGGGCTGGGGTGGAGCTCAGTGGTAGAGCGCTTGACTCCCATGTGTGAGGCACTGGATGGATTCTCAGCACCGCATACTAAAAAATAAATAAATAAAGGTCCAACAATAACTTAAAAATATATTTAAAATTTAAAAAAAAATCTATTTTGACCCTGTGACTTGGGAGGCTGAGGCAGGAGGATCGTGAGTTCAAAGCCAGCCTCAGCAACTTAGCGAGGCCCTAAGCAACTCAGTGAGACCCTGTCTCTAAATAAAATACAAAATAGGGCTGGGGATGTGGCTCAGTGGTTAAGTGCCCCGGGGTTCAATCCCTGGTACCCAGCAACCCCCAAAATATCTATTTTGAAATCTCTAGTTGACTTTACCCTTAGAACACATTTTGATTTGGACTAGCCTCATTTCATGTGCTTAATAGTCACAAGTACCTAGGGATTCTGAGGACTTATTACCAATAATAATGATAATAATAATAATAATACCTCTACTAATTTTTTGTATTGACCACATATTGGAATGATAATACTTGGGTTACAATGGGTAAATAAAATAGATTGTTTCTATTTGATACTCTGTGGCTCTTAGAGGCCACTGTCCTTCTGGTCCCTGTACTAGGAAGCACAGGTTTCCTTCCCATCTCCACCGCTGGGTCTGCTGCGGGGCAACGGGAAGTGGCCAGGGACCCTCCTCCTTCCCTCTGTCTTCAGAGCCCAGCTGTTCTGTTCCAGCAGGTTTTCCCAGCTGCCCTCAGGGCTTTAGAGGCCTGACCAAACTCTGCTGTGGTGGCCGCCAGCCAGGACTCAGCTTCTGGCATGAGTCTGGCTGTGGACTCCAGTGGGAGAGGGAAAAACACAGAAAACCGGACCCATATCCTCACTCTGTCTTTCAGACACAACTGGGACTAGAAGCAGGGGTTCTCTTGGGGCTCTTCTCTCTGTGTCCCACGTGCTGCTCCAAGGATTCAGGTAGCACTGGGCGCAGGGGCTCATGCCTGTAATCCTAGCGGCTCTGGAGGCTGAGGCAGGAGGATGGCAAGTGGGAGGCCAGCCTCAGCATCTCAGCGAGGCCCTAAGCAACTCAGTGAGACCCTGTCTCTAAATAAAATACAAAATAGGGCTGGGGATGGGGCTCAGTGGTTAAGTGCCCCTGGGTTCAATCCCCAGTACCAAAAAAAAAAAAAAAAAAAGATTCATGTTGCTTTTGAGCCTAGGCTAGGAGACACAGGAGGGCAAACCCAGGAAATCCAGGGGTTCTAACTTCCTTGGGTTCTGGTTTCCTCTGCAAGCTCTGTCACTCAGGTACAAGTCACATGCCTGTTGTCCAGGGTTTGGGGATGTACTCGGTGAGAGAAATTGGGTGGAGTGCATTGACTCCATCTTAACTAGAAGCAGAACCCACGGGGAACTGTTTTTTTTTTTTTCCGGTGGGTCTCCCTCTGGCCAACTCTGCAACACTTGATCACCTACAAATGGTTTACACAGAACGTGAAGGCTGGACTAATTAGAATAGCAAACCCCCAGGCCACACCAGAAATCTATTATAGTCACATGCACATATTTAGAATGGAACAAAACTGCTTTTCACATTGAGGACGGGCACAAAGGGATCCCGGCCTTGTCCTTGAGTCAGCAGTGCAGTAAGGATCATGGCTGACTCCGTGTGTGTGTGTGTGTGTGTGTGTGTGTGTGTGTGTGTGTGGTGCTGGGGATGGAACCCAGGGCCATGCATGGTCGGCCAGGGCTCTGCCACAGAACTGCATTCCCAACCCTCTGACCTCCTGATTTTTATTCATCTATTTATTTTTGGTGTAGGAAGTGTTTGAACATCTATTGATCCACTCATAGACTCAGCCCATCAGTGTTCAATTAGGGAAGGTTTGTGGCCTCCAGGTTGGCAGACTGCAGCTCTGTAAGCCGCCATCTTGACAAGGCAGCCGATGGCTTTATTTATGTAGAATTGCTGGTGTTCACTATGGTGGCCCTACATTTCCTTTTAGAGTAGACAATGGATTTTGAAGTTAAGTAATTAAGGGCATCTCAGGAAGAAGTATATCCATTTAGATGGGTCAACTCATTTCCCAACTTCATTCCTATTGTCCACTTAACCAGAAAGGAAGTGGTCCATACTTCTAAAAGTCATTACAGGGCTGGTCATAATTTTGGCCACGGTACGTACGCAAATACACAGAGTGGCTCATGCTCAGATAAGGGTGAGCTAAATTCCAGAAACAGTTGTGAAATTACTTGATGGTTAAGACCTTCTGAAAGCAAGAGTTACTGGGAAGGATAATGTGGATGTTTTTTGTAGTAAGATTTACTGGACAAAGTGTTTTAATTCAATTGATTATTCATTTTAGTCATCATTTATTAAGTGGCAACATATCATCATTTTTTTAGAAGCTACTCATAATTTCCAAGTCAACTCAGATTTGCACTGCTAAAGTCTAAATTAACTGAACAGATACAGTAATACCCAAACAACAATACATTGTTGAGTTCCTAATATGACAAAGTTTAAAATGTTTTTGTGTTTCATAAAGATTAAAATTATATGCATACTTTTGGAGACCATGGTAAAGGGGCATGAACTTCGGAATTAGAAACAGTTGGCTTCAGATCCTTAAAATTAACTTAGGTATCAGCTTTGACATCTATAACTTTTAGAAGATATGACTATCTATGTTAAAAGATTGTGGTCAATACAAGTAACAATAAATGTTGATGAGGTTGTGGGGGAAAGGTGCATTCATACATTGCTGATGGAACTGCAAATTAGTGCAACTACTCTGGAAAGCAGTATGGAGATTCCTCAGAAAACTTGAAATGGAATCACGATTTGACCCAGGTATCCTACTCATCAGCATATACCCAAAGGACTAAAAATCAACATACTATAGTGATGCAGCTACTTCAATGTTTATAGCAGCTCAGTTCACAATAGATAAGCTATAGAACCAATCTAGGTGCCCTTCAGCAGATGAACAGATAAAGAAAATGTGTTATATATATATACACTATGTGGAATATTACTCAGTCATAAGGAAGAATGAGATTATGGCATTTGTCAGTAAACAGATGGAACTGGAGACTATCATGCTAAGTGAAATAAGCTAATCCCCAAAACCCAAAGGTAACATGTTCTCTCTGACATGCAAATGCTAACCCACAATAATGGGGTGGGGAAGAATAGAAATTCATTGGATTAGACAAAGGGGAATGAAGGGAAGGGAGGAGGATGGGAATAGGAAAGACAGTGGAATGAACAGTTCATTACTTTCCTATACTCATTCATATGTGAACACACGACCAGGGAAACTCCATATCATGTCCAACCACAAGAATGGGAAGTTAGAATCTATGTACGTAAAATATGTCAAAATACATCCTACTGTCATATGTATCTAAAAAAGAACAAATAAAAAATTTTAAAAGAAAAGATTGTGGCCAAGCAGAGATGATTTAGTGCAGCACAAATTTTCAGCAGAATTAAGCATGTGGCAAGGTCTCAGAATCTACTTATTATTGAGGCACTGCAATTTACAGAGTTACACCCCAGTAAACCATTATACATTGGAAAGGCCATAAGTCAAAATGCATTTACTACATCTGACCTACCGAACATCATAGCTGAGACTCAACAACCATAATAGGCTCAGAATACTCACATTTAGTCTATCCTTGGGCAAAATCATCTAAGACAAAGCCTGTATCTCACATACAGGGCTGGGGCTGGGGCTCAGTGGTAGAGCACTTGCCTAGCATGTGTGAGGCCCTGGGTTCGATCCTCAGCACCACATACAAATAAATAAATAAATAAATAAATAGATAGATAGATAGATAGATAGATAAAGGTATTGTGTCCATCTGCAACTAAAAAACTTAAACAACAACAACAACAAAAAACTCATGTACACACACATGATAGGATGCAAAACCACAGAAAACTCAAAACATAATATCCCAAACCTCTGGCAGCATAGGACATAGCAGGGACTGAGATTTCCTCCACCTTGTGATTTTGTGGCTCCCTGGGAACAGCGCCCAGTGTCCCCCAAGAATAGCATATTGTCACCCCAGGCAAGATCCAAGTCAAAACTCAAAGCTCAGTTCCTACAGAAGGTATATTGTTTCGTGAAATCATCATAAGATAGGGGTCTCGGTACGACCACTAGGTAAAGACAAGGTTTATCTTCAGGGTATATAAAGTGAATTTTTCCTAAGTGGTTGATATCTGTGCCAAATATGTGAGTTGGTTCCATTATCTGTGATGTTTAAGAAGAAAAATGACACGCAGAGAAAAGTTTATTAGGGATGAGTCAGTGTGAAATATTTGAATTTCTGTCAATCTTACTCCCCAAATGAAATCATTTTATTATTATTTTTTTCTTTTTGGAATCAAGAATTGCATAAAGGGACACTTAACTACTGAGCCACATTCTGAGCCCTTTTTATTTGTTATTTGGACACAGGGTCCATCAAGTTGCTTAGGGCCTCACTAAGTTGCTGAGGCTGGCCGTGAACTTGCAATCCTCCTGCCTCAGCCTCCCAAGCCATGGGGATAAGAGGCATGTGTCACCTGCCTGGTCTATTTTCATTTTTATATTTACTAAGCACCCACAGTGTGTGACTGAGGATCTACAGAGCCCAGGGAGACATAACTCCTGCTTTTCACTGAAGTTACCTGCTAAAAATACAGGACGTACTTGAAATGCGACTCTTTGGGGATGAGGATTACTTGTGTCACTTACCTTCGTGCCAGGAGAAGGCAAGTATGTCTTCCTTCTCTTCTCGTCTTGTCCTGAGGGCTTGTGGTTTTAACGAGATAAAAATTCAGCCACTTTAAATGGGCGTGAGTCTTTCATTTGAGTGAGCAGAAAGTAAGTTGTTCTGATGATGAAGTTTGACATTTTGTCACACTGAGGCAGGTTAGGGAGTCCATAATCACTGCAGCAAAAATCACTATCATTTGTTAAGCACTTTCTGAGGGTTGGGCACCTTGCTAGGTATTCTTACATCTGACCCACAGAGTAAAATGCACTTTTAACTCTATTTCACCTCCTTGGGCAACGAGGCTTAGAAATGCTGAGCCACTTGCCCCAAACACAGGGGCAAAGCCCAGATTTAAACACATTTTATTATTTTAACATACACCTGTTCCAGTCGGTTTTTCACTGCTGTGACCAGAAGACCTGACAAGAACCAGTTCAGAAGAGGAAAAATTTATTTGGCTCCCTGTTATGGTGTGGATGTGAGGTGTCCCCAAAAGCTCATGTGTGAGACAGTGCAAGAAGGTCCAGAGGAGACATGACTGGGTGGTGAGAGCCTTAACCCAACCAGTGAATGGACCCCTGATGGGATTAACTGGGTGGTGGCTGGAGGCAGGTGGGTGTGGCTGGAGGAGGGGGCCACCGGGAAATAGGAGAGCTCTGCTCACCAGGAGCAAAATATAAACCTCAGAGGTTCACACCCAGGGACCCACCTCCTCCAGCCTCTCCCCCCTGCCTAGTTAATCCAAATCAGTGGTCAAGGCTCTCATAACCCAGTCGTTTCACCTCTAAACGTCCTTGGATTGTCTTACACATGAGCTTTGGAGCGGGGACAGCTCATATCTAAGCCCTAACACTACCCTTGTTAAAGAAAATGAAAATGCAAACCAGGGCTGAAGATTCCCGGGACAGAGAAGCCTGTGTAGGCCTCAGCCTTGCTTGATTTGCAAGCATTTGTGAAACGTGAATTATAAGAAACTGGAGTTTCTTACAATCAGCCCCATTAAGGACAAATAGAACTTGGGCTCAACAATCAGAAGCGGCAGACAGACTTAATGCTGGGTGCCCGGGGCCTTTCCCACAGGATAGACCCAGGAGGCAACTGTAACCAAACACTTGCTCGAGTTGCTTCTGTGTCACCCCTGGGTGGGGCTTCTGAATCCCTTTGGATTGGAGCTGCCCAATTCATGAATTGCTGTTGGTTCAAATAAACTGTTCAAAGTGCTATTGTGCCTCATCTGACCTTTTTAACACTCCTTAGCTCAACTAAAGAATATGGAATGTTCTCGAATGCAGATGCCTGCTGCTCTTGAATGTCTTACCTGCCATCATTTTTTCCGATAGGTAAAGTGATGATTAAGAATGATATTAAACCTCGAGGCCCTTCATGTCTGGGGCTGGCAGATGTACTAATCCATCACAGCTCTCTTGTCCAATGAGCCTGGACTTGGCCTCAGTCTTCTCCACTGTCCCTGAAGAAGTCAGTCTCTACCAAGTGAACAGAGTTAACACTCAAATCTATTGGACACCCTTGTGGCAGCACCTTGACTGTGACTCCATTAATACACACATGACACCATATTTTCATGATCTGCTTTTCATTTCCCTGGTATACTTCGAGACTTCTGTGATAGGACCATTCATCTTCCTGTGTGCAGCGTGCCATATGACATGCTAGACACCCAGTAAAAGTTGTATTGGATTGAATATAAGTCAGAACTTTTTGTGTAAACCTATTTGACTATCAGATGCCACACGTATGTCATTGCCTAATAATTAGAAGAGCTGACATTCATCGAGCACTGACCCAGTGCCATGGACTGAGCTAAGCAGTTCATGTGTATTTTTTGTTTAATCAAAACATGAAACAAAATATTACACCCCCCCCATATACAAACAATGATATTTAAATTCAGAGAGCTTAAGTGAGTTGTAGAAGATTATAGGACTCAAGTATTCTGAATCCTAAAACTAACCTTTTTTTTTTTTTTTTGTACCAGGGATTGAATCCAGGGGCAAATAACCACTGAGCCATATCTCCAGCCTTTTTTTTTTTTTTTGTATTTTATTTAGAGACAGGGTCTTGCTAAGTTGCTTAGGGTCTCAATAGGTTGCTGAGTCTGGCTTTCAACTCTCAATCCTCCTGCCTCAGTCTCCTGAGCTGCTGGGATTAGAGGCGTGCACCACCATTCCCACCTAAAATTAAACTTTTAATCGCTACACTGGTTATAATAGAAAACTCACATAAAATATATTTTCTCATCCCACAGTACATCCATATTATGATACGACTGTTTAGCATAGGTACTCAATTACTCAGGTAACTGCTGATCATTACTCCAAGCCATAACCATCCAGTATTTCTCACTATTCCTCTTAGAGTCAAAATAAAATAAAATAGAATAAAATAAAATAAAAAGATGAGAACTGAATTAACATCTTGGACAAGCCTCTCTCCTTTTCCAATTTCTTTCCACAGAACCATGTCCAGGCCTATCCCTAGTGGCCACTGTGATGGGTGCCATGGGGTACAAACATGAACAGGACTTATTCTCTGACACCAGAGGACTCACAGTGTAGTGGAGGGCCAGCCACGTAGTGACAGGAGGCCTTCCATCGAGAGAAGCAGGTGATGCCCTGGGTGAACAGGCTTCGCCTAAGAGAATCTTGAGTAGGGAAAAGTCACCCGGGTGGGGGACTCTGGGAGGAAGAAAGGACACGCCACCGAAGGGACTTCTGCAGCCTCGTGCTTTCAATATAAATCTGGGCTCTGCAGATGGGGCCATTGGTTTCAAAGTCCTCAGTCTGTACCTTTTTATTCCTCTCTCCAAATGCTCCAGGACTTTCCAAATAGGACTCTCAGCAGCTGTGCCCTGGCCCATGAGCATTCCAGGCGCTGAGCCTACCGTCGTCCATATGCTTGCTCCATCAACACATGGAAATATTCTTCTATTTATTTATTTATTATTTTAACGCCGTGATTGATCATGGTTGTTGAAGGGGACCATGAGGTTTTGAGGATTTCAGCACACCTTTTACATCCCCTGAGGGTCCGCCTTCTGAAACCAATGAATGCCTCATGAGCCCTATTCTTTCAGAACTGAGACCTTCAAAAAGAGGCACGTAAACTTTCCCCAATTTCCTAGGAAAGACATTATTCAACTGTCCTCAAGTGACGGATGGTCTAATAATCCGCAAAAACGTGTTGCTTTCGCGCTGAGGTCAGTCCTGTTCTACAAGGGTTTGCGCTCACACAAGGGTACCATCTGGAGCCCACATCCTCCGTCTCGAGCTTCAAATAAATCCTGATTGGCCTCAGAAATGTTTGCCAACAGTCTGCTGGCTACAAAGATGGCTGGCTTCCCCCCTTGGAGGCATGCCTTTGCAATATACGACGTGTAGTAGACACTTAATAAATGACTGTCTATTAGGGTCTTCTTTAGAATGTTATACCAGATACCTGTTGGGTATCAAAGGTTGGGCAAGCACAGCTGTATCCTTTTTGTGGGAAGACGGATCTGGCAAGACTACAGATTTTGGGGGTGGGGGTCGGGGGCTGGAGCATCCTAATCCAAATTAAAGTCTTATGTGCTCTATCAACATTCTGACTCAATACCTCAGCAGTTTCTTTAGCAAACATTTTTTCAGCTCTCGGAATTTATCAGTCTGGGACACACTGTGATGTGGTTTTTTTGGTTTTATTTTGGGTACCAGGGATGGACCCCAGGCGCTTAACCACAGAGCCAAATATCCCCAGCCCTTTTTCTTTTTTATTTAGAGTCAGGGTCTGGCTTGAGTTGCTTAGGGCCTCACTTTTGCTGAGGCTGGTTTTAAACTCGTGATCCTCCTGCCGCAGCCTCCCGAGCTGTTGGGATGACAGGTACACAACACAATGCCCGGCTCACATTGTGAGATGATGATGTAGGTGTGTAGAAGAGAAACCGATGGCCGCTGGAGGGTGGACTTCACATCGCCAAGGGACCCTGTGCGAATGTGT
The DNA here is from genome assembly GCF_047511675.1 of Marmota flaviventris. Lineage (NCBI taxonomy): Eukaryota > Metazoa > Chordata > Mammalia > Rodentia > Sciuridae > Marmota > Marmota flaviventris. Next base: position 160,720,793 of record NC_092498.1, on the reverse strand, counting down.
TCTGGAGAAGCCTGAGGAGCGCCTTGTTTCGTTCTGCCACAGAGCCTGCTGGTGGCATATCTGTGGCTATACCTTGCAAAGGACAAACAGGGCCTCGCTGCTTGTGCTTTCTCTTTGGGACAAAGCCTAAGGGGTATATATGATTTCCAAAGTGTCACACATGCCCCATCCTGGGTCCAGTGCATTCTGGAAAGTTCCCTGAGCATTTGACCTGAGCCCCTGAGCACAGCAGTGAAGCTAATCCAGCTGCTCTTTTCTTTGGGTGCCAGCCACTTGTTGATCCCAGATGCTCTGAGCTCTGGTCTGCTTGCCAGGACTGGAAACGGACCACTCCTGTCCTTTGCGTTGACTTCCTCTCGAAGCAGGAAAGCACCCCCTCTTTTCAGGGGAGAGGCGAGCAGCTTTAATGCCTTTTCAAGCTTGATTCATAATCTTTGAAATCAATTCCTGGTAGGAGGTAGGCCTTATGTATACTCATGTAATTTTTTTTTTTTTCCAGAAATAGGGAAATGAGTAACTCTCCAATATTGGGCCAGGAAGGAAATCTGGAACTTGAGCAGGTTTTTTGACTTTGGAGGGAACAATTATAAAAGCTTCATTAAATCACCTAGGATTCCCTTATTTAGCAATAACGATTTTGCCATTCTTATTTTTTTAAAAAAAAAATCTCATCTGACTCTAACTTTGAAAATAAAATTGGGATAATGGTGCATAAAGTTTTAAAGAATGTATTTTGTCACTAAAAAAATCTTGCGACCATTTTCCCTATGTACTTGATTTCTGAATATTCTCAGACACCTGAAGGGCAGGGTTTGAAGTTCAGCGTGCCTAGCATGCGTGAAGCCCTGGGTTTTAGCCCAAGTACTGAAACAAACAAACAAAAACAACAAAAAAACTTGCTATTCGCAGCTTGGGAGGCTGAAGTTAGAGGATCGAAAGTTCAAAGCCAGACTCAGCAAATTCCCAAGGCCATAAGCAACTCAGCGAGACCCTGTCTCTAAATAAAATATGAAAAGGGCTGGGGGTGTGGCTCAGTGGTTAAGCACCCCTGGGTTCAATCCTTGGTGCTCAAAACAGAAACAAACAATGCCCCCACCAAACAAACTTGATATCCAAGAATCATCTAATAATCCAAAGAAACATGATATAAAATCGACCCATGATACACATCATGGCTGCCAACAGGAACACTCCAATTAGAAAGACCTGAGTTTGAATCCTAGTTGTTCCATGAAATGAGTAACCCAGCATAAGCAAATATGTACATCAACAATCTGACCATGTCTTCTGAGCACCTGACACATAGTAGGCAGCTGGCTTTGGGCCTGACATGTATTAATTTCATTTGATCCCTGCAATTCTTTGATACTAGTACTATAATTACTCCCTATTTTGCAGATGAGGATGCAGAAGCTCAGGAGTGTTTAAGACTTCCTGAAGTTCGCAAAGTAAGCATGTGAACTTGATCTGGCCCGTGCCCACCTTCACCCCTGCCTCCCACCCTTCTGCTCCACTCATTGGAAATTTGGTCCCATTAGTCAGTTCCCCTAAACCCAGACTCCTTCCCACCCAAAGACTGGGTGCTGCCTGAAAATATGTCCCCCTCTTCCTCACCCTCCCCCCCCTCCCTCCTTAGTTCCACGGGCTGCAGGCCGTCTTCCAAGTCCTCCTGAGGGGCTCTGCTGACCACCTACCTGTGCATCTAAATCACTTGTCAAAATGGGCACTGATGGGGCTGGGGTGGCGGCTCAGAGGGAGAGCACTCACCCAGCATGTGTGAGGCACTGGGTTCGATCCTCAGCCCCACATAAAATTAAAATAAAGATATTGTGTCCACCTCTAACTAAAAAAAAATTATAAAAAGGCACTGATTCACTTAGTAACTCTGAGTTACACAACAACCTCCCCTTGCTAAACTGGGACTCCGTGAGGCCGGCATCTGTATCACAGCCCTCAGTGAATGACTAACTCGCTAGTGACACATCCTTTTCAGTCCTGAAACCATGAGTGTGGTCGGTTCCCATCAGCTCATTTCTAATCCTAAATGACAACGAGGAAGATGGATGAAATGGCAGGACTTTGAGTGAGTAACTTCAGGGAGAAAGGGGCTTTGAAAGCCCCCTCCACTCTTGGTTCCTCTGGGAAGAGAAGTTTGAACCTGCATAGCTCTTTTTTGCCAAGAGAAGACAGGGATGGCTGTGGAGGCGGGGCTGTTGTATCCAAATGCAGCATGAAACTTCCAGCCCAGGAACTGTCACCAGTGGGATAAGGGATCCGTGAAGACCGATGTCGTCAGGTGCACGGGTTCCACACACCTCCTTGTAAAAATGGGCGCGTTGCCTTGATCTTCAGGAAATGCTGTTAAAAACCCTGTCTTGAAATTCCAGGATGCCTATTAGTACACTGGGGACAGAGGTCCTATGGGGGGAAATCCATTTATTTGGTTCTAATTTTATTTTGCCATGTTTAGATGTGGAAAGCTGGCTGAGACTGCACCAGAAGCAGATCCTGAGATAAGGACTTGAGCAGTTTGATCTGAGAAGTGAATTCATAGAAAGCATTAGAAGAGGAGACAGGAGGTGGGATTGGAAATGGAAGGCAACCAGCCTAGCGTGCATTAATAAGCTTGACCTTTGTAGAAACTGGTTCTCAATCTTGCTGGGGACAGTTGGGCAGAACCAGAGGTGTCCTATATAAACAGTGAGGAAGCTAGGTGTTTATCCCTAGGTCCCCCGCCACCTTCTTGTTTTTCTTTCAGGATTCCCATTAATATCTGGCAGAAGTAGGTAATACCTGAGGAACAAAAATGGAATACAGAGGGCCCAACATGTCTAAGAAGGTTCATGGATTTTAAGAAACTGTGTGTTTTGGTCAGCCTTTTTGCCTATGAGCCCAAACTATGAGCCCAAATCAACTTTCCTACTTGGTCTTGTCAGGTATTTTTGCTACTGGGACCAAAATACCTGACAAGACCTAGCAGAAGAGTTGGTTTGGGCTCATAGTTTCTGAGGTTCAGTCCATGGTCGACCAACTCCACAGCTCTGGACCCAAGGTGAAGTGGAACATCATGGCAGAAGGGCCTAGAGGAAGAAAGCAGCTCAGGTTATGGCACCAGGAAACAGAGACAGAGCTTGACTCACCAGAGACAAAATATACACCCCAAAGTCATGCTTCCCCTGGTGACCTCCCTCCTTCAGTGATACCCTACCTGTCTACAGTCACCACCCAGTTAATCCATTCAAGTTGATTATTGTGCTGATTGAATTAAGGCTCTCAGAACCCCATCATTTCTCCTCATTGAGTCATGTATGTGCTTCTGGGGGGACACCTCACATCCAGACCATAACACTATGATTTAGCTGGACACACAGACCAACATTATGCCATAGCTGGTAAAACTCCAAAAGGGCCTTCTGCAAATGCCACCCAATGCCAAGCGTAAATCTCAAGACTCAGCAGAAATAGCCCTGGAAATTTATAACGTGCGGGATGCTGTGTCAAAGAGACTTCAGGCTCTAAACCCAGAGTCGGGTTCTAACTTGGTCTGTTTGTCAAAGAAAGGGAACAGAAAGGGTGGCTTCTTAACAGTCCTGGGGCTGGTGAGGACAGGCTGCCACGTAGGGATGGAGAGGGTCATAGACATGGAGCTACTAGGAGGTCAAACAATATAATGCCAACAAACCAGTAGAGAAAGCACTGTAGATGCTGTTAAGGTTATGAAGTCATTAAATATGAGAACGGAGTAGACAGCCACTGGGGGAGAGTGATATTAAGTTGCCTCCACAGAAGGTGAAATATGAGCTGACATTTCTTTGAGACAATCTGACAGAAAGAAGGGCATCTCAGGAGGAGAGAACAGCCAATCAGCAAATGCAAAGACCCATGATGAGCTGGGTGCAGTGGCACAGTCCTATAATCCCAGGGGCTCTGAAGGCTGAGGCAGGAGGATCATGAGTTCAAAGGCAGCCTCAGCAAAAGCGAGGCCCTAAGCCACTCAGTGAGACCCTGTCTCTAAAGAAAATACAAAATAGGGCTGGGGATGGGGCTCAGTGGTTGGGTGTCCCTGAGTTCAGTGCCCCCCAACAAAAAAGACCCATGATGAGAACAAGACAGAGCATCTGAGGGGTTAAGAGAAGGGCCTGGGGTATCATGACTGAGGAGGGGAGTGGGATTAGAAAGGCTGGCATCCAGGGTTGCAGGGTGGAAATTTGGTGTATTTTCTCCTCCATTTTCACTGGGTGGAAATTTGGTGCATTTTCTCCTCCATTTCCTTGCTCCTAAGGAAATAGCCCCAAGCAGCAGCAAAGGACACTCGCTGAGCTCCTCGGGATGCTCCAGGGGCCCGGATTTCTGAGCAGCCCTCAGAGGGAGAGCCATCGCAGGGTCTCAGTGCAGCAGCAACAGTGGTCCCATCTGTGTCTCCTGCGAAGGTCTTAGGTGGTCTCACAAGCTGAAACCCACGCCTAAGGCTGGGGTCACCCTGCTCTCTAAAGGCGCTCCTGTCCCTGTTCCCAGGGAAACAGGGCACCTCTTGGAGGGCCTACTTCTCACTGGACAGGAGTGGGCTGTGTTCATAGCGTGACCCTGCCAACGGGAGGCCTCAGGCCTCGCCCTCTTCTAGACTGCCTGCTGGTGACTGCAGGGAGTCAGAATTCCCAGGGGGGTGGCCACAAGGCATCCTAGGTGGCCCACAGGGACAACAGTGGAGGATCCATTTGGGGAATACGATTAGCCTTGAGTGGAAAGGAAGGCCGACTTAAAGTCTGGCAAGGTCAAGGGTAGGAGAAGAGAGGGAAGAAGAGGCCCAGCTCTTGCCCTTTGGGGAGATAGATTTCATCCAGGGTGGCATCGCCTAGACAAACCTCCAGTCTCAATCACAAATGGACGCTGAAGGCCAGGCACGGTGGCTCACACCTGTCATCCCAGCAGCTCAGGAGGCTGAGTCAGGAGAATCATGAGTTCAAAGCCAGCCTCAGCAACTTAGCGAGGCCATAAGCAACTCAGTGAGACCCTGTCTCTAAATTTTTTTAAAAAAAATTGTTAATAAAAAAGGGTGAGGATGTGGCCCAGTGCTAAAGCATCCATGGGTTCAATCCTTGGTAATAATAATAATAATAATAATAATAAGAAGAAGAATAAAAATGGGGAGGGAGGGATGGGAAAGTAGCTCAGTGGTAGAGAGCCCCTAGTATAAATAATAATAATAATAATAATAATGATAATAATAATAATAATAATGATAATAATAATAATAATAGATATCCATGGTCCATACCTGTGATAGATTTCATGAACATTATTAAATGGATACATGCAGACAGAACCAGGCTATTTTTATTGCTTGGCAAGGGTCATTATCTACGGTCCCCCTAACTGTGCCCCGGGGCAGCAGACTCTCCTAGGCAAGCTTTGGCTGTGCTAAACTGTGGGCATTAAAGAGGCGGATTTCCTGGGTGCCAGACTCCCAGCTACATCACAATATCTTTTAAAACAAACCTTTTAAACCATCTCATGAAATAATAGCAGTTCAGTAAAAATTATTTAGAAAACAACCGTACACTAAAGGCAGATGAGGATCAGTGTGGAGAATGGATGACTGTTACCTGCGTCCCTCCCTCTGGACCATCGACTCTCCAGGCTACGCTGCAATCCTGCCCCCTGCCCATGGTTGTCCCGGGGCTGATGCTGAGGCAGGCATGGAACAGGGGACCGGTCAGCCCTGGCCAGCAAGTGTCTCCCCTGGGGCTTCGGCTGCAGCTGCTCAGAGACGCTCTTGTCGTCTGGGACTTGGGAGATGTGTGATTGATCCGAAGAAGACAGAAGAAAGCAGATTCCAGCTTTCTGGATGGAGACAAAGAAGGGTGGGAGAAGAAGGGCCCCTATGTCACTTCCCAGACCTGGGTCTCCTCATGCCTGGAACTGGGCATCTTTACATGTGAGCCATTGTGTTGCCTTTTACTTAATCTCATTTCAGTTGAGATTCTGTGGCTTACTTTGCCGAACCATCTAGAAATAGCCCTCCTGTCCATTTGTGGATCTCTCCTCGCAGCCTCCTTACCGCCCATTCTCTCTCCAAGTTTTTTTTTTACAATTTTTTTTTTTACAAATTCCGATAGCTTTTCCCCTTCCTGATCCTGTTACAACACTTCCTCCTGGGGTTGGCATCTGAGACTTTACCACTTCATGGAGAACTCCCCCTGCCCCCGCCCCCCCCTCTGCCACCCTCTGCCCCACAGGAAGGGGTCTAGAGGGTCCGGAACTCTCCATGACATCCTTGCATTGTCACACGCTTCCACGCTCTGCTCTACACCCCTGGGCTGGAGGCTCAGCAGCTCTGAGAGATGGTGGCCAGAGGTCAGCTTGGACTCCCGCCTTGGCTTTCAAATCACTTTCCGCTTAAAGTTTGCATTTTCCATAAACATCTTACTCCTTTTTTTTTTTTTTTAAGTGAAAAGGAATTCAGGGATGGGCATATGGTGAATTAACCGTGAACAAGAGACAGGCAACGTGAGGAACGGTCTCAGGAACTGGAAACGAGGCCCCCAACGCATCTGAGTGCCAAGTGGCCACTGGGAGAGTGACTGACATTCCAATGGCGGCCACAGCGTGGGGACAGTCATACCCGTGACCCCTAGAGGAGATGTGAGGAGAGGTGGCTCTTGCCTTGTGGTTGGCATGGGGAGGGCACGGGCTGCAATACACTGGCTGGTGACGGCAGCATTTGCTTGCTTGCTCTTCTGATGGCTCCAAATCACAGCCATGTTTGTTTTGCTCATCTCTGCCCTGAATTCGGAATTCTTTGTTTTTATTATCTCAAAGATAAACTGGGAAGAAAAATCCAACGAAGGGGAATTTTTATAAGATAGAACATCCCTGGTTGTCTTAAGATGTGGGTGCCACAATTAATTTAATAAAACCCAAAGTAGATTAAAGGAGGAATGTGTTTATGATAAAGGAAAAGACCCAGCTCAGAAAACAGACCCGGACTGGAAACCAGGGTGCTGGGTCACGCTGCTGCTCCTGATTCTTTTGGGGACTCACAGCAAGTCATCTCACTGCCCTGAGGCTAATGTTCCCCTCTGCCTGGTGGTGACAGTAAGGCCCACTGTGTCCACCTCAGAAGCCATGAAGAAGAGCCAAGGAGATCATATGCTTTAAACTACTTAGATGTTTTCATCTCTACATCTAATATATATAAATATGATACATATATTATACGATCTATATTATATAAAATAATGCAACTATTTTTATATAATATATAAAATAATATATAACTATTTTATATATAAAAAATAATGCAACTATTTTATATAATATATATCGTTAATATATGTATTAGAAAATAATGCAATTATTTGTTATATAAATAAATAATTCTTTATATAAAATAATGCAATTATTTTATATACAATTTTATTATTCTATATATGCTATAATAAATTTATAATAAATGTAATAAATTAATAAATAAATATAAACAATAAATTTTATAAAATAATATGTAGCATATTATTTTATATAATGTATAACATAATAATACTTATTTTATATATTACAGTATATCTAATACAATATATTATATATCATATATGATATAATAATCAAATTATATTATTCTATATAATATATAACACATGTTATATATATTATACAATTATATGTTATATATTATATATGCATATATTATTTGCTATATGTGTACTTTATGAACAACACTTATATGTTACCTAATAACATAATGGCAATATACTTTATTATATATTATAGTTATATATATAGTATATATTAGATATAATTTATGTAATATTTAATGTTATATTTTCTAGAGAATGTTATCTAAAAACACATGGTGATATAGTTTATTATATATATTATATTTATATGTATATATGTAATGAAACATAATAAATATAAAGAAGAGCCAGAATAAATCCATAATGAATGATATTGCCATTATGTTCTTAGAGAACATTCTCCAGAATTTGCAGAGGGATGGTGTTCGGTACACACCAGTAGATGGTGTTACTGTCATAAATCCTAGTCACTTCCCCGCTCCGTCCCATGACAGCTTAGTGGCTGTGTGGGGGGAAGAAATGCAGACCTGTCGTCTGACACTTGGAGATTTGGACCCAGCTCTGGCCTCATGATGGATGGATGAGAGCAGCCTTTCATCCTGCTCACATCCTCTGTGCTTTGGGGACCAGGCAACCCCTTCCTGGTTGGTGGAAACCTTTTTGTGAGACACCAGGTATGAACACCTCCATCACAACAAGATATCACATTTGATGGTTGATGCATCTAGTAATGACAGTAACATCATAAAAGCTATCATTTTGGGAGACCTTTCACTGTCTTGGGTGATACTGCAAAGCCATCCCACATATTAACTCAGCAATGATCACAACAATGCTCTGAGGGAGAGCTTGCCCCCAGCATTACCTGACTGGTGGCACTTATCACACTTGCTGTATGAATGTCACTCTTCTAAATGGTTCAGGTTCACCAACCCTTAACAGTTTTAGCAACACTAGAGTCTTCATTTAGTTAATTTTTTTTAATAAAAGGATGCTCAGTTGTCATAGTCAACTTAGCTGTAGCAAAATGCTTGAAGCTAGGCAATTTATAATAATAAAAAATACCGGAGAGCAGGGAATTTAAGAATGGAAGTTTATTTGGCACAGAGTTCTGGGACCTGGGATATCTACAAATATCAGGTAGTCGGGCATGAGTGTCCTGGCTCAGTCTCAGGATACTCATGCCTGACTTGTCCTTGTCACATCATAACTTGGTGGAGGACATCACATGGTGAGACCAAGCAAGCATGCTTGCCCTGTCTCTCTTTGTTATTATGTCACTAATGTCATGGGGCCTGAACCCTATGTCCTCATAGAATCCTAATCACCTCCCAAGGCCCATCTCCAAATATTATTAATATGTGAATTTGGGTGTTTTGTCTGTAAGACATAAACTTTTAAGGGACACCTTAAAACCACAGCAACAATTAAGTTGGTTTAGATGTGAGGTGTTAGGATGTGAGGTGTCCCCCACAAGCTCACGTGTGAGACGCTGCAGGAAGGTCCAGAGGAGACATGACTGGGTTGTGAGAGTCTTAACCCAACCAGTGAATGAACCCCTGATGGGATTAACTGGGTGGTGGCTGGAGGCAGGTGGGTGTGGCTGGAGGAGGGGCATTGGGGGCGTGGCTTTGGGGTCTCTATTTGTCTCTGGAGAGTGGAGTCTCTCTCTGCTTCCTGGTCACCATGTGAGCTGCTTCCCTCCACCACACTCTTCCTCCATGATGTCCTGCCTCCCCTCCAGCCCTGAGGAATGGAGCCTGCTGTCTATGGACTGGGACCTCTGAAACCATGAGCCCCCCAATAAACTCTTCCTCCTCTACAGTTGTTCTAGTCGACTCCTTTTAGTCACCACAGTGAAAAAGCTGACTAAAACAGTTATATTTTCAGATAAATGTTTATTATAAGGGTGTTCAGTTAATTGCTTACCTGAAATTAAAATGAAAAGTAGCTGGGCAACCTATAATTTATCTGGCAACCTGATCCTTGAGAGCTAAGATGGGAACTGATCTAGCTCTGTTGCTAAGGGAACTTAGAAAATGGGAATTACAGCCACTATTGTTACGTTCAGGTCATTTTGACATTTGTTTTCAATTACCCCTCTAGTCCAACTGAACGCAGAGCTATGTGCAGGAAAAGAATAATTATGATATTAATAATACTTTAGAACTGTACCTCTGTAACTCTTTCACAAAGTTTGGATTAGCTAAATAGACTCTCATAACAATCCATTAAAACAAATATGCTCATTTAATTAATGAGAAACCCAAGCCTCGGGGCCATTAAATAATTTGCCAAAGGCGTACAACTAAAACAACTAAGTAGAATGTCGTATTTGAGTCTCTAGTGAGGAGGACATCCATGCTATTGCAAATCAGATTTTAAAAAGAAAATATTAGCTGAGGTAAGAGTTCGGAGCCGTATTCCAACTTTTTATTAGTGGTGAGACATTTCCTAAAACTTAAGGCACAGTCACCTGGGACAGTCAAACCAATCAGTATCAGAAGAAAAGCAGGAGGGAGAAGACATCTCCTTCTCATAAGGCATATGGAAAAATAAGTCAATTGAACAAGGTTCTGCTTGCAACCAGGAAGTGACAGAGCTAAGACACTCCAGTCTTATAAGACTCTACTCTATCCTTATGACAAATATCTGACACATGTGCTACCATGCCCTTTCTTGTGTTGGTGCAGACATTACTAGTTGATCATGGATCTCTTTCCCTTATGGGTCTGGGGATGACTGACACAATCCTATATGCACATTACTCTGGGAAGTCAATACTCATCAATTGCAACTGACACTCAATGTCATATCTATCATCTCCTTCACTATCACCTCTTTCTGCTCCACATTTTTTTTTTTTAGTACCAAGGATTGAATCCAGAGGTGCTTAACCACTGAGCCCCATCCCCAGCCCTTTTTAAAAATATTTTATTTAGAGACAGGGTCTCTCTGAGTTGCTTAGGGCCCCACTAAGTTGCCGAGGCTGGCTTTGAACTCGCGATCCTCCAGCCTCAGCCTCCCGAGCTGCTAGAATTACAGGCTTGTGTGCGCCACCGCACTCGGCTGCATCTTCATCTTAATGGCTGTGGTGACACTAGTGACACATAGTCCACTGTGCATGCTGTCGTGCTACTTTACAAGGTTTGCTTGCTGTCTCCCAGAAATGGAATCCATCTAAGATGCGCTGGACCAGAGGCTGCAGTTCAACTGCCACTTATAAAGAGAGGCTGTCTGGCGAACATCCCAGAGCCTTCTGCCACCCAAGCAGTGGCAAAGCCACCGTTTCGAAAGCCTTGACATTGCTGGGATGGTCTGCTGCTCCCTGCAGGAAGAGAACTGCTCAAGACCCCCTGCCAATAGCAGAGGCTGAGACTTGCCCCTGGGTGAGGGCTTGGTTGTGTCCTTAGACAGCAAGTTCTCAGGGGCATAATGACTGGGTCGAGACGGGGCGTGCCCAGGGATCATGACACAGAACACATTGGGAACGGTCATTATGCGGACTTCCCAGTCTGTGAACCAAGCCCCGTGGCTTCACCTCTCTGTGCCCCCAGTTCCCCTGCTCCCCCTTTCTACTCAAGCCCACGTAGAACCATGATTTCTTCAGTTTCCCAAGAGAAGAATTTCAGACCTAGAAGGACACACCCAAGGCATTGCTAGGAAAGTTCAGGAGTAGACCATGAACCGGGTTAGGAATGAGCACAGTCAAAATTAGAGCAGGGCGGGGAGCCGGGAGAAAAAGGAAACATTATTCTTTAAACATATCGATTTCTCTTCTTTCTTTCTTTCATCTTTCTTCTTCTGTTTTTTTTTTTTTTGGACTGAAGGTTTACCCAGGGGCACTCAACCACTGAGCTACATCCCTAGCCTTTTTTTTTTTTTTAGACATTTTATTTAGAGACAGGGTCTCGCTAAATTGCTCAGGGCCTCACTAAATTGTTGAGGCTGTCCTTGCACTCACGATCCTCCTGCCTCAGCCTCCTGAGCCGCTGGGATTACAGGCGTGTGCCTCCTTGCCCAGCGTAAACATGTCTATTTCTAAGCAAATAGGACTTTCAGACCTTATGAATAAAATTGCTAAATTATACCAAGCCCCTAAGCTCGCCTCAGAATCAGTTTGTTAGGGTCAAAACACACATGGGGGAGAAGGAAAATATTATGGACTGTCCACAGACAAAGCAAAAATGAAAAAAAGCATGGGGAGATGGCCAAGGGCAGAGGAAATCGGATTGGCAGCCATGAGAGGGGAGGGAGCAAGACCAGAGACCAGACAAGTGATACAGGAATCTGTGCTATGTGCTCATCTGAGGAGCCAGAGTTGGATTTCTAGACGCTGACATGGGTGGTAGCGAGGCGTTTAGACAGATGTCCAACGACGGCAGACAGAACCTCAGCTCGACGCTGACTAGCTCTGTGGCACCAGGAAGCCACTTTCATCTACAAAATGGGAAAGTTCCCAGTAACTGTCCCATACTCGTGTTTTGAGAAACATGTGAGATCATCTGTCTGGTACCTAAATAACCTCATAAATGGAAATTATCACTGTTATCTAAATACGCTCACAGTATATTGCTGATTTTTTTTAATAAAGCTAAAGCATGCTATTAAGCGATCTTTTTTTTGGGGGGGGGGGCGGTAGGAGAACTGGGGATTGAACCCAGGGACACTCAATCACTGAGCCCCATCCCCAACCCTGTTTTGTATTTTATTTAGAGACTGGGTCTCACTGAGTTGCTTAGGGCCTTGCTTTTGCTGAGGCTGGCTTTGAACTCTAAATCCTCCTGTCTCAGCCTCCTGAGCCGCTGAGATATAGGCATGCACCATCATGCCCAGCTTAAATGATCTTATTTATAGAAAATGATATATATACTATATAATAAATATATTATATATTATATTATCACATATGCATGCATGTGAGTGTATATATACTCACAAAAGTAAATAAATAAATAAAAGCCTTGAAGGATGCTGACCTGAAAGTATTAATAGTCACCGGCAGCAGAAATGACTTTTATCTACCTTATATATTATGTATTAATAGGTATTTATCTTCATATGAGTTTTATTTTCTGATTATTTTTTAAATTTGTCTTCATTGGTGACACAGGACAGGCGAATGCACTTGGATACATCAGAAAGCATTGTTTTTAGAAGACAATCAACATGCAATTGTAAAAGGACCCAATCAAACAACTTCTGACCTTGAAGCAGGAGGCGAAACGTGGGGTCTAACAAACAGAGCAGAGTGGCCTTGGCGAAGGAGCTGACATGGCCAAGACAGCGTGCATGACAAAAGGGAGGGACAAAGAAAGAAAACGAGAATTTCTGAAAGAGGTGACAGGTGCGGGGACAAGTGTGGGTGACACAAAATGGGACAAGCTGTGCAGGCAGCTCACCATGGAATACTCTTCCTGGCACCCTAGAGGTGACCCGCCTCCCTCGGTCCTCGGTGGGATCAGGTGCTTGGGTGGCATCCTCCACAAGGGGAAATGCAGCCCTTTGTTCCTAGCTGGGCTGGTCTGCATCACAGGTGGCTCAAGTTTGGATAAATATAAATTTCTCCTGAAGGGAAACGTTAGAGCTTCTTTTCTAAGTGAAGAGGAATTCACAGGGCCACCTTTGACGGCAGTATTCTCAGCATTAGGATATAAATGCAAAAAATATGAGACAGACTTGCCCCAGGGATTGAGGTTCTGAGCCTATCATTTGATCCAGGACGTTCTCTCTGAACAGAGAGAGAATAGGAATTTATTACATTAGCCCACTTGCAGTGCATACTCACAGTATGATTTTTCAACCAACATTTGATGGGCAAAAATAACTTTCTTGCTTTTCTATCTATCTCTTGAAGAGGATTTTTTTTTTTTTTTTTGTACTGGGATTGAACCCAGGGCCACTTAACTACTGAGCCACATCTCCAGCCCTTTTTTAAAATATTTTATTTAGAGACAGGGTCTTGCTGAATTGCTTGGGGCCTCGCTAAGTTACTGAGGCTGGCTTTGAGCTTGAGATCCTCCTGCCTCAGCCTCCCCAAGCCACTGGGATCACAGGCATGCACCACTGTGCCCAGCTTGAAGAGGCTTTGACAAGGTATAAAGCATCTGAAACTCACTTCTTTCAACTTCTGCATGAAACCATGAGCTCAGGGGTCTGAAGTAACTCTGGGGCTGGAGGATCCACTCCCCAGGTGGGTTGTTCACAGGGCTACAAGATGGTGCTGGGGACGGCTTCAGCTTCCTTCCACACAGGCTTTTCCAAAGGGGCTGCCCATGTGTCTTCCAGCATGGTGGCTGGATTTGGGCAAAGCACATTATCTAAAAGACTAGGGTAGGAACTGCAGTGCCTTTTATGACCTAATCTGGGAGTCATGACGTAACTGTGGAGGTCAGCCTGGATTCACTGTGGGAGGGCGTGACCCAGAAAGGCCAGGAATGTTGGGGGGCCATCTTGGAAAGCTGGCTTCTGTGGGCACCAATATATGCTGACACCTTCCAGGGCCTGTATTGCAACAATGTTGGACAGGAATTATCCTTGGATCAGAGGTCATCAAAGCCTCGGGGGACTGGTTGGAAATTTTGAATAATCATAAAAGCAGACACAGCCTGGTCTTGAGACTGGTGTGTGTGTGTGTGTGTGTGTGTGTGTGTGTGTGCGTGTGCGCACACATCCATGAGTACAATTTGACCTCTAAGGTATGTCTGGGATCTATTTTCCAGTTATTTCTAAGCTCAGACCCTTCCACCAGAACTGAATGGAATATCCATGAATTGATTAATTCTTGCAACAAAGTATCTACAGGGTACCTCCTGAGCATGGGTCCCTGATCTATCCTCACCTCACAGTGACTGTCCCCGTGAATACCAGAAATACTTGCCTGATTGATGAATTACAATTTCTCACAAGAAAAACAAAAGGGAATATGTTGTGAAGACTAAAATTAGCCAGGCAGGGACATGATTTTAAACTAAGAAATGTTGAGTCAGAACTATCCAGGGAAATGTGGGTGGGGGATGGAGTTGCAGGTAGAGTGAAGAGTCTATACAAAGGTCATGGGGCAGGAATATTTCAGGGAACTGCAAATTCTAAACTCCCTGCCCAATATTTTGGGAGTTACTGATAACTGTGATCCACTTGGATTTAGGGCTTGATGGGGTGGGGGAGTCCTAATGCTTTAAGAGAAAATTATTTCTTCTTTTGGCTCAGGATAAAGATGAATTATTTGTTTTCCAGGTAATACCCCAAACATCAAGACAAAATGATAGAGCACATCTTAGCAGAGAACTTCTCGTATCAGAAAAAAAAAAAAAAAAAAAAAAAAAAAAAAAAAAAATATATATATATATATATATATATATATATATATATATCAATCAGAATTAGAACAGGAAAAACTTTACTAGGGATTTTATTGCTAAAAGCTTTTGTAATTTTTAATGCCTCAAATTAAATAGTGGGTATTTTAATTAAAAGTGGGTATTTTAATCTCATGACTACTGGTATCAAAACCATCATTTTATACCAGCAAATAATTTCTCAGCTATTCAGACAATCCACTCTGTGTCTTTTCTGTGCTCTGAAGGAAACTCAGATACAGACATCATAAACTGAACATAAGCAAAAACCACGTCATGGTCCCTTTAAGATAAGGCTGGCAGAGTTTAGCCAGAAGTTACTGAGTGTTCCAGAAATGACATTCTGTGCTCGGCAGTAAGACGAAGAGCTTTTTCCATGTGTTTTCTTCCCTCCCATTTGGTTACAACAATGAGTCACCATTACCTGCAAAGCTAGACATGTAGATGCACTTCTCGTGCCAGCAAGGCAAGGTACCAGTTGGCCAAGATTTAAAATAAGCAGGGGAAAAAATGTTCAATTTACAGATTTAATTAAACATGAAAGCTTCCACAGAGGAAAATCGGTCCCCTAGCCACCATTCTGCATTAAAAAAAAAAAATCTCTACTGATCTTCTTTCTAAAGAGGCTATACATATTGGTGCATTAACTTTTTTTTTAGAACTAATGAATTTTAAAAGTTGCAGGGTACAGAAAGAACATACAAAATCAGTTTTTGCTTTTCAATGGATTCAGGAGAGTTCTAATTTGGCGGGTAGGGTGGGGGATACCAGGGATTGAACCCAGGGGCACTCAACCACTGAGCCCCATCCCCAGCCTTATTTCAGATTTTATTTAGAGACAGGGTCTCATTGAGTTGCTTAGGGCCTGTTGCTAAGTTGCTGAGGTTGACTTTGAACTCCAGATCCTCCTGCCTCAGCCTCATGAGCTGCCGGGATTATAGGCGTGTGCCACCACATCCAGCCCTATTTTTTTTTTTTAATACATGACAGTAGAGTGTATTTGCACATATCTACACACATGGAGTCTAACTTCCCATTCTTGTGGTTGGACATGATGTAGAGTTTCCCTGATCATGTGTTCATAGACACAGGAAAGTTCTGTCCCATTCATTCCACTGTCTTTCCTATTCCCATCCCCTCCCTTCCCTTCATTCCTCTTTGCCTGATCCAATGAACTTCCACCCCCCCTCCCCTTACTGTGTGTTAGCATCTGCATATCAGAGAGAACATTTATCCTTTGGGTTTTTTTTTTGGGGGGGGGGGATTGACTCATTAGCATGATAGTCTCCAGTTCCATCCATTTACCAAGAGCACTCATTTTTAATGATTTGTATAAAGTATCCATTTGTCCCCAGATCAGAAAACCTGCATCATCAACGAATAATCCAAACAAAACTCCCAAGTCTTGTCTGATCGTGGCCCATCTCTGAAGGCGACTTGAGTCAACTCATTTACACCAGGGCTGTCTCTTGTGCCCACCTGTCTTTGGCTCCCATGACGCACAGAGAAGGTGAGGTCATGGAAATCCAGGCTCACAGCCTTCCTACAGACCTAAGGACTCCGTACAAAAGACACACCCGCCCTGAGTTCCCTGCTAAGACAACCTTCTCCCCAGCCCCTCTCCCCCAAATGAGATCTTCCCAGCCAGGAAACCTGACTCTTAGTTCCTTAATGCTTCAGGCATGCAGAGCAAAGAGCAGCTCTTTCTCTCCTATAGTTTAGACAAGACCCACCATGTGAGCTGCACAGTTAGAGTTTCCCCTCTTTGTCTCGGTGAAACTGAGAAGCCAGGCAGGATTGAATAAGAGGGTCAACGCATCCTTTATCTTTCCTGAAATAAAGGTAAGAGTGAATAGGATTGTGAGCACACGCTTTTTTACAAACCTCTCTTCACGAAACTAATATGAAGTTCTCTATTTATTTCAACATATCCATTGGGTTCCCAGGGCAGGGGTGGACTGGCTCCTAAGTGACTCCAAGATCTCTTTGGTGTCTGCGTTCTCAACTCTAATTATGTTTCAAGTCCTGAAGCCCAATTTTCTCAATTTTAATGAAATGTGTCCAAACGTGACTTCCGTGACTAAGTGACAAAGGATATGCTCTCGGATACTGGAGTTGGTGATAAGATGAGCTGACAGCTTCGTAGCCAGAGTTGAAAGCAGAGGATTGGAACCCCAAACAGAGAGGGGAGCATATTTCTTTGTGTAGAAACCAGTCAGCCTGTTTTTTAAGAAAAAATGGAGAGACTGGGGGGGAATTTTCAGTTTCACTAAAGGAAATCTTCCAGGAGCACATTGTTCAACAGAAACATTACCTAAACGAGACTGTTTGTCTAGAAGACCAGAACTATTTTTAATTCTATGTTCTGCACTATTAGTACTCAATAAATTGTTAGCAGCAATATTCCAACTATGATAAGAAGTCAAGTACATTCTTTGTGTCAGTATCTGCATTTACTGGTTGCTTTCTTTCTTTCTTTTTGGAGGGGGCAGGGGTACTGGGGATTGAACCCAGGGGCACTTAACCACTGAGCCCCATCCCCAGCCCTATTTTGTATTTTATTTAGAGACAGGGTCTCTCTGAGTTGCTTAGGCTTTTGCTGAGGCTGGCTTTGAACTCATGATCCTCCTGCCTCAGCCTCCCAAGCCACTGGGATTACAGGTGTGTGCCTTCACACCTGGCTTACTGGTTGCTTTCTTGAATAGAGAAGTCATAATGGACAAAGGCAGGTACTTTTGCAGGGACAGCCATGTTCAAGTCTACTTATTTATTTCTATACCACCTACAAAAAATTTCTATTCTTTTTTTAATTTTCTTGTTGAATTTCTCTAATATGTTGGATCCTCAATACAAGTTTCCATCTTTAACTAGAATTTTCATAAATTCTGAAATATATTTCCATAAAGAAGACAATGGGTGGGGCATGGTGGCACACACCTGTAATCCCAGCATCTTGGGAGGCTGAGGCAGGAGGACTGTGAGTTGGCAAGGCCCTAAGCAACTCAGGGAGACCCTGTCTCTAAATAAAATACAAAATAGGGCTGGGGATGGGGCTCAGTGGTTGAGGGTCCCTGAGTTCAATCCCTGGTACCCCCACCTCATAAAAAGAGTATAGACCTGTGTTGCCCAGTGGAAATGCAATTAGAGTCACATATATGGTTTTAAATCTTCTAGCACCCATATTTTTAAAAGTAAAATGAAGCCATTGAAAGCGATTTTAATATTGTATTTTATTTAACTGAATGCATCAAGCATCGTCATTTACAGAGTCAATATAAGAAATCATTCATGGGGCATTTTAACACCCCCTTCCCCTCCCCCTTCTTCTACTACAAGTTGAACATCCCTAATTCAGAAATCCAAAATCTGAAAACCAAAACTGTTGGACTATCACGTTGGCTCTCATTGGGTTTCAGATTTTCAGATCAGGGCTGATGCTTTACCAGGAAAGTGTATACAAATATTCTAAAATCTGAAAACCTCTGAAATCTGAAACACTTCTGGAACCAAGCATTTTGGATCAGCGATATTCAACCTGCACCAAGTCTTTTAAAATCCAACGGGACTCTCAATTTGGACTAGCCACAACTGAAGTGTTCAATAACTGCACGTGGCTAGTGACTGTCGCCCTGGACAGTAGAGTCATAGTCTCTGGTTTAATCCTGGTTCCACCACTAATGAGTTCTATATCCTTGGGAGTCATTTCTGGTGGGTTTGGGTCTCAGTTTACTGATCTGTAAAGTGGGAGTGACTATCGTTGCTTCTTGAAGTGGATGAGGATCTGAAGAGGAGCAGGTTAGGTGGGGATCCACCCACCCTGAACAAGGAAGCAATGAGCAACTACCTGGTGTACATACAGACAGAACAAGGTCAAGCAGCACTAAGAAGACAGTGGACCAGCTTCCTGAGACAGCAAGTAATAACTGCAGAGAATGGGGGGAAGGGGGCTATATGGCATTATCACCAAAGGTCTCCCCGAGGAGGTGATCGGTTCATTACTCGCTAGCTCAACAGTGACATGGAGCCAGTCACGTCACCATGCAGGGTAGGGACTGGAGTGTGTGTTCCAGGAACCCAGAAACTGTCTCCAAGAAGAAAATCCTCCAAATAAGGATCCTGATGGAGATTTTTGGATTGGAATCCAGCTGGCCGCAGCCAGCATGGAGTCGTGTTCGAGTCCCCACGCAAGGAAGCATTGGCAACAGCTGTTGAGTGTCCTGCATGCTTTTCTCAGGCAACCCCTGCACCTGTCCCAAGTCCCTCAAGAGAGAATTAAAGGGAGAAAAAAAACCATATTGACAGAAAGAGGTACAGACCCTTGGTGGCATGAAAAAAAAAAAGAAAGAAAAATCAGAGCAAAGATAGTGTCAGGCAACTCTGGATAGAATAGCCTGGAGCAGGTGCCTGGGGTGGCCCCAGCTGATCCTCCCCACGAGCGTGGAGGTTGGGGACAGTCCTGAGCTTGTGAGGTCCTGCAGAGACACACTCCCTGGGCGGTATCCAGCTTGCTATTGCTACTGCCAAGTGCCAAATTTGTCCTGGCTTAGGGCTGGCCCGGCTGCTGGCTGCCTTGTTTTGATTCCCTCCGCCTGTTTCTCTTTGAAAGAAAAGGGCCCCCACCCCAAGCTACCGATGACATGTCTCTGGCAGCTGGGCGGGCAGCCCCCAGAGAGATTTAGGGTTTGCCATACAGGCAGGAAAGCCCGAGAAGGAGCTGAGCTGCCTATCACAACAGCGGGGAGTTCAGAAAAGGGTTTGTGCCAAAATCCTCAGCTCCTTATACACACTCCGGCTCCTTCCATTCTTCTCAAAACAACCTCAAGAGAAAGATATAATGACCCACACCCTGAGGCTCAGAAAGGTGAAGTCACTGCTTCAAGGTCACACAGCAATGAAAAGGTGGTTGCCTCTCCTTGGATAGGTCCCCTGCTCTGAGCTGCATGGGCACAGTTGAGGCTGCAGTCAGTGTCCAGGAAGTCATTTAGAGGGGGCAAACTCCAGCCAGGGAAGAACTTGACTTTGTATCTAAGGAGACTGAGACTGACTTCACACTCCCGGGTCACTGGGTATAGATTTTCCACATTGTTCGCGAGTCAGCTCCAAAGACAACTTTGATGATGATGCCTAGAAAAGACGTATTTCAGGGGCAGAGGAAGTGCCTCGCTGGGGACAGAATCCAGAGAGAGAGGCACTGCCAAGCCAGATGCTCAATTCATTAATGGAAGCTTTTAGGAGAGTTTTGAGAAGTGCGGGATCTTAAGATGGAGACAAGAATTTGAACGAGAAATGGAAAGTCAAAGCAGATGGCATTATTCACCCTCAAAAGGTCATAGTTCCCAGGAATCCGAATTTAAATTTGGTAGCATCCCATGGGATCTGCACATCAACCCGGGGGAGCCCTGTCACCCAGCCCCGTGCCAGCACATACCCCACTGCCCCCTTGCCAATCCCACTACCCACCTCCTTACCACGTTTAATGCTTCCTCCCTCCTGACCATCCTTGGTCATCTTTGCCCTCCGGGTAGCATTTGACAACCTGGTCACTTCCTCCTCTCAATATGGTGCCTTCTCTCCTCTTCTGTGCCATCATAGAATAGTATCTAGGTTCTACAAAGCCATGTAGCAAATTAACGCACACCTAAGTGGCTTAAAACAACACAGATTTCTCATCTCATCGTGACCGTGGGTCAGGAAGCCAGGTGCAGCTTACCTGGGTCTTCTGGGTCAGGGTCCCTCCCAGGTGAGGAGAAGGTACCAGCTGGCCACGGTCCCCCCAGCCGGGGCCCCACCCATCTGCAGGTTCCTTCAGGGGTTGTTGGCAGGTTTCAGCTCCCCGTGGGTTGCTGGGCCACCCGTCTCCACTAGCCAATCCCTGAGGCCACCTTCACGTTCTGTGGGCCTCTCTGTAGGGAGCTTCAAAGGGACAGCAGAGAATGAGAATGTGCCAGCAAGATGGCAGCCCCGGTGCTTCGTGGAAGTGGCCTCTCGCCACTTCTGCTGAATTCTGTTTGGGAGGAGGAAGTGTGAGGGGGTGACACAGGGTGGAATGCCAGGAGCAGACACCATTGGCCGCCATCTTGGAAACCCACGAAATCCTGAGTCCTCTCGACTGAGCACCACACCTGATCCTTCTACCTGCCCCAGTAGGAGGCAGCCATGTGTAACTTCTCATTTTCTTCTTCTCCTACCTCCTGCGCTGCCCTTGAGCTCATCCCAAGAGGAACATCACAGGAATCACTGTGCCTTCAGACACAAAAAAACTGAGGTATCCCATTTTCCATTCCATATACACTTTTTGTTGTTGTTAAACCACAAGACAGCCAGAGTTGTCTTTCTAAACTCAAATCTGACCATGACATGCCCTGCTCAGCATCTTTCAGTGGGTCCCCGAAGTCCTTATATCCTCATCATGGCTTTGAAGGTCCTGTATATGGGAGCCGGATTTTCCTCTCCAATCTCATTTCTCTCCACACCTCCTCACTTGGGCTGTCTCACCCATATTTGCTTTTTCTTAGTTCTTTCAACATGATATTTTCTCTCCCCTCTTTAATTTTTTTTTTCCTTTTTTTCCTGGGTACCGGGGATTGAACTCAGGGGCACTCAATCTCTGAGCCCCATCCCCAGACCTATTTTGTATTTTATTTAGAGACAGGGTCTCACTCATTGGCTTAGTGCCTTTCTTTTGCTGAGGCTGGCTTTGACCTTGGGGTCCCCCTGTGAGATTCACTGGGCACAACATTTACTTTCCAACCCCTGCTTCCTGGACTCGACTGCATCTGGGGATTCCCGCTTCATAAAGAGGTGAGTCAGACCTCTGGCACACTGAGTTTTCAGAGTTGCAAAATGCACCAAGAAGCACTGTATCACTTGCTTTCCTTTGTACTGGGGGTTCTTGTCATGTGGTTTGGGCATGAAGAACTTACGAGATGGGAACACAAAGATCACCCACCTAAGACAGATGACAAGTAACAAAGCTAGCACTGATTCAATCTCACGCAACGGGCCAGGTGTTTTGCATGCAGTAGTCTCTCAGTTAATGCTGACAACACCGTGAGCAGATATTTTCATTCCTCTTTCACAGATGAGGTCAAGGTGGCCTGGGGGTCCTCGGTCCTTGTCCATAGTCAGATAATAAGCAAACTTAACTGGGACAGAATAAAGACAATGACCAATTCTGTTTGCGAGATCTTTAGTATGTGCCAAGCCCTATATCAGCTCTTGATGTGATTTCTCTTACTTAAACCTAGAAACCCATTAAAATTGGGCTCTCTGATTATTCTTCAATTTCAGATGAAAGAAATAAGGTTCAGGGAGTTTAGTAATAGTGCTGCTGATTGCACAGTGAGAAAGAGGCCGCACTGGGATTTTTTAAATTTATTTTTTCAATATACACCTTATGACCATGATGTGGGTTTTTTGTTTTTTTCTTTTTTTGTTTTGGTACTGGGGTTTAAACCCAGGAATGCTTAACAACTGAGCCACCTCCTCAGCCCTTAAAAAAAAAAATTATTTAGAGACAGGGTCTCACTAGGTTGCTTACAGTCTTTTTTTTTTTTTTTTAACTTTTTTTTTAGTTGCAGTTGGACACAATACCTTGATTGTGTTTATTTACTTTTTATGTGGTACTGAGGATCGAACCCAGCTCCTTGAACATGCTGGGTGAGCACTCTACCGCTGAGCCACAACCCCAGGCCCCTGCTTGTAGTCTTGCTAAGTTGCTGAGGCTGGCTTTGAACTCATGATCCTCCTGCCTCAGCCTCCGAAGCTGCTGGGACTACAGGTGTGCACCACTGGGCCTGGCTACCATGGCATTTCAAACAATAAATTTAATTTCCAAATATGAAATAGTTTGGACTCTCAGCTGACAACAGTGGTCAAGGGTAGCCCCACCCCTCCCAAAGAGGTCAATGTCAATATTTAGAAGTCTTAAAATCATTGCTTTAAAAAAATGTTATTCTTACAATGAATTTTAGGTCTGTTTGATAAAGAAATCAAGATGACTTTAAAGCCAATCATTAATATAATACTCACTGACATGTTTTTCAAGAAGAGAAAAATAAGCCAATATGCAAGAATACAGAAATGTTTTAATTCTATTTATTTATTTTGGTATTGGGGACTGGACCCAGGGACACTGAACCACTAAGCCACATCCCGAGTCCTTTTTATTTTGAGATAGAATCTCACTAAGTGACCTAGGGCCTCACTAAGTTGCTGAGGCTGGCTTTGAACTGGTGATCCTCCTGCCTCAGCCTCCTGAGCCACTGGGGTTACAAGCATGCACCACCATGCCTGGCACCCCAATGTTTTTATTTACTCTTGTCTTATAAACAATTGCTAAACCAGTGCGGTGGTGCATGCCTGTAATCCCAGTGACTCAGGAGGCTGAGGCAGGAGGATCTCATCTTAGAGGATCCTATCTCAAAGTGAAAAGTAAAAAGGCCTGGGGGGTATAACCCAGGGGCAGAGCGCCTTGGATTCAACCCCCGGTACTGAAAGTAAAGAAGAAAAAGAAAACAAGTGTAACTTGCTGTTTCCTCTCTCCAGCGTGGCTCTTGGCTGGCCGGTGATGGCCCAGGTTTTAACTATGCAGAATATCATGACCTGGGGGGGGGGCAGTCCCTACATATTCTTCAGCTACTTCCACTTAATACTCAGTGTCTGTCTCCCTCTCTCTCCCAGCCCTGGAACCTGAAATCAGTCATGTCTGGTGCCCAACCCTATATTACCGTCACCCCGCAAAGCACGGTCCTTTGTCTCACCCCCCAGGCCACTGTCCTGAAGAGGAAGCATAGAGAACATTTGTCCCTCAAACGCCAAGATGTCTGGAAGCTGTTGGGTACTTGTGCAAGGGAAGTTCACAGACCCTCTGAACTCTGAAAATAATGACAGCAGGCTCCTAAGTCCTTGTTGGGGACACTTCTCAGGCCTTCGTCAGCCCCGTGGTTTTAAAAGTGGGCTGAGAGTCCGAATCAGCTGGACATTACCACGAGTCACATCCTCCCGGGGACCATCACAAACCCATGCATTCAGAATCTCCAGGGCCAAGACTTTGGGATCTGAGTTAGCAAACTCCTCGAGGATTCTGGTGCTCCCCAGAAGGGAGCCACCCATTCCTTCCCAAGCTCCTGCTCCTGAGAAGAACCCAGCCCCTCAAGGCCAATAAGCCTGTCATCTCCCACTTTATAAATTTTGCAGAAAAATGCTCCATCTCCAGCTGGTGGCTGAGCAGAAGCAGGTTTGGCCTGAAGGATAGCAAGAGGACTTCTCACTTCTCTGGAGACGTTTATCTTGGACCTGGCTTGGCGCGGGTCTAACCCTACTGACTGTTTCATTGATTTTAACCCAAACGTGTGATCCTTTCAGTGTCCCATCTATAAACGATAAACCCCCATTTCAAAATTAAATATAAGATGATGATGATCTATAGCCATTCATGGGTCAACTGCTATATGCCTTATATATATTGTCTCTAATCTCAGCAATTTTACAGGGTACGTTTTATTCTCTCCATTATGCACATAAGGAAACGGAGACTCAGAGAGGCCAATCAGCAAGGGCCAAGATTCAAATCCTAACTAATTCTTTAAGCTCCAGACCCCAGGTTCCTTCACTAGCTGAGTTGTGGTAGGCATATTTATTGCATAACCTCTCAATGCCTCAAAGTCTCCATCTCTGCAAAAAAAAAAAAAAAAAAGAAAAGAAAGAAAGGTAATTAACTCATTTAGTTGTTATTCATATTAAATGAAATAATTTATATAAAACAATGAGCTAAGTGAAATTAAATATTATAATTGCTATTTTGTACACATATTCCCAAATATGTCTTGGAAAATGCTTGATCCCTTTCAATAAAAAGATTGCAAATAAGCCAGGTGCAGGGGCGCACGCCTGTAATCCCAAAAGCTCAGGAGGCTGAGGCAGGAGGATCATGAGTTCAAAGCCAGCCTCAGCAATATGGAGGCTCTAAGCAACTCAGTGAGACCCTGTCTCTAAATAAAATGCAAAATAGGGCTGGGATGGGGCTCAGTGGTCGAGTGCCCCTGAGTTTAATCCCCAGTAGCACCCCCTCCAAAAAAAAAAAAAAAAAAAAAAACATGGCAAATAATTTGAGCTGGTGCTGCAGGCTAAGTCTAGCTCTCAGGGATTCTGGAGGCTTATTAGCATATTAAAGACTGGAAGAAGTCCCACCTTGAAGAATGCAGTTTACCAACTGCAACCTGGAAGACCTATATATTTTTAAATCGCTTAATTTTCACTTCATATTTGTCTCCTAACCAAGAAGGAAAGGGGCCTTTTACGCCCGATTTGGAAGGGAATGGCTTTGGTAATCTCACCCTCGCTCAGCCCCTGCTTGGAAGAGGCCCTGTTGCCAGAACATACCATTAAGAGCTTGCTTTGATACTGGCTGTTAATCCCGCGGCCCAGCTTGACATTGTCGCCTAGCAACGCCCTGTCCTTTCCCCCTTCCTATTCTGGTGCCTCTAATAACACTTTGCCTCCTCTGCTGTCTCTCCTGGGTCCCCAGCTCCCGGGGCCCCTGAAGCCTCCCGTGCACAGAGGCAGGAGCTGTGGGCCCCGGTGCACATATTTATGTGAATAGTGTCGGGACCAGGACAGGCTGTTCTGGGGCTGCTTTCCAACTGTCCCATAAATCAGTGAGGGAAGAAAGTTATGAGTTTCACAAAGACGCTGCGGAGGAGAGCAGCAGGTCTTGGCAACACGTCATCTCAGCCCCCACTCCCTCTTCCCTCTTCCATATGTGGCCGGGAGGAGGGGGTGAGGCTTTCAGGGAGGCAGAGGATTTCCAAGTCAGGAGGGACCTCTGAGATCACTGAGTGCTCAATCACATGGAAACTTCTAGTAAATACCTCTGCCTGGGCCCTTCCCTGGGGGGCTTCTGGTGCAGTTGTCTGGACGTGGGGCATGGGAATGCTGGTTAAAGCCATCGAGGTGACTGGTCCATGCAGTCAGGGCTGGGCAGAGAGGGACTGTGGCCCAGAGAGCTGAGACTGCTGTAGACAACTCAGGCCAGGAGTGACATGAGAGGCAGAGCCTTGGCTCAGTCCTGTGCCATGCTTGAACTGAGTTCTGGGGTAGAGCAGCAGAAGGACTAGGCAGTTGGGCGTGAGGGCGCATGCTGTAATCCCAGGGGCACAGGAGGCTGAGGCAGGAGGATTGCAAGTTCAAAGCCAGCCTCAGCAAAAGCGAGGCACTCAGCAACTCAGTGAGACCCTGTCTCTAAATAAAATACAAAATAGGGCTGGGGATGGGGCTCAGTGGTTGAGTGCCCCTGAGTTCAATCCCCAATACCAAAAAAAAAAAAAAAAGATCTAGGCAGTGGATTTATCAGGACTATGCAGCCAAATAACTTGGAAAGTGATTACAAATATTTATTCACTTCCTTTGTTCCACCTGGACCCACTGAATCAGGACCTTTTCACAGGCCTCAAAGTGCAGAGATTTTATAGTGTTTTTTTTTTTTTAAAGTTGATTGTGTCAGGTGTTTTCCTACAGTAATGAAAAGCAGACTAACACAAAAAGCCCTTAGTGACCATTTTTACAATCTAAGAACACTATCCTAATGGAAAGAACACCAGATCTGGTATTCATCAAATCTGGGGTCCATTCAATATTCACTGTGCATCATGGTTGGGTATGGTTTGCCTCACAAGCTTCATGTGCTAGAAGCTTAGTTCTGAATTTGAGGCAATGGCACTTTGAAGAGGTAGGGCCTAGTGGGAGGTATTAGGTCATGGGATTCCACCCTTGCAAGGTACTGATGCCAATCTATGGGGAATGGGTGAGGTGTCCTGGGACTGGATTGGTTACTGCGAAGGCAGGTTGGTACAGGTGAGTTGGGCTTTCTTAGCTCACTCTCTTGCTCCCTTTCTTGCCTTGTAACCTCTACCTTGCACACAATGCTTGCCTTTCACGCATGTGCTCCCACAAGATTCCATTTGCCATGTTATGAGGAAGCAGGAGGGCCTCACAGATGTGGTGGCCCAGTCTTGAACTTCCCTGCCTCCAGAACCCTAAGCTAAATAAACCTCTATTCTTTATAAAGTTCCCAGCCTCAGGTATTTTGTTATAGCCCCACAAAACTAAGACAGGATAGTTCTTTGAACAAGTTACAGGATCTCTCTGAGTTTCTGTTTCTTTATCTGCAAAATGAGATGACACAGCCAAACCTCATTCATCCTTCATTTTTGTAATTCAAAGGTCTCTTCTCCCTGAAGGTCTTGACCAAGTTTTCAAACTAGACCAGTCACCTATCTTTGCAGGATATATTGTAGGAGAACACCCTGTACTCTTGCTTTGTGACTCTTTGTGAAGCTGGTACTCAATCAACACGAATTGAACAAACAAATGACTGAATAAATCACTGAACAAATGACTAATGTGTATAAAGTCCCTGGCACATTAACACACAATAAATGTTAATTATAATTATCCGCAGAAAGGCCAAGTTTTCCTGCCCAAAGATACAAAGCAGAGCTAAGCCTTGAACTTGATCTGCTGGCTTAGTTTTTAATCCATTGCACTAATCTGCCCTAAGGTTTTTATATTGGAGAAGGAATCTAGGAAAAGTGACAGGCTGCCTTCCTCACTATAAAGATCTGGAAACCTAACTGGCCTTTACACATTCCCCTGCCTTGGGTATTTTGTGATAGTTACACAGAGCTGATGACAGACAGGTTTGTGGGCAGCAATACTGATTTGGTCCTGATTCTAGTGCCAAACAGTACCCCCAATGCAGGCCACCCCTGTGTTGATTTCTGGGGCTCCCCGTACTTTCTCTGATTCTGGGGGAATGGGTGGCTAGAGGGGCACAGAGAGGAGGTGGAATTTGACATTTTTGGCTTCTTGGGCACACACTAGAGAAAGGAGTTTGGAATGAGATGAGGGGGGCAGATGTTCCTTGGGACTGACACAGGATGATTTCTTGTCTCTCTGCATACCCTAGCCTGGAAACCCACACACCCTGCTCTTTAAAAAAAATTTTTTTTTTTTTTAGTTAGACATGACAGTAGAATGAATTTTGGCAAATTATATATATATACAGAGAGCATAACTTATTCTACTTAGGATCCCACTGTTGTGGTTGTGCCTGATGTGGAGTTAACCGGGTCAGGTATCCAGATACAAGGCAGGAAAGTGACGTCTCATTCATTCTACTGTCTTTCCTATTCCCCTCCCCCACCCTTCCCTTCATTTCCCTTTGTCTAATCCAGTGGATTTCTATTATTGCCCTCGCCATCCTCCCTGTTTTGGGTTGGCATCCAGAAATCAGAGAGAACATTCAGCCTGTGCTGTTTGGGATTGGCTTATTCCACTTAGCATGATAGTCTCCAGTTCCATCCACACTTGCATTCTGAACTCAAAGCCATGTCTTCATCTCATCGTGAGGGAGAACCATGTGGACAAGCTCCTCAGGAGTAAGTCATGATACAGGAAAATCTGCCCCCAGGCTCTCTGCAGTGTAGCCCGATGGATCCACTGGCATTGAATCCACCCCATCAGCCAAACCCAGCAGAGCGAGGCCTCACAGAACAGGACACGTGGAGGGCTGAGAAGAAAGGAAACCATACCTGACCCCATTGCCCAGGCTTCCTCCCTGGGCACCTCTGGTCACTCCATCCTGAATGAGGCCGATGGGGAGAGGGCCTGAGTCTCAGCCTAGAAGGCGAGGTTCTTGTGGGACAATAGAAACCTGGACCCACTCTGGCCCTCCTGGCTCTGCCAGCTCCTGGGACCAAGCCTCCCTTTTGATTGTATTCCCGCTGAAGAAATGTCCTGGCAAGGTGACAGGACAGAAATGTCAGCCAGGCTGGAGGCCAGGCTCGGAGCAAACTTGTGCCAATTCATGCTTTGAGTAAAAAAATTCATAGGGAATTAAGTGGTCTGGTGGCGTCTGTTTGCTCAGTGTTCAACATTTGTATGTCCCAGACTCAAATCCTGCAAGGAGCTGTGCATGAGATCCACATTAAAGGCCAGTGTGGCTTCTTCTGCCCAAAGTACAGATTAAAACTCACAGACAGACTGTGCAAGGCATAAAGAATGATCTTCGCAGACCTAAGACCAGGAAAGATCTTGAACCTGTTCTAAGCTTCAAATCAAAACTCCATCAAGGATCCAATCAAAACTGACTCAAGCTGGGCGCGGTGGCCCACGCCTGAAATCCCAGAGGCTTGGGAGGCTGAGGCAGGAGGATCGTGAGTTCAAAGCCAGCCTCAGCAATAGCAAGGCTGCTAAGGGACTCAGTGAGATCCTGTCTCTAAATAAAATACAAAATAGGGCTGGGGAGGGGGCTCAGTGGTTGAGTGCCCCTGAGTTCAATCTCTGGTTATCCCCCCAAAAAAATAGAATGTTCACTACAAGATCTTTTGTGGTTCCAAGAAACTGGAGATAGCAGGAATGTAGTAAATCCATACCATGGGATATTACACAGCTCATAGAAAATAAATCTCTAAGTACTGAGAATAAAAGAAAATAGTAAAGCACATTGTTAATTTTTTAAACCATGATATCATCCAATGATATAAACACAGACACACAAACAAACCAGGATGTAGAAAAAAGTAGTGGAAAGGTATTTTCCAAAATCAGAGATGATATCACGTCTAGGGATGGAGAACAAAGACCAAGAGGACCTTCTATTGTTGATTCACTCAACAAATTGCTTTAAAATGTTGAAACACTAACAAAATGTCATCTTCTCTTCCAGACACTGATGCTACTTTGTGAAGAAGAAAAGAGAGGAAAAAAAATCTTTGGAATCATGGCATCTATATTCTAGTTTTCCTGCTGTTAGTAGGTAAATTTATAGGACAGGAATGTATTTATATATCACCTGTATAATTAAATGTAAGGAAAAATGAAAGCCAAGAACCCAACATTTTTTGTTATTATAAATGTCATTTTGGGTTTTGAGAATACTTGCAATAGTCCCAATCATAAATACTGAATTGATGACTGTCACATGGCTACTGCAGTCCTTCAACTGGTCCTATGCAGATGGTTGGCACAGGGCCGTGGTGACAATCTCATACAGCTTAACTTGTGCCAACTTTGTGCATTCTTCTATCCACAGTTTTTGGGCCAGGTGTGGTGTCACATTGCACATCTGTAATCCCAGTGGCTCAAGTTCAAAGCCAGCCTCAGCAACTCAGTGAGGCCCTAAGCAACTCAGTGAGACTCTGTCTCTAAATAAAATACAAAATAGGGCTGGGGGTGGGGCTCAGTGTTTGAGTGCCCCTGAGTTCAATCCCTGGTACCCTCCCCCCCCCCAAAATGAATAAATAACAATCTTATTATGCATATATGCACCAACAGACATAAAATGACCTTAGCAGCACTATTTATAAGAGACACAAATTGGAAACCACATAAATGTCCACAAACAATTGAAAATAAAAGTAACATGATATTGACCCAAGGGAGTGAAAATCAGAGCTGGCAAATAAATGCATGTGGCCCTCAGGCACGGTGGTGCACCTGTCATCCCAACCACTCAGGAGGCTGAGGCAGGAGGACCATAAGTCGGAGGCCAGCCTAGGCAACTAGGAAAGACCCTGTCTCAAAAATAAGAAGGGCCGGGGATGTGGCTCAGGGGTAATAAAGCACCCCTGGGTTCCATCCCTAATACTAAAACAATGAATCATAGGGAAAAAAAAAAAAAAAAAAAAACTCTACATGGCAATTTGGAGGGATCTCACCAATAGTGTTGAATGAGGGAAGTTAGGTACAAGAGGAATATACCGTGTAATTACATCTTTATGAAGTTCCTTAATGAGCAAACCTAACACAGGATATTAGATGGCAGGACAGTAGTCCCCCTTGGCAGAGAGGGAAGGCCGGGGTGCATTCTGGAGACTTTGGGGGTGCCAGCTTGTTTTGCTTCTGGTGCTGCCTGCATGGGTGCGTTTAGGGAATGAGACTATGTTGAGTTTTCCAATGATCACCTGTGACTTGTTTGTAGATGTTATTCTCTTTCCATCAAAAGTGTGCAAAACAAAAAGAAAATCAAAACGGACAGTCCTGCCATCCAGGTTGTATTTCTTGAATCTCATCTTGGGCAAATCAGCGACCTTCCCTTTTCCCATCTGTAAAATGAGAGAGGAATTCACCCCTTGCAGCTCTCTGGTTCTCTGTGGTGTGTCTTCCATTCCAACCAATCATTGCTGAAGCAGGAGGGGAAAAAATATAGAGCAAGCCTTGCACAGTGACTATCAGAATTTGTAGAAGGCTTCCAATGTCACTTGTGCCTCACCTTCAAGGCATTTGTTATGAATTAAAGGCGCAATCAACAAACAAAACCTGACTTCTGGGCAAACACACGTAGCCAACTCTCTCCCAACGTGCTCGTGGGGTAGGTGAGATGTCAATGGTGCCCTCTGCCAGGCATCCTGCCGTCATGTCATGCCAATCCAAACACCCTGTGGCGGGCTATTCCTGGTAGGAAGGAGGTAGCTATTCTGCTGGCCCCCAGCAACTGCAGTTTGAATAGACGCTTCCTCTCCCAGGGCAGGTGGTTCATAATTTTCCTCTTACCGCTACCGGGAAGGGCAACATCACAGCTTGTACCCACGCGCAACAGGAAAGTTTGACATCCGCAGACAATCTTGGCACAAGAGGAGAAAAAAGTACAATCGTGTGTGTCAATGTCTATATACGACCCAGGAAAACGATTTCAATAGTGTGGCCCGTGATGTCATCAGCAGCTTTGAGGTTGGCTGGGAGCCAGAAAAGCTTTTCTTGATTATTCACAAGCCTCGCCTGGTATTTGCAAGGCAAAGACCCAGTGGAAGCAACACTCTAGGCCCTGAGCAGACATACAGGGTCAACTCTAAGCCTCCTTGTG
This sequence comes from Marmota flaviventris, assembly GCF_047511675.1. Lineage (NCBI taxonomy): Eukaryota > Metazoa > Chordata > Mammalia > Rodentia > Sciuridae > Marmota > Marmota flaviventris. The sequence continues at coordinate 160,688,994 of NC_092498.1, read as the reverse complement.
GAGGAGGGAGGTGGCCTCCAGGGAACGAGTGTGCTATAGGGGTTATCATAACTGTTGGTGAGTTCTGGAAGGGTCGATCCCACAGGATGCTCAAACTAGCAGGTGAAAGACAGGCAGGCTCCAATTCAGAGAGGGATCCGAGGCTAGCGACATCTGTTCTCAAATGAAGGGAGGCGAAGGACCTCTTCTGTTGTTTTATTTCATTTGCTTGGTTATTTATTTTTAACCTTGTAACTCCCACTGCATTTTTTTTTCTTTTGTACCAGGGATTGAACCCAGGAGCACTTCACCACTGAGCCACATCCCCAGCCCTATTTCGTATTTTATTTAGGAACTGAGTTGCTTAGGGCCTCACTAAGTTGCTGAGGCTGGCTTTGAATTCGCGATCCTCCTGCCTCAGCCTCCTGAGACACTGTGCCCGGCCTGCCCAATGCATTTTTTAAGATGAAATAAAAGTGAATGACCAAAAATGGAAAATAGAGACAAGCAAAACACAAACCTCAGTTTTGATGAGCAGACATTATGTCAAGAGGTATGAAAGTTTTGGAACTATTCTTCTTGTCTAGCTGTTGTTGAATGGGTTTATTTAGTTTGCAAGGCTGTGTTGAGCTGGAAGCAGTATTTGCTTGTTCCCACCATGAACTGGTGGCAGTCTGGGGATGTCAGGAGAACTTCTTGATGGACATATTCTCACTCTCCCACACACACATCTCTCAAAGAACAAAGAGGGTTTGAAAAATGCTCAAGGCCAGGTGCGGTGGTGCACACATCTGTAATCCCAGCAGCTCGGGAGGCTGAGGCAGGAGGATAGAGAATTCAAAGCCAGCCTCAGCAACTTAGTGATGCCCTAAGCAACTCAATGAGACCCTGTCTCTAAATAAAATAAATAAATAAAAAGAGTTGAGGCTCAGTGGTTTGGTGCCCCTGGGTTTAATTCCCAGTATAAATAAATAAACAAATGGCTCAGAGAGAAGGAAAGATCAGGAAATGGCTATTGTAATGAGGACGGAGGCCCAAAACATCAGGATAGAAGATCAGGTAGAATCTCAGAAATAAAGGTTTAATGAGGACACAATTTTTGGTGATAGTGGCGTATTGTTTTTGTAAGAGGAAGATCAAAGAATAATTAGTAAATAACCAGATTAATTGTATAGAACAAGAGAGAGAGAGTGAGAGAGAGAGAGAGAGATCGATCATTGTGTTTAATGAACCCAGATGCTAACCAACAAATCTGCATGATATGAGGTTTTAAAGTTTTGGTCCAGGTCAACCAGAGGACACTGGGTAGGTAAAATATCCTTTCTTTCTATCTATTTTCTATCCAAAAACAGCAGATGGGAAAAACAAATTTTTACAAAATCCAAATTTTTTCTTTCTTTTTTTTTTAAATCAAATTCTAGACATATCAGCTGATATCCAAACAATCACAATTAATGATTCTCCAAAGCAAATTCAGAATTAGGGGAAGTTAAAACAAACATTAAGAGAACAGGCTGCAAAACAATTTCTTTAAAGTTATAAGAATCATTGCCTGATGTTGTGGCACACGCCTGTTAGTTTGGGAGGCTGAAGCAGGAGGATCATGATTTCAAAGTCAATCTTGGCAACTTAGCAAGGTACTGAGCAACTCAGTGAGACCCCATCTTTTGATTAAAAGAAAAAAAAAAATATATATATATATATATATATATATATATATATATATATATATATATATATATATATATATATGGGCTGGGGATGTGGCTCAGTGGTTAAGCGCCCCTGGGTTCAATCCCTGGTACCAAAAAAAAAAAAAAAAAGTTACAGAAGTAATTTTGCACTGAAGGAAGCCAATCATTCTTTTCTCGTTTGGGTATTTTGGAAAAGAGTCAGCCTTTAAGTAGGTAAGACAAAAGACCGAGGTTCTACAAGCATTTCATTTCCAGCCTGAGACAGCTGTTGGGTGATATCACCCCTCATGAGAACAGCCGAGCGTGCAGGGAATTAGCAGATGAAAAGAAGGAACAGAGGATCTGGGCGTGCGCACGTGCCTCCTCTGTCTCTTCCCATCTCCACATGGACAGACACACTTAAAAGTGAAGTTCCACATGTGGCAGTGTGGACAACGCAGAAAGGGCCCCGGGAAGGGTTCACGACAGGAAACACGGGAGAGGATAAACATTTCAAGACTCAGATCATGTTGCTGCCTGGATTCAGGGAGCCTCTGAGGAAATGGCTCTTCCACTCTCGACTTCCCTCCAACCAACACAGAGTCTGCTACAGGCGGAGAACATGCCAAGAAAATGCCAGTGTGTGTCATCCTGACATCCTTCTTAAGGCTGAACCTGGACTTGGGAAATGCGCACCACTGGGTCCGGGCGAGCAGAGTCATCCCTGAGGCTTTGACATCAGGTTCTTGAGAAGGGCAGAGGGAAATCTGAGAAGAGATCGATGGAGACACCTGCTAATTAGAAAAGGCCCTGACACCAGAGACTCCCTGGCAGAGAGTGGCAGGGTCAGCCTGGCCTTGGCATTGAAGGTGAACTCAGAAACGTGGAATCCCCCCCAAACACGTTTGGAAATGATTTCACTGGAGACAGACAGCGGCCGGAGGGAAGGAGGAGTGGGGAGAAAGGGCACTCTGGAGTGAGATGCTGTCACCGAGAAGGGCACATGGAAAAGAGGAACATTCTAACTGCCCTGTGTCAGACCCAACAGCCCGCCCAGGCCCACCTGGTGGGCGGGATGGTGTCGCTTAGAAGCGCCAGGAAAGCATCCTTGAAAACTCTCCTCTCTGCATTTGTAATTTTCAGGGAGGCAGCTTCCTGCAAACTGAAGGAAGGATTGTAAGACGATGTTCCTCTGGGGGTTGTAAAGACAATCTAAGGACAAGTCATTGCAGAGTTACAGACTGCACAGCCGGAGGAGGAGATCATTTCCATTGCATAACCACGCTGAGCCCTGGAGCTCTCATTGTCTCGCTGTTACCCCACGATGTCATTATTGGACTTACCTCATCGGGGGAAATCATTGTTTAAAAACCCCAATACAAAGGCCGGCATAGCCCTCCACTTCATCTTTTCCAGGATAATCGCTTCCCCCACTCACTTCCCACGGCACCAGGGTGAGACCCAAATGGGTGATGTATTGCTCCAAATAGTCCGACAGACCCAGAGAGAGGCATGGGGGTAAAAATAACTAGCTGATTACCAAGAGGGAGCAGATGGGCCACCTGAGAATTCAGTGGCTGGAGGGACAGAAGAGAAGACCCTCATCAGGGGACTAGACTTTCTGATTAGTGCTGATGACCACTGTCCCTGCCTCTCCCCCTCCCTGCGGTGTGACGATTTACATCTGATTGGACATCATTTCGCATGTGAGTGTCGGGGAAGACTTTGAAGTACTTAATTATAACCAGGAGACATTTCGGGGCCAAGCAGTGAAATGGAAGATGCTCTCTGGGTTGGGCTGATGGAATGTACATTTATGCACGGAGCCCAAGTCTGGTTGGTTTGGTCTGAGTTTTCATTCCATCACCCCATAAGGCAACCTTCCAGAGTTTTCTGGACGTTGGAAGAAAATAGAAACAAGAGTCGTATTCTTGGCCAAGGGATCTACATTCAAAGCAGACTTTCAACATGTGGATAATCTGGACTTTCTGTTAATAGTCAATTACTAAAAATAGAGATAATTTGGGACTCCTTTGAAGGAAGGTCATTTTTTACTAGTGCTCATTTGAACTAATCCACCAAGGGAGACGGGGCATACAGTGAACCGAGACGTGCTTAGTGGTGCTAAATCATGTCCACATGAGGAAACCAAACAGACCCATCAATCATTAGCCCCCACATGGACACCACCCAATGAGCTATAAGAATTAAGAGGAGGAAAGGGGATGAGAAATTTATGAAAAAAAAATCAGGATAGGTTTCAGGAAGAAAGGATGATGTGATCCAGGCATTAAAGGATAGATAGAAATATAGAGGTTTCTGGATGGGAGTTACTTGAATAAACAACAGTACTGATTCATATTTTAATGATTTAGTTAGTGCAGCCTCAGTCTTGAGCAAAGTGGTTTTGAGAACAAAAACTCTGGAAAAATGAGATTGGTCAAAAGTTTCACATGTATGAATGGGCCTTTGATACCAGGTATTTTAGTCAGATTTTTTGATACTGTGATTAAAAGATCGCACCTGAACAATTTTAGGGGAGGATAAACTTATCCAGGGCTCAGGGTGTCAGAGGTCTCCGTCCATAGACAGCAGGCTCCATCCCTCAGGGCTCGAGGGGAGGCAGGACATCATGGAGGAAGAGTGTGGTGGAGGGAAGCAGCTCACATGGTGACCAGGAAGCAGAGAGAGACCCCACTCTCCAGAGACAAATAGAGACCCCAAAGCCACGCCCCCAATGCCCCCTCCTCCAGCCACACCCACCTGCCTCCAGCCCCCGCCCAGTTAATCCCATCAGGGATCCATTCACTGGTTGGGTTAAGGCTCTCACCACCCAGTCATGTCTCCTCTGGACCTTCCTGCATCTTCTCACACTTGAGGTTTTGGGTGACAACACACATCCAAAACATAATACCAAGTAATGAATTAGATTTGACTATAAAAATCCCAGAGGGTCATTAAACATTTTGAGTAGAGTTAGAACTGTTTGAGACTTCTGTGGTCTTCATCTGAGAAAAAGCAGCAGCAAAACAAGATTATTCCCTAGGACTTTATCAACAGGTAAAATCAACAGGAAATGCCGCCATTTTGATTCTCCTTTGGTTTGTGAGGCTAGTGCTATGGAAGGTAAGAACGAACCACCACCGTGCCTGCCACAGAGAACATAACCCATTGTTAAATGGGTAAACGAAGCAAAACTGCACAAAACCAAAGTACTGCTTCCTAGATCAGGTGAGGAAGATTTAAGTCTCCCTCAGAACTCCCAAAGGCAGCAATGAACAACTTTAAGGAGACCACTTTGGGAGTTAGATGAATGAAGGCACATCATTGCACCTTCTTGGGTCTGCATTCCCTCATCAGAAAAGGCAAGGGTAAGTACTATGCATGGATTTTAAGTGCAGGAGGATTTTAGTGTATATTTTTGGAAAGAGATGCCACAATCCGGCTTGTGTCAGCTTCTCAGAGGGGTCTGCCATCCAAGATAAGATATGGATTATGCTCCTTTTAGACAAGAAGAATCTGTCATTCTGAGATTCCAAGGATACGCTGCCCCCCACCCCAGGAAGGACAAGTGGAATATTTGACAATATCACTCTAAGAATTTTGTCACCTTATAGGAGGCCTGAGGCTGCCCAGCTTGACTGAAATCAAGAGGAAAGAGTGTTGTTCCTGTCCGCCTACCCTCAGAGTCCTGGGCCATTTAAGGAGCATCATCGATCCAATCAGCCACCCTGAGATATAATTGACCATTGAGAAAGAAAAATCACTGGAAGGCACTTATTCCCATCAGAATGTGACATGGGCAATGTGTGACCTCCGACACAGCCCATTTTTGCAGATTCTGCTCTCCCCACCCCCCTCTTGACTTCTGTTTCCTTCTTTGGAAGTGGGCATGTTCCTGGTGGCCTCTGTCATCAGACTATTGGAAAGAATAACTAGTTAATGTTGGGGAAAAGCGTTGGGGAAGATGACTTACTTGTGCCCTTAAGGATCATTCCTCAGAACAATACGCAGTATTTTTGTTGAATGGGCACACTCAGTGCTTGCCCTGATTTGGGGACTTAGAAACGACCTGATGCTGGCCAGTTAACAGGAGCAGTTAAAGAAGCTGCCATTGTTCTCTCCAAGTTTTGTCTGCATGGAGAGCTAGCTCTGGCAATTTGTAATGAGGCAGGATGCTTATTAATGATTTTTGGCTTAATGTATTAATGAATAGAGATTTAAGGGATAAAAAGACTTACAATGTAATAAGGGAAACTCCAAGAAAGATTAGGCTCTAATCAAAATAAATTGTGTTCTCAGATTGATTTTCATAAAATTCAACTCCCTTTTCCCTTTATTTATAACCCCAAAGAAATGTATTGTGCTAAGCTGAATTATATCATTCAGAAGAAGAATGGATATTCTATTTTAATATAATATTAATAAACTACAAATGTCAACTTACTAGGAAAAAAACACCCTGTAGAGCAAGAGTAGATATTTTCAGTAAGAAAAAAAAATTTACGTCTAAATGTCAGTCAATTTATTTTCTTTTTCTCAATAGTACTTTTCATGTTTAATTCAAGATCTGATTAGCACCATCAAAAAAAAAAAAACCCAGATAAAATAGCAATGTTATGAATAGTAATACAATTTGTTAAGATTACCTTTTCTTTCTCTTCTGTTAGGGTCTGTAAACAAGTCAGGATGGCGCCTGGCATTTTTGCCAGAGGCAGTGGTTTGTGAAGTAACGCCATCGAGCCATTAAGTGTGGAGATTCCTTATTGGTTGACTGCTGTATCTAGTTTATGTTAATTAAGATAAGCTGTGTGGAATGTATATATACCCCTCCTGTCCTACAATAAACGGCTCCCACTCCTGCTGTATCAATGTACACAAGTTGTTCTTCACCCCCCGATTATTTTGCTGCAGCCGGACTGCTGCAGATGGTGGCCCATACCGGGAGCCCCGGGACACTCAGGGGTAAGTGACGAAAAAAAGCTGCCCGTCCCTAGATAGGACGGGAGCAAATCTCTAGGCAGATAGGGCGAGAGGAAAAAATGGCCATTTTGAGAAAATGGAGAAGATTGATACAGCATGTTTGTGTCTTGTTTTTTCTTGAAATGTTGTATTGTCTTTGTGATGAAAATATGGAAGGGGTGAGAAGTAAATTACTAAGGGAAGGAGGCACCCCAGTGGAACCAAGAATAGTTAGAACCAAGAATAGTGTTGATAAGAGCCCAGGAACTCTAGTCAGAAAGAAGAAAGTTCAGAGGAGAAAGGATTGTCAGGAAAAAAGTTGCAGCAAAAGGCTATTACTGAATACTTTTCGTTACCGGAGGGTGCGGAGGGTGTGTGAATCGGTGCAGCGGCTGCCATGTGCGCAAGCCGGTCATGGCGCACAGCAAGGAGTTTCCAAGCAGCGGCAGCCGGCTCTTCCTCGCCCCCGCCCCCCACTCAGGGAGTGGGACGCCACTTTGAGAGCCCAAATCCAAACCTGACCCGGAGGCACAGTCTCACAGGCTCTTGCTCCCTGTGCCCAGTGGCAGTTTGAGTCTGGAACACTCCCCAGACACTCCCCAGGGCCATCTGGGGCTGCCTGGGATGCTACAGCTGGCAGAAGACACTACCTGTGTCCCTGAAGTTTGATCATTTCCAAGGCCAGTAACTACAATGGTTCTCCCACACCTGGAAGCTAATGAGTAATGAGCACTATTAAGGCCTATTTCAAATGTAAAAAAAACCTTGAGATAATATACTGAATTGTTCGGATGGTTGTTTTCTTAGTGGAATGCTACAGGATTTTCTTTAGCCAGCATTGCCAGAGTTCCTACCTTCGTCCCAGTGCCAGTGAGGACGAGGGTGGAAAAATTTCCAGTGTTGCTGAGAACCAGATGAGACTTCGGATCAAGCTAGCTGCCTGCAGAACTTACCTGGACTGTGATTTAAGCTAGCTGCCTGCAGAACTTACCTGGACTGTGATTTGCCTGGACTGTGAGTTAATCTATTGAGACACTGCTTTACCTGGACTGAGACAACAAACTGTAATCTACAACAAATTGTAACTCGGTATCTTTGCTAATGGTGTCATTGCTGGTATAATTTTTCCAAGGGCTTCTTGCATGGAGCCATCAATTGGCTTGGTATTGTAGCATTTTGTATCCTCCCCTTCTGCTTGTAGCAGATTATTTATGGTGTTTGTGTAAAAACCACTATGGTCGTTATTTAAATTAAACAAAAGGGGGAAATGTTAGGGTCTGTAAACAAGTCAAGATGGCGCCTGGCATTTTGCCAGAGGGAGTGGTTTGTGAAGTAACGCCAGCGAGCCATTAAGTGTGGAGATTCCTTATTGGTTGACTGCTGTATCTAGTTTATGTTAATTAAGATAAGCTGTGTGGAATGTATATATACCCCTCCTGTCCTACAATAAACGGCTCTCACTCCTGCTGTATCAATGTACACAAGTTGCTCGTCACCCCCCGGTTATTTTGCTCCAGCCGGGCTGCAACACTCTTCCTCCACCTCCTTCCTAATTTCTTCCAAGTGATAACAATGTGCTTTACTCTCTCCTATGAGGAGAAAACTTCTTCTAAGAAAGTGCATTCAGAACTCCAATTTAGTCCACTTCTAAAGACCTAAAGAGAGTACTGTCAAATCATCAGTCAAGATCACTCTATTGAGCACCCAACTACTTTGGACTTGTCCATATAGTCATATTCTATCTCTTCAGCATGAAAGCAGAGACTTCATCTGTACTTTTCTTTCTTCCACTGCCAATAAAAAAAAAGTACCTAGAACATGCAAATCTGCCTTCCATTGGATACAAAATCCTTCTGCATCCAATTGACTAGAATTGGAAAAGGAAATGCAACCTTTGGACTAACTCTGGAGCCCAGTGGTATAACATGATGTCACTTAGCAGCCACAAAATGTTTAGTTCCTTTCCCATATGGCTATCTATCTTGCAAGAGGTCCTGGCCATTAAAAATCCTTTACAATGAACACAGCCCCAAATTTGTAGTCACTCTTCGTTGGCAAATTGCGTGGGACTCTCTGGTAAAACCCCCAGTTGACATTCTGTGGTTTCCCGGGTTAATCTTTTTCTACATCATTGCTTAGTTTTGAAGAGAGGTGGCTCCATTTGTGTTTATGGTAATATTGATTTATTATTCTAAAAAAATAAAAGACTGTGCAATATAGGCCTAAAAACCCCACAACCTGATTCTACTGCCACAGAATCTGGAATAGCAGTAGTCCCAGAATTTGATCATAGCAAACACCCACTTGGAAACATGGCGGCTGTCAAGGAGAGAAGCAAGACTTATCTTTTTGGAGCCCTCGTGGACTTCAGAAGTTGAGAGCACAACCTGATTCTAGATGGTTTACTCAAACAGGAAACACACCAGTTTGGGCAGTTAGGGCATGCTGCAATGCTATCATGCACTTGAATTTTCTGGGTAGTAAGGAATTGCTGGTAAAACTGGGACCTGCACCTGTTCTATGGTAGATGTTCATGAATTATATACAATGGGTTAAAACAGCAGCTAGAAACATTGGGAGTTTTGCAGCTATTTTCTCTGGACTTTTTTGAGATTCTTCTTCCTGTAGGGGTTAAGTTCTCACTGCAGAGCCATTAACTCTTGGATGTTTCACAAGATTTCACAAAGCCCTAAAGGGACTGGAGAGCATGACTGTGGCTCCTGAAATGTAGGCTCCTCTCTAAGGGATTTGACACTCCTCATTTATCCTTTAAAACAAAGCTTCAGAGAAGTCAACCCATCACCTACAGTGGCAAAGCGAACACATGGTCAACTCAGATTCATCCCACTGATTTGAAAACCTTGAGAGTGTTCTACCAGTATCCCCAGCAGTCTGCATCCCTGCAAGTCTAATCTTGAAGGTTCCCAAAAAGCTGCAATGAAGACGTAGTATGGGAGAAAGAGGAAAATGCATCTGAGCCTGGCTCGGGAGGCTGAGGCAGGAGGATAGCAAGTTCAAAGCCAGCTTCAGCAAAAACAAGGCCCTAAGCAACTCAGTAAGATGCTGTCTCTAAATAAAAATGCAAAATAGGGCTGGGGATATGGCTCAGTGGTCGAGTGCTCCTGAGTTCAATCCCCGGTACCCCAAAAAAGAGAATGCATCTATGTTGTTGTACATACATGTGAGGGAGACAGACAGACAGAGAGACAGGCAGGCAGGCAGGCAGACAAGGGAAAACAAACAGTGGGATTTAGTTTTAGCTCTGTGATTATATCTCTGACTTCAGGAAGTCACTGTTCATGTCTTTCATTTCCTCAGTTGTCAAAACAGGGTGGGGAGATGGGCCAGCAGAAGGGTTCAACGGCCAGCCTTCTCCGGGGTGGCGATGGGAGGATTCTAGCGTGTGTTTACACCCGTGCCTGGAAAAATGTGGTAGCTTCTATATCCTTCCTCTCTATCCTACCTCTAAATTTGAGAATTCCCAGAGTTCCACCCAAAACCTCTTGCTCTTCTCCAGCTCTGCTTCTCCCTGGGTGGTCTCAGCTTTTCTGAGCTGTTGTTTCAAAGTGGATCTTGTCTCATATAAACGTGGCCACTCCAGCTTGCTCAGGGTTGATGCTTGCCTGGTTTATCTTTTTTCCATCCTTTGACTTCCAACCGATGGGTATCTTTGCCTCCTAAGAATATTTGCTGTAGACAACACCTATTTGGACCTCGTTTCATTTTTTGGATCCAATCTGATGATCTCTGCCTTTGATTGGCTCATGTAATTACTCATTGAACAGTATTCTTGATATGGTTGGCTTGACCTCTCCCACATTGTTTTTGGCATCCATGCCTCCCATCTTTTTCAAGAACCTTTTACTCCTTTTTTTTTTAATCATTAGAGGACATTTCCTACTGGGTTCAGATTTTTTAAAAATCATTTTTCATTATGGTTTTAAAATTTATTTTGCTAGTGGTTGCTGCTGGGCTTGCAGAATACCCTTTCACTGATCAAAATCTAATTTCACATCCATACTCATTTAATTCCGACGGAACATAAAAACTTGACTCCTATTACAATAGCTCTATTCTCTCCATATTTTATCATCTTATTGTTCTACATAATTCGATTTATATGCGCTACAAACCCAATAATGCGTCGTAATAATTATTACTTTAGAGAATCATGTGCCTTTCACGGAACCAAAGAGAGAAAGTTCCTATGTACGCAGTTCAGTGTGCTGCCCCCTCTCACCCGCCATGTATGATGGAGGTCATTTCTTCCTTTAGATTTGAATTCTCATCTGGCATCTTTGCCTCACCCCCAGCTTTGTTCCTATACACCTCCCTGGGCTGTGGTTTCCAAATGTTACGTTTCACTACGTGTTGAGCCTAACAGCACAAGTATGAGCACATTGCTTTTGTGGACCCATTCCTCCGGGAATCAGTGAAGGCAAGAAAGAGGGAAAGTACCCAATTCCTACAACATAAAATTCAACATACTAAACTGTAGATCTCAGTGGCATCAGCATCACCTCTTGAGTTTCCAAACTCTCTGGTCCCTCCAGAACTTTCCATGTCACCAAGTAATCACTTACCATACTCCGCGTCTGCTGACCATCACTCAGCTGCTGTGTGTCTCTGTGGATTTATCCATTCTGGATATTTCACGTAAAAAGAATCCGACACAATAGGTGGCCTTTCGTGTCTGGATCTTTTTTTGCATTTAGCATCATGTTATCAGTTTCATTATATTTTTTCTTTGTTCTAGTTAGTTATACATGACAGTAGAATGCATTTGGACACACCATACAGAGGTGGAGTATAACTTCTCATTCTTCTGGTAGTACATGATGTAGGATCACAGGGGTCCTGTAATCACATATACACATAGGGCAATAATGTCCGATTCATTCAACTCTCCTTCCTACCCCCGGACTCCCTCTCCTCCCTTTTCACTCCCCTCTGCCTAATCCAAAGTACCTCTATTCTTCCCTAGCACCTCCCCTTTATTGTGAATTAGCAACTGCATATCAGAGAAAACATTCATTAGATTTTAGTCCATAGCAATCTTTTTTTAATGGGTAAATAATATTTCGTTGCATGTATGTACCAAATGTATGTGTCTATCCATTAATCGCTGATGAACATCAGCATTTCCATTTTTTACCTTTTGGTATTGTAATGTTCATAAAGAAAAGTCCTGCTGTTATGAACATTCATGCCCAGGTTTCCGCATAGACAAAAAATGCTTTCACTTCTCCTGGCCGTGTCCCTAGATGGAGCATGGCTGGGTCATATGGTAATTCTGTGTTTTATTTCTTAAGGAGCCCCTAAACTCTTCTCCACAGCAGCGGAACCAATTTACATTTCTACCAGCAATAGACAAGGGCTCCTATTTCTTCACATCCTTGCCAGCGTTTATTATCTTTTTATCGTCATCCCGGTAGATGTGAAGTGGTATCTCATTGTGGCTTTTATTTACATGTCTTTAATGGCCTGTGACACCGAACAGTGTATCTTCTTTAAAGAGGAATCTGTTCAAGTGTTTGGCTCGTTTTTTAAATAAGTTGTCTCTGAGTCCTCAGGGTTCTTTATGTATTTTGAATACTAAACAGACCCTTATCAGATATAGGGTTTGCAAATGCTTTCTTTCCTTCCATAGGTTTCCTTTGCGCTTTTTGGAATGTTCAGAACAGCTCTCAGAAGGTGGTCTCCTGTCCTCTCTCTGAAAGGTCATTTATGCACTAATCATGCCTATCGGGGCTCTCTCCAGTCCAGCCTTTCATCTGGACCCCAGACTTCCATATCTAATAGACCACCTGCCACCAAGTAGTTTGGGTTTTTTTAGTACCAGGATTGAACCCAGGAGTGCTTAACCATTGAGCCCCCTCCCCAGCCCTATTTTATATTTTATTTAGAGACAGGGTCTCTGAGTTGCTCAGGGCCTTGCTAAGTTGCTGAGGCTGGCTTTGAACTTGAGATCCTCCTGCCTCAGCCTCCTGAGCCACTGGGATTACAGGCATACACCATAGCACCCGGCTTCTTTATCTTCTTTATCTCAGTGAATGAAACTACCATCTGCCCAGGTAATCAAGCCTACCTTCAACCACAGGAAGTCCTTCAGCTCATCTCACAGGTTCAATTCTCAAAATACACCTAGAAATGGCTCATTTCTGTCTCATTCCCTGGCCCCTGAGTCTGAATCCACCCCCCTCAGCCAGCCTGGGCTTCTGGTGAGCTCACCCAACAACATGGGGCCCACACAGCCCTGGAGGAGCACTGGACATTTAGAGATGTCTCCCCTGCCACACGCTCCTTATGGGCCCCAGCCTGTGTGGACTGCTCTCTGCCTGTCCTTCCGACCTGAGGGGAGCCCCTGCCTCGCCCTCTGTACTCTGGTCTCACCATCCTCTCTCTCAGTGGGTGGGCTCCCCTCTGCCTGGGGAAGCCATCTTGCCCCACCCCACCCTTTTGCTGAAATGGTCTTTCTCTTTGCTTTTAAACATCACCTCCTCTAAGAAGCTTTGTAGGTCGTCCTCCCTTGGCTCTGATCTGCTGATTCAGGTCCTTCTTTTACTTTTTCATCCATATCTTTAGAGATACATGGCAGTGGAGTGCATTCTGATATATTATACCTACATGGAGTCTAAGTTCCCATTCTTGAGGTTGGACATGATGTGGAGTTTCCCTGGTCGTTTCATTCACTCCACTGTCTTTCCCATTCCCATCCCCTCCCTCCCTCCCTCCATTCCCTTCAGTCTAATCCAGTGAACCTCTGTCCTCCCCACCCCTTCCAGTGTGTGAGCCTCCACATCAGGGAGAACATTCAGCTTTTGGATTTGGGGCTTGTTCAGCCTGTTCACTTGCTCTGCAGTTCTTGACCTTGTTTATAATTATTATTTGGTGATTTACCGACTGCTGCTCTCCATGAATGGATAGACTCCAAGACAGCAGCTACCGCGGTTGCTTTGTTCATCCCGCCATGACAGACGTCCGCGAGTAATCATAACCGTCCTCACTTGCCAAGCCCTGAACGTGCTCCAGCAACTATTCTCAGATCAGTAAGAGTAATGTGTATGTACAAACAGATGCATACAAACAGGTGCACGTAGACACATGTATACCCACACACATGTATGCAAATGCGTCTACACGCACGCACACACGTACACACACACTCATTCAATGCTCCTAACAAACCCTGTGAGGAACACAACTTCAACTTCATTGTTCACTCATCTAAAGGGACGACCAGTGACTTGCTCATGGTCACACAGTGAGTGACCAGCTGATCCCAGCTGCTCCCGGGTCTCTACTTTGAAGCATTTGGTTCCTCCTCAGTGCAGAGCCAGGAATAAGTAGGTGGTTGCTTAATGTCTGCAGAATGAATGAATTGATGAATGAGGTGAAATGAAGGCACCATCGTCCCCTTGAGCACTGCTGTCCCACAGAGCCTTCTGATGATGGGAGGGCTCTGCGTTGGTGTCCTGTATCTCAGTCTCTGGTCACTTGTGGCCCTGCCTAGTGTCTCAGAAACTAGATTTTCATTTTGTTTGACTTTAATGGTTTTACATTTTAGTAGCAATCTCACTGTGCTGACTGTTCCAGAAGACAACCTAAGGCGTTTTGTTTTGTTTAGTACTGGGATCGGACCCAGAAGCTCTCTCCCACTGACCTTCATCCCTAGCCCTTTTAATTTCGAGACAGGTCTCATTAAGTGGCTGAGGCTGGCCTCAAATTTGGCAATCCTCCTGCCTCAGCCTCCTGAGTCCCTGGGATTACAGGCGGGTACCTGGCTGTAGTCTAAGATTTTTGAAAGCATCTTGCTTTTGATGCCTTGAAGTTTATTCACAGTCTTGATGAACTGAAGTCAAAAGAGAGCCCTAAATTCTCCTCACATTTCCTTTGACCCTGGTGCCCTCCGCCCCTCCATCTGGTGGCTTTTCTTCACTGTCATCTGTAGAACATCTTCTCCCCTCATCTGTGGCCGGCAGCAGGGCCATCTGGCCCATCCCTTTAGCAGTGGGCCTCCAAAAGTAGTTAAGTGTTCAGTGAACATCAGGCGTCTACCCGGAATGGAGCTCGGATCCTTGGGGAGGGGTGGAGGTCGACAGACCAAAGAAACCAGCTCCCTGTCCAGTAGTGAAAGGACGGAGTTAGACTGATAAACTCACTGGTAAAGCCTCAGTCAGGGGGCTCCTGTGAGGGGAAGGCTGAAGCGTTAGTCAGCTTGTGGTCTCTGGGACCAAAATACCTGGCAAGAACAACTTAGAGGAGGAAAGGTTTATTTAGGGCTCATGGTTCCAGTCCACGGTCAGCTGACTCCAATGCTTTGGGCCTAACGCGGGGCAGAACATCATGTCGGAAGGAGGAATGCTGCTCAGTTCATGGCAGCCAGGAAGCAGAGAGGGGTGGGGTGGGAGCTGGGGATAAGATGTAATTCCTCAGGCCACGCCCCAGTTACCTACTTCCTTCGTTCACACCCTACCTGCTTATACTTAGTACTCAGTAGTCCATATAGCTATATGGATTAATCCATTAATTGGATTGATCCATTGATAATTCAAAATGAAATTAAGCTCCTATTTCTAATCCAACTAATGGATTAATCCATTGATGAGGTCAGAGCCCTAATCATCATCTAACCCCATCCTCTGAACCTTGCTGCAATGGAGAACATGATTCCAACACATACATTTTGGGGATACATTCCAGATACAACCCATAACAGCTAAGTGTCTGGGTCCACAGCCTCATGGTTACAAACTGGGACCTGGAATGTCCACTTTGCAAAAATTGCTCTAAAATGGCATTGATTCCACTTGTACCTGCACAGAGGAATAAGTGGGTGGAGTCCTGCTTGCTCTCAAAACTGAAGGCATTCCCTCTAAAAACTGGAACAAGACAGGGATGCCCTCTTTCACGGCTTCTATTTGAAACTCTAGCCAGAACAATTAGACAGACAAAAGAAATTAAAGGGATACAGATAGGAAAAGAAGAACTCAAATTATTTGCCAATGACATGATTCTATGCCTAGAGGATCAAAAAAAAAAAAAAAAAAAAAAAAGATCCCACTAGAAAAGTTCTAGAACTAATAAATGAATTCAGCAAATTAGCAGGATATAAAATCAACACCCATAAATCAAAGGCATTTCTGTACATCAATGACAAATCCTCTGAAAGAGATATGAGGAAAAAAAAAACAACCCCATTTACAATAGCCTCAAAAAACAAACAAACAACAACAACAAAAAAAAAAACCCTTGGGAATCAACTTAACAAAAGAGGTGAAAGACCTCTACAATGAAAACTACAGAACGCTAAAGAGAGAAATTTAAAAAGACCTTAGAAGATGGAAAAATCTCCCTTGTTCTTGGATAGGCAGAATTAATATTGTCAAAATGACCATATGACCAAAAGCACTATATAGATTCATTGCAATTCCAATTAAATCCCATGACATTCCTCATAGAAATAGAAAAAGCACTCATGAAATTCATATGGAAAAATAAGAGACCCATAATAGCTAAAGCAATCCTTAGCAGGAAGAGTGAAACAGGTAGCATCACAATACCAGAACTTAAACTATTCTACAGAGCAATAGTAACAAAAACAGCATGGTATTGGCACCAAACCAGACTTGTAGACCAAAGTTACAGAATAGAGGACACAGAGACAAACCTACATAACTACAGTTATCTTATATTAGACAAAGGCACCAAAAACATATATTGGAGAAAATATTTCCTCTTCAACAAATGATGCTGGGAAAACTGGAAATCCATATGCAACAAAATGAAATTAAGCTCCTATCTCTCACAATACACAAAACTCAACTCAAAGTGGATCAAAGACCTAGGAATTAGACCAGAGACCCTGTGCCTAATAGAAGAAAAAGTAGGCCCAAATATTCATCATGTCGGATTAGGCCCCAACTTCCTTAACAAGACTCCTATAGCACAAGAAATAAAATCAAGAATCAATAAATGGGATGGATTCAAACTGAAAAGCTGCTTCTCAGCAAAAGAAACAATCAGTGAGGTGCATAGAGAGCCTACAGAATGGGAGCAAATTTTTACCACATGCACATCAGATAGAGCACTAATCTCTAGGCTATATAAAGAACTCAAGAAGCTTAACACCCCCACCCCCCAAATAGCCAAATCAATAAATGGACCAAGGAAATTGTAAACAGACACTTTTCAGAAGATGGTTTACAATCAATTAACAAATGTATGAAAAAAATATTCAACATCTCTAGCAATTAGAGAAATGCAAATCAAAACTACTCTAAGATTTAATCTCACTCCAGTCAGAATGGCAGCTATTATGAAGGCAAACAACAATAAATGTTGGTTAGGATGTGGGGGGAAAGGCACATTCATAATTACTGGTGGGACTGCAAATTGTTGCAAACAATATGGAAAGCAGGATGGAGATTCCTTGGAAAACTTGGAATGGAATCACCATTTGACCCAGCTACCCCAGTCCTCAGTTTATACCCAAAGGACTTATAAACAGCATTCTACAGAGACACAGCCACATCAATGTTTATAGCAGCATAATTAATGATAGCTAAACTGTGGAATCAACCTAGATGCCCTTCAGTAGATGAATGGATAAAGAAACTATGTTATATGTACACAATGGAATATTACTCGTCCTTAAAGAAGAATAAAATCATGGCATTTGCAGGTATGGATAGAGTTGGAGAATATCACGCTATGTGAAGTAAGCTTCAAAAAACCAAAGGCTGAATGTTTTCTCTGATATGTGGGTGCTGATCCATCAGGGGGCGGGGAGCATGGGAGGAATGGAGGAATTTTAGATAGGGCAAAGGGGAGGGAGGGGGAGGGAGAGGGCATGGGGATAGAAAGGGCAATGGAATGAGACAGACATCATTACCCTAAGTACACGTATGAGACGCGAATGGTGTCACTTGGCTTTGTGTAGGACCAGAGATGTGAAAAATTGTGCTCTATGTGTGTTCTATGAATTGAAATGCATTCTTCTGTCATGTATAACAAATTAGAATAAATAAAAAAATAAGAAAAAAAGAAACTGAGCTGACAGTGGATGAGAGAAAGTCTTACAAATATCCAGAAAGAAATAGCTGGTCTAGAGGGAGGACAATTAGTTAACGAAAAAATAGTCAAGGATGTCGTAGATAAGAATAGGAGAGCAGAATATCCAAGAAGATAGGAAGTAGAAGCGACGCACTGATCTTCCAATTCATGGGCCATTACCACTCATATTCTCAACAATATCCCATAACTGGGCTGGAGAGAGGGCATTTCTTTCCTCCCACTGTTTGCATACTTGGAATCTCACATACATTGTATGTAGGTTAGCGAAGAGATAGTGCTTTGTTTAGATTTTGCTTTTGCTGTGGAATCCATTACAAAGCAGTGTGCTTTTGTAGGTCAGAGAGCAGAAAGGCTCCACTTCCTGTTTCCAAACAGCTTTGGGCAGAAGTCAACTACTGTCTTCACTCCATGCAGACCTCCACTGGGTTACTAGATGTGTGCTGGGTATAGATGCTCTGGTTTGCTATGGGAAAATCCACAAAGGACTTTCTAACTTGGCTGTGTCCTACAGCATCATGCCTCTGAAAGTGATATCGTCCCTCAGTCATCCAAATGTCACTCTACGCAGGAAATGTTTAAACACATACAAACACCCAGCTGATGACTAAGGGCCTCGTTTTCACCAAATAGCTGTTATCAGCAAAGACAGGAGGACCGTGTCTTTTGTCTTCCCAAACTTCCTTAAAGTTACTCTCAAATGTCAATAAAAGCAGCTCACTGTATGCAACAGCAAATAAAATTTCCTTCTGATGAATCTTTAAGACTTTTCTTATCAATTACACCACAGATCAGAAAACACCTTCAAACAGAAAACTACTAGGCCAACCATCCCTGTTCATTCTAGAACGGAAGAAATGTCTCTTAAGAGACTATCTTCCACCAGGTGTGGTGACGCACGCCTGTAATCCCAGTGCTGAGGCAGGAGGATCTCAAGTTCAAAGCCAGCCTCAACAATTTAGCAAGGCCCTAAGCAAATCAATGAGGCCCTGTTTCTAAATAAAATATAAAATAGGGCTGGGGATGGGGCTCAGTGGTTAAGTGCCCCTGAGTTCAATCCCCTGTACCAGAGAGAGAGAGAGAGACTATCTCCCTACTGTGAGCTGACACTATAGTTTCCAAAAGTGTGTTCGTGAGAATACAAATTCCACCCATTGTAGCAGACAGAAAGTGTTCCACAGTGATTGTCATCAGCTCACTCGCCATGCAAAACATATGGACTATTTTCATAAATATTTTCAGACTTTGGATGTACTTATCACCTCTCAACCCTGCTGCCATGTAAATAGTCACACATATAAAGATGTTTAGAGCAAATAAACATAAACTGGTAATGCATATTATTCTTGCAAGCTCAGAAAAGCCCTCCACTCGGTCTTTAGAATCTGCTGTAGGGCTGGGGATGTGGCTCAAGCGGTAGCGCGCTCACCTGGCATGCGTGCGGCCAGGGTTCGATCCTCAGCACCACATACAAACAAAGATGTTGTGTCCGCCAAAAAATAAATATTAAAAATTCATAAAAAAGAATCTGCTGTAAACCTCTCTCATTAAATGTTTACTCTGGAGGCTGGACCAGCCTTCTGTAAGACTGTGTCAAGGGACAGAGCACTCCATGAACTGCGGGTGCAGGACCCTGAGTACCAAAGAGATGAGGTGACAGAATGTTAAGAAATGTCAATCACTTCACGATCTTGTAACACAGGCTTAGGTAAATGTGCTAAAGGCCCTGACACGTACTGCAAAAAACCCTTTGATGAATTCCAAAGGATGTGAACTCCCCTCCACCCTCAGAGATCAAATTCAGGGGCACTTGACCACTGAGCCCCATCCCCAGCCCTATTTTGTATTTTATTTAGAGACAAGGTCTCACTGAGTTGCTTAGCACCTCACTTTTGCTGAGACTGGCTTTGAACTCATGATCCTCCTGCCTCAGCCTCCCGAGATGCTGGGATTACAGGTGTGCGCCCAGCCCCAGATGGCCTACATTTTAAGTTTGTACCGAGCTTCACAAATTACCATCAGTGCTATCTAGAACACTTAAGCTATAACTGACCTGAAGTTTGTAGAGTTCAGCCTAAAATGCTGCTCGGTGTAAAGGAAAGTTCCAGGAGCTAGTTTGGAAATGTGTTGTCCAGTCCCAGGTTGTAAGAAAAACTCCTGCCTTATTAGAAATCTAGCTGGGACAGGTAAGCCCCCAAATTTCAATCTACTGATCTCCCCACAGAGAATTTACTAGACTCTTAAGCAACAGGGCAGGTGTTTCCCAGCCTCCCACACAGAGCCTAATTGCCCAGGGTTAATTCCTACAAACTGACCAATTCCATGGTTTTGTGGTCACACAGAGTGGTCACCGTCCTCCTAGCCACATGGCTAGGGATGCTCTGGATCCACCACCCTCTTTCCCACTGCTGCAGAGACTACCAGTTGGTAACCAGCCGTCTCCATCTCCCTTGCTCACCTGGACCAAAAGAGGCTGGAGGAGGGCTGGACACTTGCTTCTTTCCATCCTGCTTTGCAGATGCCATCCTGTGCCACATTCTGGCCAGTGAGAGTGAGGGGGATCTTCTGGGAGACCTCAGGCAAAGCTGATTTCTTTGTTAATAAAAAGAGGGTGTCACTCCAGGAAAGCTGATTCTCACGACTGTTCTCTTGCGTGGTTCCAATCTTAATGTTTTGGGGTTATAGCTGCAAATTTCCCTCCTCTGTGCACAGCTTCCTTATTCCAAAAAGGTCCAAATCACCAGGCATGGTGGTGCACACCTGTAATCCCAGCAGCTCAGGAGGCTGAGGCAGGAGGATTGTGAGTTCAAAGTCAGCCTCAGCAAAAGTGAGGTGCTAAGCAACTCAGTGAGACCCTGTCTCTAAATAAATACAAAATAGGGCTGAGGATGTGGCTCAGTGGTCGAGTGCCCCTGAGTTCAATCCCTGGTATCCTCCTGACCCCACAAAATGTGGGTCTAACTCAAGGTGGTTGCACAAGGATTAAATAGAACAATGAACACCTATGAAGTGCTTATGACTAGGTGCGGCCCTTAGCAAACACTCGACAGTTGTTAATTATTATTGGTCTCCATTTCAGGTGCATCAGGAAGCTGTTTTGCAAAACTTTTCAAGGCATCACACACATCTAATCTGTGGCACTGAGAAAACATACAGTAAATACTTAGAGAAAAAGTAAATTGAAAAAGAATAGACAGTCACGGATCATCTTGGCATAGCCAGACGGATCACCAGATCTGACTTACGTGGTAGGTTAGAACTGGGGATCTGGAGTTGAATGACCTGAAGGAAGCGCCCTCATGGTCAAGACATCTCAGGTAACCTCGCAGAACCTCAGTCTTATTAAATGCAAAAATGGAAATAATCATAGCACCCTCCCTGTGAGGTGTTTGGGCAGGGGCCTGGTTTCCACCTGCCATGTGACACTTAGCAAGTAGTCCATTAATGTCATTTTTTTCCCAGTGCACTTTGTAGGCAGCTCAGAGCCCCGTGCTGAAAGAAAATGAATATTTCATGGAGATGTCCCTGTTTTTCTGTCGGGCACTCTTTCTAAGTCTTGGGATCATTGTCTACACACTAAATACATGGAAACCTCTGAGCTCTTCAACCATCTGCATAACCTTATCGGTGTATGTCACGCACCACGTCCGTTTCCCCGTAATAAAACAAAATCTCCATGTGAGGGTAGTAATTCTCATTTGCAAGCTCATCTATAATTAGCTCTCTAAATGCATCTTGCAAATTGGATTCAGGCAAATCATTCTAGGAGCACCTGCTCTGGGAGCTAGCAAAACTGTCTCCATGTTGTCCAGAAAATTCGAGAAATAGCCCTCTCTTGCCTTCCAGGGCCATAGGCATCTCTCTTTGTTTCACAATCATGCCAGGATCATAGGAGGCAAATTTTTTGGGGGGTGAAGAGTCAGTGTGATAGAGAGACCATCTCTAGCCAGGGGCGGTGATGCACACCTGTAATCCTAGAAGCTCGGGAGGCTGAGGCAGGAGGATCACAAGTTCAAAGCCAGCCTCAGCAACTCAGTGAGACCCAAAGCAACCCAGCGAGACCCTGTCTCTGAATAAAATGTAAAAAGGGCTGGGGATGGGGGTCAGTGGTTAAGTGCCTCTGGGTTTAATACACAGTACCAAAAATAAAATGTACCATCTCTAGGTAATATTCAGTTACACAGGGTGACAGCCAGGACTGAGACCTCATTGAGATCCACATGCTCTGGACAGAAGAATTCAAGGGTAGCCAGAGGAGCACCATCTGCAGACAAGAAACTGAGGTCTTGTGGGTGAAGGACAGAGGTGCGGGAAGGAGTTTTATCCTAGGAAAGCTGAGCATGAAGAGGTCCTGACAAGCAGAGTCACAGGGGAGAGACATCAGGACATTTACTGTGCTTCCTTGTCAGTGTCCACACTGTGCCCTTTAATATCAACACCTCTTCCAGTCCCTGTGACTGGGCTGTGGCTCACACCAGCCCCTTGACGGACAGGAGTGGGAGGGACCAATAACCAAAGTTCAGCCAGAGAGACTTTTTCAAGCTTTTGCTTAAATAATTGAGAAAGCTGCGTCCCTTCTGTGTGGATGGTGAGCTGGTAAGACAGGAGCCCAGGACGGCTGGGGACATTCCAAGAAGAGTCTGCCTGAGAATAAAACCAACACCCAGGAAAGACGATCAGCAGGTGAGGAGAGAGAGCTGTGGTAGGTGATTATTTGAGAATGTTCAGCTGGCTAGCCACGAATCCCCTGGATTTTTCAGTCATAAGCCTGGTAAATTTCCCTTTTGCCTAAGCCAGTTGGAGTTAGTTTTTTTTCCGTTGCAACTGGGAAAAAAAAATCTGACTTATTACCGAGGTAAAGAAGTCATACTTATTTAGAGTATGCAGTCCTTTTGTCTACAGCACACCAAGGATCCTTAATGAGCTCTCTATATTGGTCTGTGGTTACCATATTTTCCCAACCACTTCCTAAAAATTCAGGACATTTGCTTAGACAAACAGAATTTTACTCGTAGAACGAGGCAAGCAGAATGTTTGAGAATCAGAACTCTTCTGAAAACCTGGGACATGGGAAGAAAACACACGTTCTGAATAGTAATGATCCCATTCTCCTCGCCCCAGAAGAGCTACAGGCAGGCCCTTCAAACTCCATTTCTTCCATTTAGTAATCAGGCTAAAAATAGCTTGCCCACACTCTCTGCTGCAGATTGAATCACACAGCTCAGAAGCCCTTGTGCCAGTGATCTGCCCAGACTCGAAATGGCCAGTCGAAAGCTGGACCCTGTGGTGAGAACTTGACAGGGGAATTCAGGCTTAGGTAAATATGTTAAAGACTCTGATAAGTCCTGCAAAAAAACCCCAGCCACCTTGATTGCTCAAGAGCAACCCATCTCGGTCACTTAGGACATTTGACTTCCCAGAGATGACACCTTATGCCTTAGATTCTCCTGGAAGCTGGGCTTAGCCAAGCTTGTTCTCTCCAATCTAAGCATGGTTCCTGAGTATTTCACAAGTATGCATCTGGGGGAGGGGCTGGGGTTGAGGCTCAGTGGTAAAGCACTTGCCTGGCATGTGTGAAGCACTGGGTTGCATCCTCAGCACTAAAAAGAAATAATAAATAATTAAGTAAATAAATAAATGTATCCATCTGCAGTACTTATGGATTGGCAGTTGGCAAGGGCTCCTGATACAGTAGCTAATGATGTGACAGACACTAGCATTCATTTCCTTTTGCAATCCACAAGGCCAATGCTAGATTCAGCCTTCGTGATGTATATGAGGCACCTTTTAAACATTTATATTTATCAAGGAGTCCCAAAACTCCATGACTTAGGATCTATTGATATCTCCGATGGACACATAAGGAAATTGAGACTCCAAACAGCCCAGCAGATTTCCAAGGTCATGCGCCTAGTAATCGTAGGCCAGAGCTCAATTCTAGAACCAACTCCTTTATTCTCAAACCCTGTTCTTCATGCCTACTATAATTAGACTTTTTTGAGAACTTTGGCGTTTGGTTTGGGAAAGTTCATCAGCTTTAATTTTTATAATAATATTTAGTCGGGCTGGGGTTGTGGCTCAGTGAAAAAGCACTTGCCTAGCATGTGTGAGGCACTGGGTTCGATTCTCCGCACCACATACAAATATATGAATAAAATAAAAGTCCACTGATGTTTAAAAAAAATAATAATAATAATATTTAGTTAGGAATTTTGAAAATCATTGATTAGGCATTCATAGCAGGGATACGCCACAGTAATAAAGACTTACCCCTCTCCCGGGTCCGGCACTGTGCTAGGCTTTGGGACTACAGAGGATGAGAGGAGACATAGTCTATGGCTTCCTAAAGCCTCACAGACGGAGGAAGGGCCCCACTACCCTGGGAGTTTCAGGAAGGCCTCTGCTCTCTTGGAAGCCAGCTGGTGACTGGCTCTTGGTAAAAGCATTTGCCCCTTGGGAATCTTAGTTTTCTAACCAATAAGAGCAAAGACTGGGCTCCACGGTGTACAAACCCTTCTCCTATCCTGGAAGTTGCTAAGGCTCCAGTTCCCTTCCTGGGGGTCTTGAAGGGTAAGGCACACAGGCAAACCCATGCAAGAACATAGTTCTCACGTGGAGTCAACTGCAGAAAAAAAGTGGGGAACACGTGAAAAACGACCCTTTCCAGATCCATGACCAGAGAGCCGAATCCAGAAGTTCCAAGATGGGGGTCCAGATCGACATGTTTTTATAAATCTTGCAAAGGATTCTGATACACAGATTGTAATTTGAAAGGCTGGTTATGCAAAGCTGTGGCAGCACTTGGGAACTTATCAGAAATGCAGAACTCGGGCCATATCTCAGAGGTACTCAGAATTCAAGTCAGTATTTTATCCGGGTCCCTGGTGACGCCTGGGTAAAATAGGCTAGGAAAGCAACTTAATAGTTCTGTGCACTCGGAAATGACTGTAGAAAAGGATCCTGCTGGGTTAGGCTCCATACCATGGTCAACATCAAAGCAGAAACCATCTACTGGTCACCAAGTGTTCTTAGAGTAGGTGTTCTTAACCAGGAGAGATCTGGGATTGCCACTCCCCAAAGCATCATCGGGAACAGCATATTTTTTTTTTTCAAATCACACTTGGCAGAGCCCTCGGCTTCATCCTCTAGAACCACCTGGGGATAAGGATTGTCTGAGGCAGCCTGGCCTGAGCCTTCAGGCTACAAACTCCACTTCAAACAGAGCCTCTCTGCTTTGATCAGTTTTAGAAATTGGGATTACAGTTTGATTTCCTTTGAAAAGAAGATTTTTGCTGCCTTACTATTCTTTTCCCCTCAATCAACCCGGTGCTGCTCACAATGCCCGTGGATGCTAATGGCATCCTCCTATCACTACCCAAGAGATGGGCTGAGAGAAGAAGCATTTTCCTCAATGCATCCCTGGGAGGCAGAGAGGTGACCTTCGAAATGTCAAAACCTTCTCCTGTTCCCAGGAGGACGATTCAGTTACTTTCCTATCCTATTTTAACATGCGGTGACCAAGAACGAGGCTAATGTGGAAAATTCTGAGTCCAGCTCATGCACCACCCCTAGTTTAGCCTCTCACAAGAGCTCCATTGTATTTTTTTTTTTCTTATAAACCAAAACATTCCCACCAGTCAATGGGAATTTGATACTTAAGGTAAACAGCAGAAGTCCGGATCTCTCTTTGGACCCAGTATTTTGGGGACATCTTTAGTGATTAGCATTGCTTAGTGGCTCTACTTAGAGTGTCTCAGAATTCACTCACACAGCAGCTGCCTGGGGTCTCAGGAAAGGATGATCTCAGTTTTAGTGACACCTAAAAGGTGGGTCTCTACGGGGATGCATAAAATGGTCGAGGGACGGACTTTGGTATTTCGGGGAAGCTATTTAATGAACACCTCCTGTGCCTGATTTGGTCAGAGAAATTAGACATTTAAAAACTATCTGCCAGCTTGGGAGGCTGAGGTGGGAGGATCGCAAATTCAAAGCCAATCTGAGCAACTTAGTGAGGACCCAAGCAACTCAGTGAGACCCTGTCTCTAAATAAAATATAAAAAGTGGGTGAGGCATTTGGCTTAGTGGTGAAGCACCCCTGGGTCCAATCCCTGGTGCCTTAAAAAAAGAAACAAACAAAAAAACCTATCTGCATGGATCTAGTTAGTTACTAATGAACATTTTTTTAAAAAAATTTTTAGGGAATAGATGCTTTTAAGGAGGGAGAATAGGGTGTCAGGTGTCAGTGTAGTTCATAGACACAGACTCTCTGAGAGGCTGGCATGTGGGTTTGGGATGATATCTGAATTTGGGGGAGATGGAGCTATAGGAAGAATGAGGGGTAGGGGGTGGAAGCCAACAGCACAAGTGCAAATGCCCCCAGATGGAAATGACCTTGTGATTCAGAGAGACCAAAAGCTCAGGTGGCTAGAGCAAAGTGAAGGAGCGGCCCAGTCAGAGGAAGGGAGATCCTGGTGGTAGTAAAGATCAGATTATTGCGATTTTACAGGACACAGAAAGACAGTGGGCCCAGTGCAGGGGAGCATGCCTATCATCCCAGTGGCTCAGGAGGATGAGGCAGGAGGATCTAAGCAACTTAGCGAGACTCTATCTCAAATAAAAAATAAAAAGGGCTGGGGATGTGTCTCCGTGGTTAAGTACCCCTGGGTTCAATCCCTGGTACAAAAAAAAAAAAAGACAGTATAAGGGATAATTTCTCAAATAACTTTTCCAGTGGGAAAATATCTATACAAACATCTACACCATTCACATGAACAATGGCCTATATTCTGAACAATACTTTCCGATTTTATTTGACTTGAGTTTTGTGTGTAGGGTGGATCAGAGTTGGTACTTTCCCCTGAAGACACTTATTGGAACTACTGGGAAAGAGTTTTTTTTCAAGGGGTATGGCATACAACCTGCTTGTTCCTCAGAGGTATGATTCTCTTGCTTTGCCCTAGGGGGTGACGCGTACCCACAGTGACCACCTGCTACCCACACGAGCAGACTACATCCAGTGGTGCCTCAAACCAACCATACACACACTCAGGATTTCCATTCCCCCTCAACGTCATCTCAGTGCATTCTCCCTAAATGACACACACCTGCATTTTCTGTAGATCTGTACTCTGAGAGTTCAAGGGCTCCACAGCCCTTAAAATCCAATAAAACCCAAACTGACCTGTTCTGCTTTAGATGTGAGCTTTTTTGGTGGACCGTGTGTGACACAATGCATGAGAGTTTGGAGGTGAAATGAAGGGGTTGCGAGAGTTTTAATCTCATCAGTACATTGATCCCCACCTGGCAGGGATTAATGGGTGGTGACTGTAGGCAGGTTGGCTGTGGCTGGAGGAGGAGGGTCACTAAAGGCCTGCCTTGGGGCTCTGCTCTCTGTGTCCACACCCTGAGCTGTTTTCCTCTGCCTTACTCTTCTGCCATGATGCTTGACCTCACCTGGGGCCCAGAGCTACACAGTTGGCCATCTATGGACCGAGACCTCTGACACCACAAGACAGATAAACTTTCCCTCCTCTCAGTTGTTCTTGTAAGGTCTGTTGGTTGCAGCAGCACAAGAGTGGAAAACATCATTTCTATCCATAAACCAGGACTGCTTTCTCTTCCTGTGTCAGTTGGCATCAATATGTCCCCAGATAGATTCATTCTGATGTCCAATAAATGTCACATGAATGAATGACCACGTGAATACACTTCCAGACCCCAGTAAGAGCAGAACCAAGAGAGAGAGGAGGAGGCAAGGGAGCCTGTGTCTTACAGCCCATGTGTCCAGCCCTTCCGTGCCTGGGGCAGTGGGTAGAGGTGCTGGACCTCACTTTCACATTGGAGTCCTCTGGCATCTTCTGGGGACCTTTGAAATAAAGTTCTGAGGCTGAAGTCCCACTCCCAGAGATTCTGATGTAATTTTTTGGGATGTGGCCCAGGTACCAAAAATTTTCAAAGCTCCTGGGTGATTATTTTATTCACTCCAATATAAAAGCCACTCTTTGGGTGTCACTAAAATTGAAGTCATCTTTCCCTGACCCTGTCAGCTTCTTTATGAAGTGGATTCTGAAAAGCTCGAATAGTAAAGCCACTCAGCAGCGCTCATCAATCGGGATGGCTCCAAAATACTGGTCTAAAGAGAGCTCTGGGCTGCTGCCATTTACCTGAAGTATGGACTCCCCTTGAATGTTGGGAACATTTTGGCTCATACAGAAAGAGCATTTGGAATGTTCTCATCAGTGTTTTTGCTGCTGTGACTAAATGATCTGAGCAGAACAACTGTAGAGGAGGAAGAGTTTATTTAGGGGCTCAGGGTTTCAGAGGTCTCAGTCCACAGACAGCAGGCTCCATTCCTCGGGGCTCGAGGGGAGGCAGGACATCATGGAGGAAGAGTGTGGTGGAGGGAAGCAGCTCACATGGTGATCAGGAAGCAGAGAGAGACTCCACTCTCCAGAGACAAATAGAGACCCCAAAACCACGCCCCCCATGCCCCCTCCTCCAGCCACACCCACCTGCCTCCAGCCACCACCCAGTTAATCCCATCAGGGGTCCATTCACTGGTTGGGTTAAGGCTCTCACCACCCAGTCATGTCTCCTCTGAACCTTCCTGCACCGTCTCACACGTGAGCTTTTGGGGGACACCTCACATCCAGCCATAACATTGAACATAGGGGACAAACTAATGTAGATAGGAACCTCCCTCAAACCCTACAGTCCCAGAGGTCTCCCTCACTCCCTCACTAGTTCTGACTCACAAAATCTTTACTTCACCAAATAAGGCCCCATTTGTTCCCACTGGGGGCATTCTTATTTTATTAGGCTGAAAGCATCCTGAGAGTATGAGCCAATGCTGCTTTCACATCTGCTGATGGAATGAGGATCAAAATCAGCACCCCATGCCTTCTAAGTACGCGCAGGTCTCAGAGTCACATGGGCTGTTGTTCAAAACCCAGCTGTGGCGCACCATGGTGGCCCCACACCTGTCATCCCAGTGGCTTGGGAAGCTGAGGCGGGAGGATCACGAGTTCAAAGGCAGCCTCAGCAACTTAGCAAGGCCCTAAGCCACTCAGGGAGACCCTGTCTCTAAAGAAAATATATTAATAAATAGTGCTTGGGATGTGGCTCAGTGGTTAAGCACCCTTGAGTTCAATCCCTGGTACCAAAAAATAAAACTAATAAACAACAACAAAGAAATCCCAGCTGTACCACAATTTAGTTGAGTCAATATGTGACCCTATTTACTCATGTGTAAAATAAGTATTAATGGTGGTCCCTAATAGTATCAATGGTAGTCCCTGCCTTGCAGAAGTTGGATAGAAATTAAATTAGATAATACATGTTCTTCTTTTTTCTTTTTGGGTACCAGGGATTGAACCCAGGGGGCACTTAACCACTGAGCCACATCCCAGCCTTTTCTATATTTTATTTAGAGACAGGGTCTCACTGAGTTGCTTAGGGCCTCGCTAAGTTGCTGAGGCTGGCTTTGAACTCCTGATCCTCCTGCCTCAGCCTCCTGAGCCGCTAGGATTACAGGTATGTTTTTCTTTCCTCTTGAGGCATAACTACCATCTCTACAGCAATTGATCCTTATCTCTCATGGTTCCCAGTGTTGGCAGGCCCAGCTAGAAGCTTCTTCCTCAAGAGTTCTTTGCTCGGTTATCGCCAGATGGCAGATGCTGGACAATCTCATGGCTTCTTTACTCACCTGCCTGGTGCCTGGGGCTGGGCTGCCTTGAATACCTGGGTGGTGGCCAGTTCAGGTCTCTCCACCCCCTGTGGCTAACCTGGGCTTCCTTACAGCCCTGTGCGCTCAGGGCTGTTGGACTCCTTCGTCAGCGAGCTGCTGCCCTGAGTGAGTCCCCGAGAGACAGGAAACCGAAGCTGCCAGGGGACTGAGGGCTGAGTCTAGAAATAGCCAAAGCCTCACTTCCCCCATATCCTCCTGCTCCCAACAGCTACAGTCCTCACCCAGATTCGAGGGGAGGGGGCAGAGACGCACCTCTCCAGAGAAGGAACACTGATAGATTTGTGGATATGTTTTGTCCACTACTGTATATAAAGCAAATGCCACCCCGTCCCCTATGTCATGAGGTGCCCTTGGAACTGATGGACGATAGGATCAGCAAATCTAGGAGGAACCGGAGGGAGCGACTGTTCTAATCCCTGCAAAGGAACAGTTCCCTGTGGGAAGCCCTGAGTCACCATCTACGTGTGGGGCACTTCAGGACTACAGGAAGTCACACTTCAGGACTACAGGAAGTCGCTGTCACCATCCCTCCAAGGCGGTTATTGTGAGGTTGCATAGAAGAGGCGGCAGGCGGGAGACTTGTCACATTGCCACCGCAGGGTGGCCTGAGTGCTTGTGTAAAGATGTCACCGTCAGCAGGGAGTAGGACTTGTCACCAGGACAGCGAGTCAGAGTGAAATCATGGCTTCTAAGGTCCTGATGTCTGCCAGGCTGGGGGGCAGTGACACTGGTCCAGCACCCCACCCTCTCCATGGAAAGATCCAGGACACTTACATGAGGGGGGGGGAGAGGACTCAGTGCCTTGACAACTCGGATTTGCTTAGGGGACAATGGTGACCCAACACTTTTCTTGAAATGTATTATGGAGGGAAAAAGAAAATGAGCCCAGGGCAAGTAGTAGAATATCTGATTTAAAGATAATTCATTATGACAAAATCGGGATTATTCCTGTTATGAAACGTATTAGTGACATTAGATAATCAAATGGATAAAATTCACCATGTTAATAGATTATTGTTCTTCTCTAAAAATGGCCTCTTGACATCCTACCCATGGGTGGTCCCCTCTCTTACAGAATCTGGGCTGGGCTGCTGTGGCTTGCCTTAGCCAACAGAACATGGCAAACGAGATGCTTGCTAATGCCAGGCAGCATCTTTGGGATTCCCTGAGCCACCATGTAAGAAGTTCAGCCATAGAGCTTGAGAGACCTTGGACAGATCACATAGATCACATAGAAGAGGACCGGACTTGACCTAGATAGAGGCAAGCCCTGCCCTCCCACCATTCCAGCTAGACTGGAGCTGTTAGCTCTCTCCATCAAGGCACCCATCATGGAAGGGGGCCATCTTGGACATTCCAACATCCAAGCAGAACTTCCAGTTAACTCCAGCCCTCAGCTCCCAGCCTCTGCACAAGAGCCCCCCAACCAGAACATCACTACCTGCTGGGCTCCTCACCACAGATTTGGGACAGATAATAAAAGTGAAAGTTATTTTTATCTACTACCTACTGGCATGGTCTGTTATATAAAGCTCAATTCACAGTAGCTCAGCAATGGAACCAACCTAGAGGCCCTTCAACAAATGAATGGGTAAAGAAAATGTGGCATAAATACACAATGGAATATTCCTCAGTAATAAAAAAAGAATGAAATTATAGCATTTGCAGGTAAATGGAAAGAACTGGAGACTATCATGCTAAGTGAAATAAGCCAATCCCCCAAAACTAAAGGGTGAATGTTCTCTCTGATGTGTGGATGCTATCCCACAATAGGGTGGGGGAGGGAAGAATAGAAGTTCATTGGATTAGACAACGGGGAATGAAGGGAAGGGAATAGAAAAGACAGTAGAATAAATCAGACACAACTCTCCTATGTTTATATATGAATAAACAAAAATATCAATAAAACTCCACCTTATATACAACCACAAGAATGAGATCCGAATTAGAATGTTATACTCCATGTATGTATAATATGTCAAAACACACTCTACTGTCATGTGTAAAAAGAATATTTTAAAAAAACACAATAACTGTATCATTTAAAGGAAAAAAAAACACATAAGCTAATCCTAAAGAGTGCAGAAAAACCCATTTAAAAATATTCTTGAAGCAAACGTAGACTCAAAGGGACCTCATTAATCTGATTAAAAAAATCTACAAAAACACCCATATCGTCATGCTAGCTAGAAAATCCCCTTTTGAAACCGAGAAGGAGGATCAGATGCCCACTATGACCACTTCTACTCAAAATGACACTGGAAGTTTCAGTCGATAAAGTGAAGAAACGAAAAGAAGTTCAAAGGCATACAGGTTAGAAAGGAAGAAACAGGACTGTCCTTGAAAAATTGATATGATTTTGTATGCATAAAGTCCACAAAAGACTTTGAATTAAACAGATTTTCTGGATATAAAAGCAACAGACAAAATCAATTATATTACTATACACTAGAAATCAGAAAACAAAAAATTTCATATGATAGCATCATAATAGCATCAAAAACATGCAAGAATATGCTTAACAAGAGTCAAATCCTTCTGAGTAAACTATAGAATGTTAGTAACAGGCATTAAGAAATATCTACTTATGTGGTCATAGATTGTAAGATCCAGTATTCTCCTCCAGTGTAATCCCAATGAAATTTCCTCTTTTTAATTTTTAGAATTCTGTAGATGATTTTAAAGTGTATACGGGCCAAGCCGGGTGTGGTGACGCATACTTGTAATCTCAGCGATTTGGGAGGCTGAGGCAGGAGGATCCTGAGTTCAAAGCCAGCCTTAGCAATTTAGCAACACCCTAAGCAATTTAGCAAGACTGTGTCTCAAAATAAAACATTAAAAGGGTTGGAGATGTGGCTCAGTGGTTAAGTACCCTTGGGTTCAAATCTCGGTACCAAAAAAAAAATTATATGGGCCAGGTGTGGTTGTGCCCATCTGTAATCCTAGTGACTTGGGAGGCTGAGGTGGGAGGATCACAAGTTCAAGCCTCAGCAACTTAGCAAGGCTCTGAGCAACTTAGCCAGAGCCTGTTTCAAAATAAAAAATTAAAAGGCCTGGGGATGTGGCTCATTGGTAAAGCACGCAGGTTCGATCCCCAGCACCCAAAAAAAAAAAAAAATGGTAAGAATGTGCTCAACTTTATGCAAACAGAAACAAAACAAAGCATTGTTTCTCCTCTACTAGACCAACACATTTAAACAGAAAATTTTAACTACGGAGGGAACATAAGGTTATTAGGAATCATCATACACTGGCTAGTGTAAATAAACACTTTGTTTCTTTTTTATAATATCAATTCAAGCTAAAGCTATCTTATGACTAAGTGATTTCAGCCTTGGGTATACATTTTAGAGAAATGGATTCATTGTCTCCAGGATCATTGCAGATTGTAATAGTGACAATCTGCAAGCCCCTCCTGTGCTGTACAGTAATGAGTGAACCAACCACATGGGTAAATCCGACAAACAACTATTGAGCCAAAGAAACCAGATAGAAAGTTATGAATTCACTTCTATGAAAGTTTAAAACAGATATTTTAGGGGATTATTTTTTTGGTGGTGGTGGAGGGTACCAGGGATTGAACCCAGGGGCACTCAACCATTGAGCCCCATCCCCAGCCCCTTTTAAATATTTTATTTAGAGTCAGGGTCTCCCTGAGTTGCTAGGGCCTCAGTAAATTGCTGAGGCTGGCTTTGAACTCGTGATCCTCCTGCCTCAGCCTCCCAAGCCACTGGGACGACAGGCATGTCCACCATGCCCCAGCTGGATTCGTTCTTGAGTGATAAAACTAAGAAGAAAACAAGGATGTCCAGTGGTGGTTTCTTCTAGAGCAGCAGGAGGAAGGTATGAGGGGAGAGAAGCACATGGGCTGCCGGCCAGGATCTCTTTAGCCTGGGGAGGAAATGACGTAGGGGTTCATTTTTATAATTATTCAACAAACTATATGAAAATGTTTTCTGCACTTTCCTGTGATTGTGTTTTACATTTCACAATAAACGAAACAAAAATAGCACATCAAGTGAGTGCATACAAGGATGTAGTCATAAAGATATTAACTATGACTCTGTTTACAATAGAGGTGGGGGGAGAGACCCAAACACTGAACTGTTTGTTTGACTTTAAGGGAGGAGACCAGGCACAGCACCACACACAGCCCAGATGGGCGCTCCTGCAATCTCGGGCGTTGATAACAGGAGAATATTTCACAGCACTGAAAGATAATTGCGATGGATAAGTAGGTGAGAAATCTTTCTAACACATTCTGCATAGATATTGCAATGTTTTAAAATAAATGATGAATATTTATGCATGGAAAGACTGGGAGAAACACATGCTACTAGGATTCTGGGAAAGCCATGACTGATTTTATTTTTCTTGGTTTATTCATTCATTTAGTTATTTTATTTTGTTGGTGCAGGAATTAAACCCAGGAGCACTGAACCACGGAGCCACATCCCCAGCTCTTATTTGCATTTTATTTAGAGACAGGGTCTCACTGAGTTGCTTAGGGCCTCGTTAAGTTGCTGAGGCTGGCTTTGAACTCGCGATCCTCCTGCCTCAGCCTCCCGAGCTGCTGAGATTACAGGCGTGAGCCACGGCACCCTGCTCATTCATTTAGTTTTAATTCTGATCAATGAATATGGATTACTTTTGATAGGAATCAAAAGGAGACAATCTATGTTATTGGAAATAATAATGGGGAAAAAAGCCAAGATTACTCAAAATGGGAATGAGAAGCAGTGTATTTGGAACAGAGTGTGTCTGTCATGACACATGTATTTGGAAAACACCTGGGGTCCTCCCAGCACCTATGAGCCCTTCTGAATATCACTTTTCCTTGCCGGTGGCCACCGCCTGGTTACTTTTCCCAGCGTTCATTGCTCTGACAGCACAGTGGTTCAGCTCTGCAGGGAACCCAGTGGTGGTGAGCTGCAGAGGTGGGGGCCAGGAGCAAACGGAAGGGAAGTGGAAATCCTCCAACTGCTGCAGAAATCAGCAGCACCTCTCCTCCCACAGCAGGGAAGGTAAAGTGCATCTAACACAGGAAAGGAGGTTCTTATTTGGATTGCACAGTATGGGCTTCAGAGAAATGTTGCAGGAGAGCAGGCAGGGATGCCAACCCCCATGCTCACACCTGACCGCACACCCCTAAAGACTCAACTGTAGGTGAGAAGGCTCATACAGAACAGGACAGGCCGGGTGCGGTGGTGCAGGCCTGTAATCCTAGTGGCTGGGGAGGCTGAGGCAGGAGGATCATGAGTTCAAATCCAGCTTTAGCAATTTAGTGAGGCCCTAAGCAACTCAGTGAGACCCTGTCTCTAAATAAAATATAAAATAGGGCTGGGGATGTGGCTCAGTGATCAAGTGCCCCTGAGTTCAATCCCCACCCCACCCCACCCCCCCAAAAAAAGGCCCTGAAGAGGCAGAGAAAGGAATCTAAGGTTGGCAAATACAAATCAAGACTCTGTAGCCATACCTCATGATCACCAGCTTATTAGATGCTTCATCTAGATGTACCTCAATGACAGCTTCTACAATAATCCATTCTTTGTTCATTCCTTCAACCTGACATATATTTTCAGCAGCTGGGGTGGGGTCCCCTCTGCACACCGGTGAGCTCATCAGAGTGGTAAGCAGAGGCTCACTGGTGTTCGCCATGCTCTGGATGCCCTCAGTCCAAGAGGTAACAGCCTCACCCCTTGTCAGCGGTTCCAACAGCAAGCACTTCTATGTCCACAGAATAGAATTCATAAGACATTTTATAGCAGGTAAAGTAAGAAACATTAATTGCAAAAGATACTAATAGCTCACTTATGTCTATGGGCAGCATGTAACCACTCTAATTCTTCTTTATGTGTGTCATGGCATATGAAAGATTGGAACTTCTTAAGGAGTCTATAGGTCATCCTCACAATAAGTGAAGTCTAAAGAAAAGAAGGGTTGGTAGCGAGCATGGGAGAGAGGCTGAAGGGTTATGATACCATTTTTCATTCTTTTTTTTTTTTTTTTTTTTTTTTTTTTGCATTACTGGGGAATTGGACTAGGAGACACTCTACCACTGAGCTGCATCCCCAGCCCTTTTTTTTATTTTTTACTTTGACACAGGGTCTCACTCATTTGCCCAAACTGGCCTCCAACTTGGCAATCCTCCTACCTCAGTTGCAGGGATCATAGGTATGCACCACCACACCCAGCTCCATTTTTCAACGGAAGACTAGTCACTTTCATTAGCTATGTTGTAAAATGGGTGTTCTGGATAATAAAAATAGATGAATTGGGGGAAAGCAAAATTCAGTACAGGTACACATCAATGTAGGAACTCCAGAGGGCTTTAGTTAGATAAAAATATATAGTGACTCCCCCAAAGTCAAAACAGGACAAAGTTAGTGCACATGACCCTTTTGATCATACACTGCTATCTGAGGAATATGCTTTAGAAATTGCTACAGGAAAATAATCCTCTCACTGATGTAGCCACACAGAAGAGGGGTGGAACTCTTTGCTTCCTCCTAGACTTTTTCAAAGGTGTAACAATATCACCATTCTACTCTTACCCATTTGATGACATGGGTGACCCTTTTATTTACAACAAGTGATGAGCCTAGTAAAACAAAAAAGAGTAGGGGGGCCTTTTACCAACCTTGTTTCAGTCCCACGTCTTTACAAATGAGCTCCCCCAAACTCAGGCAGTGTGTAGCCAGAGGATACGCTCTGTCTTTGTTTTCATTGTATTTTCTTGTTGGGAAGAAAACTAATGGTCCCCAAAGAAATAAACAGAGCCAGGTATAGTGGTGCATGCCTATAATTCCAGCAGCTCGGGAGGCTGAGGCAGGAGGATCATGAGTTTAAAGCCAGCCTCAGCAACTTAGTGAGGCCCTAAGCAACTCAGTGAGAACCTGTCTCTAAATAAAATACAAAATAGGGCTGGGGACGGGGCTCAGTGGTCGAGGACCCCTGAGTTCAATCCCCGGTACCCTCTACCCCCAAAAAGAAATAAAGAGAAATGTGTGTGGAATACCTTAAGAAAATGGCATCTCCATGATTTTGCAAAATAAACGAAGGATGAAGGTGTGGTTGACACACCTACTTAACCTACTCTATACGCATAACTGGGTTAGGGTGTTTAACTGATTTGCTTTGAAAACAACGGAAGGAAATATTCCCCCAGCAGGACTGCCCTATGGATGAAGTCATCCGTCATAAGGAGCAAGACTGAAAAGGGTTAAGAATTCCACAGCCTTCTCCCTTTTTTCACAACTTCCAGGTAGACTCTTACATTTGCAGTAATGTAAACTCCAGCCATCCGAGAAAAAATTCAAATTAAGTCTCCATGCCAAAAGAAATACAACTTTGCATTTATTTTCTGTTCCTACTTCCGCTTGGAAGGTGTCTTTTCCCAAGAAACACGTTTAAAAGGATAGAAAAGTGGCTTTCTGTTTGGGGGCCTGAACTGGAAAATGAAAGACAATGAAGAAAAAAAATATATTAGCTCAGCTTTTCCAGACTTGAAATAATGTGTGATTTTGGCTGTTTCTCCAACTCTGGGGGCCGGGGCCTGCTAGAATGCTTAATTCCTTCAGCCTATGAATCACCTTTCCTTTGTGGGAATATTAATGCCAAACTAAAATTTCTCCCTATGAGGAAGGGGAAAAATTTCTTTTAAATATAGCGAGGCTGGGAGTAGACTGATAAATAAAATTGCTTTGTCTTTACCCCATTAACTCTCCCATCCACCATTTGGAGATCCTCTGGGCGATAGCTGTGTATCAATTAAATCGTACCTTCAGGTGTGTCACCGAGACCCAGTTAAAATGGATGTCATCTGGTGATTCCTTGTGCAATTTGTCTAACTCTTTGCAAACGGCAAAACAGAGTCCTTTTTTAGGAGTTTCGTCCTTCAAGAAACCGCCCATTTCCCTAAGGCGCTCCAGAAAATTCTACGACCAGCTGGAAGAAAACTTAGAGGCCACCAGGTGGACCAGTGGCAAGCTCTCCAAGGGGTGCGTTTGAATGGACGCGCTGCAGAAAGCCCACTCTGAATTTCATTTCCAAAATCCAAACAGGACTAATGAATATTTTTTAAGTTTCCCTTCTATGTATTTATTTCCACCAAAGGTCGGTATTGGGCTCATTCTATGAACCTTGGAAATAAGGCTTCGTCTAGGCAATAAGATCCCATCCCTTGGAGCTCACAGTCTTGCAGGAAAAGGCAGACCTCAAACTTGTAATCAACACGTGATGACCACATCCAGCAGAAGTGACCTCTGCTGTGAACTTAAGCTGGGGGTCGGGAAGGTCATTTGCCCCAAAGAGGTGAATTTGAGACAGCTGAAGGATGCTCAGAACCCAGCTAAGAAGAGGCATGTGTTGCAGATCATCAGAAATAACAGCTGGGTGTGCACTTTCTTTTTTATTTTATTTTAGTTTTGGGATTGAACCCAGAGGTGCTCAACCACTGAGCCCCATCCCCAGCCCTATTTTGTATTTTATTTAGAGACAGGGTCTCACTGAGTTGCTTAGGGCCTCACTGTTGCTGAGGCTGGCTTTGAACCCACGATCCTCCTGCCTCAGCCTCCCAAGATGCCGGTGTGCTTTCTATTCTTCTTCATACTTTGGTCTAAATGTTGCCTTTAGTTTCACACAGACTAACACCACTCTCCCCTCATGCAAGGGCTATTTTCATTTGTCTTGTGATTTTTAAAAGACAATGATTTTAAAATAAGCGCTGCTACTTATTGAATGTTCACGTTGCATCAAGCCTATTGAACTTCACACAAAACCTTTTCTTTTGTCCACATTTGAGGGAAATTGGAGGTCAGAAGATCCCCTAGGTAGGCACTCACTGAGCTAGGATAGGATTCAAAGCCAGGTCAGAGATGTTCCAATGCCACATTTTTCACCACTTTCCCAGGGTTTCTTCGTATTCCCATCTACAAACCATTTCATCCAAATGATGGGAGTGGCCAGGCACCACAGCACACACCTGTAAACCCAGCGGCTCGGGAGGCTGAGGCAGGAGGACCATGAGTTCAAAGCCAGCCTCAGCAAAAGTGAGGCCCTAAGCAACTCAGTGAGACCCTGTCCCTAAATAAAATACAAAATAGGGCTGGGGATGTGGCTCAGTGGTTAAGCACCCCTGGGTTCAATCCTTGGTGTAAAAAAAAAAAAAAAAAAAAAAAGCTGTTTTGAGTTTGAATCTCTCCAGGAGGATGGGTTCAGCAAATTTGCATTTTTACAAGTTTCCCAGGTGCTTCCCATGTATTTGAGAATCATAGAACTTCATCCCAATCCCACTTCCATTTCCTGGTGAGAGAGACAGATCAACCAAAGAGAGACAGAAAGACCACTGCTAATGCAGTTTTCTGAGCCCTCATCGGGCCCTGGGATTGCTCTTCTGGTCACTGGATGCAGCCTGGCAATGCAGAGCGGTTCTGATTCACAGACTGCCAAGAATGGAGCTTCACACTTTGGCCAGATCCCTCGGCAGGGCCCAGAGAGCTGCTCGCTTTAGCCGGGGCTTCAGGCAAGCTGTGAAGAGTGAGGTTCTGACAGAGGAAGTGAGATAAGACAAAAACGTTTAAAAAAAAAAAAAACAACAAACATCCTGAGGCCCGTGTTCCAAAGGCCACTGGCAAAATCTATAGCCTGACTCCCAAGTGCGCTAAACAAACACGTTGTGGGCCCATCCAGGAAACGTGAAGCAGATGCTGGAAGCTGGCTGTGTGCTTTCGACCCGGGGAGTGATGATATGGAATCGGACACAGAGTTCACAGAAGAACAACATGGGGCATTGGCAGCAGGCCGGGCACACAGGGAGGACAGGAGGTGTCCAGTCACGTGGCTCGGAGCAAGTTGAGGGCACAGGGGAGACCCGCGTCCTGTCTCATGTAAAGCTGTGTCTTGCTTTTCTTCTGGCCACCGAATTACCTAACGCAGCAACGAACATGGGGGTGGGAGTGGAGTCCCAATGGAGAGGTGAGGACCAAAGTTTTAGAGCTTTTTTTTTTTTTTTGGTACCAGGGATTGAACTCAGGGCCTCTCAACCACCGAGCCACATCCCCAGCCCTATTTTGTATTTTATTTAGAGACAGGGTCTCACTGATTTGCTTAGGGCCTCACTAAGTTGCTGAGGCTGGCTTTGAACTCACGATCCTCCTGCCTCAGCCTCCCCAGCCGCTGGGATTCAGCTGTGCATCACCGCGCCCCCAGTGTATCATTATTTTTAAAAGTGACAACAGAGATTCACAATAATGTCCCAATGGCTTCTTTCCCCTTGAAGGGATGTGAAAGCCCTAGCTTCTGTGGAATGCATGTTTTGCTGCTTGGCATGGCTTGAACCTGGCTCTGCAGAAATAAGCAAGGTGCTCCCAGATGTCAGGTGCCTCCTCTCGGAATCCGAAGCCCAATTCTTGACATACGCTTTCCCAGGGGACCCTTCCTTTCCCACACATTCCCTGTCACATCATGGCATTTAATTAGTTACCATTTTTGCTTGCTTTTAATTAAAGAAACACTGTTTGCACTCATCTCGGAACCATTCAATGAATGCCACCTAGACTCTTGACATTTATTTAGGAAACGGCATTTTTTTTTTTTTTTGGCAGAGTTTTTATAGCATGAATATTTGATGATTGGAGTAATTCAGGACCCTCGGCAAATACAGGCTCATTCCTCTTCTTTTTAAGATCAGATCAGTCAGGTGAACCTTGCAATTCCGTGTGACTCTATCATATTGAAATTTCCACTGCACTTTGGGTGGACATTATCAGTACTCTCCGGGAAAAACTGGGGCGATGGTGAGGTAGCCCTCTAAGTGTTTGTTATGCCCTTGTGAAATTGCATCTATTATCTGAACAAAAAAAAATTAATGTTTTTGTGCCAAGCGACTGCGTTTGTCATCAGTGATTTTTAAACACTTCAGTTGTCATGGTGAGGTCTAATTATTATTACAAGAAAAACATTCAGATCTTGATCTGGGTAAATACGAGGTATTCTCCAGGGGAGAAGAAAAGCCTACAGAAAAAAAAAAAAAAAAACCTGTTCGCCCTTATTTCCTGTGTTCAAGTGCCGCATTCGGTTCACTTCATCCTGCCCATGACATCAAGGATCTCTGCTTTCCAGAAAAGCTGGTTTTACGCAGGAAAAGCAGCCCCTCCCTGAGGATTTCTAAGGATTCAAGAAGCCTTCAGAGGACAAAGCAGGTCTGACGCTGCGGTCTGTATTCCAGGGCTCTCAGCCTCTCTGTGGGGGGCAGGGATTTAGGACTTGGAAATTGTGTTTTGCCTCCATGTTGCCCTGTCCCATTTGCTGCGGTCACTGGGGACAACTGTGGAACTGGTAAAGAGGAAATGAAGTGGGTTGAGGCAAGACGTCAATGCCCACTAAAAGAACCAGGGTTCGTGGAGGGTCTCAGCTCTTAGTAATGGGACAGAGATGCCCCCTGAGAAGGGGAAGATACATGAGCCATTGAACATGGTGGCCATGATGGGGGTGACTAGAGTGTGTGTGGAAAGGGTTAAATTTTCTAATTCATTCCACTGTCTTTCCTATTGCCATCTCCTCTCCCTTCCCTTCATCCCCCTTTGTCTGATCCAATGAATTTCTATTCCCTACCCCCTTGTCTGGTGTTAGCGTCTGCATATCAGAGAGAACATTAAACATTTGTGTGTGTGGTTTTTTTTTTGTTTTGGATTGGCTTATTTTACTTAGCGTGATAGTCTCCAGATCCATCCATTTACCAGCAAAAGTCATGAAGTCATTCTTCTTTATGGCTGAGTAATATTCCATTGTGTATATAGACCACATTTTCTTTATCCATTCATCTGTTGAAGGGCACCTAGGTTGGTTCCATAGCTTAGCTATTGTGAATTGAGCTTCTGTGAACATGGATGTTGGTGCTTCATTGTATTTGTCAGGAAATGGATGGATCTGGAGACTACCACGCTAAGTGAAATAAGCCAATCCCCCAAATCCGAAGGCTGAATGTTCTCTCTGATGTGTGGATGCTAACATACAACAAGGCAGTGGGAGGGAAGAATAGAATTTTACTGGATGAGACAAAGGGGAATGAAGGGAAGGGAGGGGAATGGGAACAGGAAAAACAGTGGAGTGAATGGGACATAGATTTCCTATGTTCATATATGAACACATGACCACTAAGCCACATCCCAGCCCTCATTTGTATTTTATTTAGAGACAGGGTCTCCCTGAGTTGCTTAGGGCCTCGCTAAGTTGCTGAGGCTGGCTTTGAACTCACTCGAGATCATCCTGCCTCAGCCTCCAGAGCCGCTGGGATTACAGGCATGTGCCCAGCAACAGAAAGTTATATCTCTCAAAGGCTTTAGATTAGAAGGAGGATTTGATGTCATTTGTAGGATGTTTGCAAAACATGTCGAAGATCTTGACCCTGCACACAGGGCAGCAGGAACATATATATATCAAGGAAATGTGACAAAAATAGATTATTCCAGTAAGAATGGCCATCATCAGAATTTCAGAGTCCCTTTGAGAGAAATTGGGGTGCATATAATACACCTTATACAGTGCTAAGCCTCTCATGTCAAAACGTTAACCCTTCCTGCCACCCTACAGAGTAGCGTGTCCAAGCAGACGAGGAAACCCAGCCTCTCTGTGTGACTTCCCCAGGTCCCGTGAGTGGTCACATGGACCCTTCACCCCGGGCTGCCTCCTGCTGGAGCCTGGGTCTGACGTGCTCAGTCCAGGCCTGGAGGAAGCCCTGGCAATCTGTCAGGTTACCAAAGGCTTCTGATTCCTTGTTTCTGATTGATTATCTCTCAGCAATGTCTGCCTTGAAGTCATTCCCAGAACTGAAGAGGTCCTTTGAATGTCTAATAAACTCGACACATTTGATACTCATACATTTTTAACTTGCCCAGGGGACCCAAATGATGTCTCAGCATCTGATTTCTCTCATATTTTCTTCACTGAAATTTCAAAGTACGCTCCATGGATCACAGCCAGGTAACGGCCAGGCCAAGAGTAGATCAGAGGCCAGGCATTTTCACTCAACACAGCCCCCTTTAAGTGTCAGTTTCTATACAGCAAGGCCATCTGTGTTAAAACAATCGACTCCGGGATCATTTTCTGCCTTCGGAAAAAATAAGTTTTTATAAATCGTATGCACGGTACAATTGTGACCTGGCTCATAATTCACTACTTGCAAAGCAGTCTCTGAAGTTTGTCTCCTCCTGGCTGAGGTCACTCAAGCCCCTATGGGAGGGGGTAAGAGGCATGGGAAGTCCACACTCTGAATCCTTCCTGCTAGAAATACTTGACATGTGACAGCTTTGTCGGGGACTCCTCCATAATCAAGGTGTCATAACAAGGTGAAAAGCCATTGGAAGAGATGCCATATATAAAAAATAGTTTCCTTCTTATAAGATGACTATTATGTCCTTCATAACTCTTTCCTAGGCGTGAAGCTATGTTGAAATAGGGGGATCCACGGGAATCTGTTTTGCACACGAGAAAGCACCTTGTATGTGTCAAAGATGATGTTTGTATTATCAATGGGCCTGTTTTACCTTTGATGTGACCAACCTGAAAGCACTTTGCATCAGTGTGTCAGTTAGCTTTTCAATACAGTGAAAAAATTCCTGACGTAGACATCTCCAAGGAGGAAAGGTTGATTTGGACTCCAGGTTCAATCCATGGTGGCTGGTTCCACTGCCCTGCTCCAAAGGAATGGCAGAACATCACGGCAGAAGAGTATAGCCGAGGGAAGCTGTTTGACTCCCTATAACCAGGATGAGAAAGAAAGGCAGGGGATGGGGACAACATATATAGT
Source organism: Marmota flaviventris (assembly GCF_047511675.1). Lineage (NCBI taxonomy): Eukaryota > Metazoa > Chordata > Mammalia > Rodentia > Sciuridae > Marmota > Marmota flaviventris. Next base: position 160,645,754 of record NC_092498.1, on the reverse strand, counting down.
CTTGGAGCACATCTCCCAGAACCCAACCTCCAACTAGTTTCCACCACCTCCAAGAACCCATTCAGACTACAAATCCATCAATGAATGAATCCAGTGTTGAGGTCAGAGATCTCATGATCCAATCAATTCCCCAAAGCCCTACCTTTTAACATTACTACACTGGGGACCAAGTCATTAACACCTGAACTTTTGGGGGACATTCCAGAATAAAACAATAACCATCAGAAAGCTGTTGGGTATACCCTGTTAAAATCCAAATTAAATGATTTAGATTTTTTTTAGCATGCTTGCAAATGCAGGAAATTGGTATATTTGATTTTTAGTGCTGAAGGGGTGAGTTAGAATCAGTTGTCTCAACTTCAGCAATGGGCTAGTCAGCTTTCCTTTACTATGACAAAATACCTGAGATAATCAATTTAAAAAGAGGAAAGGTTTTAGAGATTTTGGTCCAAAGTCAGTTGGCTGCACTGTTATTGGTCCTGTGGCAAGGCACTATGATATGGTAGGAACACATGGAGGAGGAATCTGTGACCTCATGGCAGCCAGAAAGCACAGAGATAAGAAGGGGTAAAGGTCCCTATGTTCCCTTCAAGAGCATGCTTCTAGAACACCCTCTTACTAGACTCTACCTGTTAAAGGTTCCTCCACCTCCCAAGAGCACCACAGATAGCAACCGAACCTCAACACACTGGCCTTCAGAGGACCCTTACCCAAAGCATAGCAATTGACATTTGGTTCAAAGATCCTTGCGTGGGGGACTGTCCTATGTACTTTGGAATGTTACTAACATCCACTTGGTCTCTACCTAGCTCCACTTCCCTGCCGTGACAATCAGAAAGTGTCTAGATCTTGCATGAGTCCCCTGGAAGTCAAAATGGCCCCAGATTGACAGCCACTGCGGTAGACAGATGAATGTAAGCTCTATATAACTTTGGTCCCTTCAGGGTTGTTTCTAGTTTATAGGGTTGACAATATTTTCATCCTACTTGGCAAATCTGAGAAATTAAACTGAGGGACCCCTAGCGTGGCAATGAATTACGTGGTCAATGGCAGAGGCTTCGGGAGGATTAGCCACACTTGATTAAATTAGCATTTGGGATTATGTCTGCATGGGGACCCAGAGGGGAGAGAAGTAAAAGAAAATAAATAATAAGGTAGGGCTTTGATTCCTCTGTTGCACATGGTTTATAATTTTGGTATTAAAAATGTAAAGACACAAAAGACCGAGGGCCAACATTTCCCATACACAGCTCAATAGCACACGCACACGCGCGCACACACACACACACTGACACACACACACTGACACACACACACACTCACACACACAAGCTTTAAAGGCACCAAATTCCAGGATTCTTGCCTTCGAGGTGCAACAGGAGAACTTCGGAACAGTTAAGCCCAGTGAGCAGCTATTTCTTTTGCCTTGTTTTTTTGGGAACAGAGAACTTCCCTACGTTCTGACAACTGAGAACTTTATCAAAGTTCTTTGCTGTTGCTCCCTATGGAGTAAGATGCCAAAAATCCTTGGAGATGACCAGATTCTGAGAAACCTGAAGTAGAACGCACGAGTCCTAACTGGCACTTGTATCCACCTTTCCATGAAAGGGCACCAAGAACTCTGAAGTTTAACTAAGGTTCACATTTGAGGGCACAAAGTCCCAGGCCAGGGGATTCACCCAAGGTCACGTAGGCAGAAAACCACAGACCAGGAAACGAAGACAAAGGGACTTTAGAATTCCTCCTTGTGAGTTCCTTTTATTCTTCTCTGCCGAAGTCTATCTCCTGTCTTTATCCCTCCCTCTTTCTGCTCCCCTTAGTTGAATCCCGTGTCTGGCTCATAATAGGTGCTCAATAAATAACTCATTCAATGAAGGACTCCAACCACGGACACCAAGGAACATAAATCAAGACAACCTCCCACCGAAGTCATAATGACTTACAAGTCAGGATGTCTAGGACTTCAGAATGTTGGCTTTCTCTCAAGTTGCTTGTTCACAAATAAACTCTAGAAACTCCACCGCCATCTTTGGTGTTGGAGGAAATGTAATCTTTCTCCATTCACCAAATATGGCTGCTGGCATGATATAGCCTTTAAAATGTCTGCTTGTGATGGGGGCGTTTTCACAAACCGTCGGATGTGTGAAGGCCTAGCAAAAATCTCCACGGAAACCTCAAGATTCATAGCTCTTAAGACCCCGCCCTGACATATACATGCACTGCCACTGGAAAACAGGTATCCTGTCTCCCTCCTCTTCAGATATTCCCGGAGCATAAGCAAAAACAAAGCAGGATCTCTTCACCCCTGTGATTCTCTGTCTCCTCAGCCCCCCACCCATGTCAAGGAGATGGAGACCCAGGGCTAGTGTCCGAGGAGCCCCTGTCGTGCAACCCAGACCCCACACACCGTGCAGACACTGCGAACCCCCCAGGGTCAGATCCTTACACGGTGCTACGATCACACAGAGGTGCGTGGGAGTCTCGTGGCCTTGAACAATCAGCTTACAAAGGCACAGAGGCCCAAAAGACCCCGGTGAATGAGGAGGAAACAGACAAATAAAGACACCTCACTCTGGTCCCTGGGCCCTCCAGCACTTCCATCATTAGAATGGTCCAATACCGCACCCTAACCTCCACCAGGGTCCCTTTCCCACCAATCTCCTCCCTGAATGGAATGTGAACATTGCGGTTGGAGTGATCGCTCTTTTTCTTTTCTATTTGGGGGGTACCAGGATTGAACCCTGGGGTGCTTAACCACGGAGCCCCATCCCCAGCTCTTTTGTATATTTTATTCAGAGACAGGGTCTCCCTGAGTGGCTTAGGGCCTTGTTAAGTTGCTGAGGCTGGCCTTGAACTCGAGATCCTCCTGCCTCAGCCTCCCCAGCTGCTGGGATGACAGGTGTGCGCCATTGCGCCCGGCTGACATTTCATTTTCTCTCCACTCCACCGTACAGTGAGCATCTAACTCTGCCTGGCACGTAGTGGTCACAGCAACGCTGGTTAAATAAGTGAACTGGTATCACCACAGAAAGAGGCTGCCAGGTTGGAAAGGACAGATTTAACCTTATCAGAGACCAAATTTAACTTTTCTGCCCCCAAACTGCATACCCCGTAAGCCCTCTTTGTCTTCTGTGCTCTGGTTACTCACCCCCTGGCCAAGTTTTGGGATTTACAGGAATTCAGAGTCCTCCCACACGGCAAAGCCAAGGAAACCCCAACTCAGTCCATGGCTTATGTCTCATTCCCAGATTTTTTGACCCCTGTATATTTTAAGAGAAACCGAACCTTGATTCATTTATACTTGGTGTAAACGACTTCATCTAATTTTCCTCAATTTTGGAAAATCAAAACCTTCTCCTGCCGCCATGGGAAGTCATATTTTGTCAAAACTCCATGAACTTGAACCCAGAGAGGTTGGGATGCTGCAGCAATCTCAGAAACCACAAAAATGGCAGAAACGCGGGAAGTCAGAGCTGTCCCCGTGCCTCATTGGCGGGTCCTAACATTTTGTTCAAGCTGCAGAGATCTGTGTGATACCAGTTTCACCCCAGCCGCGGCTCTTGGCACGGACACGGGAGGCGGGGTGCAGATTCTGACCTTAGAAGGCAGTTTGCCCAGCGACCCTTGCGGCCTGTTGAGTTTCCAATGTGACCTTTGAAAACAGCTGGGCCCAATTCCATCTGTCCCAGACCCACACGGGCCTCCTCTGCACCGCGCAGTGTGAGGGCAATGAAGTTGGAGGAGGACACTGAGCAAGACACGGAGTAGCCCAGTTGGGCTGCAGCTGCTCTGAAGGAAGCCCCCCCAGAAAGCAGATTTTATTGTTTTTTTGTTTGTTTGTTTTGTTTTTAACTTTTAAATGGCTTATGGGTCTGTATGCTTTGAGACCGTTTTTCCCAAGCTCGGAGAGGTTTTAACCCTGCCACGTGCTGTTCGCCCCATGAACACAAACCTTGGATATGCATAAGACACCCCCCCCATGACTGGGTGAGTCCCCATAAATGATGAGGTATAGTTGAATTTGATTAAATAATCCATGTGACATCTTTTGACGTTCAATGTGAGTCCGACCTCAGTTTTTTTATCTGAAAAATGAGGCTCAAAGATAGAAATCTACCAAAATCGAGGGCAGTGGTGCACGCCTGTCAGCCCAGCAACTCAGGAGGCTGAGGCAGGAGGATCATGAGTTCAAGGCCAGCCTCAGCAACTCAGCAAGGCCCTAAGCCACTCAGTGAGACCCTGTCTCTAAATAAAATACAAAAAGGGCTGGGGATGGGGCTCTTGGGTTCAAGTCCCAATACCAAAAAAAAAAAAAAAAAATAGAGATCTAAATGTCAGAGGGTTCCTGTGGGTTCATGCCATAAGACGCTTGACAGAGTGCCTGGCATATGCTATATTTGAAAGACACAAGAAGGAGGCATTCCCCTGTACTCTTAGGGGAAATATAAACTGGAATAACCACTTTGAAAAATAGTACAAAATATTTCTTTTTTTCTTTTTTTGCTACCAGAGATTGAACCCACTGAGCTTTACCACTGAGCCACATCCCCAGCCCTTTTTTTAAATATTTTATTTAGAGACAGGGTCTCGCTGAGTTGCTTAGGGCCTCGATTTTGCTGAGGCTGGCTTTGAACTCCAATCCTCCTGCCTCAGCCTCCTGAGTCACTGGGATCACAGGTGTGCACCATTGCGCCTGGCTTTATTTCTTGTATTTTAAAGTTGGTCCAACCACAAGAATGGGATCCTAATTAGAATAACTATACTCCATGTATATATAATTTGCCTAGCAACTCTACTTCTCTGTATTTACAGTATAGAGATCCTTGCATCCAAGGAGACATGTGGAAAGTATTCAGAACAGCATGGTTTGCAGTAATGAGACACTGGGTATAACAAAAGAGTTCCTTCACTTGTAAGAAGGAGAAGCAAATTCCTGTAAGAAATGCCCGGACATATTTCAAAAGTGAACAATTTCAACTGCATGTTGATTCCGTGATCCAGCCCTCTGTCATCTTGCAGCTCTGCCACCCCCGGGAATGTGGAAACTTCTGCTCATTCAGCTGGTGCGCTGGGGCATGGGTAAGGGCTCGGAAACCCTACCAGGCTTTAGCAGATGAGGCCAGGAAGTGCTGTCTGTCCCTCCTCTCCACAGTCCACCGGGCGGAACCCAGTAACCCAGCCCTGCCTAATCGTGCTCTCCAAGCAGGGTCAGGAAGAGAGGAAATTAGATCTCCAATGAGCTGCATGGTCACCCAGTTCTAACCAGAGAGGACAGCAGGAGGTAGACCTGGGTTTCTTAACAAATGGACCCTCCAAGCCATACCAGGGTTCAAAACACATGGCTTGTCACAGCATGGATCCTTGGGAAAAGGACCATAAGATGGATTTGACTGTTCCGAAATTTTTTTAAATTTTTTTTTGTTCTTTTAAAATATAGATAAAAGTAGAATGCATTTTGGCAAATTATACATATATGGAGTTTAACTTATTCTCATTAGGATCCCATTCTTGTGGTTGGACACGATGTGGAGTTTCCCTGGTTGTGTGTTCATATATGAACATAGGAAAGTTCTGTCCCATTCATTCCACTGTCTTTCCTATTCCCATCCCCCTCCCTTCCCTTCATTCCCCTTTGTCTAATCCAATGTATTTTTGTTCTTCCCTCCCTACTATATTGTGTGCTATCATCCATATATCATCAAGAACATTCAGCCTTTGTTTTTGGGGGGATTGGCTTATTTCAGGCAGCATGATAGTCTCCAGTTCCATCTATTTACCAGCAAATACCATATTTCATTCTTCTTCATGACTGAGTAATATTCCATTACACACACACACACACACACACACACACACACCACATTTTCTTTATGTTCAGGATGTTTGTTGGAAATAGTCTTGAGATCAACCTCTGACAAAGCAGGTCTGGGCATACAACAGTTGAGCTGTCATGCAGTCCCAAAGGTAGACTCAGTTACCCCACGGGGAGCTGTGGAGCTATGAAGGTCATTCTGAGTCATCCCAATTTGATCCAACCAGACAAAACATTCATAGTCTTGTAGTGAGCTTGCATAAGAACTAGTCTGTGGGTATGAGATGATACTGGATCAGTTGCTAGATATTGCCCCGACTCTGGGATGGGTGAGGCTGAGAAAGGTGAGGCTGGGGGTGAGGTGACTCTGTGCATGAGGGGTCCTGGGGTGGGGGGCGGGGACACAGCTGAAGACAACTGTTGGCACTGCTCACAGCTAAGGAAATGAGTCCTTCACACTAGAGGGTTCAGCAGTGGACGACAGTGTCTGCCACATAGCCACTCAATATAGTCTATTATGACTGCAGAAACCAAAGGAACATACTGATTTTCTCTGACTAAATTTCTATGTAGACACATAGAAAAGGCTTGGATAGTTTGTCTAATAAACAGGTGTCAGGGTGATGGGGGTCACTTTGAGAAAAGGAAGCAGGTCTGAGATAGAGGATCAAAAAACAAAACAACAGCACCCAAAAAAGAACTGCAATCACATCTTCAATTTTTAATCCTTTAAACAACAACAACAACAAACAAAAATGAATTGCTATTTGACTTACATCACGGGAAGTTGATACAAATTGCATTTGAGATGCGCTTGCTGTATAAGTGTGTGCAGTCGGTATATTGATCTAAACTGTTCTGCACATGGCTGACCTTCCACTTCTTCACATAAAAATAGCTCTTAATTATTCAAGGATGGATCGACTTTCCTTCTTTCTTCCTCCTACAGATTTTTGGCTATTTTACTGCTCAGGAACCTCACCCTCAGAGGGTGGCTGGGGTTGGGGTGGTACCGGGTGTGGGGCAGAGAGGAATGAAGCTGGATCAGCCATTTCTATGACTTGCTAGCAACTCTGGTAAATAGGTTTAGTAGAAGGAAATGTTGAAAATCAGTTATTCGGATCCTCTGACCCGCTCAGACATGCGTGTTATGCTCTCCTCCCATTAGCACAGACCCCTGAGAATGGGTCATAATTGCATTTGCAGGGATGACAGATGAGACGAGATTCCCTCCAAGGAGTATGAGGCTCCAATTAGACTCATTTTTTTTTTCTCTTTCAAATCGTACATCCTAATAGGGCATTTTGATAAAAAGTCATATTCTATTGTATTTTCACCTATTACCCATCTGTACATCTTTCTGCATGATATAGTTAATGTAAACAGACCAAGATCATTCCCTTGAATTTGAAAAGGGGATTTTCCCTGTTATGTGGTCTGGCAATGGAGTGGGAAGTGCAAGCCAGCCACAAGGAATAATGTCACTGGAAACGGTTGATCACGACATATTGAAATATTTGTTGAATTTAAATATGATTCAGATGGGTTAGCTAAGAAGATTATGGAATTAGGTTGACTTTATTTATTTTTCTTCAATTTCCTATTATTCTTTTTTTTCCTTTTTAATTTGTTCTAACTAGGTACACATGACAGCAGAGTGCATTTCAGTTCACTGGACACAAGCAGAGCACAACTCTTCATCTCTCTGGCAGTACACGAGGTAGCTTCACGCCACAGTGCAGTCATACATGTACCTAGGAGGATGAGGTCCCTCTCACTCCACCATCTCTCCTGCCCCCATGCCCCCTCCCTCCTTTTTGCCCCATCAAACTCCCTCCATTTCTCCCCCACCCCCATTATGGATCAACATTCACTTATCAGAGAGAATGTCCGGTCTTTGGTTTTTTGGGAATGGCTTACTTTGCTTAGCATGATATTCTCCAACTCCCTCCATTTTAGTTTGACCTTATATGGAGAAAAACTTTATTCCTAAATTTAAATATTTAAATGATTGTTGAATTCACTATTCCATTTCCAGATTGAAATAAAAGAGAAAATCCCCTTTTCAAATTCAAGGAAATTATCTTGGTCTGTTTAGGTTAGTTATTTTTTTCTTTAATCAATTTTTTTAAAATTTATATATGACAGCCGAATGCATTACAATTCTTATTACACATATACAGCACAATTTTTCATACCTTTGGTTGTATACAAAGTCTATTCACACCAATTCGTGTCTTCATACATGCACTTTGGATCATGGTGTCCATCACATTCACCATCATTGCTAACCCCCGCCTCCTCCCTTCCCCTCCCACCCCTCTGCCCTATCTAGAGTTCCTCTATTCCTCCCACGCCCCCCCTCCCTACCCCATTATGGATCAGTCTCCTTATATCAGAGAAAACTGATTTCATCTCACTCCAGTTAGAATGGCAGCTATTATGCATACAAACAACAATAAGTATTGGCAAGGATGTGGGGGAAAAGGCACACTCATACATTGCTGGTGGGACTGCAAGTTGGTGCAGCCAATATGGAAAGCAGCATGGAGATTTCTTGGAAATCTGGGAATGGAACCACCATTTGAACCAGATATCCCTCTCCTTGGTCTATACCCAAATGACTTAAAAACAGCATACTACAGGGACACAGCCACATCAATGTTTATAGCAGCACAATTCACAATAGCTAAACTGTGACCAACCTAGATGCCCATCAGTAAATGAATGGATAAAAAAATGTGGCATATATGAAATGAAATATTTGATACAATGGAATATTACTCAGCAATAGAAGAGAATAAAATCATGACACTTGCAGGTAAATGGATGGCGTTGGCCAATCCCAAAAAACTATTCACTATTTTATGATGCCGCTGTCATCTCTGCCCTTAAAATCCTCCCTGTTATAACTGTTGACACCGTTGGTTTTAACTGAGTGATTCTATCCAATCCAAAGATGAACAGCTTTCTCTCAGGATTAAAAGGCTGTGGCAAAAAAAAAAAAAAAAAAAAAAAAATCTTCAAATAAAATTCAAAGAACTAAGTTTCTCAGATAGCCACTTAGTGATCTTGAGGTTAATCCCTTAGACTGCCTCAATTTGTTCAGCTCTAAAATGAATGTACAAGAAATTGGGTGCAGTGATGCACACTGTTCTCCCAGAAGCTCAGGAGGCTGAGGCAGGAGGATCAAAAGTTCAAGGCCAGCCTCAGCAATTCAGCGAGGCCTTATGTAACTTACTGAGACCCTGTCTCAAAATAAAAAGAACTGGGGATGTGGCTCAGTGGTTAAGTGCCCCAGATTCAATCCCTGGTATAAAAAACAAAACCAAAACAAAATAAATAGACAAATAAGTAAACAAATATATAAATGAACAATGAAAAATCTTACACTTAATGTCTCACACACATTTTTGCATTCACAATTTTCAACTCAACCCTGGTAGTAATGAGCTTTGGTACAGCTATGTTATTGGTATCAGATGGAATTTCTTCCTGAGCCACATATTGGCTGTTTGATGTTTGGGAAAATAAGTGACCTCTCCAAGACTCTATTTTCTCACGGGTGCCATGAGATCACATAAGGGCTCATTCATCACGAGATTGGTTTGAAGGTCAAGAAGGATATGGTCCTAACATGATGCCTGCGACTTAGCAGACCTGTAAGAGAAGGGAGTTATCCTCAAATCTCATCTGCCCCTTGAACAAGATGCATTCTGTTTTTCTCCTTTCCTAAGGAAAAAAACACACATTGTAAAATAAGCAGTCTTCAAAGACAACCTGAAGACGTCTGGGAATTCCAAAGGCTGAAAATTCCCTGAGTTCAGGGCGGTTTCACTCATTCCACGGATCCAAAGTCAAAAAGGAGAGTGTCGGTCGACTGTGTGCCCAGGCTGGTTCCTGATGATCCCTCCCCTCCTCCCCGGCTGCCTCTCCTGGGGATGGTGGTGTCTGCAAAAACCATCGGAGCTGTCAGGAACAGAGTCGCCTCGCCAGACTGGGAGGTCAGAGGAGAGTGTCCCTTTCCTCAGATCAGAGGGGTTTGGTGAGTAAGAGCGTCCAGGTCTGCAAGAAGACAGAGCTGGGACACAGAAACTCATAAAGGACCCAGAGCACACACCCTGGGTGAGTGATACATGCAGCAAGAGTGACCCAAATGGGACAAGGCAGGCTCTTAAGGTTACAAAGGAGAAGCCCAAAGATCCAGCCTATGATTAGTACTGTAGGTGGCAACCAGAGGCTGATGACATCCCAGAAGGCTCTAAGTCACACAATTTCAATGGATCAAGGGAGGTTTCATATAAAAGTGAGAGTCCCCCCGGCCCTCCCCTTAGAACTAAAGCTCCAAAGCAAGCAGTGTGTCCCCACTGGGGACCCTGAAGTGGGCTGCATGACTCAGGGGGTTAGGCTGAGAAGACTGCGGAATTAGGTGACAGCTTAATTCCTAAAAGCGTGGAAGGACAAGGTGGGTGTAGGCAGTAAAATGCTTAGGTGCTGTGTCTTCTTGTCAGGATGCCATTCGTCAGTATGCAACGGCAGACAGCCAAGGAGACGTCCTCCTTGTCACTAGAAGAAAGGTCCAACTAAGCAGGTAAGGACTTCCGTCTGTTTTGTTCCCTGTTGTTTTACCCGGCACTGAGAAGACCCTTGATAAGCAACTGGATTAAATGTTTTCTAAGCTCATTCTAATTTAAAACTTAGGTGGGTCCATCAAAAAATACAAATGAAAAATGGTCATTATTTTTTTTTTTGGTTTTGTTTTGTTTGGGGTACTAGAGATTGAACCCAGGGATACTTAACCGCTGAGCCACATCCACAGCCCTTTTTTTATTTTTTCTTTAGAAACAAGATCTCACTCAGTCTCACTAACTTTCAGAGGCTGGCCTTGACCTCAAGAGCCTCCTGCCTCAGCCTCCCGAGACACCGGGATTACGGGCGTGCGCCCCTGCACCTGGCTCATGGCATATATCTTAAAACCTGATTTGGACGAGTACTCTCTAAGGGACTAAATCGCCTCTAACACCATATCTATTTGTGGTAAAATAGTTGCCTGTTGTGCTTTTAAAAAATATACTTGTTCTTTTTCTGGCCTCAATAGAAGTTTATTGGAGAGATAACTTATCACAAAGAATTAAAAACTGGGGTTGGGCAGCCCAAGACTGTGGCCCCTGAGAGAAAGAAAACAAATGAGCTAAGGCTTGAAGCAGCCCTGGTGTTATAGCTAGTTGCTTTCCAGATTGCCCCAAGGAAAGAGAAACTCAGGTGGATCACTGGAGTCTTGCTGAGTAGGAGAGAGACAGAGGATCAAAGACTGAGGAGACCAGAGTGACCACAATCTGTAGGTCAGTGAGTGCTACTAAGGAAGGAGCTATGTAGAGAAAGAAAGAGCTCAAGAAATTTGCACCAATGTGCCTTTGAGTTTTGGCTGATTAGTAAGCTATGTAGTACCAGATGCCACAAGCCACGGGAAAGAAAAATCACTGCAAAACTAGGCCATGAACAATTACCAGATCTCCTATCAGCTTCAGACATACTCAGACTCCAGTCGACCACAGTGGGGAAAAACTACTGAATCTACACATCATTCCATAATATTCATGGTCGGTAATCATGCAAAATTACCCGGAGAATAAGTTCAACTCTGTACCTGCCCTAACAAATTCTGAACACACACTCTCAAAAGATCAAACTAGCCCGCATGAAATTTAAACTCTTGCCAGAACAAAGCACAACTCTATTTAAAAGAACACAACAAAACCCAGACATTGGGTAAGGTAAAACGGACAATGCCCAACAGCCAGTAAGAAATTACTAGACACACCAAACATGGGAAACAATCTCTTTTCCACAACAGGGAGAAAAAAATAGTAAATAGGACCAAATATAGAAGTGACAGTGATGATGGGAATCGGCAGAGAAAGACCCAGAAACAACCATCACAAGTCATTCCAGCATTTATAAGAAAACATGAATGCAATGACTGAAATGGTAACTGTACAAGAGAACTTAGTGGGACTTTTAAAACAGAAAGAGGTGACATCTGAAGGGCAGAATCCACCAAATGGTCCCAAAAGCTACTTCCTGTTGCAGAAGAAAAGGCCAGTAACCTTGAACAGAGAGGGACAGCAGGGTCCTTCCAACCTCGGATGCTGTGACAATCAAATGTCTGCATCCAAAAATATTAGCTTTGATCCCATCTCTTGCCACACACAAAAATATACTGGAAAAAGATTTTTTAAAAAGTTAAACATAAAACCTTAACACTATAAAACTTTCAGACATTAGGTAGGCCAAGGTTTCTTAGGGCACAAAAAATACGAACTATAATAAAAAGAATGGATAAAATTGATTTCTTCAAAAGCATACAAACTTGTTACTGAAAAAAATCATTAAAAAAACAAGATGTTGGGCCAGGTGCAGTGGCGCACACCTGTAATCCCAGCAGCTTGGGAGGCTGAGGCAGGAGGATCACGAGTTCAAAGCCAGCCTCAGTAATTTAGGGAGGCTCTGAGCAACTCAGTGAGAACCTGTCTCTAAATAAAATACAAAATAGGGCTGGGGATGGGGCTCAGTGGTTAAGTGCCCCTGGATTTAATCCCTAGTGCCAAAAAAAATAAGATATTGGGACTGGGATGTTACTAAGTGGTAAATTGCTTGTCTAGCATGTGCATGGCACTGGGTTCAATACCCAGCATACCACCCCTCACCCCAACACGCACCCAAATTAAGTCCATAATTAAAAGAAAACACTTACATTACATGCCATAGAATTGTATCCAGATTCATCACAGCATTTTATCCGGAATATAAAAAGAACTCTTATAACTCAATAACAAAAACATAACACAGTTTTTGAAACAGACAAAAGATTTGAACACAGACTTTACAAAAAGAGAAATAGGACTGGTCAATAGACACTGGAAGATTCTCATCATCACTGTTACTGTAGAAAAGTGATTTTAAACCATAAGACTATGTCACTATACACCCACTAAAGGGACTCAAAGGAGAACTAAAATGACATTATCAACGTTTGGAGAAGATGAGAAAAAAAAAAAAAAAACTAAAAATGTGACATATTGGTGGTGGGAGTTGAAAATGGTACAAATATCTCAGAACACAATTTGGTAGTTTCTTATAAAGTTGGATAGATCCTTACCATGTAGCCAATGGATTCCTCTTGTAAGTATAAATCTAATAAAAATGTCTGTCTGCACAGACTACTTTCCTATTTCTAAATAAGTGTCCATTGGAATGCACAATAAAAATCTCAGGAACCTTCCACCAAATGAAAGCAGCAAGACGCAAAGATCACGTACTGCCTCGCTCCATGTGTTTGAAGGTCTGAAGCAGGTACTCAGTTCATATGGATAGAAACCGTCATGGTGGCCGGGTAGGGGCGGGGCATTTGCCTGAGCAGGGTCAGAAAGAGTGTGTAGGAGGGGGTAAGATGTTTAGCATGTAGGCAATTTTCTGTCTCTTGATTTGAGGGATAGTTACATGTGTTTGTGCATACATCCAAATCCACGGAGCTGTTCACTGAAGTACATTCATCTTGTCATATGTAAATTAAGACTTCAATAAAGCTGATTACATATGTATATTTATATTCTCCTAGGGAAAAGCTATTCTAGGTTTCCAGCTATCCATCTTTCCTATCAGGGAATCTCTTGAATTTTTCTTTTGTTTCAGGTTTCTGCTATTCTGCAGCCCTGGTAAATTTCAGCCCTCTTACCGCCATGCCACACGACAAACACAAATGATAGCTGTTGTCATGACTACAAATACCTTCGGTGGCACAAAAAGAAAACTTTCCAGACTTTTCCCAACTAGATGACTGTGAAAGTTCTGGCACGCTCATGGAGATCCATAGGTCAACAATCTCACTCATACTGATCCCATCATGCATAAGCTGGGTGCTTCATATACAGAGCTTTAATGATTCTGCAAAAACTAAGGAGGTTATCCATGCTCCTGAAGGGAGAGTCAACCACTGTAGCCTTGTTTTTGATGATCTCAAAGCCTCTTTGGATGAAAATAATATCGACTGTGGGGTTTGTTGCAAAAAACAACAACAAAATTCATGATCCAGAAGTTGAATGTATGTTAATTTAGTCATAGTATTCATAGATGGGTGCACAAAATGAAGCCAGCAATTGTCAACAGCCTGAAACCAAACAGACAGGGTGACTTGCAACAATTAATAAGAGAATCCTAACAGAGGGAATTTATAGCACCACTGTGGATGAAGTTGGTAACCTTCAGCAAGGAGACTTTGAATCAATAGCTGCCCGAGAGTTTGCAGCTACAGAAATTTAAGTGGGAATTGACGGGGAAGTCAGGTGTAAGAGAGGCTAGCAGAATATTTAGACCCAGATGCAAAACTTTGAGATTAATTATAAAGTGTCCAAAAAGTGGAATGAGAGTAATGATTTTGTTTTCAGGTTTCTAGAAAAACTGAACAAATGTTTATGGGAAATGTTGCAAATTTAAAGACACATACCTCGATAAATTCATGAAAGGGGCATTTGAAAGTGCAGAACAGGAAAATGTCTTTTAAAGATTCAATGCATGCACTTGGATTTATCGATGAGCCATCTATTTTTCTGCCTACTCAGTTGGACCACATAGATATGGATGGACAGAGTTAATCAACAGACTAGGTAAGTAATAAGGCCTCAGGGAAGATAGTACATTGGGGCTCAATTTGGGCACAATGAGTCATTAACACCCTCAGGAGTTTATAGCTGTTAAACTAGACAAGGGAGCAGAGAGGCTCAGTGAATGCAATGGGATCTAATGGGAATTTCAGAGTAAACTTATTTTTAAGATGTATAGGAACCTTAATCATTAAGCTTTCTTATTCCAAAGCAAATCACCCCATCAAAAGATGCACTTAGGAGTGATCTTTCTTCTCTCTAAATTGTGCATTTAAAACTTCTTTTATGCTTGCAATGAAACTACCATTTGACCCAGTTAGCCCACTCCTCAGTCTGGAACCAAAGGACTTGAAATCAGCACACTACAGTGAAGCAGCCACATCCATGTTTATATCAGCTCAATTCACAATAGCTAAGCTATGGAACCAACCTAGGTGCCCTACAACAGGTGAATGGATAAAGAAAATGTGGCATATATACATGATGGACTGTTATGCAGCCATAAAGGAGAATGAGATTACGGCATCTGCCAGTAAATGGATGGAACAGGAGACTATCATGCTAAGTGAAATAATCCAATCCCAAAACACCAAAGGCTGAGTGTTCTGTCTGATATACAGATGCTAACACAGAATAAGAGGGGAAGGAAGAATGGAAGTTCACTGGATTAGACAAATGGGAATGAAGGGCAGGGAGGTGGATGGGAACAGGAAAGACAGTGGAGTGAATGGGACAGAACTTTCCTGTGATCATATATGAACGCACGACCAGGGAAACTCCACATCATGTCCAACCACAAGAATGGGATCCTGATTGGAACAAGTCATACTCATTCTATGTATCCATAATGTGTCAAAATACACTCTACTATGATGTAAAAAGGACAAATGAATAAATTTTTTTTTTTAAAAAAACCCCTCCTTTTGTGAGCTGGGAATGTAGCTCTGTTGGTAGAGTGCTTGCTTAGCCTGTACAAGGCCCTGGGTTCAATCTCCAGCACCACCAAGAAAACAAAACACAACTTTTGCAGCTTCCTACAGATCTATACTACCTCTGCCTTTAGAAATTCTGTAGTGTTTATTATGCTCCTGTTTTCAAGTAGTAAAACATCAAGAATAAGAAAAGAGGTCACCCAGAAACAGAAGATAACATCAAGTGACAAAATGATCAGGTAATTTTGGGCAACAAAGGTTCTGAGTTCAGCAGAATGAAATGTGATTATGTACTCAGATATTTCATCCTGCTGTTTCAGAGTATTTATTTTTTAAATGAGTCCAGGTGTGGTGGACTACACCTGTGACCCCAGCTACTCGGCTGGCTGAGGCAGGAGGACAGCAAGTTGGAAATCATCTTGGGCAACTTAGCAAGACCCTCGTGTCTGTAAGATAGAAATAAAAAATAGAACGTCTAAGATGTAGCTCAGTAGCAAAGCACCCCAGGTTCTATCCCTAGTACCAAAAAATATTTTTAAAACCCAACTCTGATAATAAATAAATCTTAACTTTTTGCATAAACAGCTCTGCTTACTCTTACAAATATATCAACTTGGAGTCAGAGAATAAATCTTGTGAATTTTTAGAAAGTGACTATTTTACACACAAGGTCCAAGAGCAATCGAATCTGTCTGTCTGAATAATTTAGTAAGGTCACCAGGAAGGCTTTCTCATTGTCACTGTCTTTCAAAGATCACAAATAAAACATGCTCTTAAATTAAAAAAAAAAATTGAGATAGGCTTTCACTATAGTTGTTTAGGGCCTTGCTTAGTTGCTGAGGTTGGCCTCAAACTTGCAATCCTCCTGCCTCAGCCTCCCAAGTTGCTGGGATTACGGGCTTACGACACCATGTCCTTGTGTTTAAACTAAATGAAATTAAGGGTGATTTTTGTGTAAGAGGGTGACATTTTTCACAGTGACTCTTTGTACTTGAGAAGTCTTTACTGAAGGTTTGAATCCTCTGCTCTCTGCACCACTCTGTGCATGAGGCCTTCATTTACCTCAGTAATAAGAAGAAGCACAATTACAACCAACTTTTTTTTGTGTGTTTTTCGGTCGTTTTTCTCTGTTCAAATCACTCGGCCCTTCACATGTAACTCGGAATAATCCTATTCATTAGTTATCACTTTCATTTTGCAGCTGAGGAATGGGAGCAGGAAGAACCACCTTGTCCCAGATGACAGAGCTCAGAAAGAGATGCAGTGAGAGTTTGAGCTTTCCATAAAACAAAACCCACAAATGCAAAAGGAGGGGGTCCCCAAAGCACCGCCTCTGGATGCCCTTCTGCTACGAACCTCATCAATTGATGTCAGATAGGGTTGCTATTTTTCAATGTCTGACCATAAAATGGAAAAGACCTTTCTGATGGTTAGTCTATATGAATTTGTACTGAAGAAATAAGTATCAAAGCACGACAGCACACCTTTTGAAACATAAGAAAGAAATTTTAGAATCACTTTAGTAGCTCATATTGCTAAAGAGTGTTCTCCCCTGAAAGTAGCTTTCAAAAATCAACAACTTAAGACTGCACCTTCCTTCAGGGTGAGCTAGGCAAAGACGATAGGGCTTTTATGGGGTATTACTATGCAGTAGAGGCCCGTTGAATGTTTCTCAGCAGGAATTCACATGGGGCACTTCACATGGGGCGTGGCTTGGGGCACAGAGTTAGGAATTAAGTCCTTCACCCAGATTTGGGACTTAGGGCTCAAAATGTGTTAAAGGTCACGCAGCTTCTAGGAGGTAAATTAGGATTCAAGTGGATTACAAAGCTCTTCCTCTTTTCACTGTTGAGGCTCTTCAAGAGTGTGTTCAAATAAATCCCTTTTCAGAAGTCCTAAATGCAAAGTGGGGTGGATAATCCCATCCAAAATGAATTTCAGTTGTCAGTTTATTGAGAGAGACATTTTGACCTCAGGGGGAAAAGTTACCTATTAACTATTTCACCCTATCTCAATTTCTCTTTCAGCTAATCCATGAGACAATTCCCTTAAAATTATATTGTTTCTGCCAGGCATAGTAGCGCACACCTCTAAACCCAGCAACTGGGGAGGCCGAGGCAGAAGGATCACAATTTTGAGGCCAGCCTCAGCAATCTAGCAAAGCCCTCAACAACTTGAAAGCTAAGCACCCAAAAAAAACCCAAATGACCCCAATCAATAAATGGGCCAAGGACCTCAACAGACACTTCTCAGAACAGGATATACAATCAGTCAACAAATATATGAAAAAACATTCATCATCTCTAGCAATTAGAGAAATGCAAATCAAAACTACTCTAAGATGTCATCTCACTCCAGAATGGCAGCTATCAAGAATATAAACAATAAGTTTTGGCGAGGATGTGGGGAAATAGGCACACTCATACACTGCTGGTGGGACTGCAAATTGGTGCAGCCAATATGGAAAGCAGTATGGAGATTCCTTGGAAATCTGGGAATGGAACCACCATT
This sequence comes from Marmota flaviventris, assembly GCF_047511675.1. NCBI lineage: Eukaryota > Metazoa > Chordata > Mammalia > Rodentia > Sciuridae > Marmota > Marmota flaviventris. The sequence continues at coordinate 160,627,839 of NC_092498.1, read as the reverse complement.
GGACCCAGCTATCCCTCTCCTCAATCTATACCTAAAGGACTTAAAAACAGCATACTACAGGGACACAGCCACATCAATGTTTATAGCGGCACAATTCACAATAGCTAAACTGTGGAGCCAACCTAAAAGCCCTTCAGTAGATGAATGGATAAAAAAAAAAATGTGGCCTATATACACAATGGAATATTACTCAGCAATAAAAGAGAATAAAATCATGGCATTTGCAGGTAAATGGATGGAGTTGGAGAAGATAATGCTAAGTGAAGTTAGCCAATCCCAAAAAAACAAATGCCCAATGTTTTCTTTGATATAAGGAGGCTGATTCATAGTGGGGTAGGGAGGGGGAGCAAGGGAGGAATAGAGAAACTCTAGAGGGGTGGGAGGGGAAGGGAGGGGGCAGGGGGCTAGCAAGGATGGTGGAATGTGATGGACATCATTATCCAAAGTACATGCATGAAGACATGAATTGGTGTGAATATACTGTGTATACAGAGATATGAAAAATTGTGCTGTTACGTGTAATAAGATTTGTAATGCATTCCTCTGTCATTTATTTTTTTTAAAAAATCAATCAAAAAAAAAAAAAAAAGGAAAAGGACAGTAGTAAAGCACCCCTGGTTTAATCCCCAGTACCAATAAGAAAAAAGAAATTTAAAGGTTTCAAACATACCCCGTCTAGTGATAGCAGATTAGCTCAAATTCTCCAAACAAACAAGGTGTAGGAGGCGTGGGAAAAGAACCTGACCTTGTTCTTGAGATCAGCGCTATTTAAGTGCATGTGTCAAAAGCCCCCCAGAGGAAAATACTCAATATTTTCCACTAGTTCGGCTCAGGTTCTGCGGCCTAATCATTTTCTTATCACCAAATATTACATATTTACACAGGTGCTCCTCTGGTTTAATCGTTTGGAAGCCGTCCCTGGAAGCCGAGCCTGTGCCTGGGCTTTGGCAATGCAGTCCAGCTGGGGTCTGACAGGTAAATAATGACCACTAATCAAGGCCTAAATGAATTCAGGTTCTTCAAAGTCAGATGCGGGAGGAGGGGACAGGGGTTATTAATGAACTGTTGGAATATCAGGAGAAATAAGAACTGAGCACTCTAGTCTTCAATGAAAAACAACAAAGAACAGTTGACATCAGTTAGAGCTCGGCCACTGTGTCTACTATGGCACGGGGACCTCTGCCTGGGCTCCCTGGTGCCCCCAGCAGCCATAAGGAGCTGGAGTATCTCAGGCGTCTCCTTGGCTCTGTGAAACTGACCTGGACCATGAGCTGTGTCCTGTTGGGGTTCTCAAGAGCACGTCATTTCGTGATGGCATTATTCAGAATTCAGATATCTTGACCTAAAGAGAAAAAGAATTCTTTGGCCTCTACCAGTAAAAATAATCTAAGATAAAAACTAAGAATAAACACACTTCCTCCTTGAGAACAAACCCTAGGCTCTGAGGGCTTATTAAGCAAGCCGACTTACCCTCCAGGGCCAGAGGGTTTCTGTAGAAATTTCCATGGAGTTACTATGAAGGCTCTGTTCCCCAAGGCCTGAGTCCCTCGGTGATGGGCTCCAGTGCTTCGAGGTCATTTGTTTAAAAGGGAGCCTGGACAGGCCTTTTAGTCATTTTTCAGCTTTCTGGTAATGCATAAAACAGCTCTGATAATTTTCAATAATATACTCAGGAAATGTGCGTGGTGCAGCTCTGGAGCGCTTGACAAGAGAAATGCAGTTCAAACAGCATTAAGTTGCAGTGCCTGCAACCGCCTCCCGGGTTTTGGGACCAGCCAAGAGAGTCGTATCAGCCACAACAAGGCACTGTTTTGACTGGTTTTCATCAATTTGACTCGTGGTTTTTTTTTTTTTTTCCTTTTTTCTTTTCTGCCCTGCTTCTTCTAAAAGCATTTGGCTCCAAAGCAGAAAAAAGAATATTTTTCATGGTAACTCAGAGAACTTTCTTATGGTGTCCCATAAAAATTGTGAGCTGGAGGATTTACCGTCTGGTTTGGCTCCTGGCTAGAAGGAGAGAATATTCAATGACTGTTCTCTTCCTTGGCCTGGAATGATGGGGCTCCATTCACCCTGAGCACAGTTCCCACCGGAGTCCTGAATGTGGGCATCTGGGGGGAATGTTTGCTCTCTTTGGGCAGAGTGAGTGCTCCAAATATCACAATCACTAAGGAAAACACAAAGGAAAAGCCTCTGACTCCACGGAGGTCGTCCAAGATGCAGCACCGTGCGTGTGCTGACTCAGGAAAACTTAGGCAACAGACTGAAGACATTTGCAGGCCTGGAAATGGCAAATGGCTGACTTAAGAATTCAAGATGTTTTGTTTTTTGGGTGGTTTGGGGTTTTTTTGTTTTTGTTTTTGTTTTTTAGTGCCGGGGATTGAACTCAGGGGCACTCAACCACTGAGCCCCATCCCCAGCCCTATTTTGTATTTTATTTAGAGACAGGGTCTCACTGAGTTGCTTAGCGCCTCACCATTGCTGAGGCTGGTTTTGAGCTTGCGATCCTCCTGCCTCAGCCTCCTGAGTTGCAGGGATTATAGGCTTGCGCCACTGCGCCCAGCTCACAATGCTTTTTAAGTCACCAAAAAAATAAAAAATGTGTGTGTGTGTGTGTGGGTGTGTGTATAAAAGCAAACTTCCTTTTCCAAAGTGTGGTTGTATGATAAGTGACTTTTGAAATTAAAAATAAATACATAACTTCCAGTGCAAACCCAGATTTGGGAATCTCTCTAACAATTAGCAAAGAACCCGACCACCCATACCAATGGGTGAATGGAAATAGGTTTTTCTTGACTTCAAAATATTTAGATGCAAAGTGAATTATTTCATCAATTTCCCATTCATTTGCCCCCGGCTGTCCTATGTCTTCATGTTCCTGGAGGGTTTGCCAAGTGTTTCTGGGACATCCGTGAGGGTTAGCTTTGCCCTGGGTGATTATTTGCTGAGGCCTTGTCCCATGGATGGCAGAGTGAATTGAGGGACCTGCTGGATTTCATAGTCTAGTCATTGACAAAGCCTGGACTTCAACTTGGGCTGCAAAGCCGACAGTCTGTTGGAAATCTGACCACCCAAGCATCTGGCTTGGACAATACTGTAGGGGCTTCACCTTATTGTCTAAAAAAAGTTTTAAAAATAAAGAAATAAGCAATTTCTCTGAAGAGTCACAAAATCGCTCTATTCAAATTTACTCTCAGTTCAAAGAAGCTTCTGGAAAGGCAGGGAAGGAGCTCACCGTTGGCTGTACCTGGATGTGGGAAGCTGAGCCACATGTAACTGCTTCCATTTGCTGCTTACTGTCGTTCCTATTTCACTCACTCGCGTGCAGAGCCGAGTCTAAAGAGCCTTCCAGATCCGCCATGCAGCAGGCGGTCCCCGCTCTGGTTGACAGAAGCTCTTCTGTGTCAGTGGAAAGGGCATCAAACTGGGGAGTAAGACTCCTAGAGTGTTCCGCTCGTTGGCTCTGGGTGTTTCTGGACATTGATGAACTCCCTCTCATTCCTGAGCTCTTATCTGAAAGGAAGATCCTAACTGTCTTGCAAGGTGCTCGTGGGAAGATGACCCATGAGAAGCCCGTGACATAGAACTTGTGCTTGCTCTTGGTTCACTTGGTGGCCGTAAGTAACCTGAAGGCTGCTGCTGAGCTCACAAGCCAGGATGTCCAACGGTCTGCCTGTAATCAGAAGTAACGTTGGCAGATGGAAGGAGGTGAGAGGGGGTGGGACAAGTTGGGGTCAATCATGACAGGTTTGGGCGCTGAGTCGAACATGCAGGCTTGGACTCAGTGAAGGGCTCCGTCTGAGGTTTGTTGATGAGGGGCTGGGACGATGATACCCCCAGGGGGATGCTCCCCAAGACTCCCACGGATGCCTGAATCTGCAGAGAGCATGGACCCTGTATATGCTACGGTGCTTCTATTCGTTCTTGCCATAGATTTTAGCAACCTCTGCCTATGACTTATTTTCTTTCTTAAAATCCACAGTTTCCATCTTTTTATTTAAAAGAAACACTTTGTGGCTTCTCTTTGGCCTACCCAAGCTACCGGCCTCACTACTCGTACATTTTGGGACCGTTATTAAATAAAGTGAGGATTAAACCCAAGCACTGTGACATTCAATCTGACAACCAAGATGGCCACCAAGTGACGGACAGATGGAAGTATGTATGGTGCAGATCTATAACGAAAACACAGACGATTCGCATCCCAAGCAAACCGCACAGGAATTCTTCAAGCTCCTCAGAGTGATGCACAGTTTAAAACTTATGAACTGTTTACTTCTGGGATTTTCCACCTGATGTTTTTGGACCACCGTTGACTGTAACTCAGACCATGGCAAGCACACCCTTGGATAAGGCGGGGGCCGGAACTGTGGGAATGATTGAGTGCCTCTGAGGTGCCAGGCATGCTGCACTACGTACACTTCAACACTAAGCCTGGCTCCTGGCATTTAGAGTAGGTTGTTGGGGACAAAGTCACTGAAACGACTGCAGCACAATTTGGATGTATTTGAATAGGGTAGTGTGAGGTGCCAGGGTCTGTGACCCCCCCCTTGGGAGATCAGAGAAAGCTTTCCCAGAGAGGGGGACACACCATGACACCTAGAACCTGAAAGATGAGGATAGATTTTCTAGAAAAGGAGTGTCGACAGAACATGCTCACCCTTGAAAGGCAGGATCATGGCTTCTCTGGAGAACCCAAACCAGTTGAGAGCATCCGGGGAGTGGAGTGCAGAGGGAGTGGAGAAGAAGAATGGCCAAAGCTTTGGAAAGGTGAGTGAGCATCACAGACAGGGGCTCCAACCTGTGGGAAGCCTTCTCTGCAGACCATGGGGAACCACAGAGGGATTTTAAATTGACTACTTGAAATGTTAGCTTTTGAGATTAAAAGGAGACTGCACGGCCAGGGAAACTTGAATCAGTTACCATTTTTTCTTTCAAAAATATAGGCTTGTAAAACAATCCAGCCAGGCACAGTGGTGCACGCCTGTCATCCCAGGGGTTCAGGAGGCTGAGGCAGGAGGATCACAAGTTCAAGGCCAGCCTCTGCAACTTAGTAAGGCCCTGAGCAATTCAGTGAGACCCTGTCTCTAAATAAAATATAAAAAGGGCTGGGGAGGTGGCTCAGTGGTTAAGTGCCCCTGGGTTCAATCCCAGGTACAAAAAAAAAAAAAAAAGAAGGAACCCCAAGAGGTGAATTAATTAAAATTTCAGATTGTAGAAACCAAATCACAATAGATCATCTGGTGAAGGGAAATGGACAGAAAATCACCCCTATTGCCAGGTACTCATGAGCTCTGGATTGTCATACTAGTCAGTTGCACAAGAAGCAGGAGGTGGCAGCATCAGCAGGTGCCGCTGTCAGGAGACACAGACGTGGAAGCGGGACATCAGTGGCCTCTGTGGGGAGAGGCGTCCATCACAAATGGCAACAGGGTACCCTTCCTAGCTCCCCACCATCTGGTGTCAGTGCTGCAACTTTGTATCGAACAGATTAGACTTGCCCTTTGCTTCTGTGCTACTCCCCCAACATCTGGTCATTGTAACAGAAACAAGGGTCTTTTGCTAGGTATTGCCAGGATACATAATTGAAACTACGCCACTCTTTGACAGCACACTGAGAGAGGCAAATCCTTCCCGCCTCCTAACCTTCCAGATATGCCAGGAAGCAGGTGAGATCAAAATAAAATGCAAAGAATTCATCTCTGGAAATTTTTGCAGGAAATAATCTGTCAAACCTTGAAGATAAAGAGCTCCTTAAAACCAGGGCGAACGTCTTGCATACCCAGGACCAGAAGTAACAGAACTAGAAGGAGCCCAGGGACAGAAATGGCGCATCAGCATGGACTTCCAAGGCTCAGCATGGATTCAGAATTAACCTGGGAAATAGCTATTAAGAGCTGTTCTCCAACAAAATGTTCTTGGCACTGAGGAAGATGATGCGGTAGCCTGGATACGCTGTGTACAAACCTTAACGACCACTTGCCTTGCGTTCAAGTTCAAGAGCATTGTGTATCCTTTTGCTGCAAAGACTAGCTTTCAGAAGGGACTTGCTCACCACTATGCAGTACTAGATATGCTGACAGCGTGACTCCCCTGGAGAAGAAGACAAACTGAGCCTCAGATAAGGTCCCCTGATGGTGGCCAAATGGACTTTCTGGGTGATAGATCTGGGTGTGACACGGTGCTCCACCACCTATTGGCTGTGTGTCTTTTGATAAGTTACAGAACACCTCAGAGGCTGCGCTTCCTTGTGCATAATGAGAATAAGAAGCAGGGCTTTAATGTAACAATGTGAGACCAGCCCAGGACAGAGCTCAGGAGGAGGCAGCCCACAGACAGCCCCAGTTACCCAGGGGCAGTCGGTGGAACTGCTTTCCTCTGGCTCCACTGCAGGTACCACTACTACCCCCAAATCAAGGACCTTTAACAAAGAGAGTTCCTAGTCTTTTAAGGAACCTCCATACTGATTTCCATAGTGGTTACACTAATTTACAAGTTCACCAACAGTGTAAAAGTGTTCCTTTTTCTCTACACCCTCTCCAGAATTTATTATTGCTTGCATTCTTCCGTTTTTTGCTACTGGAGATTGAACCCAGGGGCACTTAACCCAGCCCCTTTTTAATTTTTTTATTTACAGACAGGGTCTCACAGAGTTGCTTAGGGCCTCACTAAGTTGCTGAGGCTGGCTTTGAACTCATGATCCTCCTGCCTCAGCCTCCGGAGCAGCTGGGATGACAGGCGTGTGCCACCATGCTCAGCTATACATTTTCCATATAATTTTTGGCCACTTTTATTTCCTCTTTGGAGAAGTGTCTGTTTCATTCATTTGCCCATTTATTAATTGGGTTATTTGGGAGTGTTTTGATGTATTGTTTTTTGAGTTCCTTGTGTGTTCTGGATAATTATTCTGTCTGATCAGTAGCTAGCACTCCTTAGCATTTATCCTAAAGAATTAAAGTCATCAAACCTTATGACCCATGCACACCCTGTTATGCTCGAATTTGGGACCCCCAAAAGACCACCAGAGACCCAAGATCGATGTAAGCAGCAAAGAGGTGTTTATTTTGAGCTAGCTTGGTCCTCTGCGTGCACACAGCAACTGGTGACGCTGAGAGGCCCCGAGCCCAGGGTTTCCAGCAGTTTTATACATTCTTTGGAGAAGGCAGGGACCCCCACATACATCATAGCATCTCTTAGCAAATCATCACACACCGCGGGAAAATCAAATAACAAAATAAATAACATGATTAGCACATTCACTGGCGGGAACAAATTGGGTAGGGGCGATTGGTTACTACAAGAGGGGGATTCATTTGAACTGATTGGTTTGAGCCAAGAGGGGTGTACGTGCTGAACTACATGGTTTCCCAACACCATAAACTACTGGGAGGGTCATCTGGCATCCCAGGTATTTCCCTGTCTCATGCTGATTGGTGGCTGCTAGGGGGTCGCTATGGTCCCCACCTAGCCTGACTGAGTCAGGGACACCTGGCGCAGCAGATCTCTACTGTTATTTGTAGATAAACAACTTAGCAGGGTGGGAATGTGCCTAGAAGTGCTCTGTGGGTTTTTTCAAGGACAAAGGTCACGCCCCTTCCTTGGACAGGCTTTGCTCTGAGGTAGAGGCTGGTTTTTCAACCCCAAGTTTATGGCATTATGGATTTCATCAGAGCTAAGCCACGGAACCAGTTTAGGTGTCCATCAACAGATCAATGGATAACGATGCTGTGGCCTACAGACAAAATGGCATTTTGCTTGGTCATAAAGAATGAATGACCACAGTTGCAGGAAAATGGATGAAACTTTAGAACACTATCTATGTTCAGTGAAATGAGCCAGACGTCCAGGGTCCTATGTCTCCTCTCCCATGTGGTAGCTCGAGAGGAAGCAGGAGAAGAAAGTTGGAGGGAGGAGCTCATGAAAGTCAAAGGCAGATCAGTGGAGTAGAGGGAAGGGACACGGGGGTGGGGGGGGGGGTGGGGACAGAGTGGGGATGCTGTGCCATGACATCGGCCGGATTATACTGCTCTGCTGTGTGCATGGACAAGTACGTGACTGTGAATCCTACCGTTGTCTACAACTATCATGCACTAATTAAACACAAAACACACACACACACAAAAGTGAGTTCCTGAACTACCAAGCTGAGCGTTTTTCTACAGGTGTCCTGAAGGCTCAGCTAACACAGGCCCCTTGCAATAATGTCCCCTGTGGCCCCGAGGTGGAGAATCAGGCTTTTTTTTTTTTCCTAACACGTGTTCATTTCCTGTCTGTATGATAGGCATGATTTCACCTTTTTTATTTGTTCCTTTTAGATATCCATGACAGTGGAGTGCATTTTTACCTGTCACACACACATGGAGTCTAATGTCCCCTTCTTGCGGTTGGACATGATGTGGAGTTTCCCTGGTCGTGTGTTCATATATGGACAGAGGAAAGTTCTGTCCCATTCATTCCACTGTCTTTCCTGTTCCAGTCCCCCTCCCTGCCCTTCATTCCCCTTTGTCTCATCCAGTGAACCCTCCCCTTATTGTGTGTTGGCATCTGCATATCAGGGAGAATGTTTGGCCTTTGGTTTTGGGGGATCGACTTATCTCACTTTTCTAGTTCCAACTATTTACTGGCAAATGCCAAAATTTCATTCTTCTTTATGGGTGAGTCATATCGTGTAATATTCCACTGTATATATGCACCACATTTTCTTTGTCCATTCATCTGTTGAAGGGCACCTAGGTTGGTTCCATAGCTTAATGTGAACCCAGCCAGCGCACATTGTTTTAATGAAGGTATTTTCAACATTCTTATTCTAATAATTCCATGAAACCAGGATTTAAGACTCATGCATCAAATAGATGATGCTCACTAGAGTTATTTTCCTGCACTTCCTCATTAACCGAGGGAATAGATGATTTTCCCCTGGAAGTTTTGAACTGGCCACTCGTTCATTGGTAAATACCTGTGACATACAATGTTATGGAGGCCGCCCGTTATGGGTGACGAGTCCTGCATCGCCACATGTTGAAGTATGACATTAGAGAAGCACACAAAGGCAAGCATATAAAGCAGGGTTTATTTAAAAAGGGGTCACATAGACCTCTCCAGGGAGAGAGAAGGGGGCCACAGCTGGGATCCTGGTATCTTAAGAAGGGAGGGTGTTCTGCCTTTTTCCGTGTCCTAGGCTCTCTTTGTCCTCCTGTCCTCTACCCCTGCTCTCTCCCCTTCCTGCTTACGTGACTAGGCTCAGGACACGCTCAGGTGGGGTGGCCAAAAGGTGAGAAGCAGACTGGGCTGCAGGAGACAAGCAGGAAGGGGGCATAATTAACAAGGCTCTGTAGGGACCATCCCTGGGCTGGGCTACCTTAGCAACAGGTTGGAGCCGGGGCAGGTTATCTTGATCAGGGTGGAGGAAGGCTCAGGAGGCATTAGCATTTCAATCTCTCCAAGGGCCCAGACCAAACTGGCCTCCTTGATCCGATCTCACTCCATCTACCTATCTATACTGACTGCCTCTTTTAACTTCTTGGCTTTGTGCTGGGGACACAGTGCTGACCAGGAGGCACTGGCTCTCACAGATAAGTGCAAAGTGTCAGGACAGACAGGAGGGTCTGACTTGGTGCGCTGGGGAGGGCATTCTGGAGGAGAGTCACAGGACCTGGAGCTTGAGTGATGGCAGACAAGAAAGAAGACACAGGAGGAGGGCCTGGGGCAGAGGGGGTGACATGTGGCAGGCTCCAGGATGAATTCCCTGAAGGAAAGACGCTTGGGCAAGGCTGGACCTCGACCTTCCCTCTATGTTTGGTCCTTTGATGACACAGGCTGGCCAGGTGTTGGATTTCAATGAGCATCACTGTAAAACACCTTCTAGATCACTGTGGCCTTCAGGGACCCCTAAGGATGGGAGGAATCCTAACAGAGAACAGGAGGGAGCTTTGGGGGAACAAATGGGAGCGCAATTCTCAACTGCATAGTTGAAGGTCCACCCAACTCAAGAGAAGGCTTAGCTTTTTTGCCGCTCTCTAAAGGATCTGACCAGAACAATTTTAGGGGAGGAAAACTTTTTGGGGGGCTCAGGGTTTCAGAGGTCCCAGTCCACAGTCAGCAGGCTCCATCCCTCAGGGCTCGAGGGGAGGCAGGACATCATGGAGGAAGAGTGTGGTGGAGGGAAGCAGCTCACATGGTGACAGGGAAGCAGCTCACATGGTGACCAGGAAGCAGAGAGAGACCCCACTCTCCAGAGACAAATAGACCCCAAAGCCACGCCCCCAATGCCCCCTCCTCCAGCCACACCCACCTGCCTCCAGCCACCACCCAGTTAATCCCATCAGGGATCCATTCACTGGTTGGGTTAAGGCTCTCACAACCCAGTCATGTCTCCTCTGGACCTTCCTGCACCGTCTCACATGTGAGCTTCTGGGGGACACCTCACATCCAAACCAGAACAATACCTGTGATCTTCAAGCCTCAATTCCCACATCTCTCAATGGAAGAGTTTCAGGAGCTGGGACCATTAAACATACGGAGGGTCCTGTTAAAGGACCTCATGGGTGCCCTGATGAAGGACAGGCACTCAAGGAACCATGAGGGTCAGTCACCACTCAGTTGAAATCTGTGAACTGGCCACACCCACACTATGGTCAAACCCAGGTGTATGGGATCTAGAGTTTTCTGTTTGGAAGCCCCAAACCCTCCTTAGTAATCCACAGGGATAGTACTTGCTTCTATTTCACAACAATGGGCCAGACACTGTAGGAAGCGTTTACTTAAATTCTCATTTAATCCTTAAAATCCTTCTATTGTTTGTATTTCATGAAACACTGCCCTCATTTTCTATAAAGGAAAAAGAAAAAGGTTCTTGAACTCAAATGAAATTGTATGTTCAACAAAGTGAAGCAGATTTGCTTCCTGCAGAACCTGTCAGGGTCTTTAACCTGGCGGTATGCATGATCACATCCAGGAGAGAGCAGTCTATGGGGCTTTTGGAATGTATTTGCCCATTAACTCTCTTTTTGGTTGGATGCGTATAAAAATCTCACTTAAACATACTTTGTGAAGTCCCCAAATAAGATCAATCAGCTCTATTTGATACCTGAGAAAACTGAGGCTCAGAGAAGTTAAGTAATTTGCCTGATGTCACACAGCTAGCTTGCAAGAGGCCACTCTGTGTGCCCAGGTATCAAATGGTACCCTGTTGTGGAGAGGTGCTAAGCCCCCAGCTGAGCGGCCCACCCACCAGGCTTCTCCTTGAAGGTTGGCTTCTTTCCCCAGAGCTCGGACCTCACCCACACTCCCCAGTTCTTCCAAGGAGCTCACACTGTGGTGCTCAGTGACAACGCCCACCTGGCTGTCCCCTTGGCACAGGCCACAGCAGCCCGCCGCTGAGCATCACTATTTAAGTCAATGACACATTTAGCCCAGACCTAATAATCCCTCCAAAAAACTCAGAGAATATAATATGAAAAAGAATCGCCCCCGCCCGCTCCCTGGGCATCATGGATGCAGGCGAGATTTCCGTGGACTCTAGCTGACCAGATGTTTGAAGGTCAAACTGCACCTGGGTATTTCTTTGAAATAACTAATGGAGGCTGATGATTTAGAGCCAGTCTTGCTGAAAGACTCACTGGGTCCCCCACGGCCAGGCCAGGCCTGCCTTGAACACTCTGGATCCTTCCATCCCCAGCTTTGTCCAATGGCGATGGATATTTGTTGAGGTTCAGAGATGAAGACGTGGGTCAAACTAAGTCCAGAGAACAAGAAGGAACAGCTTTCAGACCTGCGTGGGCCCAGGTGTTCACGGTAGCCCCAGCCAGACACAGGAAAGTCCCCGCAGAGACCTAAAAATGGGGTGTAGTTTTAAAACCCATGCAGGGGCAGTTGCGCCTGGGAGTCACAGTGACCATGCAGGCTTGAGGCTGGCCCCGCCTTGGGGCTGGCTTTCTGGAAACCCTGTTTGTGGGAGACGCAGAATGGACACATACAGAGCATGACTCAAATTGGGAGAAAAATTTTGGTTTTACCTATTTGGACATCCGATGCCACCAAGTGTGCCAATTGGTGGGTTTTGGGTGGCCTCGGGTGGCATAGGGGTGGCAAAACCTCTCCCTCCTTAGGACTAGTCTCCAGTGGTGCAAACACCTGAGACTGAACTCTGGGGCCGTATTTCCCTCCTGGACAGTTAACGTCTTTGTCTCCACGGTCAACTCCACGAGGATCTGTGCCCACCTCTGTCCCAACCGTATCCTCAGAACCCTGCACAATGCATCCTAAATAGTTGCAGAATAAACAAACGATTGATATTAGACACCAATAGCAAGGCCGATAAATAATTGGAATAAATACACTGGGTGAGCATTTTTGAAAAAGAATGAAAAAATTCTTCAGGATCTTGAGATGAGGTGATTATCCAGCTCAGACCACAGAAACTCTTAGTCTATTGGACGTGGACTGATGTGTTACTCAATTTTAGAATCACAAATAAAACCAATTAAAAAGAAAAATAGATTTTTAAATGGTAGGGCTGGGGCTCAGTGGTAGAGCACTCATCTGGCAAGTGTGAGGCCCTGGGTTGGATCCTCAGCACCACAATAAAATAAATAAATAAAATAAAAGTATTTAAAAAAGAATTCCATGATTAAAAATAAAAACAGCTTTCCCCTAATTGGCTGTGCTTTAAAAAAAAAAGGGTGGGGGAGGCTTGCACACAAACTGATTTTGATCTCATCATTTAAAAATGTACTTTTTTTTTTTCAGGGAGGTACCAGGATTGAACTCAGGGGCCCCCCACCACTGACCCCCAGCCCCAGCCCTATTTTGCATTTTATTTAGAGGCAGGGTCTCACTGAGTTGCTTAGCCTCACTTTTGCTGAGGGTCCTTTAAACTCAGGATCCTCCTGCCTCAGCCTCCTGAGCTGCTGGGATTACAGACAAGCATGAGCCACTGCACCCAGCGAAAAATGTACATTCCTGTTAGGATTCCAATCACACTTGACTGTTTTGATAGTGTGAGATTATGGAGACCACAGTAATGATATTAACAACGAAGCCACCCATACTAATGAAGATGCTCAGAGCTAAGATTTATGAGGGACTTTTGTGCCTGGCCCCATGCTAGGTTTTGTTCATGTCTTATATTGGACAATAATCTCAGTGATTCTGATCTGTAGGTTAAAATGAGGGACTGGGTCCAGTATGGTGGTCATGCCTGTAATCCCAGCAGATCAGGAGGCTGAGACAGGAGGATCACCAGACTCAGTCATTTAATGGGAACCTGTCTCAAAATAAAAAACAAAGGCTGGGGTGATCCCAAGGGCTCTGGACTCTAAGGCAGGAGGATGGCGAGTTCAAAGCCAGCCTCAGCAACTTAGCAAGGCCCTAAGCAACTTAGGGAGACCCTGTGGCTAAATAAAAAACAAAATAGGGCTGGGGATGTGGCTCAGTGGTCGAGTGCCCCTGAGTTCAATCCCTGGTACCAAAAAAAAAAAAAAAAAAAAAAAAGACCAGGGCCTGGGAGCTATCCATGAGGGCTCCATACATCTCTGCACACTCTGTAAGGGAAAGTCGGTTTCCTCCTGCATACACTCATTCATCAATTCTCTGAATGTGCTCTGTCCCGGCATGAGGTGCTGCGGACATTAACAAGCAAAGGCAGATCCAGTCCCTGTGTGGTTTGGACAGGGTTTCTCTCCTGGAGGGTCATGTGCTTGGTCCCCACAGCAAAGGTATTGACAGGTAGTGAGACAACTTTAAGAGGTGGGGCTGAGGGGGAGGAGATTGGGTGATAGGGACACGGCCCTCAGGAGGGGATTCCAATCTTTGTGCAAGGACTTGGGTCCTCTCAAGGCTGGATTGGTCTTGTTGGAGGGAGTCAGGTCTCTCAGGCCTGGGTTGGCTACTGCGAGAGTAGGTGGTTACAGGTAAGTTGGCCTCCCCTCCTCCTCACTGACATACAGGTGCCTTCCCTTATGTCTGCCTGCCCCGCCCACGTAGCATGACTGGACCCTGCCCAAGGGCTTTCCTAGAAGCTGAGCGGATGCAGACCTCTGGAACTGTGAGCTAAATAAATCTCTTTACAAACTCCCCAGATGTTAGTCAATAACCATATAAAGAAGAAAAACAGAGCTGATTTTAAGTGCTACAAGGGAATAGAACATTGTATCAGGACAAAGTAGTCCTGGGTCCCTTCATTACTCTAAGACCTGACAGAAGATTAGACATTAACCAAGGAAGGAGAAGCATTCGTGGAAAAGGGGAGAGCTGTTCAAAGGCCCTGTGGTCGGTAGAAGCATGCGGTATGAGGGAATAAAGAAATTATAAAAGTCTGGAGTGGTGAGAGCAAGAGGCCTGGTGTAGCCAGAAGGCAGGCTGAGCTCTAGAGGAGCGGCTTTCAGTCTTCAGTATATAGATCAGAATCACCTGGAGAGCCATGTTAAGGCACAGTCCACTGGAACCCCACATTCCCAGAGTGCCCAGTGTGATAGATTCCAGAAGGGACTCACGCTTTTGCATTTCAAAATATAATACTGACAGATGCGGATGCATTCCAAGACCACACAGAAAGAACCCCTGCCCCAGAGTACATAGTGGGCCACGGATGGATTTCCGATTCTATTCTAAGAAGAATGAAAAGTATTTGAAGGGTCAGACACTTGAGATTGACATGACCTGATAACTATTTGGAAAAAAAAAATCACTGTAGCTGCAGGATGGAGAGATTAGAGGGGAGGCCAGAGAGGATGGGGTGAACCCGTGGGAAGGGATTTTAGGTAAGTTTTTTCATTCCTGTGACCCAAAGACCCCACCAGAACAATTTAAAGGAGGAAAAGTTTACTTGGGCTCTCATTTTCAGAGGTTCAGTCCGTGGCCAGCTGAATCCATAGGTCTGGGCTGGAGGGGAGGCAGATCATCACGGAGGAAGGACCTGGCGCAGGAAAGCATCTCAGGCTATGGTAAGCAGAAAGAAGAGACAGCGAGCACTAGGAGCCGGGGACAGAAGGGAAACCCCACAGGCACCCCCCAGGGACACAGCTCCTCTAACCACACCCTCCACTCACGAGGTTACAGCTCTCTCGTAATCTAATCATCTCCCCTCTGGACATTCTTGCATGGTGACACATGTAATTTCAGGGGACACCTCATATTGAAATCGTGACAGATGGTAAGTAGCATGTTCAGAAAAGAGTCTGTGGTGGTTTAGCCTCTGTGATGGCTGGGGACATAAAGAAGAGAGAGAGAGTCAGGAGAGATTCACAGGGTGCCATCCCTAGGCCTTGGTGGTGAACAGGGGGTCAGGGGAGAGATGGGTTCCCTGGCTTCTCTTTGAGCAAGTAGACAGACGGGGTGCCGTTCACTGAGAGGGGCCCTGGATGAGGACCAGGTCTGGGGGAGGGAGGTCAGGGAGCTCAGTCCTGGGCCTGCTGAGCAGGAAGTCCCTTTGGGCATGCAGAGGATGTTCAGGAGACAGTCCTGTGTGGGTCCGGAGTTCAGCGCCAAGATCAAGGCAGCAGATACACGGTGAGTCATGTGAGGTGGAGTGTGAGGCCAGGAGGATGAGATCACCTGGTGGATAACAGAAGAGGAGGCGAGGGCCTGGGACGTCTTCCTTGTAAGGGCTAGGGGAGGAGAGGTGAGCCGCTCACCAACGACCAGCCACACCAGGAACAGAATCCCACAGGATGGGCCCAGGGAACACAGTGTCCAGCTCTCCAGGTCCGGCCCGAAGTCCCCTAGGTGAAGGCTAAGCAAACCTGCTGGATTCAGGAATGCGGAGGTGACCATGCGGAGAGGGAACCTGGGGAAGGGGGCAGGGAGACGACCTCTGACGTCTGGGGGTCCGTGTCCCCTCGCCAACCTTCACTGACTATTATTTTCACCCCGCCTCTCCTTCTTGTGGCAAATATATTCTTCCCGCCCATGTTCATTGCCAAACAAATCGGAGTGGGCTCTCTCCCTTCTCACCTCCCATTCACTTCCTACCACCTCAGCTTGCCAGCCGGCCCCGTTATTATTATTATTTTTTTTTAGAAATGTCATATCTATTTTTATTTGTTGTATCCACCCACAGAATAATTGCAAAATTGTATCTGCTCTTAACAAGGAAAGATTTCATCTCCTAGTTTTCGTTAAAGGAGATCTCAAAAACACAAGGCCTTAGGTCCTGTCCTTATTTCTCTTGTTGGCCCATTGTCTCTGGGGAATGGATAATCATGGCAACACCTGCCGACTAGGTAGGCCAGTTAAGAGTCTCACATGCCCTTCACTTGTCTGCGAGATGTGTTCAAATGTCTACACAGGCAAAGACCTTTGTTGAAAAATCTCTGACCCAAATCTCTCTCTGTTCAACAACAAAACTAGATCTTGGGATTCAGTCACTTCCATCAGAACACAGACCTTGTGTGGCTTTGCAACTTTCCATCTGTGTGACCTTGGACAAGATGTTCAACTTCTCTGAGACTCATTGAATATAAGTACCTTCCAATATGGTTGTAAAGGATTGCCTGTTCAGCACAGTGTCTGACTTGTGGTAAGCAACTAGTACATCATAATAATCACTGTAGTGATGAGCAACCTCAAAAGAAAAGGATTGGAACTGGGGCTGTGGCTCAGTAGAGCATTGCTTAGCATGCATAAGGGTCTGGATTTAAGCCCCAGGAAAACACACACACACACACACACACACACACAGAATGAAAAACAACTGTACAAAGAAAAGAATGTTTTCCAAAAGCTAACCTTAAATGTTGAGTATTTATTTGGGCTTTTCCAAACTAAACACTTTAAAGAACTCTTAAACCGATTACATTTTAAAATTTATTCACCGTGGATTGAGCCTCCTTCAACCAATAACATTGCACTCTTCCAAAAAGGAGCTTGTTGGACTCACTGCTTAAAATTAAATACTTGAGGCCAGGTGCAGTGGTGCACGCCTGTCATCCCAGCAGCTCAGGAGGCTGAGGCAGGAGGATCATAAGCTCGAGGCTAGCCTCAGAAACTTAACAAGATTCTGTCTCAAAATAAACACATAAAAAGGGATGGGAGGTATGACCCAGTGGTTAAGTACCACTAGGTTTAATCCCTAATGTCCCTCCACCCAAAAACTAACTTACTTCTGGGTGCAAACTAAACACCCCCCCCCAAGTTCTGGATTTTAAAAATACTACATCCTTCTTTACCCTGCCAACTGATTCTTTGAAGCTCATAGCCATTCTTACAACTCAAGTGAAACTTCCTTTCTCCCTCTACTACCTCTTTTCCCCTGAGCTGCTCTACAAAGTAACACAGACAGATGCCCAGCCAATCTCCCTTCTCCAAAACTAGGTTTCCTCACCACCCCTCCAAGCAGGGAAGCCCCATCTAATTGGCCTTCCAGAGCTTTCTACAAACCAATCCCTCCAAATGCTGAAGCCCAGCCAAACCTTTCTCCGTCTGAACCAAGAACAACAACTGTTTGGGGCACCGACAGAATGCTCTCCCTCGCTGACACATGGGGCTCTGGCACTAGCCAGGAGGAGCGGCAGGCCTGTTATTACCTCTGAGAGCACCAGGCACTGTGGGCCTGGAAACCCCAGATGATAGAAAGACAGCGCTTCCTTAGGATAGCCACAGACTCCTTATACTCCACCCACTATTTCCAAGGACAGTGTCATTTTCTCGGGTCACTCAGCCCTTGCACAAAGGCACAACCTGGATTATCTCAGCATTGCATTCCTGCAGTGTTTAGGGGTTGACTTTACTTTTTAAATATAAGAACTAATCACTTGGGGGCTGTGGGGTGGTGGCTCAGCGGTGGAGCGCTTGCCTAGCATGGGTGAGGCACTGGGTCCGATTCTGGGCAACGCATATCAATCAATCAGTCAATCAATCAATAAAGGTGTTGTGTCCATCTACAAGTTAAAAAAAAGGAAAAGAACTAGTCACTTTGTGCTAAGGGTCTGTATCCCCTTTGAAGTCCTAGAGTGTAGCAAAACCACAAAGATCTACTTTCCATTCCGTACTGTTTGCTGTGTTTTTAAACCATGGATATTCTTGGCTGAAAAAAAAGTGAGTAAATGATTTGGGATCATTTATTAGATGCCAGCCTCTGTGCTAAAAGGTCTTATCTCCTATTACTTTTATAATCCTTACCAGAACGTTTGGATGTGAGAATCATTATTGGGATTTTACTGATGAGAACGTGGTTAAGTAACTTGCTCAAAATGTTGACAGTTTTTGAAGCTGGGCATGGTATATATCCCTGTATACCCATTATACTACTCTCCTTTCTCTAATTTTTTCATAATGCAAAGTTGCCATTGCTATTGCTCGGATAGTAACTATCCTGAAGCCACTGAGCTAATGAGAAGTATCTCTGATTTCAAGCCCAAATCCAACCCTGGCATGCCTGTAATCCTAGCAACTTGGGAGGCTGAGGCAGGAGGATCATGAGTTTGAAGACAGCCTCAGCAACTTTAATGAGGCCCTTTCTCAATTTTTTTAAAAAAGGGGCTGGGGGTGTACCTCAGTGTAAAGTATCCCTGGGTTCAATCCTCAGTACCAAAAAAAAAAAAAAGAAAAGAAAAGAAATCCATTAGCCTATAAAACCCAAGCTCTTAACCATGAACATGTTTTCGAATATTACCCCAGTGACTACTGTCTACCTAGTCTTAAAGTAACATCTTAGAAAACCCAGACCCAGACCAAAATGCATCAGTCCATCTGAGGTACTTAGCAGCTTGCCACTAGATCAAAATCTCGGCGTATATTACATCACAGAGAGAATTCCTAAATTAAAATGGCTAAGTAAAAAAATAAAGGTAGGGGCTGGGGCTGGGGCTCAGTGGCAGAGCCCTTTCGGGCATGCGTGGGGCCCTGGGTTCCATCCTCAGCACCACATGAAAATAAACAAATAAAAATAAAGGCATTGAAACAAAGGCTAAGTAGTTTTTCAGACCAATCAAAGCTGCATGCTCATGACAGGCTGGCTTTATGTATCTATATACTTTTGCAAACACTTTACAGGATGAACAGCACTTTCGTAACAGGTCTTGCGGGGCCAGGGCCAGCACACATAGCCTCTGGCTGCCATCTCAGCATAAATTGAGCACCATATTTTCTGGTCCCTGGCAATTTATCCCTAAAGATAGGAATAAACCCATCTCAAATAATGCCACAGGGACTTTCCAGACTGTGTCTACCTGAGGATTTTATTAACACCTACAAGCCATACACAGCTTCCATTTCTATAGCCAATCACTATGGATCTTATAGCTTCATTCTCTTGATCCTTAAAGTCACATATAAAAATGTAGTTGCTTTCTAAGTGAAAACAATGAATTTATTTTCTCCTAGCAGAGTCTTGTATAAGGCTCTGTGACACCTGCTGCCCTCCTCTGACACTGGAGAGCCAGGCCTAGGAGCCACCCAGACACCAATTCTGCACTGACAGTAATTCACCAACTCCCAGCCCCAAAGAGGAGAGATTTCGTGATGAGAGATTTCGTGATGAGAGATTTCATTCCCGTAACTCGCCGTCTCATCTGATCCTGGAGGAAACATGAGATTCCTCCCTCTTGCCAAAGTTGGGTTTAAGCGGACCTCAGACTTGCCCGAGGGATCCTTTCTGGAGAAGCATGGGATCCCAGGAAGCATGGGCCATCTGCCAGGGTGGAAATCGGTGCTGAGTTTGCAAAAAGAAGAGAGAGAAATTTCTCTGTAAAACTTAAGCACGTAAACTGGAAAGAAGAAGAGGGGGAGAAGGAGGAGGAGGAGGCTGCTGTTGGGTTGTATTCTTTTTGGGGGGTGGTATCAGGGATTGAACTCAGGGGCACTTGCCTGCTAAACCCCATCCCCAGCCCTATTTTGCATTTTCTTTAGAGACAGGGGCTCACTGAGTTGCTCAGGTCCTCACTAAGTTGCTGAGGCTGGCTTTGAACTTGCGATCCTCCTGCCTCAGCCTCCTGAGCTGCTGGGATGACAGGTGTGCACCACACCCGGCTGGGTTATATTCTTATCACCAAAATAAAATGGCTTATTCATCGAATCCTTCTCAGTTGAGATGCCTCTGATGCTCTGGTTTCTGAATATGAGAAAAACATTTCACTGCGTTGAAAGATGCTCATAAAGAAGCTATGCAGCTGCTATTTTGAGGCCAAATCTGTTATTCCATAAACATGCACATCAGATGAAAGTCATCACATGTTGCAAAAAAATATTTAAAAATCTACCCATTTCTTGCTAAAGTAAAATTGATGTATATGAGCAAACTGATAACCTTGGCACTAAGGAGGTAAGATGGGAACCCTAGTGAAGGGGATCCCCCTCCCTGCCTACCCAGCCCCCATCCCGGTGAAGTTCAGCAAACACAACATCGTACTTGTCAGGCTGGTGGTTTAACCCAGGGGTCTTTATACTGAGAAGGCCCTACATCCCTTTTCTTCCACTATCTTTTGACGTCATCACTAACAATTTGAAAAACATTGACAGATTACCTCATTCTAATGTAGAGGATAAACAAAAGAAATTTAATTTATAATAAAGCAAATGCATTTTAAAACATAAATCTCAGGCGTAATCACACTGGAAGACACACTGAGGTAGCCTCCAACCCCAAATCATTGAGGATTTCAGGAAAATTACAATCCTCATGAAGACTGTCCATTTCTTCACGTTCCATTTGACACTGTAAAATAAAAAGTTAAGTACATTCATAAATTTCGGTGAGTGTAATAGCTACACACTGAAACTGATAATCAGACTCAAGTTTCCTGAGTAGTACTCTCATTTGTGATGATTTTTCTGAAACAGTGAACAGGACTTGGCAAAACTATGAGAACCAGCAATGATAAACTACCTTCTGAGGTTGTATGACATTATTGGAGTATATCTGTAGCTAGACCTACTACATAATATATATGTGTATATATATATTTTACATATATATTTATAATATAAAAAAAAGCCTAACACCAAAAAAAAAGAAAGGAAAAAAATCCAAATAACCCAATCAATAAATGGGCGAAGGAACTGAACAGGCACTTCACAGAAGATGACATAAAATGGTCAAAAAATATATTAAACAAATGTTCAACATCTCTAGCAATTAGAGAAATGCAAATTGAAACTCTACTGAAATTCCATCTCACTCCAATCAGAATGGCAATTATCAAGAATACAAGTAACAATAAATGTTGACAAGGATTGGGGGAAAAGGTACATTCTTCCATTGCTGGGAGGACTGCAAATTGGTGCAACCACTCTGGAAAGCAGTATGGAGATTCCTCAGAAAACTTGGAATGGAACCACCATTTGACCCAGTTATCCCACTCCTCAGTATGTACCCAAAGGACTTAAAACCAGCATACTATAGTGACACAGCCACATCAATGTTTCTAGCAGCTCAGTTCACAATAGCTAAGCTATGGAACCAACCTAGGTGCCCTTCAACAGATGAATGGATAAAGGAGATGTGTCTATATACACAATGGGATATTACTCAGCCATAAAGAAGAATGAAATTATGGCATTTGCCAGAAAATGGATGGAACAGGAGACTATCATGCTAAGTGAAATTAAGCCAACCCCCCCAAAAAAAAACAAGGGTTGAATGTTCTCTCTGATATGTGAATGCTAACCCATAACAAGGGAGGGTAGGGATGGGAAGTATAGTCCTACTTTTTTTTTTTTAGTTAGTGCATGCAAGGCAAGCACTCTACCAACAGAGCTATATCCCCAGCTCTTTCTCCTACTTTTGAATCCCCACTATTTCTAGTGTTCACATCAACAATTTAGTTGCTCCTGAACATCCTCTCAAGTCAACTGTAAGCTCTTTTTTACAGTATTTCTATTAACACAGCTCTGAAGAGGCCTTTGTGAACCAATGGTGATAAAAGCCATTTGGGGAGATGGATTTCATTCATTTTGGGACTTTAGAAAATGCAAATGTGGAGCAAGCCAGACTGCAACTCAAACTTCCAAGTCACCTGACTGTTACTCCCCCAACACAAATCCCCACTGATCCCCATTCCTAGTGCCCTGGTGACTTGGGTGAAACCCATTTGACTGTATTTTTATGACTTTCAGAAAACTATCCATTGACTTTCTCTAAAGCATTATTTCTCATACCATAGTGTGTATGTACCTGAGTCAGAATTACTGGAGATACTTGTTAAAAAGCAAAATAAAACAACTCCTGCCCCCCGCAAAAGGCTAACACTGGGTGCTGAGTTTTGAATTCACACTTGAAGAAACATGCTCTGTATAATAAACCTCCAATCGATTCAAAAAGTTCCTTTATCAGTGGGGCAAGGTGGTGCACACCTGTCATCCCAGCAGCTGGGGAGGCTGAGGCAGGAGGATCTCTAGTTCAAAGCCAGCCTCAGCAACTCAGTGAGGCCCTAAGCAACTCAGCAAGATCCTGTCTCTAAATAAAATATAAAATAGGGCTGGGGATGGGGCTCATTGGTGATGAGTTCAACCCTGGGTACCCCCCTCAAAAAAACATTCCTTCATCATGAAACATCCTTCTGTTTCCTGAATGTGACAAAATCTTTTACAGTAAATGAGGAATGCAGTCAAAATCATAAGGCAGACTCCAAATCCTACTTCAAAATCCTGTACACCACAAAGTGCCTAAAAGCCAGGCAGACAGCGAAAAGTGGAATTATTTTGGTAGTTAACATGCAGTGATGCTGCTCAGTTTTATCATGGTTTCAAAATTTTGGTATTTGCTTGTTGGTCCATAGTATTTTGCCTATGTTATGCATCACTTTATTAGACAAAATTTAAGTTTTATTCCCTGATATACTCAAATATACATGGTAATATATCTAATAAATGTATATTTTGTATTTATATATATTTAATAAATATATATCATAATAAGATTTATTGAAGTATATCTATTTATTTAAATTAAATAAGTTAAAATTTTATCTAAGTTTATAAAATAAAATTTATTTAATTAAATATATTTTAATATATTTGTTATTTAAATATATTTACATTTCATATGTATATATGTTACATATGCACACATATGTAGATACATATATCTATATCCATATTTATATAGCTACCTATATCTACATCTATATGTATATAGCTGACAAAAGTAAATTCATTCCACAAGTCCATCAGGAGATAGTATCATGCAGGGAAAAATTAAGAACTGGAAATTCTCTGAGTTGCATTTATTTTTTTTTTAATCTGGACTTGAAGTGCAGGGGAGCAATGACTATTTTTCCTGTGTACACCCATCTCTCCCTTCCTTCCTTGAATGTGGCACATATTGGGCAATCTAGAGTGTATTGCATGAATAAAGCCTTCCTAGGTAAAGATGTGGACTGGAACACTCAACATTGATGACACACGATCATCCATTCCTTTGATGAACACTTATGCATTTTCCAGTATGGGGATTAGCTCTGTGAGGCCACAACCGCTGTTCAGGAGAAGGTAAACCTCCTCATCATCTCAACAGCCACGTGATCAGGGGTGTGATCTGTCATGTGGTGTGCTGTGGGCTTTCCAGATGCATCTCATTCACTGCTCCTTATAGCAATCTCTGGAAGTCAGATGCACCGTTTCCCACTCTGCAGAAAAGAAAACTAGGCCCGGAAGGAATACCTTTGCCTTTTTCGGCTGAAGAGGTGGAATTCCAGGCCCAATCTGTCTGCCCCGGATGCCTATGCGCTCACCCACGCGGTTCTTTTGATCCTACTGAGGATAAAAGGAGATGTGGGCACAGTGGAAGACAATGGGGGCTGGAGGTCCCCAGGACACGGGAAGAAATATCAAGGAACCAGGGTAACAGGGGTGGGTTCAGAGCAGGCTGGAAGATGGCGGTGCAGGTGTGGAATTCCCCACTTCTCTTGGAAGGCGAGTGGGATGTCAGGGAAGAGGAGGGATTGGGGGACAAAGGCAGATGGGGAAAGCAACCCTTGGGGAGAAAACAGAGCATATGACTCAGAGCTGGCGGAGATTGTGCCAGAAGCAGGTGCTAGGGAAGGCCACAAGGCACCTGCGTCAAGTCCCCATGAATGTCCCACAGATGACTCTCGTGTGCCTCACGCAAGCCTGTCTCCTTTGTTCTCCAGCTCGGCCGACCAAACCCTGTGACTCATGTCCTGGCCCCTCACATCTGTTCTCAGCCAGTTGTCTGCAGACACCCAGAAGGAGGGCAGATGAAAGATGAGATCACCTCTCGGGTCTCACTGCAAGCTGAGCCAACTGTGGTAGTGGAGAGGGAAAGCTCTGGAACTCAGGCTCCACTTGGAGAGTCACCAAGAAGTGGATTAGAGCCCACAGGAGCGTCTGGGACCTGCCCCCAGCACCACCAGCAGGAGCCAGATTGGAGAGTCTTCCCAGCAGGGCACCACCTCCAGGTGGGCCAGGGGGCACCACCTGTGTCATCCTCAGCCCTCCTTGAAGTCTAGAGAGCCTGGGTCCCCATACCATCTCTCCTCCCCAGGAAGACATGCCCCTTAGCCTCAGGCCTATTTGAGGACCCAGGACAGGGTTGGGATCACCTGGGAGTGTGAGCCTCCATCTACCACGCTCTATGCAACAAGCTTTGTCCTTGGCTCATCCCGTGGGGGCCCTGAGTCACTAGTAAAAACCACCAAATCAGCTTTAATACAACATGGAACATGCAATGCCCAGGGCAAAGCTGCCTCTCTGGGGCCCAGTACTGGACCACGGAAGGAAACCATCTTGAGCAATGATCACCCCAGCCCTGAGAGGCAGACACCACGATCCTCCCCATTGAAGGCTGGGAGAATGGAGGCAGAGCAAGGAGAAGTACAACCCCTTCTTCCACAATTCCCCACCAGCACTCCCGAGTCACACCTTCTGTTTCTTCCCCCTAAGTGTGTCCCCCGTCTTCTCCCCATCTTCTCATGTTGTTCCAACAAGGCTGACCATCAGGGGACCATAGCAGCACATTGTTGCATTTTTAAATTTATTTTCCAGTTGCTTCTGCTCGTTTCTCACTGCATGAAGCCCTGAGTGAATGACAGCGACCATCAGAAGCAGGTGAAGCCCAGGGCGTGGGAACACAGACATTCTCTGACTTAGGACATTTCAAGGTACAATTCTGCCAACTTTACGATGGAGTGAGAGCAATCTGCTTTCCTGTAGAAACCACAGTTCTACGTGCACACGTGCAGTTTCACCTTGTCCTCAGCAAGTAATCTACGGCAGTGAGACACCTCAGAACTGTCAGTGGATGAACGAGGATGGTTGGGAGGCGTAGGTGCATCAACACATTTCGACTCACCACATTTTCAATCAATGATGGGTTTATCAGGGGATGTGACCCCAGCGAAGGTCATGAAGCATCTCTACACAAAGTGCCTAGCTCTCCAACATCCACCTCTGTTGGCCACAGGTGTTCTAAACGTCACCCCCCACACCCGGGGATACAGATTTCCCCTCCCACAGAACCGTGAGATTCAGCCAAAGGAAAACTCGGATGCAGTTCAACGTAAGTGGTAACTAGGAAATCCACAGGAGGGCCTGTTTGACTCTGAAGTGCTCCTAACCCACACCAGGATCCCACCCATCTTGATCAGTGGTGAGAGTCTGTGTGAAGGGACAATATCACAGCTCTACCCAAGTCTTCATGATGGCTCATTTAGCTTATTTGTACACAATAGATCCTCGTAATCTGAAACCACCATCTGAACCATGTATCTGTTCCCCCTCCGGATTGTTGTTTTGTTCTTTCATCCATTCCTTCCCCCAGCACTTATTGAGCATATTTCTAACATTTAGGTCTTGCCTGAAGATTCACTCCCACAGTCTCCCTCCATGATCTATGCCCTGCCCCCCCAGATCAGGTGGGAAGTTCCCTTAATAGCAGCACCCTCTGTCTCTCCCCTCCACTAGTTACCATTAAACATGGTGGCTGATTATCTGTACGAGTTCTGTGGTCACCTCCCCTGCCATGTATAATAAAATACAATAAGGGGCCGGGCATGGTGGTGCACCCTGTCATCCCAGACGCTCAGGAGGCTGAGGCAGGAGGATCGCAAGTTCAAAGCCAGCCTCAGCAACTAGCAAGGCCCTAAGCAATTCAGGGAGACCCAGTCTTTAAAAAAAATACACAAAAGAGCTGGGGATGTGGCTCAGTGGTTGAGCACCCCTGGGTTCAATCCCTGGTACCAAACAAACAAAATCCTGAAACATCAAGAATGCAACATGCTTATCTTACCCGCTCAGCTTCTGACACACACAAGATGCCCAATGAATACTTCCCTGTTTCCTGGATGACCCTGGACCTGGCACAGATATAAAAAGACGAACAGACTACAGAAAACGTCTTCAATCTAGTCAGTCAACTTTTCCAACAACAAAAAAAAAAAACGTTTTAAAGGTTATTGAAATTCTTGAGCTGGAAGGATATATCCCTGCAGGGTGTGCTCAGGAGGACTGTAAAGCAAAAGTAGCTGACAGACAGGAAATGGATCCCCAACAGCTTCTATAAACGGACCATGAAATAATCAGGTTCCCTGGTCTTTTATTTGTTTCTGGATGAAGTCCCAGGCAGGGAAGATAACCTTCGCCTCAGAACAATGTGGCACATCATATGCAAATGTAATGAGATGATGAATTATTCCGGTGTCATTATGCCCATGATTTATGGCGAGACATTATCGGCTAAAAGCCCGGGCTGAAAGAATATTGATTTCACTTTTACTGAGACAGCCATTGAAAACTTTTTAAAAACAGCCAATGATTGTTTAAAAGACCAACTTCAAACAGGCCAGATTCAAACCATTTGGGGTGCAGGGGCTGGACAGGAGAGAGCAACGTTGGTGAGGCCGTGCCTTTAGAAGCCGCTTGGACAAACTTAGGTCCTCTTGCCCTGGACTGGCTAACCAAGTTCTGCTTGAGGACCCTTCTGCATTCAGAGTTGAATTTTATTTTGTCCAGGCAAATGAATTTCAAAATTTTATTCTTCTCATTCAATTCATTTTGAAATCCAAGCAACAGGTGGATGTCTTTGGGTTGTGGAAGGGGTGGTGGTCACGAATTATCTTTCCTTTATGTAAAATCACATCATGTTCTGCAAAACACGCATTGATGCTGATAAACACACCGGAGATCATCCATGGTGGAATGTTTAAAAGTGGGGGAAAATGACAATATGGAATAGGGTGGTGTGGATTTGGACCTGTGCTGGAGAATCTGAAGAAATATGCTCTCGGTAGCATCTTGCACTCTATGGCTTGGTTTTCTACCGCGTAAAAGGAAGAACGGAAACTAATATCCATTGAGTAACTTCAACATAGCAGGTAGTCTAAAACATGTTAATTTAACCCACCTAACAAATTTTGAAGATAGTTATTATTTTCTTCATTTGTAGATGAGGAAACTGAGGCTGGTGCGAAAGGCAGTCCCTGATTTCTATAATAGTTGATAGTGTCTGAATTTGAAGCCAGGACTTTTGGCTACGTGTCTAGAGGTGGAATTGCTAGATCGTGTACTAGCACCACGTTTCAACTTTTGAAAAACTTCCAGACTATTTTTTTCCAAAGGGGCTTCAAGGTTTTGAATCCTCACTGGTACTTGATTGTTTTATTGTGTATTCTAGTCGTCTTCATGGGTGTTAAGTGAGATCTCATCATAATTTTGCTACAGGGCTGATGCCTTGCTGGTGCTCATTGGCTATTTGTAGACCTTCTTGGGGAAACTTCTGTGTACATGCTTTGCCCATTGTTTAATTAGATTGTCATTTTATTGTTGAGTTGGAAGGGTTCTATGGATAATCCAGGTACACAAAGCACTTATCAGATGTAGGATTCAAAAAAAAATTTTTTTTTTTTGCAGTCGTAGGGTTGGAACCTGGGGATGCCCTGTCACTGTGCCCCATCCTCAGGCCTCTGCCCTCTTTTTTGAGACAGGGTCTCACTAAGTTGCCCAGCTGGTCTCAAACTTGTTATCTACCTGCCTCAGTCTCCTGAGTTGCCAGGACCACAGTCACACATCACCGGATTTCTCCCATTATCTGGGTTGTCTTTTCACTTTCCTGATAATATCCTTTAAGCACGAGAGTTTTGAATTTTGATGAAGTCCACGTTATCTGTTTTTTCTTTTCTTGCTTGTGCTCTTGAGGTCATGTCAAAGAATCCATTGCCTAGACAAAGTCAGGAAGATTTACTTCCATATTTCATTCTAAGAGTTTTATAGTTTTAGCCCTTGCATTTAGATCTGTGACCCCTTCTGAGTTAGTTTTTGTGTGGGAGTCATAGGGAAGGGGCAAATCTTAATTCTTTCACATTGTGGATATTTAGCTCCCAAGAAATGTCAGTCAAAAATGTTATGACTATGTATTGTCAAAATTCTCCCTACCACATATTTCTTTTGATGTCCTTGTAGAAATCAAATGACTGGGCTGGGGAAATAGCTCAGTTGGTAGAGCGCTTGCCTTGCATGTACAAGGTCCTGGGTTCAATCCCCAGCACTACAAAAAAAGAAAAAGTAAATAAATAAGCCCTGTCCATCTTAAAAAAAAAAGAAAGAAAGAAAAGAAATCAAATGACTGTGAATGTGAGGGCTTATGTCTAGATTCTCATTTCTATTCCATTGATGCATGCGTTTATCCTGATGGCAATACCACACTGTCTTGGTTACTGATTTTGTAGTAAGTTTTTAGATAAATCCTCCAGCATTTTTCTTCCTTTTCAAGCCTGTTTTGGCTTAGCTTATTCTAGGTCCTCTGAATTTCCACATGAAAATTGGAATCATCTTGGGCTGGGATTGTGGCTCAGCTGTAGAGCGTTCGCCTAGCATGGGCGGGACCCAGGTTCGATCCTCAGCACCACATAAAAATGAAGGCATTGTGTTGTGTCCATCTACACCTAAAATATAAATAAAAATATTTTTAAAAATTCAGGATCATCTTGTCGGTGTTTGCAAGAAAACCAATGTGAGTTTTGAAAAGTATTGTACTGAACCTGTCCATCAATTTGGGGAGTAGTGTACATCTTAACAAAATTTTAAGTCATCCCATCCATAAACATGGGATGACTTCCCATGGATTCAGGTCATCTTTGATTTCTTTCAACGATGTTTCATATTTTTCATAGTGAGAGTCTTTTACCTCTTCCATTACCCCACAACAGCTAGGTTACATTAATTGCTGACCTATTGTTCTAGTGTTTCTGGCAATGTCCTAGAACACAAACTGCTCCACCGTCTGATACACATTAAATTCAGGCCCCTTTGGAGTCCAGTCTTTGAGGTTTTGTTCTGACCCAAGTAAGGCTCTTTTAGATGCTTCCTTTCCTGGTCTTCTCTGCTGGTCATGTGGCTTCCAATCTTCCTACTCCAAAGCTTCCATGCCTTCAAACATCCTTACATCTGAACTTTTTCATACTCTTCCAAATAAAGTCAGGTCCCTTGGGAGAGCTCTAGTAGTCTCTGTTCTTGTGGCCTATCATCCTGGGCCAAAGGCCTGCACTATTGCTCCCGAATTGGAGTTGGGGACAGTGGCTCTGTGTCTTGGAGTGACATGCCTGCTTAATGAGCAGGGCACTGGTAGCGGACAGCAGCCTCTGGTCTCCTTGACTTTCCTCTTGTGGAATGATACCTCTGCCTGTGAATGACCTGGGGCAAGTGTGATCTGGGCCGTGGTATCCTTGGTCTGCTGTAACCGGAGTAGACTCTCTGCCCGACGAGGGGAGAAAGTTATGTTGGGGAGCTTCTAACCTCTAGGTCACACTTTGCCTAAAACAAGCTTCAACAACTTAGAAATCAGAAGATCAAAAATGATGGAATCCTGTGTCTCCTGGAGAGATGCTCTTGCCCTTGACTGGGAGCCTGGAGGAGAGGGCACCCTGTCTTTTATTTTCCACACCTGTTTGAGGCAGAGACTCTTTTACATTGAGGTGAGGATAAATGGATAAAGGAAATATGGTCTATATACACAATGGAGTATTTCTCAGCCATAAAGAAGAATGGAATTGTGGCATTTGCCAGTAAATGGATGGAACTGGAGACTATCATGTTAAGTGAAATAAGCCAATCCCCAAAATCCAAAGTCTGAATGTTCTCTCTGATATGTGGATGATGATTCACAATAGACGGGGGGAGGGGGAGAGGTGGGGAGGTTCACCAGATTGGACAGGGGGCCATGGGGTGCAGGGAGGTGAAATAGGAATGGGAAAGACAGCAGAATGAATTAGACATAACTTTCCTATGTTCATATATGAATACACAACAGTGAAACTCCACATCACATACACCACAAGAATGGGAAGCTATACTCCATGTATGTAGGAGGTGTCAAAATATACTCTTCTGCACGTATAACTAAAAAGAACAAATAAAAAATGCATTAGTTATATTCAAGAAAGAAAGAAAGAAAGAAGCTTTAAAATGTGCTGTAAGTATGAAATATAAATTTTCTGGGGATTTCATGCAATTTGTAATGACCTTTACTTTTATTCCAACCAAATGGAATATGCATCAATGAATGGTATGAAAGATAGTTTAAAAGTAACTTGAGTAAACTTTTATGAAAATTGAATAGATACTTATTTGGATTCATGCATATTTAAAAAACACTAGTTTTCTGTGGACAATCATCCCATGAAATTTTTGCCCTAAATAAATTGCTCAAAGCAAATAAGATCCCACTCAGAAATATTAAGTCAACAGCAGTGCAGGTGGTAGGTAGAAATAGCAAATTCTGTGAAGCTGGAAATGAAACTTTGTGAGAGGTGACATGAAATTGGCTGTGGCATGTAGCACTTCACCAAAGTAACTGACCTAAGCATTTGGCAAGCCTTGGGAAACACTGGCCTGAAGGAATTTATGTTCTAAGTCTGGGGCAACAGGACTGGCACGGGGCCTGTCGATGGGTTGGAGAAAACAATTCTGCCAGATAGTGCAGTCCTGTGGGCCGCCCTGTCCGCATAGGTGGCAGGCATGTATGCAGATATGCATCACCCAGTGTTTACACAGGGTCTTATCTGACGATCTCATTACCCTGCCCAGGCTTTAATTAAACCCCACAATAGCCCCTGTTGAAACGGCTATTATTTTAGATGGGTAAATTGAGACTGTCTTAATCAAAGCGCCCCACATGCATGAGGCAATAATCTGCCTAAGGACAGACAGGAAACGGTTATCTGAGCTGCAGACAGGAGCTGAGCTCTCACCATCTCACCACACAGCCTGAGGGAGGAGAAAATTACCTCCTTTTAATCGTTTCTTAGTGTGAAGTTGTCTCTTCTCCGGATTTTTCTCATGTTAAAGGAGGAAAATGGTTAGGTCGCCCTTTGGTGTCATGGATAAATAAGCTCCTTGTTCCTCCCCGTGGAGAGTATCCCCAACAAAGACACTTTTCAGAAGTGTTCTGGAATGATCTACCTGTGGCATTGAGGCCAACACCAAGAACCTCCGCTGTTAGGGAGCGGTTTAATCTTTTATCTTTAAAAGCTTTGTCAATGTAAACAGGCTTGGAGCGGTGTGTTTTCCCTGCCGGGGGAAGGAGCCGTGGCCAAACATATCTTTGGCTCATTTGGACTTCCTGAAACCACGGGTTCAAATCCTGCCAGGTCAGCTAAGGCCTTTATTCTCCCAAATTAGATAAATGGAGCAGAAGACAGTTTTGCCCTGGCAGACTGCTTGGCTAAGACTTTGGAAACCAAAGCATCTAATTTAAAAGTCTTGGGATGTTGTTTCTTTGAGAAACGTTGCTGAGTTTACCTTGGAGCCCGAGATCAAAGTTAAATACTGTTAGTTAAGCACTTCTTTAAAAGGACTCATAATATTTTCTTTGGAAGATCCCTGCCATATATATTTTTTTTTTAAATAGCAGCTGTACATGAATGTGGTCTAGATTATCAGATTAGTTCTCCTGCATTGTTCACTTTGTGCTGACACACACACATTTGAATTATTCTTAACACAAATTGTTGACTTACTTATAGCTTTTGTTAGATGTTCATGGTGACCTAGAATCATTGACTCATGGAAGTCCATAGACAAGGTCATTAAGAGTCCATGGGGTGTCAGGAGGATTGTGAGCCTTCGCTTTTGTTGACTTTGGAGAAGCCATCAATGAATCTCTCTCTCTCTCTCTCTCTCTCTCTCTCTCTCTCCTCTCTCTTTTGATCCCAGGGATTGAACCCAAGGGCACTCAACCACTGAGCCATATCCCCAGCCCTTTTTATTTTTTTTTATTTTGAGACAGAGTCTTGCTAAATTGCTTAAAGCCCTTCTAAGTTGCTGAGGCTGGCCTTGAACTTGCTATCCTCCTGTCTCAGCCTCCTGAGCTGCTGGGATTATAGGTCTGTGCCACCATGCCCAGCTGAATCTCTATCTTAAATTAAGTCTCAAAACCATGGTCCATCTCATAAAGCGACTTTGAACTGATGACCCAAAACTATTTTGTGAACCATGTTAAGTTATGAAGCTATAAGATGTCATTTATTTATGTAATAATTCTTACTACATTCATTACTTGCATGTAAAGCCCACGGTCAAAGTAGGTCTGAGAAAAATATGTATAGTCTCCTAAATGTTTCAAAGCCCTTCCTACTGTGTTTTATTCAGCATATTACCTTGTTGTAAATAACAGAAATTGCATCTTAAATTGTCTTACAAAGGAAAAGGGAATTGGCTACTTTGTGGCAGGGCCACATTCAGTGAAGAGACCATTGGGATCATTAAATTATTGCTCATTTTGATATGAGTATTAATAACATTGTAACCACTTTAAAAAATTCTGTCTCTGTTGGAGATAAAATCTACAGTATTTGTGAAGAAAATTTTAAAATGTCAGATTTGCTTTACAATATTCCAGCAAGAAAAAAAAAATCAGGAAAGAAACTTTGGGACAAAGAAAGACATCTTGGTGACATGTAAGTAAGTATAACCTGCATGTTAGTTAGACGCAAGGTAGTGTAGAAGTTCATCTTATTTCTGTATGTGTATTTTCAAATATTCATAATTATCAGTTGATATAGGAAAATATTCCCCAAAGCCATTGCCAGTCATGCACCCCACTATTCCATCCTAAGCTCTCCGTCACTTGGTTCTGTCCTCTCTGAGGTCAGCTCTCTCCTTTGATGTGAGATACACAGGAATGACATTTGTCCTTAAATATCCTTGAGAAAAGGCAGTGAACTTTTCCCATGGGCTCCATCAAAATTCTCCAAAGGATATAATTGCACTGACTTGGCCCACATCATCATCTCTGTAGTCACTGTGGTCAAGGGACAAATGTCTTGTGCTATGGTGGCCTGAAGAATGTGAGGCAGTGTAGCACAATGTCGCCATTGAGCTGGACAACCTAGGTTCAAATCCTGCCACTGATACTTGCCATCACTCTGTCCTGGGCAAGTTCCTTGACTTCTCTGGAACTCAACGTTCTCAACTGAACTTTTCTCAATAATAATAATAATAATAATAATAATAATAATAGTGCTATTCAGAGGATCAACTGGGTTAGTACATACCAAGAGATCAGGACAGTGTCTGGAACATAGTAAGACCTCAATAAATATTAAATAAATAGCAATCTACCATTACCTGCCTATCTCTGCCATAGGAAAGGTCAAGTCCCCCATGAGAGCCACATGCCGGTCAGGTGGGAACTCTCCACACAGGACAGAAGCCAACTATGTGCACACGCTTCATTGTTTTAGTAGATCTTTTTTTTTTATGAGAGAGAATTCAAAGAGAAACTTCATTTTAATTCTACTGAAATGGCCTCGAGTTCCCAATTAGAAGTGTATAAACTAACATCACTTTCCTAGATGCTATCTAAAATTCTCTTCCCAGGACTCTTCATTTACATGAAGGGAGAGCACTCATTAACACTTATCTATTATTAAAGTCAGATTTCAAGTCAATTCTTGATTCAGGAAATTGAAACCCAAGTCTTAAAAAAAGCCCTTTAATTCAGATATTTCATCGGGTCTGATAGTGTTGCACCTTCTTCTGCTGGAAAAAAAAAATCCATCCTAAATCATAGGCAATTTGAGGGTGTTAACTGCCTTATATATCTTTCTTTACTTTAACACAGCTGGCAAAAATAAAAATATTTATTTATTCAAGAAATATTAACCAGCTCCATGCCTGGCCCTGGGGACACAATGGTAAATAAGACAGATATAGTTTATGGTTTCCTGGGGATATATGTAGTAGACAAAAGGACAATATTAAAAAAAAATATCAATTATCCAGTAAAATGACTGTTAGGTTAAAAGAATTCCAGAAAGATGTGAGAGCATCTATCTGAAGTCAGAGGTCCGGAAATACTTTCTTGCAGAGAAATGATTAAGTGGAAATTGGAAAGAATTGGTCTGCAGAGATGATTGCACAAGACTCACTCCAGGCAGAAGGAATTCCTGTGTTTATGAATTCACAAGCAAGAGCCATGGGGATTGGGAAGAGCTGACCATGTTTGCAATGTACAATTGGGAAGGAGACTGGCCAAGGTCCTCTGAACAAGCCAGTATTATACCGGGTCAGTCATGGCATAAGGAACCCCGTCCACACTCACCAGGCTGAGGAAACTTGGGTATAACTGAGATGTGCTGGCCAGGAGGATGCATCTCTCAGATCTGCCCCTCCTGGCACACAGCTGGTCATTGGTTGAAGCTTGTGAGCTACCAATCAGCACATTTGCACTGAAGCCATTCCTCCCATTGGCTCCTGGGCAAACACTGATACCCAGGCAGGCTCCTTCCTGGGAGAAAGGAGCTCTTCTGATGGGCGACTATGACTGGAAGATTCCCCCTCTTGGGACTTGCTGAAGAGCCCTGAGGTCTTGGACATTGTCTAGCCAGCCTTCCCCCATTCTTGCTCTTCTCACGGGGTCAGACATGCATTCAGCTCCATGGTTTATTCTGGTCCCTCCCGGTTTTCCTCCCTGGCATTTACCTCCAATAAATGCTTATGCAGATGATAAATTTGAAGATATGACTTTTGGAGTTCAAAGTATGCACTATTTGGCACATATTTTGTTGGAGGCCTAGTCACATGGGAACCTCTTTTCCCACTTCACCTCTCAGGATCTAAATCAAATAACCCTCTGCAAAGATTCAGAAGCAAAATGAGAGGAAGTGGAGTGAACATGCAATCTATGCCTGACGTCAGACCCAAGAAGGGTTTAACAAAGAGACATGGGGATGAAGAGAAATCTGCTCTGTCCAGTATGGTAGCCACTAACCACAATGGCTATTTTCATTTACATCGATTGCTATTAAATAAAAGTTTAAAAATCAGGTCCACAAGTACACTAGTTACATTTCAAGTACATAATAGCCACATGTAGCTACAGGCTACCATTTTGGAAAGTACACACCATAAATGTTTTTATCAGTGCAGAAAGATATTTCAGAAAAAAAATGTATTCAGATGCAAAGATATAGTGGGGAGAGGAGAGAAACGGAAGGGCCCAGAGGAATCCTGCTCTGTCAACTGAAGTGCCGCAGTCCGGCTGCAGCAAAATAACCGGGGGGTGACGAACGACTTGTGCAGATTGATACAGCAGGAGTAGGAGCCGTTTATTAAAGGACAGGAGCAGTATTTATACATTCCACACAGCTTATCTAATTAGCATAAACTAGATACATCAGTCAACCAATCAGGAATCTCCACACTTAATGGCTCGCTTTTGTTACTTCTCAAACCACTCCCTCTGGCATTTTGCCAGGCACCATCCAGACTTGTTTACGAACTCTAACATTCCCCTGGCAAAATGCCAGGTGCCATCTTGACTTGTTTACAGACTCTAACACTGAAGGGCTGGTTCTTAACCAAGGACAGTTTAAATAGATCAGGAAAACTTTCCCCACATATCCAATCTGCAGTGGGTTCTGTGTGTGGGATGGAATATAGAACTCAAATCTTAAATTCAAACGCTTAAAACATTCTTTGGTATTCCACGTAGTTGGCTCATAGGGCTCCATGAGTCTCACTCCATGGATTCAACCATCACAGTTTGAAAATAATTTTTAAAAAATCACATCCATACTGACCTTTTTTTCCCTCTTGTATTAGGGGATTGTTTGTGTTGTGCATTATAAGTCATCTAGAAGTTAGGGAGCGCTCAGCGCCACAGAGTGTGCTTAGCACATATGAGGCCCTGGTTTTGATCCCTACCCCAAAGGGGGGAAAAAGTAATCTAGAGATGATTTGATTTAAAGAATACAGAAGGATATGCATATGTTATATTCAAACACCATGCCCTTTTCTATAAGGGACTTAGGCATCCAAGGGTTTTGTTCTCTCTCTCTCTCTCTCTCTGTGTGTGTGTGTGTGTGTGTGTAAGTCATAGAATTTAAAGGAATATGTATGTTAACAAAGAAAAAATTTTGGCTTGCTTTGCTTTCCTTCTATCAGCGGTTTTCAACTCAGGGCTACGGATTTTTACGGCAGCATCCCCAGCCTCTACCCACTAGATACCACTAGCCCTCCTCCACGGCCACCCTCCCCACGACGGCAGCAATGAAAAATGTCTCCAGATATAGCCCCAGTCTGCTGCAGGGAAAAGGGGTTCTGATCCCTAGAGAAAACCACGGACCTAGGGTAGCATATAGAGTGTCTGAAATATATGACTTCATAGTCATATGAAGTCATATGAAGTCTCAGGCTTGGTCATAAAGGTAAGTGCCACCTCCTGACCTGCGACATAACTGAACAGTGGCCTGTGACTGACCTGACAAATAGCACTTTGTTCAGAGGAAGCTTATAACAGGTTTGGCGAGGGAGATGAGCAAACCTCATGAGAGGTGCTTGAGGGGAGAAACCATCCCCCAAATCCATGATATGTGGTATGGCTCAGATCAACTTAATAGTGTGAATAAATCCTATTCTTTGCCGTGTCTATAGCTATGTAAGTAACCCAGACGTGTGTTTCTTTTTTGGGTATCAGAGGTTAATTCTAGAAGAAAATTCATTGTCATAGTCATTTTAAAGAGCATCCACACTGTCAAAAGTCTAAACGACTACATTTTTCACTCTCCTCTAAAAATGGAAGGCATAAAGTAGTGCAATACTGTGTTTTAACTGGAAGATTTTCATACCCAATTCTAACTTAAAAATATATCTGCTGACATCCATGTTTATACAATAATTCCCACGTGATAATTATGTAACTGGAGCAGAGGTACCAAGGCATTCGTCTCTCACACTTAATATAGTCAATGGGAAGTGTCTTGGGAATTTTTAATTCTGCCACTGCCAAGAGAAAGAAATTTTAACCCTTCAGAATAAGACACTTACGTTAGATTTTTGAGCATAAAGAGAATCACAACTGAGATGTTAGGACTTCAATATTTTTTTTTTCTGTAGCCTAACATGATCCCTATGGCAATTCCTTACATACCCCAGATGCCTATAGGACAGAGTGTGTGTTCTTCTGTTTCCTATAGCAGTGCCCTGCACGTATTAGGGACTCAATAAATGATTAGTTCATGAATAAACTAATTCCAGCCAATCCTCTGAGTACACTGCTCTAAAACTTGGATCAGAAGGTAAGTCTCTTGATTCCCAGCCTGTCTTATTTTCTGACATAAGCAATCTAGGAAGAATTATGCTTAAGAGATGATGCCACTTTGTATTTAAGAGCCCAAGTCTGTTTTTCAAATTCCTTAACTCTTCTCGCTAGTTACGAGCTAGGTGACCTTGTTATTTCCCCATTTTTTTCTGAGATTCAATTTTCTTACCCATAAATTAAGACGAATGGATAATGCCATATTATTTTAAGGCCTAAATGGGCTTTTAGCACACTGCCTGGCACAGAAAAAGTGCTGGTTATCATTTTAAAAGTGTTAGTTATTATTTTAAAATATTAATTCTCCCATTTATCAAAAAGAGTTTTATTCCTTTGAAAAATTATAGATTTATTAAAACTACTTTTTCTCAACTCTTCTCAACATTCAGCTTGGGAATTGGTGAATTGTGTGATTGCAGACACAATCTTTTTTAGATATTTATGTTACTTAGAAGCAATTACAGTGGCAACACCACACCACTTCTCTAATTGCCGTCTATCTGAGCCCTTTAAAAAACCAAAGAAGCAACCATTATAAATACATGTTGATTTTTAAGAAGAGGTGGGATATAAATAGTACAATTTTAGTAAATACAGAAACAATGATTCCTTTTAGGTCTTGGACTTATATTGCATTGTCTTTATAGATCAATTAGAGGATATGGATATGAAGTTGAGTCTTGCCATTTAATAATGTGAATTCCCCAGGCTGGGATTGTGGCTCAGTGGTAGAGCACTTGCCTAACATGCGTGAGGCAGTGGGTTTGATTCTCAGCACTGCATATAAATAAAGATCCACAGACAACAAAAATATTTTTTTTAAAAAAGAATATGATTCCCACAACAGGATTTTCCTAATTGTTCAATATATTTAGAATTATTTTCTCCTTAAAGGATCTGCATATCTTTTGTTAACTTTGCTTCAAAAGGGACTGTATAACGTTCATGGATTCGTGTATAGATATTATCAGTATTACTGTTCTCTAATTGTTAATGCAGAAACAATGGTTTTAATACTGATCATATGAAAACTTATTGAACTATTTACTGCTAAAAAGTTTGTAGTTTCTTTCTGTTAGCTTTGCAGTATTAACAACAGTATGCAAATAAATATTTTTGCATCTTCCACTGTACTTTTTGTGTATTTTCTTTTTCTTGTCTTATTTAGTAGGCTAGAGTGTCCAATTAATATTAAATGCAAATACTATCCAATGCAATATTTGTATTTTTCCTTAGTTGAAATGAATGCTTCTAATCAGAAGTATCTTGGGCACTTATCATTGCTAAAGAATTTTTTATTTGCTAAAAATGTCAATTTTTTTTTAGTTCAGATGGGCTCCATCATACTATTTAATGCCTCTTTTACTTAAAAAATTTCTTAAAAATCATAAACTTTGAGGACTTATGCGATCAACTTTTAAGCAATACACTGAGTATAGTTTTAAAGTTTAAAACAAAAGGAGAAAATACCTAGATGAGAAAGTAGAAGAGATAAAAATGGCTACTTTACTCAACAAAGGAACGTATAGTTTTTGTTATTTTTCTAAAAGATCAGTCTGGGTCTAATTCCTTCTCAGTGAGTCATTCCAGCAAGAGTGACTAAAACCTAGTAGTATACAAGGGACTCTGGCTTGGATGGATGAATGTGTAGGTTGTAGCTTCAGTTCCCCAGACTAACTTCCTTCTAACAGAGCAGTAGGGCTACCTAGATGTCCCTTTATGTATCACGTCATGGTTTCCTAGCCAATGTTCATACTTACCATTGAAGGCATTCTTCTCTTCTCCAGCCTCAGAGGAGTCATGAGTAACTTCACAAAGATGGCGGCAGGCAGATGGGAGTTGGCCACATGTCAACCTTGTCTTCCTGCTATGGCAGGAGGGGGAAGTGATCCTGCTCCTCATGCTAACCTTTGTGATAAATTAACCTCTTTACTGTCTCCTGGGGAGAATGAATCACTCAGAAGTCCTTCAGATAGGGAACTGCTCAAGAAAGACCCGACTTCCTCGACCATGTGATCACGGAAGAAAATCCTTCTACTATTTCCTGCTAAGACACTGGTTTCTGGGACTGAAGGGCAAAGTGACATTTCGATGAACAGATCCACTTGTCACAACTTGCCTCACTCTGTTTACACCATATCAGACGGTGTCCTAGGAGGCTGTTTTTGTTTAAAAAAAAAAAATTTCTGATGTAATACTTGCTTATGGTAAAATTTCTTATATAGAAAAAATATAAGGAAGATATTAAGATCAATACCAATAATAGTAGCTGCTATTATTTTTTTAAAGAGAGAGAAGAGAGAGAGAGAGAGAGAGAGAGAGAGAGAGAGAGAGAGAGAATTTTTTAAATATTTATTTTTCAGTTTTCTGTGGACACAGCATCTTTATTTTATTTTATGTGGTGCTGAGGATCGAACCCAGCGTCCCGCACATGCCAGGCGAGCGCACTACCGCTTGAGCCACATCCCCAGCCCCAGTAGCTGCTGTTATTAATAGCAGTAGGTTCACTGAACACTTACTATATGTCATTTATTATATTCAGCATCATATCCTTCTATCTTCACAAAAAGTCAGAGAATACAACCACTATTATTGGTATAGTTCCCACTGTCTTTTTATTTTAATAGACTTTCATATTATTTAGAAATTTAGAAAGTTGAGATGATAGGACAGTAAGTTCCCATCGGCCCTGTAGCCAGGTCTCTCTACTATTAATATCTTACACTGCTTATGAAATATGTGTTACAGTTAATGAGTCAATACTGACCCATTATTAACAACTAAGGCCACGGTTTATTTAAACTTCCTTACTTTTTACCTAATATTCCTTTTCCTCTGCCAGAGTCCCCTTTAGGATACATATTAAGCTTACTCTTCAGGTTTCTTTGAACCTCTTTTGGCTGTGACAGTCGCTCAGACTTTCCTTGATTTTGATGACACTGCCAGTTTATGGATTTGTAACATCAACTTTTTGGTTAACATCTAATTGTACATGATTACTCTTCCAATATTTTAAGTCACTATTCTATATTTAATTACATCTCCTTTCTTACTCCCAATATTTTTATCTGTGTCTTCTCTTTTTTTTTCCTAAGTGTTGCCATAAGCTTTCCCTCCTGGTCCCTTTAATTCTTCTTTGCAAATAACTAGTCTTTGTCTCCACTGGTCATCTACAGGCTTTGTTTTCCAGTTCATCAGCGTTCGCTCTCATCTTCCCTGGTTTCTTCCTTGGACTGTCTTTGGGCACACTTGCTTCTTGTTCTAGGTCAAGTGGAATTCTGAGTTCACAGCTTTGTTTTTCCTTTTGAATGTGTCCATCCAAGGACACAATCGTCACCTCTGAGAACAGTTCTATCTGCACAGCACATTCTGATTAATTGTCCTCCAATTTCCATCCAAATCTTCTCATTTTCATTAAAAAAAATACCACTCAAAATGTTCATGAACATAAGACTTTCAACTAAGAATAGTATTTTTCAGG
Organism: Marmota flaviventris; assembly: GCF_047511675.1. Taxonomy (NCBI): domain Eukaryota; kingdom Metazoa; phylum Chordata; class Mammalia; order Rodentia; family Sciuridae; genus Marmota; species Marmota flaviventris. Next base: position 160,586,875 of record NC_092498.1, on the reverse strand, counting down.
GCTGGGGTTGTAGCTCAGTGGCAGAGCGCTTGCCTAGCACGTGTGAGGCACCAGGTTCAATCCTTAGCTTCAGATAAAAAAATAAAGTAAAAAATAAAAGAATGGTATTTTTCAGCCTCTCTTGCAGCTCGGATGGCTGTAAGCTGAGAGGAGATAGGTACTGGGGCTACCGACGGGTTTGATCCAGAACTTTCTGCGGTCTAGGTCAATTTACAGGTAGGGATGCTTTACAGAGTCTGTAGGCAAGTCTTGTAGACTTCAGGGTTAGTGCTGGGACCACAGCAAAGGAGGCCGGGGACTGGAAATGTCCCCTGGAGAGATGTATGTCCAGCTAAAATTTACACTATCCTCCTGAGAAAAGAAAAAGGGGAGGTATTGGGAAAATCTCTGCCATAACTGTGTACTCCTGAGTCTACCTTCTCCGTCCTCTTTCTCATTCCCTCCTGGATGGAAGTCAGCAACAACCGCAGGAGTTAGAATTTATGTTGGATCCTGAGACCCAAGGAACCAGCCCAAGATGGCACAGCACAAGCTCTGAGGCTCTGGGAAAGACAGGACCTCGTTGGTCTCCTCCTGAAGAGCCCTGTCCACCATCCCAGCCTGAGAAGCTGGTGTCAAGCACGGCCAAGGTGAATCTCATGGGCAGGTCCTCACTTGAGATCCAGCCAAAGGCTGTGAGGTTTAGAACAAGGCTCACGGTAGCAGGCAAAGCAAACTGTACAACTTACCTGTGCAGTCTGTGTTATTTTTATGAGAGACAGAGTATGCATTGCTTGTAAAACAAACATTGGTTTTAGAACACTAAAAAAAAATTTTTTTTTTAAATGAAAGATTTGAAAAGAAGGAGCTCTGTCAAAGTCTCCCTGACAAACTCGTCACTCATGGGAAAATGAGCTTCTGGGCTGTGGTGGGGGAGTGTGGGAGGGCGAGGTCTGAGGGGACCCACAGTGTGTCAGAGTGTTTACAAGCTCTTACATACCCAAGGTACCCCGCCCCGCCTCTCCCCAGCGTTGCAGCCATAGGGAAACTCCATCTTCCCTAACCCATAAGGCTATTCTGAGGTCTTAATGATATTGTCACTTTAAAGTCCTGCCCTGCATCTGGCACCCAGTGAATAATATTCAATTAGTGGCAGCTATTATTACTTCCAGGGCTTCATAACACGTGCTGGTTCTGGAACCTTCTCCTTACAATTGTCTCAAGCTCCTGAGCTCTTCTCTTTCTCTCCCCGTCTCTCAATGTGGAAAGGATTGACCTCGACTTGCCAGTGAACTCTAACATGGTCAGGAGGTCCCTCAAGTTCAAGGATTTAGCTTCTATAAAAATAAGTCAATACCCTGCTTTATAGAAGCTGAAGGCTCCAAATTCTATAAAACCGGTTTATAGTTCATGACAAGTACCTGGGCCATGAACATGTCATTGTTAATGTTTGTTTCTATGGCGAACAGCATCGAACAATGAGGTATTCAGAAATAGCCTGATGTGGAGGGAGGAGAAAAAAAAAAAAAAAGAAAGCCTTCTTTACTTATTAATTCTTGACGCCAAGTGCCCTCTGCACCTCTTGGCTCACCATTAGATCAGAGTAGTTATTATTATTACTGCAACATGAGGTTAACATTGCCATCCTCACCGGGGTTAAAATTTGCATACTTCTGCATAATTCCCGGGCACAGCTGCTGCTCGCTTCATCTTTCATCTTGGTTTGCACAATTCATCTGGAATTCCTTAAAACTGGACTATTCATAATAACAGTTCTTGAAAGAACTTCAGGGGGAATGTGCAGTCAAACATGTTAGCAGCATCTTTCCCTGAAATAAAAAGCTTCAGAGCCCTCTTGGAGACAGGGACAGTTTTGACGGAACAGTCTAATATCGACCACATGGGCTAAAGGATTGCAGAACAAATTTTTTATTGCATCATAAATCTGCCGGAAACAACAACAAAAAATGGTCATCCATCTCTTCCCTCCTTGGTGATGGCTTTTGGAAATTGTTCTTTGCCTTTCTCGTCTCCTCTACAGAACTGGGATCTTGGATGTGGTCACAGATTCTATTGGTCGGTGATGTTGGTCTGATAAGCTGTTGAGACTTGCAGGCCACAGGGCAGGGAACTCCAGCCATCTTTACAAAGCAAGATTGACAGAAGTGACTCTGAAACTTTCACTTCCTGTGGAGCCCAAGTAAGTGGGTTAACAGCTATTGGATGAGAGGCAGGGATGGCAGCATAAGAGAGTAGTTTAAAAGGAAGGAGACCTTAATGCTAACCTTGGCTTGGCCTATAACTTGGTGTGTTTTCTCCAGCAAGTCATTCGACTTTTTTTTTAGTAGATTGCCCTCTTGACTACCAGTGTCAGAACCCCATCCAGCTGCCAAAAAAAAATAAATAAATAAACCACGTGAAAGCAATGCTAGGGCAGGGCCACTTACTGGCTTACATAAAACTGTCCAGGGGTATATTTGGTTCAGGTGTGGCTTGATCCAGGTGCTTGAATGATGTCATCAAAACATGCTATTTTCCCCCATCCGTCAGCTGCCTTTTTTCCTATCTGTTGTTGTCACTCATGGGCAGGCTTTTCAGACCCTGTGGAGGGTTAGTTATTAGCATTACCAGGTTATGTCCATCAGTTTGGCTCTCCCCCGCTGTACAGACAGCATTCTGTTCCCATCAGTTTCCATAAAAGACCTATTTATGACCGCAGGGACAGAATCCAATACACCTGAGCTCAGGAGAACAAAATATGAGCAGAAAGAAGGTGTCCAACAGCCAGCTGATGCCTTAAAAGAGAAAGGTGGCCGACTCCATTTTCTCTCCTTTGTGTTCAGTGGCTGGAATACAGTCATGGTGGAGAGCTGGGGGGGAACCACCACCCATTATGTAAACAGTGGTAACAATCTCAGGACGACAGAGCAACAAGTCTGAGGAAGCCTGGACCCCGACATCAAGTCTCCAATGTGGGAGACACAGTTTTGTCCTGTTTGAGGCACTGTATGTGGGGGTCTCTTATTACAGCTAATGTATGTCTTAACAAAACTACCATTTTTGTCTGCCGTGAGACTGCACCTCTCAGACTTCCAGCTACAGGGAGGGTAATTAGCCAACAGCCAGAGGCTGTCACCAGCTGCTCCCAGAGCGTGACTGGGCATGAGGGGAGGATGCTAAGGCAGGCCCATTCCTGGGAGACACGGGGACTGCCCCAGGAACCAGCTTCAGCTCAAGGTTTCCACGTGCTCCCCGGAGCCTTCCTTAGACAGCCTGGAATTTTCTAAGATCCTTTCATCCAAACTTCTCCTCTCCAAAGGTCAAGAACATGAAGGCCCTCTGGCAAGGTACAGAAGAAAAGAAGAAGAATCTTATCAAGCAGTAAAACTAAGTTGTTGGTGTTTTGGGAATACCCAAGTGTTATGGTGTGGATGGGAGGTGTCCCCCAAAGGCTCATGTGTGAGACGGTGCAGGAAGGTTCAGAGGAGACATGACTAGGTTGTGAGAGCCTCAACCCAACCAGTGAATGGACCCCTGATGGGATTAACTGGGTGGTGGCTGGAGGCAGGTGGGTGTGGCTGGAGGAGGGGGCATTGGGGGTGTGGCTTTGGGGTCTCTCTCTGCTTCCTGATCACCATGTGAGCTGCTTCCCTCCACCACACTCTTCCTCCATGATGTCCTGCCTCCCCTCGAGCCTCGAGGGATGGAGCCTGCTGTCTGTGGACGGAGACCTCTGACATCGTGAACCCCCAAATCAACTTCCTCCTTTACAATTGTTCTGCTCAGGTCTTTTAGTCACAGCAGCAAAAACAAAAACAACTGACTAACATACCGAGGTACCCCCCTGTGATGCCAAGAGAAAAGACTTGGTCATACTATACTTGCTCTAAACCACCTCTTGATTATATTGAAATTCTTCTCTGCCATTTAGAAATAAATTAGGAAGGCAATACATTTCACTCTTGAGATTTGATAAACTGCCTATTATTGGCTGTTCCCAACAACAAGATGAAAAGTAAAATTCCATCAATTATCCAGTCTCTTTATTAAATATCAAACATGCAGATGGCTGACACTCAGCGGGTAAAGCATTTTTTCATTAACCTTTGGCCTGATCTAACCTGGCGGAGATGCGGTCCATTAGCTCCGAATCTCTGCAGGCTTGCACAGGTCTATCTCACCCTAGAGGTGCAAAACCTACCGTCCTGCCTAGACAGTCCTGCCCCATCCCCCTGGGGTCTGTTGTTGGTGTGTTCAGTCCTGATTCAATGCTTTCTGCTTAGCATGTTCGTCCCCTGGGTGGCCATGCTTTTTAGTCATGCAAGTCGTTCCAAAACCGTTCCTCATACTATCACGGTCGTCATCACACAGTTGTTGAGCTGAATTGAATGTGAAAGAGTTGAGAAATGGGTGATTCCGTACTGTGGGTGACCAAGAGGTTCTGCCATAAGGGTTGAGAATTTCCCTCCAGGAGTGGTTGCAGGAATGAACCACCAAGCTACATCCCTATTCTTTTTATCTTGAGAAAGTATCTCACTAAATTGCAGAGGCTGGCCTCAAACTTGAGATCCTCCTGCCTTGGCCTCCCAGGTCTCTGGGATTACAGACATTCTCTGCTGCACCCAGTTAAAAGAATGCGTTCTGATCTTTGCATATGTGGTCTGCTTACAACCTGCCAACTGACGGAGACTCTTACTAGCAAGCTTTGTTCCCTGTTGAGTGGAAAGGGTGTGATTGTGATTGTAAGTTCTGTGAATAACTGCTTCTACTCGGTGCACTGCCCTATGACAACTTAAAGAAAACAAAGCTTTTCAAGTGTACTTCTGAAAACAGGTTAGCGGTCCCTCTTTAATGGTGACAATGGAACGCTGTTACTAACATAACCCCAAATAAACACACTCGTTTAGGTTCTAAAGGGTTTTTTTCCGATATCACAACAAAATCTTACAATAAGAAAATGATAGGCCATGATAATAAGAAAATATATGACAAAAATATTGAGTTTCTAGGTGTTTCTAAAATGTTGCCATTTAGTTACATTACATCGATGATGTGATCTCGGATCGGTGACTTTGAACTCTCTGAGGCTTGGCAACTTTCTCTGTACAGTGAAAATATATCAACACCAAACATTGGTGGTTCATGGGTCAAGTGTAACCTAAAGATGTGTTTTCTCTGGCCAGTGAGTATTCTTAATTGTTTACACAAAAAAGGCATTTTGTGATAAATAAACAAATTGCTGGCTTCTTTTGAAAAATCAGAAGATACGACAAACCATGACCTCTACTGCCATCCAGCTTCTCAGTAGGGGTGAATCCACACACCCCACCATTCATTTGTTTTTGGTCCCAACATCCCTGAGAACCATTTGAGTGAGCAACTCCTATTCTCCATGACCAGAAAGGGCCTCTATACTTCTAAGAGTCCATGATCCTGGAATATAATTGAGAGTTTAAAAACCTCTCTATATAGACTCAATTGACATTCCATAAGTTTATGGTTTGGATATGAGGTGTCCCCTAAAAGCTGACATGTGAGAAGGTGCAGGAAGGTCCAGAGGAGACATGACTGGGTGGTGAGAGCCTTAACCCAACCAGTGAATGGGTCCCTGATGGGATTAACTGGGTGGTGGCTGGAGGCAGGTGGGTGTGGCTGGAGGAGGGGGCATTGGGGGCGTGGCTTTGGGGTCTCTATTTGTCTCTGGAGAGTGGAGTCTCTCTCTGCTTCCTGATCACCATGTGAGCTGCTTCCCTTCACCACACTCTTCCTCCATGATGTCCTGCCTCCCCTCCAGCCCCGAGGAGTGGAGCCTGCTGTCTATGGACTGAGACCTCTGAAAGAGTGAGTCACCCAAAAAACTTTTCCTCCTCTAAAATTGTTCTTGTCGGGCGTTTTGGTCACAGCAGTAAAAACGTTGAGTAAAACAACAATGGTAACATACATAAATAATGACTTTTTCAACAAATGCTTCTAGGCCAACTCTGTATCTACAGGCAACAGAATGAAGCTAGCCTCCTTCCCCATACCACACCCCAAAATTAATCCAAGGTGGATCAAGAGAGAATGACACATGATAAGAAGGCAATGTAAATACAGGAGAGTCTTCATGATGCTGCGTTAGGCAGTGTTTTAGCTTTGACGCTGAAAAGCACAAGCAATCAAAGACAAATGGATACACTGGATTTCATAGAAATTAGGACGTTCTGTAGTTCTGTACTACTTTGAAGGGTACCATCAAGAAAGTAGAAGGAAAACCAGGAAATGACTGAAAATATGTAAAAAGTCCTACATCTGATAAGGGACTTGGATCTGGAGCATATTAAAAAATCTCCTCTAATACCACAATCAATTGACAACTTAATTATAAAATGATAAAAAGATCTGAATAGACATTTCTCCAAAGAGGAAATACAAATGGCCAATAAGCATATGAAAAGGTACCCCACATTATTAGCCATCACAGAAGTCTAGGTGAAAATCTCAACAATACAACTTCATACCCACCAAAATGGTTGCAGTTAAAATAAAGATGTTAACAGATATCTGCAAGGATGGGGACAAGCCAGGATCCTCATACACTGTTGGTGGGAATGTAAGAGCCTGTATCTACTTTGGCAAACAGTATGCAAGTTTCTCAAAAAGCTAAACGCAAAGTTTCCATAGAATTCAGAAATTCCACTATTAAATAAATAGCCAACAAGAAGGAAAATATATGTCCAGACACAAACAAGCACCCAAATGTCCTAACAGCATTTCTCATATTGGCTGCAAACTAGAAACGAACAAATGTGCATCAATTGACTTGTAGGTAAACAAAATGCAGAACATCCATAAAATGAAATATTACTTGGCGATTAAAAAGAATAAAATACAGGAGCAGGCTACAACATGGCTGAAACTTTACAGCAGTGTTCTAAGCGAAATAAGCCAGAAACAGAAGGCCACGTATGATTTGATTGACGTGATAATCCAGAATAGGCAAATATATATAAAACAGAAACTAGATTGACAGTTCCCAGGGATTGGGGGGAGGGAGAATGGAGAGTGATTGCTAACAAATACTGAGGGTCTTTTTGAGGTTATCAAAATGGAAATTATACTGTACTGATAGTTGTACCATTTTGTGAAAATGCTAAAAATCATTTAATCGGACACTTTCCAAAGGATTTTATGATATACGAATTATATTCCAACTTGTAAAAGTTCACAAGCTTCCAGTAGGAGCCAAATCTTTACCTATTAATATTACCAAAGTCATTAAATCACTTTCCCTGGTCAAAAAGTAAAAGTTTTTTTTTTTTTTTTTAGCATAAAACAAAGAAATATGACTAAACGTTGGAGTAAGTTTGACTTATGAAAACATAAGACTCGAGCCTCTTCTTTCAAAAACCAACAACAAAAGAAATGTTGGGAGAAATGGTTTGGAAGTATGTATTTTATTCCTGTTTTGAAGGCCGTGGATTTTTGTATTTTGTTCTCATATAAACATCTCGACTCTCCGTGACCACATGAAATATCTCTCCTCTTTGGTGCAGGCTGTTTCTGGGAAGAGAAGCCAAACCCTAATCGATGGTAAATTGATTCTTTCAAGTCTTCACATTCTGAGGTATAATTTCCCTTAAGAAAATGCGTGCATGGTCTTCTTCTGAGTTTCAGGTCATGCTGGGGCATCTGGCAAGCTGGTAGCACCCACAGTATCTCCAAATGGCCTGTTGTCTAGTAATGTAACTATTAAATAATCCATCTCTTTATCCCAGGGAGGTGCATAGGCAAATGAACTATACCATCTCAGAGTTCCTCTCTTAAGCCTTAGCATGACTGAAAAATGACGTGAATCCACACACAAACACACACACACACACACACACACACACACACACATGCATTCTCTGGCTTTAACACAGTTAACAATTGACATTCCAGAAAGACCTTCTCCCTGTAAAGACTACACACAAAAGATAACAAATCACCTAACAGTAATCACACGATTTGGGTGGAATTCTGATTTTTCTTTATTTTTTCAGGTATGAAAATGTATCATGAAATGTAGGGGGTAATATGTGACTTTTTAGGTTGGCTAGAGTTTGAATTGATTGGATCAGGACAAATTCAAGCTTCTCTGGCCCAAAAACAACAACAACAAAATCCTTAATGAGTCTCCTTGTAGCAGAGTTTTTTTCTTTCTTTTTAAAATTTTTTCTGTGTATTATGATGTTTTGACATCTTAAGAAAAGAAAAAAAATAATAATAACTTTTAGCTGGAGAGAGATTATCCCTGCTAAGCTGGCCAGTTCTTAAGAGACATCATCAAGGTCTCAGCCACAAGCATGCCTGATCAGAATCTGTAAAACTAAGCAATTCTGAGCTGGACCTCCTTATCTGGCCTGTACACAAAGATGCAATTTTCTCCGCTTGGATCATCCCAGGTCAGGTACCAGGCAACTATGGACCACCCCTACAGATCAGAGCCCTCTAAGTCCAAATTACTCAAAGTAGCCAGTCCCAAACCGTTTGCCCCGCCCCTACTCGTCTTTCCGTGGAAACTACAATAAAGGCCCTATCCTGAGTGCTCCCTTCCCAAGCGCCCTGGTGCCTTCCCCATCTCCTGTGATCTATGCCTCTTGTCACAAGGGACTGTGACTATAACACACCTCCTGTTCCTGAGTCTTCTGTGTGCCTTCTCAGGGCCTTACCCAACTGAACATCCCATAAAAGAATAAAAAAAATCCTCAAGCCCCAGACCAGACAAGAAATATCTAGAAGAAACATGAAGTTGATCTGCACAATAAAAATAAAAAAGAATTCTTTTAAAAAGTTCCATTGGCAGCAGGAGGGGTGGCATAGGACTGTCATCCCAGTGGCTTGGAAGGATGAGGTAGGAGGATTACAAGTTCAAAGCCAGCCTCAGCAATTTGGCAAGACCTTAAGCAACGCAGGGAGACCCTATTTCTAAATAAAATATTTTAAAGGGTTGGGGTTAAGCACTCCTGGGTTCAATCCGCACTCCCCCCCAAAAAAAAAAATTCCACTGGCATTGAGCCGGAGGACTCCTCCAGACCCAGTCCCTCACCCGTTTCCACTGCGCTCTGTTTAATTGGTCCCAAATGGAAGATGCTAAACCGACGCCCAAGTCAGTGGATTGGAGAGTGAGGTCAGGGTGCTGATTTCCCAGGCCCCCAGACCAGGTCACAAGCCAGCTGCTCTTGCATTTGTGGAAATAAGGCATCCTCCTCTTACATGGGCCCTCCCTCCTTATGAGGACCGGCTTCTCTATTGCTAGCCACACATGCATCAGTATACAGTCGGTTCTGCTATAACACAATGACGTAAGTTCCTGAATATCATCGCGGCATGCAGCGCCATGCAAACCAAACCAAACCAAACCAAACCCAACCCAACAAAAAGACCACAAGGCTTGGGGAAGATGGGGTTAAAGACACACACCCCAAAACTGCACTGATGACATATTTAGAAAAGATAAGAACCTAAATAAAGATGGTACACAGTGAAAGATTTGTTCCATGATGAAGAAATCTATAAATAGTAGGGAAAAAGACCTGGCAGTTTACCGTAAAATGACCTAGAGTCTGCATCCGGAAGTGGGCTTAGGCAGAGCTGCCGCTTGTGAGTTCTTGTAAAATGGCAAGAGCCGGCTGCAGTCAGACAGAAGGTTGTAAGAGCAGATGTGGATGTCCTGGCTTCAAGGGCCAGCAGGGAGCCTAGGTGGATTGTGGGCGGCAGATGTTTGAGATCTGTATGTTTTGTGCATTCCAACATCGCTTGGTTCAACCAGGTAGAGTTTTCTGTGTTCATCTAATGCTTCTCATGCATGAAATCACAGGCAAGCAAATGCAAAATTATGCTCGAATTGTTTTCAAACACATCGAAGGCCTTGGAACAGATTTGTGTTTTAAAAAGTCAGTGATAGAGCCGGGCACAGTGACGCATACCTGAAATCCCAGCAGCTCCGGAGGCTGAGGCAGGAGGATGGAGAGTTCAAAGCCAGCCTCAGCAAAAGCGAGGCCCTAAGCAACTCAGTGAGACCCTGTCTCTATTAAAATACATAATAGGGCTGGGGATGGGGCTCAGTGGTCAAGTGCCCCTGAGTTCAATCCCCAGTAGCCCTCCACCAAAAAAAAAAAAAAAAAAAGAATACAACTGGGGCATTTACATTCCTTTCCCTACATGCAGCCAAGGACATTCTCTAAATTCTCCTTAATGATCACACTTGAGTGTGTCCTCCATTTTTTGTCAAGACATCCAGAGAGAGAACTAGGGAAGTCTAGTGATAAAGAGCTCCAGCATTATGGCGGGAAGTCCAGAGCCTTGAAACCATAGGGTCTGTAAAACTTCTTGCTGAGAACCTGAACCCACAGAAACATGGCCTGGGGACACCAACTCATGAGTCACAGCTTGGCCTTGCTTCTCCAAACTGTGGTGGGATATGGCCCCTCAGAAGTCTCTGAAGACAAAATACTGAGCCAAAGATTATTCTGGATCCTTAGACCTCACAGCCCTCGCTGGCTGCCAACTCTCCTTCCTACTTTCCTATTTCTCCTTTTTGGAAGGGGAACGTCTATCCCAGGCCTGTCCCACGGCTGCATTTGGGAAGTACATAGCTTGTTTGGTTTCACCAGTTCACAGCAGGAGAGCAGTTTCCCTCTGCCACACATCATGCCTCAAGTCTCACCGTATCTGGTTTCCATGGTTAGATGATACTTTGGGTCTTACATTTGGGCATTGAGGCTGGAATGAAGGAACCCTCTGGGGGCTGGTGGGAGGGAGGCAGTGGAAGCATCGTGCACATGAGAGTGATTTGTGGGCATCAAGGATGGATGTTTATTCCCACCCCCCAAATGTATATACAGAACCCCAGCCCCCAGAGTGATAATATTAGGAAGTGCAGTTTTGAGGGGTGATTAGATCTTGAGGGTGGGCCTTTCATGAATGGGATTTTCTCTCTTGTATAAAAGAGGCCCCAGAGAACCGCCGTGGTCCCTTTTGCCATTTGAGAACACAAGAAGTCAGCTCTCTGTAACCCAGAAAAGGGCCCTCACCAGAACCCAGCCATGCCGGAACTCGGATCTCGTATTCCCAGGCCCCGGAAGAGTGAAAACTAAATCTCTGTGGTTTATAAGCTGCGCTCTATGATACTCGGTTACAGCAGCCAGGATCCTTGTCGAGGTATTTTGAAAGGTAGTGACATCTCCGTAAAATTCTAGTTCCTTCCTGTTCTGGGCTGTCTTGCAGTCACCACCTCCCAGTCGCTGACACATGGGACAACTGTATGTCCGTGGGGGGTTGGGAGATGAATGGGAAACCGAGGACATGAGAGAGACAAAGATGGGCACAAAAGACAGAGATCAGAGTTGCTAGCAAAGAACAGTTGTGCTGTGCGTGGTGGTGCACTCCTGTCATCCCAGCAGCTCAGGAGGCTGAGGCAGGAGGATCGTGAGTTCAAAGCCAGCCTCAGCAACTTAGAGAGGCCCTAAGCAACTCAGTGAGACCCTGTCTCTAAAGAAAATATAAAAAGGGCTGGGGATGGGGCTCAGTGGTTAAGCGCCCTGGGTTCGACCCTGGGTACCAAAACAAAACAAAACAAACCCCCAAACAAAACAACAGAAACACAAACCTTTTCCCCAGAATCAACCAAAGAAAGGGGCCCTTTGAAGACACCAGGCTGCTCACATTGTGCTAGGATGTGAGTGGGAGCACAACGGAATTGAATTTACACACAAGAAAAGTGAATATGGCATTTCCTTCCACCTTTTCTACCAAGAAAAGCTTCCCCAGTGTATTTTCCATTTCAAAAACACTTGTTTTGCAAGTAACAAAAATTGAGGAGTGAAAATACTCCATAATTCCCTCCCCCCCCCAACGAGTCTTTTTCTTTTCTACCTGAGGAGGAACATAAACAGAACCTAGTCTCTGCCCAACAAGATCATATTAGCCATAGAAACACACCCACGTGAAGGGATTACTAATCCTCAAAAAAAAAAAAAAAGCCCCAGCAAAATTTGATGGAAGCTGAAATGTATTTTTGCAGATGGTTGTGCTATGGTGTATTTGATTTGAAAAATATTAAACAGAGCAATATTCCATTTCGGTTTGATTCCCTGCAAGCAATTATTACTTGGAAAGGTAGACAGGCAGGACACAGTTAACAAACAAAGACTAAAGAGTTGTCATCGGCTTAGAAATGTTCTGGAAAATAAATGAGGGCCACCAGCTCATAATATGACTATAAAATATAGCAATGAAAAAAAAATCTATATGGCAAACATACACATACTTAAAGCCCACGTCCCAGTTTGCTTGGGGAAATAAATAGCCCGCGTTGATTGTTTTTACAGGAACATGACAACCCGCCCCCCAGAGAAGAGAAACAGAACGTCTCTCCCCTCACATAAAAAGCAAAGTACAGATGAAAAAAAGAGAAATATCTATACCCTACTCTCAAAGCAAAATTCAATTAAAAAAATATGTCTGGCTTGGACAGGGCAAATTTCCAGGCAGAGCGTATTTTCGTAGACGTTGGTCCTGGAGGAAGAATTCAAATGCTACAAACCCTATGGAACTTTTCACAGATTGTCACAATTGCCCGGTAAGACGAAGCAAGGATTTCCACCTCTTTAGTCCACCTCTAACTGATCCTGCAAGGTCGTGTGATGCTGGTGACTGGTGACTGGTGACAGTATATTTCCTTTCTGAAAATCCACAGGACAGTCGTGGCACTGCCGATGTCAGGTGTAATGGCAGTAGGGTAACATGTCACACTTTACTGAGGGTGGCCTGTGTAATGGCAGTAGGGTAACATATCGCACTTTACTGAGGGTGGCTCAATTCACAATATGCACCAAATACAGGTGCATAAAGGGCAGGATGAAACTGGGAAAGGAAACCAGAGGTCGCTCCTCCTATCCCAAGCCATGTTGCAAGGGAGCATGAATGCTATTTAAGTAGAGGGACACCATTCCTATCTTCAGCAGTATTAGGTGGTTATCTCCACTGTTTCTTTCATTTTTTGGGTTTTTTTTGGTACCAGGGATTGAACTCAGGGGCACTCAACCACTGAGCCCCATCCCCAGCCCTGTTTTGTATTTTATTTAGAGACAGGGTCTCACTGAGTTGCTTAGGGCCTCACTTTTCCTGAGGCTGGCTTTGAACTCGAGATCCTCCTGTCTCAGCCTCCTGAGGGATTATAGGTGTGCTCCACTATGCTCAACTCTTCACATTTTTCAAAGGTTCAAGCCAACACTAACAACCTCTGGAAGTCACACCATGTTTGAGTCCAAAGGTTTGCACACGTTCTCAAGTATCTTGTCACCTTTCATCCACTCTGTCTAGAGAATCACTGAGGTTCATAGACACCGTGTTCTGGATCCTGTTAGAAGGGTGTCAGGAGACAGGAAAGGAACTCCTAGGAGCCAGGCTTGAGTGGTGTGGGTAACAGACCCATGCGGGGGTTGTCATTCTTCGGTGGACACGGTGACACTTGTAAGGCCAAAGATGGCTTTTTCTTCAGTTCCCTGCCCTCTACTTCAGGGGACCCTGGTATTCTCTGTCCCTTCCTGCCCTTTGGCAGATCACTGCCTACACTGGGTCCCTATATGACATATGTTTCAACCTGTTCTCCAAACATGAACTGTTTGGGATTAAAATAGTTTCTAAGAAGTATTTTCAGCCTTTCCTTGAACTCCTGCCAAATCTACAGCTCTCCACAGAAAGGAAAATGCTGAGCATGAAAAACAAAATGAGGATTAGTCAGAAAGAGATAATAAATAGCACATTGCTGCATATGGCAAAAGTAAAAAAAAAAAAAAACACAAAACCTCAATTTGTTTGTATTTTAATGGTTTAACCATGACAACCGTTTGAGGTCTTTAGTAAAGGTACTAAAAATCTAGGCCCCGTGTCAAGAAGTGAGATGAGATTGGAGGGAGGCTTTGCCATGGAAATCAACTCCCAGCCGAGATGCCGTTTATGCTACTTGATTAAGAAGAAAGTCCACTGAAGTAGTCCCCAGATGCATTATGTAAAATCCAAATATTAAGAGTCATAATAAATGATGCGATCCCTCTGGAAAGCAGCATGGAAATTCCTCAGAAAACATGGAATGGAACCACTATTGAACCCAGTTATCCCCCTCCTCAGTTTATACCTAAAGGACTGAAAATCAGCCTACTACAGGGACTCGGGCACATCCATGTTCATAGCAGCTCAATTCACAATAGCTAAACTGTGGAGCCAACCTAGATGCCCTTCAATGGACAAGTAGATAAAGAAAATGTGGTACATACACATAATGGAATATTTTACTCAGATATAAAGAAGAATGAAATGATGGCATTCACCAGTAGTTGGATGGAACTAGAGACTATCACGCTAAGTGAAATAAGCCAGTCCCAAAAAAACCAAAGGCCAAATGTTCTCTCTGATGTGCAGATGCTGACTCACGATGCTGGGGGGAGGGGTCTCCGGACTGGACAGGAGGGAGTGGGGGGAATGGAGGGGGATGGGAACGAGACGGATAATAGAATGAATGGGACAGAACTTTCCCGTGTTCATATATGAACACACGACCAGGGAAACTCCCCATCATGTCCAACCACAAGAACGGGATCCTAATTAGAATCACTATATTCCATGAATGTAGAAGATGTCAAAATATACTGTGAAGTGTAACTACAAAGAACAAAAAATAAAAATAAACATAAATAAATGATACAATCTATCAGACTGATGAGAGAGTCTAGTTGCCTTACTATTATGGTAATGGAGGGGCAGGGCAAATTCCATAGAGACCTCGGTCATTGTCCTGCAAGTTTGGAGCCAGAGGACTCATGCTACTTGGGAAAAAGAGAACCATAGTAGTCAAATAAGAACAAACCACCACCCCCTCAAACTTACCTATGAAGAAAGCAAATCCTACCAGGCTGGGATGCTATCATCTTACCATCATCTCCATGTTCCAAATGAGAAAATCATGGCCCAAGGAGAGATTTAGCCACTTGCCAGAGGCTTTACAGTCGACAGATGATGGAAGATTTAAAGCCAAGCAGGGGAACTCACATGAATCCCCAGTTAACCCTACACTATTGAGCCTGCATCCCTGGATGGGGAGAGTTGCAGGGGGAACGTACCGCGTGTCACTACGGAAGCAGGCATTTAGCCCATCCTCCTTCACACACCCATCAACAGATAGATACTGAGCACTTTCCACGTGCCAGTCATTAATGGCAGAGGCTTGGGGTTTCATGATACACAAACAAGTGAATCCCCTGCTCTTTGGGAATTTACAGTCTATCTGTGAGATGGGTTCAGGCTGTCCTGAACGTGGCTCTGGAAGCTTAACATCCCTCAGAACAAACTGGAGGGTTTATGAAAACACAAACTGCTGGGCCTCATCCTGGTAGTTTCTGATTTGGTCTGTGTTTTGGCCTAAGACTATGCATTTTTAACAAGTTCCCGGATGATGCTTGAACGTGTTGGGTTGGGCCCGGTGCAGTGAGTGTACTTCTAAAATAATTCTACTTGTTAAAGTAGGCTCCTCCAACAGCTCAGGAGGCTGAGGCAGGAGGATCCCCCAGTTCAAAATCAGCCTCAGCAACTTAGAGAGGACCTAAGCAACTCAGCGAGCCTCTGTCTCTAAATAAAATAGGAAAATGGGCTGGGGCTGTGGCTCAGTGGTTCAGCGGTGCCCCTGGGTTCAATCCCCAATACCCCCCTCCAGGAAAAAAAAAAAAAAGAAGAAAGCAAAGTGTTGAGGTGGGAACTGTACTTTGAGAATGGCTATTCTGCAGGTTATTTGGTTTGGAGAGCAACATTCCTTAATTGTTCTTTGTACATCTATTAGACATAATCCTATACTTATAAAGAACAGTCACTAATCACTGAGTTAGATAAGGAAAACTTGACAACTGCCAATCAGCGTCTCTCACCCAGCCTTAAAACACCATGATCCCCAGCACAATAACCTATTTAGTCACCAGCCTTCAGTCTTTGGATCAGACGGACGGAGACATGGTTCAGGCAAGTTTGGGTATCACAGAATTGAAAGGAAGAACAAAACATTGAGACCAGAGGGTGGTGCCTTTGAGCACAATACTGAGGAACTGGAAGACAAGATCCAAGATGCTGACATCCTAAGGGACGGGGTGCTCACGGGAAGAAGAGCATCCCTCCTCAGGAATTTTTTACTTATCAATCCAAGAAACAAACCTCATTCTTTCAGACAATGGTTCCCTACCATGGAATGGCCAGGATAATTTAAATTGTCTCCAATTTCCTGGGTCTGGTTCCTGCCCATGTTCTTTTTCTTTTGTGTGTGTGTGTGTGTGTGTGTGTTTTTTTTTTAAGAAAAACCCTGAATATTCTAAGTATTTCTTGTTTCTAAAAGGGGTGTTTTCCAGATTCATGGCCTCTTTGTCTATTGGAAAAATACATGGCAAGAGTAAGAGGAAGCAGTATTATTGGGAAAGAGCCAATTTCTTTGAGATCCATATATGGCTATAAAAAGAGGCAATTGTTATATTATATGGCAAATCGCATTGTTACATTGTATGTGTGTGTAAATATAAAACCAGGGGCTCCATTATATATAATTATAATGCACTGATTTTTTTTTAAAAGGGAGATAATATCTGTTAAAAACAATCATCTACGTACATATGTAAGGTTGTGTGTTTCTTAGCTGCTTAAGGGCAGGATGCGTGCTGAAAACCTCACTTTCAGGCAGTTTTGTCATTGTGCAAAAATCAAAGACTACAGTTACACAAACATGCTGCACACTGTAAACAAGGTAACATGAAATGAAATCAAACATAAGAATAAATGGTGCTGAAAGGAGGGATCCAAGGGCCGGCATTTGACTGGCTTCCCTCCAGAGCAGCTACTATGGAATGGATATATAACATCAGGATGCCATTTTGTTGTGTTCTACAAATAGCCTTATGCTAAAGCCAAAGAAGGAGAAAAATGAATCAGATAAATACATGTCCACCCTTGAAGACAAATGCCAGTGTTCTGGAAAATTCCCTCCTGGCTGGTTAGATGGATCTGCTATCCCGATGACCTGGTCCTCATCCTAGTCCTGAAATTTAAAATCTAGGTAGTTTGGTCAGCTACCAGATTTCTAAGCTGCCGAGACTGGCCTCGAACTTGCAATCCTCCTGCCTCGGCTTCCTGAGCTGCTGGGATTACAGGCGTGGGCACCTGGCCACTTACCCAGTTTCTACATGGACAGCCCACAGTGCCAAATCTGGCTGATCAATGAGACTCATGTGGCTGTCATATTTTGTTGCTCAGGTGGAGGTGACCCCAGTGGAGCAGCCCCTGATCTCCTGCGTGTGACCTTGTACAACGGTGTCCAATATCTTTTGCCTGGCCTGCGTGACATCTTTCAATTGCTGGCCAACCCCCTGGAAAAGGCTTAAGTTTTTGACTCCTGCTTTATAGTTTACAAAGTTGCCTTTCCATTCACTACTTTCCCATTAATTCTAACTGCCTCACATGTTTCTCCTCATTTCACCAGCAAAAAAAGCCAGGCTTTTCCATAACAACTTTAATTATTCCTGGGTGGGTGATGTAATGCTATATGAAACTTAGGGAGGAAGTCAGTTTCTCAGTCCAAGTGCAGAGTTACTCTGCTGTCTGATCCACCGTGCCTTGGTGTGACCGGCCTGCTTTGAACAGACCTGAAAATTTGAGGGCTAAATAAATGAAACCTGTCTAAACTGGGAGATGTCTTGATTTTAGGCCTATCATCCACAGACACAAATTAACTCAGAGAATACATTTAGTTTTAGAAAGTACAGAAGGGGCTTGTTCCAAAAAAAAAAAAGTTAAGATGACTGGGAAAATGAGAAACGCCCCCAGGTATGTTCATTTTTATTCCATAATGAATAGGAAATGTGGTGAAAGCAGAATTGATGATTCAAAAACAGCTGGAGATATTGCAACAGAAATTAATTCTACTTGCCTAGCTTTTAAAACTGGTGAAAGGACAAGATGGTTTGAAATCTGGTACTGAAGGAAAGTGAGATGTTGACATTAAGAATAGGTGTGGTGGCACATGCCTAGTCATCCCAGAGCTCTGGGAGGCTGAGGCAGGAGGATCGCAAGTTCAAAGCCAGCCTCAGCAACTTAGCAAGGTGCTAAGCAACTCAGTGAGACCCTGTCTCTAAATAAAATACAGAATAGGGCTGGGATGTGGCTCAGTGGTCAAGTGCACCTGGGTTCAATCCCTGGTAGCCCCCCAACATACACACACACAAAAAAAACTATGACCAGTCATTTGGTCATTTGTAGGCCATTTCCACACAGCTACAGCAAAATCCAGGACAGGCAAGTCTTGCTAATTAGGAATAACTGGTGTGACGGCCACTTGGAGTAATTAGGAAAACTGGTGTGACGGCCACTTGGAGTCTGTTAAACCTGAAGTGTGGACACTTTATAAGGACACTGTAGAGGTATTGCTTTCGAGGACAATGACTAACAGCAGATGACTTTCAGAGGACTGCAAGGTCCCACTGACGGTGCAAAGAGATAAAATCATTTGGAGGTAATACACTTATTGTAGGCTAGGGGCTGGGGCTCAAGTCACATCAGTCACTTTAAAACAGTTTGATTTTTAAAAGCCGTGCGTAACTCCTGCTATCTTGTCTAAGCTGCTCATTTGACCCTTTTCTTCAAAGATGGTGGAAAAGTTTACTTGAGCCTCCCCCGTACCCCCGCAGTGTTCTTCTGAGTAGCAAATTATACTTTCATAGTGTCTGCCTCATTTAAGTTGTCCAGCTGGTCTTGGAAATTCTTCCCATTACAGATGGGGAAAGGCCACAAATCAATACGTATCTATGCACACAGGCATGTCTATGTGGGTGCCTGTGCCTGTGTAGAAGACCTGTTCTTGCCGTGTTCTGTGTTGCCTTAAGTTTTTTGATTGAATGCTAAGAGACAGGGCCAGTTTCAAATGGTCTATTTTATGGGGTTTTCCCTTTGGGTGTGTTGGGAAGCCACAGGTATTGGCTTTTGTTTTATATGACCAGGACTTTTGTTTTTTTCCACTGGTGACTTTGAGGATTGCATGAATGCAAATATACAACTCATCTTGCAGCCCACTTCTACCCCCCGCCCGTATCTGCAAACCCATTCTGAGTGGAAAAACAGTGTCCATGTCCAAAACTATGTAAAATCAGCTCTTAACCAACAGGGGTCTGAAGAGAATTTCCAAGTGCAGAACCCTTGTCTATTTCCATACCCAGGGACTTCTGAGAGTGCAGCGCCCTTATAAAGAAGACACTAATCACAGAACGACGGCAAATGTCTTCCTGTGTTTAGGGTCAATGTACAAATGGTTTGCTCAGAGACCCCGGGGAAGGAGACTGCCTGGGATTCTCTAAGGGGGAAGGAAAAGAACTTGCAATGGAGTGTCTTCTCAGCAGGAGGCCCTGGATGATCCGAGTTAGGTTGCAAATATGTGAACTGTCACCTTCTCAGTGAGCCTTCACAGATCCCTCTATTTAAAATCATACCGCTCCTACTTAGCTTTTCTCCTTAGCATTTATCCCTGTTGTCTGTTTTCTGTCTCCTCCTGCTAAAATACAAGCTGCACGAGGATAAGCACTCAGCCTGCTTCTCAATGATCCATCCGGAGGTTACGTCCTGCAAACCCTGAGGATGGGGTTCCATTGTGACTGGCTCATCATCTGTCTTGGTCTCTGACAGACCAAGGGCTCTGGCAGAGTGGATAATTAGACGTTGCTGAATGAATTGATGATTGACTCTACCATCTTTGGGAATCATCTCAGTACCTGTGTCTCTTGCCTTAGGAAGACCCAGGCCAGAACCTTCCATTAGCCACTTCAGAGCTGTGTGGCCTTAGGCAGGGACAGTCTCTCTGAACTTCAGCCTTCTCATCATTGAAAGGCAGGTGACAATAGATTGTTTTCCCTCCAGTTGTTATAATAATAAAGCAAAAGGACATACCAGGACACCTCCTGGCATGGTCTTTGGCACGCCGTAGGTGCTTTAAAATTTATTGGCCATTAATATTGCTCTTGTCTTTTTTCCAAAACCATAAATGAATACAAGAATACTTCAATGGCTCTAAGAGAATCCTGCACTTATATATTCCTTTGCCCATCTTTTCTAAGAGTTCTGACATGGGGTCAGGGAGAAATTGATTGGCCAAGAAGGTGCCTTACTTTTGCTAATATTTTGCAAACCCTTTCTCGGGGTTGAGAAGCAGGGAGGGTCTCCTAGAGTGACCCTCAGGAAGGCCATGTGCAGCAGCTGGCCAGCCACCTCTGCGTTGTGTGCTTAGTCAATCAATAGGGCATTCAGGTCTCGGGCTGTCTACTTTGTTATGTACCGAAGATCTCAAGGCTCTTTGTAAGTATCTTGCTTCTAACCTTGGGAAAGAGAATAAGAAAGGCATGGCTTAGGCAAAGCTTGCATTTAGAGGCATACCAGAGACCAAGACGGATAAGGAGCCAGTAACAATAGAACCCTTTCCCCAGGGCAGGTGCTCCCCACCTCAGGTAGATATAATCAGGCCCAAGAACCACCTCTTGCATTACGCAGCTCTGGGATCTTGTGAATGTAGATATTTCCAGATGATTTCAATTTTCTCACTTCTAGTTCCCTTAATTCTGCTTGCTTTATTAGAACTAACAGTAAAGGATACTATTAAAAAGTATTTATTGTATGTCTGAGTGCTTATGTCTTCCTTGGAATAAGTCATTGCAATAGGAAGCATCTATCGGGTGCCCATTTCACAGATGGAGCTTAAAGAAGTAAAGTTACTTTCTCAAGGTCATAAACCCAGTAAGCAGTACCGTCAAATGCCTCCTGCCTAAGTCCAGCTCCCCCGCCGTCTGCAGTCTGCTCTATATCATAAAAACCTCAATTAGATGCCTGGTGGTGCTCTCAAAGCTCCTTCTTCTAAAAAGCACTGAGCTTAATTTTTCACGATATGCACGTATGTGATGACTCGTCCAACATCTGACTCAGCTGTAAACACTTGCATTTTTCACGTATTGCATCTGCAGCCCAAACTAAAAACCTAGGTAACAAGAGAGGCTCAAATATGGGAACAGATGCAAAACGGACATAAATTGAAATTTCAGGTTAAACTTCATTTAGTTTTTTAAAAATAAACGAAAACATGCGTAACTCTTTTTATGAGTGACTTTCACCGTCTTATGGATCACACAATGTAAAAGTTCCTAAAGGTCCTTAGCACAGTTGTTCCAACCACAATATGGAGAAATCCAAACAGCTGTGCCATTGACCCCCATCTGCCGCTCCACGCAGGAGCTGCCGGTACGCGTCTGTCGGATGCCCTCTCGCCTTTCACTGCTTCTTAGTATGTGCCTGACAAATATTTGTGAAAGGAATCAATAAAAATACCTCTGATCAGCTTTGGGGGATATTTTAAAGCAAGTATAAATGCCAGCACCTTTAAAATAACCTTCCCTACATTTTTTTTTTGCTGATTGATGGGAATTTAAGAGTTTTTTTTGGAGCAAGTTATTTTATGACTCTGCCACATTCTAGAACACTGGAGAACAATGTAAAACTGAGTCAAGGAAGAAAACCTGCAGCCCTGGACTCAGGAGAGAGACAAAGAGCCCTGCTGGCTCAGCTTGGTTTTTCCCAAACAGAGTTGGGAGGTAAACCGCAGCTTCTGACCACGGGTTTAAACATTTGGAAAGCTGGCTGAATGAGCTTACGTGTAAACAGCAAGGGATTAATACCGACTTGAATGAGTTCTGTGAGATTCTCACCACACAAAATGAAGAAATGGTTGTTCCCACCAATAAGGAGAGCGGATGTAAGAATTTGCCACATCCTTCGTTTACCCTTCTCTTGGCCAAAGACAAAACAGAGCTAACAAGAAGCAGAAGGGTGGACGGAAGGACGGATATGGTGGTAAAAGTATGAGGATGGACAAATGCGATGTGGAGTGGAGAGAAGTGTTCCCGAGAAATGAAACGGGAATGAGATTCAAAAGAAGGAAATACAGTGGGAGGAAGAATCAGGGAATGAGAAGAGCGGGGCCCAGGGGCACAGGCCTGCGATCCCAGGGGCTCTGGAGCTAAGGCAGGAGGATGGCAAGTTATTTTTTTTTTTTTATTTTTTAAAAAAAATAAATGATAGCAGAATGCATTACAATTCTTATTACACATATACAGCACAATTTTTAATATCTCTTGTTTGTATATAAAGTAGGTTGACACCAATTCCTGTCTTCATGCATGTACTTTGGATAATGATGTCCATCACATTCCACCATCCTTGCTAACCCCCTGCCCACTCCCTTCCCCTCCCACCCCTCTGCCCTATCTAGAGTTCATCTATTCCTCCCATGCTCCCCCTCCCTATCCCACTACAAATCAGCCTCCTTATATCAGAGAAAACATGCAGCATTTGTTTTTTGGGGGGGATTGGCTAACTTCACTTAGTATTATCTCCTCCAACGCCATCCATTTACCTGCAAATGCCATGATTTTATTCTCTTTTAATGCCGGTAAGTGGTGTGAACTTACATGTAAGAATTTACATGTACATCCATTGTGTATACATGCCAAATTTTTTTAACCCATTCATCCACGGAGGGGCATCTAGGTTGACTCCACAGTTTAGCTTTTGATCCTCCTGCCTCAGCCTCCTGAGCTGCTGGGAGAACAGGTGTGCACCACTGCACACGGCTTATTGTACATTCATTTTAGAGCTGAACAAACTGAGGCAGTCTGAGGGATTTACCTCAAGATCACTGAGTGGCTATCTGATTGAGAACCTTAGTTCTTTGAATTTTATTTGAAGTTTTTTTTTTTTTTTTTTTGCCTGCCACAGCTTTTTAACCCTGAGAGAAAGCTGTTCATCTTTGGGTTGGATAGAATTACTCAGTTAAACTGAGTAATTTAAAACTAAAGGTGTCAACAGTCATAACAAGGAGGATTTTAAGGGCAGAGTTATGACAGTGGCATCAAAAAATAGTGAATAATTTTTTGAGATTCGCTAATTAGCATTATCTTCTCCAATTCCATCCATTTACCTGCAAATGCCATGATTTTATTCTCTTTTAGTGCTAAGTAATATTCCATTGTGTATATAGACCACATTTTTTTTTATCCATTCATCCACTGAAGGACATCTAGGTTGGTTCCACAGTTTAGCTATTGTGAATTGTGCTGCTATAAACACTGATGTGGCTGTGTCCCTGTAGTACGCTGTTTTTAAGTCCTTTGGGTATAGACTGAGGAAAGGGATAGCTGAGTCAAATGGTGGTTCCATTCCCAGATTTCCAAGGAATCTCCATACTGCTTTCCATATTGGCTGCACCAATTTGCAGTCCCATCAGCAATGTATGAGTGTGCCTTTTTTCCCACATCCTCGCCAACACTTATTATTGTTTGTATTCTTAATAGCTGCCATTCTGACTGGAGTGAGATGAAATCTTAGAGTAGTTTTGATGCATTTCTCAGGTCAGCCTCAGAGACCCTGTTTCTAGATGAAAATACAAAAAAAGGCTGGGGAATGTGGCTTAGTGTTGAGCCTGTGGGTTCAATCCCTGGAAAGAAAGAGAGAGAGAGAGAGAGAGAGAGAGAGAGAGAGAGAGAGAGAGAGAGAGAGAGATGGGGGAGATGGGAGGAAAAGAAAGGACGGACAGACGGAAGGAAGGAATGAATAAAGGAAGGAAGGGAGGGAGGGGGAGGGGCTGGATATGGAAGTGAACGGAACAAGCTGCAGGGTGGTGAGCCAAACCCTACCATAATCCAATTCTAATGAGATGAGTCTCGTCTCTGCTGTTTGTTTAGTTTTGTTCTCCTCTGCAAATACAGAAACAGCTGTTTCCCTCTTGACACAATTATCTTTGCCCAGAAGCTTTCGAAACATCCCTTTGAAAGATTTGCTGACCTTACAAGAACCCCAAATGTATTCAGGGACCGATCTTTTTGCATTTTAGGCAAGGAAAGCATTGTACCCAAGGCTTTGGCCTGGAAAGAGGACGGCGGAAAACCCTCTGGGTCTCAAAGTCAGCAGGAACCGCAGCACTTACTGACCCGGGGAGTCAACATAAGAAGATTCTATCATGAGGAGTGAAAGATTGACCCAGGGTGTGAACCCCCAGCTCTCCAGCAATGAGTCAGAACTTGGGTTAAAATAAGGTATTCAGAATTTGTAGCCAATGGATGGGCCCAAGAATATAAAGTCAGGTAGATTGAGGGCCGTGTCAGTCAAGGGACAGAATAAGGAAACTAAGTCATCTGAGATCAAAGATCAAAGGAGAATATGGGGAAAACACCATAAAGAATACACAGAGATGGAATGGGTTGCTCCAGAGAGAGTGTCTTCCCTTCCTATCAACCTTTCAGCTCCAGTCTCCACGAAGTCTCACCATCCAATTTCAGGATCCATTAAACAATGGGTGATGCTTTTATTGAGCTCATAACCAAGGCATTGTGCATACGATGTTCCATCTCATTCGCAAACAACCCTATAAACTAAGAACTGCTCTCATTTCCATTTTGCAGATGACAAAACTGAGGTTTGGAGAGCTTAAGTCATTTACAAGTCTCATGGTGAGTGAGGGATAGTGATCGGATTCAAATTTGGGTTGGTTTTATTCCGAAGTTTATTTATTTTTTATTTTTTAAATTTTTTTAATATTTATTTCTTAGTTTTTGGTGGACACAACATCTTTGTTTGTATGTGGTGCTGAGGATCGAACCCGGGCTGCACGCATGCCAGGCGAGCACGCTACCGCTTGAGCCACACCCCCAGCCCCCGAAGTTTATTTTTATTGTCTTTTTTTAGTGCTAGGTACTGAACAAAGGGCATTTGGATCCTTGATCACTGAGCCGCATCCTAAGCCCTTTTAGTTTTTTTTTTTTATTTTGAAACAGGGTCTCACTAAATTGCTGAGGCTGGCCTCAAACTTGCAATCCTCCTGCCTCAGCCTCTCACATCACTGGTGTTACAGGTGTGTGCCACCATGCTAGGTTCTAAAGTTCCAATTCTTAAAAACAACTTTCCATCGCCTGTTGTATCCTTAAACTACCTTCCTCTTTACTTTAGCAAGCTTGAGAGTTTCTTTTTATGAAAATCAGCCATCCCTTATTAAGTCAGAAATGAAAAAAAAAAAAAAAGTTTAAGATGCCAGGTGAGGAGGGCGTCCTCACTGAATGCGGAGGTTGTGACACAGAGGCAATTAATTCTGTGACTTAAAACTCCATTACCTTTGGGTATAAGAGTCCGACTTTTCATATCGGTTTTTCCTCTTCACTTTTCTCCCTTCTAGGTTTTTCCATTAGACAAGCTGATTGCTGTAAAACGCTTCTTGCTAAAACCTCATGTTCCCTTCGTCTCCCCAGTGTTCGGTAATTTAATTTTTTTAACTGGGTTAAGACAGAGGGAAGAGTACGCTCTTAGTAATAAAGCAAATGAGGCTGAGGAAGTCGGATGCTTCTGTTTACTACCAAGTAAATGTCAGAGGACATTTCCATTTGCCAAATCCTTTGTGTGTGTGTCTTTAAAGCTGTCCGGATGCATTAGATGCACACAGCTGGAGCATGGCCACACTCTGCTCATGCTCCACTTCTGCACGTTGAATTGCTGGAATATAAATGAAGGCCGGAGCACTCATTTCAATGCGATGCCAGGCCTGCGTTTTGAACAAGCTGTCGAAAGAAATATTCTCTTCCACACTCTGCACTTCCCAACCTTTTTTATTTGGCTATTTTGGTTTTTATGTCGTAAAGAAGGGAAATGTGGAAGGATTTTTTCAGAATATTGGATTTGGGGCCGTGGACTGGCTGTCGGAAAGCTCTGTGACCTTGACCTGGGCATTTGCCTGGTGATGTTGAAAAGCGTGTTATTTACATCACGGGGTAAAGGAGGAGGTAGTTAGATGGTGGGGGACGCCATCTTGGGTCTGTAGAGTCCGGTGTGGGTGTTCACTCTGTGCCCTGTGTGTCTGGCACTTGCTGGGTCACGAAAAGATCACCACAATCGTGTCATAGCACCTTTAAAGCGGAGTCTTTGGATTAACAAAGAAGCAGAAGATGCAGGACTTCAAGATCTGAAGCTGACTTTTTTTTCTAATTTTTATGTTTCCAGGGTGTATTTTGACATATTTTACATACATGGAGTAAAACTTATTCTAATTAGGATCCCATTCTCGTGGTTGGACATGATGTGGAGTTTCCCTGGTCGTGTGTTCATATATGAACACGAGAAAGTTCTGTCCCATTCATTCCACTGTCTTTCCTAATCCCATCCCCCTCCACTTATCAGAGAGAACACTCAGCCTTTGGTTTTGGGGGATTGGCTTATTTCACTTAGCATGATATTCTCCAACTCCGTCCATTTACCTGCAAATGCCATTTTATTCTCTTTTCTTGCTGAGTAATATTCCACTGTGTATACAGACCACAATTTCTTTATCCCATTCATCTGTTGAAGGGCACCCAGGTTGGTTCCATAGCTTAGCTATTGTGAATCGAGCGGCTGTCAACATTGATGTGGCTGTGTCACTGTAGTGTGCTGATTTTAAGTCCCTTTAGGTATAAACTGAGGAGTGGGCTAGCTGGGTCAGATGGCGACTCTGTTCCAGGTTTTCTGAGGACTCTCCACACTGAAGCTGATTTCACCCTGCAGCATGACCCCAGGTCCCGGGCCTGTGCAGGTGTGCAACTGTCACTCAGAGAAGGGAGGCAGGGGCAGAAGGGAGGCAGGGCAGCGGACAGGCCATGACTGTGCGGCAGCTGGATCCAGACAGACAGGACAGGTGCCACCTGGGAACAAAGAGGAGGGATTTTTACCCCATGGACAGGTGACATTACAGGTTCATGGTTCCAATCTCAGGTTCTTCTGTTTTACTTAGTAACATCAGAGGACAGTCCTCCATGACCTATTTTAGAGATACAGCTTTAAACTGTGAGAATTTTAACAAAGAGCGTGTGAATACAGGTGGAGTATCCCTCATCCAAAATGCTTGGGGACGAGAGGGTTTCAGATTTTGATTTTTCTTTTTTTATTTTGGAACATTCGCATTAACGTAATGAGCTATTTGGGGAATAAGATCCAAGTCTAAGCATGCGATTCATTTTTGGTTCTTATACACATAGCCCAAAGGTGATTTTATATCGTGTTTTAAAACTTTTGTGCATGAAACAAAGATTCTTGGTCTAGAATGTTCTGCCTGTCAAGGCGTCACGTTCGTGCTCAGGACGTTTTGGATGGTGGTTTTCGGATTAGGGACATGGATCCTGCAGTCAGTATTCTCCTTCCTCCTAGCAGAACAGCCTGTTTTGAGGGAGGGATGCCCAGGGTGACAACGTCTGTCACGATTTGTGATCATCCGCTTCTCCCGAGAGGAGACAAGGTCACAAAGTCAAACGAGAATTTTCTAGAATCAGGAAAGGTTGAGTACACAGAGCTGAGGAGCAAATGCCAGTATATCACAACCAAAGGGGGGACTGAGACCATCCAAAGCGAGGACCACCGCGTGAGCCGTGGGACTAGAGACAGTGCCAGGGTGGGCAAAGGAACCCAGGATGAATGCAGGCATCGTGGTGGCAGTGGGGTGTCGATGGCATCTGCAGGTGTTTCCGCTGACATCTGCAGCAATCTGGCCTTGGAAGGTGCTCCACAGAAGCAGAGGGCCTGGTGGGGTGGTAATGTATGAAGATATGAAACCTAGTGACAGATGAGGATAAAGAATAACTAAGGACAGGAAACCGCAGAACTTAACATCCAAATGAGGCTAGGGCGATTCGAGAAGTGAAAAGTCACTGCTAATAATTACAGCAGGGTTAGGAGAGGAGCTCAGGGGTAGAGAACGTGGCCCTGGTTTCAACCTCAGCACCCACGAGGAAATAACAACAATAATCCACATTATTCCAGACATAAGCAGAAATATCTCAGGCAACTTGGGACATATTGGCTTTCTATCAAAAGCATAGACCCTTGGACTTCACCTTGGGGCCGATCAAGCCATTGAGGCTAAGAATTAGGGCTCTAGAATTCCCAGCCCTTGTTCAAACGTAAACACTGCATTCAATGACTGTGTGATCTCGAGTGGGTTGTTCAACCTCTCTGTGCTGAGTTTCTAGCAGGTCTCCCTTTTACAGAGAGAGCACTTAGGTCCTAGAGGGGTTGAATGGATTATTAGGCTAGGTCACTGAGTTAGGAATCAATCATAATTTGGTCTTAAACCAAATTCAGGCTCAAAAGCACCTGAAGCAGACAATTAGGTGGTGCCTAAACTGCATTGTTGGATGGACATAGATAAGGATTAAACTATTTTCTCCTTTAAAATCACCAACATATATCTGTCCTCAATTCTGCAATGCCCTTGGGTAATCCCCTTCCCTACCCAACGCCTGGTTCAATCTCATGGTAGAAAGGTTTACTTAAACTCTGCTGTTCTTTCTACCAATAATTCTCCTGCTTTGTACAATCTTCTCTCCCTGGCCACAGAAAGAAAGTCTCCATTCGAATCACTCTTCCTACAATCCCAGCTTAAGGGGATACAGGTGACATCAAGAAAAAGCATCAGCAGAAAAGACAAAATTCTTGGCTCCAAATTAAAAAAAAAAAAAAAAAGTTCTGAGCACTCTATATCTGAAAAACAAACAAACCACCACAACGAAAAAATGTGCCCAGGACTTGCTTCCTCTTCCCATCATCCATCAGCTGCAACCTCTTGACACTGGTGGGTTAAAGACACACTCTGTTCTTGTGACACAGGACATGTTCTTGGGGGTCCATACGCGGTCATTGATGACAACAATATCCTTCCCGATCAGTCTCAGGTTTCATCCGTGGTGGAAATCCAGCATTTACGCGTGCTCGAGAAGGCATCCGAGAGGATCTTAAATGAGACAATGTACGGAAAACCAGGGAAAAATCAAAGCGGCTCATAAATGCGAGATTCTGTCATTTTGGGAAGAACCTTAGTTGGGCGGTGCATGTCCATTTCTTATACAGTATTCCCCTGGAGAAATGGCTTATGCCTTTAGAACTATTCCAGTCAATCTGAATTTACATGAACCCCCCCGGGGAGACATTTATTTTCATATCTTTTGACATATTTCCAACCAGTGAGTGAATCCATCAGATGCTCCAAGAAGGTGACATGTTCTTCCCACCCTGGGAAACCACCCCCAACCCTCTGTCACTTGGCTGACCAGCTTGGGAAATGCAGAACATAACCCTTTCTTACCTAATACCACCTTTTCATCTCAGAACCCCGCTAATGTAGACATTTCAATTATTCAGCTGAATCTGTGCTGAATTTTTTTTTCCATTCTCTCTCTGTCTCCGATGAAACTAATTGTTCAGCAAATGAAAGTAGAGATGAAAGACTACAGAAAGGACAGTTGAAACTCTATTTTCATTTTTGAATATATCCCCATGAAAAAGCATGAGAAATGCGGTGGTTTCTACATAGGTAATTACATATCACCTAAATTTTTATACCCCTTTAAAGCATTTTTAATGTCTGCCCTAGGGCTTACCAATGTACATCTTTAATTAAGCCTTTGAATATCATATTGCTTCTCAAGCATGCAAGATGGCCTTTAAATTGCTTTCCTTATACAATGGATGGCAATGAAAACACGATTTGAGCTCTCATTCTCTCTCATATTTCAGTCTCTTTTTATTACTTCAGTCTCTACTTGATTTTCCTCCATTCTTAATTCACTCTTGGATTCTGAAGTCCGGGAAATGTTTCCGTATCTTCCTTTGGGTGGTAGTGACACAGATAAATACATAGAAAAGTTGCAATGTGCACTTCATCACACATATATTTCAATTTAAATAATGTGGGACAGACTCTAAACCTTAATCACTGTTCTGCCCAAAGGAGATGTCTCTGCAAGACCTCAAGCACGTCACAGAAAATATGGGTGGAGCCTGTTTTGAAGGTGGTCTTGTATTAGCCTTAGGAGCTCACGAAGTTGGAATCTCTGTGGATCAGTTATCATCGGTATAATCCTACAGCGCATTTCCATCCCAGCTAGACAGCTTCTGGATACTATCTGTTGCCTGGAAAGAGCCAGAGTCACATCCAGAAAACTGTCTATCAGTCAA
Source organism: Marmota flaviventris (assembly GCF_047511675.1). NCBI lineage: Eukaryota > Metazoa > Chordata > Mammalia > Rodentia > Sciuridae > Marmota > Marmota flaviventris. The sequence goes on along the minus strand of NC_092498.1, from coordinate 160,556,791 downwards.
CCAATGCGGCTGGTGGGCCTGTAGGTTTTCCTGTATGATAGTCGGTTATGGAAAATGTCATCGATCCTGGGAAATTTCAGCCAAGTGAGAATCATTCATATTCATTTATTCATCCAGCATTTATTGCAGGCTGGTTAAGTGCTAGACCCCGTGAAGGAATATGTGGTCATGGTTCTTAAGAGCTCACTGGATTTGGGAATTTCAGTGCCATTATACTGCAGGAGCATGTGAGTGAGCCACAGAGGGAACCGCAGTGGGCCACCACAGGACAGAGGTGGGCTCTCCACCAGCTGGACAGGAACAAGGGTAACCGGAAGGGAAGTCTTCTTGGAGGATATGAAACATACCCATTGGAAACAGTCTGTGAAACTAGTGCCAGAAATCTTAATTCCCACCCACTCGTGTTTCTAAATATATTCCTCTTTAATGACTGTACCTTAGAGATTTGTACCATTATTTTATCAGTTGCCATCAGGGGAAAAAATCTACAAGTCATTGAAGGGATGCAAAAATTGTTTAGGATTGATAAAAAAATTCTATATTTCTGTATTTGGTGGTAGTTTCACCAAATCTATCTTTCTATACTCACCTCGCTGTACACTTTAAAAGTATGAAATGTAATCAATGAAGTTGATTAAAAATTTAGGTGTTCTCTTTGATGAATCCTTTACCCTCATTCCAAGGTCATCCATAAATACAATCTATTCAACATCCAAAAATTATCCTAATCCATCCACAGATCTCCATCTCCACCGCCACCTCTTGTGTCCAAGCCTCCAGCGTGGGAACTGGATGACTGTCGCAGCCTATGACTGTCCTCTGCCTGAGTTCTTGCTCCTTGTAATCCATTCCTCACATGTGTTTATAAAAAGTCAGTCTGGAGACGGTCATCATTATACAAAATACAATGTATGAAGATGTGAATTTGGTGTCAACATAACTTACATACAAACAGAGATATGATAAATTGTGGTATAAAAGTGTATTAAGAATTGTAATGCAAAAAAAATAAGAGAGCTCGTGTATAATGGCATGAATTGGTGTGAACATACTTTAGATACAGAGTTATGAAAAATTGTGCTGTGAATGGATAATTATGAATATAATGCACTCCACTATTGTCATGTATATAAGAAATAAAAAAAAAAGTCAGTCTGGTCATTTCCTCCCCTTGCTTTAAACTCTTAAAAGGCTTTTAATCACACTTGGAACAAAACACAAATTCTTTACCAGGGGCTTCAGGATGCGGCATCAATAGCTGTAGACCATTTTGGTCGAAGGATCCCTTTTAATTTTTACATAGGAATGTAAAGAGTAGGGTAGATCCTACTGATATTTACTATAGTAGAAATTAAAGGTAAGATATTTTTATATCTCATAAAATAATTTTGTGATTGCTCTCGAGTTGACAACATACACCTTTAACTTGCTAGTTGTTTTAGACAGATTTTTCACAGCTGCGACTGAAAGACCCAACCAGAACAACTGACTGTAGAAGAGAAAAAGTTTCCTTAGGGCTCACTGATAGAGCATTTGGCTCACATGTGGGAGGCACTGAGTTAAATTCTCAGCACCACATATAAATAAAAGAATAAAATAAATGTCCATCCACAACTAAAAAAATATCTTAAAAAAAAAGTACTTGGAGCCAGGAGTGGCAGTGCACACCTGTAATCTCAGCAGCTCAGGAGGCTGAGGCAGGAGGATTGTGAGTTCAAAGCCAGCCTCAGCAAAAGTGAGGCTCTAAGAAACTCAGTGAGACCCTATCTATAAATAAAATACAATAAAGGGCTGGGGATGTGGCTCAGTGGCCAAGTGCTCCTGAGTTCCCAGTACCAAAAAAAATTTAAAAGTCTTTTGGGGCTGGGGTTGTGGTTCAGTGGCAGAGCACTTGCCTAGCATGTGTGAATCACTAGGTTCCATCCTCAGCACCAAATAAATAAATATAGTAAGTAAGTAAATTACTATGTCCATCTATAACTAAAAATATTTGAAAAAATGTATTTGGATTTTTGCCAGGTGCCGTGGCACATGCCTGTAAATCCCAGCGGCCCTGGAGGCTGAGGCAGGAGGATCACAAGTTCAAAGCCAGCCTCAGCAACTTAGCAAGGCTCTAAGCAACTGAGTGAGACTTTGTGTCAAAATTTAAAAAGAATTAAAATAGCTGGGGATGTGGGTGAACATCCCTGGGTTCAATCTCTGGAACTAAAAAAAAAAAAAAATGGATTTCAAAATATTTATTTGCTTAATATTTTTACCTTCTTCCAAATTTTCTTCTTGTTTTCTACAATATCTGGAGTATGTAGAACAGCGAGTGTTATACAGTAGTTTCTCAAAATCTATGTGAATACAATGTCTTGGACTATTTCAAAGACAAAACTGTATCAATCCTTATCAAGCTAATTATGGCTTCTTAAAACACTAAAAAAAAAAAAGAAAGAAATGAAAAAGACTGGGGGTGGGGGGAGGGTGCTGCACTGGCCACACAGAGTAGGTGTCTAGATTCAAGTGCTCTTTGAACTGATCTGGTTTTTAATCTCGGCCCAGTTGAACTCAGTCATCAGAGACATGGAAATGAGGCTGGGAATCCAAAATGTGATTTCCACACATGATAAAGCGGGGCTGTGTCAACAGCGTGGGAGGTGGGACTCCCTGACTCCCAGAGCCAAGGCCACCTCTCCAGACCCACTCCCTGCCCCCGCCTGGTGTTCTTTCCAACAGTCTCTGCCCCGCCCCCACCCTTGGGCAACCCAAGAACCTAAAGAGGAACTAGCCCCGCAGGAGGCAGTCGGAAATCCCCTGGTTTTCAATTTCGTGCTCCCTGGATCCCCAAATGATATTTCAACAAATAAAAATATCCAGCTTTAATGTAGACTCCAGAGTTGGGCCAAACCCTATGAAGGGCACTTGCTGAATCTCATGGTGTGCTCCCTCCCTATGGTGGCCTGGGAAATGGAAAGAGAAGAAGCAGAGCTCTTTGCAAATTTGGGGGTGCTGTCCAGAGAAATTAAATACTCCTCATTTGGGGTTTGTTGATTGCAAACTGGACGAATGTTTTGGAATAAACTGCTCCTGGATTCTTCTGATATTGACGATTTTTTCCCCCTCAGCTCTGTGATTTTTAAATGCCTGTTATCAAGCCAATGAATCTTTTCTCTAAAGCTCTGATAAAGGTATAAACAGAAGAAGAAAGAAAACAGACACAACAAGGATGGTGATCCCTGCCAGTCTTTCCTGAATTGAAATGTCCCTAACTGTCTTCAATGATCTGAAATGTCCCTAACTCAGTTCCAGAGAGAGGACGAAATATGAAGAACAATAGAGAATATGGTGCTAATGGTCTAGGCCTTATGTGTGTATGTGTGTGTGTGTGTGTGTGTGTGTGTGTGTTCATCAAGCCATTATATACGCTGAGTCCCTCCCATGTGGCCTGTACTTGGCTCAGGGAACAATGGTACATAAGACAGAATCAATTTCTTCCTTAATAGACTTCTGTCCCTCCCCTACCATAAGAGGTTGGAGGTTTATTATCTCCCTGGTGGAGTGCATGCCACACTAAAACCACGGTGTATTAAAGGACCACAAGCTTAAGGAATGCTGAATGCTGAGACCCATCCCTCTTTCTCCATTGGGCTCTAAGATCACAGGGACCCAGGCCCTCTATCTTGAGGTGGGAGCGTGGGAGACTTTCTGGGAATCCTGTCCAAGTCAAGGGGAAAGAACTTCAAGGTACTTACACTGAGGATTCATCCAGAATGACCTGCGAAGATTCCCCCAAAGTAAACGTCAAAGTTGACAACCCACACCCACACACTTAGTTTATCCAATTCAATTTTTCCCTTTTAATCAAGAGCACATGGCCAAGACATTTGGAAGAATGTCACTGAAATGTGCATCTAGGAAAAAGGAACCCCCAAAACCAGACACTGTGAAGAAGTATGCTTCCCCCAAACCACCATTTTAATACTCTCTGAATGGTTAGCGAAGATATTGCTTCAAAAAGCAAAACAAGATGCTCTTGAGATGTAAAAGCACAGTAATAAAAATGAAAAAGGACGTAAAGGGTTGGGAGCTCAAATTGAGGAAATACTTCAGAAAGAAAAAGAAAAGAATAAGAGAGTAAACATAAAAGTTAGAAAACAAGAAGAAGAAAAGAAAGACAAAATCACAAGAAATGAGTTCTGTAAAGAAGAAAAACTACAGAGGCAAAAAAAAAAAATCATTAACAAAATAATTCAGAAAAATTTTCTGAAGGACAATGGTAATGAGATTGGATGAGTCCACTGAGTACCCAACATCAAAGATAAAAATAGTTGGGTATAAAGAGAGGATTCTGTAAGTTTTCAGATAGAACAGGCAGAAAAAAAATAGGTTGTATATAAACTATCAGAATGACTTAGGACTCCTCAATGCAGCCCTGGCAGAAAGAAGATTTTCAACCTAGGATTTCACACCCAGCTAAACTATCAACTGAGTACCAGGGGATCACATTCAGACAGGCACATTCTTAAACAATGTGCCTGCTCTTTAAAGCTACTGAAGGATGTGTTCTATCGAAAATTAGAAAATGAACTAAGGAAGGGGAAGAACTGAGATAATAGAATCAATCACAGGAGAGACACAAAGGGCAGAGTCCCAGGAAGTCACCCATGTACTGGACACAGGGGACGACAAGTCTAGATTGGATCAGTGTAACTATGGGCAGAGAAATCCTTGGCTCCCAGGCCAAGGTCCCTGCTGAGGATTTATTCTGATCTAAGGATAGACTGCCCCAGACTTCACTGTGTTTGACTAGCGTGAGCAATGTGCTGACAAGTCCTTGCTCTCCTGTGCCTCCTTTGCCATCCGGAGAACACTTCATCAAACAGAACATTTCTGCTTTGACATGCTCCTCCAAGGGAGGTCATGGTTCACTTAGCAGCATATACAGAGAAGCCCTCGTCTGCTGACTTCAGAATCTAGTCCACATGTCCCAATTGTGGGGAGCCCTGTATTTTCCTGGCCCTCTCCTGACCTTGCCCACTGACTTCTCCAAAAGGGATTCTTGTAAGTTTTCAGGGAAGCCGAAGCCAGACGGTGACCTAGAAATACTTGGGAGTTTTTCTTCCCTTGGGCCTTTCCTCTGACAAACACAAGACTGTCTTCTTAGTGCACCGTCCAGATTGCTGCCTCTCTAAGTCTTTCCCAACCTAGTCATGTTAATGCACTTAAAAACGTTAAGTGCCAAAGTTGGGTAGAGGGTGATCAGCACAAAGATGACAATATGCTCATCTGGGGAGCTGTAAAGAGAGGGAGCTTGGCTGGGAGAGAGAGGGTTCAAAGATAGGAATGAGACTGTATTTCTTAAATTGGAAAGTGGATTTATGGACCTCCGGGTTATTTTTATTCATATATATATATATATATATATATATATATATATATATATATACACACACATATATATATACATATATGTATATATATATATATATATACATATATATATACATATATGTATATATATATATATATATATATATATATATATATATCTGCTGTATGTGCAAGGTATATTTGAAATTTAAAAAAAATGATTTTTGATCATAAAAAGGGAGGATAAGAATTTGAGAGTCGAAGTTGTTATGGCACAGAAATGAGGTGTTAGAGGAGATGCACAGTCAAGGTAAGATTTTGTTCTGATGAAGATTTGAGAGCACATTTTGATGCTGATGGAATTCATGCTGAAAGAGAATTTGGAGATCTTGGGAAGGAGGAGAGCACAAAAGAGTCAAAGTTCACCTGTCACCTCCTGGTGTGCTGCTCCCTAACACCGTCACCTTACCATTTATTCCACTGTGCACAGTTTACTTGAAAATGTTTTAATGGGTTCTATGCATAGCTGTGTGCATAAAATTCAATCTCACCTAGACTCTAGGATCAGGTGATTCAAGGTGGAGAATGCTAATCAGGGGAGCATCGGAGAGGGCCCTAATCAGGAGTTCATAGTCAAGCCGTTCTCCAGCCAGCCTTTCCAAATGCTTCCAAAGTTCCACAAGAGGATTCATGAATTAGCATAATAGATGTCAGAAATAATTTGTTCATTGGATAATTGGGTGACATTTAAGATACGCAGTAGATTTTAAATTGCAAGAGAGGAGCTTTACCCCTTAGAAAAATGGCAGCCTAGGGACCCGGGGAGCCTAGGAGGCTAACGGTGCTAATGCCCTGGGGTACTCACTCTGTGCAGAGCCACATGGTGAGTGTTTTTTTTCCAATGCAAGGAGGAGAGTTAATCCTACCTCACAGCAGAGCCACATTTGTCTCTGAGCACTCTTAAAATGTGAGGGGTTGGTGGGGAAACCATAATGCTCCTCAGAGTCTAAGGGTTAGCTGCAAGGTTACAGGGGAGGCTTGTAAATAAATGTCTTCAAGGGGCAGAGATTGGTTTGAGCCATTGATGGCCTCAGTGACATGCCACTTGGTAGAAACATTTGCACATGGGGAGAAATAACTACTTCCCTCCTAGTTCTCATTGTCAGAGGCTATCTCTAGTTACTGAAAGATCTCGACAAATGTGAACACACAGACAACTCACACTTAAGCTCCCACACAGGAAACCAACTGCTCCATCTTATATAGTAATCGCTATTAGAATAAGAAGAAGTTTCTCTCTTTCTCTCTTCCTTCCCACCTACAATTTTCCAGGCACTGCTTCAAACATTTAATATGAATTAACTTTTATATTTTTCACAACAAACCTAAGTAGCAAGTATATCAATAGCCACCTTTTACAGAAAGGGAAATTGAATCAGAGAACAGTGAAGTTGTCCAAAGTCACACAACTGTCATTCAAACTGAGCTGGTGACTGGGCTCCAAAACCAATCTCTTAACCACAAATGTGACATTTCTAACTTTCAGAAGGGTGAGATTTTAAAAAAAAATATGTGCTGTGTCACACCACTGATTTTATCATTGTTTTAACAGTAACACAAGAATGCAGCCATCCTACTCCCCCATACAAGCACAAACCTAATTCTTTGTATATAATTAGAATTTGTAAAGATGTGAATGAATATACACTTGCTGAGGTTATTAAAATTATCAAAAAGGGATGCAGAAAAAAATATATTTATAAGGAAAAATTACATAATCATGAACTTCAAAGAACTGGCAAGGATACTGATTTTAGAGACCAAAGGATCAGTTTTTGTCTAGCAATGCCTGGATTACTTGAGCGGGTCTTTTCATTCCCCAGTATCTGTGCTGAAGAATAAGGAAATTGCATTAACTCATCTTGAACTTTCTGGTGTTAAGAATGACATTCTTAAATAAATTTTTCTTTATTCCCACTTATTTGGGCCAAATAATGATGCCTCCCAATTTTTCTTCTCAGACAGCCAAAACACATCAGAAGCAGAGCTAATAATGAGATTCATGAGGAAATGCTCAAAGCCGAATTTAAGCAGCACCATCTAACAGAACCCTCGAGGTTCCTGTCTCCACTTTTAACAGATTCTTCTGAGTGGCTTGTCATTCATCACAGAAACTGATCACACAAACCACCCAGGGCGTCGATCATGTTTATTGAGAGCTTCCGTTTGTATAACCTTCTCGTCTCTGCAGAATGCACAGAATGAGAATTTCTGACATCTTTTGCTCTGCTGCAAAATGCTAGACATGTGTATTACACCAAGGATCTTGGCCTTCGATGCCCAGCTCAGTGGTTTTATGGTTAGCAATAGAGTATGCTTGTATGTGCTGTATAGCTAACACTACTGTCATTATAAAATCTGAGAGGAGATGGTACGGGGAGAAAGAAGGAAGGAGAGAGGGCAGATAGTGTGGAAACTAGAAAATGCTTAAAGCTATTTGGCCTTTGCATCCACAACTGGGAAGACCATTTAAATAGTTGTGGGTTGTGCAGCTCCACCTAGAATTCAGTTGGGATTAATGAAGAAAATACAAGAAAACTAATTAGATGCAGAGAACTGAACAAAATCATTGTCACATGCAGAACATGAGAGAACCCCAGATGGGCCCATGTTGCAAACCTTGGGTCAGATAACATAATCCGGGCATAGAAGGCATGTCTCACAGCCAAACAAGGTAGCCCACAGTGAGCAGAACATGCAGATGAAGAGAAACCCTCAGAGTCTTACAAAAATCTTTTCTCAGACAAGGGAATTGCATCCAATCTGCTTGTGCAAAACGCAGCCAAATCATTTTCCTTTCTTTTTCTATCTTAGCATGATGAAGGGCTAAAAACATGAAGAAAGGCAAAGAAGCAGAAATAACTTTACTAGTAAAGGAAGTAAAGCTACATGACAACCTAGAAAAGAGACATACAGTAACAGACTTGCTGAGACGGATCCATTGGGTACCCTGAAGAAGCAGAACTCTAGGCTGGGGAGAAGAACACGTGAAGGTCAGCCTTCTGCCCTTTGGTGGGTGCTCAGGAGCACACGGAGGAGGTATCTTTACACGTCTGATTCATCTTGGCCTTCACTTTCTCTTCTCTCTCACTCTTCCCTACCCCAATGGGGAAAACAATAGGAATCGACAGAAGCCGTCTTCCAGCACCCCTTTACTTCCATAATGAGAAAGATGCACAATTTAATTTTCTGTTTCCCATCTACACAGTGAAAACTAAAATAATATAAAATAAAAATGTAAAAAGTGGGATAAAATGGAGTTCCCCTCCCCAAAGAAAATCAGGATGCTTTGTGAGGAGAAGAAATGGCACTGGGCAGCCAAAATTCAATCAGCATCCACATAGAACTTCCTTCATCAGCTTCTGCCTCTTGCAGGGAGTTCCAACCACTCACATCTTAATGAAGCAGAGATGCCTTTAAAAAAGAGGGGGTGAATCTATCCAAAGCTTCATTAAAAAGATGGCAAAAATTTTCCCTGCCCTCACTGATCAGGACTATAAATAAAAGTTCAATTAACTCTCCCAGACTGTCAGTGTGTTCCAGCAATATAATCCCTAGATTAATTGACTCTGACCTCTTTAAAATTTCCATTAAAAAATGTAAGACACTGTCTTATCATCACTGAAAATTAGAATAAGGTATACCTCTGGTCATTTTTGTAACTTTTATACTGATGTCTTTGTGATTCATGCTATACGACTCTGTCTCAAGAATTAGGTCTCCTGAATTTGATCATCTAGAAACATATGCTTTGTCTATGCCATTTTCTAAAAGACAAGAGGCTTCCCCCTCTTTTTAATCTGGGAACACTTTATTCAAAAAAATTTTATTCTAGAGAATGCTACTCTGGTCTCTCAAGAACCTGTTGTTTTCTCTATTTTGAGTGGTGAATGTCATGTGTTAAAGGCTTGGTCCACAAGGTGGCGCTATTGGAAGAGGGTGGAGCTTCAGGAGGTGGAGACTAGCGTTGGGGGGGTAGTCTTTAGATAAGGGGGTGTGCCCTTGAAAGGGATGTGGGACTACCGTCCCCTCCTCATTCTGAAGTGAGTGGTCGTGCTTGCCATCCACTCCCACCATGAAATTCTGCCCGGCCCAAAGCAAGGTTGGGCTCCCAACCGTGGACAAGAACCGCTAAAACTCAGCCAAAGTAAACCTTTCGTCTTCATAAGTTGATTACCTCAGGTGTTTGTTACAGTAATGGAAAGCCAACTCACATGCTGTCATAATGTTTTACATCTAAAATTATACACAATTATTGTAACTAGATTTACAGACAACTAAATGCTAAGAATTTGCATATGCACACTGGCAGACATGTATATATTCAATATTTACCTTATACATAAATTTTGCCAGACTACATTAGGTGGATGTTTGTTAACATGTCAAATTCTGGTTCCAAGGCTATGGTTTTGTAACTATAAAATAGGTGATGAGATTGGATCTAGAAAGGTTAAGTGGAAAAAATAAGCCTCAGATCAATGTTTACATTATGTTCCTGTAGAATTTTTTTGGGGGGGATGGAGGGTGAGGGTTACTGGGTTACTCAGGGGCACTCGACCACTAAGCCACCTCCCCAGCCCTATTTTGTATTTTATTTAGAGGCAGGGTCTCACTGAGTTGCTTAGTGACTCACAGTTGCTGAGGCTGGCTTTGAACTGGAGATATTCCTGCCTCAGCCTCCTGAGCCACTGGAATTACAGGCATGCACCACCGCACCCAGCTATCCTCTTGAATTTTTTAAAATAACCATAATTACAGATGTATATATTAGCTTATGATTGGATTTGCTGGGTAACTAATTAATCCTGACACCTTAGTCATAAAACACAATAAAGGTATGTTTTGCTCACATGCATAGGTATGTGTGTGTGTAATTCTGAAATGCAAAATGAGAGAGGAACTCTAATCCACACAGTCACTCAGAGCCCCAGGCTGATGGAGCCTCCATTACTTTATTATATCTGTACCATTTGGAAGATGGAGCCTCCTCAGTGTTTGCAACAAATTAAGTAAGCTCATGGGGAACTCACTCTGTCACATGCATCAGCCTGGCAATGAAGAATGACACTTTTGTTTACGGTATACATCCCCAGCTATAGTATACATCCCTTCTCATCGAGGCTGTGAGAAGGCTAGGATTAGGAAAGCATGTGAATATCTGGTTAGCAGTAACTCTGTCTGACACAATCTGCATAGATGTAAAATATAAATGAAACGTTTTCAGAGGAAAAATATATTTCATGGGCATCTTTGGAGAGGAGAGTGGGATTAGGAGTGAAAAAAAAATGAAGACAGATTCTACTTTTTATTCCATATGCATCCAAATTTCTGCCTTCTTAAACTACAACGCAGGTGTCCCATTCGTTATTGAATAAAAATGTTTTCCAAACTGTTCATTACAGAGTTATTCAGAGATAATGCCATTCGAATGAAACTGGTAAATAAGAGGTTAAAATGCAATCCAGAAAGTTTCCTTCTGTGGCTCAGTGTAGAGAATGGGCCCTGGTTTTCAGGGATCAGCCAGGGCTCTGTATGATTTAGTGGCTGTTGTGTGATCAATGGCTGAAATGATGGAGTGGAGAGCCTGCTGATTAAGTTCACGGATAAAGCTATGTTAACTAAAGCTTTGGGAGCCCGTGATTAAGATCCAAACTGGCCTGTCACAAGTGAGCTATGGCCAAGTGTGGGTGTGAGTGTAGTTGGGGGGTGAAGGATGAATCTCTGAAGACTGCAAGGGTCACACCAAAGCGCTTCGGTGCCTCTGGATTCAGAGTAAATCACTCGCCCGATGAATGTCTGGAATAAATGGGGTTGCTTCAAGAGACGTGGCCTTGCTCACCCATTTCAAGTGTTCAGAGAAGATGGGAGGGCAAGGGAAAAGACACTTACACTTGGAGCTGGCTGTGTTCAAGATCATCAGGCCAAAAATCAAGAACGCAAAGAGAAATACTAAACAGGGTGTACTGTGTATGGGGTCATGCGGAACTGTCCCAAATAAAGCAGACATCGTCACCATCTTCTAGGAGTTAATGGCTGTTATGGGGTCCCCCCAAAAAGCTCCTGTGGGAGACAAACAAGAAAGTTTAGAGGTGACATGTTTGGGTTATGAGAGCCTGAACCTAATTAGTGCATTAATCCACTTGAATGGATTAACTGGGTCATAATGGTAGGAAGGTAGGGTGTGGCTGGGGGAGGAGGGTCACTGGAGGCACGACTTGGGAGTTTGCATTTTGTCCCTGGTTATCTCTGCGTGGCTGCTCTTGTCCCTCTCCTCCTCCATTGCCACGGCCTGAGTTGTCTTTCTCTACCAGGTTCTTCCACCATGAGGAGCTCTGCCTCACCCCAGAGCTAGGGAGTCCGCTGTCTGTGGACTGAGGTCTATGAAACAATGAGGCCCCAATTCACTTCCTCTCCTCCACATTGTTCTGGTCAGGTCCTTTGGTCACAGCCCCGAGAAAAACTGTCTACAACCATGGCCTAGCTATTTTCTTTACATCCAAGACTTCTGTCTCGTGGTCTCTAACTTGATTTGTTCCAAGTGCTCTCTCTTCAAAGTGTGGACCAAGGACTTTTGGCAACAGGTTCTCCCAGGAGTTTACTAGGAATGCAGAGTCTGAGAGTCCATCTCAGACCTGCTAAATCAGACTCTGCTTTTTAACAAGGTCCCTGAGGTGGCTCACATGCACATGCCCACGTGGAAAGTGCCGCGGTAAATTATATCCACTTCCCATCCAACCTGTACTCTGTACTGTGAAGGAGAAAGACTCCTTCCTTATGCTGCCTAAAAATGGGGAGGCCAGAGAAATACAATAAACGTGAGCGGCAAAGCAGACTTACACGATGAAGGAGTCAAAGAAGGAATGCAAAGAGAAAGATCCAGACAGAGGGAGTTTGTAGGTAAAGTTCAAAGACATGTTGAGACAGAGATGGTGGACAAGTGCAAATAGCTATAGAAGAAGGGGTCTGGCATGGTGGCACAGGCCTGTAATCCCAGGGGCCAGGAGGCTGAGGCAGGAGGATCAGGAGTTCAAAGCCAGCTTCAGCAACTTAGCGAGGCCCTAAGCAACTCAGTGAGGCCCTGTCTCTAAATAAAATACAAAATAGGGCTGGGGATGGGGCTCAGTGGTCAAGTGCCCCTGAGTTCAATCTCGGTACCCTCCCAAAACAAAAAACAAAGGAGGGGGAAACAAATTTGCAGATGCACTGCTTCATGATGTCTCCATTAACCACTTTTTAGAGATTCACGAACTATTTCAATTTCTTTGTTTGTCACTATATGATTTTTTATGTGAAATTAGATGAGGTCACCATGGACCCAGGTTTGTGTTATTTACATAGCTTGTAGGCTTCTCTTGCCCTTTTAAAGAAGGAGGGCAGAAAGGAAAACAAAAATTTAAGACAATTCCTACAATCTAAATATGCAGTTACCATTCTACACTATTTCAAAAAAAATTATACACACACACACATTTTTCCATCACTTCACAATATTTCTGTTAGTCTCTTTACTGAATTATTTAATGATGCTAAAGTAGAGCTAGATTCCAAAGTAGCTATAATTTAGCAGTTCCACTAAAAAGGGGGGACAAGACAGATCCTTGGAGCTGATTTTAGCTCTGTGTTCTGTGACAGTGTGAATGAAAAAAAATAAAAATAAAAATAATCTCCAACTTGTAAAATCAGAATTGTGGTAAGCATTTTTCAGCATTGGATTTGAGTTAAATAGATTACTTGAGCATCAACCACTTATATTACTCTATGGACATCACGAAGGGGATGGATTTTAGAATCTAAAAGAGTGAAGACGACAGTGGAACAGGGAATTCATAAACCTCTTGGTAGAATATCATAACTGCAGCATCTGAGACTGCTTGCATAATCCGGGTACATCATAAAAAAACTGTCACAAAAAATCTGGGATGATCATTGGAGATGAAATGATGGCACTCTTTGGGAAAAAAGTAACTCATGACAGCTATCTTTAAAATAGTTTTTCAATCTTTTTGGTGTGATTTTTTTTTAATAGGGATTGAACCCAGAGGCATTTAACTTCTGAGCCCCATCCCCATCTCTTTTTTGTATTTTATTTTGCGACAGGGTCTCATTGAGTTGCTTTGGATCTCACTGAATTGCTGAGGCTGACTTTGAACTTGTGATCATCCCGCCTCAGCCTCCCCAGGGGTGGGATTACAGGTGCCCCCGCTTGGTGTGTTTTTAATTTAAACTCAAGGTTGAGAATTCTTATGACAACAAACCAGAAAGGATTTTGCTTTCATTTATGCACATCCCTTCCTGCTTGATCTGGATATGTAGTTAGCTTCAGAACAATGTCAAATTTTAAAGGAACTAGGTACCCTTTCTATATAAGTGGTTTCTAATTAGCCCATGGTAAGAGAACTTTGAAACACACACACACACACACACGCACACACAGCATGGTGAGAAAAGTGCTGAGCTTTGTCAAAATATGGTCTGTGTGCTGAATTTTTAAAGGAATGATCTCTAATTGCTGGTGTGGATATCACTGAAGTCTTCCAGATTAAAAGAGAGAGAGAGGGAGAGGGAAAGGGAATTTGCTGATCTGAATGTGCTTTTGGAAGACTTTATCAAGGCTGCAATATTTCAAGGGCTTCACAGACTATCATGCAAACATGATAAAGGCGAGAAGTCGTGCTGGGCTGATGGCTGCTGTCACAGCTCCCGGTGGAAACTCCCCAGGCCCAGGCAGCTCATCCTTCTGTGGGCTTTTCAATCCCCAGGGCCGTGCTCCACTGTCCGTGTGTTTCCCTGGCCTGGTGTGTGAGTGCACAAACTCTAATTACAGCTAATGCACTAATCCCAGGTACTGATCTCCACTCCCTTGGCTGCCAAAACCGCTGCAGAAATTGGCCAAACATCAAGGCCAGGGAGTTTTAAGGGGAAAGAAAATGGTTTCTCAGGGCTCTCAGGATTAAGGTCAGAATCCTTAGGGTGAATTTTAGAGTCCTGCACAATGGAGAGACACCCTGACCGCCAGTGTGTGACTCTCCCCTGAGCTTACTGAGTTCTTCAGCCAGCCTGGCTTTCTGCCCATCTGCCCAGGCCACCAAGCCTTGCCCTCTGCCTTTCCAACCCCCCTTCTCTATCCCCAAGTCCCAGCTTAAATGTCAGCGATTCCAGGGATGTCTGACTCCAAAATGTGACCAAGATAGCTTTTTCCCCTTTGTTATACGACCCCACAGGACCCTCGCTGTATGAGTCAGGGTTCCCCAGAGAAAGAGAATCAACAGAAGTATGATTACAAAAAGGGGACTCACTAGATTGGCTTACCCAACCAGAAGCTGGACAGTCCACAATGTCCCTCTGCAGTCTGGGGAGCTGGACCAACCAGCAGCTGCCCAGTCCAAGAGGCTGAAGCCCCAGAACAAGAGAGATCCATGATGCTACCCCAGTCTGAGACCAAAGGCTTCTGGAAACTCCCTGGAGAATCCCTGGCAGAGTCTGCTTTAGAAGAGTGAAGGAGCTCTTGTCTGAAGTCCTCAGGCAATCTCAGCAGCCATTAAGAACCCATCTGAGAAGAGTTGAACTTGCATCTTCTGCTGTTGTTCCTCCAACTTTAATTCCATCCAAGATTCCAGCCTATTGGATGGGGCTGTCTACACTCAGGGAGGGTCTCCTCTCCCATTGGTATCCCAAATGCCAATCATTCCTAGACACACCCTCACTGACACACCCAGAAGCCTCTTAATCTTAAGCATCTCTTAATCCAATCAAGTTGGCAACTTAGAGTAAACATTACACTCACCTTTCCCATAAGAACTCATTCTACCATTGAAGCTATACGGTTATATATGTTGTTGTTGTTGTTATTGTTATTGTTATTATTATTGCTGCCTCTTTTCCTTGTCCTTAAGCACCATATTCCTGGAACATAAGAACTCAATACTTGTTAGCTGAATGAGTGAATAAAATATTGGAGAGATGGAGTCAGGTAGTCCCATAAGCCACCTTGAGACTTTTCCTATATGCGTGGAAGACACCCTGTTACCAATACTGATATTTCTGGTTTCTGTATTGGAGTCTCCACTTATATACATGATCTTTAGGTAGAAGGTCCTTCTCAAGACACATGGGTAGCTTAAAGAAAAACTGCTTATAGAAGAATGAGAGGAAGGTGTGCAGACACTAGGTGGTGACAACGTAGTAAGATGGGAGAGCAAGGAAGGGTAAAGGAGAAGAGGTAGTGATGTGGTGGAAGGAGAACAAAAAGAGGTGTGGTTTTAAGGGTTCAAAAGATTATCATGGCAGATCATTTTTACTAAGTTCTTAAATATGTGGAAATGGAAGAGAAAATTCCTGATTAAAACCTTCCCTTGGAAGAAAAAAATGCTTATGCAAACTTTTTAGAGTGTATGTTTAAAAAACAAATGTGGCCTGCTGACAGCATATTATAAATGATACTGATTTGAAAAAATTGTTTTTATAAAGACAAACAAAACACTAACATTAAAACTATTAATGATTTTGATTTCAAGTTAATACTTTCTATAAGGGAGAATAGAGGGATTCAGAGAGCATCTAAAGTCACTAGGAACTCGTGTATTGCCACTGGTAGTAACAATTCCCAGAATGTCGCTTGCTCAGAACAGTCTAAGTGATGCAGGATGAAGATGGATGCCTACGGGCCCCCTTGCAAAGCCCCAGCTTGTGGAAGAAGACCTCGTAGGCAGCACCAGATTGGTAGGCTACATTCTGAGCTCATTTTAACTGAAAGTGTGACAAGACGCTGCACTTCACAGGATGGCCATCTGATTCTTAGCTGAAAGCACCACCCAGAGAATCACGTGTTGCCAAGGTTTCAAGTCCAACGTGCAAATAAGTCACTTCCGTATTCTGTATTTTTAGAAGACGTGTTCAAACTGCATTTGGCTATATTTAATAAGTGGGCCACATTAGGACTCCTTAGTTACACTTGACATTTCTTACTTTCATTTCTGTTATTCAAGATGTCTTTGTTCATGGTCCCCCCTTTTAAAGGGAATGGTTATCATGTAGAGTTGCTCTCACTATTTTTTAATTTTTTATTCTCCAGTCCTGCACTGATGTTGACAATCTTAAGATTTGGGGAGGAAAAAAAAATGAAAACTGGATGCAATCTCTCCTTAGTAAGTGCTCCATCCACTTTCAAGCAAAGATATCAGAATATAGAGGTTTGACAGGGTCTCTAAGTCAAGTTCAATACGTTTCTGACATAATTAAGATTTCTCTCAAAAGTGTCCCTGGCCAAACTCTGCGGGTAGCAGCAGATGATGACAATGAGCTGGCCTTGGAAATAATTGTTAAAAATGGCTACATCTGAATCCTGGGTCATAGGGAATTATATCTCACGCACAAGCCATCAATCAGCAAAGATTTCTCTCTTTCTTTTTTTTAACCCCACCCTATGTCCAGTCTGACACCTAATCCCGTGAATTTTACTTCCAATACATTTTGTATCTGCCTATTTCCACTATGCAAACTACTACAATGTTGGCCCCTCCCTGGGCTTTCTCCAATGTCCCTTCTACAAGCCATCCTTTAAGAGCACAAATCTGCTAAATTTGATCTTACAGCACGATGGCTATCACTAATAATGATGTGCTGTGTGCTTGAAAGTTGCTATGAGAGTAGATGTAGACTGTTCTCGCAATAAAAGTAAGTGTACACTGGAATGTGTTAATTTATTAGCTTGATTTAGACATTTCACAATGCATACATGCATGAAACGCCATCTTGGATATAATTAATCTATCCAAATTTTATTTGTCAACTACATCTTGATTTAAAAGAAATCAAATAAAAAGAAGCACTCTGAAACAGAACAAAATAAAACTCACTCAGGGTGTGGTGGTGCACGCCTGTAATTCCAGCAGCTCAGGAGGCTGAGACAGGAGGATGGAGTTCAAAGCCAGCCTCAGCAATAGCGAGGCCCTAAGCAACTCAGTGAGACCCTGTCTCTAAATAAAATACAAAATAGGGATGGGGATGGGGCTCAGTGGTCAAGTGCCTCGGAGTTCAATCCCTGGCACCCCCACCACCTGCAAAAACAAAAACCAAACAACTCACATAACTATATGACTCTTTTGCATAAATCCCTCAATACACCCTTTGTACTTAGGATAAAGCAAAACTCTTTACTTTTATCTAATGCTTTGCTATTTTCTCCAAACCCATCTTGTATCACCTTTCCTTGATCTTCTATTTCCATCTTCAAAGTTCATTAAATATATAAATGCACCCATCCGCCATGCTGTCTCCACTAACCCTGGATCACTTACCCTCAGAAGCTTGGCACCACTCAAGAGTTCTATAACATGGAATCCTGACCAGAGGGTCCCTCATGTATTTACACTGGTAAAAAAAAAAAAAGTTATAGGTACTTTTTAAGTCATAATTGTAATTATATTATCTAATGATAACTAAATTAATGCTACAAAATGAACAATGGCCTATGTAAGATAATGCCTACAATGAAACTCCAGTTTCAAATAATACAAAAGGAATCACAAGGACCACGAGAAAAAGGCAGAACAGCCACTTTTCATACTCCAAGCCAATATTTTATGTTGAAAACTATAACCAAGTTAGATCTGCCATGATGTTGCTAAAGTTAAAAAAGCAATTGTCAAGAAAAAAATTAGATTTATTTTTGTTCCTTATTGGTGCCATCCATATCTATTGAATCTTGAGATACTGCTGATGGTATGAAAGCACAGTTATCAAGATTTCAAAACGAAGCATATGGAATATTATTAATATACTTAAGAACACAAGCCTCATTTTACTATTGACAAAATGAGAACGACTGTTCAAACATTTCTTTTTCTGTTTCTTATCCTTTTTAAGATTTCATAATATGTGTACATAACTTCCAGATAAATAAATACAGAAAGAATAAATAAATACAGAAAGAAAACATGCTTAGAATTCACATCCGATTTCCTGGTTTGGAGTCTCCAGCAGCAACAGGAACCTACATCTTAAGACAGCTCCATGAGAGATTTGGAAGTGCACATGGGATTCATTCACTCATAGTTAACAAACATTCCTGTCTGCGACACTCTGGGTGCACGATGGCGGCAGTGGACAAGGCAGACGGGCCATTGCTCTCACGGTGCTAGCATTTTAATGGGAGAGAATGAGAAGTAAATAAACAGAAGGACACCTGACATTGACATGTGTTGCCACGTAAATAAAACAGTGTTAGAACTGGAACTCGCGTGGGTCTCAGGAAGGCCTCTTATGGAAATGACACTTCAGCTGACAGCCAACTAACTGACAAGAAGGAGATCCAGTTGTGCAAACACATGGGGCAAAAGGGTTGCAGACAGAGGGGACATCCAACTGCAAAGTCCCCAAGTGCAAAAAGATGAGATCACACAACTAGCATTGAGGACAGTGATCAGATGTAAAGTCCAGGTGGGGAGACTTCACTCCTATAAGCTACTGAAGTCAGAGAAGGAGTATCAATGTTGTGTTAAATGAAATGGGAAGCCACTGGGGGATCTTCATTGAGGCATGATCGGATCTGATGATTCCCATTCTTAAAGAGTTGAATCTGGCTGTCAATGAAACATCAAGGCGAAGTGTCAGGTGAGGCCCCACCCTGCCCCCGGCCTCCACTCTAACAGAGTTTTTAAAACCTAATGCCAAGCTCAGAACAAAAGAGGGATATTTGGATAGGAAGCAAATAAATCAACAATGTAGAATAATAAACACTGGAACCAAAGAATGAGTGAGTCAAAACCAGGAAGTGAATTATAGCCCCTGGGAACTCACCCCCTCTCCATTTGTGACCCGCGCAGTCGAGAAGTCCAGACCACTGGCTACTCCTGTTCTGGATGGCAGCCAGATGTGTGCTCCTATTTCAGCAGAGTGCATTTTATGATTAATCTTAGCCCTCCTCCCTTCTGTGGAGGTAAATCATCTAAATGTTTTGCTCCGGGGGAAGAGAGATGGTAAATGATCACTTCAAACATACCCTTTAAACTTCTTTCCGTGAAAGCAAGTTTTTAAACTCGCACATTGAAGTGGGAACTCAATGATGGTAAACAAACACCCGGCTTCTCCTGCCAGGATCTCAAAGGTGACCCCTGGGCCTGTCATCAATGCCCGCAGGCTGTAATGGCAGACAAATCTCTGCCCTCCTCTTTGCCTTCACTCCCAGCTATCAGAAGCCAGCCATGGCCCCGGGTAAGATAGGAGATGCCTGTGGTCTCTCCCACCTAAGTTCTTCGGGGACTTGCTTTCCCTCTGGACCTGGATATCTCTCCCTGATTTGCACATCTCTTCCCAGGGTCTGTCTAAGTAGAAAGCTTTTTTGATCTATAGCCCAGTTAAAGGTGAGGTCTGTATTTCCAACATCCGGTGCAGGCTGCCCCTGGGGTGACATTAATCTTGTGCCTTTGCCAGGTCCAGACAGTAGGTGGACAATGTTAATCTCAAGATTCACCAGACATAGAGCCATCAATCTGCCTGGGGTGAGAGAGACTCTTGGCATTTTCTATTTGCTCCTCAGAAGACTGAAGGCTCTGTTTGGTCCTCCGTTGCCTCAGCCCTAGGAGAATGAATTACCCTTAAGATCAAGATGTACTTCCCTCAGAGAATCTCACATCCAGAACAGCAGAAAAGAAGAGCCAAAGCCCCAACCGTTTACTTCAGCCCCCAAGTCAGAAATTCCAGGGGGAGACACGGCAGAGATGAGATATTTAGCTGTTCTGAGTTGTTTTGCCTCCCCAAAGAGCAGAGCAAAGCTAGATGGTTCTTAATCTGAAGTCATGTTCTCTAATGAGCATCTCTGAGGATTTTCCAGTTGTAGAATTCATGGTGCTTTAAAAACAAAATCTGCGTTAAGGTGAACTTCATAAACACCCGAACTATAAGTTGTGGATAAGAGAATACGATCAATGAGCTGGATATCTGCAGGACACTTTCCCCAAACCCAAATGTTAAAAGAACAAACCTGAAAATCTTCCTATGCATAAAAAGATCCACGAGGCAATCGCGCCTACAAAGTCAAAGGCATCCTTATCGTCATTATCTCTTGTCTGCATGAACCACTGATAAGTGATCACTGTGTGTGTGTGTGTGTGTGTGTGTGTGTGTGCGCGCGTGCCTACGTGCCTACCTGACTCTCTGTCTCCCTTTCTCTCTCTCTCTCTTTTCTCCCCCTCCTCCTCCTCCTCTCTAAGAAATCTTAGAGATCTTAGAGGTATTAAGTAAGTTATATCTCTTAACTCTTTCTGTGGCTTAGGAGGCAACTGTCTCAAGATGGACCTGTTGACTTCCTGAGACACTGTCCACTGAGAGCTTTGTGATCAGCAGGCGATTCCCTGTATCCATTAAAGGATGTCCTTCCTACGCAGCTCAGGATGGCGCTTGGACTCTGTTTTTTTAATCTGGGATCTTTTGTGTTCTCAAAGAACACCCTACACAGGGGGGAGGAAAGTGTTTCATTCCACGTGTCAAGGAGGAGTGGGGAGCAGCTGGGGATCTCAGAGTGGAGAAGGATTCTGAGGCCACATTCTTCTTTAGTGCACCCAGACCATCAGGTGTGCCACCTGTGGGAACGGGAAGCTGAATGGAGACACCTGTCCCCTTTTAGCCACCTGCCCCTTGGTGTGTGTTCACGATGACAGGCGTGGACAGCACCGCTTACTTTGCCCTGTCACTTGCTACTCTCTCTGTTAACCAGATATTTTGCTCCCCCCTTTTTTTCTAGCTTACCTCCAAATCAGGGAACAGACCCTAGACAATCCCTTTAAATTCAGTTTAACTGCAGTTTAGCTCAGACTTTGTGTCCAGGCTTATTTTGTTAAGTCATTTGTTTAACAGTAAGCCTAAGTAAGAATGTCATAAGGTCATGCCTCCAAGATAGTATATTTATTTATTTGGTACCAGGAATTGAACTCAGGGATAATTGTCACTGAGCCACATCCCCAGCCCTATTTTGTATTTTATTTAGAGACAGGGTCTCACTGAGTCACTTAGCGCCTCTTGCCAAATTGCTGAGGCTAGATTTGAACTTGTGATCCTCCTGCCCCAGCCTTCCAAGCCACTGGGATTATAGGCATGCACCACGGTGCCTGGCCTATATTTACATTTTAACTCAACGTTGGGAATTCTAAGTCACGAAGAATAAACATAGACAATTTTGTAGCTTGCTGCACCACACCAAGATGGCCGTTTTCCCCTTCTATCAGTACAGGATTTTAGTCGAACCTTCTTTGCAGATGAAAGCAATACTCAAGAAAGTTGGTTGCCTCAGGATTAAATCCTATAAAAAGTGAACCGTGGGCCTGTGTACAGAAGGGGCCAGCATCTTGTAAATATGCAGAAAATATTTGGGTTGCAATTTTTATTATAGTGCAATTTGCCACTTGAAACTAGATCAACATTCCACATTCAATACTCATGCAGACTTCAGCCCTTCTAAAAAGTGGTAACCAGGAAACACAGCTTAAGAAATAAACCTGCTCTACAAAAATAACCTGAAAGGAGAAGTGGCAAATACATATTTGTAGTCAGTCCTGTGAATCATGAAACAGATTAGTTAATTATCCAGAGACATAAAAATCGTCCTCTAAATTGATCTCCTATTGCACCAGGTCTTCACTGACTCATTACTAAATTATTTGCCAGTGAATGAATTTTCTTTTCTCCAAATGCCTTTGAGCTGGGAGGAGTTGGCACTGACAAATGATTTCTGAAAGGAGAGAGGTTATATCCACATAGCGCCTGAATCAACTGGTGATAAAATTAAAGAATTCTGTTGAGCCACAGAATTTTTTTATATCACTTATTTTGCAATGCTCTCTTCGCTAGTCTGAAAATAACATCCACAGTCATATAACCTACCAACAATTTCAGTAAGTAAAGCAAGAAGGCATTGATAGGAAAGAGGGAAAAATGAAAGCCATTTAGCATAATATACTGTGCATTTCAATATTTGCATGTTTGGGCACTAAAACCAGAAATCATAACAGAGCATGGCATGATTTGATCTGTGCACCCAGAAACACAAAAGCTACAAGGACTCCCAATCTTGGGAGCAATCAAATTGTGCCCAAATATTTCCCACCCCAGTTCCTAGAGAGGTGTTTTCACTGAGACCTACCATTTCCACAACTTCAAATGGTTGGTTGAAGGGTCTCTTCTTAATATTGTTTTTAGGCTTAATTCACTATTGGACTGGCTTTTCTATTATTGCTGCTTCCAAGTAGAAATCTCTCAAAAATCCAGTTCAGATCTTAGCAACTTGCCATCCCCAGTCCTGCCACAGGATGGTACCCCCAGAGGCAATGGTGGAAAGTTAAGGCTAAAAAAATAAAATAAAATAAAAATAGAGCCCTCTCCACACACACACACACACACACACACACACACACACACTCCCAGGTCTGTCTCTTCGGTAGAAGTTACAGGGTTTTTCTCTGATTCCCTTGGCTAAGCCTCCAACATCATCATTGTATCAATCCCACGCTGGATTCTATTTCTCACCAGGAAAGAAAAGCATTTGAACTTTCTCCCTCACCTTTGAAGTGGGGGCCAAAGAGGGTGGAAAGACTCTTACCTTGACTGAGAGGGGATGATGAAGTTCTTTTCATTAGATTTTACCAGGCTCAATACTTCCGGGAGAGAAAAAAAAAAAAGGATACATTACAACCTCTGGGTTGTCCTTCTTACATTACCCTGGAATAAAAATCAGTTTGAATTTCTCCTCTGGGTGACTCATAGAGATAAAAAGAAAGAAAAAAAAAGTCAAAGCCCTCCAAAATGTCAACAGTCTGCTTCCTACTTTGCTGTAGACCTGAGATGAGATCTCGAGATTGCAAACAGAATCATTGATGTTTTGCATCCCCATAGCATCTTAGAAGTGTCACCGTATACATTATCTTCCTTCATTGTTTTGCCGGGAGGAAGGAAAATTCAGTGTTATTAACATCATTTTCAAGATAATGACTCTGAGACTGAGAGGGAAGTAATTTGTCAAAAGTGTGTGGCTACCCAGAGGTAGTTCAAAGACAAGGATCCAGGTCTTCTGGCTACGAAGACCTTCTTCTTTCCATTCATCCACTGATTTACAAGAAGATAATCCTAACTTGGGGGGGGGAAAAATCTCCTGAAGAAAATAGATAAGATCCATGATTGGCCCTATGCAATAGTTAAAAATAAGAGCATCACCCAACTTCTACACTTTCAATGCTGAAGGAGCACACTAGGGAATGCTACCTGATGTCAGGACCCTGCTTTCACATGGAGCAGATTTCCGAAGAACCCATTGGTATGTCAGAGAGTTGCCTACTTAAAACTCCGTCTCTGGTTTTCAGACTGCACCATTCCTTAGTGTGGATGCTTCCCTTCACTCTCCTCATAATCCCAATAACAAGACCTAGCACAAAACAGAGGGTCTCTTTCTGTGCTTAAGATTGAAATGGAACTTTCTAGAAAAATTCATTCTGAGACATCTCCCAGACAATATCATTATTTTTCATGGTCATAACTGCATCTCGTGCCCATCTCTAAAGTAATATATTGGCGGGGGGTTGGGGGGGTCCCTGATTGACTCAAACAAACCAGGATTGGCCCTTTGGCTAGAGAGAATGTCCTCTTTTCCGAAGGGAGAGATCTGGGGGTAAAAGTGGAGTCCCTTGAACATGTAAAAGACATATACACCCTTCCCCTGGTGGGTGCATACAGAAGGCAAACAATGTTGTCTGCTGCATAAACTTCTAAGAGCTATCAAGAAATTCCCATTTTCTAAGTTTCCTTCTTTTGGAAGATCCTTCAACCACTTCTCCTACACTTCAGACCTTCCAGACGGTCTGGCTGTAAATCTCTTCTGAAAGCCATTATTGCTTTGTTGTTGGCAAGGGACTCTGTTCAATCCCCCCACCCCCAGGCCGCCAAACCAAACCATCCAGTGTGTTTAAAGGGTTTGTTCATTTGCTAATCACTGTTATTAACAAGAAACTTAAAATCTGCCTTTCGCAGAGTATCTGCTGGGTACCAGCTATTGTGCTAAATGTTCCATGTTCCTGGACTTATGTAACTGCCATGATATCCTTAGAATACCACTTTTCTTGTTCTTCTTGACCGATGAAGAGAGGTTAAGTACGTACACAAGGTCACACAACTATCAGTGGCAGAGCATGTCCCTGAACACATGCTATTCTGGCTCCGCGGTCTATACTCTTGAATATATCTTCTCTCAGACTAGATGCTACGATGGTTATCAGTTTCCATGTTCGTAATTACTCACCATTCTGGCCTTCCAAATAGCTTAGTGCAGAAAATGCTGATATTCTATCTGCAACAGAGTTTCTGGAAACAGAGATAAAGGTCACCAGATGAGTGACTCAGAGGATGAACTTGAAATTAAAGAATCTTCTGCCTCCCAGCCAGAGCTCTCCCCACCACATGATGAAATGCCTTATCCAAGACACCAGCCCTTCTTAGCATCTCATGCTAGGTGATGAGGTTTACCTTGATAGACTCAGACTTGACAAAAGAGAAATGTGGTCCATGGCCTCAAGACAAGTCAGAGGTAATGGGTAGGTGCCATCGTCCCCGCAGGTATCCAGAATGTCCTTCCGGAGGTGATTGGCCCTATGCAGTTCTTGTTGACTAGGAGAAGAGAGAAGTGAAGTATCTGTTTCATTCTGTCCAAGGGACAACGTTGCTTATGCCACACTTGGTCCCCTGTCATTCAAAAGAGCATCTTTGCCTGTCTGTCTCACTGAATCAGAGGAGGGAAGGAAGGGGGAAAGAAACTTAGGAGAGGTGAGCCAAACGCGCTGACTACTCTAAACATGACCTACGGTCAACAGCAAAACTCTCCATTTCAGAATGCTAAGAAAAGCATCCTCAGGCTGGGCAAAGTATGACTTTTCTGTGGGAAAATCATTGCTTTCTCTTCCCAAGCATCTATTAAACACTTTCCAAAAGGTTCCTCAGCTTTAATGTGGAGTAAGGCCACCGTGCTTAGTCTAAAATCTATGGTTCACAAACAGAAGTTGACTGGATGGCCCACTGTCTGTCCTTACACAAAACACAAATGAGCTCACCTCTGGTCACTGGTTCAGGTTTAGGGCAGCCTTCCCCTGGGACCGGAGGCTAGAGGAACACTTTTGGTAACTGCTACAGGAAGTATAAGAAGTGTTAGAGGATGTTAGAGGATGTTTTGTGCCGTTAACTCAGAGAATATAGTGAGTGATTTTTGAAAGCCATCATAAACCAGAACTTTATCTTCTATTCTTTTGCCCTGACCAAAGAGGGGGACAAGTCCCCTATCTGTCATGGTACTCTTATTGCCACATTGCCCACTGCCACACCTCTTACACACACATACACACACACACACACACACACCATGAAACACCTGAACTGTCACATCCTTGATGAGACCTTGAAGCCTCAATCTGAAGGAGCCCCCCAGGATGATTTTCTTCACAGTGCTAACCTGTAAGCCGTCTTTCTCTTCCATGTGAGTTACTTGTTTCCCCACAGATCATAAGGTCCATGAAATGTGGGCCCTTATCTATTGTACCAGCTGAGAGAACCTTCCTCTACTGGTCATGGAAAATCCAGACTAACAGTGACTTCCACAAGGTAAACTGAAGTTCTCTCTTGTATAGAAGCAGTTCACAGGTGAGCAGCCCAGAGCTGGTGAGGAGGCTCCGGGATCTTCCGGAAGCACCAGCTCCATGAACTGACTCACTGAACTTAAACAGGTACGTTCTCGGGGAGCATTGAGAGTCGAGTTGCCAATTGAGCTGGCTTCTGTAGTATATATTTCCATAGCGTCTTGTACTTTGATGACATGATGCTTTTAAAATTCTTCATTATTTAGAGGCATTTATTGGATGTCTGTCATTCTTGCTGGATGCTGATCTTGGGAGGAAAGGTTCATGTTGATCTCCTTCTGTGCTACATGCTCAGAGCCTAACAAAGTATCTGGGACATATCGAGGTCTTCATGAATATCTGCCAACTGTGAGTGAATGGCCACATTGCATAAGCTGATGAGTGAAGGTTTTGGTGAATCCATGCACATCCAGGAAAAGTCTACACAGTAGCCTTTGTTTGAATCAAACAGGCACTTAATGAGTACTTGCTTGTGCCAAAGGAATAAAAATATTGACCCTCAGGGATCTCCTGGTGTAACGAGGAGTGTGAGTTCCTAACCGCCTTGTACTGTCTGCTTTCTTTTTTGCTTTAATAACAGAATCTGTACCATCAACTCAAAGGAACGTGGTTGCCTTGTTGGACAATTTTCCCCAAACTTTCTTTACTCAGCTGTAGACACGTGATTGAATTTGGTCAAGGGGATAAGGGCAGCAATGAGGCGTTCAACGTCCGGATTAGGATCACATGGGCAGTGCTGCTTCTCCTCCCATCTCCATGGCTGGGAGATGACAGTAACTCCAACCACGTCCAAGTCCAACCCAGAGATGGAAGCCCCTCGCTTAGGACGGCAGTAACTGTGCACTTTCCATTACCACATTGTTTTGTAAGAGAAAAATAAAACCTCCACCATATTTAAGTCACTGTGCTTTAGGGACTCTCTCTCTCTCTCTCTCTCTCTCTCTCTCTCTCTCTCTCGTGTTAAAAATTACATTAAATCAAGAGGGTAAGCAAATACAATACAGTGTGCTCCATGCTACAGCGATGGGAGCATAAAAGCAGAGCCTAATCTGATCAAGATATTAAGGACTGAAGATAAAAACAGGACATGATTTAAATTACCTATAATTTACCCCAAAACCACAGTGATAGTCAATGTTTCTCATGGACTTTTTTTTTTTTTTTGGTACTGGAAATTGAATTCAGGGTCACTTAGACACTGAGCCCCATCCCCAGCCCTATTTTGTATTTTATTTAGAGACAGGGTCTCACTGAGTTGCCTAGGGCCTCGCTAAGTTGCTAAGGCTGGCTTTGAACTCACGATCCTCCTGCCTCAGCCTCCCAAGCCACTGGGATGACAGGCCTGTGCCATTATGCCTGACTTTTTCATGGACTTTAAATGAGTCTTCAGTTAGTTCTGCTACAATGTTGAAGTCTTTTAACTACCTGCTACATATGGTGTTGAATGTCCCTGCCCATGTTGGGGAAAGCCCTGGAAACACTCACTGACTCTTCCTCCGTGTTTGGCCTCCCCGCCTCGCTACACCTCATCCACTGCCTGCTTAGGAATAAAGTGCCTCGGTTCTGCCAAGGGTGACCACTTGAATTCCCTGAAGCCAGAGAGTCACATGGTGTCCTCCAGGGAGGTGGCCAGAGGGGAGCATGCTCCACTCTGTGGCCAAGGAGTAGGCCATGGAAACGTTCAGAGTCAAGAGCTTTGCAGGATTTCACACAGGAAAGAAGGAGTCTGTTCATATCCATGAGATGAAATGGGAGTCGATAGATTTAGCTTCCCGGATGTGTAAAGTACCCAGATGGTTCCATCCAGGGTCTCATGACTCCTGGGAGCCCCGTCAGAAGTCATGATAAATCTCAGAAGCCAAGGTTGTGGACGAGGACCAGGTCCACATGTTTAGGACACACATAGTAGGCTGTGACACTGTCAGACATGCAGGACAGGAAATATTCCCCACTGCCCACAAAAACCACTGGTAAGAAGAGCCTTTGTAAATTCCTGATCTGTTAGGCAAGTAGGCCCCATTTCAAATAGCAAATTCATTCTTGGACTAATTTGTTCAAACCCTCTTGGGAATCAAATTTGGATGGAGATAATGTCCAAGAAATGAACTAGCTGTAGATGTTCAGTGTGCCCTTGCCTTTGAAGGATACCAAATGTCGCCTAACTGATGAGTGTTTTAAATTCTTACATTAGCACGCCCACTTAGCTTAGAATGAGCATCAGACCAGCAAATTCAGACCCTGCTCCAACTACCCACTGGTATGCATCCATCTCAAAATCGAATCCCCGAGTCTACAATTCATTACACTTTTCTCTTGATAGCTCATGAAGTTGTTGCAAGGAGTAAACAAGTGGATTATATGAACCACCGACCTCAACAACTCAATGAGGAAGGATTATTTACTCTGCTTGAGGTAAATCATGTGGACGTGGACCAGGTCCATGTCTGCCAAAAAGGCTCCCGCAGCTGGGCGCAATGGTGCACACCTGTAATCCCAGCAGCTCGGGAGGCTGAGGCAGGAGGATCTCCAGTTCAAAGCAAAAGCAAGGTGCTAAGCAACTCAGTGAGACCCTGTCTCTAAATAATATATAAAATAGGGCTGGGGAGGTGACTCAGAGGTTGAGTGCCCCTGAGTTCAATCCCTGGTACCAAAGGAAAAAAAAAAGAGGCTCCCTGGACCCCCACCCCTATTCTTGTTGCACATGCCCATCTGTTCACCAGGAGATGGAGTCAGTCCTTTTCTGTAGCCCTTCACCTGAGGCTTGCCTCACGATTACCTCTGAGCAATAAAAAGCAGCAGAAGCGATGTTATGTGATCTCTACTTCCAGGCCCCCACCTTGAGAACTGGCAGGTTCTGGCCAGGTGTTGGGGTGTATACCTGTCATCCCAGTGACTCAGGAGGTTGAGGCAGGAGGATCCCAAGTGTAAGGCCAGACTCTATCTAAAAACAAACAAAAAAGAATAATATCTTTAAAAAAAATCTGAACATGGAGCTCAAACTCCAGTTCAAACTCCAGTACACCCCTGTACCTGCCCCCCCTCACCAAAAAAATTAAGAGGTTCTACTTTTGGCCTCTTGAGATCCAGCCAAGAAGACTGGGCTAGATGATGAAATGAAGAGAACACAGAAACCCAGAGAGTCAGCAAGTTCCCACTGCTCCATCCATCCCAGTGGAACCCCCAGGCTTGTCACTTGGATCCCGCCTCCCCAGCTCTGGCTAAGCACTCCCAGGTGATGCATGGAGCAGAGAAGAGCCACTCATGCTGAGCCACCCCAGTCACGTGCGGGCCAGTTTGCAGAATTGTGAGCAACTAGGCTGTCATGAGAGTTGTAAGCTACTGAGTGGCTGTACAGCGATAGGTGACACTAAAACATGAGAAAATTGAAACATCAAAGATCTCCGCGGCCAGGCTAGGACGTGAACTAAGGCCGCCCAGCCCAGGAAACGGCACCTCTAACCACAAGCCTGTGTTGCCTGAGTGGATAGAAACAAGGAATGTGTACAGAAAACAGCGTGGTGTTCAACACGTACTCGTGCCCTTTAACCTGGGCCTGAGATAGGACACGTGGTGTCACCTGGATCGTGGTGCCTGGGTCCTATCTCCCAGGATTCCCTGAGCAAAGGGAGCAGCTCAGAGGCTGAGCCCTGAGTTAGTTAGGGATCTCGAGTATCAGCTGGGTGCTCTTGTCCCAGATCATCTCTGAGTCTTGGTCCATCCAGCTGTACGATGGACCCAGTGACTTTAACTATCCCATGCACTGCTATGAGGGTTAAGTCAAATAACATACGCTTGGTTCCACCTCAGTACACAGAAGTTATCCTTTTGAGGGAGACCTACCCCGGCTCAAAGACCTGGCTCCTGATATTTTTGACATTGCCCTTGGTCGAGTTTCATGTCTTCCACATTCTGTATCGAAATGCATGGGCCCTTCAGCCTGCCCTCCCACACTATGCAGGTTAATCCTTACTTCTGTACACACTGAGGTTTAGGAAACTATCTTAAGCCTCCAACTGATTGCCAAGTCTGAGACACCCCCATTTCCAGCCCAGGAAACCCTTTCCGCACCCCTTGCCATGTTAAACAGTAAATAAATCACCTCCTGATCAAGGCGAAGCACTTTCTAAAGGTCTTTCCCTTTTCTTTCTTCTCTTATCATCAATCTTTGGGGCAAGCCAGGGTATTTTTTTTTTAATGACATCTAAGCTCTGCGCTCCCATGGGCATCTGATAGAGTCAGCTCTCTCTTGGCCTGTTAGAACCCAGTCGCCCCTCTCTCTTTTCCCAGGAACTCAGATTCGCAGACCACTAGAGTGAGAGCAACAAGCCCCCACACCTCCCCGGCCGCCAGACTCGCTCTGAGGGCTCCTCCGTCCAGCTGGGTGGAGAGCGGCAGGCCTTCCCACCAAAGGAGTTCCTACTGCCGTTTTTCCTTCTCCAGGAGAGGTGCCCACACCTGGGCACAGCCATGATTGATTCCTTTCACCTGAAACTATTCCTGCATACATCAAGAAAGCTCCCGAATCCCAGTTCCCTTGGCTAATGCCACAACAGTCTTCACTTTTCACCAACCAGTCTTCAAAAGGTTCACCCATGATGCCCACGCCATACTGGGAGCTGCCATGTTCCACCTGGGGGGGGGGTCTCCTCTTTTCCAGAGTTTCTTGAGACTCAACTTAGAGCTTCGTGGTCTGAGCGGGGTGCCTTGAAAACCATCCGTCACCTTCAAGTCCTCCACCAGTTTTGGACTTTCTCCTGCTTCTCGGGATAGCCTGAGAGACTTGCCTTTAGAACACCCTGGAAGAGAATGAGGCCCAGTCCTGACATGGCTCCCGTGACCTGCAGGGAGAAACCAGTCGCTATCGCATCCAGAATCGATGGTTTCTACAATAGGTAAGTAAATAAATCAATAAATTGCTGGCGGCGCTTCCAGAGGGTTTCCATAGAGACAGAAAGAACGTTTTACTCAGGAAAGAAGGACACAGTCCCCGTGACATTGGCTCACTTTCTGAAAATGTGGAAAACCACCGATGAAAAGACCAACCCAAGGTCTCCTCCCAGGCCTCTTTTCCTTAAATAGATGAGATGGGGGCCCAGATCATGCTCCCCCGACCCTGCCAGCTATTAGGGAACGACGGGAAGATTAAAGTGAATGAAAAAAATACCAAGATGATATTTTTGTCCCCAAGCCATTTCTCCATGGTTTGATCACCGAGGGCACAAGGATGTCAGAGGAGGCGCGGCTGCGGCTGGTGGAAGGCCGGCCCTCTAGAGTGTGGAAGGTGGAAGGGATGGGGAGGGACAGCCAGGTGGGGCCTGGAACCTGGCCACTGCAGGGGATGGAGGCCACAATTCAGTATTCCAGACGGTCCCTCGTGAGAAGTCTCAGGTCTGCCTCTGTCTTTTTGTACCAGCGTGGCCCCCTTCACCTGGGACATTGTGACACCTGGGGAACATTTGTTCCTATTTTACAAATTCCCACACCTCCCCTTCTGACCACCTTCTCGGCCCCTTGAGGTTCTTCTGTCTGGTCTATGCAGCAGGTCAAACGCACTTCTCTGGGGCGCAATCTGCTGGAAACATCTATCAGAAGCCACCCCCATCGCCATTCCATCCTCGCAGTTCCTCCAGGCTGAGAAGCCCCATGTCCCTGCCCTCTTGCAGTTAGGTGGGGCCAAGGGACTAGCTCTGACCTGACTGGCAGGCTCTGAGCAGCTGTGACACAGGCCCCTCCCGCTGAGGATTACAGTTAACCTGGGGATGACGGCCCCCTTTCCCCGCACTCTTTTTTTAATTTGTTCTTTTTAGTTATACATGACAGTAGAATGCACTATGACAGATTATATGTACATGGAGTCTAACTTATTCTAATTAGGACTCTATTCTTGTGTTTGTACATGATAGGCAGATATCTTGGTTGTGTATTCAAATACAAGGCTAAGAAAGTTAGGCCTGATTGATTCTACTGCCCTTCCTATTCCCCTCCCCACGTTCCCTTGTTGTGGGTTAGCATCTGCATATCAGAGAGAACATTCAGCCTTTGGTTCTTTGGGACTGGCTCATTTTACTTAGCATGAGAATCTCCAGTTCCATTTATTTACTGGCAAATGCCTTGATTTCATTCTTCTTTATTGCTGAATAATATTCCATTGTGTATTTATAACACATTTTCTTCATCCATTCATCCATTGAAGGGCATTTAGGTTGGTTCCACAGCTTGGCTATTTTGAACTGAGCTGCTATAAACACTGATGTGGTTCAGCACCGTAATATGCTAATTTTAAGTCCTTTGGGTATAAACTGGGGAGGGCTAACTGAGTCAAATGGTGGTTCCATTCCAATTTTTCTGAGGAATCTCCATAGGGCTTTGCATAGTGGTTGCAGTCTCACCAGCAGTGTAGGAGTGTCCCTTACATCCTCACCAACATTTATTGTTGCCTGTATTCTTGAAAATTGCCATTCTGACAGGAGTGAGACAGAATCTCAGAGTAGTTTAAATCTGCATTTCTCTAATTGCTAGAGATGTTAACATTTCCCCTTTCCTGAAAGCCGAACACTGAAGTGGCTATGTCATAAGGTGGAGGTGACCTAGAACACAGCTGTGTCTGTGAACATATTGTCCTTGTCTGGAGTGTCACCTGTCTCCCAGTAGATTTTATGTCAGTGAGACATGAAACTCTGCTCTGTTGAACACCTGAGTTTAGGGAAGATCATTGCCACATGACCCATTCGAACCCAAACAGCCCTAGGAGACAGGTGCTCCTATTGTCCCCCTTTCTAAATGAGAAAAGCTGATGTACAAGGAGGGAAGCCATTTGCATAGGGTGACCCCAGAATAGCACTCCCTCATTCACATGATCCCATCCAAATGAGCCCCAAACAGCCAGTTAGAAAGACCCTCAATTAACCAGCAAATGAATTGATTACTAAAAGAAAGCAACTATTTTCACTAGTTTGGAGACTGAATTGACGATTAAGCTCAATGTAAATAACACACACACACAAGGTAGAAAGAAAAATGAAGTGTTTCACAGAGACACTTTCACTCATTAGGTTGTTTCTCTCTCAAATTTTCTCTTAACTATTCAGCCGCCTGCTGGTACCCCATATATATACTATCGATTTTTGTACCATCACCCAAGTCAAATTCTTTAGTGTTTTTTTATTTTTATCAGATCATTTACATACTGATACCTTCCTTCACTCAACCCACATCTCCTAAGGTCCATCACTGTAGAGACTGGGCACAGTCTCTACAGTCCAGAACAGAAAAGAGACCATCTGAGATCCAGACGTGAATCTTAATGTGTAGTAAGAAGGCACCCAAGGCTCAGAGGACAAGGAGCCTAGTCTGGCCAGAGTAGGTGGCCACAGAACCACCCCGCAGGAGACCAGGGCAGAGCACCTGGGCGTGCAGAACCCAAGCCAGGAATCAAGGCCGTGCCGAACCAGAAGTTAGAGAGAGGAGGGACTGCACTGCGGAGACTGATCCTAGGAAAGAGGGCCTGGGAGCCCTGAGAGGAGCCTAGTGGAGACTGGGACAGTCACAAAGCGATCAGTAAAAAGGAGTTTGGAAAGGCAAGCAGATGCCAGAGAAGAGAGGGCATTCAAAGGCAGGTTGGGGCAGTCCCCAATTATCCAGCATCCCACTTGGCTCTGGGGCGTGGTGCATAAAGCAGAGGCTACTAATTATTCTCTTCTACTCTTTCCTCCATAAAGGACAGTTGTTTTTTTGTTTTGTTTTGTTTTGTTTTAGCCATGCACAGGCAACCTGGAATAAAAACCTACATTTCCCAGAACCCCTTCCAAACTAGTTATGACCTTGCCACTAAGTTGCTACTACAGAATATGAGCAGAACAGTCTGCAAGACCTTCAGGAGATTCCCCCAAAACAAGGGCCTTTTGCTGATCTTTACTGCTCATCAGAATATGGATGTAAGGGCTGGAGGTAAGCAGCCATCTTGGACCATGAAATACACACAGGAAAGGAAAATATATGGGACAGAGAAGTCGGATAGGAGAAATCTTGTTCTCTGATGCCACAGACCACCAGATGGACTTCCTCCAACTCTTCAAATGTAAAAAGAAACTCACTGGTACCTTCTGTAAGCCACTGTTATTTGTAGATTTTCTGCTATTCACATTGAAATGTAGTCTAGTCCAGGACTGAATATCAAACACACACACACTGATTAAATTCTCCTCCTCTCTCTGTCTAGTCATTCCACATGTTTTCAGACATTGGCATAATCATAATGGGAAAATAAGTTTTACCTTGAGAACTCAACGCAAGGAGAAAGATTACTACAAACCTGGGGAAAAGTCTGTAAAAGCAAAAACTATTTTCAGAAGAGCTGCATTAGCAATTAAGATGTGTTCATTTAAGACCAGGCGCAACGGCGCACGCCTGTCATCCCAGCAGCTTGGGAGGCTGAGGCAGGAGGATCGCAAGTTCAAAGCCAGCCTCCGCAACGGCAAGGTCCTAAGGAACCCAGTGAAACCCCATCTATAAATAAAATATTTTTAAAATGGGCTGGGGATGTGGCTCAGTGGTTTAATCCCCAGTACCAAAAGAAGTAAATAATAAAATGCATTTTATTTATTACTCCCTTAACCTACCCAGGAGTCACCATCTTGCAATACCAAGGTGTCCTTGGGAGTCGTGCAAGTTGCGGAAAGGGCTGTACCCTGGCAGGCCCAGGCTGCAGAGAGAGTGGCCTTGCACTGGCCACAGCATCCATTCTCCGTCACTTAGCAAGGCCTGCCAGGAAAAGAGGAGAGGAAGGGGACACTAGGCTATTGCTCTGGTCACCCCCATTTCCCAGATGGGGAGACGAAGCATGGAGGGACGAGACCTCGGGACTGGAAGCCAGGCCTCCGCTTCTCAGTGCTGTGCTCATTCCATCATTCTGATCTGACTCCAGAAAATCTCACTGTAAACTTATAAAAGAACTCGGGGGAGAAAAAAGTCCCCAGTACTAACAAAATAAAATAGGCTCCTTTTTTGAGTCACATGGTGTCCTCCTAAAAAAGATAACACTGAGGTCCCAACCCCTAGTACCTCAGAAGGGGGCCTCATCTGGGAATCGGGTGATGGTTGACATGGTTCCTTGACAGGAGGAGATGCAGCAGTAGGGTGGGTCCCCCAAACAACAGGACTGCTGTGCCAGTGGGAAGGTGCAGCCAGGGGCCACAGGGACAAGGTCGTGTGGAGGCCAAGAAAGGGGCTGACATGCTCCAGAAGCAGGCAAGAAGGTGAATTCACTCCCCTACAGGTTTCAAAGAGCGCCTGGCCTGGTGGACACCTTGACCTTAGACCCTACGGTGGCTTAGATGTGAGGTGTCCCCCAAAGCTCATGTGTGAGACGATGCAAGAGTTTTCAGAGGTGAAAGGATTAGATGATTAGAGTTGGGATCTGATCATGGACTAACTGGGCAGCCACAGGCAGGGCGGGTGTGGCTGGAAGGGGTAGGCACCAGGGCTGTGCCTTTGGGGTTATGTTTTACCCCTCGTGAGCAGAGCTCTCTCTGCTTCCTGACTGCCCTGTCCTGAGCTGCTTCCCTCTGCCAGGCCCCTCTGCCATGATGTTTGGCCTCACCTCGGGCCCAGAGCCGTGGAGCTGGCAGGCCTTGGACTGAACCTCGGAAACCATGAGCCAAGATAAATACTCCTCCGGTTCTTGTCAGGTCTACCCACGGCACAGCACAAAAGTGACTAAAGCAACTTCCAACCTGCACAGCTGCCAGACAAAATATTCCTGTTGCTCTAAATACCCGATCAGCAACAGTTTGTTCTGGTCTCCTTAGGAAAATCACCTAGGTCCCATTGAGACCATCCACCATCAAGGGGGAGAG
Source organism: Marmota flaviventris (assembly GCF_047511675.1). NCBI lineage: Eukaryota > Metazoa > Chordata > Mammalia > Rodentia > Sciuridae > Marmota > Marmota flaviventris. Next base: position 160,520,856 of record NC_092498.1, on the reverse strand, counting down.
AGAGTGCTTAGTCACCTTGGAGACCATTACCACAATACCAACCCACACGGGGGCGGGGGGGGGGGGGGGGGGGCTTGCTGCCCTTCAAGCTGCAACTCCAACTCTTCCAGTGACCTTGGGCGATTTCCTTTCTTTCTCTTTTCCAATAAAAAGAGAGGGTTCCAGCAACAACTCCAACCCTTGAAGTTGGAGTTGAAGATTAAAGAGACAGCGTGTGTTAAAACACACAGCACGTGATAAAAGTTCAAAAATGTCATTATCGCCGTTATTATTAATTTTTCCAGGCGGATTTAAAGCCCAAAGAGAAAGAACGAGAGGCGAATTCACGAACTTAGCAGAAGCCTTAACAACCAACCTTCTCTTGTCCATGAGTCTTCCTCCAGAGGCTCCACAGCCACATGGGGCTCAGGACAGAACATACCCAGGAGTGTGTTGGCTCCCGTGCTGCTTTAAGGCCTTGAATGGAGACTTTCCAGGCACCAGGGTCCAGAGACCAAGTGAGTGTTATTTTCCTTTTGGCTTACAAAGGATTTCCAAGGCTGCGTCGGTAAACGGACAGCATTTCCAGGGCTGCATTAGTCAAAAATCCCTTTATCAGCAGTAAACATGAAAGTCAGCTCTTATCACAACTTCAAATAAAACTCCCAGCTACCAAGAACTTGTCATGTTCAGATGGAGATAGGAGCATTAGACAGGGTGGCTGAATCATGTGGATGCCGGGCTGTGAAGAAGTTCTTGAGCCCTGCCCACAGAGATGGAAAAGGGCTTTGAATTTCAGAAACCAAAGTTGATCCAAACACATGTCCGCCAAGCCCTGCGCTCACTCTGCACTAGGGGAGGCCGTTCCAGTAGGACACGTTTTGACCACACAACCACGTTTTTTAAGGTTTGGTGCCTGGGATGGATTAGAAACCGCCTGGAGACCTGGAGCCAAATCAGGGGAAACTCTGTGATAAATGATAGAACAGAAATAAAAGAGACAATAGAGTCTGTCTGTCTCCCGTTTAGTTGTCACCTAAAATGCTTTGTGCACTGCGAGAAAACAGGCTAGGAATGGCTGAAGAAACCGTCTCCAATTTTTATAAACTCCTGGGAGGGGAAAGGAGATGATGAGCAAGTCGCTCTTCTTTCACTCAAGAGAGGGAAACCGTCTTTCAAGGAAAAGCAGATTTGAAATAGAGAAATAAGGCTCCATTTGTCCACTCATCAGAGATGAAAGTCGGAAGGATGGTTGAAACCCTCCAAGAGTCCCAAATTCCAAAGAAGCCAATTAACCTCAAGCATAAGTGGCAGTAAGGTCATGCTGCTGAGCAGAAGGAGGGATAAAACGGAGATCAGGTCTCGGTAGGCCTTTAAAGGCCAGAGAAAGGTCCACCCCGTAGAAGTGGCCTAGCATAGACAGCAGTGGAACAGAGCCCCAAGGGGTCCGTGGGAAGCCCAGGGGCCTCTGCTTGTCTTTCCCTTCCTTATCTGTAGAAACCACCCAACACCAAACAGGGTCCTCCAACAGACAGAGGAGACCAGGGGTGGGGGTGTGCCGCAGTCATCCCATCAAGATACCCCACCTGGGACATCAGTTACATCCTGGGGCAGTCAGACCTCCACGTTCAGGGCCTCCCTAGGTTCTGTGGCTTCTCTCATAAATGTCTGAATGGGAGGTGGAAACGCCCCTGTCTACAAAGAAATGCTTTATTCCACTACTTGTGTAATGCCAGATTCGTGGGACCCCCAGAGACCTCCAGGAGCTGAATGCAATGCAATCACACAAAAGTCTTTATTGCAAGCTCGAGCCTGGATTCACAACCGTTTCCAATGCAGCGGTCCCAGGGAGTGAGTCCCAGTCCTTTGTTCAGTGAGATTTTATAGGTTTTGGGGGTACTCTATGCATCACAACATCACACAGCAAATCATTCCATACCACGGGAAAGTCAAACAACAACTCTGAATATTGATTATCACATTCACTGGCAGGAACAAGTAGGTAGGGGGTGATTGGTTAGTACAAGAGGGGGATTCCTTTGAACTGATTGGTTTAAGCCACGAGGGGAGTACGTGCTAAACTACATGGTTTCCTAAAATGTTATCAACCACCATAAACAACTGGGGGGTCATTTGGCATCCCAGGTATTTCCCCTGTCTCATGCTGATTGGTGGTTGCTAGGGGTCGCTATGGGTCCTCACCTAGCCTGACTGAGTCAGGGACACCTGGTGCAGCAGACCTTTCCTGTTATTTGTAGATAAACAACTCAGCAGGGTGGGTATGTGCCTAGGAGTGCTCTGTGGGTCTTTCCAAGGACAAGGGTCACGCTCCCTTCCTTGGACAGGATTTGCTCTGAGGTAGAGGCTGGTTTCTCAAAAATGGAGTCACATCAGTTTCTCACTTGAACAAGTTGTTCCAGCCAGTTCAGTCAGCTAGAAAAAGCACATTTTAAGACAGCATGTGGTTAGCACAAGAGGATGATCATGAAAAGATCTAAATTGAATGGCGGAAGTTGAAGCTAGAAAAATCTGTGGTATTAGAAAATGACTCCAAAGATATTAGAACTTCTTAGTAGAAACTCTGAGAACGCCGAAGAGCCCAATACCAACCAGAGCTGCCCAGGCTGCTGTTTATAATGGCACGCTGGTGATCAGACCACAAGTAGGTGGCATTCTAGCATAAGAGAGATCCTAGTCTTAAATCAGCCTGGGCTCTATTTCAGGACTTCCAAAGATACGTTTGTAGGGTCTCAAAACCCCTTTCTCAGTTCAATCATTTCTCTTTGGTCAATGATCCCCCAGCCTGGACTTTCTGATCCCCACAGGAGCACACCCAAATGAGAAGACTGGGGATAAAGCTTCTTCATCCTTGGCCCCCATCTTCTTACAGGTTATAAGGGGCAGTGGACAAGACCCTCATTCAGCCGCCATTCCCCCGAAGGACACAACCCATGGTGGATCCAAAGAGAAGCACAATTCACTAGCAATGCTAAAATTTAATCCCAATTGTAGCAAAACTACCGTGATGTTTTAGTTGGTTAGTTGGTGCCTCATACTATCACAAAGCAATATGTGGTTACCTGAGTTCATCCTTGCAACAGCACAACAAAGTAGATGCTGCTGTTAGACTCTCCACTTGGTACTTAAAGAAACTGAGGCTCAGAGAGATTTAGCCATTTGCCCAAAGTCTCACATCCAGACAGAAAATTTCTAGAAACTACATTCCTGACCACTAACTCAGCTACTCCCAAAGAGACAAAAAGGTAACTGAATCCATTTCTCATAATAAAACACATTCAGACAGCAAGGGCAGGAGTTGCATTGCAATCAGAACTTTAGATTCACATGAGGATACTTCGAAAGGAAATTATCCTCAGATGCTGGTTATAGAGAAGATCGTTAGTGTCAAATGACCTGGAACATCACTGTGTATCCCAGCTCCATGGTCAAGTTCAGGAGTAGATATAGAAAAGAACTTTCCTGTAAAAGGCTATGAGCAGGTCAGTAGAAATACATGTTCTACTCAGTGCCTGTGGTATTTTCAATTTAAAAATAAAATGCTGCCAAAACAGAAAAGTTGAAATTTTTCCCTACTCAGATTTCAGACTTTAATAAAAGAAGCAGGTTTGCCGATGTTATGGTTTGAATGTGAGATGACCCCAAAATCTCACGTGTGAGACGGTGCAAGAAGGTTCAGAGGAGACATGACTGGGTTGTGAGAGCCTTAACCCAACCAGTGAATGGACCCCTGATGGGATTAACTGGGTGGTGGCTGGAGGCAGGTGGGTGTGGCTGGAGGAGGGGGCATTGGGGGCGTGGCTTTGGGGTCTCTATTTGTCTCTGGAGAGTGGAGTCTCTCTCTGCTTCCTGATCACCATGTGAGCTGCTTCCCTCCACCACACTCTTCCTCCATGATGTCCTGCCTCCCCTCGAGCCCTGAGGAGTGGAGCCTGCTGTCTGTGGACTGAGACCTCGGAGACTGTGAGCCCCCAGATAAACTTTTCCTCTCTACAGTTGTGCTGGTTCAGTCTTTTAGTTGCAATAGCAAAAAAGTTGACTAAAACAGTAGACATTGAGGGCTGGGGATCTAGCTCAGTTGGTAAGTGCTTGGGTTCAATCCCCAGCACCACTAAAAAAAAAAACAAACCCTGTAGACATTGGCCATTCCCTCCATCCTGCCGCACTTGATCAGAGCTAATGAGCAACTTCTCTCATTTGTTTCCTACTGGGACCTCCTACAGCATTTGCGCATGTGGGCTGTCCTTTGGAGGAAAGGAGAAGTAATAGAGGAAAAGATTCTGAACCAGGAGGCACAGATAAAGGAATACAGGTTCTAGCTATGAGAGCAGTACCACCCCACGATTCCCCATGTGCTCATTGGTTAGTTGGGCCACCCGGCTACGTACTATCTGAAGTCACCTAAATTTTAAAGCCACACAGGAGATTTGAAGCATGATAGAGCAGAGAGAAGCGAGTTTTTAATGTCTCAAAGGCCACCTCAGCCAGGTCCCCCTGTGCCTGACCAAGTGAACTGTCCAGGGCTGGCGAGGTGACCCATCCACCCGGGAGGCCCAGAGAGAAAGCTTCTCAGGGTGTATCTAGAATCCTCCTCAGATAAGAAACAGCAAGTCTTCCCCCTAAAGGATCTGTGCATCTCCACTTCATCTTCCCATTCACAGGTGAGTGGGGTTTTGCTTCTTATTTACTCAGGCCTCTGTGCACACATTTATTAATTCAGTCAATAAATGTGGACGGAGCTCCAGGCCCTGTGCCAGGTACTGACAGACACCTGCAGGGCGGAACAGCAGGCAAGTGAGGAGGTAGACGGTGATTTCCCAGATGGCTGCCATTTTGAGGAAAGGCACGTGTGGTAATCTGAAGGTCACTTGCGGTCAGCCTGCGGGACCAGCACATCCCGTCTCTGGAAGGCATCCCAACTCTTCAGGAAAATCATACTTCACTGAACACTGAGGGTGGTGGGCTTTTTGATGAAAAATAAACACTTGTCTGAACTCCATGCCAAGACCAGACATTAGGCAAAATCTAGAAGGCTGATGAGATGGGGGGCTTGGGGAGGAAGATTCAGAAGAACAGATGAAGTCGTGCCAAGGCCTAGAGCTCCCTGGAGCGGCAGATGACTCATCTTCAGACCACCTGTCTGAGCTCACTAATGGCAACGTGGTGACAGCCTGTTCTACACAGGGTAGGAGGGAGTCTGGGCCACACAGCCTGTATTTCCATTCCAGTCTGGCCATCCCAAGGTGCCCAAAGCAAGGCCCTTCACCCAGGTGGGCAGACAAGACACATCCACCCCCCATGCCCAGGCCCCTTCCCCACACAGGAAATTCTCACCGCTGCCACTTCGAGGCAGTGTACAATTGAGTGTACAATTGCTCTGTGACAACTGTGAGAAGGGACACAAATTCAGCCAGGAAAACGTTTGGTGGTCATTTCCTTGAGGACAGGGAAGGCTTGGTCTTTAAGAGAAAATTAATGTTCACTTCCCGGAAGTGAGGGGAAACCCTCGCTCAGTATTGGTAAAGGAAGGTGCCTCATCCCGGCCCCAGGGCCCCTTCCAAAGCAGCAGCAGCAACGACCGTCCACGTTAAAACAGTCAGAACCCGCACCTGCAACGCGGGCAGCTCCGCTCTCTAATGAAGGTGGTTGGAGTGCAAGGAAAGCTTTCCTTTTCCTAAATTTTGTTGTTGTTGTTGTTGGAGTCCAATGAAAATAAATGGAATCAATGAGTGAAACTAACAAAATATCCAATGAATGAAAACTAACAAAAATGTCCCTAAAAAAAAACAGACCAGTAGAGGAGAGGAAGGGGTTGAGGGAGAGGGAAGAGGAGAGAGAAAGAGGAAGTACTGGGGACAGGAAAAGGAGCAAGTGACCCTCCATGCGGGTATGATGGCATCACGATCAACCCCAATATTATGTATAACTACAATACACTAATAAACACTGGTAGAGTTTCCATGTCTCCTATGACCAAAGATGATTTTTTAAAAATCTGTTAAAGTAAGATATTTTAATAAATATGTAAGTTAATATTTTCAAAAAGAAGAAAACACAGGCCTGAGTTCACAAACCAGGGAATCTTCATCGGGATGTTATAGTCTTAATGTGGCTCCCCAAAATTCATATTGTGATCAAGTCCCCGATATGATGATATCCAGAAGAGGAGCCTTTGGAAAATGCCTGGTGAATAGGACTAGTCCCTTTATAAAAGAAGCTCCCGAGAGCTGCCTTTCTACCAGGGGAGGACACTTCCAGGAGGTCTGCTCCATGATCCAGGAAGCAGCACTCACCAGAGGCATCTGCAGACACCTTGACCTTGGAACTGCCCAGCCTCCTGAATCATGGGGATGAAACTCCTGTTGTGTTTAAGCTGCATGGTTCATGGTGTTTTGTTACAGCTGCCTGAATGGAGTAGGGCCCGGGGGGAAGAAGACCTTGAATTCAGAAACACCTCAGTCTCTGTTCAGATCCTAAGTTAGAGGCTGAGCAGCTGAGTGTCCTTGGAGAAATCACTTACCTGCTAGAAGTTTCCAATTTCTAATATGGAAGAAGAGAATGGTAAAATCTCCCTTCTCTCCATGGCCTTAACATATCAGAGCTGATGAACAAGCATCCGGCATGGTGTGTGGCACAGAGCAGGGGCACACAGATAAAATCAATGCCCTGGCATGGCCGAGACAGCAATTCAAATGAGAAACGGCTCTCACACACCACAGGGGTTGTGTAACAGGGTGCCAGAGAGAGACACTGAACCTTCAGCTATCGGCACAGGCTTTAAGAAATACAGGAGGGGTGGAAGGGAGAAGTAAGACCCAAGAAATATATCCAAAAATGCAGTTGTTGGATCAACACTGGTCCATTCAGTCATCTGTGTTGAATAACCATATCAGCCAAGAGCCAACCATGGAGTGATGGATACAAAAAAAAAAAAAAAAAAAAAATCAACTAGTTTGTGTCATCATGGAGAAGACAGGTAAAAAAACAAGTAGTAATTTTAAAATGTGGTGACCGTCCAGGAAAGCAGAGGATACCCTGGAAGTGTTTGCCTAACAAAGAATCCACTGGGAAAAGAAAAGAAGTTTATCCAGAGGTAGAGCCATCTCTGCAGAAATCTGCAATGCAGGGAGGGATTAGCAGGGTGAAGAAGGTGGGAAAACCCTGGTACACAGATCTAGAGGTGAAAGCAAAGGTTCAAAGAACCAGAAGAAGCCCAGCAGATTATAAAAAGCCACAATGAACACAAGGCACGGTGTGGGGGGCTGAGCTCAGCCTAGGCCAGGTGGAGGGGGTGGGGCAGGCTCAGGAGAGGGTGGGTTCCAAACACAAGGGAGAAAGTATGCTGGTCAGCTTTCTGTCACGCTCACAAATGCCAGACAGAATCAACTTCATAGAGGAAAAAGTTGATTTTGGCTCAAGGTGTCAAAGGTTTCCATCCACGGTCGGTTGGCTGGGCTGTTTTGGGGCCTGCAGTGAGATGCAATATCCTGTAGGGAATATGAGGGTGAAGCAAAGTTGCTTACCTCATAGCAACTGAGAAGTAGAGAGAGAAAGAGCAGCTGAATTAAAAGACCTCTCTGTTTTACTTGCAGAGTCAGATGTACCTCCAGCCACTTCCAAAAGGGCAAATCCCAACACCCTCTTGGAGAGCATGCACCCAGTGACTTTTCCCACTCAGTCCCATCATCTCCCAACACCACCACAGGTGGTGACCACATCAACGCATGGACATTGTGGGGTCACTTATCCAAACAATACCAGAAAGCTATTGGGGAGATTTCAGTAGGAGAGTTATCTTTGGATAATGGGACCGTGGAAAATATTCAACCCCTTTCACTCTCTGACTTTTTAAAATCTCTGTCATGAAAGAGTACTATTTATGTAATTTTAAAAGTTACTCAGTTTCTTTAAAAAGAAATAAATACAATACACTATACATCAAGTAGCTCTTTAGCATTACCAAGAAAGCAAACCTCCATTTGGAAAAGAGAAAAAGGTTGTAACTACAAGTCTTTGGCTCAAGGCATGAACAGAGCCTGAGGTTCAAGTCAGAAGGTTGAGCTCAGCTAAGACACAGGCGGTGCTCTGCAACCTTAAACATGATCGTCTCAGGGACAAATATCTCCAGCATGTCCAAAAACAAGGTGGAAGGAAGATTAGAGATCTCCTAAGTGGTTTCAAACAGTTTTAAGAAGATGACTTTTAAAAAAAAATTTTTTTTCAAATGAAATCTTCAACACAAACTAGGTAGAAGGTTATTTGCAGGTTAAACATAGAGGGGAATATGGTAGAGATCCCAAACTAAGATGATTCCATTTCCTTCCTCCTACAGTATTAATTCTTGCCCCAGATGTGAAAATTTCAGAACAATTTGAAATTTACCTGCTAAGATTCACCATCAAAGAAACTGAAGCCCACAGAAAACTCGGAGGCATTAGCCCTGGGACAAATCTGCACCTGTTCCTGAGTTAGTGCAGAACAGGGCAAGACCCTGAAAACCTGTCTTGCATTCATTCTGGCTTCCTCTGCCAAAATAAAGGGGGGTATTTTTTAAATTAATGCAAGAAATCATGGGGTTCAAGTTAAAGACTTGAGTGATAGCAGGGCATTTCTTTATGAACCTACCCACCTCATTTCCCAGGACCTGTCACATCTTCAGAAGGTCCACACAGCTGAGGACCTTCCTGGCAGCTCTGTATATTAATTCAGATTCCAACTCCTAAGGCTTAAACAATAACCGCACCAGGGTCTGACCTGCTCACCTAACAGGGAAGGCTAAGATCAGATGCTCCTGGCTGGACGAGGTTGTCAAATGACTCTCTCTTTCTGACTCTCCCTGCTCGGCTCTCTTCTGAACTGCTGCATTTGGAGGGCAGGATCTCCCTGCATCTGGTACCAAAAGTGGGCCACTGACAACTCTCAGCTTGTTTCTTGACATCTATGATCTTGAAGACATATTTCCAGCAAAAGTCCTCAGGAGGCATTTAGCAGCCTGAAATAGGACAGGTGTCAATCTCCAAACCAATCATTATGCCATTATGCTCCGGGGAAATATGAGCCTGAATTGGTCCAGCCTGAGTCTCAAGTTCACCTCTAGAGCCTCAAAGTAGAATCATTCCCATCTGGGGTGCGGAATGGAGAAGACTGGAGTTAAGAGGTGTTTCTCCAAAGAAAGGGAAAAGGATATTAGGCCATCTGTTATGGTTTAGATGAGGAGTCCCCCGAAAGTTCACGTGTGAGACAATGCAAGGATGTTATGAGAGCCATAACCTAGGAAGAAGGCCCCTGGGGACATGCCTTTAGGGTTCATATATTGTCCCTAGTGAGCAGAGCGCTCTCTCTCTCTCTCTCTCTCTCTCTCTCTCTCCTTCCTGGATGCCATGTTCTGAGCTGTTTTTCTCAGCCCCACACTTCTATGATGTTCTGCCTCCTCTTGGACACAGAGCTATGGAGTCAGCCAACCATGGACTGAACCTCTGAAACAGTGAGCCAAAATAAAGTTTTCTTCCTCTATTTTGTGCTTGTCCGTTCTTTTGGTCACAGCTGCACAAACCTGACTAAAACACTTGCAAATATAAGAGATATCCTTGACACTTCATGTTATAACAGGTCATTTCCTAACTGGTGGGAGTGGGACCATCTGTGTAAAAGGGTAACCTCAGAAATAGACAAGATACAGCTCTTCCCTGCTGTGAAGAGTCAGTTACTGCTTATGGTCCTAATTTGATCAGGCCTCAATAAAACGAGGGAGTGTCAGAACGGAAGTGAAATGAAATTTTTTTAAAATCCGTGTTTTTACTCATAATCAGATGCATCATAAACCACTTCCAAAAAAAATGCAAATTCTAAGCCTGATACTGGCATTATTTATTCTTTGTCTCTACTACAGGTAACAATAGCAAAAAAGAATATTTGGATGCACAGGGTTATTGTTATTATATCCACCTTCAGGATGAATAAAAGCTTTCTGTTTCCAGACATGAAACAAATTTTTTTTTAACACCAAATTTTAAGGATTTTTTACAAAGACCACAGTGGAAAATGTTATGAGTATACATAATTACAAGAGAATTCATGGCTAAATTTCAAAAGGAATATATTATACTTTCAGAGCACAGAAAAAAATACCTCGCACCTGCATTTGCCTTCCCTGGCCCTGGGCCTGGGGAATAAGGTCAAATGCATATTTCTGAGCTGTAGATATTTCTTACTCATTGGGTTTCCAAAAGGGCTCTCATGTTTCTTCAAAGGTTTATCTCAGAAAACAGAGCTAAAGTATAATGAGAAAAGGCTGAAAGAAAAGCCCGGCTAGGGACATCAGGTGGCCTTGCAAAAGCATATGAATGACAAAGTAGAAATCAACATCTGTTAGCACCTTTCATAATGCCACCTGGAAATCCACTTAACTTCTGGCATCTGACAAGAAAGGGATTCTCTAGGTCCAGTAACTGGTAGATGCCCTGAGCATAAGCCATGGAGGGGCTGGGATGGAGAGTCCGAGATGGGGGGGCTGGGAAGGGGGGCCTGGGATGGAGAGTCCGAGATGGGGGGGCTGGGATGGGGGGCTGGGATGGGGGGATGGAGGGTCTGGGATGGAGGGTCTGGGGGGCTGGGGGGCTGGGATGGAGGGTCTGGAATGGGGGTCTGGGATGGAGGACCTGGGATGAGCGGCTGGGATGGAGGACCTGGGATGGAGGACCTGGGATGGGGGGCTGGGATGGGGGGCTGGGATGGGGGGCTGGGATGGGGGGCCTGGGATGGAGAGTCCGAGATGGGGGGGCTGGGATGGGGGGCTGGGATGGGGGGATGGAGGGTCTGGGATGGAGGGTCTGGGCTGGGGGGCTGGGATGGAGGGTCTGGAATGGGGGTCTGGGATGGAGGACCTGGGATGAGAGGCTGGGATGGAGGACCTGGGATGGAGGACCTGGGATGGGGGACTGGGATGGGGGCTGGGATGGGGGGCTGGGATGGTGGACCTGGGATGGGGGTCTGGGATGGGGGGCTGGGATGGGGGCTGGGATGGGGGCTGGGATGGGGGGCTGGGATGGTGGACCTGGGATGGGGGGCTGGGATGGGGAGCTGGGATGGGGGGCTGGGATGGGGGATTGGGATGGGGGGCTGGGATGGGGGGCTGGGATGGAGGGTCTGGGATGGAGGGTCTGGGATGGAGGACCTGGGATGGGGGGCTGGGATGGGGGGCTGGGATGGAGGGGCTGGGATGGAGGACCTGGGATGGGGGGCTGGGATGGAGGACCTGGGATGGGGGGCTGGGATGGAGGACCTGGGATGGGGGGCTGGGATGGGGGCTGGGATGGGGGCTGGTATGGGGGCTGGGATGGGGGCTGGGATGGGGGTCTGGGATGGAGGGTCTGGGATGGGGGTCTGGGATGGAGGGTCTGGGATGGAGGACCTGGGATGGGGGGCTGGGATGGGGGGCTGGGATGGAGGGTCTGGGATGGAGGGTCTGGGATGGGGGCTGCGATGGGGGTCTGGGATGGGGGTCTGGGATGGGGGAGCTGGGATGGGGGCTGGGATGGGGTAAAAACAAAACAAAGTAAGCCAACATGAAGCATCTTCTTCTCTTTGCTCTTCCTGCCCTGAAGGGAAAGATGACAGTCCTCGCCTGCTAATTCTCTATGGGACTGAACCATGCATGGGTAAGGGACCCGGGTCAAATCAGGACGAAAGGAAGGACATCTGTTAATGTTCAAAGTTGGTGCATTCCCCGGGCACTTTTAGAAACAATGCCAGCTTTGAAATAAGACTGGTCACTTTTTCCCTTCAGATATAAATGTTACCCTTCAAACTCGAATAATAGGAGCCAAACCTCATGCCACACTTAACGCTCGCGTGTGTTGGCCACGGAGAGTTGGGTTTTTAAAAGCATGAGCTTCTCTACCAAGACAGTAGGAAGACAACAGATTGGAAAATTTCACTTAATTCGTGTACTGGATGGATCGACACTTAACACTGCACGTCCCCGAATCCAGTTGAGCAGAATCGCTGTCCTCATTTGGTTTAATCCTTCCATACAGATAATTCCAAGAAATCAAATAGTATGTCAATATTTTCCTTTTACCCATGAGACGGATCTGTGATTACCTCTCTAAAGCAGAGAATTCTCTGGAACCCTGGAGATTTGTACATATTTTTTTCCTCGAACCCCCAAGCTTTGCTCATCTGGCTCACTTTTTGGGGGTGCCTAATAAATACCAGAGTACATAGGACGGCTCAGAGTACATACTGGGAATGCAAAGAGGAGCAAAAATTAACTGGCAGGAGAATTTGGGAGAGGAAAAAAAACAAAAACATAAAGAGACAATTCTAATCCACTATTGATAATAGGGGATCAGCAGAGAGAGGGAGGCAAACTTCTCCAGGCAAAGAGGATATTATTAGGGAAGGGTCACTGGGTAGGTGACCTTTGACTTGGGAGAGTTAAATAAGAATTCACCAGGTGGAAAGTGGTGTTGAGCGGAGAGGACAGAACAAAGAGGGGGCCGCGTACATTCCAGACCCGAGAAAACAAGGGCACTTCATCTCCAGTGCCCACTCTGATTGATTGGGAGTGGCTGCTCAAAGGGGGACAGTAACAAAGACCTGTGAAGCTAGGTGGCAGATATTATCTATGTCCCAAGCCGTAATGCACCTACAGTTTATCCAGTCCCACCCATAGCCTTGCTGGACAGTCCCCTCGCAGGCTGACAGCCCTGGCCCCAGTTCCACTACCTGCCACTTCCTGGCTGAGGATTTTCTCTGATTCTTTGGGAGCCGAAGGATAAGGCAGCCTGCAAGTACTGAGGCCACAATGACTCCACAGGAGAAGCAAGGAGTCCGTGGAAAAGACATAGCTTCCCCTTCCTACAATGAGACAGTTGCAAGTGCATCCTCCACAGGCCCCAAAGGCTTCTGGGGGTACTGAGCCCAGCTGCCCATCGCAGTCACTCAGGCATGAACATACTCTGTAGGACGCCTCTCTCTTCCCGGCCTCATTGAAGCCTCCAGGGATCAACTTTCAAAACATTACCCGTTAGTTACCTGTTGCCATATGATTATCTCAGATTTAGTATCTTAAAACAACACTAAGTATTTATTGTCTTGGAGTTTCTAAAGGCAGGAATGAGGAGATGTTCAGTTGGGTGGTTCTGGCTCTGGACCTCGCAGGGTGTGGTGTCAACTGAAAGCAGAATTGGGGCTGGGGGATCCACTTCCAAGATGGTACGTGCAGACGACTGGCAAGCTGGGCCCGGCTGTTACCAGCAAGCCCCACGACATGGCTTCCCTATGACATGCCAAGAGCACCTTCATGAGGTGGCAGCTGATTTCGTCCAGAGGAAGTAATCTAAGACTGCAAGGCAGGAGTCACAGCGACATTCACAATTTAACCTTGAAAGTCACACAGTAACACTGCTCTACTCTTTGTCCAAAGGCCGGCCTAGCAGGGCGTGGTGACACACACCTGTAATCCCAGCCGCTGGAGGCTGAGGCAGGAGGATCTTGAGTTCAAAGCCAGCCTCAGCAACTTAACAAGGCCCTAAGCAACTCAGTGAGACCCTGTCTCTAAATAAAATACACAATAGGGCTGGGGATGGGGCTCAGTGGTCAAGGGCCCCTGAGTTCAATCCCCAGTTCCAGAAAAAAAAAAAAAAAAAAAAGCCAGTCTCATGCAATGAAATTACACTAGGACAGGGATGCTCAAGGGGAGTTAGGGGTCATTGGGGGACATTTTAGACACTAGGATCATCTGAGGGTTTATAAGAAAAGCTGTTCCTGCTCCATTATTGATTTCCTCCTTGGCTGGGGCATGGGAAACGCCCTTACGCATATCCACCTCCAGGGGATCTATGACCCTGAGGTGTCTATATTTAATCTCTTAAACTTTCAGAGACAAGAACAAGGCTTAAACATTTATTTCCATTCTGGGTGTAATTCTTCCAAAATTAAGACAATCCCAATTACTAATTTATTCTTTAGAGAACTCATCTTGCTAAACAGGAATGGGTCGATACTTTCCCACTTTACCAGGAAACATCTTCAGATCTTTCAGTTTTGTTTACGATAAGGCTCAATTGCTTAGGTCACCAGTGTAAATACAAAATTCGAAAGACACATTTCCCTCTAATTCGTAATTTATATGCATTCCTAAGCAAAGACAGAGTCACTGGGTGACAGCGACTGTAAATATAAATTACTCTTCAAGATAATCATATTCACATCCACATGGGAATTTCACCTAGTAAATCTGATCTCAACAAACAAGTGCTGCACCCAGATTCCTTCACACATATAAATGATATCTGATAATTCAGTGTACAAGATGACAGTTCTAAGCCATGCTCTTTGTCCTCTTGTGACAAACCTAAGATAAATATGTCCCAAATCGAATAAGTGTCAAATGGCCAGAAGAGTTTCATCAGGGGGAAGAGTCACATTTATCTGTTTCCATCTCTCCCTGAAGTAACTTGTCCATTCATTTCATGAACAATACCTTTCGTTTGTTCCCATGAAACGTTTAAATTATGATCCAGTTTCACAATTGTGCTTCCTCAGGTTTACCTCTTCCATTATATTGAGATCATACTGAAGTTAGTAAACACAGAGCAAAATATAAATACTTAAGAAATTTATCACCCCCTTCTTTTTAATGACGTGCTGGTTATTTCTAACAGCAATTAAAGCCATCTTAGCAGGCTATTATCTTTCCATAATATATTATCGTGAGGCCAAGGGGATGGGAATATAATACTAATATCAGCATTAGAATAAAAGTAAGCATTAAATAAACAAAGATGTTTATCTGGAAATCTACAGGCCAGGCCAGGCCAAGGATAACATCAAAATGCCACAGAACCGTTCAGGTTTAAAGCCGTCCCTCTTGCTGAAAAGCTCGACTCTGGTTGATTATCACCTTTTATTATGACATTAGGCTACAAGAGTCTGAGTCTTTCTTTTGCAAGGACATACCAATCTCCCTTTAGTCATTCTCCAATTTAAGTAAAACATTGCTTAAACTCCGAGAAGCATAGACTTTATTTAGGATGCCAGGAGACAGGTTTTAATTAATTTAATCACAGTGAAATCTCTCAATCTAAAATAATTAGCAGTCCTTGGAGGACAAACCATTATCTGCTGAAAAAGTAATCAGTGGAGAGAGCCAGGCTGCAGAGTTAAAGATCTAAAATGAGGATTTTATTGTTGTTGATGGAGAGCGGGATCCTCAGGCCTGTATTATTCTATCTTACCTTACCCGTCTCTTTGTCTTTGCCAACCCAAGCTCAGTGTAAAACGATCAAAGCATTCTGGCTGTATTTAGGGGTGAATCCCTTCTCCATATGGTGTCCCTGAAGGAATCTGTTTTGTTTAGATGGTTTATAACAGTGATATGTAACGGTCCCATTTTGTTTAATACGTATTTGCTGTGTTGCGAAATGGGTTGGCTCTTTTAAAAATATAAGTTAGTACTGGGTCCGCTGAGTCATCCATCCACGGAAGTCTCAAGAACATTTATTGACAACAGCTGGGATATGCCTTCATGTTTTGCAAATTAAAAACAGCTTTAATTGAGATAGAAGACACACAGCAGAAGATTGATCCTTTTTTTTTTTTTTTTCGTAATTGTCCTTTATGAAGAAAACAGTTTCATTTGCGTGCTTTAATATAATGCAACATGTAAGTCACCTTCAGGTGAAAAGTCACTGAAGCTTGGATTCTCATCTCAAAATTTCTTAAGTCTAAACTTAACATTGACAAAATTTTATAAAGATTCCTGAAGTATGTAGATGGAGGGAACCATCTGATTCTATCCACACTCTTGAATCTGTCTGAGCATGATGTTTAACATGAATGTGACATTGTGCACCTTGCCTAACAGGATACATTCAGAGACCTCCCAAGGAACAGAAATGCAGGCCTGGGGGGTCTCAGCCTTGGGCCATTTTTTTAAATCATATCATGGAAATATGTACATTCTCATTCGGCGCATAAATCAAAACTGATATTTTCTGAAGCTTTGGGGGAAAAAAAAGATTTAGTAGGACAAGATCAAAGCTTAAATTAGAAATAAAATAAATAAACAAACAATCTAAAGAGAAATAAGACAGCATAGAAAATGTTTCTCAGGAAGGACAAACCTGACTCCCTAAAGGCAGAGAATAAACCGTGTGCAAGGTGGTTACTTGGGTTCATTTGTTGTTATGATGAGCAGGCCGACAACCTACTGTTTTCTTTTATTCGTTCAAGTTTTGGGAGCTGAGAAAAAGTATCCCTGATATGGAATCAGTTCCTGCTAGGTAGTGTGTCAGAATCATGGGGGAACTTGGGAGGAGACAGAGCAGAAATAAAAAGGAATATAAACTACAGGGAAAAAATCCAAATTCTGCATGGATACATTTAATTTTATACAAATAAGACCTCCAAGAAAAAGTTCAAGAAATTTAGGATCATTTAACTCTCGAGAAAAGAAAGCCGTTGAGATCATTTTCACTAACTCATTAGTCACTAATCAACACTTTTGTTGAAGGACTCAAACTAAAAAGTACTATGGCCATACTGTTTTCCATGTCTAGTGAGGATAGACCAGAGGGAATTTGGGATTAATAAATAAATAAATAAATAAATAAAAGCATGAAATGTTGAAGAAATTCGGCAGAGATTGTCATAAAATCTATTTGAAATCATTTTTATTTTTAAGGAAATATTTTCTAAAAAATATTAAGGGATATACTAAATGAATTTTTGTAAGTTTCTTCCTTTCAGCACATTTTTTTTTATAAAATTCACACTGGAACAAAAACGATATTGTGAAGAACACTAACAGGATCATTTGGGTTTCACTCCACATCTGTACGACTTTAGCTCACAAGATATTTTTTTGTGTGTTTTGAATAGTAGATGCATGAATGCAAGGAATAATGACCTGCTTGGATGTTATTTTTAATTTGACCTCGCGATCAAGTGAGACTTGAACACAAGTGGGTTCATCTTGAAGACTGTATAGCATTATAGGTTATTTGAGGTTTTTGCTTTAAATATAAAGTATTGTTATTTAGTTGTAGAAACTTCCACAGAGAGGATCTGAGAGATTGAATATTTTGGAAAATAGACCTCCCATTTCTTAAGCAGGAGGCTTCTGAAATTGATGCAACTGCATGTTAGCCGGAGGATGATGGGGAAATTGTTCTATAAACTGCTGATATTGTTGTTTTTTATTTTTTTTAAGTTGTATTCCGTTGGTGTTTGTAATGCTGGAAAAATCCAAATTTCTCTTGGATACATTTAATTTTATGCCCTTTCCTCTCTATGTCCCTCTTTTGCCACACCCTCTTCTACATTTTGTTACTGTGAAAAAGCTTTCACCCTATTACATCACTGATAAGAAATTTAACTGTTTTCATTCACCATGCTGTAAACTGATTTATAAACTTAACTTTTAAAATTTTTGTTACTATTCTCAAAATATTTAAGACTTCTTGTAAGAAGTAATTGTAAATCTATTCCGTAGCCTATTTTAGTTTGTCTGGATACTACTATATGTTAATCTATTTATATGTTAATTTTGTATAGCCTTTCACAATTCACTTGTTTTCTGAGCTTACTCTACAAACTGATGAGGAAGCAGTCATACTAACCAAAATGGTCACTTGTTCTAACATTTCATTTGATATTTCCTTGTATTTTGGGCAGCCCAAACACACAATTTGAGGACATCTTTCTTAGATGTGTCTATCAAAGCATTTGACTCTACAAAGCATGACTTTAGTTCCATTTGGAAACAGAATTAATGTTGGCTCTTGGTTATCTTAAAATATTCACATACTATTACATTCACTAAGGTATCCTTCCTCTTGGTTAAGTCAAGACTGTGTACTGAAAGAAGAGAGCCTACAAGAATGAATAAAGTGGCCAATCTATGGGGCAAAGAAAGGGACATCTAGAGTTTGCCTCTTAGTTTTTTGTTTTTGTTTTTTTTTTCACCAGCAGAACCCTAAATCAGAGGAACATGAGGAAGGGGAAGGAGGCCTGAGAGCAAAATCGGAAGCAGCCTACCACTGCAATGAATTTCGTGTTCCGGTTTTAAATTTAAATTTAAATTTTGCCTTCTCCTAATAAAATTGTTTTAATATAAAAATGAAATCTTCCATCTTGAATGAAACTGGTAGGGAATCTCCTAGACATGTTCTATGCGTATGTTTCTCACACTAAAGTCAGTTGTGTACCCCCTGGGGATGTGCAGCAATTGGGGGTGGGGGCAGTGAGGGAGAAAATTGAAAGGCGTGTGATAAACCTGGTGCTCCTTTCTGGTATACCAGTTTCACTCAAGATTCATCCTTTTGAAACACACAGTTCCGTGTTTGTCGCATATCCAGCATTAATTCTGGAGCATTTTCTTCACTCTGTAAAGAATATCCATACCCACTAGCCTTCATTCCCTACCTCCTCCTCTACCAGTCCCTGGCAACAAGTAACCCTAACCATCTGACTCCATGCATTCCCTATGTTGGATATCCAGATGAATGAAACACTTTGTAGCCTTACGGACTTCTTAGCATGATAGTCCAAGGTGTAGCATGTAGCAGTATAACAGCATTTACCCCTTTCACAGTTGAATGATATCCTACTCTATACACACACTGCACTTTGTATCTCTATTGATTTATGCATGTATGGATTATTATTACCTTGTGGCTATTGTTAATAGTGCTATGAACATTCATGTAAAACTGTTTGTGTGGACATTTATCTTCAATTTTCCAGACTATATGCATAATATTCAAATTTCAAGCCATATGGTGCATCTATCTTCAAATTATTTTAAAATTATGTATCTTTTACAATTTTGGGGTAGAGGGGTACCAGGGATTGAACTCAGGGGCACTTGACCACTGAGCCACATCCCCAGCCCTATTTTTTTTTATTTATTTTTTAGTTTTTAGGTGGACACAATATCCTTATTTTACTTTTACGTGGTGCTGAGAATCGAACCCAGTGCCTCACGCATGCTAGGCGAGCACGTTACCACTTGAGCCACATACCCAGCACCCCCAGCCCTATTTTGTATTTTATTTAGAGACAGGGTCTCACTGAGTTGCTTAGGGCCTTATAGTTGCTGAAGTTGGCTTTGAACTCACGATCCTCCTGTTTCAGCCTCCAGAGCTGCTGGGATTACAGGTGTGCGCCTGGCTCTATCTTCAAATTTTGAGGAACTACTGAACTCTTCTCAAACTGCTGCACCATTTTGCAATCCTACCAGCAACATATAAGGGTTCCAGTTTTTCCACTTCCTGACCAACACCTCTTATTGTCTTTTGAATTACAGCCAACCTGGTGGATGTGCAATGATATGTGGCTTTGACTTAAATTTCCCTAATGATTAATGACCTTGACCATCTTTTCATGCACTTTTTGGTTATTTATGTATCTTTGCTGGAGAAAAGCCTATGTAAATCCTTTATCCATTTCTTAATTAGGTTTTCATTTTATAACTAAGTTGTAAAACTTCTTTAATCATCTGGACACTAGACCTATACAGATATATTATTTGAAAATATAACCTCCCAATATCTAAGTCATCTTACTTTATTGATGGTGTCGTTTGAAGCACACAATATTTTAGTTTTGATGATGTCTGGTTTATCTACATTTTCTTTTGTTACTTGTGCTTTTAGCATCATTTCTAAGAAACAATGCCTAATGTGATTTCACAAAAGTTAATTTTAGTTCTTACATTGAGACCTACGATCCACTGTAAGTTTATTTTTTATGTGACATGAGGTAGGCGGTACAACTTTATTCTGTTACATGTGAATATTCCGTTCTCCCAGCACTATTAGCTATTAAGTGCTCCTTATTGAGTCATCTCAGCACTCCCATCAAAATCAGTTAATCATAAATGCCAGATTGGATTTCTACACATTCAGTTCTATTCCACTGATCTATTTGTCTATCCTTATGCCAGTGCTACACTGTCTGGATTAGTACAGATTTGTAGTAAGACCTGAAAGTGTGATTTCTCCAACTTATTTTTTTGGTGGTGGTGCTAGGGATTGAACCCAGGGCCTTGTGCCTGCAAGGCATGCACTCTAGCAACTGAGCTAGTCCCCCAACTTTGTTCTTCTTTTTCAAGATTGTTTTAGTACTTCTGGTTCTTTTGTATTGATTTATGAATTTCAGGATCAGCTCTTCATTTATACAAAAAAAGGCAGCCCGGAGTTAAAAGAGATTGTGTTCATTCTGTAGATCAGCTAGGGACGTATGGCCATCTTAGCAATATTAATTCTTCCAATTCACAGGGACTGTCTTTCTATTTATTTAGGTCTTCCTTGGCCTTCAATCAGGGATGCTTTTAATTTTGGTGGACAAGTCTCCAAATTCTTCTGTTAAGTGTACCCCTAAATATTTTATTATTTTTTGATGCTGTTGTAGATAGAATGGCCTGTAAATTTCATTTGCAATTTTTTCATTGCTAGCATACAGACATACAACCAAGTTGTGTATATTGATCATGTATCCTGCACCTTGGTGAGATTCATTCATTAACTAACATTGTTTTGTGGATTCATCAGATTTTTTTTTTTTTTTACATAGAATTTCTGTGGCTTTTCAGCCACAGAAGTTTGACCCTTTCAAAGCCAGCATCCCAGTCCCCAGTTAATTCTATTTTTTTCTTTTCTTTTTTGGTCAATCTCTTGTTAGCCCCAACTGGTAATGGTGCGCCACGAGATCTGCAATGTTAAAACAATTGCCACTAATTGTTTTTCGCAGTTATACCTTGGGGAATAATATTGTCCATACAGAGTAAGTTCTGAATGGGGTCAAATGAAAAGCCCTGAGAATGAAATCTTCAGCAAGTTTCCGCACAGGCCAAAGAATGAAACTTCTCTGGGGATTGGGCTATGGGTGAATTCCAAACCCGCCTTTCTCCATCCAAAGAAAGTACTAGTCTGCTGGTTTTTCTACACATCACAGTTGTAAAGCTTTGAGTTTTCACAACAACCTGAGCTCGGGAAGTGGGTGAAACCATGGCAAGTTTTAAAACGCTACAAATCTCACAGTTCTTATCAAGCTTCAGATACTTTTGTTGAAGGAACACTCCCCAGATGGTTGTAAACCTTTAGTTCAAATTCAGAGTCACCGGTGGACAGTTGGTTTGGGTTGGTTGGTTTCTTTTTTTTTTTTTTTTTTCTTTTTCTCATTTCTTCTCTCGAGGAGTGAGTTTTTAGAGATCCTTAGTCTACCATTTCAAGAGTTGGACCAATGCCATTGTTTTATAAGATTCCTATTCCAGAATTCTGAAAAGCATGCACAAAGGTAAGAGTTTGAGCCCGTGGGAAATTTACTTAATAGGCAGTGGGTGCCCCAAGAGCTCCCTAATCCTGACCCTCTCCTTTCTCCATTCCTTACAATGCTTATTCCCCAGCACTCAATTATGTCACATCACTGCTCCCAGATAGGAACAGAATATCACAGGTGAATACATTCAAATCTCTGCAATTTAAAGAGGAGAGCAAGACGTAGTTGTCAATTAGTAAAAGAACATCAAAATCCATGTAAACCTAAAGAATCTGAAATATGTTTGAGTGACATGGCACTTTTAGAATTCTGCTTTTCTCTTTGCTTACTAAGAATTCAGAAACAAATAGTACTGGAAGTGCTTTCCCTGTATGAAGCATGCAAGTTCATTACTGCCTTTCTTCATAAAACCGACTGGGGAGCGTGAGGAGGGAGATTCCCTGTGTGTGCTCCTTTTTCCATGCCCACAGGATGTCTCAACAGCATGCAGCCAAAGAAGGGCATGTCGTGGCAGCCTCCTCGAGAGATGAGGCAAAGTACTGAGAAAAACTCTTTTAGACTTGCCCTAAAAAAAAGCTTAACCCTTTAGTATGATAAACAGCATCTCGGGTGTTGCCACCAAATTCTCTGAGGGGGAAGAGGTCTCACTGATGACATAATTTATATATTATATTAAGTATATATTAATATTATATATTATATACACACTATATATACATAGAACACATATTATATATATATACATATATATAGTAAGTATATATGAATATATATGTGTATCTACACATAGAGCTATAAAATTAGAGACTGGATTTTGTAGGGATTAAGGTTTTTTTTTTTGGTTCATGAGTGTAACCAATTATATCCAATTTCCAAGGTTATGTGGAATATAAACATTTGTGGAAAGTCCTGTGTGACATCACAACATTTCAACATGATTATTATACTCCA
Source organism: Marmota flaviventris (assembly GCF_047511675.1). NCBI lineage: Eukaryota > Metazoa > Chordata > Mammalia > Rodentia > Sciuridae > Marmota > Marmota flaviventris. The sequence continues at coordinate 160,498,620 of NC_092498.1, read as the reverse complement.
CCATACATTACAGAGCAGCTTCATGACCCCCAGGGAATCTATCCCTATCACTTCCCAAATGGATTGGTGCTGTTAGTGGAAGGGAGCAAGATTTATTCCCCTTGAGCTTTCACCAAATATCAGCAGAACTTGCTCCTTTTGTCTGTCTAACCTAGACACTGAAAGTAGAGGCTGCTTCAGGAGTGTCTGTATGGGCAAGCTTGGAGACAGAATAATGGTGTACTATGTTCCTTCCTTTTGGATTCAGCTAATTGCTGAATGACATTTTAATAAGCACCTGAGGTCGGACAAACTGACTATTTATATTAAAATCAGCCCCAAGCTGTAGAAAAAGAATTCTGGCTATAGAATTCGGCAGAGACGCCCTGATACCAAGCCCCAACAAAACAAAGACACCCCAATCACTGCCTGGCTTTGAAGTCCATACCCAAGGCTGGAACAAGGAGAATTCCGCCCACCCCCGCCCCGTGCTGTTGAAATTCTCGTTAGAAATTTCAATTTTCGTATTCAGTATAGTCCTCTGTTTTCATTTATCTGAACTTGTCCCATTTAGATGATGGGGTTGTGATCGTCCAGCAAACCCGTTTCAAGGTCTCGGCCCTTTCATCTTCCAAGTGGCCTTGGGGCATGGTCCTCAGCACAGCCATCCATTTCATAAGGAGATCAGATGATGACATGACTTGGTGTCCCTTGCACAAACATCCTGCTAACCAGGACGGGGCAGTGAATGTTTCGGTGGCACCTGAGGCCTACAGGTCATCTCTGTAAATCTTTCCATCCAAGGAAATCAACAGAAGCTTTCAGAAAGCCAGAGTCCCCCTGTTCCCTAAGAAGCTGAATGCACTGGGGGGAAGGGCTGCTGGAGGATCCCCCGTCTGTGCAAGTACCTGGCTACTCAGTCCTGGGGTCAGACCTGCAGAACGAATCCTCGGAGAAGACAATTTTCCTCCAAAACATGCAAGTCAAGACCTTAGTCAAGGAGGCCTTGAATGAACTCCTAAGTCTTACTTACTGTCTTAATGTACAAATGGGAATGGGAATGGCACTCCACCAAGAGGTAACAATGCAGAATACACACCCCAATGACTGGCTCAAGGTCCATGCCCAACAAATGGTAGCTCTAGAGTGAACGGCTAGGTCAGAGATGGTGGTGGCCGTTGATACTGCACATCAGCCAGCACCCAAGTTTGCCCCAAGAGCTCCCTAACCCTCTCCTTTCTCCATTCCTTACAACACTTATTCCCCAGCACTCAATGATGTCACATCACTGCTCCCAGATAAGAACAGAATATCACAGTTGAATACATTCAAATCTCTGCAATTTAAAGAGGAGAGCAAGAAAACTGTGAATAAAATCCTCTGCGGGGCCAACAGAAACATACAGGTGTCAATGCATTTAACCAGAGCACCATGTTTTTCCTTCTTTTCTAGTTGCCCAAGAGGAAGGAAAGAATGAGACCAAGTAAACATGTAGAAGGAACAGAACTCCATTCACAGCCAACCTGCGTAGATGGTCTTGTGGAGTCCATTCCCGGCTCTCTACACCGAGAACCTCTGGAGATTTCCACGAGCGCCGGAGGGTTAGACTGTGATACAAAACAGCATAGAAGTCCTCTTGCCCCCCTAGCCCTCCTCTTAAATTGGTAGATGAATTTGACTGCTCATCGGTGAATTAAGATATTTATTCCCTGCCCAAGGGTTATCCCACTTACTAGATGACAAGAAAACGCCTTTGAAAACCAAAGAGAAACTTTTAATCACAAATCACATGGGAGAAGTGACCAGATAGAAATTGGGGATAGTGGAACTCTGACAAATTAAATTCTAAGATTTTTGTGTTTGGGGTGTGGTTTTATTTTAAAGGTGCAAGTATGAATGGCTTAAATAATACTTTTGAGTAGTTTATATAAGGAGAGCCACCTCTGATGGGAGAATAATCAAACACAAGTTGCTGTCCTAAGATTCAGATTTAAATTCCATCTCTGGCTCTGATGAGCCGTGTTATCATGGGAAAGTTGATTAATTTCTCTACATTCAGTTCAGCTTATAAAAGGAGAGAACTTGATAACCTATTTTCTTTTGTCCAGGACCATTTTCAAATCTTTACAAAGCTAATCATAGTTTATAAACGCAGGGGTGTGCCAAGATAACAGTAAGAGTCTTCTTCACAGATAACTCCAGTTAACAGCTCGTAACGTTCCTACAGATGAGATCAAGACTCATATTTTACCAAAAACAAGGATTCTACTATACCTGCTATAAAACAATAGCTTTGCTTTTCCTAATAATATTTCCTGAGCTTCAAGTGATTGAGGTCAATCTACTGCATCTTTGTAAATAATTTGTGCCATTACCTTGGGCCATGATTTATTTAACTTTTCATCTATTTGGAAATTTGGGTTGTTTCTATTTTTTTGTTTCTTAGCTGATACAGAAAAAACAGTATGAACTTTGGCTCATGCGACTCTTGACAAGGGGTTTTATGGGCTGCATCTGTGCATGCACAGGGGGTTGAAACTGACTTTCTTCTCTCCTAGACCACACTTGTTAGTCTCAAGAAATGTACAGAGAGGATTCAGCAAGGGATGCTAAACTCTGACTCACCTTCTCTCTCTCTCTCAAAATAAGTAGAGAGGTAAAATATAATGACAGAAATCCACACTGAAGCTTGCAGAGCAGTTTCCAGAAGATGTTATTTAATATCATCAATAATGGGATACAGTTGAATGTGTCAGACCCCTCTGAATTTCAGAGAAATATTTGGAAATGGATGAATGTGAATAATAACAACGGAATGACCTCATGGGGGAGGGGAAGAGATGTTAATTACCTACAGAAAAACATGCCAAGCTCAGCCGGGAAGGAAAAAAAAATCTCCTTTTCTGACTGCTACAACTGAGTGAAGAGAATAATTCAACTTCAAAGCCCAATCCAAATGAGAAAAAGAATTTTTTTTTTAACCAGTCATCGTAATTTAGGAGGAAAAAACAGACAGTTTGCTACGGAATTTAATCTCCTGATTCGGGATCATGGCACCGACTCGATAGAGGACCATCATTTATAGTATTGCCTATGAGGTAATGAAATTTGCTACTGGAGAGTTTACAACTTCCTGCATTTAAGAACAAAGGTCCCTAAAAAAACGAGATGTCATTTCGGTGGTGTGCGCCTCTTTCAACTGCACATGACAGCAAGCCAACAAATCATGGTAATGAAAACCAGATAATTTACTACAAAGGAAATGGGAAATATGACGGATGGCATGATCACCTGTCCCTGAAGGTGGAGGATCAGTGGAAGAAGAGGAGGTTGGGTCATAAGGGCATGACCACCTTCTTATTTTCTTCCACTACTGTGTGTACCCAACAGTCCCATTCTCCTGACAGGGAAACAGGCATGGGACCTGTACTCTACAGCCACGGTCTGACCTTACCTAGGGATGAGATAGACTTCTTTTTTTTTTTAATATTTTTACCTTTTTAAAAATTTGCTCTAATTAGTCATACATGACAGCAGAATGCATTTTGGTTCATTGTACACAAAGGAGCACAACTTTTCATTTCTCGGGTTGTACACAAGATCGCACCACTGGGCACTCATACATGTACCTAGGGTGATGCTGTCCATCTCATTCCACCATCTTTCCTGCCCCCTCCCCTTCTCTCCCTCCCCTCTGCCCCATCAGAGTTCCTCCATTCTCCCCCCCGCCACATATACACACCCATTATGGATCAGCGTCCACTCATCAGAGAGAACATTTGGCCTTTGGTTTGAGGGGATTGACTTACTTCACTTAGCATGATGCTCTCCATCTCCATCCATTTACCTGCAAATGCCACGATTTTATTCTCTTTTAATGCTGAGTAATATTCATTGTGTAAGTACACCACAGTTTTTTTATCCATTCATCTATTGAAGGGCATCTAGATTGCTTCCACAGTAAGATATATTTCTGACACATGAAAGAATTGTTTTCAAATTAATGAATTATTTCTACATCAGATTTTTTTTTGAAAGGAAAGATTAAGAAAAGCATAATGGAGCTGGGCACAGTGGTGGCACATGCCTGTAATACCAGCGGCTCGGGAGGCTGAGGCAGGAGGATCGCTAATTCAAAGCCAGCCTCAACAAAGTGAGGCCCTAAGCAACTCAGGGAGACTCTGTCTCTAAATAAAATACAAAATAGGGCTGGGGATGGGGCTCAGTGGTCAAGTTCCCCTGAGTTCAATCCCTGGTACTAAAAAAATAAAAAGGCTCCCTCGATCCCTACACCCATCTTTGTGGCACCTGTCATCTCTCCCACCAAGAGATGGAGTCAGTCCATTTCTGCAGCCTTTCAACTTGAAAGCAAGCAAGCAGGTGGGCAAAGCAAAGCATAATGAGGAAATTGCCAAACTGCAGTCTTTGAAATGACACAACATTGTGTGTTTGGGGGAACCTCCTGCGAAGGGGCAAAGAGATTCCCAGAACCATTCTGGTGGGGCCAATTAGTCATCCCAATCAGTGTGTTCTTTCTCTAAAGCTGCATCACTTAGAAAGTTCTAGAAAGTGGTATATTTAAGGAGCCTAGGGCAGAGTGTTTTATAAAAACTACACAGTTTTATGGCCTTGAAATTATTTATATTAATGCACTCTGCAGGAAATCTTGAGTCTATAATAAGGTCATATAACAAAACACTCCAACTGAAGTCTTTATGATTTCATAACACTGAGTATTTACTTTCTCGGTATTATATTCGTAAACCAACAGTATTCTGAGTTTCTAAGATTCTCAGCGCTGTAGAATTATGCCTGTTAGTGTGAAACCTCCAATGTGGCAAAGAAGTTTTACTTTCTGTAAATCTCATAAAAATGCTTATCTTAGGCAAAACTGTTTCCCTTAAACATGTGTCACTAAAGGAGTTTTAGTGTTGTTTTCCACCAAACAAGTGTTGGGAGCCTGGTTCTCAGTGTGGCAATGCAGGGGGTTAGGACTTTAAAAAGTAAAGACTTGTGGGAAGTTCTTAAGCCAACTAGGTACACACCCTCTGAAGGGATTGTACTACCTCAGTCTCTTTCCAGCTTCCTGTTTTTGCGTGTTCTCTCACACCCTGCTCACACCACCACCATGATGTAAGGCAACCAAAGGGGCCCTTAAAAGAGGTGAGCACAATGCCCTTGAACTTCTAAAACTGTGAGTTACAATAAACCTCTTTTCTTTATAAACAGAGCCTGCCTCGGGTATTTTGGTATAGTAGCAAAAATGGACTAATATACCACGTTAGAGAAAACTCGAGACTGGATGTTTTCTGTTGTGACCTACCTGATGTCCATGTTTTACATGTTGATTTTCCTGGAGAAAACAACCATCCCATAATGTCAACAAGGCAGTGTTCATCACCTCTACAGCTTCACAGCTGACATGAGATCCAAGTCTGACCAATCACAGCATCCCATCCCTGGAGCCATAGTGATTAGTTCAAGGATAAACAAAGGAGCCCAGGCGGAGGCTGGTTTATAGCCAGGGAGTTTCAGTGCCAAGACTCTATTTTGAAAGAGAGATGCTCTGTTTCCATGGGTATTGCTTTTAATTAATGCATACCTTCCCAAGCAAGCCTTTCTTAATTGTGTTTTTGGCCTCTTTCTCAATTTGGAAAATAAGAAGCTTTGGGAAAATAAAAGCAACCTCAAACTTGGATAGTTCACTTTCACTGTTTTTTTCCCCCCCTCATGCTTTAATCATTTCTAACCCCCTTCAGGTTACTAGGCATTTTTTTTTTATTTTACTTTGGCCAGATTGTTCCATGTCTTATTCTTTTACAACCCCAGTATCCAAGAACCACTCAGAGAATAGAAGAAAATGGTTTTGCTTCAAAGAATCAGAATCTAGGCAGCATGTAGGATTCAGTTGGAGAATTTCTTGCATGTTCCTTACAAAAACAACAAAACAGAAAGAAAGTGGAACAGCTACAATCCAAAAAGCAGTCAACCCACACCTCTTCTTTTGCCTTAAAGTCTGGCAGGGCACCTTGCAAAACAAAGTATTTACTGTCAGGGGGAAGTTTATGTGTCGGAACTCTTTTTCTTGAATGGAGTTGAAAGCTAAATTGAACTGACTTAAGTCAGAGAGAGAGACAAGCTATTAGCCCACTCACTATTGGCAATGTGGAGGTTGGGTTAGGGCATAATACAATATTCAGAGGATGCCATTCAGGCCCATTTTTTTACTCCCTCTCTCTATTTGCCACCCTGTTCACTATATGACTAGGACCACAAACATCAAGGTTCAATTGCCCCTTTGAGCCAGGAAAAGAAAACACGGGTGTGAAAATTCCCTGGTACTTTAAAACAGGCTTTGACTGCACCAATGAATTAATGAATGACCCCATTTCTTGATTTTATAGTTGCTTTCTGATTAGAATCCCTTGACTCATCAGGGCACCCTGAGCTGGTGACTTCTAATCACAGCCTGTCACTCCAAAAGCCACAGAGCGAGACTGATAGGAGCCCGAGTGTGTGTCCAGCCCTAGTGCAATCAGGAGCCATGTGGCATCTCTCAGAGGCTGTAGGGCAGAGCCTCTAAGAGGCAGAGGGGCAGGGAGGGGACATTAGATCTCTCAAGCACTCCAGCCCCCACCACAGCACACACACCTTTGAAGACCTTGGGGGTCCTGTCATACCAAGCTATTCTCCCATGTGGTGTAAGAATGGAGAGAAGGTTGAACAACTTGCACAGAGGACCCGATTCCTGCTTCTCCCGTGTGCTCCCAAAGTGCAAGGTTCATCCCAGACCAACAAAGAAGGACCAGAAACCTCTCTTCCCATGCTAAACGTCAACACGTCCAGTGCATCTCTTGGCTAACGCCAGGGGAGTTTGTAATTCGTCCCCCCAGACATTGAGATACAAAGAGTTCAAACCTTGGCTCCTTCAGTTGGCGCTGGGTTACCTTGGGCCAGTCCCTCCACCTCTCTTTGCCACCTTTTCTTTGACTATAAAATATAACCCACATGATTTGGAGGGTCCCTGCTCCATGGCTTTCTGCATGTTGTGATTTCCCAAAAAACGAGGGAACTGGAGGAATTGTCTCTGTGTTTCCTTCCACATTTATTCTAAGAATACTGTTAAGTGCAGCAATTATTTTAAGACTGGATTCAAGGCAACTTAAATGTGACCGTCATGGAAAAAAAAAAAAAGGGTTCCTTTGTTAACAAGGGAAGTCAGGATGCTATCAAATATGGAATTCTCTTGTACAAATGTGGCTGGGAAAAAAAATAGGAGAACCACCTCTTAGCAAGGCTTCTGATACACTAGCTACATCCTCTTGAGAGGATGTAGCTCCTCATTAGGATGCCCCGGTCCAACACAGCCACGTAAGGAGGAAGAAATAGCCAAACGTTTTCCCTTGTGGTTTGTTGCTGGGCTTTGTGGGTCTGTATTTTTTCAACTACCTTGTTTCTGTGAATTGGTTAACTGGGACCAGTTCTCTTGGGCTGGTTGTAATCCCCATTTGTGATTTATAAAGTGGATTCCAAAGCAATCTTTGTTTGCTGGAGCTGAGAAATTGGCTTGCTGTACCTCTGGCATTCTGAGTTCTGACAGAGGCTTAACCTGAGCAGAATATTATGTTCAGGTAATGCAGAGCGGCCCCTGGGCTGCCACGGCTACAGATCCATGGCTCGCCAGGAAATATGCTTTTGTCCAGGAACACTTTTCAAATCACTGCCCAGGTCTTTCCACCAAAGCAAATGCCATTCTGTCATTATTTTCTCCCTGGTCTGTGCTTGGACACAAATATTTTTACCCAACAACATCAAATACTGTTCTGTGGAGACTCCATCTACAAAGCTTCTTATCAATGATGAATGGGGGATGCCCAGCCCCACGGAGGAACTTATTTTCAGTATATGCTCTGTTTTGTGAACTCATTCACGTCATCCATAGAAAAAGCAAGAAGCCGAGCAAAGAAGCAAAATTTCTAGGTGAGTGTGAAAGGGAATGATATCCCACACTCTGGAGAAATAAGGGGTGCAGCGTAGAAAATAATTTTGTGAGCACTTACTATTGGCCAGGCTTTAAATGCAGTTATCAAATGAATTCCAAATAAGATCCCTAGGGGGACATATCTTTCTATTTCCATTTTATAGAGTTATAAAGCAACTTGCCCACAGTCACTGAGCTACTAAGTGCATCCTCTTGGTTGAATTAGAACCCAAATCTAGGGCTGGGGATATAGCTTGGTTGGTAGAGTGCTTGCCTCACAATACACAGCACGCTGGGTTCAATCCCCAGCACCACCCACTCACACACATAAAAACAAAAGCCAACCAACCCATCCAAATCTAGGTCTCTTTAGGCTTTAAGACCTGTATTTTCCCCCTTGCCCTTAAAATGCCCAAATATCATCTGATATATCTAAAAGAACACGTGCTTCATTTCCTAACTTAGACTCACACTGATGCATATTTATGAAGTTTCCCAGATGATCAACAGAGTTTCTTTCTATAGCATTTCATAATGCCCCAGAAAGTAACAAAAATTTCTCTACAGGAAACTCTTGGAATTTTAATAGTAGCTTTGCTTACTTAAAAGGCAGATTACAGTCTGCATCCAAAACAAAAGAGCTCCCCCTACAGTTTTCGCTCTGTCTACATCCTAGGCTTTGGCCAAAGAGCCCCTGGGTGAGATGCTAGATGGTGGGACTGCCTATTGCCCCTGTGGATGGGAACAATTGCTAGTCTGTCTGCTTAGAAAGGATCAGTGGCGACAGGACAGGGAGATGTCCCTTTAACACGTTCCTCACCTTCTTTAGTGTCAGCAAATTAATTAGCAGGAAAAAAAAATCCATAACTGCCAAGAGTCTCGAGCTGATTTTGACAGGCTCCCGGCGGAAGTGCCCATGTGCCTCCTGGAGGCCGAATTCCCTTCAGACTTGCAGCTCAGCGCATCGCTGGCACGGGCAGATCGTCTGTCAGCCATCCAAGTGCCGAGATTCCTCCGTGACATCACGAGCCCCAGCTGGGCCCTGCTCCCAGGGCCTCCCCGTAACTCGCTGGCGTCAGGGCCACCTCAGAGACTCTGGGCCCTGTGCTGTGCCCAGGGTCTGGGATGAGCGGACACCACGGATGACACGTGGGCTGCTGGGAACCTCTCGAAGCTGATGGAGGCTCCGTGGGCTGGGACGTCAAGAACTGGAGCTGGCCCGATGTCATTTACTGTCATCAAGATCCCTTCCAACAACTGTGCTGTCTGCAACTCTCTCTGATTAGATTTCCTCTCCAAGAGCATTTTCCCAAGGAATTTAGGAGAGTGGGATGGAAGAGCCTTCACGTACACAGTCCAGGCTAAACCCACCTAAGGGGACAACCTGGATAATAATCAGAACTTCCCTACTGATCACGTTAAGGATGATTCAAAGGGAAAATACAGTCCACTTCAAAGTGCACAGAAATAATAATAATAGCTACCGTGAAATGAGCCGCTGTATCAACTACATGACACATGATATTTCGTGGACTCTTCAAGACAGACTTACAAAGTTAACACACTCATTTTGCACAGGAGGAAACACATTTCAGTACAGTTAAAGGAACTTCACCAAGTGGCTACGGGTGTCAAATTGCAGAGCACAGAATTATGCCTGTATCTGTATGACTCCAAAGTTCACGTGCTTCATGTTCAACCCTACTGCTCCCCCAAGACAGAAACGCAAGTCGTTATGTAGCTGTTTTACAAAGGACACTACAAGTCAGATGCTAGGATTAATGCTCAGATCCTTGAGAAAAGCGCGATTTTAAGACACGCACATGCTTCCCCCGTGAAGTTACCAATAATCATCTCTCACCTCAAGGACCCAACATGATAATTCATGTGTATAGAATGAGTTGTGGCTTTTTAAGCATTTCCATATATGCCCTTTTCCTGAATCCTCTGAGCAATACTGTGGGAGACCTGGGGCAGGGATTATCCCCACCTCAGCTTTCTAGAGAAAGCAACTGAGGAGGTTAAGTGGCACGGTCAAGGTCCCATTGTTTAACAAGAGTATCTCCTGATTCTCCATCCCAACATCCCCGAGACCATGGGAACAGAGGGCCCCTTTAGCCCTTCCACCTCCTACCTTCAACTAACCCTTCAGGTTAGCCTCCTGCATCTTCATTAAAGATACAACTGTCCATGGCTCAGACACCTTCAGGCATCCGGAGACAGGGTCAGGTCACTTGTTTGCAGTAATCCTCCTTGTACACCCACATGGGATGAGTGGCTTCTTCAGAAATCATACACGTTTTCATGACAAGTTGGAGAGAATCATTAGACAAGAGAGATACATGAGTTTTTGACAGACTAAACATTTGGGGATGAGATGGCCTACATTGGTTAATTATTTCAGTCTATCTAGTTCAAGCCATCATTAGCTCTCTCATGTTAATGGTATCAATAGAATGAGCTCCTAAATATGACCTCCTGTGACATCCAATCTGGCCATTTGGATCCACTTTTTCCAGAGTGACAAGGGTATCAGTCATCTTATAAAAATGCAAGTCCCAGCCTGGCACTTGGCACACACCTGTAATCCCAGTGGCTCAGGAGGCTGAGGAAGGAGGATTATAAGTTCAAAGACAGCTTCGGCAATTTAGGGAGGCCAAAAGCAACTGAGTGAGACCCAGTCTTAAAATAAAAAGGGCTGGGGATGTGGCTCAGTGGTTAAGCACCCTCTGGGCTCAATCCCTGGTGCAAAAAAAAAAAAAAAGTTCCCTCTCCTGCTCTAAGTCTTTCTGGTACTTCCCAAGGCTTTTAGGATTAGGATACCAAATTCTTATAATAACATGCAACCCCAGCTTACCTGTCCAACCTCTTAGGTCACTGCCGTCATGAGCTGCTGTGGCCCTCGGAGTCTGCATTCTATTCTGTGCACCTTGGTGTGCCAGGAACTCCTCCACAACAGCCCTGTACCCCAGCCTCAGCGTCCCCCACAACAACCTGGCAAGATGGCCACGCACTTGGTAGACACATCCAACTATCACTCCCTGGTTCGGTCCCTATCCACACCCTTTCAACTCGGGCTCTGGGGTCACAGAGGTTTGGGTCTGCAGGCACCAACACTGCCTGAGTTCTATCCTGAAGTCTCAGGCTCCTCATCAGGGGGATGGGTTCCGTCATAGAGTGAGAAGACACAGGGAGTCCTACCAACAGTGCCTTCCACACAGTAAGTGGCCATTCAGTACCAGTGGTCGTCATCGTCATCGCCATCATCACTTCTGCCAATAATATTTCCGTTGACTTGGCAACGTGCCCTGAATCGACTCAACCCATCCACAGTAGCAATAACTATTTTTAAATCAACAAACATTTATCAAATCCCCAAAGTAAACATAGCCCCATGCCCTTTGATCTGGGGAGGAAAGGTCCCAGATGATGGTCAGGGGGTTCCCTGTCCTGCCACTAAGTTATGGGGAATTTCCTGGCCAGGTCTCCATGTCCCCATGCTCAGCCACATGCACACCTTATGCCTGTGTGCACGCTAGAGAGCGAATTCATTTCCCAGTTCAGTTATCTTCAGAAATGGGTTTCCAACCCAGCTTGAGGCCATACTACAGCAAACCTACAGGTGTATAAGGAATAGCAGGGGACGGTGGTGACAATCGAGAAGACAGCTGCCCATGGGCCTTTTTTAAATGAAGAGTAGAGAAAATAAAACAAACAGGAAGAAAAAAAAACTGGTATAGTGTTCTTGTTTGTGTTTCAGGTTCTCAGTGAAAAAATCAATACGGGGTCTGCCTTTTCTGTCGAGAACTCAAATGCTTCTTACTTCAAAGGGTATCACCTCAGTTACTGCCTTTCATAAAGACACAGAGTAAGAAAATCATGTGTGCAGAGTGAATATCTGAAAGACACCTGTGGAGGATCTCAGAGGGGAAACCCTGTGAACCGATGCACAGATGCACCTTGGCCCAGACAGGTGAGTGGCCGCCCCGGGGCCCATGTGGGCAGACTCTCCCACTTTTCCATCCCCCCAATGTCCGCCATCTGCGCCAGGTGTGATCATGAAGAAGCAGCATATTTTCTTTGTGCATCCGTCTCTTCTAACCATAAAGAAGTGCATCAAACAGGCAGCTGACGACAACTCAGGGTCCAGATTTTTGTCACCCACATGCTGCATGGGAATCGAGGATGAACAGAGAAGAGGGGAAAAAGTGATACATCCTTCGGGCCTCAATTTACATCCTTCAAAATCAAACCATTACCCAAGAAGCCCCAGAGCTCTTGCCTCAGCACCTCAGAAAGCAGCCAACTCAGGAGAAAGTGAGGAAATTCACTTCTCTGTTCTGACTCCCTTTATGATTCCTGCCCCCACCCCCACCAGCAGGCTCCCTCCCCAGCAGGCCCCCCAGCAAATGGAGCTCCTGGGAACCTCGACAGCAATGTCTTCTGGTTCCATCTGCACGGGGCCTTTCTCCCTCAGCACCTTCCTGTCCTCGATGCACTCGGAACATGGTTACCAATGTCAGAAGCTGAACTTCAATGAGTGCCTCTCAATGGGAGTGACTGGCTCAAATAACAGAGAAGTCCAAAGGAAATCGGGCCTCAGGAAGGCAGCGACTTAGATGACGTGATGACATTTCACCACCCCCTCGTTCCCCCAGCTCAGATGTCCCCTCTTGTCCTCCTCCTCTTCCCCAGATGGGCTTCTTCCTCCCAGCCACACTGGAGGGCAGAGCGGAAAGAGAAGCGAGAATGCAGACAATCCGAGCCTTTCCTCATTTAGTGACTCCCCAGCTTCTCTGTCCCATTCTTTCTCTGTTTCAAATGACAGAGAAGGACTTTGATGGTCCTGAAGTGGGTCATGAACTCATCCCTGTGGCTATGGCAACAGGCCACTCTGATTGCCCAGGCCCACTCTGAACGCCCACTTCTGAGGCTGTCGTGCTGCTTGAGTGATTGGTAGCTCCTCACAACCCTGAGAAGTGGAAAAACAGTTTGAGTTTCTGAGAAAATGGGCAAAAAGATAAAAAAAAAAAAGTGATAGCTGTCATCATATCACTCCATTCTGTCTTTGTGTCCCAGACACACATTCTCCAATCCTGCATCACCTTCACCCTCGACCTCTGATTTCCCATCAAACATTCCCTATAATGAGTCGTACAAACTCAGGACACGTGGATTCCACCTTAAAGTCCTACCTCATTCATTTTTATATTTAAAGCAACTCACTCTAGCAACAATTAACAACAACAACAACAAAAAAAAACACTTAAAATGTTTACCACACTTTGAGGAGGAATTAAACAAATTGAGAATTTATTCTTGTAGCACCCAGAAAAAAAACATTGGATGACCAACATTCCCTCTTTCTCAAACCCCAAGATGCACGAAGGCTGCCATCAAGGTCACACACCTACCCAGCTCACACACCAACAGCTCATCAAACCTGTCCCACTTTCCATTCCTCCTTAAATATTTTTATTCTGTTTCTCCTACCATCTGCTCACTGACCTTTGTAGAGTAATTAGTTGACATCTCCAGACCTCACCACTTAGGGATGTATCATAAAAACCATGAAGCTGGTGACAGAAATCTATCTGATGGGATAGGAGAAGGGGTAGAGCCCAGGAGACGAAGTCAGGGATCATTCTCAGCAGGAGAGGAAGGAGTCTGAAGAGTCACAACTTGTTGTATGTCCCCTGCTATTTGCTTGATGCCCAGACAGCTGGCAACAGCCACTCATTTCCAAATCCATTCATAACAAGGCAGAGTTATCCAGAGCATGGATTGTGTCCTCCTGAGATGTTACACAGTAAAAATGGATTTGTAATCGAATCCATGTGGGAAAGACTGGAGTATCCCTCCCTCTGGGTGTGATTTACAGTATACACCTGGAAACTCCAAGGAGTTCTACAGTAAAGGAATGCATGTGTCTTGCTGTACCTGGTATTTCCAAAATGAGCTTGTCAAATGCACTCTCCAAGTGAATACCTATTAACAACCTTTAGCCCATACTGTGAGAACGGAACCACCAAGAGAGATTTGTGGATGGTAATGCCTTCTCTGCAGAATTCACATTTCTTCAGAAGGCTCTGAAGATAAAGCAAGTAGCTCCAGTGGAGATGCTGGGCATGCCTGAGGGCCCACAGCAGGTACCTGGAAGGAGTCTCTCTGCTGGGCCTGGAATTGCTCTCCATGCACCACTGCTGAGACACTGTGCACCCCAGGTAAGAGAAGAATAGTTTGGTTCCCATTAGAAAGTCTCTCCTGCCCTTGTGCTGTGGAAGGTGAGAGAAGTCTTCCTCCAAAATGGACCAGGTGCTGTTTATCAGGATTTCAGGAACCGTCTCCAGACTCTCACCATTACAAGTTCTCTTGAATCAGCCACCTCCATCTTATGGGTGGGAGACTCGGGCTTCAGACTGGGTTTCCATCCCTCTACCTGGCCCCATCAGAGGTGATGTTTTCTTCCAGAGATCCAGTTTCAACTCTACGTCTACTCTCACATGCCCAGACTATAGGTCAGTCTTACCCTGTCCAACTCAGCTCAGGGTCGAATTATTAGAAAAAAAAAAAAAAATCTCAGAATCTCAGCTCAGGGATAAACTTTTAACCTACCACTTGTCTGCAAGGACAAAACAGAAGTCCTTCTCCTTCCAACTCAGAGAACTTTGTCTCTTTATTGTGGTAAACCCAGTGCTTTCTACACATACAACAGTTATGTGCATAAATGACCTAAGCCTCCACCTCACGCCCTCTGACATCTCAAGTTTCTTGAGGACAAAATCTGTACCTGCTTTTCACGATATCTTCCACAAGTCCTGAGTAATGTGGTTTGCATGCAGTAAGCACTCAACAAATAGGAGAATCAATGATCTTAAGCAGCATATGGAATTTCACTTTTGAGGACCAAGAGAAAAGACAATATTTATAAACTCCATGTTATAAAAGGAAGATAACATTCCATCTTGTTGACTCAGAATTCCCTAATTCAAAGGGTAAACCAATTCCCATAGTTGGGTGATTTTTTTTTTTTCTCTCTCTCTCTCTCTCTCCTTCCCTACCCCTGAGTACTGTGACAATGTCTGGAAACACATTTAGTTGTCAAAACTGGGTTTGTGGGTACAGAGCTGCTGGCATCTGATGAATTGAACTCAGCAGGAAGGCCGCTCAACATGTTACAATGCACAGGATGCCCCACCTCCAGCGAGGAATGACGTGACCCAAAATGTCCACAGTGCCACTACTAAGAAACCTGCCCCAGAGGTCAAGCGAAAGCCCAGCTCTTCAATGTCCAAATACAAAAAGCCTGCTAGAGAAATTAATAGCCTAAGAAGATTACAGATAGAATTCAAGCATTTTCAAATGCTTAAAGCTGCCTGGTTTGCTTTCATCCAAGAGTGGTCTTCATTATCCTTATTATTATTCCACTCTGTAATCACCCAGAATGCTTTGCTCACGTTACGGGGTTCGGCCCATTGCTGAACTGAATTGCTTAAATGCTTCCCCTTCTTAGTGATTCTTTTGTCTATATTACAGGGTAGGAACCAAATTGAATTCCCTAGTCATAGGACAAATATTTACCACAAACAATAGCATTCCAACAGTTAGGATTCCTAACTGCCAGCGTGGCTGCTATAAAAGAAATTGTAAGCACAAATGCTCACTTAGTAGTATTTAAAGACCCAATTGCTCACAAGCCAGACAGCACATGCACAAATTACCATTTTCCTCACTTGACAACTGCTGTTTTTATCTTGACACATCCACTTAAAAATTATTTCTGACAAGAATCTTAACAGCTTTAAATGAGTCTAATTAAAGGTAGTACGTTTTTTTTTCCTTGAAAAGTGTCTGAAATTATACAGCATTTCACCGTTCCCTTTTCAAATCAAGTTACCGACTGCATTAGTAAATGCCAAGAACACCTTGATGACATATGGACCTCTATCAAAGGAAGGCAGTTCTAATAGTCCGTGGAACTTTCTAGCAAAGTTCCCTAAACTTACAGAGTTTTTGTGTACAATATGGGCACTATGTCCTCAAATATTACTCCACATAGATGTGGCTGGCCACTCTGACAGGGCTCCCTATGTTCCTGTCTCCTGGTACCCAGGCACCTATGGAATGTCCCTCTGTTGAATGTGTCCAGGATTTAGTCAGACTCATTTTCAGCAAAGCGTATATAACACAGGGGATGGGATGTCATTCCTGATGTGGTCCCTGGAGAGTCTGAGTTCCATCTCACCAGCCTTCAGAGTTGTTGGCATCCTCTCTTGCCCTCTCTCCTGCTTGCCGCCATATTGTCAGTTGGCCAGTGGAGACACCCACCTAGCAAGGAGCCAAAGGTGTCGACAGCTTGCGAGGAACTGAAACTCACTCCCACAATCCTCAAGAAATGGAAATCTGCTACGAACACGCACCACAACTTGCAAGAAGAACCCTCCAAGGTGAACCACGAGATGACTGAAGCCCTCAGGGAGACCCGAAGCCAGAGGACCCAGCTAAATTGTCCCTGGATTCCTGACTCACAGAGTCTGTGAAATAAATGAATAAGAAGCCATTTTCGAGTGCCACGTTTTGGGGGCAACTCATTGTGCTGGAATCATAATTAATATGCCATATGAAATTCACCCCCCCAATCACCATCTCTCTTGTTAATCTCCTTGTTATTTCAAAGGTCCGTATCTCTTATTTCTTGATGGATCTTTTTACCATTCCCTCCTGCTCTTGAACTGACTCTGCATCTTCTCATCCCACATTTGCATCTGTAACTTTCAAACGCATGCTCCTTACCTGCTTTCCTCTTCTTCCCCAAAGTCCAAGTGGAATGTCACCCAGCCATTGGGATTCAGAGCACTGGTGTCATCATTAATTTTCCCACTGCCTTTATTGACAATTCTACTTGTGGCCAGGCCGCCTAAACCTGCACCTCCTTTCTCTACAAAGGCCTTCACATCCCTCCCTTTATCTTATTAAAAAAATCCTTCTCCAGGTCACTGTATACATACAAAGCCAGATTATGCCTCCTAAAACACCACTTTTATCATTTTACATAAAGTTTTTGCCCCTAAACCAAGAGAATGTTCATTCATGTTTAGAAATATCACCTTTGACCATGACATTCAATCTGACAGTGTACCTGGCATGCCAGTTTCTACGCCTTTTGATCAGAGATTTATGAAAACTTGACTTCTGAGGTTGAGATTTTCCAAGCCTTAGAGCAAAATAAAACAGGATAGCCACTCGATATAATAAATCCATTGAGGCCGTTGCTGCAGATCAGATCCAGGAAGTGGACTGGAAATGGAGATGATTAGCATGCAAGAAGATTCTTAAGGAGTCCTTCAAGACTGACAGCCCCGGGGAGAAGAGGGGCAGAAGGAGAAGACGAATCACAACAAAGGCTTCAGCCTGAGTCAGAATAGCATCTCCATGTGTAAGAGCCTGGAATTGGAAATAATCCAAACATCCAGAAACAAAATAAATCGTGGTATATTCAGATAAGGAATACTGCATAGTAAGAAAAACAAAACTAACTACTGTCTAGCTCAATGATATAAGTGATTTTCATAGATACAATATTGAGCAAAAGAAATTAGATATGCAAGAATAATTACTATATAACTCTATTTATATAAAGTTCAAGAACTGGTAAAACTAATGTAATAGAAGTTAAAATGGGTGTTTCCTCTTATGGGAGGGGGGCCATTGACTAGAAAGAGGTATGTGGAAATCTTTGAGGGGACCTGAGAATATTCCGTCTTTTTTTTTTTGGATGGTGGTTATAAAGGTGTGTCCATAGGTGAGAATTTCTCAAACTCTACATTGAATATCTATGTACTGCATGTCTGCACATTATAGCTTTTTATAAAGAAGGAAAGTAAGGGTTGGCTTCAACAAAACAACACTTATCTCCAACAGAAATAGGTGCACCTTCCTTGGTCAACCAAGGTCAACTGCAGCCCTTGTTCAAAATGAATTGTCACAGCTGTACAGCTGTATATATTTACCTCCACCAGAAAGATGCACGTGCCAATATGAGGAGACAACTGTGTGCCCACACCAACAATCTCTGGACTCTTTCATTGTAGCTAATTTTCATTTTATTTTTTTCAAATGGATTGCCAGAAGGAACACCGTTTCTCTGTGCGTTCGGAAAAGAGTGGACTTTATTTACACGCATCACAATGCACTGAAGAACGGGTTACAAGAGAAAGCCAAGCTGAAACGGAGGTGGTGAACACTGTCATCACGGCGAGTCTGACAAACAGCAGCGTGAGTGGAGATCAGCCCACAGAAGTCCATGGGGACAACGTGGCATGCTAAAATCAAGCTGAAAATGACCCAGCCGGCAGGGACAATGCATTCCAATAAGCATGTTCGATTTAAAAGAACACAGCACAACGGCTCCCAACTCGGGTGTTCTGGCAGGCAGCAGGCACAGACAGAGGGACTGTCCCAACAACACAGCTCTGATTTCACACAAGGCCAAGAGAGAGCCCCATCCCCCGACAGCAACAGGCTCCTCCCATCGTGGCAGCCACAGAGGCCACACAGGTGGCAGGCTGGAGAGATGCTTTCAGATGCTATAGGAACCAGGAGGTCCGCCCTGTTGCCCGGGAATAGCCAGAGGAAGCCTCGGCCGCAGGTGAATGAAGGAGGGTGTCAAAGTGTCAGATTCCAAAAGCTTCCAGCCGCTCTCACTGGGCACCTCGTAAAATCATTTCATGATGATCAGAATTCTCCCAGAGTCCCTTATGCAGGGACATCACATTCTCTGCCAGTGCAGCTCAGGAGCACGAATCCCCAAAGGCAGATGAAGGAGCAGAGGAGGCAATCCAGCCAAGAGTTTTATCAGAGGGGGAAAAGATGGTTTTTGTCACAACGAAGGTTGAAAGCTCACAAAAAGGAAAAAAAAAATTCTTTATCACCTAGTAGAAGGGGAATAACGGTTAAAAACAATAACTTCAGGATTGATATTTCAGAAGGAACAGAGAGATGATGGTGGCTGGGAAAGATACCATTGGCCAATAGGGAAGCAAAACAGCCTGGTGATTAAAAGCACCAGCCCCAGCTCCGCGACCTGGGGCAATTTACCCCTCTACCTGTCAGCTTCTGCTGCATCAAGTGGGGAGACAGGCAAGACCCCGCGTCCAGATTGTTGTGAGAGGTCAGTGTGAATGCTTATGTCATGTGCGCTTAGTGCCAGGCCTGGGGTTACCAAGCCCTCGGTAGCGTCCCTCCCAGGGCACATGTGGCCATGACCATCAGCAGTTCTCACGATAGCCTCTTTCTAAATTTCCTCCCAGCTTCCTTCCAGCTGCAAGGGGTGCTGCTCCTTCCAGCACAGGGTCTAGTTTTATAAAAAGGGGACATGAAAAAAGCTAGCCCAAGCCAACTGGCACTGTCAGGTCACAGCAAGCTGAGATGGTATAGTACATCGCAGACCCAGAAAGAAAGAAGCCCTGCCAACACAGAAGGATGGAAAATCTGCTTACCTGTAAAATCAGCTTACCCGAATCTTCTCACTGTGGAGGTATCCAAATCCTGACTTGGGCAGTCTTGGGTGACCCAAAGGTTCAAGTCCTCCATGCGGGAATACACGTGTTTTTTTAGTCACAAAATCTCAAAGAACATGATAGAATCCATGTTCCATAAGGAAATCCCCATTCTATGAAATTGGTTATAAAAGACACATAGTCACTAGATGCTCCTCAGGAAGGAACTGGTGAAGACCTCTAAATGTGAATTGAGCAAAGAACTCTCATGCCAGGTCTGGTAACAGAGACTGACTTCCGGGTTGGGCCCCTTGCTAGAAATGCAGTGTCTAAGTTGCAGGAGTTCTGCCTGGGTCCTCAGCCCAGTGCAAATGCTTGCTAGACCTGTGATGTGGTATGTTAATAACATCTCTGTGCCTCAACCTTGTCAACAGTAAATGGGACTGACAATAGTACTTGTCTCAGAAAATGGTTATAAGCCTTAAATGTTTATTTATCATAAGGGAAAGCACTTAGCATCTGGCACACAGCAGGTCAGTCTTCAGCAATTTCTTAAAATATTTTTTAGTTGTAGATAGACACAATACTTTTATCTACTTATTTAAGTGGTGCTGAGGATCCAACCCAGTGACTTCCACAAACGAGGCAAACACTCTACCACTGAGCTACAACCCCAGCCCAGCCTTCAGCAATTTTTATTGATTTTTTTTTTAATTTTAATTATTGATTCTTGGTAGATGGATTTCTTTTATTGTTTTTTTTAACTTATATTCCCTTTAGAAATCTCAGAAAATAAATGAAAATGGAGAAATATAATTTCATAGAAATAGAAGTTAAGGGATAGTAAAAATCCTACCTCTCAACTGTTGACATTTAAGAAAAGATCTTTTTCTAGTTTTCTTTTAAAATATACAATTCTGGAATTAATACCCAAGTGTATATGGTATTTTGCAACCCAATTTTTTCCACCTAACCTTCAGTTATGGAGGAAAAATTGTCATATTTTTCACTTACCACTGGAAAAAATCTTGTTATTAAATATTCTTCTTAAAAAATCACTGTGTATATGCAGAATATTATATTGCACAGGAGAATTTATTTAGCCACTCTCCTATTACTGTCTATTTAGCAAGTTCTTAAATCTTACTGTTTTTTAAAAAAACAGTTGAACAGCTTTGGAGCTCAATGTTTATACCAATTTGTGATATTTTCCAGAAGAGAAATTCCTGAGAGTATAATTTCCAAAATACAAAACGAATAAACATTGTTTAAGATTTTGATCTCTTTTAATGGATTTTGATTGGAACGCACTGCTTCTTCCAAAATGCTCTTTCAAATTGTGGCTGAGAATCTGTGATGCCACAGTGCTTTATCTCCGTAACCAATAGAACAGATTTTTCCCACCAATTCCCTCATGAGATGCGCAGTATCTTCTGCAGGGCAGCGTGAGCTCTTTCTAATAGAAAAGAATCCTTTCCTGTTGACTTCAAGCTGGAATTTGATTATGCAAAAAATGCAAAACCTACAATACTTGTACAATTGCCAGCACAAGCATCCCTCGATGTTTTCTTTTAATCTCTTGAAGCTCAATGTCTCTGTGTTTGACTCCGATTCAAATGCTATCTCCTCACCAAACTCCCCCACCCCTCTCATTCTTTCTCCCTCTGCACAAAGTCTCTGCAGTGCGCTTGCCATTCTCCCATCTTACATAATATCAAGGTCCTTAGACATTTTCATTCCCTGCTGGGTCCCTGGGAACCCGTGTGTGGTGCATAGTAGGTGCTCAATAAACATTCATCAAACATTTTTGATGCACGGATGAAGAAACACTCTGCTTGATATATCCTGTTGAAAATTGCCAGCAAACCCTAAGTATTGAAAGGAGGGAGGGGGACGCTATGATAGAAATAAGGTGAGCCTCCACCAAGGGGTGTATGATGCTAGGGCTAACTGCTGTAGTTTGGATCTGGAATGTCCTCCAAAAGCCATGTGTTGAAGGCTTGGTTGCCAGTCCGCGGGGACAGGGGGAATATTTGGAAAGTGGGGCTTAGTGGAAGGAACTTGGGTAATTGAGGACATGCCCTTAAAGGAGATGTTGGAATGCTGGTCTTTTCCTTACCCTACTAGGTGACAGTTTTCTTCCACCATAAGCTTCTACCATGATGGGCTGCTCCATAACAGGTCCCAAAGCAATGGGGCCCAGCAACCATGGATTGAAACTGTGAACCCCAATCATCCTTTCCTCTTTTTAAATCATTTAACTCTGGTATTTTGTCATAGCAAGAGAACACTGACGAACACACCTTAGGAAAACAAATGGGGACAGCTCTATAGATATTGGAGAGGAGCAGAGAAGTTGGGGGGATCTTACGTTGCCAATGGAAACTCTTCCATGATGTGGGCAGAGAACCAGAGGGAAAGCAAAAGAATTAGTTGGAAAGATGGGAGGGAAAAGGAGAGGGAGAGAAAACGTGAATTCAACGTGGGTCTTTGAAATGCTACACAGCTGAGATCTTTGCAGAGTCACAAGCCACATGCAAGGTACCCACAAAAAAAAAAAAAAAAAAAAACAACCTCGATGTATTAATTATAGGGCCAGACAACCAAGGGGAGCTTCAAGGAGGAATTTGAACTGAGCTTGTACAATTAATGAATTATTCTTCTAATACAAAGAGAAGGAAAAAAAAAGATAGCAGTGCCTAAGGAATGGTAAATAGAAATACGAGTGCGCAGCTGGTTCCGAGTAGTGCGGGTCATTCCGTGGGCCTGCTGTACGGGGTGCACCAGTACTTACGTATTCAGCCCATTCATTCCCTACAGGAAGTTCCAAGGCCTGGCTGGTTGTTACCGGTACCAAGAAGACAGCTTGCATAGTCCCCTGACTCACATTCTCACTCATCTCCCTTCTCACTTATCTTTTTTTCTTTGCTGAACCTCTTTAATGAGACACAATTCATATTCCACCCAATGCACCCCCTTATGTGTGCACTACAATGATGCCGTGTATTCGTGTATTCATGGAGATGTGTGACCACCACCCTTATCCAATTTCAGAACATTTTTGTCACGCCCTCCAACATCCCACACCCATCATCAGGCATCCCTCGTCCCTTGTCTGCCAAGGCCATAGAAATCTCTGATCTACTATTTGTCTCTATGGATTTACCTATTCTGGTTATTTCATATCAAAGGAGTTCTATAGCAGGTAGTCTTTTTTGATGGAGGACTTCTACTTAGCATTAATGTTTTCAAGGTCTGTTCATGTCATAGCATGGTGAGGACTTTGTTTATTTTTATGGCTGATTTACATATCATTGCAATGGTTACACCATGAGTTAGAGATCCATTTATCAGCTGATGCACATTTGGTTTATTTCCACTTCTTATTGGTTGTAAATGACGTTTGTGTCGACACACAAGTGTTTCGGCGGGCACCTACTTTCATTTTCATATACCTCTGAGTAGAATTTTTAGGTTGCATTGTTAACTCTAGAGGGAACATTTTGAGGAACTGCCTACTTTCCAAAATGGCAGCCGTGCTTGACGCTCTCACTAGCAACTCTTCCACATTCTTGCTAACCCTTATTGTATCTGTCATTTTGATGGTGGTCTCCCTATCAGATGTGAAGGGAGTAGCTCACTGTAATATCTCATCACAGCTTTGATTTGCATTCTCTAGTGACAAATAACATTGAGCCTTTTTATTGTGCTTTTTGGGGATTCCATTCTGTCCAATCTATTTCTTTTTCTTTTTCTTTTTTTTAAAGAAAAAGGAATTTAATTAGTTTATAAATTTCTTTTTTTTTCTTTTTCTTTTCTTTCTTTTTTTTTTTCTTTTTTTTTTATTGGTTGTTCAAAACATCACAAAGCTCATGACATATCATCTTCCATACATTTGATTCAAGTGGGTTATGAACTCCCATTTTTTTACCCCAAATACAAGTTGCAGAATCACATCGGTTACACATCCACATTTTTACATAATACCATATTAATGACTGTTGTATTCTGCTACCTTTCCTATCCCCTACTATCCCCCTCCCCTTCCCTCTCATCTTCCCTCTCTACCCCATCTGCTGTTGTTTAATTCTCTCCCTTGTTTTTTTTTTCCCTTTCCCCTCACAAACTCTTATATGTAATTTTGTGTAACAATGAGGGTCTCCTTCCATTTCCATAGTTTCCCTTCTCGCTCCCTTTCTCTCCCCCCACTCGTCTTTGTTTAATGTTAATCTTTTCCTCATGCTCTTCTTCCCTGTTTTGATCTTAGTTGCTCTCTTTATATCAAAGAAGACATTTGGCATTTGTTTTTTAAGGATTGGCTAGCTTCACTTAGCATAATCTGCTCTAATGCCATCCATTTCCCTGCAAAATCCATGATTTTGTCATTTTTTAGTGCTGCGTAATACTCCATTGTGTATAAATGCCACAGTTTTTTAATCCATTCATCTATTGAAGGGCATCTAGGTTGATTCCAAAGTCTAGCTATTGTGAATTGTGCTGCTATGATCATTGATGTGGCAGTATCCCTATAGTATGCTCTTTTAAGGTCCTCAGGGAATAGACCGAGAAGGGCGATAGCTGGGTCAAATGGTGGTTCCATTCCCAGCTTTCCTAGGAATCTCCATACTGCTTTCCATATTGGCCGCACCAATTTGCAGTTCCACCAGCAATGTACAAGTGTACCCTTTTCCCCACATCCTCGCCAGCACCTATAGCATTCCATAACAAAATGAGAGCCTTTAGCCTATGGCGGGTCTCAATACTCCCTTACCCAGGGAGTTATAAAGGCTACCCCACCAAGTCTAGACTAAACTCCACCTCTTCCAATATACGATGCCCTACATGATGTTACAACTTGTCATTTCTTTACTAATTTGCATGTTTCATTTTGGGGGTGTATGACAGTCTTCTCCATTCAGAAATGCAGAAATAGTGTCTGCCTGTCCTCCGTGAATCCCCACGTCCATGGTGAAATAAATGCTCACTCATGCATGAATAATTAGGACATTTCTAAAAAAATGATTTCCCCAAAATACAGCTAAATTATGTACAGCACTATACTAATGAACAGTGACATTAACGTGTGTACGTTTAATTAGATGGAATAATAATGGTGTATTAATTAATCTCATAAAAAACTCATACTGAAAATAGAGAACATAATGAATGTCGACATGCTTTTGTAGTTAATTCAGTTCACTCCTCGTCTGTAAAGAGTGCTGCTTGCCATTGTGATATTTCCAACAAGCATGACTCAGATCCACATGCTATACTTTGTCACTCAGCAATAGTTTAAGGAGAGAAGAAGCCAGTCAAGCAATAGATCTCTTATCGTTATGCAGATGTACAATGCAGGTTTTATTGCAGCCATTGGTACTGATGCGCTTGCTCTGATTCCATTAGCAATGAATGTGTGTCCACCAAATGGAAATATCGGTAACACCATCATGAGTCAGTGTCTCAACACATTCTGTGGGCAATGACTCTCCCCAGCATCAGCCATTTATTCAATAAAACATAAAAGTCACTTCAGACTGCACTGCAAGTTGGAAGTTTCTTTGGGGTTTCAAGGCTGCTATTGCCACACGCTAAGAAACTCATTGGAAGTAATTACAAGTTAATAAAGAAATTGCTCGTGCCAGGTGTCACTTAAAATGAAAAGCCATCAGTTTGATGGCTTGTGATATTTTCCATTAAAAAAAAAAAACACTTTTTCCCTGTGCTTTCCTACATACTTGTCTGCAGTCACTCATCTTAGTTGTTACTGATTTAAGCTTAAGTTTTATCTCCCCCATATAGATCCCAATCGATCTGCTCCATCTTCTCTTGAATTCATTCTCTTCCTTTCTCCATCGCTGTCACCATATCATTTTTCTCCTGGGTGACTGCAGCCCCCACTGTCCTGTCCCCCACCTCCACTGATTCTCCCTGCCAATCCACTTTCATCAGCAAATCAGGTCACGCCAGTCCCCAGGTCTGCTGAATGAATGGGCCAATGAATGGATTAACGAATAGCAAGAGAGGCAGCAGTTCCAATAATTGTCTTCTCACGTGAATGAAACTTGTGTTCATATTCTCAAGCCAGTGCACTTGTTGAGGATAGGGATGAGTCACCATTATTATTCCCATTTCACAGATGAGGAATTGGAGGCAGGGGCAATAAGAGGATGCGCTCAGGGTTATATGAATAGCCTGGGGCCAGAATGAGCCAAGATTCTAACTTGGTATTGCAAATTTTCTGTCCTGGGTTCATCCCATGGCATTACATTTCCTCTGTCCCCCACCCCCACACACTCACTCTCTCACACATGAACATGTGGGCACACATCAATTCAAATAATCTCAGGTGTCTCAACTGTTTCAAAACAAATCTAAAAGCTACTTACGTTTGCCTGTCTTTGGAGAGAGAGGAGCTTGAATATCCTCAATAGCAGAAGTAGACAAGTGGGTTGTGTCTCCAAGATACAAGCAATCACGCTGCTCCCAGAGCTGCCCAAGAAGAAACCCCCATCTGGGAACATGCACGCAACTCAAATTACTTGGAAAGCCGCTGAGATAAGACACCCATGATCTCCTTTGTAAGAGGTGCCTCAAATTAATGCGCGGCTGGTTTTATCTGGGAAAGAGAGACGATGAAAATGCTCCTTGGCCCTTTTCTTCCTTTTCAAGCAAGTCGTTAAATGAGGCACAGCTCTCTATTCCTGGAGCCCACAGAAGGCACTTAGAACCGATGAGAGAGTACTCTGGTTAGGGGGACAGAGGGCTACAGCTTGCAAAGGAGACTTGAGAAAATACAATAAGACAGAAAAGGAAGAGGGAGTCAAGCCCAAGTATACATTAAAACAGAAGGCAGGCAGGGCGCAGGGTGCCAGGAGACTATTTTGCTGCGACATTTTATCTTTATCTCTATTCTTATCCAGGAAGAACGACAGCCACACCTCTGGAGAGGGCTGGGGGTTCAGGACAAAGGAGAAACAACCACTCCAGTTGGTAACTGGGAGAAGGTGGCTACCATAGGTCTGCTTTCTATAACCCTGGCCGAAAAGTAAGCTCAGGACCTCGTGGGAACTAAAGGGTGATCAGATAAATTTAGCCCATACCAAAGGGTCAAGTGCAAAAGAGTAAAAGGGATAAGTCGGGGCTAAAGTCAGAAATACAAAGTTGAAAGTTCCTCCTCAAGATGACAGTTGTGAGTGTCTGGTTGAGATGCCCTACTGCGCGTCATCCATCTCAGCAAAAGCCAATTCCCCACCTGCCTCACTGCTGGCCATGTGACCATCCTGTGGCCGGCCAAGCCCTTGGTGTCACATGGGCTTGCTCACATGGTTCACTCAGCCTACAGGGCCTTCACCCCATGAGCTCACCTCCTTTGTCACATCCCAGCCCAATGGCCCTGCTGGGGACAGTCTTCTTTGGTCTCCTTCTTTCCTCCCAAACCCAGAAAGTTTAATTTCTTTATAGGTTAAGCACGTCTCTAGGATTTCTCCTCCTGAATTCATTCATTAAAACTGATGAGCAATGCACCGACCCTAAGCTCCAGGAACAGAAGAGACTTTTGATGACCTCATTTGTGCTGTCACATGCTCAGCATGCAACACACACCCCAGCGTAGAGAAGGCACTGAGCAAACTTATGTTAATGGATGGATGGGTGGTTGGGTGGCCTGGGTGGCCAGTTGTGGCCAGTCAGGCATCACAGAGGAGCCAAGCATGTTCCACCAACATGTGAATTTGGTGGAGATTAGTAAAAAGGGAATGTGGAGAATTGAAAATGTTCTTGAAACCCTAGGTGCACTAAGCAAAACATATATCCACTTGTTTGCAGATTTATTTTATTTTGTTACCAGGGATTGAACTCAGGGGCACTTAACCACTGAGCCCCATCCCCAGCCCTGTTTGGTATTTTATTTAGAGACAGGGTCTCACTGAGTTGCTTAGTGCCTCCCTTTTGCTGAGGCTGGCTTTGAGTTCTCGATCCTCCTGCCTCAGCCTCCCACCACACCTGACTACAGATTTTAATTTAGGCCTTTGCGAAGATGCGTCCAGGAAACTAGTCTCTCAGATCCTAACCTAGGGAAAAGGTGGCTCTCAGAGAAGAAGATCAGGTGACAGGTGACCATCACAGTCTACCCACAAGGACCTCTGCTTTCACAAGGTCAGTGCTACTCACAGGGAGAAAAGAGTGTATATGAAAAGCAAGTCCAGTGAGGAGGGGCTTCCCATAACTGGGGAACCAGGGCTGGGGGTTCCCTCATCCACATACTTGGCTCATTTCATGGAGTTTAAATGACTAAAAGAGGTTTAAGATTTAAACATGTGGTCTATCCCAGCAACTCATTTGTTCCAATAAGAAAAAGAAGTTTAACTTTATAACAATGAAGTATGAACACAAAAAACATTTCCTGGGAGCCAAAGTACTGTGGCTTTGAAATTCTGCCTTTTATCTTCATGGGAAAAGCAAGCGCTGACAAAATAGAATGAAGAAGTTTCTTTTTGGTGCGCTCGCACGATTTGGGCTATTGCTTCCCCATAATCTTAACTGTTTTTTTTTTTTTTTTTTTTTTTTGCTGATCTTTGCCTTGATCATATAGAAATGTTCAAATGAAAGCAGAGGGTTATTTTCACTTGTATTACTTTTTCTTTTCTGTATATTCTAGCTGCATGTGTGATTTTTTTTGTTAGATTTTTTTTGCCTTTAGGAATGTTTTTTCCTTAACCGCCAACTACCTGAGCCTGATTTCTTTTTCCTAGCCATAAATCTGAATTTTTACTACATTTTATCTGAGATTCACGACAGATGGGCTATGAACCAAGCAAACTACAATGAGATAAAAGGAAAGATAAAATTATTGGGCAACAACTACACAGACGATGAAGATGTTCTCACTCAGGATATGAGCATGGAGGGTCGGCCCAATGGGAGGGAAAATAAGATCTGACAACTGACTTTAAATGAGGGAAAACATTTTTTTTTTAATAAAACCGTAGAAGCAACTGTATTTACCTTTAGTGTTGCTGTAAATAGGAGAGACGGTCTCTTGGCCTTCTATCAGCCATACCTGTATGCTCTGCCATTTAGGATTCCGCTACCTCCCCCATACTTGTTGGTCCTAGAAGAATACAAGCATTTTCAATGATCATTCCCAGTGATCCACCAGCTCCCGTATTTCTGCCCAACACTTCATCTTCCCCTGAAACAAAACTCAACCATTACCCTTAGCCAGCCATGAAAACCATGCTGCACCCAAACCCTCACAATGAAAGGACAGGTGAGAGAAGAGCTCTCACTGAAGAAATGCCTACCATTTTAAAGGCAAGGCTAAACGCCATGACTAAAGACAGAAGGGCAGTTTATAGGCTGCTAAAAAAATATTGTTTTAAATGTTCAATTAATCACATGTGTCCTCTGACTACACCATGCCTTCCCACTAGCGAGGTATTGTTCTAACATCTACAGGATCCTGGTCCTGTACAATTTTTCTGATGTATATTGTTTTATTTATTTTTTTTTAAATCCCTTAACAGAAATCCAAGAATGGTTACTTACGACTATATCCAGTAGAAAAATCTTGTCTGTCACAATTGAAAGGCAACTGATAAAACGTGGCTTTCCACCAAAACCCAAACTTCCTTCCTCCAAATCTCTTAACACACAGGTTGTATCAAACTTCCAAAAACACTCCTATCAATTCTGAGTTTGCCAATGTCCATTTTAGCAGGATTTATTCTCTTTGTATTAAAAGCTCATTTGGTCACAAGTGACAGAAATCTACTGAATCTCGCTTTGGGAAGGGGAGCATACAAGAATTTTTTTAAAAATATATTTTTAAAACGCAGGAAACAGATTAGCAAAGACAGGACCCCTACACTAAATAACCAGTACTCATGAAGACAACCAGTCTCAGGATCTCTTGATCTCTCTCCACAGAGATGTCTCTTCTTTCTGCACCTCATCGGTTTACACTTCAGTCTTCTCTGTGAAACAGCTTTCTCCGCCACTCTTGGCAGGCCTGACAGAAATGGGCCGCTCCCACATCTCTCAAGACGGTGACTCCCAAGTCAATTGATCAGACAGACACCCTTTCTTGGCTCTGAATTTCCACATGGAAACTAACTAGCTCAGCTTGGGTTGATCAGTTCACCAAGGTTGATCAGTTTGGGGCAGAGGCACAAGTTTTCATGTTATAACAATCTGGAACCACTCAGGTGAGTGCTATATAGGCTTTTCCTAGGACCTAGCAATTCTACTCAGGGATGAGTTCACAAAGGCTCATAAGGGACACGTGGATGCTTTCTTAATACCATCTGTGATGGCGAAAAGTCAGATATTCACTATGAGGGAGGGGATGAGGCAAGCAGCAGATAGACATCGCCAAGGAATGTGCAGTAGTTAGAAGCACGGTGCTGCGTAAGGTCACGTGGAGATCCTTGTCCAGTGCAGGGATTTGCAACATACCATAGAAATCCCAAATGAGAAGCCAAAAGTCCCAGGTAGAAGTACTGCAGCAGGATGTTGGACACTCAGTTGCTCTTTATCACAGCACCCCACGGAGAAGTGCTCTTGGTCTAGACCACAGCCAGACGGGTCAGGGGTTGGGCCCCAGGAGAGAGACTCGCTCTTTTCTATAGGACCAGGGAGAGCCCTTGCAAGGGGGTGCCCAACCGCTCCTGTGGGACTGATGGATATTCAGGACAGTTGCACACTCGGGCTGTTCATACCTGGAGAAACTTCAGGAAACTGAAGCCGGGAGGGAGTCAGAACGCCAGATTCCATGGAAATGGGGCCAGCCCGTTTCCGCTTATTTGGAAGAGAACACTGTGTCATGCAGTTGACGTCCTGTTGGTCCCTGCAAATCTTAAATGCACGGTGCTTAGTGAAAAGAAATGAAAGGTGGGGAATTAAAAAGAATCTATAATATAAAAAATAGAACCATTATATGAAGAACAGAGTACGTGCAACCCGTGAATGATGACGGAATGGTACAAAAGAGGATCTTTGCAGAAATCAGTGGTGATAATGTGGCAGCCGGCAAAGATGACACAAATCAGTGAGCTTATGCCCCTGCAGGTCCAAAACCTCCAACCAACAAAATTTTACCCAAAGGACTTAAAAACAGCATACTACAGGGACACAGCCACATCAGTGTTTATAGCAGCACAATTCACAATAGCTAAACTGTGGAACCAACCTAGATGCCCCTCGGTAGATGAATGGATTTTAAAATTTTGGCCTATAAACACAATGGAATATTACTCAGCAATAAAAGAGAATAAAATCATGGCATTTGCAGGTAAATGGATAGAGCTAGAGAAGATAATGCTAAGTGAAGTTAGCCAATTCCAAAACACCAAATGCCAAATGTTTTCTCTGATATAAGGTGACTGACCCATAATGGGGTAGGGAGGGGGAGCATGGGAGGAATAGATGAACTCTAGATAGAGCAGAGGGGTGGGAGGAGAAGGGAGGGGGCGGGGGTTAGCAAGGATGGTGGAATGTGATGGACATCATTATCCAAAGTACATGTATGAAGACATGAATTGGTGTCAACCTACTTTATATACAAACAGAGATATGAAAAATTGTGTTCTATATGTGTAATAAAAATTGTAATGCATTTCACTGTTGTGTATTTAAAAAATAAAATCAATTAAATATTTTTCAAAAAATAAAAGATTAATGTGGCTGCAGTTTCCAAAGGGCTAGAAAGACATTCTCAAAGCTACACACCAAAACCTGTCACTAATAATTTTTACAAACACCACCCACTGATTCTGAACCCTTTCTCGGTAAAGCCAGAAGGGCCTTTAACTAACAGCCCATCTTTGTCACTGGGACATTTTTTCACTTACCAGTGAACTGCTAGGAAATGAGATTCACTCTTCTTTTCTTTGAAGGTGGCTGTGATGGTGGGATCAAATATCCTCTTGACCTCAGACATCACATAAATTGCGCCTCAGCCACGTAATGCTTCATTGTTGTCAAGGAAAATCTCATCCACGAGCCCCGCAGCGTTTGTAGAGAAAGAGTAGGCAAAAAAGAAATGTCTGGCAAATGTTTTAATAAATCACGACAGCTTAGAAATGTGTCTGAAGGCATGGGACATGAATTGATTTCTAGATTTCTTATCTTCAAGTCTTGAACATGCTCAACATCTACAAGAGCATATCGATTTCAATTCTCAATACTTTTTTTTTTTCAGATCTACTTGTAGTTTTCCAAAGGTGGACGAGTGTCAAAGAGCATCTTTTGACTAATATGAAACAGGGCAAATTTCCCCTGCCAGAGGACAATTCCACACCAATTTTTAGAGATGAACTTTCTATTGTACTCTAACTTATATTTTCAACTTTTATCTCTTGTAAATCCACGATGATTGTCAGGGGGAGGATTGGAAGGCAGACTGCTGACTGTAGCCAAGCTGAGTGGGGAGGAAGAGTTGGGGGGAAGGAAAGAAAGAAAAAGGAAAGGAACGCCCTTTTCCCTGGAAAGTCCTGGGCTCTCAGGACACAGAGAGGTTTGGATCTGGAGGAGAATGGTTCCCAGCCACCAGCAGGCGAGTGAAAGGTCACTGGTTGAATGATACCCAATGTCACAGTGACCCCTCACTTGGCTCTCAGGGTCCACAATTTATAGTTTGCTTGATGTGTGACCTGAGGGAATTTGAGGACCATTTGTTCTCATTAGGAGCCTTTTTTAAAATTAGTTCAAAGTTTTTTTACAGTTCATCTCTAGAATTCTTACAAAGGGCAGTATGTTTATAAAACTCAAGACATGGCTGAACCCATGGGAAGGGAGTCAACATCTGGTTTTGTACTCCAAACATATTAGCCTCCTGCACAGTATTGCTCTATTATTAAACCCTTCTGTCCCCAACTGAATAGACGGTCACACACCCAGTACCCTGGGTCCTCCAATACTCGTAACGGCCTCCTCTCCTCCCTTGACTTGGGTTTTTGCTAGAAGACTGTTGACAACTGGGTGAATTCACAGTTTGAAAAGTATCAGTAGGAGTCAATATCTTCATATCAGAGATGGTCTAGATTGTCAGGGCCACGTCATCGAGAGGAGCTGAACATTTAGTGGCCATGCAACCCAGGTCGTCAAATACTTTAACATCACTGTGCTGCCGGAGAGCAGAGCGCTCGGGCTACAAACGTTTTTTCTCATCTCTCCAGTTTTTCTGTTTCTTTCCCCCAGATTCTGTCTCATGAATCAATGCCAAAGTGAGTCACTGTGACCGATGAAGGTGTGTGGGAACCCACAAACGTTTTGAAGCAGAAAAAATACAAAGGACTAGAGCTTAAATTGTTACTGCAGTGGTTCTCACAATCCCAGTTACAGAAGAAAAAGATTCTGTGGGAGAGGGTTTTTTGTTGTAGTTGTTGTTTTTTAATGCTTATGGTCTACCCTAAGCCAATTAAATTATGCTCCCTTGCGGATATTGCTTGGCATCCATTTTTTAAAGACTCTGCAAAGTGATTCCAATATGCAACCAAGCTCAATAATCACTGAGTTGTTAGTTTCAGATAAACTACCAGAGCTGTCCTTTAACTAGGGTCTACAATGGAAAATTCTAGAATTTCAGGTATACCAGGCTGAGTCGAAAACACATTTTGGATCTGTCTGGTATCACATGACATAGTCAGTTTGGTTCTTTCCTAGGGTCCTGGGAGGCCAGGATTGCTTTGTTTAGTCTCAGCGTATTTAACCAACAGACACTGGCTGAAAAACTCCGACTCTTATATCTACTGGTGTGTGTCTCATTGAAGTCTTTTCTTAGAGATTATGTTCATGCATGGAAGAGTGAACTGAATGGTACTGGGCTGTTGAGCGCTCCAATTTTTTAAAAAAAAATCAAAACCTATACCCTCAAGACTCTGTACCTCTTCATGCTTGATTTACCCTACTTAGGTCTGGTCCACACTGGCATTTCTATATTAAATGGTTTGTCCTGCTGTCTTACATTTGAAAGCCCTTTGAGAAGTCTGACATTAAATTGGCTACACAATAGAAAAATTGGGAGAAGCAGGCTCCCTGCCCCACTCTTTTGTTAGCATGATTGTTTTTGATTAAGTCAAGTCCAAAATGAAAACCACAGGGGCCTTCCATCACAGATCTCCCTCATAAGCCATGTTGAAGGCATTCTCAGAATCCTATTAGAAGCCCTGCTCATGTGAACACAGAGAAACTTGCTTGGAAACTCTGATGTCTCAGAAACATTTTTAGGGAGGTTGGCTTGGGGGTAAGCCACTTAGCTCAAGATAAGAGTAATGTCTCCCTCAAATCGCTTATTTTTTTTTCCTCCCAAGTAGAATTTTTCCAAGATGATATCACCACAAAAATCAAAGTGAATATTTAATTTTTTATGAGCTTCCTTCGCCTGCCAGTTGCTTTTGTTTGTGGTTGTGAACATCTTCTATCTTGATTTCTGGTGCCTTTACGCTGTCTATCAAAAACTATGCACACACAGCAGGAGTTTTTCCCTAGAGGAGATGGTGATCAGGGAGACCTTTCTTCGACACAGAAACTGCTGTGTGTTCTCCTAACCACCTGCGATAAAAATGATCACTGCAGCCATCAGTCATTCTGCTTGGTACTGATCTCACTTGATGATGCTTCTTCAGAGGGGGAGAACCATTACTTTCGAAGTATACCAGAGGGTCAGACACGGGGCTCCGTGCTTTAAATTCATTTTCTTGCTTAATCCTTTCCACAAACATTGTTCTCCTCGTTTCACAAAATGAAGAAGCTGAGTTCCTAGCAGTTGAGTCTCTTGCTCAAGGTCACACAGTTTGCACATGGCAGAACCAAAGAATGGAAACCTGGCTTATTTTCACTCCAAAGCCGATGAACTCTCAATAACCACTCGGTGTTCCCTCATGGGACAGAGACTATTTTAAAAATGTGAAAGTAAAAGCAAATTTCTGTCGTGAATCCTCACAGGGGCCATCTAGAAAGATACAGTGGTGGGAGAGAATGAGGGCTGAAAAATAAAATAATTCACCTAGGGTTTCTCAACCTCTTGCTACAGACATTCTGGGCCAGCACCCCGGCCTCTGCCCACTAGATGCCAGCACCCTCTCCCAACTGTGACAACCAAAAAAATTACTTCCGACACTGTCAAAGGGCCTCTTCAGAGCAAAATCATCCCCAGTTAGGAACAGATGACAGATTAAAATGAGAACAGGAGCCCTGACTTTGCACAAGTCTGCAGTATTGTTCACCAAAAAAAACTGAGGACCAAAGAGAGGGGATCAAATAAAAACCAAATGGAGGCCACCATTTGGAGAACAGAGAGGTTAGTGCCTCTCCTGAAAAGGTTTATGCACCCAGCAGATTGAACACCCTGGAGATGGCACCACTCCCAAAGCTGTAATTACTTTACAGATGACCCCTGATGATATTCTTCT
Organism: Marmota flaviventris; assembly: GCF_047511675.1. Taxonomy (NCBI): domain Eukaryota; kingdom Metazoa; phylum Chordata; class Mammalia; order Rodentia; family Sciuridae; genus Marmota; species Marmota flaviventris. Next base: position 160,463,752 of record NC_092498.1, on the reverse strand, counting down.
GAGAAGTGGTCCAGCGGAGCGCCTGGTTCCCACTGCACTCTGACAGCTGGACTTTCTGCTCAGAGCTGTGATCTACATTTCCATCTCTTAAAAGGAGAGCAGAAATGGCAGTAAGCAAGTCCGCAGAGGTGAAGTCTGGCTTTCAGTCCTTCCTGTTCTACAGAATGTTCCAGTGTCATATAGTCTAAAGACTTTTAACCTAGTCTTATGCATAGCACTGATGTCCCCGAGGAAACAAGGTAAAAGTCAGCCATACAAGGTGGTTCTTTACATCTTGGGAGCGTGAAGGCTGGAGCTAGAGTTGAGGACCCTGGGAAGGTCTGTGCAATGAACTTTAACCTGAGCATCAGGCCGTGTGAGCAAATCCGAGTAACCACGACACACACTTAGTTTCTTTGTTGGTCTTGCAGTACTGGTCTTCTTGTCTCCTCCTGTATTGGTCCTAGTGGATTTAATACATTTTCAACTCCAGGTGAAGGTGTGAGGCGATATCTAGGATGATTGCAAGCCATTTCATTAACAGTTGATAAAAAGGGAAGGAGGGAGAGGACCAGGAATGCTCTTCGATTCCCAAGGCTTTTTCTTCTGAGCAGCTCACTTACAAATCCATCTACAATTCATTCTTCTGTTTCCAACAGGCTCAAGACCCTGGGCTCTTCAGAGTTATACACAACATGGGAAAGCTTCATAGCCTGGACTTTTCAGGGTCGTTTTTCTGCTATGCCTGAATGTCACAAGGGGTGTGGCCCCCCTTGTTGTCATGGTAACAGGATGCTATTGCATTGGCAACCAACCACTGGGAGCCTGGAAAGAATATTCATGGCGCACACAGATACGTCCCCTCTAACACACTGAGGTCCCAAACTGACCAATGACATGGTTTCCGTGCTAGAATCAACTCCAGGAGTTTCCTTCCCGTGAACTAGAGAGGAAATAGAAGCTTTGCCTTGAAACCTCTCCCTGCCGCAGGGCAGAGCAACAGAATGAATTATTTTGGACAGAAGAGACTCCTCCAAATTCCTCTGTGCCCTCGCCAGATGACTCAAAAGATGAGTCTGATTTTTCCTCCTCCTTGCTAATAATTCCCTCTGATATTCAGGCCACGTGTGGGTCTCACGAACATTTTTACACATAGGAAAGCCAGGAGAGAAAAAGCAAAGCAGCTTATTCTCCCACTCCACCCCGCGAACCATTCTCGTGTCAAATAACCCTTGTGAAACTAAACAATCCTGACCTGAACTAAGCCCACCTAAAAACTCACCATGACATGAAAGAGCTCATAAGACTCTTTCCTGTAATGGGTGAGGGATGGACCCAGTGCCTCTGTGGGTCTTTATTCGGAGGAACAGAGTCATGCCAACATTGGGTTATATCAATAACTGTGGGTTGCCAAGTTGTTAACCCTCATGTCCAGCATTGTGGCTGACAGCTGTGAATACTCCATGCGTGTGTTAACCAGATCAATCCCAGGATCCAGGATGGACAGCCTGTCAAAGTTCAGAGAGTGACCGTCAGTGGAACACAGTTTAGAAACCAAAAAGGAATTTGAAGTACAGCAGGCCCTCCATACCCATGAACTCTGCCTCCATGGATGCAACCAACCTCAGATCAAAAGTATTCAAGGGAAAAAAAAATTGCATCTGTTTGGAACATGGACCAATTTTTTTCTTGTCATAGTTGAAAAGTCAGCTTTATGAGCAACAGGGACTTGGTCCATCAGATGGTCAAGGAAGGCTTCTCTGAATAGATGACTTTTAAGAACAGACCTCAGTGACCCCCAAATGGCACCAAGTTGGGAAAAAAAAAATAGCACCTGTCAGGACAGAAATACCAAGATCTTGAGACAGGACCAGACTTAGAAATTCTGAGAAATGACAAAATAAAAAAGTTGTTCACTTATTTTTAAATACTGGCTTTTTTTTTTCTGTACAAAAACAACAAACAGAAAGCGAGCTTCTATTTCAGTTGATGTTCATGATATTTGGTAGAGTTAGATGATGCTTTTGGATTCTTGCAGGTTTCTAAATCCTCTCCTCTAAGCATGGAACTTCCCTGTGGGAGTTCAGATGGGGCCAATGTGAATTTCTGAGACCCTGCTTCTGGGGAAGGGAAAGCAGAGACTGCTAATCTGCCCTCTTCTGACACTCAGCACAAGTCTTATCTGGACTTTTAAAATGACTTCTTCCAGATGTAGTCCAGGTCTACCCCTTTTTTGAAAATCAGGATTAAGCAAATGAAGTGTCATTTCAACCAATACCTGAAAGACCGGTCTACACAGAAAACAAGATAAGGCCTAACTCCCTGCCACAGATTAGGGAGAGGACAACTTCCAGGCCTTTCCTGAGAGAGAGATCAAGAACTAATTCATGGTCACACCAAGTCTCTGGATTACTGGGTGCATTTTCTTTTATTAGAGAGAAAATGCCATTAGAGTTATTGTGAATCTTTAAAATCTATAAGATACCCAAACCAAAGTTTAGCTTGGAGCAAGGAATCATCTACCAGACAAGACCTTTACAGCTGATGTGAGAATTTAGTCCAGACACTTGCCCAACTATCTGGGTTGGTCATATGTTTTAACTAGCTCAGACGTCTGCATGTGCCTCTGAACAAAGGCTCACAGGGGCATGAGGTCCATCCATCACCCATTGCAGGAAAGAGACTTATGAGCTCTTTCATCTTGTGGTGATGGCAACTTAATCTGCTACCTCTATCACAGATGTTTGCATTATAACTTCATTTAGCTGAAAAATATATTAAGCATCTGCTATGAGACAGTATTCCTCTCCTGCTCTCCCTGGTTAAATTTGCCTTCTTCAGTAATTGTTAATACAGCAAAGCTGTTGGGTTGGGGGTGAATGCATAGGTAGTTTGAAAACAATGTACTTTTTAATTAGCCAATTATTTTCTTGATACTCTAAAAATTAAAGATCAACCCCAATCTTCTTGATTGGTAGCCTTCTTGGTGGGTGCTACTTGGCCTTGGACCTTGATCATTGTGGCTCTTTATTGCTCATCGATAGGGGTGGAATGAACTCTCTGCTGTTGCTTAGATTTGTATGGCCTTAGAGACTCCTGTTGGATTCTCAGCCTCTCCTTCATCTCCTATAATAAACCATCCTCTGCATCATATGCTGTCTATTTTAAATACATATAGTGATTTATGGGGTTTTTTTCCCAGTTGGACCCTGGTTGATACATACATAACATTTCCAAGGTCAAAATACATCTTGCCTGAGCACATTGATGTGTGCTCCTATTTAGCTGAGTCCTCTGAATCACTGCCATCACCCTCAGGGACATACACTAGCGGAGTCTGGCCCCAGCACCAAAAGGTAGTCATGAATTTCATGTTTTATTGTCTCTGGAACCCACATCAACTAATCCCAAATGATAAGAACTTTTTCTTGCTTTTCTTCACTTCCTCTTTCTTTCCAGTAGGGGAACAGGGGCATCATAAAATCCATTTTGTATCAGCAGAAAAAGAGCAGATGCATATGGCAGTGACCCCGAGATAGCAAGCAGAGGATTACTGAGAAGCTGAGCAGGCCCACTGTAAGGTCTGTGGAGTTTACATGCTTCTAGAAGGAAATCGGTGAGATACACGTAGGACAGTTTTAATTTTGTGTGCAAGATACAACAACCGAGGTTTTTTTGTAGATTTAGATATGCGCTCCTGAATACACCAAACTCCATACCCAACACAGACCAACAAGGAAACTGAGACATATAAAGTTGACATGACTTTTCTAAATTCACAGTCCGAGTTTGTTGCAAATTTAATCGTAGATACCAGCTATTATTATTATTATTATTATTATTATTATCATTATTATTATTTTACAGATGGAAAAGCATGACTCTTTCCCTTGGTTTTGCCAAGAAAACAATTTAAAACTCTTCTTTTCCTGTGTGCTCAAGTGTGCACATAACACACACACACACACACACACACAAGCACAAGCACACAGGCACCGACAAGTTTACAGATCCTTAAGAAAAAATACTACAAATAACGGCAAAGAGAGAGATCAGAAAAACGTGCAGAGCAAACAAGCAATTCCACTACTTAGAATGTCTTCCCTCCATAAAAATGGTAATTTATACAAGAAAACAAACCCCTAAAAACATCAAAGATCCTGTGTGGGTGCATTAGGAATGCAGCAGCTTGTAACTGAGCGAGTGCACTTTCCACTTCTCACCCTGAGGATCACTGTTGGTAAACCAACCAACCAACCTCTCTGTGTATCTGAATTCTCAGACTCACATGATGTGTTTCATTAGGATTTAGAGTCCTGATTAAGAAGATGCATCTAATTTTTTTGTAGTCCAGAAGTTAAACACCTCCTTTCTGTTTTTAGTGACTTCATCATTTTCTTATATCAAACACACTTGGGCCTTGGTCAAATCCTGATCTCACCAGGGAACAATTCATAGTGAAGTGCTAGTTTAGAAAGAGGAAAACAGGAATTTTAAAAATTTGCATGTTTGATGGTTTTCAAACATGTCCATGGATTCCTGGATGCTCCTCTCATGCCCTTGAAGAGGGCTCGGCCATGGAAGGGATACCATGTGACTTCTGAGGGACCCTCCAAAGGTACCTGGGGCTCTCTCCTCGTGTGTCATAGACCTCTGGGGCCCTCAGTCACCCTGTAAGAATCTGGCTGCCCTATGACCTCCATACTGGAGAGACTACCTAGAGAAGGAGAATGGCACAACGAATCCCAGCTCTTGGAAGAACAAAGTTAGGACAGACGGACGAGGCCTTTGAGATGACTCGGTCATCACCTGGCTGCCATTGCTGGGCCAACCCCAAGTGGGAACCATCTAGCTGAACCCATTCCACCCGGAGGTCTGTGAGAGATCATAAATGATTATTATATCATATCATTATTATGTATTGTCTTATGGCATTATGTTTAGGGTGGGTTTATGTAGCAATGAAGAGCCATACCGTCCTAATAAATAAATAGTCCTTCTACTTAGTGGACCTCTGATACTTTTCCTCTTTGAGGAACTCTTCCTCCCCCTGGATCCGTGACTTCTCTGGAACTGTGCATAAATCTACTCCATCTTCTGTCTCAGGGATAGATATGGGGTCCAACCTGGCCAGCAGAACATCCCACCCTGGATATAGTGATTGGTCCAAGTAAGGAGACCCAGCATCCAGCAGTACCTGGGGGACTTCCATGCATATTCTAGAGAACAGAGATGCTGCCCTTTTCCTCTAACTTCTCTGGTTTTGAGTTGGCATCTTTGATAAGAGGGGAAGGATAACTGGCCTCAGAATTCAGAAAGATAAGAGAAATTGGTAAAGAGATTCAGGTGTGGGAAGCCGAGCTTGGGGGACTTACAGAGGAGGGAGAGAGAGAGATTATGAGTTAAGACACTTTTTTCCCTTAAGCTTGCTTGAGTTTGGTTTCTTTCACTTGCAGGAGTTTTGTCTAATTAACTATGATTTTAAAAAAAAGGGGAGTATAAAAAAGCAGAATCTTAACCATACAATCTTAACCATCAACAAATTAAAAGTTTTCATTATTCATACAAATGCTATGCACCCATGTAGAAAAATATGCCATTTGTGTTTTAATCCAACTGAAAATAAGTCATAGAAGGTACAAAATTGAGAAGTTCAAGATAAGGATTGGAATTTGACTCAACTTTAAGGATGCAAATGTCTCTTTAAGATCCATGACTCAATAGTTTAAAACATTTATCGTCTCACCGTTTCTTTGGGTCAGATATCCAGGAGCAGCTTGGCTGGGACTGTGTCTGAGCATTTCTTAGGCTGCAATCAAAGGTTTCAGACAGGGCTGGGTCTCATCTGAAAATTCAAGTGGAGAGGAATCCGCCTCAATCTCATCAGATAGTTGTGGGTCAGATTCCCACCCCCCTGGGCCACGGAAGGAGTCCCGCTTCCTCAGTGGGCGTTGGCAGGAGGGGACCTCTTGCTTCTTGCCACATGGAATTCTCTGATGGGAGCTCACCACATGGCTGCTATCAAGACAAGCAAGTGAAAAGAGTGAGAAACAGGAGGACTATCCAGGGATGAGGACACAATGTTATGAATACCAGCAAGGACAGATCACAGAGAGTCCTTTCAGAAACTCTGAGCATCCTGCAGGAGTAGCCCCATGTCACAGAGGGCTTCTTCCTACTCAAAGTCCACACTTAATCACAAGTGCATTATGATTGCATTACTGGTAGAGAACTTGGTGATGACATTCTTGTTTTCCCAAACCAAAGCAGCTCTGAAATAGCAATGTGGTTAGGGATAACAGACTGCAGTCTTGGTAGAAGATAAAACTAGATTGGTCCTAATGTCGCACACTTTTCTTAGCTTACTGGTGAGCAGTTGAGGGGTGGGAGCAGTGGGTAGAGATCACGATGGCTGGTACTAACCCTTCTCCAAGCCCCGTGTGCGCCAACTTAAGAACTTTCTAGGTTGTAACATAAGTTGCAACTTTATGGTGAAAAGGACAACTGGCCTTGGGCGAAGGTCTACTCATCCAAGGCAATGATGTCACTCTCACCTGCTACCACTTGGGACCCCACCTGGGTCTGCAGAAATTAGGAGCTGGGCTTCAGAGTGCAGTAGCAGGAGGGAACAGGAAGAGCATCATAAGTTACCTGCTCATCAGAAGCACTTGGCCCCCTCTATTTCAAAAGAAGATGTGTGCGTGCATCTTTCTAATCACTAATTACTCCATAAAATCCTCATTGGCTATTGTAAGCATGTTCCTCTAACGGAATGGTCCGTAAAACCGAATGAACACCATTCGAACAGATCCTTATTAAGCTCTAAGAAAGGACAGTCACTATTCATATTTGGCACAAGGAGAAGAATGAAGTCGTCTGTATAAAAATTGCAGAATGTCGAATTTCAAAAGAAGCTTTAGATCCCACAGGGCCTTATTCTAAAAAAAAGTTTCAAATTTTTCTTTTGTTGTTTTAGAGATGTAGCTATAGAAAAGAACTGGATTTTTAAAAAAATTGATTACTATTTTTCACACATATAGGGATACATTCTAAACTGTGAATGTTGGCTTCTTATTCTTGAATAAGTGTCTCTATTTTCCTGTCTATATAAAAAGGACCGTCTATATATTAGATGGTCCCTGGAGAACAATAGGCACTCACAAGTAGCCTGAAGAGTTTTGTGTGCAAGTTTCCCATGTGAAAAGGCCAACGTGGAGATAGAGAATAAAATAGCAACCTAGGTGTCCTTCAATAGATGAATGGATAAAGAAAATGTGTTATATACTCAATGGAATATTACTCAGCTTTAAAGAAGAATAAAATTATGGCATTTGCTGGTAAATGGATGGAGTTGGAGACTATCATACTAAGCTAAATTAGTCAATCCTAAAAAAAAAAAAAAAAAGCCAAATGATTTCTCTAATATATGGATGCTAATTCACAATGGGGGGGTCACTAGGGAAGAATGCAGTTACCTTAGAAGGGAGTGAAGGGAGGGGAGGGGAGGGGACATGGGGATAGGAAGGATGATACAATGAAACAGACATTATTACCTTATGTACACATATGACTAATGACCGATGTGATTCTACTACATGTACAACCAGAAAAATGAGAAATTATGCCCCATCTATGTATGACAGATCAAAGTGCATGAATAAATGCATTCTACTCTCATGTATAACTAATTAAAACAATTTTTTAAAAAATGTTTAAAATAGCAACAAGGAATAAGTTTTGGCAAGAAGAAAATGTGCTCAGCTTCATTCAAGTTATAAATGTGCCAAGTTCATACAACAACACAAAACTTAACCCACCATCTAGTTATTAACAGGGATATGTGAACTAAATAGAGATGCTTTTGCAGTAAAACACAATGCTTTACTGCAAAACTACTTCCCACCACCAAAATACCCACATCAATGATTCTGACCTTCAAAATTGTAGTTAACTTTTCTTAATGTTACTTCCCAAGCCAGTGAGGAGCCTTCTGAACACCCAGTCTAAAGCTTGGGGTTCTCTCTTTTTCTTTTCTTCCCAAAGAATGTAAGCGAGGTGGGAAGGGACAGGTGCCTCCTCTGTTGTCTCAGCTCTGTCCATGAAAGGGATCTCAGGAGGGTCGGAGGCTGAACCTGTCCCAGAAGCTCTCGGGTTTTGGATACACGCCTGTAGAAACTCCAAGATGGAAATGGTCCTTCAAGTCATTTTGAAGTGGTTTGCTTGAATATATCATTTAATTGGTTATAACTGCGACAGGGGACGTGATTGCCAAAGGTGTTGGGTACTTAGTCCGAAATCACAGATCTTACAAATCAAATGGGAAAGTCCTCTCCTTACCCACTTGAAGGAACCCCCACATTTTTTTCCTCTACACAGGCTCTCCGTCTTCAAGAATGGTTCTTGGTTATGACCTATGGATACCTTCTATGATAAATTCTACACTTCTATATAAACTCTAGATGAGACACTGTGGTTACCTTCAAATAGTCATTCCATTCCGCCCCTGCTTGGAAGCAGACGAACAATTTGGGAACAGGACCTCAACTCCAGGACTCCTCTAGATGAATCGTGCTGAGGTGACCCAGTCTTCCACTTACCATTAGCTAAGCCAATCAGAAATCATTTGATTCATTCCACTGTCTTTCCTTTTCTTATCTACCCTCCTTCATTTCCTTCCCCTTTGTCTAATCTACTGAATATTTATTCTTACACTCTCCCCCCTTATTGTGGTTTAGCTTTCACATATCAGTGAAAATATCTGAACTTTGTTTTTTTGAGGGCCAGCTTATTTCACTAAGCATGATAGTCTCCAGGTCCAGTTCTTCACTTGCAAATCTCTTAAGGTCATTCTTCTTTATGGCTGAATAATATTCCATTGTGTACATGTACCACAATTTCTTTATCCATTCATCTGTTGAAGGGCACCTGGGTTGGTTCCATAGCTTAGCTATTATAAATTGAGCTGCTGTAAACATTGTTGTGGCTGTGTCACTGTAATGTGCTGATTTTAAACCCTTTGGATATAAACCAAGGAGTGGGACAGTTGGGTCAAATGGTGTTCCATTCCTAGCTTTTTGAAGAATCTCCATACTGCTTTCCAGAGTGATTGTATCAATTTGCAGTCCCACCAGCAATATGTACCTTTCTCCCCTGACATCCTTGCCAACATTTATTGTTACTTGTATTCTTGATAACTGCCATTCTGACTTGAGTAAGATGAAATCTCTCTAGTTTTAATTTGCATTCTCCTGGCCTTCATTTTCGTTACCTTTCCTGTAGGGTAACAATGGTACTGTCCTTCAAAACATGTTGCAAGGGTTAGGTGAGATGATCCATGTAAAACTCTTGGTGCATACAGGAGTTCAAAACATAGTATAGAAAGGATATAGTAAGGCACAGTACAAGTTGTAAATGTCTGTAATATACTGGGATTTTAGAGCACAGCAGTACCAAGGCTGGGAAGAGTAAGTCCTTGAATTCAAGAACCCAAAGAACCAACCAGAAGACAGAAGCACAAAGTATCAGATAGGAATGGGTGGGGGGTCTGGCTGGCAATGTGGGGTTCAGATCTTGACTGTCCCACAGAGGCCCACATGGTACAGCTTGGTCCCCAGTCCGTGGCCCTATCAGGAGGCTGTGGAGCCTTGAGGGAGTGAGGCCAGATGAAAGGCCTTCAGATTCCTGGGGGTGTGCCCTAGATGGGGACTGTGGGACCCTGTCTCCTTTTCCTTCTCTTGGTTGCTTGGTGGCCAAAGGTAAGCAGTTGACTACTTCACCATACGCCATGACAGACCTCCTTGCCACAGGCCAGAGCAAAAGAGCCAATGGATCGTGGACTAGGGTCCCCAAAGCCACGAGCCCCCCAGAGCTTTTCTCTTTGGAAGTTGATTATCTTAGGGATGTTTTATAAAAGTCATCTGACACAGGCAAGGACCCGGGCCATTGGCCTGTGTGTCTGATGACGGGAGTGATGTTAAGACAGGGGAAATATAAGCTCGTGGCCAGCTGAGTTGTCCTCCTCCAATTCTGGAAGTCCAGTGAGGCCATAAAAAGTCCTGATCCTAGGTCATGGAAATGTAGAAGGATCAAGTACAACCCTCTCATTTTCCAGAGGAAGGAGTGGAGGTCCAGGAAGGTAAAATGATTTGCCCAAGGTCATATGACTCATTTGTAAAGAAGTAAACCCACCAACCAGCCATCTGGTTAGCTTCTCCTATCATACCACGAGGAAGACATCCAAGGGATCATGGCCTCCGAGACCACTTTACACATAAGCAAACCCCAGTTCAGGCTTGTACCACTGAGAGGGCAAATGTGCATACTTATTCTCTATTCTCCTTATAGCGTGAGTAAGGAGAGGACTTTCCCATTTCCCACGGGTTCCTTGGCATCGGTGAAAAGGATGGAAAGCAACTATTGTTATGCCAAAAATTTCCAATCCACTGTATCATCAAACAGAATGTGTCAACATCAGAGCCTCAGTCTACACGTAAAACAGAAAACCAGAGAGCACAAGCTGGCTGCAGGCAGAATGGGGAGGGGTGGAATGATGATTAAGAAAAATGCTTCCACCTCCCTAGAACTCAAAGATGCTCTCCATCTCAAATTTACTGTTTTGACCCCTGCAACTCTCATGAGACCCGGAACACAAAGACCCAAGTTTTAGCTTGACTTCCAATTACTGGCTTTGTGACCTGGGCCAGTTACTTCAACTCTCAGGGCTCCAGATTCTGCTTCTATAAACAGAAGATAATAGCATCTGAGTCCCAAGGTCGGTTTCATGAGGCATTAGAGAGAAATGGTTGATGATGTGGAGCGGAATGCCTGATCTATCGTGCTGGGCACTACCTCTCCCAATCCAGGTATAGCCAAAGAGACTCGTTTTCTGGAAACACTGGAATTATGTGTTATGCAGCAGGTCTTTCCTAAATTGGGTGCTTGTTCTGTTTTGTTTTAATTTTTTTTCCAAATTAAATAGAGAGCAAGAAGCTGGTTTAGATTACAGGGTCACTGCGAAATGACTAAGACAGTAGATATGACCTATTTTAAGCCAGCGCAGCATAATTGAGAATCCTTTCTGGTCTTGGGCAGGAACCAGAGCTGCGGGTCTCCTCTCCTCTGCCTTGTGGGTCATATTACCCAATGGAGCCACTTTGACAGCTCTGAGGCTCTGGCCTGTGTCTGAGAGCTTGCCTTTTGCTGACCTTCCTAGGGTCACAACCCACAAAGCTCTCTTAGCACACTGACCAGAATTATTGAAATTTCCTCTATTTACAGTTCTGGCTCTAAGCAAGATCATCTTAAATAAATACACTTATGATGCTTTTGAGGAACCTCTACTGCCATCTGTTAGCAGTGGAAAGAGTTGATATGTATACTCCAGGCCCAGGGCACGGTTTTGTTGAGTTCTATAATTTGTGGAAGATTGTCTCCAAGAATTGTCATTGACTCATCTTACCAAAAAAAAAGAAAAATACAAATAGACATTCCTTATGCTGAAAGAAGTTGCTCTCAGGCTATAGTTCAAATCCATGTGAAAAACAAAGCACACCAGTCAAGGCAACTGTGTGATTATAGAAGACAGTGTGAATATTTCTTCTCTTTTCTCCTTATAGAATTTTTAAAAAGCAATTGTACAAAACATATGCGTATGATGGTACTGCTCAGGCCTAAGGTATCGAAGTGTAGGGTGTTTGATGGTAACAGCATGAGGACAGTGGGAAGAAGCTATAACAGGGAAAGGAATGACAGCAGATGTAACCTTCATCCACAGACACCCAGGGAAAGAAACAGAAATGGCAAATGGGACGTTGATATAACAAACTTTATGCAAGTATACCTGCTCTCCTTTCCTCTGACTCTTTAATAAACATAAAATTGAATAAAGCAATTAATCATAAAAATGTTGATTTCCTCACATATATTGAAGTAATGCATATCACAATGATGACATAAAGGGGGACGATGTCACAGAGCTAAACAGAAGCGATGCTTCTAAGGCTCGCTAGAATTAGGTTGGCATAAAACCAAAGTGGATTCTGATCATTTAAGATGGATGTGGTAAGTCTTAGAGCAACTAACTAAGAAAATAACTTTAAAATAAGGAGCAAAAAGATCATTAAAGGAATCAAGATGTTTTACTAGGTAACACTCATCTGAAAGAAAGCAAAAAAGGAGAAATGCAGAAACAAAAAAAGACATGAGCCATAGAGAAAAACAAAAAGTAAAATGGCAGACATAAATTGAACTACTGAGCAATAACATTAAATGTGAATTCACTAAATAATCAAGTCAAAAGGCAAAGACTACCAAACTAGATAAAAACATGATCCAACTAAATATTTCTTTATGAAACACACTTCAAATTCAATATTTACACAGCAAAAGGATAGAGAAAGATCTATCAGGCAAAGAACAGCAATAAAAATTACTTTTAGATAAATAGTAAAGAACAAAAATGCTACTACAAGTAGAGAGGTACATTTTATAATGGCAAAAGTGCCAATCGCACAGGAAGATAAACATGCGTCTAAAAACAAAACTCCAAAATGCAAGAAACAAAACTGATAGAAGTGAAGGAAGAAATAGAGAAGACAACAATAGCAGTCTGAGACTTTAATACTTCACTTTTAGTCGTGTAAGGAACAACTAGAAAGGATATCAACCAGGAAACAGAAGACTTGAACAGTCCTATATACCAACTAGGTCTAACAGAAGTCTATAAACCACATCAAGAGCACTATGCACATTCTTCTCAAGTACACACAAGGAACACTGCTAGACTATGGAACCAAACTAGGTGTCCCTCAATAGATGAATGGATAAAGAAAATGTGATATATATATATATTTTTTTTTTTTCCAACGGAATATTACTCAGCTTTAAAAAAAGAGTGAAATTATGGCATTTTCCAGTAAATGGTTGGAGTTGGAGAATATCATGCTGAGTGAAATACACCAATCCCACAAAACTGAATGTTTTCTCTAATATGCGGATGCTAATTCACAATAAGGTGGATGGGGCACTAGGGAAGAATAGCATTACCTAGTGAAGGGAGGGGAGGGGAGGGGATGTGGGTGTAGGAAAGACAGTAGAATGAAACAGACATATTACTTATGTGTATATGTGACTGCATGACCAATATGATTCTGCAACATGTACACTCAGAAAAATGAGAAATTATATCCCATCTATGTGTGATATATCAAAAGGCATAAATGAATTCTACTGTCATGTTTAACTAATTAAAACAAATTTTAAAATTAAAAAAGAGAGATCATGGGGATTCTGAAGATGGCGGCGAAGGGAGTGCATTACCCCCGTGTACCGCGTCACTGTGCGGGAGAATGATGAGTTAGAACGGCTAAAAGCTATCTTGTTAGGAATTTCCAGCAAAATTGGGGTGCTCCAAAACCTAGAGGAAGGATTTCCATCGCACGAGGATCAGCTACGGGGGCTCAAACGCGAGAGATTTGTCCGCACGGAGGGTCACGCTGCTTATTCAGCAAATCGCCCCACGGCTAGAGTCTGCGGCGCGCGCTGGGAAATGAGGAGATAGCAACGCAAAGATACAGCCCTGCAGTTTCTGCGGGCTTCTGCCAGCTGTGAAATCACCGTACTCAGTGCTGAATTCTGGGTTTGAGACGGGGGAAGGAAGCGGTCCAATTCGGTTCTCCACACTGGTCAGACCACAGAGGAAGCCAGCGGCCACCATCTTGGAGAGCTGACGTCACCATCCCTGTTTTTGACTGACCGCAGCTCATTCAGCCATAGAACAGGTAATTTCAGGCTGCCATTCGCCTGCGGCTTGCAGACAAATTACTCAGGCTCAGTGATAAAGAACCCGCGGAAACTGCTTCTTGGAGCCTGCTCTTATCAGAACATACACTGAGCACGGAGCGGCCGAATTCCGGCTCCCGGAACTGCTCTGGCCCAGGGATAAAGAACCCGCGGAAACTGCTTCTCGGTCCGGGTCCTGCTGAATACTGTGGAGGTAAATAACAACCGAGCCTTCATAGGCAGTGGCAACAGGACTGAGACGGGGCTTGTGAGGGCCGGCCAGGACTCACCCGTTGCTTTGGTCACCCAGCAAAGGGAACGAAATGCTGCCATTCGCATGGAATACCAACATGGCAGAGATCTGATGTCATCAGAAAGCGGCGGAGGAGAGAACTTCATCGATACCAGCGGCGACAGAAACAGTTGGTCTCCTGGTAAAGAAAGTGAGTCACAAACACCCGTGTCTCTCTCACTTTGTCATCAAGCCAGAGGGGCAGAGCAGAGCTGCCACCCGCGCCCGGAATAAGCCCAGCAACTGGCCGGTGTGGTAGACACGTCACCCCAATTGGAGTAAGGGCAGAGCAGAGCCGCCACCCGCGCCTGCAAGGTAGGCAGACCGCCACCCGACACTGCAAGGGAGACTTTTCAACTATACAAGAGCAATATAAATATATAGGGGGAAAAATTTTCAAAAACACAACAGTTTCACCAAGCAGAAAGAAACTCAAGCAGTATGAAAAGACAAGGAAAGAAAGGACCACAAGCAATGCAGGTCAACTCAACTTTAGAAGAGGTAACAGCTGCAGCAGATGGAATGTCAGATAAAGAATTCAGGATATACATGCTTCAGATGATCTGGAGTCTCAAGGAAGACATTAGACAGCAAAATCAGACAATGAAAGATCACTTCGACAATGAATTACACAAACAAATCCAGGAAGCAAAAGATCAACTATACAGGGAGATAGAGGTTATAAAAAACAGAAACAGAAATCCTAGAAATGCAGGAAGCAATAAACCAACTTAAAAACTCAATTGAGAATACTACCAGCAGAGTAGAACACTTAGAAGATAGAACATCAGACAATGAAGACAAAGTATTTCAACTGGAAAAGAACATAGACAGCTCAGCAAGACTGTTAAGAAACCATGAGCAGAACATCCAAGAAATATGGGATAACATAAAGAGACCAAACTTAAGAGTCATTGGGATACAGGAAGGTATAGAGGTCCAAACCAAAGGAATGAGCAACTATTCAATGAAATAATACGAGAAAACTTCCCAGACTTGAAGAATGAGACAGAATCCCAAAACCTAGAAGCCTACAGGACGCCGAATGTGCAAAATCATAAGAGATCCACACCTAGACACATTATAATGAAGATGCCCAACATACAGAATAAGGAGAGAATTTTAAAAGCTACAAGAGAAAGGAAGCAGATTACATTTAGGGGTAAGCCAATCAGGATAACAGCTGGTCTTTCAACAGAGACTCTGAAAGCTAGAAGATCCTGGAATAACATATTTCAAACACTGAAAGAAAATGGGTTCCAACCAAGAATTGTGTATCCAGCGAAATTAAGCTTCAGGATGGAAGATGAAATTAAAACCTTCCACGATAAACAAAAGTTTAAAGAATTCGCAGGTAGAAAACCATCTCTTCAAAACATCCTCGCCAAAGCATTACAGGAAGAGGAAATGGAAAATAACAATGAAAACCAACAGTGGGAGGTAGGACAGTAAAGGGGGGGGGAAATAATCAAAGAGGGAAACAAACCATGTTTAGTAACATAAATAAACAAATATGGCTGGAAGAACAACGCATATCTCAATAATAACCCTAAATGTTAATGGCTTAAACACACCAATTAAGAGACACAGGCTAGTAGAATGGATCATAAAACAAGACCCAACAATATGCTGCCTACAGGAGACGCATTTGATAGGAAAAGACATACATAGGCTGAAGGTGAAAGGTTGGGAAAAATCATATCACTCATATGGACTTCGGAAACAAGCAGGAGTGTCCATACTCATATCAAATAAAATAGATTTCAAGCCAAAGTTAATCAAAAGGGATAAAAAGGGACACTACATACTGCTCAAGGGAACCATACACCAACAAGACATAACAGTCATAAATATATATGCCCCAAACAATGGTGCAGCTATGTTCATCAAACAAACTCTTCTCAAGTTCAAGAGTCTA
This sequence comes from Marmota flaviventris, assembly GCF_047511675.1. Classification (NCBI taxonomy): domain Eukaryota; kingdom Metazoa; phylum Chordata; class Mammalia; order Rodentia; family Sciuridae; genus Marmota; species Marmota flaviventris. The sequence continues at coordinate 160,447,784 of NC_092498.1, read as the reverse complement.
ATAGACCACCATACAATAATCATGGGAGACTTCAACACACCTCTCTCACCACTGGACAGATCTTCCAAACAAAAGTTGAATAAGGAAACTATAGAACTCAATAACACAATTAATAACCTAGACTTAATTGACATATATAGAATATACCACCCAACATCAAGCAGTTACACTTTTTTCTCAGCAGCACATGGATCCTTCTCAAAAATAGATCATATATTATGTCACAGGGAAACTCTTAGACAATATAAAGGAGTAGAGATAATACCATGCATCTTATCTGATCATAATGGAATGAAACTGAAAATCAACGATAAAAGAAGGAAGGAAAAATCATGCACCACTTGGAAAATGAACAATACGTTACTGAATGATCAATGGGTTATAGAAGACATCAAGGAGGAAATTAAAATATTCTTAGAGATAAATGAAAACACAGACACAACATATCGGAATCTATGGGACATATTGAAAGCAGTTCTAAGAGGAAAATTCATTGCTTGGAGTTCATTCCTTAAAAAAAGAAAAAACCAACAAATAAATGATCTCATACTTCATCTCAAAATCCTAGAAAAAGAAGAGCAAAACAACAGCAAAAGAAGTAGAAGGCAAGAAGTAATTAAAATCAGAGCTGAAATTAATGAAATCGAAACAATTGAAAAAAATTGACAAAACTAAAAGTTGGTTCTTTGAAAAAATAAATAAAATCAACAGACCCTTAGCCATGCTAACGAAGAGAAGAAGAGAGAGAACTCAAATTACCAGCATACGGAATGAAAAAGGCAATATCACAACAGACACTTCAGAAATACAGAAGATAATCAGAAATTATTTTGAATCCTTATACTCCAATAAATTAGAAGATAGTGAAGGCATCGATAAATTTCTTAAGTCATATGATCTGCCCAGATTGAGTCAGGAGGATATAGACAACCTAAACAGACCAATATCAATTGAGTAAATAGAAGAAACCATCAAAAGACTACCAACTAAGAAAAGCCCAGGACTGGATGGGTATACAGCAGAGTTTTACAAAACCTTTAAAGAGGAACTAATACCAATACTTTTCAAGCTACTTCAGGAAATAGAAAAAGAGGGAGAACTTCCAAATTCATTCTACGAGGCCAACATCACCCTGATACCTAAACCAGACAAAGACACTTCAAAGAAAGAAAACTACAGACCAATATCTCTAATAAACCTAGATGCAAAAATCCTCAATAAAATTCTGGCGAATCGAATACAAAAACATATCAAAGAAATTGTGCACCATGATCAAGTAGGATTCATCCCTGGGATGCAAGGCTGGTTCAATATACGGAAATCAATAAATGTTATTCACCACATCAATAGACTTAAAAATACGAACCATATGATCATCTCGATAGATGCGGAAAAAGCATTCGACAAAGTACAGCATCCCTTTATGTTCAAAACTCTAGAAAAACTAGGGATAACAGGAACATACCTCAATATTGTAAAAGCAATCTATGCTAAGCCTCAGGCTAGCATCATTCTGAATGGAGAAAAATTGAAGGCATTCCCTCTAAAATCTGGAACAAGACAGGGATGCCCTCTCTCACCACTTCTGTTCAACATAGTTCTTGAAACACTGGCCAGAGCAATTAGACAGACGAAAGAAATTAAAGGCATCAAAATAGGAAAAGAAGAACTTAAATTATCACTATTTGCAGATGACATGATTCTATACCTAGCAGACCCAAAAGGGTCTACAAAGAAACTATTAGAGCTAATAAGTGAATTCAGCAAAGTGGCAGGATATAAAATCAACACGCATAAATCAAAGGCATTCCTGTATATCAGCGACAAATCCTCTGAAATGGAAATGAGGACAACCACTCCATTCACAATATCCTCAAAAAAAATAAAATACTTGGGAATCAACCTAACAAAAGAGGTGAAAGTCTTATACAATGAAAACTACAGAACCCTAAAGAGAGAAATAGAAGAAGATCTTAGAAGATGGAAAAATATACCCTGTTCATGGATAGGCAGAACTAACATCATCAAAATGGCGATATTACCAAAAGTTCTCTATAGGTTTAATGCAATACCAATCAAAATCCCAATGGCATTTCTTGTAGAAATAGAGAAAGCAATCATGAAATTCATATGGAAAAATAAAAGACCCAGAATAGCAAAAACAATGCTAAGCAGGAAGTGTGAATCAGGCAGTATAACGATACCAGACTTCAAACTATACTACAGAGCAATAGTAACAAAAACAGCATGGTACTGGTACCAAAATGTTGGTACAGAATAGAGGACACAGAAACCAATCCACAAAACTACAACTATCTTATATTTGATAAAGGGGCTAAAAGCATGCAATGGAGGAAGGATAGCATCTTCAACAAATGGTGCTGGGAAAACTGGAAATCCATATGCAACAAAATGAAACTGAATCCCTTTCTCTCACCATGGCACAAAAGTTAACTCAAAATGGATCAAGGAGCTTGATATCAAATCAGAGACATGCCGTCTGATAGAAGAAAAAGTTGGCTACGATCTACATACTGTGGGGTCAGGCTCCAAATTCCTTAATAGGACACCCATAGCACAAAAGTTAATAACTAGAATCAACAAATGGGACTTACTCAAACTAAAAAGTTTTTTCTCAGAAAAAGAAACAATAAGAGAGGTAAATAGGGAGCCTACATCCTGGGAACAAATCTTTACTCCTCATACTTCAGATAGAGCCCTAATATCCAGAGTATAAAAGAACTCAAAAAATTAGACAATAAGATAACAAATAACCCAATCAACAAATGGGCCAAGGACCTGAACAGACACTTCTCAGAGGAGGACATACAATCAATCAACAAGTACATGAAAAAATGCTCACCATCTCTAGCAGTCAGAGAAATGCAAATCAAAACCACCCTAAGATACCATCTCACTCCAGTTAGATTGGCAGCCATTATGAAGTCAAACAACAACAAGTGCTGGCGAGGATGTGGGGAAAAGGGTACACTTGTACATTGCTGGTGGGACTGCAAATTGGTGCAGCCAATTTGGAAAGCAGTATGGAGATTTCTTGGAAAGCTGGGAATGGAACCACCATTTGACCCAGCTATTCCCCTTCTTGGTCTATTCCCTAAAGACCTAAAAAGAGCATGCTACAGGGACACTGCTACATCGATGTTCATAGCAGCACAATTCACAATAGCAAGACTGTGGAACCAACCTAGATGCCCTTCAATAGACGAATGGATAAAAAAAAATGTGGCATTTATACACAATGGAGTATTACTCTGCATTAAAAAATGACAAAATCATAGAATTTGCAGGGAAATGGATGGCATTATAGCAGATTATGCTAAGCGAAGCTAGCCAATCCCTAAAAACCAAATGCCAAATGTCTTCTTTGATATAAGGAGAGTAACCAAGAACAGAGTAGGGACGAAGAGCATGAGAAGAAGATTAACATTAAACAGGGATGAGAGGTGGGAGGGAAAGGGAGAGAGAAGGGAAATTGCATGGAAATGGAAGGAGACACTCAGGGTTATACAAAATTACATACAAGAGGAAGTGAGGGGAAAGGGAAAAATAATACAAGGGGGAGAAATGAATGACAGTAGAGGGGGTAGAGAGAGAAGAGGGGAGGGGAGGGGAGGGGAGGGGAGGGGAGGGGGGATAGTAGAGGATAGGAAAGGCAGCAGAATACAACAGACACTAGTATGGCAACATGTAAATCAATGGATGTGTAACTGATGTGATTCTGCAATCTGTATACGGGGTAAAAATGGGAGTTCATAACCCACTTGAATCAAAGTGTGAAATATGATATATCAAGAACTATGTAATGTTTTGAACAACCAACAATAAAAATTAAAGAAAAAAAGAGAGATCATTATGTTATATAAGTGCAGGCTAGCCTGGGGTAAAAGGCTGTGGAGAAGCCACAGAGGAGGAAAGGAGGTAAGGTAAAGAATCGAGACTTCCCAACCATTAGAATCCCTGAGCACTAAGATGTGCAAGCATAGGGCTACCTTACAGCCTAGCCCAGCCACACCAAATGGAGCTTTCTGTGGTATCCCAGCCAGCACCATGCAGAGCCACCAACCCAAGGAATTATAAGAAGTAACACATGGTTGTATTACTTCACCAAACCATAGATAACTGAAAACAGGTTTTAGGTAGAAAGCTCATCAGTCGAAGAACTTTAATACAGTAAATGTTGACCAAATCTCAGTCATATTCTTCTATCATGTTGAAGAGAGAAGGTGCTGATCTTCTGGGATAGTGGCCTTCTATCTTTAAAAAATAAAACTAGGCAAAAGTTAAGTTTCTCTAGTTAAAGTTAAAGATGGTAATGGGGAGACACCCACAAACCCAACTGTTGGCTTCTTTAATTGTGTCTGAAGAGATCTCTGGATCCCACTGCCAGAACCTTTTAATAACCAAATGTTTTAGCACCATTTGAAGAACTGTAATTTGAATGAACACCATGATTGCATAGATGAGGCCCAGGAGGAGAAAAGAATCAGCCACGTCATAGAGAAAATTACTGGCAGACCTGTAATCAAAGGCAGGTCTCTTGAATCTTATTCACTACTTTAGCCTCAACATCTGGGTTTTTCTGAAAATAATTTTATTTTCTGCTTGCGTTAGGGTTCTTACTCTAACAGGCCACCTAGAGAAAGAAAGCAGTTAATCCACAAGACTTTAGAGCCATACTCTCTTACTTGTAGTGTGACCTTAACCTCTGCCAGCAACAGAGGCTGATGATGAGTCCCATCCTAATAGGGCGCTAGTTCCCCAGGTGATCAGCCAGCTACCTAGTGACCAACCAGTTAATTGCCCTGAACTACTTCTGTCATGGAAAGGGCAGCCCTTGGTCCTTACTGGGACAGACACTTACTCTGGATACAGATTTGCCTTCCGTGTGTGCAATGTTTTTTCCAGAGCTACCCTCTGAGAACTTAGAGCATGCCTCTCCACCCCCTTGTTACCTCACACAGCACTGCTCCTCATCAAGAACCTTACTTTACAACAAGGTCGAGAACCGGGGCCCATCCTCATGGAGTTCACTGATCTTTCCACGTTCCATACCATCCTGAAGCCCTCAGCTTGACAGAATGATGGAATGGCCTTTGGAAACACCTTGCAATCCTGTTTTGCAATGTTGCAAAACATTCCAGGAGACTGGATATGCTCTGAACCAGCCTGCTGCTGCATCTCCCATAGCCAGGATTCACGGGTCCAGGAATTGAAGTGTGTCCACTAGAGGATACCACTAGTACTTGTCCACCAACAAAAATGTTGCTTCCTGACCCTGCAACCTTATTCTCTGCTACTCTAGAGGTCTTAGTTCCAAACACAGGAATATTTTCACCAGAAAAAAGACAAATTATTCCACTGACATAGAAATTAAGACTGCCACCCAGTTTGGGTTTCTAATGCCTCTTGATTGATGGGCAAAGAAAACAGTACTATGCAGGCTGGGGTAATGAATCCTGATTACCAAGGAGAAATTAGACTCCTAGTCCACAAAGGAATTGGACTGTTACTCCACAATTGGAACAAAGGAGATTCCTTGGGGCCTCTCTTAGAATTACCATGCCACATCATTAAAGTCAATAAAAAAACAGCTCAATTCAGGCAAGGTAACTATATTGCCAGATTCTTCAGGAATAAAGGTTTGAGTCACCTCACCAGGTAAAGAAACATGACCAACTACGGTGCTTTTTGAGGGCACCTTAATGGAATATGGAATGGGTAATGGAAAAAGGTTATTACCAGTATTAGCTATAACGATCTAATTACAGACAGGAGGATTGTATTATGAGTATTTCTTCCTTTTATGATGAATGTGTGATGCATGCAAGCCTCTGTGTGCACAGGTGTTTTTACAAACACACACACACACACACACACACACACTCACTCACTCATATCTTTTCTTCCCTCTCCCACTCTCTTACCCTATAACACAAGATGGATTGCTTTGCCTTACAGTATTTAAGTGTTAAGATTATAGCATAGAATTTACAATACAGAATATCAAAGAGAGGAGTGGATATCATTCCAGGACTCTGCATCCTCTTCTGGGGAAAGGGTTAGTGGATTTTCAGCTGTACACAGGACATTTATATCATGTTTGGCAGAGACGTGACCTTGTTATTTATTACCTTTATTTGTAGATTAAGTAAGACTTGAGGAGACGGATGCCAGGTTGCCAAAGGTGGACTGGGATAGATAAATTTTATCACATAAAATTAACCAAGTCACAGCATCCAGTTTTTGGTCAAACACTGGTCTATATGTTGTTAAGGGCATTTTTGTGTGTGATTAACATAAATTAGTAGACTCTGATTACAACACATTACACTCCATGATGTGAATGGTCCTCGCCTGATCAGTTGAAGTCCTTGAAAGATAAACACCAAAGTTCACTGAGGAAGAAAAAATTCTGCCTTCAGATCAGACTCAAGATGTGATGCCCCCTCTTCCCTGGGTCTCTAGCCTGGCAGTCAGCCCTGTAGACTTTAGATTTGACAGCTTTCATAGTGGCATGAGCTAATTCCATAAAAATCAATCAATCTCTCTCTCCCTTTCTACACACACACACACACACACACACAATTTCTGTTTCTCTGAGGAATACCAAATACAGTACTTAACCTTTCTATGCTTCAGATGTATTTTCTGTGGAAATAAAGACAACACTGGTACTTGCGATGTTTTGTGGGTATTATATGAGTTAATTCATACCAAGTGTTTTCAAAGGACTCCACATAAGCATATGCTGTTGTTACATTATTATTATATAATTCAGGCCACATTTTAGGTATCTTTATAAAACATCTCAACTCACTTTTAGACTATGACACTGCTGTCTGTTTATGAAACTCTTCCAAATGCATTATAGGTATCCATCTTCCTCTACTGCGATGTAAGACCTAGGGGGCAAAACTGTGCTTTGTTCATCGTTCCATGCCCAGAGCATAAGGGAGGCTTAGCCAACAGCAGATACTCAATAGTTTTTGAGTGAATAAATGAATGAATGAAAAAATTCTGCCTGATAGGCAGATACAGAAGTCCGTCTCTTATGTCACATTAGTTAGATCAATTCTCATTCAATGTCACTGATGACTAAACTTTGGTATTACTAAATGAAAGAAAGAATGAAAGGTAATTATTTGAGTAATGAATCACTATAGGATCCATGAGTGTCTTATTGTTCTCTAGCTAACATGTGTTAGCTAAAATTTCCAACTAAGGTCTTAAGCATAACAATAATAATAATAATAATCAATTGGTTTTCCAGAGCCAGTTACTGCACTGTAAGTCATCTGCAGGCTGAAGGTGCTGAAGAACTACCCTCCGAGCATGTTTTCAAGAAAAGACTTCATTGATTTGTCAAAACCAAAGAAGCCGGAAAGAAGCCAGAGGCCTATAACCCTCTGTCTCTCATTGTTCGTCAACTTGATGGCTGTGGAATCAGCTCAGCAGCCACTTGACTTACTACTTGACTACAGCTGGGTTACCTGTTCTCAGTTTGTTCTGCCTGACAATTTTAGCATACTTGCTGAACTGGTGCAAACCAGAAGATCAGCAATATATCTAAAATGATCAGCTTAATACTTCCAAGGGCTAATTAGAGTCGATTGCTGCGATTTCAACAGAAACAGCCTTTTAATGATCTTCATAATTAATAATAATAATGGCAGGTAATTTTCTAACCTGCAAGAGTGAAGTCACTAAACACTTGAAGTTGACACATAGGCTCAGTTCAGGATTATAGGATCAACTTTGTAGCTGTTTGGGTCACTAGCAGTTCTCCTGTCACATTGAGGGGTACAGCTGGATGATTCTTCAATGTGGTTCATAATAAACAATAGAATCCCAGAGTCCCAGAAGGTCAGAGCCTCTGAAGTCACCTCATTTCATCTCTTTAAAAGAGATGGCCAATACACATACACATGAAAGCATGTCCAAGGTACAGTCAAGAACTGTAAATTGCAAGATAGTACATCTATTAATTTTATGCAGACATAACCACAAAAATAAAAATGGAAAATATATTTTCTAGGAAAAATATGTATTGTATAAAATAAAAATTATATGTATTCTGGGAAAATTAGCATGTTAACAGAAATTATTTCAGAGAATGTATTTTTATGGTAATAACAGAAGTACCCAATTATCTCTTCCCTGTAGCCCTGCTGCTTGCAATAGGATCTTCCAGCTCTTCCCGCTGAGATGTGGAATTCCTCTCCTTACATCTGCTGCCTAATAGAGAAGCACAGTCTGGACATGGCCCACCCAGCAGCCAACCCTACCAGATTTGCAGATGAGACCATCGCCAGCCAATCAGCTCTCAGTGAAGGCACCAGCTGACCACAGACCAATGAGCAACCTCCATCGCAATCTGCTAAGCCTGGACCATATCTGCAGAAGCACTCAACAGCATTGAGACACACAAGAAATTACAAATACTATTTTAAGCCATTGGATTCTAGTGTGGTTTGTTATGCAGTCATAGATAACCGACATATGTGACGAAAACCTAATAATCCTTTCCACAAGGTTATAATTTTATGAGCATATATTGCTTTCTTTTAATCAGAAAGCAATATAAAGATTTTTTTAAAATATCTAATCCTTTAAATAAAATAAACTTGAGGCCCAGGAGGGAAATATTGCTTAACAGATTAGAACTCTGGCTGCAAATGGTAAAAAAAAAAAAAATCAAAGTTTAAACAACTTAGCTTACTTACTGGCTTGCAGAACACAAAGACCGTTGGTGTATTTTTGGTTTCAGAAGTGGCTGGATCTAGACATATTTGTCTAGAATATGTCTTGCTCTTCTTTTGCTTTTATTTTTTCCTGCTTTGGCTTCATTCTCAAACACATTCTCCAGCAGCATTAAAATGGCCATCGATGGGTTTACAGACCTCCAATGTGATTGAGAATACTTTTTTTCCTAAAAATTCAACCAAAGTCTGAGGAGTCACTTTTATTGGCCACGTTTGGATTATACACCCACCTCTCTTTGGCTTGCTGCTGTTCTGATTGGCCAAGACTACTCATGCACACCCTGGTGCCCCCATCAGGGATATCAGGGATGTTGTACTGAATGGAGAAAGTTACGCAAATGAAAAGTGGGGAAGTGTTATGCTAATAAAGGGGAAGTGAGAATTGGGGAGGGAGGGAGGCAGGCAAATTGAGGCTCCTAACACACAAGAGAACATAGCCAGTAAGCAGCCAAATTGGAGTGACTCCTAGGTTTTTGGACTCCCAGCAGAATGAATGAATGAATGAATTGATGAATGAATGAACGAACGAACAAACGAATGAACAAATAAATAAATAAATAAAATGGTATCTCACATGTTGGTATGATCTTGCACATTCGTCTCTACCCTCATACTTTTTCTCACCTGGCAAGCAGTCCAAAGAAATATGAAATATTCTGCTATTATCCGACCTCATGGCAAAATACTCTTCTTTCACAAATCAAAGTGAACTAGCCCCAGCCCATTACTGGGCAGCAATAAAGCTTAACTCTCTGGTGCTTCTCACTCTAGGCTTTATCTGTTCTGTCATTGTACCAACATATAAATAAAAAATAAAGGCATGCAAATGCAGGGTTACTGCTCCATTATCATTTCACAATCCATCTGTTTATGCAAACCTTCCCAGAGCAAGTTCAGAAACAACTCTGGATTACGAAAGGAGGGAGAGGCCATCATTTGATACACCGGATACACTGAATCTGTGAAAGTCAAAGACAGCTTTCAACTGAACTTTTACTATACTCAAATAACTTTCCTATCTTTCTCCTGCAGTTTCAAAATATTTATATTTTATCACATTTGCCAAAACCTCTCATAGCAAAGCTTCCTTCCTGTCTCACTTTAAAGAAAAAGAGGATCCAGGGAGAGAAAGCAACAGGCTGAAGCTCCCTGACAGACAGAAGGTACGTCTGCTCCGAAGATCCCTGGAAAGGATCTTGAGCCACCAAGTAGGAGGCAGAGGCGCTTTTCTTACCCATCTGATCTGACATCCTATAAACAAAGGTGGTACGTAGCAGACAACATTTGATGCTCTCACCATCTCCTCTTACCATTCATTCATTAGGCCACTGATTGTGGACCGCCAAGTGGCATTGCTCCCTTGGGTATTTTGAATGGGGCATTTAATCCCTGCACTTTTCACATGTCTCCCAACATGACATAACAGCTTGGGGGCAGGCACCCTATAATGAAGGCAGTGAAAGACAGTAGCTTGCTCCCTGTGCCCTCTCCAATCAACTGCTGGTAACTTGCAGAGTTTGAGGATGTTTGATACTAGGGCTCTATGAAGAAAAAGGATCAGAGTCAATGGTACTTGCTATCTGCCATGGATTTCAGGTGGCCAAGGAGCGAGTGACCCCAGATTAGCCAGGCACTTGCCATAATTATAATCCTAGCCCCAGGCTTCCTTCTCATTCAACCCCAGAGCTTCCTGTCCTTGATGAAACATTGATCTGCGTTCTGTATCAAGGATTCCAACCTTTGAAGGACTACAGATAACCGGAAGTTAGGTTAACATCTGGTGCCTGTGCCAGTATTCTTAATAAAACCAATTCATTTTATTTTTCTAATTAGAAAGGTATATGTTCTGTGTAGTAAATTTAATAAATAAAGGGGAAATACAATAGAACAAGAAAATAAGAATTACCACAATTGTGTCACCCAGAGATAAGTGCTGCTGATAGATCCAGATATATCTGCTGCCCGATTTTTTTCTTCTGTTTAGGTTTTTAATCCCAAAATTTTATTCATGCCAGTGTATATTGAATTGTTTTTCATCATCTGCATCTGGAACAATTTAAAGGTCATCATTCTTCATCCCAAATGTGTTCACTCTAAATAATATTCTCTTAGGTGGATTTCCAGGTGTTGATTTTCAACTTGAGGTTTTATTTATATTAAGGTATATTGATTTTGATGATTTAGATAACTACTTGTAACTTTCCTAACAGTCGTGAAAATTCTCACCGAATCACTCGGTCAAATAAAACCCTCTCCGGGGTTGCACTTCCAATCTGGTGAAATGCTCTTGAATTCCCATTCAGCCAAGGGAAGAGCTTTGTCTAGACTGTTAGAAAACAAATGGTCCTATAAAGAGAGGAGAAGGCTGAGAAGGAGATGCATGTATTGGAATGTGATCTGGAAGCAAATTGCACTTTGGTTCCTTATTGAGTTAAAAATTTATTCAGTAAGGAAGCCATCTGATTATCTGCCCCTTTCCCATCAACACACACCCTTAGTCACCTGTAGTGCCTCTAGAAAGCAAAAGAGTCACTGTGTTCACAGAGGACTTCCCCCTGACCTCCTAGCAGGTAATGAGGTTTTCACATTCCCCCAAGGAACATTCCACAGCAGGCGCCTGTTTAGGAGAACATGAGGGAGAAAGAACAGAGAATGCTGGAACTTTCTACCTGTGATCCAAGGCAAGTTCCTCATCTGGAGAGGATTAGAGCTGTAGGAATCCCCTTTGGCTTTAGATGGGAAGAAGGGAAGCCTTAATTTTCCTAGACTTAGAAAGAAAATGTAAACCCATTTTTAAAGTTATTGAATGTTAATCTGCATGAGCAGTTCTTAAACTTAACTTTGCATTTTAATTACCTGGTGGTTTGCTAAACATTTAGACCTTACCCCAGACCTACTAAATCAGAATCCTGAAGAACAAGGAAGAGTAAAATCAGACTTTCTTTTTTTTAACTTTCCCAGGTGTTTCTAATGCCACCTATGGGAAACCATTATCTCAAAGAAGTTGGAATTGAAAATCTCAAACAAAAACCTGTTACTGGGTCCACATGATTTGAGGTGAGGCCAAAGAAATTGAATTTAATATCTTGATGAAATCAAGGTATTTTTCCCCTCAAGCCACCTAGCACATATGAAACATTAACGTTGTGCTTGGCTAGATCCTAGGCAATGGTTTTGCAATTTCTCACTGCCAAACCATGGGCTTTGATAGCTGGTCTTCCACACACACACACTCCAGAAAATTCTACAGTGTCCTCAGCAGCCAAAAGGCACATCTAGCAAACAGGAAATCACCAAGGTTACTATAATGTTGTTTTAGTTCCAGGCAAGAGCAAAGAAAATTGACATTCTAGTAGGACCAAATGACTTTACAACGTGAAAATGCATTACGTCTGGATAACATTTAGAAATACTTAAAATAAGTCAAGGGCTCTCATCTATTACTCTCTCCTCGGGAGTCCCTATCTTGGTATTGGTTTTCTAGGGAGAAAAAGGAAAGGCTGTGCATTACACTTTTCTTAAGAAACTTGTGATGAGGATAACATAATTTATTCCAAAAAAAAAAATAAGAAGAGAAGAATATAAGACACTGCATAATCAACAGCTAGATTGTGAAGGCAGGAATTTGGTGAGATTTGGTCTATATAATTACATTAGCCTTGCAGATGGCAGCTTGCTTGCATTTGAGTAGATTCTCATGATCTCTGTTTTAAATGTCTCATTATAATACCATCTCCGAAGCTTGGATGGGTAAACCATTTTTGTTGGCTAATATATTTAGGGAACTTTTTTGGAAAGCCTGATTTGAACCATAAATCAGTTAGAACTTTCAACATCAAATCCATTTCAAGAAGCAATTATAATTCACCCTCTCCTTCTGCCTGAACTAAGGTAATTGTTCACCCCAGCAATTCAATTGTGAATTGTCCCAGAGACATCACTCTCAAAATAGCTTGTCACATCTAGGAGAAAAGAGACTTTGATCAGTTACAAGCAGCATTATTTTCACTGTGTCATTTTAGAAAAAGAATTTTCATTTTGATGGAATGGGAACATTAGGGTTTAGAAAATAAACTACTCAACACTGCTATGAATATATCCAAACATTAAATATGACATTAGAGTATTTTGATTACAAAAAAAAGAATTTTTATGACAGTTACTGCACCAGAAAGGGTCCTTGCTAAATCTTGGTGTATAAACTTCCAAATCTTTTCCCAAATATATCACATGCAATGCACACATGGGCACACCCACTTATATTTACCTGTATAACAAAAATTTTTGACTAAATTTTATTCAACTATACATGACAACATGTGTATAAATAAAGAACCATGCTATACATGATATTTTATAATCTGCTTATCTTACTCTATATGGGAACGTTTTTTTTCCCATATCAAGAACTCTTCATCTATAATGTTATTTTCAATGGACAACTTAAATTCTTTTATACAGCTCTGCTATCACTTATTCAACCCAACCCTCACTGTAGGACGTTCACTTTTCTTTCCATAAATTGTTTATAAAACAACGATGCACATCAAGAAGATAAAATATTTCCCCAGAATTAATCACATTCTCAGAGTAAATTCCTTGAGATGAAATTTATAAGCCAAGGGTGTTCCTGGGAGACATGAAATGCTCCCTGACTCCTGTCCAGGCTAGAACCAATTACCTCAGTTCTCTTTTAAGGCAAACCAGTCTGTTCTAATTGATAGGAGGTCCTAACACTCATTAATAGTGTTCAACTCATCGTTGAGCCAAAGGACCTCTCCCCAGTTCCAGGGGAGGTTGGGGAAGGTCAAGGAGGTGGGGCAAACACCGCTGTCCCCATTCTGTTCCTTGTACAAGCACACACTGAGCGCTCCCTGTGGGCTAGGAGCTGCCTTTGGTGCTGGTGATCCAAGTTTCCCCATCTGACATCTTGAACAGGAAGAGTCACAAAGGAATCAGGAGAGAGAAAAAGAAAGCTCAGGAGAACTAAAGGAGTTGCTGAGATTTCTAACCAGTAGTTTGTAGAGAACCACCAATTCAGCGTCCTGTTGTGTGATGCCGAGTCCTTTTTGAACAGTGAGATGCTATTTTATTTTGCTACAACAAAACAATGAAGACTGAAATTTGGAAAGAAGGGAGATTTGTTTCCTCACAGTGCTGCGGCCAAGGTGTTCAAGGTCAAGGTGGTGGCTGGTGTCTGGTGAGGGCCTTCTCCCTGGGTTCTCAGATGCTCACAAAGCAGAAGTCAAAGGGCGAGCTCTACAAATGCTGCAGGAAGCCCTTTTTGTAAGGGCCTCAATCCTCGTGCTTGAGGAACCTGTGTGGCTAATCGCCTCTCAAAGGGCCTATCCTCCAATTTTATCACCTTGGTAACTCCTGAATTTTGGAGGAAGTTTGTTCAAAACACAGCTCTCTACAACCTCCCAATTTTCCCCTTACAATCTGTCCAGGTGGAACAAAATGAAACCCTTCTAAAAGACAATAGCAATGCCAAATAAATTAGGATGGCAATAGACCATCCTTCAATCCCTCCAGGAAAGCGAGGCAAAGATAGTTGGGCTTACCAGTAGCTTCATGATCTAAAAAAAAAAAACAAAAAACAGAATAAACATTACCCAGCACAATAGCAACAGCATTAAGAAGCATGAACTTTGGGCTGGGGATGTGGCTCAAGTGGTAGTGTGCTCACCTAGCATGCGTGAGGCACTGGGTTCGATTCTCAGCACCACATCAAAAAAAAAAAAAATGGAGATACTGTGGTTCACCTAAAACTAAGAGATAAATATTTTTAAAAAGCATGAACTTTTATTGAGCATTTACTAGATAGATACCAGGCACCTTCTTTACATACACTACACCAGTTAACAGTCCCCAAACTAAGTGTGCTTCTGCAGATGAGCAATTTGAAGATCAGAGAGGTTAAGCAACTTGCTCAAAACAATAGGTGGCAGAGTCCCTCTCGAACCACATCACTCTTGAGCCAGTATCTTTAACCTCTGGAAACATCTTGTCTACCCAATCTAGATGGACCATCTCTTCAACAACAAAAAAAGAGGTTTCTGCATCTTGTCAAAAGCCATCCGCTTTAACACCGACTTTTTCTCCAGTGATGATGCTTCAGAAGTAGTCCCAGAAATCACAGGCACATTACACCATCTCAGTGACCCTGGGATGTCTTGATTCTGTCTGTTGAAGGACAGTCTCCTATTAAAAGGCATATTGGGAAAAGGCTCTTGGCTGATCTAACAGGCTGATAGGAACATCCGCAGGCAGGTTCCGCCACCCGCAGTGTGTCTGAGGCTGGTGATGAATGGAAGGGGAGAGTGACATTTACTAAATCAGGTTGTACCCTCCGTGCAGAGGAACGAACGGGGAGCTCACGGAGTAAGCGAGAGTGATTCACTGAACCTCCTGGGCAATCTGTGAAGACTATATTCCAGACTCACAGCAGGGAAAAACAGACTTAAATCTTGCCTGCAGAGCTCTCCAGGAACGAAATCTATCATATCACTGTAGGGGAAAGAGGGAAATCGGCCCTGCAATTGTGAGGTGCATGGGGGGAGCTGCTTCCGCTGTCAATATTCACACTTCAGCTGGATGCATAATGAGATGCTATCAGCCACGGCCACACAGGCGACATGGGTGCTTGCCAGCTGTCGGGCAGGGGAGGCACTGGGGACAGGGAGCGGCTCTGAAGGGGCAGGAAACAGCACTGGTGAACAGAGGATGAGAAGAGGGCTTGGTTTCAAGGCTGCACATCGTCATGGTAATGCAGTCAGGATACAGGAAAGGAGGACACACCGTATCCAGCTCCTCTCTGGTCAGCTACTGTTCCTTGAGCTTGCTGTGAGGCCAAGCCCCTAGGCAGAGGAATGGTCCAATGCAGAGTGGGATTCCCAGGTGAACAGGAGCTTTAGCAGCTATTTAACCACCCCCCATCCCCTTCTCTAACCTTACTCTAATGCAGCTGTGTGCCAGAATTTTTATCATTGAATCCTCTGGACAATCCTGTTATTTTGCAGATGTTGCAACTATGGTGGCACTTAAATAGTGACCATGCTCATCCCGGGTCCTAGCTTCTGTTGGACCCTTCCTAAGAACTACGCACAATGTAAAACCCTTTGAATCTATTCACCGGTAGTTGGTAAAACCACTTCCCAAGCTGAGGACTATTATTATTCCTGTTTTACAGTAACCTGCCCGGCATCACCCAAGTCATGAGTGGCAATGTCAGCATTTATGCAGAGCCTTAGAGCCTAACCACTAGGCATTCCCACCTCCAGTGCCTACACGTGGTTCTGCTCTCAACAGTCACAGAAAGTGTCATACCTAAACGATTGCCAATTTCCCAGTTTATTTCCTTCAGAACATTTATTGCAATCTGGGCATATCTTATTTCCTCCTTGCTTACTTACAATTATTAAGTTTTGGCCAAAAGACTCTGAGCTCCAAGAGAGCAGGGATCTTATACGTTATGTTTGCTAGCATCTCACCGGTGCTTAAAAACATGCTCAGGACGTGAGGCTTTCATTTCAGATTTATTGAATGAACGAAATGGTTTGCCATTGACACCCTCAGGTTAATCAAGTGTATACACCATGAGCTTCTCCAAGGCAGGGATTCTGTTTCCTGTAGTCTAATTCAGGGCCTGGTCCATGGTGGGCATGCAGCTAATTAAGGCTTGTTGCTATGGGATATAGTTTTAAGAGCAGGCATCTACTTTCTGGAACAGACAGATCTGAGGTCAATCAGTCATTGGTTGTGTGACTTTGAGAAGTGACTTGAACTCCCTGTGACACCACAGTTGCAACATCTTTAAAATAACAGAATTGTCAAGAGGATTAAATGGTAACAATTCTGGCATATGCTTGTATCTGGACATTAGTTGTCAAGGTCTTTATCTCCTGGTTTGGAGTAATGTCTAAATAGTAGAGGCTATTAGACATAGCCTAATGTTGAATGGCTGGAGAGGAACATCAATGTTCCAGGAGATGGGGCCATTGGGAGTTCCCAATCCATGTGGTCAAGAAGAATACAGTGCAGGACTAGGCTTAGCTCAACACCAGTCACTGTAGTAGATTGGATAGAGGCTTCCTCTCTTCCATAATGTGGCCCTGGAATTGAGCTTCTTTTTTAAAATTTAATTTTATTTTTTACACAAATGGAGCACGACTTTTTATTTCTCTGATTGTACATGCCATTCATGCAATCATACCTGTACATAGGGTAATAATGTCTGCTTCATTCCACCATCTTTTCCCCACACACACCCCTCTGCGAAATCCAAAGTTCTCCATTCTTCTTTTGCCTCCCCCCGCCCCCCATTATGGATCAGCATCCACTTATCGGAGAAACATCTGACCTTTGTTTTGGGGGGGATTAGTGTATTTCACTTAGCATGATTTTCTCCAACTCCATCCATTTAACGGTAAATGCCATAATAGAAATAGGGTCTTGAAGACAAAATTTGTTAAGGAAATAAAGATTATCCCAGATTTACGATGGCCCTTCTTTAAGGAAGAAGAGGGGGATACTGAAAGATACAGAAGGAGAAAGGGAGAAGGGCCAAGTGAAGAACCCAGAGACAGAGATTGGTATTACACTGCCACAAGCCACCGAAGGCCAGAAGCCACCAGAGGTGGGCATGTTCAGGTATTCTCCTCTGGCGCATTTATAAGATGTCTTGATTTCAGACACTGACCTCCAGAACCGTGATAGAAAATAATTCTGTTGTTTTAAGCAACTCAGTTTGTACCTATTTGTTATATCAGCCTTCCAAAACTAATGTAGTGGTGAATGTAGATGCCATTTGAAAATACAGCCAGACGATATAAATAATAAAAGCAAGACAACAGGAAATACTCATTTGAAGCCATCCAGGTGTACCTCACTGGAAGCCAGCTTAATGAATACGAGTCGTAATTCAGAAACAAGATGAATTAGAGATCGGGGACCTTCTCAAAAATGATTCATGACACAATCTCCTTAAAAACAAGATTCAATTTAGCAAAGTATAAACATTTACCCACAAAGTTTCATCCCATACTTTACTAAGCAAAATAAGACGTAAACACCAAAACCCTTGTCCTCGAATCCGTCACAGTTCTTTTCTTCACCTGATAAAATGAGGTGACCTGCTTCCTTATCCAGACTGTTGCTTTGTGACCTTTTCATTAAAAACAAAGTGAACTATTTTATTGAAGTGTAACATACATAGACATAAAGTGCCCTGCATGGGTATGTACATGGCTGAATGGACTTTTACAAATTGCTCTCTCCTATGGAATCAGAAACAGAATGTGATCCGAATTCTAGAAGCTTCTCTCATCCACCTTCCCAGTAACCATCACTCCCGCAGGACAGGGAGGCATAGCTTGATCTCTGACACTGTCAATCCACTTGGCCTGTCTTTGACATTTCCAGCAGAATCACACATTATTTACTCTATTATTTACACCTGTTCCTTCTGCCCAACATGACATCTCTGAGACTCATCCACATTGTTACCAGCACAGTTTCTTTATATTGCTGTGTAATATTCTGTTCTATAAATATGACACAATTTATCCATTCTTACAAATAATCAAATTTTGGTTGCTTGCAATTTTGTGACTTTTAAAAAATACTGCTTCTATGACCATTCTTGTACACGCCTTTCGGTGCACATTCCTTTGGGATATATATTAGTGTAAAATTACTATGTCACTGGATAAACATACACTCACCTGTAGGATAGCACATTGTAAGATTGGCAGCCATTATGAAGTCAAACAACAACAAGTGCTGGCGAGGATGTGGGGAAAAAGGGTACACTTGTACATTGCTGGTGGGACTGCAAATTGGTGCAGCCAATTTGGAAAGCAGTATGGAGATTTCTTGGAAAGCTGGGAATGGAACCACCATTTGACCCAGCTATTCCCCTTCTCGGTCTATTCCCTAAAGACCTAAAAAGAGCATGCTACAGGGACACTGCTACATCGATGTTCATAGCAGCACAATTCACAATAGCAAGACTGTGGAACCAACCTAGATGCCCTTCAATAGACGAATGGATAAAAAAAAATGTGGCATTTATACACAATGGAGTATTACTCTGCATTAAAAAATGACAAAATCATAGAATTTGCAGGGAAATGGATGGCATTAGAGCAGATTATGCTAAGTGAAGCTAGCCAATCCCTAAAAAACAAATGCCAAATGTCTTCTTTGATATAAGGAGAGTAACCAAGAACAGAGTAGGGACGAAGAGCATGAGAAGAAGATTAACATTAAACAGGGATGAGAGGTGGGAGGGAAAGGGAGAGAGAAGGGAAATTGCATGGAAATGGAAGGAGACCCTCAGGGTTATACAAAAGTACATACAAGAGGAAGTGAGGGGAAAGGGAAAAATAATACAAGGGGGAGAAATGAATGACAGTAGAGGGGGTAGAGAGAGAAGAGGGGAGGGGAGGGGAGGGGGGATAGTAGAGGATAGGAAAGGCAGCAGAATACAACAGACACTAGTATGGCAATATGTAAATCAATGGATGTGTAACTGATGTGATTCTGCAATCTGTATATGGGGTAAAAATGGGAGTTCATAACCCACTTGAATCAAAGTGTGAAATATGATATATCAAGAACTATGTAATGTTTTGAACAACCAACAATAAAAAATTTTTTTAAAAAAAGTAAAATTACTATGTCACTGGATAAACATACACTCACCTGGAGGATAGCACATTGGATTGGAAGTGGTATTTCATTGTTATTTTAATTTGCAATACCATGATACATAAAATTAATCATTATTTAATAATCAATAATTACAAATGATAATTTAAAAGGTTAGGCATCTTTCAAATATTTATTGCCCATTTGGTTACCCTCATGTGTAAAATATCTGTGCAAATCTTCCTCCCATTAAAAAAATTAGGCTTCCCTCACTAAAAGTTTTAGCCTTAGTTTTCCACATCAATATTTTACAAAAATCACATGATAAACATTTTAACTGACCAGATGCTATAAACAAGAAAACGACAATAGGACTTCTATTTTTCTATGTGATTATTTACCTCCTTTGGTTTCTTGGACAGACACAGGCCTTGGGGCAGGGGGAAAATACAAAATAGCTGAGCTTTGAGCCAAGAGGTACACTTCAACCCACAAAACTGGAGATCCTGCTACCATCCTGCTGTGGGATTTTCCCTGGAAGCCAGTTGGAGAATATTTTATTCCTTAATTTCCAAGCCAGCAGCCACTTCCTCTCCCTTCTCAGAATAAAGCACCAATGACTCAGGGCCTTATAAACCAAATGGACGCAGGTCTCCAAAGTGTTCATCTATTTTTCAGCCAGTGGAGAACCTCAGCACCTGTGTTCTCTATGGGCAGAGGTATCCTTTCTCTAACATCAAGCCCTTCCACGTTCTTCCACATCCTCTCTTTTCTTAGAAAAGAGTATTGATTTTCTTTCTAATGTTCACTTTGCTGTTAGAGGAAAATGTATAGTGGTTGGCTTAGATCTGGTTCCTGTCTGTGCCAGGGTTCTCTCTCTAATCACTGGAACGATCAGCTTGAACTCGTGTGTCTTCACTGATAGTAAAATGATGCAGTTTTCCAGAATTCAGTCTCTGTAAGGGGAACCAGAAGATGCAGTTTCAGTTCCATCAGCATGAATGAACTGCCCTACACGGTGGAGAGATGGTGATTCCTATTGGCAATCCAGACCTTGGACCTAGGGGTATCTATGCAGGAAACTCCTGGGGATAAGCCTGCAGAATCAAAAATGTCCTCAGGCATTCTTTTTAGGTGAGTTGCCTAAATGCCATTTTCAAATGTTACCTCTGACAAACCCCAGAGCAGACCCAGTCTCAGGAGAAGCTAGATGTAAAATCAGGAAATGCAAATTTATCAAGCCCTTTTCTCCAAAGAGAGACGTAAGTTTCCACCTGGGGTTTAACCCCTGAACCTAGTACAACTGAAGCTGATAACAAATGATTATTGACTCTGCTTCAGAGACATGTCACAATGACATAATAAAATATAGGCACAAAGATTTACAGGCAAAGATGGTCATATCAGGATTATTTATCATGGCAACATATTGCCAGTTAACCTACTGTTTTTCTTATTCTTGGTCCTATGTATTTCTCACTTTCCACAAGAATACATATTTCTGGTTTAATTAAAATATATCTTAAAATAAAGTGATATTAAAGATCAAGGTAGAGGGCTGGGGCTCTAGCTCAGTGGTAGAGCACCTGCCTCACACATGTGAGGCACTGGGTTCGATCCTCAGCACCACATAAAACAAATAAATAAAGATACTGTGTCCATCTACAACTAAAAAAATCAAGGTAGATAAATAAAGAAAAGAATGGAGAAGATCAATTATGAAAAGGTAGTTCAAAAAAAAAAGTAATGATAACCGATGAGACAGCTATTTCCTCCAGGGGCTCTTACTTGATAGAAAGCAATAACAACACTTTTGTCCTAGTGATAGGTTACCATTTCTTAAGTGCTGCTACACGCGGAGCCTCGTGCCACACATAAAAGATGCTATCACTTAATTTGAGCCAAGACATCATGTTGGTACATTTGTGATTGATACCTCCATCTCCCCTGCAGCTCTGTCCATTCTGTCTACACTAGAGATGAAATCTCAATGTAGTTTTGGCTGACATTCCCCTGATTGCTAGGGAGATTGAACATTTTTTTAATGTATATATTTGTTGGTCATTTGTATTTCTTCTTTTGAGAAGTGTTTCTTGAGTTCTTTTGCCCATTCACTAATTGAGTTTTGGTTTGGGTTTGTTTTTGATTTTGGTGTTAATTTTTTTGAGTTTTTTTTTTTTATATTCTGGGTATTAATTTTCTTATCATACCACATTCAGAAATTTGACCTAGTATTCAATAGAGGGAAGATCCTTGAAGATCATCCTATCTGGCACTTGTCAATCTTTCATGTGTGCACAGATCACCAAAGGTTCTTGCCTCAAAAGCACATTCTGATCTGCAGATGTGGGGTTGAGCCTGAGAAGCCGCATACTGGAAGCTCCCCGTTTTGATGCTTCTTGTCGAGGGGCCAAACTTTCAGTGTTGCAGAAAGAGAGCCCTGGTTCTGAGCTGACCCTGTGCATTTGAATCATTTGGGAGCTTTAAAAGGCCTGAAGGAGGGAGGAGGCCAAACTGTATTGTTATATTGCGCGCATGCACAATTATGTAACAATGAATTCCACTACTACCTGTAATTATAATGCACCAATAAATAAAATACCTATGCTTGCTCCTTACCCCAGAGATTCTGATTTTACTAATGGAGAACACAGCCTGTGTGTTGGGTGTTTGTTGTTGGCAGTTTCTTGCACAATCAAGGTTCTCAGGTGAAATGGCTCAACATTTTTATGTGAGTATTCACGGCTTATTAAGTGCCCGACATGTGCTATGGTCCCTAGAAACAAAAGATCTGATGTTGACACACATAGGGCCCAGATTGCTCTCAGTCGGTCAAGTGAACACCCCACTCCACAACTGCCACTTCTTGGGTATTTACCAAGGACTTTGCTAGAAGATTTGTGTATTTCACTTGACTTTGTGGCAACCCTCTGGAGAAGAGACAGTCAGATCTCTTTCCTACATGACCCTCAAAATACTACGCGATTGTCCAGGCCAGCACTACTAGAGACAAACTGAGGTTCAAAACCAAGTCTGCCTGATGGCAAGGTTTGCTGAAGTCTGTATGTGCCGAGCACATGTGTGTTATCAGCTTTGTTGAAGTTTAGCTGACGTGGTAAAGGGTATGTAGTTAAAGAGTGTGATTGGATGAGGTTTGAAATAGTCATACAGCCATGACGTCATCGCCACAATCCAGAAAATGATTCTATCCCTCCTCCTCCAAAAGTCTTCTTATACCCCTTTGCCGTCTCTCCCTATCTCTGCCTCATCCCCAGGCGACCTTTGGCCTTTCTGCCATACCTCAGTCAGTGGTTTCTAGAGTTTCATGTAAATGAAATCATGCACTGTGTACATTTTTTTCCTCCTTGCTTTCACTCAGTGTATTGATTTGAGATTCATCACGATGTTGGGTTTATCAGTGATCCATTCCTTCTTATTTCTGAGTAATATTCCCATTTGAAGGATATACCACGATTTGTGTAGCCATCATCTACGGGATGGTGCACCCTAGGATTGTTTCCGGTTTGGCACTCACCCTAAGATATAAAGCAGCTGTGAGCATTTGTGTAATTTCTTAGTGTAAGACATATGTTTTCATTTCACTTGGGTAAATACCTAGGAGTGGAATGACTGGGTCATATGGTAACTATATTTAACTGAACTGCCAGACCGTTTTCCAAAGGGGCTGTACTGATATCCCCCACCAGCATCATATGAGAATTCCAGGCCACACAGCCTCCAGTACTTGTTAAGGGTCAAGCTTTTTTTTTTTTTTTGAATTTCAACAATTCTAATGGATCCAGAGTGATGCTGTTCCTTTATTTTGCATCTCCCCGGTGATTTTTGCCATCAACCCTCTTTCTATGGGCTTATTTGAAGTGCAAGCTTTTACATTTAACCTCACTGTTTCTCAAACACAGTTAGATCATTAAAAGAAACATAAAATCATAGCAATCCCCAAGCGATATTTGAAGAACTTCTATAATGAGATTTATTTTATGATAATATCAACAAAATGCATAGCACTCCAAAGCTAGACATTTTTTTTCAACTTCATGTGACTTAAAAATTAGAAACTAAATGCAAATGCGACTAAAAGTTTCAACCACTATCCTTAGCAAAAGGAGAGATGATGTTTGCTGACCCTAAATCACCACTTGCAAATTGACTTGAATTGTTAACACAGCACCCTGTGGTATTATGCCACCATCTCTCTTGGCAGGAATTCTTCCTTGATGTGTCAGGACTCCCTTCACTCTTGGCCTGTGACAAACCCCTTCCTGTCTCCAAGGCCATCAACATCAATGCAGATGTGGCCCTGACACTACATGGCACCACTTGGTTCTGAGGAAAGCCAGGGGATCCAGAACTTGTTTGTATTTTTTGCTTAGATTTCCATCAGAATGAGAAAAGAAAAAGCATATTGAAAAATCCCCACAGCACGCAAGTCATTCTCCAAAAAACAAGGCTAGAACTCTAGCTTGGCACCCGCCTGATGAGACAAGACCCATGGAGCTGTTCCTTGAGATCCTGTGTTACCTTTACTTGACCACACACTTGTCCCTCCCCCGGCATCCAATAGTCCTTGCCCTGACCCACCATGCCAACAGCTGTCCCACCAATTTATATTTCCTTATATCACTTGAGTTCCCCACCTCTTACAAAATCCTGCCAGGAGGACTGAGCTTCACCCTAAATTTCATCTGAGTCAACTCTAGACAGAGACTTGGGGTGAGTCTCCTGATCCTACATAACAGAGCCTGGAGGATTCAAGGCTCAGGTCAAAACTTCCAAGTTCCAGTTTTTCCCTAGATCACGTGACTTCCTGGCATTATTACAAGGAATAAATATTCTGGAGAATGTACAAACCTGGAGCTTTTTTTAATAGTTCTTATGATCAAACAACCAAATGTTTTCCACCCATTTCATTTCCACTAATACAAAACAGATCCAATGCTCTTTTTTTCTGTAATGCGTGTCTATTTTTCTTTGGTGTCTCTTTGTCCTCTTCAATGGGAAACACAAAGCTCTGGGCACACAAGTGGGGAATGACACAGTCCTGCTGCCACCCAGTATGCGATGACTGGGCTCCATGAAAATAGAGGACCCCTTTCTTCCCCCATTCCCACAGACACGATCCCTGTGTTCTTACGGTCCTACCACCTCACAGTGCTGGCACATTCACAAATGTTATCAAAGAGGTCACATTTCTTTTCCAGGTGGAATTCTTTCTTTTTTTCAAATAAAGCTCTAAAAACAATTAACATCAAAACCAGGACATCTGCCTTTCATTGAGCCAGCCTTGTGCTGAAGGCTCACACGTGCCCCATCTCCAGGCCAGGTCCCTCTGTGACTGATACCATCTTATTTCCATTCTGGAGATCATGAGATGACTCTGGCATGTAAGTGACTTGCCCGGTGTTACATAGCCAAGAGCCCGAAGGGGTGCAGAGTTCAAGCAGACTCATTCTCTGGAGCCATACATGGACACAGACAGACAGAAGTACTTCTACCTGCCAGAATGGGCTGTCACAGATGAGGCTCACATTTAAATCCCGCTCTTTTGGGTGCCTGTAATGCCATGGACTTAGTCATCATGCCAACATTACCTCTGGGATCATCCCTGATTTCCCTAATGTCCCCAGCTGTAGAAGATGGATCCTTCTTCTGAAAATCTATAGTCTTTGATCAGCTCTCTCCTGTCTTACTTAGGACTTCCGGCCTTACACTATCTTTGAGAGGTAAACACAGACATCAATGTGTGATATAGATCCTCGAGGGGGCCCATGTGCTCCTTAATGGCTCCCTGCCTGCTCCTTAGTGTGATACCTGTGCCCAGTAGTCCTGGGGAGTCTCCCACAGAGCTTAGCCTCTGCCCTAACTAGCTGGGCTTTTATTCGAGGCCCATCCTTTAGGTTGCTGGTTATTTTTTGCCGGCGGGATGAAAGGGTAGTGGGAGGACAGAGGGGTACTTGGGGCCCTGTCATATTCAGCTGTTGAGGACCCTGTCTTCTGGAACTCACGGCCATCACCATGAGCACCTCTGTCATGAGTGCTCAGGCATGCGTCCATCCACTCTGCTGCCTTAACGCCCTGGGCAAAATTATTCCCGAATTTTCCTGCAACAGCAGTTGATTCTTAAGGATTGGAGGGGCCAAGCAGATTCACGATGGTCAAGTGTGGACTCAGGTTGACAGCAGTCCTTCTTCCTGCTGTGCTGGATGAACCCAGAGAGTGGGGTTCCACCCATCAGTTTCATTCCATCCTCCTTCCCCTTTCCCATCCCTCCTCCCTTTCACTCAGTCTCCTTCCTCTACTCCAACTCTCTTCTGTTTCCCGGAGTTCTCCCCTTAACCTTGTTTTCCCTCTCTTTCTTTCTTTCTCCTCCCCTCCTCCCTCCCCCTCCTCCCCTTCCTCCTTCCCCTCCCTCCCCCTCCTCCCCCTCCTCCTTCCCCCTCCTCTCTTTCCTCCCCCTCTCCCCCTCCTCCTTCCCCCTCCTTCTCCCTCCTCCCCCTCCTCCTTCCTCTTCCTCCCCCTCCTCCTTCCCCTTCCTCCCCCTCCTCCTTCCCCTTCCTCCCCCTCCTCCTTCCCCTTCCTCCCCTTCCTCCTTCCCCCTCCTCCCGTCCTCCTTCCCTCTCCTCCTTCCCTCTCCTCCTTCCCCCTCCTCCTTCCCCCTCCTCCTTCCCCCTCCTCCCCCTCCTCCTCCCTCCTCCCCCTCCTCCCTCCTCCCCCTCCTCCCCCCTCCACCTCCTCCCCTCCTTCCCCTCCTCCTTCCTTCTCCTTCCCCTCCTCCTTCTCCCTCCTTTCCCTCCTCCTTCCCCCTCCTCCTCCCTCCTCCCCTCCCCCCTCGCCCCTCCCCCTCCTCCCCTCCTTCCCCTCCTCCTTCTCCCTCCTTTCCCTCCTCCTTCTCTCTCCTTTCCCTCCTCCTTCCCCCTCCTCCCCCTCCTCCTCTCCCCTTCTCCTCCTCTCCACCCCCTCCTTCTTCTCTTTCTACGTAGAAATGAAAACACTGGGCCCATAACTTTCTGGGTCTGACCTATTATTTCACTTAGCATGATGGTCTCCAGTTCCATCCACTCCATTTAAACACCACATTTTCTTTGTCCATTCATCAGTTGATGAACACTTAGGCCGCTTCCATAGCTTGGCCATTGGGGACTGTGCTGCTATAAATACCGGTGCGGCTGCATCACTATTATGCTGAGTTTAGATCTTTTGGTTAAAACTGAGGAGAGGGCTACTTGAGTCATTCAGAGTCATTCAGTCATTCCATTCACAGTTTTTTGAGGAAGCTTCATACTGCTTTCCAGAATCCAACCTCAAGAATCTTGACAAATACCAGAAAACAAAGGCTTCGATAAGGATGCACTCCTGGGATTGTTATCAGGTTATTAGTGATGTTACAGGAGAAACACACGTCATCAATATATCAGCAACCTGCCGTCATTCATGGACCACCAACTACCATATAGAACACCTGAGACACCACGGAACTGACCAGGGTCCTCTCCACTGGGCTTTTATTTATACTCTTGAGCATTTTTTTTAAGTAAAATATTTTTCACCTAAATGAAAAGTGTAAAATTAAAGATGATTCACTGCAAAGACTCCAACAATACCATGGACCCCTGGTTCCCATCTGTCTCTTCCATCTGATTTCTCCCTTGTTACTATTACCCCCCCAGGCTTCCTGCAGTGGCTCTTGGCAGCTCCAACTTCTCTCTTTGTGGGTGAAAACACACACACACACACACACACACACACACACATATATATATATATATATATATATATAGCAATTTGAGCATCACCTCCTTGCACTATTCCATCCAGTGACAGAAAAAACATCTTCTGGCAGCTCCTACAAAAGGGTGTGGCAGAAGTAAGGTTGCCAACTCCAACAATCCCATGACTAAGAATGGGCACTCTCGCCTCCCAGAAAGCAAACTCCACTTCTGTTAACATGAAAGGGGGGCAAGAGCGAATACACAGACACACAGCACTCCGGTGGGAACCATGAACAGGCGTTGAACCTGAATCTGAAGTTACACAGGTATTCAGTCTGTTTTCAACCATTCATCATGTCTATAATGTTCACAATAAAAAGTAATGAGAACAAGAAATAATGGAGATCATAAGCTCTACTCACCAAATATTTTCAGTTCTCTGCCTTCAAGGCATATGGGGAGTTCACACTTCCTGATTTATTTGAATTTAGAAGTGGACAGCGGCCGGGTGTGGTGGCTCACGCCTGTCATCCCAGCAGCTCGGGAGGCTGAGGCAGGAGGATTGCGAGTTCAAAGCCAGCCTCAGCAAAAGTGAGGTGCTAAGCAGCTCAGTGAGACCCTGTCTCTAAATAAAATACAAAATAGGGCTGGGATGAGGTTAGTACCCCACGACCTCCAAAAAAAAAAAAAGAATTGGACAAGCAAGTTGCCTTGACCTATGAGGTGACCTAGGGTGACTTTTAGAAGAAGCTCTGAAGGCCTATCGATTATTTTCTAGACTCCCTTCCCAGTGTTGCAGTGATTGGGGAAGCACATATCAAGATGAAGCTTCCTCACCTGGGTCTCTGGGAAAGACCTGAGACCAGCCCTCAGAAAAACCCAACACACATACACCTAAGTAAACAATAAAACTTTCTTGTTATGCACCACTAAGATCCAGGGGATGCTTGTTACAACAGCAAAACCATATCATTCTGATATAGACAGATGTAATGCAGAAAAAAAATACGTATATAGTCTCTTCTGCAAATGATCAGACACCTTAAATATTAAGTGCCAGCTCCTAGATGATTCTCAAATAGAAGCATCTAGGCACACATTCAGGGCAAACTAAAAATATTGATTTTGTTTTTGTTGTTGTTTCAAAGCATGGATTAAAATGTAGCCCAATGTGAAACATAATGTGCTTTTAAGATACCTATGTTATTAAAAATATGGAAAAATAATTCCAATTAGTGTATTGCTTTCTTTTCTAACCACCCATAATGTATCCTAAAATGACATTGGACCAGT
This sequence comes from Marmota flaviventris, assembly GCF_047511675.1. Lineage (NCBI taxonomy): Eukaryota > Metazoa > Chordata > Mammalia > Rodentia > Sciuridae > Marmota > Marmota flaviventris. The sequence continues at coordinate 160,419,328 of NC_092498.1, read as the reverse complement.
GGAAAGAATCTTTGCAAAACCCTAGAACCTGTTTTATTAGCCTATTTCCTGGGATCTAGGGGGGAAGATGAATGGAGGGTACATTGTAAAATAGATCACTGTCTTTTCAATCTAACTGTGAAACAAAAAAGGTGGGGGGGTATTGGTAAATACTTGGTCCTTAGGAAGTTTCCAAGGAGAAGTTATAATGGACAAAGTGGAATTAAAGTGAATTCACCAGCCATACCCATCAGAGATATAAATGGCTTCTCTAAACTACTTACAGGGAATCTTTCCTAACCACTCAAAACCCTCTGCACCAACTCCACAAAGAGGCTGCGTGGGAAGTGGCCCTTACAAAGCCAGTATTGGATTTTTTTTTTTAAAGTAGCAGAAGTAACCTCTCTAAAGAGAAAACATTTAAAAGTGGAAAAGTCACCTTCAGTCTAAATTGAGCCTAGGTAAGATTTCCCCGGGAACAGAGGAAGAACAGGCAGAGAGCATGATGGGTAAGTCTGCATCTCTTGGAAGGACAGGCCCATGGAACTTTTGGTCAAGGGTGGCACCTTGTTAGCTGCAGCATGAGAGTTGCTGTCACCCACATTGTGGCCCTACACCTGTGTCACCCCTCAGCATTTCCCTCATCAGTTCTTTGGAAACATTCAACATTGACCTAAATCAGCTTAGTAAAGCCAGCTGTCCCCAAATCCCCAAGCCTCAGTTTCCCTATCTATAAAACCGGAATGAGACTTGTTCGAAAGATTAAGTACAATAAAAACGTCCAGTGGCCTGGCACCCAGAAAAAGCTCAGTAAATGTCTAGTTGTAAGTTTTACGGCTTGCTTTCAAGAGTCTTGTGTGTCTTCAAGCATGTCGGCTGGCCCCCTTTGTAACTCTTCAAGGGCTTGAGTCACTGTTTTCTTTCTTCTTTACTTCAAGGACACTAAAGTCGGTGCCAGGCACTGTCCTCATCGGTTGGCAACATAGATTAATGAGAAAGAGTCCTTGCCCTCCACGGGTAACACACAAAATGTAGTACAATCAGTGCAAAAACAACACAAAAACACTCTGTGATTCCACCAAGAGAGGCCAGCTGGCTTGGCCAGGGCTCAGGTGGTCCTGCCCTGAGGGGGTGATATTTGAATGGCATCCTCTCCTCAGACCCAGCTGCATCCTGGTGAGGCCAGCAAAGGGCACCCCACAGGTGCCAGCAAACTAAAGCAAAACTCCCCACCCAGACTAAATGTCACGAGAACTGGCCTGAAGAAAAGATGACCAGGACAAGAGGTAAAGCCCCATCTCTATGGCATTTGGACCAGGGCTTGAGATCAATATATTGCTATGGATTTTTTCCCCTTAGAGATGAGAGCTATTTCTACCCAAAACCATGGGGGTAGGACTTCCATTCCCAAAGCCACCTCTCATTACATGCTCACGTCCTAAAGCTCCCTGTCTGTCTCCCTGCATTTCAACTCTGAATTTACTGCTTCAGTAAAACCTGACCATTGTATTGGTGTGACTCAGACATCTTAATCTGATGAGGACAGTCCCAGTTTGGGCCTATTGTCCTATGGTAATTATTATTAACATCACCTTTTACTTTCAAAGGTGTCCCAATGGATGATAAATTACACTTATAGGGTCACCCAAATTTTAGTAAATTTTTTCTAATTTTTTTTTTAGTTTAAGGGTGTTTTTTTTAATTTTTTTTTAGTTGTAGGTGAACTCAATACCTTTATTTCATTTTATTTTTATGTGGTGCTGAGGATCAAATCCAGTGCCTCACACACGCAAGGCGAGTGCTCTACCACTGAGCTGCAACCACAGCCCCTTTAAGGGTGTTTTGATGCAGAAAACATCTTCAACATATCAAAGTTGAATACATTTTGAACATCCTTCATGTCATAGATGGATAGTCACAGTGATGATAAAACTGTCTTATTTATTATAATGCAAGTGTATGCTAGGCATTACGGCGGGGGCTGTCCCCATTTTATTTTGCGTATAATGTACATAAACATTATAGCTTCATTTGGGGCTAGTTTCGACAGATGTGGAAAGGAAGTGACTTGTTAAGGAACTGGGAGGGAGTGGGCAGAAGTTAGCTGGGGGGCAGATAACAGAGACTAAACCAAGTCAAGGCAGTTGCTCGATTCAAGGCCAGTCCTGCTCCTTGGTGAGCACCTTGCCAAAACTAAGACATCGATGCCTCCTGGGCTTCAGAGCTCCAGTGAAGCCTTCAGCTTCATGCCAGACTGGCATGCAGTGACCCTGGAGTACCGAGATGCCAGCTTTGCTTCACTAGATCTCTTCTCATCTCAAGCATCCATCCCCTCTCTACAGCACTCTAGAGCAACCTCAGATTATAACCATCAGCCAGACTTCTAACATCCAAGGTCATTTAAAACGGATGGTGGCATGGTTATGGCCTGCAAAGTCCCTCCATGGCTCATCGTGGAGGACCGATTTCCTTAAAGCAGATGACTTACCATCCATTCTTTAATGTCATGAAGCTCCCTCAGCAGATTCGCACCCTGGAGGTGGGTTCTGCTCTCTCCTCTTGTATTAGTCCACATTCTCACCACCACCTGCCCAGAAGTTTCATTTCCAACGGTACGATGAATCGAATCCCTCCAGGTTCCCACCACTAATCACATCTTCATAAAGTTTAATTTCACGTAATTTAACGTAACACTGCCCTCTTGTGCCTCGCCGCACAAGGGGCCTTTGTGGGGAAAGATCTCTTTTTAATTAGAAACAAAACGTATCATTTCAGCACCTATTGAACCATGCTGGAGGAGGGATCTATTTTTTTTTCTTTTTTGGTTTTTCCCCTTCATAATTTATCCCAGTCTTTGGTGACACCGGTTTCCATCATTGATATCTTCCGGCCCAGGAAACCAACTCCAAGGGCTGCCTTCAACATAAATCCACATGGGATTATTTTAAAGTAGCATATGGACAGAAATAGCCATCCAGCCTGCCCAGGAGTGAAGAGTGCAGGAGAAACTGAGTAAGAAATCAGGAAATGAAAAGCAAGTTATTAAATAGGCTGTGGCCGCAGCTGGCTTAGTGATCCAGATAGACTTGGTTAATGGGAAAAACAATCACCCAGAGCCCCTTAATTGCTTTTCTGCTGAGTTCTTTTCCACAACTCCATGTTTGCAAGAGATTCATTAGGAGTTCCGATCACAACCTAAAACTAAACTCCATAAGACAGATCAGAGAATCTTTGTTTAAATGGTGGCATGCTCTGGATGCTTGAAATCTGTGTGTCTCCTAAAATTGATGGTCGGTGATTCCAGTGTGCACTAGCCAAAAAAATTGTAAAGAATAAAGAATGTAATGGCAGAACCCAACCTCAACTGACAGCTCCAATTGCTGTGTTCTGAGCCTTATTCCTTGCTCAGAAATGGAATCGTGGTATTTCTCTCTTGATTAGTCACTGTGTAAGCACTCTGGGCAAGAAATGATGGATAGGAAAATGATCCAGGAAACTCAAACTTTCTAGAAATTGCTGAAGTGGAAAGGATGCAGCCTGCCTGACCCCTAAGATAAGGTGACAAAGACTGGGAGGGACCGCGGACGCTGCCCCTCTGCAGGCATGCTCCGAACTCTTCTGGGGACAGAGCTGGCCAGATTGCTTCATTTCCATTTGGTTTTCTAGATCCAGCATGCACCTCTGTGATTATCTCAGGAGCTGGATGCTTGGGCCAGTGATGACGGATGTCTGAAGATTAGGTAGAGTAAGGATGCCTTAAATAAAACTGTCCATGTTTGGGGGGGGTTGTTTTTTTTTAATCCTCACCCCTACTCAAGCCGTTCTCCTGATGCATTTTTCTTACCAAGTCAGGAGTCTCAGCTTTGTCTACAACTCTGAGATTTTTGGATGTCCTGAGCTACAAGGAAGCCTGCTTTCTGTTATTTCCTACTGCTCAGGTGTCTTTTAAAGACTTACACCCTGGCTGGTCTGTGGATTCCAACGAAACCCCACCAGGGTTCCTACAGCATAAGGTGTGTGAGGGCATTTGATAGATTCATATGACCTGGGTTAGCAGCAGGGGACTGGTCATCCTCAGGAACCTTCACTCTTGGTAAGGAGGCAGAGCCCTGACAGTGGGTAGGGGAAGAAGAGGGGCATCCTTTCCAGTAGGAGTCACAGCAATGGTGACAATTGGAATATAAGGAGGAGCTCCATATGTTGGCAGAATTTGCAAGTGCAGTTAAAATCATAGAGGCAAGAGACAGAAGTGCCCCAAGTCACATCCAGGAAGGCCCATTTGGGGCCATGTATCAACAGAGGCCATTATTATTGCTTCACTACCAGCTCCTCTCCCTTGATGCTCAATACCTCCTTTCTTGAGGCAGACAATCCCCTTCCGCACTGTAACCCTTTCACCAACCAAACTGCATATCTAAGCAGCCAAAAAAAAAAAAAAAAAAATCACCAGGGCTTCCAGAGAAGCTTGGTGAGGAGCTCTAGTGTCTGAAGCCCCAGAAGTCTACAGAGCTGGTGGAGTCTGTGAAAGGCCTGAGTTCAAATCCAGGGTTCCACTCTGGCCTTCAGTGTCCTCATCCATCCAGTGAAAACACTACCTTGCTCACAAGGCTCTGTCAGGATTTCATGAGATAATAAAAGTCAAACACTTAGCTCGGTATTTAACAGCAGGACAGTCTGTGCTATTATTGGCATGTCAATCATAGGACAAATCTTTAGGAATAAGGAGTAAACCCTGGAGGTTTTCTAGGGAAGTATAAGCTGGAAAGAGCAAATGCTTTTTTGCTCATCTTTGAATCATGCAGATCCTCCAACTTAGCACACTAAAAGGCCAGGTTTACTATTTCATGAAGCAAAGCAGGCACACTTCAAATGCCGAAGCCAAAAAGCTGCCTTAGAGAGAAATGATGGTATTTACCTTGAAGAACCGAAGAAAATGCTTCTTCTTGTTTTTTTTTTTTTTGGACTGACATGTATTTAGTCATCTTTTAGTATTGAATATATAATATTTCTGCAAAAAGAAACATTCTTTAAAAATTTGATTAAAAACTTGGCTCTTCAAGAAATTATTATGGACTTGGATCCTTGAAATTTTTTATTCAGGAACCAAATTTTGGATACTGAAATCATTTCTTGGGCTGGGATTGTGGCTCAGTGGTAGAGCACTTGCCTCGCGTGTGTGAGGCACTGGATTTGATTCTCAGCATCACATTAAATAAATAAAAGTCCATCAACAGCCCAAAAAATATATTTTAAAAATAACTTATTTCCCTTTTGCATATATTACAGTTATTTTTTTCCTGAGCAGTACCTACCACTATTCCATAGAGGGTGATAATCATATTTATCCAATAAATCACCACTATTATGTATGTGGCAGTGAAGTAGACAGATGTCCTGAGGTGGGAGACACACTAGAGAAGGAAAAGAGACCAATGGGATACAGGTTTTCAATCCAGAAAGAACGAGAGGTCCTATCTATCTTTCCCAAGGTGGGAAAGACATGTATCATCCAAAGGGTAGCAACCAGTGGTTCTTGGACTTCTGTGCACATCAGAGTCACTTGGGGAGTTTTAAAAAATATATGTAAATGCCCCTGTCTCACCCCTACATATCCTGATCACCTGTGTCTGGGGCTAGTCCCTGAATTTTTGTTTAAGACCCTCAGTCAATCCTGATTTGTGGCCAAAGTTGAGAACCACTGGTGTAGGTAGACAAATGGGAGATTCAGAAAATTCTAATGTCATTTGCCCTTGGAAAGAATGAGAGCATGGTTCACGGAGATGGCGTTTTATATGCCCTTAGTTGTGAGATGCATGCTGGTATGATATATGTGACATCATACACATACCCAAGCTCTGATAAGCCACTATGACTGCTCTTTCTTAACTAAAGAACTAGACTGAGATGCTAACCACCCAATGGGAGATATTAGAGATTTCTCTGTCCCAGAGTTCTCCATGATGAAAACTCCACCTGGTCATTTAGTGAAAAGATGATAAATCCAAAGTTGTATCTAAATGAACGTCCCAAAGGCTTTGAATAACATACTCATAGGTGACCACGTGATGTCAAAGCACCTATTTTAAGGAGCATAGTTTGAGTGGCAGAGGACCCCAGTTTCTCTTCAGAGAACACTGTACATAAAACCCTCCCTCTCGAGTACAGCTCAGTGGTAAAGCACTTGCCTTGCATGCATGAGGCCCTGGGTTGAATCCCCAGTACAGCAAAGAAAAGAACTAAAAATATATAAAGATTCTTCTTTTCTTTTCAGAACCTCTCTTGATTTGTCACGGTGCTTTAATCTTCTATTTAATGTTCTAAGCAACAACAGCAACAAAACCCTAAATTATCAGCATGAATTTTACCCTTCATCTTTACATAGGGCAAAACCAGTTTTAAATGCAAACATAAGAGCAGTTAATGTGCACATGGAATGACTAAAATCACCTAATTTGTATTTTATAGCAAGTACATGCATTTGTTCTTTATTGTTATCAGAGCAAGAAAATATTGCACAAAATGAAACCAACTGTGTTTATTTCATTTCTTGATCCACCTTCTGCCAACACCTTCTACCTATGGTTTACTGATGAATAAGGAAGGACTAAAATTAAAAGTAACTGTGGATTGTCTACCATTCCTTTTTCTAACCCGCCATCATTTTCAGGGTAAGTAGTTGATTACTACAGGGAAGTAACATAAGTAAGAAATGTTAGCGCAGAAATCCTTAAGTGTTTGTGTTTCTAGAAATGTCATTGCCTTCTTCCTGCATAGCAAGTCATGGTTTCAAATGGCAAGCATGGCTTCTCAGGACTTTCACCACCTCCATTCATCTATAATAAACATAGCATGTTCTCTTTAAAATAAATAAATAAATAAAATAAAAATAAAACCCTCCCTCTCAATTCCCACAATGCCACCGTTTCATAGTGGACTCAGGGGAACCACCCTGGGGCTTTTTTGTTTAAAATTCTGGCTTCTTGGATCTTACCCCAAATCTCCTGGTTCAGAATTTCTACAGTGGAACCTGGTATCTGTACTTTGTTAGAATGCATTTGTGTGTGTGTGTGTGTGTGTGTGTGTGTGCATGTATTTGCATTTTAACAAGCTCCTCTAGTGACTTCTCTGTTTAGTAGCATTTAAGATTCATTGTGTGGCTTTACCCATGACTACTCAAATTATTCCTAAGGTACTTTCACTTTCCTTCTCCAAGTATTTGAATGAACTGCAGATTCTACCTCCACGGCCCTTACTCAGCATGCTTCTCACCTCTTATCTGTGCGCTTTACCTGGATGCAACCGACCAACCATTCAGGTTCCACTCCAGATCTGTGAATCACAATCTCACTTTTAACTAAGAATCCCAGGTGACTGGATGCACAGTAAGGTTTGCTGAGCACTTCAGTGGAATTCACGGGGCTGGGCAGCATCTTGAGTGGTCTTGTCAATAATTGTATGATAGGTGATGACCACCTAAAAGGCTACCACCAAGATGCAGAAATGTGTAGTCAGATTAGTTCTTTAAATCTTAAATACTAATTATTTTCCCCTTCTCTCCCTTCCAAGATGTAGCCGGCCCTTGATAATTTCTTAATTAAATTTTGCTGTTGTTATTGTTTTTTTCCTAGACTGAGCTTCAAAGTTGCCTGAGGACAGTACCATCCTTGTCTTTCTGAAAAGCCTAAGCTTGGAGAAGAGGCGACACTAAGGGTCTAGGTGTGTAGGGCAGAGTGAGTTTGAGGGCTGAGGTCAAGGACAGGGAGTAAGGATGTTTTTCTAGATACTGGGGGAGTGTCTCAGGACAGGGAGGCTCCATGGGAGATGAGATTAGCAGGCCCATTGAAGATCACGTCCCTGTGTTGGGGAGGAAAGTGACACAGGGAGGGGACCATGAGCTTAAAATGAAACCCAGGTTCCCACACTGCCAGCATGGGGTGGCAGGGGGACTCTCTCCTTGAAGGCTATGTGACACTGATACCTTAGCAGATGACAGAACGTCACTTTCCAGCCCTCTTGCTGGGATCGGTAAGACCCTGGGATCTTGGCACAACTCTGGGAGGACAGACATGCCATTAAGGAGACAAGCAATGTCCTGGCCCCGTGGCCAGCTGAGCTCTGACAACCACATAATTTCATTTAAATAAATAAAAAAACAGCATTTCCTGTTCCTCTGAGATTGACTAGATTGACCTTTGTACTAGAATATTAACCTTGCAGCATCTTTTGTGGATTTCAAGAGGGTAAAAAATTATTAATGGTCTTGTCAATAAGAGTGGGCTGCTCTGTGTAAGAGGTAGCAGACACAAGGTCCTTTTGGTGGCAGAGTCCACTCTCCTACTCCCCCACCCTGAGAGGAGCAGTCAGAGCCCCCCATTCACTTTGAGATCCTCAGGAGGTTAATGCGTGTGAGTCAGCCCTGCTATGACTCTGCAGTGGGCAGGTTCTGCACTGCTTACAAGTATCCTGTACACGCTCTAATCCTAATATTCTGTCTCCTGGCATGTCTCCCTCTCAGCTTCTAAGCTACTGAGAGCAGGGAATGCTTTATCATGTATATACCCTGGACATGACTCAGTGCTAGGGATGGGTGGATGGATGAGAGAGACATAGACCGATATATAGATGATAGGCTGATTGATTGACAGAATGGTAGATATATAGATGATACATAGATAGAATGATAGAATAATAGATATAAATAGGTGACAGATACAATGGATGGATGGATGCTAGATAGACAGATAGATGACAGACTGACTGATAGAATGAAATGGATGAATGGGTGGATAGATAGATAGATAGATAGATAGATAGATAGATAGATAGATAGATAGATAGATAGAACCAATGGTTAGATGAATGAGTAGATCATAGAGAATAGATAATTGGTAGATAATATAGGAAGGACAGATGGATGGCTGGATGAACAAACTGATAGATGGATGAATGATTGATAGATACCTATAGATGACAGATGGTAAGTAGATGATGGATAAATAGATTAATAGAAAGATGGATATGATAGGTGATAGATGATAGATTGACAGAATGATATCACTAGATGATAGATACATAGATAGAAAGGACAGATGGATGGATGGATGGATGGATGGATGGATGGATGAACACATGGACAGACAGATAGATGAATGGTAGATTGATTGATTGATACATACAGATGACAAAAAGATAGATGATAGATAAATGTGACGGATGGGAAGGAAGAAAGGGAGAGAGAAGGAGGGAAGGAAGGAAGGAAGGAAGGAAGGAAGGAAGGAAGGAAGGTTGACCAGTGTTTTGACCTCAACACATACAGAAGTACCTGAATGGAATTCTTGGAGTTGATTAAAATCACTGAAGCTAAATGCATCCATCAACAGATGTCAAGCATTTAAATGCAGGGCTCTTCTTCCCAGTGGGGCTTGTCCTCTATTTTGGCCTCAACCACACTAACAAGATGACCATAGAATCTTCTCTCTAAATGCACTTGGAACTATTCTCTTCCATAGTCTTGTGTGTGCACTTTCACTCACCCACGAAGCTTGTCTTGGTCGCTACCACCCTAGTTACTGTGCCAGAGACTAAACTTACAGAAGGATAAAGCAAGGACAACTGAACTCTATTAAGCATTTTCCAACATCCGATGGCTCTGCTGATCACTTTCACATTAAGTATCTCCTACAGTCGCATAATGACCCAATGTATGCTAAAGAAGGGGAAACTGAGGCCGGAGGGGTTACCCTGGCTACTTGCCATTAAGCAGCGAGGATATAGGAGGGAATTTTCAATCCACAACTGTCTCATCCCAAAGGTCATGTGTGCTGACACTTAACCTAAGTGTCACAGCACCTCCCAGGGAATGTGCTCTGGTCACCCATGGACACATAATTCCAAGACTTTGGGACATTTATTCAGGGGCGCCTCTGGATTTCCCCCCTTTTCATTAGATGACTTCTGGGAACTTTCATCATGGAAAACCCTGTAACAAGAGAATTTTCATATTGCTTCTTCAGGGACAGCTCACGCTCACTAGCCAAGCTCCCTTCCAGACCTCTGGGACCCTCCCCCTCCTGCATAATCTGGCATTTCTGCAATTCCACGACTTGTTTTATTATGGCAGAGAGGAAAGTCAACACATGTTTTGTGGTTACCAAAGGACACATTAACTGAACGACCCAAATAACTTCACCGAGGCTGCAGCCTCCCCCCTAGCCTCTAAGTTTTTTTCCCCTAATATTACAATTTCCGGAAGGATGACAATTTCCGGTAGAAATCCATGAAGTCTGTGGCTGTTCTCACCAGCCGCCCAGATGGTGGCTGAGACCTCGCTGCAACCTGATACTGTGATTTGCTTTCCTAAATTCAACAATCACACTGCCTCCCAGTGGGTTCCTGGTACTTCCCCAATTTTCCCCTGTCCCCTACATATGTTCCATTCCCCTCCTTCTCCACCCAGATAAGAAATTCAGCTTCTTGCCAGTTGATACAAAAGAATTCTGAGAGGGAGGAGGAATTTATCGCAGGGCAAGGTACTGAGAGAACAGTGATATGAGAACTTCTGACATATTACCACCCCTTCTCCTTCTTCCCCTGCCCCCCACTCATTGCTTGGAAAAGCCAAGCTAGTTCCACTCAAGTACGCAGAACACATATACCAGACGCTGCTTCTTCCATAACTGGAAACATTTCTCTCTTGCACCCTAAGAGCACTATGAACTTTCTTAGTGATGCACCTCCACAAGCAAATGCATGCTTCAGAGCATGCCCCTGCTGACTGGATTAGTTTGTCAAAGAGGAATCTCCCCTTCCAGGCATTGGTCTAAGAAGGGACACGTGAACCGATTCTGGCCAAGGAAACAGGGAAAGCTTGTTGGGGGCTCTGGGAGATGCTTTCTCACTCACGACACATAGGCAAAAGAGAGACTGTCTCTGCTTCTCTCCGCTAAGGTGATTGGCTAAGATGCCTGGAACCAATACCGTCACCTCGCTACCAGAGAGGGAGTGACTTTGAGGATGACAGTGTGGAAAAATGGAAAGAACTCATGAGACAAAGATAATGCAGTCGGTTCACCCAACACATCTTACTCTCCTCCTGAGCACAGAGTAAACTACCATTAACAGCTTCCCTGAAGTTAGTGAGCAACCCCAAATTGAGTCCTAATCTATGGCAGGAAGTGATGTTTATAGCTTCTGGGCTTGGCCTCTAAAATATCCTGTTTCACTGTCCACATTGTTTCTCCCTCTCCATCTGCAGGCTGCATAATACCAGAGTGATTTGGAAGCCCTGTTGAAGGTGATAAGGTCCTTAATTGTACTTGAAGCCTCCATTTCCACTGACATGGACAAGCAGATCTTAGGTCTGGTTTGTTACAGCATCTGCCAATACTCATACAGATTAAAACACCCAGGTTGTTTGAGTGCTGAATCACCCAACCCTGAAGCCTTTCTACATCTAGACTTCTTCCTACAAGAACATATTTTCCTTAATATTTAAGCCTATTGGGACAGGATGTTTATTTTTGTTGTTGGTGGTGATGATATTGTTGTTTTCAGCCTGAAACATCTTAACCGAGTTACGTCTTTTTATCTATGTTCATACTTGCATGCACAGAACCAAGGCCAGGTGTCCCTCTGTTAAAGAAGATAATCCATGTGTGTAGGCCTTTTTAAACACTCTCCAGAGGCAGAGTGATTTTTAACCCTCACCATGTGATTTGTCAAGATCTACTTCTGGGCTGATTTCTCCTTGTTGGATCCAGGGATTCTCCTAAGCAGTAACTCCCTCCCAGCTGCCAGGAATCCTTCTGCCGAGTAGGCTTTAACAGTGAGCACTCTGGACTATGCCTCTAGATAAATCCACTGACAAGAATTCCTGAAGCTGATCCTCAGATCCAGCAATAAATAAGAGTTTCTCCTTCATCTTATCTTCCCTCTCTTGGTTCAGGGGCTTGGCTGGGGGAGGAGGGTCTCCAGTGATGCTCTCCTCTTTCACTTGAGGCACACTTTCATCCAGGCCTGGATGGGGGACCACAGGGTGGTCCTTTTTCCCAGTGCGGGTGTTTCATCCCCCTCCTCAGACTGCTGGCTCCACTGTCCTAGCTGAGACTGACATGTCCACATCCCACACATGGTCAGCAGGTCCCCAATTGCCTCAGTCAGTCTCCCCCTCAGCTCCCATGGGATATCAGGACGTACCAGGCATATACATGACATATAAAGAGGAAATAAAATATTTGTAGCAAGCAGGAGTGAGTAATCACACAATGGATCTGTATTTTGCATATCTGAAAATTCCCCCTCCTTATTGAATTTTCCATGAAACAATTCAACAAATTTGCTGATCTCCAAAAGTCTCTCCCTAAACTCTTCCTCTTCACTCACATCCCACTTCTTCCCTTAGAAATCCTGTCACAGCACCTGCTATCCTTTGATGTGCCAGTCCTGCAGCAGGGGACAGAGTTAGGAGGATGCCCTTGGAGCCAGAGTATTCTTGGCCTAATTTCCAGTTCTGCCACTTACTAACTGTATCACTTCACACAAAGCCTCCCCTCTGGGCCTAGTCTTCTCATCAGCAGAACTCGATGATAGTAATAATACTGACTTCATCAGGTAGTGCTGAAGAGTCGTTGAAAAAAAAATTCACTTAAAGTGTTAGCAGAGTGCCTGGAACAGAGTAAGTCCTTGTTTAGTCAGCCCTTCATTGCTGTGATCAAGACAACTGATGAGAGAAAAGAGGAAATATTTATTCTGACTCACACAGTTTCAGAGAGTCTAGCTCGTGGTCAGTGGGCTCCATTGTTTGGGGGCTGAGGTGAAGCAGAACATCATGGTAGAATGGTGTGGCGGAGGAAAGCTGTTCGCCCATAGAAGCTGCGAAGCAGAGAATGAGAGGAAGGGGCCAAGGACAAGCTGTAGTCCCCAAGGCCTCGCCCCAGTGATCTACTCCCTCCAACCATGCCCCACCTGCCTATAGTTTCCACCACCCGATGTCCATTCAGTTGTTCTGAATTAATAAGCAGAATGGGAAGGGGGTGTGGGAAAGCCCACCTATAACCCATGGTGAGGTCGGAATCCTCATGATTCAATCACTTTTCAAAAGCCCCACCTCTGAGCCTTGCTGCAATGGGGACCAAGCCTTCAGCACACAAGTCTTTGGGGACACTTCACATCCAAACCATAACAGTGCTCATAGACATGAAGACATGTGTTCACCTGTCCCTGCTGCCTCTCGGGTTATAAGTTCCTTGAGATAAAGAACAAAAGCTTATCCATCTTTGTCTGTTTGGTGGAGGGCTTAAGTCAGTCTCGGTATGTACTGATTGAATGAAGGAATGAATGAGAAATAAATAAGCAAATGAATCTCCAGGTGAATCTCTAGCTAGTAAGCAATTATTTGGTGACTGTTTCCCTGAAAACCACAGCCTAAAACGTATACTCCCATATTTCTAGTCTTTGTGTTATTGTGCTGACCTGAGCCTAGTTTCCTTATTTTTTTTCTGCACCTGAGAGCCTACTGATGCCAACCTGAATATTTCAGTTCTTCTCTGTCCCCTGACTGTACCCCTACTCAAGGGCCAGGTGAAAACTTCCTACCTATTCAACCACAAGGGATTGATGGCACAGCTTAACTGATACTGTGAGGCCATTAAAGCCATGGGTGAGATGGCTCATTCTTCTATGGGAAGAAGTTTGTCATGAACTATTAAATAAGGCAATCAGGAATTAAAACTTACCATAAAATACCCATTTTAACTATATATATATATATATATATATATATATATATATATATATATATATATATATATATATATATATATCTTACCTACTGAACGTCTGGATTTTCACCTGCAGATACACTTGAGATCTTAAGAAATTATCTCTGTCCAGGCCACTGCAGACCCCTTGAGTTAGAATCTTTGGGGTGGGAAGCAGATCCTGGTCTTTCTTAAAAGTTCCCCCAAGGATTCTAAACAGATCAACAGATAAGTTATCCGGGGCTGTCTCTGCCTAGTACAATTGTTGATGTTTTTATTTTCTTCTCTTGCCTTATCGTTTTTTTTTTCTCCTGTAAACACGTGTATTGCTTCTTTGATAAGGAAAAAAAAAAAAGCCTCATGTACAATCAAAGCACAGGAGGGGAAGAGGGTGTCGGAGAGACAATTCTTCATATCAGCCAGCCCTTGGCAGAAGGGAGAGCTGTGGAACATTCGTGCTGTGCTGCTTAAATTGCAATTCCACAAGGACTCATAGGACGGGCACCAGCACACCATGAACTGCAGATCAATCTGGACCCGGGGAGAGATAATTAAACGATAAGCTGGCCAGCCCTAAAACACTGGACTCACTCTGGAAGTTGATTAACCTTCTCCTTAGTTGAAACCCAGCTGTCACTGTCAACTGACATCAGACCTTCACCAAAAGAAGACGTGGTGTGTGCGGACGTCTCTGAGAGCTCAGAACGCTGTCGGAGATGAAATAGATGCCATGGCTGTTCTACAGAGAGACCAACCCAGCCCCATCTGATGCACAGAAATTGAAAAAAAAAATATGCACAGAATCTGCGTTTTCTCTGGAGCTCAGGATAATTACAAGGTTCAGCAGCCTGGGGAGGGGGTGTGGGAAAGCCCACCTGTAACACATGCAGGGTCTGGGGCGAGAGTTTAAGTGAGGTCCATATATCGTCTATGTCAATTTTATAAAGCAGGCTGCCAAATTGTTAAATAGGTTCAACCTACCTCCCTACCATGGAGAATGATCCTCCCAAAGACAAAATGGAAGATAGGCACTAAACCACAGATTTAGGTGATCAAAACATCACTGAAAGCTGGGCACAGTCATGCACACCTGTAACCCCAGCAGCTCAAGAGGCTGAGGCAGGAGGGTCACGAATTCAAAGCTACTAATAATCATTTAATGTAAAATAAATCGCACAAGATTTGACAATACTTTAATTTACAAGTTTTACATACTAAAATATATATTATAATTATATTCTACACTAAAGTAAACGTAATGAGTGAAAATTAAATTACTTAACATTTACTCAATATCTTAATCATTTTTACATTTATCCCATAACTATTAAATAAGTCATTTAATGTCATTCAGAAGTATTACCCATCAAGTTTCATTTTTCTTCTAGAACATATCGAACTAGTCATTAAAATGAAAGACAAAAATCTAAGCTGATCAATGAGCATCAGAATTTTAAATCAAAATCACTTAAATGAAACAATTTAATCTTTTCAATGTTCGGTAAGTCTTATTAAATATTGGTATAAAAATAAAGCTACTCACAATGGTAACGCTAGTGAAGTGGGCAAAGAATAGTATCAGTCTCTTTCCACACTTCCTCTGGACCTCAAGGTGGACACATTCAAGAGTGAAGTTTTGTTAGCTGTTATAAGTGATTCCTTGGCTGCCTTGTGTGACTGTCCCAAATCCAGAGCTAGCTGATAGGGAGCTTTGAGACTGAGCCTCAGTTTCACACTGAGAAACGCACCTTTTCTTGGGGGAGGGTGTGTGTGTGTGTGTGTGTGTGTGTGTGTGTGTGAGAGAGAGAGAGAGAGAGAGAGAGAATGCACATGCAGCTCTTAAAGTGCAGAACCCATGGAAGGGGACCCTCAAGTTCACATCTAAGGGTAAAACTGAATCTGAGAAATGTCAGGAAGAATTCTTTACTTAAAAAATGGTTCCTTCAAATATTTTCTCACTCTCTCCATACCTCCCCTCTCTCCTCTACCTCTAAAATAACTGTGTTGAACTTGAACCAGTTTAACACACTTGTAAGGTGCTCCCATTAAGTGAGGTGGACCTCACTTAAACTCTCGCCCCTCTAGGTCCTCCAGTATGTTCACGTTGGTCCTTAATTATTCTCAAATTTGTGGAAACTCAATACATTCCCAGATAGCCCAGATAGTTTCTCTCATGAAGATTTTCTTAGTTGTTGCTGTAAAAGAAATAAGGTATTGCTCTCTAAACTCTGGTAAAAAAAAAATCATTTGTTTCATGCATCATATATTTGTTTACATCAAAGCTGCTGGGTTTGTCTTCAAAGGGCAAGAACAGCTATGCTTGAACCCAACCCGAGTCACACCTCTGTAGTCCCTTATAAATAGGTAGTGTCCAATAAATATTTTGTCAAATAAAAAAAAAAAAACCTCTTTCACTGAAAGTTCAATGAGAAATGAATAATCTCATTGAAAATATCTCCCCCCACAAAACACTTCTTAATTACAAAGGGGAAAAAAAGAATACGTTTATAGCAGAGAAACTTAAGAAGCCATTAATTCAATCCAATGATCAAACTGAACTCACCTGTAATGCAAGCAATGAGACCACAACTGGGCCTTGACGATGATGCATAAACTGAGCCTAATCACAGGGAAACAGTAGGCAAACAAAAATGAGGAAAACCATGCAAAATAAATGGACTGTCATATTTAAAAGTGTCTCAAAGTCTGAAAGCCAAAAAAAAAAAAAAAACTGATGAAATCAGATTGAAAAAATCTAAAGAAACATGACAACCAAGGGACCACGTGATCCAGAATTAGACCCTTAGAACACTGTCAGAACCTTTGATGAAACTTGAATGGGGCCTGTAGATGTTTATAAGGTCAATTTTCTGGTGTTTATGGTGATATTCTAGTTCTATAGGAGATTATTCATGTTTAAATCAGATTTGATTTATTGGGAGATGATTGGGCTCTATGCTTGCAACTTACTCTCGAATGGATTGGTGGGGGAGGTCTTTGTACTGTTTCTTCTGCTTTTTGTAAGTTAGAAACTTTTAGATCACCCTTCATTCAAGGTCTACAGTGCCAACAATTTCACTATTACTCACATTTCTTGTTCTTTTCACTAAAAAAAAAGCATCTTCTCCAATCTCCTCTTTTTTAAACTCCTAATATTCTTAAAGGGGGGGGAATGCATTCTCTTATCTATAATTTCTTCATTCTTCATTTATTCATTCAACTTTGACTCATCTAGTCAATCAATTTTTTTCAGTATTTACTATGTCTCAGGAACTACACTGTAGGAATATACTGGGCAGCAAAATTATCCATGCTCCTGAGTCCCCTGAGCTTTTAATCTAATAAAGAAGATACAAACTAATCCAAAACTCACCTACACAACTATAAAATTCCAATGATAAAAAGTATTACAGACACTCAGTTGCTGCTTCAACTGAATATAATACAGGCGTTGGTCTAGTTAATTTCTTTTGGTCACTGCCTATAAACTGAATGGAATACTGTGAGCTACTAAAAAGTAGCTCACAGTCTTATAAAGAAAAAAAAACCACATATAATGTGTTTGGTGATATGAATGATGTTAAAAAATACATTAGGAGCTCAAAGGAGACACTGATCTTCAATCTACAAATAAATGAAAAATATTTAACATCTCTAACAACTATTAAAATGCAAATTAAAACTACAATGAGATTTCATCTCACTCCAGTAAGAATGGCAAGTATTAAAAATAAAACTATTAATAAATTTTGGCGAGGATGGGGGGGAAAAGTTTCATTCATACATTGCTGTTAGGACTGCAAATTGGTGCAACCACTCTGGAAAGCAGCATAGAGATTCCTCAGAAAACTTGGAATGGAACCACTATTTGACCCAGTTAGCCCACTCCTCAGCATATACTCAAAGGACTTAAAATCAGCATACTGTGGTGTCACGGCCTCATCCATAATGTGGCCCAGCTCAATTTACAATAGCTAAGCTATGGAATCAACCTAGGTGCACCTCAATAGATGAATGAATAAAGAAAATGTGGTATATATACACAATGGAATATTACTCAGCCATAAAGAAGAATGAACAGATGGCATTTGCCAGTAAATGGATGGAACTGGAAACTAGCATGCTAAGTGAAATAAGCCAGTCCCCAAAAAACAAAAGCCAAATATTCTCTCTGATAGGTGGATGCTAGCACACAATAAGCAGGGGAGGAGTATAGAAGTTCATTGGATTAGACAAAGGGAAATGAAGGGAAGGTAGGGGGGATGGGAACAGGAGAGATAGTAGAATGAATCAGATAACTTTCCTATGTTCATTTTTGAATACCCGACCAGTGAAACTTCACACCATGAATAACCACAAGAATGGGAAATTACACTCCATGAATGTGTAATATGTCAAAATACACTCTATTGTCATGTATAACTAAAAAGAACAAATAAAATTGTTTTTTAAAGAAAGAAAAGACTGGCCAGGCGCAGTGGTGCACACCTTCATCCCAGCGGCTCAGAGTCTGAGGCAAGAGGATCGTGAGTTCAAAGTCAGCCTCAGCAACAGCAAGGCCCTAAGCAACTCAGTGAGACCCTGTTTCTAAATAAAATATAAAATAGGGCTGGGGTGTGGCTCAGTGGTGGAGTGCCCCTAAGTTCAATCCCTGGTACCTCCCACCACCCCCCTCAAAAAAAAAAAAGTAAAACTGATGTTAATGTAAAACTCAGGTCATGGAATAAGTATAATCTGAGCCAAATGTTTCAAAATGAGCAGGCAAGAAAATGTCTCAGGAGCAAAGGTACTGGGGCATGGGTGGGAGTCAAGGCTCATGAAAGGGGAGGTGAGCATCACAGTCACCTGCCGTAAAGACCCTTTGAAAAGAACTGGCTGGAGTTCTAGTAGAAAAAGCAGGTTCAAATAGGAATGAGGAGAATCAAAATTTCGCCTCTACCCAGGCAACATAGAGCCAGGAAAAGCTTGTCAACCGCGAAGTTGCCTTCTTTGTTCAAAAGATACTTGCACTAGTCCCCAGAGTTGAGATTACAAAATGATGAATGAGTGAGTACGTGGACAAATGAACAAGACATGTACCCAAAAGTCCCACCCTTGGGAGGTCCACTTTAGGCCCCCAGTGAGCCTCTCAGAATCGCCTCCACAAACGTCTTACCAATAAAACACGGACATCTGTGGGGCATAAGATGCCACGAACTCTATGTCGTTTTGACAAAGAGACATATTTTCTGGCAGTACAAAAAGGGGCAGATCAAAATACTTAAATTCGCACAACTATTAGTCAGAACTGTATACAACAGGGGGAAACCCAACTCAAACTGAGCAAAGCCAAGGGGAATTGACAGAATCACCTAATGGAGGAAATCAAAAGAGGTTAGACCCAGTTTGATCCGGGGTTCAAGCAAAATCAAATGAACTCTATGTCTCTCCCACATCCTCATTTCTTTTCTCGAATCTGCTTCATTTCGTTTTCAAAAACACCCTCTCATCGTGGTGACACACCACCAGCAGCCCACATTCATATCCGACGTGTTTAGGATGCTGGGTAGAAAGAACAAATCTTTTCTGTTCATGGCTTAGGCAGAGGAGCCTTGGAGAAGACTTCACTGAATGAGAATGGATCGAGGGCACATCTAGAAACCAATTACGGTGCCCAGCAGGGCAGGTGAGAGTAATTAGCAGGTCTGAGTCAATGTCTACCCTTGACTAAACTGTTCCCCCACAGGAGTGAAAAAAGTTCAGTTTCTAGAAGAAACCGGATGATGTGGTCCCAGGCAAGCAAAATAACAACTGTGGTAGATTTGGTCGACCCACCAGTGCCTCTGCATCCTGTCCCCTGCAAGTGTGCCCTCCTGGATTCTGAGGCTTCAGCTCAGGACTAGCCAGAGCAGCTTCTGGTGACACACATATTTTGTGCAGCATAAAGCTGCTCACGTTGCTTGTTCTAGAAAGTGTCTTCAAGGAGACGCTTGTGAGATTCTTACAGATGATGGCCCCCAGCTTCATGGGCAGCAGGAAATAGAGGTCAGGTACCTAATGTGCTGGAGAAATTTCACGGAAGCCCAGGCTACAGCCAATTTTTACAGTCCTTCCAACGCTTTTGTGAGCCCCTACATCTCTGTACACATACTGAATCTATTTCGCTTTAAATCAAGGAGACCATGTTGTGTTGCCTGGAACCGGGCTCTACAAATAACACGTTTGCACTGAATTCTTGGTTAAATGATAGAATCATGGAATCTATCTCAGTAGAAGTCATTCCATATCTTAAATGAGCTCATCCCGTTCCTGAAGGACCCCAGCAGTTTTTGGATTTTTTTCTGACATCTTACAGTTCACAAAGTCTCTCTTTGTTAAATGAATCTCAGAATATGTTAAGTTTGATTATTGTTGCTTTCAAGCCCCATGTTTTCATTTTGTTCTTTAAAAAATACAGTGATTTCTCAAAATTCCTGAGAATTAATTTCCTAAGAGTAGTTATTCTAAAATGTGCTGGAGATGTCCATCTCTTGGGTAGAGCTTATCTGTTGGCTGTGGACTGTCTGTGCTCAGTCCTGGGTAGCCTCCCCGGGTGCCTGATGATGTGTGAACTGTATGCCTATAAATGCATTTGAAAAGGTGCTTGAACAAATAATTTGAGAATTCAATTCCTGTTATCTTCTTTTAAAGAAGGTCCTTTGTTTGATTTTATAGGGCACTAGAGGCATCAGGATTCTAGAACCATGTCTACCCAATTCCGATAACACTCCAATAATTCAAAGATGGCCTGAAGACTCTACGGGGTCAGTTTCACTTCTAGTTTCCCTTTTCTAAAGAAGGCACCATCCTTCATGTCCCCCTTCTAGTGTTCAGTCCCTGTGTTAGCGTTCTGCCACTGAGACCAAAACACCTGACAGGAACAACTTGAAGAAGGAAAGATTTATTTTGGCCCCTGGTTTCAGGGGTTGCAGTTTGTGGTTGGCTGGCTACATTACATTGGTTTTGGGGATTCTGTTTTTGTTTTTGGCACCAGGGATTGAACTCAGAGGCACTCGTCCCCTGAGCCACATCCCCGGCCCTATTTTTATTAGCACCTTGCTGTTGCTGAGGCTGGCTTTGAACTCCAGATCCTCCTGCCTCAGCCTCCTGAGCTGCTGGGATGACAGGTGTGTGCTACCGTGTCCTGCAACTGGCTCCAGGGCGTGGTGGAAGAAAGCTGCTCAGCTCATGGTTATGGTGTGGATGTGAGGTGTCCCCCAAAGCTCACGTGTGAGACGGTGCAAGAAGGTTCAGAGGAGACATGACTGGGTTGTGAGAGCCTTAACCCAACCAGTGAATGGATCCCTGATGGGATTAACTGGGTGGTGGCTGGAGGCAGGTGGGTGTGGCTGGAGGAGGTGGCATTGGGGGCGTGGCTTTGGGGTCTCTATTTGTCTCTGGAGAGTGGAGTCTCTCTCTGCTTCCTGACCACCATGTGAGCTGCTTCCCTCCACCACACTCTTCCTCCATGATGTCCTGCCTCCCCTCCAGTCCCGAGGGATGGAGCCTGCTGTCCATGGACAGAGACCTCAGAAACTGTGAGTCCCCAAATAAACATTTCCTCCTTTGCAGTGGCTCTGGTCAGATCCTTTAGTCACAGCAGTGAAAACACTCATGGTCACCAAGAAGCAGAGGAAGAGGGAGGAGCTAGGAAGAAGATGAGTACTGCCAGGGCAGGCTCCCTGTGGCCTGCTTTCTCCACCTGTGTCCTCCCTCCCAGGAGTCCATTCAGATATCCATGCATTGATCCACTGCTGAGGGCCAAGCCCTCGTGAGCCATCATTGCCTAAGAGCCCCACCTCTGAACCCTGCTGCACTAGAGACCATGCTCTCAATACAGGAGCTTCCTGGGGTGTGCCAGGTCTAGATCATAACAGTCTCAATCCTTACTGGGTCCCGAACTCCAACTTGTGTCCCCTTATCCTATGAGGCTGTTGAAGGCAGTGCTTAACCCTAAGCTGCCTATTTTGGCCAGCTATTTCACTGCTGTGAGTAAAAGACCTGACCAGAACAATTGTAGAGGAGGGAGAGTTTTTATTTAAGGGCTCAGGGTTTCAGAGGTCCCAGTCCACAGACAGCAGGCTCCATTCCTCGGGGCTCGAGGGGAGGCAGGACATCATGGAGGAAGAGTGTGGTGGAGGGAAGCAGCTCACATGGTGATCAGGAAGCAGAGAGAGACTCCACTCTCCAGAGACAAATAGAGACCCCAAAGCCACGCCCCCAATGCCCCTCCTCCAGCCACACCCACCTGCCTCCAGCTCCCACCCAGTTAATCCCATCAGAGGTCCATTCACTGGTTGGGTTAAGGCTCTCAGAACCCAGTCATGTCTCCTCTGAACCTTCTGGCATTGTCTCACAGGTGAGCTTCTGGGGGACACCTCAGGTCCACACCATACTACTACCTCTTCTAGAAGCAACAAGCACATCCACAATGAAATCACCAAAAGCACCAACTCCACTTCTGTGTGGGACTTCTATCTGCTCTTTGGTCTGATAACTCTTCATAATCTGCTCAGTTCCCCAAGTCCTTAAAACAGATCTTAAAATATAGAATATCTTGTCCAGCTTTCTGGCTTCATCAGGGAGAAGTTATTCCAAATTACACAATCTGCCATAATCCAGGCATTTTTTTTTTTTTCTTAAAACCCAGTCTAACTCAGATTACCCCGGGACATACCCAGAAATGAGAGAAAGGTGTTCTGACAGGTTTACCCAGTGGAGGAGAGGAATCAGCCTGGATATCCAGCCTCAAGGGAAAAGTCACGAGGAAGGCAATGACCCAGAACTTGAACGTCCTCCCTCCAATAAAAGGTGACCAAAACCCTGTTGCCAAGATGCACTCTTTTCACAAAGAAACTGTGGCTCTTCTCCCACCGAGGACAGATACTGTAAGAATGACGTCACTGCCAACAGCTGCTCCGTGTCCCCTCACAGCCAACAGTCTGAGAATTCTACCAGGATCCTCCTAGGAACTTTCTTTTTATTTTTTTTCTCTTTTTTGCTTTTTTGGGTTATTTCCTTTTTAGTTGGCAGGACAGAAAACATGTTTTGGATGAAAACAAATTCCTCCCAGTGAATTAAAATAAAAAGAACAGGGGGCTTGCCTCGAACATGTTTTACAAAAAAAAAAAAATGTATTTTAAAACAGAAGAAACATAAACATCTCTTACATGCCATCTGGCAGGAAAGGCTCCCCCAGAGGGACCTATGGTTGCTGTTCATACTGATGGGAAATCAAGCCAGTCTGAGGCTGGGTCTCTTCAGTCACTTGAGCAATTCTCTGCTTCTTTCAGGAAACTGAAGGACAGCAGCCACAAGCCTAAAGCCCTTCGAGTAGAGAAGATCATGAAATAGCACTGGGGGAAGCCTCGGGTTTTCTCTCTCTGGGCAAAGTTGTCATTGACGTTTACAACAAATAGAGTCCCTTAAGGCTGTTCCTCTCATAGATTGTTTCATTATTGCTGGGAAATCAGAGAGACTGGTCCCCACAAAATGCCACAGGCTGGGGTGTGGATTGTATGTATTAAAAAACCAAGGATAGAATATCCATTCATTCCTCCAAAAATCACCCCAAATTATCCATGGAAGACAATAACTTTGAACATTCAGAGATACAGCTAGAAAGACTGGTTATCACAGTTGCATAGAAAAAAAAAAAAAGAGCTGTTATTGGTTGTTAATGACAGGCCCTCAATTAGTGACAGGGAGGTGATATATACAGGGCAATGAAACACAGTCAAAGGACTAGCAAATTAAAATCATATCAAATGAATGTGAGAACATACAAACTCAGGCCTTCGAAGGTCAATTTTTCGGTATAGATGCCTACCAAAAATTAAGTTGAGCTTTATGCCCAGCTTTGTCACTTCCTATTGGAATGAGTTTGGTAGCATTTCAGATTCTGTGAACATCATCCTGGTCCTCTGTAAAATGGTATTAAGACTGGTCGCCATCCTCATACTTCCAAACAAAGAGTTCGGAATAATCTTTGGCCCAAAAAAATAAGTGACTCATATTGTTACTGTTGATATCACCCCATTCTTATGAGGCTGGTTTGCCATGAGATATAAAGTCGTGACAAGATCAAATAATCCCCAGGTAAACCTCTTTGCATGTACTAGAATGTGTGATACACTCAGTACACATATGTGAATATTTATGAAATACAAGGTATCCCTCAAGTTTTTTCTTTTCCACATTCTCTTATGGTAAAACTTTCAACAGTATCCAGAAATATTTCTGGCGCCTCCAACAGACCCCCTTGGAGGTTGGCTCAAAGAGGATCCAGGTCTCTGGGGTGCTTGCTCTTCTTATAAGCAGTCCAGACATACAGCTCCCCCCAAACTCACAGAGGTCAACACTCCCCTCCAAAGGGATGGGACGAACATTAGGAGTCTCCAGTGATCTGCAGGTA
Source organism: Marmota flaviventris (assembly GCF_047511675.1). Taxonomy (NCBI): domain Eukaryota; kingdom Metazoa; phylum Chordata; class Mammalia; order Rodentia; family Sciuridae; genus Marmota; species Marmota flaviventris. Next base: position 160,395,160 of record NC_092498.1, on the reverse strand, counting down.
GCCAGGGTTGGGGGAAACCTTCCGGGAAGCTAATTTGGTATTCACAAAGGAAGCAGCCGTGGTCAGGTCCTGCCAATGGGTGAATTTACAACCTATAATTCTCTCAGGATGAGATATGCAAATTAAATCAATTAATTTCTGGCTGTGCTTGGTCATTCTAATGTGCACACTCACGGCCGCATTAATTGAAATGGTGCGGAAGGAGTATTAAATTCAGGGTAATAAGTGGCGTCTGAGATAATCAACAGGCAATGCATTCCTATTAGAGTGGAGTGAGAAGAGCGGATCCTAAATCATGTGAGGACCCAGCACGGCATGCGAGAGAGGCTAGTCAGGGGGTGCTGATACCAACAACAACAACAACAAAAAAGCTCAGTTTTTCAATTTTATTGACAAGAGGCCCAACTCCACCTCACTTGGGAGAGGAGCTGTTTTCTCCTCTGGATACCCGGAGGATGAGGAAGGTGATTGACACCTTGACTTAGAAAGATCTGAAGGGAATGGAATTGCAGAGTAGAACTGGACGGTGGCAGAAGTTAAGCCGTACAGGGACTCTGTAGAGCTGGCTCCTTCTGACCTTACTGGTCACTCCCTAAACACATGACCTCAGTGAGCCCTTTTCTGACCACCCCATTCCTTTACTATTCCAAGCCCCAAGACCTTGCAATATCACCCCCCCACACACCAAAACCAAGTTCCATACCTTCTCCTAGTGTTTTCCTGGTGTTTCAAGAGACCAAGAAACAAGAATCCTGATTTTCTCTCCTGGCCGCCTCCATCCTGTCAATGCTGAAACTGCAGCCATGAGATTAAATATTCAGAGATCTGCTCCTGCTGGGATCCATTTCCCCTGTCAGCGGGGCCCAATTCCAGATGGGCTAGCAGGGACCCACTTGAGTTGATTTGCCTTCCATCCAGTCAACCCCGGCAAAGGCAATTCCACCCCACGTTTGCACCCCTGGCTCTGCTAAGTATATTCTAACAAGAGTCTTAATGACTTAACCCAGGGAGGGCTCTATTTACATAGGAGCAGATTGGCTGAGGACTTTGATTTCCCCACTGGAGACCTCCCTATTAATCCGTGATTTGTTAATCGATGAGTCCAAGATTTCAACACCCCAAACATGTTGTCATTAACACTTCAACGTCCCATCTCCCTCCTGGCTGCTCAGATTCTTGGAATGATTGCTGAAGGCTGTCACCTCTGAGTGTCCAATGAGAGGCACACGCATCTCCATGTCACCTGAGGCTCTGCAGACGCAGCTTTGAGCTCTGCACTCTAGATCATCCTGAGGCTTCAACAGAACTGCCCCTGTCGTCCTAATGAAATGCTCCGCTTCCTAATCTGACTTCGCTCATCCTGGCCTATAAATGATTCTAATATGCTCAGCTAGGGCTTCCCATGGTCTCCAGCTGACTGACTCAACCCGCTGAGTCAAACCCCATTTGTGCCCATCCACTCATTTGTGCCAATATTCTTGAGACTACGATGCAAAAGAAGTAGATATAGTGGATACCACCTCACTGCCAACCATCATCCATCAAACCGTTCATTTTATGGAGTGGTTTTTAAAAGTGCTTTTATGAATGAGATCTCACTTCTTTTTTTAAAATTCTTTATTCTAATTTTTTAAATTTATTTCAAGTAGACATGACAGCAGGATGCATTCGGATTCGCTGTACACACTCGCAGCACAACTTTCCGTTTCTCTGGTTGTACGTGACGTAGCATGGCACCCTAGGTGCAGTGATCTTACATCTTTTTTTAAATCCTATCCGTCTCTGGTTTTAAAGAAGTGAAGGTGAGGTTTGGAGGGCAGGTAATAGTCAAATTATTAATGACTACTGTCTTATCCCTGCTAAAAGGGTCCCATCTCCATAGTCAGATGAGCATGAAGAATAAATGTTATTCTACAATTGAGCTTTCCTTCTTTTCTCTTTCTCTTTTACCCTGTATTCCTTTGATCAGCCAGAGTTCCTAGTTCCAAGAAAATAAAACCCACTCTCAATGCCCGGAGATAAAGTGAAGCTTATTGGAAGCAAACCAGAATCAACCAGAGATTCAAGTACAAAGATTGAAATGGATCAAACACCCGTGGACCCTGGAAAACTGTGTTTCAGGAATATTCGGGGCAGTGATTATTGTCACCAACCTCAAAAGACAATTGTGTCTGCTGCTGCTGCCCCTTCAGTGGGTGCTACTGAATCCTTCATCTCAGTGTCACTTGCTCAAAACGAGATCCTTGGTGAGGGAATGTGATAGGCAGAGCAGAGCCCCATGCACTTGACCTAGCAGGTGGGCACTAGCAAGAAAGGGAGGTGACCCCGGGCAGGGCTCCTGTGGGCAGAGTCAGCTCTTTCCCCTCAGGATCCTCATTCCTCAATCTCTGGCGATGCAGCCTGAGGACAGCTGACCAAAGATCCCATTCCTGGAAGTGACCTCCACAGGGTAGGGTGGGGGTGTCCTGCATTCAACACCTGGTTGATTGGGAAGGACAAAGACCTCCCTGCCACTGTGCCTCAACTTGGGACATTTCTGAAGGGCCATTCGAGTCTTTTATGGGGAGTCAACAACCAAGTTGTCTTTTTCTTGGGTGCCTCGTGTAAACTCTGGGTTGTGCATGCAAAAGTGGAGATGAGCACTCGCCTCATTGTGGCCAAGGGTCGAGCCATTTTGTTGCCAAATATGGAGACCCCCCTCAAGCTGCCATAAGGAGAGAGGGGATTAAGGACATGGGACTATCTTACGAAATCTCAAGGCTCTGGAGAAACCAAGAATAAGAAGGCTAGCTCCGATGGAGGGAGTCCTTCCTTTGTCTCACTCTTCACAGCCGCACCATAGCAGGGTCCCTGTGGGCACCCATTTTTCCCAAACCCAGCTCTCTCTGCCTTTCCCTAACCCCGAGGGAAGCCCGGCTGACTGTCTCACACTGCTCTTAGTCTAAAGCCCCCGATTAGATAACTAATCTGTGTTCCAGCTCCAAATTTTGGGTAAAAACCTCTGATAGATGGAGACCAGCCCCGGGATTGACTTCCCTTCCTTGAGTGTTTGTCCCCGTCCGACCTGCGAGAGCGGCGGTGCAGCATAGTGCGGTGATGTCATCGTGACTGCAGGGACATACTTCTTTGTATGCAAAGAGAGACAAATCTCAGAGAAGTGGCTGCCCCGAAGCAGCTAATAGAATAAGCTAGGATATGAAAATATCTGCCTTGTTCCAGTCATCCAGCCTCTCTCAAACATCTCCAGGATGAGCACCTCATTTAAGCTGAACCTCGACAGTCCACCCAAAAAGAAATACGAACCCTAATAGCTACAGAGCCGCAGGGACCTCGCTTCAGGAAAGAAGCTGGTGTCTCAAAGCCGTATTTGCATTTCCATGTTCATGGCCACACCGTTCACAACAGCCCAGGTGAAAACAACCTATGTCCATCAACCATGAACGAGTCAAGAAAACATCCTTAGAATTCAAAGCAAGGTCTCAAAGAGATATTTGTGATTCTGTGTTCGTATCAGCTTTATTCACAAGATTTAGAAGGTGGAAGCAACCCAAGTGTCTATAGACAAAAGAATGGATAAACAAAAGGTGGAATATACTGTCATATGTCCTATGGAGTGTTATTCAGCCTTGAAAAAGGAAGGAATCCTGTCATATACTTCAATACAGATAAATTTGAGGACGATTTGCTAAATAAAATAAGCCAGTCGCATGACAATTCCGGTCTGATTCCTCTTATATGAGACCTTACCTTACTGTTTTTATACAGTAAACACTTAGGGAACAGAATGGTGGTTGCCCCTGAATGATGGGAGGAGGAAGGGGTCATGTTGTTCAAGGGGTATAGAGTTTCAGTTTTTCAAGATGAAAAGGTTTTAGAGAGCGGTTACACAATAGTATGCGTATGTGTAACACTACTGCACTGTACACTGAAAAACTGGTTATAGTGGTAAACATAATGTCATGTGTTTTTTGAGCTCAATGAGAGATAGTTAGTGGGGTGGGAGGGTGCACATCTGTAATCCCAGCTGCTCGGGAGGCTGAGACAGGAGGATCGTGAGATGAAAGCCAGCCTTAGCAACTGAGGGAGGCCCTAAGTAATTTAGCAAGGCCTGGTCTCAATATTAAAAAAAAAAAAATTAAAACTTTTAAAACTGAGAGAGTTAGTGAACAGGGAGTGGAGCTGGCTGTCAGTCCCAGGTGCAGGTGTGCCTTGAGAATCGGCATCTGTTCAGCACAGCCTGCCCTGTCCCCAGGTGTACTCCAGCCCATGGGGAACAGCATGGTGGCATCAGGGTCACCAACACTGGAGCCTTGCAGGCATTCCTCCCACCAGGGCCACCATGGGCTGTCCCCCGCCTGAGGCCCCTCCTCCATCCCTTGATGGGGGTCAGACCTACGGCACCTTCTGAAGTTCTCCCTGCCTACCCTTGCTCCCTTCCTCTTTATCTTTCCTTGGCGTTAGCCCCCAAATCCCTTGTGCATCCACCTCTACCTTGGCATCAGCTTCCCAAGGAAGGGATCACAGAGTTCTCAGGTCACCCAGAGTTCTCCCTGAGACTCGTAAGAGAAAAGACTATGTGTATGCACACATGATCACGGTTACATAGACATAATGTCTACGTGAAGAAAGCCTCAGGCTAGGCGGGTGGCACAAGCCTGTCATCCCAGCAGCCTGGGAGGCTGAGGCAGGAGGTTGACGAGTTCAAAGCCAGCCTCAGCAAAAGCGAGGCCCTAAGCAACTCAGTGAGACCCTGTCTCTAAATAAAATACAAAATAGGGCTGGGGATGGGGCTCAGGGGTCGAGTGCCCGTGAATTCAACCCCCAGTATCCCCATCCCCCTAGAAAAAAGAAAAAAAAATCCTCTGGAAAGCTAACCTGACACCCCAGATGGCCGTAGCTCTTCTCTGCTCTCATCAGATCTGCCGCACCTCCATAACAACACTTAGCACACCGTGTCATAGCTGTTCACAGGTCTGGGACCCCGCTGTGCATATGCTCCTGGAAGGCTAAGAGCAAACCTTCATTTATTTCTGTATCCCCAGCTCCTGTCAGACTACCTGGCGGATAAGACGTGCTCAGCAAATACTTGAGGAAGTGAAAAGGAAAAACAACTGAGGACCTACTCACGGTCGCTCTCAGCACAGAGCCAACATCTTAAAATGCTCATCCCCAGCATCCATGCATGTACACAAGGGCTGAGCCTTCCTGTAGCCCACCCAACAGTTAATAAGCACGTTTTAATAAACATGCATTAGTGTGAGCCAGCAAGACAGCTGGAGAGCTAAGGTATGGCTCCCACATGTGACTTCCATCCTGAGCACAGGGACAGAGAGGCACTGGATTCCATCCTAGAAACTGGTACCCAGGTTTTGCCTGGTATATTTGGACTGCATCACATCCTGTGCACACGGTGGATTTTCACGACATTGAGGCGGGATGAGGATGATCACTCTGGAAAATAGACATTGGTGCCACCGACTGTCCTCCCAGAATGGTGGAGGGAAATGTCCCACTTAATGGCTCATTAGTCCCCTTCAGGTACAGCCTGAGCTTTCTCTTCACTAATTGTGTTGACCTTTCTGGAGGCAAAGATTTATAAGGTGAATATATTACCTGTTTCCAAAAAAAAAAAAATCATCTGTTTGTAAATGAAATGGTGTCGTGGGACCCAGGGGGACTCGGCAGATGTGGGGGACAGGAGTGTTCCTTCCATTTGGAAATTTTTTCCTCACATTTCAGTCCACTGAAGACTTTTAAAACAATTGCCTTCACCCTTGCAAGACCTTCGGACTTCATTCAAGAACAAATGGCTACTAAATATAACCAGATTTGAGACCAAGCTTCAAAATGGGTTGAGCTGACTCATCCCTGGTTTGGGTGGATCTCTTGAGTCCCAGAGTGGAGTGACCAGTAAGTGACGGGGGACTGCGGCAGTTCAGTCCCTTAGCAACCATCATTGCACTTTCCTGTTGCCATAACAACTATAGCAGGAACATCAAGGTCATCGAGCCCAGGAGCCCCTTTTAGGAAGCTGAGTCTTTCACACTTTGTAGGCTTGTCTTCTCCGCTTGCTCTCAGAGGAGAGGCTTTATAGGAAATGACAGGCTCTCCCTTCCTCCCCTCCCTGTTACTTTAGAAAGCAATTTATTTAAACACACAAGGCAATGCATAACAAAGGGGGAAGCAAAGACCTTGCCTCAAAGACCAACAGGGCCCCTGTCATCTGGCCTTTTCTCTGTGCCCCATCCTCAAATGGTGAGAGAGAGAGATGGCCAGGGAAGGATTTTGAAACTGCAAAACACTTAATTTCCAGCTTGACGTTTGGCATGATTTCTTAGCACTCACTTAGCTTGTGTACTTTCTAGTTTCTGGGAAAAGAGGAGGTGGCTGCATCACAAGCTCCCTAAGGTCACTTGCGGGTCTCATGTTCTGTGGATCTCAACATGTCACATTTTGCAAGGGCTTGCTTTTAAGTGGTAACGCATAGAGTCCCGACACAACTTGGCCACCGCATGTCCAATAATCAGCAAAGCCCCTCTTGATCCCAGCGCGTCCCTCTCCATGTACGGCAGAGATGGCAATTGCCAAATGCCAAATCACCCCAAATAATGATGCAGCAAGCAACTTTCCCTCTTTGGTATTCTCTCAGGAATTATAAGCGGATGACATTAAAAGTGGCTCTTGATCTCAGCTCTCACCCCACATTCAAGGAGATTAGCTAGATATTAACACTTGGAAATAGTATAATTTCATAGCTATCTTACAACACAAACCTCTCAGCAAAACTGTCTCTTCTTCTGACTTGGAGAGAACAGTCTGTTAGGTGCTCACAAGATAAGGAGATTCCTCAGAAAACTGGGATTGGAACCACCATTTGACCCAGCTATCCCACTCCTTGGTCTATACGAAAAGGACTTAAAATCAGCATACTATAGTGACACAGCCACATCAATGTTCATAGCAGCTCAATTCACAATGGCTAAACTGTAGAACCAATCTAGATGCCCTTCAGTAGATGAATGGATAAAGAAACTGTGGGCTATATACACAATGGAATATTACTCAGCATTAAAAGAGAATAAACTCATGGCATTTGCAAGTAAATGGATGGAGTTGGAGAATATGATGCTAAGTGAAGTTGGCCAATCCCAAAAAACCCAAGGCCAAATGTTTTCTCTGATAAGTGGATGCTGATCCATGATGGGGAGGGAGGCATGGGAAAAATGGAGAACTTTCGTTGGGCAAAGGGGACAGAGGGTGGGAGGGTGCAGGGGGGCAGGAAAGATGGTGGAATGAGATGGACGTCATTACCCTAGGTACATGTATGACTGCACAGAGGGTGTGACTCTACATCATGTCCAACCAGAGAGATAAAAAGTTGTGCAGCAATTGTGTACAACGAATTAAAAGGCATTCTGCTGTCATATGTACTTAATTAAAATTAATTAATTAATTAAAAATGATTAAATGATGCCTGGCACTTTCCAGGTTTTCCCCATAACCATCTTCTGAAACTGAGGATGACACAATGTGGGGGTCAATGTCAGAGGAATCTCATTTTAGGACATGTGCACTGGGCTCATTCACTGAGCAGACTTCACTGCCTGTTTTCTTTTACCCCCTCATCTTTTGTTGATTGTTAAATTAAGCCATAAAGTTTAAAAAAAAATAGATCTTACAGTACTGCGCTTCAAAGACTGGTTTTTATTTATTTATTTTTTGTCAGTCTGTTTATGACATTGTTATACGGTTGCCTTCCAAACAGCGGTGCCAGCTGCGGCTCCTGTTTGAAACGATCACCGGTCCCCGCTCCCTGGTTCTGCCAATCTTATTCACATCAAAGGCTTAATGCTGGCTAAACATGGCCTTCTCCCCTTTCCGCCAGGCCCACCTTCAGAAGAAGCTGCCAAGAAGGCCACATACAGGGGTGAGATGCTGTTTTGTCGTTGTTATTGTTGTTTTCCTAGAAAGGAAGGATCCTGTAAGAACAAAAGTCCACCTTGGGTGTCCTGTCTTTTCCCAGGAGAGAAGAATGACTCTGAGCCATGAAAAAGCAAGTCCCTGGGTACTGTGTTCCTCAGAGTTGGAAGAGCATGACAGATGGGTAGCAAATGATAAATCCCTGATAAAAAATGCTAATTAAAAACTGGTACTTGGCACCTAGTGGACATTTAATAAATGTCTCTAGAATGAATTCATGAATCCCAATATCAGTAATTAGCCTGTGCTGCATCGAGGTGGAGTACAATTGCAACACGGAAGGATTAAATCCAGTTCATTTACTCAACCATGATCCACCTGAACTGCAACTCACATTTATAATTCATGGGGTGTTTATGCATTTCAGTGCTCCACCACACTGTCTAAGTGGCACTCACAAAAGCCCCTTGACCGGAATATTTCCCTACTCCCATTTTAGAGGTGACAAACCTGAGATGGGTATTAAATAACTAATTGAAATCAAGTAATGAAATAGGCTATAGAATTTTCCTTCCAAAGGGGGATGGATTTGGAATTGAAATACTGCAACTACAAAATGTAGTTGAGCAATTTTTTTTTTTTTTTGGAAAAACTAAAGTACATCAATTTGGATTCCTGACTTCAATCAAGAAAGCCAACTGCACCCCCCCCCTTTAGCTGGAAGGATTTATTGGAAGAAAATAAAGGGTTCAGAATCAATGGGTGGGTGGAAGGTAGAGTTTGGGAATTCGCTGGGAACAGGAAGCCGAGCATCTCTCTCCTTTACAAAGACATAATAAGGTCAGAACATGGCAGGCAAAACCACTGTCATCACTGCCGTTGACACCAATTGCCATGCAAATGCTCCAATCAATAGCTCAGAACAGCCTGTCTGGTGGAGCTCAAGCTGTGGATCCAGCACCCAGCTTTTCAGAGAACAGGTAAAGGAGGAATCAGTTCTACTCTTCCCACCTGCCCCCTGATTCTGTAGCAGGATTCTGGTACCTGAGGCCCCCATCTAATGAAGGAGGAATATTCTCTAGGTAAAGGAAAAGCTGTTCATATTTAGCATCAGCGAGAGAGAAATGGGCACTAAACTAAGGGAAGTCAAGTGCTTGCTACCCCAGGTTATAGATAACCCTATTATCCAAGAGAATTTTACTAGGAAGTCCAAACCTCAAAGTAGAGAGCTGGGTTATCCACCATCCCATGGAGCCTTCTGGGGATCCCTGGGGTAGCACAGGTCCCTGGAATGTCAACTGTGAGATGTGTGGCCTCCTAGGAGGATCCATCCTCCGTGTTGCTTAAAGCCATCAGCTTCCTGAAAGACCTGTACTGGTTAAACCTTACTCCACTATGCTCATCGATCTTACTCATCGATCCCACCCAGTTCTGTCTGAGGCTCTTCACCACAAGAAGCCACAGTGCAGAACTTCAGCAGGGTTCTCATTAGGAAAATAGGGGAGATTAAGATTAAGCTGGCCTCATCATTTTTGTCTCTGATTTGGAGCTTGCTATTAGGGCCTAGAAGGTATGAACCTCTTAACTCTTCCTGCTAAGAGCCTATCTACTTCTTATCTCTAGGGATGCTTGACAGACCTGGGGGTATTTTGGCACCACAGCCAGAAACTATGAGTTTTGCTTTTCCAGCACCGTTTTTCTTCCCTACAGAAATAGCCTTTGAGTCTCATGGGGCGTGGGGGGGGGCCACGTCTCCTCCACTGTCTCCTCCACTGTTCTATGATCTGACCACGCCCACCATTGATCTTGGCACGGTCATGAGCAAAAGTCGGACCAACTCACATAATCCTTCTTCTTGGCTGTAATGATTGTCACAGGAATGGTGCATGTTATCTAAGTTGAACCAATTAAATCTGGGATTTCTGGTGGGAGTATGGAGCAATAGTTGCTTTTGTTACACTCACATGACTAAACTTTAGGGATGACATCTTGTAGCCAGTGGGTGCCTACTCACCACAAGATAGCACACTGCTTTAGAACGACAATAACAAAGAAATGCTGAGCTGAGAGATGGAGAAAGGCAGATATTAATCCTCATTGCAGGAATATTCAGATGTGGGCATCCCTATATCTATTCCTGAAACTACACCTGAATTTTCAATGATGTGAGTCAATAATTCCTTCTTCATGATTAAACCAATTCAAGTTACATTTCTTTCTGTCCTTGTTCTCCCTGAATATAAAAATGGTAAGTCTCTTCATTCTGCAAACAGTTATTGAGCACCTACCCTGTGTCAGGCGCTCTGACAGGGAACTAAAAACCTTGTCATTTGCAAAACAGACCATGGAGTTTGGGGCTGGAGAGGGACATTAGTTGAGTGAACACACAGATAAACAGACTCTGAACATGGTCGTGAAGGCTGGGAAGGGAAATACGGAGCATTGTGAGATTGTGATGAAGGCCTGCCTGACTGTTCCCTGGACACAAGAGATTAGGAAATATGTGAAGGTAAATGAGAATGTTTGTGTGGGAGAACAATTAAGAGTCATCTCAAGGAGACAGAAAGGAAAGGAAGAGGCAGATCACTGGGGTAAGGCAACAATTTCATCCCAATTTCAATAGAGCATCCTCCTCTTCAAGGTTGCCCGGTACAGATCAGGGAGAGAGCTGACAACGAGAAAATTCTAAAGTCATCCAGAGCAAAGAACACAGACTTCAGTCTGAATAATGAACTATCTGAGAGAAGGTCCTTAGTGAAAGCAAACCAGGTCAGTTTGTTTTCAACAAAGAATGCTGTGAGCATCTGCCCATCACCCCTGATGTCACCATCAGGGCCCTGAGGGAGGTTAATGGAGAGCCATAAGGCACCATCATTGTCTTTAAGATGTTCAAGTGTTTGTACAGAAGGAATAAGAGGAGTAATCCATCTATCCAAGGACACACTTATAGGAAACAGACAAATCATGTTCAAGGACAGTGATTCTCAGCAGAGACAAAAGAGATACATGACATTTAAAAATGCATTCCAGACCACACACACAAAAAGAATAACAAATATTTGACCGGTGCCAAAACCCAGGAGATGGTGAAAATCATGAGGGAACTTGGATTTGGAAAAGTTGTAGAAGTTCTTCTAGAAGATAAAAGAAGTGCTTATTAGGTACCAGTGTTTTGGGGTCAGACAGACCGGTGTCGATGTCAGCTCTGCCGCTCTCCAGGTATAATTAATGGGACTCTGGACATATTTCTTCACCTTTCTGAGCATTAGACACCTCTTTTAAGCATCAGAGCTAATATTACTGCTGGCTTTCTGAAGTGGCTGTGGTGAGGAGATGAAATAATGGTTGGAAGAATTTTGTACTGTATGGCGCAACATTGACTGGGAAAATCAATAGCTCTCAGTTATCATCGTTACTGTCATTGTTCTGGGCTTTGATGTGACAGGAAGAGCCAGAGGTCTGGCTCCTGAGGACCTAACCATGCCTTAACAGCTACTTAATAGTGAGTTAAACATACATAGGGTATTGAGTGGGCCAGGCCTTATACTGAGCCCTGCCCAGCAGAGAGCCTCAGTCAGAGCTCAGTGGACAAGGGCCACTGTGACACTGAGAAGCAGCTGACAGCACTGAATACACGTTAGGTTACTTGTCTAGGCTCACATGTCCGAGAAGCAGGAAAACAGGGATTGATCCTATACAGTGTGCCTCCAAATCTCCAAACTTGAGATCAACTTTCAAGTCTTTCAACTCAGAATCTCTTAGGGAGGTTTTTTCGAAGGTTTTATCTCAAGGCCCACACCATTAAGTCAGTGGGGAACCCAGGAATCGGTATGTTTAAAACTATTCAGTGACTTTTTTCAGGGGTGCTTAGCCACTGAGCCACATCCTCTGCCCTTTTTATAGTTTATTTAGATGCAGGGTCTTACTAAGTTGCTAAGGGCCTCAATTCTGCTGAGGCTGGCCTTGAACTTGCGATCTTCCTGCCTCGGCCTCCAGAGCCACTGGGATAACAGGCCTGCATCACTGTGCCTAGCTATAATGATTCTTTTTTTTTTTTTAATATCTTTACTTTTAGGTAGTGCTGAGGATCGAACCCAGCGCCTCACATGTGTGAGGGAAGCGCTCTACGGCTCAGCTATAGCCCCAGCCCTCCAGTGATTCTTAATATCAGAGGAATTCAGGAATTCTAAGACCATTTCCCTGATTTCACTGCATCCCTGTCTTCCCCAATCATGGCATTCAGAGTAGACAGCACCATGACTCTCACCAATATTGAAGAAGTGCTTTTTTGCAGTATAAACAGTTGGCAAGCAAGCTCATTCAGGTACAAATTCCCTGCCTCCAAGTCAAGAGTCTTCTTTGCCCAGACATACTGGCTACTTCAATATTAATTTCAGTCACATTATAAATTATAGCTTGTGCCCACTGTCCTTTAATATCAATATCTTGAGCTTCCTAGGAGGATTAAATCTATGAAAAAGCTCTCCCTCAATTCATCCCATACCCTCCCATATCATAAGCCTGTCTGGCAATGACCGTCCGTCTTCCCCAAGATCCTGGTCTGGCTCCAGACTCTCAATCACTGCCAAGGATATAGCCAACACTCTGCATATCATTCAGCACCAGCAGGTCCAACCAGGATTCTCCACCAGGCTCAGAGCAGAGGAGTCAACTGCTTACGGGGTCTTGCTGTACACTTGGTACGGACTCATTACAGTGAACAATTGGAATGATTTGGAGCTCTCAGCAGGCAGGCTAACCAACACTAACCAACACTGGAAGTTAGTTGTTCCCTGTGATCTGTGAAAACCACCAAAGCTGAGGGGTATGTCCATGTGGCTAAGGGCTCAGCCCAAAGCCCTCTTTTGCACCACATGATCCCAGCAAAAAAATCTGTGGTATCCACACCCATATTTTAATAACTTTGAGCAAATATGCCTAACAGCATCCAAAGTCAATGGGCACCAAGTTAGTTATAATCCAAGCCCCAAACTGACATGCAGCAGAACCAACCGTTGAGCGGCTGAACTGTTTCCCCTTTCCGACTCTGATATCCCAGCAGTCCCTGCTGCCTGAAGCAGCAATCAAGCTTGTTTGGACAAGTGTTTGAAGCACATTGTTCAGACAACAATGGAAAGAGACACTGAGCCAAAGCTTCACTTTGACTGATGTGTGATACAGCCTAAAGTAACATATTATAAAATATTTAGTTGAAACAATGCACATAGCTGGAGCTCTTATGCAAATATAAACACTAGCACCTTCAGAGCCATACTCTCATTATCTGCTGGTGGGTTTTCTACAGTGTAGCTTCTGCTCCATTCTCCTCCATAAAATATGTTTGGGGGTATTCCTCCACTGACTTTCATGTGTTTTTAATAGAGATGTTTAACCCTACTCAAGACCTTTTTAAAAAAAAAAAAAAAAAAAAACTCTATTCCAGAAGTCTAGAGGCAATATCCTTTGAAAACCCCCACACCTTTTTTTTTTTTTTGAGGGTGAGCGATGTCATTTTGTGGCAATTTACTTCAATAGGTGAGATGGATCTCTTCAGGGTGTGTGTGAACAAAGAGAAAGTGGCACTGCTTTCAGCTCCAAACCCAAAGCCCCTGCCCTCAAACATGGGTCTAAAACAAATTCTCAGCATGTGAAGCATCCCATTCCCGAATTCCAGATGAAAAGCCAAACCCATGAAATAAGCAGGTGAACGTTTGGGGATATCTATTCTGAGATCATTCTATTCCTGGTTTCTCTCTGTAAGTATGTGAAATACAAGTGTGAGCCCTGAACTAAGACTTTTTTTTTTTTTGTCATTGAGGATATTTGTAAGAGTCATTTCCATACTTTGACAATCTATCCCTTGCTCCAGTTTTCCTTGGTTAATGGCACATTCAGGATCCACTGTGAAGAGCCTGTTGAGTCCTCAGCACTGCGGTGATTAAATGCACTCGGTGACAAGCATGGGCTGAGCATGTGAAGAAAACAGCCCCTACTCACAGATACCTAAAATCAAAGAAACGCATGCGTCTAAATCTTTCTGCTTTCTCCCAAAGGAGCAGCGGCATGTGCCCTTCACTGCGGTGAACAAATCATGGATGGGGGGCTTATCATTTTCCAAGACATTGTGGCAACCTCCTGGTTTCTGTTGTTGTTTGTGGATCTGTTTTTGGCTACTTACAGCTAATAATAACCCATGAGTGGCAGGCAAAGTTGGACTTCCGTATTAAAAACAGAATAATAGGGGGGAAAAGGAAAAGAAATTAATGGGCAGATGGTAGTAGTTTCCTGTGCTTCTTCCTTTTTCTTTCTCAATAGACTTCCATTTTCATTTAGAGATCCACATGGCCCTGGGAAGCTGTCTCCACCCCAAACTCCAACAATGGAGCCCGTAGCCTCTCTGCTGGGCCCATGTACACATTTCATCTTTCAGGTCGCAGTTCAGGAGTAGGTGGGTACTCAAGAAAGGATTGTCTATGAATGAGACAGAGACTCAACATTAATGGCGTACACAAGATCAAAATGGATTTCTCTTTCATATAAAGTACAGTAGTTCTGCTCCGTGGGGTCATCAGGGGCCTGGACTCTCCCTATTCTGTTGCTCTGGCCTTTTGAGTGCACCTCTTGTCTGCCTGATGGCAAGACTGCTCACAACTTGGAAATCTCTCCTGTTTCTCCTTCTTTACTTCAGAGCCAAATGCCAAAAATTACATAGCACACTTTTACCATCTGGAAATTAATCCCATAACCCTGCTAGCATCAAGACAAAGTGGAAAACACAGCCTTTTCTTAAGGCATGTCTGTGACCAGATGAAATTGTATCATTAGAGAAAAAGGGGAGGATGGATATTAGAGGTCGGTCAGTATGACCTCTTCCAGGCATGAGATCTAAACTATTCCAGACACACAGGTTTGGGCCTGGAGGCCAAGAGAAATAAGTAGGTGCATGTTCTCTCTCTGAATGCATGGTTTGCTGAAGTTGGTATTTGAGTGACACCAAGAAAATCAGTTAGGATAAAGCAAGACCAAGCAGAACCAAGCAAATCCAAGAGATGAGTGTAGAGACACCATGAACTTCTAGATCAAACCACATCCGAAGCTCTCTATCTCTGGTCTTTATGCTAAATTAGCCGGTAAATTCTCCTGTGTTTCCGAAGCAAGAAACATTAAATTACATTATATATTTTTTTAAAATTTCAATTGCAACATCCTAACGTACAGGGTGAGAAAGGGTCAAAGAAAGATGGGGGTGGGGTGAGAGACTGGGAGAGAAATACATAAGATGCCAAATTAACACAAAATCTTGATAAAAGTCACTTTGTGAGACATGAAGGGTATACACTGATACAGATGAACTAAATATTAACAAAAGCAAGGGATTATCTAAATTTTACCAGAACATCTCAAAACAGAGAATAGCTGGTATTGAGCAATCAATGAGTATAACATTTTAAATGGTTCTTTCCCAGACTGCTAATATGAAATGAACTTACTCTCCCATCAACCTCTTCCCTACCCTCTTTCATAGAAAAGAGTTTGTTGGGGACGATAATGCCCTGAATATAAAAGTTTCACTAGATGAGCAATTATTGTAGATCAAAGCTCTGGGTGAGTGCCCTGGGCCTTGATTCTTCAACTAATCCTCTTGTAGTGGTCAGCATAAGGCCTGAACAAACTAGCTTTATAGTCTTCCAAGTCTTTACTCCAAGGTCGCTCCAACTCTGAGCCCTGACCAAACAATCACAACCCTTTTAGGCTTCATTTATCTCCAAGATCATCATCAGGAAGTTATTAAGCAAAATTTAAAACATAAAAGCAGATGAACTAGGCATGACTTTTAGTAAACTATTAAAGGAGCTTGTTTTTTTTTTCTATAAGTTAACTCAAAATTGAGTCAAACAACATAATTTCACTAAATGGAAACTTAAGAGAAAAAAAGAAAAGGGGGGAGAGTGTATTCTTGACAATCACGAATGAATCTGTGGTAGAACTAGAATTAGAACTCAGATCTGCTTGTTCTCACAGATAGCCAACCCAAAATGCCGTCTGTTTTAGTTCCACCTACTCTGGGAAGATGCATACAAAATAGTGGGGAGGTAAATATTGACAGAAGTAGGGCTTCAAATGGATATTCTCCTACCGGGAAGGGTCATTTGGATTCAAAGACAAAACCCAGACTCTGCAAACGATACTTCACATATTATTTTGCGTGGGAGACAAGTAGGGAACAGAAAAAGATTGTTAAAGAGTGCAGCTTATGAACAGAATGTCTGTTCATTTGTTCCAAAAATATTTGCTTCTTCTGCGGGCCATGAACTGCTCTGGGTACTGAGGATCTGACATTGAAAAATACTGTCCCAAGCTCTTAGGTGGCTTAATATGAGCTAAGGAAAAGAGAGGATTGTAGCACAGCTCTGTGATAGCCAAAGAGAGTCAGTGTTCAGTAGCTGAGAAGGTGACCAAATAGGTTCTCTCTCCCTGCAGAGTCAGTTACCCCAAAACCTCGCATCCTAAGACCTCAAACAGGGTGTCACAGTTTCGGCGAGTCAGGAATTGGAGAGCAGCTCCTTTGGGGAATTGTGACTCAGGGTCTCTCAGAAAGCAGCTGCAGGCCCCCAGTAGGGCGGTCGGCCTTGGATGTTGACGGCAGCTGAAGAATCTGCTCCTCTGGGGGGGTCCTTCGCTATATGGATTTCATCTGGCAGCTAGCAAAGATCAGAGAGACAATCTCAAATAAGAGCCGGAGCTTCTCAGAACTCCACCTTTGAAGTGGCTTCCCATCCCTACTGCTGCATGTTCCTCATCAAACCAATGCAGCTTGCAGCAGGGGTCTGGCTGTCAGGACACTAGGGTTCTCGTAGCTGGCTAACACCGGCACGGACTAGATACTTGATGGACGTAAGTTCCAATTCATCAAACTTCAGAGGAGTCAGTTAGCTTCTCTAAAATTTAGCCTAATCATCTTCACACTAGAATTCTTTAAAAAAAAAAAAATACCTCTATCTTACCCATCCTGAGAAGACGGAGCTGATGCCAATAAATACCCTCATCACTGCCCAGCATTCTTCCAATAAGCAACCCATAATAGTCAGTGTTACTATTACCACTGTTGTTATGCTTGGCCTCTTTCTCCTCATTTTACAGATGCAGAAGCTGAAATTTCATTCTTTACATGCTTACTGATGGTCATGCTCCCCAAAACAGATGATGATGAAAGTTTTCTGATTGCAACGTGCTTCTTTCTTTATTTCACTGTGCAGTCTCGGAAATTCCAAGGGAAGTACGGCTAAAAGAGTTTTGAAGATGAATCCAAAAAAGGAATTAGAAAATCAGAATTGTGTGAGGGGAGAAAGGCCAAAATAACCAAAGTGGGCTGTCAGGAGTGGTTTTGGCTGAAAGTAATAGAAGATCCAACTCTCTGTGGCTTGAACAAGAAGTGTGAAAGGCAGATAATTGCAAGCTTTGATTCTGACTGTTAGCTTCAGCTTTTGGCTTTCTGTCTCCATGGTGTTGCAGTGTGGTTATGGGATGTCTGCTGTAGCTTCTGACATTATAGCCACACTGAAGGAAGGGTAAAGACGGTGCCTACAAGTTCTGCTTTCCAAGATACCTCCGCTGACTTCCATTGACACCTAATCAGCTAGAACATTTTCAGGGGCTATCCAGGACAGGGTAGGAGGCAAAGGCATTGTTTAAATCCGTTGTGATTCACCCCCAGGCTTTGATATATCAATTCCCAAATAAAAACCAGGTTCTGTTTTGGGGAAGAAAAGAATGTCAGTGTCATTCTTTGGGAACTGAAAAGCTTTGCTGGAGTCAGGTGAGTCTCCCGTAGCAATGCCGCTAGAAAGTGTGGTCATTTGTTCCATACTTGGGTTAAACCCATCCAAAGAGAAACACTCCTATTGTAACTGAGGAGAGTCACCATAACTACATCAGAGAAACCAAAACTGCAGGTGTGACGAGTGTGACAATTCAACTAGAGTTTACTGTCACTGCAGCTACACCCTATCAGTCTCACTCCTCCTACGGACTGTAGCGCTCATGCTTTCTGCCACTGTAGTTTAGGATGACACTGCTTGCTCTAGGGAGTAGCAACAAATGTTCTGACATTTCTAAACACAGATTTCCAATCTACAGATAACACACACATCAGCACAGAGTGAATCATTTTCATGATATTTCAAATTTGATATTTTTTTGCTAACTACTCTATTCCTTGTGAGAAAGACCCTGGAGGTACATTCTATAATGGACAAAGACATTTGTCTTTAAAGTACAAGACAGCCTTTAAAGACAATAAATCTGCTACTCAGATGATCCCAAATAGAACAACAAAAAAAGGACTTTTTAAAATTAATCCAGGGAAAGAATTGGTCACCAAGAAGTCACAAGGTGGTATGGCGTATCAGAGAGAGTGAAGAACATCGGAATTCTTGAATTCTAAGTCCTGAATATCCAACCATAAGCCATTCATGTCTGCAGGGCTATTTCCTGCCAACACTATATGTTTGGGTTATGGGCAGGGAGTTGACCAAAAACATCGTCTTTTGTGTGTGAAAGCACTTTCTAAATAGCTATGTTTGATCATGTGGCCTGCATGTAAAAGACATATCTTACTTATAAGGGCATATCTTACTCTCATCTTATTCTAACCAATCTTCTTGGTAAGTACCATTATTCCCATTTTACAGCAAAGGAAAATGGGCCATAAGAAGAGTTTAAATGACTTAGTCTTGATTATATAGATAGAAACGCATAGAGCAAGATTCAAATTTGGATCTGACTGGTTCTTTCCATCCTTGGCTTGTTATTTTCAGTCCAGAGTTACCTACACACACATGCATACAATACACACACACACACACACATACACACACACAGTATTTTACAGTCTTACAGTTTGAGGTGAACTATTAGAAAGTGAACAAAGTAACTGAAACAGGCATAATTTGAAAAAAGGAATCAAGTTGCTAAAGCTACAAAACTTTTAAAAGCCAACAGTCTTGCAATGGGGAAGCATTTTGACATTTTTGGATATACAAGGAAAATCAAAGGGGAGGAATTATGAAGAGAAAATTATCCTGCCTTTTAAAAACTAAGGGAGGAGGAAAGAGCAGATAAACTAGGGAAGTTGTTAGAGTAGGACATAGTCTCAGAAGCAGTGTTTTGAATACCAGAAAACACAACATTACGAAGCCAGAGGTTTAATGCTCATAAGTCCATTATAGATAGAAACTTGACCATGCTGGAAAAAAATTGAAAAACAGAGGCATGTGATTGACCATGTTATGCCTTCTTTTATTTATGCAAGCTATCTGAAGAGCTGAATTCTGGAAAGAATTTGAAAATTGCACATGCCAACCCTGACCACCTAATTGCCAACGAAGAAGAATGAATTACCCTGCAATTATATTGAAGGTGAAAGGGGTCGCAGGAGCAATTCTAGCAAAAACCGTACTGACATGGGATAAAAGTTTGACTGGTGACAGTCCTCACTATTAAGATATCGAGCCTGAGTTCAAAGGGAGGACAAGAGCAACTTTATGTTTGACAATCTTTAGACAAGGTCACCACCCTCTCTACCAAGTATATGCCATCTTATGCAGATTCAGCATTCCACTTCACGTTTTCTTTGTTCACCCACCAAAGGAAAAAAGTGCTATCAGAGTTGCTTGCTGTGACATTTGCCTGAACTTGTCCTTAACGTTTGCATCCAAGTCATTATTTTGGCCATTGTCCTGTAACAGATAAATTTGTGACAGAGCAGCCTAGAAGTTGTATGTGGTTGATCACCTTATGGAACTCATTAACACCCAAAGTTCAAGAAACACAAAGCAGAGATAGACTGCCAGGGTTGTGGGGCAGGTCGCTCAGAAAACACACCAAGTTCCAGTTTTGTCCAAATTGAAGAGTCTTTATTTAGCCAGTGGCCAGCCACTTCTCCCTGCAGAACACATAACTGTCTCTGCAAGGAATAGCCCTGAGCCTGAGGTTTTAGGATATTTAAACACAAAAACTGCAGAAACCACATCCGAGTTGATGTAGCTGCAAGCACGCAGGTACAGAAGCTAAAAAAGCTGTTAGCAGAACAACTCAGTCAACCACATCTTGGGTCCGAGAAGGTGGTCAGCGGAGGGGAGAATCTACTTCAAAGTCACATAGGTCACCAAGATCACCATATCCTGGGTTGCATACGTTTTGTGGAGTACAAAGTACAGAAGACAATATATATATATATATATATATATATATATTTTAATTTAGAAGAAAACAGATTTCATTTCATTTTCTCAGAAATGGGTCCTGCAGCTGTCTCTTCATGGAACAGTAACAGAAAAAGTCTAGAACAGTTGAGATGGAGTCCCTATGGCCAGTCCTGCTTGCTCGTATAGCCATAGTGACTCCATTCTTGCTCTTCCAGCAAGGAGGGAACTGTTACAAGTGATCAGGGAGTGTTACCACAGCAATTGCTATTTTGTGTTGCTAACTATGCTCTGCCAGGTAACTATCAATGGGTACAGAGGTGGGGCTTTCTCATGGGAGAAGCGTTTTTACATGATAGGGAGTCTCAGGGACAAAGGGAGTCTGTTTGGTCATTGCCCACATAGCCTGGCCCATAACAGCCAGCAGGTTTTGATAATTCTTGGATGATAGATCTTAATGGGTTATTAAGAAAAAATAAATAAAGAAGCCACCAAGTACCTATTCAGTCTCTACTAGAGCTGCCACCTAAAATATGGGACACCAGTTAAATTTGAGTTTCCAATAAATAAGGAGTAATACTTTAGCATAAGGGTGTCACACTCAGTATTTAAGTTATTGTTTGTCTGAAATTCAAATTTAATTGGGCATTCTGCTTTTAAAAGACATACAGTATCTTTTAAAATTAGTTTTAATGTTTATGAAAATATATTGATATACTGTTTTAAATACCAAACAGCATCTATAATTTAAGGACATAATGATGTAGTTTTTTTCCTCCTTGATTTGTTTATCTGTTTTTGCTAAATCTTCCAACTCTAGTCTGTTCATGTAGAATCCTATCCTACATGGGGTTAACTCCTTAGCTGGTAAGGCAAAAAAAAAAAATTGCCTGTCTTAAAAATTACCATGTCAAATCTTTTAAATCGCTGAAGCTGTGTCAATTTGGTTTTATGTCATTGTACGACCTCTCAAAGATTTCAAAAACGATTATTTTCCCACCAACATTGAAAAAAAATCTCAGTTGAACACCAGATGAAGTTTGGGGATTGTATGCATAAAAATATGCTATATGAAAACATAGAGTGTCTTTTAAAATTAGTTTTAATGTTTATGAAAATATATTGATATACCATTTTAAATACCAAACAGCATCTATAATTTAAGGACATAATGATAATAATATTCCTCTGATCAATCTTCCTGTATGTTTCAGTACAATTCTCCATAGGTGACAAATGTTCATCCCTTCTAGCTGTTTGTATTAACATTTACTCTCACATTTGAAAATAATATGTCTTCACTATTCTTTCTCATCAATGTTAGACATTATCTACACCTACTCTATCCATAACTTACCAACATTATGCATCATCTACACAGTTTGTGTTATTTCTGAGCTCGTCTGTGTATTACGCCCCAGCCTTCTTCCTTGGGCAATCCTTGGTTCTTCCTGCAGGAAATCATTGCCTTGGGTTTTTCTTTAATAGCCTGGCTTTCCAAGTAACAATTCCTAATATTTTTGGAATGTTCCAGCATCTCTGCCACACACTTACAAATAATATTCTCCATTCACTCAAAAGCACCAGTTCCAATTTTTTTTTCTCCTCCAAAGACCTCTTTCCCAGAGACATGCATCCACCTCACTCCAAAGTGGACCTTCCTATCTCCACCTGCTCCTCAAAGGGTCACTCAGGGTCCTGTCCTTCATAAGTCTCTTAGGTTGGAGTGTGTGCTCCTGGATTCTATGGTTTGCTTTTGCTGTTGCTGTTGACCTTGTTACTGGCACACGCTCTCCATCCTGAACATAAATATTTTGATTAATTACAAGTTGGGTGATGTTGTTTGGTTTTGGGGGGAATTCTTATTTCACTTAGCATGATAGTCTCTAGTTCCATCCATTTACCAGCCAATGCCATCATTTCATTCTTCTTTATGGCTGAGTAATATTCTTGCGTACATATACCACATTTTCTTTTTCCTGGAATGGCCTTCTTATAAGGACAACAGTCACTGCATTTAGGCCCCCCTCTAATCTAACAATGTTTTTCCTTTGACTAAATACAGCTGCAAAGACCATATTTACAAATACAGTCACAATCTAGGTCATGGTACATTTTGAGTGCACACTATTCAACCCACAATAGGATTCACAGGTCACCTTCATCCCAGAGTTTACCTTCATTTCAGATGCTTTTTAAAATTTATATTTTATTTGTTCTTTTTAGATATACATGACAGTAGAGTATATTTGACATATTATACTTACATGGAGTGTAACTTATTCTAATTAGGATCCCATTCTCGTGGTTGGACATGATGTGGAGTTTCCCTGGTCGTGTGTTCACATAGGAACATGGGAAAGTTCTGTCCCATTCATTCCACTGTCTTTCCCATTCCCATCCCACTCCCTTCCCTTCATTCCCCTTTGTATGATCCAGTGAACTTCTACTCTTCCATTCCACCCCCCAACACCCGCCCCAAGAATATGTTAGCAGCCACATACCAGAGAGAGCATCCAGCCTTTGGTTTGGGGGATTGGTTTATTTCACTCAGCATGTAGTTTCCAGATCCATCCATTTACCAGCAAAAGTCAGAGAGTCATTCTGTTTCACGGCTAACCGTCCACTGTGTATATGGAATTACGTTTTCTTGATGTTTCCTTCCCTCTTTTCTCTCCTTTTGGTCTGTGAAATCTGTTATTGTATCCTAGACCCTCATAGAATTGTCTTCTCTCTTTTAATCTTTACCCTCCTGTCCATCTCTCTCTCTCTCCCTTCCAGGGCTTCTCATTTCAGTGTTAGGTTTCATTTCATCTCAGCTTTTAATTTCATAAAGTAATTTCTCTGTTGGGTTTTCCCCCCTTTCTTTTCTCTAGACTCTTGTTCTCAAGTCATACCTGCAATAACACTGAAGGTCTCTGAAGTGTTAACACCTGATTGTTGCAGCTATGCTGATTTTTATTGGTTTTATTTTTTTCTCCTATGGTTCTTGCTCTTCCTCTCTTTCGTGCAAGATAATGGAAACATCCCTCTCTTTCAAGTTGAAGAACGCCCTTACACGTGTGGGTCTTTTGTTGTCTCTACTAAAAACTGAGATCCCGAAAAAAAAAAAAATCAAATCAGAAGCTCTTCCTGGAAGAATGCAGTGGGTGAGTGGCAGAATGTCACAGTAGATGATGACAAAATAAACTGCTTCTCACCTCCAGTATCTTAGGAAAAGAAATATCTGCTCTCTTGTCAGGGGTGGACAGAGGAGGGCAGTCCACCAACTGAGCAGAGTGGAACAGGAAATCTGGGCTTGAATGGCGCCATTTTCCCCCAACCCGTCTCTCTGTTCCTTCAAGCCCATTCCTCACCCCTGCCTTTGGGGTAACTCGCTGGATGAATGCAGGAAATTCAGTATGCTGAGGGCTTAGTGTGCACCAAGCACTTTCAAGATCCACTTCTAGTATTTAAGGCTACCATCAACCAAATCTTCTCCTCAAATGCTGCTTTTTGAATGGACATGGGTGACGCAAAATGTCCTACCTAGATGACATGAAAAAGAAAAGACGGCATTACTGATGATGCATCAAAGCTGCACTGGAGAATTTTAGCATGTCTGTGGGGTGAAGAGGTACTGATCAGCAGAGTTGAGAAATCCCTACATGGCCAGGTGTACAGTCGACTTAAGAAACGATACTGGTGCTAAACCGCAGCCAATGTTGACGGTAGGATCAAGAATGACAGAGGCCACGAGGCTCGGGATGCTCGTGGAATTTGGTGGCCTGGGAATCTGAACGTGGGTCCCCGTGATGTGTCTTCTCGTCAAATTTGGCTCCAATTTCTAACTCACACCAAATGCTTCTTTGCTGCTCTGAATCCACCTCCTGTCTGTGTTTTTCTGGAGATGCGGGCCACATTGGTGGCCCATGGTACCATGCTGACACGTTCATTCCACACAGTGCCCCAGGCGAAAGTAAGATGTGGCTTCTGTACAGATGGTTTTTAGAAAACAGAGATGGGGGCCGAGGAGGGGAGGGGGTTCTAACAGCTTTTAGACCCAGGTATCAACTGAAGGTTGGATTTTGGTCATCCATAGTTTTTTGTGGTCTTGTTTAGTTTCTTAAATCCCTCTGTATCTGTCACTCACCTATTGTTTACCTCTGGCCACTTTTCTGGCCACCCCTTTTTCCTCCAGAAGCCCATGGGCCTCTTTCCACAGTTACTCCAAAAACCTCTAAAATGCATACTGTATCATGAGCGGAATTCAATTCTGCCTTAAAAATCTGTGCAGAGACCATCACTTTATTCATGAATGTATTTTGCTCAATGTAAGAGTATCTGGTCCAGGAAGAAATGTTTGCCCTGAAACAGGGCCAGGCTGGTGAAAGCTGCCACTGGGAGGAGCCCAGGAGTTCCAATCCCCAGACCTACCTTCAGAGGTAGTTTCCTGAACTGCCCCATATCAGTGGAAGACACACAACTTCAGTTTATCAGACATCTCTTCCAGCCAGCATCACCTGTGGCTGGCTGCAGTAGTCATGGTCCACCAGTCCCCCTCAGCAATAGGCAACCTATAGCAGTGTGCGCCTAGTCCTACCTGGGTACTATGCCAGTTTGGGTGGAATGTAAGCTTGGGGTGTGACATTTGTGGCCAAGGCATGGTATAGGAGCCTGGGGCTGGTGCATTGTGTTTGCTTATTGTCACTATGATGAAGAGACCCAACAAAAGAACAACTTAGAGAAGGAAAAGTTTATTTCAGCTCATATTCAGAGGTTCAATCCATGGTCAGCGACTCCATAGCTTTGGGCCCAAGGCAAGACAGAACATCATGGCATAAGGGAATGGTCCAGGAAAACTACCCAGTTGATGACATCCAGGAAACAGAAACAGTGCTAGGAGCCAGGGACAAATATAAGCCCACAGGCATGCCCCCAGTGACCTACTTCCTCCAGCCACACTCTACCGGCCTATAGTTATCACCTAGTTAATCCACTCAAGTGGATCAACTCATTGATTGTGTTATGCCTCATAATCTAAGAATTACACTTCTGAATATTCTTGCATTGTACTACTCAAGAGCTTTTGCTCATACATCATCATGCATCATACTCATAATATGCATCCACAGTGATTTGACTGGGCAGAATAGTACAGTACCTGACCACAGGTCAGTGTCTGGGGCCTTATACCAGCACCCAGGGAGAGGCTTGTGAGAATGGACTACTATTTCCAAGTACTCTTCTGATTCATTCTAAACAACAGGATAACAGGATTTGGGACTAACCTGAGCTTAGACCACCCTGTATTGCTGAAACCATGAAAACACACCAACAGTGGACTCCCAGCAAACCTGGACATAGGCTCCATCCAGTGCTGAAATAGTGGAAGTGACTATAGACTCAGAGAAAATAAGTAACCTGCTTAGAATTTCTGGGAAGACACAAACTAAGCCTGATTAGGAAAACTAGAATGAGTACCTGATCCTTCAATGTCCACATGACATGCCAACAAGCATCAAGAGGTTTCAGGAAACCACCACCTCACCAGATAGTCCAAAGAGGTGCCAGAAACTGACCGGATAGTAATCACTATGGGAGAACTCTCAGAGAACGAAAAACAAATATCTTAAGAAAACTCAATGAATTTGAAGAAAACACAGAAAAATGATTCAATAGTAATAAGTAATAATAAGTAATAATTTCTTAATAGAGAAATTGAACAGAGACAGAGCAGTTTTTAAAAATCAAACATAAATCCTAAATCTGAAATACATTCAGCAAAATTTACAGTGCAATAAAAGGCATCAACAGTAAGATAGATCAAGCAAAAGAAAAAATTAGTGAACCGGAAGGCAGGTATTTGAAAATACATAGAGAACCAAAAAAAGAGAAAAAGGACAAAAAAGGAATGAAGAAAGCATAGAGGAGTTTGAGATAGTATTAAAAGAATAAATTTTCAGTTTATTGGGGTTCAGGAGGGACTCAAAAATGGTAGAAAGCTTATTCAAACAAATAACAACAGAAATTTTCCTAAACTTAGAGAGGAATACACACACACACATGCACATAAAGGTAAAAGGTCCCTGGTCAGATCTAATTTAACCGACTCTACCCCAAGACATCATCAATCCATCAGAAGTGAAAAATAAAGAGAATATATTCAAATCATCCAGAGGAAAAAAAAATAACACACAAGGGTGTCCCAATTTGCTTGATAACCAACTTCTCATCGGGAACCTTACAGGCCAGGAGAGAATGGCATTAAATTTGACAAGACTGCAGGAAACAAGTACCAACCAAAAATACTATACCAGCAAAGCTACCCTATAGAAATGAAGGGGAGCCCAAGAATATTCTCAAACAAAAGCCAGGAAAATGGCTTTCCACGAGACCTGTCCTGCAAGAAATGCTGAGGGGAGTTCCTCAAACCGAAAGAAAGAGATATAATAGGAAGGTTATGAAAATCACTGGTAAGAAAAATTATAGAAACTATTCAAAACGCTCTAAGGTAAGCATGATGGATAAACCATTTACAGTTTCAGTATGAGCAGTAAAAAGCAAAAATTAAAAATAACAGCATGCTAAGAGCTAGTCAACGTAGAAAGATGTAAAATGGAATATCAAAAATTCAAAATGTGGGGAAGAATGAAGTTCAATATTTTTCTTAGTATTTCTTTTTATTTTGTTTCTGTTCTTATCTTTATGATCATGCTAAATTAGAATTATTTCATATTCACTTATTATAATCCAAAGATTTTTTTGTAAGCCTTATGGTAACTACAAAGCAAAAAACTGTAATAGACAAACCAAAAATAATAAGGAATTAAAACTCAGAGAACGAGAGTGAACCACTTAACCACAAAGAAGGACTCTGAAAGAGAAAGAAAGAATTGAATGCCAATAAAACTAGAAAACAAGTTGCAAAATGATCAATGATTACCTTGAATAGGGCTGGGGATGTAGCTTTGGTAGAGTGCTTACCTAGCATACACAAAGCCCTGAGTTTGATCCCCAGCACTGCAAAATAATAATAATAATAACAATAACACCAGCAGCAACCTTGCATATAGATAGACTAAGTTATTCAATTAAAAGACATGGAATGAGTGGGTAAGAAGCAAGACCCAACTGTGTGCTGTTCCTAAGAAACTCGCTTCACCCCTGAGGACACACATAGACTTGAAAACGAAAGACTAGAATAAGATATGCCATGGCCAATGGAATCCAAAAGAAAATAAGAGTAGGCAGACTTTTATCAGAGAAAATAGACTTTAAGTAAAAGCAATAAAAAGACAAGAAAGTTCTTCATATAATGATACAGATGTCAATTCCGCAAGAGGAAATGAGAAATCTACATATATATATGCACCCAATATCAGAGCACCCAAATATATGAAGCAAATATTAATAGATCTAAAGGGAGAGATACACTCTAATATAATGATCACTGAGGACTTTAGCACCCTATCCTCAGCAATGGACAGATCATCCAAAGAGAATATCAACAAAGAAAAAGCAGCCTTATATTGTATCCTAGACCAAATGCATCCAGCAAACATCTACAAAACATTCCATCCAATGGCTGCAAAACACACATTTTCTCATCAGCACATGGAACATTCTCCAGTATACATCACTTGGGAACTAGTTAAAAATTGGAATCACATTAAGTATCTTTTTCAACCACTGTCATGTTTGGATGTGAAGTGTCCCCAAAAAAACTCATGTGAGAGACAATGCAAGAAAGTTAAGAGGTGATGATTGGGTTATGAGTGTTCTAACCCAATCAGTGCATTAATCCCCGGATAGGGACTGACTGGATGGTAACTGGAGGCAGGTAGGGTGTGGCTGGAGGAGATGGGTCCCTGGGACCTGGCTTTGGGGTTTATATTTTATCCTCGTTGAGCAGAGCCTCCTCACCCTGGTCTGATGCTCCCCCATATGGGAGGCTTTCACAGGCTGCTGACCATGGGCCTTCTTATTCCTGGGGTGACACACGTGGGACCTGCTTCTGGAATGAAACTGGAAAGGCTACATGACCATGATGCTTCAGCCTCCAGTAAGCCATCTCCCACCTGTTTTATGATGGTACCCATTCAGACAGCAATGACTCCACCAGACACGTAAGGATGGGCAAGGCCTCTTTATATCAGTTTTAGAAAAATTATGTTTTCAACAGGAAATCATGATGCTGTGCCTCCCGGGGCTAACAGCATGACAAGGGAGACTTGCTCCCACTTCCTATCAAAAAGAGAATGGGCTGGGGGTGTGGCTCCATGATAAGTGCTTGCCTACCATGTGCAAGGTCCTGGGTCCAATTCCTTGCACGGCAAAGGAGAGAGGGAGAGGGAGAGAACAGTTTGGGAAGGAGAAGTGCAATTTTTAATCTGTATTGTGAAATGGGAAAATAAAATTGGCAACTTATAGTTAAAATTTTTTCAAAGTTTTTATGATTAAAAAAAGTCACAAATTATGTATAAAGGGAATATATCCCAACATAATAAAGGTCATTCATAATAAGTGAACAGTTAACATTATACTGAATGGGGAAAAACTGAGAGTCTTCTCTCTAAGATCTGCAACAAGTCAAGGATGCCCACTTCCACCACTTTTATTCAACCTGGTGCTAAAAGTCCTAGCCAGAGCAGTCATGCAAGAGAAAGAAATTAAGGACATCCAAATTGGAAAAGCAGTCAAAATTGCAACTGTTTGCAGGTGACATGACCTTTAGTAGAAAACCCAAAAGACTCCCCAAAAAAACTATTAGAACTAACAAGTGAATTTAGCAAAGTCGTGGGATGCAAAATCCACATACAGTCATCAGTAGAGCTGTTACATGCTAATAGCAAATAACCTGAAACAGAGATCAGGAAAATAATCCCATTTACAACAGCTACCAAAAAAAAAAAAAAAACCCTAATAAATAACACACTTAGGAATAAATTTAACCAGAGAAGAGAAGAACCTCTATAATGAAAATTATAAAACATGATGAAATAAATCGAAGACATACAAATGGGCAAAAGGTATGGGAAAAATGTTCAACACCACTTATCGTCAGGAAAAGCTGATCAAACCCCAAGGAGGTATCTCCTTACCCAGGAAGAATGGCTGTTACCCAAAACAGTAAAAATAACAAGTGCTGGTGAGGCTGTGGAGGAGAGAGAACCCTGGAACACTGTTGAGGGGAGTGGAAATCAGGACAGCCGTTGTGGGAAACAGTATGGAGTTTCCTCCAAAAATTAAAAACAGAACTAGATATGATCCAGCAATTCCACTACTGAGTATTATCAGCTAATGAATGAAGAAATAATGCTAGTAGAGAACACTATTCCACCAAAAGAGAATGAAATCCTGTCGTTCGTGATGATATAGATGGAACTGGAGGTCATGATGTTAAGTGAAGTAAACCAAATACCTAGCATGATCTCACTCCGGTGTGCAATCTAAGGATCCCATAGAACTTGGTGGCTACAGGAGGCTGAAGAGAGGGGCGGGAGGGAGGGCGGGAGGCGGGAACGATGCTCAGTGGGTACTAAGTTACACTTAGATAGAATCAAGAAGTTCTGGTGAGCTCTTGCTCAGTAGAGTGACTTAGGCAACAGAAATTTACTGTAAATTTCCAAAAACTACAAAAAAGGATTTTGAAGGTCTTCACCATAAAGAAATGATAAATATTGAATGAGACAGAGATGTCTAACCTGATTTAAACTTTGTGCAATGTATATACTTATTGGAAACATCAGATGGTACTCCATTAATATGTAAAATTTGTTTTGGGTTTGGTTTTGGCTGTTTTGCAGTTCTGAGGATCTAACAAGGGCACAAACTAAGAGAGCTCTGAGCTACATCCCCAGCTCCTAAAAAAAATAAATAAATTTAACTTAGAAAAGAGATAGCATGGCCAACCCATGTTTTATTAGTAAAGAACAGTTTTATTTTTCTCACACCCATATATAAGGTCACATTTTTATAAATACATATGTGTACACATACACATGCGTATACTTCATATACATGCATGTACATATGCATGCATGTATACGGTGGATATGTGTGTACACAGGTATATTGCTACATATGCTGCATATGTGTATGATACACACATATTGCATGTGCAAGTAACACAAACTTACATCCATGCATAATGGAAGAGAGAGAGAAGTTTATAATATTTACCACAACTCTTAATAAAGGTTAATAGAATTTATCTCAAGAAGGTGCTGTTAGAGAAGTTTCCTTTGGAAGAAGCTTTGGTTTTCTCATTTTTGCAGGGATGTATTACTCAAATAAGAATCTTTTTTTTTTTTTAGAAAAAAAAAAAAAACTATTTCCATTTAGGAAAAAAAGAGCAAATTCAGTATGTAAAAGATGAGTTATGAACATAAAAAGTCTAAGTAGAGCCACGGGGAATTTTAAAAGGAAGCAGAAAAGACACTTATGATAGAAAAGGAGGGAATAAATCATAACGTTAAAAAACTCATTAAAACAGATGATAACACAGCTTGTGCAACATCACCACAATAACCCAGCCGTGATCCTCAGTGCCTTCCGTGGAGCCTGAGGAAGTCCAACTAGAGGTTAATGAGCTGCCTGAGAGAAGGGAGTTGGTTTGAAGACCTGCGAAACCCATGCTGTCTGGAACTGGGCTCACATGAAGGAGGTGGGCGGCTCACACTTCCCTTCCCAATTTACCTCTTCATGGGTGTCTCTGGGTTTCCTGCCAGATTCAGCCAGCTCAGACCACTTTCTCTCTAGAAGCATGTTAAAGAAATTATGTGAAGTAGCTAATCTGGCCAATTTCATGGAAAAGCGGTGATTATGTATGCAATTCTGCATCAGCAGCAGACCAGAGTCTATCCCTGATGTCTTTCTTTTTCTTTTTTTCTTTTCTTTTTTTTAGCTTGGAGATTCTTTCTTCCTTCTTATGATTTTTTTTCCAATGGTGCCATCAACTTCAGAATGCTCAGGGGAAGTAAGGAAAATGGAGAGACACTATTGCAGAGAAATTGGGGTGCTGAGGCCCCCATGTGATCTGCAGGCAGGAGTCAGAGGCTTACAGACCCATGTCAGAGGCCTGAAGTCCAAGTTTCCCGGGGCTGAAGGCTGAAGGCTGTGGTCTTGTCCAGGCTGGAGTCTGTGGTCTGTGTTCCTGGGGCTGAAGGCTGAAGGCTTTACCCTTGGGAAAAAAAAAGGGAATACAATACGTACAAGATGAGCTTTCCCCCTGAGAAAAACCAAAGCTGATGAATCACACATTTGAATCCTTTTAACAGTATCAGAGAGCTGACGAAATGCAAAGAAAACAGCAAATAAGTGCCCAAATGAGAGACGCAAATTGGAAACCCTCAGGGTGGCTTCAACAGCCATTTTCTGATCTGGAAAAGGAGCTGTGTTTCTCATGTTTTTGTGGCACCTTGAAAGCAAGCTAGAGGAGGCCCGCCAGTCCCTCCCTGTGGGTGATAAGCCACCTCCATCCCAGAGCTCAAAAGGTGCACAGCCCCAAGGAAAGGAGAAGCCAGCAGGAGGGCCCCCCAACTCCTCCCCCCACCCCTTGCACTGCAGGACTAGTGTCTTCACCATGATCAGAGTAGGAGAATAGAAATGAAGAGAGAAAAGAAAAGGAAAAATTATTCCTGAAAGGATGTGAACCATGGGCATATCCTCTCAAGGAGTTATAGCCTCAAGTTTGAAGCACATAAGTCATCCAAAAACTATAAACTAACTTTAAAGTTGTTCTTGGGGGCTGGGGTTGTGGCTCAGTGGTAGAGCGCTTGCCTTGCATGTGTGAGGCACTGGGTTCAATCCTCAGCACCACATAAAAATAAATAAATAAAATGAAGGTTTTGTGTCCATCTACAAAAAAAAATTTTAAAAATAAATGAAGTAGTTATTCAGTCATCACGAACACTACACTACACACACACACACACACACACACACACACACGTTATTTTATGGGAATAAATATCACAGAAAGGAACAAAGTCCATAAGAAAATTAAATACCATGAGCAAGAACCAGCAGATATAAGGAAGTCCTAAAACTCCTAAGTATTTCGTTATAATTATTCGTATACATTATAATTATCAAAAATAGATTACTAAAAATTATGCTTCTATGTTTAAAGAAATAAAAGATAAAATTGGAAATCAATGTAGGGCTCAGAAAACTATACAAAGTGTCATAGAAGACTTGAAACAGAACCCCATTGAACTTCCATAAAGAAAATGTTCAAAAGCAAAAATTTTGAACTTAAGCAACCGATTGGACAGATCAGATGGAAGAAAAGAATAAGTAAACTAAAAGAGAGAAGGACCTTTATCCAAAATGCAGCACACAGAATAAATGACTCGAAAAGAAGATGGAGGTAGAGGAGGAGGAAGAAAGCCTATATCTATTTTTAAAATCTCAAAACAAGTGATCAAAAAAAGAATAGGGGTCAGAGACAATATCTGAAGCATTAACATAGAATTCTCTAGAACTGATGAAAAATATCAGTCCACAGATTTAAGAAGCTAAGTGAATTCCAAACAGGACATTTAAAAAGAATCCTAACCTAAATGTATCCGAGTAAAACGGCAGGAAACTAAAGTTAAGAAAAGTTTAAAAGCGAAACTGTTTTTTCAAAAAGGAAAAGAAATTATTGCTTGCTATCAAATGGAAATCTGACTTTCCCACAGTGATGATGGGAGACAGCAGGGGCTTTACAGCCTCCACTTACTGGGTAAGAGGAACCTTCCTCCTGGATCTCTGCACTGCCCCCCAGCCTTTCAAGAGTAAGGAGGAAATAGAATTTTAGACAACTAAACATTAAGACTGCTCTCAAAATCAACCTCTAAGTGATGGACTCCAGACAAGGAAAGTGCTTCCCAGTGGAGGAGAAGTGAACATGGGTGAATGCAGAGCCATCAATGCAAGCAAAACCAGAATTCTGAAGCACTCTTCCTGGGAATCTGGAAAAGGATTTTGAAATCATTCTTTAGGTCAACGTTTTCATCGCTGTAACCATACGACCTGACAAGAACCATTTTAGAGGAAGAAACATTTATTGGGGGGCTCAGGGTCTCAGAGGTCTCAGTCCACAGACAGCAGGCTCCATTCCTCGGGGCTGGAGGGGAGGCAGGACATCATGGAGGAAGAGTGTGGTGGAAAGTGGCTCAGACATTGCACCAGGAAGTGAGGGTGGGGGTGACTGCTAGAGCTCTCCACACCAGACTCAAAATATAAACCCCAAAGGACACACCCCCAAACACCCCTCTCCTCCAGCCACACCCTACCTGCCTCCAGTCACCACCCAGTTAAACCCCACCCTAATCCCTACTGATCAGGTTAAGGCTCTCCTAACCCAATCATTAATAAAGAGGCACAAACCGCTTTCTGCAAATGAGTTGTGATACCTTAAAGTTTGTACGGACTCCCAATCTGAACTTTTATAAACATAAATCAGGTTGCTTCCTGCCTCACAATACCCCCAAGTCAATTTCATAGCCCTTAGCACATCCTAGAAGAATGTATCTGATTCCTGTCTCTGTGTCCATCCTCTCCCCAAACTACCCAGCTCCCATCCAGCCCCACAGCCTGTGGCTGGAACATTCCAGTATGCTCTTGCTTGAGGACCTTTGCACATGCTTTTTATGTGGCCAGGAATGCTCTTCTCGTGGCTCAAAGGTGGCCGACTTTTCCTCATCTTTGAGTTCTCACGTGAATGTCATCTCAGGAAGCCTTCCCAGCCCACTCTGGCTAATGCTGGTCACTCTTTGTTTAGCGTCCTTGTGGTTATATTCAGTTGTCCTCTGCATTGGCTTACTAGGGTTGTGCCTACCCTTTTCCTGTAGAAAATAAGTTGATTCCCATAAACAAAGGCCCTGGTCTGAGTGGTCTGGAATTGTCTGCCTAAGTCTCAGCACTGTGGCTAGCTCAGAATAAGTGTTCAATAAGTACAAGTTGAGTGTGCTTAGAAGCAAGGCCACTCTCGTTTTACAGATAAGGTTATTGTCTGACCTCAGGTGTGAGCCCGCTTATCTGGAGGGAGACTTGAAAAGCATCCTGTAAAAAGCAGCAGCACACCTAGAAAAATCTATAGGATCCAGAGACATTTCCTGGGAGATTACTCATTACAAAACACTGTGCTAAGCATTCGAGTTTTTATCATATGTGAAATATATGGTCAGGGTTTTCTTGTGACAACAAGAGTTTCATGGGGCTTTGTAACAGCAAATAGATCTGAAACCTAACCTGATTCTTCTACCTGCTTGCTGTGCCACCTTAGGTGACTTGTGCAACCTCTCTCTGAGATTCATTTTCTCTGTGCGTAAAATGGGGACAAGACTATAACTCTGTAACAGAATTTCACCTGGTCAGCATGTGCACGATCCTAGATTCAAACCTTCTCACAGAAAAAAATTAAAATAAAAAGGGCAGGGGGTGGGGAGAGGACAAAAGAACAGATCTCCTATGATTGCAGGACCCAAAAGAGAACCCATTCAAAGCCATTGAAGTGTGTATGGCATATGACAGATTTTCTGTAAATGTAAATATCCTTGCCTCATCAAGCCAAATCATTCTTAATGCACTGGGTGGGAGGAACTTACAAATAATGTTTAATTTTAAAATTATTTTGAATCTACATGATCTTCAAAGTCAGTGAAGTGCTAAAATCTGTCTTCTTTAATATGGTTTTCTAATGATCCATGGAGAATATGCTAGCACTCTACCTACTCCATATCCATGCCCAGATCTCTCTAACAGAACCCCAGAGTTATCTGTTGCAGTAATATCCTGAGCTAATGCTTTATCTCCCAGGCCCTCAGAAGACGGAGGTGTCCCTGTGGCATAAGTCTGGCCAAGGATAAAGTTTCTGACCTTTGACCCTTTGACCTTCCATCTCCTTCCCTTCCTGTCTGGAATGCACACACAACCCCTAGTTGTGCAACAGCACCATGTGAATATGAGAACAAGGTCACATAGAAGGTGCAGAGGAAGAGAGAGAGGGAGTTGGCTCCTTTCCATCCCTGGGCGGCCATGTTGACCCCTACTGCCAGCTCCCACGGTACTTCTATTCATGTGACATGTAGACTTCTTACTCACCCAAGTTTTGTAAGGTTGGTGTTGTTACAGGGTGCATTTTTAAAGATTTTCCAGAGAAACAGAATCAACAGAAAATAAGAGATAAATATATATCCGTTCCACAGATAAAAAGAAATATAAGGAATTGGTCTACATGCTCATGGCGACTGGTGAGGCCCACCGTCTGCAGTTGGTAACTCAAGAGACAAAGAAGGGAGTGATTTCAGTCTGAGTTGGAAGACCTTGCACAGGCAAGTCAGCATTTTTTTGTGTGCTCTTCAGCTGATTGGATGAGGCCCACCCATGTTGGGGAGGTCTATCTGCTTCACTGAGGCAACTGATAGAGATGTAAGTGTCATCCAAAATCACCCTCGCACACACACCAAGAACAAGACTTGGACAAATACCTGACACAAGAAAAGAACCAACACACCTACAGTCAGATAAAACCCAACATGCCCACCCAAACCATCTCATGGGCAGTGTAAAGGAAGACCCAAGTTTCCTTTAAGAACAAGCTTTTCTGGGATTGGCTCACTTCTCTTACCATGATATTCTCCAACTCCATCCATTTACCTGCAAATGCCATAATTTTATTCTCTTTAATGCTGAGTAATATTCTATTGGATATATAGACCAGAGTTTCCTTATCTATTCATCTATTGAAGGGAATCAAATGGATGTTGATCCATAATGGTGGTGGTGGTGAGGGACATGGAGAGAATTGGGGAACTTTGAATGAGCAAAGGGGAGGGGAGAGAGAGGGGGCATGGGGGCAGGAAAGATGGTGGAATGAGATGGACATCATCACCCCAGGTACATGTATGACTGCGCTGTGGTGCGACTCTACATCATGTACAACCAGAGAAGTGAAAAGTTGTGCTCCATATTGTGAGATGAAATGCATCCTGCTGTCACGTATGACTCATTAGAACAAATAAAAAAATTTTTTTTAAAAGAATAAGCTTTTTGACAAAGTGTCCCCTGCTTTTCTTTCTACTACATTCGGAAGATCCACAGGACAGATAATGGAAGGAAACCCTGTACCTCATCAGCATTCCAAAAGCTCTTCTGAGGTGAAATTCAATGTTGCTTTTGATCCCTTTCTCTGATCTCTCTTGAATTTGTATACAATAAACATGTAAAGCTTACATATTAAAAGTGGGTAAGTCCCAACACTGGCACACTTACATATTAAAAAAGTGAGCCCAAGGGAAAGGGCTTAATGCACATGTGATTCTCGCTCACTCATTCACTTATTTGTTGGGATAAATTATTGAGTGGATTCTAAGTGTCAGGCTCAGGGGACACAAAGCTAGGCACTTTGTAAACAGAGAAATCAAGAGCCAGCCCTATTGTGTAAGAGTTAATAATCAAACAGTAACACTCACATACATGCAGATACCTCCTGGCCCAGAAGAAAAGAATCCAGGACATTCTCAGACAGTGAAGTAGTTCTGTCACTAACAAATTAGCTTAGTGTGGAAGTGAATGTCTGCAAATAAGGGTGATTGGGAATGGAATGTGTCCCTGTGTCCTTCCATTCCCAGGTTAGCTGAGTGACCTGGCACAAATTGCAGATCCTCTCTGAACCTCACCTTCCTCATACAGAAAACAAGAGTAATAAGATCTAACACTGTAGAATTCCTTCATGATTAAATAAGGTAACAGCTTGTAAGGCATATGGTGCAGAGCCAGCAGGCGGAAGATGTGATAAGAGCTATGTCCCAATGACAATTAGCCAAACAATGACAATCCCACTGGTGAAATAGAGTCTGCATGCTACAGGTATGTTTCAATGTTTATCTTTCTCTGACCAAAGAGTCGGGTCTTTAAACTGTGCCTAATGTCAATTCTCATCAAGGCAAAACGTTTAAGGAAATAGTTTGGGGCTTAAACAACAACAACTGAATTGATTCTTTTTTTATTGGGGGGGGATACCTGGGATTGAGCTCAGGGGCACTTGCCCACTGAGCCCCATCCCCAGCCCCATTTTGTATTTTATTTAGAGATAGAGTCTCACTGAGTTGCTTAGTGCCTTGCTGTTGCTGAGGCTGGCTTTGAACTCATGATCCTCTGCCTTAGCCTCCTGAGCCACTGGGATTACAGGTGTGCACCACTGTGCCTGGCTAAATTGATTCTTTAAATGCCTTTTCCAGTCATGAAATTAGTGATGTCTGCTTCGCATTATCAACTGCTGGTCTTCTAAAGTCCCCCGGTCATTTCACTATCTTTCTAACAGAGCACTTCTATATTGCTTAGGAGTATTTTCTAGGTCTTTCTTTTAAAGCATTTCATATTTCTGTTTAATAAAACCCTTTCATTCATTTGTTCATTCATTCATTACTTTTTCTTTCAAGAAGCAGGGAGCATTCTGAGTTTGACACTGTTAAATAATGTCACCAAGGTAGACAGGTTCCATATCCCAAGGGACCTTAAAGGCCAAGCCATGCTACTGTTCACAAATATCTCCCTAGATCCTTTTGTATCCTTTGCTTCCTGCCCTATAATTTCAACAGGCCATTTCCTAAAGATGTTTCATACCATCTCGACCTACGAAACTCCTATCTCTATTTCCAGAATACAATTTATCAAAATGATTTAATCCACTAGTATTCTCTACTCCACGATTGTTCCAGTTTGTTGTCCACAATGAATCTCCTCTCCAGTGACCCACAAGAAACATCAATGAGAAGTACTGATGTCTAATTTTGGTGGTTGGAAAACTACATGTCAAGGTTGTTTGAGCAATAAGTCATTCCTCTGTCACAAATGAGGTCCTAATATAAAACAATGACACAGGAAAAGGAGGCTTTCCAATAAGTTCTCTGTGGTTTTCATCAGCTCAGCAGGTAAATGAGATTGAAGATCTGCTCAAGGCATTTGTTTTTCAGGGACATATGCAATAACACATGACTTACCATTTTTCCAAGCAAGATTTTAAACTCTAAGTACTTTCATGTTACAAGACATTAAAGTCACTGGATACTCACTGTATGAATTCTTGCTGTAGAGCACATGGGAACCACTGGGCAATTCTTTGTGCATCAAAAGATGTTGCCTCCAAATTTCTCATTTCTCTTTGTCAATGTTAATGCTGGTCTTGGTCGAACCCTCATCAAAGACTAGCAATAATGTCTTTTTAAATGACCATTTTTGGTTTTTTTGCCTTATGTAACACTCACAAACCAGGTATTTAGAAAAAAAAATCATCAGGTTTCTGGGAAGAGTTCAAAGAACATTTTGTTTTAAATGCTCATCTTCTCCATCGCAGAGAGACGTGATAACACATTTTCAGAAGTTCAGCACAACTTCTCCGAAGTTTCAATAGAAATTCCTGGAAAGCTGAGAGGTGCCAATTTCCTCCTTCCAGATGGGTGGCCACAGAAACCTGCTTCATGGTGGCACAAAGATCTTTACCAATGTCCTTTCTGAATTATTTAATTCTCACCCAGGAAGTAACCCCCCCCCAGCGGGGCCTTCCCTCTTTGTTTAGTACCTACCGTCCCCTTCATGCCCTACCATGATGACAGGCCACCCCACCAGGACCCCACCACTGGCCAACAGATGGAAGGACCAAAGTGCTCGCTGCTGGAAAGTTCTCTGCCTCTCCTTCTGTCCATCTCCTACATTTGTCTGTTCACCTCCAACAATCTTCCTGTCCTAGTCCAGTCTGGCTGATTTACCAAGATATTTTAGACTGGATAATTTATAAATAAAAGAAATTTATTGCTCACAGTTCCAGAGGCTGAGATGTCCAAGATCAAGATGCCAGAAGACTGGGTGTCTGGGAAGGGCCCATTCCTCACAGATGGTGCCTCTGTCTGCATCTTCACAGGGTGGAGAGCAAACATGGCGGGCAAGCAACCAAGCTCCCTTGGACCTTTTATATTAGGGCACTAATTCCATGCATCTCATGAGCTAATCACCTGCTAGAGGTCCCATCTTATAAAACCATCACCTTAGAAGTTAGGTATCAGCAGTTTAGGGGAAAAAAAACAGACATTCACAGCATAGCACCAATGAAGAATCTCTGTGTCTTTGTCTATTTCTGTCTCTGTCTCCTCCTCCCGCCCTAACTCTACTTCTCTATCACTATGGGTGTGCCCACCTGATTTGCATGTCATCCTCTATGATGTATGTGTGTGTATGTGTGTGTGCGCGCGCGCGCTCCAGTGCTGGGGATTGAACCCAGGGCCTTGTGCATGTGAGGTAAGCACTCTACCAACTGAGCTAGATCCCCAGCCCCTCTCTTTGTTTATCTCTTTGTTTATCTCTCTCTCTGCCTTTCTCTATTTCTCCATCTTTCTCCTTCTACTTTCCACCCCACCCTGTCTCTCACTTTCTAACACTGACACACAGTTAATGACATTACTTTTTTAATCTTTTTTATTAACCCCAATAGACTGTCATACGTCTCCCAGAGCACTAATGAAAAATTCTGCCTGAAAAACAAGTTGCCATGCACAGACACTGCAAACATTATTAGAAAATAAAATTCCAATATAAGCACAAATAAGTTCTTCATTATCTTCTGCAACCGGGATTTGACATGAGGATCCCAAACATATAATGAAGGCTCCTCATTGCTTAGACCCATGGTCCAAAATATCCCTAGGCGGATGCTCAGATTCAAAGGTACATGTTTCACTTGGTACTGATGGAATAACATATATTTTATATTTGGATTTACTATTATTTATAAACATATGTAATTCAAGATTTCTAAATATAGAATGCATGATGTCCACAATAGATGGTTTCATAGGATTCATGATTCTCTTTAAGCTGTGCAATTTTCTGCACAAAAGCATTTTCCTGGGTAAAAGAACAAGGGAATCCTTCAAGTTTCTGTGTCTCTCTCCACTACACACACACACACACACACACACACACACACACACATTCATCAATGATGGCAGTTTTCATCTTCAAAAGTTACATAGTCATTATTAACATTTTACTCTTGGTCAATATACACCTTATCAACCAAGGAATGCTAATAGTCACACATCCAGCATTATGTGGAAGTCCTCAAAGCATTTTGATCATCACTGTTTTAGTAGCTTATAAATTCCACCCACAGGGAACTATTTCATTTGGCACTGCCATTATTTTTCAATCTTTTCTGTAACATTGGAGAATTATTTCTGACATAGTCCAAAGAAGCTCCATCTCTGAGTATTTTTACCTTCTCAAATATTCCACAAGAATCTTCTATTTTTCTGACATAGCTCCTTAAAAAGGCACTCATAGGAGAGAAGGATGCCATGCATTTAGCAAGGGGCTCATTCCATCCTCTACCATGAGCCCCACAGAGGCGTTGTGTTAGGGAAAACTGTGCAGAGGGGGTAATTCTCCACCCAGGGGTTTCTGTGTCTGGCTTCCACAAGTCACCCAAAACTAGAGAAAATGGCCCAGGTTCATTCAAGGGAAATACTACACTTGAAGTACAATTATCATTTCACTTCCAAAGCAATGAAAGAAATTATTTATTGGGAAATGAGAATCTGGGCATAGAGTTGAAGGCCAAAAATGGGTATTGAGGCAAACACATTGGTTCAGGAAGCAACAGAAGGCCGAGAATGGGAAGTCAAGTAAAAAGTTCCACAATGCCAGGAACCACCTCTTCAACCAGCCTCCCAGGGTCCCCAGATCGGAGCCTCAGACTTCACCTCCAGAGCCAGTTCGTCTCTTTCCCTTCCCCTTGAATTCAGTATTTTAATAACCCCCACATGGTTTTGTCGCCATGCCAGACAAACTTCAAGGGGGCCACCATAATCCCCAACAAGGTGGTCACAACCTTACAGCATCTTTGCTTCCAACAAATAAAGGTCATCAGATGTCACTCCTGTGTTGACGTCACATTATTTGAAACTCTGCATTCCTTGAGGATTCTTTCTAGAGGACTCGATCTCTCCTCCAAGCTCGGGGTGTGTGTGTGTGTGTGTGTGTGTGTGTGTGTGTGTGTTGGGGGCTACAGCTTGGCTTTAAAGAAACACATTGCCATGAACCCTACAGCTACAAGAAAATGAATTCTGCCTACAAGTGAAAGGAACATGGAAGCGACCCCTCCCACCGTCGAGCCTGTG
The DNA here is from genome assembly GCF_047511675.1 of Marmota flaviventris. Taxonomy (NCBI): domain Eukaryota; kingdom Metazoa; phylum Chordata; class Mammalia; order Rodentia; family Sciuridae; genus Marmota; species Marmota flaviventris. The sequence goes on along the minus strand of NC_092498.1, from coordinate 160,353,891 downwards.
CTGATATCCCAGTCCTGGTCAGCACCTTGACTCCAGGCTCCTGGGACCCTGAGCAGATAATCCAGCTAGACGTGTCCAGATTCCTGACTCCCAGGAGCCGGAGCTAATGAATGTGGTCTGTTCTATTGAGCTGCCAGTTTAATACTCAGCAAAGCAAATGAATTTAGCCAGTACTCTGCTGTCTTTCTAGAATGTTCTTTCTGCCCCTTTGTCAATCATCAAATTCAGATCTCTCCCTTGTCTTTCTCTCCGCGGAAAGCTGACCATTTATCCAAGGACTGCCTTGGCTGTTTGATGGTCATCCTCTTTCCAGTACTCCTCTCCCACGTGGGTGACTCTGGCCCTGATGTCACATAGAGACCTCTCTGCAGGCTTCCACGTAGAGCATCATGACATCACATGTTCACCTAAATTATCCTCGCCCTCCGCCTGATCATTCCATAAGGAACTTACCCCGAGTCCACCACACCTCCCCTGTCTACCTCAGCTCCCCAGCTCTCCCCACAGTGAAGAACACCTTCAGGGAGACCTCCCCTGGGCCTGGTTTCCACTTGCTCTGAATTCAAGTGAACCTCCCCAGCCAACTAAACCCTGTAAAGTACGCCTCCGAGAAGCTGTGAGGGTTCGCTTCTCAGGCTCTCTGCATATACTCAACACTCAGAGGCACCAAAAGATGAGCCTACATTTGGATCCACATCTAGATCACGGCAGATCTACCCACCCGCAACTAATAGACATCAGATGAGTGGAGAGCCAGCCCTCGGTACCCACAAAATACAACCTCGTGGGCATTAGAATGGGGGAGAGGGCCTGTTTAAAATTTGCAATTCTTATCAAAACATAATAAGGGTGATGGTTCAGCAACTGCAGAGAATGTTCAGACTTCTGTTTCCTGGAAGAGAGAATAGACAGACGTTTCCCTCTCCCTCCTGAGAAGTCTACCTAAAATCCGGAACACTGCGTATACATCGAACATTAGACAAATCCAAAAGGAGAAAAGAAGGCGGCAGACCAGCTACATGTCTGTCATCAAAGGGCTGACAGGGGCACACCCAGGGATTTCTTTTAATACCCAAGATTTGGAACTGAAGAGGCCAATCAACCAACGTTAACCCACATGCTCATGACATTCCTAATGACCCAAAGCTGAAAACGAGACGTCCATCAGTGGACAGTATCTCCAAATGGTGGAATACGACTCAGCAATAAAAATGACTCGCTGTTGACACATGCAACCATTTAAATGAATCCCCAGAGAGTCATGCTGAGTGGGAAGACTCCATCCCACAGGTCACCTACTGTAATATGCCACACATATAACATTTTGAAATCACAAAAATAGATAACCTGTTAGCAGTTGCCAGGGTTGAAGGAGAGAATGGGGGAGGAGAGAAGGAAGCGACAGGAGAGTCCTTGAGACGGAGCTGTTCTCTCTCTTGACTCTCTCAACGTCAGTATTGTGGTTGTGATAATTTGGTTTTACAAGATGTTAAATATTCTACTTTGGGAAGGGTACATGGATCTCTGTCTATTTTCTTACAAGTGCATATGAACTTATAATTATCTCAAAATAAAAGGTTTGATTCAAAAAAAAAGAATGATGTCTCTAAGCTTTCCAAATAAAAACGTAAAATGTAAAAAGTATGTTGTAATGCTGGGGCTGGATCACTTGCTGAGCATGCGTGAGGCACTGGGTTCAATTCTCAGCACCTCATAAAAATACATAAAGGTATTGTGTCCATCTACAGCTAAAAAAAATATACGCATATGTATATTTTTTAAAGAAAGTTGTAGAACATTATATAGAGGAAGGCCCCTTTTTAAAAATTTTTTTTTTAGTCATTGATGGACCTTTGTTTTTTTCATTTATTTATACACAGTGCTGAGAATCGAACTTAGTGCCTCACACGTGTGAGGCAAGCACCCTACCACTGAGCCACAGCTCCAGCCCCAGGAAGGCCCCATTTATGCTCATATTAACCAACATTCCCAGGCCCTGGCTGTGTGGCAGGCCCAGTTCCATTATAAATGCATGAGGTAGGCACTAATATTATCTGCTTTCTACAGAGGAGGCACCAAAAGATCTCAGGGCTTAGATGCCTGCGGCAAGGTCCCTCAGCTCTTGAGAGGGAGGGGCTCCACTCAAGCCATGTGGCTCCAGGGTTCACGTTCCAAACCACCAAATGGCATGCTGGAACTCTCAGTCTGAAATGAAGTCTTATATGCACACAAATAAGGGTCTTAAAGGGTGCACACAGCTAGTGGGTTCCCGGCAAGCGAGTGCATGGTGAGGGCAGGGAGCTCTGATTCGCAGGACTTCCCAGTATGACTCAGAGAAGGTCAGTTTCAAGTCATCACCCGGTGCCACTGAACGCCAGGGCCAGCTCCAGTATACCAGTGTACGTTCTGTACTCTGTCCCTATGTGCTATGCCGAGTATCAAAGCTAGGCTGCCTCTCAGGAAGGGAAGAGGGGATTAAAAGGTGACTTTTACTTTTGTTAGCTATTGGCAATACAAATACACATAGTACACATGCATTTAAAATACAGCATAAAAGCCAGGTGCTGTGGTGCACACCTGTAATCCCAGGCCCTCGGGAGGCTGAGGCAGGAGGATCATGGATTCAAACCAGCCTCAGCAACAGCAAGGTGCTAAGCAACTCAGTGAGACTCTGACTCTAAATAAAATACAAAATAGGGCTGGGGATGGGGCTCAGTGGTTGAATGCCCCTGAGTTCAATCCCTAGTACCCACCCCCCACTCAAAAAAAGCAACATAAAACAATTTAATAGTGTGTCCTGTTGGCTTCAAACTTAGCCTCGTTTTTAGCACAGCCCTTGCCAAACTATTCCAGTGCTCAAAATGATCAGTGTACCCATTACCCACAGGAAAGCCTCCCAGTCTCCTGCTCTCAAGTGCTTGGCTTTGGCCTGATTCCAGCCTGACCTCCTTGCCCTTGAGAAACCTCCCCTGCCATGTTGGGCCGTGTTCTCCTGTTACTACGTCTTGTGATGATGCCTTTTTCTGTTCTTGGGCTTTCCATGGTGTTGCTATACTCATGCTCAGAGGGGACATCAAACCTGCCCCTACCTGCCCCTACACTGCTTAGAGGGGAAAGGTCATTCCTTGCTCACCTTCATCTCATTGAATCCTCAATGAATTTCTACATAAGATATATCAGTAAGCTGTTGCTACCTAACAACTTACTTCCAAAGCAATATTTCTTGTTCATGGTTTTTCTGGGTCAGAAATCTGGATGCAAATGAATCTCTGGCTCATATTGTCTCGCAGGGATGTAACACCAGGGTACCAGGTTAGGGCTGCAACCTCATCTCCTAAATTGACCACGGAAGAACTCACTTCTAGGCCCACTCACATGGTTGTCAGCAGGGAGATTCTTCCTAGGATGTTTGATGGAAGTTCCTAGCTCCTGAGGGATGTTGGGGTGGGAATCAGGCTTGGCTCCTCTCCATGTGGGCCTCCTCATAGGGTGGCCCTCTGCATGATACTGGTTTCATCAGGAAAAGAACCCAACCAAGGTCGGAAAGCAAAAGTGCAAGCAAGGCAGAAGCCATAGTCCTTTTTTTAAAACGATGTTTTTCACCTCTACCTTAGAGAAGGTGTTTTGTCAGCTTTTCGCTACTGCAACAGAAACATCAAACCAGCACAATTATAAAGGAGGAAGAATTTATTTGGGGGCTTATAGTTTCAGAGGTCCCAGTCCATACACAGCAGGCTCCATTCCTCGGGGCTCGAGGGGAGGCAGGACATCATGGAGGAAGAGTGTGGTGGAGGGAAGCAGCTCACATGGTGATCAGGAAGCAGAGAGAGACTCCACTCTCCAGAGACAAAGAGAGACCCCAAAGCCACGCCCCCCATGCCCCCTCCTCCAGCCACACCCACCTGCCTCCAGCCACCACCCAGTTAATCCCATCAGGGGTTCACTCACTGGTTGGGTTAAGGCTCTCACAACCCAGTCATGTCTCCTCTGGACCTTCCTGCACCGTCTCACACGTGAGCTTCTGGGGGACACCTCACATCCACACCATAACATAAGGCATTAATTTCCAGGATATACAAAGAACTCAAAAAGCTTAACACCAGAAAAATAAATAACCCAATCAATAAATGGGCAAAGGAACGGAACAAACATTTCAAAGAAGAAATACAAATGGTCTAAACTATATGACAAAATGTTCAATATCTCTAGCAATTAGAAAAATGCAAATTAAAACTATACTAAAATTCTATCTCATACCAGTCAGAATGGCAATTATCAAGACTATATGTAATGATAAATGTTGGTGAGGATGTGGGGACAAAGGTACTCTCGTACATTGTTGATGGGACTGCAAATTGGTGTGACCATTATGGAAAGCAGTGTGGAGATTCCTTAAAAAACTTGGAATGGAACCACCATTTGATCCAGTTATCCCACTCCTTGGTCTATATCCAAAGGACTTAAAATCGGCATACAATAGTGATGTAGCCATATCCATGTTTATAGTAGCTCAACTCACAATAGCCAAGCTATGGAAACAACCTAGGTGTCCTTCAACAAATGAATGGATAAAGAAAATGTGATTATATATATATATATATATATATATATATATATATATATATATATATATATAGATAGATATAGATATATATATAGATATATATATATAGATATATATATAGATATATATATAGATATATATATATAGATATATGATAGATATATAATTGAATATTACTCAGTCATAAAGAAGAATAAAGTCATAAAGAAGAATAAAATAATGGCATTTGTGTGTAAATGGATGGAACTGGAGGCCATCATGCTAAGTGAAATAAGCCAATCTCAAAAACCAAAGGCCAAATGTTCTCTCTGATATGTGGACACTAACTCAAAATAAGGGAGGGGAATAATATAAATCCACTGGATTAGACAAAAGGAAATGAAGGAAAGGGAGGGGCAGGGGAATAGGAAAGATAGAATGAACTGGACATAACTTTCCTATGTTCATATATGAATACATGACCAGTGTAACTCCACTTCATGTCCAAACCACAAGAGCGGGATCCCAAGTAGAATTAGTTATACTCTGCTTATGTATAATTTGCCAGAATACATGCTACTGTCATCTATAATTAAAAAGAACAAATAAAAAATTAAAATTAAAAATGTTTGTAGGGGGCTGGTGATGTGGCTAAAGTGGTAGCACGCTCACCCGGCATGCGTGTGGCCTGGGTTCGATCCTGAACACCACATACAAACAAAGATGTTGTGTCCGCCGAAAACTAAAAAAATAAATAAATAGAATTCTCTCTCTCTCTAAAAAAAAAAAAAAAATGTTTGTAGTGCTGCATTATAGTTGCCCATAATACTGGGGTTCATTTTGACTTATTCATACATGCATGTAATATAATTGGCTCCATTTCACTCCTAACACCTCACTTTCCCTTCCCCCCTTCCCCCTCTTCCTCCCTTTCCTCCTCTCTACTGGTCTCCCTTATATTTACTTATTGCTTTTTAAAACTGGTGCATTACATATATGTGTATGATATATATGTTTAAAGTTGAAATTTATCGTGATACATTCATATATGCACATAGCAGACTTGGGTCAATTTCATTCCACAGTTTCTCCCTCTCCCATCCCTCCTCCTTCCACCTCAACCCCCTTCCTCTGCTCCACTGTTCTATTTTCCTGGGATTTCCCCTTTTTAAAAGTCCCTTATTTCTCTCTACCTTCCACACCTGAGAGAAAATATCTGACCCTTGACTTTCTGAGTCTGTTTATTTCCCTTAACATGATGCTCCATTCACTTACCAACGAGGGACATAATTTCATTTTTTTATGGCTGAGTAATGTGTATATATACCACATTTTCTTTGTTCATTCATCGGTCGACAGGCACCCAGGCTGGTTCTATAACTTGGCCGCTGTGAATTGTGCTGCTATGAACACTGATGTGGCTACATCCCTCTAGTACACTGACTGCAGATCTTTTGGGTTAATATCAGAAGTGGGCTAGCTGGGTCACACAGTGGTTCCATTTGTAGACTTTGGAAGAATCTGCACACTGCTATTCATAGTGGTTGCACTAATCTGTGGTCTCACTAAGAACATAGGAACACACTGTTTCCTGCTTATTCTCACCAGCATTTATTAATATTTGTCTTTTTGATGATAATTATTTGTATCCTTGCCTTTCTAACTAGAGTGAGAGGAAATTGCAATGTAGCTTTGGTTTCCATTTCCCTGATGCTGGAATTGCTAGATGCACAAGCCACAGCCACTGAAGACCTGCTCTTAAGAGTGCTATCCTGTCCCTTTGGTCACATTTAATTCATTAAAGCAAGTCAACAGGTCTGACCCTCATTGAACAGGAGGAGATCACACAAAGACATGGACCTCAGGGGACAGGGCACATCCAGAGCCTTATTAGACACTTCCTACTAAACAGGATTCCACGGCTGCCCAGAGACAGGGCTCCAATATGCATTATGTTTCCAATATGTCCGATATTGCTGCCCAGCATCTTTGTCTGCCTGGGTTTGAGCTAAAACTCTCCATCTTGCCTTATGCATTCTTTTAGAGAAAAAAAAAAACATGCATCAAATGTCTGCAATGTGCCAATATCTTAGGAGCTCAAAAAGCATGACCCAAACAGAAGAATCTCTGTTCTCATGAGCAGACAACCACCAACCAATCCAAGAATTGTAAGTAATAATGGATGAAAGACAGGGTAAGAGAATAAAGAAAGATGCTGGACGATAAGGTTTGAAGAAGGGGTCTCTGCATGGAGACCAGGGACTAGCTATGTGGAACTGTGGAGCAGAGTGCTTCAAACAGAGAAAATGACACCATGCAAAGTCGTAGAGACAGAATCACATCTGGGTGCTCTGGGGACAGCAAGATGTGAGGAAAGTTAGGAGAGACAAGGTCAGACAGGTTGGCAGAAACTTGCAGAGCGCAGGAAGGATTAGGGTGTTGTATTTTTTTTTACTTTTATTTTTTAATTTATATATAACAGCAGAATGCATTCCAACTCTTATTACATATATAGAGCTCAATTTTTCATACCTCTGGTTGTATACATAGTATATTCACACCAGTTTGTGTCCTCATACCTTTACTTTGGATAATGATGACCATCACATTCCACCATCATTAATTACCCCCTGCCCCCTCCCTTTCCCTCCCACCCCTCTGCCCTGTCTAGAGTTCATCTATTCCTCCCATGCTCCCCCTCCCTACCCCACTATGAATCAGCCTCCTTATATCAAAGAAAACATTCAGCATTTGGTTTTTTGGAATTGGCTAACTTCACTTAGCACTATATTCTCCAACTCCATCCATTTACCTGCAAATTCCATGGTTTTATTCTCTTTTATTGCTGAGTAATATTCCATTGTGTATATATGCTACATTTTTTATCCATTCATCCACTGAAGGACATCAAAGTTCCAGAGTTTAGCTATTGTGAATTGAGCTGCTATAAACATTGATGTGGCTGTGTCCCTGTAGTATGCTGTTTTTAAGTCCTTTAGGTATAGACCAAGGAGTGGGATAGCTGGATCAAATGGCAGTTCCATTTCCAATGTTTGGTATTGTTTTTTAAGTGTTTCAGGAAGCTGCTCAAGAGTTAAAGGATTGTTTTTCAAGATGCAAACATGTAATGAGAGACCAAAGTGTGTGTGTGTGTGTGTGTGTGTGTATAATATATATATAAATACTTTGGTCTCATGGACAAAACACCTTTATTTTATTTATTTTTATGTAGTGTTGAGGATCAAACCCAGTACCTCACCCGTGCTAGGCAAGCACTTCACCACTGAGCCACCACCCCAGCCCGAGACCAAAGTATTTAGGACCTTTATCTGACCCTTACTATTGTCCTGACTTGGACAGTTTTTCTTTGATCTGATTCAAAGGACTGGGAAATGACTAATCATCAGCTCTTGATGTGCCTGCATAGCAGGGTTCCCACCCTGGATAGTCTCCCCGCACCTATGCCTTTGCCTGTTTTCTCCTATGGACTTCATTTATGAGGTCAACATCAAGTTGCCAACAAAAAGGGAAAGAACTTTTTCCCCTTTTTCTTCTCCTAAGCAAACCTCCTGCTGCTTCTCTTAACAAACACCATCTAGTTTGTCTAAGAGCACACAAACACTGACCAAAACCAAGACCAAAGCCCATAAAGAAGAAAACAAAGCTCACCCATCAAAGCACCTGTGCAAGCAAACACTTCCAGACAGTGAGCCTCTATGCTGTAAAGAGGCAAAGAGTCAATATACATGTTTCTAGAGCAATTCTTCTTGCTTCAATCTCTCCTTCACATTTGCAATTGGTAGATGCACAGTTGGATGCTCCACAAGTTCAGCATGAAACTAAATTCTCAACCTGGAGCTACTGACAGGGGTGTGTGTTTTAGACAGTTTTTTTTTTTCCTCCCTGTTGTGACAGAAAGTCCCAACCAGAGCAACTGTAGAGGAGGAAGAGTTTATTTGGGGGCTCACAGTTTCCGAGGTCTCAGTCCACAGACAGCAGGCTCCATCCCTCAGGGCTCGAGGGGAGGCAGGACATCATGGAGGAAGAGTGTGGTGGAGGGAAGCCGCTCACATGGTGATCAGGAAGCAGAGAGAGACTCCACTCTCCAGAGACAAATAGAGACCCCAAAGCCACCCCCCAATGCCCCCTCCTCCAGCCACACCCACCTGCCCCAGCCACCACCCAGTTAATCCCATCAGGGATCCATTCACTGGTTGGGTTAAGGCTCTCACCACCCAGTCATGTCTCCTCTGAACCTTCTTGCACCATCCCACACATGAGCTTTTGGGGGACACCTCACATCCACACCATAACTCATACACACCACAGAGGTACATGAATTTGAATGTCCACTGTCAATTTTTATTTCAATAGGCCATGGGACTCACATCTGCTTTATCCCTGACACCTCCCATATGTATGTATGTATGTGTGTGTGTGTGTGTGTGTGTGTGTGTGTATATAATGTATGTGTGTGTACACACACACACACACGTCCTCTAGCGCCCACTACCTAATCCACCAAGCCTCTGCAGAGCTCAGGGTGGCAAATCCTTCCTGGAAAAGAGACGTTTCCCTTACCTACCTCCAGGTCTCTTCTCTCCAGAGGACAGGCAGGTCGGCCACTGCTGAAGAAGTCCTTGCTTCGTCACCTATGTGTCACCTTCAAGAGCACACTGGCCTTCTCTCCCTCTCCTCACTTAATCACCAAGCGCCTTCAGACCCATCTAAGGAGCTGTACATACGTCCTGATTGACAACAAGCCTAATATGAGAGGTTAAATTGGAACGAGCTACTGGTAAAATATGACCAGATTTTAACCCCATTAAATAACAACAGAAAACACATTTCTCCTACAACAACAACAAAATAGTCAAGACATTCTTTCATTTACAATTAAGTTATTATTTATTTTAGCAACATGCCTTGTTTTACCCTCCTCTTTCTTCCAGTTCAAGATATGCTCTTGTTATTTTGCAATTTAAATGCTCTGATTTGTCTTCCAAAGTCATCTCTAACATGGTGGCTTTTCACTATTTAGTGTTTGCATAATGCATAACATGACTCTCTGCTAATTCCACACATGATTAATAGGTTCTTTCCTTATTTATGGATCAATTCTGTATTTTAGTTGGCTAGTCGGCAGGTCTTTGAAGATTCTGAAGAAGTCTTTTTCCATCTTTTTTTGTGTTCTGTATGGTACTTCATACAGAATCCAACAGTGAATGAATTGGTGTGTAATTCTTGAATGAATGAATGAGTTGATGAATGAGTGTCAGAATACCTAGGTAAAGAGGTGATCACAGGTGCCTGTGGACGCTGGTCCTGGCCTTCCCGTCTTCACCTGGAGAATGCTCTCAGATCCTGCAGGAACCATTTACCGATGGGACTTCATTATTGTGCAGAATAACCCTGCTTGCCCTGACTCAGGAGTAACTGGCAGCAGATGAAGGATAGATACTGTTAGAACACTGAGATGCAACCCAGCTTTCAAACCATCACAAGGATCCTGACAGATGTTATGTCCCTGAACGGATTGTTTTTTTTTTTTTTTTTAAATATCTCTTTGGATTCTACCCAACTTTCAAACAGCACTTACAAGAAGGAGATCCAGGAGTGCTCCCTTCAGGCCATGTATTCACACTATAGTGGCATGACTCTCAATCACCCCTCTCTGTTGGTTCCAGGTGGCACAGTAAGATAAAGTCCAAGTTTCATTTTATCAGGTCACCATGCAAATAGACATGTGTCCACAGGGCTAATTCTGCATCTCTGGAAAAGGTGGGCTAAAGGGCGGGGAACAAGGAGGGTCTCTGAAGCCAGACTCTTGGCTCTGCCACTTTCTAGCCCTGGGGCCCAGTCAAATCACCCAACTCCTCTGCGCTTCACTTTTCCCATAGGCAAAATGGGAACCATCATTTTACGTCCTGCATGGAGCTTCTATACAGATGGAGCAAGTTGAGAAGCACTAAGAAGAGTGCCAGGCAGGTAGTAAGTTAACCAAAAAGAGATTATGCTAGCCAAACACCTGTGATCCAGCTACTCAGGAGGCCAAGGCAGGGAGATTAAGAGTTGGAGGCCGTCCTGGGCAACAGAGTGAGACCCCACCTAAAAGAAAAAAAAGCGATCGATCGTCAGTATAATGATTATGACAGTGATGATGATCTTGGGAAGACGGCATTATCGTGTTGGATTCCCATTCCAGGACACAGCTTGTCATGCGGATCAGACAGATCTAGATCATTCCCCAAGTCCACGTGCTTCATTATGATGACAGCGCCAGGGGTTCCTCTGTACTTCCACATACTGGCCTCACGTGAGATGATTCTATACCACAGATGTTCTGAGCCATCACCACCAAAGTGGGAGGTAGCAGAATATAGTGCTTATGACTCACTGTGGCGTGAGCTCAAACCCCAGCTAGATCCTTTATTTTCTATGCAGCATGGACAAATTAGTCAATCTGGTTTTGTTGGCTCTTCTGCAAATTAGGGATAAAAGTAGTGCCTGTTTTCACAGTACTGCTGTAAAGATGAAATCAAATACTGTATTAAACTTTCCAGTGTGGTGCTGAGGAACTGCTCAGTAGAGGGTCGCTGTCCAAATGTATTCCCTTGGTGAAGACGCTGAGGGAGGGCACAGGCCTATTTCTTTGAGTCCCTCATCACAGGACTTTGATTCAAAGAGCCCTAAACTCTCGGAGCTGGAAGGGGCCTTCCAAATTGTTGAGCCCAAGCTCCTTTCTTTACAGATGAGAAAACTGAGGCCCAGCAATGGGAAGTCCCTGCCCAACCTTGACCAGCCACGGAGAGACAGAGCTGAGGTTAGAAGGTGGCTCTCTTCCTCTCCTGTGTTGTAGTCAGCTGTTTCGCCACTGTGACTTAGAGACCCAACCAAAACAACCGTAGGGGATGAATATTTTATTAGAGGACTCAGTCCATAGACAGTAGGCTCCACTCCTCGGGGCTCCAGGGGAGGCAGGACATCATGGAGGAAGAGTGTGGTGGAGGGAAGCAACTCACATGGTGATCAGGAAGCAGAGAGAGACTCCACTCTCCAGAGACAAATAGAGACCCCAAAGCCACGCCCCCAATGCCCCCTCCTCCAGCCACACCCACCTGCCTCCAGCCACCACCCAGTTAATCCCATCAGGGATCCATTCACTGAGTGGGTTAAGGCTCTCACCACCCAGTCATGTCTCCTCTGGACCTTGCAACCACTCATATGAGCCTTGGGGGGACACCTCACAGCCACACCATAACACCTCTCTGGAGCTCCCCCCCCCCTCACTGCACTGTCGCCTGGCTAGAGGACCGCCCTCCTCCCCAGATGCCATCTTTTTCATCTGGTCCCCCTGGCAGATGCCTTCAGAGCCCTTAACCACTATCTCCCAGCATTACCACTGATGGACTCTGTTCAGGTCAGGTTTGTAGTATGTTCTGTATTGTCTTCCGGGGATTCCTCCATGGGACTGAGCCTTGGGGGTACCCAGCGGTGGCTTATTCCTGGTGTTGGCTTCCTTCTCTTCTCTCATGACCCCATCGACTTGCCAGGGCTCCATGGCAGCACCTTTCACATAAACTACTCGCACTCAATTGTTGGGCACGTGCCCTGTTTCAGGGTGGTGGGCAAATAGCTGACGATGCTCACCAATAAGATGCATTTTGCAAGAGGAAAAAAGTGGAATAAATTCACAAGAAAATTTGAGTACCAAACAAAACAGTTACCTAGGAGAGTATAGCAGTGGGTAAGTCTTCATGGTGGGAGATGAAGAGGAAGGGAGCAAGTGTAGGCAGGGAGAGCTTCAGAAGGTGCCGTAGGTCTGCCCTCCATGAAGGAGAGGTGCAAGGGACAGAGGGGCCTCAGATGGGGACAGCCCATGGTGGCCCTGGTGGGAGGAATGCCTGCAAGGCTCCAGTGTTGGTGACCTTGATGCCACCATGCTGTTCCCCATGGGCTGGAGTACACCTGGGGACAGGGCAGGCTGTGCTGAAAACAGATGCCGATTCTCAAGGCACACCTGCACCTTGGACTGACAGCCAGCTCCACTCCCTGTTCACCAACTCTCTCAGTTTTAAAATTTAAAAATATATATATATATATATATATATTATTGAGACCAGGCCTTGTTAAATTACTCAGGGCTCCCTCAGTTGCTGAGGCTGGCTTTGAACTCACAACCCTCCTGCCTCAGCCTCCCGAGCTGCTGGGATTACAGGCATGCACCACTGTGCCCAGCTAACTGTCTCTCATTGAGCTCAAAAAACACATGACATTGTTCACCACTATAACCAGAGTATAAAGGTAAATCTGTGCATCAGAAAGAGTTAAAGCAAAGAGGGCAACCTAACCCCTGGGAGCCACCCGAATCAGATAACCTCAAGTTCAAATACCCATGCAAATCTCGGGATCGACCTTCAGGCAATGGCAATCACTGTACCCCTCAGGGGAACAGTCCCATGACACAGCATGGCACCTCTGTCCTACAAGTACCCACATTTCTGCCATCCCATAAGATATCATCCATTTCCTTCCTCCTGTATGTTCTTCAAACTTTCCTTGGCGTTATCCCCCAAATCCCTTGTACATAAATCTCTACCCTGGCATCAGCTTCCCAAGGAATCTGTCCTAAGTCACCCAGAGTTCTCCCCTAGGCTCATGAGAGAAAATAATATGTGTATGCACACATGCTCATGGTTATATACACATGATGTATAAGTGAAGAAAGCCTCCAGGCCAGGCAGGGTGGCCCATACCTATAATCACAGCAGCTCAGGAGGCTGAGGCAGGAGGATCACAAGTTCAAAGCCAGCCTCAGCCAAAGAGAGACCCTAAGCAACTCTAAAGAAAATACAAAATAGGGCTGAGATGGGGCTCAGTGGCTGAGTGCCCCTGAATTCATTCCCTGGTACCCACCCCCCCCCAAAAAAAAAAGAAAGAAACTCAGTCACTCCTTCTCCTTCTCCAACACCCCAGAGAAGAGGGGAGTTGACTCTGAGCACCAGATTTGTTCAACTCCAGTCTGCAGTGACATATTGAATAGGATGAGCTACTTCACCCCATGAGCTGTTTTTCCGGCCTGTAAAGCAGGGTAGTGACACCTGTCGTCACAGTGTCACGGTGAATAAACAACACAACGGCCAGCCCCCCGCAGACTGGCGCAGGGCAAGTGGGAATTTAACAGGAAGAGGCAGGAACAATGATGGCGGCTGTGTCACTGTTACATAATGGCCTCTGCGGCTCCCACGGTCACAGTCTCCTGCCTCTCTTCCCTGGGGGGCAAGCCCCCTTCAGCTAAGGATCACAGAAGCAAGTCGCCGTCCCCTTTCATCATCCGAGACTCCTCCCGCGTCCTCCTTTGAACCCCTGAGGGAGCAAGGAAACACAGTCTTCTAAGAACAGACAGCACGCTGACGGACCTTCAGGGACGTGGCCTTGGGAACAGGGCCAGGGAGAACGCAAGAGAAAAGCTCTTGTGATGAGTTTTAAAGCTTCCTACAAAAATGATTCCTCATTCTCTGCTTCTAATTTAAATTTCACTGTAGTTTGTTAAAGATCTCAAAGAAATGATGTCACTTGTCCTCCCGTGTCTTTGTCACCAGGGCAAGTCAACTCACAATGGAAATTCAAAGGAGAGATGAACAGCATGATATCTGTTTCAAAATATGATCACCGCGGAGTCCAGATTCTCCTCTTCTTGCATCCAGAGAAGGATGTGATATCTGTCATCCATAAAAACCCATCTAACCAAATGAGTGTGGTTGATGAAAATGAGCAAGTAACTTCTGCCTGGTGTGGTCTGGCTGCTGAAACAAATAGCACCCAAATGTTAAAGGTTGATGTCTTGCTTTTGTAATAGTCCTGGGTCGGTAAACAGGGTGTTTGTTGGGGGTCCTTCTCGGGCTGTTCTTTGGGGATCTGGACTGGTGGAGTCTCTACCATCTTTAACACGTGAATTCCACTGCTGCCCGGAAGTTGTCTCCTTTTGAGCCAGCTGGAAGGAGAACCAGCTTGGAGGAGAGTATGTGGAGACCTGTGGCCAAAGCTGAAAGGGACCTCACGGCTTCTGCCCACAGACCACGGCCCAGAGCTCAGGCAGATGGCCTCTCAGTACTAGAAGGGAAGAAGACACAAACGTGGACAGGCAGTCATCCGTCTCTCCCACAGAAGCCCTGATTTTAATTCAACAGCCACAACTTCCAGATCTAGCTACCGAGTAGCTGTGACAGAGTAAACTCCGCTCCTCCGAGTCAAAATTGAGGCAGGATAGATTAGCGACCTTAGCCCCAGGCCCACGCTGCCACCTTGATCACCAGAGCTGACATGAGGCGAAGGACCTCCCTTTCATCCTGCCCCTTGCAAGATCCTGTTCTTCCAGAGATGGCCCAACCATCCCGAGGAGCAGGCACAGAGGTTCCCAAGCTTGACCCACAGTGACCTAAGAAGGAAACGCCCCTGCTGATCTCACGCATCTAACGTGAGCCCCAGGAAGAAGCATTTGGGGCATGCACAACAGGCATTGTGGGCAGGGCACAGGAATCTTCCAATGACCCCTCTCGTTCAGCATAAAGTCTGCTAAAGACGAACAAAGAACTCAGAAGTGCATCTAAGCCCAGACTCCCTTTGAATCTGTGGGCAGATGTCTGTCCCTGCGGTACCTTTACAGCACATCTTCCTCCGATAAACTCTCTCAACGGCTTCTCTTTGTTCTGGTGAATTCGTCTCACCACCCACACACTGGCCATCGCCCAGGTCCCACCACAAAAACGAGAGACTTGGGTGGCATTTACGACAGGGAAGGGGACTATAGGAAAGTGTCCAAACTGTGTGGCGAGATTGCAGCATCATTGAAGTTGGGCTCCTGGCACAGATGGCAATGTGTGACCCTGAGTGGTTGATGATTCCTACAATAATCTGGCAGTAGCAGATTTCTAGGGTTGTTCCCAGATCTCACTTTCAAGGGTACATACATAAACAATACAGTTGCTCTCGTTCCCGGCAAGACTCCCGTGTCTGTAAAGGTGAGTGGAACCTGTACTCTGTTTACCCAGCATGTTCTCTCTGTCTCCTACTCAGAGAACACCAAGATTTGATGGCAACCCTGAAACAAGCAGAACCTAGTAAGGAGAGAGGAAGATTCATTTTGTGACATTCTTGAGAACCTGGATTCGAATATATCTGAAGACAGCAACGATCCAAACTTCCCTGGATCCTGCTCCAACAGGCTTTTATTTTTTTTTAACTTTTACTAACTTGAAATAGAACTCTGTCACTGGCAACCTAAAGTACTAACAAAATACAAGTCCTTTGGTTATAAGCAAACTGGGGCTAATCAAAGTTTAATGGGAACATCGTGGTAGTCAGCTTTCCGTTACTGTAACAAATACCTGAGATAAATCAACTTAAAAAGGTAAAAGGTTTGTTTGGACTCACAGTTTTGAAAATCCCAGTCCATAGTTATTGACTTGTTGCTTTTGGAACTGTGGTGAGGCAGTACACTATAGTGAGAGCATGTGGCTGAGAATGCTGTTCACCTCATGGAAGCCAGGAACGGAAAGAGAAGAGACTGGGACCCCCAAATTCCCCTTGAGGGTGTACTCCCAATGACCTAAATAAAACCTATAACTAGGTCCCACTTCTTAAATGTTCCCCCACCATCCAATAGTACCATTAATAGGGACCAAGTCTTTACTCCATGGAATATTTTAGATCCAAATCAGAGCAAACATAAAATAATATTTTTGGTCTTAGGATAATACACAGGCACAAAGAAAAAACTCGACCACCAGGAAAGCTGGCGCGGGTGGGGAGCAGCAGGTGCTCACCCACGTTTCTTCTGGGATATTGTCAAAAAATGGCTTCCCTACAGCTGCCTTCCAGCTGTAAGTACCCCTTGGCTGTCTTGATTCCACGAGGAGGAAACTCTGGCCCTACTAGCAAGACACCTCTCCCCCTAGACCAGGGTTCCACTCTGGTCAGTGTGATTCTTCGTCATGCAGAGCATCCCTGCGCCTGGGTGATATTCAGAAGCATCCCTGGCCTCTACCCACTGTGTGCCAATAATACCCACTTCAGGTCTCGTCCAACATCCCCTGGGTGGAGGAGGTGGGACACCCCTGGATGAGAACCACTGCCTTAGATAAATCAGGCACAGCTGGAAGTAGAGAGTATCAATGTGGCCACTGGCTACGGGGTGAATTGACAAGGCAGCCATCCCAGTTTGTATCTGGTGAAAAGTTTTCTCCTTGAACTCCAACTTTACCCTCAGGTATCTTTGGATATCTCCATCTGGCTTTCAGAAAACAAAAAACAAATGCAGAATTTCCTCTTGAGCCTGTTCCTTCCCTCAGTTTTACTATCTTCTTGAGTACAGAACTCTCTCCCCAGCTGGGTACAGTGGTGCATACCTGTAATCCCAGCAGCTTGGGAGGCTGAGGCAGGAGGATTGTGAGTTCAAGGCCAGCCTCAGCAAAAGGGAGGCCCTAAGTAACTGAGTGAGACCCTGTCTCTAAATAAAATACAAAACAGGGCTGGGGCTGGGGCTCTGTGGTCAAGTGCTCCTGGGTTCAATCCTCAGTACCCCCAAAAAACAAAACAAAACCCCCAAATAAAACCGTCTACCCATTCTACCTATCCCCTCACCCTCTCCCCCACCTAACCTCCATGTCAGCATACTCTGTCCCATGTGCCTCCTCCTTTCTTGGCCTCCTGATTTCCACTCTTAGATTTTTCCTGCATCATTTTTTTTTCTTTGCTGGGCTTTGACAACAGCCTTCTAAATGGGCCTCCTACCACTGCTCCCCTTTCTGTCCATCTGCCAGTCAACGGAATGAGCTCCCCAAAATTGAGTCTCCTACTTTTCTGCTTAAAACATCGCATACATCTATTTCTTTTAGTGGCCAATCCAACTTTCTTGATTGGCATTTCCTCGATTTTAATTTCTTTGCTTTCTTCTCCCTCCTCCTTTCGTCTCAGCCCCAATAAAAGTTAAACATGAATAGCTTCCAGAGATGTGCATGCTCTGGTCGTGCTGCTGTGGGGAGATCGCCCAGAAACCATGCAGAGCTTTATTACCTGGCCAGGGACTGTTTCCCACAGACACAGAGGCTGTAGTCCCGAGGGAGGACAGCCCCTTCCTGGTCCAAACCTTCATCATTTAAGGACAAAAACCACAAG
Source organism: Marmota flaviventris (assembly GCF_047511675.1). Lineage (NCBI taxonomy): Eukaryota > Metazoa > Chordata > Mammalia > Rodentia > Sciuridae > Marmota > Marmota flaviventris. The sequence continues at coordinate 160,336,172 of NC_092498.1, read as the reverse complement.
CCTTGGGAAGTCCCTAGCATGCAAGACAGCTGATCATAGAAGCTAAAACAGCAACTAGCCGAACTGAAGAGCCCCTAAGCAGAACTGGAGACCCTCTAAGGTGGGCGTACAGTTTGGGTTTTAGTACATTTGCAGGGTACAAAGTAGAGAAAACACAACTCTTTGAGGGAAGACAGCTCAGATGCCGATTTCCCTGAAATGGCTCTTACCTACAGGAATAGCAATGGAGTCATGTTAGCCCTGCTTAATTACGTTGGCCTACAACAACTTTTGTATGTTGGCCTACAACAATTTAATATGACTACGTCTTAGTTATTTCTATGTTGTAACTTAACCTATATCATCTCATCATTTGCCTAGGACTATAGTTAACCTATGCCCCCCCACACACACACATATCATCACTGTTATTATCTATACCTGATCACTAACATCTTTAAGTCTATGTCTGTGGTGCGATATGAGGCTATAGGGGGATTTCTATCTTAAAGCCTAAAACATCTTGAAGTATCTTAACACTAACTTTTATTTTTACTATTTTCTGTTTATTGATTTAAGTCTATTAATATATAGACTATGACTTATTAATAACCTAACTTATCTCTTATAAAACTATATTGCTGTCCCACCAGCAGTGTATGAGTGTGCCTATTTCCCCACATCCTCGCCAACACTTATTGTTGTTTGTCTTCATAATAGCTGCCATTCTGACTGGAGCGAGATGATAGAGTAGTTTTGATTTACATTTCTCTGATTGCTAAAGATGACCATTTTTTCATATATTTGTTGATTGATTGTGTATCCTCTTCTGAGAAGTGTCTGTTTAGGTCCTTGGCCCATTTGTTGATTGTATTATTATTATTATTATTTTTTTTTTTTTGGTGCTTAGCTTTTTGAGTTCTTTATATACCCTAGAGGTTAGTGCTCTATCTGATGTGTGAGGGGTAAAGATTTGCTCACAAGATGTAGGCTCTCTATTCACCTCACAGATTGTTCCTCTTGCTGAGAACAAACTGCAGCCAATATGGAAAGCAGTATGGAGATTCCTTGGAAATCTGGGAATGGAACCACTATTTGACCCAGATATCCTTCTCCTCGGTCTATACCCAAAGGACTTAAAAACAGCATACTACAGGGACACGCCATATCAATGTTTATAGCAGCACAATTCACAATAGCTAAATTGTGGAGCCAACCTAGATGCCCCTCGGTAGTTGAATGGATTTTAAAAGCCCTGAATAAATATCAGCTGCTGTTACCCTCCCCGTTATCATCATTAGGATCCACTCACTCTCTGTCAAAAGGCATCCGAGACCTCTGTTGAGAAGTCATTACTCACTGTAATGGAAGCCAGCCAGAACTCCTACCCAGATTGAAGAGACGCAGCCTGGTGACACTCTCCCACATGCACTGCACAGAGATGAGCTGAGTGTCATTGTGGTGTTGGGCTATTTTGAGACTCAGGAACCAGAGTGGCCTTCAATCTGAAAATGAAAACCACTGCATGTGTACTGTAGTGGGGGAGCCAGTGAGGATGGGAAATCTGGACTTAATTCCCTAAACAACACTGGGAAAATTTCCTCTAGGCCTCAGTTTCCTTTTTTTTTTAATATAAAATGGGCACAAATTTAGCACATCTGCCTACCAGGATTCCAGTGCATTCACTGGAATGACATTTTGGGGTCATAGGACTTTGCAAAGCTTTAAAACTCAATACAAATGTAAGAGCTGTCATCTGTCAAAGTCAGTTGTCATTGCTCTTCATGAAGTGCTCAGGAGAAGGGAATGGGCTCAGGCAACTCAACCACTTATGTCTTAGTCAGCTTTCTGTGCTATAACAAAATACCTGAGACTGAGTGATTTACAACGAAAAAAGGTTTATCTCACAGAGAGGTCAAAGAGCACAGCCCCAAACCCTCTTGGCTTCTGGTGAGGGTCTCATGTTGGAGCATAGGTAAGTGGAGGGAGCAGGTGCATGCAGAAGAAGCAAAGCACCTGGGGTAAATTTGCTATATTAAAAACCACTCTCACAGTTACTCATAAGCCTGTCCCAGGACACCCAACTCACTCCCGAGAGACCTAAATCAATCTCTCAAGAAGCATTAGTCCATTTGCAAGTCCAGAGTCCCCTGTGTCTTAATATCTCTTAAAGATCCCACCACCTCTCAACACCATTAGATAGGGAATCAAATTTCCACATGAGTTTTGGGGGGATGATCCGCATCCAAAGCACAATAACATGCAAGACCCAGAGAGCTCAGAGAACTAGGCTGAAGCACGGTCTATCGCTCAAATAATTGGCCATAAACAGATCACAGGTTGATAAGATCCACGGGGGTGCATACTAAAAAGACACCCTGAAGTCCTTAATGAATGGCATTTCAGAGACTCAGGCAGGAGAAACATCCATCCCTATGACCCAAGGTCTCACAGGTAGGTGATGGAGGAAGCCTGATCAGAACTCAGTTGTGAGTTCTAATGTAGCACTGGGCTGGGGTTTTCACAAAGCATAAATATGCCACAGCAAAGATTTTCAGTACAAATACAAATAGCCCCTAATATGTGTCAGACTCTTTATTAGGCACTATATGTACTGTTAATCCTTCCCTGAATTCTAAAGTAATCGATATTATAAATCCCATGAGGGGCAGGGATTGAAGCTCAGAGAGGTTCAGTGATCTACCCTGGTTCACACAGCATATTTAAAGTAGAACAGAATTTGAACCAATGCCAAAGATTGAATTCTTTCCACTCTGTGACCTCCCGCTTCATGTTCAATATATAGTACAGTTTCTTAAAACACTAATTGTCTTAGTCACTTTCTCCTGGGCTCTGCTAATTCAAATTTTTTCAGCCAACACAACGAGGGCTCGAATATGACTCAGAAAGCCTCGGGACTTCTCTCCAGTCAAAGACCTCAGAAGGATTATGGAGAGGGAACAGATTCTCCTAAGGAAGAAGTCATTTGGGTGAAACAAGGCTGGAATTGGGCTCGTCTGCAGGCTACGTTCCCAGCCAGAGCCCAGGAGGTCAAGGTTGACAGGAAATCCCAAATGAGAAATGGGATTGCTCCGCTGCATGCCAAGAAGGCTGCCAAGAGTCATTTCATTAGGAACAGTCTCCCGAGCAGTGGAGAGCATGTAATGTCCGATAAGGGTAGAAAAGCAAGACCACAGTCAAAAGTCTAGAACCTTCCTCCAAGGAGGGACTTGGCAGCACCCACTCTACAACACTGGGGATGTCCAGGGTGCTCCCTCTGATAACCAGCCATCTCCTGCCAGTATTTCTTTTTGTTTATTTGTTTGTTTGTTTTTATGTGGTGCTAAGAATTGAACCCAGTGCCTCACACATGCTAGGCAAGTGCTCTACCACTGAGCCACAACCCCAGCCATCTCCTGCCAATATTTCTGTGGTGACAATGGATATGGATAAAGCATGATCGATAAGTCGTCAGTGTGTGTACACATGTGCATGGGGCAGGGGGTCCAACTTGGGGAGCAGGGTTGAAATAGAGTAAAATCCATAGCAATGGCCAAAGCCCAAAGTTAAAATGTCCAACTTTAAAATGCAGAAATGCCAAAGATTTGAAAAATAAAATCTGAAGTCACTTTAAGATAAAAGCTCATGGCTTTTGCAGGAACAAAGGACTCTCACAATTTCACGTTCACAGAATTAAAAAAAAAAAAAGCTAGGAATTCATGCCGTCTTTAAATTAGGATCATCATGTCAAGGATTCCTCTGTTATTGCCAAGTCGGTGCTGAAGAGACCGGTAATTTTGTCTGGGAGGGAAAAGCTACAGAGAATTGGAGGTTAAGCCACTAATCCACTATGGACAGTGGAGTTTGCTGACAGAGTGACAGCTGGGGTGTGGCCGGGCTAGGGCTGCCCAACATTTCCTCCTTATTTGCATCAGGCATTTTTGGATCAGAAAGAGAAGTCAGAGAGATACAGGAAATAAGCATTTGTCGAGGGGGGTCATGGATCTAGAATTCCTGCCTGGGAGGCGTGGGAAGACCATGGAGAATTGGAAGGAGACAGCTAAGAGAATGGTCTTAAAGTGCCATTTCTATAACGAGCACAGAGCTGTTCCTTGGATGGTATGCATGTGTGCAGGGCTTAAAGGGGCTGACAGAGAAATGCAAGGCTCTCTTCTTATTAACTTTGCATGACTGTGGGCAAGTGGTGTCTCCACCCTGTGTCCCCCCTCAGAGATCTATGGAAGGCCCACTATGTGCCAGCCTTGCCCCAGTCCTGGTAGAACCGGTGGTGAACCAGAGAGAACCACCTGCCTGCAGGGAGCTTCTGATCCAGTGGGAGGTGAGAGACAGAGTCCCGCCTTCTTTTTCCAGGTGGTGTTAAGTCATATCGCACTGAAGGGGAAGTGGGGGGAGAAGAGAGGAAAGGCTCCTTTGGAAAGAGAGAGTTTGAAATATTTTTCTCTTAGGAGAAAACATGTGAGGGGAGAACTCAGTAGGGGCAGGGTTTCTCAAGTTCAACTCTACTGAAATGGGACCTGAAAATTCAGAGTTTGGGGGGACTGTCCTGGAGAATGTAGAATATTGGCTTCCCTGGTCTCCACCCAAGGGATTAATGCACTGATTAGGCTAAAGGCTCACAGCCCATTCTCTTGTAACTGTCTCCCACACTAGCTTTTTGGGGAACACCTCTATCTAAGCCATAAGAGACAGAGGAGAAATTTGACCTGCTGACTTCCTGAAAAGATCACTCTGGCTGCTGTCCGGGGGAGAACTGGCCCTAAAGTACTGAGACCACTTACAGAGGATGGCCCCGGTGTCTAGGCAACAGATGCTGGGGCCGTAGACTATGGCTGATGGCACTGCTGTTGGGGAGAAGTTGTCACATGTGGGTTGTATTTCAACGGATAAACTGACAGAATGTGATGGTGTGTTGGAGAAATAAGAAGAGAGGTCAAGGAAGTGTCCAGTTTGGGGTGTGAACTAAGCGGGCTTGTAGTCATCAGATGGAGCTGGAGAAAGCTGAGCAAAAGCAGGCTTGGGTGGAGGACTCACTGCAGTATTTGGTGCATGGTGACTTGGCATGTTTGCCCAACTTTCAGGTGGGGGTTTTGCACAATGTGACACATAACAAAGAGTCAATCAATAGGGCAAGAAGTGCAGGGATTGGGGGTGGGGGGGAATAAATAACAGGCTAAGTTATTTACATTACAAAGGCATATGGCCTGTTCCTTTCAATTATGTATTTCCCTCATACATTTCAATTAAGATAAATTTAGAAGGAAAATTTTCTGCATGTCATCCGCCCATACCTTTCTGCTTCCCGATATTTTCATGCTCAAATGAGAGAGTTGACAGGAAGAACTATTTGAGTGTCTGGGATCCATCATCCATGAGAAGCTTGGTTAATCTTCATGACGCTCCCTCGGTTTATTTATTAGGCGGTAAATCAGTGACAGAGTTAATTGGAACTGATCTCTTGGCAATATTTTCTTTACGGTTTCTTACATTCAAAACAAAAGGAAAAAAAAAAAGTTGCATTCTAGAGAGAAGAATTGCAGCCTCCAAGATGTAGACTCTGTGAAAAGTGATTCTTAAGGAGTTTAAGGGTGACATTTATATTTAGAAGGAGCTCAGCTCCCTGCTGTGGAGTAGAAGAATTGTTACTGGTCATTAATTAAATAGCTCCCTGCTGTTCCCCCCAGGGAGGATGCTGCACACCCTGTGTCCAAGGGCAAAGCACCTCCAATCCAAGTGGGGGGCTGCTGTTTGGAGCATCTATCTATCTTTACAATATCAGGGTTTTGCTTCTAATTTGAAATCCCTGTTTTCTCTGCCCTGACAGCCTTAATCCACCAGGCACATCTCTTCCAACTGTTAGCACTTAGAATCTTAGTTTTAGTTTCTCTGTAGGAGTTGGTGATTTTTTTCTTTTTTTTTTTTTTTTTTCTGTACAAAGGGCCAGGAAGTAATTATATTAGATTTTGAAGGCCACATAGTCACTGTCACAATGACACAATTCTGCTGACACAGTGCAAAATCAACCACAGTGGTTATGTAAGCAAAAGGGTGTGACTACATTCCAATAAAATTTTATTTGCAAAAACTGGCCAGGGGTGGGATTTGCCCCTTGGCCTAGGCCTTATACTAACCTCTGCTCTAGAAGATGACTCTCTTTCTGATGATAACCAAATCCCTATGAATTCCAGGTACACAATACAACCCATTCAACCCATCATTCGGAATGCAGCCTTTAAATCTGTGAAAACCTACGATAACCCATGCAGAGAGAACTAGTATCTTTTCAAGTTTCATATTAAGAACTTCAGCATTTATAATTCAATTGAAGAAAGATTGTACTGCAATGAGGACCTATAACAAATCCCACTAAAACTTTGTAGCTTTAAACAACTACCACTTATCATTGTTCCCCAACTCTATGGGGCCCCATGGATGGTTCTGCTGGTGTAGACATGGTTTGCTGATCTTGGCGGGCCTTGCTCCTGTGTCTGAAGACTGCTAGTGGGTTGGCTGGGGCTGGCTGGTCTCCGATAAAATAAAATGAATAGAATGACTTGGTTCTACATTGCCTCTCATCCCCCATCATGCCACTGTCTAGCTGGGTCCAAGTGTGAACAAGGGCAAGGAAATAAGTGAATTATTAAAGGCCTTGTAAGACTTAGGCTCAGAATTTCCACTGCACTCTTCTGGCCAACCCAAGTCCTAAGGCTAGTCCAGAACCCTACTGAGACAGGCCCATTAAAGTTCAGAACAGAAGGAATGAACACAGAGAAGCCATTAATTGGGGTCATCCTTGCATCCGTGAACCGCCGTATCCACTCCAATACTGGTTCACAACTGGCCCATTTTCTCAGGATTGGGACGTCACTTTAAGCAGGAGGAGGGTGGAAAAATCAACAGACTGACTCGGATTCTTTGAAAACATATGTTTTAACAAATCAAATTTTTAGAATAGCTGAGAGGTGGCATTAGTTGCCTTCCTCTGTTTCATCCTGCTGAAGGGAAGTACTTACAATTTCAAAGCCTGTTGCCAAGGGCCCCAAAGTTAAGACTGAACAGAGACAAGAGGCAAAATCATACCCAAATATTCCAGTTGTATGGACAAATGAAAGGTAGAAAAAAAAAAGTGAAAGTTTGTCAGACAATAAAAACACCAACCCCCCGAGGTCCCCACCTGTGCCCAGCAGTCCTCCTGTGGGCACTGGATACTCACTGTTGGCCACCTGAGTGTTTTGGGCAAAACATGCCACCAGAAAGCACATCAAAGATGTTTCTCTTCTTTTAAAGCTGGCTCCATGGAAACCGTATTCATTAGGACCCTTTGGTGGCAAGTAACGGGACCAACTTGAGCTAACTAAGGCACTTAAAGGCATCTCCAGCATTAGAAGGACACAGGCTGCCTCTTAGAAGCCGTGGAGAGAGGGGGCTGAGCTCCAGCCAGGGGCGTAAACACAGCCAGGGACCACGACAGCACTCTCCTTCCCTCATCTCTGCCTGGTTGATGGTCCTCTTCCTGTAGACTAGCTTTTCCCATTACTTGTTCCATTATTCTTGCATTTTCTTTTTTCTTCAGCTGGGACTGAACTACAGTGTCTAAGTCCTAACCCCGTGTTCCTCAGAGCATGAATCTTACTGCTCCCGTTTGGGTCAGATGGCTGCCCTATGCAATCATTCATGGCTGGGGTCAGAGATGGTAAACATGGATCCCAGGGCATCTCCTTTATGGGTGAAGGGGACACATCTGGGGTGGCTGGGAGTTGCCTAAACAAATATACCCCCAAAGACCTTATGATGAAAATTCTCCCCAGTTTTAGGAACAGGATTCGATAAGATAAAAAAGAAAAGGTCCGTCTTATACTCCCTGGAGAAGGAATTCATGAAAACTCTCTTGGTTCGGACAGGCTGACCTCTTTATGATGTCCCACTCATCGGGCACACTTGTGTTAATGATCTAGCACACCAAGAAAAGACTATGAGGACTTCACCAGGGTCTTGGCTCGGGAGACGCCCCAGTAGCAGATCCTGAGTGAAGGATATAAGGGCACATGATTTATTGGGATGGTTATTATGAAAAAAGGATGAGGGGTTGAGACAGAGTGAGACAATTATAGAGAGTTAAGCAAACTGACAGTGTGGGCAACTGCACCAAATCCTACTGGAGAAGTCTGGGACACAGGGTGGATCACAGGCCCTACACCTGCCAATCACCACTGAAGGCCGCCAGGGTTGGTGTTTTCCTCCCCTGCACTGCCTGCCTCACGGGAAGAGCTGGCTCCGCTGGCCCCAGAAAGCTGACGGGCACTGGGATTCAGGTTCTAGGCAGCGGAGGTTCAGTCATGTGTCCTCAAACAGTTGCGGGCTGTGCCCAGCAAAGGGAAGGGGAGGGATTATAAGGGAAGGGGCCACACAACCAGAACAGTGACAAGGTGTGGCCTAGTTTAAAAAGGCCACAATAGGAGGGGCAATTGTGGAAGTGTTTTAGTCAGCTTTTTTTGCTGCTGAGACTAAAAGACCCAATCAATCAGAACAACTGTAGAGGAGGAAAAGTTTATCTGGGGGCTCAGGGTTTCAGAGGTCTCGGTCCATAGACAGCAGGCTCCACTCCTCGGGGCTCGAGGGGAGGCAGGACATCATGGAGGAAGAGTGTGGTGGAGGGAAGCAGCTCACATGGTGACCAGGAAGCAGAGAGAGACTCCACTCTCCAGAGACAAATAGAGACCCCAAAGCCACGCCCCCAATGCCCCCTCCTCCAGCCACACCCACCTGCCTCCAGCCACCACCCAGTTAATCCCATCAGGGATCCATTCACTGGTTGGGTTAAGGCTCTCACAGCCCAGTCATGTCTCCTCTGGACCTTCCTGCACCGTCTCACACGTGAGCTTTTGGGGGGACACCTCACATCCAACCAGAACAGGAAGCCATTGTGTGAGACTGATTAGAAAGCTTGACATCGGTGCAGGTTCAAGACGCTGGTGTCTCCAAAGAGCATGTAAGGATGGGGGACTTGGTGGACACCCTCCGAGTGCTACAAAGACAGACCTGCAGAAATGGCTAAGAGGTTAGGACGTGGCAGAGAGACTTCAAGAGGGACTTTGGAAATTGGCTTGGTTTGGTTTGGCCTTGATGTGTACGGTTCTGTCGGGAAGGGGAAGGCAGTCCAGCTGGAGCAAAGCCAAGGGGCAGGCAGGAGCTGGGACCTGTGGTCATCATGACGGGATGACGGTGTCTGCTGGGAAGTCAGGTCAAGGGTGGTCCTGAGGGCCCAGCCCGCCTTCTCCTTCAGCAGTGAGTGGCCATGGAAGCTTTCAGAGTGCCATGAGCAGATTTGTGTTCCATAATCTGGCAAATCCTAGAAACTGGATTATCCGAGAAATGAGCATAGAGTATAGACACACAGGGGTCCGGTGACAATGCTGACGTAATCCTGAACATGGAGACCATGAGGGTGGACTTGGGCGCCATCATCAGCCAAGGAGCCAGGAGAGAAGAACTGAGAAGCATTTCAGGCTGGGAGAGGGCAGGTCAATCAGCGGAGATGGATGTCGGGGTGGACGAGAAGGAGAGGTCCAAGATGGCTCTGAGTGAGGGTCACCACAGGGTTCCCGGGAGGGCTGTGAAGCTCCCCCCGAGCTAAGGGGCACAGGCACAGGGTGATATGAAGAAGCCATTTTCTGCTTGGTAGCATCGCCACACACGATGCCCGAGGCCCAGGAGCATTTCAGATAAATAATGAATCAATGTTTAGGGAATCTCCTGTGGGAAATTCGAGGGCCACAGGACTTTGTATATTTTCACTTGCTAAATTTGGCAACCCTACCCTTTGGACACGCTGACTTTGCAGTGTGGATGGCAAACCTGGACCAGATAGAGACATAGGTCTCGTCTGGAGGTAATCGTGGCTAAAACACACATCTGAGAAGTGCGTCGGGGAGGGCAGGCATGCCCCTGGTTCTCCAAACTGACGGCACTTTGGAATCATCTGGAGAGCTTTGGGAGAACATAAGAAATGCTGATTATCAGAGATTCTGAGCTCATTAATCTATAGCACAGTCTGAGAAGTCTCAAAAGCTCCCCCAGGTGATTCTGATATGCAGCAAATTTGAGGAGCCATCCATCTCAGCCAGGAAATGGAAGAAACAGAAAATAGAAGAAATAGAAAAGAACACCTAAGGATGAGTCCGTGGGGGAGCGGTTGGTGCTTACTAGGTTCATAGAAACAAGGGAACAAGAAAGGGGAATAGAAAGAACTAATTGGAGGTAAGCAACGAACCCCTAACTCCAAAGGGGGGAGAACCCAGGAAGGTGTGGCTGACTTGGAAACAGACCCAGCTTGTGGCCACCGTCATGAGAGTGGCCTCTGGGAACATTGGTGTTGGCACCTGTAGCTGGGAGGTGACTGTACCTGTTTCAACAGATGTTGGAGGATTCGATAGGGTCCCAGGCTAGTGTCTGGACACAGTAGGTGCTTTTTTGGTTCCATTCCACCCCTCAAACACAATGCAAACACAAAATGGCGACCAGGACAAGAGGAATGGTTCTAGGTGAAGAAGGAAGCCCACTCCAAAGGGATTAAAAGAGTCTGCACGAAAAAGAGAGATGGCTCTACCGTGAATCGTGGTTTCCTTGAGAGACTTGTAGCAGAATCTCATCATCACGTGGCTTTCCTCTGTGCAGAGGGTGTGGGGAGAGGGAGGAAGAGACAGACGGAATGAATGAATACAAATGAGAGAATACACCATTTTTCTCATTTACTTATTGGTGTTTCCGCAGTAATAACTTGAAGTCTTCCATCACTACTAAAGGATTTTAATTTCCCTTGGGATGTTTTTTTTTTTTTTTGTTCTTCTCCTCATCTCACCATTAAAAGAGAATCTGGAAACAGCCGTCACAAATGAGGTTTGCATTTCTCTGCTACTGGCCACTCTGCTGATTCCAATATCCTTCCTCCCAGCAAAACTGCTCAGGGAAGTGGAGAGCCAGGCAGGATCAAAGCCAGGGGGAATGGCTAAAAAGTGCCTCATTTGCCTAATTATTGTCGTTAGGACTCTAAGTGGACTTGTTATCTTCAAAGCACCTTACCAAAGTTAACTAATTAATCCTCCTAACACCTTGGGAGGCTTTCATTATGATCTAACTCAAGGTGGATTTTCATTTGGGAGCTGAAATCTTTAAAAGCTACTTGACAGTGAGAAGTAACCCAGCTGCATCTGGCATCTGAGCATGCCAAGCTTGGGATGGCTGTGGAGGTCACAAACTGCTCTCCAAGCATCCTGTGGGTTATGGCGGAGAGATTGAACAGAAGTCTTCAGTGGCCATCTGACAAATATAAAAGGAAATCGAATGCTTCATAGACCCACTGTTGTAAAGAAACACTCAGAGCAGCCATTTTTGGAGGATTGCAGGCTCATCTCACATTACTCCACTGCAAAATTAAGATGTCAATATTCTCTGAAATTATCTTCTCAATCGTAAGGTCCCCGTAAATCTCCATTATGTGGCTTAGAGCAGAGAGTCTCAGGCTCAGCCCTGTTGACATTTGGGGCTGGATAATTTCTCATTCAGAAGCTAATCCTGTGCATCACCAGATGCTATTAGCAGCCTCACTGATCTCTTCGTATCACCTGCCAGTAACATAGGAGCCCCCTCCCACCATGAGACAATCAAAATGTCTCCAGACTTTGCCAACTGTCTTCTGGGCATCCAAATTGCCTGTGGGTGAGTATCACTGGCTTAGACTAGATGTCGAAGTATTTCTCTATAGCTTAGCACAATCAAGAGAGCCCATGCAGATTTACAAGAAGAAACAAATAAAAGATGTTTGGTCTTCCCTGAATCATTATTCTTTGATAGGAATATACAAAGAATTCCAGGTCTTTCCCTGACACGGGGGAATTGGGAGAGCATGCCCATGAGGCGCCTCGTAAACCACACAGAATGGTGAAGAGCGCATTTCGGGTATTGGCTGCATCTCCCCGGACAGCTCCATCTGGGTAGTGGCTGGAACCAGAGCTGGGGTGTCTGCCTGTAGCCTGAAGTCCTCCCAGGTTTCCCACTGGGAATGCTAATTTTCAAGGAAAGCTCGCTGCCCACACAGGACATTTCTGGCCTGCCTCCTCCAATTTGGCACGCTCAAATGCCAGATTCTCCCACTTTGTAGCTTAGCTGGGAGAGAAGCTGGAAACTCTGTGGGCTAGTGAGGATGAGTAATTGGGTATCAGCCTTTAAGAACCAGTCGCTCACTCCTCTCCCCCTATCTTTGTTCCCTCTCTCCTGCCTCCTCCTGTTTCTCCAGGGCTAAAAAGGAAATCTAGGCTGCTTTGGGTGCCAGAGCGGAAGGAATCATACTGTATCTGAGCTTCAGAGCCAAAAGTAAGGGGTCTGTCTCACAGCAGAGAACATTCGACCAATTAATAGAGGACATCCGTTTTGTATGCTATGGAAGAGAACTGTGTAACCCCACCCCCCACCCCAATTCATTTATTTAGTCCCTAATTCCCAATGCGTATGTGTTTGGAGAGATGAGTAGCAATTAAGGAAGTAATTAAGGTTAAATGAGGTTGTCAGGGTGGGGGTCCTAATCTGAAAAGATTGATGTCCTTAAGAGAAAGAGGCACAGGTAATGCACAGAGAAGAGGCCCCTTTGGGGACATGGGCTGAAGGTGGCCATTTGCAAGTAAGGAAGAGAGTCCTCACCAGAAACCAACCCTGGCATCTTTATCTTGGACTTCCGGTCTCCATAACTGTGAGAAAATAAATGTCTGTTGGTTAAATCTGTGGTTGTCCTTCATGGGAACTTGCATATAATGGCAAATGCATATAACGGCAGGATACTGCGTGTTAGGTGTCCCCCAAAAGCTCACATGTGAGACAGTGCAAGAAGGTTCAGAGGAGACATGATTGGACTGTAAGAGTCTTAACTCAATCAGTGATTTAATCCCCTGCCTATCAGCGGTAACTGAGTGGTGACTGGAGGCAGGTGGGTGTGGCTGGGGGCGTGGCTTTAGGGTTTATATTTGTCTCTGGAGAGTGGAGTCTCTCTCTGCTTTCTGATCACCATGTGAGCTGTGTCTCTCTGCCATACTCTTTGGCCATAATGTTTTACCTCACCTCAAGCCCTTAGGAATGGAGCCAGCTATCCATGGACTAAGACCTCTGAGCCCTCAAATAACTCTTCCTCCTCTACAGTTGTGTCGCTCCAGTCATTTAGTCACAGCAGAGAAAAAGCTGACTGAAACACTATGCAGTAGTGAAAAAGAGCTACAGCCTGAGAATTCTCAGTGGCCTTTTAAGATTGGCTAGATGTATCAAGTGGGGAAAAAAACAACACTGTCAAATGAGAGGCACGATATTGCTGTCATGTTAGGACCCCAGGGACAAAACGACATACACGCAAACACATGGAAATCTTTGAGATGTCTGCATATTTGCAGTGATGTGTCTGGAAGAGGAGCCCAAATTAGCTCTGGGAGAATCTGTGAGATTCAGGAGGGGAGTGGACAACAGTTTTCATGTCATATTATGTTGTTTTTTTTTTTAATGTAGTTAATGTAATATGTATCACTTGTATTATAAACACAACATTAAGGTGTTTTCTGTTTTTTTTTTTTTTGGGGGGGGTCTCATCTGCTCTTCTCAGTTTTCTTCAAGTTTAAATAACACTCTTATCAATGCATATATCCAGCCCTTTCCCCCACAAAGTACTATAAAGTCATGGAGAATCGTAATTTTTTTTGCTCTAGATTGTATAAATGGAACAGTTTCCAATATTTGAGTGTAGCCATCAGTGACGTAGTAGCACAGAGGCAGAACACTTTCTCACGATCCACATTCATTAATAGGAAGGACAATAAAGATAGTTTCATTACCTAGGCATGCGCCTTTGGGATTTCTCATTTATTTTCAATGGAATCTAGGAAGAGAGAGGAAATAAATTCTTAACAAAAATGAGGAACAAAACAAGAAGGGATCCAAACAAAATGTACCAATGGTACATTTCTAAAATAAATTCAAATAGATTTCTAAAATAAGACCAAAATAGGTTGAGGGGGGAAAAAATCACCAGCTAGACCCAGTGATTTCATGGGGCTCGTGACAGCGTTCAATGACTGTGCCCATCTGACTGCAAGAAGACCAGCTATTGCAAGATCAGCTAATGGCAACTAAGGTGCACCCAGCCTGAACATGCTTTCTGGAACTCCAATATTGGCTCTTGTAGGAGGAATAATGAAAATATCTGTTCCTCTGGGACAAGGAGACCAACCCATGATCTCTCTTCCCCTACTATGGTTATTCTCATAGATTTAGATTATCCAGATGTTGAATGTGAGCTGTTCTCTCTGCTTTTGATTGTGAGAGTTATTTTTATTGTTTTGGCACTGGGATTGAACCCAGGGGTGCTTGACCACTGAGCCCCATCCCCAGCCCTATTTTGTATTTCATTTAGAGACAGGGTCTCACTGAGTTGCTTAGCACCTCGACATGGCTGAGGCTGGCTTTGAACTTGCAATTCTCCTGACTCAGCCTCCGGAGCCGCTGGGATTACAGTCATGCACCACTGCACCTGGCTCCGTGGGAGTTATTTTGGCATTGGGGGAGGGGAATAACTTGGTCCCCTATAAATTGCTCCTCTAAGTCTCTCTTTTCTTCCTTGATGGAAAGAGGGAGTGGGTCTTTCCCCCTAAAGCTCTCAGCCACGTTTCAGGTCTTGCTTCTGTCTTCCTCCCTGGGCTTGCTGGGGTTTTAATACCAGCAGCTTCCCCTTCACCCCAGAAATAAGCCATCCCCCCTTTGTGGTGAGGGTTTTACCCAACTCTTGCTCTCGTCTTGGAAAGCTCTTCTTCCCCTTTACCACTCTTCTTTGCACCATCCGGATGAAGTCCCCTTCTTGTAGACACTCAAGGACACCACATGCACCTCCATAGCTCTTACCACAAGTTAAGTCAATTATGCAACGTCTGGTTTTCCTGCCAAACTCTCAACTCCAGGAAGGCGGGGGGTTTCGTTGATGCTTGACACATGCACCCAGCACCATGCCTAGGAACTAGCAGATGCTCAGCACATATTTGCTAACAAACTGCATTGGACTGAGCTCTGTTTTCAGGAGGTAAAGGAAACAGTTACCTCATCTCAGCTGTCATTTCCAAGGGAGAAGTGAGATTCTGCCTCATAAAATCCCCTTCTGGAAGAGGAGGATACAGGGAAGACGGTCAAATTCATAAGCTGGAAAGAGGAAATTGTCACCAGTTCTGCCACATTCCGCAGCCAGAGGAAAACAGATGCTATCTAGTTCCAAACTTGAGGACTAGTTTGAATGTTGATTCTCGAGTTCTCCTTTGATTCTGAGTTAGGACCAGTCAGATCCATGATGGTTCTGGGCCTCTGGCCTGGACCAACGTGAGAATCTCTTAGGCTCACACCAGAGCTTCTAGGTGAGTTGCATTTATTACCAGTGGCACTTTCCCAAGAATATTTCTCTCCTCGAATTTTAAAGCTCGAGTGTTATTTTGGTCATAGGAATGTCACACTCGACTCATTCAGTCATCATAACACATTTTTCAGCTCAAAGTCGCCTGTTTAAAGTAGGCCCAGGTGGAGGATGGGGAGGGGAGAAGCATCAGAAATAGTTTGGAAACTGCCAGAAAATCCTCTTGCTTCCTTATGACTGCTAATTGCTCATTATCCTCCTTGAGTTTTAACAGACCACATGTACCATTTAAAGAGGAGCTTTAAATACTCCCCGAGAGAATTTCAGGGAAAGAAGTTAGTAGAATGTTCTGGCCCCTTGAGAATGGAGGGGGTCTCGTGATTATCTTTAGTACTGAATAAATTCAGTGGTAACAGGAGTATAAGACTGAATTCCCAGCTGATACATGACCATTAGGTTTATATTTGGCTAATAACCTCATACAAGTAAGAAAGTTTGAGACAATAATTTGAAACCATCTTCCCTTTGAACCACGGCTCTGTGGAAAGCTCACAGAGGCAAGAGCAGATGCTCTGCAGAGAAATGACAGAGCAACGAAGCATTCCATGCAATGCCTCTTCGTCCATGAGGATAAAGATGGCTGCCTATTGAACCACCTGGGACCTTTTGTAAATCTAGAATTACACTACAACATCTGGGAGTGGGCCCAGGTAATCAGCGCTTCCAAAGTTCCCCAGGTGATCTCAATGAGCACCTGAGGCCAGGAACCATTGGTCTAGCAGTTAAGCTGTGCTTGCAAGCCCCCATTTGATGGGAAAGAGTCCTAGAGCCTGTAAGTACTTTGCTAAAAACAGCTGTTTCCAATGAAAGCATGCAAATCCTCAATAATATAAGTGTCATCAGAAATAAAAACAAACCAGGAGTCACAGTTTATCCCTTCAAAAGTATTTAAACCACACCATTCAAAAATACCAAGTTATAAGTGTTCACTGAAACATATTTTTGTAATAACTGCTGCAGGTCCATAAGGGAAGAGTTAAATAAATTGTGGTCAACGGCAGAATATGCAGCTATTGAGAGAAGCAGAGTACTTTAGATCTGCTCGCACCAACTATTCGGCAGGCATTGCTCCAGGACCTTGGAATTCACGAGAGATGAGAACAAAGATCCTTGCCCTCCGAGGCTTACATGAAGATTCTTGCCCTTCAACAGTTTGCCTTCTAGAAAGTCAGCAACAAACTGCACTACCAGTGTAAATTGAAAATGCGGGGCTCCTTGTTCAAAAATAGTGAAGAATTCAAGACTGTGACAGCAGAGAATTAAATCAGGCAAGGGGCCCTTCTTAGAGCAGGGCTAGTGTGGCTGCAGAGGTTGCCACGTGTAGAAAGCTGACCCTCTTTGCAGAGAATGGGGACAGGTGATCAGCAGTGGAGACAATAGGAAAGTCCATCAATTAGAGCAGGTTAGATGGTGGGAAGTGCTGTGGAAGACGGGAATCAAAGTGCCATTGTTAAATAGGGTGGGCAGAGCAGGACACGTGGGAAAGAGATTTAGGCAAAGACTTGACGAAAGGCAGAGAGCCAGCCATGGTATGTGGGAAAGAGCACCGCAGGGTGGGTTAGCTAGGCCAGAGCCCCTAAGGCTGGGAGTGAGCAGAGAGGCTGGAGTGGAACTGGTATCAGGAACCTCACTGGGTATTTTAAAAGAATGGCTTTGGCTTCTGCAGGGAGGAGAATCTGTAGGTGTGCAAGAGGAAAGGCTGGCATCAGAATAAGGAAGAGTATGCATGAACCTGAGAGAGGCAGAGATTGGCAATAAAGGAGACAATATTCCATGAGATTATATTTCAATGTGTGTATGTCTGTCTATGAATGTATATGGACATGTGTATACACACATGCTCCTAACACGGAAAATCATCCACAATGTACAAGATACAGAAAAAGTTCATGAAATAAGTGCTAATGGCCCACTAAAAACTAATAACTAGGCTACACACACACACACACACACACATACACACACACAGAAGGATCAGAAATGTCATGACCCCAGTTGTTGGTAATATTTACCTCTGAGAATCAGAGTCAACTGGTGGTTAGGGAGGATGCCACCTTTTAGTTTATATTCACCTAAAATGCTTGACTATTATTACAAGTTTTTTTTTTTTTATGCATTAAGGTTTTTTTTTTTTTTTTTGGGGGGGGGCGGTGGGTACCTGGGATTGAACTCAGGGACACTCAACCACTGAGCCACATCCCCAGCCCTATTGTGTATTTCATTTAGAAACAGGGTCTTGTTGAGTTGCTTAGCGCCTCACCTTTGAGGAGACTAGCTTTGAACATGCCATCCTCCTGCCTCAGCCTCATGAGCATTAGTTTTGTTAAAAAAAAAAAAAGCAATGCTTTTTAACCTGGGGTGTTATAGGAGTGGTTCCACTTTTAACTCTTAAAATGCAGGCATGTCTGGGCAGGGTTGGGTAAAACTAAACAGCCTCCTGTAGCTTGAGAAAGTTGTGGCCAACCTCAAAAGAAAAGAAAAAAGCAAAATAAGATGACAAGATCTGATTCCTGGATGTTAAAAAAAAAAAAAGAAGGTGGTTTTTAAGACCAGAGAAAACCAGATAGAATTGTAAATGATCTTATCTAACAGAAGAAATTAGGTAAAGTAGAAAGATTCTGTAAGTATTAATAAAGGTATAGTGAAGAGAAGTAGGGTTTATATAGGAAAGAAAACAAATTATTTTTAAAAGATAGCAAACATATTGTAATGCGGTCTGCTGTCACATATAAATAAAAAATAATAATCAAGCACACACACACACACATACACACACACAAAGATAGCAAACATAGTCCTGGGCCTTTCTAGACTCAACACCCCCACCTCCAGTCTGAGGCCATCTTTCTCACTTAGACCTGGCCTAGTCACCCCCACCCCACCCCACA
This sequence comes from Marmota flaviventris, assembly GCF_047511675.1. Lineage (NCBI taxonomy): Eukaryota > Metazoa > Chordata > Mammalia > Rodentia > Sciuridae > Marmota > Marmota flaviventris. The sequence goes on along the minus strand of NC_092498.1, from coordinate 160,317,803 downwards.
CATACCTGGATAGAGGTCCCCTAAAACCTCTTTGGTGGTCTCCTCTACTGAAGTCTGAAATTGATGACAAGCTGGCCCAGCGCACTGTGGCCTGATCCTTCCATTTGGACCACACTCCCTCACCTCTTGGCTTCTCCCTCAGCCTGCACCATGTGCTACTTCTGTTCCCAGTTAACCCCTTCTCTTCCTTCTGGTCTCAGCTGAATTCCAATTTTCCTCAATCTGGCTAAATCTCCTATTAATGAGTGCCCTAGGCCCCTGTGCCCTGGGGACGTGCTTATGTTTATGTGTTTTCTTCTCCCACCAAACTATAAGCTCTCCAGAGTGGGAACCAGGATTGCCAGGCCCACCATATACCTGGCATAGAGTTGGTCTTCAATAAACATGTGTGGACAAAATTGAGACACAAGTCTAACTACACACATAGGAATTAGCAATCTTTCTTTTTATGACTCTAGGAGACTGAAAGAATTTATTCCCTGAAGGATATACTTATGAGCACTTACTGGGGAGATGTTTAAAGCTGCAGGTTGTGTAGACAATGACTTTGTTATTTTCTCCAGGGACATGACAAGGAACACTTTCAGTTCAAATGCAGTGAAAGGCAGAGTCACCTGCAATACTTGAGTATTTTACCACAAAATGCAAAAGTAAAAATCACGTTGCTCAAATCCATATGCTTTCTTTCTTTTCTTTTATTATGGGTACTGGGGATTAAAATCAGAGGCACTTGACCATGGAGCCCCATCCCCAGCTCTATTTTGTATTTTATTTAGAGAAAGGGCTCACTGAGTTGCTTAGGGTCTCCCATTTGCTGAGGCTGGCTTTGAACTTGAGATCTTCCTCCTCAGCCTCCCAAGCTGCATGGATTACAGGTGTGCGCCGCCACACCCTGCTCCATATGCTTTCAAAGAGGTCTTTTGCTTTGGATTCAGTAAATTTAATGTGTGCGCTAATGTCATGTAGCTGCACCCCTTCTGTTCCCACAGCCCCCCGCAATGACCTCTATCCATCATGCACAGAGACATAGTTGCGGGGGGAACTAGTCACAGTGTTTCACAGAAGGACCACCCTGTAAAATATACCCCAAATCACTTGCAGGAAAAAAACTGAGCTTGGTCAATTCCCTTCTTGCAAGCGATAGTCATGTGTGTTCCCAAAGTACTTGGATCTCTTTGGGCTCAACACCCATAATGCTGACCTTGCTGCCTCACCAAAAAATCAAAACAAAACAAACATCACCTGGAGGAATTTAAAAGGTTCTTCCTTTCAGGATTAATGCAGATCATCAAAGGTGGTCTCAGTTTGCCTACCCGCAGGGAAAAAAAAAAAAAAAAAAACAAACCCTGACAGCTATAATGAAGCCTCATTCAGCACACTCATTTTACTGTGGCTATTTATGGCAGGCAAAGGATTTGTCCACGAAAGGGCTTTAGAAATACTTTCAATTGTTTGGCTGAGCCAGGGACCATTTCTAGATGCCATCTTTAACAAAAGAGATTCTCAGGGAAGTGAGCAGTGTCCATAATTACCATGTCAGTGACAAAATAAAGTCAAAGAGATGGGCCTACTATTAAAACACAATACCCCTTTGAGTGTCCACCAGCTTAGGAAAACCCCAACCACTAAGCCACACAAAGAAACCAACCAGACTGTGGAGGAAATTGAGTTACTTCCAACTACACAATCAACCTGGATGGGTGTTAAATTGTATGCTAATGAACTAGCTTTCTCATCTAGTGTGATGTGGGAGTTTGTCTAACTCCACTTATATATCTACCTCCCCAAGTCTGCTCTGAGACTATTTTGGTTTTGACTTTCAGAGCATCACATTTTGGCTTGTTATTTCAAAACAATGGCAAGCATAATTATACCTGTGAAGTAGCATGAGCCTTACTATTTGTTAATTTTAAATTAAAATAAAAGGCTTTCTTCCTCATTTTAATAGACAAAATATATTTCTTCATTTTGATTGACAAGCCAGGACAAAGGAAAAAGTACAATACTCATTGCTGTACAGAGAACCCTCAGTAAAAATGTTTTAGTGTTTACAGAGGATCTGAGTGCTGAACACTTTGCACTTATTCTTGCCAACTCTATGAGATTTGCCACTCTAAAGATGAGGAAAGGAGGCTAAAAATGGCGGAGAAACCTTCCCAAACATTTCACAGGAAGTGATGAAGCTCTTGGCTTGGCACAATTTGCTTTAGAGCCAAGGTTCTATGCTATACCATGCTGTTCAAATTTTCATATGCATATGAGTTAGCTGAGGATCTTGCCAAATGCACATTTTGACTCTGTAGGTCTGGAGTGGGGTTAGAGATTGTACATTTCTAACAAACTCTCCATGAGGCAGCTTATCCACAGATGACACTTTGAATAGCAAGGCACTTCTTTTTTTTTTTTGGCGGAGGCAGCTTTACTGGGGATTGAACTCAGGGGCACTCCATCACTGAGCCACATCCCAGCCCTATTTGGTATTTTATTTAGAGACAGGGTCTCACTGAGTTGCTTAGGGCCTCACTTATGCTGAGGCTGGCTTTGAACTTGAGATTACTCCTGCCTCAGCCTCCAGAGTAGCTGGTATGACAGGCGTGCACCACGGTGCCAGACTGGCAAAGCACTTTTCTACCTCAAAGACATAACTCCTTTCTCAACAGAGACAGTATTTCAGGGAGTTTGAATCAGGCACCCTCCACTCATTATTTGACCCTGATATATCTGAAACAATGAGGAGACAAGGAAGATATCAATCCAGAAACAATAGTGGTTATGGAATGCATACATTTCCATGTATTTTTACAGTAAAAATGCATTAAAAAATCTTTCACAAAAGAAACTTAAAAAATACAAGTAGGGTGTTGACTCTGCTCCCCAACATTCTTTCAGGCATCAACTGTGTAAAAGAGGGAGGGGAATTCCTAAATGGTATAAGTCATACAAAATTCTCATCCATCATCGCTCATCAACACATTTACATGGAGTGGGGGGTTAGGGAAAGTAGGCTCACAAGAATCAGTTTCCAATTTAAGGTTACAGTAGTTCAAAGAAAACTATATCTTTCTGCTTAATGCATAGTCCCTGTACAGTACAATATTTTCAAAGCAAATCTGATGTGTGGAACTAAGGTGAAATTACCACACCAAAAGTCCTCATGAACTGAAACAAGCTGGGGCGGTAGCACAGATTTTTAACACGTCAAATATCTCTTACAACAAGCAAGACAGTCAAGATGTTAACTTAAGGATACACTCCAAAAATGCACCTTGATTTCAATTATTTAAAACCCTGGACCCCAAATGAGAGTGTCAGTCATTTAACATCTCAGGTTGTGCTAGAACTAGTGAGAAAAATCCTAGCACTGCAGCCTTAGGAATAAAATCTCCAAGTTGGCTCTTAGGAAATTGACGGAAAAAAACATCATTATTCAGTTGTACTCTTCCTCAGTCTTCCTCCTACAGCTCAATGTAAGCTTTGCATGGAAAACTCGGATAATAAAAATAGCATCCACAGACTTTTCCCCTCCTTTTTAGCTACAGAATGTACATTGTTTCTGTTCCAGGAAAGGAACTTGTTTTGTAAATGTCCACACTACTATAGCTATTCATTCTAGTGTTGTGTATAAACCCATAAATCAAATAAAGCTATGAACAATGTAATATTTATATATGCATAGTGTTTTATAAAAAGATTGGCCCACATACTGCTTTTCATCAATACAGAAAGAGCATTAAGTCCATAGCACACTGTAAGAAATAAATGAGTGAAGAACAGAGAATGCAAACAAGTGCTTAATAATTCACAAGCAGGCTCACCATGGAAGAAATGATGATATCCCAAACCAACTAAAGCTTTAGAGAATTACTTATATAGTCTCCCATTTTAAAACAACTTTACATACCTGATTTAGTTTACATTAAAATATATCCCCATGAATCAATTTGTTCATATTCAGAAATATAAACACATATCACATTCCTCACAGCTAAATTTTTGTCATAAATTCTCTTTTATACAAGAAAAAAAGGCAACATTTTTTTTTTTCAACAGGCTCTATTAATTACAATTTTTAACTCTGTACACACAATGATTGGCTGGCTGTCTTTTTTTTTTTTTAATCTTTTTTTTCTTTTTTCAATACAGTACCATGGGAACAACAGTGATTGACTTGCAAAGTTTTGTGTCTGTACGGAAAATGCAAAACAGTACTACAGAAATACACAATGCACTGTAAGCAGCGGTTTGCTGTAGTGGTCCAACAGGTACAAGCAAACGTTTTGGCTCAGCTAGGCAGTAATCCATTTAAACCACATCCTGGGGCTACAGCCGACCCAACCACACCACCTGAGGGTTTCAGGAAGAATGGGTCTTTTAAAAAAGAAAAATCATTGTTTTTGTTCTGCTGTCCAAAGACTAAAGGACAGGGTCATGAGGGCAGAGGTTTCCCAACCAGGACTAGAACCACTGGGATCACTTCCTTGCTTCCCCTTTGACCAACCTAAAAACTTTATGGTTTCAAAGTGCAATTGGCATTTCTATGAATGAGCAGCCCCAGCTGTCATTTCTTTAAGTTCTCAAAAGAGAATTTCATCCACCAAACGTCACTCCTTCCTCCCTAATTTGGCAAAGGGCAATCATGGGCTATGCAAAAAAGGGGGCCATACTTTTCATCGTGGTGGTGATATTTATGTCTCCCTCATACCCAGCACACTGTCCTACATTCCATCAAATATTCAGCTTCAAATCAGACCACCGGCCAGACAACACAGGTATAGGTTGTCTGTTCCTTCTAGTAGTTGAGTAAGGCTGCCATGGAACTGCCTTAAATGAGATCTTATTCCACGGGGGAGATGCTAATGAACCTGACAATCTGTGCTTAGGCTGTGTTTGGGTAATGGCGGCCAACCTTCTTGTCTCTGTGCCTTCCTGGGCCAGAGAGAGTACAAACTGTTTCGAATCAATTCTAACCCAAGGACAAAAAAAAAAAAAAAAAATTTCTTTGTGCTGCCGCAGTTTAAAAAGCTATAAATATCCTTCATTTGCAATAGTAGTCTTGTCATTACAGTTTGCTTAATTTTAGGATCATTGGCAATCCTAATCCATCCCAAGAGGTCCTCAGTTTTTACAAATAGAAGTTTGCCTTTTTGCTTTGAAGAAAAACTCCTGTCTACAGTATAGCACTACATCACTATATAACAGTCTCGATCATTAATTAAACTTAATAATTTCCCGTCCTTAAAGAGAAACATGACCAACCGCCCCATTTTAACAGGAGAGAAAAAGATTGCCCAAAGAAAAAAAAAAAAAAAAGGGAAAAAAAATTCTTGACAATTCTACGCTTTCTATAGAAACAAAATCTATATCCCTTTGGGCCAGTATTTGGCAAATAATTTCCAAAAAAAAAAAGTATGCATTTAAAAATACTTTCTTTAATATTTATACATCAGGCACAAGACTTTTCATATATAATTTTTTTTTCTTAGAAGATCTCAAATGCATAAAATGTTTGTAGCTATTCATAGGATCACCAGGTGTCAGAGATGCTTCCTAAGGTAAGAAAACTAAATTATTTCAGGTTTGTGACCTTCCTCTTAGAACCTTTGACATGGTAAAGGTTGGAATGCGTGTCAAGTCTCAGATACTGAGGTCGGTGCTACATTCTTTATAAGGTCGCCTCCTCTGCTCCGGGGGATTTCTGGAACTTCTGCCCACTTCCTGTTTCAGAGTCGCCTCTTCCCGCTCGCGGTGGCCACCTCGGTCCTCTCGGCTCCTTTTATCCAGCGAACGCTCTCGGCGGCGCTCGGGGGACCGGGCCCGTCTCCGATCGGTGGACTTGGCCCTCCTCTCGGGCGAGGCCACTCTCCTTCGCTCCGGGGACCTTCTGGGATCCAGGAGTCTTTCAAGGGACCGCCGCCGCCGGCTGGGCGAGCTGTCCCTTCGGCGCGTGGGGGACCGCTCCCGCCGGCGCTCGGGAGACCCTTCCCGCCTCTTCTCGGGCTTCTCCCTCCTCTCCAGGGTGGTGTCGGCGCTGCGCGTGCCGTCCCGGCGCTTCTCCGGGGACCTCCTCTTGGGCCCGTTGGTTGCCATCCGCTCGGCCTGCGCGTCTCGGCGTCCCTCGGGCGCCCGGTCCTTGGGTCGGCAGGCCCCGCCGTCGGGCTTTCGGGAAGTTCCATTCCAGGTGTGGTGTTCATTGGGTTGTCTGCTGTACTCTCGGCTGCCTTTTGGGTCTCTCACGTGTGCCCGCTTCTCCCCATGTGGTGATGATTTGTGAACGTCGGGTGTGTAACTGGACTCCAATGATGGGTGCTGGCGGCCGGACGGTCCGGCCCTCACTTCCGGTCCGGCCCTCACTTCCGGTCCGGCCCTCACTTCCGGAAAGCCTTGTGCACCGGCGGAGGGGCCGTTCCGGTCGCTGCTGGGGTCTGCGAGGGAGAGAGAGAAGAGGCCCAGTTAGGTAGGGAGGACCTGCATGGTCCAGTCCCCGCTCCCTCCCGTGCTCCACTCATTAGTCACAACAAACAAACAACTGTTAAAAGCCATCAGAGTCAAAGCCAACTGAGTCTTGGTTACGTTATGTATAACTGCAACTAGTTAGGGTTACCAACTAGTACTTGTGGCTTTCAGCATCTGGCTCTTTTTGATACCCCAGATAGATCATTAAAGAATTTATTAAATCAGGCATGACTTTAGTCTTTAAAGGCACACCCCAGGTAGTCTGTCTACAGGTACCCAAATTTCTCCCCCTTACCTATCCCCCTGCCTCTCTCCTCCCCATCTACCAACCCTTTTCCTCTTCCCCACCCTACACTGCCCCCAAGAAAGAAAATCTCCTTTCCTTTAAAGAATGCTTGTTTTGATTTGCTTAAAAACAATCTAGGACATTGACCTGGAGGGGCATAGGAAGCTTCTTGGGGGACAGAAGTAGTCTATGGCTTATCTGAGTGGTGACCTAAATGTGTGCACACAGAGGTGAAAACTACAATGCATCACACACTCAGGATTCACATATTTTTACCATATGCAAAGCATATTTATACTTTAAAACAATAATCCAAAGTGTTGAGCAAAGGGGATTGTGGCAGCAGCATAATGGCCAGGTGCTGATTGGCAAATGTCACATGCACTTGAGGGGCCACTGAACTATACTTTTGTGTGTGCTCTTCAACTATTTTGTCTACTTTGGGTAAATTCAAAAATAAGGAACCATCTTTCAAATGCAGAGTTTTCTGGTAGATAAAAGGAAGGGGGGAAAGAGGTGGTTAATTACACATTTGCAATTAGACAGGGCTCACAAAATCCTTAAGTTTAAAGGCAGTTTTTCTGTATGATATATGAAGCAGTCATAACAATATGGAGGAACTGTGGAGCCACTGGACTGCTCCTTTTTTTTTTCCTTTTGAAATTGGTACATTATAATTATACATGACTGGGGAAGGAGAGTGATCAAATTATACGCATGTATGAATATGGCATAATGGATCTCACTATTATAGACTGCTTCTTATACCACCAAGATGTCTATAGGTTTAAAAGTAGGGCAGCATCATGAATTTATGAGAGCCCAGGGATGCTTTGGTGCAACTAAACGCAACAAATTCCAGGAGCCTAAAATATTGTGTTGCAGTAGGGAGGGCAGACCCATGTGACAGAGAGGAGGGAATCACTGGGGCTCTTAAAAGATCTTTCATGAGGCAGCCAGGTCTCTATTCAGCAATTAATATGTTTCATGAAAGATCTTCCAACACCCAGCATGGCTTTTAGCAAAAGCAGGTACATAACCTAAAGCAGGGATTAGCAAAGTTTTTCTAAAAGGCCAGGTAGTAAATATTCTGGACCACAGTCTCTGTTGCAACTGTTCAAACCAGCCACTGTAGGGCAAAAGCACAGGCAACACAAAACAGAAATGGGTGTGTAGCTATGCATCAGTAAATCTTACTTACAGACACAGGCTGTGGTCAGGATTTGGCCCCTAGGCTGTAGAATGCCAGAGATACCTGAAGAATGGGGGAATCTCTTCCCATCTGGCAAAGCCCTATCTATCTGGGTGAGAGCTCTGTGGTATAAGGTTCATTCTTTCTAAATGCTGGGTGGACTATCAGAACGAAGACAAAAGTCATCTGACATTTGGGTAAGGGAAGGTCCTCAGATCACTATTCTAAATCTAACCTTGAAATCTTATGCCTACTTTCAAGACAAGGGAGAGCAACACTTCAACAGGGGTCAGCGGTGTACTTACAATTCCAAGAACGCAGGGTGCTCAGAATGAATTGCCAAACATATCAAAATAGAGCTAAGCAGAAGCAATGAGGAAATTAGGCCACAGCACAGAAACACCTAGTATTGATTGAGCTACAAACCGTAGTTTGATTATGGCCCATAAGGTAGAAGCAAGCCTCCCCGAGCTTTTCATTTCTCATACATGCAGCGATATTAGGAGGTATCATCGCTGTAGAAGGGAGGGCCCAGCACCAAGAACAGTCAGAGAGAAAGAGAAAGAGAGAAAGAGAAAAAGTTGAACATTTAGATTCCCTATAACAAGGAGGAAAGAAAAAAAATCTGTATTTGTTAACATAGGGCAAAGAGAGTTTATTTGTCCAGTCAGACAGTCTAAGGCAACACTCAAATAAGGCTGCAGAGACCGCAATTGGAACATGACGTACGTCTTTAGACAGCCATAAGATGACTTGAGAACCCAGACAATGAATGCATCCTTTTTTTTTTTTTTTTTTTTTCAAACAACTGGAACAATGACAGGCTGGCATAGGAGAGCATTAACAATAAACAACAAAAGAACAAAGTCCCTCCCCAACCCCCCCCCCCGCCAGACCGCGGCAGTTAAATTAAGTACAAAAACTCATTACAAAAATAGCCTCACAGAGAAGCAGGTTCCAATCAAGTCAGAAAAATATTGGAACTTAACATATTATAACCCATTTGTGACTCTAATCAATAGAATTAGAGAGGTTTAGTCCAAATGACGCATGGAAACATTACAGCAGCACAACCCTGGCAATGTTCAACCCTTTTTGGAAAACCATGTATTTAAATGATCTTTATTATTATTATTATTATTATTAGCCCAAAGAACATTTGTTAGTGTTGGATTTTCATCCTCAGTGCAACAGACATAGGTTTGGAGAAGGTACACAGGTTACTGACGATGACTCTCAAATGAAATATCACATCCGACAGAAGGCATAGGGAAGACAGAAAAGGAAGACAATGTTACACAGCTTCAGTGGCATCAATACACCTAACAGTCAGAAGTTTAGTACAGTACGCAGCCATGTCATCTGAATGTCGTCATGAACTTCCCCCTGTGGTTGGCCGGGCCTAAAGGGGCCTTGTCTGAAACCCACCCTCCCCCCTTCCCTCGGATCCCTCATATTGTGCACCTGTACCCATGTCCAACACCAGGGGAAGCTGCCTGCACGGGAGCTGTTCCCCTCCTTGAGCTACATCTGAATGAAGGATCTCATCAAGGAAGTCCAAAAATGCAACTGGGAATTGTGCAGAGTGACTTTCAGAAAAGAGGGTGATAACAGATAAATCCCTAATAAAGGGGACCAATGTATATGGGGATCATTCGATTACAGTTTCTATAGAAACTTTTGTAGACCTTTGGTTGGGAAAAAAAAGCCCTACATCTAGGGCATAGCTTTTTTTTTCTCTTTTTTTTTTAAATTTTAAACAAGAATCTCAAATAAATAGGACAGAATTATTACAATATACAATATTTTGCCATCAGAACACTAAGCTAGGTAAAGATCATTGCCATCTACTCAAATCATGTCTAAAGATATGACAAAGGAACTCTACGTATAACCTGGCTTTCCTCATAGGAAAGGTATAGTAACATGTTTCCCTCATGATGAGCACTGGGAATCTATTTCGTCCTTCATCACTTAAAAACATATGGCTAATATGTCAACAGTTTTTGTTCGTTTGACAGTAGTGGGCTCAGGTGGTCTGATTTGGGGTCAGAGACCAGTGGAGGGATGGAGAATTTTTGGACGCAGAGCATATAGGAGGTGAGCAAAGCCCCCAAATCATCTTGAAATTTCACGCCTCTTAAATAAAGACATCAAGTAACCAAAAAAAAAAAAAAGAAAAAATATATATATATATTTGTGCCTCATCATATCACTCAGGAAACCTGCTTTCCTGCTTCTTAAAAGGAGTATAGAGTCATTTTGTGCTAACAATTGGATCTGAGAAACAGTTTGGCACAGTTCAAACAAACATTCCTTCGCTCTTGGTCGGACTAGACAAAATGTTCTCTCTGATTATCAGAAAGGGGGCTCTAAAGATCTTGTCCTAGGCCTTGCCCCAGTCCACAGAAGCAAGCAAAAAGATGAAATGTGGAGATTTCAGAACAAGCGAAGCAAATAATCACATGGTGCGAGAGGCTGTAAGACACTGGTGAATGGGGAGACAGAAAGGACTTTCCTGCTGCCGTTCTGGAGACAGAGTCATGGAGTCATGCCAGGGAAGGAAGGAATGTTTTCATAGTTTGACCCACCATATTCCGGGACCGAGCCGTCTCCCCGCCTCAGAAACAGACGAACTCTGCGGCCACCATTCTTAATCAGTTCAATGGCCCGAGAGTGCTTCATGTTTTTGGTGGTCTCGCCATTGATCTCTAGAATTTCATCACCAATCTGCCATGGTAGGAGCAGAACATAGCGAGAGTCATAAAAAGAAAGAAATATAAATGGTCAACACATATATGAAAAAAATGTTTAACATCTCTAACAATTAGAAGAATGCAAATTGAAACTACTCTGAGATTCCATCTCACTCTAGTCAGAATGGCAATTATCAAGAATACAAGTAACAGGGCTGGGGATGTGGCTCAAGTGGTAGCGTGCTTGCCTGGCATGCGTGCAGCCCGGGTTCGATCCTCAGCACCACATACAAACAAAGATGTTGTGTCCGCCGAAAACTAAAAAATAAATTAAATTCTCTCTCTCTCTCTCTCTCTCTCTTAAAAAATGTTTTTCAAAAAAAAAAAGAATACAAGTAACAATAAATGTTGGCGAGCATGTGAGGGGAAAGGTTCACTCATACATTGCTGGTGGGACTGCAAATTGGTGCAACCACTCTGGAAAGCAGTATGGAGATTTCTTAGAAAACTTTGAATGGAACCACCATTTGATCCAGTTATCCCACTCCTCGTTTATATACCCAAAGGACTTAAAATCAGCATACTACAGTGACATAGCCACATGAATGTTTAGTGGAGCTCAACTCACAATAGCCAAGCTACAGAAACAACCTAGGTGTCCTTCTATGGATGAATGGATAAAGAAAATGTGATATATATGCACAATGGAATATTAGCCATAAAGAAGAGAGAGATCATGACATTTGCTGGTAAATGGATGGAACCGGAGACTATCGTACTAAGTGAAATAAGCCAGTCCCAAAAAACCAAAGGCTGAATGTTCTCTCTGATGTGCGGATGCTAACCCATAACAAGGGAGGGTACAGGGGACGTATAGAAGTTTATTGGATTAGACGGAGGGGGAATGGGAATAGGAAAGACAATGAATCGTACATAATTTTCTTATGCACATATATGAATACATGACCAGTGAAACTCCACATCATATTCAACTATGAGAATGGAATCAAAATTGTAATGGGTTGAATTCCATGTATGTATAACATGTCGGAATACACCCTACTGTTATGTATATCTAAAAACAAACAACAACAACAACAGTAAAAACGTAAGTCACTGCAGATGCTTCTTCACATCTACTCCAGCCTCCTTTTCCTACTTACCCTCATCTTTCCACATCTTTCTGCAGGACCATCCTCTGCTAAGCGCAGAACATAGAGGTCCATGTTATATTCTCGACCCCCTCGAAGACTAAAGCCAAATCCCTTGGCTCCTCTTTCCAGTTCCACAGTGTAAAAATCTTGCTCCTATTTAAAGAAATTAAATGCAGTCATTCAGGTAGAACTGCTATCCACACATGTTTTTCTCATATCTTCCCAAACATTCCATGTCATGTTGATTTGGCCGAAAGGCACAGTCTCTAGTCCTCTCTTAGTGACTCTTAAGTGCTTATTAGTCATCCTCATTAATCTTCATTAATATCAGAAGTTGGAAATCCAGAATTTGAAACACTTAGGATCATGCTTATACCTATGCACATATTAAAATTCAACTAGGAAGGTTGCAATCTGCATTTAGGGCAGGAAGCTTCTTCATCACATGATACCATCCATTTGTGGCTGGATGTTCAGCTTCCTTGAACCTGGCCTGAGAAGCACCAGGGTCTACCACTAGCACTGCGTCTATGCCAACCTCTGCAGTCTGGGGAGTGGTTCCCATTCTCTGTGGGCAAGACCACAAACGGACTACTGAAGGGTCCACAGAGGCCAGCAGAAAAGAAACTTATTTATCTCGGCATCACCCAGTGGTTCCCAGATTTGTTTCACTTGCTAACCATCTTGAGAGGCAGGTATCCTGGCTCTCACCTGAAATCCACAGTCCCCAAAACCACCTTAACAACAACAACAACAAAAAGAGATTTTCTTGAAGAACTATGATTTTGCAAACAGTTATTAGATGCTTTGCTTTTTCTCCGACCACTGATCCTTGTGACAGCTTTTCAGTATTTTGGTCTTATTTTTCTCTCCCTACCAAAGCATATGTTAGAATATTTTTTCAAAGGTAGTAAAATAAAAGCAAATATGAGTATATATGTCAAGCAAATATGAGTATATATGTGGAAAATCACTGCACAAAAGGACGTTTATTTTAAATTAAGGATGCCCTTCAAAAAAAAATCCTGTAAAAACAGCTTCAGAAAGTTGGAAGGAAATGAGCAAAATGCAGGAAACAAAAAAAAGGAGAAAGGACCCTCACCTGGGTAGCCTGGGGAGCTTTGAACTCGAACTGAGATTCCGGCTTTGGTTTGGCGGTGTTCCTGCCAAAGTGAGAGAAATAAATATAACAGCAATGCAGGGGGAGACGGAAAACATGTCTCATCATGATGAGAGGACAGGTCCCTTTTCCCCCTTTAAAGTAACAAAAGGAACCAAAGTCTCAGCTGACCTTGTCTCCTGGGCCCCTTGCTGAGAAGGGGTGTGTGTGGTGGTGATGGTGGCAATCTTCTCTGCATTGGTCAGCAAAGTGGCATTTGAGGACTCTGTGGGACAGAGCATAAAGAAATGAAGGCCTGAGAGAAGACATCATCCAACTGGGAGGTGAGCAGAAACCCTGTCTCTAAGTGACAAATCTGACTTCCCTGTCCCCATTTCAATTAGTTGGACTCAAATTTCTAAAGACTCAGGAATTTAATGAACCATCCTAAGATCTTCTCTGCTGTGGCTCATGTATGCCCCCCACTGTGACCCTCCTCCTAAGCAGACATTCCCTCAAATGAAATAGGGTCTGCCAGGGGAAAAGCTGCTCTAAAATTACAGCCAGCATGGGTGTGTCTGACTCCTCCCCACCACTGAGAGATGGCAATCCATCAAAACACTGGGCCGCCCTGGAGGTATTTCACAGGATTGTACAGGCTGCTAATAAATGTCCCTGCTAACATTTCCTGCAACTTATCAGCAGCATTTGGTGAGTATGCCTGATTTCCTCATGTGAATATTAAATTCAGAAGTGAGCTAACATATTATTAAACACAAATAACATCTCCTTTCTTCCTCATTGCTTTTCATAAAGCACAAGTGAAAATATGGAACTCTTGACAGATCTCCATCTAGTATCACTCATGAAAGATTAATTTTAAAACCTGCATTAGAAGAACCAGAGTTATAAACATAAGTTGTATAAATCATGAAGCTGCTTTAAAGTAAGGAATAGGATTATATTCCTATGTAAATTGAATTTCTTCTCCACTCATCACATTCATAAGCAACTTCATAATCTCTACCAGTTTGGAGACTCAGAATCTGAAAAAAAAATCATAAAAAAACCAAAAACTATAGATAACACATCCATGTGTATGTATTAAAATTTAATCACTCGTATGGTAACAGATATATGCTTTTTTGCTAATAATTTCTCCATTAAAATCAAGGTAAGTAGCAACCACCAGGAGCAAGCCATACATTTAATATTTATTCTTAAATGGACTCTTAGGAACTTGGCTTTTATTTTCTCATCAAGAAAATACTAGGGGCTGGGGCTGTAACTCAGAGGTAGAGTGCTTGCCTAGCATGCGTGAGGCACTGGGTTTGATCCTCAGCACCACATAAAAATAAAAAAAAATAAAAAAAGAAGAAAGAAAAGAAAATACTAACTGTGGTTGTTAGGTTCTAAAATTAGCCTGCAAGTGCCCATTTAATTAATAGTGAACCATGAGGTCTAGAAGATTCCCTGAGTTCTATGCTTCCTAGTACTTCGATGTTTATTGACTACATTGGGTATAAGGAGGTTTCTATGGGATAATATTTTAAGTACTTGAAACTAAGAAGCCTGTAATCTCTCCCCCCCTTCCACTCCCCTCCCCACCCCTTGTTCCCCTACAGTCCTGGGATAAGAGACCTCCTATGCACCCAATGGCTGGTGGTCTCTCTTCCGTTTTAATTTCTTGAGAACACTGCTCAATTCGGGTCTGGTGTCCTGTTACTTTACTTTCATGACACACAGGGGTTAAAAGCATGTGTTTGAGATTCACACAGAATTCAAATCCCTCTTTCTCCACCCATTAATGGTGTGCCTGACTCTTCTCACCCAGGACGAGGGAATGCTGCCGATCGATCGGTCCTCTCAGGATGAAAGGATGCGAGACGCATAGCATCAGTGCTAGACCACAGCCTGCACTCAACACATTCACTACACTACTATGGGGGCATCTTTAAGTTAGGGAAACTCTCTGCAGCAAGAGAAGGTTAAAGAGGATTTTAACAGTTTATATGCCAGCCATAAAAGTCCCTGATTCTTATAGCCATGCCCAAGATTAATAAGAAAATGTAAGTAGAAAGCATAGTTTTATGAATCTTATTCATGTTTTAGGACAATGTTTCTCACAATGTGTTCTACAAATGTTTCTACAGATTCTGAAGGAGAAGAACCTGTGATCCACTAAGTCTGGGAACTAAAGGGTGAAACAAAGGGGACACAGATGTCTGGTTCCTTGTTCCTATGGACTCCTCAGAGCATTGACTGGCCTAGTGTGACTTGAGACCCTTGGGTCAGGCAAAGGCTGTGCCTCAAGCTTACTGGGAGGCAGGTTAGCCAAATGGTTACAAGGGTCAGATTCTGAGTCAGACTGCCTCGCTTTGCATAGTAGGCTGCACTAGACAGGACAAGAGCAAAGCCATTTCAACTTTCAGTGTCTCAATTTCCTCATCTGCAAAGGAGAATAACAGAAGTATCTAAGGAAAGTGGTACAGTGATGATCTAAGAGGAACTATTAGGGACAGTGCCAGACACATTAGTGCTCAAAAAAATTATTAGCATACTTTTAGTATGTATTATTATAATATTAAAAGCATATTACTGGTACATTTTTAGGATTACTACTGTAAATGGTTTTTTTAGAGCATTTGGAAGGTCATTAGCACCTTCATATCACTCCCATTCAAGCACAGTTAACTGGCAAAACCGATGAATCTAAGTGATATTTCATACAAGTCATCCACCAGGTCAGTACACAGGACACCAGACTGTCAGTGACACTCACCAGAACTCCCATAAAATCTGGTCCTTTAGCTAACCTCATACAGCTCATTGTAATTCATTTTATAAAGATTCTCTGGGAAATCATAAGATCATTTGGGCCATGGGGAAATCACAATCAGGGTACCAAAAAAAGAACATTTCTTTGTAATTAAAGTGATTAGAATTACTGAATTGTGAAGAAGTTCCCATTTGGAGTTATTGTGTGCTTTTGGTAGCTGGAATATTCCAGGAATATGGAATCCTATTCTCAAATGATTTTTCATATTTCTGCTGCTTTCATGATTTAATGATATAACAGATAATCACTCAAAACACATATAAACAGAATGTCCTTATTAATTTTCCTCTTATCCTTCATTTGCTGTTTTCCCCAATTATATTTACATGCAAATCTTTTTTAGGGTTGCAGCTTCACTTTGAGCTTTTTAAAGAAATTAATGCTTAATATGCAAATGTCTATTTGAGCTCAGGGACTTTTCCTTATTTTGCATTTTTTAAAATCTATGAACAACCACCATTTACAAGACCATGTGCAGAGTGCCAAGCAAGCACTATACTGGGACCACGACCGTGGGCGCTACTTCAATTAATGGCCACCACTTCATAAAACCAGTGCAAGTTATCGCCCTGTTTATAGATGGAGACGCTGGGGCATAGGAAAGGTAAGAAACTGCCCAGGATCACCCAGGAGGCAAGTAATGGGAATCAAACTCGGGCTTGCCTGAAAGTGTGCTTTTAGTCTTACTGTTCACATGGGGATCTGTGTTGGTATCCAGAAAATCATACCTGATTGACACCTCCGTTCATGTAAGCAATGTTTTCATTTTACTGCATAACTGCTACTAATTTCTCTAGGCAGTATCCTAGATTAACCAAAATACAGAATGCCCTGCTTGGACTACTGAATTTCATGGGTTCTTTTCAGAGGACCAAAAAAATTTTAGCATGGCCTTGATTTCCAGGGTGCTTTTATAATACCAATAAAGTTAGACTTGTTTTCATAAACTTTTAAGTCTTCATTTGGAATTAAACCAAAATTGTATCTGCTGAAATGTTCTCTAACTTTTTAAAATATAGAGATGAGGTCCATTATCAAAAATTTATAGCTCTATCCCCAAAGCAAAATTTGGCCTGTATAATAGGAAAAAAAAAAAAAAAAGAGCCTGAAAAAGAGTCTAGCCTCCTCACCCTCCACTCACCCTCCAGCAGCGATATTATAAAGGAGTGTCAATATATTTGACTTTTAAAAGACTAAGGCAGATGAATCTATTGGATATTTTTATGGATATTCCAGAAAGTGCCTCCCACATTCTTTATTAAACAGAGTTTATACCTACTTTAGCTCTCCCAGAGGAATGAAAATGGATATTAATATACTTTCCATAGCAATCATGTATCAAGAAAAACAGCTCTTAAGCATGTCATGAGGCTGTTGGAAATCGGGGCCCTCACTCTTCTGACAGGAGATTCTACCTTGGGTTTGAGCCTATCTCTGTGACAAGTGATTATGATTCTAGCCTTGTTCCTATGTCAATGTTCTTACCCTTCCTTCCGGAATCCACATGAAAAGCTAAGCAAATCAACAAAGAACATGATCATTTCTTTCATAAATATTTGATTGTGTAAACATATGTGTCATAAATACTGAAGGTGATATTGGAAAATCTGAACCCCACAAATATGTGGAAAGTTCAGGGAGGACTTTTTACTATCTATACCTTTGCCAAGGAAATAGCAATATCTGTTTTGCAAGCTCATCTCTAAAAGCAAACACTCTGAATCAGGTGAACTGAAGAAGAAATTCAAGACCACAATTAAAATATATATATATATATATATATATATATATATATATTCTCATATTCTCATTATTTTGAACATGATTCCACATTAGTTTGGTTCAGGCTCTGCTCTGATTACTCTTCTTCCCACTCAGAATAAGACTACATGGACATTTCTGTATGATCCAAGTGTGGTCTGACTTGTTGGAGATCAAGTTCGGATTCAATCTGTTCAGCTACTTAGGCCTTTCTGTGTGGCTGTTGTGTATTTACTATCCCTTGCCCATATCTCACAGAAGAAAAGGTTCTCCCCTAACTCAACCTCCCACCCTGACCCCAAATTCATAAATGACAGAGAAGTATAGACTCCCCTGGTCACAGCCTGTCTAAGATCTGTGGAGGTAAACCTTCTAACAGCATAGACATGCCAAATAAAAGGGAGTTATATTTTGGAGTTTTGTTATAGAGGTAAGAGAAATGGGAGAAGCAAGTCAGGGAAACTAAAGTCTGAGATAAGGGAAATTGGAAAAAGAATGAGGAATCTGATGACAAGAAAACAGACTTGGGTACCATGAGTTAAAGAGTAGATTCAGCCGGGCATGGTGGCGCACACCTGTAATCCCAGTGGCTCAGGAGGCTGAGGCAAGTTCAAGGCCAGCCTCTGTAAAAACAAGGCTCTAAGCAACTCAGACTCTGTCTCTAAATACAATACAAAAAATAGGGCTGGGTATGGGGCTCAGTGGTTGATTGCCCCTGAGTTCAATCCCTGGTACCAAAAATAGTGGATTCAGAGGGTTTCTGAGCACTGTACAAATGAGGGGGAATCTTCTCCAAGTGCCTCCTGGGGTTTCTAAGAACTGTTATTTCAGACGTGATAGATCTCTAAGCGCTTAGAACCATGCTAGCTAAAAACTTCGAACTCCTTGTAGATACCATGAAACAATTGGTCTTTGGGCTACTTGATGAGGTAAATATCAGAATGAAAGATCTGAAGGAGACCAGAGGGCCCTAATCCAGAGAGCACCTCCCTATACCTCCACAGTCAGCCATGTCTAACTTGCACACAGAGGAAGTAGATCAAGCAAGATTTTCTCTTCATCACACTGTCATGGTCATTCTACTTCTTGTACGTGTTTGAGACATTCTCTTGGATTGCTATCTAATTCCCCCAGAAATCTAACTCCCCTGCCGCCGCTCTAATTTCCAAGATGGCCCCTTAAAGATGAGCATTGCACTTCACCTTCTGATAGAAGTGATTCCCTTTACTTAGATCTTGATACTTACAAAGTCACTGGCAAAAACGTTTATTATCATGGCACAATGATAGAACATTTTAGAAACATTTTAGATGAGATCAACCTCAGCAGATCATGGGCCATCTTTAAAGATATCAATCCTTCACTACTTTATTTTACTATCTTCTAAGGAGCACAAGAGATCTGCCTGAATTTTGTAAGCACTGAAGTTTTAAGAATTCCTTTTTATTGCCAACTGTTAGGGGACAATCCACAGTGCATTATATTTTGGGGGGTCCAGGTTTTCAAAAATACAGTGACTCTACTTCACTAACTCAACACCTAGTATGTGCAGAGTAGTATAAGTTGCTTTTGCATATGTTTGTCTTTTCTGATTTCAAACTCTTTCTCTATGCCCTTCCTGCAAGGAGAGCTTTCTTTCCTTCTTTTCTGAGACATTCTCATTCCCATATTAAAACAAACCAGTACAGAACCGGCAAGTCAATTCCTGTTTCCCATTCTTCTGGATTATTTTTTGCAATCTCTCTATAGTCTCTGAACCATTCCTCACTCCATTTTTCTGGTTTCATTTATCCTTTCCATTAAGAATCTATGTTTCCACATTTTATCATCATGTGCTCACTTTTGTAAACTGTAATAGCTTTCCAGAGTGGTAATTTGGTGGAATGGACTTCAGACCAGATGGTAAATTACTAACCATGGTTGGAAAGAGGGTGAGGAAGACCACCATTCAAGGAACTATTTTCTTTCTCTCCAATTGGTATGGGATATTTTTGGCACAAAGAAAGTTTTCTGTTCTTAGAATGAAAAAAATTCAAATATTTACTGTTTAGTTTTGCATTTACTTGTTCTGAAAATCACTGGCTACATCAATCAAAACTTGAACCAAAAAATTCACTTTCTCATAATTACTATATAAAAATACTTATTTGGTGAATGACTTCCAGATAAAATGTTTGATTTTCTTACTTTATTGGATCTATGGCATAGCATGTTTTTACTGTACTATCTATATAAACCACATTTCTCTCTTGAGAAATACTCAGTGGCTTTTAGAATATGTATTTTATTTTATAACATGTATGGAAAGAATGAAAAAAGGCAATTAAACATTTTGTAACAAGTTATAACTTTTGTCCCAAGGGCTAGGTTGGTGTAGGATCAATTATTTATCAATCAATTATTCAGGATTTAAGTGCCAAAGCAATCTATACTTACTGATATTAGTGTTATCAACTTCATGTTTACAAAATATGAGTAAGAAGACAAACACTGATATTTTTGCACGGGGTTATTATTATGGAGGCTCTTTTGTGTACTTTAGGACATTTGGGAGCATCTCTAGTCTGCACCCACTAGGTGCCACTGCCAACATTGACAAATGTCCTCGTGGTCCGGCAGAGGGTGGGGTAGGGAAAAACCAACGATTTGACTTTAATGAGTCAAGCAAATAGGCATAAAAGAATAGTTCTAATTTAATGTAAATATAATCTATGAAAAATGAAGATATTTAATTTTTTCTTCATCTACATGTAAAAATTTGGGCTACAGTGATGGCACACACCTGTAATCCCAGCAGCTCAGGAGGCTGAAGGAGGAGGATGGTGAGTTCAAAGCCAGCCTCAGTAGAAGCCAGGTATAAGCAACTCATTGAGACCCTGTCTCTAAATAAAATAGGGCTGGGGATGTGGCTCAGTGGCCGAGTGCCCCTGAGTTCAATCTCCAATACCCCCCTCCCTCCAAAATTAGGACAAATCAAGTAGGCATAAACCCTAAGATTTTCTCATTAAATAAAAATTCTGATACATTCACTTATTCTGGAAGAGCATAGTACTGGCTCTGCACTCCCGTTAGGTAGGTTTTGAGAAGTTGCCATATTCTACTATTAAATTTCAGTGATGATTTGAAAAGGGCATTCATGAGTTCCAGATAGAACATCAGGTAATCTTTACTACTTGCATGAAAACTTACAGTTTTCTGTGTAGTTTTGAAGGGGCACACTGGAGGCTTTGTGGAGTTCCCCTATCTGTAGCAAGACAGGATCCCAGGGCGATGGGATGAATCAGATGAAGGTGAGATGTGGTTTAGTAACAATGGCTATGTTGGCTTGATGGGTATGTTCAGTTAGGGACTGACAGAGCTGCCTCTAAGTCAAAACTATTCAATTACATGAGCATTAATGAGAGAGAGAGAGAGAGAGAGAGAGAGAGAGAGAGAACATGAGAGAGAGGGAGAGAGATAAGAGGTATACTTTACCATCCCCAGGAATGATGCGGAGGGTAACTGTGTTTCCTGCTTCCTTGATTAGGTTGACAATGTCTGAATGGGATTTGTTGGTGATGGAACATCCATTTACTGCCAAGATCCGGTCTCCTACTTTCAGCTTGCCACAGCGGTCAGCAGGGCTCCCCTCAATAATCCGACCTATTTTGTGAGGCATAGCCACACATGCATTGCCTGCTTTGATATTGAATTTTAAGTTGTTTTTTTTTTTTTTAAGTTACGTGGGAATATAGTGAAGGGAGGAGAAAAAGGGTTGAAAAGGGAAAGAGAAGGTTAAGTGTTAATTAATTAAAGCATTAAGCAAATGTTATTAAAGGAGAGCTCTGTGCCGACGGTCAAAACATTGGCAATACTAGGTGCCTACCTCTGAGGCCATGCCCTGAACCAGAGTTCACGGCTGTAGCTATTCCCTGATTCCAAGGGAAACACCCTTGTCTCCCTCCTACAATAATTGCACAATCTGGGCTCTCTAGCAACTTCAAAGAGACTCGAGAGCCCCAAATAGCTTACTGTTGGCTTATTTAGGGACCACTAATGTGAGGCCCAGAGCAGGGCGGGGGAGGGGGGTGCTTTTCACAGAGTCATTTAGTTTTTTTGCCAGCTGTTGTATAAGCTGCTGCCAATGTTTTGTTCTTTCACCATTTAGAAAAATAATCCCTGGCTTTCTGGTGAGGTCTAAGAGTCTCCTATACCCCAAATTCAATCTGAAATCACTAATGGACCAGCACTTTCTGCCTTCTATTCAGAATGATGAAAGCTGTAGAAAAGGGGCATAATTACGAGAGATGAGCCAAGAAAGCATCCAACCTTGACACTTCCTTTCATGATGGGACCTCTGCTCAATCGGCCCATCTCATGTGCTTTCAGGGGAGGGCTCAGCAGGCTCATTAGCTCCAAAATCCTCCTCCTGCCTCCCAAAAGTTCCCCCAAAGGAATATGAGAACCTAGTACTCGTTCAGACGGAGGATGCTGATCCAAAGCCAAGTTCAAATCAATCCTCAGCCCCTTTTCCTTTCATCATTTCCTTTCTCATCAACAGTTAGTATACATCCACAATCTGCATTACCAGGAAAAGGGTATTTGAAGAGTGCTTGGAGATACTCCATGTCACTACTAGCTTCTAGAGAAAGGTAGAAATTGGCTTTGAGGTCCGACATGGGATTTCCAGGTCATCAGATATCAAGTTTCAATGTTTCTTATTCATATGCATCTATTTTGAGAATTAGTCTTTCTAGGAACAATAAAGATGTGAAGCCACCTTTTGGGAAGATGGCAAAGTTAACATGGCAGACCCTGAAACTACTTGAGTTGGAACTTCCATCATAATTTAGAAGGGTCAAAGGTGGGGGGAAATGCCCATTATTGTTTTGATTTCAACAGATTTGCCCAAGTTTCAAAAGAAGGCAAGCTGTCTACTGGAAGCCAACAAACAGGTGTGGTGGGAGCATGGAGAATCAGACTCAAGGTCTTGATTAAGTTTAGCTCATCTCCAAGGAGAACTCAAATGGCAAAGGTATCAAACAGCAGGTTCCAGGAAAGCGCTGCACAGCTCAGAAGTCTCATGCAAGGTATTAGGCAAAGTTTAATTTGATTGTAAGAATCAAAGGAAAACAATCAAAGACCAAATTGTAAGTAAAAACATTCAATATTCATCATACAACACATAACCTGAAACCCGACATATCTGTTCTTTCTTTCTAGAAACTGAATGTGAGAATTCTGAAATAGCTGAAGGTATTACGTGGTACATGTCAAATTGTAGATCTGAAGGGAAAAACAACTTGGGGTTTCTTTTCTCTTCTTACTTTTTTTAAAGTAAGCAGAAAAATCTCCAAAATTATTTTAAAAAGCAAAACAAAACACACACACACAAAATAAATAAATAAAAAAAACCCTAGCTTTGTTTTCAGGTTATCCAGCCAGGACATGCTATGATAACTTTATTAATGTAGCTCACAAAAGCACTGTTAGTAAGGGGTGTTTGTTACTGCAGCCACACATGCATAGACCTGGCTGAGTGTCTCCTTCAGAATGTAAAACTTAAGGGCAAGGCAGCTTTAGCAGGAAGCAACCTTCTAAATGGTTGCAAAGTGAGTTCTACTGGATCAGAACGCTAAGGAGATGTAGCACCTTGCTGATCCTAGCCAGTGAGTGACCAAGGCCACTGGTCATCAGGCTTCAAGTGGTCAGGTCACTTGGGGTAAATGTCAGAGCCTTCATGGCTCTTCCCCTTCTCCCATCACATATTAACTAACAACCACGCCTGGGAGATGGCAAAGGACTTTTGAAATCTTATCAGGAAGGTGCATCTTTTTGAAGTGTATTGTCTATGATCCATTGTAAGGAGAAATAGAGCCATCTGATAGACTCATCTGAGTTCTTGTTGTTTTCGCTCATGCAAAGACAGCAAAGACTTGGAGAGAGCAACACTGGTGTTTCTCCATACGTGGCTGAAACCCCCGACATTAGAATGTAACCCAACATCAAATGACTTCGAACCCAGATCTTAACCAGATTCTTAGATCAAGAAACAGGAAAATATTACTTTAAACATTTAAAATATTCAGATAGGGATAGAGAAAGGGTACAGAGGAGTTGGGAAGAGCACCTCATGTCACATTTAACTCCTTACACCTCTTTTTTTTTTTTTTCTTTCCTGATCATTTTTGTGTCCTGATGCTCCTTTTATAAACCTGGAAGACTTTCTGAGGGCATTGCTATTAAGGATATTCTACTTAGGACGTGTCCACAGTCTGTATGGCAAACACTTCAGCTACTTCATGCTGTCAAGGGGTTGCTATTTAAGTTTCACGCAAACCTCATGTAGGCTTGAAGCTTTGCTATCACACATTTAGAATGAAAACTAAAAGGGTTAATTTTTTTTCCCCCAAACTTTAGGAGGGAAAAAGCTCCCAAAGAGACTCCATCCCCAATTAAGACTCTAATTACCCAAAGCAAAAAGCATTAAAGCGTTTCTGTTAATGAGATCCTGGCTGACTTCCCCTGGCAAGAGAGCCTGCCCTGGCGCGGAGGGAACCCCGGACAAATGCGCTCAGCACTCACCGAAGGTCGTGCCTGCTTCGGGCCTGCTCACCGAGGACACGATGACGAAGCCGAAGCCCTCGTTCTCCCCGCGCCGGATCTCCACGTCGTAGGGCTGCACCACGGTGCTGACCACGGTGCTGACCACGCCACTGCCCCCGCCGCCGCCGCTGCCAATGCCGCTGGTGCTGCCGCTGCCCGAGCTCACGGTGTTGAGGGAGTTCTGGCTGCCCTGTGGGGTGCGCTTCTCCTCCGTCAGCGAGGCCGGCTGGGTGCTGCTGTGGTGGGAGGAGGCTGGCGAGGGCA
Organism: Marmota flaviventris; assembly: GCF_047511675.1. Classification (NCBI taxonomy): domain Eukaryota; kingdom Metazoa; phylum Chordata; class Mammalia; order Rodentia; family Sciuridae; genus Marmota; species Marmota flaviventris. Next base: position 160,293,474 of record NC_092498.1, on the reverse strand, counting down.
CCTCGTTCTCGGTTTTCGGGACTGCAACAGAGATTTGCGTCTGAGTCTTTTTTTTTTTCTTTTTTTTTTGGGGGAAGGGGGGCGTGTAATAGGGATTGAACTCAGGGTCACTGGAACACTGAGCCCCATCCCCAGCCCTATTTTGTATTTTATTTAGAGACAGGGTCTCACTGAGTTGCTCAGGGCCTCACTGTTGCTGAGGCTGGCTTTGAACTCACGATCCTCCTGCCTCAGCCTTATAAGCCTCTGGGATTATAGGCATGCAACATTGCACATGGTTCACGTCTAAATCTTGACACCACCAAAAAACGTGCCCTGCCACCCCTTCCACCTTCCCCTACCTCCAACACCTGAAATCATCAGGTGGATGTGGGACAGCGGCCCCTGGCCTCACAGAACTCAATACCTGAATGGAAAACAGCCTTTCTTAGGAACACTAACCATGTGGTGGCCAAGAACACTGATCCAAAGAGGAACCCCAAATCTCGTACTGCTACAGCATATTCAAGTTGGCAGCAAGACTAGCCCACTCTGAAATAGCTCCCTGTTGCACAAAGGGCAATGGATAGCAAGCACGGACAGGGACTGTATCAATGATGGCTACCATCTTGGCCTCACAGACAGCCTGAGCCACACAGTCATCTTGCCATGCCCTCTGAATCACATTTCTGCCCAGAGTTTGTTTTTCTCATGTAGGTGACTGTAAGGGGACTGAACCATTAAGGTTTCTACACATTGGATCAGGGACAACACCTGTAAGAGGCACATATAACTTTTCTTCCTAGTTTCCACATGTCAGCATCTGCCCTAACCACACGACTGGGAGCATTAACCCCCTTCCAAATTCAGTCACCATTCCAGTTGTATGGCTTTGTCAGCTGACAAAGTTAAAGCCAACAGAGGACCTGGGACCAACCGTGCCAAAATCAAAATGCATGTGGTGTCCAGGTAGTGGAGGAGGCTATATTTATCTCCCAAAGCTTCTCCTTCCATAGGGTTGTTTTTTGTTTTTTTTTTTTAATTGTGAAAAACATGCAGAACATAAATTTGAACTTTATAAACATTCAGAAGTGCACAATTCAGGGGCATAGGTACATTATGGTTGTTGTACAACCACTATCAATGTCCATCTCCAAACTCTGTTGCTCTACTGGTTTGTTTCTATGAATTTTACCACTCTAGAAACCTCACGAAGGCCGAATCACACAATCATTTTTCTCCTGTGATTAGCTCATTTCACTTGACATAATGTCTCTTCACAGGTTTAACATGCCTTTTATCCACAGTTAAATATCTAAAATATTAAAAATTAAAAAAAATAAACGTAAAACAAAGAGCCCACACGCCTCACTATTTTTATTTGAGCCAGGGAAGTAAAATCCTTTCCCTTTTTTTTTTTTTTCCTTGAACTCTTCTCAAAAACCAATTTTAGCTGACTACTGCTGCCTTAACAGAATACTACGTTAAAAAGGATTGTGAGGCTGTAAATGAGCTCTAGGAACATAATCTATGACTGATTAGCACTGGGCTGCAGTAGGTAGGACTCTCACACTGGAATTTAATATCTTAATTCTATAATTAATTACATACCACTTAAAGTTAGTTACACTCATTTAAAAAAAAGAAACCAATTAATTTTATCTGATAGGTATTTGTTATACTAATAATAACTATGGAGAATTGTTAATATCTGATGTCATATTGCTTTAGTAATTCAGTCGATGCAACCCTCAGTCTTCCTTTTCTACATTCTGGGCTGTCTTACAGGCTTTGGGGTGGGAGACTGCATACAAGGGTCAACAATTAAGGTATATGCTTTTAGGAAGCTGGTTAGCCAATGGAAAGGTCAGACTTTTACATCACGAGCTGTTTCAAATGGCAGATTCTGTTGGAAGTTATGCTCCATGTATATATACTATGTCAAAATACAGTTAATTGCCACGGGTACCTAAAACGAACAAATTTTAAGAATGGTAGATTCTGATACAGAAGTAAGCCATGAGTCACAAGAAAGGCAAACAGGAAATGTAAAATTTGAAGATATGTGGAAGAAGGAGGGCATTTTGTAGAGAGAAAGTTATTTTTGAGCTAAGCAGGAAGGGATATGTAATATCTTGAGAACTAGAATTTGAAGCTTCAGGTCATGAGGAAACAATCACAGATGGCTTAGAAGTAGCCAGTTCCACAGTTTGTTTGTTTGTAACAGAGGGAAATAGCTGGGTAGGGTGGTACATGCCTATAATCCCAGGGGCTCAGGAGGCTGAGATGTGAGGATTGCAAGTTCAAAGTCAGCCTTAGCAATTTAGTGAGGCTCTAAGCAACTTAGTAGGACCCTGTCTCTAAATAATATATTAAAAAGGCCTGGGGATGTGGCTCAGTGGTTGAATGCCCTGGGTTCAATCCCCAGTACCCCCAGTACCAAAAAAAAAAAAAAAAAAAGGAAATAGAGAAGTTTGGTTTAATATATATGACAAGCAATCACAGGGTACACTAGCATTAACCTTTCTATAGACATTTTTTTTTTTTTGCAGTACAAACCTAAGTTTGATTCTCTCAATTTTGAAGCTGCAACTTTTCAGACATTCCTAATGACCTCTTTTGTTGAGGATTATCATCAAATGAAGAGGCTGGCTAAGTCCTAGTTGGTGAGGGGAGGGTGGGCAGGTCATCTATATTCAAGGAGATCCTTCTAGAAACCTTTGCTGAACATATGCAAATGGCACATTAAAGTACTTTTGAATGACAGTCATTTTGCAGGGTTGGAGAGAAGCAAACCATCTGGAAATCCTGAGCTCCATCACATTTGCAAACATTTACTAAAATAGAAGCTTGAGGAGGCAGACACAGAAATGACAGAGCACAGGAGGAATGAATGAGAAAACGTACCAGCAAACACCACTTTTCGCCGCACTGTGAGATTGACGTGGCCCTGTTTGGCAGCTTGTTGCATAAGCTGGACCACGAGCTGGTGTGATTTCCCGATTACTGGTGTCCCATCCACACAGATTAATTCATCGCCAGACCTCAGGCGGCCGTCTGTGTCAGCAGCACCCAGTGGTACGATGTGACCAATATAAATCTGTTGGGTAATGGACGATGGGTGAAACGTTGCCCTCCTGATTTACTGTTATACCGACGGCCTCCTCATTTCTAGGAATAATTCAATTCATTCACTTGGGTCCGCATGCATGCCACCAGCATTTACTGAGCACCTACTGTATAAGTCATTGTTCTCGGTGCAACAACCATTTTGAAATTGAGAAAAGAATAACTGTTTCTTGCTTTGTTCCTGGATGTTTATCTGTGGTATGCTGGTGACACTCTTTCTTTTTCCCCTTTAGAGAAATGAATCCCTTTACCCCCCTCATTTATGAACTCTTTTTTCCTTTCCTCTCTACCCAGGAAAACTCCTTTCATAAAATCCTGCTCATTTTAATTCTAACATGACTCTTTTTTAAGGGTTCAGCGCTAGGCCTAGCAATAGGGCGTGCCCGACGAACACGATCCAATGAATGGATGAGTTCAGCAAGTTCTGGCCTGAGATCCCCATTTCTGTGGGTTTTATTTAGCACCTGAAAACAGACCACTCTTTATATTTAATGTCTGCCTGTTATACTTGCCATTCATTAAACTTGAGCTGAAGTATTTGTGTGTACCTTGCCTTCTCTGTAGTAGGTAATACTACAATCACCTTCATGCGACACCTGGAGTTTACAAGGGACTTGGACAAAACAGTGTCTAACAATATGGATTCTGCTCCTGGACCCTTGTCAGTGTCTCTGTGATCTTGGGCAAGTTAATTAACCTTTCTGCATTTTTATCTTCTGATTTGAAAATTGGGGAAAAACTCATGGATCAGATGGATGAAAAGTACGTGAAAAGGCTTTAAAACAGTACTTGGCAAACAGTCGGTGCTTAATGAATAACAGTGGCAGCAGTTATCAAAAAGAAACGAACAACACACATCTCTAGTTCTCTTTACTCCTGTCAAAAGAAAACCCTGTCATGTTATGCTGCATTGATTCTAAACCCAAAGAAGCTCAGGCCCATGTTTCCTGACCCCTGTTTAGGGTTCTGTCATGGCTCTGGTCAAGACAAGGTCCTACTCTCATGTCTGTCACACTGCTTGGTGTCTTCTCTGTGCACCAGCCACATACCCTACAAAGCCCCCTACTTGTGGGCAGAGGAACAGACTTAGCTAAGGGGACCAGGCCCTGGCCTTAGTTGTGGGTGCGCACCCCACTTCTGCTTTTCTTTTGCTACCCTCAGCTGCCATAGTCTACAGACTATGAACTTTAAGGATCTCTTCCCTTCTTCCTCATGTCAAAAAAGAAAAAAAAAAAAGCTCTGCAAAAGCCCAGGAGAATCCCGCACTGCTCAGGATGAGAGTCAGAGCCGGGTGTAGCCGGACTCCTGTCTCCACGGCCTGTCACTGTGATCAATTTGCTGTGAAGTATCAGAACACAGCACTTAAGGAAAGAAGCAGACAAGACTCACAGGTTCCCCCGGCTCATTTCCACCTAGAATCCTAAATCCGAATCCAGTCTCTTTTCTCCAGAGGAAGATGTCCTGTTCCTGGTAGTCGGGAACTGCAGAGAGGGGAGAAGGAAGGCAGATTATTTGGCTGCTCAAAGATGAGCACAATTATAGGACCGAGACTGCCAAGGCTTGAGCAGATGAAAGCATTTCGACACAGGCAGACAGACAGAGGATCTAGACAGGTGAGTAACAGACGACACGGGCACAAGAAACGGACCAGTCACTGGGCCCTAAGTTCTTCAAAGGATATTACTAATGATTCCTAACCAAGTCCACACCGTTAGGGCCACCTAAGAGAGGCATCGGCATTGACTGCTTTTCTCAGTATCGTTGTAAGGGAATTAAGTAAATTAAAAAGCTTTATCAACTAGGGAATGGAAGAAAACAACTTGGGTTTAAAAGTGTTTCTGATCGATTTGTGTTTATTTTTTGCTTTTTATGTACCAGGGGTTGGACCCAGGGGAGGTCTACCACATCCCTATCCCTTTTTGGTTTTTGAAACAGGATCTTGCTAAGTGACCAAGGTCTGCCTTCAAACTTGCGATCCTCCTACCTCAGACTCCTGAGTTGTTGGGATTACAGACGTACATTACCATGCCCGATTCTAATTTGTGTTTTTTTTTTTTAATTGTAGATGGACACCATACCTTATTTTATTTATTTTTTTTAATGTAGTGCTGAGGTCGAACCCAGGGCCTCCTACGTGCAAGGCAAATGCTCTACCACTGAGCTACAACCCCAGCCCCTAATTTTTGTTTAAGTCACTTTTTTCTTCCTAAAGATAATCAAGATGAGTAAAACTAATAATTTGATTTGTTAGGTCATTTTCACCAAAATATTTACTCTCAAGGATTGGGGGTAGCTCAGTGGTAGAGTGCTTTCCTATTTGCCAGGCCCTGGTTTAGCTCCCCAGCTCTGAAAAAACAAAAACAAAAAACCAAATGCAAAGTTTACAGGATTTTAATATCATCACTGAAAAAGATAGTCAACCTTTCATGATAACAAAAAAGTTCCATGCCAGGCATGATGGCACATGCCTGTAATCCCAGAGGCCTGGGAGGCTAAGGCAGGAGGATCATGAGTTCAAAGCCAGCCTCAGCAGCAAGGACCTAAGCAACTCAGTGAGACCTTGTCACTAGGTAAAGTATAGGAAAAAAGGGCTGGGGGTGTGGCTCAGTGGTTAAGGACCCCTGGGTTCAATTCCCCAGTACAAAAGCAATCCAGATTAACCAACCACACAACTCATTGTTAAAATGACTACTTTATTCCAGAATCTGCCTATATTTCAACATTGAAATACTCATTTATTACCCAATAACTTGATATCTTATGTTTAGCACTCAGTAATGCTTAAGGGCTTTAAAATAAAAATGTCATTTTTTAAAACAAATTTCCAGAAAAATAGATGACTACTATACATGAAATAATTCTATATACCACTCTGTTCCTTCAATAAGGTAATTTTTTTTTATTAATAGCCTTTTTTGGGCTATTTTCACTTAATTTTTAAATATACATGAATGTATACATAGGGTGTTTTTGGCCTATAAAGTGACATCACTTTTATTTAAAGAGAACATATATAATTTAGTTGCTGTGATCCTTATGGAGATTTCAAAACACTGTTCTGCATACTTTCTGGTTTGTTTAATTAATGGGATTTAGGGCTTAAGAGGTGAGTAGTGAAAATTTTATTCTTTCCCCAAGTTTGTACAGTAGGATATAGAAATGAAGAACATGGCTATGCAGTTTTCTGGTCAGCGAGAGTGTCCCTTTACAGGTGTAGAGTGACTAAATACACCAGGAGGCAGGGAACTGTCAGGCAGGTACAAGCCAGAGGATTCTGAGTCTCTTATTTTCCCTGAGCTAGCTGCATGCTCTGGCTTTACACAGGTGCTTTTTATCCAATCCTCTTTTATTGTAATTGCTGTAGCTAAGCTGCCACGGAACACAAGCTCTGCGACATCATAAGACGCCCGTAAAAGCAATTGGAGAGTAATATTGAGCACACTAAGGTAACTGTATATACGTATGTATATATCTGTGCAAGTCGATGGGTAAAGGGTATTTGCTGTAATAGCCTCATTGAAACAACAAATTAAATCAAGCAGCATCTGGTCTTTGGTTCACTCAAGTAGGAGGGTTATTATCCTAATAGAGCACTGCTATTTGTCAGCCTCAGGGCCTATCTGAAGTCCGCCAGGGGCTAGGAGGCCTTTCTGGGAACAGAGAAAGGGCCTCTGCAGAGACCCCCAGCCCAGACGCATTTTTCTTAGTATCACTTAACACTGGAACATTTGCCCACCCCACAGGGACACCATATGGAGCCCCCTCTTGCCTGATGTTGCACACTTAGGTGTCAGCCATCAAGGTAGGGCGGGGGTGGCTGCAGATTCAGGCTTACCACACAGCTCAGTCCCCAGAGAGAGAGCATTTGCTTCCTTTGGAGAATCAATGGGAACATGGCAAATCTACTCTGAGAGTTCTCCGTTGAAAAGAAAGCCGCCCAGTGACACTCGGGATGTTAAAGACACCACCAATGAGTCAGGAAACACAGACACAAACACAGACCCCAGCACAAAGCAAGTCTTTTGGTACTTCAGCTTTAGCATCTTAACAAATGGACTTTTCCACCAATGAAGTGTCATTTGCCCAAATATATACCTTTGGTGATGAATCAGTGCTGAAACTTATTATGGGATTCCTAAATCTCTCTCCTCTGATGTCACTTCATAGAGGTACTGAGCTTTCTCAAATGCTCACCTCAAAAGGTTTAATTCTCTATTTTAGGCAGATTCTATTAAAATTAAGTGGGTTTTTTTGGTTCCTGGAATTGAACTCAGGGGCACTCGACCACTGAGCCATAGCCCTAGCCCTGTTTTGTATTTTATTTAGAGACAGGGTCTCACTGAATTGATCAGGGCCTTGCTAAGCTGCTGAGGTGGCCTCAAACTTACGATCCTCCTGCCTCAGCCTCCAGAGCCACTGGGATTATAGGCATGAGCCATTGTACCCAGCTAGAATTAAGTTTGTAATAAACCAGTGGGATAAGAGCCATTTTTATATTAATATGACTTTATTTTTATTTTAGTGAGGCTAATCACATAGAACTAAGAAAACCTTATCCAGTTGTCTTCATTTTTAAGTCTTGTCTGGGAAACCATCTTAGCAGTTACTCTCCTTTGGGCAATGCCAGTAACAACTCAATAAAGCACTCAAAAGACTTCCTTTGATACCTGGAGACAATGAAGGAACCAGGTTCAAAGAGACCTTCCTGATGTCCCCATGGACAGAAACACAATGTCGAAGACGTGTACCATGCCTTATCTCATCTTGTCAATAGTTGACACTAGGCTAAGGGGACAGGCCACTGGCTTCCCTTCAGGGCACATTATCCCCCCCTCCCTCTTCTGACTTTCCCCCCAGGTCCCCTGACAGATGGGAACACGGAACAGGATGAATGATAATGGAGAAATACAAGTCCACAGCAGGGTCCTTACTCTGACATTCTCCAAAATTCGTGGAACTGATTTCTCTCTCTCTTTCCCCCTTGCTCAATCCCGATGCAGGCGAAGGTGACATAGCTGGAATATTAATTTCACAGTTTTGCAAAGCTTCATGTACATTCTCTGTTAGTTCATTTCAGCTCAGTTGTGATTTGTGAGGGATCGTGCCCCTCGGTACAGTGGGTCATGGCTGCTATGGATTTTAAGGACTATGATTTGATGGTTTTTCTTTTTCATATTTTGGCTTCTTTTTTTCATGATGCTTTACTTGTCAAAGAGCTAGAATTTCTAATTGTACCACGGAGAGTTCCTATGACTCCCTTTACCACCTTAGGCTCTTCACATTTAATTAGACTCTAAAATACATTCTCCGATGAACTTGTTTCAATCATGTCTCAATCTACAGAAGGTTCATCTAAACCCTCATTGCCTTTTGAGAAAAAAAAAATTGGTATATCTGTGACACTGCGACACTCATATTTATTTAGGAGTGTATGAAGTTCCTGATGGAACTCCTCCCTGTACTAAGGCCAGTCCAGGTCAATTTTAGGCAATTCAAACCAGAATAGTCTCATGCTCACAGACACACAATTGTCAAATCTGCCCCAAGCTCTGAACAAACACATAAAATAGGAATCATTATGACAGTGCTTAAAATCTAGAAGTACTCATGAGCTCCTTAGACTTAGACTTAGCTCCATGATGAAGGAGCTCAGTCACCAATTCCAAACTTCTAAGCAAGTCACTCCAAAGCAGGACAGGTTGACAATGTTGGTTGATAGGAGCACTTTCAGCTTTTTTTTTTCTTTCTTTCTTTCTTTCCAAACTATACTGCAATTAGACAAAATTGCAATGGCAAGCTTTAAAAATTCTTTGGAAATAAATGCTACTGGATGCTAGCCAATTTTCCTGAACATTTACTAATAAGATTGTGTCAATGTCGTTTTTAAAGACATGTGCACAATTGGTATGTTATCCGGAGAAAATACAACAGGGCTTTTAAAGGGCTTTAATGCTTGTCTTTGTTTTTAATCAAACATTGAAACCCTTCAAAAGGATTCATTAACATCTGTAATTCAGACGGATTCATTTTGACAATGCTGTTTTGGCATTGAAGAATATGGTATTTTATAAAACAGTTAGACCTATGAAGGAAGGTGATCAAAATGTGTTCAGCCGGGCGCAGTGGTGCCATCCACAGCTCGGGAGGCTGAGGCAGGAGGATCACGAGTCCAAAGTCAACCTCAGAAACTTAGTGAGGCCCCAAGCAACTCAATGAGACCCTGTCTCTAAATAAAATATTAAAAAGGGCTGGGGATGTGGTTCAGTGATTAAGAACCCCTGGGTTCCATCCCCAGTGTCAAAAAAATTTAAAAAAAATAAAAGCAAAATGTGTTCATCTGTTCATCTTCACATTGTCCTTAACAATAAAATTAGATATAAGGGGAAGATATTCTCGACCAAAAGGGGATCATCTGGTACAATTAAGGAACTGCTGTAGACTTCTGATGTTTTTTCCTGGAGTGCTCTGCTCATTTCACTGTGCAGGGAGGGGCGGGGAATCAAGCTACCCAGGGCATGCCCTAGATTTTTGTTATGGTTCTTAAAAGACAAGATACAAAATAACCTAGGGCAATGGCAGAAACTGATCTGGGATTAAAAAAAAAAAAAAAGTCCTGATTCCAAGACAAGACTGACTCAAGTTCATTCATTCACACTGTGAAAGGGAAAAAAAAGAAAAAAAAAAGAAACTGTGACAGCTACAGAACAATTACCACGGGTGGGGGAAGTGTCATCATTTTTCTCACTTAGCAAGGAGGAGAAAATCCATGGGAATCTTCACATCAATTAGGCTGCTGCTATCACTCCATTAGGGAGCCTGCAATCACCACAACGAAATGGATTCTCATTTGGGCTGTTCTATCTGATTCCTTCGATGTTAAAGAAAGTGAAGGCGCAGAACTGAAACCATCCCAAATATTTCATTCCAGCTGCCATTTGGGCCATTTCAATGCTGACAGCAGCTGGTTATGGTCACATTAGATATTATTTTATTCTGGTGGAAACTTTCATAAAAATTGGATGAAAGACCCAAATCCTAAGAAATGCTGTTCCCATCTGGGTGAAAATGAGTTGGAGCCTCCTATCGAACAGGTGCAGGAGAATGGTCTTGCCAATCCAGGAGGGCGCTGCCAGCCCTTCAAAGCGTGATCTATTTTATCACAGTGAGATTCATACATGGAAAACTCAATCATAAATGTGTACTATACTGAGAAAAGCAGGAGTGTGGTCAATAAAGCAATAATATACCAACATCCCCTGAAGCTGGGCATTGATTGGAGGAGTCTCATGGTTAGAGAGGAATGTGTAGGGAATATGAAAATACGACCCCTTTGGAAAACATTCTTCAGTAGTTTTTTTTTTTCTTATTTAAGTGAAATCATTATAATGAGGGAGGAGACGTTGTGAGGATGGACCCCAGGCTCTTACTAATTGAGCATCCCTAATCTAAAAATCTAACATGCTCCAGAATTGGAAACTTTTTAAATGCCGACACAGCACCACAAGTAGGAAGTCCGACACCACCAAACTTAGTTTCATGTACAAAATTATTAAAAATGTATAATATTACTTTCAGGGTATGTGTATAAGGTCCATATGGAATGCAAATGAATTTTATGTTTAGACTGGGATTCTAGCCCCAGGATATCTCATTATGGAAATGCAAATATTGCAAAAGGTGAAAAATTCCAAAATCTGAAATACTTCTGGTTGCCAGTTTTGTGTCAGTGTTATGGTTTGGGTGTGAGGTGTCCCCCAAAGCTCACATGTGAGACAGTGCAAGAAGGTTCAGAGGAGACATGACTGGGTTGTGACAGCCTTAACCCAACCAGTGAATGGACCCCTGATGGGATTAACTGGGTGGTAGCTGGAGGCAGGTGGGTGTGGCTGGAGGAGGGGGCATTGGGGGCGTGGCTTTGGGGGTCTCTATTTGTCTCTGGAGAGTGGAGTCTCTCTCTGCTTCCTGATCACCATGTGAGCTGCTTCCCTCCACCACTCTCTTCCTCCATGATGTCCTGCTCCCCTGGAGCCCTGAGAAATGGAGCCTGCTGTCCATGGACTGAGACCTCTGACCTGACACCATGAGCTCCCAAATAAACGCTTCCTTCTCTATAATTGTGCTAGTCGGTTCCTTTAGTCCCAGAAGTGAAAAACTAAGACAGCCAGGGATGCTCAGCCTGTGCTTGCACCTCCAGTGTGTGAGGGAGGGATATTCCAAATGGAACCTCATTCCCTCAGCCTGGTCTCTGGGGGACCTCAGTGGTGTCTTTCTGGTCCGTGGACTAAATAAATGCCTTTGCAAATTAGCTGGCTTCTCCCGGTATAGGGAGCCATCAGCCAAAGCAGCCTACGTAATGGCAGGCACTGTTGTGCTCAATGGCTAGGGCATCCCTCCCTTGAGGAGGAAAAGGATGAAGGGCCCCTGAGCAAGTCTCCAGCCTCTCCTAGGCCCCCTACTGCTGCGTTCCACCCAGGGCTGTCACCAATTTTCCTTCCCGGGCAGGGCTGCTGGCCTTCCTCCTGTTGGGGCCACAGAGCAGCTGTGGTCTCCCAGCTGATGCCCTCCCACAAGCAAAGGAGCCAAGGCCGACCCCTCACCAACCTCTGCGCCATGACCTCCATGGGGACCCTGGTTGAGAGGTGACCATAGCTGTGGCTAGAACTATAGCCATGGTAGGGGTGACAGGGACAAAGGGAACAGCTAAGTGATGCTCTTCTCTCTTCCAGTCTCTCATGCCCTTCCACCCTACGTTCCCTCTCCTGACAGTCTTTTCCACTCCATGCGAAAGAGGGAAAAGGAGAGGCAGAGAGGTCACGGGTGGGCCGCCCCTGATCAGGAGAGAATGTCAGAAGTTGCCACACCCCCCAAAAAGGCTCAACGAGCACCATCTAAAATTCAAACTTTGTAAGAACTTTCACTGTTGAGATAAATGAGTATCATTCATGGTGAATTCTTTTTGGAAATCATTTCATAATAAAGAGGAAAAGTTAAACAGAAAGGATTTAACAGGCTTATCAAAGCCAAGAAGTCACAGAGTACACCGTCACTAACTTATTCTTATAGGAAAGGTAAAACCAAAGAAAACACTTACTCACTATATAAATAATTAAAGCCTGATTCACCCCCCCCCCCCCTTTTTTTTGGAGAGCATGTTTAGAAAAATTGAGAATCATTAAAAAAAAATTACCAGTATTTTTCAAAACCAAGCGACCACAAAGTAAGCATTTAATTTCTCCTCGTTACCTCGTTACCTCATATTTTCCTCTTACCACCCACACATATTTAGGTTCTATTATCTATCAGACTGTCTTGCAAGACTCCAGCTCAGGTAATAATGTAGGAGACAGCCATTCTTATCTGCCCCTTCTTTCAACTACAGAGAAAAATAAGCGGGTTTTTCTCCAGGCTGGGGATTAGATGAGCATCCCTTTCTACCCTGTTTCCCAACCTGGAGACATAACGGAGCCTCCAAATGGAGATCCAGCAGATGGTGCTTTCTGAGGAGCCTGGTCCTCATCCTGATATACCCTGGTCCAGTTTACACTCGGAGCCTTGCTGTGTTGGAGGAGCCCAGCCCAGGGGAGGGGAGTGGGGCAGGCAGCCCGGGGGCACTACTCACGTCGGTTTTCATACATGCTCCTGGACTGGGCCCAGATTTTAAAAGGATCTGGTTTCTTCTGCCCAGAGCTGTTGGTCTGATCTGGAGCGGGAGCCTCGGTGGGTGGGTACTCTGGGAGCACCTGCGTGTTGTGACTCGGGGACGCCGTGTGCAGGCTCCGGTGGCTGGAAGCGCTGTGTTGAGAACTACTCTGGCTGTCTTTCCTTTCCAGTGGTTGCTGAAAGTAAGCAAGAGATCATTGCCGGTTCTCCCAGTGGGCGTTTTCCCACCAGCTCGGCTCTGGTGGGGCACTTTTGCAAACACCGTGCATAAATACATCAACAACCTTTGGGCGTCCTCCTTCTCCAGTGAATGCACAATGCAGATAAATCCCCAAATGATTGGCAGACAGATAGAGGGGCAGGCCAGACAGAAAGACATAATCACAAAGCACCCTGTTCTCTGGGCTGTAGCGGAAAACAAATCTAATTCTCATCATAGGTTCTGAGCTGAGACACTGGGTTGGTTTACTGCATGATGGATCGGCTTTAACCTCCTCATTTCTCGACAAAAACATGTGACACAAAATACCAGGAGTGGTTTAGCCATAGGGTATAACATCTAGAAGAAATACAATCAGGGCTAAAAGGCCCCTTGGGGTACCATATGTTGCATCTTTTGATAATAAAACACACAAGTCCTCTCTAAAGGTTTGCCATCAGTTCTTCTAGAACAGGGAGAAGATGAGGGAGGTAGCTCAGTTGTCCAGCATGGGTGAGGCCTGGACTTCAATGCCCAATACTGCAGAAGCAAACATGATGATAATGCACCAATTAAAAAAAAAGTGGAAAGAAAAACCAACCAACAAAAATTCTTAGCTAATCAATTTTTCAGATGTGGTTTAAAAGTCAAGACCAGTGGTGCACACCTATAATCCCAGCTGCTCGAGAGGCTGAGACAGGAGGATCGAGAGTTCAAAGCCAGCCTCAGCTACTTAGTGAGGCCCTAAGCAATTCAGTGAGACCCTGTCTCTAAATAAAATACAAAAAAAGGGCTGGGGATGTGGCTCAGTGGGTAAGAGCCCCTGGGTTCAATCTCTGGTACCAAAAAAAAAAAAAAAAAAAAAGTCAAGACTGAACTTTATATATGGTTGATTCCTGGGGGGTCAGCCTCCTTAAACTTGCAACTTATCCACAGTCTAAGTAGCATTCGCAGGGGAGTTCCAATTAAATTTTAAGAGAACAAGCAAGTTCCTGTTCATTAAAACCAGCTAAGCAGAGGCCCTTCCCATTTCATGAAACGCTCTTTGAATGGCAAGGGAACAGAGAACAAAACCTACCGAGAAGAAAAATGATGGGTGGAAAATAAAATAATTTAGCTCCTATTTTCTTTAATAAAAGACTGTGGTGATTCCAGGTATTCCGTTTCCCCTATTCAAAATAAAACTCATAGAATCCTGCCTCCTGTGTAAGAGATGTCACATCACCATAGTTACGTGCTTGAGCGTCATGGTAAAGGGGGAGAGGAAGGGCATCTCCATCCTCTCCAACGGATCCTGGTGAGCTTGTGTTTTTTAAAGTAGTTTATAAGATCTTCAACCTCAAGCATCTCAGTTCCCTCAACTCTTCCATCAGGTGTTATCATCAGAGACATCCGAGGACCGTATCCTACACTTGGGGAAACTGTAAGTGAGGCTTAATTCCATCCGATCCAAGGGGATGCGAAACTGGCGAAGACACCAGGAAAATGCATTGGCCTTTAGGTGGAGACAAACATCACCGCCAACACCACAACACCCTGTTCTCACTGATGATGAAGAGCTCAGCCCAGAGGTGGATAGATTAGCACTCCAAGCCCTGGAACAGAACTTGGACCCCGTCCACCTCAACCACTGTGCATTGACTATCAGGCCAGGTGTCGGATCTCTGTCCCAAGAGGTGACCCCTGTCCTCTAGCTCCCCAGAGCAACAGTGAAGATATCAGGATGAGAAAATGACCAAGACAGATAAGACACCCCTTCTCTTTTGCATGCCAGTGGGGATATGTTTTTCTTTTCATGTGTCCCCTAGAAAGGTATCAATATTATAAACAACCATGCACAAGATCAGCACACTGTTGGTGTGCACCCACACACCACAATATGTAGAAAAAACGTGGAATTATGGTTGGGTGCGGTGGCGCATGCCTGTAATCCTAGTAGCTTGGGAGGCTGAGGTGGGAGGATCTCAAGGCAATGTCCACCAACCATCATTTCCTTTTTGGGTGGGTACTGGGAATTGAACTCAGGAGCACTCAATCACTAAGCCACATCCTCAGTCCTTTTTTTGTATTTTATTTAGAGACAGGATCTCACTGAGTTTTTTAGTGCCTTATGTTTGCTGAGGCTGGCTTTGAACTTGAGATCCTCCTGCCCCAGCCTCCAGAGCTGATTAGATTACAGGTGTGTGCCATTGTGCCCAGCCTGCTATCTGTTTTGTAAGGTTACTCTGGGTCCCTGCACTACAGCCTTCTTGGACCATTGGCCCCTTGAAACCTAACTTTAACCTCTTCCACCGTATCTTTCCCCTGAACTGGAGAAAAAGACCTTTCTGGCAACCCTACCCCACTGAGAGAGTGTGAGGAAAGTGCTGGAACTTCCTGCTGCAGAGAATGCCCCTGTGCTTTTACCCGCTTACCACACACATGTGCTTATACACCAGCATGCCACACGAGGGCTTCCAGGACCCTAAAATGTCCATACAATAAATCTCTAGCCTGGAAGATTGATTGATTGATTGGTTTAAGGACTGGGGATTGAACTCGGGGTGCTTAACCAACTAGTGACATTCTCAGCCCCTTTTTATATTTTATTTAGAGACAGGGACTTGCTAAGTTGCTCAGGGCCTTGCTGAGGCTGGCTTTGAACTCGCCAAGCCTCCTGCCTCAGCCTCCCAAGCTACTGGGATGACAGGTATGTGCCACTATGCCTAGATGACCTGGAAGATTTGAATCTCTTTAACTAGAGAGGTGACTTCACCATAAAGAGAATGTACATTTGGAATCCACTGGCAAGGCCTGGATCATTTTTCAAATTATAATAGCCTTTCTCACCTCCAAAATAAGTGACTCATTTAGCTTCACTTTAATACACAATGACAGATACAATTTGGAATAAGGTTGCAAAACTGCTTCTCAGTTGAATTATACCTTGGAGTCCCTTTTAAATGCCATCTAAATCTTGTCCCTCTATTTGGCAGAGAAGTACAGGTGCATCGTGAGAATGTGCTCTCCAAACTGTGCCACCACTAAACTGCCATTGACTGGCATACACAAGTGGCATATTAGTGGGCTAAATACAGAGTATTCTGGAAGAGTTTTACATTTCTTCTTTGGTAAGACTTAACTTTATGATCCATCTCAAAATCATTTAAATGATTTGAAAATGCATTTGAAAATAGATTTGAAAATGCATTCAGTATCGAAACTCTTGTTGGCACTCTGGGATATATATATACTTAACTATTCTGTGTGTTTGTAAAATTTTCAAATATGATTTTTATTTTCTGTGAGCATGCTAATTATTTATGATGCTGTCTTTTATCTGGTTACACCCTGGATTGTTCAAAAGAAAAGCTATATATATATATATATATATATATATATATATATATATATATATCTCCCAAAATTAAAGTTAACTTGTATGTCTTTTCTAGATTACCTCCCTAAGGACTTGGGACTTGAAAGTAAATTCAGTTTCGAACTAGTGACAGCCTGGGATCAGGTTTGCATTACTGTGATTGTCATTTGCCTCATTCTCTTAGGTGAGACACCAGCTTTTATTTTATTTTTGGTACAGGGGATTGAACCAAGGAGTGCTCAACCCCTGAGCCCCATCCCCAGCCCTTTTTTATATTTTATTTAGAGACAGGATCTCCCTGAGTTGCTTACGGCATCACTTTTGCTGAGGCTGGCTTTGAACTCATGATCCTCCTGCCTCAGCCTTCCGAGCCACTTGGATCACAGGCTCGCACCCCACCCCAATTCCTTTCAAGCTTCTTAAAGGGACCCTGTGTATATTAAAAACATGCTGGACAGAAGCATCTGGTACACCGATGGCAGAATATTATCCGAGGCCCTCCTCTGACTAACCTGCAACAAACTCACTGTACCAACAAGTATGTGTTGATGATTGTGCCTGTGTTGGAGCCCGGGGGGCACAGTGGGTAAATAAGGGTACCTGACCTCCTGGAATGTATACCTGAACATGTAGCTGATGCCCGTGCCTGTATGTGTACGGGTGGACATTAGCCGAATGGCCCTCCTGTATTGAAAACTGCACACTGCAATGTCCTTCAGATACAAGGTACCAGGAACCTGTGGAGGAATGTTCAACTAGCAGACACAGCAGCTTCTAAGTCCCCAGGGTAGAAAGGCCAGCCCTGCCCGGCAGGGGACTGGGGTGGTCTAAGATGAACTCGGAGGCCAATTAATGCAGGTGCCTCCAGACAATGGCGGGGAGTCTGCCCTTGGCTTTTGGCTTGGGAGATGGGGACCCACTCATGATCTAAAGTGGCCAACATACTTCCACAATGTTGGTCCAGCTCCTGGGCAGGGAGCTGACCTGGGAAAGCAGTGGAACAGGCAGGCCAATGAGGAGGCTGTCCCTGCAGTCCCCTGGGGGACAGAAGAAGGGGGTGTATTACAAACAGAGTTCCTGCCCTCCACGTCTCCAGCTTCAGCAAATGCTTGGAATTTGAGAGACAGCAATACCAAGTACTGCCACTATTTTTTTGTTGTTGTTATGGGGATTGAACCCAGGGATGCTTGACCACTGAGCTACATCCTCAGCCCTTTTGAGGGTCTTGCTAAGTTGCTGAGGCTGGCCTCAAATCTGGGATCCTCCTGCCTCAGCCTCCCATGTGGCTGGGGACGGAAAAATTGCAGGCATGCGTCACTGCACCCAGCCATGCTAATATTTTTGAAGCAAGAATTTGATTTGAGTCTCAAATCACAGCAAATTAGGAAGAAGGAAAGGGGCTCGATTTTAAAACCTCCATAAAAGTCCTTAGCCACGCAGTGGCCCTGATCTTGTATCATAAGACCTACTAAGACAGAACCGTACCATCCTCCCGGAAGTGAACGACCCTCACACTGCTTCCTGTCGGGCCAGGACAATCGGGAAAATGCAACGGTTTGTAGAAATGGAAATGGGAGGGGGAAATCAACTGATTGGTTATTTCGCAGAACGATTTCGAAATGGAGGTACTTACAAAGTGAACTGAAAATATTTGCTCGGAAGAGCAGATGAATACAGACAGCACTTAGGCGCTTAAATGATGAAAAGAATTCATGTGGCTTAAAAAATGACAAATTGATCCATTTTAAAGGAAAATTATTTACAGTTCACTTATCTGCCAAGACCCAAGGCCACTGGAGCAATTTACATGGACAACAGGAAATATTCCAAGTGCTGATGAGGTCAATGTCATTGGAGGTTGAATGAAAACCAGAGACTCAGATCCAAAACCCAGCAAAGGACGGCTCTGTGTCCTGTTGGTTTGTTTTTGGGTTTTTTTGTTTGTTTGTTTGCTTTTTGGTCTCTGTCATCATTGATGGGTTGAAACTAAATGACTTTCTCCCAAAAGGCAAATGAAAGGAGTCAGTGCAGGAAGAAGAGCGGAAGTCCCAACTGGATATGAAAACGAACTTTGCTTCCCAATGCCACGTTTTAATGGAATCCAAAACTATGCCAAGCGCAGTGGCACACGCCTGTGATCCCGCAGCTCGGGAGGCTGAGGCAGGAGAATCGAAAGTTCAAGGCCAGCCTCAGCAAAAGCGAGGCCCTAAGCAACTTGGTGAGACTCTGTCTCTAAATAAAATATAAAACAGGGCTGGGGGTAGGGCTCAGTGGCCCAGTGCCCCTGGGTTCAATCCCTGGTACCAGAAAAAGAAAAAAAATGCACTGTCTTTGTTCTAGGGGGCGCCAAAGGGCTCTCCCCTGAGAACCTGAATCTGAGCTAAACTGTGTGGGAGGGGAGAGGGCGGGGGGCGGGGGGGGGGGGGAATGACCTGGGTAAACTTACTCTGCCATCCCCCATTTACCAGTCTCTCTCTGCTTCCCTGGGGAATGGTGATGGGATCCGGTGATGGGATCCGTGGCCATGCTGGTGAGACACGTGGCCTTGGGGGAGGGGGAGTGGAGAGAAGGTTGAATGGCAACTTGGAGAGAGTGAAAAAGGCAGGATTCATAAAACTGAATGATTCAGGTGGGAATCGCTCAATGTGCACGTTCTCTACTGTCTTTGTGTCTCAAGGACTGGTTTTCCTTTAGCATCCCTTTGAAGGAAAAAGAGATGGAGTGCCATGAACAGAGGCCTGCTGTTATTACTTTCATCTTGCAAGGTTTGCTAGAGAGAAGTTGAAGACATCTCCTTGCCCGCCATCCAGGGTCCCTCCATGAAAGCTAGGTGTAAGGAGCTTTTGTATAAGTAGGAAGACTTGTCTCCTTTATACACTTTCTTTTATCCAATAATAGCTAAGTAAATAATCTGGTTTCCTATATCACTCAGGCTGCCAGGGAACTCCAAAGTATAACATAGCTCCATCACAGCACTGAATTTCATCTTCTCCTGACTTTGTGTGACTACTTGGTTGTTGTGACTGAAGAGTGGAATAATTTTCATAAGGTGTACTTGTCTGTTAGACTTCTGCCATATTGACTTCTCAAAATATATTCTCAGTAGACTTTAATTTTCATGGTAAATATCTGTAAAGATCTGTTCATGTGGTTACTCTCACCAGTTCCATGAAAGCAGTATTTCCTATTTCAATTCCCACTGAAAACATGTACTGGGTGTGGTAGTAGAAGACACTCGGTAAACACTTGCTGATGGAGTGAATGCATACAACATTCTGGGGAACTCTGACAATGAAGCCCTTTTCAATGAATGGAGTAATCAAGACCCTATTTGCCTATGAGCTTTAAAAAGAGCAATGCCACAACCATCGAGCATCGTATTTATTATTATTATTGCATTTCTAGTGCCTCACACCAAACCTGAGTCCTTTTTTTATATTTAATTGCTGAGTTGCTTAGGGCCTCGCTAAGTGGCTGAGGCTGGCTTTGAACTCTCGATCCTCCTGCCTCAGCCTCCTGAGCTACTGGGATTACAGGAGTGCATCACCATGCCTGGGTTTTGATAGGTTCTTAATACTAGTATGTGGAATAAATGGATGAACAGATGGGTGGGTAAGTAAATCAAAGATGAATGTATTTAAGGATGACTGTACATATGGATAGATGGACGGATGAAGGGGTGGTTGGGCAGATGAAGAAACAGAGAAAGAAAAAGTTGAAAAAGGAAGTAGGAGGAAAATCCAAGTGATGTGACTTAAAACACAGGGTCTGGTGTGACACTGGTCATTTTAAATTCTCAGACAGAACGTCATTATGTGTGATTCAGACTGACAGTCCCAGTTAAGTAAGTTTGCAGTCAGGATGACTAAGTTGGGCCAGAGAATCTGTTTTCTAGAGAGATCTAAAACCCAACGGCAAATATCTCTTATTTTTTGTTTCTGTTGTTTGGCAGAGAAATCCCTGATACTATGGAAGTTCAGATATCAAATGAATACAATGTTATTAAGACATAGTCACTGTCCCCAGTGAAGCTATAAACCACAAACTCAACATCCACACTCAATCTAGTGGGTGAAGCAGCTTATTAAGAATAAACTTATGAGGAGGCTGGGGATGGGGCTCAGTGGTAGGGCCCCTATCTAGCAGGTGCGAGGTCCTGGGTTCAATTCTCAGCATCACATACAAATAAATAAATAAAATAAAGGTATTGTGTCCATCTACAACTTAAAAAAAAAATTGAAAAAAAAATGCTTACAGGGATACCCAGGAGGGAGAATATGACATTCTGCTCTAATAAAGACTAACTAATTATTGCAAACATTAAAAAAAGAAAAGAAATGGGGTGTGAAAGCACGCAGAAGCTGTCCGTCACACGAGGAAACCGATCAAGCCAGCAACCTCTAAGAAAAATACAACCCCAAGCCCCCGTCCTGGATTCCAGAACCACGTGCGCAGAGCTGCTGGCAAGTCCAAGCGAGTCACAACCCAGGCTTGTGATCATGCAGCCTGCAGAACTGGCCCAATCGGTCCCAACCCGAGTGACTTTCAGGTCCCAGGGCATCCAGCTTCCTTGTGGATCCCCCACCAGAAAAATCCCATCCCCCTCTGTCTCTGTGGCAGGACATCACTGAGATGCCGACTGGGAGAGGGAAAGGGCTTCCAGCCCACCTGTGCAGAGCTCCCACCGATCACAGATGTGAGCCCCACTGCCAAGAGCACACCTTGGCTGACAGCCCCCGAATTCCTGCAGCAGCTGCCAGAGTGGACCAGCAATGCCGCCCAGACCGTCATCCCTGGGCTGGCACCGGAATCGGGGAAGGACAAGCCTCAAGTTGGGGGGTTTGTTCTTTCGGAACCCGGCAGCCACCACTCTGTGGGCCCGTGGTAATTAAGAGCCAGCAGACTGTGGCCAAAGCCGTTAAGAGAGCTCTTTCCCTAGGAAGGCAGCCCGAGTAATTGGCTGGCTGCTTGCTAATGACATGGCTCTTGCAAAATAAACTGGCTCCGGGGTGGGGGCGCCCACTGAGTTGGTGAATGCAGGCTCTGTACCTATTTGAGACCCTTTGGGGGTTCCCCAGGTAATTCTGAAACACTATGGGGAAGATGAGATGCACCCGGATTTCAAAAATCCTTGTGCCCAGTAAATGTAAGTAGGATGCCAAACAGAGAGGGACACCTGGCTGCCTCTGGTCATGCCACCAGTGTCACACTGCTATGTGTCCCCAGTAGGCTTCTTGTCTGGGCTAAGCAGGGTGTTTAAAATAAACCCATGTCTCAGCCCAGCATGGCTGCAGGTAGGGGGGGAGAAAAAGACGGCTTGCACCAACCTGAGCTCGGGAGACAGTCTTCCAGACTCACTTCTATTTTTCTGAAGGCCAAATGGGTTTTTGACGATGGGCAAGGGACAGGGGGACACACATGCGCACATGCACACGCGTTAGCGTCTCTGGAGCTCCAGTGTGGACACGGACCAGCCCATCCCTGCCTGACACAGACTGACAGGGCCAGCAGCCCTGAAGTCGCCCTTCCCCATCACCATGGCACTATGCCAAGGGAATCACATCAATGACTGCAGGTTTTTCTCTCTGGAGAACTTAGGAGTGGGGCTCGGGGATGCAGGAAGCTCCCTCTCCCGTCTTAATAAACTTCTGCTTGGCGCCACCACTCTTAGAGACAGGTGGGAAGAACTGAGCCCAGCCCTGGAAGCATGCAAAGTTTTAAAGGTCCTTCTTTCCCCCCCGGGGGGGGGGGGGGGAATGCGCAAAGCTGTAAATCTGCCCGTCCCCCCAAAATCTTTTAAGTCACCCTTCTGGATCCCAGTGCTAATGAACTGGGAAGCCTCTTCCATGCCGATCAATTACACGGAGTTCCAGATTTTGAATTTTTAAGTAGCATTTTAATTTGTTGTTAGTGCCCCCCGGAGCAAAAGCAGCAGACCACCAAGCCCAAACACCATAACCTCCAAGCCATTAGCTAACATGTCAAGTAGGTAATGCATCTTCAGGGAAACCAGATTAGAAAGGACAGCAAAACATTGATTTTTTTTTTTTAAGAATCCTATACCTGCAGCATAATGCTGCTAAAGCCAGCCAAACAACAAAGGGCATTTCCACAGCTAGGAAATGTCTTATTCTCAGGGCTGGGGCCACGAAACCTGCTCCACCCGAGCATGGACATGCTCACGGGCAAAGGAAGCCTTCCTTAAACCTACGGGCTTTAGAATTTGTAAATAAGTCATCAATCCATGCACCAAAAAAAAAAGCTTTGGAAGAGAATGAGTAGCCATGTGAACCGGCTGGAAACACCAGTTGAGAGCAATGCTACCCAGGGAGCAGGTGGAGTCTTTTTCCAAAAGGAAACAATAGCATTTGTATGTAGCAAGTTAAAACCCTGCTCTGAAACTCATCTGCTGGAAGGAGAGTTGTGATCCCTCTGCACAGTGAAGGTACTCACATGCAATCCTTTATCTCAGCTCCTGCAGCTTTGCCCACGAATCCCCCACAGTTTACAAGATAAGCCCAAACCCCCATCTATACCAAACAGATCCCCAGAACTTAATCAAAGCAAGCCACCGGCTCCCGTCTCCGAAATGCATTTAGCCAAGGGAAGCCAGATGGAGCACACCCTCCCACCCCAACCCCCCGCGCCAACCCCCACCCCCTAAACAAGCACCAAGTAGCTGACAAGTCCTTACCGACTTTGGGCTCTTCTTGGGAACGGGCAGCCCTGGAAGAAAAAAAAAAAAAAAAGGAGGGGAGGGGGGAAGAGATCATTAGCATATAAATGTTACCTTTTTCTTAAAGAACAATCCCCAGGTGTTTCATGGCAACCTAGCCATCTGCAGAGTTATGTCAGATTTCTCCCCAGCATCGGAGTTACCAGGCTGTTCATATCGAATCAAAGCCGAGGGAGGAGGGAGGCGACAGGCAGATCTATCTGCATTAGCTATGCTGAGTTGTACTGCAGCAGCCTGGAGGCTTGGAAAAGAAATTCACAGACCTCAGCGGCCTGGGAAATTGAACACTCGGACAGAATCTCAAATGCTCTTCTGGATTAAGAGAGACTTAACTTACAATTAAGTCCAGGATCTTTTCCTTTCCCCCGCGATCCACTTGTCAACGGAAGCAGACCAATCAGAATAGAGGAAGGGGTATATATTTGGTTTCAAAGGAGAGCATGGTTAAAATTAAAATTTTTTTTTTCCATTTCTGTCTTTTTTCTTTTTTCCTCTCTTTTAGAAGAGAAGCCGCCTTCTTGATTTGGATGAGCTCAACACCACAACAAAGACGGATGCTCTTTTTGCCAGAAGAAGGGAAAAAATAGGAGCCCAAGTCCAAGTGGGTCTAGGATCCCTCCCGATGATCATCAGCTCCTGTCTGGATGCCTGTCAGTCAGTCATCCAGCCAACCTCCTCCTTGGCTTGTTAGAAAGACTGGGGCTCAGTCCAGCCCCCCGAGGGCAAAGCATGTCACTGGACATGAGAGAGAAAAATTACACACAGCTGAGGACAAAAAGAGACGCTATTGGAGAAAGAGTGGTTAGCTGTCCCCAAACCCTCTGCTTAGTGGGAGGGCACAAGCTGAAGTGGGGGGGGGGGGAACCAACCAGTGATCTCTGCACTTCTAGAAAACTCAGTAGCAACTAGGGGGCAGGCTTAAAGGGAATGTGTCACCAGTGGAGTGTGAGAAAGAGAGGTGAGAAGGAAAAATAAGGCACATCTTGGGGTTTCAAAAGTGATCATTTTCACAAGCTGCCACCTTTATTTATTTATTTATTTATTTTTCCTGTCCCGGCAGGGGTTAGAATGCGAAAGGCAGATTCCATTTATATACCAAGTGACAGAGATACACTTGGGATCTGTGGATTCTGCAAAAGAAACTTCAACTTGTTTCTGAGAGCGATTCCTGTGCAGTACCGGGATGATGTCAACTCTTTGGGAAGTGACTTGTCAAGCCACGAGCCAGGAGAAGTTCAGCACAAGTAATTCCAGGCAACGGAAGTGGGCGAGGGAGGAGGAAGTCACCCAGAGGAGCAACACGGGTGTGCCCACTGCAAGTGAAGCGTGACAAGAATCACTCCTGCTGAGATACTTTGGGGACAGTCTCCACGGAGGCTCCTCACATTGCCAGAATGAGGTCAGCACAGTCTGGCTCTGGGACTTTGGAGTGCATCAGGAACATTAGGTTCCTTGTTAAAAATGCAGAACCCCAGGCTCCAACCTCAGGGGCCCAGGAATCTGCAGTATTAATTAACAGCTCTTCCTAGGCAATCTGATGCAAGAAGTCTGAGGACCATATTTAAGGAACTCTAGAAAGAATGATTCTTTTTTCAATTAAGGTAAACTCGGGCATCCCTCAGCATGTCACCCTAGTCCCCTCAATGCCTCAGTTTCTCCAGAGGTGAGATGGAAATAATAAATCTCACTTCCCAAGACAGTGAAGATAAATAAGGGAAAATGCTTAAAAAGCCTTCTTCTTCTTCATCATCTTTTTGTAGTACCAGGGATTGAACCCAGGGTGCTTAACCACTGAGCCATATCCCCATCCCTTTTATATTTTATTTTGAGACAGGGTCTCGCTAAATTACCTGGGACCTTGCTAAGTGCTGAGGCTGGCTTTGAACTCATGATCCTCCTGCCTCAGCCTCCCAAGCCACTGGGATGACAGGTGTGTGCCACCGTGCCTGGCTGTTTAAAAGCCTTCTACCTAACACACCTCCAACATCTAAATCTCTCACCTTCCTTGGCCAAGTGACGTCATTCAAAAAGGAAATGGGTATGATTATCTTGCTCTAACTAGGGAGAACTCATCTGCTAAAGATATCAACGTATAAAAAAGACTTAGGAGAAATATTTCACCTATAGACAACGAGTTGAAAAATTCTGATATTTCTTTATTAATCTGAAAATAATCATTAGGCATATTCAGGTATATTCATATGATTTCCATAAAAATAATATGAATCACTGGATGCACTCAAAATTATATTATATTGCATGGTTCAATTCAGATAGCCCCCTAACTGAAGCATTCTTAAGTTAAGTAAAATAAGTCAGGTTTCATTACAGGTAGCTTTTACAGAACCTGACTCTGCCTGGGATCCTAATGACCTCATGTAAAAATATGCATTAGGAATCTCCACCTAGGTAGGTGGAGTCAGGGCAAGATGGTTTTAATCCACTGGCCAGTCTCTTACGATGTTCAGACCCAAACTAAAGGGCACTTTTCCTTCTCATCACAGAGATGCACATCCCATCCAAGATGCATTCAGGTGGACATTCACTGCAGCATTGTTGGCAAACAGAAAACCTGGAAACCACTGGAAGGATTACATAAACTGTGGGGTGGCCCACCCATGTGTTCTTTGAACACTCTGCACTGGTTCAAAGAAATGAGCTCAGTTGACAGATAAGAACACTGAAGGTTGCCTGTGGTATACACCTGTCATCCCAGCGGCTCGGGAGGCTAAGGCAGGAGGATCAAAGCCAGCCTCAGCAACTTAGTGAGGCCCTAAGCAACTGAGTGAGACCCTGTCTCTAAAGAAAATACCAAATAGGGCTGGGGCTGGGGCTCCATGGTTAGGCGCCCCTGGGTGCAATCTCTGGTACCAAAACAACAACAACAACGACAATAAAAACACCAAAACGACAAAACACTTAAGGCCTCCAAAACATAATGAGGTGTTAAAACAGCAAGCAGCAGAATGCCTGGCTGTTTGGTGGTGAATGCCCCACCAAACATGACAGGGATGTTTCACCTGAAGGGAGGAGGGGTAGGGATCAGAGACACTAGTTTAAG
The DNA here is from genome assembly GCF_047511675.1 of Marmota flaviventris. NCBI lineage: Eukaryota > Metazoa > Chordata > Mammalia > Rodentia > Sciuridae > Marmota > Marmota flaviventris. The sequence continues at coordinate 160,267,352 of NC_092498.1, read as the reverse complement.
GCTACTTTAGCCTTATTTAGAATTCCTTTTCAAGAATATTGCATTCACTTCTCACTAAGGCAATAAAATATTAATTAGAAAATAAACATTAATCAATTAACGACCCTTCCACTGTTAACTACACAAAAATCAACCAGATATGGGGGTGTGGGAGAGTAGAGGGAAAAGGAAATGGAAAAGTGGGATCATGAATTGACATCAAATTTCATGCATGTGAGTTTGTTGCGATGAACCCAACTACCAGGTATGACTATAAAACTTTAATTAAAAAAAATAAGTAAGTAAGAAAGGGGCTGGGATTGTGGCTCAGTGATACTGCGCTTGCCTAATATGGGTGAGGTACTGGGTTCGATTCTCACCGCTGCATGTACATAAATTTTTAAAAGTCAATCAACAACCAAAAACATATTTAATAAAAGAAAGAAAGAAAGAAAGACAATTAAAGTCTGTTTCTTCTAGGAAGACCAAAAGGTCTCAGATCAACTGGCCCAAGCTACATTTGACAACAAATACGAAAATCTTTTTTTTAATTGAAGAAGGCTTCAAAGTTCCTCTTGGTCAGCCATTTGCCCCAAACCTTTGTTTTTCAAAAGCCACCCACCTTTTTTTGCAGGGCCCAAAAATGGGTTATAGCCACAAATGAATATTTAAATAGTTAAAATCAAGAGACTCCCCTTGACTGCTCTTTAAAAAAAAAAAAAATCAAACATTTGTTTTAGGCCCATATGGTCATTAAATCTTAAAATCTAATAAATATGAATGCTGGAACAAACCTCCTATTACAATTTATAATTTATTTTAGCCAGAACAATTCAGAAGGATTGAAAACAGCTGGGAGGCCCCAACGGAAAAGACTCAGAGGGTCACTGCTGGCCAAGATGGTCCAGGACGTAGGAATCACGGCTGGAGCTCTGGGTGGAATTAGCTGCAGGCACCCCGTTCTGGATGGGTCATGGGTGGCAGCATTAGCTGACCCTCTGGGGCACGTCCAGGGTTTTTCTGAGACAAATGTACTCTGTACACCCAGCGGCAGAGGGGCGATTGTGGCCTGTCCATCACCACACATTATCACATGGGAAACCTGAGGGCAGAGAAGGCACCGGTCTTAACGGGCCCCTCTGGTCCACCCTGGGGAAGGAAGGGGCGTTTCAGAAGAGGTGGAAGAAAGGGAGAAAGGTCCCTGGCTGACACCATCTGCTCTTAGCACCCAGATGACAGCAAATGTGACTTCTAAGGGATCCCAGAAAACGTTTACAGGGAAGTGTGCACGTTCAAAGCGTGAGTCCGGGTGTGATCGATGGAAGTGACAGAAGCTGGGGACCTCAGTTTCCAAAGTTCCCTATGAATGAGGTGTCCCTCCAGGGAGAACAAATGGCAGCTTCTCTGCTAGTGACGGGAACCTGACCGATGAACACGAGGAGGAAGCATCTCTCTCTTTAAACATCAAGACCATAAACTGTGCTCCTGAACATGTTCTCCTATCACTAAGTGGCACAATGGTATTCTAGGTAAAATTATATAATGGTAGGGCACAAATAATTCATATGAAAAATGTATAACAGAATCCTAGGCATTTGCTAACAAAGACTCAAAGGCTATATACTTTATTTGGCTCGTGGGATTATGGGTGGCTTTATGACCTATTTGAATATCTTCTACAACCAGGAAAGCATTTATGATACCTGTAACTCACAGGTACCTACAGGTACCATAATAAACAAACGTCTATACTGACTTTTTAAGTAAGATCTATGCAACACGTTGCAGGACACTTTATTGCAGATTTAAATCTCTCAAGCCATCGCAGATCTCTGCATGTTTCAAGAGTCGCTTCTTTTCCCCAAGGAACACAAGTTTTTCAAGCCCTGTTTGGGTAGAGATTTATGACTCACTGGGACGAGGGGAGACGCAGGAGAGCCCGGAATAGCTATTAAGGAAGCCAAACTAAAGCTGCCATTTCAGCCTGGAGGTGACCAAAACCTGAGTTGCTGGGACCAAGACTGGACTTCTGTGGACCTAACGCGTCCCTGAGGATTCAAGAAAGTGAGACTGCCAACCATTAAGAAAGAATCAAGAAAAACTGTGCCAAAGGCTTTGAATGGGGGAATCCTGAAGTCTCTGTGACATACAGAGCAGATTGACACACAATAAAAAAAAAAAAATGTACCGTGTCATCAATTTGAACTTTTTCATTGTGGTTTTCATTCTCCTTTGCATCTGGTACCTAGCTTGGTGTACTTTAAAATGAAAATATTTTGGTTGCCTCCTAAGCAGTCCAACAACGCTGCGTCACTAATCCACATGCCACTGAACACACGGGATTCTTTATAGAGTTTTGTAAAGCAAAATGGATTAGAAAAGTCCCGGAGCTAAATCCGGGAGCACTGTGTGCACAGAGCGCGAACTGGATATATAGTGACGGCGGGAGGGAAACCTAGAAAAAACGAGGAGCCTAAAACTACAGTGGACTTTGACTCAGTAAACTCAACATTAGAGTTTGTACTAAGGCAAAAGTCAAAGAGTTTGATAAAGATTCATATAAAAAAATATGATCAATACAGATTATTATTATTATTATTATTATTATTGGCATCACGGATTGAACCTAGGGGCACTTAACTACTGAACGACATCCCCAGCACTTTTTGTTTTTTATTTAGAGACAAGGTCTCCCTGAGTTGCTTAGGGCCTCACTAACTTGTGGGGACTGGCTTTGAACTTTCAATCCTCCTGCCTCAGCCTCCCGAGCTGCTGGGATGACAGGGATCACCAATGCAACCAGTGAACACAGCATTGTTGAAAGAAAATAAAAACGGGAAACAATCTGAACTTCTGAGAAGAGAGGACGAAGCCAACAGACTTATATGAATAAGATGAAAAATTCTGAATTCTTTAAAAATGAGTCCAAGGAAGACTATTTAGTGATTGGGGAAAGCAGTAATGTTCTATGACAAGGAAAACAGTGTAAAATAGAAATGAAAAAATAAATGCATTGTTAAAAAGTAGATATGCATCTATACTCACATATATTATTCACATATATCATACTAAAGACTAAAGGAAATGTAATGAAAACATTGTTTCTAAACAGTAGGGTGAGGGAGTGATTCATCTTCTGGTTTTTAGTATTTTCCAGCTTTTCTAGATTTTATACATAACGCAGCTGTAATAGTAAACAGCTGAGCATTACCAACGAGTGCAGCCAATATTTTGTGCACTTGGACAATGGTACTACTTCCTGGCCTGAGTGCAGGGCTGGATTAACACACTGGAGATGTTCCTAGCTTTCACTCAATTTAATGACTGCCTTCCCTACGCAATGGAATATGCCGGTAAAGGGATGGAACTGGAGGCTATTGTGAAATAATTCAATCCTAAAAAACCAGCTCCATCCATTTACCTGCAAATGCCATCATTTCATTCTTCTTTAAGGCTGAGTAATATTCCCTTATGTATAGATGCCACATTTTCTTTATCCATTCATCTGTTGAAGGGCATCTGGGTTGGTTCCATAGCTTAGCTATTGTGAGTTGAGCTGCTAAAAATATTGATGTGACCATGTCGCCATAGTATGCTGATTTTAAATCCTTTGGTATATACTGAGGAGTGGGATAACTGGGTTAAATGGTGTGGTTCCATTCCAAGTTTTCTAAGGAATCTCCGGGCTGTTTTTCCAGAGTGGCTGCACCAATGTGCAATCCCACCAGCAATGGATGAGTGTGCCTTTTCCCCCACGTCCTCACCAACATTTATAAGCAAGTCTTTCTTGAAGAAACAGTATTTTAGCTGAGATATGAATTATGAAAAGGATCCGGGCAGGTGGTTATTTATTCACACAAGATCTTCCAGAGGCCTTGCAAAGCATTACTGGAGAAATCCAGATAAATAGAACATGGTCCTGTGCTGGAGGAGTTTAGGATCATTTCAATGGAGAAAGAAGCAAAGCAGGAGTTGGTGAGCAACCCGTGCCCGGAGAGAAGGATTCACTAGTGCTCCCCTTAGGAGAACAGAGGAAAGACATCAAAGGGCTGGGGATGTGGCACAGTGGTAGATCACCCCGGGTTTGATCCTAGTACTGAAAAAAAGAAAAAAAAAAAAGAAATCTAATCCAATGTGGGAAGGTGGGCAAAAGGGGGAGGGGTAAGGACAGTCAGCATTTTATCACTGAGAGAGGGAGGAGGAGGCACCAAGGGCCATGATGAACAGCGGATTGAATAATAATATGATTTTTAAGGTCTTCTCAAGCTAACGAAGGGCCTCAGGGTAATCTCACAGCTAAGCTTAAGCCCGGGAACATTTTCACTGCAGGACTTTACAAACACCATATATCACAAAATTGAATCCATAAAACAAAATGAAAAACAATCCCAATTTGGACATGTTAGATTTTTTTTCTCCTTCCTCTAGCCAAATGCTATCATCAACTCTGCAGTGTAATTTTTCAATGCAAATATGATACCAGAGGCCAAGAACAGGGCTATCAGATCCACTGGCTCCAAAAACACGAAGACATTCTTTCCTTTGGGGACCTAATAATGGCCGTGGTGAAATATCATCGCCATCACCATTTAGAGGCATGATCGGGCTCCGGAGGTCTGGACTCCGGAGCTCCCAATACCACGTCACTTGGCATTTTGTGAAGATTAGAGAATACAGTCGTATAGGTTTTGTGTCTATGGAGAAGTCCGCTTCAATTACACCGTGCATACAGCCTAATAAATATGTCCCCGGGAGAAATAAGTAGCTCGCAAGGAAGGTGGCTGCTAATGGTTTACAGAGCCTTTCCCCTGAGTCATGAGCCTTGAACTGACACAGGTGAGGACAGCCCAGGCGTCATCAACACCTGGTCTGCGGAAGGACCCAGAAAGACCCTGTTCTTATTTCTTTGATTTTCTGGGGTTTTTTATTTTTTTTTTTTTAAAGTTGTAGATGGACACAGTACCTTTATTTTATTTATTTATTTTTATGTGGTGCTGAGGATCAAACCCAGGGCCTCACACATGCTAGGCCAGCGCTCTACCACTGAGCCACAGCCCAGCCCCAGAGCTCATCCTTAATACACATCCATTCTTCAGAACTGCTCTCTGAGGCAAGTCCCAATATCTGCCCTGTTGCCAGATGAGAAAACTGATGGTTGCATAAGACGGCACTGAGGAGAAGCGGTCTCATCTCACCCTTATGCTCTTAAATACTAAACAGTATGTCCTCATTCAAAGGTGCTGACGCTGTTTTGGATAACAGCCCACTAAGAAGTATGAAAACACAGTTGTTCATATATACAAAATACACAGAGAGAAAACTACAAAAGGCATATGGAGAATACATATAGAGAACCCTCATGGAAGAGAGGGATCAACCAAAAGGTCCGTGGGTCAAGGTATCTGAAATCCATAATGGTGGCATGGATTTTGAAAGACAATTCTTCCTTTTTTTTGGTTGTAGATAGACACAATGATTTTATTTTGTTTATTTATTTCCATGTGGTGCTGAGGATTGAACCCAGGGCCTCACACGTGCACGGCAAGTGTTCTACCACTGAGCCACCACCCCAGCCCAAGAAGCCAGTTCTTTTCGACAGAAGGAATGGGAATCTATGCATAGTCAGTCAGTTTCTCTGATATTTTACTGCAAGTCACAGTACTGAAATCATCAATCACTGTGGGCTCTACATGCTAAAAATGCATTTAAATTCAGTCTCTGATTTGGGGTAAGGAAGCAAGTCTTCAAAGCTACACAAGGAATACCAAGCCTTATGAAAGAGTTTTAAAGTGAGAAGTAGCTTTATCCAGCTGTTTCCTGACTCAAACATGATTTTTTTCTTTCTTTCTTTTTTTTTTTTTTTTTTTTGTTTTTGATACTGGAGATTGAACCCAGAGGCTGTTAACCACTGAGCCCCATCCCCAGCCCTGTTTTGTGTTTTATTTAGAGACAGGGTCTTACTGAGTTGCTTAAAGCCTCACACTAAGTTGCTGAGGCTGGCTTTGAACTCGTGACCCTCCTGCCTCAGCCTCCTGAACCGCAGGAATGTCAGGCGTGGGCTATGACGTCTGGCTACATGATTTTTATTTATTTTTTTAATGGTTGGGGGTTGGAGGTAGGAAAAAAGATGGTGGTAGTCAGTAGAATGAGTATGGCCTCTTCTCTTCAGAGGACAGAACAAACAAAAGAACTTCAAAACACCACTCATTTGTCATATATGTATGTGTGGTGCCAAGGATCGAACCCAGTGCCTCACACATGTGGTTACAATGGCAGATCTTTCTTCTCCAGGAAATATTCCTCACCAACATCTACTCCTTCAGGTGGAATTTAGATGTCTCTTATAAGTCTAGGAAGGCTCTCTGGAGCAATGTAGGTTGGAATGCTTTGTTTAAGAACAGGGTCCTGCCAACAGGGCAGTCAAAAAACACTTGTACCTCTGAGGAATGAAGGGAAGGGAGGGGGGATGGGAACAGGAAAGACAGTGGAGTGAATGGGACAGAACTTTCCCATGTTCACCTATGAACACACGACCAGGGAAACTCCACATCATGTCCAACCACAAGAATGGGACGTCATGCCCCACGTAGGTATAGGATGTCAAAATACACTCTACTGCCATGTGTAACTAAAAAGAACAAATGTAAAAATAAAGATCCCTCCACTGTCGGACTGACAGCTTGATATTTTGAAACCTGAATTTCAAATGTGAATCATTTATTGTGTGAATGCTTAAGGGTTGGTCTCACCGACCTCTTACCAACAGTCCTTCAGGACGTCGTCCCTGGGAAGGGAGGAGACGTGGGAATCTGGAACTCCACAGCACTAGATTCCACCGCATTTGAAAATTTGACTTTTAGCCACACTAACTAGGATGTACAAACAGGAATGACAAAACAATAGCTCACAACAGTTCCCTAAAAGGAAAACACTGATAAGGATTCTGTTTCCAAAACCAGGATGCCGTGGGGGCCCTTATTTTAAGGTCACCAGCCCCAAAGGGAGAGCTCTCACTGTGACTGGTACTGAGTATTGGTACGGAGAAGCTCCTACGTTGGAGAAATACCAGGAGGACCTCTTCCTCAGTGTTGCTGACCTTGAGGTTGATTCTTATCCTGACTTCTTATTTTTAGCCATGTAAGTTTAGGCACAGGACCAGAAAAGGGATCTAGAAGAATATCCTGAATTTTAACTTCCAGGACACCAAGCCCTGAAACCCAAGTCCCTTCTTGCCACTTCCTGGCTTTTCCCACCATGTCTGTCTCAAAAACTATTATGAACCGCACCCCCCCCCCATGTCCCTCCATCTTTTCTGATGCTTTTTTTTTTTGCCTAAATGACCATGAGACCATAGCACCAGGCCTTTTATGCTTTATTTTTTTAAATGTGTTTTTCTTTTTAGATACACATGATAGTAGAGTGCACTTTGACATATCTCACACACATGGAGTCTAACTTCCCGTTCTTGTGGTTGGACATGATGTGGAGTTTCCCTGGTCGTGTGTTCACGTATGAACATGGGAAAGTTCTGTCCCATTCATTCCACTGTCTTCCCTATTCCCATCCCTCCCTTCCCTCCACTCCGCCCTGTCCCATCGGGGGAACCTCGCCTTCCCCCTCCCTGAACACCCCCAATTTCCTCTGCCTTACTCTTTATGTCCTTTAATCCCTTATGCACACAGAGGCCAGAGAAGTCTTTCTGGACCATGGATCAGATTACGAGGTCCCTTGACTGCCCGCCCGTATGGCTTCCCCAGATGGCATCCATGAAATCAGGCTCCTTTCTAGGTCCCACCAAGCGCTCCTTGACTGGACCCTGCCTTGCTCCTCCAACCGGCTACCTTCCACCATCCCCTGGTCCATACGCTCCAGCAAGCTGCCATGCATCATTTCTATGCTACCTCTTTTAACCCTCTGGGCATTATTGCCGGCCACTGGCCCTGCCTGGACCACGAAGCCTGAGAACACGCATGCATGGCTGCTTCTCGCCATTCAGGAACTCGCTCCCCAAACATCACTCCTGAGAACCCATCCAGGCCATCAGCAGGTCTGAAGGGACCCAGGACAGTCAGACCTGATCCACACCATCCAGTGTCTTTGTTGCATGGACTGTCGCGTGCTCCAAAATGACCCTTTCTGCCCACCCGTGTATCCTTGCTGTTGACTTGTTTACGACCTGGCTACGCAGGTGTGGTCTGCCTGCTCCTTCTGTCCCCACCCCAGAACAGCATCTGGCCCTCAGTTCCATAAAAAGTCTTTCAAGCCAATGGGTGAATGTGCACAGCCCCGGAAGTGAGTTTATGTTTCGGGGGGGTGCAGGGAGGAGCTGATGAGGCCCGGGGAAGGGGCAGCCTGGCCTTTCTTTTTATCACCATTATCGCCACAGTGACTATTTAACGGCTGATGATCCTCAGTCTGTTCCTTGATTTATTGGTGAGCTGCCAGGATCGGCTGCACTCACAGATGCTTTTCTCAGCACCGAGAAAAAGGTTCCACTGTGCCACCTTGTGTCCTGACTTCCCATCACAGCAACAAGCTCGCTTCTCAGAACCAAATGCCACTCAAAAAAGAAATCTCAGTAACCACCGTGCCTCCCCCCACCCAAAAAAAAAAAGGGGAAAAAAAAATCCCAAGCCCTGCAAGCTCACACTCCCTGTAAATATGTCCTCAAGGATTCTTTGAGAGCCCAAATAACACTACAGATAAAGAGGCTTTCACATGTTTCCTTCTAAAAGCAACTTGTAAAACGACACCGAGTTCCAAGGCTCCAAATGCCTCATCCTTCTCCACCAAAAGCAAAGACGCCACTTCTTCAGGCCGAGCCTTGGGCCTCTTGAGCAGTTTTCACACACTGATGGGTGTGACAATGACTTTTTTGATCACGATGGACTTTTGCAAAATTGGAGGGAAATTTTCCAGATGGCTCCGGAAGAGCATCTAGTGTTTGGCGATTTCAATTAACTAGAACGGCTGCTTAATTGCAGCCAGCGACGGCCCTGGCACCACATCCAACCTCTTAAATTGAGGAGACGCGTGAGCCCGGGTCACGGTTACCAAGAGCAAGGCAATGGCACTTTGGAGTCCTGCAGCACTGCGTTATTTAAAGTGTCTGAAATCTGCAAGTCACACCCAAAGAAGCCATTAACAACGGAAGGGTCACTTTTCCAAAGAGTAAAGGACATAGGATGAGGGGCCCCAGGCATCTCCCATGGAGATAGTAGATATTTTCAAAAATCCTCTTGCTGAAACAGTATCCATACCTGTCCAAGTGAATATGTGAATGACCAAGGAGAAAAAGCTGTGTTCTTTTTTTCTTGGTACCGAGGATTGAACCCAGGGGTGCTCAACCACGGAGCCCCATCCCCAGCCCTTTTTAAATATTTGATTTAGAGACAGGGTCTCACTGAGTTGCTTAGGGCCTCGCTAAGTTTCTGAGGCTGGCTTTGAACTCGAGATCCTCCTGCCTCAGCCTCCCGAGCCACTGGGATTACCATTGCGCCCGGCAAAGCTGTGTTCTTGACTATGTCAATTTCTAATGAATCACTGCCCCACATAGCTACGGGGAAAAGGAACGAACTGATCCCTTGTTTGGTTAAGAGATTTCAGGTTTCAATGAGTCAGTCTTCATGAGCCAATTGGATTTACTTAAAGGCACAGTTCAAGGAATCTGTTTCACACCCCCTTTCCGCCCCACACCCTAATGCACATGTCCTGTCCTGTGCAGGATGGGTCTCATTAGCAATAACTTTTATAGGTCAAGTACATTTAAGATGCAGGAATGATCCAGGGACTACAAGGCAACAGAATGAAACATTGTATCAGGGGACAAGATGCTAAGGGAGCTCACATTTATGGCGGGGGAGAGGAAGGAGCTGTAAATGAGAGTCACCCTGACCCGGTGCACGCTCCGAATCATGCTCCTTGCTGTGGAGATCAAATGCTGGGATGCTTCTGCTTCCTCTCCTGTCTGATTGTGGCTATTTCCTGTTGCTGTTTCCTTGCTCAATCAGGCTCCACTCAGGCTTCTGAGTCAGTGCAGATGGAAATCTTCATGCAAGTAAACACACTCAAAATGAATTTTTAAAAGCTGCCATAAAGTTTCTGAGACTACTTCTGACATATCAAAAAAATAAAAAATAAAAAGTTATGGATATGGTGGGAGGCCCCAAGCACACCGAATGCACCCAGCTCACTCAGTGTTCCTCGTGCTTTTGAATTCGATATGTCTCTGGGTTCTGCCCATAACTTAAATAGGGCAGAAGGATTTTGTAAGAAGATCTGAGCACGAAAAATATTGTATTATGTCTGGGTGACACAAAGAAGAGTGACACACCTAAACCTGGCCTTGAACCAGAACCCTGCTGCTCCTGAGTTAAGAGACCACAGAAGCAACGAAAACAGGAAGAGGCACTGGGTGTGGTGGCATAGGACTGCCATCCCAGCAGCTTGGGAGGCTGAGGCAGGAGGATCACGAGTTTAAAGCCAGCCTCAGCAACTTAGTGAGGCCATAAAGAGCTTGGGATGTGGCTCAATTGTAAAGCACCCCTGGGGTCAATCCCTAGTACCAGAGGGTGGGGGAGAGGAAGAGGGGCATTCCTGTTGCTCTTCCCAGGTTTGTGTCCCAGAATTCCACTTGTACTTTTCTTAGCAGGTCTGCTTTCCTGCCCTGTGTTAGCCTCAACCTCCCATGGGACTCTTCCCTACAACAGCAGTTCCTGGATTTTAGGATTCATGAAACAGTAAATTTTTGTAAAATAAACAAAACTGAGCAACTGCTCACTAGTTGCCAATTCCTTGTTTTATTTTATTTTTTTGTTTTGTTTTTTGATTCTGCGGATTGAACTCAGGGGCACTTAACCACTGAGCCCCATCCCCAGCCCTTTTATATAGTTTATTTAGAGACAGGGTCTCACTGAGTTGCTTAGGGCCTTGCTAAGTTGCTGAGGCTGGCTTTAAACTCAGATCCTCCTGCCTCAGCCTCCTAAGCTGCTAGGATTACAGGCCTGTGTCACTGAGTCTGGCAACAATTCCTTATTTTGCAAATGAAAAACACACAAAAAAGTTTTTTGAAAGGGCAAATGTCAGTCAACTCTCTTTTCATAAACACACAAAATAAAAAAGTGGAAGAAGAATACCATTGAGAAAGAAGAGTCTTACACCCTAGAATAACGCCACTTCCCAGTAAACCTACTACCCTGGGCTGATTTTTCTGCTTTCATTGTCTACTGAAAAAGCATGTCAGTGCAGACCAACAGGAACACACCTCCTGTTACCCCTCCCCTGGAGGCCCCTTCCTGCGGACCCCCTGAGTGGCCCATCCCTCAAGTCCCATCCAACCCGACAGAACAATGAACAGTATCCCCCGTCAGGCCGTCCCTCCCCTCGTGGTGGAGCTGGAATGTCCTCTAAAGGCTCAGGTGCTGGAGGCCTGGTTCTGATCCAGCAGTGTTCAGAGGTGGGGCTTCCAGTGGATCATGGGGCCCTGACCTCATCTGAGGGATTCGTCATCTGAAAGAACCACTGAGATGTGGGGGAAACTGTAGGAGATGGGACCTCGTTGACAGGATTCGGTCCTTGTGGGTACATCCTCAGGGACTCGGTCTTGTCCCCAGTCCCATCCTCTCCTCTTCTCTCTGCTTTCCAACCATCATGGGGTGAGTAACTCTTTCTACCACACCCTCTCTGCCATCATGTTCTGCCTCACCACAGGCCTGTAGCAATGGAGCTGGCCGACCATAAACCCAAACCTCGGAAACCTTTCTTCTTCTAAGTTGATTTTCTCAGTGGGTTTTGTCACAGTACCGAATAGCTGACACGCCAAACTTACTACAGTGCTGGGCAGGGTGCACGACCTGTATTTCAGATGATGCTCTATTAGCTCAGAGTAATGCCCAAGGCTGGCCCGGGCTGCACTGCTAGCTGGTGACAGAGGCTGATGGGAAGTCATCACAACTGGCCAAGTTACTCCTTGCATTCCCGAGCAGATGCAGACACCACACAAAGAAGAAATGGGGAATTGCCAATAACATTTCTTTTGGGGGGGTGCCAGGGATGGGACTCGAGTGCTCAACCACTGAGCCACCTCCCCAGCCCTATTTTATATTTTATTTAGAGACAGAGTCTCACCGAGTTGCTCAACTTCTGGCTTTTGCTGAGGCTGCCTTTGACCTCACGATTCTCTTGTCTCAGCCTCCTGAGAGGCTGGGATTACAGGCCTGTGACATGGCACTGGCTGCAGATAATCTTTCTTCTCTCCAAAGTCAACAAAAAAATAATCCAGAAACTGATTCATTGGTGTATAAAAACAAAAATAGAACAACAGCTTTTAACAGTGGTTCTCAGTCAGGGTTGACGTTCTCCTCCGGGGGCCACCCGGCCATGTCTGAAGACACTGCTAGTTGTCACAGCCGGGGTCCAGGGGCTGATACTGACAGATAGGACTGGGCGAAATATCACCCTCCCGCTCATTTTCACTTGCCAGTGTGTAAGCAAAGGTTGCTTTACAAAAGCCACCTCTACAAACCTAGGGGTCCAGTAGTTCATGGGCAGAACTGCTATTTTTTTTTTTTTTAATGCAATCGCCCAGCACTCTGGTAAGTGGTATCTATGGCAAAAGTAACTACAGGGAACATGAGCCATTTTTAAATTTAGAAACAACAGAAATATCTACAACAGTATGGGCTTAATTCCAGATATCTCCAAGTGATTTTTAAAAACTGGTCAGAGTTGTGCAAGTATAAGAAAGGCTTTTTTTTTAAATTTTTTTATTGCATGAGGGATTGAACCCAGGGGTCTCACTGTGTCTCACTTTACCACTGAGCCACATCCCAGTCCTTTTTCATATTTTATTTAGAGACAGGGTCTCACTGAGTTGCTCAGGGCCTTGATAAGTTGCTGAGGCTGGCTTTGAACTCGTGATCCTCCTGCCTCAGCCTCCCGAGCCACTGGGATTACAGGCATCTGCTACTGTGCCCGGCAATAAGAAATGCTTTTAAAAATACAACTTTTACATGACTTCATCATGCCAGGACCTGGCAAAATGAAAGCTTAAATTAAGAATTCAGTTCTGTGAATGAGGTCAATTGATAGTATGAGGGAAATAAAGGAGTTTTTTTTTCCTATAACAGTGTCATTTAACTGGTTTGCAATCAAAATCCCTTATGCCTGTTATTCCATGACACAGTGAAAAAGGATCTTTTGAGCATCTTTTCCCCAAAATATAAAGGTCACAAAAATGGTATATTCAGATTTTTTAATGGGGAAGACATGATTAAATACATTGTATTTTACAATTTACTTGAGATTAGGATAGTGCTGAAACTTGTTGAATGAATTAAGGAACAGCATTCAATGCATATGGCGAGAAAACAGAAACAACAACATTCAAAATACAGAAAGGAATGTTATGAAGGAGTTTCAAATAAACTCAGATGACAATCTGGCACAAGAAAGGCGTGTTCCACGTGGTCACGGGAAATCTAACACTCCAAAGGACCCAATGCCATTTTTGAAGACTTGAAGATTCTACCCATAATCCCAGCAGCATCGGAGGCTGAGGCAGGAGGATTGCGAGTTCAAAGCCAGCCTCAGCAACTTAGCAAGACCCTGATCAACTCAGGGAGACCCTGTCTGTGAATAAAATACAAAACAGGGCTGGGGATGGGGCTCAGTGGTCGAGTGCCCCTGAGTTCAATCCCTGAAACACTATTAGGACTATAAAATTTAGCAGAAAAGAAAACCAGCTAGTGTATAAACTCAAGGGATTCTATATACATTCAGAACATTCTGGAGAAAAAAAAGAATGAGAGGATCTAGTCTGCTTCGTTTTCTGCACAGTCTACACACACCTCACTTCTGATGGTGCTATTTCCTTCTCTCCCAGACTTCCCTCTACACTAAGCTGGTAGAAAGATCTCCCCTTTGCCAGTTGCAAGTTTCTCCCCGTCTCCAGAGTACTTCCTTCAGCACACAAAAGCGCAATGCATCTCCCATCTTAAAGTCAAATTGAAGCCCTCTCCCGAGAGGCCACATCCCTTTCCCTTTTCTCAGCTGCACTTCACGACACCATTTCGGCAACTTGTGCAAGCCAAATCCCCTGCCAGGGCACTCGCAGTGCATCCCGGCTCTGCCCCAGCAGCTCTGCCACCCACCCTGGGTACTGCCACCTCCTGACGCCACCAGTGTAAAGACAGCTCCTTAAGATGCTCACTCTACTCTTGGGTCCTGCAATTACCAGGCTTCCTGTTCTTTCCCCTATTTGCACGAGTTGTTCCATTTTTTTTCTGGAACCTCCTACTTAGCTCAAAAGCAGAAGGTGATAGACCTTAAGATTCTGGGGTGGCCCCTTCACTCTAGCTTTCACTCTTTTTTGGGGGGGCGGGGGTACCAGGGATTGAACCCAGGGGCACTTGACCACTGAGCCCCATCCCCAGCCCTGTTTTACATTTCGTTTAGGGACAGGGTCTCGCTCAGTTGCTTGGGGCCTCGCTAAGTAGCTGAGGCTGGCTTACCTTTCACTCCTGTCCTAAGCAACCTCATTCAGACCCACGGCTCTCAATACTGTTCTCATGGGGTTTTTACCACTGGTGTTCAAATGGCTCACGATGACAAATGCACTTTGTGATGCATTCAGACGCACATGCTTTATATCCGTGTGTGCACACACAATGTTTCATGAAAATGCTTTACTGAGTAGTCTGACGTTGTATTTCACTTTTAGCAAAAACACACCAGGGGCTGGGGCTGGGGCTCAGCGGTAGAGCGCTCGCCTAGCACGTGCAGGGCCCTGGGTTCCATCCTCAGCACCACATAAAAACAAAATAAAGATATTGTGCCCAACTACGACTGAAAAAACATGTTAAAAAACACACACACACACACACACACACACTGTAGCTCAATACATTCACGACCTAGGGATGAGTCATAGTGCAGTTTGTAGAACGTTCATTGATAGAATAATGGCCCATAAATGTACATGTCTCCTGCCCTCACCTCAGACAAACACCTCCTACATTTCTGCTTCACTTGGGTGAATTGGGCACTTTGCAATTAACATGTCTACAAAAGAACCTTGATTACACAGCATTAGCCTGACCCAGCCCTCCTCCAATACCCAAATCCTGGCAATGAACACTGCCCAGGACAAAGTCATTGGTCTATTTTATCCTTCTCTTCTTTCTTTTTTTTTTTTTTTTTTTTTTTGTACCGAGGGGCACTTAACCACGGAGCCCCATCCCCAGCCCTTTTTATATTTTATTTAGAGACAGGGTCTCACTGAGTTGCTTAGGGCCTCCCTGAGTTGCTGAGGCTGGCTTTGAACTCATGATCCTCCTGCTTCAGCCTCCCGAGCTGCTGGGATCACAGGTGTGGGCCCTATGGCACCTGGAACACAGGCCACCCATGGGCCCTCATCTCATCTGATACAAGGGAAGAACAGAGCAGTGGGAAAACAGACTGCACGGCCCCCAAAGCCCAAAGTATCTCCCCTCTGGCTTTTACAGAAGGAGTGTGCCACCCCGTGTTCTACAATCAACTGAGTGGTCCTGTCACTCTCTTATCCCATCCCCAATTCCCCACTGCTCTGGTGACACCCTGTTCCCAGCTGCCAACACCCTTGCTCGACCCTCAGCGGCAGCCCTAATAGGTCTCCCTCTTCCTGCTCACCCACAGCATGTTCCTCCACGTATGCCCGAGGGACAAGCTAAAAGCATTAGCCAGTGCTTGTCCCTCCCTGGCGCATGATGACACCACACTGAAAATAAAATTCCAAGTCCTGATCCTGGTCTCCCATCTCTGCCCTAGGCCACTGTCCCCCCTGCTCACCTGTCTCTGACGTCACTCCCTTTCCTTCTCTCTCTTCCCCACTGTCCCCTCCCCTGTGGCCGCTGGCTCACTCTTGTCACCTTATTTGGAAGCGCTCCTCGCTCCCCCCGACTCCTGGCTTGACCTGCTGCCCGCACCTTCCTCTGGCTCTTTTACTCAGTATTATCACTGCTGTGACTGAAACACCCAACAAGAACGAATAACTGCAGAGGAGGAAGAGCTTATTGGGAGCTCGAAGTTTCAGAGGTCCCCGTCCCTAGACAGCAGGCTCCATTCCTCGGGGCTCGAGGGGAGGCAGGACATCATGGAGGAAGCGTGTGGTGGAGGGAAGCAGCTCACATGGTGATCAGGAAGCAGAGAGAGACTCCACTCCCCAGAGACAAATAGAGACCCCAAAGCCACGCCCCCAATGCCCCCTCCTCCAGCCACCACCCAGTTAATCCCATCAGAGGTTCATTCACTGGTTGGGTTAAGGCTCTCACCACCCAGTCAGTCATGTCTCCTCTGGACCTTCCTGCACTGTCTCACACGTGAGCTTTGGGGGACATCTCACAGCCAGCCATAACACCGGCTGACGTGTTCTTGTTCACCAGTGCATTCTGCCCTCTCTCCCCTTCCCCTATAATAAAAGTCTCATGAGCTCAGGAGCAGGTCTGTTCTCATTGCAGAGCGTGTTGCTCTAATTCCAATGCCCAGACAATGCCTGGCACATCGTGTGATTGAATGTGTCCCCTGGACAGGGATAACCAAGTGACTTCTTTGCATTCAAGTTCCATCCTGTGGGTAGAAACACGGAATAACAATCCCACAGCCTGCAAGCCAAGCTGATTGAATTGCACCGCTCTTCCACAAAGGTGAGGGGCTGTCGCTCCTTAACAAGAATCGCACATCGCACAGGCCTTTAGGATCATGCGCATCAACGAGTAACTGGGTGTTCATGTCCACCTTTGAGGAGGAGATGCTGCCTTGCAGGGAAGAAAGCATAAGTCTTCAGGTGTGGCAATCACTATGCAGTAGGAATATGAAGGCACAAGACTGACACCATCCAATCACGCCTGAAACTCCGTTATAAATGTTAGAACAGCCAGGCCTGGGGGTGCACACCTATAAAAATTCCAGCTAAGACTAGGGAGGCAGAAGCAGGAAGATCTCAGGTTTGAGGCCAGCCTCAGCCCTTGAGTGAGAACCTTTTTCAAAATAAAAAATAAAAACTGGCTGAGGATGTGGCTTAGTGGTGAAACACCCCGGGGTTCAATCCCCAGTCAAAAACACAAGTGGCAGGAGAGACAACAGGTAAATGAAGGGGCTTAGATTTAAAAATTAAGACCCAAAATAACTAAAGGAATCGGATTTCTCTAACATGTGGAAGTGAGGGAGTAATTCTTCTATGCTACCTAATGAAAAATCCAAAATAGGAACATTGTTTGTATTTATCTCATCTCTTCCTATAGGTCATCTCGAATGTAAAAATGATTTATTCTACCAAGAATTCTCAAGTGAAACTCTTGATAACTTTAAACCATGGCCATAAACCAAAATAACGACTTAAAGCTGCACTACTAAAAGGCCAGAAGGCTTCTTAACAGTAAATATGAATCCCGTCCTGTTTAACAATATGCAAGTCCTAAAGGTTTGCTAATTTTAACTTGAACAACTTCTCCCAGCTTAGGAAGTGGACAGGCAGCATACTGGGTCTTCCATGAGGGTCCAACTTCCAAAAGTAAGCTGGGCAGGGTGGCATACCCTACCCCTGTAATCTCAGCAGCTTCGGAGGCTGAGGCAGGAGGATCACAGGCTTGAGGCCAGTCTCAGCAACTTATGGGGACTATAAGCAACCCAGGAAGACACTGTCTCAAAATAAAAACATTTAAAAAAAAAAAAAGGGGGCTGGGTGGTGTGGCTCAGTGGTTAAATGTCTTGGACTCAATCCCTGGTACCCCCCACCCTGCCCCCGCAAAAAATACTTCCAAAAGTGTTAGAAGATCTAAGTGACCTGGGGAAGCAGAAGTCGGCAGGTCTGAGGCACTGAGTCAGGTGAGCACACCAGGGAGACTTCAATGTCTTCCTCTCTGATCAGAGTTCTGACAAATGGCCTGATGGTGACAGCTTTGGTGGCAGGTTATGCATACTTGATAGTTAAAATTTGTAGTTGAGCTTTTCTTGTGTTTTCAAGGTTTTGGATGAAAGGGACTTTAATACAGTAATTTAAATTAAGCTCCCTAAGTATCAATCCAGTGTGAGAAGCCCAGAGGCTTGCCTGCCAGGGGAGGTCTTATAATCCCCCTGAGGAGACTCTGGCAGGTCTGAGAAAGTGGGGACCTGCCTGGTGCTTACACTTTCTTTTCTTTTCTTTCTTTTGGTACCACGGATTGAACTCAGGGGTAGAACTCAACCACTGAGCCCCATCCCAGCCCTATTTTGTACTTTATTTAGAGACAGGATCTCACTGAGTTGCTTAGGGCCTCACTAAGTTGCTGAGGCTGGCCTTGAACTCATGATCCTCCCGCCTCAGCCTCCTAAGCCTCTGGGATTACAGGTGTGCACCACCGTGCCCAGGTAGGCTGAGTATCTTGAGAAGGTATTTGCTGATGGGAACCTACAGGAAAGGACATTATCAAGACATCCCTCTATAAGCAACCCCCGTCCCCCTTCTAGCTCCTTGTGAGACATTCTGGCTGTCAGACACTTAAGTGGTGCAATTTGCAATTTATTCTCCAGTCCTGGACAGAAGGCAAGGAGAAGGGAGGCCAGTACCTCTCTGTGGTTCTAATTATGATGGTTCTGCATCATTTCAGAAGGAACGCCACGCACACACGAGAGCCAATGCTAGTGGTGTGCTCAGAGGAGGAGATTAAATATTGCTTTTCCTCTCTGGATCCATGGTGATTTAATGAACTAAATATCATCAGGAAGTTTTGATGAGAATTCATCGGCATCAACTTGCCTGTGGACTTCAGACCGTATTCATTCTTCATGTGTGCCTAAAGTTGTGCACGACTCCTCAACAGCAACGCTACCTGAGGCACTTGCAATCAAGAGGCTGTTTTGCACAGTGGTTAACTACACGGTCTCCAGAGACATAATTCCTGGGTTCAAATTCTAGGCTGGCCACTAACCAAGAGGGTGATTTTGGAAAATCACTGAGTCTCTGGGTCTCAGGATCCTCACTAAACCATTGCCTTCATTTCACATAAGATTCTACTCAGAATCCATCAGGCAGCTAGGGCACGGTGGTGCATGCCTGCAATCCCAGCGGCTCAGGAGGCTGAGGCAGGAGGATCAAAAGTTTGAGGCCAGCCTCAGCAATTTAGTGAGGGTCCAAGCAACTTAGCGAGACCCTGTCTCTAAATAAAAATATTAAAAAGGGCTGGGGGTGTGGCTCAGTGGTTAAGCATCCCTGGGTTCAATTACAGGTTTTTTAAAAAAAAGGCCCTCAGACAATGCCAATGGGGTTACACAATGGGGTGCTGGTAAGTTTTGCTGATAACATATGCAAGTGGAAACACAGAAGGGAGCCTGGCACACCGTCACTGCTCAGGGACCGACAGCAGGGACATTCTGACCACTGGCACCGCGTTCCTATCTAAGTTTTGCCTTTTGCAACCCATCGTTGTTCCTTCTAGAGCCGCAGAAGTGTGACCATAAAGCCGGATGATGGATTTTCCACTGTGACTCAGGGACCATGTTTAATTTCTTCAGGTTATGAGGTGCCTGGGGGGGGGGCGGGGTGAGGAGAAGCTGCACGTGGTCCTGCCCTCCAGGGACTCTTAACACCTTAGAATCAGCCCCTACCAGGACTTGGTGACTAGACATTTACCACCTGGTCTGCACAAAGTGGAAAGCAAAACATGGCTTCCATTACTTCTGTGGCCAGCAGAAGGCAGGGGAGACCGCGTCCAAGTGAGCATCTCCAGAATCGAGTCCTCCCTTCCAACCTCGCCAGCAGAAACATGGAGCAGGCAGGAGCTGAAACGGACCTCCAAGACTGAGAAATCTGCTGCTTACAGAACTTTCTCTTTAGTACTAGGGACTGAGCCCAGGGGCACTCGCCCTCTGAGCCCCATCCCCAGCCCTATTTTGTATTTTATTTAGAGACAGGGTCTCCCTGAGTTGCTTAGGGCCTCACTAAGTTGCTGAGGCTGGCTTTGAACTCGCAATCCTCCTGCCTCAGCCTCCTGACTTTTCCAGCTTTCCCTCAAGGTACATGTAATAGATCCAAACTAGACAGAACCATGAGGGCAGGACCCTAGCATGATTTGCAGCCCTGGATGTACATCAGAATGAACAGAGGAGATTCTAAAACAAAATATGGACGCCACAACACCGTACATTGTCATTCTATAGTTCAGGACTATGCTTGTCTTTCTAAAATAGCAAGTTACTAGTTCCCAACTGCTTCTGCTATTAGGCAATATTCATAATACACCATCGACTGACCATGCGATACCAACACCTCTATGTCAGGAACTGGCACACGTGCTACCTCTTTTAATCTACATCACACACAGGCAAGGCATGCATTATCATTCATGTTCTTCCTGATGGTGAACTGAGCTCAGAGAAGTTAAGTGACTTGCCTAAAATCACACTGCAAGAAAAGGAAGGGATTATGATTCAAACTTACATTCTTTGGCACCACAATCTTGTGGTCTTTCCTCTAGACAACAATAAAATCATAATTGGCATAACATAAGAGCCAACAGGGGCATCCCGAGAGTTTCTCTAGGATAAAAGATCCATTTTTTGAATAAAGAAAGGAATGTCAGGGGGTGAAGAGTAACCTGCTTAAGTAACCTGCCAAATTCCTTGAGCAGATTAAGGCAGAGTGCGACTTATGGGGGGTTCCCAACACACCAGTTTAGATATGTTTTTGAGATAAACTTTCTCCAAAAAGCAAAGCATATTTTCTCCACTTTCACAAAGTATCCCCCCAAATCTTATCTTTATTAAAAATATACTGTTTTTAGTTGTAGTTGGGCACAATACCTTCATTTTATTCACTTTTATGTGGTGCCGAGGATCGAACCCAGTGCCTCACGTGTGCTAGGCAGGCGCCCTACCACTGAGCTCCAACCACAGCCCCCCAAATCCTCTAGAAGTATTCTGACTCAACCCCAAACTGCTCCTCAAGGAGAGTCACAGCTACTAACAGGTCTAGCTGAATCTGCCCCGAGTTTTACACCAAGGGGCAAAGGTACCTATGCTGACTACCTGGAATAGAACCTCTTAGAAAACAGAGAAGAGCATTTATGGGATAGGTCTCATGTCTTTTGTAAATTAAGTTTAACTAAAAAGCACTATTAAGTGATCATAGACAGGATTTCCAAACACCTCCAAGAAGCCTCTAGACTCCTGGTGTCAGGGAACAGGATTTCTGAAAACAAATGATATGTTTAAAAAAATAGAAATAAGCCAGATATGGGCTCAGGATACAGCTCAGTTGGTGGAGTGCTTGCCTTGTGTGTACAGGGCCCTGGGTTCAATCCCCAGCGCGCGCCCGCACACACACACAAAAGCCAGATACAAGGGTGAATGCTTGTTATTCCAGCAGCTCGGGAGGCTGAGGCAGGAGGATCACGAGTTTAAAGCCAGCCTCAGCAACTTAGTGAGGCTCTAAGCAACTCAGTGAGACCCTGTCTCTGAATAAAATATAAAAAAGGGCTGGGGATGGGGCTC
This sequence comes from Marmota flaviventris, assembly GCF_047511675.1. Lineage (NCBI taxonomy): Eukaryota > Metazoa > Chordata > Mammalia > Rodentia > Sciuridae > Marmota > Marmota flaviventris. The sequence goes on along the minus strand of NC_092498.1, from coordinate 160,245,872 downwards.
AGTGTTTAAGCACCCCTTCAATCTCTGGTTCAAAAATAAAGAAAGAAAGAAAGAAAAAGAAAGTCTCCTGATTGTTCGGTACAGGGAGAAGACACTGGGAAACCAGAAGCCAGGCACAGCGGGAAGGGCTGCCCTTTGTGCTGGCCCAGGGCAGGGAGGTGCTCATGGAAGGCCGGCCGTGTGAACACACCCATGATGGTCCCTGCTACCTGGGCGTGTGGGTGAACAACCCCAGCCCCCACTCCCAGATATGGCCCAGGAAACTGACCCCGGACAGATGTTTCAGCCTCTGCCTGGTTTCCACACTAAGGGAAGCAGACTAAAAGCGCTAGAAAGTGAAATATACCAGATCTTTTTTTTTTTTTGGTAGCCACATCCGCAGCCCTTTTTTGTATTTTATTTAGACAGGGTCTCACTGAGTTGCTTAGGGTCTCACCATTGCTGAGGCTGGCTTTGAACTCACGATCCTCCTGCCTCAGCCTCCTGAGTCACTGGGATTACAGGCGTGCACTATCTCAACTGGCAAATGATAACAAAGAAATCTCGAGAGTGAGGTCAAGGATTAAGAATTAAAATAGATGCTGCAAACACGGCCCCAGAGTAGAAAAGATTCATTTTATAAAGCATCGGAAGACTGGCAATTGCAATCCGAATCTCTGAGATTCATGAATGGTGCGGACTTAATGAGCATATCAATCTGCTCACCAGCACTTACAACAGGAACGAGATTCATTAGAGGCTCCGGTGCGATGGCCACTCACTTTCTCATTTAACCAAGCCCCTGTCTCGTTCTTTCATCAAATCTTCTCATTACACCCCTCTCCCCCCACACACCATACAGGAGGGATGATTAAACGTCAGCTCTGATTCAAATAACTAATGCGCAGCAGAAACAAACATATTTATATGCTTTCTGCAAAGATTAATAGTAGCTAGCAGGAGCCTGCCAACCGCAGATGTGCAAACTTTCTGTCCCATCCATAAATCAAACAGAAGGCACATGGCATATTTTAAAGACTGCTGATGTTACAGTGATTTTCAATTGCTTGGGTTCTGGAACAAATCATGTAGCCGTTGACTAATGAGGCCATATCTTCTGGACCTTTCCATATGAAGGTTATAAGACGTAACAGCACCAACAGAAAGAAGGACCCAGGAATGAAGAAGAGAGAACCCAGAAGTCTTTGTGATCAAGGAGCCTGTTTCTTTTATGGGTCGTTTGCTGCTTTAGACAAATTCACTGCGGTCAAGTTCCAGTAACTGTTAGATAGGAAAGGAGGGTGGTTCGTCACTGTCCAGTGCTAGCTGGATCAGAGACGTGCAGGCTCTGCTGAGAACCATTTCAGAGTTTTTAGCCAGGCTCGGTGGCACATGCCTGTCATCCCAGCAGCTCAGGAGGCTGAGGCAGGAGGATCATGAGTTCAAAGCCAGCCTCAGCAACTTGGCAAAGCCCTAAGCAACTCAGTGAGACCCTGTCTCTAAATGAAAGATGGAAAGGGCTGGGGATGGGGCTCAGTGGTTAAGCACCCCTGGGTTCAATCTGTGATATCACAAAAAAAATTTAAAAAAAGAGTTTCCAGGTTGTTGGACACAGAAAGGGATAAGTGTGCAGAGTCAGTGTTATTCAGAGCCAAGGAAGCACAACACGAGGCTGCGACCCACAGGAAGAGGGGGGACTACGTCTCCCACCGTGGGCTCGCACCTTCCCAAGTCCCAGGGAAGTGACCAAGATCAGGTCTGAGGCGTAGGGAAGCGGGAAAGCCCTCTGTCAATCACTGACTGGTCCACAAGAGCCAAGCATCATTCCAGACCGTCATTACCCAAATCATCCTTACGCTCTAGTTATTTCCTGCAACGTCGTGGTCACGGTTTAAGAACCAATTACCCGAGAATCAAGTGGTCTAGATACGAGAAGAGTCTTCGGAATGGGATGGGAACATTTTTTTTTTTAAATAAAATCTGCACAATGGTTTTTCTATCTGCTCAAGAAGGGCCGATTGAGCATTTTGATTCACATCGACAGTCACTCTGTGTTTTCAATTTCCTTCCAATGACCCCAATCATTTTTGTCACAAAATACGCAGCTTCCTGAGAGGATGGAACCAACAGTAAATAAAACCTGGATTTTGATCTCTTTCCAGAGGACCTGAGTACACCGTGCAGGAAATGAATCAGGTTGGCAAAGATCAGGAGCCACTGACCGTGGACCCCTCTGCGGGCAAAGATCAGGTATGACCACTCAATGACCTCCACCCCAGAAGCAAGACCTTTCAAAGTTCTGCAGACTATTTCTCAGGGTGAGGTCCCAGGAGTGCTGGTGGGGAGGGGGTGGGACGCCCAGGCAGGGAGACACAGGACCAATTCTCATGTCTCAAGATTTAAAATATCCCAGCTCTCTAGATCTGCAACCACCTACACGGGAGTAGGTTGAGGCACATTTTGAATATCCTTGGCCAGGGCTGTTCTACCACTTGCAAATGAGCACATCTTCATTCACTCATCAATGAATACCTAAAAGGGTATTAAACTAGGGATAACATGTATCAGCATGTATGCATGGGTCCTGGCTGCATGGACCTTATGTTCTAGTGAAAAGAAAGACAAAAGAAAAAAAAAAAAAATATATATATATATATATAAAATAATGCTTTGCAATAATAACATGGATTGTCAAGGTTCTAGGAACTGAGTTCTGGAAGCATCAAGGAGCAAATTTAGATAAAGTGATTCAAGAAGCCTTTTCTCAGGAATGCAAATGAGCAAAGGGCTGGGAAAGGACATCCCAGGCAGAGAGAACAGGATGTGTAAAGGCCCTGAGGTAGAAAAGAGCCTAACCCATGAAGGTCACTTCAGAAGGAAGTCAAATATGGCTGAAGCAAAGTGACAAGAAGGAACGTGAAAGGAGGTCAGAGGCGTGTCCGGGACCCACATTTTGAAGCCTGTCCAGCAAGCAGTTCAAAGGTTTCAAACTCCTAGTGGTTCTTAAAGGACGCATTCTGATTCATGTTTTCAAGTATCACTCCGACTGCACCACAAGATGTCTAAGCCATAAGCTTAATGGGAAGCAATCAAAGGTTTAAATAATAATGACCATGAGCTGGGCTGGGGAGGTAGCTCAGCGGTAGAGCACTTGCTTAGCATGCACAAGGTCCTGGGTTCCAACCCCAGTGTCGCCAAAAGAAAAAATAAAAAAGAAAGAAAGAAAAGAAATCGTCAATGACCACTTAAAAGAACCCGACCAGTCACCTGGAGACCAGTAAGGACACTAAGCCATGCATCTCAGGGTCACAGAGCAAACTTACATACCTCCTCGCTGCACCAACAGGGTGACCTCGCTTCCCTTGGGACACTCGATGAGCATATCCACCACCTGGTTGTGACTCAAGGCCTGCACGTTCTTCTTATTGACCTCCACGATGAGGTCCCCTTCTTTCAAGCCCCGGCACCTCAGACTGTCCACGATCTGCTTCACTCTCTGGCCCCCACCCCCCGGGCTGTCGGCGATAGTGAACCCGAAGCCCATGGGCCCCTTGACTATGTGCACGGTGATGAGCTCCGGCTGCGTGGCGATGGACGAGGCCAAGGACACGGTGTCGTTGGGGTACCCGTGGGAGCCGGTGGAGGCCACGTCCGCGGGGCTGCTGGGCCTGGCGTCCCTCATGCTGCTGGCTTTGCCTGTTTTACTGCTGTGGCTCGCTGGGGAATCGTAGGTCTCCTGTCCGTTCACGATAATGGGCTCTTTGTCCAAAATAGCCACCGAGGTCACTAAACTGGTGTTGGGGTCATCTGGGTCAAAAGGCAATGGGTAACCTCGGCAGAGTTCAAGGTCCACGCTGGCACCAATGGGGATAGACTGGAAGATTTTCACAACTTGCGCGTGCGTGTGTCCCAGGACGCAGGTGTCGTTCACGCTGACAATGACATCGCCTGGAAAAGGTCAGGGTTTGGGGGGAGGTGTCAAGAACAGGTAGATATGAAACCATCCCACCCATGTCCAGAACCCACCACCCCACATCATGCCCCTTTGGGGCAGGGATTATTTTGAGCAAAAAGACACTTTAAAAAATTAGGCAGGCGCAATGGCGCCCGCCCGTCATCCCAGGGGCTCAGGAGGCTGAGGCAGGAGGATGGTGAGTTCAAAGCCAGCCTTAGTTAGCGAGGCCCTAAGCAACTCAGGGAGACCCTGTCTCTAAATAAAATACAAAATAGGGCTGGGGAGGGGGCTCAGTGGTAGAGTGCCCCTGAGTTCAATCCCTGGTACCCCCCAGTCCCTCCCCAAAATTAGATATGCAAAGGAGGTGAAATTTCACATGGAAGCTGTCCTTCTTAGAAGTGACATTCTCACTTCATTAACATTCCTATCACGAATAGGAAATCAAACCAGAGGAATCTGGACGCACCAACCCTGTGAAGCCAACCTTACCTTCCCATTCACTTCTGCACCCAGTGACCCACAGTGTCCCCAGCTGCTTGGTCTTGGCCCATTGTCACCACCTGGTACTCTAGGTGCAACTCCCTAGGTGCTGGGTTCTCACCGCATCTTTTGGTTTGCACTTCCGTAACGTGGTCCCCGGGCACAAAAGGCTCATATTCAATGAGCCTGTACGTTTTTATCTCTTCACCTGTCTTATAATATTCTCAGGCCCAGTCAAAAGCTCGTAGAGAGCAGATGCAAAATTCTGCCTCCTTCACACCCCCACTGAACACAACGCTGAACCTGGACTTGGGCTTGGGACTAATACCATGAGGCATAAAAAGAAAGCTTCTATCTTTTTTTTTTTTTTTTTGTACCAGGATTGAACCCAGGGGCACTTAACCACTGAGCCCCATCCCCAGCCCTTTTAAAATTATTTTAATTAGAGACAGGGTCTCACCAAGTTGCTTAGGGCCTCGCTTTTGCTGAGGCTGGCTTTGAACTCAGGATCCTCCTGCTTCAGCCTCCTGAGCCACTGGGATGACAGGCGTGAGCCACCTTAATGCCAGCTCTTTGCTTCTCTTGTAGCACCTACTGCCTTCCTTGCTAATGAGAAGATTATCATCATTAAGAGAACACTGGTGCTTTCTTCTCTATAGAAATTCTCATTGTGGAGAGATCCAAGTTTAGCACCCATTTCTTCAAATGGCTCCACATTTTTAGTAAATTGCTGGATCACTGTATTCAATAGCACCCTAACAGCTCCCCCAAATTCAAATGGCTTCGGAGGTTTTGATCTGCACCAAGGGTTGAATTTTGGTAATGGAGGGCTCCAGCTCATCCCAAGGTGTGCAGAGGACATTTATGAACCACGAGTCGTTTGGTGACAGCCAGCTCAGGCGTGGGTGGAGTCTCACTGCACAGCACATGCAGGGGCCCTGGGGACCTTACCTGTTTCCATCTTGCCATCCAGGGCGGCAGGACCGTCCAGGACCAAGCTCTTGATCTGGAGGAACTCGTCGGGTTCGTCCCCTCCAACTACCGTGAAGCCGAAGCCACGACTGCTTTTCCGCAGCTTCGTGTGGATGAACTTGCCTTTCAACTCAGAAGGGTTTCGTGTAAAAAAGGGTTTGCCTGGTACCAACAAGAAAGGCACAAGGAAAGTCACTGTGAGCGGAAAGTGGACTCAGTCAGTGAAGAGAGGGCACGAGGGGAGGGAGGGCTGGGGGGAGGGGGCTCTCCAAGCTCGCAGGCTGGGGTCTTTGGCACAAAAGGGGTCCTGAGAAAGTGCTCTGCTTGGTATGAGGGGGAGAAATGGACCAAATTATGTAATGTGTGCATGTACGATTGTGCCACTGTGTGTCCCCTTCGGTCTGATTAAAATGCACAAATTAAAATGAGGTCCTCTCCTGACTTCAGGGATAGATGTTCTGAGGCCCTGTGTAGGAAGTTGGTATTGTACACAGAGGGGGGCATCTTTAGGGCCCAGAGAAAGATAGAAAAGAGGACAAGATCAGTCCCCACAAGATGACAGCCTTCCTTAGTTTCAGTTCTTGTAGTTCTGACTGCCACAGAAAACAGTCAGTCTTTGTTTGGTGTCTTTTGATTGATTGATTGATCGATTGATGGTGCTGGGGATTGAACCCAGAGATGCTTAACCACTGAGCCACAGCCTTTTTTAAATATCTTATTTAAGGACGGGATTTTTAGTTGCTGAGGGCCTCCCTAAATTGCTGAGGCTGGCTTTGAACTGGTAATCCTCCTGCCTCAGTCTCCTGAGCTGCTGGGATTACAGGCGCACGCCACCACGCCCAATTTCTTTTATTTTTTTATTTTGTAGCATGGCTTCTGAGGTGCTGGGTTGGGCTTGGCTTCTACATTTAAGACCAACTGGGCAAAACCTTAGTTTTTAACCAGATGGGCAGATAAGAAGAATGCCTCTCCTCACCCAAAAAAAAATCATGGTCACAAAATGTGACATAGAATCACTATCATGAAAATTAAAGCTCATTACTTGGAATGAAATTTTACAGTCAACTAACTTTTGCTATTTATTCGCATCTTTTAACAATTTGTGAAATAGCCGAAATATGTCCATCGCTAAGGCTTACTCTTTAAGAAAAGCTTCAGTCATTTGGCTTAGGATACTTAAAGCCATAAGCTAAAGTAAAACCCTTGAACTAAAGTAGTTACTCACTAGGATCATAGGAGCTTCAAACCCTGCTGTCTTGCTTAAAACAAATTAATGGACAAATAGCTCCCAGGCAGGGCTGGGGCTGGGGCTCCGTGGTAGAGCGCTCACCTAGCATGTGGGAGGGAGGCACTGGGTTCCATCCTCAGCACCACGTCAAAATGAAATAAAGATACTGTGTGCCACCTATAACTAAAAATCAAATATTTAAAAAAATAACTCCCAAGCATACTCCCTAAGGTTATATTGAGTTTTCCTGATACATTCACAAATAGCATTTTAAGTACAAATCGAAAGTCTTCCTTGGGGCTTTATTAGAAATTTCTCTGAGAAACCCCTGGAATTTCTCTCATTATACCGAACAGCACCAGTGCTGTAATCCTCTGGGATTACAGAGAGCACTTTTTCTCTCTCCTAATTTCATTTCCTATGACTTCTCCTGGCCACAGCTTCCTCATCCGCCTGGTTTCTTTCCTGTCAAAAATGTTATCCAAAAACAAAAAACAAAAACAAAGGTCAAGCCATTTAAGAGGCTGAGGCAGGAGGATTGCCAGTTTGAGACCAGCCTCTGCAACATAGGGAGGACCTAGCTCAGAATAAAAAGTAAACAGGGCTGGGTTCTATCCCTGGTATTAAAAGGAAAAAAACAAGAAAAAGTCCCACACACCCCAAGGCATGAGGAGCCTGGCACCCAGGAAGGAGAGTTATTTTTGGTTCGCGGTAACTAAAAGGACTTAAAAGGTCTCTGGGCATGCATACAATTTTTAATTGCACATTATAAAAGTTTCTGGCTCTTAAGAAAAAGGAAGGCTCTTTTAAATGGTCCCCAGTCAAGTTCTGCTCGCTCCTCTCTCTAGAGCCATCCCAGGGCTTATTGGGAGTTTAACCAACCATGGCTGAAAACAGAGGCCAGCTCAGCCAGACACAGTGCCACACGCCCGAAACCCACCCATCTGGAAGGCTGAGGCAGGACCACTGAGCCCCATCCCCAGCCCTATTTTGTATTTTATTCAGAGACAGGGTCTCCCTGAGTGGCTTAGCGCCTCACTTTTGCTGAGGCTGGCTTTGAACTCATGATCCTCCTGCCTCAGCCACCGCACCCTCAAGATTTTTAAAAAGCCAATCATTAGCATATTTTGTGCTTGATAATGGTTTCAACTTAATAAAGACATGAGTTCGCTACTGACTTCCGTTCCCACCTAGAGAGGGAAGATCAGAAGGTTTTCACACTCATGCACATTTTATTATGGTTTTATGTTCAGGTGGGTCATTAGTTAATGCAGATTTTGGAAAGAAATTACTTTTTTTTTTTTTCCAAAGCAGTGGAACTTGAAGCTCTCGGCTGAAGCTCCAAGGTACAATTTTCTGAGATTTGAACTTCTATTGATTTATCAGCAGTTTTAAGACCTGGCTGTGTCTGGAACTCACCCCGGGTGGTTTATCAAGATGTACTGACTTTAGTTCTAAACCCAGACTCACTGAGTCAGGATCTTCTGGGTTTGGGTCCAAAAAATTCTACACCACAATAACCCTTAGGGATTGTCTTACTGCCAGGCCTGAACAGTTCTTGGCTCAAGGGTTTGAATTCCCCAGGAACAGCACTTCCTACAGTGATAAAAATACTCTGTATGTTCATTATTCAATGTGGCAGCCTGTAGTCCACTCAGTGACCGCACCCCTAAAATGTGCCCAGTGGGATAGAGGAAACCAGCTTTGTTGTAATTCAATTTATTTTTTTGATTGTGATTCAAAAGTTCCAACTCCCAATTTTTTAATTGTAATTTGATGAATTCAATTGAATTAAAAAACAAAAGCTGGGCTGGGGTCGTGGCTCCGTGGTAGAGCACTCGCTGAGCACACGTGAGACCCGGGGTTCGATCCTCAGCACCACATAAAAATAAATAAAAATAAAAAAGATATTAGAAAGAAAAACTATTGTTCTTGGGCAAGTTACTACACCATTCTGCCTGAGCTTTACATATGCAAATGGAGGTACCTACCACAGGCGAGAGTCATAAGGAAAACCCATAATAAAATATTTAGGGATGTGCCTGGTACATAATAGGGACACAAAAAATGAGTGACTGTGTTGCTGGTGGTGGAGTGAGTAGGGTGGACAGATGCCGGGAAAAACCTCTCTTCAAGCTTGAAGCAGAGGAGCTTGCCTGTGAGCGCATCTCTCAAAGAATCGCTTGCTGGGATTGGAAGTTGGGGCTCGAAGAAAGGAGAGGCTAGTGAACAGTGATCTCAACAAAATTCACACCAACCAGCTAACCAAGTTAGCAACTGGGCTTCCTCCTGCTGGCTCCATGAACACTGGATACAACGCAAGACACAAGATGCTAGAGGGCACATCAAGCTGCTTAACCAGCCGGGCGTGGTGGTGCACACCTGTCATCCCAGCAGTTCAGGAGGCTGAGGCAGGAGGATCCTGAGTTCAAAGCCAGCCTCAGCAGTTTAGTGAGGCCCTAAGTAACTCAGCAAGACCCTGTCTCTAAGTAAAATATAAAAAAGGGCTGGGGATGGGGCTCAGTCATGGCTTTCCTAGGCTCATATATGAACTCAGGACCAGTGCGACTCCACAGCATGGACAGCCCCAAGACTGGGAAGCTAGACTCCATGTCTGTGTGAGAGGTCAGAATGCATGCTCCTGCCACAGATATCTGACAAGAACAACCACAGCAAAATATCACCAGGGTTCTTAGTTGGTGCTCTGAGCATTTGGCACCCAAAACCTGACCCATTAAGACTTTCATCTTGAAGACAATTCTTTGGTAGCTGACTATCATAGGTATGTGTGGATACATAAATGGATATGTGCACTGCTTCACCCAATAATAATTGCAGCAGATAAAACATAGCAGTCTACCTAATTTGGGATTATCCTGCAATAAAGGAAAAAAAAATACCATATAGTTTGTGCCTCCATGGGATTTAAAATCTAACAGGGGAAATTACTATTAAAAAAAAAAAAACAGTGCCAGGGACCCGGATGCAGTGGTGCACGCCTGTGATCCCAGCAGCTCAGGAGGCCGAGGCAGGAGGATCGTGAGTTCAAAGCCAGCCTCAGCAACTTAGTGAGACCCTAAGAAACTCAGTGAGACCCTGTTTCTAAATAAAAGATAAAATGGAGCTGGGGATGGGGTCAGTGGTCGAGTGCCCCTGAGTTCCATCCCTGGTACCCACCCCACTCCCCAAATATAAACAATTAAAAAACAAAAACAACAACTGTACCACCAGGAGTTAGGATGATATGTAACAACTATCATCTTAATTCTGTGTAAGTCCAGCTGAAAGTCTTCTATTGCTTCGTTATCACCTGTGCCCTACTTGTATACCTTCAGGGTATCAGTTTTGCTCACTAATGAAATTAGGGAATACGTATATATAATATATGAAAAAAGAACACAGTACCATCAATGAACACGGTAACTGCTGAGTTCTTAAAGTGAGATGTAGAGGTTGTTGGGGGTGAATATCGGAGGGGAATTGATTAAAGACCTAAAACACACAGGGTTACACAAAGACTGGGAGGGAAGGAACTGCACAGGGAACAGCCTATGCAGACCCTCTGCAGTCCCCAGGTGGGGACAGGCTTCAGGATCTTAGAGGAGACTCTGGGAGACAGCAAGGTGAGGGGACAAGACTCAAAGAAGGAACTCATATGTAAAAAGGACTGAGGAAGTCACTATCATGCTGACTGGGATGGATCCACGGTTACAGATCGTGTTCTGCCTTTGTCAAAGCCATTATCACCATGAAGGAGCACACTCAGGCCAGAACACAGCACTTAACACACAGTGACACTAACCCTGCCCTCGTGACAAGGTGGCGAGCAGAGAGACCATTTCTTTCTTGAAAAAATTATAATGAGGGATCAAAATAAGAGAAAAGATTTTTTCCCTATCTTTTCATATCTAACAATTACATCTTGTTAAAAAAAAAAGTGTAGAAGTGAAGATATATTTTATAGTATTTTTAATAGTTCTTTACCATAAACATTCCCCAACCCTATCAAACATGGCATTTGCTCTGTTTTTCATTTGTGAAAGAAATTAAACAACAACAGTAACAAAAAGCACCAGACACCTTTCTTAGCATGGAAGAGTAATGAGGTCCCAAAGTGGCTAGGTTTGGGAGCTTCCAATTGTCAAAAATGGTCCTCTCTAGGGGACGCATACTTTTTGTGAATCAAAGTGAGAAAGACCCGCAGACATGATGTAAAACATGCAGAAGTGTGTGTCTGGTCATAAAACACATCCCGAAGATAACAAGAACAGGATAAGAAAATATAATAATACCAAAGGATTTATGTTTACAGAAAAAAACTTAAGTCAAAAACAAATATGCTCTAGGCGTGGTGGCTCATGACTATATTTCCAGCCGCTTAGGAGGCTGAGGCAGGAGGATCTCAAGTTCAAAGCCAGCCTCATCCACTTAGGCACAAAGCAACTCTGTCTCTAAATAAAATACCCAAAAAGGCTGGGGATGGGGCTCAGTGGTTAAGGGCCCCTGGGTTCAATCCCCAGTACCAAAACAACAACAAAATATGCTAACTAGAATCTTAAAATATCTATGTCTGAGCTTTGAATTTCTCCTATTGGATATGGTATTAAATATTAATAGTTTGTATATCAGCCATTTCCAAATCCAGGTTGGTTTGTTCCCTGGGGGCATTTGGCAATGTCTAGGGACATTTTTGGTTGTCATAAGGTGAAGGGTAAGAGGTGGGGTGTGAGCTCCTAACGTCTAATGGACAGGGGACCCGAATGCCGCTGAACATTCAGAAGGTACAGGAAAGGCCTCATCCAAAGAATCATCGAACCCCAAAGGTCAGTCAACAGTGCTGAGGTTGAGAAAGCGGATTTCAATGGTCATTGAACAGGCATCATTATTTTTAGAGGATTACAAGTAGCTGAAGAACTCTACTTAGAAAAGTTCCTAATTTTTGAGTCTGATTAACAATACATTTAGATTTGCTTTCACTATTTATGGTTTGTTGAATCAAAGGAAAGACTTGGAGGTTACAAAAGCCCACTTTTTGGGGGTGGGGGGGGCGATACCGGAGATTGAACTCAGAGGCACTGTACCACTGAGCCCCATCCCCAGCCTTATTTTCTATTTTATGTAGAGACAGGGTCTCTCTGAGTTGCTTCGCACCTCACCATTGCTGAGGCTGGCTTTGAACTCGAGATCCTCCTGCCTCAGCCTCCCTAGTTGCTGGGATTATAGGCATGCATCACTGCCTGTCCAAGATTCCCCCCTTTTAAAGTGACTTTTATAAATGAGACTTTGTGAGTAGAAACCAAGATGCAATTGTAAAAAACATTTTACCCTGAAGTGGAGCTTCCCTGGTTGGCTCCGGATTGCTTGGGGGGTGGTTTGGAATAACAGGAGGCACAAGGGATGAATGATCTTCTGTCCAATCTGCAAGAAAGACAAGAAAGGATTTCCTGCCTTTCCCTCCAAAGGCACGGTCAGCTTCCAAACAACTCACCTCCTCATTCATCACATGCAAACCCACAGAACGGAAGACAGAGCTCAGATGAGAAAGGAGCTGGTGTCTGACCTCTTCATAGGAAGGATTTCAGGATCTCTTGGTCTCATTTAATATGCCTGGGGAAAAATACTGTGGTATGCCCAATAAAGACTGCAATTCTCTCAGGAGAGTCCAAAGTGAGATTAAAAAAAAAAAAAAATACCAGTGGAGACAGGAAATCACCCACGAGCAGCAGGCCAAGAAACTTTCCTGATGGGGATGAGACCTTGGCTGGTCTGGCGCAGCCTGGGTTTCTCATGAGCTACATGAAGATGGATGTCCACCGTTTGCTCAGGTGCTGATTTCTGTCATCTCTAAAACCCAAATGGGACCTGTGGGCTCTGTTGTATTGTTATGTCCCTCGACCTCTGAGCCACATCCCCAGCCATATTTTGTCTTTTATTTAGAGACAGAGTCTTACTGAGTTGCTTAGGGCCTCCCTAAATTGCTGAGGCTGGTTTTGAACTTGCAATCCTCCTGCCTCAGCCTCCTGAGCCACTGGGATGACAGGTGTGCACCACGGCACCCTGACTCTTGAGAACCACCACAGCTACTTTCTAGCTCAGTTTCTATATTCAATCGCATCCCCACTGCCCAAATGGTAATTTCCAACAGGCCAAGTTTCACCAGTTTGGGAAAAAAATATATTTTTTTAAAATTTTTTTTAAACAGAAGAGACTTAGAGAACTTTGAAACTGGCAAATATATACACGCATTACACTCTGTCAAAATTTACATGGTTCAGGGCAGCAGTTGGCAAACCCCGCCCATATCCCAGACTGGACCCAATGTCTCTTTGTATCTAGTCTTTGAGACAGAGTAACATTCTTTTTTTTTTTTCTCATCATCAGCACTTTCTCTCTCTTTTTTTTTATTTTTTTTATTTTGAGACAGGGTTTTGCTAATTGCTAACTTGCTGAGGCTGGCCTTGACCTAAAGATCCTCCTGCCCCAGCCTCCCAAGCAGCTGGGATTACAGGTATGCAACAACATGTCTGGGCAAGTTTTTAGATTTTTAAATGGCTGAAAAAAATAAAGAAAAGGAATATTTTATGACACATGAAAATTATACAAAGTTCAAATTCCCGCAACCATAAGTAAAGTTTTACTGACACACAGGTACACCTATTCAGTTATATACTGCCTAGGGGTGTTTTACAATAGTAGAGGTGAATAGACAAGAGACCGGTTATATGTATCAAAAAAGACTAACATGCCAGGTGTGGTGGGGCACGCCTATAATCCCAGAGGCTCGAGAGGCTGAGCCAGGAGGATCTCAAGTTCAAAGCCAGCCTCAGCAACTTAGCAAGACCCCGTGTCAAATAAACTATAAAAAGGGCTGGGGTGTGACTCAGTGGTGAAGTGACCCTGGGTTCAATTTCTGGTTCAAAGAAAAAAAAAATATTAGGTAAGGTTGCTTTAAAGACCTTCGAAGCAAAAGCAAGAAACAAAAAGTGAGGAAAAACAGGAAAATGACATACACATACCCACAAAATTATCTGATTTTTGTTAACATATGTAGCATCCTTAGAAAATTTTTGCAGTATATACCTCTGAGAACAAGATGGCAGAGAGCATTAGAGAATTTAATATCTACACACCTAAACGGTTTCTGTTTTTTACAAGGGAGGTCATTTTAAATTTTAAAAAGCCCTCCAAATTACCAGCTCTTTCTGATTCTTATACAGTGTTCCTAAATGAAAGGCATGCCCAGGACCCTTGCCGAAAGTAAAATCACTTAAAAGGCACTGATTGCAAAGCCAAGGCTTCTGGAGCAAGAAAGTTTTCTGCCTTCTAAATTAAAGTGGAGATGCGGATGCCTTTGAGCTGGGCTCCCCCCCCCCCCCCCCCCGTTAGCCCTCCCGTGGGGTCTGGGGAGCAGTGTCTAGCAGCAGCTCCTTAGTGAGGTAGAAGCACTTGATCACCGAGGCCAGCTCTGACCACAAGGGGGCGTCAGTGCCCAGCTTTGCCCCACATTCCCAGCTTGAGTAAAAAAGCCTCCAGGGAAGAGGCTGACCTTCTGGGGGTGGCGGCTGCTGGGATTGCTGCTGCTGCTGCTGCTGTTGTTGCTGCTTCTTCCGTTTGGCTTCTAGAACTGGGTTCTCATACTGAGTCTTCCTGTTGATGTGGCTGGGGAGGAAGGCAAACAGGTTTCAGCTGGAACACGGGCATCCCACTAGCAGAAAGCCCATCCCTGGATTAGCAGTGAACAAAGCGGGTGGTCTGAGGTTGACTCCAGTGTCAAATGCACCCATAAAAGGGGGAGATGAAAAAAGAGCTTCCCATTACAGGCTGCTTACTTGCACCAAGCGGATGATGCTGTATTTTATGTGAGAAGACTTAGTAGATGCCTTGAGGCAAGTGCTACCCGTATGCACACAGTAGTACCCTCTTGTTCCTGAAGGATACATTTCCAGACCCCTCATGGATGACTGGAATCAGGGATAACATGAAACCCTACGTATACTATGGTTTTTGGTCCTTTACGTACAAGATTAACAACAATCACCTACGGGAGATCTTACCAACCTCAGCATATAATTTTTTTTCTCCTTAGATTGTGAACTGTCACCTTTTCATTTAAAACACTTCTGGCTCCACATGAGGGTGCCCCAATTGACAGCATCATTATTCTTGTGCTTTGGGGCCATTATTAAGTAAAATAAGGTTAATTTGAAAAAAAGCATTGTGATACCATGATAGTCAGTCTGATAACGGATACAGTTACTGAACAGAGTAACTGGAAGGTAGTATATAGAGCGTGGATACACTGGACAAAGGGATCCTTCTGTCCCAAGGTTGATGGAGTGGGATGGCTGAATCAGAATCCCATGCAATTTGAAACTTCCTAAGTGATTTATTTCTGCAGTTTTCCATTTACTATTTTCAGAACATAGCTGACCTTCGGTAACTGAAAACACAGGAAGCAAAACTATGAGTAATGGGAGACTACAGGATTTTATCAATGAGGAAAGTCGATTTTTCATTAGTGAATAATTCACCTAATATAGTTGGGACCCAATACCCACACATGCCAGCTCAAGTGTGTTTGATTTCAAATCCCAGAATTCTAACCACTGACTCGACCTAAATGCCCAAGGTATCGAGTGACAAGGAAATTGCTTAAATCCCAACGAAGAAGTAGATTATAAAACAGCTGAAAGATAAAAGTGGATGCGTGATGTTGTCTGGAACATGTAATACCACAGCTGCCGAGTGACTTTCTACAGTAGTGTTCGCATGATCATTCACCTAAACTGCAAAACTAAGAAAAGAATCCACTCACATCTACTAACTAACAACTGTCAACTATTTTGATCAGTTCCCAAGGAGGCAGGATTCCAAGTATAGCCCTTGGGCAGAGAGACTGCAAATAAGAGCTAACTTGAGCAGATGTGATGTTTTCAAAGTGACAAAGACCAGGACAATTTCGATGGCTGTTGTAAGGAATAAAACCATGGCAAACACACACACACACATACACACACACACACACACACACACGGTTTTCTGCCGTTTTAGGGGGTGTGTGGAAATGTACATAAATAAGCACATACAGGGCTATGCGGATATCCTATGACCTCGCTCCTTGCCCCTCAAAAAATCAAGTCACATCAGCCACCAAAATGACTCTCCTCTGTTCCTTTTCTTACTCAAGGCACAAGCTAATTGAAAGGCAAAGCAACATGAGCTTCAAACAACACAGAGCTCACTCTGTAACTGTAAGGAAGATGACCTCTGGGGTTTACAAAGGAAATTCTAGTTTTAGGAGGGTCTGAGAAATGACCTCTCTTCTGCCCCAAATTGCCAGTGAGGTTTTTAAATTATCTCTCTCTCTATTTTTTTTTTTAATTTTCTTTGGAATCATCCTATGGGTGGATGATTCTGATGAATACAAAGTGCGTGCCCAATGCTGGGATAAGGCACAGGGTGACGGGGTCACCATAAGGCTTTGAAACTTCCATAAGAAATGTCCTCTGGAAGGAAACAGCCCCAAAGCACCTAGATCACAGATCCTGAAGCCTATTCTCCATTTCCTTCTTAATCTTGGCAACATTTCATAAGTTATTAAAATTCACCCAACCATTTGAGTATATTTTCAGTGACTTTTTTTGTTTGTTTGTTTTTTGGTGCCTGGGTAAGGCAAAAAGTAGGCCACGTGGGTCCTCCTCCTGAAGATCCACAACCCTGCTTCCTCACGCCCCAGCTTTCTCAATCGATGTCCTCAGCTGACACTTATTAAGTACCTATCATTTGTCAGGACTCTGTTCAGCCTTTGTGAAATGGTTGAAGACGTGGATCCTGCCCTCCTGAATTTAATAATGGAATTTACTATCTTTGGATGCACGGAATTATCTTCTCATTCATTAAAACAGACATACGCATTTTCAGTATGAAATTAATATCATAATTAGTGGGCAGAGGATCATGATGGCGAACTCCGCTTAGCAGAAGCATACACAAGAACAGCCACTTACTCTACATAGTAGACACCATAGACAGGATCTTCGATCTTTTCCCAACCAGCAGGCAGTTCTGAAATATAAAAGAATATTTAGAACAAGAAGAACAGATTCTTGAAGAGCCTGAGGACCATTGACAACTGAGGTAGGCCAAAAAAAAAGAAAGAAAGAAAAAGAAAAAGTCTCATAAGAAGGCCTTAAACCCCTGCGGGGCATGATGGTGCACATCTGTCGTCCCAGCAGCTCAGGAGGCTGAGGCAGGAGGATCTCAAGTTCAAAGCCAGCCTCAGCAAAAGCAAAGTGCTAAGCAACTCAGTGAGACCCTGTCTCTAAATAAAATATAAAATAGGGCTGGGGATGGGGCTCAGTGGTCGAGTGCCCCTGAGTTCAATCCCTGGTATCCACCCCCCCAAAAAAAGAAGTCTTTGAACCCAATTAAAACTGTATATCCTAACCAAAAAGAAGTGCATACTCCTTTTATTTCTTGAGTGCACTTTTCTCATGAAGAACAACTCTTTATCTACTGGTGTTTTACGCAAGAAAATAAAACTTAATAAAATGCTGTCCCAGCTGCCTTTTATTTTAAACCAACTATTAAATTCGTTTTTAATGGAAATAGTTAAAAACTTGCCTTGCACGCTCTAGTACCTACGTGAAATATTTACTGTTTTCTTGTTTGGTTTCCAGGCTACCTTACCACAAGGGCAAAAACAGATGAAAATTAATGTTTCTTTTCATTTTCAGTTCAACAGAACTGTTTCCCTTTCTCTGGAAGAAAATTAAATCTGCATCTTATTTTTCTCCATGTTCCTAATTAAAATGCTACTGAGTAAATAAAAAATGCCCGTATGAAGGAGTGTGTTTGAATTGCACACACACAGCTCACTCTGTTTCTGTGTTTGGGCCAGTCCATCGTCCCCAGCACTTCACCTATAAAAAAGTAACACACCCAGGCACTGGGGCACACACCTGTGATGGCAGCGACTCGGGAGGCTGAGGCAGGAGGATCGCGAGTTCAAAGCCAGCCTCAGCCACTTAGTGAAACCCTAAGGAATTTAGGAAGGCCCTGTCTCTAAATAGAAAAGTATACAAAAAGCCTGAAAATGTGCTCCTTGGTAATTCAGTTCCTGGTACACCCTCCAAAAAATAATAATGACAATAATAATAATTAAATAAATAAATAAAACTGGCTACCTACGGGGGAAGATGTCATTCCCTTAAATATGGTAGGAAAATGGCTTTGGGAGACATACGTGATTTTCAAAAACTCAACCATGACCTACTGGATGTGACTTCGAAAGGTTTCAGATCTTAGTTTGGAATTTCATTAATCAGGAAATAGCGACCTCTGTGACAAGAAATCTATTGTGGGGAAGCCCCTCGCATCCGATTATTTTACTTGGTGGAAAAAGCCATGAGGTGGCATTTTATGTCGTGCGTGACACCACCTTTTTAGAGAGCGCTGCAATCATGCAACTCCTTTTCAAGCCACTGTCATACACGCTGCCAAAGCAAGCTTGTGTTAAGCCAGACTCCAAAGTGGATCGTGATTCCTGGAAGGAACTAGGAGGAACTATTTGAATGGTGTCCGGTACACCCTTGAAATGCCATGCATTTTGAAATCGATTTTTTAAAATCCAGGGAATCATATGGTCGCTATTTTCCAATGATGACTGTGACATCAGTGAGGACCCACCTGTGCCACCCACAGTTTCAGAATGAGAGGAAGGTGTGAGTGCACCCCCAAGCACACTCAAGACTGCTCAACGTTTGTGTCTGGCTCACACTTGCCTGCACACGGAGAAACGTGAACTTCATGGTTTTTGCTCCATGTGTTATTTATCTGCAAACAAGGAGACAGGTACCCCTCCCCTTCTTTTGCTAATTAAAAACAAAACAAAATTCAACAGGCTTTTTAGACATCTGTGAATAGCCAGGTACAGTGGCCCACGCCTGTAATCCCAGTGATTCTGGAGGCTGAGGCAGGAGGATCGCGAATTCAAAGCCAGCCTCAGCAACAGCAAGGTGCTAAGCCACTCAGGGAGACCCTGTCTCTAAATAAAATACAAAATAGGGCTGGGGCTGGGGCTCAGTGGTTGGGTACCCCTGAGTTCAACCCCCCAATGCCCCCTAAAAAAGTATTTGAATTCAGGAGACATAAGCTACTAAAATTCAAGACAGGTCCAATTTGCAGATGTTGATACAACTTGGCATTTTTATAAACCAAGTCTTATGGGTTGATGCAAATCAAACACCTGGGAAACAGTTTCCCTTTACTAAGCTGGAAAAGACCATTTAAATGAAAATAAACCAGGAAAATATTTCCAGAGAGTTGGAAAATTGAAGATTAAAAAAAGGCAAATTGGTGCAAAGTCAGACATTTGTATGGGGTAGAAGATGGGTCAGAGAGGGGGGAGCCCGGTGATCATTAACAGAACCAGACTGCTTTTCAAAATCTGAAACCTGAAATATTTGACCTGCTTAGATACAATGGGAAAGATATTAAGCATTTACTGTATTCAACTATTAAGCAGATAAACATTTATTGAGTGCCAACTGTTTACTCGAGGATATGTCAGACAACAGCGACATGAAGATAAACACAAGCTCACTGCCCAAGCAGACAGTGATTTGATGGAGACACGAAAAGAGAAAAAGAAAAGCTACTCCTGGATCTTGACCTGTTGCCCCATCAATAACCTATTAACATTCCAGAGTTCAGGAGTGGGGTCAGTTAACGGGCAATTCTGGATATTGGCTGATTTTAAAACTTCTGGAACAGATGGACCAACTCCAGAAATTTTCCAGTTCTTCAAGTTAAAACTCCTTTTGAATTGAAAAGATAGATTTCTCACTTCCAAATGTGGTGATTAACTTAATAATAGGAATTAGTCTCCCAATGCTTAAAATAGAAGTGGGTCATCAATTTAAAAAAAAAAAAAAAGAAAGAAAGAAAATGTTTGTCCTAGAATTGCCATTTGGTTCTAAAAAAACTAAAAATGGCAGGAAATATTTAAGCCCAGAATATTATACATTCTATTATAGTTTTTTTTTTTTTTTAATAAGCACTGAAGATTTCTGAGCCCCTACCCCACCATATCTAACCACTGTCAAAGACCATAAAATTCATTATGGAGACTAAAGAACACTGAGATCTTTCTGGCACTGTCCGGATCTGGCATTTAACCTTAAATTCCACTTAGCTCTTTTGCTCTGTGGCTTTGGGCTGGTTACTTAACATCTCTGAACCATAACCTTTCTTCTGGGTTCACATCAAAGGTCAACCATGGATTAAAGGAGGATGCTTGAAAAACACTTAGCACAGGATGGACCTCAGCAAATATCCAACAAAGAGCAGCTGCCACCCGAGAGCACACAGGACCAGGATGGATTTCTGTAGCCCACCTGCTTGCTATTCCTGCCTCTGAAAATTTCACGCAATATCATTTTTCATTTCAGGAGTAAATATTGAGTAGTGTAATGTTCTATGCTTCTTTCAACAGATCTGTCAGGGTACACCTGGAAAATCGTGTTCCAGATCAAAGATGAATTCCAAAACGGTGCCTTAGTTTTGACGGGGAGGGGAACTCGGTTTTCTTGTCTCTACTTTCCCTAGTTGGTTTCACCACCAGAAAACCCTGTAGTTACAAAAGAAGGCTCTGTTTTTCATTCTGGGAAGACTTCTGCAGAAGATGTAGATAAGTTAAGCAAACAAAAGGTACATAATGGAGCTACTGACCCAACTCCAACAACAGAGCTCAGAAATGACAACTTCATAACCAAATGGTCTGTGTCCAGCACCTCAGCCATCCGCCTGTACCACTCGGGGCAGATTATAGAGAATGAGGTTTCCTTGGCACACCATTCACTGAAATCCTGACCGATGCTTTTGTTTGAAATTAGGACCCTTTCATTGAGAAAATGGGCCGAGAGCTTGTCAACAGACTCCAGGGTACATGCAACAGAAAAGACCAAGGGTGTGTCTGCACATGTGCACAGACCAGGAGTTACACGGTACAGAAGCAGGCAAAATCCAAGGGCCATGCTGCTACCCTGCCTAAAAGAACACGTCTAGACCAGGCGCAGTGGTGCACGCCTGTCATACCAGGGGCTCAGGAGGCTGAGGCAGGAGAATCATGAGTTCAAAGCCAGCCTCAGCAACTAGTGAGGCCCTAAGCAACTCAGTGAGACCCTGTCTCTCAATAAAATACAAAATAGGGCTGGGGATGGGGCTCCGTGGTTGAGTGCCCCTGAGTTCAATTCCTGGTACAATTAAAAAAAAAAAAAAAAAAACTAACTAAAAAACAAAACAAGACTAAAACACATCCAGGCTACTTCTGCAGGACAGAACACACTCCTTCCTTGACTTTCGTTAAAAGGAAAAAATGCTGTAAGAAGTATTGATAAATCCCATGAGAATTAGATGATAATAAAACTAGCAATAGCGCCCATGAGTTGATCACAGTGACATATATAGAAATGCATTTTCAGTAAATCTCCAAGAGCTCTTCTTTCAGCCCCAATTTATACATTTTGATAAAAAGGAAGCAAACAGAAGTGGGGTCAGGTAATGGGCAATTCTGGATATTGGCTGAGGTCACAGAGGCAGTAAGCAGGGGAGCCAGGCAGTCTGGTCAGACCACAGAGACGCCTCCATCCCTGCACCACCCACCTCCCAGAATTCCGGCTGTGACTAGGAGAAGGGAATCATGCATCATTAAAACTCATCTTTTAGAGGTCTTTAAGGCCATCACAGTGGCCCAGGGAGAAACACGGAAAGCTCCTTCTGGAAATTTTACCATCTGAACTTCCATAGAAGCAACTAAGGTTGCTCTGCGCACAGCTGTGTGATCCCCAGTGGCCACTCACAGAGAGCATTCAGGTAGCAAGAGGGATTGAAATTGGTTCCACAAATGATCAACACAATTGTTTTGTATATGGAAAACCTAGCCCTGTCTTTTTCAATTATCTAATCATTAAATTGATGACTTCTTCATCTTCTTTTTAAAGAAATTTAGCGTTGAACCTTAAGCCATTCCTACCACGATGATCAGAGGACGACGCATTAAACATCCTTAAAAACAAAAGCCTTGGCCAGGCGCAGTGGTGCACGCCTGTCATCCCTGCAGCTCGAGAGGCTGAGGCAGGAGGATGGTGAGTTCAAAGCCAGCCTCAGCAACTTAGAAAGCCCCTAAGCAATTCAGTGAGACCCTGTCTCTAAATAAAATACAAAATAGGGCTGGGGATGGGGCTCAGTGGTCGAGGGCCCCTGAGTTCAATCCCTGGTACCAAAAAAACAAAACAAAAAAAATAGAACATGCAGTTTATAAAATCATGCAGGGTAATCAATCATGCGACATCAGCTGCAGGCAGGCAGGCAAGCAGAGGGTTTACCTAGTTCACTGTCCAGCTCCTCGGTGTGTACCCCTTCTTCTCCAAAGGAATAGCAGGAATGAGACAGAAAAGAGAGAAAGAAAAATTCAGACACCAACACCAAGACGGAAGCTCCCCACAGAAAATTAAAAAACAAAACAAAACAAAAAAATAACAGCAGCAACTCCATCACTTGATTGTGTCCTTACCTGCACCGTGGCTCATTTCATTGGCTTGGCCAGAAAGTGTGACCTCAACGTGAATCACAGAACAGTAAGAGCTGATATTGGCAAAATAATTACACGGCTCATTTCCTCGCATGCCAAAATAGGGCTTGATTGGTTGTAAAAGATGAAATACACCTTTGCGGTCTCAACGTTCCTAAGTGGGAAGTCACTTATTACAGACCTTATTTGCCGCCAACAAAGCTGTGAGACTTTTCAATATGAGTCCTTTTAATCCTCCAATAATCCACTCATCAGTGAGGCAATTAAACGCACAATTAAATAATTACTTAACTTATAAGTAATACGGCTGCTTGAAAAGGGACGGGGAGGTGGCACTCAGAGAGCAGGGGGTACAATGAGTTCAGAGTCTTTCAAAGAGGAGAGAAAGATGAATTAAGTCATGATGAGAAACACACCCAGGAAGGGATGCTTGATGAATGCCCTGAAGGAGCGTGGGGAGGCAGAGTCTACCGGGTGGGGTGTTTCTTTCTAGAAAAGTTTTAAAAGTCAAATGATTCAGAAATAGTACAGGTGAAATGTTCTCACTGACTTCAGCAAGCAAAATGAGTAAAATCCTTTCCATTCCACGCCTCCTCATGCTGACAATAAAACGCTTTATTACTGACATCACAGCAGAGCACACAAAAGTCCTTTCACACATAAAGTTGGCCCAATTGCAATGTAGGTGGCTGAGCCCTCTGCTGGAAGTTCCAAATGGGGACAACAGAGGTTGAGTCTATTCTCACTACTAGGGCATGCTCAGTGCCCAGGGGAGTTTCCTGGTACATGTTAGGTAACAAATATTCCTTGAATGAATGAATGAATGAATGAGTGGATCCATTATTAAGGAACAAACAGGAATTTAAACACCTTGTGGTGCATGCCTATAATCCCAGCAGCTCTGGAGGCTGAGTTCAAAGCCAGCCTCAGCAACTTAGCGAGGCCCTAAGCAACTCAGGGAGACCCTGTCTCTCAATAAAATACAAAATAGGGCTGGGGATGGGGCTCAGTGGTTGAGTGCCCCTGAGTTTAATCCCTGGTACCCCCCAACAAACAAAGAAACAAACAAAAAAATATCTTGTAAGCATTTGACTTAAGAAACTAGCCGTTTATCATCAGTGAGTTTCAACTGGCGATGAGTTATAAAAAAAAAAAAAAATCATTTGTGAACATGCCTATCTGGATATTATCCATCTTTGGGAGCATTCATTCATTTCTTTCAGTATAATTTACAAGGACCTATCATGTGCCGGTCATCGTGGTGGGTGGCAGAGATATCACAATAAGCAGGAAAATGTGTCTACCCTTTGAGAAGAGGAGACAAAATTAAAACCAAAATTAAAACTATGGTAATATCTCTAGAGCGAGGGCCCGGGGTTGTGGCTCAGCGGTGGAGCACGTGTGTGGCATGTGTGAGGCACTGGGTTCGATCCTCAGTGTCACATATCAATCAATCAATCGATCAATCACTAAAAGATATGGTGTCCATCTACAACTTAAAAAAAAAAGGTCTCTAGCATGAGATACACACAAGAGTGGACGGATCGTGGAGAGAGTCTCTGAGCTATGATCTGAAGGATATGCCAAATTTAGGTGGGAAACGCCTGGAACTGATGTGGCTATGAAAGCCAGACTTTCCGTCCGTTGCACTCACGGATACCCCTGAAGGGTGGAAGAGCATTCTGGCATAGAGTAGGTTCTGGATAACCATCTGTGACGAGAAGGAGCAGTCTGAGAAGAGAAGTGCACACCTACCTACCAGGGGCAGGGACTCAGGACTGGTGGGGACAAGGGCAGAGAGCCTGGGTGGAGCTGAACCACGTGGGGCTCAGAGAAAGTGACCTGGGGACCAGGCACTTGCAGGGCAGACTGGGAGGCCACCGAACGAACGTAGGGCCTGAGGGTGCTCAGGGACGGGGACAGCATCGGCACAGTTACATTTTCAAAACCTGCTCTGGGTTCAGCCTAAGAAAGAAAGGTGTGCTAGGAATGGCAGAGGAGGTGAAGAATTAGGGAATGGACTTCAGAAATACGTAGGGGAAGAGTGAATTTAGCTGGTTCACAGACTAGAAATGGGTGCAAAGAAAGGTGGCCACTCAATAGGACCCTTTCTTTCCCCTTTTTTTTCTTTATTTGTGGTACTAGGGATTGAACCCAGGGGCATTCGACCACAGAGTTCCACCCCCAGCTCTTTTTGAGACCGGATCTAACTTGTCCAGGATGACCATGGCTTTGACCTTGGGCTTCTCCTGCCTCAGCCCCCGGAATAGCAGGGATTATGGTGCACCACTGTGCCCGATCAGTAGGACTCTTTGGTATGCATGAATTTTCATTCAACTGAGATGGGGAACGCTTATGACAGGTCTCATGTGTGTGGGGAGGTGGGAGGGAGGCAAGATCATTAGTTTGGTTATAATCAGGCTGAGTCTGAAGTCTCTTTGAGACCACCAGTTGGCATTATCAATCAAGCAGATTAAAACCCTAGCCCCGAGCTCAAAGGCAAGGTCGGAGGTTTCTATGAGAACTAGCTGCAGAGAGCAAGGACCAAAGGAGTAATTAATACACCAAAGATCAAAATCCCACACTCAAAATGGAAAAACGTTAAACCTTCACCATGATTAAGTATGAAGGCATACCATAGCATGGCAGCTATACTGCAGAGAGTAGAAACATTTGTAACCAATAATGGTTACAAGTAATAACATATAAACAGCAAATATCTAAACAAGCACCCAAGGCAGCCTGATGTTCACTGGCAAGAGAAGAAGCAAAACAAAATTCATCATCCTCCAATGACGCAGTTGTAAGGTTTGTATGCACAGACACACAAATATATCTATTTATAGTAGAAATAGAATATATAAAGTCTAATGCTGAAAGTGGAGTTGTGAAGCTAACTGCATGTGCTAGGGATACACACTTGGGCTAAAGGAAATTACATTAATTTATGAAATGGTAAGAATTCTAAGAGTTAAAATTACCAATAATGAAACTGTTCAGGGACTCTTCTCAGTACTTTATTCCACTAATAGTTTTTTTTTTTTTCTCAGTAAAAGCTCTTGCAGTCATTAAAATTATATTAAGAGGCATTTTCTACAATCCCACTGTAGCTACAATGCATTCTGTCATTGAAAACCCTACATAGAGTCGTAAATGGCCTTCAAAATCATCAGTCTTCAAATACAGATCAGATGTGGTTCCATGAAGTTTCACGGTTGAACGTGTCTTATGTTCTAATCTTTGAAAATTAGTCACTTAACTATTCTATACTAAACAGAATCTTTAAATAAGCAGGACATTCTATTGTCCCCAGAGCATGAAAAAAAAATAATAATAGAACTGATCAGACTTGCACCACTCCTTCAGGAATGGAACTAAATAACAAAATAAGCAAGTCGTTCAAGCCTAGGTTAGCAGGACATGCATTTCCATTTGAAGTCACTGAGATAAACCTGAATGTAAAATTCCATGTCATTCCAGGGAATCTGCAAACCATGTATAATGGGAAGATCTTGGAGTGCAAGTTTTCGACAAGATGCATCCTTTAAAATACTGGCTTGCATTTTCAAACAAACCTCAGATTTATATACACAACAATTCTGCACTATAGAATGAATTAATAGTTCTGTTGTCTTACGGAAAAATATGTGCTGAATAATTATACTGCTAATGCAAATGCCAGAATTGAATAATGAGGAACAAAACCATTTCCCTTTCAAAAAGTCCACAACAAAAAGCAATTTTGGTAGAGCTCGGGAGAGATTTCTGAGTACTGCTAAAAAGGGTACAAATTTGCTGTGTCTTAATTTTTTTTTTTCTTCATTTTGGAGAAGTAATTATAAACCCCAAAGTTTTGAAACAAACTTTTTCAATGAAAACTTTCACAGGCAGATACTTTGATCCCAAGATGAGCAGTGAGATTGGAGGCTGTAAGTAACATCTCAGCCTCTTTCTCAGAGGACACACTTTGCAGACAGTATGGGTTCATCCTAAGTCACATGGAAATGCCCAAGCATATCAAAATCTGCTCTCCTCCCCGCCCCCAAATTGGGGAAATAACAGAATTATCAAACAAGGAGCACCCACAGAGCTCCTGATTTTTTCCCCTAAGATTTTTGTAACATAGGGTGATGGTCCAGTAGCACCGCAGGTGTCTATATGCTCAGAGAATTTCTGAAGTCTTTACCAGGCCCCCTGAAGGCAGAGGAGGTATCTGCAGCATAGGAAGTATCCAGTGCAGATACCTCATTGGGTACCTTTGTTTCTGGCTGAACTGAGGTTCTGTTTCCAGTGGAGATAAGATAGTACACCTCCTTTGTATATAAAGGATTGTTGTTTAAACAAAACAAAAAACAAACCTACTCAATTTCCTCCTGTTTTGGTAAACTCAGGGCATTTCCTAGAAATTGCATTAACTTATTAACCCAGGGCCTTATGCATGTTAAGCAAGAGTTATACCACTGAGCTATCAGCACTTTTTAAAGATGTTATTTTGTAACAGGGGCTTACTAAGTTGCCCAGACTGGTTTGGAACTTTCGATTCTCCTGCCTCTTGTCTCCTGAGTAGCTGGGGTTATAGGCATGTGCTACTGTCCTCAACTTCAAAACTGAATTACCTTTTCAAAGCTCGATATTAAAAACAGATTGAAGCTGGGAGTGGTGGCTATAATCCCAGTGGCTTGGAGGCTGAGGCAGGAGGATTGCAAGTTCAAAGCCAGCCTCAGCAACTTAGTGAGATCCTAAGCAACTCAGTGAGACCCTGTCTCTAAATATAATACAAAGGGGACTGCGGATGTGGCTCAGTGGTTGAGCACCCTTGGGTTCAATCCCTGGTACCAAAAACAAACAAAGCACACTGGACCTTTGGATCACTCTTTCAAGTCTGCTCTTGTGAACAGGCCCCCAATTCACCTGAGCCAAATCTTCTGAGAACTTACCATCATCTTCACACTCTTCTAGAGGCTTCTGCTGTTTGTTCAGGCACCGAGGGTCTAACCAAGACGTTGTTTTTGTGTTATGGCTGCAATTCACAAACGAAAGCAAAGAAATTCATTTTAAAATGGGGTTAAGAAAAAAGTCCAACGACAGAAGAAGTACCCACGCTTGACTATTTGCTCTTCAAACAAAACAAAGATCCTTTTCATCAGCAAACTCAAACCAGAAGTTTGAAGTGATAAAATCACTCGGGGGAGAATCTCAAGGAGGCACTTTCCCTGCCTGAGCTCCAATCATTCAATTACTGCAAGCTGAAAATGTAATACCAGCTTCAGTTTGAAAAACGAGTTACCAATGGCTCGCCTTGGTAACTGTCTAGACTTACCCTATTAGCCTTCACATTTGCCAAAGAGCAATTTCTAATTTATTTTAAATGTGTCTCTGACTTAAATCTTGGATGCTGGAATTCACAGAGAAGTCTGCTACTTCACTCCTGAGCACCCCCACGACTGTGTGAAATGACCGCAATTCACACAAGGGGCTCAAACCCACGCGTACACATGAGTCGTGACAGCATCCTAAATTAGGTTCTCGATACACAGAAGGCAACCCCTAATTAGCCATTGTAAATAGAACCTGGGCCACCCAGACAAAGTGTGGAGACGCTAAACATGCTGCCCCAGCACCTTCTGGAGGGTCCAAGCCCAAGGTGCATGATGTCTTTCAACAGTGATCAGGGCCTTCAACAGCTGAAAGGACAGACACATTCTCAAGGACACTGGCTTTCATGCACATAAGAGACCTCACCAGCTGGGTGTGGTGGCACAGGCCTGTAATCCCCCAGCAATGGGGAGGCTGAGGCAGGAGGAATTCAAAGTCAGCCTCAGCAATTTGGCAAGGGCCTAAGCAACTCAGAAAGACCCTGTCTCTAAGAAAAATATAAAAAGGGCTACGGATGGGGCTCAGTGGTTAAGGGCCCCTGGGTTCAATCCCTGGTTCCAAAAAAAAAAAAAAGTCACCAGCACAGTTGGAAGAAGTCTGCCTTTGTGTTTCCCAAAGCAGAGCAAGGAGCGTTCTGTTTGAGGACCCAGTATTGTGCAGCTAAGTGGTAGGACAAGTCTAATAGTTCTGGCTACAAACCACAAAAGAAAACAAGAAATTCAAAAATTTTCCTTTTCTTTTCTTTCTTTCTTTATTTTTTTTTTAAATGTTTAGGCAGCAATCTCAATTTTTTTTTGAAGTTGGAAGTTTAGGCTATAGATCTGGAAGGATGGGGGGTGTCTAAGTATTGCTAGGATGTAGACAGTAAAATTAATACTCATATGACCTTTTATCTTGCAACTGTGGTGAACTGAAAGAATCTTTCTGAGTACAGTGTTCTATAATTCTCTTCCTAATCCTGCGATCCATAGAGAGGGTGACCGTTTTGTTTCTTCCTTTGTAATCTCATTGGCTTTCCTTGGCTTATAAAACTGGCTAGAGGTTAGGTATGATTTTTTAATTTTTTTTTTATTTTTAGTTGTAGACAGACACAATACCTTTATTTTACTTATTTATTTGTATGTGGTGCTAAGGATAAACCCAGGGCCCCACACATGCTAGGCAAGCACTCTACCACTGAGCCCCAACCCGGGACCCTCTTCAGTATGATTTTGAATAAGAGTGATGAGTGCTGAAATCCTTGGCTTGTTCTTAAACATGCAGGAAGTATTTCTTCTTTCACTATTAAGTATAATGGTGACTATAGATTTTTCATATATGCTTTTAATCAAATCAAGAAAATTCCACTATTAATTTACTGATAAGTTTTCTTATGAATACTCAGTGTTGTAAATGCTTTTTCTGTGTTAATGTGATAATTTGATTTTTTTTCTTTAGACTATTAAAATATAGTGTGCATTTTATTTCATTTCATTTTTACTGAGGATCACTTGGCTTTACACATGCTACTGACCCAGCCCTACATATTATAACAACTTCTACTGGTCATAGGAACAATGTGTCTTTTTTTGTTTGGTGGCGGCCAGGGGTAGAGGGTACCGCGGATTGAACTCAGGGGGCACTCAACTACCTAGCCACATCCCCAGCCCTATTTTGTATTTTATTTAGAGACAGGGTCTCACTGAGTTGCTTGTTGCCTCACCATTGCTGAGGCTGGCTTTGAACTCACGATCCTCCTGCCTCAGCTTCCCGGGCTGCTGGGATTATAGGCTTGCACCACTACGCTGGGCAGGTACAACGTATCTTACTAAATATTGTTGGCTGATACTTGTTAAGGATTTTTGTACATATATTTTTTTTTCCTACTTCTTTGTTGAGCTTTAGAGTCAGAGAAATAGCAGTTTCACAAAAATAATTAGGAAGGCTTCTTCCCCCCTTCTCTTTTCTGGGAGAAACTGTGTAGAAATGTGGTTCATTTTTCTTTATAGGATTAGTGGAATTCTCCAAGGAAACAATCTGGGCCTAAGATTTCTTTTTCAGGAGTTTCAAAACTGCAGATTCACTTTTCTTCAGAGTTGGAGAGCTATTGGAATGACCTGTTTCATATTATTTTTGCTGCAGTGGTGTGCGCTTCTTGAGGAACGGCTCCATTTCATCCAAGTTGTTAAATGTATGTGGGCAGGTTTGTTGGTGGAACCCTCTTATTTATTAGATATCTTCAGGGTCTGAGTGGTCCCCTCTTTCCTTTCTAACATTAAGGATTTTTGTAACTCATTATTTGGAATTCCTTTTTTTTTTAAATAAAAAAATTCCACGTTTAAATATATATTTTTAGTTATTGATGGACCTTTATTTTACTCATATATGCAGTGCTGCGAATCAAACCCAGTGCCTCACACATGCTAGGCCAGTGCTCTACCCCTCAGCCACCGCCCCAGTCCTTGTTTGACATTCTTGCTAGAAATTCTGCTTTTGTAAATATTTTGAAGAATGAGTTGTTTGATTCCTTGATTTCCCCTTGGTTTTCTGTTTTCAATGGCATTGATTTCTCTCTATATTATGGCCTTTCATTTGCTTATTTTGATTTACTTTTCTTGTTCTAGGTTCCTGAGATAAGAGTATAGATTGTTGATTTTGCTCCTCATTTCTAATAGATGTGCTTACTGCTATAAATTTACCTCTCATCATTGGCTTAGCTTGTTTCTCTTGAGATTTCCTTTTTGACTCACGGGCTCTTTAGAAATATATTATTTCCTTCCAAAAACTTTGGAAAATTTCCTACTTTATCTGATATTAATATGGCCACTCTGTAAGACCCATTTTTCTCTTTTCTTTCAACACAAACTGTTAATACCCAGAATAAATGTTTATAGTCAGCCTATAATTGGGTAGTGTTTTTTAATCCACTTTGTGATTCTTTTAACTGATGTATTTAGTTTAATTAATATAAATATTCATGATGTTATGCCTTAAGTCTTCCACTTTGTTTTATTTTTCCAGGCTTCCTGTGGTTTAATTGACTTTGGAGTTCCACTTTTATTTATTTATAATATCCTAAGTACATTTTGTTTCTTTATTTCTTTCTTTTTTTGGTTGTTGTTTTTCATTCCAGGGATTGAACCCAGGGGTTCTCAACCCCTGAGCCTCATCCCCAGCCCTTTTTTATATTTTAGAGACAGGGTCTCAATGAGTTGATTAGGATCTCACTAAGTTGCTGAGGCTGGCTTTGAACTTGTGATCCTCTTGCCTCAGCTTCCCAAGCCTCTGGGATTATAGGAATGCACCACTGTGCCCAGCTATATTTCTTTTTAAAACTCTTTAAATGGTTGCTTCAGGTTGGACATTATATGTACATTAGATTATATATAAATATTAACGTATCTTACCACAATCTAAGTAATAAGATATACTATATTACACTATATGTACACACTTAGATATACATATACTTATATACATATTTAAGTGTATGTGTGTATATCTTATCACAATCTACTGTTATTATATTACCCTGGTTTGATTAAAGTATATAAATCTTTTCTCCACTATATTCCTTTTTCTGCCCTCATTTATAATAAAATTGTCTTGGGCTTGGGAACTACACCATTGGCTGATACCTCTGTGGTAGAGCTTGCCTACCATGCACAAGGTCCTGCGGACCACTCTCAACACCACAATCAACAATAATAAAATGTCTAAAATGGTTTTTTCTACATACATTTAGAAAAAATATTACGGAGTGTTACTTTTGCTGTAATCTTCAAATTTAATTAAGAAAATCCAAGAGTTGAAGAAAAATGTATCAAATTTACTTATATTTTTGATTTTTCCATTGTTAATTCTTCTATTCCATGTTCCAAGAGTATTTTTTTTTTAGAATTCTCTTTTGCTTTAGAAATATTCTTTAGCCACTCATGGAGAGCAGCCCATGGTGACAGGTCTTCATCTGAGGCGTGATTCCCTTCATTCTGTAGGATGTAGGATATTCCCACTAGGTGCAGAAGACTCTCTTTTCTTTTAGTATCTGAAAAATGTGTTCTACTTCTGTTGTAATGTGGATGTGAGGTGTCCCCCAAAAGCTCACATGTGAGACGGTGCAGGAAGGTCCAGAGGAGACATGACTGGGTGGTGAGAGCCTTAACCCAACCAGTGAATGGACCCCTGATGGGATTAACTGGGTGGTGGCTGGAGGCAGGTGGGTGTGGCTGGAGGAGGGGGTACTGGGGGCGTGGCTTTGGGGGTCTCTATTTGTCTCTGGAGAGTGGAGTCTCTCTGCTTCCTGATCACCATGTGAGCTGCTTCCCTCCACCACACTCTTCCTCCATGATGTCCTGCCTCCCCTTGAGCCCCGAGGAGTGGAGCCTGCTGTCTGTGGACTGAGACCTCGGAAACCCTGAGCCCCCAATAAACTTTTCCTCCTCCACAGTTGTTCTCGGTGGGTCTTTTACTCACAGCAGCAAAAACAATGACTAAAACAACTTCCTTCTCGCCTCTGTGGTTCCTTGGGTCAAAAGAGCTGTTCTTTGAACGGTTTTACTCACATCTCTAAGTGTCACTCCTCTTGTTCAACATCTTTGAGCTCAGTTTTCAGAAATTCCACTGTGATGTACAGTTGTCTTGGTGTCGTCTCCTTGGGTTCATTCTTTTTGCACTCACCCGGCTTCCTGAATCTGCAGGTTGATTTCTTTTGCCATATTTGAGGAAATCTCAGAGATCAGTTCTTCAAGCATTATTTCCCTCCGGTCCCACACACTTTCTTTTCTCCTGGGATTCTGAAGACAGCCAACTCTGTTGTTATTGATCCAAAAGTGCTTGAAGCTTTTATTCTCCACTCTCCTCCCCTCAACGTTATGCGTTGTTCATATTGGGTGATTTTTTTTTGGTACCCAGGGGTGCTTAACCACCGAGCCCCATCCCCAGCCCTATTTTCTATTTTATTTGGAGACAGGGTCTCACTGAGTTGCTTAGGGCCTTGCTTTTGCTGAGGTTGGCTTCGAACTCACGAATCCTCCTGCCTCAGCCTCCCGAGCCACTGGGATGACAGGTGTGCACCTCTGCACCTGGCACATTGGGGTGATTTCTAATTTGCATCTTCAGGTTCTCAGATTCTTTCCTGGCTCCTTTTCATTCTTGTGTGGAGGAGCGGGAGGATGTTGAATCCATGTAGCAAGCTTTTCATTTTGACTACTGTATTTTCAAACATTTCTATTCTATGTATCTTTGCTGAGACTTTTTTCCTTTTGTTTTAAGCATGTCTATAATTGTTCACTGAAACATTTTTATAATGATGGCTTTAAAAGTCTTTTTTGTTAGCTAACTGTAACATTTCTGTCATCTTAGTTTTTGCATCTACAGACTAGCTTTTCCCATCCAACTTGAGATCGTCCTTATTCTTGGTACAAGAAGTGATTTTCTTTATTAACCTGCAGATTTGGGGTATTACTTCACAGGACTCTGGACTTTATACTTTAACTTTCCCTGACAATACTCCAGAGAAGAAAGAGGGGTGCTACCCATTACTCCCATGTCCCCTAGCTTTCATGGACACTGAAAGGGGAAGGGGATCCTTGCCCGCCCTGCAAAGGGAGAGCAGTTCCAGCTCCCCATCAGGCCATGGCTGGAAGAGGCAGAAATATCTCACTGTTGCACCCAAAGTGGCCTCACTGACTATAAAAGGAGGGTGGACTATTTGCCACTGGATGAAAGTGACAATCCTGCCCCTCCTTTGTGACTCTTCAATGAACACCCCAGTGAGGAGGAGCAGGTGACCTCTTCCTGCCAAATGGGGGAAGATCAGATGCCGGCTCTCCCTCCCACCTGTCCAGGTGGGGAGGGGGCAGTGCTGCTGAATCGCTTCAACCCGAGTATCAGCTTTCCATGGAACCTCTTCTGAAAGCACATGGCAGGAGGGACTGTTCTTCTGTCACACAGACCCAGGGGAGAGGCCCAGGTTCCCAGCTAAACCACGGTTGGGGGGCCGGGAGTGGATCGGGTCCACAGGTAATTCTAAGTTCTGAAACTAGGCAAATCACAGCTGAATACACAGCTGTCCTGGGAGGATGCCCCGTCTGGTCCTGGGCTGGAGAAAGCAGGTTTCATCAGGATTTCTGTGCTCCTCTCCATTGGTATTCCTGGTCCGCAGGCTACATTAGCTCCAAGTCGTGGGTAAATGAAATCAAAAGAAAGCTCCAGATGGCCTACCTGTAGCTCCTCTGATCCTTAGCTACCGAGGTAGCAGACTTTATTTGCTTCTCCTTTCAAAGTCCTCTTATGTCTGTTTTCTATATGATGTCCAAAGTGGCTAAGTCCATGTTTAACTTCCGAAAACTTTTTAAAATTTGTTCTTTTTTGGCAAACATGACCGTAGAGTATATTTAACATGTCATACATACATGGAGTAAAACTACCCGTTCTTGTGGTTGGACATGATGTGGGGTTTCCCTGGTCGTGTGTTCATATATGAACAGAGGAAAGTTCTGTCCCATTCATTCCACTGTCTTTCCTGTTCCCATCCTCTCCCTTCCCTTCATTCCCCTTTGTCTCATCCAATGAACTTTTATTCTTCCCCTGGCTTATTGTGTATTAGCATCTGCATATTAGAGAGAATATTCGGCCTTTGTTTTCTTGTAATTGGCTTATTTCACTCACCACGATAGCCTCCAGTTCCATCCATTTACCAGCAAATGCCATAACTTCATTCTTCTTTATGGCTGATTAATATTCCATTGTACATATATATCACATTTTCTTTATCCATTCATCTGTTGAAGGGCACCTAAGTTGGTTCCAAAGCTTGGCTACTGTGAATCGAACTACTATAAACATTGATGTGGCTGTGTCACTGTAATGTGCTAATTTTAAGTCCTTTGGGAATAAATCAAGGAGTGGGATAAATTGGTCAAATGGTGGTTCCATTCCCAGTTTTCCTGAGGAATCTCCATACTGCTTTCTAGAGTGGTTGCACCAATCTGCAGTCCCACCAGCAATGTATGAGTAAACCTTTTCCACCATCCTCACCAACATTTATTGTTACCTATATTCTTGGTAATTTCCAGGAGTGAGATGGAATCTCAGTGTAGTTTCAATTTGCATTTCTCTAATTGCTAGAAATGTTGAAAATGTTTCATATATTTGTTGACCGATCGTATTTCTTCTTTCTGTAAAGTGTCTATTCAGTTCCTTTTGATGCTTGACTTTTTAATGTTCTTTTTAATTCCAATATTTTTAATTTCTCCCAAACTGTAAAACTTGTACACACTTACATATATACACATGCATAAAACAAGGTAGATTCAATTCCCATAAAATTTAACATGCTACAGAATGTAAGATACTTAAAAAGTCACTAATCTTGATAAATAATTTAGCCAAAAGTACAAATGGTATCTAGAATAAATGAAGGACTCTTAAAACTTAGCCATAAGAAAACCACAACTGGGCTGGGGTTGTGCTCAGTGGTAGAGCACTGGCCTAGCATGTGTGAGGCACTGGGTTCGGTTCTCAGAACCACGTATACATAAATGAATAAAATAAAGGTCCATCAACATGTAAAAAAATATTTAAAGAAAAAAAAAAAGAAAACCACAACCCAATTAAGAAAAAATAAGCAAAGAATGTAATAACTTTTAATGCCTAAACATTTTCTTTATATATTATAACATAATCTACATACACTATAATTTAGTTGTCTAAACCTTTAGGGAAATTACTCCTCAAATTCCTAAGGTACCGTAATTAGAATATTTTGGCTATCATTATGATTTAGATATTAGATATTCCCTACAATCTCACATGTGAGACAGTGCAGGAAGGTTCAGAGGAGACATGACTGGGTTGTGAGAGCCTTAACCCAACCAGTGAATGAGTCCTTGATGGGATTAACTGGGTGGTGGCTGGAGGCAGGTGGGTGTGGCTGGAGGAGGGGCATTGGGGGCGTGGCTTTGGGGTCTCTATTTGTCTCTGGAGAGTGGAGTCTCTCTCTGCTTCCTGATCACCATGTGAGCTGCTTCCCTCCACCACACTCTTCCTCCATGATGTCCTGCCTCCCCTCGAGCCCCGAGGAGTGGAGCCTGCCGTCTGTGGACTGAGACCTCTGAAACCCTGAGCCCCCAGATAAACTTTTCCTCCTCTACAATTATAAAAGTCGGGTCTTTCAATCAAAAGAGTGAAAAAGCAGACTAAAACACTAAACAGCTATCTTATTTTTCATATAAAAAGTTGTTAAGTCGTATAAAACAATAACATCAGTTAAGAGCGATTTCGATTTAATTTATATCTGCAGCTTCCCAGGGAGAGGGTAGGAGAATAAAGAGAGGGTGAGGTGGAGGTGGAAAGAATGGTATACGTTACTCTATAAAGTAGACTTCTCCATTTTCGGTATAGGCCATCTCCCAGTTTTGAGGCAGAGGACCTAAATTATCCTCTGCGGAAAGAGGTAGGTGCTGAGGGAACTTCTGAGAAGGGTCCGTGATGGGAGCAGCAACGAGGCTACTATTCACAGGCGCAAGAGCTGCTTCTTGGAGAGGGTGCTCGTCCTGGTCCCCAGAATCGGCTGTTGGGTCAGGTGGTGGGGAGAGAGAGAGAGAGAGAGAGAGAGAGTAAGCACAAACACACTCATCATCAGAACACAAGGTTGGGTTATGAGACACTGTGCACATCTCTCTTCTTAGCCCTCACCCTTCTCTGATCGATGGCCATTAACTACGATTTCTGTTTTGCTTTAACAAATGTTAGATAGCATTCCAGTGACCACTCCTGAGAGGTGTGGCTCAGTGTCGGACCCCAGGAGCATGTCACTAGCAGATTTGAGGCCCTAAATTCGACACACACACATGCACACGCACATACCCATGTACACATACACCCCAACAGAATTTATTTTACTTATTAAGAAAGAGGAGCTGGGCGTGGTGGTGCACACCTGTAATCTCAGAGGCTTGAGAGGCTGAGGCGGGAGGATTGCAAGATCAAACCCAGCCTCAGCAACTATGCGAGGCTCTAAGCAACTCCGTGAGACCCTGTCTCTAAATAAAACATAAAAAGGGCTGAGAATGTGGCTCAGCGGTTAAGGGACCCTAACTAACTTCAACCCACAGTACCAAAAAAAAAGAAGAGGAGAAAAACATGGCAGATAATACATCACTCACCATCTCAGAAATGCCAGAGAAGAAGCCAATTAATAACTTAGACCCGAAAGACTCTTAAACCAAGAAGATCAAAACATGACTAAGACACACGCTCCTTCCGTGGGTACTATTTGGCTTGTGACTTGAAAAAAAAAAAAAAAAAGTTCATGCTGAAAACACACAGATCCAGTGGCTTTTTAATAAAAGTTATCTAAAACACTTTTTTGGGTAGCTGCTGGCAAAGATCACAGCTGACACATTAAGCTGGAACGTATATAAAAGTTTAGGATATGGAGACAGCTATACCAGTGAGTCAGAATGGAGCCTCTTTTAGAAAACCCAAGAGGCTGTTCCTGTGAAAACCAAGACAGCTTACCCCCTGCAGGGTGGCGTGTAGGTGGACTGCTGGGACATGGGTCTCCAAAGAAGGCTCTCAGTGCGTGAGTGTCCTTGCTTCTGATTAACTAGCCATATCCGGGGTGATGTCATCCAAGTGTCCACAAACAGCACTGTGGACACTCTGGGGCTGAATTTTTATAGAAGCTGATGATAGGAAATGTCAATCTCCGTGGGCCTTGACGACATAATCATCGGGGGATGTAGCGATTTTCTATCTCCCGCGGTTATTCTCTGATAGACATTCCTACTTTGATTGCAAAAGCAGACTGAAGAATAATAAAGGACTGTTTTCAAAGCTGTCTGTGATGAGGGCTCCCCAGGAGACCCCTGGGAACGAAGAGTCTCCAAAACAACCACACCTGCCCCAAATCCATGCCCTAGCCCACATAGCCCAAGAAAACTGATATAAACCTATCAACCTCCTCCTGGCTCCAAGCTACACTCTTTTCAATTAGGAGTACTGTATCATTTTTTTTTTTTTTTGGTAGAATGGAAACAATACCTCTATTTTGTTTATTTTTGTGTGTGTGGTGCTGAGGATTGAACCCAGTGCCTCACCTGTGCTAGGCAAATGCTCTACCACTGAGCCACCACCCCAACCCCTTTGTTTTGGCCTTTGATGGTCAAGTTCAGGAACACATGCTGGATCCAGGGTGGACCAATGAAGGGGACATAGGGAAATTCTGCCAGAACCGTCAGCCTCTGGATGCTGGGCTTATTTAACTGACAGGTTCTGAAGCTGGTGGCCACATTCCCATTGTAGGCAGTACCTACTGAAGAGTGAAACCCACTCGGAGGAAAGCAGAGATGAAAGGGAGAATGTTCTCTAAGATCCAGGATTGAGCCTTTGATCCACGTCTGGAGTCAAGGTTACCCCTGTCCTCTTCAACCGCCTGGTTCCCCCACCGAATCATAC
This sequence comes from Marmota flaviventris, assembly GCF_047511675.1. NCBI lineage: Eukaryota > Metazoa > Chordata > Mammalia > Rodentia > Sciuridae > Marmota > Marmota flaviventris. The sequence goes on along the minus strand of NC_092498.1, from coordinate 160,207,850 downwards.
CTTCCTGCCTGCACCAGTATGAATGGGTTTTACAACTTGCATGAAAAGAGTGCAGATTTAATAGGACAACTATAATTTGAATGAACAAGAAGGAAATTAGGCCAAAACAGAAGAAACCTTTTGAGACTACTCATCAACAACAAAATAAATCCAAAGCCTAGCAATGATGAAAAGACCCACCCGTAATTCTGTAGAAGCCAACCTACACTCACTCATTTCTGATGTACCTTCTCCAGGGCACACTTTTCACCCTGAAGAGTACACAAGAATCCCCTGGAGAGCCTATGAAAGTGCGTATTTCCGCCTCCCTACTCCAGAGAAGAGGTTTGGGATTTGTTTTCCAAATCGGCTCTTGTAAAGCATCCTGGTGATGGAGATTCAGGAGACAGAAGCAGTATAGTCTGAGGAGAGGGATACAAAGAAGTCTCCAAAGAATGTAATGGAATGTTACTTGTGTGCAAAGTTCTAACTTTGGCTGGGGCTTGAAGTTGTCATGTTCTGGAAGCCATGGCCAAAATTATGGCTTTTGCTGGTAAATGGATGGAAAGGGAGAATATCATGCTCAGTGAAATAAGCCAAACTCAGAAACTCAAAGGTAGGGGGCGGATGTAGGGGGGAGAGTGCCGGGGAGTGACATTGGTCAAATTATACTGTTATGCTGTGTGCATGTAGAGTATGTGACAACAAATCCCATCATTATGTGCAACTATAATGCACTTGTAAAAAATGTGGGGGGAAAAAAGAGAACAAAAAATCTCATTCTCTGATGGAAAATGGATAGCACAAAAATAAGGTTCGAGTACACACAGGACAGACTCAAGAATCCATAACCTTGGGGCCGGGTTGTGGCTCAGTGGTAGAGCCCTTGCCTCTCATGCATGAGGCCCTGGGATGGATCCTCAGCACCACATAAAAATAAATGAATAAGATAAAGATATGGTGTCCATCTACAACTAATAAAAAAAGATCCACAGCCTAGGTAATGGCTTTGACTTTGATACATGCTTGGATTAAAAAAATCTTAGCCAGGTGCGGTGGCGCATGCCTGTCATCCCAGCAGCTCTGGAGGCTAAGGCAGGAGGATCGCAAGTTCAAAGCCAGCCTCAGGAAAAGGCAAGGCATTAAGCAACTCAGTGAGACCCTATCTCTAAATAAAATACAAAATAGGGTGTGGATGCAGCTTGGTGGTCAAGTGCCCCTGAGTTCGATCTGTGGTACCTGTCCCCCCGCAAAAAAATCTTTGATTCATGAAATATTTAGGAGCACTACTATCATTATCTAACCCAAGGTTGCCAATGAATGAATGCAAGGAGTCAGGCAGAATGGACTGTGGGAGGAGTCTAGATGGGACCCAGAAAGCCTGGGCTCACATCCTGTGGTGGTGTGACACGCACTCTCACTCAATGTCCTCACCCGCGAGCTGCAGAGGAGGTACTTGAGTGGCTTCTCTCTCAAGATAACCAGGAGGTTCACCAGATACGCGTGAAAATGGTATGTAAACCATGAGGTGAACTACAAATGCCATTGTTATCAATAGTAAATCAGGAGTTTCTAAGCATTTTCTTCTTTCTGTCTCCCTGCCTGGCCTCAGACTGTTGGAAGTGACTTTAAGAACACTCCTGAGGCTTATCTTAAACTTGTAGATAGTTTTAGATCTATGTGCCTCTTCCACTGTGCAAAAATCAGTCAAAATCTTTAGGGTCTGATAAGGTTAATTTAAAACACAAAAAAGCACACTGGATGTGCACACAGGTTCTGGAGGAGGACCCTCTGACACTCCCTCATTATAACATTAGAACACTGGGGAAACTACTTGACTTCCCTGGCATGCACATAAACAGCTTTGGAAAATGTCTGCCACATTGTACCAGAGAAACATTAGCTTTTTTTTTTTTTAATATTTTTTAATGATAGATGGACACAATTTGTTTATTTACTTATCTTTATATGGTGCTGAGGATTGAACCCAGGGCCTCATACATGCTAGGTGAGCACTCTACCACTGAGCCACAACCCCAGCCCAACATTAGCTCTTATGCATATTTATTTATTTATTTAAGTATGGAGGATTGAACCCAGGGGCACTGAACCACTGAGCCCCATCCCCAGCCCTTTTTTATATTTTATTTAGAAACAGGGTCTCACTGAGTTGCTGAGGGCCTCGCTAAATTGCTGAGGCTGGCTTTGAACTGTTGATCCTCCTGCCTCAGCCTCTGGAGTCAATGGGACTACAGGCATGTACCACCGCGCCCAGCAGGAAACAGCAGCATGTTGTTTAAAATATCCTGATAGGTATCATTTTGAACAGGTCCACAGTATTTCTACACTTAGATATGATTCTCATACCTTTATCATCGCTGGCCCAACCAGAGCCAACACCCCATTATGCTAATGTCACCCTGTGCACAAAACGGCTGGTAGATTGCTATTTAGAATTGTTCAGAATGCAAAATGCTTCAACCCAGCTACTTTCACACACATGTATGATATGTAACTGGGGGGTATGAATTCTTCAAAGGAATCAGTATGAGGGGCTGGGGCTGGGGCTCAGTGGTAGGGGACTTGCCTAACATGGGGGAGGCACTGGGTTCAGTCCTCAGCACCACATAAAAATAAATAAAAGTAATCGTGCCAACTACAACTAAAAAAAAAATAAGAAAAGAAAAGAATTAGTATGAGTTTATGGTATGATACAATGTCAGCTGGTGTCACTTTTATTTTGTGTGGGACGTTCATTTAACACGCTCCCTACTATTGAGATATTGAGATGCACCATCACAGGTATAGCTCAAAACTACTCCTCTTTCCGTTTCTTTTTTTTTTTTTTTTGGGGGGGGGGGGGTGGTCGGTGAGGGGTCAGGTGGGGGATGGGCTGCTAGGGACAGAAGCCAAGGCCTCTGCCATCCCTGCAAGGCCTACCCCCTACCACGGGGCCACACTGCAGTCTAGGCCCTGTCTGTCTAAATCATCCTATTGGCCTTCTTAGTGCCAAGACAGGCACCTGAAGAGCACCGTGGAGTGTCACCTGGCTTTCTGTTTTGTGCAGAAATGAAGGATCAGACTGATTTTAGCAATCATGACCGAGGCCCACATTTTCTTTTTTATTTTGGTACCAGGGATTAAATTCAGGGGTGTTTAACTACGGATCCACATGCCCAGCCATTTCTTTTCTTTTTTTTTTTTTTGTCTTTTATTTAGAGACAGGGTCTCCTTGAGTTGCTTAGGGCCTCACTAAGTTGCTGAGGCTGGTTTTGTACTTGAGATCCTCCTGCCTCAGCCTCCCAGCCACTGGGATGACAGGCATGGGCCACTGGCCTGGCTCTACAGTTCCTTTTTTACATGACAGGATTTCAAGTGAGGATTTTATGAGATCAGATGGTCTAAGGTGTGGCTTCTACAGACAGAAATGTGCAGTGGTTAGAGATGGGACATCTCAAGATTTATGGTCAATGACCTCAACATTGTCCTTGCTTTCTACCAAGAAATCACCTTAGTACATAAATGGAGGACAAATAAAAGTGTATAAGGGTGGCCTTATGCCCTAAAGGACACCACAGGCCTGTTTGGCAGAGCTGTTTCACTGTCCCCTATCCGTAAGGTCTTCTACTGCTGTGACTACAACTATGTTTTGGGTTATATCATGACTTGCAATTCTTATTTACTGAACTATCAAGACATTAAAGTATTATACGTTTTTAAAAGCAATGTAATATAACCTCTTTTCATTTTGTTGGGGGCTACTACATATGGATGAAATATTCCCAAAGGATGAAATCAGATGATTTTAATAAAGGCGTACAGAAAAGATGGTGAATTTTTCCTGGAGTGGGGTGCACACCTGTAATCCCAGCAACTCAGCAGGCTGAGGCAGGAGGATTGCCAGTTCAAGGCCACCCTCAGCAACTTAGGCAGTAAGCAACTCAGTGACACCCTGACTCTAATAAAATATAAAAAAAGGGCTGGGGGTGCTGGGGTTGTGGCTCAGTGGTAGAGTGCTTGCCTTGCACATGTGAGGCACTGGGTTTGATCCTCAGCACCACATAAAAATAAATAAAATTTAAAATTATAGAAGAAAAAAAAAAAGGACTGGGGATGTGGCTCAGTGAGTTCAATCCCTGGTACCAAAAAAAAAAAAAAAAATTTCTTCTAGACATTGCAATTGTAGGTCAGGCACTGGTCTATCACATTTTAAATGGAAAAAAAAAAAAGAAATTTTTCACAGAAGTAAATTCTTAGAGCTAGTAGGAAAAACTTGGAAATGATACAATTCCCCTAGTCCCATCACAGATAAATGATTTAAGGCATTTTGTTCATAAATAGTCAACTATCAAGAGACAAGCCATGACATCAGTACTTCAGTTGATCCAATACTTCTCACAAAAGGGGTGAGTTATCCTACTGCCATAGCAAAGTCATCAAAAACATTTTATGGGGGTTCAGTGGTGGAGCGCTTGCCCAGCACATATGGGGCAATGGGTTTGATCCTCAGCACCACATAAAAATAAATAAATGAAGGTATTGTGTCCATCTATAACTAAAAAAATATTGAAAAAAAATTTATGGGCATCTTAACCAATTTAGACTTTTGAGCTCAGTTAATAAATCGCAAAATCTCAGAGAGATCCATGCCGGCTGTAGTAGTATTCAACAATAAAATACTTTTCCTGAACATTCTATCAGACTTGGTGACACGGGGTAAACACAAGGGTCGACTGGTCTATCCAAGCACTGGGGCTGAGTCTACCCAAGCAGTGACCAAGTATGGTGATAAGAGAAAGGCCACTGACGGAGGAAACCGTGGATGCCGACCACGGATAACTTGTCCATAGCTACAGTTCTAACATATTAAAGAGAGAATTTAAATATAGGAAAAAATAGAAAAAAATGAAGTGGTTTTCTCTAAGTCACGTTATAGGCTGAAATTACTCAGGTGTTTAGGCAGTTGTTACATTTTGAGTTATTACATGAGGTCAAACTCTCACATAATGAAAAATGAGATTGAGTAGCTATAGATCACTGCTCTAACCCAAGACCACATACCCCAGCATACAAATGGTACCACCTGAGATGTGCGATACCTCAACTGCACAGTCCAAGCTGAGGCTCTGTCCTAGACAACCCCCCCATAACACACAGCACGGCTAAGCTTTAGGCACACAGCTCTGAGTACAGGTGTAAATATACAATGGATTCAGTCACATCTGCTACATGATACAGAATGCATACACAGGGGAGAACCCTAGAATATTTATTTTTCGTATTTTTCTTGCCCCCTTTAAGGTCCGCAGTAAAGTCTGCATAAGTTAGCTGAGCACAAGACATACTTCCAACACCTCTACTTAAAATAGTGTGAGAGAAGCGGATGCTGTCAGTTTAATGTCAGCTTAATGTCAACCGAATTCTCATATTTCGCTTCATGATGACAAAGATGTTTCAAGGCCAAATTAAACATCAATGAACAAAGTGTAAAAAATAAATAAATAAATATATATATATATCCTCTTTTGGAGGTGGGGGGGGGCACACATTGGGGATTGACTCAGGGACACTCGACCACTGAGCCCCATCCTCAGCCCTATTTTGTATTTTATTTAGAGACAGGGTCTCACTGAGTTGCTTAGGGCCTCGTTTTTGCTGAGGCTGGCTTTGAACTAGAGATCCTCCTGCCTCAGCCTCCTGAGCCACTGGGATCACAGGCGTGAGCCAAGGTGCCCAGCCTAAATATATCCTCCTGAAGAGAGAAAGACCAGGCTGATATTTCTCAATTGCTGTGTCCACACCTTTATCCCCGGCTCGTTTCAGATAGTTGGGTGACGTTCAGATATTCCTGGGAACCATGGTAAGTGGACGGAGGGATGGTCAGCCTCCTCCCCACGCACTGCATGGCTGGGACTGGAATCTGGGCAAGCTGCTGAAATGCTCTTGCGAAGAGCATCCTGGTCCTCCTTCCTGGGGAGAGCCTTCCCACCTCCACTCGCCTTGGCCACAAGGGTTGCGAAGGGACCCCGTGTGGCCTTTACCTGTAAAGCTACTGTTCATTTCAGGAACGTCATCCTCCTCCTCGGTCTCCGCGGGGACTATGCCAGCATTTTGCATGTCATTGTAGGACTTGGTGCGCTTCGGGGTCGACTGCTTGGAGCCAGACTGAAGGCTTTGCAAGGCATCCGTTGTGATCACTTTCCCACTGACTGGCTGGCTGGGAGGTTTGGGTGTCCCATAATAGTTTCCTAGGTGATGGAGAGACACATTTGCATGTTTCAAAAAGAATACTTTTTTTTTTTTTTGCAAGACTTCACATCCCGATCTCTCAGCGCATGAAATAAAATAAAAACCAGAAAACGAGAAACATTTCATTTCTGGGATGGGTTAGCAAAGACGGCCTTCCTTATCCAACTAGGTTAGGGTGATTGCAGGAACAAGAGAGAAGAAGCCACACTGTTTAGGTGCAAAGAAAGAATCAATGAAAGCTAAAAACAAAGGAGGAGGGGCTGAATAGAAAAAAAAAACAAACAAACAAAAAAAACTTCCATCTTCATTACATTTGAATTTCAATTGGTCGTCTTTTGCTATATGGGCACCAGCATAATGCTTGAATCCGATTTAGAGTGAGCCTCACAGAAAATCAAAATTCATTACTGCCAGCACCCTTACAGACCTGAAAAGTTGAGGTCACCTCCCCTCTTCAAGAGGGAATCAGGGCACTGTTTAAAAAGAAGGGCAGTTGAGTACCACGTGGCGCCTCTTCAAGTGAATGGCAGGCCTGACCCTCGGGGGCCTGCAGGGTGGGAACAAACCCTCGCCACCTTTTAACAGAAAACTGTCAATCACGCCTCTAGAAACAGCCCATCTTCCCTTTACCCACCAAGTTTGGTTTATGGCTCACTACAGTGTGCCACGGCACCCTGACTGGTACATGAATTGGATTTTTGCTTTTTTTTTTTTTTTAATTTTAATGAACAAACATTTTTAATTTCCAATAGAAATATCTAATGAGTGAGTTAGATTAGCAATATCAAGTTCGCCTTTAAAATTGAAGAAAAACAGCAATATTTTAAAAAGGCTGACTGATCTTTAACAAAAAGCTTTAAACAACAGTTTTATACAACAAAAAAATTAAACAATGGAATAAATAATAGTGATGGTAGAAGTCATAAGAGTTTCTTTTTGAAAACTATTTAATTCCAGAGGTTCAGGAAGCTGAGGCAGGAGGATCGCCATTTCAAAGCCAGCCCCCGCAACTTAGTGAGGTCCTAAGCAACTCAGCGAGACCCTGTCTCTAAATAAAATATTAAAAAGGGCTGGGGATGTGGCTCCGTGGTTGAGTGTCCCTGGGTTTAATCCCCAGTACCAAAACCAAAACCAAAACACACACACAAAAAGAAAATTCCCATTTCAAAGTTATACTACATCATCTACACGTCCATTAAATATGTAACAATGAATCCCATCACTATTATTATAACTATAATGCAGCAATAAAAAATATGAAAAAATTAAATCTCACTATATAAATCTCAAAAAAAGAACTCAAAAAGCAAATTGTGTTTGTTAAAGTTTTCTTAAAGAAAACATTAATTAAATAACAGACTATTCCGATATGAACAAAATCATGAAGGTTGTTCATGAACAATCAAAATTTGAAAAGCTGAGTTTATAATCGATGATATTTAGCAACTACATGATAAAAGACATCAACATTAGAATTCCACTGATCCATTCAACTTTTAAATCTTTCAGAGTCAGGCCAGGAAGATAGACAATAATACTGAATCCTTCAATAAATCCTGACCAATATTTGTAATTTGATGTTTAGTAACATAGAAACATTACAGATACTAATAAAGCCTGTGTACGGTATTTGTTCCCAATGGCACAATGCCATTAGCTAAACCAAGCACCTCAATACATAGACATTTTGTAAGCACTTAAAAAGGCGAAGAAAGAAATAGAAAAAAGAACAAAAGACAAAAGTTGGTCTCCATGAGACCTAGAGATGAACATTTGTTTCTATCCAGCACTATCCTCATAAGACTGCTTTTTCCAGAAGGGGTTTAATAATATCTCTTTAAGATATTTTTGAATTATCAAATTGATGAATATATACACATTGACTTTGTTTGAGAGTGGTTTAACAGTCCATGTCAGCAAGGAAACTCTGAATATATACTTTTTTTTTGTACCAGGAATTGAACTGGGACACTCAAATGCTGAGCCCCATCCCCAGCCCTATTTTATATTTTATTTAGAGACAGGGTCTCACTGAGTTGCTTAGGACCTCGCTAAGTTGCTGAGGCTGGCTTTGAACTCGAGACACTCCTGCCTCAGCCTCCCGAGCTGCTGGGATTACAGGCGTGTGCCACCGCGTCCGGTTGAACATACACATTTTTAAAACCTAGTAGACTGAAAGGCGGCCATGTGTAAATCTGAAGGATCCCAGGTAGGCATCTGGTAAGCACATTCGGGTCAATCTCTAGGACTTTTCTTTTTTTTAATAGAAGGTGATCTATCAATTTCTTCAAAAAAACTTCTTTAAGATCTCCAACTTGCAGGAACAGGAAGTAAGAAGAAAGCTTGAATAAAGGCACCCCTTATATGTTTTGAGGGGCCAACCCTCAGACAAGAAAGAATTGGTGCACATATGAACTAAGAAATCCACTTCACCTTACAGTTGAAGGGATACAACCTTTTCATTCCCTGAAGACTATTTTATTGGCGTTTAGGAAAGCAACACCATTTACTATTGAGAAATCAACCTCCACAGTGAGTTAAAAAAAAAAAAAAAGAGAGAGAGAGATAAAGATAAAGCCCTACTGAATTTAATTCTCAATCCCTCCCATCACTGATATATCAAAACACCACATCATTTTTAGAGTGAGATGTTAAACTAAGGCTAATGTCTAAAAATAAGAACCTAGTGGAAAATGTAACCAAAGCATGGGACTCTTTACTCATAATTTTATAATTACCATTTTATAACCCTATCACTCAGTTTCAGTGACATTAAATTGAAGTCACATTCATAAAATTATAATCATTTTTAAAAAATCAATTAAGTCTTTGACATCTGCAGTGCACGACAGAAATAAATGCCTGGAAAATAAAGTTCTACCTAAATTTGACAAATATGTGTGGATTTCCAGTGGGCACCTGCCCTCAGTTTTCAAGTTCAAAGGCTTTCTTAAGTCATCAAATGATTGGCCTTTTCCTCAATGCGACCACACACACACACACACACACACAAAAAAAAAAAAAAAAAAAAAAAAAAAAAAAAAACCACACTTGTTCAAAGCTCTTCCCTATTTCTAGAAATTAAGATTGGGTACAGAAATACTTATTATTAAGAGGAACTATATAAAATTTCCCTTCTGTAGCTGGGTACAGTGGCACACACCGGTAATCCCAGCAGGTTGGGAGGCAGGCACTGCTGGCCTTCATTAACAGGACCCAATTTTTGGCCTTGACCAAGCCAAACAAAATACTTTTCTGCAGGGGATGGCGGGTGTGTGCCGGGGGTTGAACCCAACATCATTTAACCACTGAGTTACATCCCCAGACCTTTTCATATTTTATTTTGAAATAAATAAGGTTTCACTGAGTTGCTTAGGGCCTCCCTAAGTTACTGAGGCTGGCTTTGAACTCATGATCCTCCTCAGCCTCCCAAGCTGCTGGGAATACAGGTGTGCACACTGCACACAGCCCCACTGGGCTTCTTTCAGCCTTCACATGCACACTGGGCCCTCTCTTCATCTCACAGTTCCTGCCCCCACCTCTCCCTATACCCATCTCCCTGTATCCACCCCATCCCCATCTGCTCATCCTCAGGGACAGCATCTCAGACCCCATAGTCTAGACCAAAGCTGTCCTTATTAGTTCTCACATGTTAACAGGGAAACACGAACGCTTCTTCTTCTCAATGCCCTTTGCTGTATTTATCAGAGTAGTTAATCAGTATCTGTCTTCACCCCTAGATGACCCGATCCACCAAGGCAGGGGCCACACCTGGTTGTGTGCCCCTCCAACACAGTACCAGGCACACAAGGTCACTCAGCAATTCTTTACAGAACAATTAGAAATCGTGCATGGATTCTAGCCTGGGGTCTTTGTAAATACCTCTACTGTGGATCCAGTTCTTAACAACATTACTCAGAACAGTTTTTTCCAGTCCGTCAATTACATCTGAATGACTGCCATCTGCGTCCTGTTGATTTACTACCTGCTTGCTCAACACGGGATGCTATCATTCATAAAATTCTCTCACCTTCTCTTTACACTTTCTTTCCCTACCTGCCCCACCCTACGGAAATACAACCTGCACACACACAAGGATAATAAACCCAAGGCCTGTAATTATGTGTCTATCTTTGCCAGTGTCTTTAAATAGGAGACCAGGCAGGAGAACATGAGTTAACATTTATAACCATCTTAGAGAAAAAGACATCAATATTCCTATTTTCAGAAGAAGAATCTGAGATTCACACAATTTATAAATGATGCCTGACATTAACACAGAGATGGGGGCTGGCGTGGTGGCTCAGTGGTAGAGCACTTGCCTAGTCCATGGGAGGCACTGGGTTCGATTCTCAGCACCAGATATAAATAAATAAAGTTCACTGACAACTAAAAAAAAAAAAAAATTAAAGGAAAAAAAAAGAGCTGTGTCTGCCTCCAGTGTCTATGTCCAGACATCCCGGGGCATCTCCGGGCAGGAGAATTCAGTGAAACTTCTCTGGCTCCAGCCTCCCTGTCTTTATATGCACAGGAACAGCCAATGACAGCACAGATTTCATTTGGTTACTTTCATTATCAACAGGGAACATTCCACGGCAGAGTTTGCCAACAGAGCTTATCGCAACAGACGGCTCCCAGGGCCTGCCAAAGACCAGGACTCCAGATGGTCTCATTTTCCTCAATGACAAACAAGAACTCTCTTCACCCCTGCTTTATCTTTGGGTCCCCCAAAAGTATCCCGTTGGCAGCTGCTTTTCTACAGAGCTTCTAGGAAGCAAAACAATAACATTATTGAATGCTGACATCCCCCTTCCTAATTAGCATGCAGAAATATGCAACCCATAACTCCAATTTGAAATGTCACCCTGGCGCTACACTGCGCTACACTGCTACGGCTAAGGGAAAACCAACGCTCCGAGTATATAATCAGCCCCTTCTACCCGGAGGCATTTGTAAAACAGGCATGTTTGAGTCCACCCCCACTAAAGAGGCAGTCCCTTGTAAACTCTCTCCGAGAGAAGTGCCAAGGGCTAGATGAGGCAGCGACTTGTCTTGCCAAGTGAAAATGTCAAACAGAAAAAAGTAAAAAGAAAGAAAAATAAGACGGGTCAGTTGATTTATTTCAAGCATCATATCAGATAAGTTAGTTCAGGGCAAAATTACAAAAGGCATTTATTATTACTTATTTGGGGGGGGGGGGTTACCAGGATTGAACTCAGGGGCACTTGACCACTGAGCCCCATCCCCAGCCTCATTTTTGTATTTTATTTAGAGACAGGGTCTCACTGAGTTGCTTAGGGTCTCACTTTGGAGCCGTTGCACCTGGCAGGCCAAGCCATTTATTCTAATCTTGTCTGCCTTGCCTTGTTTCTGCCCAGTGACAGAATGAGGAGGTGGTTCAAAGTGCCAAGCAGAGCTCAGTGATAAACTCAGAACTTTTATGGATCAGCACCCGCTAACCAGGGAAAACATTCAGTTTTGGTTTTGGGGGATTGGCTTACTTCCTTTAGTGTGATATTAATGAAGGGGGGCGGCATGGGGAGAATGGAGGAACTTTGGATTGAGGGAGGGGAGAGGGCATGGGGCAGGAAAGATGGTGGAATGAGTCGGACATCATTACCCTAGGTATGTGTATGAGTGCACATGTGGGGTGACTCTCCATCATGTACACCTAGGGAACTGAAATGATGTGCTGTGTATGTGCAACGAATTGAAATGAATCCTGCTATCATGTATAACTAAGAAGAGCAAATTAAGAAAACGGAAAAAAAAAAAAAAAGACAGCAGCACTTCTATGCTTTGTGAAGGATGATGGTCGGTTCCTTATAGAGATGGAAGGTTCTCCATTCCGTGAGGTGTATAGGCAGCAGGTTCCATGATGGAGCTCCTGCTGTCTCCCCAAGCCTAACCCGGGCACAGTGCTTCTTCTCTTCATAAATGGATCCACTGTCGACCCAGTTACAGAAGACTGAGATTCAAAGTTATCTTGGGAGAAATCTCCAACACCTGCGTCTTCTACCTCCTCCTCATGATAACCAACACCAATCCTGCTGTTTAATGACATAAATACCTCCAGCCTCAGCCAGGCCTTCAGCATCAGCACCAACCAAAGTGAATTGCAAGGAGGGTAGCTGGACAACATGCACTGGGGGGGTCTGTTTATAGTTTTATTTGCTGCACATGGCAACCTGCAGCTCATCCAGCTGTTCTCTTCCCAGTTGCTATTTCCCCCAAGGGATGCTTCTAATTCCACAGATATTGAATGTGCCCATATAAGGGTCTCCTTTAAAGGTCTTAACACAGGCTGGGTGCGGTGGTGCATGCCTGTAATCCCTGCAGCTCCGGAGGCTGAGGCAGGAGGATCTTGAGTTCAAAGCCAGCCTCAGCAACTTAGTGGGCCCTAAGCAACCCAGTGAGACCCTGTCTCTAAATAAAACACAAAATAGGGCTGGGGATGGGGCTCAGTGGTCGAGTGCCCCTGGGTTCAATCCCTGGTTACCCCTCTCCCCCATAAGATCTTAACATTCTTCCAATTGCATATTTGTTTGATGATTGAATCGTGTGTCTTGTCCATTGGACAGTGAGAGCCATAGCAACAGTGACCACATCTGCTTCTGCCTCACATCTTCCCTTTAATGAATATGCCAATCATTACACAAACTAGTCATGAAGGCTACAAAAGGAGTATCCATTTGGGGGCTACAAGGAAATCACCAGCCTTGCCTGTGACAGGACCTGGGCAAAGGTAAGGGACCAGGCTTTGTCCTCCATTCCCTTTAGTCCTTAGCCAGTCTTTCTGGACCTCAGCTTGGTCATTTGAAGAAAAGAGCTCTATTGCATTTCCAGCTCTCGGATCCGACCGCCCTGCCAATCTAAAACTCAGGCAAATATTGGGCCTGAAAGAAAATCTGAAGATCATCAAGCTTTAGGGATTTATCGGTTGTCCCTTTATTGTATTGCAGGTCACAAAAGGGTTCCACCTAAGATCACTGCTCCTCTGTGGTAAGGTGCTCTGGGAGAATTCAAAATCATGCTTTTGCAAAAGGGCTTGGCTCAGCAGGTGGTACACGCCTGTAACCCCAGCACTCAGGAGGATGCCAACTTGAGGCCAGTCTCAGCAACTTCAGCTGCCACCAGCAAAGTGTGGTCACTTAAATTTAAACGAGCTTATATTGAATTTATTTTAAAAGTCAGCGACTCAGTCCCAGGAGGCCCATGGGGCTAGAGAACACTGAACAGACCTCTCACTGCACAGCTCTGCTCGGAAGGAAGCAGGACATGGGTGCCTCCATACCCTTTCCAGAACCTTCTCTGGGCTCATCGATCAAGCTCACTCTCTGGATTCAGGTCTTGTGGTGTACACTGACTACTTAAAGGTCATCTCTGAGAAGCTCGCTTGACACTCCAGGAGTGCTGGCTCCTCCCATCAGAGGGGCTCTTCACTTTTCTTAAAATTGTTTACATTTATTTATTTCATTTGTTTATTTTTTAGGAGTACCAGGGATTGAACTCAGGGGCACTCAACCACGGAGCCACATCCCAGCCCTAGTTTGCATTGTATTTAGAGACAGGGTCTTTCTACCTTGCTTAGAGTCCCAGCAAGTTGCTGAGGCTGGCTTTGAACTCGCCATCCTCCTGCCTCAGCCTCCCGAGCTTCTGGGATTCCAGGTCTACCTTGGGTTTACCATACTAACTTAGCAAAAATACTAGCATCCCTAGGACTTATCCTGCTCCTCTGTAAAATGAGTATAAACAAGACCCTCTTCACAGACTTGTTTTTGAAATGTTAAATGAGTTGATACATCTAATATACTTTTTCCCTCAGAGACAGGATCTCTCTATGTTGCCCAGGCTACTCTCAAACCTATAGGCTCGACTGATCCTCCCACCTCAGCCTTCCCATTACAGGCACACATAACGCCCAGCTCAAACACATGATGTACTCTGAAAAGAACCCAGCATATCATATGCGCTTCACAAACCTTAGCAAAACTAAATAAATGAAAAGCATAAACACCCTCCAATGCAGAGCTACTTTGGTCTTCTGCTCTGTACATTATATCCCTGGCCTCAGGACAAAATAAATGCTCAATAAATACTCATCAAAATGAATTGCACATGCATGAAAGGGCTTTCCAACTGCACTGTCATGGCAGGAGGATTTGCATGAGCTTAGGGGTTTGAGAACAATTCAGAGAACATAGCAAAGCCAACCTGGACAACATAGTGTCAAAACAAACAAAGAGCACTCCCAGAAACAAACCCTGTAGTTCTATTCATAATAGTATATGTAGATATTTCTACAAGGATGCTCGCCGTGATATTGTTTTTAACAATATCACACACAAAAAGGAGGGGACTCATGGGTTGAGGGACATCCTAAATATTTTCAGAGGATTAGTTAAATAAATTACGTATATTCATATACAGGACATGGTGAAGTACTTGTAAAGAATAAGGTGGAACTGTATGAGGTACAGTGGAAAGATCTCCCAAGTATGTTAAGTGCAAAGGGCAAGAAAAGAGTAAAATAAACAAGAACCCATATGGCTATGCCATTTAGAGTAAGTTTTCGAACGCTTGCACTAGATACTTTAACAATGGTTACCTACAAGTCGGAGAGCAAGCAACTTGAATTTGTGTATTTTTAAGTTCTTTATTGCAGGAATTGTTCCATCATTGTGCTAGTCAGCTCTCTGTTACTATAACAAAATCACTGAGGAAATCCACTTAAATAGAAGAAATATATTTGGCTCATAGTCTCAGAGGTTCTAGTCCATGACCTGCTGACCTTTTTGCTTTGGTCCTGTGGTATGGCCACATATCATGGTGGGGAGCACATAATAGAGCCATTCCTTGCCCTCATGTGGCTGGGAAGCAGAGAAAAGAGAGAGGAGGAGCCCAGGTCCTGATATCCCCTGCAAGTGCAATTCATACATGTGCAATTCATTTGAATAGGTATTTAATGAGCATTCATTTTGTCCAACCCCCACAGGACTGGAAGACTTCTAACCAGGTCCCACCTCTCAGGGGTTCGACCATCTCCCAATAGCATCAGGGACTAAGTCAGTAACACTTATCAGAACCACAGCTACCAAGAACTCTTATTACTTAAAAATGTCAAAGTGTCTTGCTTGAAAGAGTGTCATGGTATCAGACTTTTCCTCTGTGGCATTTGTAGAGACTGAAAGAAAAAAAAAAATCAAGCCAGTAAAAAAGATGGTTGGTATCTGGGAATTCAATAAAGATGTTTTACTGGCAAATCCGCGGGTTGACCGACTGGAACAGGGGGCGGGAATCAGCTGCAGTAGGAATTTCGGAGCAGTCGAGTAAATATCAGGGCTAATGCTGATTGAGAGCTTATGTGTGTCAGACACTGGGATAAGCCCTTTCCAATTACTGTCTCATTTAGTCCTACCTGTGAGAGAGCAGGATGATTGTCCTTATTTCACTGGAGGGAAAAAGGAGACAGGGAGTTTTAAGCTGCTGGCTGGAGGGCACACAGCTCAAAGGCAAAGGTGCTGACCCTGACGATCAAATTCAGGTAGTGAGACCATGGAGCCTGCCACGTTAGCTGCTGTCCAGGGACTGGTCCAGGGGAGGCCAAGACAGAAGAAGCTCTGAGAAGATTTCTCCAAAACTATGCCTGGGACAGTCACTAGAGTTTCACACAAACTTCCACTTTGCTGTCCACTATTAAGAGTCAACACAGGGTTGGGGTTGGGGTTCAGTGGCAGAGCACTTGCCTAGCATGTGTGAGGCACTGGGTTTGAATCTCAGCACTGCATATAAATAAATAAAATAAAGGTCCGTCAACAACTAATAAAAATATTTTTTTAAAAAAATCAATATAACAGTTGGGGGTGGTGGTGCACACCTGTAATCCCAGAGTCTCAGGGGATACTGAGGCAGGAGGAGCAGAAGTTCAAAGTTGGCCTCAGCAACTTAGAGAGGCCCTAAGGAACTCTGCGAGTACTGTCTCTATAATAAGATTTTTAAATAGAGTCAATATAACAGATATTAGTGTGTTCCAAGAAATTATGAGCCATCTTCTATGGTAAAAAGGTCAGAGAACCCAGTATATTCAAATGGTCAAAAGTGGGATGGATTAATCTGAGGTTCAATTTCAACTCCAGAATCACCAACCAGCATTCACAGAAATGCGGTCTTTTATTTAAGTCCATCAGAGATTTTCTGAAAAAAATATTTACTTCCCCATGGCTACCCACCAGGAAGTCAGGCGGAAGTACTAATGGGTTTTTTGTTAAACTCAGACTATTCTTCTTGGGATTTTCCAGGAAAAAGTTTAGGATGTGAGAGACAAGTTGAACTCAGCATGGTTCCTGATCTGGTGTGCTGGTCTGCTGTACAACCCTGCAAAAGTGATTTAATAAAACTGGCCTCAGACTCCATGCAAAACTTCAGTGATGACAATTCCCTGTCGCAAGGGTGACACTCCATGAGAAAAAGAACCTACTCCACCAATATACAATGTCACAGGAACTTCTGAATAAAGGGAGTCTATTCTTTTGCCAAATGAAACTGTTGTCCACATCTCAAGCCCTCCCCCTTTCCCACCCATACACTTCCGTTGTCCTCTCCAAAAATGCAAATGACCACTTTGCATATCTGGGACTGGGGCTTCTCACAATGGCATAATCAATGATTGCAGATAAGGATGATTCACTGTGCTAACCAAAAAGGATTCACACCTGCTGTCCTGTGGTCACCGAATTTTTAACTAGTTTCCCATGGACAAATAGCTCCCTGTATGTCCCCTTAGCTACCCCCGTGTCCTCACAGGACACATGGGCCTTAATCATTTGCAGATCTCCACCCAGGCTACCAGCTACATAGTCACATGCACTTCTAGGGAAGTAAGCAAGTGGATAATGAGCAATATAATATTGCAATATAATATTCCCAGGTTGATAATTAGCATTTTGATTTACACCTAAACACCATTCAAAGTATATCTACAACTAGAAATGAGCAACAGTTACAAAGGAATCCTCCTTTTCCCTTCAAAAAATATCAGGCAGAAACTGCGTCCCTAAGATGCATGAGCATTACTGGATTTTCAGTTACCACCTATAATAGAGGCTTTTAGCACATCAAAGCTATAATGTTTCCAATAAAATAATAATTTGGCTTTCTATTTACCCTTTGTTTTTAAGTATAATTTTAAACGCCCTTATGATTATCTGATAAATCTAAATTTTAAGAGTTCTCTATAAAGAGAGACATATAACTATGACAGAATTAATAATTCTAGTTAGAAGCTAGATCTAGTAAGTCATGATCTAGTTAAAAGCATCGTACTTCTGTCATTAAAAAACAACACTCCAAAAAAATCAGGCTAGGTATTGTTTTCAGAAAATGTACCATTTTGAAGATATGCAAAGAACCAACAAGAAAAAAAATAATTCCTTTTTTTGGGGTGGCAGGTATCAGGGACTGAACCCAGGGGTGCTTAACCACTGAGCCCCATCCCCAGCCCTTTTTCATATTTTATTTAGAGACAGGGTCTCACTGAGTTGCTTAGGGCCTTGCTAAATTACTGAGGCGGGTTTTGAACTCGTGATCCTCCTGCCTAACCTCCAGAGCCGGTGTGATTACAGGCATGTGCCACCACAACTCCTGGCTAGAAAAAAAGAATTCTTAGCATCAGTAATCATCAGAAATGCAAGTCAAAACCACAATATCGCCTCACTCTTGTTAGAATGGCAGCTATTAAAAAAAAAAAAAAGACTAAAACAAATACTAGCAAAGATGAAGAGAAAGGAGGATTCTTGTATATTGAATGTAAATTGGCCCATTATAAAAATAATTTTAAAAAAAGCAGTATAGAGGTTCCCTTAAAAAACTAGAGATAGAACTACCATATAATTCAGCAATTCCACCATGGAATCTATATCGAAAGGAAAACAAATCACTATGTTAAAGATATATCTGCATTCTCACGTTTGTTGCTATTTACAATAGCCAGGATGTGGAATCCACCTGTATGTCCACGGACAGAGGAATAGATAAAGGAAATGAGGTGTATCTATACATCTACACAACTGAATATTATTCAGCCATAAAAAAAAGAATAAAATCCTGTCATTGGTGGCAATATGGATGAACAGAGAGGACATTAAGTAAAATAAGTCAGGCCCAGAAAGACAACTACTTCATGTTCCCACCTGTCTGTGGATGCTAAAAATGATAATCTCAAGGAAATGGATAGAAAGGCTACATTACCTAGATGGTGAGAAGGGTGTTGAGGAGGGGCCCGTGGACGGGGTGGTTTATTTCCACAGGGCTGCAGTTGGATAACAGGAATAACTTCAATGTTCAATTCTATAAAGGGTATGTGTGGCTGACAGGAATTACTTCTAAATTTCAATATACTAGGAAAGAGGGTTTTTAATATTCCCAATGCAAAGTAATGATAAACTGAGGATTAATGGAGGTGACGGAAATGCCAGCTGCCCTGATCTGACCATTACACATTGTAGACACATTTCAAAATGTCACACTGTGCCCCATAAACAACCACAATTACTATGTGTAAATTAAAATTATTTTTTAAAAAAGAATCAACTTATAAAAGTATCCATTTATGAAGATCCAGTTAAATAAATCATAATCCAACCCAAATAAATAAATAAAAGAGAAGGAAAATGTAACTTTTCCCTGACAGTTGGCTCCGCCCTAGCACTTCCTCCCGCCATAGACCCTCGTCCTATAGGGTTTGGCATGTGGAATGATAGCTGTCCACATTAGGAAGTACAACAGTACAAAGACTGCAAATGAGACATGCCTCGGAAGGTTATCCAGAGGAAGCTAGTTAAATAAACTATGATGTGCCCTTACAAAGAAATCAGCCATTTAAAAAAGAAGATAACAAGAAGTGCCCTACTGCTGAATTGCAAACATCTACCAGGACACGGCGCTAAACCAAAAGAGCAAGGTTCTGAACAGCAGGTCTTGTCAACTGCCTTCTGCACAAAATGGGAGAAATAAGAACACACACAGAGCCAGGCACAGTGGTGCATGCCTGTAATCCCAGCAGCTCGGGAGGCTGAGGCAGGAGGAACATGGGTTCAAAGCCAGCCTCAGCAACTTAGCATGGTACATACAACTCAGGGAGTCCCTGTCTCTAAATAAAATACAAAAAAGGGCTGGGGATGGGGCTCAGTGATTAAGAGCCCCTGGTTTCAATCCTTGGAACTCCCTCCCAAAACACAAACACACACAAGTGTATATACACACATGCAGATACATGTTTCAATTAATAGTAAGAAGCTTCAGAAACTACTGTTATTAGTAACACTGTTGGTAACACTGAGTTGGAGATTAGACAGTTGAAAGATAGGCCTTTGAAGGAGATTCCTTACTAAATATTTTTAAAATACTTTGCTTTTTGAACTATGTGAATGTATATTCTATTTTAAAACACTAAAACCACTTGGGCACGGTGGCAGACGCCTATAATCCCAGGAGATTGGGAGACTGAGGCAGGAGGATCACGAGTTCAAAGTCAGCCTCAGCAACTTAGTGAGACTTAGCAACTCAGTGAGACCCTATCTCTAAATAAAATACAGAACAGAGCTGGGATGTGGCTCAGTGGTTGAGCAACCCTGGGTTCAATCCCTGGTACCAAAAAAAAAAAAAAAAAATCAAAACTAATTCATGGTAAACATGGTATTTCATTCCTTCAAGACTAAAACACCATCTATCAGGTTACATATTGTGAATCTCTCTGTTTCTTCCTCCTGTTCTTTAGAATACCATGCCATGCCCTTATTAAAACACAGAACACACACGCTTAATCGACTGACTAAAAGAGAAAACTTAGAGAAAAGCACACTATTTGTATTAATGATATTAGGGTGAATCGAAATCACTTATTATTTGTTTACAACTCCTCTGTCTATAAAACAATTTTTGCCTGGATGACTTGGGACAAAGCCCCTGGCACCTCAGGGTGCCCAGGAGAGACAGGTTCTCCTGCAACCACAGAGCGTCTCACCTTCATAGGTGCCAACTTCCAGAAGAGTCCCGCTCTGCTCGAGATCCAAGAACTCCTTCACAGTCAGGAAGCTGTAATCCACGCCAGGCACTTCTCCTTCCCGGGGAGATCGGGTGGTGCCTGCAGACAGAAAAGATATCAGTCAACCAGAACAGGAAGTTCCACATCCAGGTGCAATCGAGCCAACCTGTTCAGGCAGCCCGAGAGCCTAGAACTTGGCTGACTTCTCTGTCCAGACATCGACCAGGTCAAGGCTTCAAAAAGAGCATCCTCACTTTACCATTTTGTAGGATGCACTGAATGGAGGAGGTGATCTGTGTGGGTTGCACAGACGGCAGCCACCATTGGCAGCTCTTAGGACTCCAGCAAATACTAAAAATTATCCACTCTTAAGCTTGGCGCCTCGGGGGTTTATATTTTTATCACGCGCCTCAAAACCCCTGTGCTCCTCAATACATCCGGCAAGTTCCAGTGTAATAAGCCCTTTGAAGAAAATGACACCCACTGCATAAACACATCACCAGAGAAATGCGATTGCACAAGATCTGCGGTTGGACAACTCCCAGGGATTAAAATGCTGCTGCTCCTCATGTAATTAATACGTTGGGTGAAAAGAGGCCACCCATGAGTCTGGATAGAGAAAGGGGACTTTTGCATGTGGGAGAACAATTCTCTCCCTGAATTATTCTGGCCACACTCTCAACGGCTAAAAAAAAAAAAAAGCAACCATTTAGGAAATGATAGAGAACCCTGGAAGTACTTGAGTCACCTAGTACAAGGGCTGGGCTGTGGATCCAGCCTTGACCCAAAGTGTGGGGGGCAAGGAGCAGAGGGGGTTGACACATCCCCCAAGGAGAACAAAAATAAACGAAGAAGCATGCATGCAGCGTCTACTAGGAGTCGGCGTCAAATACTGTCAAACAGAAAAACAAAAAAAAAGTGACTTCTTCTCCTACCTCTTAAATTAGGAGAAAATCAGCGCAACTCACTTTTGCAAGACATCATCATCCATGGTGGGGATTATAGGTTTTTCCTATGAAAATAAGTAGGGATTTCCCCTTATTCCTAGGATTCTCTCTCTTTCCCTTTAAAGTGTTTAAATAACTAACTATATGTATCCCAGGGCTCTAATGTTCCTGGGACCATCCATCTTTGACCTCCTGCCTACATAATGACCACGTCCACACATCTACCTTGTATATCCCTAATTCCCAGAAGTAAAAAACCTCAAGAATTATCACGCCAGGTGCAGGGGTGCACCCCTGTGAAAATCCTGTGGCTCAGGAGGTTGAGGAAGGAGGATCATGAGTTCAAAGCCAGCCTCAGCAACTTAGCGAGGCCCTAAGAGACTCAGCAAGACTCTGCTTCTAAAAAATATATATATATTAAAATGGGCTGGGGATGAGGCTCAGTGGGTAAGCACCCCTGGGTTCAATCCCTGGTACTCCACCCCACCAATGCACCCAATTTGAAAACATCTGAAATCGGAGTGTCTTAAATAGCTGTGAGTTATTCAGAGAATGGTCCTATTTCCAATGGTGGCTTCTCACATTAAGCACATGGGGGCTTTCTGGTACGAGGCTTGCTTGGGAAGTGTCCAGAAGTCTACTCCGTCCTAACTTATTTCCATCCTTGGCACCCTGGTGGATGAGAGGTCATTCATGGCTTTTAAAATTCCATCTCAGGTGTCAGACGCACAGCAGGTGCTGGGTACATAAAGAGGGTATCCTAGACTTCAACAGACCTGGGGGTCTGGGTGGGAAGGGCAGGTTCACGGTCTGGCTCCCCAGGTGATGGTTTTGGACAAGATCCTGAGCTTCTGTTCCTCCAGGCATCCTCTGCTGAGAAACGGGGCTAACAATAGTGGCACCACAGGTACTAAGTGAAATAATCCTTTGAGAGAGCTGAGTTCAATCATTGTTAGTAGAGAGTTTTACTTTATGTTACTGTTGGAATGAAGGGAGTTCATCGACTCTTAAGCTTAAAAATCCCACTGTCACAACCTGATGTTGTCCACGTGTCTGTATGTAGATGTGTGGATAGCCATCATCACGTTTCAATCATTTAATAAATATTTGCTGAGGAGCCCCCCCCCATGAATGCCAAGCCCTAATTGAGGCACTGGGTAAACAATGGTCAACAAGACGAAGTCCCTACCTTACTGAAACTTATATCTGAATTAGAGAGAAAAATAAATAGGTATGGGAAGACAGACAGACAGCACACAATTTCAGGAGGCACTAATGCTTCTGTGGCACTAATGCTTCTGCTTTCTACGTCAGAAGGGACCTCAGAGCCACGTGGGCATTTGGGCTGGAGTGCCTTGTGGGGGTGGGGAAGTGAGGGTCCAGGAAGCAAGTTGAGATAGGTGAGCAGGAAAGGCCTGTCTCCTGCAAGGAAAGCCCCCCAGGCTGAGGGTCTGCGAAAGCCTTTGATGTGGAAACAGCTGAGTCACGTTGGGGAACGACACAGGGACAGGTACATCTGCCAGTGAGACTCCACGTCATGGACAACCCCAAGAATGGGATCCTGATTAGAATAAGTCATACTCTATGTATGCACAACACGTCAGAATACACTCTACTGACGGGCACGGTCGCGAAGGCCTGTCATCCCAGCAGCTCAGAGGCTGAGGCAGGAGGATTGTGAGTTCAAAGCCAGCCTCTGTCACTTAGTGAGGCTGTAAGCAACTCAGTGAGACCCTGTCTCTAAATAAAATACAAAATAGGGTTGGGGATGGGGCTCAGTGCTTAAAGTTCCACTGAGTTCAATCCTTAGTAAAAACAAACAAACAAACAAAAATCCAAAAAACTTCTTCTGTCATGTATATCTCAGAAGAACAACAACAACAACAACAACAACAACAAAACTGGTGCACTCGTAGCAGTGAGATGGAAGAGGCTGGAAGTGAAAGCCAGATGAATCAGGCCACAGCAAAGAATTCATATCTCACTCTAAGGGTGACAGCAAGTCACCAGAGGGTTTTGAGCAAGGTGATGCCTTAATTCAATACCTATTTTTTTAAAAAGATCTTTGACTTTGCATAGAGCATGCAGGGTAGGAGGTGAGTAAGAAGAGAAGCAGGGAGACCAGTTTGGTGGCTGTCCCAGTGACCCAGAGAAGACAATCCGGTGTGGACTAGACAGGTAAAATGCAGGTGCTAAGACACAATCAGATATCTACAACAGAATGCATTTTATTTATTTGTTCATTTATTTATTGTTTCCAGGGATGAACCCAGGGGTGCTTAACCACTGAGCCCCAGCCCCAGCCCATTTTATATTTTATTTAGAGACAGGGTCTCACTGAGTGGCTTAGGGCCTCGCTAAGTTGCTGAGGTTGGCTTTGAACTCCCGATCCTCCTGCCTCAGCCTCCGGGGCCACAGGGATCACTGGTGTGTGCCAGCAAGCCAGGACAGACCTAACTTTTTGAAGCTAGGAACAGGAAGAAGATCCCCAAAGGAGATAGCAGCAGCAGCAGCAGCAGTAGCAGTAGGGTGTCAGGTCCTGCAGCCAAGTGCAAAAGCTGTTCAGCCGGCTCCTTGTAAAACACCAGCAGTCTACATCCTACTTGGAAATTCCAGAGCAGCATAAGCAGAGAAATTCTGTGACATGCTGTGGCGGGATCTGTCTTAAATCTGTTCCGTGATGGCCACTCTGCCAAACAGCCTCCGAGTCAAAATTCCAATCATTTATTCCACCCACTCCAAGAAGATGGGGAGAAAATGAAACCCAAGTTGGGTTGGGCCCATCTTCCTAGACCAGACCAGTGTTTTCCTGCCTGCTCTGTAGCCATCTTATCTCTGGCCATTTGTCTTCAACCAGTTTTCACACCCAATTGGTCAGATGTCCTTTAAAGACAATAGTCACCCCTCTGTTTCCTGAAAGGATCTGAAATAACCAAGAACTTCAAAAATACTACATCTTAAAAGAGACACCCGTTTCCCCTGTAAATAAATATGCTTCTGAAGGCCTCCGAGAGGCAGAGGAGGGAGGAGGCTGGGGGTGAACCTCCACAAACCCTGCAGGGCTTATTACCCACACAAAACCTGTGCAAGTTGTGTGCTGGCAGGAGGTCTCCTCCAGGGTACTCTGAGCCTCAGGCTGGGCCTGGGCCAGCCTTACCAGCTCCATTCAGCCCTGCTGGGTGGGAAAGGACCAGGCAGGCCCCGCCTCCTCCTTTCTTGTAGCAGAATGACAGGCGGCCTGCTGGACACACGCCTGACAGATGGTATTTCAAAGGGTTTTCAGGAGCCATCTGGGGTGGGTACAATTATTACAAACCACGCTTCTAACAAAGCCAGAAGGGGTTACTTCCTGACAGAAGAAAAGTAAAAACAAATTCTATCATGTTTCCCAGGGATGACACATTAAAAAAAAAAAAAAAAAAGGGACCAGGCTGACAAACCAGGGTTTTTCTGTAGCCTACAATACTGCCTTCTGCTCCCGTCTAGCTGGAGATGGGGCCAGCAATATCAGGGGCTTTGGCCTCACAGGGTTCCTCCTCTTATGCAAGAAAAGAGAAAGGGAGTATGTTTGTTTACTTAGGTCCCAGGCGAGCCCTTAATCAATACTATTGCACTAAATCTTCCCCAGAAAACAGAGGGGAGGATGAATATTATATTCATCTTATTCATGCAGAGGCTGAGGCTTGGAGAGGGAAAGGAACCTGCCCCGGGTCACGTGACCAGTTGGGCAGAGTCCTGGTCTGGGTGCAGACAGCATGATGTCATCCTCATTCTAGACCCTTCTGGTCAACAGAGTGAGCGCTGGGCCACTAGGGAAATGGCCCATGGCTGTGCTAACATGGTAGCCTGTGCTCCTATGTGGTTGCTGCAAAGTGGCTACCGAGACGAGGAACTGATTTTAAAACTTTATTTAATGTTATTTACCTTGAATTTAAATTGCTACATGTGGCTAATGGCAACCAGATTGGACAGTTTTGCTCTAAAGCAGGATAATATTTAGGTTGCCTATTTTACACTGTGTTCAGTACAATGCCCCAAAGCACTCCTAGTGCTCCAAATAACAAGAAACAGACACTGTAAGGCATCTTGAACTGCTATAAGGAAACCTCCCTTTTAAAACCTCTTCCATGCTTTGAAAAATGATCTAGCCAAACCCCTTTTGTTTGGTCCTAAAAAATTCAATTTGATTCCTAGTGGCTGTGTCCTCTTGGAAAAACATTCTTAGATATTTGTGGCAGTGTGGTTTGTAAGAAACAAAGCAACATAAAATAAGACCTAAATGAAAGCAGCTCTACTCAAGAAAAATAAATAAATAAAGGAAAAAAAATTAAAAAAAAACAACAACCAAAAACACCCTTCACTGAGCGCACTGGCACATGCCTATCATCCCAGTGACTCAGGAGGCTGAGGCAGGAGGGTCGCAAGTTCAAAGCCAGACTCAGCAACTTAGCAATACGCTGTCTCAAAATAAGACACAGAAAGAGCCAGGGATGTGGCTCAGTGATTAAGCAGCCCTGGGCTCAATCCCTGGTACAAAACAAAACAAAACAAAACACCACAATTTTTAAAAAATCCTCATGAATGCATGGATTGAATGCAATATGCCCAGTGTATCTTCCTCAGAAGCTACATAAGAGCAAATGGTTAAAAAAAAAAATGGTTAGACCTGTACACAGTTGAGAAAAGGAATGTCATAACATGCATTGAAGTGATAAAAATAAGTTGCAGCAAAAAATACACACTATCATTGCATTTCAATTAAGAGAGAGTCCAAACCTTACGTACTCTGCCTGTTCAATGGGTGGAATAACACCAGCCCTTTAACCCCAGGAACCTCAGGAGAGTAGTTTTTGAAATGGGAAGCGATGAAACAATCATGTCCTTCTTACACACCTCCCACATGCTGAATCATGCCCTGAACATGGAGTTGTTCTGGCATTTTATAAAATGAATACGATAATTATTTAAGAAATAAATTTTAAGACCCGGTTCTTGGGTGTTCTACCCAAATATCTTCAATATTAACAGTGTTCACAGAAAGATGCAAAAGAATTATAGGCTCCAGCTGAATCACTCAGACAATATGTTCCAAGGATTCCATCTCATAGGAGACCAACATCAAGGCCAATACCACTTGCCTTCAGCTGTGAATAGGAATACAGACAAATAAGTGGAGGGGAAGGCAGGAATATTTTTCTGTCTGCTTTTACTTTTAAACCTCAAGCTGTTCTGTCATTAGACAGGACCCTTTTTACATGTTAAAGTAACTACAAGATTCCTACAGAATAGCGAACATTATCAACCCTTTCCGCCACCAGATCATGACTTACCTAATTAACTTGAGCTCCGTCCTACTGAACATCTCAGTAGGAATCAGCAATGCCCCCAAAGTTCGCTCAGTCAAGCTGGAGTGGCCATTTGATGCTTATGAATATTTTATGGTTCGTAAACTTTTAGTATACTTGTCTTCAGTGACCCTTGCTGAGGATATCAGAAAGTGACTTTCCTTATCATCAGATTCCACAAACCGTGGCCAAAGAAAGGAAACAGGACAGGGAGCTCATGCACAATCTCTTCTGATTCTAGAAAATTCCCTTGAATTTATCTATCTAGCTGAGGCGCCCAAAATAAAATGTTAGCACTCAAACACCGATAAGCCATTTCCTCCTGGTTAATGTCCCCAACACCATCAGGTTTCAGGACCAGCCATCTAAGCAGTGATTTCACTCAGCGACTTGTCCAAATGTTCTCAGGGCCAGACTGTTTATATGGGCTTCGTCATCCACCCAGATTAAACTGTTCCTACTCAAAGATAGCACCTGCTGTTAAATTAATCTGGGCCCCGCTTATTACAACCTAACAAGACTTCCAAAATTAGTCACTTCAATTGCCTCCATGTTAAACAGGGCATCCCTATGTCACATCCCCATGGCACAATCCTGGCATTTGTTAGGTATTGAGGGTACCCACCAGGTATCCAGGACAACCTCACATTATTCATTCTTTAGCTGATGGAGATGGAACATAGAATAGTGTTTTGTTCCCCCAAATTCACATGGTTGCCTACTTCTCTAGCAATCTGAGGATCAGCAGCACTATTTGATCAACAATTTCTATTCCAACCAAAATACTTTCCAAACAATTGAAATATATTCACGGAAAAAGGAAATAATTGTGGCACACGCCTGTAATCTCAGTGGCTTGGGAGGCTGAGGCAGGAGGATTGTGGGTTCAAAGGCAGCCTCAGCAATGGGGAGGCGCTAAGCTACTCAGGGAGACCCTGTCTCTAAATAAAATACAAAATAGGGCTGGGGATGTGGCTCAGTGGTTGAGTGCCCCTGAGTTTAATCCCTGGTACTAAAAAAAAGAAAAGACTCACTTGAATTGCCCATGCATCCTTTTCCTGAGACCAGCTACCCTGGGTTACGATTATGGACGTGTTATCTTGTAAGGAGATCCACAGCATGGTGAATCACATGGAGATAAAAAAAAGAAGGAATATATTTACCTATGGCAAGCAAAAGGCTCCCAGTAATGAGCAGAGGGTTCAGCGAGTTCAACCCCAATGCAAGATGTTGGTGTTAGAAGCAGCCTAGCCCATCTGTGCCACTAAACTACGTGGCTGACGCTGGACAATTCCTTTTCATGCCCTCAATGCCCTCATCCATGAAACAGAAAGGGTACCCCCTGATCTGACTGATCTGCAGGATGGTGAGGAGCTCCATATCAATTTATGTACAAGGACACAGATCCTCAGCAAATTGAAAGCTTTTAAAAATTTCATTCAGATCAGACGCAGTGGCCCAGCAGCTCGGGGGACTGAGGCAGGAGGATTGTGAGTTCAAAGCCAGCCTCAGGAAAAGCGAGGCACTAAGCAGTTCAGTGAGACCCTGTCTCTAAATAAAATACAGATTAGGATTGGGGAGGTGGCTCAGTGGTAGAGTGTCCCTGAGTTCAATCCCCAATATCCCCCAAAATTTTATTCACACACACAAAAAGGAACTGAATCTAGGCCCACCTTTATATTTTACATGCATTATCTAATTGAACCTTTGCAACAACCCCATAGAATAAGGAATATTATGTCACAGATAAGAAAATGAGGTCGGGGGGGTAGGGAGGATGTGACTTGTCCAAAATGCCACAGCTAGTAAATGGCAGATAGGAATCCAGGTTTTTATTGCAGAGAGCAGTGAAAAACTGAGAAGAGAGACTAATGTGGGGGTGGGGCAAGGCTGGGGTCAAGCTGGAAGAGGGAGGAGCCAATAACTGTCCTCCGCAAAGAAAGGTGAGGCAGACTGGGTTGTGGAGGTGAGGGTGGGAGACAGGGAGCTGATAAAGACCTCCCAGGATGCCCAGGAGCCATGGCCTGTCCACCCCGCCCCATAATCAGGGCACCTGGACCAGAATCCAACAGGAAACCCGAGTAAGAACTTGAACCAGACTGTTCATCCTCCTCTGCTTTACGAGGGAAAGACAACTTTGACATGTGTAAACCCACGGAAACCTTGCCTTCACTAAAAAGAGCAAAGCAGAATTCTCAAACTGCCATTCTTCATTCCAAAATGCATTAAAGGCATTTGGGAAAAAAAAAAAGGATCCTTATCTTCAGCATCAGCAACATGCTTATCAAAACTCAGCGTCTGAGGATTATCTTGCCACATTTTCTTTCTGAGAGGAATTCATCAGTAATGCCGTGTCCTAGCGCTAAAGGTGGTCTCCGGTTACTGAGGATTAGACCAGACAGAATGTCTCCATTATGACAGGTGATACTCTTACTCTCTCTGAATTAATTACAGCCATTGTTTGTAAAAAAATGGACTCATTGCCAACCATCTCAACCAGATAGTTTTCAAAAGTGTGAGATAGAAAATGATCATTTTGTGGAAGAGATGTGATTAACTAAGAAATTCAAGTTTTAATAAATTAGGTGACTGTGCACCCCCAATGCTGAATGCTTCATATTGCCAATATTTGGAAGCCTTCTTTCTTAGTTTAAAACAGACCACAAAAAAAAAAAAAAAAAAAAAAAAAAATCAGGAGTGAGTACTAATGGGCATATGGTTTCCTTTGGGTGTAATGAAAATATTCTATAATTAAGTCGTCATAATGGTTGCATAGTTCTATGAATAAAAACCAATGAATTGCCCACTTTAAAAGGATGAGTTTTATGGTAAGAATGTAAGTTTGTATACCAATAAAGCTGTTAAAAATATTACACTACAGCCAGGCACAGTGGCGCATGCCTAAAATCTCAGCTACTCAGGAGGCAGAGGCAGGTGGCAAGTTCAAAGTCATTTTTTTTTTTAGTTGTCAAGATCTTTATTTTGTATTTATTTATACATGCTGCTAGGAATTGAACCCAGTACCTCATATATGTTAGGCAAATGCTCTACCACTAAGCTACAACCCCAGCCCTCAAAGTCATCATATTATCCACTTAGTGAGACATTGTCTCAAAATAAAAAATAAAAAGGGCTGGGATGTAGCTAGCTCAGTGGTAGTGTGCTCTTGGGTACAACCCAAAGTACTGAAGAAAATTCCCTCCTCTCTCCCCCATATATTTTTTTTGTGTGTATATAAAATATATATCATTATATGTTATATAATTATATACAAAAATATAAAATTATGTATAATCTGTATATCTAAGATATATGTATATGGAGAGATAACATTATATGTCATACATACATATACACCCATAGTATATACTCATACATATGTAATTATGCATATATATACATATAATATTCACATGTATGTATATATGTATGTATATGTGTGTATGTATGTATATATATATAAATATATGTGTATATATGTATCTATATCTATGTAGACAGCACACTATTTAGATATATAATATGTAAATTATATATAATATATAATATGTAAATTCTAGTCTCTGTTCTCATGGACAGGAAAATTTAGTAGAGTCATTGCTCCATGTGCATAAAAAAAAAAAATAACACATGGTAAAACTCACACAATTTAACAACTGATTCCATTAGTCCTCCCATTATGGGAACCCAGAGGAAGGGTGAGATCAGAAATCACTATGTCATATCTTTTTTTCTGAAATTGGCAGCCATTGAGAGATGCAGAAGTGCACTCATCTAGAGAAACCGGTGTAACATCTAAAGGTGGACTTGGTGAGTTGAAAGCCCAGTCCTGGTACTTAACAAGTTCAACACAGTTGGCCGTGGATCCCCCCATCTCTAGAATGTGAATAATAATGCAAGCCTCATAGGGTGGAGGGAGGATTCTAAAAGACTTGAGATGTGAAATGCTGAGCCTGGTGGTAATGTGCCTTCAGGAAACAATAGCCCTAGCAATAGCAGCAGCACCCCATCCTCTGTGCTGTTAAAGGGAAATTGTTATGGAAAAGTGAACAGAGCTAAGGGCTGGAAGCTCAGTGGTAGAGGGCTGGCCAGCAACCCTGGTTCAATCCTCAGAAATGCATGGGTTTAAGAAAAACAAATAAAATAGCCAGGCATGATGGTATATACCAGAAATGCCAGCAGCTAGGCAGGCTGAGACAGGAGGATCCAAAATTCAAAGCCAGCCTCAGCAACTTAGGGAGGTTCTAAGCAACTCAGTGAGACCCTGTCTCTAAATAAAACAATGAAAAGGGCTGGAGATGGGGCTCAGTGGTTAAGCACCTGAGTGGTTAAGCTACTGATCAGCTCTTATACTGCTTAACACGAAATGCAGGTTTTCTACCCATAATGCCAAATTTAATTCTTCAAACCGGACATATTTTCCTACCTTAACACAATATTCTACCTTTAGTGACATTTTCCAAAGCCTTTCACATGAATATATACAAACTCCTGATCACAATTCTTCAGAATCTTTCGATAAGAAATGACAAAGTCCTCAGTCTACATACAGTATCCCTGTAGTCAAGTGTTGGTCATCTGACAATAAGCACAAGCTTAGCATTGATTCACTAAGAAAATGACCTATTTAGTGGGACAAAACGTCCACATTTGAAAACTTAAATACCCCTAACTCCATGTCAACCACATCATTCTTCATGTGATCATCTCCCTCATTGAATGAATGTAACACTTATTTATTGAAACAATACTATTTAGCCCCACACAAGACAACAATGTAAGTTTAGCACCAAGACTCAGCAATTATATAAGAGAAATTCAAGATGGATAGGAGTAATAAAGGTATTTATGTTGATTAATAAATACTTGGGTTCTCAATTTACTTAGGCATGATAGTTTCTGACTTTTCTTAGGTGTACGGTCAAATATTCATGAATGTGTAAATTTATTTTGTTCCCCATCAATTATGGACATGGCTATGTAAAAGTAAACAAAAGGGAATGTTATGTATCGTGAGATACAGCACATTGATGGGTACAAATTAAGCCTAGGACAAGCTGGACTTGGGAGGCTGAGGCAGGAGGATCTGAGTTCAAAGCCAGCCTCAGCAATTTAGTGAGGCCCTAAGCAACTCAGGGAGACCCTGTCTCATTAAATACAAAATAGGGCTGGGGATGTGGCTCAGTGGTCGAGTGCCCCAGAGTTCAATCCCCAGTACCAAAAAAAAGAAAAAGAAAAAAAAAACTTAAGCCTAGGCAAAAACAAAAAGTGCCCTACTGTACTAACCTATGGCCTTTATAGCAAAAATGAAAACATAGTCGGACCGGTAAGATTTCTACCCAGACAGAGCACAGTGTGGAAGATTGGGGTACCAAGTGAATAGCATTAAACCTCAAGTCTCCTTTCCATTTTACAACATGGGGTTTTCCCTCTTTTTCATCCCAGTGTGACTTTAAATAGCTTTACACATGGCACCCAAAGTGCCAACATTCAACAAGCATCTTGTGAGCAAACACTGAGAAACATGAACTTGAACTTGAACATTCCTTAAGGGCAGATTCCTAGGCCTCTGAATTCAGTTGCGGGACTGCTGCTGTTGGTAACTCATGCTTTCTCCATAAATGAGGGCATTTGCAGATTCCTGGAAAAAATGAATTATAGTCTTGACCCCCTGCGAGCTATCATTACCTTATATAATACTTCCTAATTATCTCTGCAACCATCCACTACAATTCAAAAACCAATGGACTTGGAGTGAATGCAAAATGATAGCGATTAACTGTTACAGCGCTCATTTCAATCAGTTCATTTTTCAATGAGCAATTACATTCTCACACTATGTAGTTACACTCTTGCCATAACTAGAGCTCATTTCATGGTATAGACCACGCTTTCCAGATAGATGAGTCACATAAATTATTATTTTTCATCCTGACTGTTAAAGGTTGGGAACATAGCTCAGTAGTAGAGCAGTTGTGTAGCATGTAAAATGCCCTCAGTTCAATCCCCAGCACTACCAAATAAGTAAGAAAGAAAAAGAGAAATCTGAGACTGTTAAGCCAAGTTAGGTGGCTTTAAAAGATGAAATTTTCTTGTGAAAAATGAATTACTAGCTGGGCTTGGTGGTGCGCACCTATAATCCCAGTAGCTCCAGAGGCTGAGGCAGGAGGATCTCGAGTTCAAAGCCAGCCTCAGCAAAAGAGAGGTGCTGAGCAATTCAACGATACAAAATAGGGCTTGGGATGTGGCTCAGTGGCTGAGTGCCCCTGAGTTCAATCCCTGCTACCCCACCCCATGAATTACTAATGCTTCTAAATATTTGGAAACATACATACTGAGGAACAGAAATCAGCACTCATATGACTAACTAAAATTCCAGGCTCCACCCACACTTTTTTTTTGGGGGGGGGGCTACTGTGGATGGAACCCAGAGGTGCTTTGTTACTCAGCTATATCCTCAGCCCTTTTTATTTTTTATTTTAGACAGGATCTTACTAAGTTGCTTAAGGCCCTGCTAAGCTGCTGAGGCTGGCCTTAAACTTTCGATTCTCACGCTTCAGCCGCCTGAGTTGCTGGGATTACGGTGTGTACCACCATGCCTGGCCCCACCAGCTTTTAAACAAAATATTCTTATTACAGTATTATCTGAAATATCAAATAAGATCAAGCAGAAACCTTTACTATTGAAAGTCACTTGGAATAATTATTACACATGAACAATAAATTATTCTATGGATTTTAATAGAAATTGACCCCTTTTAAACAAGTCTGATTTCAGAGATATCTCTGACTTATTTCAGAGAGTGCTCTGCCTAACCCAAGAACACAAATTACACCTCATCTATGCAAACTGGACCTCATGTGAGTTCTGAGGGGAAAAAAAATCTGATCAATAATCAAATCAATGAATCTTTTTTTAGAAACAAGAATTTCTAAGTCAATTTGTTAAAAGATAATGATACCTTTGCTCTCACAAACAACCTACTCTTAATTAATTATTTATTTTGGGGGTGTGCTGGGGATTGAACCCAGGGGCACTCAACCACTGAGCCCCATCCCCAGCCCTATTTTGTATTTTATTTAGAGACAGGGTCTCACTGAGTTGCTCAGGGCCTCGCTTATGCTGAGGCTGGCTTTGAACTCTCGATCCTCCTGCCTCAGCCTCCCAAGCCACGGGGATGACAGGTGTGCACCACTGCGCCTGGCCAATCTACTCTTAGAAAGAAAAAAAAAAAAAAACCCTGATGGATTTTGTTTGTGCTTATTTCACATCCATTAATTAAACATCGAATCACCCAATGCTTTCTGGTTCTCACTCTTGCATTCCATCTAATTGGGCACCGTGTCCACAGCACCTGCTCATCAAGGGCAAAGACGGGTGAGACAATTGTCCTTCTCCATGTGGCCACAGATTGTGACGGCCATTAGCTCCCCGTCAGCAGGTACAGAGCTGTCGAGGTGGTGGACGCCCCCGGAGCTCCCTCAGACACTGCTCTCCTAACCTACTTATCCAGCAGTCCCACCCTTGTCTTCGGGGGAAAGCCACATCTTTTTCCCAGAGAATAAAGCATCAAAGATCTTAATGAATCTAGAAACAACTGTGCTTGTCATTCACGAGATTGGTTTTTATAAACAACAACCAAAAAAAAAAAAAAAAAAAAAAAAACCCAAAAAGTGGTATTTAAGTGAGCCAACTGGGAAATCCAAAAAGTTCCTTCTAATCTGAAAATGGAATACAAGTTATATCTGAAAGGAGTAATGAGAAATTCAAGTCGGAAATTCTGAATGCTAATCACTTTAGGATGTTGCATAATGTTGCATAAGAAATCACTGTGTTGATCTACACGGGCAAAACAGGAACTAAGACGTGCAGTGGTCTTCCTAATGCTTAAATGAATATCAAGTAATGTTGACTGACATTCATACCAAAATAAGGCACCGGAAAATAAGAAGTTCAGAAAAGAGGATCCAACCCCCATGTTGTGCAGAAGGGGTCTCTTATTTCTCGTTTCACATACGGAAAGTGCATGTGGGAGAGAAGGCAGAAGCTACAAATCAGCACAAAGAGGACAAATGTCCCCACCATTCAAAAATAAACACTGTCGACACTTCAGGACCCAAGTTCCTGGGGGGGGGCCACTCCCATAGCCAGTGATAATTTCCAGGAATCCTCAGCTAAATTCTCTGCCACCAGAATTGTCTCTCACTGTGTTGACTTGTCAGCTTTTCACTGCTGTGACCAAAATATTCAACAACAACAAGGAGGAAGTTGTTTGGGCTCCTGGAGGATCAATACATGGTCAGCCAGTTCCATAGCTTTAGGTCCATGGTGAGGCAGAACATCATGGCGGAAGGGTGTGTGTTTGGGGGGGAGGGGGGAGGTTGCAATTTAGAACAAGGTGCTAAGGATCCATTCATGGTGGTCAGGAAGCAGAGGGAGAAAGGAGAAGGGGCCGTGGGGAAGATGCACCTTTCCTGGGGACATCCCCAATGACCCACCTGCTCCAGGTAACTGCCAGGTGCCTACAGTTAGCGTCCAGTCAGTCCATTCCGGCTAGGCTGGGCTGACTAGGTTAGGCTCTCCTAATCTTAAACATTTCACCTCTGAATACTCCTTTTGGGGGACACCTCACATCCAAACCATCACACCCGCCAAGGCAGGCTTTGTTGAAATCAACACGGAACAATGTGGTCCAGCCCTTCACGGGTTGTGTTTCCCACAATCATATTAGCACCCTGCTACTCAGGTTCAAGTTCCCCAAATGCTAAAAACGAGAGTGAGACTACGTGACAAAGTTTGTTAGAGAAAGGAGCACCGGTGGAGGTGCGATTCAGAAATCTGGTGGTGCACCAGGGGTCAAGGGATTAGAATAAGGGAAATTATCAAAGCAAGTGTTTGCCTCAGATTTCAAGGCCTGGGTCCTAAAACAATCGAAAAAGCATCATCATCATCATCATCACCATCATCATCATCATCGTGATAATAATAACAGCAGCAGGTGTTCAGCTGTGAGGTCAGTAGTATCACCACCACCACAAAACATTTATTAGGATTCTCAGGCACTCTGAAAGTACTTCACCTCTTTCTTCCCTGGAAACCTCATCACAACCAGGAGTACAGAATTAACACACCCACTAGAAAACTGAGAATTTGGAAAGGATGTATTGCTTGCTATATCCTTAAAGCAGACCAGCTGGGATTGAAACCCAGATCTGCAGATCCTGGAGTCTAAGCTCTAAAGTTTTGTGACACACGGCGTCATGTCTCATTCTCTGTCAGCCATGATGGTCTCCCTGGTTCTCCATCACTCCCCAAGGAGGGTCCTGTCCCAGGGCCTTTGCACTTCTAGTCACACATCCCAACCACATTCTTATGCCCAAGTAGCCAGTCCTTCACAAAACAGCCTCCTGTATTTACTGAGAAGTTAATCTTCGTATGGAGTTCCTTAACACCTTACTCTAATTGCAACCTCCTCTCTATCTCCCCCAACCCCTGGACTATCTGTCTCATTTATCTTGCTCCATAGCACACACCGCCATCCACGCTGGGGTCTTAAGCAACCCCTCAGCTGCAAATCTAGGTCCACAAGGTGTATTCTAAGGATTCCCCTCCAACAGTGGACAACTGAGGGCCATGGGAAGCAGGAGGCATGGGGAAGGGACTCCCCACTTGCTGCTTGGTGCTGATCTGGTTGCCAAGTCCCCACCAGAGGTTCTTCACCTAACAGCAGCAGCTGGCTCGGTCTGCAACTCCTCCAAATCCCCCTGCATTGGGAGGGGTGCCAGAGTCGCCTCCTCCACCTCTGAGCTCTCAGCCCCCACCTGGGTCCCTCCTCTCAAACAACTCCAACCTCCACCTTGGCTCCTTCACCCTGAGAGTGCAAACTGCTTTTGGAAGTTATTTCTTTGTGTGAACGCCGAGATGTCTTTCTTTCTCAGACCTCCAACACCAACTCCCTAGAGTACATTCCCTCCGTTGCAATACTATGATTTCTGTTGTCCTGAGTGGACTGTGGGTGACATACAGTAGTCCCTCTCCTTATCTGTCATTTGCATTTCATGGTTTCAGTTATCTATGATCAACTCAAGTACAAAAATATTACATGGAGTCGGGAAGAGTGGCCTGTCATCCCAGCAGCTCAGGAGGCTGAGGCAGGGGGATAACAAGTTCAAAGCCAGCCTCAGCAAAAGCGAGGTCCTAAGCAACTCAGCAAGACCCTGTCTCTAAGTAAAATCATAAAAGGGCTGGGATATAGCTCCTGGGTTCAATCCTCAGTACAAAAAAAAAAAAAATTACATGGAAAAATCTAGAACATAAATTTTAAATTGTGTACAGTGCTGATGAAAAAAAAAATTACATGGAAAAATCTAGAACATAAATTTTAAATTGTGTACAGTGCTCATGCTGTCCTGATCTGCTGCCTGGGATACAAATCACCCCTTTGTCCAGTGTGACCACACTGTATCCAGTACCTGCCCATCAGTCACTTAGTGGTCACTGTGGTTATCAGGACAACTGTCACGGTTTTCAGAACACACTGCATGCATTCAATTAAATCTTATTTTACTTCATAATGGCCCCAATGTGCAACAGCAGTGATTCTAGCAATTCAGATGCACCAAAGAAAAGCAGTCAAGGTGCAAGTTCTCAACAAAAGAAAGATAAAGCCCACTTACTGATTGTTCAGCTCCACAGCGAGAACGAATCTTCTATCCATGACGGGGAGAAAGGGAAAGAATGCATACCAGCTTGGTTGTCATCTCTAACTGCAAAATTATAGTTACAGCGTGCAATGTGCTTAGTTAAGATGGAAAAGGCTCCAACCCAGGAACATGGGCCCGGTACAATAAGGCATCCTGAGAGAGAAGGCCACATTCACTAACTTCCACGACAGTATATTGTGATACTTGTTCCTTTTATCATTGTTGTTGATCGTCTTTTACTGTGCCTAAGTTGGCCATGTACACAAT
This sequence comes from Marmota flaviventris, assembly GCF_047511675.1. Taxonomy (NCBI): domain Eukaryota; kingdom Metazoa; phylum Chordata; class Mammalia; order Rodentia; family Sciuridae; genus Marmota; species Marmota flaviventris. The sequence goes on along the minus strand of NC_092498.1, from coordinate 160,170,318 downwards.
AAGGAAAAAATCACAGTGTACACATGGGGTTTAGTACTCTCTGTGGCTTCACTCATCCAGTGGGGTTCATGGGACATATCTGCTGTGGGGGGCGGACAGCTGTACAGAGGGTATTATAACTTTAGACTTCGAGCAACAATTAGAAAATAATCTTTCTACACTACTTTTTTTTTAAACTGGGGATTGAATCCAGGGACCCTCAACCTACTAAGCCACATCCCCAGCCCTTTTTAATATTTTAGAGACAGGGTCTTGCTTAGGGCTTTGCTAAGTTGCTGAGGCTGGCTTTAAACTCGTGGTCCTCCTGCCTCAGCCTCCTGAGCTGCTGGGATTACAGGTGTGCACCTCTGTGCCCAGCTCTGCACTACTATTTTTTTTTTTTAGTAGCAGGAGGGTATGATACCTTTTATTTATTTATTTTTATATGGTGCTGAGGATCAAACCTAGTTCCTCACTCTTGCTATGCAAGCGCTCCACCGCGGAGCCACAACCCCAGCCCACTCACTACTACTTTTAAGCTCTAGGAGAACAAAGGGGTTTGTCTGACTTGTGGCTGTTGAATTCTGAGCTCTTGGAATACTCCGTGGCCCTGGTTAAATGATGGATAGACATGAGTGGAATGATTAATCCACCTGGTCAGCAACTTCAAACTAACCAGAAGCCACTGTCTAGATTTCATACCTCAAGACCACTTGGTCCCCAAAGCTTTCTGTGTCTCTAACGAAAGTCTCCCTAAATCTCCTTTACAGAACATTGCATTTTTATAACACTTTTCACAATCTGTCATTAGTTTATTTATCTGTATGTTCATTATTCATCATGACATTAATACCATAAGGACTAGGGTTGCGTCTGTTCTCTTAGGTCCTCAGTGACTACCACAAGCTGGGCACACAGTAGTTGTACAATTATCTGGGAAAATAAAGGTACATGGGGGCTTAAAGAACTTCACAAGAGAAGAAGCTCTTTGAGTGTTTTACAGCTTTCCCAGAAAGAAAAGTTAGGAGACACAGATTAACAGGGATGTCAGAAAGACCCCTGCATCCTCAATCTTCCATGTGACTTGTTACCCCGAGGACGTACTCTGTTACGTACGAATTTGATCTGACAGAATTATGAGGCGTTTGTGAATTAAAATACTTCATAAACATCAATTTCGTGGAAGATCAAAACCTGTGTCGAAATTCTCCCCGATTTCAATAAACGTTTACCAAACACCAATGAGACAATTGAAGATGGGAGGACACAGAAAAATGAAATTAAATAAGCAAAACCAAAGTCCTGTCCAGAATGGAGTGTATGTTCTCGTGGGTGGGAATGCACAACAAATTAGTTTAAATACATGGGTAGTTTGTCACCTGCTGATCAGAAGAATGGCATTGCGCGTAGCCTTAGCATTCAGGCTGCTAGACTGCATATGGTCAGGAAATGCCTCACAGACAAGGTAAAATGGGCCTAAGGGAAACCAGGGCAGGAGGCATATGGACCCGGAAGAATTAATAATGGGGCCCAGGGTCCCTCTTCATGGAGCCTCAGAGCCCCGTGGACGCACAGTACAGTTGCCTTTCATAAAAGCTGGCCTTCCTGTGATTTTTAGAGAATGTTCCTAATGGGGCTGGGGCTAGGGCTCAGTGATAGAGCACTTGCTCTATGTATGAGGCATTGGGTTCGATCCTCAGCACCACATAAAAATAACTACATAAAATAAAGGCATGCTGTCCATCCACAACTAAAAAATATAAATAAGAAAGAAAAAAGGGAGCGAGGGATGGAGTGAGGGAGAAAGAAAGAAAACCTGGAAAAACGTTCTAGGCACAGCACATAATACCTCATGAAAACGTGCAAAAGCAGGAAGGAGTGTGGGGTGTCAACTACAGCAAGGAGCAGCAGAGCGATCACTAGGGCACTAGGGCAGAGCTAAGGGGACCCTAAAGCACAGGGAGCTAGAAGTTGGCACAGCCACTTGGGTTCTCAGGAGTACAGAGGGGGAAGCCACCGGAGGGTTTTCAGCACAGGAGTGTGGACAGTCACAGTCAGACTCTAAAGCAATCACTCTGTCTGCTGACCTGAGAACAAACTCCACAATGACTAGAGTACAAAGAAAAAACAGGGCGAAGAGGCTGTTATTGTAGGCAAACCTGCAGACTGTGGTAGGAATTTGTGGTGCGGATTCTTCCCTGTAAGAATTCTTCTCCACTTCAATCTGTGATGGCCTTAGTGGCTTGCTTGATGGACAGAACATGCAACGGAGAAGTGGCTGTTATTTCCAAGGCTAAGTGGAGGAATCCTTGGTAACTTCTGCTCTGGCCTCTTGGTACATTGGCTTTGGGGAGACAACCGCCATGTTGGGAGGAAGCTGAAGAAACCTATGTGGAGGAGGAGCTCAGGCTCCCCGCCAACAGCCAGCACAACTCTGCAGCAAACTGAGCCGGCCACCTTAGAAGTGGACCTGCTAGGTCCAGGGAGAATACAATACCTACACTTTTTTAAAAAATATTTATAGTTATAGACAGACAAAATACCTTTATTTATTTATTTTTTATGTGGTGCTGAGAATCAAATCTAGTGCCTTACAGGTGATTGGCAAGTGCTCTACCACTGAGCCACAACTGCAGTCCACACCACCTACTCTTGGTGATAACATACAAGCCTCCCCACGGAGCCCTAGTCAAACTGCAGATTCATGTACAAAATAAATACATGCTATTGTTTTAAGACATGGTGTTTTGAAATGATCTGTGGCACCAGCAAGAGATAATCAAAAACAGGATTTGTGATGACTCTGCCAGTTATAAGGGAGAAGATACGTTCCAGGGCACTCACCGGGAGACCCTGTATTAACATGGTGCAGACTTTGGGGTTTTGCATTTTTTATCTGAATGCTGCTCTATCACTTTACCAGTGGGTCTGGCACATCAATTGATTTTTCTGAACTTCCTTTCCCTCACCTCTCAATGGTAGTATTAACAGGGCCTTGTTGCTTGAGATGGTGTGAGGTTCTGGTAATGATTTATTTATAATGCTTTGCCCAATGCCTGACATACAATGAATAGTCAAAAAAAAAAAAAAATTGAACCATTGATAGATTTTTTTTTAACTTTTAAAAATGGCACCTGTGTACGGAAGAATAGAAGTTTATTGGATTAGACAAAGGGGAATGAAGGGAAGGGAGGGGGATGGGAAAGGGAAAGACAGTGGAGTGAATGGGACAGAACTTTCCTCTGTTCATATATGAACACACGATCAGGGAAACTCCACATCATGTCCAACCACAAGAATGGGAAGTTATATCCATGTATGTGTAAATATGTTACAATACACTCTACTGTCCTGTATATCTAAAGAGAACAAATAAAAAAAAATTTCAAACTTAAAAAAAAAATTTAAATGCACCTGGTACCATGGAGCCTTCTCCACACTGAAGCTTCTGGGGCAAAATTCCCTGATTCCCCATACATTAAGAGCCCTGATACAAAAGGAGACAGTCCTAGGGAAATCAAGAAGCACAGCTGACAACCTGTCTTTGACAAATTAATGGTATTTATTAAGATGTTGCATGATTATCTGCCAAACTGTCAGGAGCCTCTAGTGACAGGTGAACCAAAGCAGCCCACAGAAGGACTAAGTTGGTCAACTCTGGGAATAAAACCTTCCTAAATGTTAACACCAACACACCTATTTTGGCAAAGATTTCAGCCAACTCAGTGGAGAACCAACTATTATGACACACATTTATGAAATTCTGCAAATTCAGAAAGAACAGGTCATGATTGTATCAATCCATCTGTAATCTCACTGCTGATTAGTGCAAACCCCATTGGAAAAGTCCAGATGTGGGACATACCACCTACCACAGAGAGGGGAGGACACCCCAGACAGAAGATCTCTTTACCACTTTATTAACCCAAGCCTGATAACGGATCACTGTTCCGGCTACTCACGTCCCATTTCCACTTTATTACGGAGATTACACTGAATAGAGAGCGGATTTTAACAATAAAAATTGTTCTGTGGCCTTTAGCCAGAAGTAATAAAATTCTGACCTCACAGCTACAGCAGAGCAGAGAAAGCCACTGTCACAGATCTCTACAACAAACAGCCAGCCGTGGAGATATGTTGCTGAAAGGACTTGGAGAGAGTGTTGCTTTCCAAATCTCAATAGCCCGCCATTTAGGAGCAAGGAAAACAGATATTCAGAATTTAATAAATATTTAAATAGGTATGCCCACATACCATTAGTTTGTGAAATATACATTTCAGAAAAATATTAACTTGAGGTCTGTATTACTTACTGAACAAATGTACAGTAGATGAATATTCATGAACAACGCAAATTCACTACTTTATTATAGATATGCATACCTGAGTTCCTGAGTGGTTAGGTCTCCTATAAGGTGGTTGTTAGATTATGAAAAGTATTATACTCCTTACCATATGTTAAGGAGCAATTTAAGTCTAAAAAGTTTTCTGAAAAATTGAATCTTAGGCTGAAGTGCATTTTTTTTTCTTGATACCAGGAATTGAACCCAGGGGTGCCTAACCACTGAGGCACATTCCCAGGCCTATATTTTACATATATATATATATATATATATATATATATATATATATATATATATATATATATATATATTTAAGACAGGGTCTCACTAAGTTGCTTAGGGCCTCACTAAATTGCCAAGGCTGGCTTTGAACTCAGAATTCTCCTGCCTCAGCCTCCTGAGCCTCTGGGATGGCAGGTGTGCACACTGCGCCTGGCGTGTGAAATGCATCTGACAGTCACTATAGACTAACAGAAACCTCGTGTTGACAAAGAAACTGCCATTTCTGTGGATGCATAAATCAAAGCTTTGTTAATTTTTTAAAAACCTGTAACGGATATTAATCCTAGTGTTTATTGTAATGGGATTTAATGTATCAGGGATGCGTTCCCCTCTCATTTCCATTATTCCTCTTATAGCGATAGAAGCTCGAGGCATCAATGGGTTCCCAAACCTCTCATTAAGAAAACAGAAAGAGGTCCTGTGTTCAGATATGACTATGCCACAGTGAATCTCCACATCATGGACAACCAGATGTTAATGCGCTCTCTGCATAAAGAGATCTGAGACAAAGAATTCTGCAAAGGTCTAGGTTTAATGCCAATAGAAAACTCCAAGGCTTCTCAAAGGTCTTTCATATGCTATCAGAAATCAAGAATTAAAAAAAAAAAAAGAAAGAATAGACTACATTGACCTTAACCTCATTCTTTGAAGAGTTTCATGGGACTCAAAGAACACTTTGAGAAACAGCAGCCCAGGCTGGTAGAGTTTGAGTAGTGCTTTTCTCGCGTCTCATGGAAGCTTACACATGTTTTGAAAAGGGACTCTTTATCAAGACCAGGTTCCTCTTCTGATTTCATCCTCCATATAAAACCAGGTTTCGGATGAAGTCTCTGGAGCATTTCAAGTAAGGCACACTTTCTCAGTGTCCAGGAGACAAATGCAAATCAAGGGACATCTTTTGCCCGTTGGAAGTCCTCCAGTCCTCCAGTCCACAAGGGAGTCTACAAATTCTGCAGAGTTCCTCCAAGTTTTCCCATGGCCTGCTCCTGTTTCCTCCCCACTCATATCTTTCTGCACCGGGGATCCCAGGATGGGGAGTTCCAGGGTCCTGCAACCCCTCCCGAGTGAACTCCAAAGGCAGAGAGGTCCTGGCTCATAGAGCTGAGTGTGGCACCTGCTGAGTTGTTTCAGGCCTCACTAACTTGCTGAGGCTGGCTTCAAATTTGAGATCCTCCTGCCTGGGCCTCCTATGTTGCTGGGTTTACAGGCGTCCGCCACCACACCCAGCTACAAATTATTGTTGAACCAACGCATGACAACCATTAACCTCAAGATCAAAATCTCCACCGTAAGGCTGGGGTTACAGCTCAGCTGGTAGAATGCTTGCCTCACATGCATAAGGCCCTGGGTTGAATCCCCAACACCACAAGAGAGAGAGAGAGAGAGAGAGAGAGAAAGAGAGAGAGAGAGAAGAGACTCCACTGTAGATGCTAGGGACGTTTAGTGAGCCGACGCTCTAGTCCAGACCACTGTGAAGGACTCAGAGAGGGTCAGTGGAATCACTCTGCATGCTGTTTACAATGCCCTATTATTCCCGCCACCCACAGAAGTTCAAATACAAAGATCACATAAAACACAGGGGGGAGGGAAAAAAATGGGAAGGAAAGATTTAAAAAAATAGGAAGGAGGAAAGGAAGAAAGAAAAGTTGGTCTGGGGTCTCTCAGAAAGTTGTTATTGCACGGAGACGTCTTGCAAGTAAACCTTGAATGCATTCCCTGAAATCACCAAGCCTACAGCGCAGTGGGATCAGGTGACAGTCCCCAATGGCGATATCTGATGGGACTCTCCTACATGTTCTATGAGAATGAGAAGCAAGGGACAGCGCCACACGTAAGGTGTATGCACACTCATCTCTAATCGGCAGCTCAAAAAATTCTTCTAAGGCTTCCAAGGAAGTCCCTCTAAACCAGGTCTTGCACTTCACAGCACTTAAGGTTAAGGGTTCGCCTCCAGATCTATCACCTGCTCCTGCTTACAGAAAAGGGACTGGGTTGCACTGTCTTCTGTCAAAATTTCCAAGGCCAATGCAGAAGTCATTTGCAAATGCATCAAAGCATCATTTAGTTCCCAAGGTGACCATCCAATGGAGACAGGCAAAACTGGGGATGTAGGGCCACCGCACAAGGCCAGCCCAGCTGACAGAGTGTCAAGGGATCCTACTCTGCTGAACGAGGGAGTCGGAAATCAGTGAATAACAGCCAAGCTTGCAGACCTTGTTACAGAACCAAGATGAGCCACACAGCAGGTTGTGACAGGAACATCTTTGGCTCTTTTAAAAAGTTTTCTGTAGCTGTCGATGGACAGCGGTGCCTTTATTATATTGTTTATTTTTATGCTGTGCTAGGGTCTGACCCAGGGTCTTACCCATGCTTGGCAAGCGCTCTGCCCCCTGAGCTACGGCCCCAGCCCAACAGGGGCATCTTTGACAAACCAGGCCACGCAGAATTCCTCGTGGTCACTCACCTTCTAACTCCTTCTCAGCTCCCTGGGGTTCTCTGGAGGTCGGAGCTCTTCCACGTGGTTTTGGCCACAAGCCAGAATAACATAATAGGAAACCTGGCAAGGATCCCGGCCCAGCCCATTAATAATCTGCAAATGGTGCCCTTCAGATCAAGCACTCGAGCCACAGGTCTTGGAGGTGCAGCCTCACATCTGTCTTCAAAAAACCGTTATGTGACAACAAAGGTCCGCTTGTGCTGCGGAGGCACATATCACTCTCCCGTCCCCGAGGGTCCACTTGCCTGGGTGGTCATTTTAAACACCTACTTGGAATTGCATCCCTAGACCCGGATTTATGCATTCTCATCTCCCTGTAATGAGTGGCACCTTTCTGGAGCAATGCCATCGATCTGCAAGATGCCCTGCCACCCTGCTCCCCTGAAGTCCAGCCCCGACCTGGGTGGATGACCTGCCTGGAAGAATTCCAAACCCCCTCTCCATGGGTGGGCATGGGCAGTGTCAAGGGACAGGAATCCCACCAACTCCACCCGTTCACCAGGTTTTCCTCTTTTGCTTTCCTGGTCCTTTCAAGTGTTGATGAGCAGATATATTATCTATTGTACTGAAATAATCTGCAGAGAAACAAGTCACTTTTTGTGATGCTTTTAAAACCTGGAGAACTCAGATAAACCCGTGATACCCAAAGATTTCACTCTCCCCAAAGAAATCAGCAGGGATCAGAGAAATGTCAACACTCCGTTTAGCCTGTTGAGTTTTCAACTCCACTGACTTAGCAACCAAGAAAGTGAAATAAAATGATGTCTTATCCCGTAGGCTACTGTCTGGAAGGGCACTGAATTTATCATGGGAAATTAATACCTCACAGTCTTCTAATGACAGTCCCTGAGAGCCTCTAGTCGTAAAAATTTACAAAAGAAACGTAATCTTCTTGTCACCAATAGTAGGGTGGGTCTGATTCTTAACATCCTCAGGTTCAAGGGTGGGAATCCACTTATTCATGATATCAATATTCACTGGGCTGGCCCCTACTGAGTTCAGTCACCAGTAACCCACAGAAGGAGCGTCCCCTCACTACTTTCTTTCCTAGGGACTTCAGTGACTTCACCAAATTGTAACGAGAGGGAAAGTGGGTTCAGTAAAAGGCTTTCCCAATCTTTGCAGAAACAATACTGAATCTTTCATTGTATATAATTCATTTTAGCCGAGAACAGTGGCACATACCTGTAATCCCAGTGGATGGGGAGGCTGAGGCAGGAGGATTGTGAATTCAAAGCCAGCCTCTGCAACTTAGTGAGGCCCTAAGCAACTCAGTGAGACCCTATCTCTAAAAAAAATACCAAAAAGGGCTGGGGATGGGGCTCCGTGGTTAAGCACCCCGGGGTTCAATCCCTGGTACCAAAATAAAAAAAATAAAACACAACTCATCTTCTCATCTTACACTCTCCATTTCTATCATAATTTATATTACCTACTTAATCAGACCTCTGCATGATTAATATGTATTGTTTGTGTCTGAGTGAGATATTTGATGGTTTCTTTTTTTTTTTTTCCCTTTCCTCTTTGAGATTCAGTTCTCCGTGGGAAGGTGTTGTTGACATCTTTGCCTTTTTTTTTTTTTTTTTTTTTTTGCCAAAATGACAGCTCAAATTAAGGTAACTCGGGAAGTTATTGCCTGTAAAACAAATGGGGCGTCACTGAAATGGCTACTTCTTGCGTGTATTTCATCTGAAATTTAACAGAGTCAGGGAGATGGGTCCCAAGAGCATACCTCCGGCAAAAGCTGCCGTTCTCGGTAGCAACATTCCTTGTGTGGTAATTATGCCACCGAGCTGTCCAGGATGCTTTATCTGCATACAAATGAATTCCAAAGTGCTATGGCTGCTATTATGACAGTATTAAAACAAGAATTTGATAATGAACTATCTTTACGGAATCGTAGTTCAATTACTCCAAGAACACGCTGTACAAACCTGCAAATGCTCACCTCCTCGAACAGCCCAGCTCTCTCCTCATGCATCCAGAGGGCTGCACTTGACCTGCCTTCTCATCACTTTAAATAAATACAGGACTAATCACGAAGGGGGGGGGGGGGTCTAGGCAACCTTTTACAGACCTGATTCTTTCAGGGCTAGGACAGGCACAGTCCCTCAACCAACAGTCTGGGTAAATTGGGTGATTTAATATTCCCACAATCCTTTAAAGGCTAAAAAATTAAATGGCCTTCAAACCCTCAGCTGTTAGCTTCTGTTGTTGCCATCAATCATTAACATTAGGTCCTGGGGCCTTCAAAGGCCACCAGGCATAAAGCAGTAAGAAAGGAAAAGAAGAGCAAATTCTTAATGCAAGACCTATAACACATGCATAAAGGTAAGAAGGCAGGCTTTAAGACATTGAGAAGGGTCTCTATACTTTGGGAAGGCTAATATCCTCTCTCTCTCTCTCTCTCTCTCAGTTCTGGAGATTGAACCCAGGGGTGCTTAACCACTGAGCCCCATCCCCAGCCCTTTTTATATTGTATTTACACACAGGTGACGCTGAGTTGCTGAGGGCCTCGCTTTTGCTGAGGCTGGCTTTGAACTTGAGATCCTCCTGCCTCAGCCTCCCGAGCCACTGGGATGACAGGAGTGCACCACCACATCTGGCCACATATTCTCTTTCTCCTCTGGTGACTGACCAGATTCCTCAGCCATGTTAAGTCATTTATTCAAGGCAGAAACTGCAGAGGAAAAGCCACTGACGCTCTGTCACACCAGCAGCTCCACGCAGGAAGCCTGGTGCTCAGCCCTGGCCTCTCCCTGCTCACCAAGCACAGGAGGCTCCATGTGAACACCTAGCTGGTCTCGCACCTCGACACCTGCAGTATCATTTTCAAAGTTAAGTAGATTTCAGAGGTTATGAGTGGCATCGGGTAATTCTGCAAAGAGTGGAAAGTACTGATGTCTACCTAAAATGAAGTTATCGTCACAGACTACCTTTTCAGATGACTAAAGGAATATAAAGACTTTTCAGAGGTCCATGAATTCATTAAAAACTGCATATTAAATCTTCCTGTGATACTACTCTCATTTACATCAAAGAACAGCTGAGCAAGGCTTGGCCCAACTAACCACAGAGCCCCAGGCCTAGCCCTGGTGCACAGGAGACGTGACACAGTCCTCTGGAGTGGAAGAGCCCACCAGTCGGGCACTTAGGAGGACAGCGCCTCCCTCTCTGATTCTGGACCCACTAGCAGAATCTGCTACACACCCACTAGCACCTGGATCTCTGAATCCGCAGAGAAAGAGAAAGCCGCTCACCACAAAGGGCTCTTGAAATGATTTAAATTTGATAATCCAGTTAAGCTCTTTGCACGGTGCTTGGTGAGAGCAAAGGTTCAGCAAATGCCACCTTCTATTTTTTTCCCCCTCTTCTCAAGGTAAAAATTGGCCACTGTCCCAATAGGTTATTTTGCCATTCAAAATACTGCCATTAACTAATTTCTAACAGGGACGTGTTCTGCTCTAAAAACCAACAAGCAAGCAAAAACTTACAATTTCTGCTCACAGCTTAAAAATAATAATAATTTGAGAAGATACATGTTTTTTTTTCTTTCTTTCTTTCTTTTTTTTTTTTTTTTTTTTTTTTTTTTTGGTGGTACTGGGGATTGAACTCAGGGGCACTTAACCACTGAGCTCCATCCCCAGCCCTATTGTGTATTTTATTTAGAGACAGGGTCTCACTAAGTTGCTAGGGTCTCGCTAAGTTGCTGAGGCTGGCTTTGAACTCGAGATCCTCCTGCCTCAGCCTCCCGAGCCAGTGGGATTACAAGTGTGTGCCACCATGCCCAGTACAGACATTTTCTTAATTGTGGCAGACTAAATATAACTCCAAGGTCACCATTTGTACTATTATCTTTGTTTTTTCTTTTATGGGTGCATTATAGTCCCACATAATAGCTGGGTTCATGTTGACATAATCGTACATGCATGGAGATTATGAATTATTTTCAAGTGTACAATTCAGGAATGTTGAAGTCAATCTGCAATGCTGCCTAACCATCATCCCGGTCTAGTTCTTGAATATGACAAAAGGAAATTCTAACCTCTTAGGTATTCATCCCCTCCTCCCCTTGCCCCCAGCTCCTGCAGCTACCACATGTACATGTGATACACACACATAGTAAACACAGAAAAATCACTAGTAGTTACTAGTGTTAGTAGTCACACTACACACAGGGCAGCTACTAGAGTGCAAGCCTCTTCTACGCTTATCTAGGTTATCCTTCCCTCCTCATTCCTCCACGCTTTCTAAGCTAATCATTGTTTATTTTTTAATTGGCGCACTATAGTTAAGCATCAAAGTGGGTTCACTGTGACATGTTCACACAGGCACATGACATCAATTGGTTAATACCGTTCTGCTCCTCTCCCCTTCCCAGTCCTCTTCCCTCCAAGATATTTTTTTTTTTTGTACCAGGGATTGAACTCAGGGGCACTTAACCACTGAGCCCCATCCCCAGCCCTGTTTTGTATTTTATTTAGAGACAGGGTCTCACTGAGTTGCTTAGGGCCTGGCTATTGCTGAGGTTGGCTTTGAACTCGCGATCCTCCTGCCTCAGCCTCCCAAGTCACTGGGTAGCCATGTACAACTGTGTTGGGCTCCTCCAAGATAATTTTGATTCTTCATTGCATCATTTTTTTTTCTTTTAAAAGACATTAAGTCCTCTCCATATCCTACCTACCTCCTTATGTGTACCGATATATCTGTGACAGTGGCTGGCCATGTTAGGTGTTCAATAAATGTCCACTGAGCAAACGAATAAAAGAGCAACAATGTGCCTTGCACATGACAGTGAGGATCTAAAGCATGATCAACTCCACAATCACATACAAAGTCAAAGGGAGAAAATCACCCTTTAGCCAGGCATGGCGGTGCACACCTGTAATCCCAGAGGCTCAGGAGGCTGAGAGAGGAGGATCACCAGTTCAAAGCCAACCTCAGCAATGGCAAGGCGCTAAGCAACTCAGTGAGACCCTGTCTCTAAATAAAATACAAAACAGGGCTGGGGATGGGGCTCAGTGGTCCTGTGCTCCTGAGTTTAATCCCTGGCACTAATAATAATAATAATAATAAAACCCCCAAATCATCCAATCATCCTATAGCCTTCAGAGTCTTACTTTAAATGTCATTTACTGGACACTTGTCACAAATTGTCACCCATGTGGTTGAATTAGAAAAGTGTCAGAACTGAACTTGGTTTCTCTCTTTCACCACAACACTCTTCTAGAAGTCTAGCACAGTGGTTAAAAATACAGGTTTGAAGAGAGGAAGCCTGGTGTGGGAATCCCCACTGGCTAGGATGCTGTTGGCAGTTCCCATAAGCTGTTGTCACATAAGGATGACATGGCTTCTAGTTGTTGTGAGAGCTGAAGGATGTAATTCATGTGTTGTGCTTATCAAAGTGCCTAGCACACAGGTGGTGTCAGGGACGGGACCTCTTATCATTAATTAAGTTCTAAGCATTAACTAAATATCTTTTCTTACGTTTAATTCTCTCAGGAAGCACACAAATCTCTGGGAAATTCAACTGCTCCAATTCAGACCTACATCTCTTAGTACATTAATAGACTAAAAAATCTCAAATTTTAGGCTGAAGATGTAGCTCAGTGGTGGAGACAAGCACCATCCCCAGTATCAAAGAAAACAATACCTCAAATTTATATATCGAATTTGTTGCTAGGGCTATTATCTGAGTTCTAAACTTGTCTATTATCCAACGGCCAACAAGAATCTCCACTAAGATCTCTTAAGACACCTCTTAGAATTAATATCACACATGGGTAAGATACTGTCATTGGCCGGGCGTGGTGGTGCACACCTGTAATCCCAGTGACTCAGGAGGCTGAGGCAGGAGGATCAAGAGTTCAAAGCCAGCCTCAGCAACTTAGTGAGGCCCTAAGCAACTCAGTGAGACCCTGTGTCTAAAAGGGCAGGGGGGGACTGGGGATGTGACTCAGTGGTTAAGTGCCCCAGTGTTCAATCTCCCTGATACAGAAAAAAATTTAAAAACATATTATCATTGGGGGAAGCTGAAGGAGGGTACGTGTAATCTCTCTTACTGTGTTTGCAAGTTTATATGAGTCTCAAGCCATCTTAAAATTGAAGGTTATAATATTTGTTCATAATAGATATCATAACTTTTAGTTTGTAGTTATAATGTTTACCTATAAAGATAATAAAGTGAATGTGGCCCAAACTGAGCTATTATAGATTTGCTTTCCAGCATCAATTTTCCCACCCCCATCTACTGGTCAATAAATCACTATTCAGTGAAGTGCCCTGGTGAAGCACGTTGGCAGCCTGAAGAACTGATGTCCTGGGGCGCGTGTACTGTGTTTGATTCTTGGCTTCTTTTGTTTCCAGCTAAGTGACCTTGGCAAGGACTTGACCTTTTCCTATTTCAGCTTCCTCATCTATTAAATGAAAATAAGTAGTACCCACGGCACCAAGTTCTTAAGTACATTACACGAGTCAATACAATAAGTGTATCAAATGCACCTGCTCTTTGGATGTTTTCAATAATAAATTAGCTATTATCATTCATTTCCCTGAGCCACCGCACCCACATCCAACAAGTATTCTAAACCAGACCACTCTATGGCCAACTGCCGACAACTCTAGCATCATCCCCCACCATGGATTCTCATGAACATCCACATGTGCTGGGCGCAGGGGCACAAGCCTGTAATTCCTGCAGCTCAGGAGGCTGAGGCAGGAGGATCATGAGTTCAAAGCCAGCCTCAGCAAAAGCGAGGTGCTAAGCAACTCAGTGAGACCCTGTCTCTAAATAAAATACAAAATAATGCTGGGGATGTGGCTCAGTGGTTGAGTGCTTGAGTTTAAACCCTGGTACCCCTCTGGTACCCCAGAGCCCTCGCTAAGTTGCTGAGGCTGGCTTTGAACCCATGATCCTCCTGCGTTAGCCTCCCAAGCTGGTGGGATCACAGATATGTACCACTGAACCCGGCTTCCCATGGTTTCTCACTGAGAACAAACAATGTCTTAAAATCATAATAATGGCCTAAGAAGTCCTACATGATTCCTCTCTTGCTTTCCTCTCAGACCTCTTCTGTGCCCCTCTTTCACCAATGGTCAGTCACAGTGGGCCTTGAACTTGACAAAGCTTTAGCATTTGCTCTCTGTGGCTCAGATCAGTCCTTGATGGCCAACACCATTCTACCATCCTCTGTTAGCATCTGAACTCCTAGTTTCCAGGGTCACATCATATCATGGACAGAGACTATTTATCAGCCTCACAGCTGGACAAAACCAAGCTGGACAAAATCCAACCAATATGATCTCAGCAGAAGTCCATGTGGTATTTCAGGAAAAACCTTAAATAGAGAAGACACTGGGCGCTCCAGCTCTCCCTCTGTCAGACTGGCTGCAGTACCAATATGGCAGGTCAGGCTTGGAGCGTATGATTGCACAAATGCAGAGCAACAAGTAGGTCTAGTCCAAAAGCCGTGAGGACAAAGGAAACCATAAAGGGTCCAGGTGACCATCCAGTGCACTCTCAGCGCTAGGCAACTTACGGTTAAGGGAGAAGCAGACACTGGACTCCTATCCTGTTGAGGTGACTCTAGGTTCTCTCCTCTTTCTTAGCCAAACAGCCCTACCCAACATCCCTGCCTGAGTGCCTGTTCCCACTTGTCACTTCTCCCCTCCAATGGTACCACCTTAGTGATGCCACTGGTTCAGCAGGACACTTCCCTCCCCCCTAGGCTCTCTACCCCATGGCTCTAGGCATTCGTCTTTGTAGGACTTGATAGCACGAAGAACTATTTACCTACTTCTTGACTGCTCTTTCCATCTAAAGGGAAGCTTTGCGGGGTACAGAGGAATCCCCCTGCCCAACACTTAGTATAGCTCCTGACGTGCAGAAGAAATGAAATATCTATTTTGTGACTAGCTCCCTTATCTGTGCAGGGTCTCGTTTTTTTTTCTTTTTTTCCCAAAGAGTAGATTTATTCAGGCCAACACTTACAGAATACTCTTAGTCAGCTTGGAATTGCTGTGGTCACTTCTGACCATAGTCAGAAAAGAACAACTTAGAAGAGCGGAAGTTGCTTTTGGTTCATGGTTTTAGAGGTCTGAGTCCATGCTGGGCTGAGTGCATGGCTCTGGGCCCAAGGGGAGGCAGAACAACATGGCGGCAGGGCCTGGTGGATGAGCTTCACTGACTAACTCCACTGAGCAGCCAGGAAGCAGAGAGGGGTCACCTGGAAAGATGAATCCTTCTAGGGCACGCCCCCAGTGACCCACGTCCTCTAGCCATGCCCCACCTGCCCACAGTTACCACCGTTCAAACTAGGATGGACTGATTAGGATACAGATCTCAGCAATTCAGTCATCTCACTCTGAATATTCCTGCATGAAACAGAAAGTTTTGGGGGGACACCTCAGATCCAAATCACAGCCAGTCCCTACTGGGTGAAGACACTAGAGAAATAGCCGAGGAGGCAAGGTCACAGGCCCCAAGGTCTTCCTAGTGGTGGCAATAGAGCATTCCATGTCGATCAACATGGCACTCAATATTCAGGGAGTAAACAATAAATCGATGTTCAAACTAACTTTTGTTCTGTATATATTTAGCCGTTCACACTCGACCTATTATTTTCATTTGGGGATCCAGTTTTATACCACAGTATCATCATTTCTTCAGTGTTTTGACGATCACAAAATACAGACACCTTCCAAAACACAGTTTCAAAATGTCATTAAATATCCAATTATTGAAAATCCTGTCCCTGCACCATCGCCCACTCAAAATCACTTTCCAGAATTCAAAGATTCTGAGAATAAGAACAAGTAAGATTCTAACAAAATCTTATAGAAAGCAACATACCCAGTACTTTCAAGAAGACCGAATATTCCCCAGAAGAGGCAGCTTCTCAAAAATCTCTATCAAAATATTCTCAGAGCATTTGAATAAGGAATCATCTCTGTGGTTGAAACCACTGCTTGGTTTGATCTTGCTGAGGGTTGAAGCCTTGAAAATGACGCTTACAGAGTTTTAAGGATATGACATCCCTCCAACCCGAAATGCCGCAAATGATCCAGGATCATTTGGGACAGTCTGCACTGCCTTTGTAAATTCTACACTTGGAGTGTTTTATAAAAAGCATGATCAAGCCAGGTGCGGTGGTGCACGCCTGTGATCCCAGCCCCTCAGGTGGCTGAGGCAGGAAGATTGCAAGTTCAAAGCCAGCCTCAGCAAATTAGTGAGGCCCTAAGCAACTCAATGAGACCCTGTATCAAAGTACATTAGAGGTATTAAAGGGCTGGGGATGTGACTCAGTGGTTGAGTACCCCTGGGTTCAATCCCTGGTACCAAAAAAAAAAAAAAAAAAAAAAAGATCACCAGCTTGGATGGGGTTTCTCTAAACAATCAAGAGGTCACTGAAGCCTGGCACCTGGATTGCAAGCTTGGAAGAATGAAGATGACCCAGAACACCTGAGCCTGACTGCTCAGCTGAGATTCCTGACTCTCAGAAACCCTGTATGATCACAAATATTTGTTATTGCTATTTTTTAAAAAAAAGGCCCACTAGTAGTCTTGTTTCCAGATTAAGTTGTGGCATGAAATATAGTTTAAAAGTACAACTTAATATTCACTTTAGATGATATTTCAGAGTTAGCAGGCACTGTGGGGAGGGCTGTGGGACTTGGAAAGAAAAAGACCTGGAGCTAGAAACCAGCCTGAGGCATGTGACTTGGGCAGGTACCTAAAACCATCCTGAGCCTGGGTTCCTTGCCAGTATGACAAATAAGGGATTATCAGGAGATGAGCTAACAGTGCTGACATACAGTCAGCACTCAATAAATGCTCACCATGTTATTGGTAAGAACAATAATGATGACGAAAGTATGAGCCAAGACTTGAATCCAAATTTGGCTGCCTATAAAACTCTCAGGAGCACTCAGCCACTGAGCCCCATCCCCAGCCCTATTTTGTATTTTATTGAGAGACAGGGTCTCAATGAGTTGCTTAGGGCCTCACTGTTGCTGAGGCTGGCTTTGAACTCGCGATCCTCCTGCCTCAGCCTCCTGAGCCGCTGGGATTACAGGTGTGCATCACGGCGTCCAGCGCACATCACTAGTTCCCAGTGTGTATTTCCCACTCCTGGTCCTTCGAGGGCATCCACAGGCATCGGCTGTGATTTTCAAGATGTGGAAGCTATGGGGCCTCTGGGGGGTGAGTTTGTTCAACCCCCATGACCATGGCAGGTAATTTGTGCAACAGAAAGAACAAGAAATTGAACGGAGGGGAAGTGCCAACTCTCCACGTGGGGAACCACACACCATATGGCCCTGCAATTAGGGAGGAGGTCGACTGCCAAGGGCCAAAATCACCTTGGCAAAATCCAGGGTAGCCGGGAGGAAGTCAGCCCAGGCCAGCTCCTTCTCAGGGCTGCTCTTGTTCCCCAAGGGACTTTCACTTTTTCCCATGGATTGGAAAAGGATTTGAAAGATGAAAAGAAGTCTGATGACAGCGGATAGTCCTAATACCTGGTCATTAAGGTAATTTTCTGCCTTCCTAAAAGCCAGGCACAGAAACAGCTCTTCAAAGGGAAGATCGGTTCCAGAGAAGATCACGGCCACCTTTGAAGAAGCTAAAGGACCTCATGGTCCTGTCTGGGAAGGAGGGCACCTGCGCCCACAAGGCCCTTCCTAGTCTCTTGGGAGCTCTGAAAGAAGCTTCTGGCTGGGGGGCGGTGGTACGCATCTGTAATCCAGAGGCTCAGGAGGCCGAAGCAAGAGGATTGTGACTTCAAAGGCAGCCTCAGCAATTGAGAGGCCCTGTCTCTAAAGAAAATACAAAACCTGACTTAGAGGTCTAGTGTCCCTAAGTTTAAAGAATAAAAAGAAGCAGCTTTTGGCTGCAAGAAGTCAGAGAGCAACAGGAAAAGGAGGAGGTGAGCTGGAGATTGAACCAGGCTCCATGAGGGAAATTGTGGTCCAGGAACAGAACCGGGAACCGACTCAGCCAAATTCCCCTGGTGCCCAGCATGCTTCTCCCTAGGAAGACAACTGCTGGGCCATCTGTCCATCTTAGAAAGTCACCCAGTGTTCCCTCCCTGTGCTTCTCTTCCAATGGAATGCAACGATCAATGACATTCAAATATCACCATTTATACATTTGATGGTGACAGGAGGGGAGGACCCAAAGGGGCCAGGGGTGGGGTGGAGGGGAGAAAGCTAAAGTCTGCCTTTTGCCAAATGAAGACGACCATTTCTTAAAACAGAGATCACTTAGGGACTCCCTTGCCTTCACGAGGACACCTCGATATTTTTTCTTGACAGCTTATAGTCAAAATCACCCTCGATGGCTGCTGCTTGGGTAAAACAGCAGCTGAGGGAGTTGGCTTGGATTCAAGGACCATGTTGGATTTTTTAAAAATACATACTGAGCACTAGAACCCCACCCACTTGGTGAAGATGCTCACATCATGAAGGGCACATGCAAACTGAAAACAAAGAGCTGGCTTGTGCCCAATTCCAGCTCAGCGTTCTGCTACCTTCACCCCAAACATGGAAAGGCAGCTGGAAACCATGATTCCAAGCTTTGTATATACTGTTAATTTTTTGGTCTCTTATATACATATATACTGATATTTCACCATACATATATATGGATATTTTATGTATATAATATATATTTTAAAATATATTTTTCTTCCAAAAAAACATGTGTGTGTGTGTGTGTGTGTATATATATATATATATATACACACACACACACACACATTTTTTTTTTTTATTTTTAGCTTTTTGGAGTACTAGGGATTGAACTCAGGGGTACTCCACCACTGAGCCACATCCCCAGTCCTATTTTGTACTTTATTTAGAGAGAGTCTCACTGTGTTGCTTAGGGCCTCGCTTTTGCTGAGGCTGGCTGTGAACTCGAGATCCTCCTACCTATTATTATTGCTGTTGTTCTAATCTTCTCTCTTCCACTAAGGCGAAGGACAGATTTATGTTTGTTGAACTCCTAGCACACTACATTTCCCACGCAGGACGGTCTCAGGAAACCTGTACTGGATAATATGAATGCAGAAAAAAGTGATCTGCGTATATACAGTAGCCCCTCTTTATCCTCAGGGGATGGGGGTCTAACCCACCCAGAGAATGCCTACACCCACGGTAGTACTGTACCCTATACACACTCTGTTTTTTCCCTGTATATGTATACCTACTTGTAGTAAAGTTTATAAGCACAATGAAAGATTAACAATACCTATAGCAAAATAGAACAATCATAATGATATACTACAGCAAAAGCTATGTGAATATGGATTTTCTCTCAAGATATTGTACTATAGATCTTAACGACTCAGGGTATAATTTTCTTTTTCTTCCCTTATAGTTGAGAATTTTTACCTTTCACTTGAAGGAAGTGAACTATGGCTTCTCTTTGGCATATCTAAACAGTCAGCATCATTATTTTCTGCCCTGGGTCATTATTAAATAAAGTATCCTTAAACACAAGTACTTCAATAACATGACCCTTGATGTGATACCCAGACAGCTACTAAGTAACTAACTGGTGGGTAGCAGATACAGGGTGGATACATTGGACAAAACAAATGATACAAGATTTCATCATGATACACAGAAAGGCACCTAATTTAAAACTTAGAAACTGTTTCTGGAATTTTCTACCTAATATTTTCAAAATGAAGTTGATTATGGGTAACTGAAACTGCACATAAGAGGGGACTATTGTATGAGCGTCTAGTTATCTGTGTGAAACCCTGAAAATATTGCTAGAGTCTTAAAAGTGTGGAGTGAGCTGGGGCAGTGGTGCACACCTGTAATCCCAGTGCCTCAAGAGGCTGAGGCAGGAGGATAGCAAGTTCAAGGCCAGGCTTAGCAACTGAGTGAGACTCTGTCTCGAAATAAAATAAAAAGGACTGGGGATGTAGTTCAGCGGTGCAGCATCTCTGGCTTCAATGTCCAATGCAAATAAAACAAAAAGTATGAAATAAAATTTTTATTGGAAACATACTGTTTCACTCCAATCTAGTCTCCAATACCTACATTCCTGCAACCAGCTCCTGAGGAGCATGTGACCCAGTCACAGATTAATCTGATTAGATTTAATATCAGGACTTTCACTAGAACACTGAGAAAAAGAAACTTTTCAAGAAGGTGATTAAGATGCAAAGATGGGCGCTATTAGGAACAATTCATTCCCACCAGAGACGTGAATGAGAATGATATCATCACAGCAGATTGTAAAACTGATACAGTGACAAATTCCTAAAAAGATTTGGGCACCAGGATCAAGCTGTGCCTGAAGGCAGTCTGCTTTTGGATCTTTCCATTAAGCAAGCCAATAAATTCTCTTTGCTGCTTGAATCAGTTTGAATTAAGATTGTGGCTGTGGCAATGGAAAGTTTTGACACGTGGGTGTTGCTGAAGACAGCACAGGTTTGAACACGCAGGACTTTCGCAACATATTCCAACCTACCTTCTCTAACCTCGTCCTTCATGGTCCCCCATCACTCTGAGCATCTACATTCTAGCGCACTCCAGTACACACTGCCCAGGAATGGAGCACACATTTACATTTAAACCAACGTGTCTGCTCATGCTATGCTCCCTGGGAGACCCTTCCTGATCTCTCTGCTCAGTGAACTCCTATTGATACTCCAAAATCCATTTTTTTTTCTGCGGAAGCCATACCCAACACTCAACAGTAGGAACACTCACTCCTCTCTGTTCCCTTATGCGTTTCCCCCACTACTTAGAGCATCTTCTAGAATTTGCCACATTCGCTGACTGGTATTCATGCATAGGCTCCTCTCCAAACTGTCCCTCCCCTAAGCCTTTGTCTCCTCATAACTTCACCTTCAATCAGTGAGAAATAGAGAGGGGCGGGAGGAAACCAGAGAAGGAGGAATCCTGCAGAAGAGTCTCTAGAAGCGCATTTCACTTCATAATAAAAGCAAATATCGGTGCACACCTGTAATCCCAACAGCTTGGGAGGCTGGGGCAGGAGGATCACGAGTTCAAAGCCAGCCTCAGCAAAAGCGAGGCCCTAAGCAACTCAGTGGGACCCTGTCTCTAAATAAAATACAAAGCAGGGCTGAGGATGGGGCTCAGTGGTCAAGTGCCCCTGAGTTCAATCCCCAGTACACAACTCCCCCCCCAAAAAAGAAGCAAGTAATTGAGCTGAAAAATTAATTACAGCCTCAAAGTGAGGCTCTTCAGTAAGACCCACTTAATGCTTTGTTCTCATTTAACCCCTGGAGAATAAGATTCCTGTCCAGGCCAGGTGGATGGGACAGGCAGTAGCCAGCCCCAGAGCAGCCACTTTCTCTCTGTATTTGGTCCTCAGTGTTTTTCTTTTATGAAATAAGACACACAGACCGCTACCATCCAAAGAGCGGGGGGAAAAATAAAAACTCCCCCCTCCCCAACCCTGCCAAGGGCCATCTGAAATGGATAGCTCCTTCTCCAGGGAACAAGAACAACAACAGAAAAGACGTTTATGTCCTTTTAAACCTGCATCCGGGCCTGTGATGCTGGGCCAAAGCATATGTGCTCAATAACAGGGGTGTAAGGAGACATATGCTGAATAACTCGGTGCAGCTCAACCCAGATCAAAAGCAGGGCACAGCTTTGCATGCTCTTCCAAGACACAAAGGGGGTCGGCTTCCTGGCACTCCAACAGGCTGTGTACAACTAGTTAGCATATGAAGAGAGCGCCCAGCCCGGACCCACTTTCTGGAAACAAAACAGTTTGTCTTCAATATAAATACAGTTTACATACCAATGGGTTCTCATTAACCTTTCTCCCGAGGGTTTTTTTTTTTTTTTTTTTTTTTTTTTTTGGTTCCTGGATTGAACCCAGGGTTACTTAACCACTGAGCCCTGAGCCAGCCTTTTTATATTTTTATTTAGAGACAGGGTCTCACTAAGTTGCTTAGAACCTCGCTGCTGCTGAGGCTGGCTTTGAACTCGTGATCCTCCTGCCCCAGCCTCCTGAGCCACTGGGATTCCAGGCGTGGTCTACCATGCACCGGCTTCTCCAGTGGTTTTCCTCCTGTGCCTTAGGAACCCTGGAAGGGCTGACCCTGTACTCCTCAGTCCTCACCATGGCATTCTGGGGGGCTAAAGCAAAGTGCTAGTTTGACGGGCAGGTGTCTTGTAAGATAACTACTTCTTGTTATTGTTATTAATTGTTATTGGTAGGGATTGAACCCAGGGATGATTTACCCCAGGCCTGTTTTATTTTTATTTTTTATTTTGACATAGGGTCTCGCTAAGTTGCCATGACTGGCCTCAAACTTGCGATCCTCCTGCCTCAGCCTCCGGAGTTGCTGACATTACAGGCAGGGCCACTGAGCCCAGACAAACCCCTTCATTCTGTATCTCTCATCCTGCTTCTGTGTTTGACACTGCAGCATACCTGCATTTCAAATTTCTTTGGCTGTCACTTTCTATACTCATGCTCCATATGTAAATTTGATTTAGCCCAGTGCTGTACCCCCAGGGCACAAAATAGTACCCAGCAAAAACAGGCCCTCAATAAATACCTTCAGAATGGGGAACGAATGAGTCTAAAGAATGTAAAGGGTTACACGCTTTTACATTTGTGTTTGGAAGAGAACTGTATTGAAAAGACTTTGGAGCCAGATGTCGTAGCGCACACCTGTAATGTCACCAACTCAGGAGGCTGAGGCAGGAGGATGAAAGTTTGAGGCCAACCTGGGCACTTCCAAGAGACACTGTCTCAAAATTAAAAATGAAAACAGCTAGAGATGTAGCTCTGTGGTACAGCACCCCTTAAGCCTCCAGTACCACCAAAAAGAAAGAAAGAATAGTTTTGATATTGCAGGTTGCTTTATACTTGATATCTAGATTGGGATTATCATCTATTCATTCAACAAACACTGACAGGGCATTTCACAAAGCTGCTTGGTAGATGCTAAGAGAGAGGTAAGGCCTTATCAGACCTGCCATTCAAGAGGTTTCAGTTCATACACCCTGGGGGGCACCCTCCAGGCAGGATCCTTCCTGCCCCACTGCTAACTGCCCCTCTCCTACATTCCACTTGGGGACAGCAAATGCAGCCTTGCTGACTGGTGAGAGAGGGAGGAGACAGATCTGTAGAGAACAAGAGCCAGGCAGAGCCAGGGCTTCCGGGTTCCCTCCTGTGTAGCAAACCCAAAGAGTTCCAACTGTTGCTAAGTCTCTGGGTGGTTATAACTCCAAATGCTTCTTTAAGAATGGTGGCACACCGGGAATCCCAGCTCCTGGGGAGGCTGAGGCAGGAGGATAGCAAATTCTGGGCCAGCCTCAGCAATTTTAGGAGGACCTGCCTCCAAATACATTTTTTTAAAAGAAGAGGACTGGGGATGTAGCTTGGTGGCAGAGTGCTCGCCTCGCATGCAGGAGGCCCTGGGTTCATCCCCCAGTACCACTAAATAAATAAATAAGTGAATACATAAACAAATACAATAAAAAGACAAAAATAAATAAAAATAAAATTTAAAAAGGGCTGGGAATGTAGCTAGGAGGTAGAAAGCTTCTGGGTTCAATCCCCAGTCCTGCCAAAACAAAATTTTTTTTTTTATTTTGAAAAATAGACAATACAAATGAAGATCTTTTGAAAAAGTATATAATTTTCTAGGAAAATCTACCTGAGAGAAACACGAATGTGAGCACGCAGCAAAACACGAGCATGTAATCATAGCTATTTAAAAAGAAGAAACTGATCATTGTAATTGATTAACAAACTTTCTATTCTTAGATAAAAAGACACTATTCAATAATTTAAAATGTGTATCTGAAGGCAGGCACGCTGGCACATGCTCACAATCCCAATGACTCAGGAGGCTGAGGCAGGAGGATTGCAAGTTCAAGGTCAACCTCCACAACTCAGTGAGAGCCTATGCAACTTAGAGACAACTTGCCTCAAAATAAAATAAAATAAATAAAAAGGGCTGGGGATGTGGCTCAGTAGTTAAGCACCCCAGGATTCAATCTCCGGTACCAAAAAAAAAAGTATTTGAGAAAATTTGGATTATATAAGAAGATACGTTAAATTTAAAAAAAAAAAAAACCAGGATACTCAACTATATATATGACACCAATTATGTATGCCTTGTGGGTGGGCATTGGTGAAAAATCATATATAGATGTGGACATATGAAAGAGATGGATTGGAAAGTTCACCATGATTATTCCTAGATACTGGAATGATTAAGAAATTTTCCATAATCTTTGCACTTTTGTATATTTTCCAGACCCTCTGTAATGATTATCATTTTACTTTAACATGCTGCATTTTACTTGAAAAGATTATCTAAAGGCTTCTAGAAAGTTCTGTTTTTAAGTAACTAAACAGCAAATGCGTCCGAGACCATGAGGACCACACCTGCATTTGAAACAGTTGGTCACTTGAAGAGAGAGAAGGCACAGCATGGGTTTTGGTGGGGGGTCTCAGTAAGAGGAGACCATAAAGGGATTTATAGCTCTTGGGCATATGTCAGATAACTTTTGATTTGGAAAAGGGCTCAAGAAGCAGAGCTTTGTTCTGGACAGGATGCTGTTAAAAAGTGGAGGGAATTCATTGCTTGCATGGCCTAATAAATCTTTCTGTTTTGTTTTGTTTTGAATGAAACCCAGGACCTTGTGCATGGTCTACCACTCAGCGACCCTCTCACCACCTAATAAATCTTAACTGGAACACAGGAAAAACAAAGAACATCACCACTATAACAGGTAAAGGATCGACAGTCACTCTTCATCTCCAGGACAGGAGGATGTCTGGTCTGGATAATTTTCATGTCACATCTGTAGTAAGACATGGTTACAAGGTCTTGTTTTTGTCCTGAGCCATCTCTCAGCTACTAGTGACACCAAGGCCCGTAATACCAGCCCAGTTTCTAAAGATGATAAGGAATAGATATGCTGTCAGAAATATTGAGACGCACCAGGCACGGTGGCGCATGCATATAATCCCAGTGGCTCAGGAGGCTGAGGCAGGAGGATCATGAGTTCAAAGATGGCCTCAGTAACCTAGTGAGGCCCTGAGCAACTCAGCAACGTAGTAAGACCCTAAGCAACTCAGTGAGACCCTGTCTCTAAGGAAAATACAAAAAAGAGCCAGGGATGTGGCTCAGTGGTTACGTGCCCAAATATTACAAATGGACACGTACTGAAAATACAGATGCAACAAACAAATATCCCATAACCTACCATGTTGCTCTTGACAAGTCCATAAAAGAGTTGATACCTAGCCCCAAATGCCTAGTATGTAGAAGACACTTAAGAATGGGGGATATAGGCAAAGGTGAAGTGACGGAGTGGCTATAACTGCCTTTCAATGACATAAGCCAAGCAAGACAAGACGAGAAAGAGAACATAGTCCTGACATCATATTAACATATTAATCCTGGAGGTGAACACGGCACTGCAAATGTAACTTTTGAAAACACAGCGACACACAACTCTGGAGAGTTCTTCTTGTGTTCCTAAGTGTCATCTTGCACTCTGAAGACCTCTTCTCTACTGGGCCTAATTACAGGGGGCCAGAATTTGGAAGTTCATGTAAGATGTAGCTCAAAGAGCAAGAAGTGCCATCTTGAAGCCAATCTTGCTTATCTGGGGACTGGCCTTGACTATATGCAATTCCAAATTCTTAGGTGCCTCTTACTCCTCCATCCATCTACTCATCCTGAATCATCTATGGAGTTTCTGAAAAGGATCAAGTTCTGGGTACGGTGTCAGAGGACTGTGAATTTTTACCCCCAAAGGAAAGCAGTGGGGCATCCTTCATGAGTGTCCCAAAGATGAGAAGATGACCATCTACTCTATAAAAATTGCCATGCAGTAGGACCCGATCCTTCTCAAAACATGCTTAATATCCCATCACAGGGCTGCAGGTGCTTTACCAAGGCAAGGAAACTATAACTCAGTGGTAGAGCCCTTGCCTAGCACACACAAGGCTTTATATTCAATTTCCAAGACAACAAAAATAAACAAAAAGTAAAACCATGCATGGCCACTAATTATATACACTGATACTTACTTGGTCCCAATAACATTAACCCATTCAATCATTTATTGAGCAACTAATAGCCAGCACTATTCACGGAGCTGCTAAGGTGATCAAAACAGAAAAAACTCCTGCCTTCAAGGAGCTGATGACTCTCAGCGGTGTGTTGCATATCGGCATATAAACAATAACTCATTATTTCAAAAGCTGCATATTCACTCCATCGTAAGCACAGATGGTCCCTGACGCAAAAGGGTTTCAAAGATATTCCGACTGTGCCATGGTTAGAAGGGAGTCCCACAGACAGTCGAAACTGCACTAGGAATTTTGGCTTTTCCCCGGCTAGCCATATGTTGGGTGGCAGCAGAGAACTGCAGCTCTCTGTCAGTCCCGTGATCACCAGGGCGATATATGAGGATGTTATGTAGGTCAGGCGCATCAAATAAATCTGTGTGTGTGTGTGTGATCCTGAGCATCAAACTCAGGACCTCGCACATGCTAGGCATGCGTTCTAGTACATTCTACCATTGAGCCACATCTCCAAGTCTTCAACTGCATCTTTCACTTATTATATTTTCAATTTAAAATGGGTTTATGAGGATGTCACCCCATGTGCTTTGCAAGCCCAGGAGCATCTGTACATGCTACTAGTTAACCAGACCCTTACTGGGGGAGGGTGCTTTGTGTGTGTTTTCCACTTAACACATTTTTTTTTTTTTAAGCATTGCTCTTACAGCAGCCTCTTCTTTTATAAATAAATATTTTGGCCAAATCCTGAACAGCTGTCTAAAACATGTTACTCTACACCAACACTGTATTTTGAAAATGGTTCACTGGGTGACTTATTTTACACTTAACAACATCCAGAAAACCACATCAGAGAAGATATAATCATTCTAGAAGTGCTTAACCAAGTTAAGATTCCAGTTGATTATTTGTAACAGTTTAGCAGATTATGTTACAGTTTTTCAGAGCCTAGAAAGGAAGTAAAAGTGATAGTCAATCTTTTTTATTTTTTTTTTCTTTTTTCTCCTTCCAACTGTTAGATATGGTGATACTTCTTCCAGCTGGTTTTCAGAAGATTTTAAAATTAACTTAGAAGTTTCCCTAACCCTTAAAAGTCAGGTACCGCTTTGCCAAGCAAAACAGAGCTTATATCGAACAAATCAGAGTTCACTAAATCATTAATTTCAAATGTAGACGTTTGGGCAGCGTGTGTGTGCACACACATGGGCACATTCACACATGAGTGTGGTATACGTGTATGGAAGCATACATTTGTAGATGTCTATGAGGGACTGCAGCTAAAGAAGTAAAGCTGAGCCAGGCGCGGCAGCGCAAGCCTGTAATCCCAGTGGCTCGGGAGGATGAGGCAGGAGGATCGCCAGTTCAAAGCCAGCCTCAGCAAAAGAGAGGCCCTAAGCAACTCAGTGAGACCCTGGCTCTAAATAAAGTACAAAATAGGGCTGGGGATGGGGCTCAGTGGCCAAGTGCCCCTGTGTTTGATCCTCAGTAAGCCCCACCCCATAAAAGAAGTAAAGTTGAAACATCACTATGCTTATCCATATTATAAAATAAAAACATACAAAATACAGGAGCCTACAGTGATTTACAAAACAATACTCATCTACTCTAGTTTTTGAGTACATATTAAATTTGCTAGGCCTTGCCTGGGTTTAACTTCATGCAAAACAATCCATTTTAAAGATGTGGAACCTGAGGCCTGGAAAAGTTTAGGTATTTTTTTCCCAAGTTCATTCAAAATCTTCTGCTTCAAAATCTATAATTGGCAAGACACTATGCTATTGTTCCCTTCCAAAGGCCTCTGATAATTTATGCTTATCAATCATGCTAGTCACTTTGTATCTATGACTGTACAACATATATCATGCAGGATTTGTAGAAGATAACTAGAGAATTCTGTAAATATTGGATTCCAGATTCAACTCACATCTATCTGACTCTATGGTTAGAGGGAGATGAAGCAGAGAGAAGTTTTACTGCTTACTTTGTGCATACAGGTGGGGATAAGAACTTGAGCTGTGTGATGATACTGCCTAGATTCAAATCCCAGCATGTGAGAGTCAGGCATGATGGTGCTCACCTGACATTCCTGTGGCTAAGGAGGCTGAGGCAGGAGGATCCCAAGTTTGAGCCCAGCCTCAGCAACTTAGTGAGACCCTCAGCAACTCAGTCACACTCTCTCTCAAAATTTTTACAAATAATAAAAACGCTGGGGATGTGGCTCAGTCACAAATTACACCTGGGTTCAATCTCTGGGACCAAAAAAAAAAAAAAAAAAAACCAATATCACTATGCTCCTGTTTACCTGTGGAGTGGGGACTACACTGTTTCCGGCTGTGTTAAGAGAATGACATGTGTAAAGAACTGAAACACCTATACTCAGAAACTCTACCAAAAAACCACCATCTCAGGTGTTTGTGTCCACACACAAAGAAAATCTCAACGCAGAGCCTGGAATTCAAACACCACGTTACTGAAACAGCCAATGATGGGGCTTCATTTCTAGGAGAAAATTAAGGACAATGTTCCCCTGGGGAGTAACTGGAGTAATTGGAGGACTCCAAAACTCCCTTCCAAAAGCTCTTCAAGCCAAGGTCTCTATAACCTCCCAGCTGGTGATGCGGATCCACTCT
This sequence comes from Marmota flaviventris, assembly GCF_047511675.1. Lineage (NCBI taxonomy): Eukaryota > Metazoa > Chordata > Mammalia > Rodentia > Sciuridae > Marmota > Marmota flaviventris. The sequence continues at coordinate 160,141,542 of NC_092498.1, read as the reverse complement.
GCTCCTGGCAAGTCAGGCACAACTGCCAAGAGTCACATTTCCTGTGAGTGGGCAGGGACCCATGGAGACCAGAGCCATGGGGTACTTGGGGGCATCCCGATCCCGGGTGACAAGGAGCTCTCGGGGCCTCAAAGCAACCTTCCACTAGATGAAGATTCCCCATTAAGGCGGGGAGGGGACAGCTGGCATCCAAGCAATAAAGGTCTGGGGTACTCCGATCATCGCTCTTCCTATACTGGGGACCTCCTGAGGCTCAGACCAGGAGAGAAAGATGACCATACAATAGGACTTTGCACAAAAGGGCCTCCCCCTTCCCAGCCCCTTTCCGTCTTCTCCAGCTGAGGCCGGCTCTAGGCACACCCCACTCTGGAGGATGCTCAACCTACAGGCTCTTGGAGGGGTGGGGTGAGCCACCAGTTCCTCAAGTGGCCGCAGGCCGGTCAAATGGGGACCACGGGAGCTGGAGACAGCACGGGGGACGGGATCCTGGCTCCTGAGCCTTAGGCAACCGTCCTCCAGCGGAGGATCCCTAAGCAGAGGCGCCGGGAGCGCCTGGCGCGCGTTGTCCCTCCACCTGCCCAGGCCGCCAGGCTGCGCGCCCTGCGCTGCGCCGCGCTCTCCCGGAAAACATGGCTGGCTGGAGCCTCCGCGGGCGAGCCGGCGTGGGAGCTTTCGGGGAGGGACGCGGCCGCCAGCTGGCCGAGGTGGGAGGTGGGGAAGGCGAACGCCTGGCAGGAGGCGAGGGCTGCGCGTTCCAGCTGCTCCCTGGCGCGGGGGCTCCCGTCCCTTTCCTCCTCCTCCTCCCGGGCCGTCCCCGCTTCCCCTCTGCCCCAGCCTGCCCAGCGTCCTCCCGGCCTCGCTGACCTCCTCCCCGCCCCTCCTCCTGCTGTCACTCGCAAGGACAAAACCCGCGGGACCGTCCGCCCACCTGCCCGCGGTTACCTGCGGCGCGAGATCCCACTCGGTCACGGCCACTGCCGGCGCCCAGGCGCGCGCTCTCGGCCGCCGCCCGCCTTAGCCCCGCGCGTCTCAGCGGCCGGCGACAGCTGCTCCTTTTATGAGGCCCGCAGGCCCGAGACACAGCCCCGGCGCCCCCATCCCCGCTTGGGCGACAGCGGTGGCGTCAATGCAAGCTATTCACACGGGGGGCTGCTGCTGTTGGAGCCTCCCCCCTGTGAGCGCCAGCCCCTGCCACCGGGCCTTGGGCAGCGGTGGGGGGGGGGATCGAGGTGGCTTTCGGGGCACCCACTAGGGGAAAGGGGTCACGTGGTCCTAGCCCAGGGTAGACTGGGGCCCACTTGAGTTGCTACACCCTTGGAAATGGACCTGGAGGTGCCAGTCAAACACTAGAGTGTCGGATATACTTTGAAACTAAGCAGGAATAAAGCGGAACCTTCAATCACTATCATCATCATTTTACTTATAATAATTATTAAACAGCACCTGCCATTTTTTTAAAGCGATTATTATGAGCTCTTTTTTTTTTTTCTTGTACAGAGCATTTTGAAAGCACTGTGCAATTCCAGCCCACCCCACCCCACCCCCACCCCCGGCTTTGGGTTAATACAAATCCCACCATAGGTACAAATCCTTCTCAGTGGAGACCTACACTGGCTCCCATTCCATAAGGATAAAAACTTAACACCTTAGGTCATCATTCAAGGACCCTGAAATATCTAATAGGGTTATTCTAGCCCTATTCTCCAGTCTCAGAGCTGATGCATCGCTCACCCTTATACAGAAATAGGGGAACTCCTTGATTTTCTTTTTAAAGCTTAGAAAGACCAGGTTCAGAGAGGTTCAGTAGCTGCCAAGTGGCTCAGCTAAGAAATGGTAGAGCAAAGTCCTCAATCCTGGTTTCCGGATGTTATTACCACTTGTCAACTTTTAATGTCAAGAGAGTACCTTGCCCTTCGGAGGAGTTTGGGAAGATATTTTAACTCCTCGTTGGCAAGACATTTTGCCAAATATATCTGGATGGTTTCCTGTGGCTTCAGTGATATTTTTGCCAAATATATTTTTTGGAAGATATTTTGTCTCTTCTTTGCCAAGAATAAAACCTGAAGGAGAAGAAAGAAAGAGAGAGAGAGAGAGGAGAGAGAGAGAGAGAGAGAGAGAGAGAGAGAGAGAGAGAGAGAGAGAAAGTCCCTAGGTCAAGAAAAAAAGGAAAGAAAAAATCAGAAAGTTCCCTTCAAACCTGTCTCCTCTGACAGGCTATTCATATATAATTTTAGTTCTAATTTCAGGTGGAACATGGCAATCAGGCAAGGGGCATTCATGGGGAATAATCAATTTGACTAAATTTGGATTGGCCCCCAGCATGCTCACATCACTCGTGGGAATAGCCAATCATCTCCCAGGAAGGAAGTCAAAAAGCAATGATTTGATGCACTTCACATAATGGTCAAGTGATTTTTTTCTCCATATGAATTACAGAAGCGGAGGGTAATAAAATCCACATGGAAGGCTAAATCAGACCTCCCTTCAAGGCTGTGGAAATGCATTCGCTAGAGAGCAAGGAACTAATGTCACATTTATTCTCTTCCACCCCCCTCCCTTAAGCAGCCACCAACAAAGGACTGGACATCAGGGGTTTCCCCAAAGCAAAGCTGGGACCATTTCCCCAGGGGGAGCTCATAGGAGGGCTAGATAAGCTTGATCCTGCTAAGGTGCAGAAGAGGAGGTGGTAACAGCAAAGGGAGGAGGTAGTGAGAGATTCCTACTAGAGTGCAAGTGAGTTTCAATTTCGAATAATTACATTAGGTCATTCAGTGCGTAGCATGTGTACGACATTCCTGCTGTGAGGGTTCTCAAAGGCTGAGTGTTAGAAGGCAGAAAGCCTGTAATTAGAAGCTCTCAAGTACCCACCCTCTGATGAAGAGGACTGAAGTGCTGTCTGCTCAGGTAATCACGCTAAGTGTGTGTGTGTGTGTGTGTGTGTGTGTCCCTATTTCCCATCTGTCCCCATTTCCCGACATTAACATCTAACTGTGCCAAGTCTTATAAGCTTCAGGGGGGGATGGGGAAAAAGAAAATTAAAAACAAAAACCACAGAAACAAACAGACACTTGACAAAACTGTAAAGATGTGTGATTTACAGAAAGAGATATTGGATCGCACTCAAAAGAAGCTTGTCTTGACCATGGGGGCCAGAGAGTGGCTTATCCTTTGAAGCAGCCAGCAAACTTCCTAACTGCTCTCAAATTCTGAGCTCTACAACATTTTCCTTTACTTGCGCTGGTGGTAGATTTCCTTAGACACTGTCTCAAAGCTTTGGAGAAACACCACTGGGAACAAGAAAATAAGGACTTGATTGGGAATGTCACAATAGCTCATGTCTATTTCTGCTCCTATCTATTAAAATGGGCTTCCTCTGGACAAATCTAGCTTTCTGGGGCCCTGATTCTCTCAATTACTTATTCTGAGAAGGGGCCTGCAAAAATTGAAGTCAGCTTCTTCCTCTAGGAGGCAGTCTGGAAAATAAAAATTGGATAGCTGCTCTTGACCTGGGACATCTGAGCCTCATCACACCTCAATCAGGTGCCTGTCTTATGCCTTGGAAAGGATTATGAGATGAAGACATATTGATCATTTTAGGTCTCTGGTTCACAGATAGGAGAGGGGACTACATACATCCTCATGCAACTTGGGATTTGGGGGGTTGGTCTGTTCAGGCAGGAAATCTAAGAGAGATTTAGTCCCCACCTCAAATATAAATACCTGGTCTTGATACTCTTTAAAGGAAAAGAAAAATAGACACCTTTGTTACATTTCACTTCACTCTATCATTCCACCAAAAAATAAATAAATAAATAAAAACTGCTTTGTCTTTGAGCCCCTGAAGATGGGTAAAAAAAAAAAAAAAAATCAATCGTGATCCAATCTACCAGCTATGCATGGAGTAACAATATTAAGTCATACAGCTGGAGTCTGAGAGGCCAGAGGCAGTTTCCACTTCAAACCCGACGGGCCACCCAGAACCCCTTTTCTCTGTGGTAGGTATGAATCTCATCCCACTTTATGATCATTGATTGGTGTTTATTTTTTTTTAAGTGTTAATTTTATGGCCCTAACTTCAGACAATAATTCAGTTTGGCTTTGACTTTTTTTCCCCCCTTGTAGCCGGGCATGGTGGCACACTCCTGTAATCCCAGCGGGAGGCTGAGGCAGGAGGATCACAAGTTCAAAGCCAGCCTCAGCAGCTTAGTGAGGCCCTGAGCAACTCCGTGAGACCCTGTCTCTAAATAAAATATTAAAAAAGGGCTGGGAGTGTGGCTCAGTGGTCAAGTGCCCCTGGGTTCAATACCTAGTACAAAAATAAATAAATAAGTACCTCCTGTGTCCTTTGTTCATTCAACACATAATTTTGGAGCAACAGGAAATACAAATTAATGAATAAGTCCCAAATAAGTCAGCCTCGGTTTTAGTAGGTGGTGTACATTTTTTCTGTTGACTTTCTAAAGTCATCCTAGAGATGGGCTCAGGAACTCACACATGCTAGGCAAAAGCTATATCACTGAGCTACATCCTCAGCCCTTTGTATTTTGAGACAGGGTCTCATTAAATTGCTTAGGGCCTTGCTAAATTTCTATGACTAACATTGAACTTGTGATCCTCCTGCCTTAGCCTCTAGGGTCTCTGGTATTACAAGTATGCACCACCAGGTCTGGCTCTAACTGGTTTTTTGTTGGTTGGTATTGGGGACTTAACCCAGGGGCACTTAACCACTGAGCCACATCCCCAGCCCTCACTCATTTTAAACTTTTTAAAATTTTGGGCAGGGACTTACTAAGTTGTTTAGGGCCTGACTTACTTGCTGAGGCTGGCCTCAAACTTGCCATCCTTCTTTCTCAGCCTCCCTAGGATTACAGGCGAGTGCCACTTCGCCTGGCTCTAATTGGTTTTTAATATAAATGCAGTTACAAATTGACAGGGATGAGAAATGTTTAGACCTCTAACTTTGGAGCCCGCCTGTACTGTGTAAACATTCCTAATGCACACACACTTGCTTGGTGACCCTGGTTAAGTGATTCAATTTGCTAATGCTCAGGTTGGTTTTGTATTTTGTAATGAAGTCATAAGAATACTTTCCTCAAGGTCTTGTTGTAAAATTAAATGAGATCATTTAGGCAAATCATTTGGCCGGGAGCAGTATTTTTTAATTTTTTCCCAATTATTACTCCCACCAGAGAGCTTTTTAAGATCTTTCCCCCAGAATCATCTCCTGCTTAACCACTGAGCCATATCCCCAGCCCTCTTTTTTTTTTTTTTGTATTTTATTTATAGACAAAGTCTTGCTGAGAGTTGCTGAGGGCCTCCCTAAGTTGCTGAGGCTGGCTTTGAACTCACGATCCTCCTGCCTCAGCCTCCCTAGCCGCTGGGATGACAGGTGTGCGCCACCTGTCCGGCCCCAATAAAAATTTAATACCTACATATACTATGTGTCTGTCTAGGTATTCTATGTCTGGCTTTATACACAATATACAGTAAGATTTTTGCAGCTCCCCAAGAACGGGTGGTCACCCCCTTAAAGGTGACATAGCTTTCCATGGAGAATGAATGAGCAAGCACCTGCACATAGTCCTTGGTAAGTCTTAGCAAGTATGATAGTAATAAGGGAAATTAAATAAATAATTTCATGTCCCCAAAGAAAGGGGGGGTCAGTCCTGACAAGAAGATGACAAGGGACACAGCCCCACAAGTGAAATCTTGAACCCAGTGGCACAGCAGGCAGCCCGTGGGGGCTGGGCAGGGCTGTGCATGGACCACCGAGACCTCATTGATAGGGAAAATGTCAGACTCAAGCACAGATGCAAAGACAAGGGGACAGTTCTCACCCTGGCACCTAAGGCCACCCATTGCTTGCAAGAAGACACAAAGCAGTACAAAGGCATCCAGGAGAGAGACTTGTGGACACAGTTCTCCTCGCCCCCAAAACCCTCTTCTCACCAAGCCCACCCAACATCCCACTCCCTCCACGAGATATTTCGCAGCACAAATGAGCCCCTTCACCTTCTGAGTCAAAGGACATGCTATAGCATATAGACCCAGCACTGCTTCTGTCATGTCAAGGTCATGGTAGACAAGGAGAGACTGAGGCACCTTCCCAGACAGGAAATGTAACAACTAAATAAAACGTGGAAACTGCAACTTCCCCCCAACAGAACTTCAATGTTAAAAAAAAAAATGGCAAAATCCAATTGTCCGTAGTGACATTCATAGTACTGAGCCAATGCTCCTTTCCTGACTTTGATCACTGTCCCACAGTCACACAGCACGTCAACATTGAGTTGGGTGCAGTCTGCACGCCTATGACCCCAGGGACTCCAGAGGCCAAGGCAAGAGGATCACCAATTTGAGGCCAGCCTCAGCAAGACAGTAAGATTCTGTCTCAAAATAAAAAGGACCAGGGATGCACTCAGTGGTAGAGCACGCCTGAGTTCAATCCCCAGTACCAAACAATTAAATTAAATTAAAAAGATTTCTGTATTAGCCAAGTGCGGTGGCACATAACTATAATCAGTCACTCAAGAGGTTAAGGCAAGAGATTGCAAGTTCAAGGCCAGCCTGGGTGACTTAGCAAGATCTTGTCTCAAGATTTAAAAAATAAAAAGGGGCTTGGATGTGGCTCAGTGGGAGAGCATCACTGGGTTCAATCCATAGTACTGTGGGTCAGGGAAGTCAACATTTAGGCAAAGGACAGACAAGATATATGAGAACTACACTGGGCCCAGTGGCACACACCTGTAATCCCAGCAGCTCAGGAGGCTGAGGGAGGAGGACCACAAGTTTGAGGCCAACCTCAGCAACTTAGCGAGGCCCTAAGCAACTCAACAAGACCCTATCTCTAAATAAAAATATAAAAATGGGGGTGGGGATGTGGCTCAGTGGCTAAGTGTCCCTGGGATCAATCCCCCATACCAAAAAAGAAAAAAAAGATATGGGAAGAATATTATTTTTTTTCTTTTTGCAACTTTTCTCTGGGTCTAATTATTTCAAATAAAAAGCTTTTTCGCCTGGCAAATTGGCTCATTCTCTCAACAGGTGTGTCCCAAGGGCCTCCCATGCTGGGCTCTTCCAGAGGCTTCGGAATCAGCCAGGAACAAATCAAGACCAAAATGAATAAAATCATACTCCAGGGCTTTCTCTCCTCCTCAGGAAACACATTACAGGTAATACCTCTGGTAGGCCGGTATCCTTTTACTACCAGCACCCCAAGTTCTCAGGCCCCTGTGTCTCCCCACAGTGTGTGCATTAAGTTGGCAGGGTGTGGCTCTTGTCCCCTGCCCTCCACTCAGGGGATAAATGGGAGAGGAGAGCTCTTTACTCTGCTGCCTGGCATGTAGCACTTGCCTAGAATAGTGCTTGGCACATCAATAAGTGAGAGGAGGTAGCATTTCCTAAAAAAAATCTATGCCCTTGACACAGATCCTGGCACAAAGTAGGTGTTCAATTAATTAATGTGTTTCTTTCCTGCATTAGCACATTAAGGATCAGATTGTGGTCCACATGGACTTCCAAGCCTCTAATGACATGTCATATTTAAGGCTTTGACAGATAAGAAAGCGTGTAAGAGAAAGGTTACGTGAGAAAGTCAGTTCGTTTGGTAGGAGTGGGAAGGAGAAACAGAGACCTGTTCTATTATACCCCAATGGACCCCTCACACTTCCCAAACTAAGCTGGTATTTAAAAGATTGCAACAACTTGCTTTAAAAGAGAAGAAGGATCATCCAAAGAGAAAAACCCTCTAATATAGACCCCGTTGTGTAAGTCATCACATATGGTTGGCATGCAGTTGTAATATTACCTTAATATATTTTTAGCATCTGTAGGGTTATTTCGATAGCTCTCTTTCCACTGATATTAATTTTTGTGTTCTTGTTTTTTTCCCTTGATTAGACTTGTTTGATTTTCATTGACTTTTAGCTATTTCATTTTCCCTCTATTTTATATATTTCTGCTCCAACTCTTATTTTTCCTTCCCACTAGCTAATTTAATTGTTGATCTAGCTTCTTTCTGATGCAAGTGCTTTAAGTTATAAATGTCCGTCTGAGTACTGTTTCATCCCAGAGATCCTGATCTTTTAAGTTTCTAATCATCCCTTTGTTCAAAGAACTTTTTATTTACTTTCCTCGTGCTTTCTTCCTCGACCTGAGAGACATTTATAAGTGCACCATTTAATTATGAAACAGTTGTCATACGGGGGTGGGGCTCTATATCTCTTAAGGTGGCTGATTTCTAATGTCATAAATTATGCAGGAAACACAGTCTGCAAGATTTAAAATTTGAGAGAGAGAAATACCAAGAATTCCCTATCAGACTTGGCCAAACATGAGCTGCTCACACACAGATTAAAAACAAAACCCATCCTAAGGTTTCAGATATGCCACATGCATTCACGAATCTGAGTTGAATGACATTTTTCTGGGCATGGAGCTCTCTGCCCATCCTCATACCTTGAACCGCCTGATATGTTTATTCATATTAAAGCAAGGATAGCTCTCATTTTGGGCTTGACTCTACAATAGATTTCCCAAGTCTGGTCCTCTTCCAGGTTTCCTTTTATCTGTAAATGTCACACACACACACACACACACACACACACACACACACCCCCATGTGTCCCACTCTGAAAGCCAAAACCTGAGAGATCATCCCGGACAACAACTTCACTCCATCTCTAATTTCTGACAATTTTTGTCTGCTAAATATATTTCGTGTCCATCCGGTACTATTTCTACTGCCAATGTTCTCATCCACAGTGACCTTCTGCCTGACGTCTATAATGGCTTTCAAGTTGGCATCCCTACCTATAATTCATGCCACTCACTGAAGCAGAGAAATGTTAAAAAAAAAGAAGTAAAATCTGATGAAGTCATTCCCTAACTTAATTTTCCAAAGAACAAAATCGTTCATTTGCCCTCAAAGGACATGTACAGTCTGATCTCTGCCAACTCTGAGCAGATCCTTCTAGATGGTTTCTGATCTCTCTGAATGGGTTTCCAAACATTTCATGCTCTACCTGCAGAGGGCGCTCTACCACCCCTCAGTCCACTGCTCTATCTTTTGGATCTTGTTCCTGAGTAGTACTTTCTGGGAAGGGTCCTCTCGCAATCCCCCAGCCCCTGTGTCTCAGTGACCTCCCAGATGGCCCCTACGGAGCTCCATTTCTTCTTCTTTTTCTGTTTCTTTAAAAAAAAAATGTTTGTAGTTGTAGATGGACAGCATGCCTTTATTTTATTGATTTATTTTATGCAGTGCTGAGGTTCGAACCCAGTGCCTCACACGTGCTAGGCAAGCGCTCTGCCACTGAGCTACATACAGCCCCAGCCTGAGCCTGGTTTCCTTTGACTCAAACTTCTGCAAATTCTCCATGCAAAGCATGCCAAAGTGGGTTTGCAGGACCAGAAAACGCAGGAGTGACCTTCTGTCACTCCAAAGATTCAATTACAAAACATCCCAGTCGGCCTTGTACCTGAGCCTACTCTCTTGTCTCCCTCTTGGACCATCTGCTCTGGGAGCAGCCAGGTGCGAGACCCGCCCTGTGAAGAGCCATGTGTAGTAAGAGACTACAAGTCTCCTGCCAAAAGCCACTTAAGTATATCCTTCAACCCAATCTTGCAAGTGGCTGCAGCCTCGACCCACAGCGTGATCCACCTTCACGACAGTGCTTGAATCAGAACCACTCTGGACTATTCCAGGACTCTGACCCGCAGACACAGTGTGAAATCATCCAAAAACACTGTTTCAAGGCGCTCAGTTTGGGGGTGATCTCTCACACAGTGGCCACCGTCAAGACCCTTGGACACTTCTCATTTGGCAATTATAGATCGATTGAACAAAATGTCTGATATATCTACCGACCAAAACTGATCCATGTCAGTCTGCCCAGCTTTGCCCTACCCCCCTCAGCTTGGAATTTCCAGTTCTTTGTGATCACCCAAAGGCAGGCTCTCAGACACAGGAGGTAGTTGAACTAATTCCAGCCTCCACTTGGAAGACGTTCCCTCCATAACTTAATCACCTTGTGAAATATGCTTTTGGTAGAGAGTTGACATATGTAATACGAGTCTTGAAATTAGACAGTAATTAATAGGTGATCACCGTGAGGACAGGTCCCCTAACCACAGCCCCATCCACGATTAGATTAATTTCACTCAGCAGTGGGCCTGGAATAGGGGATGGTTTGTGCCAAACTGCTTTCCACCCACGAGCCAATTAATAACAATCAAACAGGATCTGATCCAGATCGGGCTGGATTATTCTCCCTTTCCTCCTGCAGGAGGAAGGCAGCCCAGCGTAAAACAGGCTTCCTCAGCCTTGAAGGGTAATTGTCACCTTTCTCTGTCTTCGTGGACATGAGAAAGAAATGCTCTCGGTGTCTAGGCAGGGGACCAAGGCTTCCTCTCTCTGTCTAAAAGGCTCCATCTTGAATGGGCTGGGTTTTAATCCTCATGGATGATAGACATTCTGTTGGCTTTTCCTCTGGAATGCTCTGTTAGTTGCAAATGGGATCATTTTCAAAGAAAAATAGAGCAGTAAGTAGTACCACAGCCACCGCAGACCAGCCTTGGACACGCACCGTGTGATCAAAATGAGTGACAGATTTTATGTTCTCCTAGTACCCTTCCCTCTTCACCCACTTCCCGAAATTCAGGTCTTGTGGTTAGAGAAAGCCCCAGTTTTCCTTCCAAGAAACACATGATTTTTCAGCCAATACTTCCCAGGGATTAGCCATAGAGGGTAGGGTTTCCCAGGCTTCTCTGAATATAGGTTTTCAACTGTGCTGCTTGCTAAAAAATTTGCATGCTATTATGGTCTTGATGTGGAATGTCCCTCAAAGTCTCACAGGTACAGAGGTGGGATTTTTTTTTAAGCAGTGATTGAATCCCGGTAAGTCATTAATCCCTTGGATGGGTTCACTCAGCTGAATGGAATATTGGAAGATAGGACCTAGTTGGAGGGAGGAGATCATAACAGGCTTTCATGCTGTGGAAGGGTTGACTTTCTCCCCAGCCCTTTCTACCCTCTCTCTGTCTCTCTCTCTCTGTTCCCCAGAGGTCATGAGCTGAGAAGCTTCCCTTGGTCACACACTTCTGCCATGATGTTTCTGCCTTGGAGTCAGCCAACCAAGGTCTGAACCTCTGAAACTCTGAACCAACGTAACTCTTTCCTCCTTTGCGTTGATTATGTCGGTATGTTGGTGATAGCAACAAAGAGCTGACTTGTAGGGTACAAAACACAGGTTTTGTACCTCTCCTGGGAATCTCTGTTTTATCCACCAACTCAAGAAATGGATTCTCTAACCAGGCACAAAAGCTCACGTGTGTCCCTGAAGCATTGCTATGCTAGTGGGCCATGAGCTCACACATGCAAATATTTGCCCTCATACAAAAGACAGAAAACTTATCAAAGAAAAAAACCTGAGGAACTTCATTCTCAAGTACCACTACTCTGGCAGATTGGGCTTCTCACCAAGGAACCAAATGGGCCAAATTATACAACTTGCACACACCAGGCAGCTCAAGTCCTTTTTAGAATGGGCGAGGTTAAAAAAAATGCAAAACAAAACAACAAAAACGTCAAGCCACAGTGAAAATAATACTCTCCTTGGATTCACTTTCCTGAGTGATCTCGCAAATAAGAAGCCAACTTTAATATCACCTTGAAAAAAAATATTTTTCAGAAGATGAGCATCTGGGGGAAATTAATAGAAATGGTTTAATTTGTTTGTTTACCCCATGTTGCTTATCATTAGAAACAAAAAAAAAAGTATACTCCAAGGCACAGGACTGCATAGGACTCTTTTTATGTTCTCATGGGTCATGAAGAAAAAGCAGAGGGTTTTGTTTTTGTGTGGTGCAGAAGACTGAGCTCAGGGCTTCATGCACGTGAGGTGAGCACTGAACCACTGAGTCACATCCCCAGCCCATGAAAAAGCCATTTTTGATCCCACTTTCTAACCTTTTTTTTTTTTTTTTTGGTAGTAGGGGTTAAATCCAGGGGTGCTTAACCACTGAGCCCCATCCCCAGCCTTTTTTTATATTTTATTTAGAGACAGGGTCTCACTGAGTTGCTTAGGGCCTCACTAATTTGCTGAGGCTGGCTGTGAACTTATGATCCTCCTGTCTCAGCCTCCTGATCTGCTGAGATGACAGGTAAGGCCACTGCACCTGACTCCCATCTACTTTTAAATAAATCTATCTGAAAAGTTGAGGGACTTTTCCACGTGATTGATTCTGTAATATTTTCAGTTTCTAAAATACCAATTATGGGCTTGAAAATATTTATTCACATAATGACTCTATAAAGTTTTACATTTACTTCTACTTTAATTTTTTCTTTGTTCTTTAATGAAATATATTTGTCTCTAATATTCCTTATCACTAGGAGTCCAATATTCCTGTGGTGCTAGGTGATATGCCATGATATAATCCAGTCTTTCTTTTAATTTGTCCCAAACCTCAAATCTCAACAAAGTAGTTATTGCTGGGGTTTAGTGGATTTTTTTTTTTTTTTTTTTTTTGGTAGCAGGGATTGAACCCAGGGGGCTTAACCACTGAGCCATACCCCCAATCCTTTTTGATATTTTATTTGGAGACAGGGTCTGAGTTGCTTAGGGCCTCACTTTTGCTGAGGCTGGCTTTGAACTCCTGATCCTCCTGCCTCAGCCTCCCGAGCAGCTGAGATTACAGGCATGTACCATCGCACCCAGCTACAGAAGTTGCTATTCCCTTTCTATGGAACAGAAGGTGGAGGCCCAGAGAGATTACAAAAGTTGTCTCAGTTCACGTGGCTCCCGGGTAATAAACAAGAACTCAAAACACATCTGACTTCAGAAATTGGTTGTTAGCAGAATACCAAATTCCAGATATATCGAATGAAAAAATATCTTCCCAGGGTGGCGGTAAAAAATACTGTTTTAAGACAAATACAGAGGGGATTCTCAGGTACATCTCAGTGTTCATTCTCTATCAATTCAGTGAAAGTGACATATCACTGCCACTAAATCTGTCTCTTTTGCGTTAAAAGTGTCCAATAGGTTGGCGTGGTAAAAATTGGAGCCCTATCAGTTACTCTATCCTTAAATAAGGTGAGCCTGCAACTGCTGGGACAATTTCTAAGTGGAGTTTTAGTCTGTAAAGGAGCTCCTGTTCAAAACATTTATATATATATATATATATATATATATATATATATATATATATATATATATATATATATATATTTTTTTTTTTTTTAAAGGAGCACCTGAAATGATTGATTAGGACTGGAGTAAACAGGACCTGTTGCCACAGATGAGGTTATCCACCACGGGAAGATGAATTAGGGGACAGGGAAGAGATGTCACTGTGAGTGACAGAGAAAGGACACCATCAGCCAGCTCATGCACAGTCTCCACGAGGCAGCTGGCCAGCGAGGGAGGCGGTGGAGAAGATGCCGAGAGGCTTGTGGGAAATCTTCAAACACTGGGAGGTCAGGCAGGGAGACAGGTGCCTGCTTAGCCCTGGGTGGCGGGGAATGGGGTGGACCACTAAACTAGCTCCTTTGAGCACCCAGAACGTGATCCACGGAGGGAGAGGAACCTTAGCATCTGTTCACCAGGAAGCCCACCTTCCAGAAACCTCCAGGCCTTCAGGAATTCTTTTGGACACAACATCATCAGGAGAATGGACGGCAAACCATAAAGACAAGCTGCTTCAAGGCACCCAAGGGTCAGAACTGATCATGTTCTTCCTAGTTCTTTTGTGGACTCTATACCTGAGGTTTGTATAGCCAGGCACGGTGGCGCATGCCTGTAATCCCAGCAGCTCAGGAGGCTGAGGCAGGAGGATCCTGAGTCCAAAACCAGCCTCAGCAACACCAAGGCGCTAAGCAACTCAGTGAGACCCTGTCTCTAAATAAAATACAAAATAAGGCTGGGGAGGGGGCTCAGTGGTTGAGTGCCCCTGGGTTCAATTCCCAGGACCCGCCACCCCAAAAAGGGAAAAAAATAACAAGAAGGAAATCATAAAAAAAAAGAAGAAATAATCCACAAACTCAAAAAGAATTTGGTAGGTTCAACATTACATATCTTTATAAAATAAATAAATAAATAAACCACCACAAAGAAAAACCCAAACTGAGGAACCATAACTCAAAAACATGCTGAACTTGAACTCAAGGGACCCTGAGGTGTTCAGCAATAAGCCTGGAGGTAGTGGTGGTCTAAGAACCCCCTGAAATCACAACAAATTTTGGGAATTTGCTCACATGGGCATAGTCTATTAGAGAGGGCTGATAAATTTCATTCCACTTTATTTATCTAAAAAGTTTGTTAAGTCAGTACATAAAAATCGTACATATTAGATGAATGGATAAAGAAACTGTGGTCTATATACACAATGGAATATTACTCAGAATTAAAAGAGAATAAAATTATGGCGTTTGCAGGTAAATGGATGGAGTTGGAGTATATCGTGCCAAACAAAGTAAAACCCAAAAAACCAAAGGCCGAATGTTCTCTCTGATAAGTGGATGCTGATCCATAATGGGGGGTGGGCATGGGAAAAATGGAAGAACTTTGATTGGGCAAAGGGTAGGGGGTATGGGGGCAGGAAAGACAGTGGGATGAGAAGGACATCATTACCCTAGGTCCATGTGTGACTGCACACATGGTGTGACTCTACAGCATGTACATCCAGAGAAATGAAAAGTTATGCTGCAATTGTGTACAATGAACCAAAATGCATTTTGCTATCATATGTACTTAATTAGAATAATTCTAATTAGAATAAACAAACAAATAAATAAAGTTTTTAAAGTGTACATATTTATAAGGTCCCTATGATGCACTGATACGTACTTGCACTGAGTAACGTTCAGACCCATGTACACACATCTTTCTCCTTGAACATTCATCATTTCCTTTTGGTGAAAACATTTCAAACTCTTTCTTCTAGCTCTCCCCGCCACTTTTAAACCAGCAATACTGTACCCCTGAGCTACACCCCCATCCTTTTTCACTTTATTTTTAAAACAGATTCTTGCTAAGTTGCCCAAGCTGGCCTAGAACTCAGAAAACTAGTGCCTCAGCCTTCCAGCCAATTGGGATGACAAGTGTGTGCTGTGCGGGGCTTCTATACAATAGGTCATTGTTATCTATTGTCCCCCACTGTGCAACAGAATACCAGAACTTATTTCTGCTACCTAAGTGTAACTTAGATGGAGCACTCTTTATTGGAGGGGTTGATGGGTTTGATTCCCATTTTATAAGGCATCTGAGTGAGGCAGGGTAGGGCATGCCTTTAATCCCAGCAAGTCTGGAGGCTGAGGCAGGAGGATCAAAAGTTCAATGCCAGCCTCAGTAACTTAGGTCCTAAGCAACTTAGTGAAACCCTGTCTTAAAAAAAAAAAAAAAGTGAAGGGCTGGGGATGTAGCTCAGTGGTAGAGCACCCCTGGGTTCAATCCCTAGTAACCCCCCATTAAAAAAAAAGAAAAGAAAGAAAAAGACCCTGAACTGCCCTGTAATGAGATTAAGAACCAAAATCTACTTTCCTCTAAAAAAGACTCAGAACCTTAGGATGTTCAAGTTGAAAGAACTTCGGAAATCATTTATATCAGTTCTTACTTACTTACTTCACTTTAATAAAATCAAATGCTGGGGGTGGGGTTGAGGCTCAGAGGTAGAGCACTCGCCTAGCACCAGTGAGACCCTGGGTTCGAATCTCAGCACCACATAAAAATGAATGATAAATTAAAGATATCGTGTCCAACTACAACAACAACAAAAAAATGCTTTTTAACATCACGCCATTACTTTATAAAATTTTCCTAATAAATTAAGACAGATCCACTTAGTTAAACCACAGTGGTCAGAAAAACCCACCTCAACTTGAGCAAACCTGTGATTCACATGCGTTTATCAATTTTTTTTTCCTGGAACACAAAACCATAAAACACATCATGTTTTTATCAAATCTAAGGCAACAATTATAATGTATGAGGCAATAAGGGGGAAAATGCTGCCAACCAAATTATAAAATGTCACTGACTATATAATCTATTTTAATTTCTGAAACATTGAAGTGTAGAAAACTATATGTTTTAGAAGGGAAGAAATACGGTATTATGAAAAAGCAATGCCTTGGTATATGTGACTTTCTTTTTTTCCAGTGGTTCATGGACTTTTATTTTATTTATTTATTTTTATGTGGTGCTTAGAATCAAACCCAGTGCCTCACACATGCTAGGCCAGCTCTCTCCAACTGAGCCCCAACCCCAGCCCCATTATATGACTCTTTCTTTTTTTTTTGGAGGGGGGGGTACCAGGGATTAAACTCAGGCACATTTTACACCAAACCCCATCCCCAGCCCTTTTTATATTTTATTTAGAGACAGGGTCTCACTAAGTTGCTGAGGCTGGCCTTGAACTCGTGATCCTCCTGCCTCAGCCTCCCGATCCACTGGTACGACAGGTGTGCCCCATGGCACCTAGAACTCCTTCCTGATATAAACCATCCTTATAATTCTGAGTCTATGATTTCCAATTTGGGTTTATTTGAAATGGAGCGATGATACAAAGACACTTGCAAAGCAATTTAAGTGCTTTAGAGTTTTTGTGACTACTTCTTCTATTTTACCATCTTTACCTTCCCCTGATTTAATAACAATTTTTAGGCAACCAGCCTTTATCACGTCTTCCTAATGGATTCACACTAGTTTTCAAGGAAACAGAAATTGTCTTTCACCCTCACTTACATTGCATTGGTTTAAGTAATATTTAATTAAACGATGTGAGTAGAGTAACAAGGTAAACAGGCCCAGGCAATTTGGGGAGAAAACAAGATATCAGTGGAGAGCAGGTGACTCGTGGTGGGACAGTAGTGAGTGGGTACAGCAGGTGGCAGGTGCTTCTGCCTCCAGTGCTCAAGACCCAGAGGAGTGGCTGCCTCAAGAGGTCCTAGAACACACTACAACTGCCAGTCTGCTCCCCCGTGGGTCTCCTGCTCTGGGGCAGCCAGCTCCTGTGTCCTGAGGTCCCTCGAGTAGCCCAGTGGAGAAATCCAACTGAGCTCTTGTCAACAGCCAGCTAGAAACGACCAGGCACACAAACGGACATCTTGAGGGTGTGTGACCTCCAGCCCCAAGTGTGCCTTCAGAAGACAGGAGCAACCCGGGCTGACACCTCAGCTGGACACTTTATTTTTTTTTTTAATATAATGTGGAGAGTCACTGGTCATGTACTCAAATGGGAACACAGGAAAGTTCTGTCCCATTCACTCCAATGTCTTTCCTGTTCCCATCCCCCTCCCTTCCCTTCACTCCCCTTTGTCTAATCCAGTGAACTTCTATTCTCCCCACCCACTTACCATGAATCAGCATCTGCATATCAGAGAAAACATTCAGTCTTTGGTTTTTGGGGGACTGGCTTCTTTCATTTAGTACAGTCTCCAGTTCCATCCATTTACCAGCAAATGCCCTCATTTCACTCTTCTTTATGGCTGAGTAATATTCCATTGTGTATAGATACCACAATTTCTTTATCCATTTTTTTTTCCCTCTGGAAGGGCACCTAGGTTGGTTCCATAGCTTAGCTATTGTGAATTGAGCAGCTATAAACATGAATGTGGCCACGTGACTGTAGTATTTCAGCTGTGCCCTTAGATGCAACTCCCAACACTGTTTACTTGTATCTATGCCAAGTGTTGCTATGCACGTTAACTATTATCAGGATGATGAGCCTTCATAGTCCTTATGGCCTCAATCACAAAGACCAGCACTGGGATGTAGCTGAGGGGCATGTTTAGTGTGTCCAAAGCCCTGATTCTATCCCTCGCACAATGGTATGCCATCAAACAATGAAAAAGAGATCTCAGGGAGGTGTTAGTGCCTGGCACTTAGGACATTATAATAAATACAGCTTTCAGGAGGAGCCAATAGAGCGATATTTAGGCTGCCTCCCTCGTGGAGGCTGGGCTCCTGGAGAACCAGACACAACTACCTCCCTGCCAGCCTCAAGGATCTCTTAAGCTTTTTTTTTTTTTTTGATCCCAGGGATTGAACTCGGGGGAACTGAACCACTGAGCCCCATCCCCAGCCCTATTTCGTATTTTATTTAGAGACAGGGTCTCGCTGAGTTGCTTAGGGCCTTGCTTTTGCTGAGGTTGACTTTGAACTCACGATCCTCCTGCCTCAGCCTCCCGATCAGCTGGGATGACAGGGGTGGGCCACCGCGCCTGGCTCTACCCAGGCTTTTGCACGTTCTCTGTTCCATGGCTTCCCGTCTCTCAAAGCCATCCTCCAGAAGAAGTCAGGGAAAACAAATGACCTCATGAATCCTGCACCATTTCCCCTGCCTACAAAAATAGAGAACCAATCTTTTAAGGGAAAAAAAAATTAAAAATTTAAAAAAAAGGCCGAATAGATCTATTTTAAAGGTTCCTTCCTTCCTTTCACAATCTCGATGTACTTCACAAGTGCCCTGATTTCAGTATTTGCGCTGCCATCTTCTGCCCCTGTACTTGGCCTCCTTCCACAGCTAATTCTGATTCTCCTTGTTCGCTCAATAGCTCCAGCCAAGGCGAAGAGACAATTAGATGGCATGAGGATGAATGAGATTTTCTTTTTTTAAAGAAAAAGATCCCTTATAAATAACTCCCTGCAGAAATCTCGGAATAACTGTGGACAAAGAATTGTCAGTTTACAATACTAACAATATGGAGACCAAAAAAATAACAATAAAAATAGTAGGCCATGCAAGCGCTATTCCTGAGTGTCTTAGGAGATCAGAAATAGGCACAGCATCCTCTCTGGTTCAACAGCAACCTAGAGATTGATTTGCTTAACATTTTGGTATCCTAACAATGATTCGAACCCATGACCAAGGTCTTTAGCAAGGGCACCACTTGTCAAAAATGCACTTACATGCCCTCACTAATTTTTTCTTCCATTAATTTTTTGATGGACACATTTTATTTATTTATTTACTCTTCCTGTGGTGCTGAGAATGCAACCCAGTGGCTCACACATGCTAACGACACCGCCCCAGCCCCTGTCACTAATGTGTGACACAGTAAGTCTTCGGGTCCCTCCTTGCCTTCTAACCTACCAAACGGCAGAAACGCACAGTTTCCAAAGCTTTACCCCAAGTGAGGTTTCAACTTAAAAATAGACAGGAGCCAGGAAAGATCCAGATCCAGAGTCCTGTTCCCCAGAGAATATCAAAATAGACCTTGGTTGGGCTGGGGTTGTGGCTCAGAGGAAGAGCGCTCACCTAGCATGCGTGAGGCACTGGGTTTGATCCTCAGCACCATATAAAGATAAAAAAAAGGCATTGTGTCAGGCCAGCTGACCCACTGAGACAGGAGGGAAATGGTTCTGTCCTCCCCAAACGTGGACACTCACCAACAGGCACCAACACAAGCACGAGAGTACACATACACAAGTGCACAGAAATCACTGAAGGTGAAACCCATCTCTAGTGACAAATGGCAAGGGGAGGAAAAAAAAATGTGCATGATCTAAAATACCTTTCTCATTCTTTCTCCTCATTATTGGATGCTGTGGCCTACATGAGATACAGGCTAAATGGAGCAGAAAACAAAATCTTGTGTTTTTAATCAAAGGTTTATCAGAGTCCTGGCTGTTCATCTACAAGAGGTAGCCAAATCTACCATGTTAATATGAAGACCAAAAAAATAAAAATAAAAATAGTAGGCCACGCAAGCGCTATTCCTGAATGCCCTAGGAAATCAAAAATAGGCACAGCATTGTCTCTGGTTCAATAGCAACCTAAAGATTGATTTGCTTAATTAAAATAGGTAGGAACACCCACCACCAGGAAATATTTTGCAAGACTGTAGGAGTAGTTAAGAATGAGTCACCTGAAATCTCAGCAGCTCAGGAGGCTGAGGCAGGAGGATCATGAGTTAAAAGCCAGCCTCAGCAATGTATCGAGGCCCTCAGCAACCAGTGAGACCCTGTCTCTAAATAAGATACAAAATAGGGCTGGGGATGGGGCTCAGTGGTTAAGCACCCCTGAGTTCAATCCCTGGTACGAGAAAAAAAAAAAAAAACTACAATAAAGCAAGTTTGATTAATGGATACGTGTATATACCTCATCTGCACAGATCATTTATGTACTCACAGAAAAGAGGCAAAGGCTACCAATATGGCACATTAACAAGGACTAAGTAGAGGAATTAGAGGTCATTATTATTTCCTCCATTTGATTTATTTGTATTTTCTTTCCACAGTTAACACAAATGATTTCTGTGATTGGCACAATAACGGTAATTGATAGCCAAGCGACAAAGCATAACCTGGAGAGATGTGTTTCCAAAGCTAAATTTACGCCTTGGCTAAAGTGACAATATTAACTCAGAGGTCACTCTTCCCAAGTCCCTGTTACTGGAGCATTGTTGGTTTATTTGATGTAGAATGTGGATCATATGCTACGTTCAGATGATTAGCAGAAACCAATCCCATGGATATTTTGAATTAGCAGCACTTCTCTAAAAGTGGGCAAACTTGGTAAGGCCTCTGTGAGATGCCCGAAAAGGCCCAGGGTACCTGATTGTGAGGGTAGGTACCAGGGATTGGACTAAGGGGCACTTGATCACTGAGCCACATCCCCAGACTTTTGTATTCTATTTAGAGACAGGGTCTCACTGAGTTGCTTAGGGCCTTGCTTTTGTTGAGGCTGGCTTTGAACTCCCGATCATCCTGCCTCACGAGCTGCTGGGATCAAAGGCATGCACCACCACACCCGGCTACTTATGATTTTTGAGGCCTTTTGCATAAAATATCGCAGCAGGGTTAGAAAAGTTGTGGTTATCTCTAGATACAGCAATTACAATCTTGTGGTCATATCTATATGACTGCATATCACAACCTTCATCTGGAGAGACTGTCATGCCTAAATTTAAAGGAATTCCCACTCCTGCTCTCTCCGGGCCCATCCCAATCTTGGGACAATTACAAAAGGTACTTATGGCCTGCACTGCCAGCTCCCCCCTACAAAAATCAGACAGGCAAGAGTGGGAAAGAGCTCTATGGAAGGACAGCCATTAGTTCCTCGAGTCAGATAAAGTCCTAGGACTAAAAGCACTGGTGGAATTCATCATTTCATCAAATCTAGGGGGCTCCTTAAAGAAAGAGGAGGAAGGGGAGAAGTGACATGTGATCATCATCTACTGCTATATCTGGCAGGGTCTATTTACATTTAATTTAGGCTGAACATGAGCCGCAAATCTCTTTAGCACTTAAACATCTCCTTCAAAGGGATGTCAGGGTATAAATCCCCATGTCAGCATCCACGTCAACACCAAGAGAGGACTCTTTAAAAGCACCGTCCCAAGGGCATCTATTTACCAGAGAAAGGACACCACTAGAGAGCCAATTAAGATGAAAGGCTGGAGAAGGACCGAGCGTCCACCTGAAGACCAAGCCTGCAATCATCCCTCGCGCAGCTGGGAAAGGAGCGGGGGCGGAGCGCAGAGGGTTCCTGCCTGCCTCCCCAGGCTACCGCCATGCTTTGCAGCAATGAAATTTAAATCATTGCAGACTAGACCCAGGCCCGTGTGCTTTCGGCTGGTTTTGCACAGGAGCTTAGAGCGCCCTGGTTCCATCCATCTAAGCACTCCGGGTGATGCCTTGTTTGACAGCGAAATCCTTCGCCATAATCAAATCAGGGTGCAGAATGGGGCCCTCCCTGTGCAATGCAGCCAGAGAGTCACTGCGCAGGGGTGGAGAGCTGACTTGATGTTACCCATACTCTGCTGATCTGCTCCTGGGTTTCATTTCAAAGAGCCCCTGTATTCCCTGGGGCTCTGGAGGCTGAGGCAGAAGGATCACGAGTTCAAAGCTAGCCTCAGCAATTTAGGGAGGCCTTAAGCAACTCAATAAGACCCTGTCTCTAAGTAAAATAAATAAAAAAGGGCTGGGGATATGGCCCAGTGGTTAAGCGCCCCTACATCCACTCCCCACCACCAAAAAAAAAAAAAAAAAGAAATGATGCTAAGCTCTATGTCAATTTTAGCTCAATTTTTAAAATTAGTTGCCAATATTTTAAAAGTTGGGAGAAGTTACTGGAAAAAAGCCAACCGATTTCCAGCTTGTCTCTCTCCGGGAACGGCCTGCACTCTGCTGCCTGGCGATGGATGACTGGAGCACAGCGATGATGTCCCTTCACATGCCCCAGTTCTCCCAGGTCCCCACTATCCCCTGTGCACAGCACATTTCAAGTATCTGGGTCAGGAGTTCCCAATAGGGTAGGCGTAGGGTGCTTGTGTCTCTGAATCATGAATCTTCCTCCCAGGTCTAGCGGAGGGACTTATCAATATACCTGGAGCGCTGGGGGTACCCGGAGAAGGATGTGTCTTCTTAGCGGAACCACCATATTATGTTTGCCTGATTTCGAAATAAATGAAGAAGTGGGCTGGGGATATAGCTCAGTTGGTAGAGCGCCTGCCTTGGATGCACAAGGTCCCCGGGTTCAATCCCCAGCACCACCATAAAAATTTTAAAAATTAAGAAAAAAGAAATGAAGGCTTAAACTAAATGGATGTAAATAGAGACAAAACTTGCAATCCTCTGGGAGTCACAGCTTCATGACATTCAGACCCCTGCAGGGGCTGAGGGCAGCCAGTACTGGGAGATCCACTCCGAGCTGAGGTTCTGGACCTCACTCTCTGCAGAGCCCTCTATCACAGCCAATTCCTGGTGACCGCCTTCATGGCCACCAACAACACAAAAATCTCCGTCTTCTTCCATGGTGACAGGCCCAGAGTTATGTCCCAGAGCCTCCCATCTCACCCCAAGAAATGGGTGTGCACAGTGCAGGAACAAGAAGCTTAATTTTAAATGGGACAATCTTTAGTTGCATTGAGTTATTTTCTAGTAAGAGACCTCACTGGAGAACGTCCCTTCTGGTCCGTTTCTGTATTATTTTCTATGTGACTGCTGGAAGTGATGTAAAATGACTTGCAGGTCTTCATCCTATCCATTGGACAGAGGTGTCGTGCCTATCTCCCGACTCCCAGGGGGCATTGAGGAGCTGGGTAGGAAAGATTCTGGCTGTCACAGGAGGAAAGGTTAAATGCTACTAGCATCTAACCTGCAGGCACTTGAGATGGTGCTGCACAGTGACATTGTCCCACCCAAGTGGCCAATGAGGCCCTCAGTTTAAAGATAGAAAAAAACGAAAAGAAAGAAAGAAAGAGGAAAGGAAAGGAAAATAAAAGGAAAAAGCATAATGACTCCCATTAACTACCAGCTTCAGGAATTTTCCTATGATCCAGAGAGCAGAATTTCCATGCCAGTATCAGAACACGAGCTGGGGAGCCCAAGTCCTAGCTACAGATCATGAATACCCTATGTTCACTTGCAAGCCCGTGAGCTCTCTGAACCTCTTTTTTTCCCACAAGTGGAAAAAGAGGCCAGTGAGCCCCGCTCTGCTTTAAAGTACTCTGCATTTTGTTTTGTTTTTCTCTTTTTTTTTTTCATATTTTGTATGATATAAAACAAAGCATATTCTCAACTTAAAAAAAAATCCTATTCAAAAAAAACAAATGTGTTTCTGTGGATGAATAGATAAACAAAATGTGGTATACCCATGAATGGAATATCATTCAGCTTTATTAAGGAAGGAGATTCTGACACATGTGACTACATGGTTGAACCTCAAAGACACTCTGCTAGGTGAGATGATCCGAATACCAAAGGGCAGATACTGTACGATTCTTCTTAATACGAGGTACTTAGAGTGTCAGAGACCAAAAGGAGAATTGTGGCCATGAGGCTCACAGGAGGAGGAATGTGGAACTGTTGTTGTACAGGTACACAGTTTCAAATTAGGATGGTGAAAAAGTTCTGAAGTTAGATATTGATGACGGACGCCAGACTTTAAGAATGTTCTTCATGTGGCTGAAGTTACACAAAAAAATGGGTACAATGGTAGACCTCATGTATATTTTACCACAATAAAAAAAGGTTAAAGAGGGCTGGGGTTGTGGCTCAATGGCAGAGTGCCTGCCCTGCATGTGTGGGGCACTGGGTTCGATTCTCAGCACCACATAAAAATGAATAAACAAAATAAAGATGTATATGTATGACTAAAAATTTTTTTTTAAAAAAGGTTGAAAAATTTCTCCATTCATAAAATGAATATGTGTACATTATAGAAATACAAGTAAAAATATATATGTATACACACACATACATGCCACACACACATATATACACAAACACACACACACACACACACACACAAAATCTTTCCTCAACCACATTTGTTATTTTGTTTTACATCTTTCCAGGATTTTTTATCTTAAGGATCCTACAAGATTAAAAATATTTAGGAAAGCCGGGCATGTGGCACACACCTGTAATCCTGGCAACTCAGGAGGCTGAGGCAGGAGGATTGCAAATTCAAGGCTAGCCTCAGCAAAAGTGAGGCCTTAAGCAACTCAGTGAGACCCTGTCTCTAAATAAAATATAAGAAGGGCTGGGGATGGGGCTCAGTGGTTAAGTGCCCCTGGGTTCAATCCCTGGTACAAAAAAAAAAAAGGAAGAAAGAAAGAAAAAAAGAAATACAGAATATATGATGAACAGAAACTAAACTCTTTCCCACCATCCTGCTCCATTTCAGGTGGCCTGGTTGTTTGGGAATCTCTTATAAAACAAGGTTTCAAAAGAACTTAAAAAAAAATAAACAAACTCTTGATCAATTTGGGCAACTGTTATCTGTAGAAAAAGTACATTTCAATTTTTATAAGAATCTCGAAAATCAGATGCATTCTCTAATTTTGTTACCTCCAAGAGAACAGACAGAAAGCCATTTCTTTTTCCAGAAACCTATAAACCAGTTTGTCTTTTACTGTTTTTCATTAAAATTTTAAACATGAAGCATGTTCCGGCAAATGAAAAACCCAAATGCACCTGCCCACAGGAGGGACAAACTGCTTGGAAAATTCCATTTTAAATGTTTCCATGGTTGAAAACCATGTCATCCTTTCCCCTTTGTAACGGTATGCAACTCATTTCACACAGCTTTGGTCAAAGCAATATAAATAGATAATACAATTTTTTTTCCTCAAACTCTGCATTTTTGGAAAATGAGGTAGAAACGATTTTTCTGTAATTTTTTTTTAAATTATGAATACATGTAATGAAGCACTATCACCCAAAGAAAATGGTATCATGTTATTTACAAGGGGATCCAGATAATCTCTGAGTAAATTCTAGTTAAATTTCAGAAGACACACAAACCATTTAATAATAAGTTTACTATACGTACCTTCTAAGAGCAGTCATTACTAGGACATGCCATGGGTTTACCCAGAAACAGCTATAACCCACTAACTTCTCTAAGGAATTTCCACCATTCTTTATCATACAGATAGGTCAGAGAATGCAGCACAGAGTAACTAGATTTTTTTTTTGGGGGGGCGGGGTACTGGGGATTGAACCCAGGAGCACTTGACCACTGAGTCCCATCCCCAGCCCTATTTTGTATTTTATTTAGAGACAGGGTCTCACTGAGTTGCTTAGAGCCTTGCTGTTCCTGAGGCTGACTTTGAACTCATGATCCTCATGCCTCAGCCTCCAGAGCTGCTGGAATGATAGGTGTGAGCCACCATACCGGGCAGTAACTAGATGTCTAAAAGGCCTTTGGTTAGAGTTTTCCTGTGATGTCCTTGGTATGAGAGGAGCCCCAGGTGATTGGACAAGCACACCCAAAGAGTATTGATTGACAGATCCGTTGTGAGACATATAACAAATCTCCATTTTTAGTTTTGTTAAATTTAATGATGTACATGCAAAAATGGCATGCTAGCCCAAAAGAGCATTAAGACATTGCTAATGATTTGATGAATAAAATTAAGATTTAAAATCATTTTGTCGGGGCTGGGGATGTGGCTCAAGTGGTAGCATGCTCGCCTGGCATGCATGCGGCCCGGGTTCGATCCTCAGCACCACATACAAACAAAGATGTTGTGTCCGCCAAGAACTAAAAAATAAATATTAAAAAAATTCTCTCTCTCTCTAAAATCATTTTGTCAGCTTGGACAAATTTGAACTTCACAAGAGAAGATTAAGATCAAGCAACTCAGCAAGTCCCTGTCTCTAAATAAAATATTAAAAGGTGCTGGGGATGTGGCTCAGTGGTTGAATGCCCCTGAGTTCAATCCCCAGTGCCCCCCCTCCAAAAAAAAAAAAAGATTAAAAGAACATTTCTTTAGGTGGATATAAAGAAAAAATATAAGCTTTCATGCACAAATTGGAGGGAAATATTTAGTAAGAAAGGACAGAAACTACCCTTTAAAAGACTAGCTATGTAACAAAAGAAAAGGAAGGTGTTAATCCTGTTTTATTATGACTAACAAGAATGTTCCAGAGAAGCCCAGGTGTGTAACTTTAGGCATGTAATATGTGCCCACACCCTACTCAATACTGGCATCAATACAAACTCCAAGGTGAGCAATACCTGAAGCCATTTTCATGGATAAGTCAATGGTGACTCAGAGGTTAAAGGATGGTCCAAGGTCAAGTGAGTTTAGCAGGGGGAGGGGAATTTGCCCAGGCCAAGTCAGAGCAAAACCAGAAGCTAGGAGCAAACTCAAGTGACAATCACTGACATGGGTAATGATGCAAAAATCCTCAACAAGACTTCAGCAGATGGAATCCAACAACAAACAGAAGACTGACCCATTAAGGTCAAGGCACAGAAGACTGGCTTAACATCAGAAAACCCCCTCAGCACAATTCAGCCGCACTCATGAACTGAGTTTGTTTTACTAGAAAAGAAACCCTAAAATATTATCTCAATAGATGCAGAAAAAGCTCTTGAGAAACTATGACACTGATTCATGATTCAAAAACAAACAAACAAACAAAAGTCTTTGGCAAACTGTAAACAGCAGAAATATCCCCAACCTCAAAAAAAGGGATGTAGGAGGAACCTACAGCTAACCTCCTACCTGGAGTTGGAAGGAAGCACGTTTCTCCCTAAGATCAGGAACAAGACAGAGGCCCCTGCCTTGCCAC
Organism: Marmota flaviventris; assembly: GCF_047511675.1. Lineage (NCBI taxonomy): Eukaryota > Metazoa > Chordata > Mammalia > Rodentia > Sciuridae > Marmota > Marmota flaviventris. Next base: position 160,114,510 of record NC_092498.1, on the reverse strand, counting down.
AAGGGAAGGGAGATGAAAGATGATCAGATAAGAGGAGCAAACCTGTCACTTCTCCCAGATGACAGACATGGCTGTCTATGTCAGGTTGGGCAAACTGGCTGTTTTGTAGCTAAGATTTGCCGGACACAGTCACACCCACTTAGTTAGACTCAGGTGGCTGTTCTCACCTTACAAGGGGCAGTGATGTCATTGGTCCAAAGATCATTCCAAGGAGCCTAAAATATAGACTATCTGGCCTTTTAAGAAAGTTTGCTAAACCACCCCCCACCCTCGATCTATGTAGAAAGTCAGATTAGATATCTGAACCATGCAGAATTCAAGATCAATGTACAGAAATCAATTCTATTTCCATCTACCTGCATATTTCCATCAATTTGTGATCAGAACTTAAAATGTTTAAATAGCACGGATAATCGCACTGAATACATATGTAAGACCCAGGGATAAATCGGACCAGAGATGGGAATGATCTGTGTAAAAGGTAGAAAAACAATTATTGCGAGGAATTTAAAAGATTGACTCTATTCATGGGCAATTGTTTCAATTTTTATTTCCATTATCTATTTTGTGAGCCCAGGACCTTGCACCTACTAGGTAAATCCTCTGCCATGGAGTTACACCCTAACCCTCCAGAGGCAATACAGTAAATGTGTCCATTCTTTCCATATTGATCTATATCTATATATTCAGTACCATTCCCAATCCAAATCTCACATAGAGAACTGGAAGAAGTGATTTGAAAACTCATATGTGAAATAGAAAGACTACAGTAGGCAGACTATTTTGGAAATGGGGAATAAGGTTGGAGGAGTCATATCAACTAATTTAAATTTTTTTTTTATAAATCCCCAGGAAATAAGATCATGTTGTACTGGTGTAAAGATACACTAATAGGTCGATGGAGGTTTAAGAACCCAGAAATACATGGTAACTAGTCGGCAAAACTGGAAAGGCGTTTTTGCAGTGAAAGAGGTTTTTTTTGCAGTGAAATAAAGTTTGGGCTGGGCGTGGTGGCACATGCCTGTAATCCCAGTGGCTCCAGAGGCTGAGGCAGGAGGATCACGAGTTCAAAGCCAGCCTCAGCAATTAAGTGAGGCCCTAAGCAACTCAGTGAGACCCTGTCTCTAAATAAAATACAAAATAGGGCTGGGGATGTGGCTTGGTGGTCCAGTGCCCCTGAGTTCAATCCCCAGTACCAAGAGAGAGAGAGAGAGAGAGAGAGAGAGAGAGAGAGAGATGTTTTCACCAAATGGTGTAAAAACAATTGAACTTCCATATTAAAAAGAAAGAAAGAAAGAAACCCTTAAGCTCAAAGTAAAACCACAAACCAAACACTATAGAATTTATGAAAGGAAACAGGAGAAAACCTTTGGGGCCTTAGGCTATACAAATGATCCATAAAAGAACTAATAATTGGAATTGCAGCAAAATTAAAAACTTCTCTAGACTGAGCACTGTGGGTCACAACTGTAATCCCAGCGGCTCGGGAGGCTGAGGCAGGAGGATCTGAAGTTCAAAGCCAGCTTCACAAAAACAAGGTGGTAAGCAACTCAGTGAGACCCTGTCTCTAAATAAAATACAAAATAGGGCTGGGGATGAGGCTCAGTGGTTAAGCACCCCTGGGTTCAATCCCCAGTACCCCCCCCCATAAACACACACACAAAAAATTCTCTAAAAGACATTAAAAACAAAAATATAAGATACAGACTGGGAAAATAATTTGCAAATCTTTTCTATGATAAAAGCCTTTTATTCTTTTATTCAGAATATACAAAACATTCTAAAAACTCAGTAATAAGATATTAAAACATCAAATATGAAAAGAGTGAAATATTTGAAAAACTACTTCAACAAAGGCAAAATATGAAGGGGAAATGAGTTCACAAAAAAGGCCTAGCATCATCAGTCATCATAGAAATGAAAATCAGTCTGGGTTGGTTGTGCACTCCTGTAATCCCAGTGGCTCGGGAGGCTGAGGCAGGAGGATCTCAAGTTCAAAGCCAGCCTCAGCAAAAGTGAGGCCCTGAGCAACTCAGTGAGACCCTGTCTCTAAATAAAATACAAAACAGGGCTGGGGATGGGGCTCAGTGGTCAAGCATCCCTGGGTTTAATCCCTGGTACCTAAAAAAGGAGAAAGAAATGAAAATCAAAACAACAATGAAATACCACCATAACTATTAGAAAGGTTAGAATTAAAAAGACTGGCCAAACCAACTATCTGTAAGAAGGTAGAAAAACTGAAACTCGCCTACGCAGCTGGGTGCGTATATAAAATGATACAAACACACAGGAACAGTTGGTGCATCTCCTAAAAAAATTGAGATAACCATATGATCCAGTCATACCACCCCTAAATATTTACCCAGGAGAAATAAAAGCCTACATCTGTACAAAGACCTACACACAAATGTTCATGGCAGCTTTATTTATAAGAACCCCCAACTGGAAAAAATCCAAGGGTCCATCAACAGGTAAAACTATCAACAAATTACGGCATACCCATATAATGCGATACCACTTCAGCCATAAAATAACAAACTCCTGCTAACGTGTGACAGCATGAGTGGGAAATCATACTTGTGAATGAAGCATAATTCACTATTATGCTGTCAATGAAGCCAGACCCATCCCACCAGAAAAAAAAAAAAAAAGAAAGAAAAAGAAAAAGAAAAGCGCACAGACTACATGATTTCATTCAAGCAAAAATCTAGGAAAAGCAGTCAAATGTGTAGTGATTGAAAGTGCAGCAGTGGGAGTGTGGGTGAAGGGCTAGGTGAGAGCAATCAGTCAAGGAAAGGCACGAGGAATGCTCATTTTCTTTGTGCTTTTAAAAAATATTTTCAAAATGTAGTTGGACACAATACCTTTATTTGATTTATTTATTTTTATGCATATGTGTGTATATATATATATATATATATATATATATATATATATATATATTTATACACACACATATATGGATTTCATAAAATCTTATTCATAGCTTGAATGCTCAATATTTGGGGCAGCATTTTCTCTTCCCAAGTCTCCCAATAATCAGTTCATGCATATTAATAATCTGTTCGACAATAATCCTAAAAGTGGCTTTCTGAAAATTCATTCAGCTCAGGGCATTAGAACAACCAATGCAGTGATACCAATAACATGATATATGACAGAGAAACATGAAATTAGTGACGATCCTTGTCCATCCCATGCAGACAACACTAACCAATCAATACACTCTTCTCCGGGAACCCAGGGTGCTTCATCACTGAGCCACATCCCCAGTACCACCACCACCACCACCCCCCCCCGCCTTTTTTTAAATTGCGAGACCGGTTCTCATTAGGTTGCTTACAGTCTCACTAGGTTGCTGAGGCTGACTTTCAACTGCGATCCTCCTGCTTCAGCCTCCTGAGCTGCTGGGATTACAGGCCTGCCCCACTGCGCCCAGTGAGGAGCCCATTTCTATTCAGGACTCATATATTCCAGGAAACCTCCTGTTGACTAAGCTCAGGTCACAATAAGTTTGCCTCTGTCTGAGTCCTTTCAACGTTATTCTGGGCTAGAACTTTGCACACTTACCTGCAGCCAGGATTATCCTCTGAGCATGTCCCCTCTCACCCACATAATGACTAAACCAGCATCCATGCTGCAGAGTTGTCATGAGGACGAGAGATAACACTTGGTTATCAGCAGAACATAAGCGCCATGATCACAGGGATTTGCTTAATTTATATGACTCTGGCACAAAAAATAGTGCTGGTATAAAGTAAGTGCTCTATAAACAGCTATTAAATAAATGAATATTAAAAAAAAAAAAACAACTTTCATGGCCCATAAAGAGAAATTCAACGCCCCCCGCAGACACACAGTTACTATTCTATAAGAACTGATCCCTTTATAGACAATTACCACGAAGACATTTGTTATGTCCCTTAAAATCATATTTTATGATAGATTTGTAAAATTAGAAGTCAAGACAAATGTCACAGGCAGATTGAGGTCAAGGAGAAGCCAATGAAGCACAATTCTAAGGTACAGATGTTGAAGGGGTACAAAAACAAACTCAGTAATTGGGAGAAAGAGGATTTCTTAAAATATCTTATTTATTTATTTAAGTCCTGTGGATTGAACCCAGGGGCTCTCTACCACTGAGCTACATACTACCAGCCCCCACTTTTTTTTTAAATTTTGAAATAGGGTTTTGCTAAGTGCTCAAGGGTGGTCTCACACTTGCAACCCTCCTGCCCCGGCCTCCTGAACACCTGGGATTATGGGTGTGGGCCACCACGCCCGGCTCATGCAGTATTTTTCAAAAACAAATTTAATGCAAAGAATCTATGATAGACAAAACACCAGTTTTACAAAAAAGAAACATCAGTAACAGCACCATTCTGAGCCATTCAGAAACCAGAGGGAAAAGGAAGTCAGGGCTGGGCACACAGCTCTGTTGGTACCGTGCTGGCCTCGCATGCAGGAAGCCCTGGGTTCAATCCCCAGCACCACACACACAGAATAAAGGAAGTCAGGCACGCTGATAGGTCTTTACTTACAACACTGATTTTTACAAAAATTACCTTGTAACATTGTCCATCTTGACTGCTAAGGTCTTTAGCACTCCCTTAAACCACGTGCCCAGAGTGACCACCTCGCTAGCATTCCCCCAACCCCCCGCCCTGCACAGTAGTCACAACATTCCTAGAAGAAACAATCAAACGTCCTCCTCTCCATAAATTCAAAATCCAGCCTGTCCCTGGTGCCTTACCTCTGCGCCACAGTCTCAGCCCTCTACTATTTTCTATTTAGACACAAAGCCTTGCTGCATTGCTTAGGGCCTTGCTAAATTGGAAGGCTGCCTCTGAATTTGCAATCCTCCTGCCTCAGCCTCCCCAGCTGCTGGGGTGACAGGCGCGTGCCACTGCGCTGACACCCATGCTGTTTTGTCTGGGTCCCTTCTTGTCTGTGCTGACCCTGCCCTTCCCTCCTGCACACGCACCCGACCTGTGCTCTCTAACTGAACACCGGGCATCTCACTACAGGACCAGGCCGGCCTGCTGCGCCCTGGTTCCCTCCCCAGCCTGCTGCTCGCGGGAGGGGTGCTCTGCCAGTGTCCTCAGGAGTCTGGGCTCCCACAAATCCCCAGCAATCGCCTCCTGCCGCCAAGATGCAGGCGACTCTGGCAGCCGGGCTCCGCATCCCATTTGCTTCCCCTGAGTACCCACATCCTGCGGCTCCCCCCAAGTTCACAGCTTTATCCTGAGATGAAATCATACCCGCTTCTGCCAGGAATCACACACAAAAACATGGCTCTGTTTGGTTTCTGGACATACTGTATTTGATAAAATTAGAAGGAAGTCACCATACCAACATTTTCACACAAGAAGAGAGAGAGAAAAAAAAGAGAGGATAGAGAAGCTATAAATGTAGAACTTTTTTTTTTTTTGCTACCGGAATTGCGCTCAGGGACACTTCACCACTGAGCCCCATCCCCAGCCCTAATTTGTATTTTATTTAGAGACAGGGTCTCACTGAGTTGCTTAGGGCCTCACCATTGCTGAGGCTGGCTTGGAACTCGCAATCCTCCTGCCTCAGCCTCCCGAGGTGCTGGGATTACAGGCGTGGGCCACTGCACCTAGTTGTGTTTTTTGTTTGTTTGTTTTTGTTTTTTGCAGGCTCCAAATCCTAGCATATAAAACATCTCTCCTGTTCTTCTTCGTTCCCACTCCTAGCACCTAGGCAGGCACCAACTGCACAATGTTGGATGTCAATTCATTAAACATACTAAATCCTCCATGGGGAGACCATCCCAGCCACAGTGAAGAAGAAGAAGATACCCAGATGCCCCCAGAAAACTCTCCTAAATCACCTATATTTGGGGGTCAGAGGGCGGCACCAAAACTATGATCACGGCAGTGTGCTCCCATGGCTCAAAGGCGGTTGGATAATCATGTCCATATGAATAGCCAGGAGATGAACGTCTTCAAGTTCAAATCACCCTGGGCAGCCCCAGCTCAGTAAATCCTGGAATTACAGAGTTATCAGATTCCACCCAAACTGAGTCAGTGAGTCATCCTGAGTATTTTTCAGAGGTAACAGAGGCTCGGCGAGGTCAGGTGTCTTGCTTATGTCCACAGGGACAACAGGTGGGACCCCTTTACCCAAGTTTCTGCCAAGTTTCTGCAATGCCATCTACAACTCTGGGGTTGGGCCTCTGGGCCCTCCTCAGGCACATGTGGGGACCTTATATGGTTCCTACTTAACCCGATTACAGAACTGGCTTTGAGAGGCAGCCTGGGGTCTCATAGTCCCATATGTCCACCCTGGAGCCTCTGAGATGTTGACAAAAGAAGAGAAAGATGGACAGAAAGCAATTGATAAGCCAGGCACAGTGGTGCACGCCTGTCATCCCAGCAGCTCAGGAGGCTGAAGCAGGAGGATCTCGAGTTCAAAGCCAGCCTCAGCAACTTAGCAAGGCCCTCAGCAACTCAGTGAGACCCTGTCTCTAAATAAAATACCAAATAGGGCTGGGGAGGGGGCTCAGTGGTCGAGTGCCCCTGGGTTCAATCACCAGAACCTCAAAAAACAACAAAAAAACTATAATGATCTCATAGGATCTTTTGAGACTGTGAGCTCCCTGAGGGAAGAGTCTTTTCCTGTGACATTCATGGGTCTACCAGCCCCAGCCAAGTCCCAATGTCGTGTTGAATAAACACTTCCAGAATAAATTAGAAAAATATACCAATGCACTGTGGAAAGTCCCCAAAACATGGGGAAAAAAAAGATTTTTAAATGAAGCAAAACTTGTCTCATCATTTCACAACACAGTGATGGCACCTGTCACCACTTTTGTAAAACCTTTCTGGAATGTATTCGGTACACACACACACACACACACACACACACACACACATACACACACAAGCTCCAACCTGATTTGAGATTAGTCTACACATAGCATTTTGAATCTAGCCTTTTTCAAGTAGCATACCTTGCTTTCCATTCTTTTTTGGTGGGGAGGGGTACTGGGGATTGAACCCAGGGGGATGCTTAACCTCTGAGCCCCATCCCCAGCCCTTTTTCATATTTTATTTAGAGACAGGGTCTCACTGAGTTGCTTAGGGCCTCACAAAGTTGCTGAGGCCGACTTTGAACTCACGATCCTCCTGTCTCAGCCTCCCTAGTCACTGGGATTTACAGGCATGTGCTATCACGCCCAGACTAGTTTGGGCAGTTTCTGACTCTACCCTGCACAGGAGGAGCGCCAGGATTAACAGAGGCTCAGCCCTGGGTAAGCCCTGGCTATGTCTCCTTGGGGCCAGTCCCCAGAAATCACAGTTGGCAGCAATGCAACCAGCGTTGGAATATTAGCTTTGGAATATTAGCGAAAGCGATGATTTTTAAAAATGCCACAGAAGCACTGAACCCCAGGTGAGAGCCCTCTGGAATTCCTATTAGGCACACGACATCAAAGAGAGGCTTCCCGTGACAGACGTGCCTGAGGATGCTGAGCACGAAATCCAGGTCAAATGAGACTCCTGTGGAAAGCACACCTCTCCAGAGAAACCGCTCCATCTCCCTTTGCCTTCTGACCTCCTTACCTCCTCGTTCCATCTGGAATCTCACACAAAGGCCACCACCAGCCCAAATGTGCCTAGGAGACGCTGCCATCCTCTATCCCAAAGCCCCCCGCCCCCCGACCCACCACCAGCCACAGCTCCCAGTCTTTGCTTCGAAGGATGTGAGTTTCCCAAAGGTGGATGGGCCTCATGGGCAAATCCACAGAGCCTCGAGATGACTTCAGCCTCTACAACTTCTGGAATCATGCGCCTCCTCATCAGGAGGGTCTAACAGCACCGTCCTACAGGCATAAGGTGGATCCACATCATTTCAAAAATACACGGTTAACATGAAAAAGAAGTCTAGCCAAAGGAGTGAAAGTATCTTATTTATTTATTTATTGTGGTACTGGGGACTGAACTCAGGGGCACTGAACCACTGAGCCCCATCCCCAGCCCTATTTGGTATTTTATTTAGAGACAGGGTCTCACGGAGTTGCTCAGGGCCTCGCTAAGTTACTGAGGTTGGCTTTGAACTCGTGATCCTCCTGCCTCAGCCTCCTGAGCTGCTGGGATTACAGGTATGTGCACAACGATGCCGAGCATGAAATTATCTTACTGATGTGTTTACTCCAGCTCAATATAACCAAACTACTGTCACTTCAATATCAAATCTTTTTTTCATAATAAGGCTTTAAAATCGTAGGCCTGTTTTATAAGGTATATCCCTATTCAGACTCACGCCATCAGTCAGGCTCAAGAGTGCCGCGTGGCTTAGGAGCTGCTCACCTGGACAGTGTGAGTCAGGTGTTAGGAATCTGTGATTCAAAGATCTTACACCTGGCTTTAAAATGTCTTTTTTTGCCAGGTGAGTTGGCACATGCCTGTCATCCCAGCAGCTCGGGAGGCTGAGGCAGGAGGATGGAGAGTTCAAAGCCAGCCTCAGCCACTTATCAAGACCCTGTCTCTAAATAAGACATTAAAAAGGCCTGGGGATGTGGTTCAGTGGTGAAGTGCCCCTGGGTTGAATCCTGGGTCCCATAAACAGACAAACAAACAAACAAATAAATAAATAAAATGTCTTTTGACCTATGAGGACACCACTTTCATTATTCTCAACTCCAAGACGTGCATCTTGCAAAAGAGTTCAGTGAGGCAGCGTTACCTTTGGGAATGGATGGCCACGCACATTTGAGTTAGCTTGACGCTATTATAACTTGCAAAGAAAATGCGTTTGTCTGACCTGTAACTAGAAAGTATTGCACTGAATTCCAACAACACATTACAAACAAAATGACACACTCATGATAAGGCTTTGCGAACGACGAAGCCAACCAGATCAGTAACAAAAAAAAGGTGAACTAGCAATGATTCGCAGGAGGCAGGAAGAGGAGGAGGTCAAGTGCATTGGCCTTCTCGTGATAATCACACCCCTGGGCCCACGGTCAGTGTTCTAATAAGCACAACCAAGATGAGGCTGAAGAAGAACAGGGCTCTTCAAGGACTCCAAGGAATGCTCTCCGAAAATTTTTAATAAAAAAGGAACTAAAAATGCATTCAGGTCAAGTGGTAATTCACCAGGTGAGAAAAACATGTACCAGGAGCCAGGTGCAGTGGCGCACGCCTGTCATCCCAGCAGCTTGGGAGGCTGAGGCAGGAGGATCGCGAGTTCAAAGCCAGCCTCAGCAACTTAGCGAGGCCCAAGCAACTCAATGAGACCCTGTCTCTAAATAAACACAAAATAGGGCTGGGGATGGGGCTCAGTGGTTAAACACCCCTGGGTTCAAATCTTGGTACCAAAAAAAAAACACGTTCCAGGAAAAGGTGACAGTATTACTCCTACTAGTGTCTGAAAGGTGAAATGGACCACCAGAATAGGAGAGGCTGTTCGATTTGGAGAATGTTCCACAGCAAGAATGGTGAGAAGCTCTTCCCAAGAAGGAAGGCAAAATAATAATTAACACATCCCAGGGAGCTTGACCTTCCCTATCTCCACTACTGGGGCTTCAAAAAGCTAGTTTTGCAAAAGAAAGAAACTGGCTTAAGTTAGCCTGCTCCCTTCAGATGCAAGTCTGGTTTCAGGCAGGCTCAGCGCACAGAATGAGCTAGCCTGGCCTAGTTCTAACTAACAGCTGACTCAGCAGGGACCAGAGGAGGCCCTGCTTTGCAAGAGGCCAGAGCTGTAGAACTCATGAGGCTCTGACGGGACCCTGCCAAAGTCAGCGGATTCTTAAAAATGGGGTCAGGTTATTGGAATTCAGAGGCTGTATCTACCCGTCTAGGTTTTTGGAGGAAAGAAGGGCCAGCCTACAAAATAAGTCCTCTCCTTAAAATAGCCAAACCATGGCGATCTGAGTGACAGAGGCTGTTTGGCACAGGGCCCAGAAGTCATTAATTTCCTCTGCGATCACCAGAAGGTACCACATTAAAGTGGAGGAGAAACCTACCAGTGAATTACAAGTTGAGGTCCTCTGGGTTTTGAAAAAGCATCAAAGAGCAGAGAAATGAGGGAGAATATCACATCCCCAAACCTTTCTGTTCCCAGTCTCCCTAAAAACAAGGAGTGAAAAGGTTATCAGTGACCACAGGACGAAAGCAAATGGAAAATGTGGCCCGGCAGCTCAGGAGGCTGAGGCAGGAGGATCGCGAGTTCAAAGCCAGCCTCAGCAACTTAGTGAGACCCAAAGCAACTCAGTGAGACCCTGTCTCTAAATAAAATACAAAATAGGGCTGGGGGTGGGGCTCAGTGGTTAACCCTAAGTTCAAGTAAACACATAAGTAAATAAGTAAGTAAATAAATAAATAAATGGAAAATGCCAAAAAGGTTCGACTCAACAAACACTCCATGAATAAGGATAGGGCCTAACAAAACCACCTTGTGTTACTGATCAGAGCAAACAGTACTCATCCTCTACTTCATTCCTCCATTCCACCAGTTCATTCAAGCCTCTCCTATACCTGGCACTGTACTGGACCCAGCCGCTGCTGCTACTGTGATGATAAACTCAACTCAAGGAGGATCTGCCTTCCTGAGCCTCACAGATCTGTTCTCAAGAAGGCAGAGGCTTAAATACATTCACCTTGGTAACATTACTGACTTGTAATAGGAACTATCCCATTTAGTGAATGTCTATATGTGTTAGATTCTATGTATGACATTCATTGAATCTTTTTAAGATTTTTAATGTGTTCTTTTTAGGTATATATGACTGTAGAGTGTATTTTGATATGTTACACATACACGCAGTATAACTTGTTCTAATCAGGATCCCATTTTTGTGGTTGGACATGATGTGGAGTTTCCCTGGTCATGTGTTCATATATAAGCATGGGAAAGTTCTGTCCCATTCACTCCACTGTCTTTCCTGTTCCCATCCCCCTCCCTTCCCTTCTTTCCCCTTTGTCTGATCCAGTGAACTTCTATTCTCTCCTATCCCTTTATTTTGTTAGCATCTGCATATCAGAGAGAACATTTGGCCTTTGATTATTTTTTTGGGGGGGGTGGTTTATTTCACTTAGCATGATAGTCTCCAATTCCAACCATTTACTACCGAATGCCATCATTTCATTCTTCTTTATGGCTGAGCAATGTTCTATTGTGTATATAGACCACATTTTCTTTATCCATTCATCTGTTGAAGGACACCTAGGCTGGTTCTATAACTTGGCTATTGTGAATTGAGCTGCTATAAACATTGATGAGGCTGTGTTACTGTAATACTCATAGAATCTTAACAGGTATCAGCAATTAGACATTAGATCCATCATACAGATGACCTCACTGAATCTCACAGAGGTCAAATGGTTGGCCAAGGTCATCCATGCAGTCAGGAAAGAGCCAGGATATAAACAAAAAGCTGTCTAACTCCTATCAGAGGCTTACTGCTTGAAAGTAAGATATTTATAAAAGAAAAGAAAAAAAGAAGAAGAGATGATATCATCTTGATATTTTTAAAATGTTAGGCAAACCACCGTTTTTGCAGGGTTGACTGACAGTGGGTGCATTCGGTTAAAATGCGTGATGGTAAACAACTTAATTTTCAAAATGGATAAAGGAAGTGAACCAACACTTCACCAAAGAAGATAGATATAAGGATGGTAAATAAGTATATGTAACCATGCTTCCCACTATAATTACTGGGAAAATTGAATTAAACTCATAATAAAACATCACCGCATTATTAGAAAGACTAAGAAAAAAATTGTTTTTAATTTGACAATATGGATATGTATCACTGATCTGAAATGCTTGGGAGAAGAATTCTTTCAAGTTTCATAGTCCTTTGGATTTTAAAATATTTCCATAGACTACATAGACCCACTAAGCATTCCTCACCTGAAAATCCAAAATCTGAAATGTTCTCAAATTCCTACAGGATGCTCAAAAAATTTCAGATCTGGGAGCATTTTGGATATCAGATTTTCAGATGCAAAACCTATACCACATGCTAGAGAAGATACAAAACAACAGGAACTCTTACTCTATAAGCTGGTGGTTCAGATGCAAAACAGTACAGGCACTTTGGAGGAGTGTGACAGCTTCTCACAACACTGAACACATACTTACACCAGCAGCCCAGAGATCTCACTCCCAGGCATTTATCCAAGCAAATGGATAACTGGTGATGGGATAAACATGTGGTGTTTATCCATAAAATTGATAAATTTTATCCATAAAAATGGAATACTACACAGCAGTGCAAAAGAACTAATGATGGATTTCCCTTAACTCCAGTTCATGAAGTGCAAGATGCTAAATTTAAAAACTTTGTATTAAATGATTCCATTTATATGGCATTTGGGAAGAGGCAAAATCATCAGTAACAGAAAACAGATGTGGTTGCCTGGGAGCCAGGCAAAGGGGGTTGCCCAAGAAGGGGCAAGAAGAAGGAATTTTTAGAGTGATTATTCTTCTGTGTTTCTTTATTGAAGTCGTAGTTCCATGACTGTAGACAACTGCCAAAACTCACAGCACCGCATCCCCCAAGCAAGTGGCTCTTATTGCAAATAAATTTTAGAAGTGAATGAAACTCACTTGTAAAAATTGTGAATTTAACACCAAAAATTAAACACCTCACAAATCGACCCAGAAATACTTCAGATTTACCTAGATGAAAGCCATCCCAAACTAAAGTAAGTTTTCTTACAGACAAAATGTTGGAACATACATATTTTCAAACTGGCAACGAATAAATAGACTTCTTTTTTTTTTTTAACACCTTCTTGCTGGCTGAGAAGCAGGAAAGGCTCACTCCAAAACCTTCATTCTGTGTTCTGGGAAACAGACACAAAGAAAGGAAGTGTCTCTGGTAGGAGATGCAGGTTTCCCCTCCACCCCTAAGAGGTCCCCAAAACTACCTTGGAGAATGGACATCTCTGCAGAGGGGAGAGTTGCCTTAAGAATCACCTGATCCTCCGGAGGCTGAGCCAGGAGGATCACAAGTTTAAGGCCAGCCTTGGCAACTTAGCGAGGCCCTAAGCAACTCAGGGAGACCCCATCTCTAAATAAAATATAAAAAGGGCTGGGGATGGGGGCTCAGGGGTTGAGCACCCCTGGGTTCAATCTTTGGAATGAAAAAAAGAAAAAGAATAACCTGGTCAAGTGCCCTTGGAAGTCTATCCTAATCTGTTGGGGAGCGGGGGAGGTATGCTTGGCTGTCAAGGTCAAGGTCAAAGTCCTTTTAGTGTCTTCTGACACTCCCCACTAAGACAGTGCTGGGCTCAAAACCTGCTTTTGGCCACCTCTGGAATCTTAGCCACACCTGCCCCCCACTCTTCTGCATTCCCCTGGACAGCCCAAAGAGACTAGGCAGCCCCGCTCCATCAGCAAGTGATCCTACAAACCCTCCAGCAAGCCCGGAAGCAGCCCCGCGTCCCTGAGCTGGGAGAATGGTTTCTTTGCAGCACACCTTGGGTTCTCTCTCCCCAGCTCTAGAGCCTCTCCCTTCCCCTTCCTTAGAGGGCTGCTTTCCAGAACAGCTCCAGAGCCCTGGCCCATCTGCCTAAGCAAAGACTCGTTGAAAACCCATATCACAAGCCATTCAAAGCCTGAAGTGGAAATTGATGCTTTCAACTCTCCTAAAGGATGAAAAGGGGGAGCTGCCAGAATCTCCCTCCTTTCCCAAGTCTGATTTCAATGCAAGACAGCAGCATGTTCCAGGAGAGGATAACCCCCGACCCAGGGTGAAGGCTTCCTCCCTAACCCTGACCCCCATCAAGGCAGAGCCATGTACCGCCGTAAAAGGCAGGTCTGGTGGGGAGGGATGAAGGACCAAAAGAAGAAACAAAAATGCAATTTTCAGAAATCAACACTGTCTGGAGTGAAGATGAGAAAGGAATCTCCACCTGTGAAACCCACATTAAAGCACATTAAAGCCAAGCATTGCTGAGGCCCTTCAGCGAGTGTCAGATCACGCCATTCCCCCTGGACAAGACAAAGGAAGGTCTCACCACCGGAATCCTGACGGGCGCCAGTCAAGGGCCATCTCCATCTCTATGCCATTGAAGCATCTGTACAATGAGAGGGTTTGGGCACAAATAAAATCTCAGAAATTCTCTTGCAATATGCTCCTCGGTAGCTCTAGGCAATGGGAAAGGATTTGGGACAAGGGATTACCTTTCTTCTTCCACTCAAGTTCCCAGAGGGTAGGAATTGCTAATCATTGCACCCTTGGGACCTAGCAGAGTGCCCGGCATACACATTGTGCTCAATTCACCTCTGATGGTGCCTAGCATGGAAGTGCACATCCTTAATCCCAGCGGTTTAGGAGGCTGAGGCAAGAGGATCACTAGTTCAAAACCAGCCTCAGCAATTTAGCAAGGTCCGAAATGACTCAGCTCAGTGAGACCCTGTCTCTAAATAAAATATAAAAAAGGGCTGGGGATGTGGTTAAGCACCTCTGGGCTCAATCCCTGGTGAGCGCGCGTGCGCGCGCACACACACAAACACACACACACACAAAAGGTCTTTGATAGTATAGTCAGGTTAAGTTTCCCTCCCTGCATTCTTGACTCAGGTTCTGTAACTTAGTTAATGTAATACACCGAGGTTGTGATTTCATGGTAGACCCTGGAAGGTGCACGCAAAGTACAAGATGCTGAACTGATCCGTAAATGACAGGCAGGGAAATAAGAAATCTTGACTGAAAAGAGAAAGATCCAGACAGCAACGAGTTTCCGTGGAGGCTGTGGGAGAGGTGGGAGCAGGGGTGGATGGGTATCAGGAACAGCTTCCTCAAGCCCGTGAGGCTGAGCCCTGAATGGTCCAGGAAGATCAAAGACGACAGGTATGGGATTTGTTTCCAGAATAAGCTATTAGGCTGGGCAGCAGAATGAGGTGCCTCTCTGCTTTTATGGATTAACAAGAAACTGTGCAAAACGGTCCAAATTGAAATGCATCATTTTTGAACACCCACTTAAGCCTGTGCCAAGCCCGCCCACCCCTCGCTCTGCTGGGCACCTCCTCTTAGGGTGTCCCTGGTGACCCACCTGGAACTGTGCAAGTCTTCTTGGCCCCCTGACCCTGCCTTTCCCTTTCCATTACTACATCCTCTGAATTCTTCTCCTGAATCATTCTTAGGTCCGTGTCAGGCCTTCTCCACCACAACTTGGGCTGTCAATTGGGCCACGGCTTCCTTCTTAGTCTCCCTAAATTAATTTCATTCCTTGAAGAGCAAGTGTTAACATCCTTTCTTTAAAGAGCCAGAAAGATAGTAAATAGATTTTATGGGGGGGAGGAGGGTACCAGGGATTGAACTCAGGAGCACTTAACCATGGAGCCACATGCCCAGCCCCTTTTTTATATTTTATTTAGGGACAGGGTCTCACTGAGTTGCTTAGGGCCTCACTAAGTTGCTGAGGCCAGTTTTGAACTCAGGATCCTCCTGCCTCAGCCTCTAAGTATTCACCTGGCAAATGCATGTGTCTCCTTAAAAATCCACCAGCGGTGTCTCTTCTGTCATGAGATCACCCTTGACCTGAATTTCAGACAAAGTCAGGCCAGTCTTTCTGCGACCCAAACCCCTTTATGTGTCTGTTTCATAGTCCATGCAGAGGTGGACCCTGTTTGGCTTTGGCTGTGTCTCCCACCACCACCACCACCACCACCACTGCAGGCCCCTCTGTGAGGGCAAAGGCTGTGTTCTGAACATCTTTGTATCTTCAGGACCTAGCAAAACATCCAGATCATAGTAGGGTCCTCATAATGGCTTCATTAATTAGTTTTTTAAAAAAATCATTCAAGTTCCAGGTTGGTGTTCATTAGATAACTTTAAAGAAATCAGAATTCGCTGGGCGTGATGGTAACATGGCTACAATTCCTAACTCAGGAGGCTGAGGCAGGAGGACCACAAGGTTGAGACCAGCCTGGGCAACTGAGTGAGGCCCTGTCTCAAAATAAAAATATTTTTAAAAAGGTCTGGGCCTGTAGTTCAGTGGCAGACTGTCCCTGGGCTCAATCCTCAGTACAGAAAAAATAAATAAAAAAGAAGAAAGAGAAATGTGACTCCACCCGGTGCTCTAAATGCCGTGGTTCTGCCAACTGTTTTAATTCAACGCTTGCTATTAAAACTTGTCCAAGTGTCGGAATGAACTGTTCTTTCTAAGGATGATAAGTCAAAATTTCCCTTTTTGAAGGAGGGACTTTAAAAGTGCTCCTTAGCCATCTCCCCATTACTCTTTAATCAGCCGCCTGCACACTGCTGAATATGTTCTGTTCTCTTGCAGAGAGTGAAGTCCTCAGGCAATCAGTTCATCCTACTAAACATGACCTGTGTCACCACTGTGCCCACCATAGCCAAACGTTCACAGAGCAGCGCAAACGCTTCCCTTTTCCAAAACCTGAGTAAAGCCTCTGGGGCTGCGGACCTAAGAGTTCCAAGTAAAGACCATCAACAAACAAAGGACAATAATAATGAAACTGCATGATTTTGAAAAAGTGGTGATATCCCATTGTTCCAGAAAATGCATGTTCTCGCATGCACCAATGCACATGTAGAATACACAATTCCTTTGGTACACTGATCTGGAAGTATTTCTTTCTTTCTTTTTTTCTCAGTACTGGGGATTGAACTCAGGGGCACTCGACCACGGAGCCCCATCCCCAGCCCTGTTTTATCTTTTATTTACAGACAGGGTCTCACTGAGTTTCTCAGGGCCTCACTAAGTAGTTGAGGCTGGCTTTGAACTTGTGATCTTCCTGCCTCAGCCCCCTGAGCTGCTGGGATTACAGAACTTTTCTTCCCTAACAATGTGCCTGGCTGGCGGTATTTCCAAATGAGCACAACGTAAGTATTTCTAGTCCTCAAAGGTCTAGTCTCCTGAAATCAGTGATGCTACTTTAGGAGTTTGAACTACAGAAAGCTTCTCATGGGGGCACAGTGCTAGGGACCTTTCAACATGGAGTCTCACATTCAAACACTAGGCAACCATGGGCAAAATCTTGGAACAGCCACATTTCTAAAGCCACCGCCTTCCTGACAGCCTACTTCTGTGTCTAGAGGACTTTTATAATTCAATAAGCCCCAATTGAAACTCCTGATCCTCCACCAAAAGATGACCCCAGTCAGCTGCCCCCACTCAGTTCAGGTTAAAAAACAAAAACAGACTAAATGCAAAACAATCGTCATCCACTGTTTGGGTGTAAAAACTACCCCTCACTCAGCCATCAGGCAATGCTTTGGAGTGTACTTGCAAAATATATCTGACTAGTCGTGTTCTGGTCCGGACACCACCGTCTCATACCGGGAGGACGAAGGCAGCTTCCTGGATCTGTTATCTGCTTCTTCCAGGCAACCTCCACACGCTGTAGACAGCGGGACTTTTCAAAGTTAATTGCAAGGTTGCCCTTCCTCTGATGGGAACTTGCAATGGCTCTGAGGAGTGTGGTTATGGTCTAAATGCCTCACATCCTTGTCTCTTCTCCCTTAGGTACAGAAGTCTGCCACAGTTCTATCCTCTCTCTATTCCAGATGCTCTGCTTTTGGTGTTTCTTGGAAAACACGGGTACCATTTGCACCCCAGGGCATTTGCACTGGATAAGCTTTCACCAAGAGACACCTGTGGTTCCTTCCCTCATTCATTCAACTTCCTGTTCCAATGTTACTGTTCCCAGTGAGATCTACCCTAAAAATGCTATATGTCATGGCTTGGATGTGAGGTGTCCCCCAAAAGCTCACCTGTCAGACAATGCCAGAAGGTTCAGAGGAGACATGACTCAGTTGTGAGAGCCTTAACCCAACCACTGAATGAACCCCTGATGGGATTAACTGGGTGGTGGCTGGAGGCAGGTGGGTGTGGCTGGAGGAGGGGGCATTGGGGGCGTGGCTTTGGGGTCTCTATTTGTCTCTGGAGAGTAGAGTCTCTCTGTGCTTCCTGATCACCATGTGAGCTGCTTCCCTCCACCACACTCTTCCTCCATGATGTCCTGCCTCCCCTCAAGCCCTGAGGAATGGAGCCTGCTGTCTGTGGACTGGGAACTCTGAAACTGTGAGCCCTCAGATAAACTTTTCTTCCCTAACAATGTTCTGGTCAAATATTTTAGTCAGAGCAGCAAAAAAGCTGCCTAGAACACTCTATAAAACTTCTATATGCCCCATTTCTATACCCCTGATTCCCCTTTTCTGTTCTGCCCCCCACATTTCCCTTCCCTCCTCTAATACACTAAATAACTCATGTATCACATTTACTCCTTACTGCTCATCTCTCCTGAACAGAACATACACCCTACCAGGGTGTCTTCTTCCCTGTTGGTTAAGCATGTATCCTAAGCACCAGAAACAGTTTCTAGCACATAAAGGTTGCTAAATAAACATCTGCTGCATGAATAAATCTTAGAGCTAAATCAGCCAGCCTCAAACCTCACAATCTAATAAATGTAGATTTGGGTTATTATTAGAAAAAAGGAAGTAGGCATCCACACGCTGATGTGGAAAGGTGCCCAGATGCAATGATGGTAAGAAAAACCTTGCTGAACTAGTGTGCACGGATAGCTACTTTTTATTACTGAAAAAGTAAAAATAACCCAAAAATCTCACTGTCAGGATCACGGTTAAATAAATGGTTAAATAAACCAGAAAATCTTACCCCCAAAACTTTATGATACCAGGTGCTTATTACCAAGAAGTAGGTAGGAATATTTCTTTATTAAGCTGTCAATCACAGTCAAGAACAGTGGAGCCCGCCTCTAATTCCACTGTTTGGCAGGAGGATCGTGAGTTCAAAGCCAGCCTCAGCAACTTAGGGAGGCCCTAAGCAACTCAGGGAGACCCTGTCTCTAAATAAAATATTTTAAAAAGGGGGCTGGGGATGTAGCTCAGTTGTTAAGCCAGTGGGTTCGATCCCCAGTACCAAAAAAAAAAAAAATGTCCATCTCATGAGGAGAAAGAAGAGGACTTCCTAATTCAATAGGATTGTACAGTGTGATGCCATTTTCTTTAAACAAAAAAAAAAAAGAAGACTTTTTTTTGTAAGCAATCACACCAACTTCCATTTGCCAACAGTTAATTTTTAGGAACAAACTTGTCACAGCCGGAAGATTTCATTTTAACTAATCCTTTGTACCTTAACTCCCTATTTCCTGGTCTTATTAGGACTCAATTAACATGGGTGCCCATGCAAGCTCCCCAGGGCAGGAGGATTCTGTTTTGTTCCCTGTGCTATTATAACCCCAATGTCAGCCAAGTGTCTGGCACACAGTAGGACTCAAACACTTATGAAATAAGTCATTCCCAATAGAATATCACTACCATGTGAAGATTGAAGCCATGAGCTAAGGGGTCCAAAAAGCCAGGAAGATAAATGGTGTGGGCTTCCCTCAACTGCTGTGTGAAACCCCATAAACGGGAGCTAAAGGTTTACAGACTTTTGGCTTCGCCTGCTGGTCTCTATTATAATCATGTATTTTTTAAGCAATTGTCTTTGGCATTGTGCCATAAGAAATTAGAAAATCATGGCGCTTACTATCTTTGGGGCAAGTTATTTTATACAGTTATTGTCAAATCTGTAGATTCCCACTGATCTGATCTTTACTGCAGAAAATAAATACACCCTGTGTGATAATTTGGATCTAAGGCCTGCTGGAGGGTGAGAGGTACAGGAAAGGGAGGGTCTCAATCAGGAGGGTGGTATCAATTAAACAGTGAGCCAAAAGCGAAATGCTGTTTTGTTTCACACAGAGTACAGGATAAACTACTTGCTTTGCAGAAAAGAATGCATATCATTGAATACAACCAAACCCATATTTCCTTTTAATATTGCTGAAATGATTTTTCACGGAGTTGTACTTTTGTTTTCCTTTGGTAATAGCCTACAGCACTCTGGCAAACAGTTCAAGAAACTGCAAAAAACGACTGCTCACGCACTCATGTGACTTTTTAATTGAGCATCTATGATGTGCTAAGAATTGTACTTAGTACAGGAACCCTCTTCAAACAAAGGGTTATGCTTCAAAGAATGGAGGTGAATGTATTCCCGTTTGCTCTGTCCCTTCAGATGCCACAGAAAAAACATCAAAACTTTTTGAAATCTTTTCATTCAAGAGCTTTCAATGCACTGAATCCTTCTCAAGTCCAAGATCTCCCCTTTCCTTTCATGCTTAAGATCTTCTCAAACATGTTCGTAAGAGTTAGGTTACATTTTCCCATTGTGTTTTCTATGACTGAATCTGACAGCCTCCTGAAACTTTAAGGACGTCCACCTTTTTGGAAGAAAGAATAAAAATGCACAATTGCAGCTTAAGGATTGTATTAGGAGAAACCAACCCACCAACAAGCCGGGGTCTCTGGAGGGTACTGGCTCATCCATTCACTAGACTCCAGCAGAGAGAGTTAGTGCCATCTGGATCAGTCAGAACCCACTTGTCAACCCCATAGCAGGCTACCCAGAGGCAAGGCTAAGGCATCATGTTCCTAGTTGTGGGATTCCCCAGATTTATCCTGCAGATGTACTGGAGGCCAACAATAGCAGAAACTTAACAACAAGACCTGGGCATGGGGAAGAGGCGATCTTTCCAGTGAAGTTCAAGTTAACACTTCAAAAGCCTCAGAGCCACCAAGAGGTGACCAGCTGTCACCTGCAGAATCAGCAGAGTTCTGGCAGTAGTGGATGGCCTTGATGCCATTTCTTCCCACCAGACTTCTCAAAAAAAAAAAAAAAAATCCTCTGACAGTTTTTCTGGTGCCAGAGGGTGTCAGTATGACTGCGAGGGATGTGCTTACATTCAAATATTTAGAGTCTGGTTACCAACAGAAGAAATATTAAAAAAAAAAAAAAAGGAGAAAAATAAACACGCTGAGAACAGGGTGATTTCCAAAGGAACAGGATTCTGCCAGAGTAATTAAGTTGCAAAGAAAAATCAAATATATTGTGGGGGGAGGGGGTCTGGATGGGGGAGGGGTTGGATGTAGCTTTTTTCCCCCTAGTACTAGTAGGTCTTTGTTACTTTTCACTTTAAAAATCCTTTTGACCTTGAGTTACAGATGTCTCCCAAGTTCTGTTCCTCACATCAAGTCTAATCATCCAAGAGCAGTAAAACACACAGCTCCGTAATACTTATTGGAATCCCTGAATGGGCGATCTCAGCTGACGGTCCATCACCTGCTTTATATGATGCTGCACAGGGAAACTACAATTCAATGTTCAAAGAACTGGTGTCCAGTCATCGTGGTACGTGGCTTCCTTGAGAGTATGGAGATCTCATTCTTCCTCTCTGCTATTCCCAGGCATCTGCCCAAAGTGAGTGGGAAATGCAGGGAGAGAAGGAGGTGTCCCCGCACAAGCCACTGCTAGGTGCGTCTTACATGACTTGGGTGGTGCCCTCAGTCAGCTCCTTGGTACACAGTTTCTGGTCCTATACATAAGAAGGTACCATCTCTAATTGTAGATCACAACAACAGTCCTGGGGATTTAAGAAACAGGGTGATTCAAGGAAGCTCCTTTCTATTAATGAAATCCACATGAAACTATTAAGTGCATGCTTTTAAAGAACTTAGGCTCAAAGCACTGGTGGCTTCAGGGGAAAACAGGGAGGGCCACAAATTACCCCTTCTAGCCATGGATAACTGAAGAGGTAGTAAGACTCAGGTGTCCCCTGGGGGAGCTTCCATAAGGAACACAACTGCCCAAGAAGGACTAGCAAACAAGTAAGCCTCCCATCTACAGGCTCTAACAGATGAAAGGACCATAATTTCCCCCTGAAAAGAATAACAGACCGATTCCACATCTCTCTAGTACAAACACAACAAAACCACACACCAGGCACGTTTCGAAAACACTGCTATAGAAACACAGGTTGGAATTCGCAGCCTAAGAAACTGCGACCAGGAACCTGCATTATTTAAGTCAATAATAGGGTAGGAAGGGCTGGGTGTGCTGGGGACCCAGGAGAGCGCACTGGCAGGAATCCCTTACCTGGCCTCACCCTCCCTTCCCCAAAGCCAAAAGAAGAAAGGTGTTCAAGGCAAAGGCAGACTGCTTCTGTTTGCTCAACTGAGAAATGGAGGAGTCACATCCCTGTTGATGCCATTAATCTGCTAAGGCTTTCAACAGCACTCAAATTCATTGGCAAGTGATGAGCTGAGCCTGAGGAACAGGGCAAGTTCAATCACGAAAAGAATCCGAAACGCAGAGCCAGTCAAAACGGGCCGCCAAAGTTATTGTCAAACACCCATTTGCAGAAGGGATTTGCCTCACAGATGATCAAAGGTAAGCTTTTCTCCACTCAGAAATTCAATTTTTCAACAGAACCTCCAAAGAGTATGTTATTCTAAGGATTATAACAGACACATATAGACTTTATATGTATCATTTATACATACCCCTAGTTAAATGTTTCCAATGGAAAAAGAACCTAGGCCCTCCTCCTGCAGAGACTTCCAATTTTTTATCTGAACCTCTAATATGTCCGAACCTTTTGAAAGCATCCAATAGGTCCTACTTAGGAGTAGTAGTAAAACAAGCAAGGAAACAACACCCAGCAAGGATTATTTGCCAGCAGATCCTCCAGAGTAGTCTTCTAAATGATTCTCAATGATAGGGCCCTGGGCAGGGTACATGATAGAAAGGGTGTGGGGGTGGAGGGGGGGGGGGTGGAAGAACATTCCTAATCCTTACAAATAAGCTACACATACCCTCAAACAATTTAGTTCAAGCACCAATCCACTCCCTTTGTGCTGGAGGCAAAGTCTGTGTACCAACACTGTGGACAAGACAGCTTTCAGAGCTTCTCTGTCCCCGGGGGCCCCAGGTCAGTTAGACTTGGGGAAAGGAAACAAGACAGATATACCCCTCCTGGCTCTTTCAATATCTCCCAACCCCCTGGGTTTGGCCCATCCATCCACTTGCAGGAACCAGAGAGGGAGAATAGCCTTTCAACTCCCAAGCACTCAGCAAACCATGGGGGGGGGGGGGAGGCTTTCTCAATTTCCTGATGCCCACAGACAAGCACATCTTACCTAGATAAGACTGGGCTCTGATAAACCCATGTGAATATCCAGGAAGCAAACTTAAAAAGCCTTCTGCCTGTGCATTCTTCCTTTGTAAAAAAAAAAAAAAAATGGCCAAAGCGGGGTGGAGGGAAGTCAGTTCTTCCTTTCCTTATTTTCCCGGGAGCTTGCAAAACCCTCCAAAGTGCAAAGGCATTTTGCTCGCTGCGCCCGCGCGCGCGGGGAGAGGCGAGGCGGCGACTCTCTCCCTCTCCCTCGCCACCATCCCCGGGGCCTGGGCCGCCCCGGAACAATACAGCTACATTTACCAACACCTGCAGGAGCCTATTAATATGCACGGGGCCCGTATTGATTTCCCCCACCCCTCCCCTCCCTGGCCCTCCACACTGAGCAGGCTTTCATCTCCTCCTTTACCATCCATCAGGAACTCATTTCGCCGGCCCCCTCCCCCGCCCACCCCCAGCCTCCATTCAGCCGAGCCCCTCTCCTCTCTCTCTCTCTCTCCTCAAGCCCAGGCTGACGAGCACACTTTGGAATGCACTTCATTAAAATGTAGCTGCCCGATTCCAACCTGCAATGCGGAGGAGGCGATCCAAAGCGCACGCCACACTTCCTCCAGCATCCCCTTCAAAAGCCCCATTGTTCGCCAGGCATCTGCTCCAGAGCCCGGCCTCTCCCTACCCACTGACCCCTGTTTTTTTTTTCTTCCCCTTTTCCCTGTCCCCCTCCCCCTCCCCCCCTGCCCAGCCCCACGGGCCTGCCCCGGTGAATTAAAACGCAGCCGCAGCCATCTGGCCCTCCCAAGCTGGCCCGGTTTCTCCCCGCCCCTCCTCCCTGGTCCACACACACACACACACACACACACACACACACACACGCCACCCACGGCATCTTCACCTCCATGGACGTTCCCACAACCCGAGCGCAAACCTCCGGCGGCCACCGCCTGCCCGGTCCCCAGGCTTCCTCCAACAGCGGCGCAGCGAGCGATGGATCCCGAGGTGGGCAGGAGGGGCGGCCCGGCGAGGGTGGCCAGGGGGAGACCGCGGACCACTGGTACTTGCCTGCGAACCCCAGCCAATCGCCAAGATTAATCCTTCCCTTTGTGCGCCTGGAAGAGCCTCCCACCACCACCACCACCACCACGCTGGTCCTCGGCTCCGCAGCGGTGGAAGGAGAGGCGGGGGGTGGGGTGGGGGAGTGGGATCCGAACCCTCTTTCCTAAGCAGCGAGCTGGAGGTGGTGGTGGGGGGGGGGGCGCCTCGGCCACCTGACCCCCAGAGCGGTTTTTCCAGGGCACGGGAGCTGGCAGCAGGAGCAGCTGATGGTTCGAAAGAAGGGAGAGAAGATGCCCAAGCTGGCGCCTTTTATATTACTGGCGACATTTCTAACACATGACAACAATTTCCATCTGTATTTAAGCCGGGAGTGTGAAAAAAGAGCATTACATCACAGAGCCCCGGTTCCTAGAGGCTGCCGGATATCTAGGCCAGGGGGGATTAAGGCTGCACCTGCGAAGGGGGCGGAGACACAGCGGAGCCCCCCCCCCGCCCCCCTCCCCCCTGCCCCCCTCCCCCCTGCAGGCATGTCAGGTCCCTATCAACAGCTGGGTCCTGGGGCAGTCCCTGGCCAAAGAAAGGCGGGAAATCGGGTTGCCCCACGTGTGACCCACTGGAGGCTTGGTGGATGGGTGGAGGTTTAGGGCCAGGGAAGGTGGGTAGATCTCTCCAGGAGGGGTACAGCCCCCGACTCCTCTGAATCCACGTCCCTTCTGATAGGGCTGATTTCTGTCCTTCTCCTCTTCACCAACTTTGGACAGAATTTCACAGATGATAACTCTTCTGTTTGAAAAAATTGTTTTCCTTGGAGTTAGAGATGATGGAGAGAGATGCTTAGGATGTAAATTTTCAGAATCTACTTTCAAGGAAAGCACAGGGGTAGAATCCGGTTCTGAATGAAGCAGTTCTTTCCTGCTTATCTCTGTTATTCAACCCACTCTTTGAAAGAATGTGGAAGAGCCTTGGGGGTGTTTTCTGGGGCCTGGTTTGGGCAAAGCATCCTCCCCCCTCCACCTCCATAAAGGAGAAATTTCACTGAGAGACTTCTGGGCTTGGGAAATCATTTTTCTCTGTTAGCAAATGGTCGGTCATTGGCAACTGTCAAAGCTACTCCTGGTCCCAAGACTGAGATGACCGACAGACCATCAAAGGAAGGACTGTGCCCACCCTGCCTCCTCACACCCCACACATCCTCCAAGAACTCATTACTACAGACAGGAGACCAAGGGGTTGGGAGATGTCCTGAGATGAAGGTAGGAAAAGAGGGGGAAAAAAGCAAGAGAGATTTCTCCTCCTGGGGCCTGGGGGTCAGGGCGCTGCAGAATCTACATTACCCATAGATAGAAGGCAGGTTTCAGGCAGGGGGCAAAGTAGTCTTAAGGATGAGGGGAGACAAGGTCAGAGGATGTCAGGCCACTCAGGTAACTAACAGAGTTTTCCCTCCAATGCACCATCAGGGGATTTCACAGCAGAAGAAAAAACAAAATATGCTATCCTGTCAACAGCTACTGTCACCATGTGGAAGGACTACGTTTCCTCCTCCTCCTCCTCCTCCTCCTCCTCCTCCTCCTCCTCCTCCTTCTTCTTTTAAAGTGTGAATGGACACAATATTTTTATATTTTATTTATTTATTTTTGTGTGGTGCTGAGGATGGAACCCAGTGGCTCACGGGTGCTAGGTAAGCGCTCTACCACTGAGCCCCCAGCCCCAGCCCCAAGGATTGCATTTCTTACCCTTCCCCACTGCCCTCCCCTGAAAAAGGACTGTATGTCTAATTCACCTCTTCCTTCTGATCATTCACTCCTGGTCTAAAGACTCAACACTGCAGTCAGATTCAATTGTTTCCAATCCTGTCATTCAACTGTGTGAGTGCAAATAAGTTACTTGCCTGCTACCCTCTGTACAAAATTGCACCCAAACTACCTAGTTGTCATGAGGATGATTAGCTACAGAAGGCCTTGTATGGTTCACCCATACATAAAAAGAACTTGCTAAATGTCACCTATTATTGTCATCACTATTATTATGACTTAATTACTATATAAGCATCTCGACAAAATGAAACCCATCACCCTCTAGTGGGAACCTGCAAAATGGGACAGTTCCTAGGGCTACAGTTGGCAAAATGTAGACACCAGGACCCTGAACATTGTCACCTTTCAGAAAAAGTACACACAGTATCTTGGAATAAAAACAGATTCATTCACTAGTTTTTTGGTTTTGGGATTTTTTTTTTTTTTGTACCAGTGATTGAACTTAGAGGTGCTTAGCCACTGAGCCACATCCCCAGCCATATTTTGTATTTTATTTAGACACAGGGTGTCACTGAGTTACTTAGGCCTCTCTGTTGAGGCTGGCTTTGAACTCATGATCCTCCTACCTCAGCCTCCTGAGCCCTATGATTATAGGTGTGCACCACTGCACCCGGCTCTGTGCTTGATTCACATCTACTTTTGGGTAGGTGAAGAGGTTTGGCAAGCTGATATATGGTATTAGTTCACATTTTCAATTTGAGAAAAACAATAAACTTAAGGGAATGGTTTCATTGTCAACCATGCACATGATACATGTGAACACTGGCACTCACCCTCCTCCATCATCAACCCCAAAATAAGCAAGGCAGGTATTACATAAAATTTTCAAAAGCCTTTACCCACCACCTAATGCTGCAAAAATGGAGTTTGTATTTTATTAGTTTTCCACAAGAAAATGATCGTGCACTACAAGTGAAATTGCTCTTTCATGGGCTAGGGATCTAGCTGAGTGGTAGAGCCCTTGCCTAGCATGCATGAGGCCCTGGGTATGATTCCTAGCACCACAAAGAAGAAAAATTAAATTAAATTGCTCTTTCACAAGGAAGCAGCATAGAGACTGTACCAATGGGAACAAAAATACAAAAGCTATTCTCTTTATTAAAGAAAGAAGGGAACTTTTGTTCAGTAAGTATTCAAGGATGTAGCTTTCCAGTCTTCAATAGCAGAGGAAAATAGCCCTCATTTGGTTTGGAAATATCCCTAACAATAACAAATAATTTTCAATCAGAGCTCCAAAGACCAGGTTTCTCTATGTATAAGAGAAGCACAAGGCAATGAGTCTATTTTATCAGAGAATACAAACCTGGTCTCAAAATCCAAGTATCTGGTAAGCTTGCGTGGTCTCTTGCATAAGCCAGGAGAGATGCTTAATTGCACTTCTTCTGAAATCTCCATCTCCCTTGCCACATGCAAAAAAGCAAGAACCAACAGATCCTGAGGTAGTCTTCCTTGATGCCTGACAACGAGACTCAAGGGCAAGCCATGCAGTATCCTCTGGGCTGAGTTCAGAGCAGATGTAGAGAGTAGGCTTTTTTTTTTTTTTTTTCCTGATACCAGGGATTGAACCCAGGGGCACTTAATACTGAGCCACATCCTCAGCTCTTTTTTGTAGTTTATTTAGAAACAGGGTCTTGCTGAGTTGCTTAGGGCCTCTCTAAGTTGCAGAAGCTGACTTTGAAGTTGAGGTCCTCCTGCCTCAGCCTCCCCAGCCACTGGAAAGTTGGGTATTTCTATATCAGAAACTTATTAAACAATTGTGAGAAAAGGGCCACCAAGTTCCTTCTGAAGGCATCCAATGAAGTAACAGAAATTTTCAGTAATAAGACTAATAATAATAATAATAATACCACCTGGGACGCATTAGCACATACTGTTGGATCTGAGACCAAAGTAATTCAAAACTCACCCACGTGTGCCTCTTTCTCATTGGGCAAACAACTTGACCTTCTAACAACAATACTCTGTTACCTGTAAAATGGGAGTAAATAAGAGTCCCTGTCTCACGGGATACTTTCGAAGATGAAGTGGATGAATGTAGGGCAAAAATGGGTGTCTGAAATACAGAAAATGCTCAGCGAGTATTATCACTACCACATCAATCACTGGGAGCTCTTAGGTATGGCTTCCCTCTGAATGCTCACTCTCCATAGGACTTTCCACAAATATTTTTGAAGCCCATATTGAACAAGTAGCTCTGTGGGATATAATAAAGGTGGATAAGGGCTGGGGAATGTGGCTCAGAGGTAGAGCTCTTGACCAGCACTTGTGAGCCCCTGGGTTTGACCTTCAACACCACATAAAGATAAATAAATAATTAAAAGAAAGGTACTGTGTCCATCTACAGCTAGGAGAAATAAATTTTAAAAAGAGGTATAAAACATCGATGGGTTTGGGAAAAGGACTATATTATCTTATAACTACAATAGCCTTGGCGTAAAAATTATGTTCAACTGACAAACCACGCCGCATTCGCTGGGTAGAATGCAATAAAAATGGGCATTAACAGCTAAAAGGGAATCAAACATTAGCTATAATAATAAAATCTGTGGGATCTTCCCACATACCCACACAGAACGAAACTATCATCTTGAACGCATTTATTAGAGAATGAGACAGAAAATAAACAAATTAGCTTTCTACTCATAAGGCAATGATATTAAAAGTGACATTAACTTTTAATATCAACCAAAGAGGGCTGGGACAATTGGATAGTGACATGCGAAAGAATAAAACCAGACCCCTACCTCACACCGTAACCAAGAGGAACTCAAAGTAGATCACAGTAGATCACAGCCCCAGGTGTGAGACCCAGGTGGATAAAACTCTTAGACGAAAACAACAGCAAATCTTCACGGTGCCAGGGGTCAGCCATGACATGAAAAGCAACATCAAAGAAAGAAAACCTCGCCTGCATGAGAACGGAAGGGTTATCTACTGGAATGACATCTCCAAGGAGATGGAAAGAGAACTGTACTAGTCAGCTTCCTGTCACTGTGACCAAAATGCCCGAGAAGGACACCTTAGAGGAGGAAGGGTTTATTTGGGTTCATGGTGCCAGAGGCTCAGGCCATGGTGGGCCAGCTCCATGGTGGACCTGGGGTGAGGCAGACAACATGGCGGAAGGATGTGGAACTGGAAAGCTGCCCAGCTCGGGGCAGACTGGGAGGGAGAGGAGCTGAGGAGGAGATAACCATCCAGGACACCCTGGCAGGGACCCACTTCCTCCCACTAGGTCCCATCTCCCAGGAGTCCATGGATGACCCCATCAGTGAGGTCCCTCATGATCTAACCATGGCTGCTCTGAACATCGCAGCATTGGGAGCCATGCCTTCCACACACGAGCTTTTGGGGGATATTATAGACATAAATCATAACCAGAACCCACAGAAAGGGAGAGAACACCTGTGAACATCTCCCCGATAAGATACTTGAATCCAGAGTGTATAAGGAGCTCCTATAACTGAACAAGCCAACCACCAGAAAAGACAACCCATTTGAGAAACAGATATTGGATTTAAACAGACATTTATCCAATAAGTACATGAGAAAGTTCTCAACATAATTACCCAATTGGGAAATATCAATCAAAACCATAGTGACCAGGCACAGTGGCACATGCCTATAATCCCGGTGGCTCGGGAGGCTGAGGAAGGAGGATAGGGAGTTGAAAGCCAGCCTCAGCAATGGTGAGGCGCTAAGCAACTCAGTGAGACCCTGTCTCTAAATAAAATACAAAGTAGGGCTGGGGATGGGGCTCAGGGGTCGAGTGCCCCTGGCTTTAATCCTGGTATCTCCCCCACCCCCAAAGATAAAAAAAAAACCATCCACAGTGAGCCAGGAATAGTGGCATACACCTGTGATCTCAGCTATTTGGGAGGCTGAGGAAGGGGGATCACAAGTTCGAGGGTGTGGGCATCTTAGAAAGCTCCTGTCTCAAAACAAAAATTAAAAAGGGCTAGGGAGATAACTGACTGGTAAGCACCCCTGAGTTCAATCCCTGGTATTGAAAAAAAAAGTGAGATACATTTCATACACATTATGATGTCATAATTAAAATGGCAAGTTATTGACCAGAAGGTGAAGGAACCCCACTCTTCCACACAGAAATATAAAATGGTGTGCCCGTTTTGGAGAACCGTCTGGCAATTCCTCAAAAAGTTAGTTATGATATGATGCAGCAGTTCCACTTCCATGGATGGGCCCAAGAGCAATGGAAACAAATGTCTACATGAATATGTGCTCATGAATATTCATAGCAGCATTATTCACCATAGCCAAGAAGTAGAGACAACTCAGATGGCCATCAACTGGGTAACAGACAAAAGGTGGCATAAGCTACAGATGACACCAGGGACAAAAAGAAAACACACATCACGGACGAACCTTAAAACTGTGCAGAGTACCAGAGGTCAGACATAAGATGTCATACGTTGCCACTCTTGGTGGCACATGCCTCGAATCCCAGTGGCTCTGGAGGCTGAGGCAGGAGGATTGCAAGTTAGAGGCCAGCCTCAGCAACTCAGTGAGGCCCTAAGCAACTCAGGGAGACCCTGTCTCTAAATAAAATACAAAAAAGGGCTGGGGATGGGGCTCAGGGGTTAAGCACCCCTGGGTTCAATCCCTGGTACCCCCCCCCAAAAAAAAGACAAGGAAAAGAAAAAATTATCAAGAAGAAAAAAAGCTTTTTTTCTATGAGAACACTAAGTGAATAGGAAAAAGAAGTATAGGACCGCAGGTGGAGCAAGGAGAAATCAAATAAAAACAACTTTAGGGGAAAATAGTGAGTCATTCCAAATATAGAAGAAATTTATCTTCATATTTAAGAGAATGCCACGTACAATTTTATACCAATTTGAAAATGTAGACAGGATGAATTATTTTCTAGTATAATAATGAAATTGTCTTAGGAGGCAGTAGGAAACCTGAGAACAATGACTACGACTAAAATGGAGTGAAGTTAAAGATTTATTTATCTCCTCCCTTCCTGTTCCCAGATACTGCAAACACACACACACACACACACACACACACACACACACACAGAGAGAGCCAGAGAGAGAGCCAGAGAGAGAGCCAAGAGACCTACCTATCTTTTATCTATCTATTTAATTTGGCAGAACTGGGGATGGATGGATCCAGGGTCTCAGGCATGCTAGGCAAGCATTCTACCACTGAGCCCCATCCCAGCCCTGTTTAGTTTTTATTTAGGGACAGGGTCTCACTGAATTGCTTAGGGCCTCGCTAAGTTGCTGAGGCTGACCTTGAACTTGCGATCCTCCTGCCTCAGCCTCCTGAGCAGCTGGGATAACAGGTGTGCGCCAGAGTACCAAGCTTATGCCGGGATATTTTATGGACAGATCTCATCAAACCTTCAAAAAAGAGTATATAGCACCCTTTATGTCAACCCAAACCTATACACTCTTTCAACCATATATCATGTATTTTTTATGGGTTCTACCTGTTGTCGTTTAGATCATAAATGCTGACCAAAGGTTTATGTATTAAACACTGACTGCCAGTTTGCGGTGCTACTGGGACCACTTAGGAAGTGTGGCCTCGTGGAAGGAAGTCAGTTTGCCAGGGGCAGGCCCTTGAAGGGAATCTGGGGACTCTAGTCCCCTCTTCTCACTTTCTGCTTTCCAGCCACCAGGCATTTTGATCAGGATTCTCCTTCACATGCTTCTGCCATGACGTTCTGCCTTACCAGGAGCCCAGAAATAATGGAGCCAAGCAACCAAGCACTAAAATCTCTGCAGCAGTGTGCCAAAATAAACCTTTCCTCCCTTTAAGTTGATTTTCCTCTGGTATTTGGTCACAGTAATGGAATGGTGACTAACATAATAAATATTTGTGAATTATTAGAAAAAGCCCTCAAAGGAGTATTTTTTGTTTTGTTTTTTGTGGTGCTAAAGGTACAGAGAGGCAATTCTCTACCACTGTGCTATACCCCTGTCCTTAAAGAAATGCCTGCCTGTCTGCCTTCCTTCCTTCTGTCCATCCTTCCTCAGGATTGAACCAAGGGCCTCATGTATGCTAGGAAAAGCACTTAGAGGAATTAAATGATGATCTGTGGTTATCAGACAAAAGTAAATGCCACGGAGTTGAACGGTCAAATGAAACATCAAAATACATCATGCTGCTTCTCTTTGAGATTATAATTAAAAAATTGTGAATGTTGCTTATGTAATAAAAATAATCTGACAATGATTTGAAATGAAAATATTTAGGGACTGACTAGAAACAGGTTCAGTTTTCTGTCTGGGGCATGGAACAGTGGGAGGTAGAGGAGAGGAGGCTCTCCTGGTACCTGAAGACAATTAAGACATCTAATTGCAGGCAAAATTCCTAGGAAACTCCCTCCTGCATGCTGGTTTTGTGAACCTAACCCTCAACTCAAAGCAGAAGTAACAAGAGGGAATAGTCTTGCCAGGAACCCGGGAGGCTGATGGCAGGGGAATTGCAAGTTAGAGGCCAGCCTCTGCAATTTAGAGAAGCCCTGTCTCAAAATCAGAAAAAAAACAAAAGGGCTGGGGATGTGGCTCAGTAGTAGAGCGCCCCTGGGTTCCATCCGTGGTACCAAAAGATAAGGTTAAAAAAAAAAAAAAAGGAATCATAGGTGTGGTAGTTGGGGTCCAAGATTAAGGTGTCAGCAGGTTTGGGGTCTGGTGAAAGCTTCTCTCTCCTGGGACAGTTCCTTGTTATTGCATCCTCTGCAGGGGAGTGAACACTGAGTCATCCCATAATAGAAGGGAAAGCCAACCCAGTCTCTCCAGCCCTTGAAGATCCTAATCCCATCTAGCCAGCAGGGCTCCACCCCCGGGGCTTCATCACCTCCTAGTAAGCCCCACCTCTGGTTTTGGTGGGGGAGGTACCCCGGATTGAACCCAGGCACTCTCAACCCCTGAGCCCCATCTCCAGCCCTGTTTGGTATTCTATTTAGAGACAGGGTCTCCCTGAGTGGCTGAGGGCCTCACTGAGTTGTTGAGGCTGGCTTTGAACTCGCGATCCTCCTGCCTCAGCCTCCTGAGCTACTACACCCAACCATGTGATGCTTTTTAAATTCACCAAGAGCCCAGTTCTAATATGGACATAAAACAGAAGTGGTAGCAGAGGGGCTGTTGTTGACATTCCTTCCTGGGATATGATCTTGTAAAACAGCCCATTTGCAATAAGGTCTGGCCTTCATATCTACAAGTGAACCTGGACAATATCCCTGTTGCCATGAAATTTTGAAGTTTCTGGAAACTCTGTCTTGGATGGAGCCATATCCCTCTGTCCTTAACAGGCCGGGCGTGGTGGTGCACACCTGTGATCCCAGCAGCTCGAGAGGCTGAGGAAGGAGGATCCCAAGTTTGAGGCCAGCCTCAGCAACTGAGTGAAGCCCTAAACAACTCAGCGAGATCCTGGTCTCAAAATAAAAAATAAAAAGGGCTGGGGATGCAGCTCAGTGGTTAAGTGCCTTTGGTCCACAACCCCCTCCAAAACCAAAAACAACTCCAGGATCACCTTTTTGTCCTCCTGTGTTTGTCTTGAAGGCTCCAGAACACAACGGTTCACCACGTGCATATCAGAACTTTTCACCCATGGAAAAGTTCCTACCAGCCTATGTGACATCCTGAAGAAATCTGCCACCACGAATAAATAGAGGGGGCAGGAAACTTGGACTTGACACTTGGTGGCCGAGAGAGTGGCCACCATCCTTCACGGGCCCTGACCATTGCAGGATGCTCTTCTTCTCATAGACAGACACTCAAGAAGCAGAGTCTAAGAGTTGGAAGTAAAAGCAAAAGGAACCACTGGGTGCGGTGGCGCATGCCTGCAGTCACAGCGGCTGTGACATGAGTAATGGATAAGAGTAACGCTAGCAAATTACAAATTGCCCATCTCCGGCTCATTGGTGGGTTAGTTACAGACGCGTCTTGGTTGCAACTGCTCTAATGAACATCAGGCATTTGAGTGGCAGGATTACAGAAGTGGACCCTAAAATAAAATAAAGCCTGCTTGCATCTCCAACTAAGAGATGAGCTCTGGGAGGGACATTTAAAATGCTCCTTCTCCCTCCTTTGCCTCATTCAACTCTGCCCAGCAATGAATCATCGCTACTCCTCAGGCTCCTGGATTTATTGCTGAAAACTGACCACCTATGATGTGCCAGGTCCTGATTTCATATGTCTCTCGATCCCCTCTACAAGGGTTAAGTAGTTGACACTATTGTTCCAATCGCAAAAGTTAGGAAATCTCAGGGAAATAATTTATCCAAGATCACAAAGTTCAAGAACAGAGGGGCTGTGAGTCAAACCCATACCCATATGCATCACGTGGGTTTAACCTGTGCCTCTCGGTGCCCAGAAAACTGAAAGAGTAAGTCAGCTTCTACAGGCAGCTCCCTTGAAACCCGGGTTCCTAATCGATGTGCCTCAGGCAAGTTCCAATAACTACTCAACCCCTGGGATCTGTTTTTCATTCTTACCATTTCTATGTATTCTGGAAGTACACCCATCAATAAAGTAACATAAGTCATTGTAATACAATTAGGGATGCCCTGGTCACCCCCGGCCTACATGAGATCAGGGTGCAAATGGGCATCTGAGAACAGGGCTCACAGATAGTCCATATCGAAAGGGTTCCTCCTAGAGCAGAGGATCCTTTTCTCCTTTCTGTTATTCCTCCCACCTGGGGCCAATCACACCACTCCCTGGAACTTCTGTGGTCCGAAACAGCTTTTCACCAGGCCTGGCAATGGTAAAGGCTAGCAAGTCCCTGCTCACAGAAGTGACAGGTGCAACTTCTTCAGCGTAGCTCTTACATCCAAGGTGGCCATTACCCATCACAATAACTCCCACGTACAAACTGCTTGTGGGAGGCCAAGCACTGTATCTGGGCTCATGACAACCTTTGTTTTTTGGTACCAGGGATTGAATCCAGGGGCCCTTAACCACCGAGCCCCATCCCCAGCCCTTTGTTATTCTTTATTTAGAGACAGGGTCTCCCTGAGTTGCTTAGGGCCTCGCTAAGTTGTTGAGGCTGGCTTTGAACTCGCGATCCTCCTGCCTCAGCCTCCTGAGCTGCTGAGTAACAGGCATGTGCCACCATGCCTGGCTGAAATAGTCGAATTTAAAAGAAAAACTGGCACAGACTTGAACAGGACCATCACAAAGGAAAATATATAAATGGACAAAAGCATTTGAAACAGTGCTCAATGTCATTCTATAGTAGGCAAATGCAAATTGAAGTCACAGTGGGATACCATTCTGCACATGTGCCAAGATAACAGAAAAAATATTTAAAAATTTAAAAAAAAAAGAACTGATAATACCCAATGTTGATGAAGATGGGGAGCAACCAGAACTCCAAGTAGACATGGGAGCAATGACAGCACCACTCTGGCCACTGTTTGGTAATCCCTACGCCAACTGCACATAGGCCACCACCGAGATCCAGCAGCTCTACACTGAGAACTGTGCACATATGTCCACTTGCATAAGAACACACCCATGAAATTTCCTAAGAGGAAAAATGTTAGCAAAAGAAGTCAGAAGAATACAAACTTATGATTCCATTTACCTGAAACTCACAAACAGACAAAAGTAATCTGTGCTGGAGGAGGAGACACGATGAAGCTCCTGGAATGCTCAGAGGATTCGAGCCATTGATGCGAACAGATGATATATGGACGGATGGACAGATGGATGGACTAATGGATGGATGGGCAGATGAATGGATAGATGGACAGATGGTTGGATGGATGGATGGATACATAGATGGATGGATGGACGGATGGATAGATGGATGGATGGACAGACAAATGGATGAATGGACAGATGGATGGATGGATAGACAAATGGATGAATGGACACATGGATGGATGGACAAATGATAGATGGATGAACAGATGGATTAATGGATAGATGAATAGATGGATGGACAGACATGTAAATGGATGGATGGAAGGTTGGATGGATGGATGGACAAGAGAGGTATTTAGTAGGAAAAGACATGAAGAGGCCCCTGGAATGCTAAGAGGATTCCATGTATTGACGTGAACAACATTTATATATATATGGATGGATGGATGGATGGACGAATGGATGAATGGACAGACAGATGGATGGATGGATGGGTGGATGGACAGATGGATGGATGGACAGATGAATGGATTAATGGACAGATGGATGGGTGAATGGATGGACAGATGATTGGACAGACAGATGGATGAATGGGTGGACGGACGGATGGCTGACAGACACATAGATGGACGGACAGATGGATGGATGGATGGATGGATGGATGGACAAATGGATGAATGGACAGATGGATGGATGGATGGGTGGGTGGACACATGGTTAGATGGATGAATAGATGGATTAATGGATGGATTAATGGATAGATGAATAAATGTATGGATAGACATGCAGATGGACAGATGGATGGATGGACAGACAAGAGAGGTATTTAATAGGAAAAGACATGAGGAGGCTCCTGGAATGCTAGAGGATTCCATGTATTGATGTGAAAAACAGTTATATATATATATATATAGATGGATGGATGGAGGGATGGACAGACATGCACAGATGCATGGATGGATGTGTGGGTGTGCATGCCTCCACCAAGTAATCCAGCTCCTCACTTAAGATTCGTCATAACTGACCACATGTATTTTTACCCCTCAGTTTGTTTTAGAAAAAGGTCTTTCTTGGAACCCAGATGTGGCTGGCTCCCCGTCACTGTGGCTCAACCCCACGCTGTGCCGTCAGAACTGGGCATGGAGGAAGGTTAGCAGCAGAAGGAGGGAGGAAGGAAAGAGGGCAAGGAAATGGAGGGAAGGAAGGAGAGAGGGAGGAAGGGAAGAGGAACGGAGAGAAGGATGATGTGTGGCCCCAGAGCCCCAGGGCATTTCAAATGAGTTCAGAACAAGACAGAAGACGCTCCCTGGACAGGGGGTGTTCCAAGTCCTGGTGTTCCTGGGGGCCGGCATGGCTCAGGACACCATCACTTCCTGGTTCATCAGGGGTCCCTCTGCTGTGCACTGAGCTGGTACAAAACGCCCCCAGAGGACCCACCACTGCATTGGTCTGCACACGTGCCCAATCCCGACTGGACGCAAGAGCCTCGAAGGCCCACCTTTCACGGGTGGCCTTTGGCAGGACTGATTTATCATGGCACAGCAAGCCAAAAACTCCATCAAACCTGGATTAGCCACAAACTTCTATCTACTGGAGGAAAAAAAAATCTAGAACATCTAGGGACATCATTCAATGATAGAGCACCTGTTTCGCAAGAGTGAGACCCTGGGTTATAACCCAGCACTGCGCCAGGTGTGGTAGTGCACACCTGCCATTCTAGTAACTCGGGAGGCTGAGGCAGGAGGATCACAAATTTGAGGCCAGCCTGGGCAACCTAGTGAGGACATGGCTCATTATAAAAAGAAAGAAAAATGGGTAAAAAAAAAAAAAGACTGGGAATGTAGCTTAGTGGTAAAGCAAACTGTCATTCTCTAGTACCCCCCTGCTACAAATAAAAATTCTTGACTTAAAGGATTCTTCAGAAACTAAAATGGTGAACTCTTCTCTTAACATAATAGGAGGTAAGGATACTATGAAAACTTTCATGTAGCTTCATAAATTGCAGTGCAAATGGCTTTATAATTGCAACAAATCTTGATGAAAAATGTCAGCTAAAATTATAAAGCAATTAAATAAATTAACACGGCTGCCAAATAGATATATTAGTATCCTACACCCAGCCAAGGAGAGATCCATATGTTATTAAGAGAAGACTCTTTAAAATTCAATAGGTTAATTTAAAAAATGGTCTTTAAGGTGACTGAAGGCAGAGAAATAAACCAAGATCTTGGACTCAGGAGCCCATGAGAACTGGGTTTGAATCTGAGTTCCATCACTATGAAGCTGTGTGTCCTTGGCAAAGCCACTTACCTATAATCCCTGGACACCACAATTGCCACATTCATAATACCCAATGCAGGAAAAAAAAAATCACACTATTGCAATCAGTCACTTAGCACAGTACCTGGTGCATATAGTAAGCATTCAATTAATGATACATGATATTGCTAAGTGGCGAAACATGGTCTAACACGTTTTTATAAGAAGACTATAAATTGCATCAATTCTAATTACACATAAACTCCTATTCCTTTCCCATGTTCTACACCCCTGAGAACCTTAGAGGGAACCAAAAAAAAAAAAAATCTAGCAACTCAGGAGGCTGAGGCAGGAGGATTGCAGGTTTGAGGCTAGCCTCAGCAATTTGGCAAGGCCCTCAGCAAATTAGCAAGAACAAAACATAATTTTTTTTAAAAGGAGATGAGGATGTAGTTCAGTGATAAATCATCCCTGGATTTAAACCCCAGGAGCATTCCCATGTTCCCTCTCAAAAAAAAAAAAAAAACCAGCCAAGCCATGTTTATTTGAATCTGTTAATCATAGACACATACACATCAATCCCAATGTTATGAGCTTTTAAGTTTGCGAATTTGCTCCCTTTTTCCTCTGCCACGATGACTCTAAACACGCAGCAACTCTTCGGTGGCAATTAGGGTTAACAAGATGTAATAAGAAATACAAAGGAAAAGAACACTGGGGATTTAGCTGATGCCAGGAATACACAGAGAACGCGCAGTTTCAAGCTTGCCTATTATGGGCTACATCATTCGATTATTAATCTCACTGTAATCTCGCCTAGCATTGAGTGTTGGGTCATTACATCACAAATGTTGGGAAATCGTTTCTTGAAAACTTGGCTTATTCATAAAAAAGGGGAAAGAGAAGAATCTTCATATAAATAAGGCTGCTACGGTTGAAACGTGTCCCCCAAAGTGTACGTGCTGGAGACCTAATCCCCAATGCCATCGTGTCGATGGATGGTTGGGTCATAAGGGCTCTGCCCTCGCCAGTTCATTAATGTGTTTATGGAGAGAGGGGGCATGTTTCCCAAGAGCAGGGGCTTGTTATGAATGGGGTTAGGGTTAGGCTCTCTCACCCTCCACCATGGAAGAACGTAGAAAGAAGGCTCTTGCCAGATGCCGGCATCTTGAGATGGGACCTCCTATCCCCCAGACCTATGAGAAATAAATTCTTCTTCTTTATAAAATCCTCAGTCCGTGGAAATTCTGTGATAGCAACAGAAAACCCCAAGTCAATAAAATCTAAAGAGATCTTGAAGGGTGCTGGGCTTGGAAAGTCATGCTAGAAAGGGAAGAAAAGGGGGTGGGAAGAGGCAGGGTTCATCTACCCGGGGGACCTTTAAATAGAAGATCCACTCTGAGGCCCTCTGAAGCCAGGCTGGCTCTCGGGTGCTTATGCACTTCTCATAAACGTTAGTGAAGCAGTTATGGCAAAATGAAATCCCAGAAAACACAAAAGTTGGCCACATCAAAGACACTACCGAGGGTGGAGGCCCCTCAGGTCTTCCACACCAGAATGTTCCAGACTCAACACCTCTATTCAAGCTCCAGTGACACTCACAGAAGCGATGGTCAGGCCAAGGGTGCTGAAGGGGCTCTGGGAGATGGACGGAGGCGAGACAGACACCTGTCTGCCCATTACAGGCGCCATATTGGTCAGTAAGCCAGCAGATGGGACCAATGTGGGTCGGATCCTATGTTGAAGACAGAGACCTGGGGATCTGACAGATGGGAATCAAACTCAGCTTTCTAAATAAGGGTATGACTGGGGCCTCTTTCAACTTCACTTTATTTTTGAAAATGGGTATTATACTTCAAAAGACTGCTAAGAGGATTATAGGAAGTGTTTAGTAGCATTCCTGTGGTACTTGGGGGTAGTCCAGAAACACTACTGGTTATTCTTTTTTATCATGAATACTCAAACTATAAAACTTAATGTCAGGTGTTCTTCAGATTCTCTGGTCCCCCTTTACCTCATATAGGATGCCAGTTGCATTGTTAGTAGAATTAAGATGTTGCTCTTGTGCACTGCTTAGACACCACTGGCACAGTGATAAATGACAGGTGACTGTCTAATGTAGAATTTATATTTGGGGGGTAGATTTAAAGAAAAAAATTAAAAATCAATCTAGAGAGTCTTGAAGGAGAAAGAATGAAAAAATACACAAGATGAGAAAAAAGAAATAAAAAAGGTAAATAAGATAGAGTATCAGAAGTCACTGACCTGGACTGGAACAATACCACCTTGTAACTAAGGGGCAGGATATGCCACAGGTAAAGATGTCAGTCAGTCTTCTTTTTTTTTTTTTTTTTTTGGTACCGGGATTGAACCCAGGGTGCTGTACCACTGAGCCCCATCCCCAGCCCTTTTTATATTTTATTTAGAGACAGGGCCTCGCTGAGTTGCTTAGGGCCTCACTAAGTTGCTGAGGCTGGCTTTGAACTTGCGATCCTCCTGCCTCAGCCTCCTG
Source organism: Marmota flaviventris (assembly GCF_047511675.1). NCBI lineage: Eukaryota > Metazoa > Chordata > Mammalia > Rodentia > Sciuridae > Marmota > Marmota flaviventris. The sequence goes on along the minus strand of NC_092498.1, from coordinate 160,074,257 downwards.
AGCTCCTGGGATGACAGGTGTGCGTCACCGTGCTGGGCTGAAAGCTCCTTCTGATTTTAGACAGTACTGACTCTGGCCACACTGGGGAAGTCCTCCCCAGATCAGTCCTCTGAGGGCCTGCAGAACTCTAGTTCATGAATTAGGACCAGAGGCATCCCATCAGCACCCAGCACAACTGAGCACAGGGAGACATGTTCCATCACACAGCAAGCCCCCAACATCTGGTTCTTCACCCCCGCTTCCTGGTGATCGAAGGTCTAGTTTAGGTTATCCGCGGGGATTGTTAAAGACAGTGGCAGAATGAGTTGATGTCTGGCAAGCCATGTCGGCATAACTGTGCATAAGACACAACCAGAGGTTCAGAGAGTCTCAGAGGTGATCACGGCCCCATTCTCAATAACGAACAGGGCCAAATGTTAGCAGACGCTACACTGCCTGCCCGAATCCAGTGCCTCTTTTATAAATAAAGACCATGATCACCTGTTTACCACATTAAATTTGAATCGCCTTGCAGATCAAACACGTTTAATGCTTTTGTAAACTTACTTTTTTAAGTCCACGATCGATATACCTCTTAGATAGGTGATAAGGGTCCTGGTATCAGGGGGAATCTGGATCAACAAAGTGTCACCCTGCAGAGCGAGACCGGCCTCCCCTTTCCTCCTCTGGATGACCTCAGAGCACAGCCCAGAGGAGCGCCAGGCAGGAGCGGGGTGATGCTCTGGGTTCTAAGACCCAGCACCAGCACCGGCCATGAGCTGTACCTTGTCCTGACAGCGACAGTGCCCTAAATGACAAGCCCTGTCAGGTCGTGCATTTATCTTCATGGGAAAAGCAGCCCTTCCAAAGCAACAATCGCAGGTGCTGTGGCATCAAGGAGGACAAGAAGCCCTAAAACAGGGAGGCGATCACGGCAGGAGGTGCAGGGGTACCTAGACTGTAATTAAGCGCTCTAAATGGGCACTCCACCTCCAAGTTCACAGGAGCCTGGACATCTTTGCTCTGGGGTTGGATAACCAGCAAGTCATCAGTGAAGTTCTTTTTAAAAAATTTTTATTTTTTTCGGGGTACCCAGGATGGAACTTGGAGACACTCAACCACTGAGCCCCATCCCCAGCCCTATTTTTTAATTTTATTTAGAGACAGGGTCTCCCTGAGTTACTGAGAGCCTCGTTTCTGTGGGGCTGGCTTTGAACTCGCGATCCTCCTGCCTCGGCCTCCGGAGCCCGGCCATCAGTGAAATTCTTATCTGCCTTCCATGACCCTTTCTGGGGCTCAAGTCTCTGAGCTGCCCTTTATTCCAAGAGTCTGTGCAAAAGTAGCTCCAAAGTTTTCCCCAGAGAGTAAGTACCAGCAAATACACAAAACAAGGCACATCGTTTTTTCCAACTACGGAGCAGGCACCAAGCTAGGTGCATTGGCCACCGAGGCAGATACAATGCCAGACTCACTGAAGTTAGATTCTGAGAGGACTGGCAGCAGGCAGCGGACATGTATTAAGGTGGATCTGGGAGTGGCAGGAGGGTGGCTGGTCCAACCATGGTGACTGGGCAGAGAAAGCAAAATCTGGGCTAACACTTAAAAGAAGTCTGGGTATTGATCAGATAGGAAGGTTGGGAAATCAGAGGAAGTAAACCAAGCCAGTTATTAATATTTCTATCTACCTATTTATTTTTTTGGTACCAGGGATTGAACTCAGGGGCACGCGACCACTGAGCCCCATCCCCAGCCCTATTTTGTATTTTCTTTAGAGACAGGGTCTCACTGAGTGGCTTAGGGCCTCGCTAAGTTGCTGAAGCGATCCTCCTGCCTCAGCCTCCCCAGCTGCTGGGATGACAGGTGCGCGCTGCCTGTTATAAGGAGACAGGCAGTGGGCTGCACATCCTGAGTCCTGAGTATGCAGGACGGGGAACGTGAATGGAGTGGCAGTAACCAGATGATTCTGAGGAAGCAGAGAAGTCAGCATGCGCACATGCATTTCAGATCCCTTGGTTTAGAGGTGGCTTTCCATCCACATACAAAGACCTAACGGAAAATGAGATCCATCTAAATGTCCTAAGAAAATTATGTAAAGATTTTTAAAAATCTGCATGACCATTCTTAAAATTCTATTGTGTGTGTGTGTGTCCATAAACTACTTAAAAATCTGAGGACAAAAGTTATTTTTGAGGTCTGATGAATGACACTACTCCACCCCTAAGACATAAATACCCATCCTTTTACACAACCAAGACCCTAAGGTCAGCAGATTTTCACTCTCTGTGATCTATTTCTATATGACTCTAATCAGGTATAGTTAACTACACCCAACTTGGGAGACCCAATCAAACCCTAACTCTGCTACTTGCTGTGTGACCTAAGGCCAGATGGTAGCCACTCTGATCCTGTTTCCTTTCATGAGAGCTACTCCATAGGGATTCAGTGTGTAAATGGAGAGACAATAGTTGAGACCACTATTTCCATTTTGCTGAACAATACATGAGCCTTGGAGAGGTTCCATGACTTGTACCAGGTCACAGAGCTGGCAGAACAGCCCTTCGACTTCACGCCTGAACTTTGAACTCATTCTGCAACTGTTTCTTGTTTCTCTTAAAAAAAAAAAAATTGGTGGTGATTTTCAGTGGTCATTAGAATTAAATTTCTACCAAGATGACCTTTTTCATAATGTAGAAATAATAAAAGTTCTCAAATGAAGGGAAGAATAAAAGGGAATTGGAGGATAATAATAAACCACAAAAACAGTGCTGGGTGCAACTTGGACTGGGTGGATTTTATGGTCTGTGAATCACATCTCATCAAAGCTGTTAGAAATCAAAAAAATACAAACAGCAGAGGGTGCGAAGTGAGTAATGTGGCATTTGGGAGCAGTGGCGACTGGAGGAAGTCAAGTTGGGTTGCTGCATCTTCGAATCTGCAAAAGAAGACTGTTTCCTGCCTCATCTGTGTCAAGGAATGAGGATAAAACTGAATTCTGTGTGGGGAAGTCTGTCAGGATGCACATGATGAAAATAAAACAATTTATGAATAAAGGAGCTTTATTTCTTCTAGGGGCCCTTAAGTCCTCTAAAATATATAGAAAAAAAACCATATATATTGGTACTGGGGATTCAACCCAGGAATGCTTAACCACTGAGCCCCATCCCCAGCCCTATTTTGCATTTTATTTAGAGACAGGGTCTCACTGAGTTGCTTAAGGCCTTGCTAAGTTGCTGAGGTTGGCTTTGAACTCGAGATCCTCCTGCCTCAGCCTCCCGAGCCGCTGGGATGACAGGCGTGCACCACTGTGCCTGGCTTAGAGGAAAAGAAATCTCACCACGACTAACAGGCACCTGCTCATGAGGTCTTCCTTTTCTCCAACACCAAAAATCACTGGGTGTCAGAGGCAGAAAGCTCTGGAATGTATGGGTGTCAGCAACCGGCCTCCTGCAGCACAGGTACCACATAACCAGGAGGCTCCATCCCCCAAATTCAGGGTTTCCTCCTCCGTGAGGCAACAGGTTGGGACTGAGCTCTGCTCTCCTAGTCACAAGCACCAAAAACTCTAAACAAGCACGTGTAGCCAGAGTACTCCCCGCCTGGAACAGAACCCCCAGTCCCCCCTCGCCCACTCCTGCTAAAAGGCACACCAGCCCCGAAACAGACCTCCGCTGAATCTCCTCCCCACTTTATGGAGGAAACATAAAACGAATCGGTCCTTGTTTTCTCTTGTGGTGGGAACACCATTTCCGCTTTCCAAATGCCAGATTCCCTGGTTTCCTACACACACCACATCCACACGGAGGGCTTTTACCTAAGCCAAGACCAACATGAGGTTTTTGCACTGTTTTTTCCAAAGACTGAGGTCATTTGAGCCCCCAATTCCTACATAGTGGTAAGCAAAAAAAAAAAAAAAAAAGAAAAAAATCAAGCCGTTTAGCTCCAAGTCAGGTCCAATAAATCAGTGGGAAAAAAAATAAAAACTAAATGGGAAAGCATGCCAACATGTCACCATGGTAACCCCACAGATGCATCAAGAAATGGTGTGCTCATCTGCTTCATCCCCATTTCTTAAATTGGAATCTAAGTAGGGGACAAATTAGACAGAGAACAATCATGAGTCTGCGATTACTGAACGCTGCAAATGGCATTCAACCTGAAGCAGCCATGGGACAGCAAGGCGACCGGCCCAAGATCACTTAAGCCACCAAAAAGACCCACACCAGCGACTTCCTGGTCATGGAATTTTCCTGGGACGACTGCTTCACCTGTAGAATGGGTGCCAAAGGTCACCACCGTCACAGGGTTATTATAAGAGTAAAACTTGGCCGTGGGCCAGAGGCAGACCAATGCTGGACTCCAGACACCTCAAATCCCAGTCACCCAGAAACTTTTTTCTTTCTTTAGATATGTATTTATTTATTTATTGGACTGGGGACGGAACCCAAGGGCACTTAACCACTGAGCCACATCCCCAGTTCTTTTTATTATGTGTTTATTTATTTATTTTTAATTTGAGACAGGGACTCGTTAAATTGCTGAGTCTGGCCTTGAACTTGCAATCCTCTTGTCTCAGCCTCCGCAGTCCCTGGGATTGCAGGTGCACACCACCACCACCACACCTGGCCTTTTTCTTATTTACTTTAGTGCCTTGGTTGCTTAATCCATGAAAATGGAATGACAATTACTACCCTTGTAATTATGATTAGGAATCATCATTAATCCCAATAAATGGAATCATCATGAATATAATATTGGGATCAATTTTCAAATCCAAGGCTGGAAGACTTAAAGAACGGTAGCTGTTCTGGAAACTCATCTCTGAGGTCCCAGTCTTAACTTACTAAGTCTTTGCAAATGCACAGAAAGCCTTAAATTAGTTCCATCTATTGTTTTACAATCAGCAAACATTAGTACTCTTGCATATTACTCTTGCAAAAACTGTTTTAAGAAAACCATTTATATGGCTCAGGAGGCTGAGGTAGGAGGATGGTGAGTTCAAAGCCAGCCTCAGCAACCTAGCAGGTCCTAAGCAACTCAGTGAGACCCTGTCTCTAAATAAAATACAAAAAAGGGCTGGGGATGTGGCTCAGTGATTGAGCACTCCTGAGTTCAATCCCCAGTACCCCCCAAAAAATAAAATAAAAATAAATAAAAAGGATAACTTAAACACAAATTTATTCCATTTTCAAGGGAGAGTTAAAATGATATCTCTAAGAACAGATACTTCAACCTTTTAAAGACCTAAACGATACAAGAAAGAAAAATTTCAAGCAATAAACTAGGATCATTCTCTCCTCAAATTTGACTGAAATTAAATAACTGCATAAGTCCTGGGCAGACATGCAGTTATTTAACTTCAGTCCAAATCTGGGCTGTGCAGGACTCATGTTATAACTCCCCTGTACAAGGACGTGGTGGAGTGTCCTCATGACAACTGGCTGTCAATCATGTATCTGGCAGGCAGACAGTGGCCCGCCTGCCTTCCCTTAATACAAGAGTCTGGCCTTCAGAGCTCTTCTGCCTGAATCTTGCCTTCTCAGATTTGGTCTTAGCTAATGGTTTCTGGAATTTGAGCTTTTTAATTTGTGGAAACCATTTCTTAAAAAAAAAAAAAAAAATACTCATTTACAAAGTTGTAAATTTGGCTGAATGGAGAAGCCGCCCAGGGAGGATGGGTGAGCTATTAAGGTCCCCTCTTCAACAAGAGACCATCAGGCACCCACTGATGACCCACTCTAGGCCAGTCAGCCTACAGGCCTCAGGCTTAATAACAACAAGGGCTATCAGAAAGGAGGCCACGCCAACTCCTCACAAAATGCTTCACAGGTCTCTCCCATTTACTCCTTGTTATGGTTTATATGTGAGATGACCCCAAAAGCTCACAGGTGAGACTGTGCAGGAAGGTCCAGAGGAGACATGACTGGGCTGTGAGAGCCTTAACCCAACCAGTGAATGGATCCCTGATGGATTAACTGGGTGGTGCCTGGAGGCAGGTGGGTGTGGCTGGAGGAGGTGGCATTGGGGGCGTGGCTTTGGGGTCTCTATTTGTCTCTGGAGAGTGGAGTCTCTCTCTGCTTCCTGGTCACCATGGAGCTGCTTCCCTCCACCACACTCTTCCTCCATGATGTCCTGCCTCCCCTCCAGCTCCGAGGAGTGGAGCCTGCTGTCTATGGACTGGGATCTGAAACCCTGAGCCCCCAAATAAACTTTTCCTCGTCTTCTGGTTGGTCCTTTGGTCACAACAGCAAAAACGCTGAGTAAAACACTCCTAACAGACCCATGAAATTAGTATTATTCACAAGTCTTCTCCACCAAGTTGACAAGGGAACTTTACAAAAGCTAGATAATGCCCAGCATGGTGGCGCAGGCCTGTGATCCCAGCAGCTCAGGAGGCTGAGGCAGGAGGATCACGAGTTCAAAGCCAGCCTCAGCAAGTTAGCAGGCCCTAAGGGACTCAGTGAGACCCTGTCTCTAAATTAAATATAAAAAGGGCTGGGGATGGGGTCAGTGGTTAAGCACTCTGGGTTCAATCCCCAGCACCAAAAAACAAAAAAACAACCACCACCAAAAAATCCCCCAAAGGGTCCAATTTGCCCAGGACAGCAACTTAGTAAGTGTCAGAGTCAAGGCCAAGTCCAGGCACACCATAACCCTGTGCCGGCTGTCCCACTGTCCAATGCTGATTTGCTTGAACTCCCGGTGTCATTCAGGAGCCGAACTTGCCACGCATTCCCCTGACTTTTCACCCACCCTCCCGCGGTGAGATGCCAAGCCTGGCGACTTACAAGGCACAGCGTGGCGGTAGAGGTTATCTCTTATGGTCTGCTGCAGCTCGTGATCCGGGGACCCTTTCTGGAACCGTTGATTGAGAAAATGTCGCAGGTCCTTGTGGAGCCTCCCTCCTGCAGGACATGGATAAAACAGAGGCCGTCAACAAGAAGTCTTCCTGGAGAAGGAGCCCCCAGGACTGCTGGGGCAGAGCCACCCACAGGGATGCCAGGGCCTGCCCCTCTCAGTCATCCCTGTGCACAGGTTTCCCTTTGCAGGGGAGGGACAGGCGGGAATGTCAGAAAGAAAGAACAGCTGGGGACAGGCTAACCTGGGGGACCCATCGCACAGACTAACTCCATGAAGGCAAAAATATCAAAGAGCTGAGTCTGGGGCATTCCGCTTAAAATCTGTGCCACATCTACATGCAGACACGCTCAGAGGGAGAGTGAGTGGCCAAAAGCCTCCAAGAAGATGATCTGGCAATAACTCCCAAGCGACATAATGTCCTTCCACTCGGGATCCAGCTAGTAGGAATTTACCCTAAGGAAAGGTTGGGAAAGTGGGCTCCCATCTCTACTATTATTTACTATGGTTTGAAACAGCAAATAAGTAAATGAAGGCAGAAATCTGGAAAGAACTATGCACACCTCATCTGTATAATAACCACTTAAGTTAGATCTTCATGTGCTGGTAGTAGGAGGAAATATGTAGAATACCGCAAACTGTCTGATTCCCTTTTTTAAAAAGGAATTTTTAAAAGAATAAACACAGCCCGGTGCAGTGGCACATGCCTGTCATCCCAGCAGCTCCGGAGGCTGAGGCAGGAGGATTGACAGTTCTAAGCCAGCCTCAGCAAAAATGAGGTTCTGGGCAACTCAGTGAGACCCTGTCTCTAAATGAAGAGTCCCTGAGTTCAACCCCCCGTACAAAAAGAAAAAAGAAAAGATACCTGAACTACTAATACACACAATGATACCGATAAATCCCCAGCATATAATGTTAAGCAAAAGAAGTCGGACATGAAAGAGAACATATAAATTTTCAGAATATGTTAAACCAATTTGTTGCAACAACAACAACAAAAAATGGTTCCATGTGTTCCTGGAGTTGAGACAGAGTAACTGCAAAGGAGCATGAGGTTATAAATTCTATGGAGCACTGGAGATTATCATGGGAGATATTTGATAAGGGGTACACCGAATAGCTTTGTGGTATTTTACAACACCCTGTGACTCTATAATAATTTCAGAATAAGTTTTTTGGGGGGGTTGGTACTGAGGATTTATCCCAAGTGTGCTTTACCACTGAGATACATCCCCAATCCTTTAATTTTTTTTTTTTATTCTGTGACAAATCTCACTAAGTTGCTGAGAGTCTTGTTCAATTGCTGAGGCTAGCCTCAAATTTGCAATCCTGCCTCAGCCTCCAAAGTTGCTGGGATGACTGGTCTGCGTGACCACGCCCACTTCAAAAAATACACATATGGGCTGGGGATATAGAGCTCAGTTGGCAGAATGTTTGCCTCACATGCACAAGGGCCTGGGTTCAATCCCCAGTACCATACACACACACACACACAATAAAACAAAAAACACACAATGGCAGGCAGGAGGACTACTGCATGCTAGGCCCTGTTCTAGATGCTTCTTTCTCAATGACCATTAGAGAAGTGAAAGTCCCCAGTTAACACAGGCCTCACTGAATCCTGGCTACACTGTTTGTGTGTTGGTGAGCCCAAGCACAAGACTTAACCTCTGAACCTCACTTTTCTCATAGCAAGCTGCATCACAAGACTTGTGAGGCTTAGTGGGATGGCACATTTGTATAGGTCGTGGCAAAAAGAAAGCACTTAATGAAAAAGGAAAATTATTATAATATCAAGTGAAATACTGCTAAGGTGATTAGGAAAAGAACAAAAATAAACCCACATGAACTGTACTGTTTTGGGGGAAAAATGCTTAAAATATAAAATCTATCCTGGTACTGGGCACTAGCACATGCCTGTCATCCCAGTGGCTGAGGAGGCTGAGGCGGGAGGATCACAAGTCCAAAGCCAGCCTCAGCAACTCAGCAAGGCCCTAAGCAACTCAGGGAGACCCTCTCTCTAAATAAAAAATATAAAGGGCTGGGGATGGGGCTCAGTGGGTAAGCACCCCGGGTTCAATCCCTGGTACCGAAAAGCAAACAAACAAAAAACATATTTAGTTTGTGTTTAATAAATTCCAGGCTCTTGCTGAGGCTGAAATTCAGAAAAGAAAACCAACTGGTCACTCACCACTGGTCACTAGTCCCACCTGGTGATTCTAGCTCACGGGATAAGGCACCCTGAAATTTGCTTAAAAGAATAACCCTGGGGCTGGGGTTGTGGCTCAGTGGTAGAGCACTTGCCTAGCATGTCTGAGGCACTCGGTTCGATTCTCAGCACCACATTTAAATAAAGGTTCATCAACAACTAAAAAAATACATAAAAATAGAATTAGAGTATGATAACACTATAATGCACCTGTAGAAGAACTCTGTTGCCCAGCAAAATTCCCATGGCCTATAATTTAGTGTTCTCTATTCCTCTTAGAGACAACAGTCCTTTTTCTCCCATCATTTTTAGGGTTATTTCCCATTGACACATAAGTACAGATAATTATGGTGATCAAATGAGGGTGATTAGCCTTTCCATCTCCTTAAACATTTATTTATTTACTTTTTATTTTATTTTTATTGGTTATACATGATAGTAGAATCCATTTTGATAGAATTATGCAAGCAGGGAATCTATCTTATTCTAATCAGCACCCCATTCCTGTGGGTGGGCGCAAGGGTCGGGGTTCACTTGGGTATTTCATATGAATGCATAGGAAAATTCTGTTCGATGTATTCTACTCTTTTTCCTACCCCTATCCCCGGCCCTTCCTTTCTTTCCTTTTGTCCAATCTGCTGAGATTCTCTTCTCACCCTGTCCCCTTATATTGTGGTTTAGCTTCCACATACCAGCACAAACTGGGGAGTATTTCTGGTACCAGGGATTGAACCCAGGAGTGCTTAACCACTGAACCCCATCCCCAGCCCTTTTCATATTTTATTTAGAGACAGGGTCTCACTGAGTTGCTCAGGGCCTCTCTCAGTTGCTGAGGCTGGCTTTGAACTCGAGATCCTCCTGCCTCAGCCTCCTGAGCCACTGGGATGACAGGCGTGTGCCACCACACCTGGCAGGTTTACAGTTCTTTGCATGAGAAGACAATGCCACTTATGGTTTGAGCGTGAGTAGTAGAAGAGATGTGTGTGATACTCAGGGGTCCTGCTTCAGCCCAAAGTTAAATGGATTTGGGATACAGTGTGTCTTTCCCCACATGTAACATATTCAATACATCCTTAGGGGTCATGCCTGGTAGGCAGCAGGATGAATCAGATATCCAGACTGGAAGGCACTCTTGGCTTACAGTTGAGCTTCTGTTCCAAGTAGCCAAGATAGCGAGGGCTTACGGTCATCTCACCAAACCCCTCTCCTCTGCTAATGGGTAAAAGGGCAGGCTGACCATGGGGCCAGTTAGCATGAACTCTGCGTCCCATGACATTTGAACGTGCAGAGCCTCAACCTTCGCATTCCATTAAGAATCCTGTACTTTGGGGCATCTCATCTCAAATTAATTGCCCATTATCCAGAGACAGGTCTAAAAACCTTTTCCTAACTGTCAAGGGCAGTGAGCAAATGAGATCATACATAGGGAGACTCGGAGTTTGCCACGGAATCTTCACAATCCTCACTTCTCTCCTCACTGTTTTTAAAGCAAATTTGTACATTTGGTGAAGAAACCCGGTTGCCAGAGAGAACACTTTGAGTCTTTCTGGTACCGGGGATTGAACCCAGGGGTGCTTAACCACTGAGCCCCATCCCCAGCTCTATTTTCTATTATATTTAGAGAGAGGGTCTCACTGAGTTGCTTAGGGCCTCGCTATGTTGCTGAGGCTGGCTTGGAACTCGTGATCCTCCTGCCTCAGCCTCCTGAATGGCTGGGATGACAGGCATGGGCCACCACACCAGCTTGGAGTCTTCTTAATTCATCCCTTGTGACTGAGGGGACAAAAGCATCTGCTTCCTGTGTTCTCAGCTGCATCCAGAAGGCAGAATGCTGCTGTCCATTACTATCAGACCTGACACTTTAATGCCTCCCCAATTCTCACTGCCCAGACAAACTGGCATAAAGAAATTAACACTAATCACACTTCCAGGTGATTCTGCTCTCGCACCCAATTTCTCCAGCCGTGGTTACAGCGGTAGGAGGAGTCCATTTATTGGGGTGACACAAATGGTTTGTCCTGCAGTGCCGTCATTACAGCAAAAGAATACATGTCCCTTCACCACCGTAGACTTATATAGGGTAGGGTTTAAAAAAAAAACACAAGATTAGAAACTGAAAAACAGATGAGCTTGTTTGATAGTCTTTAAAACTTATAATCCAAACTTAATTGAAGCAAGCTCTGTGTGAAAACGATGTTTGCTACTTGTTTCTTTCTAACATATTTTTCCTAAGGTTTTTCTCCCTCACTGGAAAGGCAACATAAGCTATTGGGGAGCTCCTGTGGAGTGGGTGCAGAGTGGGGAGAAGGATGAAAATGTTCAGGAGATCAACAGTGGGTAGGAATCGCTGTACAATAAATGTAAATGCATGCTTTTTGGAGAGGTACCTGGGATTGACCCAGAGGTGCTCAACCACTGAGCCCCATCCCCAGCACTTTTTTGTATTTTATTTAGAGACAGAGTCTCACTGAGTTGCTTAGGGCCTCACTTTTGCTGAGGCTGGCTTTGAACTCGTGATCCTCCTGCCTCAGCCTCCTGAGCTGCTGGGATTACAGGCATGTGCCACCGCACCCAGCTTATAAATGCACTTGTGCCAAAGAACTATATACTTAAAAGTATCAATTTTATGTTCTGTGTGTTTTATCACAATAACAAATAGAAATTAATTACCAGGTGAGAAAAATAACCAAAGTCCAACAAAGTAAAATCACCTGTAACCTCATTTGGGGTACAATTAACATTTTATTGATTATGTCCTGTGAATGTATACTTACACATACACACAAATCCTAAAACCATAGCTGTGTATCTACATCATGGTGAACAACAAACAGACTTAAACATTTGAGAAGCCAGGAGCTATGGTGTACACCTGTCATTCCAGCAGCTCAGGAGGCTGAGGCAGGAGGATCTCGAGTTCAAAGCCAACCTCAGCAACTCATTGAGGCCCTCAGCAACTCATTGAGGCCCTAAGCAACTCAGTGAGCCCCTGTCTCTAAATAAAATATAATAAGGGCTGAGGGGTTAGGTGTCCCAGAGTTCAATCCCTGGTTTAAAAAACAACCCAACTGTGGGCACCGGGTTTTGCAGACAGGTGGAGTCATCAGACACACAGAGGTCGAACCCATTCTCCTAGGGAACAAAAAGGGCTGCGCTCTAGCACTTAAAAAATAAGTAAATAAGAAAAAGCAACGTGCTAGGTCTGCAATGTGAAGCAGAGGCGGGGGACAGACTGATGTATCAGCTCATGGAAACACTAACCCCATCGAATGCCCCCCATGGCCACGCACAAGACATTTTGCCAGCACTTCAGGAAATCAGCTGTATTATTATTTCCTCGCCTGCCTTCTCTATTCTCTTCCTCCTGGAGAATCTTTTTATAACAAATCTCATCCCACAGTGAGAAGAGAGACGCATTAAGCATGGAAAGGAGCGCACGCTTCGGTGGAAATTCCATCATCTCTCCATTTTCCTTATTTACAGCTTTTGTGCTTTGTATATTTGTCCCAGGGAAACTCAGAGAGTGGATCAACATCTGTTCAGAAAGAGGCAAAGAGAAATGATAAAGGAGGGAGGAAAAACAACAGGCCCCCTGAAGGTAAAGTAATAAAGCTGACGTGAGCTGGTGTGGACCCTCGTGAGCAGCTGTGCGTTTTCAACAGATGTGACATCAGGAAGAACAAATTTTTTTTTTTTTTTGGAGGAAGGGAGTTACTGGAAATTGAACCCAAGGGTGCTTAACCACTGAGCAACATCCCCAGCCATTTTTCATATTTTATTTAGAGACAGAGTTGCCAGGGGCCTTGCTAAGTTGTTGAGGCTGGTTTTGAACTCATGATCCTCCTGCCTCAGCCTCCTGAGCCTCTGGGATTAGGAAGACTGACTTCTTGAGAAGACACTGTGCCAGAATCTCACTGGAGCAGCTGGACTTGAGAGAAGGCAGTTGACATTTTCCATACCTGGAACAGAGTACTAACCATTCTTCACTCCAACCCAGTGGGCTTGCTTCTACTACTGGTGCTGTGTTACAGAAGAAGAAACTGAGGGCCAGAGGGTGGTCCTTCACCTAGCTAAGTACAGATGGGGGACAGCACTGTCTGTGTTGTTAACAGGGAAGAACTCTACCAGGGGTCCACAGTGAGAAGGACAGGACCAATGTTCAAATTAAGAAAGCAATACGTATTGTTTTTGTGTTCGAGGTCTGGCATTTGCAGAGATTTTTTAAAGTTTTCTGCTTTGGGAAGATTTTCCAAAAGCATAGCTGGTGTTGTGGGAATTTGTTGATATGATAAATGTCCCTCCAGAATATGCTTCTCTCGGCAATATGTAGTGTAAAGCACTGGGTCCCCAAACAGATTTGATTAGCTCAGATCCAGGCTCCATACTCCCCGGCTGGCCTTCCGCAAGTGGCTGAGCCCCTCTGAGCCTCGATCCCCTAATCTCTCCAGAGGAGATAGTGATACTATCTGATTAAACAGGTAGCTGTGAGGCTGGGTGCGATAACTCACTGTCTCGCACATAGTAGGCGCTCAGTAAATTGTTATTTTTTTTAGCAAGGAACACCACAGCACAATACATTCGCTTCACTGGATCCTGAATTTAAAAAACAACACAGCGCACACCTGTAATCCGAGCAGCTCAGGAGGATCACAAGTTCAAAGCCAGCCTCAGCAACTCAGTGAGGCCCAAAGCCACTGAGTGAGACTCTGTCTCTAAATAAAATATAGAAAGGGCTGGGGATGGGGCTCAGTGGTTAAGCGCCCTGCATTTGATCCAGTGTTGGGAGCTGACTGAGTCAGATGATGCTAATGAGTGTTGGGATATGGCGACTATATCACAGCTTGTAGGAAAACACCATCTTTGGAGGGTGATGCTTGGGTATTTCAGGATGAAGTACCATGCGCCCTACATCCTGTTCTCAGGTCCAGGATGGGTGGGTATGGCCAGATGTGAACCGCTGGTGAATTTTAGTGAGGATGCACCTGATGCTACTCTTTCAACTTCAGTGTGAGAATGAAAGTTTTCAAAAATCACACTATTATTTTCCTAAAGCAGTTCGACTCACTTTGAAACCAGAAAACATCTACGTGTGCAAAATGTCCCAATATGAAAACAAAGCCTCTTCCAAGATCTGTGTATGTGTGTATGTGCGTGTGTCTTTGTGTTACTGAGGATGGAGCCCGGGGGTGCTCTCCCACTGAGCCACCTCCCCAGTTCATTTCTTAAAGCTTGTTTTGAGACAGGGTCTCGCTAAGGTGTAGAGGATCTTGCCACATGGCTGAGGCTGGCTTCAAACTTGCAATCCTCCTGCCTCAGCCTCCTGAGGTGCTAGACGACAGGTGTGCACCACGCCCAACCCAGCTTCTCTTCTAAACTGCCCCATTATAAAGTTGTCCCAAGGTCCTTCTCAGCAGCATCCATATGAAGAAACCGAGAAAGTGACATTGAGCAGCATGACTTCTAGAGAACATCCCCCAGCACATATGAACAGAGTTCCTTCCCAGGAACGAACATCCTGAAGGGGAGTCTTATAATGTAGGGGCCTAGGCTCCTGGTGATAAGATGGACCTTTGAAATCTGTTTTATGTACATGTAACTGAGACCCCCCTGAGCCTTCCCCAGTCTTGAACACCCCCATAATTAAGGCAGCTGTCCCCCTACCTCCCAGCCTCACCCCAGTGTATTCCTCACACAGGAAGAGATAATGTGGGTTGCAAAGCCTATTCCAACAGGGTCTGAAACCATGCACGCAACAGTTGGTGGGGGCCGAGTGCCAGGCGCTCTGACCTACATCGGCCTATCTCAGATGAGCAGTGTCACCGCATAGCCCGTCACTTCGATTTAGACTGGACTCTGAGAACAAGGGCCCAGTGATCCTCACATCACTGGATGGATTTGAAAAGAGCAAGACAGTTTCTCATGGGCAGAGCATCCTTAGGAGTCTGCGGTTTGCCCAGAGCCCCTCTCTCCATATGTTTCAAAGGCAAAACCCAAAGAGAGGGCTGGGTGGGGCTGGGGCTGGGGCTCTGTGGTAGAGCACTCACCTAGCACGTGTGAGGCCCTGGGTTGGATCCTCAGCACCACATAAAAATAAATAAATAAAATAAAGGTATTGTGTCCATCTACATTTTTTTTTTTAAGAGAGAAGGTTGCAAGTAGTAGCTGAGGTCCCAAATAAGAAAGAGAGAGAGAGAGGGAGGGAGGAAAGGAGAATTTATTGGGTGAAGATGGCTCAGGGCAGGGTTCTCCAGTTATTTCTTACATTGCAAACCATGAGGTTCAAAATTCTTAACTCATGCTGGGTGCAGTGGTGCACACCCAGAATCCCAGAGGCCCAGGAGGCTGAGGCAGGAGGATTGCGAGTTCAAAGCCAGCCTCAGCAATTTGGTGAAGCCCTAACCAACTCAGCGAGACCCTGTCTCTAAATAAAGTACAAAACAGGGCTGGGGATGTGGCTCAGTGGTCGAATGCCCCTGGGTTCCATCCCCAGTACCTCCCAGAAAAAAAATCGAAACTCATGAAGATTCATCCCTCTGGACTGCCCACAGCTCTCGTTTTTTAAAGGGAGTGGAGAATTAGTGTCCCTGCTTCAAAAACATTGAGAGGAGACAGTTCTTCCTTCCGACGATGCCCATCTTCAGATATTTCCAGTCTTCAAAACTGCACAAGCGATCCTCGTGTTCCCAGGCTCCTGTTTTCCTAACCCCACACTGTGGTCTTCCAGCTGCTATCCGAAAGTGATTATAAATAATGGGGCTATAAAAGCCATTCAGTAATTAAGACACTCACTGGCCATATGCCAACCCCGACCATCACAGGTGATTTATAAGACGACCTGTCACATCTGCCAGCCTAGTTTCCCTCGGATGGGCTCTCTGGGCGCAGATGAGCATTGGCGCTCAGTGGCCCTCTGTTTTTATTTTTATTTATTTATTTGTTTTACTAGAGCGCAGCCCGGCAAGCCAACGGCCTACAGCTTTGAAAACTTGACACACAAGGAAAGGAAAAAAGAAGAAGAAAAACAAGCCCAAGAAGCCACTTTCTGCCTTGTAAAAAAGCAAGGGACATAATAATACAAACTGGATCAGGCTGCAGTCTTAGCTTTTGTCACCAGAAAGGCAAAGACCTCAATGAAATCCAAAGACAAAAAAAAAAAAAAAAAAAAAAAAAAAATCAGGACCTTGCTCTCCAAATCTCATCATCCTCTGCCTAAGAAGCTTTGAGAAGCAGGCACGGAAGGCCACTGCAGGCTCCCGCCTAGTGACCCCCAACACGGGGACCACTGGCACCGTGGCTGGAACAACACTTCTTGGTTGGGCATCTGTCTTATGAGACACTGGACGGACAACATCCCTGTTTTTTGCAGTATCCCCAGGCACTGTGACAACCAGAGTGGGGCAGCCCCTCCCCCAGAGGTGGGTGAACACAGCCATCAGGGTGCGGATGCTTCCCAGCCCTTCTCAACACAGACGGTGGATTTTCTTATGTTTTCTTTGAGACTCAAGAGTCCATTCCTAAAGAACATTGCAAGAGCCGGGCACCGTGGTGCATGCCTGTCATCCCAGTGGCTTGGGAGGCTGAGGCAGGAGGATTGCGAGTTCAAAGCCAGCCTCAGCCTCTTAGTGAGGCCCTAGCAACTCAGCGAGACCTTGTCTCTAAATAAAATATTTTAAAAAGGGTAGGGATGTGGTTCAGTGGTTAAGCACCCCTGGGTTCAATCCCTGGTATAGATAGATAGATAGATAGATAGACAGACAGATAGATAGTAAAAACCGACCTGAGCAGGGCTGGGGTGTAGCTCGGTGGTAGAGAGCTTGCTTGCGGGCAAGAAGCCCTGGTCCAGGCCCCAGCACCAGGAGAAGTGAACAAATCAACCCGCAGTGAGTACAGCAGAGCCAGGTGGTCCTGTGTTCCCATGCTGACCTGGTATTCGCTTCCTGTGTTTGCTCCTGGGTGAATTTCTGCACCACACTGATTCTCACTACCCCCCTCCCTAAGTGGGGGAGACAGACCCTACAGGACAGGGCTGTCGCGGATTATCACGGAGACTGCAAGAACATGAAGCCTGCCTTCCCTCCCGCTCACCATTGGATTTGAAAGTCGTGTGTTTCAAAAACACCTTTCACGGGATTCCTCTTCGCCAAGGAGAGAATTCTCTTTCTCGACTCACGACTATGACAATGTCTAAAACAAACGAGTGAAGCCAGCCAGCCTTGCCATATCTCCAGACTGCAAACTAATTAAATCCGATGTGTAATCTCCAGATTGCTTTCACACACCCACTTGTGTTGGAAGAACACCGTGTGGCCAAAGGTGCACAAGCCAAGAGACGGAGCTGCTTCCAGGCCTGTGTGCACAAGGTAGGAAGGAGGCTCAGCCTCCAGCGAGGACCCTCCCTGCAGCCCAGCCCAGGCAGCAGGGTCTGGACTCCTTCGCTAGTTCCCCACGTATTTACATCTTCTTTATATATGTATTATATTGCTTATGCATTATTTTCATTTGCATTCCCCTGAGGACTACCATGCTAAACATCTTGTCATGTGCTAATGAATGTGTCTTTTCATTACGAAGCATCTATTCAAATTGTTTGCCCATTTTATTAGGTTGTCCTCTTAATATTGGCTTGTACACTGTGCATACCAGTCCCTTGCAGGAATATAGTTTGCAAATATTCTCTCCCAATCTCTGGCTGCCTGGTCCTCTTTCTTTCTTTCTTTCTGTTTTCTCTTATTCTGGTACTGGGGATGGAATTCAGGGGCATTTCACCACTGAGCTACACCACCCACAGTCCTTTTTACTTTTATATTTGGAGACAGTGTCTCACTAAATTGCTGAGGTTGCCCTCAAATTTGCAATCCTCCTTCCTCAGCCTCCCAAATTGCTGGGATGAGAGGTATGCTCCTATATACCTGGCCATGGTGTCTTTTTTATAAGTTAATGTTCATGAAGTCTAATCTACCCTTTTTTCTTTTTTTTTTTTAAGTACTGGGGATTGAACTCAGGAAATCGGCCACTGAGCCCCATCCCCAGCCCTATTTTGTATTTTATTTAGAGACAGGGTTTCTCTGACTTGCTTAGTGCCTCACTTTTGCTGAGGCCAGCTTTGAACTCATGATCCTCCTGCTTCAGTGCCGCCCCCCACTCACCACCCTGGAGCTGCTGGGATTACAAGATGTGCCACCATGCCTGGGTAATATACCCATTTTTATGGTTATTTTCTAGGCTTCATTTTTTATTAGATGAGTCAGAAAAAGCATAATAAAACAAAGAACTGTAGGCGAAGGTCAGCAGGCATGAATGGGATACCTAAATCTGCGTGGGAAGTCATCTGTGGGGTTTAACTTCCTGTCTCGACTTCGCTGGGCCATGAAGTGCCCAGTTGTTGGATCAACGTCATTGTGGGTATTTCTGAAAGGGTATTTGTGGATGACTTTAACACTGTAATGGATAGACTGAGGAAAGTGGATTGCCTACCCCAGTATGTATGGGTGGGCCTGATGGAACCAGTTGAAGGCGTGAACAAAACAAAACAAAAGTCTGATCATTCCTTCAATTAAAGGAAGTTCCTTCCATCTGGGGCTACTCTGAGCTGCCAAGCAGCTTTTCCCTGCCTTCAGTCTAGAACTGAAATAGGAGAATTCCCCGAGTGTCACGGCGCAGCATTCTGACAGGTGAGCTGGGATGACAGGCATGTGCCACCACACCTGGCTCATCTCCAGCTGTCACCCTCGGTTCTCAGGATGTGCTAGCCTCCTTAGTTGCATGAGCCAATTCCTTATAACAAATCTTCCTCCTCTCCCTCTCTCTCTCTCCCTAGCCATCTTTTTCTCTCTTTCTTCATGTGTGGGTGTGTGTGCGCACACACACACACACTCTCACACACACATCACACATCTTAAATACACCTCCCCCCCCCCCCACAGACCCTGTGGATTCTGTTCCTCTGGAGGACCCTGGCTAATACATCATCTGCCTCTGTCAGTTCCAACGCAGCATGCAGTATTGTACCCAGTGCCTAATGGATGTTTCTGGAATGTCTAATAAACTGGCCCCATGTCACACGTCTATAAATGGAACAGGTGGGATCCAGCCACCCTGGAGGCCGCTCCCACTCTAAATCCCTCCCGTCCTCCTCCTGGTCTCCCCTTTCCCTTCCAAAGAAGGCTTTTCCCTTGGGTGTCCTCTCCCTAAATTAATTCAGCTGTGGCTCTCAGAGAAGGGGACAGAGTGCCCTTCTAGCTAACGAGTGTAGGGCATGCTCCCAACAGGCCCTGCTGCACAGAACTCTGGCTGGCTCACTTGTCCACGACTTTCTGGGAGCCACAGTACAAAGTGCCAGAAACTCAGGGTGCAGCAGTGGAATCCCGTCAGCTCCTCCCCGGACTGTATTGCTTATATGCAGACATATTCACACCAGTCAAAACCAGCATTGTTATTTATTTATTTACTTATTTATTTATTGGTACCAAGGATTGAACCCAGGGGCACACGACCACTGAGCCCCATCCCCAGCCCTAATTCGTATTTTATTTAGCGACAGGGTCTCCCTCAGTTGCTTAACACCTTGCTGTTGCTGAGGCTGGCTTTGAACTTGCGATCCTCCTGCCTCAGCCTCCTGAGCCTCTGGGATTATAGGCATGGGCCACCCAGCCCGACTTAAAACATCATTTATTTTTCATTTTTTTTAAGATGTTTTTGTTTTTAGTTGTTGATGGGCCTTTATTTCTTATTTGTTTGTATGTGGTGCTGAGGATTGAACTTGGAGCCTCACACATGCTAGGCAAGTGCCCTACCACTGAGCCACCAACTCAGCCCCTTAAAACATCATTTTAAATCGGCACCAGAGATGGGCTGGGGATGGGCTGGGGATGTGGTTTGGTGGTAGAGTGCTTGTCTAGCATGCGTGAGGCCCTGAGTTCAATCCCCAGAACCACCCCCTAAAAATAACAAAAAACAAGAAATGATGTCAGAGGAGCCAATCCACCCAGTTTCTAAGTGCTCCTATTAGGAAAGTCAGTCCTAAATACTTTGGGTACCAAACTGCCAAGGAGCTCTAACATCACCAGAGGAGCCAACGGAAGCACTTCAACACCCCTGCCCTGGGGCGAGGGGACACCTTCTTTTTAACTACAGGATTTCCAGAATTGGGAGAGAAAAATTGACCTTAAGATTAAAGTGATTTAATGTAATGCCTTTTGGGATCAACCCACACTTGGGGGAGAATCCAAACCACAAATGGGAATTTTTGCATTATAATAAGCCCACCAAGGTGACAGTGACAGAGAGTAAGGGTGAGCACCCTAAGGAGTTTGGAGCAATAGGCTTCCCACCTGGCTCTAACAGGAACAGCGAGGAGCTGTGGTCCTGCAGCACTCTAAGACCCCTGCACCAGTCGGGCCTACCCATCAGGTAAGTGGTGATGGTCATCACCTGTGAGAGAGAGCCTGAACCTCACCTGGGGCTTGTCTAAAGGAGTACCACTTGCTGGGTGTGATGGCTCAAGCCTATAATCCCAGCAGCTTGCGAGGCTGAGGCAGGAGGATCACAAGTTCAAGACCAGCCTCAGCAACTTAGTGAGAACTTGTCTCTTAAAAAAAGGGGGGGAGGGGCTGGTGATGTGGCTAAGTGGTTAAGCACCCCTGGGTTTAATCTCCAGTACCAAAAAACTTAAATGAATAAAATAAAAGCAATACCACTTAAAACCTAAACTAAGTAAAACTCTCTGGGAGGGCTGGTGGTGTGGCTCAGTGACAGTATTTTTAAAATAAGTTAAAAAAAATCAGTTCTTTTAAAAAGTCCCCCCAGTTATGGAAATGTGTAGCCAGGGTGCTCAGCCTGCCCAGTTTCCCAGTCCTGAAGTCACACTGGATTCCCTGATCGTCAGAATGTCCAGGCAGAAGCGTGTGTTTATAGAGCATCCAGCACCGTCTAGGACTGAAGCGCCCTTCACTTCAAACACCAGGCGTCACACGGCACCAGGTGCAGAGGGGGCCGGAGGAGTGGAGAACATCAAGGAGAGGAGGAAGTAAAAGAATCTAACGCTCTCTTCGACTCACAGCTCTGGGAATTTAAATTGGGTTTCTGCTTGACTAGGGAAGGAAACTCAAATGAACTGGGTAGAAATTTTATCTCAAAGGATCAGGGGACTCCGAGTGACCTGTACTTTGATGTGTCTCACGGTGGCTCAGCCACACTTTTCACGTCAACTTGAGAGATGAGTCATCGGTTACCTACTACACAGTCCTCCGTGTAGTCCAAAGAACAGACTCTGCTCGCATAGAGGGTGGCCCAGGGGCTAGAGGGACCCAGGTTTCCATGTGGCTGTGATGAGTGACAAAGAGTAAGGAGGGAAAGGGGCTCACTGAGGGCTGAAGGGGGGGAGGGGGGGGCTCCAACTCTGAAGTCACAGGGACCATGCTTTGAAAGTTGCATGAGAACCCGGGTGTGGTGGTGCATGCCCATAATCCCAGCAGCTCAGGAGGCTGAGGCAGGAGGATCGCAAGTTTGAGGCCAGCCTCAGCAACTTAGTGAGGCCCTGAGTAACTCTGCAAGACCTGTCTCAAAATGAAAAAAATAAGAAGGGCTGGGGATGTGGCTCAGTGCTTAAGTGCCCTTAGATTCAATCCCCGGTGCAAAAAAAAAAAAAAAAATAGTGGCGTGAGATGAATTCTGAAGCCGCACCAAGCATGGACTTATTTGTAGACTGAACTACAGAAAATGAAAGAATAGAAGGCTCCCCCAAATTAAACACAACTCATTGTGACTGCTGCTACCTGGTGATCATTGTGGTGACAGATTCCATGCTCAAGTTAACAGTGCCAACCTGCTACCTCACAAGGGCTGCTCAGCCACCACTTAACAGGTGCATCCACTTCTAGATCAAGCCACTTCTAGATCAAGTGCTCACAGGAACACTCAGCTCCCCTTAAACAACAGTCTTCTGCCACTGGTCAAAAGTACCATCATGCCCTCCGTGTAAAAGCCTCCAGAGAACACAAAAGCTTCCAGAACATTCCACCAACCCACTAGACCTACATAAGCCCCATAAGAGAAGGGGAAGAAAAAATCATTCTTCCTAAGGACACTAAAATCTTGCAAAATGCCTTTATTCTGGCTTACCTAGACATCTACCCTGACATGTGAGCTCTATTTATACGTACTGAAGTCACACCAGTTATCTTAAAAGTTCAAGCAAAACCAAATTATGAAAGAAATCCAGTTACACTTGTTCCCGTTTTTCTCCATGAGAGAAGACCAGCTTAACATTCGCTTTTCTTCCCCTAATTAGAAAGGTTCTGCAAAGAGAAGACGTCGTCCAACAGGCTTGAGCCAAAAAATAGCTTTCAAAGTAAGTCTCAGGTATAAAAGCAGGACAGTCGAGGGACAGGGGCTCCCTCCCGCTCCCATCTGGTGGCTATTACCTGCGGAGAAGGACTTTGTGCTACCTCTAGAGAAGGCTCAGTTCCCACACTAGGGTCTAGTGTTTGAGTTGGGCATGCCAAACCAGCCTCGGGAAACAGAAGGCTCTGTTGAGCTTTAGCAGAACAAGCCCTAACAGAATATGCCAAGGAACGCGTTTGACAAAACAGAAGTAGAAAAATATTTTCAAAATCGGTTCTTGGCTTAAATATAGCATTTGGCACCTCAAGCAAACACAAGAGACGCAGCTTGAGCTGGTGGGGAAGGGGGTGTGTGTCATGTGACTTTCGGAACTGCAGGAGGCCAGATGGTGGGGCTGGTTATTCATTTCTCAGCTTCTCACCCTCTTTTGCCCTTCCATTGCTGATTTCCTAGTCCAGGGTTCTTTAAGAGGGCTGGAAAGGCCAGGCATGGTGGTACACACCTGTCATCCCCGTGGCTCAGGAGGCTGAGGCAGGAGGATCGTGAGTTCAGAGGCAGCCTCAGCAACTTAGGGAGGCCCTAAGCAACTCAGGGAGACCCTCTCTCTCTCTCTCTCTCTCTCTCTCTCTCTCTCTCTATATATATATATATATATATATATATATATATATATATATATATAGCCTGGGGATGTGGCTCAGTGGTTAAGCACCTCTGGCTTCAATCCTTAGTATCAATAATAATAATAATAATAATAATAATAATGGCTGGAAATAAGAGAGCTAGATAAATGCACAGACCCACTTCCTCAATATTATCCATATTACGATTTCCTTTAAAATCATGCGAGGAGTGAAACACCAGGCCAACTCAACGGCTCATGTTCTTATTAGCTCTGGATCACATAGCCAAGTCAATGTTGCAGCTTCTGTCTGACAAAAGTAGAGGTGATGCTTCCCCCTCTGGGAAGATAGGGCCCATGTACATCCCCTGTCTCTCCTATTAGATAAAACCACAGACCTGGATGTCACCTATAAAGGAAACAAGAAGACTCTGTAATGAAAAGAGAAGGCAGAGCCGGGAGGGACCCGGGCACAGACCTCATATGGGGGTTAGTGTTCATACATTGTGCATATTCCAGGGTTACGGTTTGGGTGCGAGGCATCTCCCCAAAGCTCCTGTGAATGCAGGAATATTCAGAGGTGAAATGACTGGATTGTGAGAGCTGTGACCTCATCCGTCCATCCTAGCATGAATGGACTGGCTGGGTGGTGTCTGCAGAAAGGTGGGTATGGCTAAAGAGGGAAGGTCACTGGGGGCCTGGAAGGGTGCATCTTCCTGTGGGTCCTTCTCCTCTCTCCCTCTCTCTTTGCTTCCTGACCCTGCACAAGCTGAGCACCTTTCCTCTGCTGGGCCCTCCCCCAAGGTGTGCTGTCTCATCTTTGATCCAGAGCAATGGAGTTGGATGTCTATGGAGTGAGACCTCCAAAACTGTGAGCCCCGAATAAACTTTCCCTCTTCTAAGTCGTCCTTTTTGGGTGTTTTGGTCACAGCAATGAAAAATCTAATTTAAAAATCCAGCAGTGGAACTGAAGAAGGAGGCAACTAGTTTTAAAAAAAATCCAATTGGAGCTGGGCGCAGTGGTGCACCCCTATAATCCCAGAGGTTAGGGAGGCTGAGGCAGGAGGATCGCAAGTTAAAAGCCAGCCTCAGCAAAAGTGAGACCCTAAGCAACTCAGTGAGACCCTGTCTCTAAATAAAATACAAAATAGGGCTGGGGATGTGGCTCAGAGGTTGAATGCCCTGAGTTCAATCCCTAGTACCTCTCCCCCCAAAATAAAACCCTTGGGGAAAAAGGGGCAGGGAAAGAAAGCCTTTACCCCCCCCTCCAGCAAAAGTACCAGGAAAGATGCAGACTGGCAAAATAGAGTTTTCAGATGAAAATGAAACTGTTCTACTTCACCCAAATACTACAGGGAAAAAGAAAAAAAAAATCGTATGGTGCCACCATCACCCTAGCTAGCAATGTCCGAGTAGACGGTCTAGACGTCCCGGTGTAATGGGGTACCCCAGACTCTGGTCCCCGACCCAGGATAACATCAGAGAAGACTGAGAGAATGTTCAAGCCCACTAGGTGAAACCCTTGTTCTATCCACTTCCTCCCCTCTGTGAAGACACCTGGGAACCCAGAACTCCTACCCCACCCGGCAATAATAAGAATCCTCTACCCCATGGAATGTCAGTAGAATAGGAGTGGGAAACCTGGGTTTTGACACCCAAAAGGTGTAGTAACAAGGTATCCCTCTCCTCTCCCCCAGACAAAACCACCCAAATCAGAAGGCTCAGGGCTGAGGCTGGGGCTCAGTGGTAGAGCGCTCCTCTAGCATGTGGAGGGCACCAGGTTCGATCCTCAGCCCCACATAAAAATGAAAAAACATGAAGGTATTGTGTTCATCTACAACTAAAGAAAATATGAAAATATAAAAAACCAAAAAGGTTAAATTAAGAGAGTTCTCCTGGTAGCTAAATGTCCGGATTTTAATTGAGAACTACCCATCTCATCAAGAATGAGAAACACTTCAACCATAATGAAAAAGACAAGATACATCAAGACTGAGATGACAGAGAGGTCAGAAGTATCTGACAAAGATTTTAAAACAGTCATTGTAACCATGATTAAAGAAGCAATAGTAAATACACTTGAAACAAATGAAGAAATATAAAGCCTGGGGCTGGGGATATAGCTCAGTTGGTAGAGTGCTTGTCTTGCATGCACAAGGCCCTGGGTTCAATCCCCAGCACCACAAATACACACACACACACACACACACACACACACACACACACAAAGATAAAACAAATAGAAACCATGCAACTATAAATTATGATCAATAAAATTAAAAATCAATAGATGGGCTCAGCAGCCTAATGGAGGAGTATGAGGAAAGGATGAACTGGAAGCATCAACTCCAGCCAACTCGAGGATAAAATGTTAAAAATTATCCAACCTGAACAGCAAATGGGAAAAAAAGGAAAAAAAGAAATAGACACTCAGGTAACTGTGGAACGATAGGAAAGATGTATCATCTCTGTCCCTGGAGTTCCAAAGGAAAGAAGAAAGAGATGAGAACTAAAAATGTACTTGAACACATAATGACTGAGAATTTCTCAAATTTAGCAAAAGATAAATCTATAGATTCAAGAAGGTAAGAAAACTCAAAACAGGGTACATTTTTTTTTATATCCATACCAAAGTATACCATGATCAAATGTATGATAAAGGAAAAGAAAAAAATTGAAATCAGTGAGGTAAATGACACTTTCTATAGAGAAGCGAAATGGGCTAACCGTGTATTTCTCATCAAAAACCATGGAAACCAGTAAGAAAGGTGTACAACATTTTTCAGGTATTGGAAGAAAAGAACTGTCAGCTGAGAACTCATTATCCAGTGAAAATATTCTTCAGGAACGAAGAAGAAAGCAAGATGTTCTCAGATGAAGGAAAGTTAATAGATGCTGTCGATAACAGACCTACTCTAAAACGATGCTAAAGAAGTTTATTGAACAGAAAAGGAATTTAAAAAGTGGAAATTCTGGAACAAAAAGAGGGAAAAGCTTTAAGAGAAAAAGCAAAAATATATAGGTGAATACTTAAAAGTTTCCTCCTCCTCTTCAGTTTTCTAAAGAGGTTCAAGGGTTGGAAATCCGCAGGCCTACATTTGACGACTTGGATGAAATGGATTAATAGCTTGATAAACACAGCTACAGCAGTTTCACCATGGTGACATAATTTGGGAAGCCTCTAGAACTGTTAGTAAAACTGAATCTCTCAGATAAAAACAGAAAAAGGAAATCTCCTGCACCAATGTTTCAGTGGAGAACCCGAATCAGGGTTTAAGGGAGAATTAACACCAATTCTAATCTCTTCCAGAAAAATGAATAGAAAGGAATATTTCCCAATTTATTTTATAAAGTTAGCATTACCTTTATACCAAAACCAAAGATTTTTTGGAAAAAAAAAAAAAAACAATCTGTAGACCAGTATCTCTCATGAACTAAGATACACAATTCTTAAAACAAAACAAAAAAAATTATATACCAGGACCAAGTGGGTTTGTTATATGTATGCAAGTTTGTTTCAATGTTTCAAAATTAAAGTCACAAGACTGCATCAACTGATCTAAGTCTGATAAGATGTAACACTCATTCATAGTTTAAAAATAAAGACTTTTTAAAAAATATGAAGAGAAAGGAACTTTTTCAAGCTGACAATATACACATACTATAACCTACAGATGACATTATATTTCTTGGTGTAAAAAAAAAATGGAATACTTTCTCTTCTAAGACTGGAAACAGTGCAAGCTCTTACCATTCTTATTTAACAACGTGCTGAAAGTTCTGGCAAAAAGAGGCCAGAGAAGGAAATAAAAGACATGTCAATCAGGGGCTGGGGGTGTGGCTCAGTGGTAGAGCTCTTGGCTAGCATGGGTGAGGTGCTGGGTTCCATCCTCAGCACCACATAGAGATAAATAAAATGTATCCATCTACAACTAAAAATCAAATTTAAAAAAGACATATCAGTCAGAAAGGAAATAATAAAACTTACATTATTTGCAAATGAAATGATTATCTACATAGATACTATAAGGAATCCATTAAAAAAAAAAAGCACCTCCTAGATTGAGTTCAGAATGGTCACAGGATCTGAGACACACGTCCAAATATGCATCAAACTTAAACACATTGAAAACTACATTAAAAACACCAGGCTGTTTACAATTGCTCAAAAATGATAGGACCTTTAGGTGCATGTTTTACACATCACAGGCAGGACTAGAATGCTGAAAGCCAGAAAATGGTTGCAGAGTAAACCAAAGAATGCCTAAAGAAACGCAGATGTATACCATATTCATGGATTGAAAGAGGCCACATAGTAAATATATCGATTCTTTTCAAACTGCTATACCAGCTGAATGCAAATGGTATCAGAATCCCATGAACACTTTTTTTGTAGACAGAGGAAAAATTATGTCAAAATTTATGTGGGAAGAAAGGTAAGGAAACTGTGATGAGACAAAAAGATTTAGTTAAAGAGTTGGAGGGATTAGCTTACTTGATGTACAACTTCTCAATAGCTACAGTATAGGAGGCTCTATGGTGTTGATGGGGGACTGGACATAAATCACTGGAACAGAACACAGAACCAAAATCAGATCAGACTTTATGCCCAACTGATTTTACACAAAGGAACAAAGGAAATTCAGTAGGAAAAAAAAAAAACAACTTTTCAATAGATAGTGCTGGAACAACTGGACATTCAAAGTCAAAAAAAAAAAAAAAAAAAACTTTGACTTACACCATGATACCTTTTTTTTTTTTTTTTTTTTTTTTAGAGAGAGAGAGAATTTTAAAAAATATTTTATTTTTCAGTTTTCGGTGGACACAACATCTTTATTTTATTTTATGTGGTGTTGAGGATTGAACCCAGCGCCCTGGGCATGCCAGGTGAGCGCATTACCGCTTGAGCCACATCCCCAGCCCCACCATGATATCTCATTCAAATATTAACTCCAAGCCAGGTGTGGGGGCACACGCCTGTAATCCCAGTGACTCGGGAGGCTGAGGCAGGAGGATTGCAAGTTCAAAGCCAGCCTCAGCAACTTAGCCAGGCCCTGAGCAACTTAGGCTGGGAGACGTGGCTTAGTGGTTAAGTGCCCCTAGGTTCAATCCCTGGTTTTCCCACCCCCAAATAACTCAAAATAGATGGTGGAATTACATGCAAATGAAAAGCTGTGGAATGTGTAAAGTCTTTGGTATCCAGACCCAAGCAAAGTGTTCTCAGAGTTGATATTAAATCCACAATCCATTAAAAGCAAAACTGATACACTTGGGTGTTATAAAAATAAACAACTTTTTTTTCCTGCAAAAGAAGGTGCACAAGGGGCAAAAATATGGGGAGAAAATTCAGGCCAACTCCATCTCTGACAAAGGAGTATGCAAAGGTCTCTCGATATGCAATTGTAAAATGACAACAATACATTTGAAAATAGGCATAAGGTAGACCAGATGCCAAATAATGGCCATTTTACAAAAAATGGCAAATTAGCACACGAAAAGACATCCAGCATCACTAGGATTTGAGAAATGCAAATTCAAAGCAAAGTATAAATTACTACACATCTACCACAACAGCTCAATTAATCACAATACCTGGGACGCTGGCTGGGAGGCAGAGAGGCTGGACCACTCATGCTGCTGGTGGAAACGTGACTCAGTGCAGCCTCTCTGAAGAAGGTCGGCAGTTTCTTAAATTCCTACTACCAGATGACCCACCCATGGTACCCCCTAGATACCAATTCCAAAACAATGAGAAATCATGCTCACACAAAAACCTGTAGACAAATGTTTTCAGCAACACTACTTGAAACAGCCAAAGAATGGCAACAACCCAGATGTACTTTAGTGGGTAGATTAAGCAAACTGTGGTATATCTACATTGTGGAATACTACACAGCAGTAAAAAGGAAGGAACAAGCAACCCATGCCAGAGTCTGGATGAATTTTCATAAAATTATACTGAGGAAAAAAAAAACTGTCAAATGGTTATTTCCTTCCTCCCTCCCTTCCTTTCTTCCTTGTACCAGGAATTGAACACAGGGGTGCTTAACCACTGGATCACATCCCCAGCCCTTTTATTTATTTATTTTTTTTATTTAGAGACAGGGTCTCACTAAGTTGCTGAGGCTGGCTTTGAACTTGCAATCCTCCTGCCTCAGCCTCCTGAACTGGGATTACAGGTGTGCAGTCACTGCACCCAGTTTAAAAGGGTTATTTTCTATACGGTTCTATTTTTGTAAAATTCTTCATCAAGAGGCAGAAAAATGCAAAGAATGTAGGCTCTGAACAGAGCACATTTTTGCTGGCAGCTTGATTCCCAACTACTGGTTTTCAGAACCATGAGACAATAAAGTGCTATGGTTCTGAGCCACCACGGTGGGTGACATTTGTTACAGCAGCCACAGGAAACAGGTACCCAGCCAGGTCAGAACCTAGGGGACCGTGTGGAGGATCCAGGTCCTCAGGTCCTAACCAGATGCCCTGGATCAGAGCCAGCATTTAAATAACATTCCCAGGTGGCGATGAGAGCCTTAGGAAGGTCCAAGAGGCACTGGTATAAAGCACAGTGCAGTTCTCACAGCTCAGAGTGAGGCCTCTCTGCCTGGCCAGAAGGCTTTTGTGATTCTCAACTTAGATGGAATGAGTAGAGTAGGGTACCCATCTGAAAATGTGCACTCAGTGTGTGTGTGTGTGTTGTGTGTATGTGTGTCGGGGTGTGTGCATTCTGTATCTGCATAGAAATAAACAAAAGAAAGATACCTGTTTTGTTGTTGTTGTTGTATTTTATTTACAGTGTCTCACTCAGTTGCTTAGGGCCTTGCTTTTGCTGAGGCTGGCTTTGAATTGGAGATCCTCCTGCCTCAGCCTCCCAAGCTGCTGGGATTACAGGCGTGCGGGCAAGGCACTGTAATTGTCTTCCCTCTCTTGCTCCTATTTAATTTTCTCTGCTTCTGTTATTTTATGAAAATCTAAAAACTTTAGGGCCAGTCGAGGCTTCCCTGGGGATCAACATTTGGTGGTGTTTTGATGCCGTTTGTACCCTGTTCTCCTAGGATCATGAATCACCTGCTGGAATGCAATCCCATATGATGGGCTCACCCAGGCTCCTTAGCAAGGAGGTGTTCAGGAAACCTGCTTGGTATTAGCCCACTCAACCATCAACAAGATCAACAAACAGAAGAGTGGGCAGAGGATACTCTTTCACTGTAGCTTAAGTATATCTGCAGGTACAGCCAAGTGACCAGCATAGACATTGTCCCTGCAGTTAGGGTCCACATTTGCTGCAAGATGCAGATCAGGCACTAGAGCCCCAGGAGACACTCTGCCCTGGTGATGACAGAGGTGAGCCGGGCGCACGGAGCTTTCCGTGGACACTGAGTGGGTGCACCTATACATTAGCCCACCTGTCCAGGCACAGGGGACCAGCACACCCCACACAGTGACATCAGCTGACTTCAAATGAGTCAATTGTTAATTTTTTTTTTGCTTCCTCCTCTTGCCCACGCCTGCCACCTTCGCAAACAGCACCAGGAAAACACCACCAGATTTTTCAGAGGATCTCAGAGATAATCTTTCTCACATCTCGAAAACCAACAATATGCTTCCCTCAACCCCAAAGTTCAGTTTTCAAATGATTTATACCATAAGCCAATTTTTTTCTTCTGATGTCAAAGTGACTACATTTTAGACAAACTCCCCTGCTCATCTTTAGAGAACCTATAGCTCCAGTTCAAACATTCACTGCATTTCCTGTTTCTTTGTATCCATTGGGCTAAAACCAAAGCTCTAGGAATATTTATATGTAAACATCTAAAAACCTATCCTCCTTAGCTATCATACTGAGGAAAAAACAAACAACCTACTTCAATTAAAGGGATAATGAGGAGACCAGTTAACCAAACAATATCCACCTCCAAACTTCAATGATTTATTTATATATATGCCATCTAAATAAAAAACTAAATGGAAAGTGGTTCAAATGAGTTTTATTATTGTTTCTAGACCTGTCCCACTAGTGTGGTAGGTTGCTATGCTAAGTAACTCTCCTCTAAGAAAATCTGCTTTCACTCCTAAGTGTATTGTGATTGCCATTATTTAACCTCAGATAGAGCATTCATCTCCAGGATATATAAAGAATTCAAAAACCTTAATGCCAGAATATATAAAGAAATAACCCAGTCAATAAATGGGCTAAGGAACTGAACTTTCACAGAAGAAGAAATACAATCAATCAACAAATATATGAAAAAGTGTTCAACATCTCTAGCAATTAGAGAAACGCAAATCCAAATGCACTAAGATTCCATCTCACTCCAGTCAGAATGGCAATCATCAAGAATACAGGCAGCAATATCATGTTGGCAAGGATGTGGGGGAAAAGGGTTAGTCATCCATGGCTGGTGGGACTGCACATTGGTGCCACCACTCTGGAAAGCAGTATGGAGATTCCTCAGAAAACTGGGAATGGAACCACCATTGGACCCAGCTCTCCCACTCCTTGGTGTATTTCCAAAGGACTTAAAATCAGCACACAACAGGGACATCCATGTTTACAGCAGCCCACTGCACCCTGGACTGGATCCTCCTCCTCCCAGTTTCACTGGGGCACTGCAGGAGCAGCCCCCGTCTTCAGTCCCTACCTTGTACTTGGGCTTCTTCCACTGGGCACAAAGCAATCTTCATTAAAGCATAAATCTGATGGCCTTTTCTCCAGCCCATATCCCTTCACGAGCTACCCAAGTGCTTAGTGTGAAATCCAAACACCTGCAAGCTCTGGTGTCATGTCAACGATGCTTGAATGTAAGGGGGGTTCGGAGCAGGGGACGTGGAGCAAAATCTCAGGTGCAACTGCACCTACGCAGGCTTGGGTACTAAAGGGGCTTTCAGAAGTCCAGATCATTAATGATACTAATGACGTCTAAAAACTTGTCAGGCACAGTGGTGCACACCTGTGATCCCAAGACTTGGGAGGCCGAGGCAGGAGCGTCACAAGTTCAAAGCCAGCCTCAGCAACTTAGCAAGGCTCCAAGCAACTGAGAGAGACTTCATCTCAAAAAATAAAAAGGGGGCAGGGATGTGGCTCAGTGGTTAGTTTTCTCTGCAATGTTATCATGCCGCTCCTTGCTAGCAGAGGAGGGGGCTGGGAAAGAAGAGATATGATGAAAAGAATTTCAACTTCTCCTTTTCATAAAGTGTTTTAGTTACATGTGGTGGAGTCTAACGGCACTCATGATGCGACTCCATGTGCAAAACACAACCCTACTGACTGTCAACACACACACACACACACACACACACAGAGGTGTTACATTTCCATGACAGCATTGTTCCGCTCAGTGATGTGCGCGAGGCAAATAACCCAGAAATACAGCCATATGTGAAGAGGAAGTCTCAGGATGGGGAGCTCAGACACAGTTAATTTGATTGCCAATACTTTCATGTATTTCCCACGATCAAGAATGAAATTTTTTAGAACTCTAAAAAGGTTGCTTTTTTTTTTTTAAACAACAAAACTATTCTAGGCCTGGACAGAAGGCAAAGGTAGCATCGAATTGCTTTAGAATGGGAAGATTAATCACCTGCCCTTGATCTTTGAAGCTGCAAATCTTTGCACCCAGATAGCAGCCCCAGGATGGAAACGGTTGTCATTTGCTGCTGTCACAGTTATCCCCACAATCGATCATCCCTAAGGATACACACACACACACACAGCAGGATACACAGGGGAGGTCATGCGGGTCTCCAGTAGGGCTGCTGAATGGCCTCAGGTGCACCTGAGGGTGTGTGTGTGCAGCCCCGTGGAGTGGCACCGTCTTGAATGCACAAGGAGAGGGACCGTGATTGGGTGCTGCAGCCCTGCAATCATCCTGCCGGTACTTGCTGATTAAAAGTACCATGACTATTACAAGCCTCCAATCCAAATCTTCACTCAGTACACATGACCGCGTCTCCCTGTGCAAGGGACGAAGAGTATCGACTACTTTTGTGCATTGAACAACATCTTTTCCGTTATAGGTGTGACATGATGGGTGTGGTTACATAGCAATTCACCAAATGTTGGCTACTCTGTCCTGTACCACAGCCCAATCTACGGCATGAACCTCAGTTAAGAAATGAAATAAATATTTGCACAGACCCCACCCCCCCACGGCCCTGTCTCCCTCTGCTCACTGCAATTCTTTCTAGATTTCTAACTGCTGGGCCTCAAACATACAAACATAAGCTGTGTTGACAATATTGCCTATAGAATGATTTATTTGTTTTTTTTTGTTTGTTTTTTTGGTACCGGGGATTGAACCCAGGGGCACTTCACCACTGAGCCACATTTCTAGTCCTTTTTAAATATTTTGTGAAACAGGGTCTTGCTGAGTTGCTTAGGGACTCACTAAGTTGCTGAGGCTGGCTTTGAACTCACCATCCTCCTGCCTCAGCCTCCCGAGCCACTGGGATTACAGGATTGTGCTGCCTTACCCAGCTGATTATTTGTATTTTGAAATTGTGAAATAATTTAAGCATTTAAATGTCTCTTGCCATTATTCTATTTCTGTCATATCAGTTTTTCTGTTCTTTTTTTTGATGGTGCCAGAGATTGAATCCACGGGCAATCTACCACTGAGCTATCCCAAGCCCTTTTAATTTTTTTACTGTGATTCGGGATCCTGCTAAATTGCTGAGGCTGGCCTCAAACTTGTGATCCTCCTGCCTCAGCCTCTTCAGTCGCTGAGATTACAGACGTGCGCCATCACGCCAGGTTCACGGTACACCTTTCTACCAGTGCGAAACCAGAGGGTGGGGTGGGCCTTTCATCCAATTCCCCAGCATTTTAAGCAGCATGAGGACTGGGAACAGGAGGCGGGGAGAGGGAACCACGTCTCACCACCCGTAGTGCCAGACGGCCCTGGAAGACACTTCACTGGAAATACATAAAGGCTTCAAAAAAAAAAAAAAGAAAAGAAAAAGAGCCATACACTAATTAAAAGGGGAAAAGGCTACATCCAGCTACACACAGCTACAGTACACATTACTTCACAGTCAACTGTGACTTCTGAAATATAACCAGCCAGGCTCCAGCAAAACACAGACACAAGATCAAGAGCCCTTCAGTTCCCTCTTCCACGATGGTACAAGGGAATTCATGCAGATGATTTTGAAGAGGGTTTTTTTGTTGTTGTTGTTTTCCTCATTTTGCTCAATTGGACAAGCAGAAGAGGATTCTGAGTTGTCACTCTCTGTCACCATGCTGCTACAATTTATTACAGGGCTGTGTTAAGTGCTCCCGTACATTATTTAAACCAATGCTCACCACTTTTTGAACTGGGAACTAACATTTTCTGTGTCTTAGAGACAAGCAATGGAAGCCCAGACAAATCCAGAAAAGTTGCCCCAAGTACTCATTACTTAGTAAAAATAAATAAATAAATAAATAAATAATGAAAGAAAACAAAACTTGCACTTGGGCAACTGAATTCTAATTCCCAGCCTCTTTCATATTTTTTTATGAAGCGTCATGCTAATTATAAGTAAAATAACTCATTTTATTTTATTTTGGTTTTTTAGTCTCTTCTCAAATACTGGCCACACCTTGAGTTCACTAACAAAAGCTCTTGGTCTATGCAGAAACGAGGAGGTTCTTCGAGAACCATTGCAGATTGCAGTTTTCTAATAAAAATATAATCCTCTAATATCATTGAGTCTGTATCAGGGGAAGAGAAACCAAGTTTCAGAAGTGCTAAATTTAACGAAAAAGTCACCAAAGAATTTCTGGGCCATACAGTGGGAAAATTCATTCTTCTTAATCCAAACTTAGAGAATTACATCAGTCTCAAAGCCCTTTGCCTAGAAAGCAGTTTTTTTTTTTCCTTGTACCAGGGTTGAAACCCAGGGGGCACTCAACCACTGAGCCACATCCCTAGTCCATTTTATATTTTATTTAGAGACAAGGTCTCCCTGAGTTGCTTAGGGCCTCACTAAGTCGCTGAGGCTGGCTTTGAATTCATAATCCTCCTGCCTCAGCCTCTCAAGCCACTGGGATGGATGACAGGCCTGTACCACCACGCCCTTTGCCTCTGAAGCAGTTTACATTTCTTAAACTGCCCATGACACTAATGGATTGGGGTCTGCTCCATTTGTGTCTTCCCGTTTGCCTCCCAGACTTCACATTGAAAATCGGTGAAGTCTACAGTCAGTATTCAAAGTGTATCTTGGATTCAAAGGAAGCCAAATCCTGTAGCCCAAATCATCACTAAACACAGAACAATATACATCTTTTATGCATTTTTTAAAAATTCCAAACCTCATGCCTATAAAATACTGTAGAATATAAAGGAGGTAAACAAATTAAGATACTCATCAAAAGAGAAAGGACAATTGAATCTTCCATTACAAACTACTTTATTGGGAAGAGCATGAAGAAAGGCCACCTAACAAACGTGGGAATTAAATTGTAGGTTATCAGGGCTGAGGTAACCACTAATAGTCACCCCCAATAGCAGTGTTAGTGCTTAGAGGCCCCCTCCCACTTTAAATCCTGAGCCTGTTATCGAATAGCTAGAAGACACTGGGAAGGTCAGTTATATTCTGAGGGTAGCCTGTGTGCCTAGTATGCCTCAGTCCCTGGGTTTGATGAGTACAGGAAAAATAGAAGGAAGAAGGAATCTTGATGGTGCATCATAGAAAGCATAGGATATGTCATAAAAGCTGAGGAGGTGCCAAGAAGAGTCAAAACAGAAAACACTGATAATAATGAAAATAAGGGTGAAGACATGCACAATGAATATTTATGAAATGCCTAGTATGGACC
This sequence comes from Marmota flaviventris, assembly GCF_047511675.1. Lineage (NCBI taxonomy): Eukaryota > Metazoa > Chordata > Mammalia > Rodentia > Sciuridae > Marmota > Marmota flaviventris. The sequence goes on along the minus strand of NC_092498.1, from coordinate 160,038,452 downwards.
AAGAGTTACCCACTGGGTGCAGTGGCACACACCTGTCATCCCAGCAACTCGGGAGGCTGAGGCAGGAGGATGGTGAGTTCAAAGCCAGCCTCAGCAACTTAGCAAGGCTCTGAGAGACTCAAGGAGACACTGTCTGTAAATAAAATGTAAAAAGGGCTGGGGATGGGGCTCAGTGGTTAAACGCCCCAGGGTTCAACACCCGATACAAAAAAATAAAATAAAGAACTATATACAAGTCCTTACCTTGAATCCCCACAATATCTACAGGGCCCGCGTACTATTCTTACCCCCAATTTAAAGCAAAGGAAGTAGAGGGAGATGCAGGCCAAGTATCTTGCCCAAAGACGGTACGTTGGCACAGGGATTCCATCAAACTCCACACTCTGTGCTGATATTGCCTCCCAGCAGAATGAATGGAACATTGCCCTTTGAGTTCAGCAAGATGGGGGAAGAGCCCTCCATTCTATACACATAATAGAAGCAACTCGGAAAACCAAAGCCTAGGGAGCTACCGACTCAAGGAGTCCACTGTACTCATCGCCTCTCTTAAAGGGGTAATTGGAATCCTCAAGCAATCGGGGAATGACAATGAACGCACCACCCTGCTCCTCCAGCCTGGCTGAACTTTGGTTTCTATTAAAATCTCTAATTGGCCTGGGCCTTTTGCAGCCCAAGTCTGGAAGCAATGAAAGTTGTTCCCAAGTTTGGAGGCAAAGGCCAATAAAAAAATCAATCACCCCCTATAGAAGTGTTGGTGCTTAGTCCCCCTCCCCCCTAAATCCTGAGCCTGTTATTGAATAGCTCGAAGATACTGGGAAGGTCAGTTATAAGCTGAGTGTACTGTCATCTTCTCATCTGTCAAACTAGATAGACGATACCTTCCTAAGGGGGTCCTTGTTAACCGAAATAACCCACATGAAGTGGCTTGTGCGGTAATTGCCAATTTGGGGTTTAATGTTAGTGCAGTATGCTAGGATTTCTCAATGATGTCTGAGTCCTACCAGCGGAGATCACAGTTGATCATATGATTCTTGGGGAAAGAGATTTAACGCTAACAAGAAAACTTTGAATTAAGAGGAGAGAATGAGGTGAGTATCAACATTGAATGACTTTGTTTGGGGCTCAAAACTGCCTTAAAATCCTCCTCCTTGGGCTCTAGTAAATTTTACAGTTCTCTTTATTAACATCATCATGAACTTAATTAGGGAACACGGTGGATGTTGACACATGTCCATGTGTCCCCCTAGGAACCAAAGCTCCAGTTTGCTATTTAATGAAAACCTAATAATGGGGCCAAATGGTGCTATTTTAACAGTCCAGTTTAGTTTTGTAAAGATTTTTGGGTGCTCTGTTTTCTACAACAATGTAATAGTTACCAAGATCCAGATGCTCATAACCAAATTAAGATGAATTATTCAGCACAAGTTTTTCTCAAATGTCAGCGTGCATCTCCATCACCTCAGGATTTGGTTAAAATTTTGGTTCTGATTCAGTAGCAACAGGTAAGACCTGAGACTCTGCCTTTCTAACAAGCTTCCAGGTCACGACAATGCTGCTAGTCCTCGGAGGTGACTTTGAGTAGCAAGGCTGTGGGGCATGAATCCCACCCCCGCCTCTCAATGCAAATTTGAATTTTTCATCCGCTGACAAGCTGATTTTTTTAAAAAAAATATTTTTAGTTGTAGATGGACACAATACCTTTATTTATTTATTTTTTATGTGGTGCCGAGGATCAGACCCAGGGCCTCCCATGCGCTGGGCCAGTGTTCCACCACTGAGCTACGATCCAGCCTGACAAGCTACATTCTGCCGTCATCCCTCAACGGAAGTTTTGGTCCATCACCAAAGCCAAATAAAATATCTGCAAAGGACAATATTGTGCCAGGCCTAGATCTGAAGGTTCTCATGCCCTGCATTCAGATAGACCTACAGGAGGATGAAATAAAGCCCAGAAAATCTACAGAGCACCAACCAGAACTTGTCTCCATACCTCCTTTGCCTATGAATCAACTGCTACTTTTTCTTTTCATACATGCTTCATGCCTGTCTTTTGTGCACATTTCATGCCAACAATGGCCAAGTGGACCCCATTTTTATTCCTATTTTATTGAAGAGAAGGTAAGGCTTGACTCGATGAAGTAACTTGTCCAGGGTCATCCAGATGGGCCAGGTGGTCTGACCGCTGAATTCACACCTGCACTACTATGTCATGGTGACCATGATCCAGAACTTGCAATTCTAGATCTGGAGGAAAAGGGGCACCGAGACACTCCCTGGTTCACAGTGCTGCTGGCCCTGTGTTCTATAGTGTTTATCCTGGAATCTCCAAGGAAGTGGATGGAGGAGGGAGGAGGAGGTTCTCAGAATTCGGTCACAATCCCCCTGCACTTGATCAAATTCATTGTGGTTTATAGCCTAACAAGACCCATACTGAAAAAAGAAACAAACTGTAAGTTGGCCACAGAGAAAGCACTCATCTATTCAATTTATCTGGCATTTCCACAATGATTCCACCATCTAGCTAACATCTAGCTATCAAACACAAGAGAAGGGATGGTGTCAATCTCCAGCAGAACCCAATATTGTCAGTGAGCAAAGAATTCATTGATTTATTGAGTCATCTTTCCCACAAATATTCAGAAATTGACTATTCCAGGCCATCCATTCTGTAGGGTTCTAAGGCCATTGTTTTAGTCAGCTTCTTCAATGCTGAGACTGAAACACCCGACCAGAACAACTGTAGAGGAGGAAGAGTTGATTTGGGGGCTCGCGGTTTCAGAGGTCTCTGTCCACAGACAGCAGGCTCCATTCCTCGGGGCTCGAGGGGAGGCAGGACATCATGGAGGAAGAGTGTGGTGGAGGGAAGCAGCTCACATGGTGATCAGGAAGCAGAGAGAGACTCCACTCTCCAGAGACAAATAGAGACCCCAAAGCCACGCCCCCAGTGCCCCCTCCTCCAGCCACACCCACCTGCCTCCAGCCACCACCCAGTTAATCCCATCAGGGGTTCATTCACTGGTTGGGTTAAGGCTGTCACAACCCAGTCATGTCTCCTCTGAACCTTCTCGCAGTGTCTCACACGTGAGCTTTTGGAGACACCTCACATCCAAACCAAAGCAGCTATGAAGGTGAAGATGTCAGACCCGGGTTTCGCCCTCTCTAAATTTACACTCCAACAGTGGAGCCAGACATTAACTGCATACTTATAACAAATAATCAGAGTGGTGCTGAGTGCTGTCAGGGACAAGTTCAAGAAGCTCTGGAGACTCAGTCTCGTCTAGCGGCCCAGACGACACATCCTTGAAAAATAAGACAAGGTTAAAATAAATCTGCAAACACCCACATTTATTAACCTATTTTTTTTTTCATTTTTTTGTTCTAACTACATAAAGTGACTGTTCTCTGACAACTCTCAAATCAATGCGTTCTTTGTGAACAAAAAAAAAGATATTGTCTTTTGAAAAAGTTTCCAGATCTCATTAGAGGAAAATGGGCCAGATTCTGTTCTTATCATATGATTACTTCAAACCAGGGATAAAATCATGGAAAGCCAGAGTGCCAGAAAGTTTCCTGACATCTGTCTCCGAATGATTCTTTTCACTTTCAGATTAAACAAATTTTGCTGTAATGAAACAAGATGAAGAGGGAACAGGATCTCCGTGGGAGGTCACAATGTCTAGTCACCTATAATAAGCTATTAAGGCACTTCAGAATCATCTATATGATGCCAAAGGACCGATTATTACTAGAATCTTCATTCTGGGGAAGAGATTGGTGGGGGGGGGGGGAAAGCATCAAGTTCAAACAAAAATACACTCATCAAACTCAACAAACCTTGCAGACACATCAAACCCAAGACTAAACTACACCCCAGAATTCCAACGTGAGAATACACTTTCCGAAGTAAATTAGGCACCCTCCAAGACACACAGCCGTCTCTCCTGACATCAGCTTAGACCTCCAGAAAGTAAAAAGACAAACTGAAAGTCCCGAACATATATTCTTACACATATTTGCTCCTCGGATGGTCTACAACCAGATTAATTGTGAGCCTCTATTCCCCCAGGGGTAGAACGAGGCTTTTTGGATTTGTAGTCTAGAATGTAGAATGAGAGGAGAGAAAAGCAAATGTCAAGCAATACTTCCATTATCATATGTAAATTACAGAATAAATGATTTCCTGTCAACAGAACGAATTCTGTATGTTCTGGAAATGGCATCTTATTAAACATGGGAGTCATCTTCGTAATTAAACCAGAACAAATTGAAAGGAAGAAGCCATTTAAAATGACATCTTTGGAGTTGCTGGGGAGTGGGGGGAGCCAAAAATAAACATTCTAAAATACAAGGTCCAAACAGACCACAGCAACACATCGATAATTAATAAGCCCCACCACAGCAGGAAAACTAGACCCAGAGTCAAAACATGGATCCTGGCCCTGATCCTTCTAAATGAGAACACCCTGGGCAAACTATGCCTCATTTCTAAGTTTCCTCATTTGAAAATAGGGGGCCCCAGATGGGCACTGACACACGCACCTGTCATCCCAGCGGCTCGGGAGGCTGAGGCAGGAGGATCGTGAGTTCAAAGCCAGCCTCAGCAACTGAGCGAGGCCCTAAGCAACTCAGTGAGACCCTGTCTCTAAATAAAATAGAAAATAGGGCTGGGGATGGGGCTCAGTGGTTGAGTGCCCCTGGGTTCAATCCCTGGTACCAAAAAAAAAAAAAAAAAAAAAAAGAAATGGTCTGGGGATGTGGCTCAGCAGTTAAGCATCTGGCACTCCTCATTAGAGTTCCTGTTTTACTATTTTTTATAATTGTCTTAGGATATCTTTATTATCGCCACCAAAATAAAATAAATTAAAAAAGCAAAAACCCATAATACACACACAAAGACAAAAAAAATTATATAAAGAATTCTACTAATCAATGTAGGAAAGAAGTTGGATCAGAATAAACCAAAAGGTGAATGAAAGGAGAAAACCGTAAAATAAGCAGGAGACTTGAGTCCACTCTGTCACCCTGGCTCACCTTCCCAATTAACAAGTCAGACCTATTCAGTCTGCGGAAAAGTCAAATTGTTTACATCGGACATGGATGGCCTAGTTTTACATGAAAAGTACTCCTCTAAATTAGGAATCAGCAAATCTCTCCTGTAAAATGCCAGACCCTAATTATTTTAGGCTCTGTGGACTACACAGTTCCCTGTAGCCACTGCTTGATTCTGCCAGTTCCGTGAAAGCGGCTTGGGACATCAGTGGCTGACTGGCAGGGCTGTGTTCCAATACGACTTCTCAAACAGGTGGAGCGTATAGTGGCTGAGCTAAAGGGGAGTCTGCAAGGTTAGTATGGTAGATATGTTCGCATTTTCTAGTGATGTTTCTTTCTTATAATCTGGGGGAGGGGAGTAACCTGGTATTGAATCCAGGGTGCTGGACCACTGAGCTACATCCCCAGTCCTTTTTAATTTTTTTTTTTTTTTTAATTTTGAGACAGGGTCTTGAAGAGGCTGGCCTTGAACTTGCAATCCTCCTCTCTCAGCCTCCCAAGTCACAAGGATCACAGGCACATGCCGGGGTGCCTGGCTTTATTGTATAAATATAAGGTAACAGCGTGATGTTTTGATCTACTCATACAAACGAAGCAATTACTCCTAGCAAGCAAATCAACATACCCATCATCTCACATAGTTATATAATTATCTTCTTTTGCTTTATAGCAAGAATGTCTCATCTATTCTCTTAACAAATTTCCAGCATATATTACAATACAGTCATGCACATGATAGTGACGTTTCTATCAAGGACAGAAAAGCATGCACTATGGCAGTCCCACAAGACTCTATCAAGCAGTGCCACTGTCTCTGACCTCAGTTTGTGTAAATGCACTCGAATGTTTGCACAATGTCGAAATCGCCTGGCAACATATTTCTCAGAAAGGAGCCTGGATGTGAGGCAATGCATGCACATGGTGACTCAGTCCTTATGCAGTACAACAGGCCTCCCGACCTCCTCACTGCTACCATATTGTACCCTCTGACCCATATCTCCTCATCCCTCCAATCCCTGAAGGGTTGTAGTAATCCCACTCAATTTGCAGATACTTTTGGGGGGGGGTACCAGAATTGAACACGGGGTGCTTAACCACTCAGCAGCATCCCCAGCTCTTTTGTATATTTTACTTAGAGACAGGATCTCACTGAGTTGCTTAGGGCCTCACAAAGTTACTGAGGCTGGCTTTGAACTTGCAATCCTCCTGTCTCAGCCTCCCAAGCCTCTGGGATTATAGGCATGCGCCACCACACCCAGCTTTGATACCTCTGTGTAAATTGCTTTCCAAGCCAATGCTCCAGTCCAGGTCTTGTGATTCCACCTTGACTTGCAGGGCAGGAGGTGGGGAGATGGTGGGCGATGGTCAGGGCAATGAGAAATCTGTTCTAAGGAAGTATCTATCTGTGCTTAGATTTAAAAGGGGGGCAGGGCACGGGTTGTGGCTCAGTGGTAGGGTGCTTGCCTCTACTTTGGAACTGGGGGTCCAAATGTGGGCTCTCTGTGCTTCTGAAACTAGCACTGCATTGCTCCTGGGTGGAGGAGCAGGGCCTTAAGTTCTCTGTAGGAACTACTCAGCCCCGATTGGGGGGTGCGGCAGCAGGCAGAGTCGGTACATGAAATAAGGGGCAGGGCTGTGTTCCAGAAGAAGTTCACTCCCAAACATAGGCTTCATTTCCACACTGGCGGGGCCCGCGGGCAGCAGTGCCAACCCGATCGATCCACGTTGTTTGTAGTTGTTCATCTGTTCGCTATAGGATTCCCTAGGCTTCCCTGTAACTTTTAACATTTTTCATGACAAAAAGTTGGAAACAATGTGTCTATGAATTATCCAACAATTATAACCATTATGCAAAGGTTTAAATAGTCAAAGGTCATACACTGTAAAAGAAATTCATCGTGGTGAAGACAGATACCCACAGAGAAGAGAAACCACCAAGCACTGGCCCTGGCTTCTAGAGTTTCGGAACCCACTCTTACTTTCTGTCCTGGCTTCCCTGGGGACCGACAGTTTTGAGAGCAAGGCCAGTCCACGGACAGCGCTTGGAGATCTGCTTATACTGTTTTGTTTTTTTGTTTTCCTAATGTCTGTGATATTATGTGATTAACATATTTAAAAGGATAAAGTTAAATGTATAGTGTGTGCTACTTTGTATGTCCAAGGCCCTGGGTTCAATCCCCTGCACCAAAAAGATAAAATAAAAACAGAGGTGAGCCAGGCTTGGTGGCACACACCTTTCATACCAGCCGCTCAGGAGGCTGAGGCAGGAGGATCCCAAGTTCAAAGCCAGCCTCAGCAATTTAGTGAGGCCCTCGGCAATTCAGTGAGACTCCATCTCTGAATAAAATATGAAAAATGGCTGGGGATGTGCTCAGGAGGCACACAGCCCTAGGTTCAATCCCTGGCACCAAAATAAAAAGAGGGGAGGAGAGATGTCAGACTGAATCCTGAAATCTAGAAGTCACAAGGTTAATCGGCAGAAATGCTAAACCAAGGGGCTAAGTGTGTTTGTAGACCACGTCACTCAGGAGGTGCCTGAAGACCCAAGGTTGACCCGGTGGGGATCCATGCCAGGTCCAGCAGGTCACAGTGCTGCTTGCAAGGAACGTTCAGTTAGTGCAGAGTGCTGCAGCCCTGGCACTGTTGATATCTGGGCGGGGGGTGGGGGTTTACAGTGTCCCTGGCACCTACCCACTAGATGCCAGGATCGCCTCTGCACAGTTGTGACAACCAAAACATTGCCAAGTGTCTCCCCAAAACCAAAATCGACTCTATCGTGAATGACTGGCATAAATCAAAATATTGATGATCACTGTTAACAAGAACTGTAATATGCCAAGTAGTAGGGATGGGGCTTTAACCTTGAACTGTAAAATCCTCATGGAAAGATAATATCCACGGAAACTTCTATATCCTGCCAGGCACAATGGCTTACATCTGTGGGCCCAGCAGTGTGGGAGGCTGAGGGAGGAGGATTGCAAGTTTTGAAGCCAGCCTCATCAACTTAGTGAGACCTGAAGCAATTTAGCCAATAAAATATAAAAAAGGACTGAAGATGTGGTTCAGTGGTTAAATGCTCCCTGGGTTCAATCCCTGGAACCAAAAAATAAAACAAACTTGTATTTCCTGCTGGTCACAGTGGCACATACCTATAATCCTAGCATCTGGAGAGGCTGAGGCAAGAGGATGACCAGTTTGAGGCCAGCCTCGGCAACTTAGCAAGACCCTATCTCAAAATAAAATTAAATAAAAGGCTGGGGATGCATGCAAGGGCCTGAGTTCCATCCTCAATACTGAAAAAAAAAAATTACACATCCTAGATGATACTTACAATCAGGAGGAAAATGATAAGCTACATCTATACTGTATGACAGTGCCACAGCTCCCAATTGTATTGGGCTCCAAAATCTGTCAACCAGGAATTTCATGGAATACTCACAACAGTGCTGCCAAATAGTTACTATAGTATGCGCTGAGTGGAAGAGAAACCAGGAGACCCAGAAAAATTATTCCTTTCATATCAGGATGCCAGGGTGGACAGGGTGCACTAGCTTACTGTCTCCAAGGCTCATGTCACCACCACCACCACCCACAACCACCAAGTCACACTATCTATGCAGGGAACACATGTATGTATCAACTACAGTTGATGATCCTGTGGTATCATCCCATTTTACAGAAGAAACACTGACGCTAAGAGAAACTGGAGGTTCCTCTAAAGTCGCAGTGCTAGGACTTGGTAGGTTTTCAACTGCATCACACAAGTGGTCCCTCCATCCAGCCGCAGGTACAGGGACAGACACAGTCAATCGCATTATTAATGGATACTATGTGTGCAAATTTTCCAACCCACCAGATTTTATTTATAACCTCAAAATCAATGCTTCTGACACTTTCAGTGTCCTTTATGGGTACACACAGAGCCATGAAAACTTTTAGCCACCAAGTGTGCATGTACCCACCTATTCATGCCCGGCCTTCTTTTTATTTGTGGTCATATCAACATTGAGCAGTGTGGATGGTGCAGGACTGAGCTATGCAAAAGACAGAGACTAGCTGCAATTGGGGACAGGCAGGATGACCATCAATAGATAAAGCTGCCTGGGCCTCAGTGTCGTGAGGCTAACGCACTGACAGACAAGTGACCCAGAGTCAGGAAGATGCCAAACCCTTCCCAGTGACTTATTTATTTATTTGTTTGTTTATTTTTGAGGGGCAGGGGTAACCCAGGATTGAACTCAGGGGCACTTGACCACTGAGCCACATCCCCAGCCCTTTTTCAAATATTACTTTATTTAGAGACAGGGTCTCACTGAGTTGCTTAGGGCCTCACTAAGTTGCTGAGGCTGGCTTTGAACTCATGATCCTCCTGCCTCAGCCTCCTGAGCTGCTGGGATGACAGGCGTGTGCCACTGCACCTGGTCTTCCCTGTACTCTTCAGGGTAAGAACCCGTCACAGGTAATCCGTAGGCAGCTGTGTATTCTTCAGAGGTGCAAAAGCTCTACGCTTTGCTTCAGGCCACTCTGAAGGTTCACCATTAGGCAGAGATGAGCCCTGAGCGCCACCCCTTTTCTCCCTGACCACGTCCATCCCTAGTAGATCCCCGATGGAGGACACAGCCCAGATTGACGCGGCAGAAACACCTACAATGACCCCACTGAGAGAACAGGACATCAACAAAGAATGTTCTACAAGGAAAACGGCAGGGTCCTGATGGTTCACAGTGAGAAGAAATGGCATTTCTTTGTCTAGAATGACAAAAGGGAGAAATAATCTTCAAATTAAGACATTTTCATTTTCAAAAGACACTCATCTACATGATTTGGTGACAAAAGGAGGACTCCTATAAAGAAGGGGGCTCAGGTGGGGGGGCGCTTGAGAAATAACTCAAAAGCGGACAGTGGGGGTGGAGTATGGGGGTCTGTGTGACAAGGGGGCTGGGGACATGCCACCTGGGGCGCACACCTGTCATCGCAGCAGCTGAGGAGGCTGAGGCAGGAGGATGGCAAGTTCGAGGCCAGTCTCAGCAACTCAGTGAGACCCTGTCTCTAAATAAAATACAAAATAGGGCTGGGATGGGGCTCCGTGGTCAAGCGCCGTGAGGTTCAATCCCTGGCACCAAAATAAAATAAAATGGCTTATGTGGAGTGAACCATGTAATAAAGCCAAGTGTTTGGCTCCTCAGAATTCCACAGTGGCTGATTCCAGGGAGAGAGGCAGCCAGAAGGTAAGACTTAATTATGCTCTGGGAGGCCATTGGAGACTCCTCGTGAGGAGTGTGATGCATGCTGGCACCCGGGGGAAGGAGGGATGCGTGTGGGAGGGAAGACACAGCCAGGAGGCGTGCGTGGCTTCTAGGGGTAATTCTAGACTCTCACAGAAGGAACCCATTTCCCCACCTACAGCCGCACCTGCCTGCAAACGGGACAGAGCAGAGATCTGACTCCAGTTTAGCTCTGATTTAGACTCGCTCTTGTGTGACTTTTTTTAACTTAAGGAGACTTCGAATCAGCCACATTGAGATTTTGCTGAGAGGTGACAGTACAGTGTCGAGTCCATGCATGAACCCTGAAGCCAGACTGCGTGGGTCCCCATGGCAACTCTGTCACTTACAACTCGAGTGACCTTGGGCTAACTGCTTGAACTCTCTGAACCTCCGTTTTCTCCTTTCAAAAGAGGTGCTATGCCAGGCATGATGGTGCACACCTGTGATCCCAGCAGCTCTGGAGGCTAAGGCAGGAGGATCACGAGTTCAAAGCCAGCCTCAGCAACTTAGCGAGGCCCTGAGCAACTAGCAAGACCCTGTCTTTAAATAAAATTAAAAAAAAAAAAAAAAAAGAGCTGAGGATGTGGCTCTGTGATTAAGCACCCCGGGGTCCAATCCCTAGTACCAAAAATAAATAAATAAATAAATAAACTTTTGCTGAGGCTGGCTTTGAACTCACTATCCTCCTGAGTACTGTGATGTTTAAATGAACAAATATACCTAAAGCACTTAGCACAGTACCCAGCACACAAGTGGTATTAAATAGTTGTGTGAGCTTATTAGCTTGTACTGGCTCCTAAGAGTCAAATGCTAACATGTCTTCCCAAGTCCAAACTGAGTGATATCAGTCATTACAGCAGTCATTTGTTATACGCTTACCAAGATATGGCACATATATACCAGAGATGGATGTCTGTATGTGTATAGACAGATAAATGTGTTATGCATGTACATATCCATGTGTATGAACATATGCATATATAAATATGTACACACGTTAATTGTCATCATTATCCTCATCAAGATTTTTTAACATGTTACTAAAGCACAGACTGGTTTATTTCAATTATTCGCTTTTCTATAGGTGACATGAAAATTTAGAGGTTGTCCCCCAATCCTCAACCCATCAACCAATATTTGTGCTCTTCAACTTACAATAAAAGGAAGCCCACAGGAAGTTAAAAACATTGTATTGAAAATGCATTCAATACACCTAACCCACCAAATAGCAAAGTTCAGCCTAGCTTGCCTTAAGCAAACTCCAGTGGTGTGGGTCCACAGCACAGCAAAATACCTGACACCACACCCTTTTTTTGGGGGGGTGGGTACCAAGGATTGAATTCAGGGGTGCTCAACCACTGAGCCCCATCCCCAGACCTATTTTGTATTTTATTTAGAGACAGGGTCTCCTTGAGTTGTTTAGGGCCTTGCTAAGTTGCTGAGGCTGGCCTTGAACTTGTGATCCTCCTGCCTCAGACTCCCAAACTGCTAGGATTACAGGTGCAGGCCTGGGCCTCTGGGTCCAGCACCAAGCTTATTTTATAACACAGTGTGGAATAACTCATGGAATTCACTGAACATTGAACTCAAAAAAACAGAGTGGTTGCCAGGATCTGCTCTCACATCCATGTAAAGTTGAAATATTTTACGTCAACCGATCGTAAGCTGGGGGCCATCTGTACTTATGGAATGCCCGCAATCTGTCTAGCCTGAACTCACTCATTATGGGCTACAGAAAGATCACAAAGATCCCATTTACAACCTCCCTAACCTATTTCAAAAAGATAAAGCCAGGAGGAAGAATCAAACTCACTCCCACTCCCTGCCCATCAGCCTCTGCTCACCTTTTAGATTACAGGAAGAGCAAGCAGGAATCTGTCACCAGCTAGCCAGGGAGCATTGCTTTCTCTGGAATCATGCTTAGTGCCACCAAAGTTTCTCAGCTAGTGTTTCCTCCCCCAGGAACCTCAGGTCTCTCCCCAGCTAATGTGGATCAATACAGCCTGGCCCAGGCTGCTTCATCTGCTGCTCTGCCCATACACAGCAAAACCCTCAGACGTAGGAGGGGCACACAGAACCACATTCACCATCTTCAACTGAGTAAGAATGTATCAGGCCTCCAGAACGTGCCAAAGTGCTTTTTCTAACTTTCTACCACTGGGGGATGTTCATTGCACTCTTTTTAGCTGCATCTTATGATGTAACCTGCTTGAAATCGTGCATGGTCATGATAATTAATCACAACAGCGAAGGATTATGGAGAATGCATTCTTCTAAGCACTTTTCCCAACTCCTCTTTGCAACCCTGTGAAGTATGTTGGTAATACTCCCACTTGACAGGTGGAAAAGCTGAGCTCTAAGAAATTAATTTGCAGGCTGGAGCTGGGGCTCAGCGGTAGGGTGCTAGCCGAACATGTGTGAGGCACTGGGTTCAAGCCTCAGCACCACACAAAAATACATAAACAAGATAAAGGTATTGTGTTCACCTACAACTAAAAAGAATATTTAAAAAAAAATGTCTCCAGTGAGAACTTAACTCATTCAAATATGCTGCCTCTGTGATTCAAAACTGCTCCCTAGCTGGGCACACCTGTAATCCCAGCAGCTCAGAGGCTGAGGCAGGAGGATTGCTAGTTCAAAGCCAGCCTCAGCAACTTAGTGAGGCCCTAAGCAACTCAGAGAGACCCTGTCTCTAAATAATATATATATTATTATATATATTATATATTAAAATATATATAATAAATATATATATAAAAAAGGGCGGGGATGTGGCTCAGAGTTGAGTGCCCCTGAGTTCAATCCCAGGTACCAAAAATATAAAAAATAAATAAAGAAAGAAGAAAATAAAGGAAGAAAAAGATAAAGGCAGGTTTCTAACTCCCCTCCTCTTAGGGAGGTAAAAATTTCATATGTATTAGAGATGAAAAGTGGCTGTAGCATCCCTCAGGGCAAAAATACCTTCCCTCCCCAAACCAGTGCAGGCATAAACTAGATTCACTAGGAATCTGTGCCTCAAAGCGACCTGAGAGGGAAGAATGTGATCATATTTTCAGATTCACAAAATGCTTTCATGTCATTTGTACAGTCAAATGCAAAAGAAAAAAATAGTGGGGATTATCCACACTATAGACAGTAGGCTTCAGTGTGAAAATCCCAGCTCCCATCCCTGTCCCCCAGGGGAAAAAAAAAATTCATGGCAAGAAATTACATCAGAAACTGCAAGATCCTTGCTGAATCTGTGTATGCTAATCAAGGCCAAACTGTGAAAAGTGCTGACCTGTCAAACCATTTGCTTAAAAAGACACCAATTTTGTTTGCTTTTACCATCTGGTGGCTAATCTGCAGGTTACATCAGTTGAGGTCACGTTGACTTTATACACCCATGTGGAGAAATGGAATTAAAAAGTTATGTTTAGCTGGGTGCCGGGGTGCATGTCTGTCATCCCAGCAGCTCTGGAGGCTGAGGCAGGAGGATTACGAGTTCAAAGCCAGCCTCAGCCACTTAGTGAGGTCCTGAGCAACTCAGTGAGACCCTGTCTCTAAATAAAATATAAAGGGCTGAGGATGGTGCTCAATGGTTAAGCGCTCTTGGGTTCAATTTCGGGTACAAAACAAAACAGAAAAAAAAAAACAAAAAAACTTGTTTAACAATCTGGGTTGGTAAAATAAAAGCACAATCATTCTTCAGCTAGGAAGGCGGGAGAATCCTTGTAAGAATGCCAAACAGAGTGTTTGTGACGGGTAGAGTAGGAGGGGATTTTCTGGCTTATCAGACCACAGAACCATTCTGCTCTGAAATTCATTTTATCAATTAATGAAGAGATGCTCAGATAGTGTGAAAACAATTTACTAGAAATGGCTTTCAGAGGAAACAGGTATGTAGCTGTAACTCCACTCCACTCCTTGGAGGCACAGACTTCTGGTACATTCTTTCCAGGGCAGGCCCTACCTAGCATTCAAGTTTTTAACAAAATGATTCCAATTTTCCTGATGACTATGGAATTATAGAAGAAGGAAATCAATTGATCTTAAGCGATATGCCAACAGGCCACGATCAAGTCCAATAAGTTCCTGTCTTCTACTCCAGTCTCAGTTTATGTGTTAGGTTCTGAAAAGTATTAAGAAATATTTGTTTCCAAGCCAAAGAGGCACGACATAAGCGCCCCCTAGCGCCATCTGTTGGTGGTAGGTGGAGTCGTAGTTCTGTGGTGGGCTTGAAAGTTTCTTTCTCTATAGGATTCAAGACACCCTGATTGATCAATTTCAGTCAGGGTACCTCCCCTTGCACTCCTTCCTCTCTCCCTCTGACTCCTTTCTCTACCCTACAGTTATGTTACATGCACATTGAAATATACCACAAGGAAACCCACTATTCTGTATAATTATCATACACCAAAAAAATCCCCCAATTTTTCTTTTTTTGTGTGTGTGGGGGGCGGGTACAGGGGATTGAACCCAGGGACACTTAACCACTGAGCCACATCCCCAGCTCTTTTTCATATTTTATTTAGAGACAGGGTCTCATTGAGTTGCTTAGGGCCTTGCTTTTGCTGAGGCTGGCTTTGAACTTGAGATCCTCCTGCCTCAGCCTTCGGAGCCACTGGGATCACAGGTGCGCACCACCGCGTCCACTGGGAACTATATTTTTAGGAGAGGGGTCAAGGTACTGGAGTGCGTATTACAAGAGCGGTCCCTTCTTCCTCTTTCACTGACACACTTTAGTGGGCTCTCGTTTTAAGCAGCAGCTACTTCTGAGGCTTCTGGAATCAGCCGGGTTTCAACTCAGCCATTCCCTACAGTCACCGCCAAAAGAATGGCTCCTTTCCGCGTGTCCTCTGGCTGAAAGGCTGCCCACAGAGCGACCTGCTGTATGATGCAGGGACTGGTGTGCCCCTCGGGAACAGTCACACTACAGTGGAGGCTTCAAGTTGCAAACCAGATATTAACAACGAGGATTCACCTCATCACTGCAGCCCAAGAGATGCGCACAAACTTCAGACTTCCTGCAGAGGCTGTGAAGTGTGCTCCCAATTTGCTTTTTTGCTCTTGGTTCCTAATGCAGAGGAGAAGGAATGCCACCGATATTCCAGGGTCACCCTACCTAAGGATCCAAGCAGCCTGCTGGGCTCCATCTCCAAAGATAAAAGGATCAGAAATGAGAAGGGGAGAAACATTCTGAGCCCGTGCTGTCTGATCTCTGCCACAAACTTCAACCCTGCATCAGCTGCAGGCACGTCTGGGCACTGGAGATCTGAGGGCCAGATAGTGTGATATTCATTCACCTGTGTGGGGGAAGGGTGGGTGAAAAGCTACACATATTTGGAGTTTCAACAATGATTCTAAACAGCGGCATGACATCCCTGGAAACAGAACCCTGTGCCTCTAAACTTCAAGGTCATTGGAAGACGCTTGCTTAGAATAAATCAATTTGGATGGGTGCAGCCACTCTGGAAAGCAGTATGAAGGTTCCTCAGAAAACTTGGAATGAAATCACCATTTGATCCAATTAAACCACATGGCACCTCAGCAGGGAGTGTGTACTGTTATATCTAATAGTAAATTTGGGAAATAACCCAAATATTCATCTGTAGGATACCAGTCACAAAATTATGGCACATCCACATGCAGAAATTCTACATAACCATTAAAAAGGTACCTGCCTGAAATCCCAGCTGCTCAGGAGGCTGAGGCAGGAGGATCAGGAGTTCAAAGCCAGCCTCAGCAACTTAAGAGAGGCCCTAAGCAACTCAGTGAGACCCTGTCTCTAAATAAAATAGAAAAAGGGGCTGGGATGTGGCTCAGTGGCTAAGCGTCCCGGAGTTCAATCCCCAATACCCAAAATAGAAAGAAAGAAATGAGACTCGTGCACATTCACACACAGTCACAATCATGATAAAGAAAGGAAGGACGAGATAGAAATGATAAATATATTTTTAGAAAAGCCAAGACATGTACGCATACATGTTTCCATACTTAGAGCAAAACTTAGGAAAAGATGTACATCACCTGATCAATCAGAATGGAGGAGAACTTCTGCTTTGGACTTTCTGTATTTCTGAAATATCAAATTTTCTTTGAAAGAACATAAGTTGTCTCTCAGTATCTGTGGAGGGTTGGTTCGATGACCCTCCCAACCCAATATCAAAATCTGGGGAAGCTCAACACTCCATAAAATGGGGTAGAATTTGTATAGAACCTACCTACCTCCTCCCATATACTTTAAATCCTCTCCAGATCACTTATAAAACATCCAGTACAGTGCCTACACAGTCCTTCATTTGTGTGGATTTAGCATGTTATATGGCATGCAGTCATTTCAAGTTTTGCTTTTTGGAAGTTTCTGGAATTTTTGCTTCCTGAATTTTTTTTTTTTTTTTTTTTTTTTTGTACTTGGGATTGAACTCAGGGGTGCTTAACCACTGTGCCACATCCCCAGCCCTATGTTGTATTTTTGTATTTTATTTAGAGACAGGGTCTCACTGAGTTGCATAGGGCCTCACTGAATTGCTGAGGCTGGCCTTGAACTCCTGATCCTCCTACCTCAGTCTCCGGAGCTGCTGGGATGACAGGCATGAGCCACCGCACCTGGCTTCTGAATGTTCTGGTTGAAAGTTGGTTGAACCTGCGGATGAGGAACCCATGGATACGCGGAAGGCTGGGTGTACTTCTTTTGTAATTTAAAAAATAAATGGAGTTAATCTGGAGGCTAAGAGGGGGAAGTTCTGAATGTGAACAGAGAATTGGTCCAAGTCACAGAGGTCATCAGGGAGAGACCACAGCCACCATGTCCATCCAAGGGGATGCTCCCAGACTCCAAGGAAGGAGACACAGAGCTCCTGATGTTAAGCCACCTGAGCAGAGCAAACACCCTTCTTGCTGTGCCCTCCGTTCTCCTCATTCTCAGCCCCAAGCACGATCCTTTTGTTCGGGAGCTACAGAGAACAGATGGCCCCACCATCCTTTGAATTTGTCAACGAATCACACAAAACAACAGTGTTTTTCTGGAGGGACAATATTGTGTTCAACAATACAGAATGACATGTCCCCGTTTGCTTCTTACCCACGAACACACCCGACTGCCTTACTAATGAGGCAAGCCGAGGGATTTTAACAGATGTATTTAATTTAATTCAACAAGTATTAATCCGATGTTGCCCATGTGCTTGGTATTTAGATATGAGCTGTGGAAGGTCCTAAGAAATGTAAAAGCTCACAATAAAAACACAGATAAAGGAAAAGACAAAGAACTCAGGTGAGTTTAGGATTAGCTGCAAGAATGCACTAGATATTATTATTTTTTATTGTATTTTTTTATTTTGGGGGTATAGTGACGATTGAACCCAGGGGTGCTTGACCACTGATCCACATCACCAGCCCTTTTATTTTTGAGACAAGGGTCTTAGTAAGTTGCTGAGGGTCTTACTACTTTGCAAGAGTCTGGCCTCCAACTTTCGATCCTCCTGTCTCAGCCTCCTGAGTCCCTGGGATGACAAGTGTATGGCACCACACCTGACATATATTTTTATTTCAGAAACATTAACAAGATCTTTAGCTTTAAAATGATGAGGACAGAGAACTTATTTGACTTTTTACTTACTCTTTTAAATCTGGTATTTTGTTTGTTTGCTTGGACTTTATTTATTGTTATTAATACTAATTGGGTGTTTACCATTTGTCAGCCAGGGTCACACCGGGGACATCCAGTGAAGCAGCATAGGATGACTAAGGGGGTTTCTGTGGTGTCTGAGGCTGCTGGATTGAGGGCAGTGGCACAGAAAGACCTGGCGTGGCTTCATAGTGGGATGCCACAGTCATCTCAGGGATCTTCAAGTGACTCACAGAAGCAGTGAAGGAAACCCTAGCCTTGGGCAGGGTCCTACAGGTAACGTGGAAGGCTCTCAGTAAGATGATCAGGGCTGGTGCACACCTGTGATCCCAGCAGCTCAGGAGGCTGAGGCAGGAGGATCGCGAGTTCAAAGCCAGCCTCAGCAACTTAGCAAGGCCCTAAGCAACTCAGTGAGACCCTGTCTCTAAATAAAATACAAAAAAGGGCTGGGGATGGGGCTCAGGGGTTCAGTGCCCCTGGGTTCAATCCCGAGTACCAAAAAAAAAAAAAAAAAAAAATCAGGAGAGAAGCTTAAGAAGGTGAAAATTGGATCCAGGTCCTCGTGTTGGAGGGAGGGAGGAGGCCGCTCTGTGTTGTTTCCTCTGTCCCTACTCCTCACAGCGTCATGGGAGTACAGCCTGATGGCACTCTGTCTAACTTTTCCCTCATTCTCTGACACCCAGGACAAGGGTGAACTTCACAGGCCAAGTGACCGCCAGCCCTGCCCATTCCCAGTCCCCAGAGAAATGCACTGAGTTCAGACCTCGGGGCACACGCCAGGACCCAGGACCCAAATCCCACACCACACCCACCATGGGTGGCCGGTGCGGATTTCCTTTCTATTACAAAATCAGCTCCTTGGGACGGCAAAGTGATCGTCTATTTGGCATTTTTCTTAAGTAGGTACTTGGCAGGCAAAGAAATCAACCTGATCTTCCCTGCTGACAAAATAAGGACAAACAGAACAGGGTCAAGGGAGGACACAACGGGATCAGGGGGGAACGTGCCAGCACCCCTTGGTCCTAAGTAGAGGGAATAGATCATGCTGGAGACCAGGGGACGGACACTGCCTGGTGTCCACTCTATGTTCTTTTTTGAGGGGGAGTGGTTGAGTACCGTGAGATTGAACCCAGGGGCACCTGACCACTGAGCCCCACCCCAGCCCTGCTTTGTATTTTATTTAGAGACAGGGTCTCACTGAGTTGCTTAGGGCCTCGCTTTTGCTGAGGCTGGCTTTGAACTCACGATCCTCCTGCCTCAGCCTCCCGAGCTGCTGGGATGACAGGTGTGTACCACCATGCCCAGCTACTCTCCGTTCTTGAAGGTGGTGAAGACTCCAAGGAGCACGCTCAGAGTGGGTTATGCTGACCCTAACCCCTGGCCTGCGTTGCTAAACTCAGGAAGCCCAGAGACATCTTTTCTTCCACTTTTTGGTTTTTCCTCTCATCACACTGTTCTTTTCAGATGCTGTCAGCCAGCATGCTCACACTGCTTGAACAAGAAAACTGTCAGCCGGCTGAACATCTCTCCTACACAGAAACACAGCAGGCCCCTGCAGATCTGCAAAACTCTACACCTTCTGTAAACTTTGAGAATTTCTTATTTCTATTTGTCCTTTTTACTTCTTTTTTTTTTTTTTTTGACTGGGGATTGAACCCAGGGGCGCTTAATCACTGAGCCCCATCCCCAGCCCTGTTTTGTATTTTATGTAGAGACAGGGTCTCACTGAGTTGCTTAGGGCCTCTCTAAGTTGCTGAGGCTGGCTTTGAACTCCCCATCCTCCTGCCTCAGCCTCCAGAGTCACTAAGATTACAGGTGTGTGCCACTGCGGTTTGTCCTTTGTACTTTTTTTAAAAAATATTTTTTAAATTGTGGATGGACACAGTATCTTTATTTATTTCTCTGTGGGGCTGAGGATGGAACCCAGTGCCTCCCGTGTGCGCGGCAGGCGCTCTACCTCTGAGCCCCGGCCCCAGCCCCAGCCCCTCCGTTGTACCTCTAAGATAGTGATTCTCCCTCCTCATCGACACTCAAATGAATAATGAAGCGTCACCCGATCTTCAAACTTGAATCATGGTCCTAAGCGGCGACAGAACCTGTTTTTAATTCAACGTTCCTCTTGCTTAGATTTCCCTCCTCCTGCGTGCTGTGTGATTTCTCAGCGGAGCATGTCTCTGGAGTCACAGTCTTCCCCTAGAGCATGCCACTTCTTGGGACAGGGGGTCTGTCCCCTGCCCACACCCTCAGCTCAAACCCAGGAAGGAAACATACCCAACGGCTACAAGTATTCTGCGTCCTCATCGTGTCTGACACATGAACCCTGCAGAGGGAGCGAGGAGCCAAAACCTGCACTGAGTGACCACGTCACCCCTTGACACATGTGGGAGATGGATGCATGACCCACGACTTTGGCACCCTGGTGCCAAAGTCCATGGGTGCTTAAGCCTCTTGAGTTAATATTTGTATATAATCTGAGCACATTTTATATCATCTCTGGATTCCCTAAAATACCTAATATCAGGGGTTTTGTTTTTTTGATTGTTTGTTTGGGGGTGCCAGGGATTGAGCCCAGGGATACTTAACCACTAAGCAACACTCCCAACCCTCTTTAAATTTTTTAGTTTCAGACAGGGTTTCTCTGAGTTGCTTAGGGCCTCACTGAGTTGCTGAGGCTGGCTTGGAACTTGAGATCCTCCTGCCTCAGCCTCCTGAGCCACTGGGAATGACAGGCGTGGGCCACCGTGCCTGGCTCAATATCTAATAGAGTTGATGACATACGATTGAGGGAATCATGCAAAAATAAAAGTATGAATATGCTGAGTGCAGATGAAACTGTTTTCTGAATGTCTTCAGTCTGGGGCAGGGTGGATCTGTGGCTGCAGAAGGCACAGATATGAAGGGCAGGCTGCAGTTCACCCTGGGACCATTCCTTTGCAGGCCATCTTCCATGAGGACCTGTCTGCTCCTCTGGGCCTTCCCATGGCTAATCGGAAAGCCAAGGAGAAGAAGGAAGAGCAGGCCTAGAGCATGGGATCACAGAGAGGGACCATCCTCCAGAAGGTTCTGGAAGCTCCCGGAAACTCCAGGCCCACAACCGAGAAATGTCTACTGTTTGGGTTCTTAAATGCACCGTCCTTCTACAAGGGTGGGAGAATATCACAAGATAGGATCCAATCACCCATTGTGAATTCCAAATTATCTTCCATTTCCTTATAAATTCAGATAAACTTGGGGCATGTTTACTAAAAACAAAGGTGACTCTCAGACGTGGGTACTAATGTGGCTATCTGATTAATGAGAGATTTCAAATATCACATAGAGCCCTATGATTATGCAGGAACAAAAAGCAACCAACACTTCCAAATGAAATTTTCAAGATATCTTTAATAACTTAATTTTTTGCTTCTATGATAATATTTTTGACATATTTACATCGCTGGTGTCATTACTTGTCTGATTAAAGACTAATGAAAAAAAATCTATACCCAAAACCAGGGCAATAATGCTACTTAATATTGTTGGCCCTGGGAATGTGTCATTATGTCACACATTCCTTAAAGGCAGCAGAATGACTATAGCCCTGGGTCATTTCACCACAAACAGAAGCTAAGTGTGTCTTTTAAGAAAACTCCTGTTTTTTTGGGGGGGGCGGATTGGCTTTTTTTTACTTAGCATGACAGTCTCCAGTTCCATCCATTTACCAGCAAGTGTAATAAAGCCATTCTTCTTTATGGCTGAGTAATATTCTATTATGGATATATACCACATTTTCTTTATCCATTCATCTGTTGAAGGGCACATAGGTTGGTTCCATAGCTTAGCTATTGTGTATTGAGTTGCTATAAACATTGGTGTGGCTCCATCACCATAGATGCTGATTTTAAGTCCATTGGGTATATACCAAGGAGTGGGATAACTGGGTCAAATGGTGGTTCCATTTCTAGTTTTCTGAGGAATCTCCATACTGCTTTCCAGAGTGGTTGCACCAATTTGCAGATCTACTAGCTTGAGTGTACTCTTTTCCCTACATCTTAGCCAATCTTTACTGTTACTTGTGTTCTTGACAATCACCATTCTGACTGGAGTGAGGGGAAATCTAAGTGCACTTTTCATTTGTATTTCTCTCATTGCTAGAGATGCTGAACATTTTTCTCATATATTTGTTGACTGTTTTTCTTTTGAGAACTGTCTGTTTAGTTCCTTTTCCCATTTATTGACCAAAGATTGAATGTTCTGTCTGATATGCAGATGCTAACACACAATGATGGGGGGATAGAAGTCCACTGGATAGACAAAGGGGAATGAAGGGAAGGGAGGGGGATGGGGACAGGAAAGACAGTGGAGTGAATGGGACAGAACTTTTCCTGTGTTCCTATGTGAACACACGACCAGGGAAACCCCGCATCATGTCCAACCACAAGAATGGGGAGTTAGACTCCATGTATGCGTGATAGGTCAAAATGCACTCCACTGTCATGGATATCTAGAAAGAACAAATAAAACAAAAAAATCTTTAAATACCTTCCTCATTTCTCCCCACTTTCATCCCACACCCCAAAAAGAAGAGTGTGGCTGTGGCTGGCCAGAGTGCAGGACGCGGTAGTGCTGGCTGTCTGTCTGTCAGTGAGCAGGGCTTCACTCTGCCCCTGAGATGGGAGGAGTCCAGGTGCAGAGAGAATGGCCCAGGCTCTCTGGTTGCCATGGAGACGGCTTGGGCAGTCGATGCTGTGGGAGGAGGGTGAGCACACAGCTCCCACCTTGGGAGTCTCTTCTCTTGACCAAGGAGGAAGAAGGCAGGCTGAGCCCTCACTGAGAAGGGAGAAAGACGCGTCTGCCCCTCGACCTCACGACCTTTCGTCCCTCCTAAGTATGCAGGTAGGAAAGCCAGGACAGCGCCCTGCACAAAGCCGCCTTCCATCTCCCACTTTCCCACTGGACACTGCCCACCTTCCCAGGAACTTGGGTCCTACAGCTGGAGCCTCTCCCTTGGGTTCCCACACCCTACCCGTCCTCACTTTGGCCAAGCCGTGCAAAAGGACGTCACCCTAGGTCAGATGATATCCCTCATGTCTCAAGCATAAATGAACAGTCCCCCGATGTCCTCCCGTTCCTCCTTATAATCTGTCTGGATTGAGTACGACACAAATCATGGTGACCTTATCACCTGGTAGGCATAGAGGGACTCTCTTGGGAAGGAAAGGGAGAACTCTGTAACACAACACTGTCAGCACCACTAAAGTGATATTGATGACGATGACAGTGGGACACCGGATACTAAGAGTGTCCCAGGCAGACCAGGAGAGGTCTGAGTTCCCTCATAATGCAATGGCAGAGCTAGATCTTGGGGTCTGGACTTTGGGGAGCAGGAAGGATTGGTGGCAGTCGGCTTTCATTTCTAAGCCATTCTGGCAAAGGTGTGCGCCAGGTGTTCACAGATCTGCAGTGGGGTGGGGGGACACGGGATCTACTCCCAGGTACCTCGCCTTCTCATCTGTCCCCAAGACCCTCAGGGAGTTGGAGGACAGGGCTGAGGTTGTCCTTGGTCTGCTCGCTGAGGCACCATGAAAGATGCTTAGGAATATCCACTCCTTTGTTCATGGCATTAAGACACAGCTCTAAATCCTTCCTCTCTGAATATGTTCCCCTCTCTACTCCAAGGACTGGGTCTCTTTCATAGACCAGGATCAACAAACATGAACTCCAAACCAACTATACCCTCAGCTTTCCCACCGGAGTCCCTAAAGAGTATCAAAGAACCTACCTGACACTGAAAGATAGTGTCATTACTTTGTCCTGCCATCATTTAAAAATTTGAGTTATATTGTTTTATTTTTAAATGAACAACCTAAACATTCTTGAGGGGAAAAAAACCCTCTTCTTCTGTTTATGTTCCAACTGGGATAGACATTACAATTTATACTATGGTTTTGCCTGTGACAAAGTTTAGGAACGTTTTTCCAAAGATAACCCCCCAAAACTTTCTGTTTAAATAAACACCAGCAGAGCCTCGGCACTTAGATTTATGCTCGAGTTGACTGAGATCCACTGCACAGCCATCCTGCTTCTGACCAGAGCACTGATGGGTCTCAACTAAGTAACTGCCATCCCTTCAATCCCCTTCCCAAACATGGAGCCCAGTCTGAACAAAAAGAGTTTAGGAACTCGACCTCCAAAAGAGCAGTAGGTATAAAAAGTAGAGTGAGTTTATACCAAGCTGCTCATGAGTCTGGCAGGTTGCATTGAACATAGATCAACCACATGCACAATTTTAATTTTCAGGGCACTCAGTGAAGGAAAAAAGAACAAGATTCCCTGAGAAAAGAAAAAAAAAAAACCTGTTCTTTTCATAAAATAAAATACCCTCTAGAGAGAAAACTGGAAAATGAGTTCAGGTTTAAAAATTAGCATCATGAGTGGGCAAGTAAAATCAGAAGATGGGGGGTGCACACCTGTAATCCCAGCAGCCCAGAAGGCTGAGGCAGGAGGATCGCAAGTTCAAAGCCAGCCTCAGCAACTTAGCAAGGCCCTAAGAAACTGAGTGAGACCCTGTCTCTAAATAAAATAGAGAAAAGGGCTGGGGATGGGGCTCAGTGATTAGTGCCCCTGAGTTCAAGCCCCAGTACAAAAACAAAACGAAACAAAACAGAAAATGGGATCCAGTGACCATAAAAAGCCCAGGCCTTGGAACATAAATTGGGGAATGACTCTCCCCAGAATTAGTGCTCATTCTATAGCTAGAATAATCAAGATGGTGTGGTATGGGCAGGGGATTGGACAGATCGAGGGGACAGAATACAGAACCTAGAAATAGACCTAATAAGATTCGCCCCACTGGCTTTTGGCAATGATACAAAATTGACTCACTGAAGGAAAGATAATGTCCCAGCCAACATTCCAGAGCAACTGGACATACACAGGTCGAAAGCTGACCACTGGCCACACCCTCACACCTCACCCCTGGAGCGGGTCACAGACTTCAATGTAAAACCATAAAATTTGGAAGGAAAAGTCTTCAGGATTTGGGTCAAGAGAAAAAATGACTAGGTGTGGCACAATAATTATGACCCATTAAAGGATGAAGGGATAACACAAACCTCATCAAAATTTAAAATCTCTGTCCCTTGAAAGCCCATATGAAGAAATTGAAAAGGACATGCTAAGAAGCAGAGCTCAGAGGATTTGGGGGGCAGTGAAAATAATGTCTGACTCTTACGTGGAGGGGAGATGTCAGTATGCATTCATCTAAACCCACAGAAGGTGCGTCACCAAGGAAAAAACCCTAGTGTAAACCACGGCCTTCAGGTAATGATAATGTGTCAATCATTCATAACAAATGTAACTTCTGCTGGGGAATGTTGATACTGGGGAAGGCCATGGGAATGCCAGGGCAGGAAGTATATGGGAATTCTCTATATGTTTCTCTCTGTTTTGCTGTGAGCCCAAATTTTTCTTAAAAAAAAAAAAAAAAAGATGTTTTTAAAAAATTATTTTAAGCCAGACATGGTAGCTCATGCCTGTCATTCCAGCAGCTCCAGAGGCTGAGGCAGGAGGATCTTCAGTTTGAGGCCAGCCTCAGCAACTCAGCCTCTAAATAAAATATAAAAAGGGGCTGGGGATGTGGCTCAGAAGTTAAGTGCCCCTAGGTTCAATACCTCATACAAAAAAAAAAAAAACAAACTTCTAAAAAATACATAAATTAAAAAAATTTCAAATCACTTAGGTGACAAAAAACTAGCACATATAAAGAGCTCTTAGAGGTCAACAACAACAACAAAGTCTAATTAGAAAACAGTCAAAGGACCTGAAGAGACGTATGACTGAGGGTGATCTACAGAAGGAAAAAACATGAAAGATGTTCAATATCACGTGGCATGAGAAAGATGCAAATCTAAAGCACAATGAGGTCACTTCACACCTACCAGAGTGGGTGAAATGAAAATAATGATAGGAAGGAATGTTGGCAAGGCCAGGAAAAATCTGGAATCTACTCACATACAGGAGGAGCACCTCTTATCTAAAATGCTTGGGGCCACAAATGTTTCAGATATTGGAGTTTCTTAGATTTTAGAATATATGCACACACTCTACCAATAACATTCATATTCAGAAAATCCAACACTCTTTGGAATCCTAATCGTGTGTGTGTGTGTGTGTGTGTGTGTGTGTTGTAGATGGACACAGTATTTGAGCGTCATGACCCTCAAAATGTTTGGACCCAGGGACATTTTGGATTTCAGACTTCAGATGCTGAACTTCTGCTGCAGAGGATTTGGGGGGAACTTAAAATGGTCCAGACGACCCGATAAAGGTGCTGAGTTCCTTATAAAACCAAACATCCAGCTAAGGACTGCTCCTGCGCATTTGCTCCAGAAAAAGGAAAACTTACATTAAGAGAAACAATCTGTCCATGAACCTTCAGAGAAGCTCTATCTGTAACAGACGGAATCTGGAATCAGCCCAGATGCCTTGCAGCAGGTGAGCGGTTCTACCTGGTCTATCCATAGGAGGATGCATGACTCAGAAAT
Source organism: Marmota flaviventris (assembly GCF_047511675.1). Lineage (NCBI taxonomy): Eukaryota > Metazoa > Chordata > Mammalia > Rodentia > Sciuridae > Marmota > Marmota flaviventris. The sequence goes on along the minus strand of NC_092498.1, from coordinate 160,012,002 downwards.
GAATATTTTATATTTATTCATATGAGATTTTTGAAATGACAATATTTTAGACATTGAGGACAGGTTAGGTTTGGGAGTAGGAAAGGAAGGAAGTAGTGTGGCTCTAAATGGGATTCTTGTGGTTCTGGAATTATTCTGCTTGTCTCTCTGGGCAGTGCTGGGGAGCAAACCCATAGCCCCGCGCATGCTCAGTTAGTGCTCTCCCTCTGAGCCACACCCCCAGCCCTGTTCAGGGTCTCTACTGTGGTAGTAGATCCTCAAACCTACCCAGGTAAGAGAACTGCATAAAACTTAAGCCACAAAGCTACACAAATGTAACACTGGGGGAATCTGAATGAGCTTAGTGTATTGTATGAAGTCCTGGTTGTGACGTCACACTATAGTTTGCAAAAAGGTCCTGTTGGGGGTACCAGACTAAGGGTAGAAGAAATCTCATACAGCTGCATGTGAATCTGTAACTTCCTCAGGAATTTCCAATTAGGAAAATTCGTGCTTCAAGTGAGTGCCATTTAATTATCATGAATACGAATAACGATAAATGTTGGCAGGAAGGTAGGGGGAAAGCCTACACTCACACATTTGCTGGTGGGACTGCAAATTGTTGCAACCACTCTGGAGAGCAGTACAGAGGAGATTCCTCAGGAAAACTTGGAATGGAACCACCATTTCACCCAGTTATTCTACTCCTTGGCATAAATCCAAAAGGACTTAAAATCAGCACACTACAGTGAGGCAGCCACCTCGATGTTCATAGCAGCTCAGTTCACAATAGCTAAGCCATGGAGCCAACCTAAGTATCCTTCAACAGATGAATGGATAAAGGAAATGTAGTCTAGATACACAATGGAATATTACTCAGCCATAAATTTGAATGAGATCATAGCATCTGCCAGTAAACGGATGGAACTGGAGACTATCATGCTAAGTGAAATAAGCCAATCTCAAAAAAACCAAAGGCCAGAAGTTCTCACTGATATGCGAATGATAACACAGATAAGGGGGGAGGGAAGAAAAGAAGTTCCTTGGCTACACAAGGAGGAATGAAGGGGAGGGAGGGGGATGGGAATAGGAAAATTCACAGCATGAACTGGACAGAACTTTCCTACATTCATCTATGAACACACGACCAGGGAAACTCCACATCTTGTCCAACCACGAGAATGGGAAGTTGTACTCCATGTATGTAGATATGTCAAAATGTACTCTACAGTCACGTATATCTAAAAACAACCAATTAAAAGGTTCAATTTAAACAATTTATTAACTGTGAAAAAGTAAGTACCATTAAGATGCACAGGGAAAATACTACACAGAATCACTGTGATTTTGTTAAAATGGAAGCATGTGCTTGTGTGTTTCTGCATTAAACAAAACAAAAAAACAGATTAAGAAGAAATTCCTGTCAATGGTTGTCACTTCTGGGTGGTGGAACTGCCTGTCCTTATTTGCTTTTTAATTTCTTCTCAAATTTCTAATTTATTTTTCAAATAGTCTGTAGAGAATCCATTTGTTTTCATATCCTGGTGTTATCAAACTTGCTCAATATCACAGGGGAAACCCTTTACATCCACATTGCACATCCAGCACCATGTCAAAGAATGTTGCTCATGGGAGGGTAAAAAATTGTCAGTGAAGAAAATCTGAGCCAGTAAGTTGAATTAGAAGTGATAATCCCTTGAATAGAAATAAATATCCTCTTTGACATAACTAATGAAACTGACTCCACATATTGCTATTTTCATTCAGTCGATGCAATCATTTTTACTTTCACAACAATAATGTTTTCAAAAGTAGAACTAAGGCCATGGCCGGCCACCGTGCACACCTGTCATCCCAGTGGCTTGGGAGGCTGAGGCAGGAGGATCGAAAGTTCAAAGCCAGCCTCAGCAACTTAGTGAGGCCCTAAGCAACTCAGTGAGACCTTGTCTCTAAATCAAATACAAAAAAGGGCTGGGGATGTGGCTCAGTGGTTAAGCACCCCAGATTCAATCCCCAGTATCAAGAAAAAGCAGTACTGTGACCAGGAGTGGTGGCACACACACTGTAATCCTAGAGACTTGGGAGGCTGAAGCAGAAGAATCTGAAGTTCAAGGCTAGCCTGGGCAACTTAGCAAGGTCTTGAAATAAAAAATAAGGGTAAGGGCTGGGGATGTGGCTCAGTGGTAGAGCAAGCTTGGGTTCATCCCCAGTACCAACAACACCACCAAAAAAAAAATAATAATAAAATAAAATAAGGAAGAAGAAGAAGAAAAAATGTAGAAATATGAGGTTCAACCAAAGCCTTTTGAAGGATTAAGTGGCCCTAGTGATGCTCACTGGCCTTGGCAGTGTTGGGATGATGCCTGCGGTCTTGACATTGGAGCTCCAGAGCTACTGGGAGCTGTGGGATTCAGCTGGAAAAATACTTTTCTGGAACGTGGTTACTAGGAAGTTACATGCTCTTTTCTCCCCCACAGAACCATCTCCATTTGCTTAAGATTCTCCACGATCCTCTGTTTCACACCTTCTCCAAGCACGGTGCAAAAACAAATCTGTCAGCTGAAAATATGGCCACAGCGACTTTTCCCCCAATTACTAGGGCAACCAAATGAGCAGCAGAGAAAACACCTCCGGAAAGAATGTACTGCTCTGCCGTCACATGGTGTGCAAATGTGCAAGGACTGCAGTCCTTGATCTGCTTGGGGCCAGGGTTCCTGGAGCCATGTGCCTGAATGAACTAGGACTGCAGCCGCACCACACAATGGACCATCCTGGGGTCCGCTCCCATTTATTGAACTTTGGGTTCAGGGGTCTTCAAGAGATGGTGCTCCCTCCTGTGGGCATTCTGCAAAGCTGAGGAAGAGTTTTCCCAATGCTGAGAATTGTTACGGCCACTGGGAGGGAAAACTGGGATTTGGTAGGTGGGGTATCTCAGGGAACTGTCCTATGGAGGCACCACTGAGGACTGACCCAAGAGCCAGTAAATGTTGCCAAGCACCTGAGCTGAGAACTTTGTCTTCCTGCATATAGAAATGTGCAGTGTGGTTTTATAGTCTCCCTTTGTGCAAAACTGTGTGATCTGAGAGGTAATTGCTACATTGTTTTGCTTGCAACTTGATAGGAAGGTTGTTTACCATTTCAGAAAACTGCACCACGGATGATATTGTTGCATCTACATGCAGATTCTCAGTATGTTTTATAGCTGACACATTCACCGCAATTCTGCACACGCCTGTAAACGCGTAGCTCCACACTGTGGTCTAGAGCATCGCTATTCAAACTGTGGTCCCAGAATTGCAGTACTGGCCTTTGTTTGGAATTGCTGGTTGGTTTGGAATGCAGATTCTCAGGCGCCCTGCTTGAGCTGCAGAATCCATGGGAATAGTGCTCTCATTGAGCTTGTACCCCAGCAGGCATTGCACATATGCAAATGCCTCCTTTATTATAATTCACTTTCCTTCTATTTTTATTTTCTATAAACTGTTGAACCCCTGAATAATTTTAAGAATTAGGTTCATTAAGAAGACGCATTCTGTTTTTTTTTTTTTTTTTTGGGGGGGTGGATATGGTGGGGGCTGGAGAGTACCAGGAATTGAAATCAGGGGCACTCGACCACTGAGCCACATCTCCAGCCCTATTTTTTTTTTTTTTTTGAATTTTATTTAGAGACAAGGTCTCCCTGAGTTGCTTAGCGCCTCGTTTTTGCCAAGGCTGGCTTTGAACTTGCAATCCCTCTGCCTCAGACTCCTGAGCCGCTGGGATTACAGGGGTGCGCCACCCCGCCCAGCAAGAGGATGCATTCTTTATTAATTTAATTCTAGGACAAGAACGAGAACACAAAAACATTTTACAAAACAAGCCCTGAATCCAGAACTCTCCACACATTGCCAGTTCTATCTGTATGAACTTGTGTTTTCCTACACTATCCCTGGCCCAGGAAAAATCGTTGAACTGCAAATGATTTCAAAGAAACGTGAAAGTTTCCTCTACTATGTATTTTTTGTGCCCCAAATTATCCTTATGGAGGCAATGTGTCGTGTCAGTGAAAATGTGGCATCTAATGCAATTTACCAGTCACAGATGCTAACATCTGGAAACATAATCCCTCTGAGACCCAGATATCAGTGTCTACAAGAGAAAACAAATGTTCCCAGAACACTCCTCAGAACCATCTTTTCACCTGCCTCTCCCAACGAAATACGTCTTCACTTCTGTCAAAGAAAGATTCATTTGGAACTGAAGGCAAGATTGTCCTAGGATACGATTCAATGGACCTGGGTTCAATGGGCCCCATGGCCAATTTTTACCAAAGGGTAAAATCGGCTTTTCTTTCTTTCCTTTGCTCCATTATTTAAGTCAGTGAACTGTCACCTCTCCCCACATCCCACCCCAAACCACAATCTCCTAATTCTACAATTAAAAAAAAAAATGACAATTAACCATGTGCCAAGCCATGGCGACTCTAAGATAAAAGATGTCCCTGGGCAGAAAAACTCACAGACAAGGAACCGCAGTAGTGTGACCTGCAGTATAGATCACTCAAGGTCATCCTTGAATCCCTGCACCCCACAGGCTCACTGTCGAATTTATTTCTGTGACACACATTTGTTTACCTCACCAGCACCTAATTATCTACCAAACTTAATTAGCTGCAGCTTAAGTAACTAGAAGCTCAATTAACGGAAATCTTCATTCGATTTACAGGGAAAGAGGTTTTCACAAGCTGACAAACCAAGGACAGGTGTATGAGGTACCTGCTGTTTTTAACTGTCAAAGTGTACGTTTCTGCAGCTCCATTTTCTTCCAGTGAATTCTTATGCTAGGACCTTTCTCTGGCTCAGTGCATAGGCATCCGATGAAGCTGACCCTGTCCCCTGGCTTACTGTACCCAACCTAGCTTTGCCTACCACAGTAAGAAGAGGGGGGGGGGGAGAAGAGGCACAGACCCCACCCAGCCAGTGACACTTGAGTCTGGAATTTGTAGGAAGAATGGAGAAGCCCAGTGTCCAATGCAGATGTGAAGTAGACCAGCTGGAGTTGATTTGCTGACACAGGCAAAGACCTTTTCTTGAGAACCAAATGAATACAGAAGCAGTCAAGATGCAGAGACAGAGCAGACTGAGTGCTGGTGACACTCGATGCGATGAGAAACCCCTTTCCTGACACACCTGCACTCTGTGTTTTAAGACCAGTTGCAGTTGCCTTTCTGACCCTTGCCACAAAGCCTTAACATGGACACTTTGAGCTTTTTTTTTTTTAATTATGGGCCATCTTAAGCTGCTACAATGATCTATGTTAAAAACTGGTTTCTAGGCTGGGAGTGGTGCAGTCCTGTAATCCTATGACTCAGGAGGCTAAGGCAGGAGGATGGCAAGTTCAAGGCCAGCTGCAGCAACTTAGCAAGGTCCTGTCTCAAAATTTAAAAAGGGGCTGTGGATGTGACTTAGTGGTTAAATGCCCCTGCATTGATCCCTGGTACCAAAAAAAAAAAAAAAAAATTGGTGTTTAGAACAAAGCTTATGAAATGCATGTTCAGAAAAAGAAAAACATAGAATTCTGACTAATAAGCCCCATTTACTAAACCAGCAAAATGTGTGAACTGATTTGAGATTCTCCAGAGCAACCATTCTGAGAGTGTTTCTTGGGATATCGGTGCCTTAAGAAACAAAGAGTGTCAACAGCAAATGTGTATAATAAAATTCTGTAGAGCATATTGCCCCTTGGAAATGAATGTGCATGTTAAGGGCTCCGTGATGTTCTGTTCTGCAATTGAAGAAACCTGCTTTCCCTATTTTCTATTAAAGGGAAATGAAGGGAAGGGAGGATGGGTAGGGTAGGGAAAGACAGTGGAATGAATCTGACCTTTCCTATGTACATATGTGAATACACCACAATGAATCTCACCAGCACATAACTCCACAAGACACTAATTAAAAACAAAAACTACTGCCCGGTGGTTCACACCAGTCATCACAGAGGCTTGGGAGGCTGAGGCAGGAGGATTGCAAGTTCAAAGCCAGCCTCAGCAATGTAGTGAAGTCCTAAGCAACTTAGTAAGACCTGTCTCGAAATAATAAATAAATAAAAAGGGCTGGGGATTTGGTTCACTGGTTAAACACCCCTGGGTTCAATCCCTGGTATCAAAAAATAAGCAAACAAAAAACTATAAATCAATAGCAGAAAGATCAGTAGAGTGGAGGAAAGGGATCAGACAGAGGAGGAGAGGGGAAGGGGAGGCACCGGGGACTGAATTAGAACAAATTATGTTCCTTGCTCTTATAATTATGTCAGAATGAATCCTCTGTCATGTATAAGTAAAAAGAACCAATAAAAAAAAGACCGTTTAAAAAATCAAAAGCAAAATGCAACATTTCAGAGCAGAATAAAATACCAGTTGTAGCTAATCACTCCAGGGTCAAAACTTTATTCTCTGTATTTGTGATTTAATTACATGACTCCTAACACCACTTAAGAGAAATCAGACAAGTACAGGTACATAGAATTTTTTTTTTTATGTGATCTAGACGTTTCTAGTTCAGATGCACTCACTCAGGCACTGTGAAAAACACAACTGAAGGAATAAGCAATTATTAAAGTCCTCAATGTTAGAACATATGATATAAATGCATGCTTTAAAGGTTTTGATGGTTGACAAGGTATAGTATCATTCCTTCATTTATTTTTTTATTCACTTATTTCATGGATCAATTCATTCATTTGGTCTCCATCTCCTGATGGCATATCCTGGGCTAAATGCTAGGTGAGGTGACAGGATAGTGTAATGAGCAAAACCAGACTTCTTTCCTGCTCTCCTATCACTGATAGAAATGTGACACCTCCCACCTCCCCCTAATTCCAGTACCTCACAACAGGACTGTATTCAGAGGAGGGTTCTTTACAGGGGTAACTGAGTTAAGATGATGTCCAGTGGCCTAATAAGAAAAGGAGATCAGGCCGGATACAGCGGCCCAAACCTGTAATCTCAGCGCTCAGGAGGCTGAGGCAGGAGGATCGTGAGTTCAAAGCCAGCCTCAGCAAAAGCGAGGCCCTAAGAGACTCAGTGAGACCCTGTCTCTAAATAAAATGCAAAATAGGGCTGGGGATGGGGCTCAGTGGTGGAGTGCCCCTGGGTTCAGTCCCTGGTGCCCTCCCCCACCAAAAAAAAAAAAAAAAATGGGTTCTGAGATGTTCCCTTAGATTTCACCAGACAGCCAAACAGTCCAGGCACAAAAAGTTTAGAAATCCTGAAGATCCCTGGTTTTTCTTTATTCGTGGATGACCTGCTAGCAGTTATCACTGGAGCAAGTTACTGAATGTCTCCAAGCCTCTCTCTTATCATCTGTAAAATGGGGATTTACAATGCATATAAAATAGGACAAAATAAGTCAGTATGTGGAAAGTGCTTAGACTGAGCCTAGGACATGGCAGTATTCCTGTGATCATCGAGGAGCAGCCACTGTGGTGTTTTCAGAGGCCGGAGTGACGTGATTTCCAGGTCTGTACTTGGATAGATCATTCTGGATCAAACACAGAGAACACTAGAAAAGGTCGGAGAAGAGGTCAAAATAGGACACCATAGCAATGCTTCCTCTGAACCATTTTCTCATCCAATACTAAACTTCTTAGTAATGGAAGCGATTCTTCAAATCAAATCTTAGGCAAAATCCAGACACATAAATCAGATAAAAGCACAGCCACCCGGGCAGAAGCCGTGTGACAGCCGCGAGTCCCCACAGCTCCCCATTCCTCTCCTTTCCCAGGAAATCAAACCCAACACTCAGAAAAACAAACCAAAAATACTCTTGAATCTACAAAGACTGAAATCTACAAAGAGGAAACACTCCCAAATCTACAATTTGGAATCTGTGCAGTCATCCCTTGAGAGGACGATTCAGAAACCACCCAAACCGTGAAGTGAAGCCAGGTTCTTAGGAGTCGGAGGATCCCCCGTTTCTCAACCTGCCCGCATGCTGAGCTTCCGCAGAGATGCATTCATCTACCCAGACATACTTGTTGAGTACTGACACTGTGCTAGACACTGGGGACACAGCTCTACATATGGCATTAACTGAGAAACCCAGGGAGGCGGGAGGAAAAGGAAGAGAGAATAAAAATAAGAGAAATATGGATATAGATGATGACAGGCGAACATCTGTGTAGCCATGACTTTATAATTTGGTGACAGGATATCTTATTTATTTCTTTTTTGTGTGTTTTGGGGTTGTGGAGGGTACCTGGGATTGAACTCAGGGGCACTCGAACACTGAGCCACACCCCCAGCCCTATTTTGTATTTTATTTAGAGACAGGGTCTCACTGAGGTGCTTAGGGCCTCGCTTTTGCTAAGGCTGGCTTTGAACTCATGGTCCTCCTGCCTCAGCCTCCTGAGCCACTGGGATTACAGTGTGTGTGCCACCGCACCCAGCAGGATACCTTACTTCTTATCTGAGATGTTCCCTTAGATTTCAGATGGCCAAAGGGTCTAGGTACAGGAAGGTTAAAAATCCTTAAGATCCCTGTTTTACCTTTACCTTCAGATTACTTGTTAGCAGTTATCACTGGGAATAAGTAACTTAATGTCTCCAAGCCTCTCTTATCATCTGTAAAATGGGAATTTTTAATTCTGGAGACATTCTGGACCAGCTCCCTAAATCTCTTGTCCAAAGTGATCTTTTATCAAAATGATCTTTTATCACTGCTCTTTATATTCTCCAACAAAATACATCTTCTATTGGCTTTCCCTGGACTTTAAATGTCTTCCAACAGTGACGCCTTGACTCCCTCTCCTTTCCCTCTTCTAATAGTTGTAGATGGACACAATACCTTTATTTACTTGTTTATTTATCTATGGTGCTGAGGATGGAACCCAGGGCCTCACATGGGAGGCAAGGGCTCTACCCCTGAGCCCTAGCCCCAGCCCCCTGCTGTGTGCTTTTTATTCCTGAGACATTGATCTCCTCTCCAACTTCCAGGCCATACCAGGAACAGCTCAGTATTATCTGCAGGATTCTCCTTGGAAAATTCATCCAACGAGCCACCATTTCCCCAGACATGGGTCCCTGACCTGCAACATGAAAATCTTATTTAAATTCCTAGGCCCAAGGAGACCAGGTGGACAAAGCACAAGGAGACCAAGGCACAAGGCACAAGGAGACAAAGTAAGCCCTACAAAAGCAGGGACTGCTGCTTTTGTGTTCACTGTCGGATGCCCAGGGTTCCAAAAGGCTACCTGGGGAATGCGGGTAGGAAGGGTAGAATGCGGGCAGAATGAATCAGACATTATCACCCTGTGTGCATCTATGACTACAGGACCTGTGTGATTCTACGTCATGTACAACCAGGAGAATGAGCAGTCATCCTCCATTTACGTAGGATGGGTCCAAGTGCAGTCCACCGTCATGTATAACTAATCAGAACAAATAAAAAATTTTTTTTAAAGGGTAACTTTTCCTCCTCTAAGTTGTTCTGGTATTTTGGTCACAGCGATGCAAAGCTGACACAGAATTAGAGGAAGAAAGACAGAATGGAAAGGAGTACAGGAGAAGGTATGAGGTGGGAGAGGGCTGAGAGAGCCCAGGACGGGTCCTGACATCGCCCCCATCAAATGATGCAGTGTCCCACCAACCCTGTCACCGGAAGATGAGCTGCAGGACCCACACTGACGGAAGACCATGAGAAAGCATGTGGGACACCTCCTCCTGTCCCTCCAGCTGCTGTGACCCTGAACCCGCTCTCCTGCTGAGGATACCCTTCCCTGTTATATAAAGTGCTGACTCCTCATTTTTCCTGCCTTAACTGCATCACTTTTGGCACAGAATTTACAATCTGATATGATCAGGTTCGTTTATTAATATTTAGTATGTACTATTAATGAATGAAGGGATGAATGAATGAATGAATCTGAAGCAGATACCCAGACCTCTTCTAAGGGTACCTAGAGCTATCGAAAGCCTTTGATAAATGAACTGTTGGGAAGTCATCCCAATCAAAAGCCAAGCTACCGATAAAGACATCTGTGATTGATTTGTGATGTCTGCACGGATGCCACCTGGAGGATCAGTATTTTATTCTCCACCAGCAGCCAGCGGGGCCCTTCTGAAGGAAAGGGAAGACCTATGGCTGCACTTCTGAAACCCTCCATTTCTCATTCAGAATAAAATCCAACAGCCAATCACCATCAACCTCCCCTCCCACCCAGTGGGTTCCAACCCCATACTTGGCCTCTTTTGCTCTTTTTCCAATACAACAAGCCCAATCTGCCTCCCTCTCTTAGAAGCATTTTCCTCCACCAGAAATGCATCCTCCCCCAAATAGCACGCGCATGGGCACACACTCACTGCGCTTCTACCCTCTGCAGGATCCTGCTCAGCTCGGTACCAGGGAAGCTCCTTGCTCAGCTCTGGGAACAGCCCTCTCTCCCCAGCGCCCTCTGTCATCTGGCCCAGCTTTGCGCTATACCACGTCCTACTTCACGTTCATTCCTCATTCTCTGTTTGCTCTTTCTGCCCCTCCCCAGCCCCTACCCAATACCTAAATTCCTCTGGGAAGGAATTTTATTCTTTCGACTCATGGAGCAGCATCCCAGACACCTAGACTAGAACTTGATACCCAAAGGGATCCCTAATAAATATTCATTGGCAGAATGACAAAGGAATTCCTACTGTTCATGGAAATGACTCAGACCATTTCCATCCAAAGCACAGCTGATCCACCCTTAAAACCAGATGTCCATGAGCTTCCTATTCTCCTTTCCTCCTGTCAGCTACCATAAGTCGATCCTTCATGCTGAGAAGCAAATACGGTAAAACCCAAAGAGAAGCGCACATTAGAATTCTCGACAAAGATCAAAGGATCTCACCATGAAATATGTGCAGGGAGGAAACCAGAAGAGGGAAAAGCATCGCCACATTCATACCGTATAAATCTTCCCTCAAGTTGTTCTCTAAGTGTGATCCCGGGGTTTAGCATCAGGACCCCTGGGCACTTGCCAGAATTTTTTTTTTCTTGTTTGTTTGTTTATTTGTGAGGTTTTTTTTTTTTTTTTGGCAATACTGGGGATCAACCCAGAAGCACTGTACCACTGAGCTACATCCCAAGCCTGCCCTATCTGTCTATCTATCTATCTGTCTGTCTATCTATCTATCTATCTATCTATCTATCTATTCAATCCTCCTGCCTCACCACCCCAAGTGGCCATGCCTGCCCCCAAATGCCAATTTTAAGGCCCTATCCCAGACCTCCTAAATGAACACTCTGAAGGTGGAGCCCTCGGAAATACGTTTTTATTAGTTCTCCAACGAATGGTACTCTATGCTCAAGTTTGATAACCACTACCCCAAATAAAGATGTGTATTCTAGTATGCCCCACCCCACCCTTAAGACAGGGCCTTGCTCTATTCCCCAAGCTGGCCTCCAGCTCTTGGGCTCCAGTGATCCTCCTGCCTCAGCTTCCCGAGCAGCTGGTCTACAGGTGTGCACCACAACCAGAAATTCATTTTAACTAGGAACAACATTGATCCTTTGTAAAATAAAAATATGATTCCTAAAAAGACGGCTGAGATAGTCTTTAATAATAAACAGCAGGTGGGTGTGGTGGTGCACATCTGCAATCCCAGTGGTTTGGGAGGCTGAGACAGGAGGATCAAGAGTTCAAAGCCAACCTCAGCAATTTAGCGAGGCCCTAAGCAACTCAGGGAGACGCTGTCTCTGAATAAAATATAACAAAGGGCTAGGGCTGGGGCTCAGTGCTTAAGAGCTCCTGGGTTCAATCCCTAGTACCACAATAATGATAATAACAACAACACACAGCAGATTTCATGCTATCATTTTAATTATCATCTTAAAAACCACGGTACATGAATCAGTCTTATGTTTTTAATATTTTTCTAAATCAAGCTTTGTATTCCGTGGCTGCCCCGGATCTACATATAAATAAAACTGAACAACCCCATCTGATCTCATCCCAATGCTGAGATTGTTTCGGCTTGCAGTTCTGATAATTAGCAAGAATTGGCAAATTAAAAAATGACGGTAAAACGTCTTAGGAGAAAACCCTGGAAGGAGAGAGAACGTGACTGTCTAACAGACTCCCGTCCAGAAACCTCGAAAAACTTCTTTACCTGGAGCCGTTTCTCTAATTGCTTCTAATGAAGTTAATGCCTGTGTTAATTAAATATTAAGTGCAAGTGTGAGTACTTCTAAGCCACAGCACAGCTCTTCAGAACACCAGAGAGCACGAGTCAGCCCCATCCCTACAGAACATGAGGGCTGGGACCCCCAAATCACTGGGTCAACAGCCCTCCTTAATGCCCAGAGCCACCATCACGGGGCTCCTTACCAACCTGAAGAGAGAAAAATTATGCCCACCAAATGGCTTAAAAATGGCTTAATACAAACAGGACAGCAATATTAATGGCTGGCCCTATGCGTAGTGTTGTTCATAGATTATCTAATTTCCGTAGTAGCCCTATGAGGTTTTCATTTATCCCCAATTTGCAAGTGAAAGAAGAAAAAAAATCAAGGTTCCAGTGGATCAACTAATTTGTCTGAAACTGTACACTTCAGAAGAATAATGCCCAAACTTGAATCCAAGCAACTTTCAATGCCAGGTTCACTCCTTCTCATCCCCCCCAATCACACCTATGGCTCCCTGGAGTTTCCCAGCCAAGCCCCGAATAAAGATACATTTACTCTAGGACTGAGAAAGATGCAACTAGGAAGGACTTGGATAAGAATTTCATTCACCAGCATACAATAGTGATGCGACCGCATGAATGTTGACACCAGCTCAATTCACAAGAGCTAAACTATGGGATCAACCTAGGTGCCCTTCAACAGATGAATGGATAAAGAAAATGTGGTCTATATACACAATGGAATATTACTCAGCCTTAAAGAAGAATGATATTATGGCATTTGCCAGTAAATGGATGAAACTGGAGAATATACTAAGTGAAATAAGCCAGTCCCCCCAAAACCAAAGGCCAAATGTTTTCTCTGATATGAAATAAAGGGGGAAGGGAGAATATAAATTCATTGGATTAGACAAAGGGGAATGAAGGGAAGGGAGGGGCATGGGAATAGGAAAGACAGTGGAATGAATGGGACAGAACTTTCCCATGTTCATATATGAACACACGACCAGGGAAATTCCACATCATGTACAACGGCAAGAATGGGATCCTAATTAGAATAAGTTATACTCCATATGTATAGTGTGTCAAAGCACACTCTACTGTCATGTGTGTGTGTGTGTGTGTGTGTGTGTGTGTGTGTGTATATATATATATATATATGTAAAGAATAAGTTTAAAAAATTTTAAAAAACAAAACAAATGAGTCCTTGAAAACAGAAAGAATTTCATTTGCCAAGCAATGGTTTCTGGTGGACTCCAATTTCCTTTCTTCGTCACTGATGCTCAGGATCACAGCTGTACACGTCTAACAATAGGGTGTAAGAATCAGTCCATATGAGCAAAAGAATAATACCAGGGAAAATACCGAGAGATGGCTGCACTGGGAGCTGTGATCAAATATGAACTCGAACATTTTCTGAGAACAGATTTCAGCTTATCGAGCACTATGCAAATCATATGTAAATCCCACAGAAGGCCTGCATCCCCCCAAGCCTGTTATTTTGTTTGTTCTCCCTAGGACCCGGCCCTTGGGAAATCCAAACAGAAACAACGGAGGCGCCTACCGCCCTTTGGCTGGGGCTGGAACGTTCCCTGCAGCATAGGGGACAAGTCTGACGCAGGTTCCTCATCAGTAATCCTCACACTCTCACAAGTGAGCCCCACTGGTCTCCGACAGCAGCAGCATTAAATCCAAACGTCAAGAAGAATTTGTATACATATATTTTTTTTGTGCCCACTTATAATGCCTCAGCCATCTTTTGCCACCCAACTTCTTAAACAAACCAAAGCACAAATGACGAACCAGCATCCCGGACACAGCATTAGGCAGTCAGCTCACAGTTGAGCCCGACACCACTGTAACCTTTGGGGTCAATGCTGTCACCTATCACAGAGCAATTTGCAGGCTGCCCCCAAGAGACAACGTCTCTCACATGGCACAGGTGAGACATGGCACTAGGGCTTTTTTTTTTTTTTTTTTTTAAACCCAGGGACATTGAACCACTGAGCCCCACCCCCAGCCTTTTTTAATATTTTATTTTTAGACAGGGTCTCACTGAGTTGCTTGGGGCCTCACTAAGTTGCTGAGGCTGGCTTTGAACTCACCATCCTCCTGCCTCAACCTCCTGAGTTGCTGGGCTTACACGTATGCACCACCGCGCCTGGCTATAAGGCATAAATTTTAGAATATGCATGCAGGATCCTGGCTGGAAGCTGTCAGTGGCCTTACTATTCTGCTCCTGCTTCCTAGAATTACGGGTCCCTCTCCGATTCTTTCCTTACTTCTCCCTCTGCACATCGTCCCCTCCCTCATGCATCCTTCAACTGAAAGGATTCAACATGAAGCTCCCCTCCTCTGAGAGGCCTTCCCCACCTAAAGATGGTAACTCCATTAGTTTCCATCCGAGTGCCTGAACCACCACGTGGAATGATGTATTTTATTTATTTATCTCTTCAGAGTCAGATGTCCTTGAAGGCAGAGAACCCTCTTTGCCCTGGCAATCAGGGTAGCTACTCTCAATGCCTCGGTCCTCCTTAAAGCGCAATTTATCAAATAATGAATAAATAAGCAACTCCTCTTTTATTTTTTTTAATAATTTTTATTGTTTAATTTTCAGCGGACACAACGTCTTTGTATGTGGTGCTGAGGATAGAACCTGGGCCGCACACATACCAGACGAGCGCCCTACCGCTTGAGCCACATCCCCAGCCCCTCCTCTTTCTTTTAATATTTATTTTTTTTAGTTGTAGTTGGACACCATACCTCTATTTTATTCATTTATTTTTATATGGTGCTGAGGATGGAACCCAGGGCCTTGCCCGTGCTAGGTGAGCACTCTACCACTGAGCCACAGCCCAGCCCAGTCCAGCAGCATCTCCTCTTTTAAAATCTCCACTCCTAAAAGCTTGGGCTCAATAGATAGAGGACCGGCCCCAGAGAAGCAGCCCCCCTCCAAGTTCAGGAGTTCCTTGCTGCATTGGACCGTGACCTGCCTCAGGTGGCCAATCAGGCAAGCTATGCATCTCCCTCGTGTTTCAGCAGGGCGTGACTGGCTTTCAGGCTTCCCTGCTACACATGCAGCATGCTTATCAGAAGACGAGCAATTCTGACAAGTGTGCCGATGCTGAGTGACTTGAACAAGAGTCCTGAACATCAGGAGGTCATGGCTGGACCCAGCAGTGGGGTGTGAGGATCCAGGACCGGGAAGCCAATTACCTATTCCCCTGCTGACAAGACTGTCCTGGACAACTTTTCCCACTGATTAGAATAAAAATCCAATAAAAACTTGCCAAAGGTGGGTGCGGTGGCAAACACCTGTAATCCCAGTGACTCGGGAGGCTGAGGCTGGAGGATCACGAGGTCAAAGCCAGCCTCAGTAAAAAGCAAGAGGCTAAGCAATTCAGTGAAACCCTGTCTCTAAATAAAATTTAAAAAAATAGGGCTGGGGATGGGGCTCAGTGGTCAAGTGCCTCTGAGTTCAATCCCCGGTAACCCCCCCGCAACAAAAACAACTTGCCAAAGAAAATTGAAGTCCACTCCAGACCCCCTTTCTCATTTATTCCATGCATGCCCTTAGGGGACTCTATCCAAGCCCAAGGCTTTAATTACTATCTCTGTGCTGATGAAGTCTTCTAGCTTGGACATTTCTTCAGAGCTTTTCCTACAGATCTTGGACACAGCAACTCAGATATCTTCAAACTCAAAATGCACGAAACTTGCCTAAGACCACACTGATAGAAAATGGCAGCATAATTTCAGGTTTAGATGACCCCAAAGAAAATACACAGGCTTCCCAGTGTGCAGACTGCCTGCCTCCCCGTCGCGGATAGGGATTCCTGAGGGACATGTGGTGACAGGAGGGTGCGACTGTACAGATGCTCCCGTAAATGAACCTCAGGAAAATGACTTCCAGATCAGTAATGACGATGAAGATTGTCAATAAGATGCTGCCCGCCAGGCATGGTGCTGCACACCTGTAATCCCAGTGGCTTGGGAGGCTGAGGCAGGAGGATCACACAAAATCAAAGCCAGCCTCGGCCACTTAGCGAGGCCCTAAGCAACTCAGCAAGACCCTGTCTCTAAATAAAATATAAAAAAGGGCTGGGGATGCTGCTCAGTGGTTAAGTGCCCCTGGGTTCAATCCCCAGGCCAAAAAAAAAAAAAAAAAATCCCAACTTCCCATTAGCCCTGGGAATTGCTAACTTCAGTGTTAGCTGGGGATTTCTTAGACAACTGATGGGCTTCAAGTTTTTATTTTGTTTTGGTTTGGTTTGTTTTTGAGAAATTCATGTACCTGGAATTCAGTGGGTTTTTGGAGAAGCAGGTTTAATCTGAACAGTGCTTTTTATTGCTTACTTTGCTTTCTAAAGGTCTCAGTTAATGAAGTATTTCCTAGCACAGGGAGGGAAGAGAGGTGGAGGAAAGAAGGGGGTCCCCCACTCACTGTTCTCTTTTAATAATCCTCATAGGAAAATTCCATTTCATGCACCAAATTCTGCAAGTCCAGCTGGCTGTCTGTTCTGCCTCATTTCTTTTATGCTTTAGTGCATCGACATCACTAGGCTTGGTTACTCCCATCCCTGAATGGAGATCGGATGTCCTAAGGAGACCCTCATTTGCAGTTTGTTTCCAAGCCTCAACTCATTCCAATTTTCTTAGACACAGTTGTTACCAAAAAAAAAAAAAAAAAAAAAAAAAAAAAGCACCAACCTCAGGTATAAAAACAGCCCAACCTCCCCAGTGGGGAGTCCAGATCAGACGGGTCATCCTATGCTGGATCATCTCTAAACCTCTTCCTGTGGATTTTTTTTTTTTTTTTGCATCTTATGACTTGCAAGGTTGCCCCTGACCTTGATCTTCTCTGTTTCAGATGATCTCTATCCAAATGGATTATTTCAAATCAGATTTTTTTTTCCCTCTCACCTGACTTGTCACCAAGAATTTTCACATCACAGCCAGTGTTTTGTAGAAATACTGCCTATCTGAAGAGTCGCAGCCACCCTCTGGACCCATCTCATTCCATTCTGCGGAAGATGGGCACTGTGAGCTACTGCTCATATTTACCTACCCTTCCAATAATCCCTATTTTCCTGCCAGACTCAAAACATAGCTTTCTCTGGCTGAACAAACTCCTCCGTGGCTTTTCCAAATCCCCAATCAATTAAAAATGGCTCTGCCTGGCTGGGATTTTTGGAGACCTTTGTTGAAGTTCAGGATCAGTCATGATTCATCTTATATTGCTTTCACACAAATACTAGGTAGGGCAGTGATGGAGAGAATTTCAGGAGATTTTCTAAAACCTCTCATTCTCATGGTTTTAACTCAAGCTATGTTCTTCTCAAGGTCTATTTGATATAAGAAAAAAAATGATTTCTAAGCTTACATTTGGATGATAAAGTATTATTTTAAGTCAGTTAATATTTTCAGAGTGTGTGACTGTAACTCAGTATTTCCTTTGCCCTATAAAATTTCATAGAGCGGTTAGCATTTAGTGGCACGGCTGTAACCTGCTTTTGAAATTTACTGAAATTCTAATTAAACAGAGAGTGTCTTCGTCAACTCCAAAACACCAACAACACACCTTGCCCCGTAGTTAACGCGTAGACAGTGAACTGTATACCTGAAAATAGTTGATTTTATGTTTTGCAGATTGTTTTAATCAGCTCTCTCACTGCTATGACCAAACGATCTGATAAGAATAGTTAAAGGAGGAAAAGTTTATTGGTCCTAGTCCTTAGACTCCATTCTTCAGGGCTCACGGTGGAGGAAAACAGCTCAGGCCACCAAGAAGCAGAGAAAGCTCTGCCCCACAGGACAAACTATAGACCCCAAGACACCTCCACGGACCTATCGCCTGCAGCCACTTACTATCTGCCTACAGTTACCACCCAGTTAATCCCGATCAGTAGATTCACATGGTAATTAGGTTAAGGCTCTCAGAACCCAATCATGTCACCTCTAAATCCTTTTGCATTGACTCACACATGAGCTTCTGGGGGAACATCTCCTACCTAAACCATATTAAAAATTTTATCCCGATTTTTATAAAAAGCAATTGTGATAACAAGGCAGACAAAAAAAAAAAACCCTCTAAAAATAATGCTTTTGTATTCACATGGGAATAAGCCCATGACTAGCATAGCCAATTGCAAACCTCCCATGTATGGCCCTGAATAGTTTTCCAAAGCTGAATCATAATAGATGTCCGACAACTTCACAGTGTCGCAGATGATAAAACCCTAACATGCCCTATTCCAAAGATTACTTGAGTGGGGAAAAGAAATTCCAAAATCAAATGACTACTAAACTCTGGGTTCACTGATGTGAAACAAATCTTCAAGATTTTTATGCAGACAGGGCTAATGTATGGGTCCAGGGCTACACACTGTCTCAACAGAGAATCCAATGGGGTATTAGCACTCGTGTGCTTACAGGTTAACCAAGGAAAATACTTAGGGTGAGGGGAGATTTCCTTATCTGCAGCATATTTTGGAAGATAAAATGTGATTTTGCATAAACCTCTACCCTGAGTCCATGAGTTACAAATCCTTCTCTAAAAGGACGAACTCTGGGTTTACAAGAATAAGCCTCCCAACTTTCAATTCAAAAGGGATGGCAAGTTCTCTGATTAATTTTTTTTTTCTAATCAACATAATGAAAATTCCTGCGTTTTTGTTCGGTGTTGCCTGGCAAACCATTAGCAGATGGTACGCAGGCAAGTTTAGATTTCACTTGACTTCGCCAATGGGATTTAAAAGAAAAGACATCTAGCTCCATAAAATTGATGCCTCTGTCCAAAAGGACCAAAATGAACGTTTCAGACAACGAAGGAGCTCGGAAAGAGCACATCGTGACATTTGTGGACATGAACGAGCAAATCATGGGCAGGACATTTAAAAGCCTCACTGGGAAAATTGTTTTGTCTTCCCTAAATCTACTGAAGCTCTATGCAAGGACTTGACAGATGCTGAGGACCTCCAAGGTGCCTTGCACGGTACTAAGGATGGGAAAACTGTCAAAAATGAGCACATCAAAAATAAATGCATAAAATAAAATAAGAAAGAGACAAGGCTGAGCTCGGTGGTGCACACCTATCATCCCAGCAGCTCAGTAGGCTGAGGCAGGAGGATTGCAAATTCAAAGCCAGCCTCAGCAACTTAGTGAGGCCCTAAGCAACTCAGAGAGACCCTGTCTCTAAATAAAATATAAAACAGGGCTGGGGATGGGGCTCAGTGGTTAAGCACCCCTGAGTTCAATCCCCAGTACCCCCCCAAAAAAAAATCTCTCTCTCTCTTTCAGTGAATTAGCAAATAGCATCAAGAAAAGGAGAAAGGGGAACCTGACGTGTTAGGAACCAGGAATACCCTGCACTGGAGTGAAGTATGCAGAGATCCACACACGGGAAGGGAGAAGGGGACATGGAATTTGAGCAGAACTGAAAGGAAGAGATCCTGAGAGCATCGTTGTTTCCTATTGGCTACTGGGTAGTGGGTGGGGAAGCGGGGAGGTAACCCCAGAAGGTCTGAAAAAGCAGGCAGGGGCCAGATACCCAGGACCCTCTTGGCCACGGGAAAGCATTTCAGCATTTTATTTTAATTGCAACAGGAAGACAATGAAGGCCCTTCCCCCAGAGGCTCGGTTTGCTTTAAATGTAGCCCTGTAATTCCATCTTTGTGAGGCATAAACAAAAAATTTCCATATCAAAACCACCTTTGGGTTTCATTTATCACTTTCAGTGAATCACTGTTGCGGCATGGCTGTAGGATAAACTGACGACTTGGCAAAGGATGTGAGGGATGACAGCCCATTGATCACACGTGACTGTGCATGTCTGGGTTCAGTGGATGGCGTAGGGACCCCTGTCTCCACAGCCTGCTGGAACCTTAGATGTAGGCAGATTTTCTTCCCCAGGGACAGTCAGGGCTCCTAAAGTGTAACTTAAAAACTCAATCTGCCATTTCACAATTCCAAATTAAATATCCCATTCCTCATGTGCTCCAGGGTTGGTGCTATACCACATAGGAGAACCAAAATATGCAATCAAGAGGGCAAAGCTTCTCTGGAGAAGAGAGGTAAAAGGCGTTTCACCAGCCGTGGATTTCCAACTTCATCTCTCAGGATTCTTTAATGGTAAAGCCTTTGAATTACATCAACAGAGGAAAGCAACTGGATAAAATATTGACCATTAGGAGGACTTTGAAAACCCAAAGTCATGGTCATACCCCTCCAACCCAGGGCTGCGATGACGTGAAAATGTAAAACTGAATGGATACAAACAGTGAAGCATCATTTGATAGAGCAGCAATGTCAGCATGTTTTTTTATAAAGCATTTCATGACAGGAGTGATGGTGCACACCTGTAATCCCTGTGGATCAGGAGGCTGAGGCAGGAGGATCGTGAGTTCAAAGCCAGCCTCAGCAACTTAGCGAGGCCCTAAGCGACTCAGTGAGACCCTGTCTCTAAATAAACTACAAAAAAGGGCTGGGGATGGGGCTCAGTGGTTAAGCGCCCCTGGGTTCAATCCCTGGTACCAAAAAAAAAAAAGGCTTTTCATTACCAAAGAGTAAGGAATTGGATATAGTTTCCACATCTGACTTATTTACCAAAGTAATCACTCCTGTAACTGTAACCCACTTTTTATAAATCGAAAAATAATCTTTAAAATCAGCCGGATAAGACCAATGTCTCTCCTGTAACTAAAATGTCTCCAACTCAAGGTTCAAGATCACGCCAACAAATTCTAGATGAGACCCAACTTGGTTTTATCAACATGAAAAAAAAAAATCAGTGGCATTTCTATAGGGAAGTAGGTTTAAAAAGAAGAATAAAAGTCAATGAAAGAGAAGACTCCGAGGAGCAGGAGAGAAGGGAGGCCTGCTCTCCTGGATAAGTTCCTCTACCTACTTGTAGCTACAATGAGTCAGGCAGAGCTCTTCTGAGCCTGTGGCAAGGGGCGTGACGGGCTCAGGGGACAACCATGGTGGGTCACGGATGGAGCTGGTGCTCTCCTCTCTGGCTAGACCATGCCATTCCCATATGAATCCAAACTGCATTATCTTGTGAAATTTGGGGCATAGATGTTCAATTAATGATTTCTACTAACTAGGACTTGGTAAAAGAGAGAGGTGGACCCGGGCACAGTGGTGCACACTTATAATCTCAGCAGCTCAGGAGGCTGAGGCAGGAGGATCATGAGTTCAAAGCCAGCCTCAGCAACTTAGTGAGGCCCTAAGCAACTCAGTGAGACCCTGTCTCTAAATAAAACATAACAAGGGCTGGGGATGTGGCTCCATGGTTGAGGGTCCCTGAATTCAGTCCCTGGTACGACCAAAACAATGAGAGAGGTGGAGGGGTGGAGGTGATTCAAGGTTTCATTAGGATTAACAAATCGTGTCCCAACAGACCCCCACACCCAGGTTTTAGCATGATTAAGATGAAGCTTAAAACTAGTCATTTTCAAATAAAGGTGAAGAGGTGGATAGAAGACGTCTCTGTTCTCTCTTGTGTGATAGAAATGCACTCTGCAGACACACCACTTGCTTTGATTTTTTTTCCCCAACATGTAAAGAGGCAAAGACAAAACTGTGCAGCCTGTCATATTTCTTAAACCAATCTCCAAAGCAGAGGCAGTTAGTGACAGAGCAGAAATGAAAACCCTCTATCTCTTTGTTTCCATTCCAGTGCTTAGCACACTGGATTACAGAGACCTCAAAAGTTTTCAGAAAATATATCTTTGAAACCGTGTCTTGTGCTAATGCCGTTGTTAAAAGTGAGCTGAGTCACCCACTTCTATCAATATTTTCAAGGTCAATCTCCATCTTTTTGGGGGTGGGGGGTACCAGTGGGGATTCAACCCAAGGGCATGGGACCACTGAGCCACATCCCCAGCCCTATTTTGTACTTTATTTAGAGACAGGGTCTCACTGAGTTGCTTAAGGTCTTGCTTTTTGCTGAGTCTGGCTTAGAGTCTCACTTTGCTGAGGCTGGCCTTGAACTTTTGATCCTCCTGCCTCAGCCTCCTGAGCCACTGGGATTACAGGCGTGAGCCACCATGTCCGGCTTTTGACCTCCATCTTTAAAAGCCATTGCAAGAGCCTCACCAGAGCACAAAATATTTAAACCTCTTTTAGAAACATCATAGGTGAGTGTTTGGGAAACCAAATATGGACAATTAGAGGCCACGTGAAAGTGTCAACTGTCTAGGGCATTGCTTTGCCCACAGAACTCCTGCTTCCTGTGGTGACTAGAGACGTGTTTAAGCAGGCTGGCACCCGGTTGGGATATGACAAGTGTTTATTTAACATGTTACAACTGACAGGTTAAAAATTCAAGACATGCTTTTGTCAAGCAATCTGAAAAGAAGTTGAAGGGCTCTAATTTACAGATGGCACTCGCCCTTATATTAACTGAAACATAAGCTGTAGCCGGTACCAATCAAGGGATGCTTGATTTACTCTTGCATAAAAGTACCTGAGTTAAGTTTTCAGACACCCTCATCCAGAACCAGTGGCCTGACAATCCAATCCCCTCCAGAAGGCCGGCTGATGAGGAAAAACTGAACTGGGGGCCTATAAAAAGCCCAAGCTCTTGACTTATGAGACTGTCTTTTGTAGAACACCGTGGAAGAAGGAAGGAAGGAAGGAAGGAAGGGAGGGAGGGAGGGAGGGGGTATGCTAAGAGGTCATTCCCCAAGACCTCACAAGCCTCTGAAGCTTGGTTTCCAAAAGTAAATTATTGTACTATGGCAAAAGGTAAGGGAGTCAAGGTGTCATTTAGAAGACACAGGTGGGCTGGTGCGGTGTGGCTCAGGGGTGGAGCGTGTGCATTGCAGGTGCATAGTCGTAGGTTCAATCCCCAGCACCAAAGGTAAGTAGATAGGTAGATGGATGGATGGATGGATGGATGGATGGATAGGTAGACAGAAAGAAGGATGGATGGACAGATGAATGTTCAGAGGGATGGACAGATAGAAGGATGGATAGATGGACAGATATCTAGCTAGATGGATGGATGGATGGATAAATAGAACAATGGATAAAAGGATAGAAGGATAGATGGACAGATGGATGGATGGATGGATGCATGCATGGATAGATAATAGATAGCTGACAGACACAGGCTTTAAGCCCATCAATTGAGAAGATGCTTGATTCAGCTGGGGAATCGTTTCCACCCTTACACTGCGAGACCTCGTAGAAGTTTCTAAATTTGCTTCAACACTGTTATGTCTTTTGAAGCTCCCACACCTTTAAGGTACCCACTGTATACAAATATAATTATTCTCCTTTCACATATGAAGAAACTGATTTTCAAGGAGATAAATTTGCCCGAGGTCAAACAACCAACCAAACAGACGCAAAACTTGAACAAAGGTCTTTGAGTGTCCAGCTCGGCACTTTTTAACTGGGCGCTTCTTGACCATAGGCTCCACCTTGAACGTGATGCCCACGTGGACTTCCTTGGAGTCCTGCCGCCTTGACATTTCTGTGGGTGCTCCTTCTCTTGGCTCACTCTCCTGGCTGTAGCCCCTAAATATGGACCTTCTGATTTTTGCCCTTTATTCTTAAGAGTCATTCCATTTGATGTCCCCACCCATTTTCATAGCTTCTGTGTAGATGGTTCCCCAAATGTTTGGTTCAGATCTATACCCCCCCAACTCCAATATCACACGTTCATTCAACAACAATCCAGCGAACCCCATTCCAGGAACAGTGTTGGATCTTCAGGGCCGATGCTGTGGACCAGAGGGAGACAGTTCCTGTCCACACGAAGCATGCAGGAGAGCAGGACAGAAAAAATCCTGAGTGAGAAACAACCCTATCGTCACGAGTCACTCTAGATTCTTCATGCGGGACCCATCAGATAAGGACTTGCAGAGGAGGTGAGGTGGAAGTTTGGAAGCTGATCAATGCGCACAGAGGAAAGACCAGGCGAGACCCAGAGCCAGGAGGGCGCTGTCTGCAAGCCAGGAGGGAGGCCTCCGAAGACACCCACCCTGCGGACACCCTCATCTTGGACTTCTAGTCTCCACGAGTAAGAGAACATTGATTTCTGGTATTCAAGCCACTCGGTACTTTGGACGGCAGTAAGGGCAGACTGATAAAACCCTCATATGGCAGACTCTCAGAACACATCTATCATGGACCTTACCCATCTTGCACTTTACCTTTTATTAGTATGGTTTTAGATTGAAGTTATCTCCCAGGAGGACCCAAAACAAGATGTGTTTCTCCAAAGGGTCCAGCACATAGCTAGCTCTGGGGTTGGTTGAATAGCCTGCAAATTCTCGTTCTCCTCTCTAATGTGGGCTCTTGGACTCGACCAGTACAATATGGGAGAAGGGACGCTTTACCAGTTTCCAGGTCAAGGGCTCAGGGGACTTCTCACAGGCTGTGAGGAAACCAGGCCAGAGAGGCCATGTGTCTGTGGACGAGTTAACAGTCCCCGGTGAGGTCCTGATCAACGGCCAGACTTGGGAATCCTTCAAGATGAATCCAAGTGCAGCCACCATCTGACTGCAATCCCAAGTGAGACCCCAAGCAGGGGGGACAACATCAAACCACGAGAAATCATAATAAAATTTAATACGATTTTATAAAATCATGATAAAATTGTTGTATGAAGCCACTATGTTTGGGGGCTGTTATACAATAGATTACCTAAGCATATAAATATTTGTTCATGAAATGCTTTCTTAGCTATTCCTATAAATTTTGTCCCGGGGCTGGGGATGTGGCTCAAGCGGTAGCGCGCTTGCCTGGCACGCGTGCGACCTGGGTTCGATCCTCAGCACCACATACAAACAAAGATGTTGTGTCCGCCAATAACTAAAAATAAATAAATAAAATTCTTAAAAAAAAAAAAATTTTGTCCCTAGACACTTTGGGGTATCTCTAGGAAATGTAGTGAGTGAGCATCATTCTGTCTTCAACTGCTCCCTAGGAGGTTCTCCAAATATGCAATCAGGAACAACATGTAGGAAAAAGAGTCTCATTGTTCATTTTTTTGGAGGGATGGGGGGTACCAGGGATTGAACTCAGAAGCACTCAATCATTGAGCCCCAGCCCCAGCCCTTTTTTTGAATTTTATTTAGAGACAGGGTCTCACTAAGTCGCTTAGGGCCTCGCTGTTGCTGAGGCTGGTTTTGAACTCAGGATCCTCCTGCCTCAGCCTCCTGAGCCACTGGGATTACAGGCGGGCACCACCACACCCAGCCCTTATTGTTCATTTTTTAAACCTCAAATACAGGACAATCTTTCAAAAAATGCAATAAAGAGAGAAAATTCCATGGACACATGAGATTTTGGGGGTCCATTCCTTCCACTTAGGAACCAAGGTCTGTCCACTGTCATTTGCAGCAGAGCTTGACATTTGTGGTCATAAAAGATTCTGACTGCTTGAGTGACACACCACCACCCTGTGTTCTGCTTTCTCTCCCTGCCATCCCTGCTTATCAGAGCTGCAGCCATTACCATGGAAACCAGCCCAGGGAAGAAATTTAACCTTCTTGGTCAAACCTTCTATACTGTCACCCACAGGCGGTTTTAGAAAGAGCCTTGTATTTAAGTAAAAATGGTTGTTTCAGGTTCTGGGAGAGACCCATTGTTTTCTCCCTATCAAGCTGCAAGGGCTATTCAAAAAAATAAAAATAAAGGGAACACTTTCATTTCTAACTGCTTCCAAAATAACACCAACTACCTACTTTGTGGGGATCACTGAAATGAATCAGGCATAACACTAAAGCCCCAAGGGGTTTTGAGCATTGGGTTAATTCTACTATTAACAGAGAAGGGCAGCGATGAATAGTCACTAAATAGGAAGACTGAGGGCCAGAGGGACCTCAATCCGAGTCCCGACTCCATTGCACGGTACCTGGGCAAGTTCATCCATTTACCTATCCATTCAAAAAATATTTTGTGTGTACCTACGTTTAGGCACTTTGCTAAAACACCCAGGGATACTTGGGAACAAAACAGACACGGTCCCTAAACACTGACCATGTACCTAATGGACACCATCAAGCACAAATCTAGTTGCTGGGAAAACAAAGTCCTTGATTTTAAAGAGCTTTTAGTCTAGTAGTATAATAAATGGGGGAAAAAACATTTAAATAAAATGAGATCATCATGAAAGTCACAAAATACACATAGAAGAGTGTTATGGTGTGGACGTGAGGCATCCCCCTAAAGCTCATGTGTGAGAGGGTGCAGGAAGGTCCAGAGGAGACATGACTGGGTTGTGAGAGCCTTAACCCAACCAGTGAATGGACCCCTGATGGGATTAACTGGGTGGTGGCTGGAGGCAGGTGGGTGTGGCTGGAGGAGGGGGCATTGGGGTCGTGGCTTTGGGGTTTCTCTTTGTCTCTGGAGAGTGGAGTCTCTCTCTGCTTCCTGATCACCATGTGAGCGGCTTCCCTCCACCACACTCTTCCTCCATGATGTCCTGCCTCCCCTCGAGCCCCGAGGAGTGGAGCCTGCTGTCTATGGAGGGAGACATCTGAAACTGTGAGCCCCCAGATAAATTTTCCTCCTCTACAGTTGTGCTAGTTGGGTCTTTAAGTCACAGCAGCAAAAAAGCTGACTAAAACCAAGAGTCTCAAAGACAAATACAAATTAAATGCATGGTCTCATTTTAGGGCCAAGGTCAGAGCTGTTTCAACTCCATCAGTCTTAGTTTCTCCGTCTGGAGGACAGGCGCATCATACGGGGTGGTTGGGAAGAAGCATGCAGGTAGTGCTTACATGCAGAGTTGTACAGCAAATGGCAGCTATTTTTTTTTTTCTGTGAAAATATATTAGCAGTTGTCCAAATACTTGGATACAGCTATTTTTATTAACATGACATATAAAGTAGCCTGGGTGACTCCTCTTGGGAGAGGCAATGGACCCTGACCCCTGAGCATCCTGAAGGGAACATTAAGTCCCAAATGCCCTTTGTCTGGACCACTGTTCAGGACTGGGCTTGCAGGGAACAATCCTGAGACACAAAATAGTATCTCCACCCAGACCAAGCTTGCCATAAATGAGGCAGATTCCCAAGCTCAGGGTTCCCGGGCTGGGTGGCAAACTGACCAGGTATCTTATCCACCTGCCCTCCCCCACCCTTTTTAACAGTGGGGGAATTTTTTTTAATAGTGTATATGAATTATTCAGCATAATGGGTTTCATTGTAGCACATTCATTCATGCATCTAGCATACTTTACTCATTTTGTAGTATTTCTAGAGTATTTCTTAAAATTACCTGGAAATCTACAGTTACCTTGAAAAAACTTCATTAAAAAAATCTTGACTGGGGCTGGGGTTGTGGCTCAGAGGTAGAGCACTTGCCTGGCATCCATAAGGCAGGGGGTTTGATCCCCAGCAACACATAAAAATAAAGATATTGGGCTGGGGATGTGGCTTAAGTGGTAGCGTGCTCTCCTGGCATGCGTGAGGCACCGATCCTCAACACCACATAAAAATAAAATAAAGATATTGTGTCCACCTATAACTAAAAAATAAATAGTTAAAAAAATTTTTGATTGGTGTCTAATCTGTAAATTTGGGGAAAGCAAAAATGATTCTTGCCTTTACTAAGTTTTGCCTAAAGATAGAAGCTTTCTGTAATGAGGTCAAAGCCCAAGTCCTTCAAAAATAAGTCATTAGCAATGATAGACCTGGTAGTTTGTCACTGAAGGCCTAGAAACTCAAAACTCTTCACAGAGTGGACAGTGAAAAAAGCCCGTCCCTGAAGCCTGGCATCTGCTACATCATGAGATTCCAGATTACAAACTGTGTTGACTAAAGTGTTTTTCAAATTAATCTTCATGAATCCAATTTTCCATTTTTTTTTTTTTTTTTTTTTTGTACCAGAGATTGAACCCAGGGATGCTTAACTACTAAGCCAAATCCCCTACCTGGGCCCATTTTAATCACCCCTTAGAATTTGTGTGGAACTATGACCTGTACAAGCATCATGCTCATGCTACTTGCTATGAAAAGGAGATCAAGTCCTTCATCTCTGACCAAAGAGTTTCATGTTTCCTGCTGGTATGCATGAAACGGGAGTAGGCACAACTATTAGTTGGGTAAATGCCAGACCTTGACAGCAGCCCTCAAGAAGCACCAGATATTCAATTATGTTGACTACAGATAGATAAGTCACCCTTCATTTCTTTTCTGACACTGCAGTTTCTTTTAATGACCACTCTTAGGTGCAATCATCATGGAATACACACATATTCACACACATGCGTACACCACCCTCCCCCAAACACCAGTCCATACTATCCCGAATGCCAGTTTACCATTACTACTGAGCCTAGCAGGATCTTCTGTTCCTCAACCCTGGAGAAATACTACAGTGTTTCCTTCACCCAGAAACTCAGAAGTAATCACAGACTCAGCTTTAGGATCAGCACACACGAGTTGGTGGCAGATATAAGATGACAGAGAGAAAGTGAGAGACAAAGTCAAACAATCACAGAAACAAAGAAAGTGGGAAATCTGCAAATATGGTACAGTTTATAGATGCCTATCAGATGGTAAAAAAGTATGTAACAATCTTCTATAACCCAAGTTAAAATAAAAAATGCACATTCAATTATAACTTATTCTTGGTACTGGGGATGGAACCCAGGGGTGCTCAACCACTGAGCCCATCCCCAGCCCTTCTATTATTTTATTTAGAGACAGGGTCTCACTGAGTTGCTTAGGGCCTTGCTAAGTGGCTGAGGCTGGCTTTGAACTCATGATCCTCCTGCCTCAGCCTCAGTTATAATCTTGCAGTCTAAAATATATATATATTTTTTTTGTGGTCTCCTTACAGCATCCTTTCTTCTCTCCAGGCATGTTTATTCTTTTCTTTTTTTTTTTTCCTCCCTTTTGTTAGTTGGAAAATTCCAATTGGAACAGCATGTGCCTATTTCATCTTGACTGAAGAAAGCAACTCTGGTTTTGTAGCTCATTACTGCTTACTTCTAGGGTCCTGGGCACATTCTAGGGACCGACAGACCCACATGCAAGAACCCTGGTTTCAGACACACATTTTATTTGTTTTAAAAATAAATCACTTTGGGGGAGGAAAGAAGCAGATTTATCACTTCTCTCAGGCACAAGCCATGCTGTGGAATTATTTCATGTCAAAGATAATTGCATCAATGAAATATTTACGTGCACTCATTATATGAAAACACTCCATTTTGGAACCAAGATTTTGTGCCACTAAAGGGGGAAAAAATGAAAAAGGCAGGAAGAGGTTAGCTGTAGAATTCTTTCTGTGTGGGATTTGTAAATTTAGTAAACCAGAATTGAAACAGCTGCCCATCTCCAGCAGACATGTCCCTTTGAGCAACCAGATGTTGGAAGCAGTTTGTTAAGAGCAGAGCTTTCAAAAAGCTCATGTTCCTATTGAAGGTATGTTAGAGTCAGGTCTCTCTGAAATTGGATTCTGAGAATAAAATAAAATAGACAAAACAAAAGTTGATTCTAGCCAGGTGCCGTGGCGCACGCCTGTAATCCCAGTGGCTCAGGAGGCTGAGGCAGGAGGATAGCAGGTTCAAGGCCAGCCTCAGCAACTTGGTGAGACCTTAAGAAACTCAGTGAGATCCTGTCTTTAAATAAAATACAAAAAAGGGGCTGGGGATGTGGCTCATTGGTTAAGCACCCCTGGTTTCAATTCCCAGTACCCCCCCCCAAAAAAAAAGATGGTTTGCAAAAAAACATTTACTAAACTACTCAAGCTCCTTTGGATTGTTTTAAGTTAAAGGAATCCTCTTGCCTTTATCTTTGGAGCTAGAGTAGCAGACACTGTCTACCAGGTGTAGATTAGCCTGAGAATTTGAGATGGTTGCTGAGGACATAGTGGGTAAAGATATGCTCCAGGCCACTGAATTGTAATCCCCAAGGGATTTGTGTAATCTCCCTGTTTGAAAACCCACAGACCTCAGCACACACACAAGGCAAAGAACATAAACATATCTCATCTTGAGAAACTGCTCTAAGAAGGAAAATTTAAAAAATAAATTCTGCTCCACCCAGGATTGATTTACTAGTCACTTACCTTAATGTACGATATACAGACAAGAAGGTAGAGGCAAACATCAATTGCAAAGACAGAGTATCTTTTTTTTTAATATCGAAAAATTCTTTATTGAATTTCCTTTGCCGTTTGTTAAAGATTCGTTGACTTTTTGTTTTTTGCCTTTAGATTATCATTTTTTTTAATTTTTAAAATTTTTTATTCTAATTTATTATATATGACAGCAGAATGCATTCCAATTCATATTACACATATAGAGTATATTTTTTCATATCTCTGGTTATACACAAAGTATATTCACACCATTGGTATCTCCATACATGTACTTAGGGTAATGATATCCATTCTGTTCCACATCTTTTTTACCCCCATGCCCCCTCCCTTACCCTCCCACCCTTCTGCCCTATCCAGAGTAGTTCGTCTGTTCCTCCCATGCTCCCCCTCCCAACCCCACTATGAACCAGCCTCCTTATATCAGAGAAAACATTCAGCATTTGGTATACACAATGGAATATTACTCAGCAATCAAAAAGAATATAATCATGGCATTTGCAGGTAAATGGATGGAGTTGGAGAATATCATGCTAAGAGAATCTTCTTCACAAGAGTGTTAGGAACAGCGGGCACACCATTTCTCCCTTGCTACCTGACTCTGAACTCCTTGGCTCTTTAAAACCACTTAATTGCATCTCTTTTCAGGGAATGTTTACTTGCTTTCTCTGCATTCTCTCTCCCAGAGTCCTGCCTAATAATTCATGTGGCACAGTTCCTAATAACTCTTCTTCATGCGACCCACGATAAATGGAAAGACCCAGACCTGCACTTGGAGTGTACACAGGGGGCTCTACACTGTCCTGGGCTTTGTGATTGTGTTAAAAAAAATTCTGATTCCATGAGTTGTAGCATGATTTTAAAAGAGGTTTTCCAAACTACATTGCAAACATGAAAATGTTAACTCTTAGATGCAGTCACTGAAGTCAACTAGCTCAAGCCAAAAAGCCACACATTGTCAAATGTGGTAGAAAGAATAACAGCCCAGGCTGAGGCACTGGGTTCAAGTCTCAGCACCACATAAAAATAAGTAAATAAAATAGAGGTATTGTGTCCATCTACAAACTATTAAAAAAGAGAAAAAAAAGAACTACAACTCCCCCAAATTTTGTTCAAGTCCTACTTGTTGGAACTTGTAGATGTGTCATAAGGTGACATAGACTTTACAGATGTGCTTAAGTAAAGGACCTTGAGATCAGGAGACCAGCCTGGACTTTGGGGATGAGTCTAATGAGATGAATCTTGAGAAAAGAACCATCTTTCTTGGCTTTTAGTCAAAGATAGATATGATGACGGAAGTGAGGTCACAGCGATGACAGTGACAGAAAATCAATACACTCCAAATTACTAAGTCAAGGCACCGTGTTCAAACCCAGTGAGAAACAGTTGCTTCCAGGAACAGTTCTGTGCCCTAGGGGGACATTTGGCCATCCTGAGAGAAACGTGTGTGGTTTTTCACAACCGGAGTGGGGAGGTTCTCCCGGCATCCAGTAAGTAGAGGCCAGAGATGCCGTCAAACATCCTACAGTGCCTGAGATAGCCCCATGAGATAGCCTCAAACCCTCAACTGTCAATCCCTGAAATCCCTCAATCAAAAGTCGTTGAGTTGATTTGACTGATCCAGCTGGGATCAATCTCTGATTCCTGAACTAATCTCGGTGACCCTGAGTAAGGATGGGCACCATCCTGGGGGGCCACATTTGATCACATGTCCTCCTCTAGGGCCAAACGGACTGAGTAACGAACCCTAAACCATATTGCACTATGGTTGCCTGTGGTGACTGCATAAACCATAAAGCAATAGCAGAAAATGACAACCCAAAGGAAGCAAGATTTTTTTTTTCAGGTGTCTGCTCCCCTAAGCAGATCCTGTCTAACCCAGTTACTGCAGAGGAGGTTTACGAACATTATATAACAACACCTTCCATGCACGACTCTCAGGGCTTCAGAATTGGCTATTTTGTGAATGTAAACTCCTACAATGACATACACATAGCAGGCTCTGTTGTCTGTGGTTCATGTGACATCACGTTGATCAACACAAACTTCCTCCCCCCTTTAAAGAAAGCTGGGACCAGGCACTCCAAGGACAGAAGCAAGTTTAGCGACATTGCTAGAAACATCCTGTTAGATGTGAGAGCCAGCTTCCAAAGATAATGAAGAAGAGGGTCACGGTTAGAACCTGATGCATTTCTCCTCACAGTACATTTTTCCAGAACAAGAGAGAGATGAAGCACCCTTTGATCGGTCATATCCATAGCCAGGAGAAACAGAAGTGACCTCGAGGCCCCCCATCCAACCCTGCCATGTGGATCTGGGCGCCTCTCTTGCAATCTACCTCTCCTATCAATCAACTTCTTTATTTTTCCTGCCCAACACAGGCGGTTCGCTTTAGTCACACATTAGAGGTACACCTTTTCAAAACTCTGGTCTAAAGAACCAACGTGACCTCTGATGAAAGACGCCATAGATCCCTGAGTCTGTTCGGAGGTCAAATCGTTACAGGATTCACATACAAATAGGGGAGACAAACCCAGGAATGGATCAGGCATCAGCGAGACAACCTAAACATTCAGATAAGTAAGATCCTCATTTGTTTTCCATACGAACCTTCCAGAAACCACATATGGTCACAATGGGATCCGAGTTTCCAAAGCATTGTCCATTTTTTCCCCTCCTCCCAGCACTAACAGATCTCGTCAGTGCCCTCTGCCTGCCCTCTCCCTCCTCCTCGTGCTATTCTAAATGTTAGGTTTTCAGACGTTCTGCCCTTTGAAGAAAAGGATGGGAAGTAAATGTCCTAAATCATACTCATAAAAACATTAATAGCACCACTACAAGGAGACCCACAAATACCAGTCTATTCACATACAGTGAACCAATATAGACACATTGCTATAGACGGTGTGCAGTGTGCATAGAGCACACACATACACACCTGGGATTACTATATATATATAACTTTGTTTTTGTGCAACATGGATTTATCCTACTTTTAATACATATTATATATTTTAGTTAAAATGGAAATTGTGTGCAAGTTTTACAGCTAACTTTTTGCAACTTATGCTATGTGAACCAATTAATATTCATCTATGACTGCCTGTTAAGACATACGAATTTATTAAGGAAGTATCACAATTTGCATACTCAATCCCTAATTTTGTACTTTTGAGTTTATGCTAATTTCATGATAACAGTTTCAGGTTTTTGAAATGCTGCTCTTCAGATGACCAAAGCTAATTGCAGTTTGGGGTTTTTTGAGTATTTTTGGGTTTTTTTTTTTTTTTTGTACCAGGGATTGAACTCAGGGGCACTTAACCACCAAGCAACATCCCCAACCCCTTTATTTTATTTACAGACAGGGTTTTACTGAGTTGCTTGGGGCCTCGCTAATTTGAGGCTGACTTTGAACTCGCAATCCTCCTGCCTCAGCCTCCGAGCAGCTGGGATTACAGCCTGGGCCATGATGCCCGGCACAACCTGCACTGAGCCCCATCCCCAGCCCTGCAGCTTCTTAACTTCCTACAGCTGATTTCACCCTCTTTAAGAGCACTCATGCACACCTGTGGCTGAAGAGCATCAACTCGGTGTCTAAGAGCATCTCAGCCTCTTGCACTTACAGGGGTTCTTGGTAAAGTCACTGGAGTGAAACTCCCACAAAAGCAAGGGATTATTTTTTTTTTTCCATTTTAATGTCTGCTGTATCTCCAGGACCTGTAGCAGTCCCTGGCACTAGAGAAGTGCTTAATAAATGTTTAAAATGGAAGAAGTCATCTCTGTCATGTTAGCCAAGTCCCCCACCCTCCTTATTCCCCTTTTTTAGCTATTCCCCAAGATGACAGTCAGGTGCATAAAAGCACACAGACACAAAATTCTGCCCTGGTGGGGTGCGGTGGCCAATGCCTGTAATCCCAGCCACTCAGGAGGTTGAGACAGGAAGATTGCAAGTTCAAGGCCAGCCTCAGCAACTTAGTGAGACCCCGTCTCAAAATAAAAAGTAAAAGGACTGGGAATAAGCCGGGTGAGGTGGTTCCCACCTGTAATCCCAGCCGCTCGGGAGGCTGAGGCAGGAGGATCACAAGTTCAAAGCCAGCCTCAGCGACTTACCGAGGCCCTGAGCAACTTAGCAAGACCCTGTCACTAAATAAGATACAGAAAAGATCTGGGGATGTGGCTCAATGGCAAAGCACCCCTGTGTTCAATCCCCAGTACTGTCCCCCACCCCAAATAAACATCTTCCCTGGATGACTGCGCTCTGTTCTCCAGGCCCAGGTTGAGTCTTTCCCCATTCCATGAACCATCTGAACCCCAAACCTGCCTTCCAATCGACCCCCAACAGTCTCTCAGGACGGTCTCCCTGGAACATCACCTTATCTCCACCATGGCTAGACCACTGGCTTTCTCCCCAGAACCTGCCGCATCCCCCCGCTGAGAAACACAACTTCCTTTTCACCCCTGTGAAGTTCAGGACCGACAGGTGTCTGGGAGTCTCCCTCTGCCTCTGGCCGATACGCTGCTGCCCATCTGTCCTGGCTTGGAGCCACCTCCACTGTGGCCTTGCTACAATTCCAGAGGCCGCGTCCACCACGGTCCCCAATACCCACACTTTGGAACCCGAACTTTGGGTCCCTTTAGCCACTCCCCACCCACCTCCCTTCTCCTTTCCCACACTTTTACTGGGGTTCCATCTCCTCTCTTCCTCTGTGACTTACCATCCAAACCCAGATGCTCTGGAAAGTCAAAAGAACCCAAGTGGTCACCAGGTCAGGGCCACATGCAGGAATGGGAGCTGTCCAGGGCAAGCCAGGAACTGTTGGTCACCCTAGTGATATCCAACTTGACATTGGGGAGTTCACTGGGCCTCATTCCGCCTATGCTAATGGAGGCTTAAGGGATTTCAGAAATCTTATTTTGGTAGACAAAAGCTGAACAGTGATTCTTTCTTGCCTTCCTGCTTTCAGAATCCTAATCTCTTGAGGAGAATGGATGCCTCTGGGTGATGGGAAAGAAGGTCACAGACACAAAAACGTAAAATAGAAAAGCATATTAGACTCAGAACCAATTACCCTCTTAGTTATTCTATTCCAAAGTAGCAATGAACATCTAGGGAATAACCCCCACACACACCACCTTGGTCATGTTCTTACGTCCCTTCCTCTCCCCAGGTAGGATCACAGAGACCTGATTTAAACCTGGGGTAGCAGGGTCCATTCTGAAGGCCTACAACTCCCTCACCCCTCATCGGTGTCTATCCCTGAATTAACGGCCGCAGTTGAGAGATGAGATGAAGTCACTGCTGACTGCCCTCCACGCTCCTCCCTCCTACGAGGGTCCCTTGCTGTGTGTCTCTGCAGTAATCTCAGACATACGACATCATGGAAGTAACTTCCCAGGTTAAGAACCCAGTCAACCGATGAGTGCAATGATCTTGGTGTTAGGTGGGATATCCCTGTTTGGCAGATCGTGAAAGTTGTGGAACCCACTCTGACCAAGATCTGATCATCATAGTTCACCTTCCTGCATATGTTTAAGGATTAACATATGCAGGAACAGGAAGACTGAAAGAGTGAAATTGGACAATATAAGGAATGATTTTGTGGTCCATCTTCTTTGGATATTCAACTCTTTGCTAACAATGACTAGATTTTATCTAAATTACCAAACTTGACTGTAACGTGAAAGCCTCAAGATACCTCTGAAGAGCAATCTCACGTGAGCAACCCAAACCGGTCCTCCATTAGTTCCTAATTCTGGAAAAGAACAAAGTATCCCCATGTGAGTTTTCAGATGACTTTTAGAAGTGGGTATTTAGAGGGGAAAACAACCTGGACTGGTATCTTGGATTTCTGTAGATTGGAGAAGTAGGTATCCAGATTTCTAAAGGAATGTTGTCTATGCGAATTCACAGTTCAAATATCACTGAGCAATGACATCAGGACATCCCTCGTGCACTGAGGTTACCTGAACTGTGGTCACAAGTAAGAAAAGGGTGTCAGGAGGCCCCAAGGGAAACCTGTCTTAGTGTTTGCACACTGACCAGTGCTCACCAACCTGGAGGAACTGAGAAGAAGGGCAACTCAGGACAGTCCAGTAGTGAGTGACACCCTCTGTAGTGCTCTAAGAATACCTGGAGGGCTGGTGTGTTACAAAGACTATATTACCAAAGAGATTTCTTTCTTTCTTTTTTTCTTTTGTACCAGGGATTGAACCAAGGAGCCCTTAACTACTGAACCACATCCCCAGCCCTTTTTTAGATTTTATTTAGTTGCTTAGGGTCCCACGAAGTTGCTGAGGCTGGCCTCCAACTTGTGATCCTCCCTCCTCAGCCTCCTGAGCTGCTGGGATTACAGGCATGCACCCCTACACCCAGCCCAGAGATCTTTTTTTACATGACTTTCTGCACAGGACACCCAGCATGCAGAAAGGATTAGGAGTTCCCTGACCCCAGGGTGGCTCTGAAAGCCAGGTGAGCATCTCTAGAAGCAAAATCAACAGCAGGAGCCAGATTCAGGTTCCCCTGGTTGTTGAATCTCTTGTACAACAGTTTTCAAATTTCAGGACCCTTCTATCAAGTCTTTTTTGCACTGAGGGATTCTTGCCAAGGGGCCTGCATTTTAACTACAGATGTTCTATTTGGAACATATCCAGCCACCTCAACCAAACACAGGTAATACCCTCCTCTCTTTTTTTTTTTTTTTTTTTTTTTGGTACCAGGGATTAAACCCAGGTGCTCAACCACTGAGCCCCATCCCCAGCCCTATTTTGTATTTTATTTAGAGACAGGGTCTCACTGAGTTGCATAGGGCCTCGCTAACTTGCTGAGGCTGGCTTTGAACTCGTGATCCTCCTGCCTCAGCCTCCCAAGTGGCTGGGATCACAGGCATGCGCCACGACACCCAGCACCAACCCTGTGCTTTTTAAAACAGAACTTCCTTATTGATTTCAGGAAGGGGAAAAAAAAATGACAACGACGAATGACAAAATTAGTCCCTCTGACATGAGAAATGCACATGGTAATCACAGTTTTGGTGGAGAACTTATGCTAAAGTGAGAGTCATGAAATCTTAATCGCAGAGGAGGTCTCATTAAGGCCTCGAGTATTTAATTGTTAGTGAGACGCCTTGCGAGAACTGAAAAAATCAACTGTGTGAAAATTAACATGGTTCTGGATTTTTAAAAAAAATGAGAATTTGCTCGCTGTGCCTTGCGGATGTATATATTTTTAAAATACCATCCACGGCACGCGCACCATCCTTTCAAACAAAGCAAACTGATACTTCCAAGAAATAAATGTTTTGCATGCACAGGTCCCAGGATAAGTCTGCCTGGACAGGTTGAATGAGCCCAAGCACTGCATCTCTTCAAAAGGACCATATATATTACACATTGGTTTTCTTCCACCCCAACCAGACTTTACGAAAGCACATATGTTTGTACATAAACTCAAGCCATCTTGTCCAAATTATGATGTAGAGGTGGAGAGGGGGAAAAAACGTACATCCACATCGTCTGGTCCAAATTGTGATGCTAAGGGAAGCGGTTGCCATGGCAACTGAAAACCACCACCACCACCAGAAGACATGTGAATGATTCTGTCTCGTCTCCCAGGTCCTTGTCAAGATGACTTGCTCCAGTTATCCTTCGGCCACCCAGAGGAAGGACCTTCAGGCTCAAGACTCCCATAGTTCTGAATCACCTGGGAATGGCCTTCACTATGAAGTCTGTGGGTAGGAAATTATACCCCATCCCTGATTCAGGTCACCAGAAAGTCACCTGATGGGCGCTATTTGAGAAAAGGGACTTTTCCTTTTTTGTTCAATGTTGTATCCCCATTACCTAAGATAATGTCTAGAACGTAATAAGTGCTCAATAAATATCTGTTAAATAAGCAAAGGAATTGTCGTCAGGAAAAACAGTATTAATGGCAACCAGAGCTCAAATCTTCCAACACAGTATTAAAATTGCAAAGCCGAGCATTTGGGTTCAAGGAATTAAATTTTTCAGCATTCCCAGAAGGGAAAATCTTCAAATATCATTCCAATGCAAAACAGGGTTTTGTTTTGTTTTGTTTTGGTACCACTGACTGAACCACTACTGAGCCCCACCCCCATCCCTATTGATTTTTTTATTTTGAGCCAGAATTTTGCTAAGTTACTCAGGGCCTTGCTAACTTCCTGAGGCTGGCTTTGAACTCGCCATTCTCCTGCCTCAGCCATGTAAGCTGCTGGGATTACAGGTGTGCACCACTGCACCTGGCTCACAGGTGGATTCTTTACCCTTTCAGTTATTGTTAAGTCAATCAAGTGAGACAACAAAGTACAATGGTTACACACCCAGACTCTAGAACCCTGGTGGTTGGGTTTGATACTTGGCTCTATCACAGAGTGACCTTGAAAGGGATCCTTAACCTCTGTGTGTCCCTGTTTCTATCTGAAAGAGGAATAGGGAGAGGACAGGGAGAGGAATAGGACCCACCTCCAATAGTAGATATTACAACTGAGCACATACTATACACACAGAGATGAATAAAACATCCTTAAGGTCTTAAACATAAGGTCTTATTATAACACTCACAGGGCAATGTATATCATGACAAGTCAGCACAAGGACAATCATCAGATAACCTTCCACCACCTGCACTTCCAATGCTGGTGGTAGGGGGTGACAACGTGGCTATTCAGAAACTAAGATTGGAAAATGGGCATGTGAGTAGCCTTGGGATCCTCTCTGGAATATCACAGCTATATTAGTCAGCTATTTCACTGCTGTCACTAAGAGTCCCAACCAGTACAATTATAGAGGAGGAAAAGTTTATTTGGGGACTCACGGTGTCAGAGGTCTCAGTCCATAGACAACAGGCTCCACTCCTCGGGGCTCGAGGGGAGGCAGGACATTATGGAGGAAGGGAAGCAGCTCACATGGTGATCAGGAAGCAGAGAGAGACTCCACTCTCCAGAGACAAATAGAAACCCCAAAGCCACGCCCCCAATGCCCCCTCCTCCAGCCACACCCACCTGCCTCCAGCCACCACCCAGTTAATCCCATCAGGGATCCATTCACTGGTGGGTTAAGGCTCTCACAACCCAGTCATGTCTCCTCTGGACCTTCTTGCACCGTCTCACAGGTGAGCTTTTGGGGGACACCTCACAACCAAATGATAATAACGGCAAAGAAGGAGGCCAGGAACATCAGCGAGACCACGCTGCAGATGCTGAAAGGGCTCACGGATCTTCTCTTTCACTGTCTGCCCACCAGGAATGTGTGGCTGCACGTTTCATTCTGGCCAATTTACCACTGGAGCCGCCCCACGTGGCCAAGGATGAAAGACAGAAGATCTGGAAGCTAGGCCTCCCTGGGTCTCCAAACCCCCATTCCAATGTTAGGAAAGTCCACAAATAACAGGAACCATGTGCAAACCCCACCTCTCGAAAAACCCTGATTTCAAGTCATTTATTTAACGATAAAAGGAAACAAAAGAAATCATAAGAGGAAAGAAAAAAAAAGAAATTATTATGTAAAGGGTTAATGATCTACTTGCTTCTCAGATATTTTTCTGAAGCCAGTTTAGCAGGAGAGAAGTGATTTACATGAACATATTCTTGGCAAAGGGAGTATAGTAAAGAAATATAAAATTATGCAAAGTCTTGTTGAGATTAAATGAATTACTGCTGCATAGGAATCAGTCTTTTTTTTTTTAAAAAAAAAAAAAAAGCTATATGGTATAAAATAGACATAGTCTTGTAGTTGATTAGGATTTACACTTCCATCTTATTTAAACTATGCAAACCTGGAGAATAAGATAATTCAATGCTTTCTTATATAAAACACCTGGCTTAATATTTCACAATAAGGAATCTTGCTTTTGAATTGAATTATGCGAAAATTGAAGTTTAATCGAATAAAAGATTCAGTGTGGGGGATATTAACCATTCAATCTGGTAAAGATACTGAGCCTCCGACAGTGAGTAACTATCTCAATGCAAATTTCCCTACAACTGACAAGTGGATTTAGGAGCTATATCAAATCTTGGAAGATCATACTACAAGCAGGCATAGATTTTTGTTTGTTTCGTTTAATTTTGTTTCTTTGGGAGGGTTTGTTTTGGGTTGTTTGTTTGTTTTGGTACCAGGGATTGATCTTAGGGGCTCTTAATTCCTGAGCCACATCCCCAGCCCTTTTTTTTATATTTTATTTAGAGACAGGGTCTCGGTGAATTGCTTAGGGCCTCGTTAAGTTGCTGAGGCTGGTCTTGAACTCGTGATCCTCCTGCCTCCGCCTCCCAAGCAGCTGGGATGACAGGCGTGCGCCACCGCACCTGGCTGCTTTGTGTTTTTGTTTGTCTGGAAACTTGGTCAGGAAACCAAGCTTCTGCAGGATTCACAAAGCCTTCAAATCTCTGATTAATGTCATCCTCCCTTTATAGATGATGCCGTGAAAATGATGAGAGAGAGAGCTATTCTTTTATGAACACTGATCTGAAAGAAGACCATAAATTCTCTAGACCTGTGGGTGTACTGTTAGCACAACTTCTCAACCAGAGATTCTAGAAGAGCAGATGGCTCCCACCCCTGGGTGCTGGGGTGGAACTCAGGGCACACACACACCTATTAATGTAGATTCATCTGAGTTAACAATTCATAGAACAGAGTTTGGGAGCCACTGCTTTGAACATTTAATTTGTGTTACCTGAGGAAGGGACTTCAATAAACATTTGAGCTACATGTGAACAGAAAGAAAGAAGTAAGGAAGGGTGGAATGCAAGGAGGGATGGAGAAAGGTAGGGCGGTGGGAAGGAAGGACAGAAGGGAGGGAGGGAGGGAGGGACAGGCAGAAAGGGAAGGGAAGGGAATTTATTCCAAATGGAATTTACAATAAGGTAGATGTTTTATGATAAAAAAGAGTGAGTGTCACTCCTGTCAGAGTGGCCACTAATAAGAATACAAGTAACAAGTAACGATAAAATACAAGTAACAATAAAATACAAGTAACAATAAAAGCTGCCGAGGATATAGAGAGAAAGGTAGACTCCTCCATTGCTGGAGGGACTGCAAATTGGTGTAACCAGTCTGGAAAGCAAAATGGAGGGTCCTTAAAGAACTTGGGCTGAAACCACCATTTGACCCAGCTATCCCAGTCCTTGGTTGATACCCAAAGGACTTAAAATTAGCAGACTACAGTGTCACAGCCACACCAGTGTTTATAGCAGCTCAATTCACAATAGCTAAGCTATGAAACCAACCTAGGTGCCCTTCAACAGATGAATGGATAAGGTTCCAGGTTTGATGATCCGCACCCCCCCCCCCAGCACCGTGTTTAAAATAAAAAAAGAATGAGTACTGGAAAAAGTGAATAATATACGTGGAATGATCTAAATCCATTCTACCATTTGTAAAATATTTCAGATGGATTCACACATTGTTTCCTTTCATTTCACTTAAGGAGTGAGTATGAGTATCTACTGTGTGCTGTAACAACTGGAACATCCAGCCTCCAAAATGGATAACCAAGATGCAAACCAAGAGATGGATAACTAAGTTAGGCAAGGCAGGGCTTCCACTCTTACAGAGGCAGACAGACAACCAAAATGTGGCTGTATCAAAGAAATCCAAAGAAGTGAAGTCACATTTTATTTTGAAGTCTGATATACCAACCGGGTGACATGATAGACAGTAGTAGTGGGTGGGAACTGGGTGAAAGTAGAGGCTTACTCTTTGGAGGAGACACATGTGACTCTGAGGAGCCATGATAGGTAAGTGACAAGTGCAAGTGCTTTGAGACCACAAAGACCTGGGGCGGGGGGGAAGAAGAGAAATGGAGTAATGGTAAGAAAGGGGATAAGCAGGTGAATATCATGGCGTGACTATGTTGTTAATATGGCTGAACAGAGAGGAGGAGGAAGTCCCACCGAAACCTGACCAGTCACCTCCTCAAACCAGACAGCCACGCAGCTTAGCGACCAACACACGCTCAGATACCTGGTTGCACTTTTCAAACAGCATTACTGAGAGAGATACAATCATCTCAAATAATAATAATAATGATAATGCAAAGAAAGAACCAATTTGTTTTATTATTATTTTGCCCATTATTCTCAAAAAAAAAAAAAAAAAAAACATACCCACAACTTCTTTTGACTCTTGAAGGGAAAAGTGAGTTTAAGCAGAAAAACTTTTTACCTGCCTAAGCATAATTTTTCTAGTAGAACTTGCGTGTACATGGAAGCCAATTATTTTTTTAAAATAGCAAGTCCCTACCAAGGTAGGTAATCAATACTCCTATGACATCTCTTCGCAAAATAACTTACCACGATTAATAACTCTTAAGATGAAAAAGAAATGGCAGGCAGTAAAATCTGATTAATTCTGACCCGATTAAATCAGATTTTATCAAAATCTGGACCTGCAGTGGTCTGATCCTGTGTTCTGCTCTATCCAATTTAAAAAAAAAAAAAAAAAATTCTGTCTTGCAAATTAGCACTTAACAAAAAGCAGGGTGAGGAGGACAGCCTCCAGTCCAAAGGGAACAAGCTATGTAGAAATTTATTTCTACAGAAACAAACACGGATTACAAACGGCTGATCTCCTTATTAGAGCAGGTCACTCAAAGATCTCTATTACATTATGTTAGCTAACTTTTGAAGCTGCCTACTTTTATATAAATAAACAAGCTCCACTCATTTAAAAATATCGCCTTGTTGACATTTTTGCAGGGATTCCAGCTAGCATTATAATGGAGCCAGTGCTCCATTATAATGGAGAAATCACAAATCCACTACTATTCTAGGGATAACACTGTGCACCAAAGACAATTACAACAGGCCTTTATACATCTGGAAGTATAAATGCACTGGCCTCCAGCCAAGGGCGTAGGTATGAGGTTGAACATTATAGCTATTACCCAGCAGGGCCAAAGTCCTTGAGCATACCTGTGCTCACACTCTTTGGACCTGTCCTGGAGGCTCCCCAACACCAAGCAAAGAGAACTTACCTTCCCCCCATTTCAGCTCCTCTGAGAATCAAGCCACAACCAGTGTGTGCTGAAAGAGTCTCTGAATCGGTCTACTGTAAACAGTACTGCAGTCTAAGCGGCACATTGGACTAGAT
The DNA here is from genome assembly GCF_047511675.1 of Marmota flaviventris. NCBI lineage: Eukaryota > Metazoa > Chordata > Mammalia > Rodentia > Sciuridae > Marmota > Marmota flaviventris. The sequence continues at coordinate 159,968,712 of NC_092498.1, read as the reverse complement.
TTTAAAACAAGCAGCAAAAGAGTGGGGGCAGATAGCAACACTAAAATGTCCAGGTGATGTACTCTTGCTATTTCTTGTGTGTGTGTGTGTGTGTGTGTGTGTGTGTGTGTATACTGGGGATTGAACCCAGGGGTGCTTAACTATACTGAGCCCCATCCCCAGCCCTATTTTGTATTTTAATTAGAGACAGGGTCTCTCTGAGTTGCTTAGGGCTTCACTAAGTTGCTGAGGCTGGCTTTGAACTCGCAATCCTCCTGCCTCAGCCTCCTGAGCTGCTGGGAGGACAGACACGCACCACCACCCCCAGCCCACTCTTGCTACTTCTGTTCTTTGGTGATACCATAGTTCCGAAAGATTTCATTAAATATGATATGCCAAATTCATTTCTTTCTGTTACCAAACACTTTGGGGCCTCACATTCAATTGAAAATTAAAACTTGGCCACATATACCAAGAGTCTAATTATATTTCTTCACATCTGTCTCTCTTTTCAGGCCAAAATAAAATAATATTTACAGAATAGCAGACTGAGACCAAATACACTGCTTCTTTTCGTTGAGTTCAATTGGTGAACATCATTATATCATTTGCCTTTAGGTGTTCGTTGGTTAGGAATGCTTTGGGCTGCAAATAAGAGAACCCTGAGTAAAAGTAGGGTAAACTGTGAGTGGCTTATTTTTCTCATAGACATCTAGAGGGAGGCAGTTTTTAGAGTTGATCCAGCTCTTCCACAATGCTGTGAAAGTCACAGCTGCCTCCTATTGCAACATTCCCGGGTCTCAGTTTACTGCCTCACACCTGTGCCTCATTTTCACAAGATGGCTGCTGTATGTCCAAGCAACATATCCTCATTTGAAGCAGGGATCAGGACAGAGGGTTAAAATGATTTCTCTCCCTGGGTATCTGTCAGTTTTGGTCAGGCAGGAAATCTCTTCTACAACCTCATATCCTCGGCCAGGGTTGGGTCACATGCAATCCCTGTTGAGTCTGACCAAATTGAGATTCAAGTGCAACCAGGGACAGATGTGGTGTCCCTGCAGTCAAGTCACTTTGCTAACACAGAATGAGGGTTCTGTTAGTAGGAAAAAGGGGGACATAGCTGCTGAGTCCACGGGGACAGCAGAGCATCCCAAGTGTTTTCCAGAGTAGGAGGATCTATGGACAAGCAATAGCACACTGTCTGTTTCCTCTTAAGGCTGAAGAGCGCGGGAGGGTCAAGTGTCCTCACCTCCCTTGCAACGTCCTCTCCACTCTAACTTTGACCACATGCCATGAAAAGAAACAAGAAGAATCAAGAAACTTCTGGAAAGATCCTCCAGCCTCAAACCTCAGTGACTGGATCACTCAAAAGGTGCACTCTACAAATATAGGGCATTTGGTTCTGTTTTCCTGGAAGGAGATTTAAATGTCCGTTTGAAACAAAACCAGCAGTGAGTGGTGGTACACTCCGGTAATCCCAGCTACTCAGGACGCTGAGGCAGGAGGATTGCAAGTCTGAGGCCACGACTGGCAACTCAGAGAGACCTTGTCTCCAAATGAAACTCATAAAGGGGCTGAGGATGTAGTTCAGTGGTAGAGCACCCCTGGGTTCAACCCCCAATACTGATACCCACTGCCCGCCCCAAATAAAAACAAGAGAGAGCCTCCCCTGACCTCCACCCCACCCCCCAAAAAAAATACAAGAGAGAAAGGAGGGAGAATTTACAAATACACTCGAAAAGAAACCTTTCAGAGCAAATATGAGCACGTTTCTTTGCCAAGTCGAACCCACATACAAGCCATTTCCATGTTCTGGCTAAAAACACCATCACATGGCCCAATTGGCTACAATATGGCTCTAACTGAATTCTAGCAGCCTATCAAGAAATGTACATTATCATGCATAAATTAGCAATTTTTAGTGCTTTAAATAGGAAACAGTACTTCTTAAAATTCAGTCAGCAAGCAAACCGTGCCTATTTATCCCCAGGATTTCAAGGACTGACACCAAGACGGATGTGAAAGGGTGACAGCAGCCATCGTTGGGGTGTCAAGCGTGATGTGATCTCCATTCCATTCCCACCAAGTTTACTAGCAGACAGCAGAATGAGGCTCTAACCTTTTAGAAACAGCCAAATGCAGTGCGGTTGGCAGGGATTATTTGTGGTTTAGCTATAATATTAAGATATTAAAAGGTCACGGTGAAACAAGTCTTGTGAAATCTTTTCCCCCTTAAAGCATTTTCTACTTCCTGGCAGAAAATATCCATGTAAATTCGATTAGCAAATTGGCTCCGTCGAACTGGTTCAGGAATAAAATGAATTCCATCTTGGCCTCTGGAAGGAAAGGCCATAGACCGTGGAGAGACAATAGAATCTAGGTAGGGACAGCTCCTGCTTCTCTTTGCAATGCGCCTGTGCTAAGATTGCAAACCAGCTGCTGGGAACTCAGCAGCCAAACAAAACAGACGTCCATGCCAGATTTGGATGGCTTCTGATTTAAGGCACAATTTACAGATACTTTGTATACACACATACTTCCCATTGACTCATTCCTAGGGAGACTGATAAGGAGAAACTAGGAGAGAGTGTAACTTTCAACATTCCTCCCACATCGGGCTCCCTGTGCTCTCAGGACCTGCTGTAGCAGGAAAACAGGAAAAAGGTTTCTTAGTCATTCCCAGCCAGGAGCATTCCTGCCCCACACTACTGAGCAGCAAGCTGCTCTCTATTGCCCTCTAGAGGATCTCCATATTACAGCCGGGAAAGAAGAAACCCAAACCCAAGCCTGACGTCATCTCAACCTTGTAACTCACTTGTTACAACATGAGAACATGGGATTGATTTCCAAAGCAGGTTTCTTCCAAATAGCATTGAGAACTCTTTGGAGATTTATATCTTACATTTCAATTATCAAAAGATATTAGACAAAAATCTTGCCAGAGGCGGGACTGCAAATTGGTGCAGCCAATATGGAAAGCAGTATGGAGATTTCTTGGAAAACTGGAAATGGAACCACCATTTGGGCAGCTATCCCTCTGCTCGGACTATACCCAAAGGACTTAAAAACAGCATACTACAGGGACACAGCCACATCAATGTTTATAGCAGCACAATTCACAATAGCTAAACTGTGGAACCAACCTAGATGCCCTTCAGTAGATAAATGGATTTAAAAAATGTGGCATATATACACAATGGAATATTACTCGGCAATAAAAGAGAATAAACTCATGGCATTTGCAGGTAAATGGATGGAGTTGGAGAAGATAATGCTAGGTGAAGTTAGCCAATCCCAAAATACCAAATGCTGAATGTTTTCTTTGATATAAAGAGGCTGATTCATAGTGGGGTAGGAAGAGGGAGCATGGGAAGAATAGTCAAATTCTAGACAGGGCAGAGGGTGGGAGGGGAAGGGAGGGGGCATAGGGTTATAAATGATGGTGGAATGTGATGGACATCATTATCCAAAGTACAAGTATGAAGACACGAACTGGTGAGAATATACTTTGTATACAACCAGAGATTAAAAAAAATGTGCTCTATATGTGTAATAAGAATGGTAATGAATTCTGCTGTCATATATAAATAAATACAATAATTTAAAAAATCTTGCCAGAGATTATTCATCACAATTAAGCATCATTAACAAATACCTCACTACAACCCCCCAGGTCTGGTGAACTTCCTAGAGTTTACACATCCACTCACTAACGCCATTAGATTACATACAAATAAGTGTCTTTAAGTTATAAATAAAATATATTTCAGGTGTGGTGTGGTACACACCTGTAATCCTAGTGACTTGGGAGGCTGAGGCAAGAGGATCACAAGTTCAAGGCCAGCCTCAGCAACTTAGTGAGGCCCTAAGCAACTTAGCAAAAACCTGACTCAAAATAAAATATAATAAGGGATGGGGATGTGGCTCAGTGGTACAGTATCTCTGGGTTCAATTACCAATATTAAAAAAAAAAACCAACAACTATGACTGTGATTCTTGAATTCATTGATTAGAGAGGTTGCAAGATTACCTGTTTTGAGGTGTGTGTGTGTGTGTGTTTTCTTTTCAAAGATAATCAAGCAAGGCACTGTGGCTTACGCCTGTGATGGATCCGAGCAGCTTGGGAGGCTGAGGCAGGAGAATCAAGAGTTCAAAGCCAGCCTCAGCAACAGTGAGGCGCTATGCAAATCAGTGAGACCTTGTCTCTAAATAAATTACAAAACAGAGCTGGGGATGTGGCTCAGAGGTCAAGAGGCCCTGACTTCAATCCCCAGTACTCAAAAAAATATAAAGATAATCAAGAGCCAGGCACAGTGGTGCATACCTGTAATCCCAGCTACTTTGGAGGCTGAGGCAGGAGGATCTCAAGTTCCAGGTCAGTCTCAGAAATTTAGCAGGACCCTCTCTCAAAATTAAAAAAAAAAAAAAAGGCGGGTGCCAGGAGGCTGGGGATGTAGCTCAGTAGTACAGTGCCCCTGGGTCCCTGGGTTTAATTCCCAGTATCAAACTAATAATAATAATAATAATAATAATAATAATAATTAAGGGCTGGGGCTGTAGCTCAGTGGTAGAGCGCTTGCCTCACAATATGAGGCATTGGGTTCGATCCTCAGCACCACATAAAAATAAAGGCATAAAAAAATAAATTTCAAAAAAGAAGATGATCCAGAAAAAATAATTTTATGTAATATCTCCACATTTCAGATGTCTGAATGACCTCAAATTGCAGAGTGGGAAAAGGAGGTCATGGTGAGACACGGCTGCCGTCAGGCCGCCCAAGCAGACATTCCTGCTGAGAGCTCATGCACAGCAATGGGGATCCAAGAGAACCCCCAGACGGCCACCCCATCCATCTCTCCCACAATGAGAGTCATCCTCTCAGAAAACCATCTGGTATCGGGACAGATGCCGCAGATGTGGTAATTTGAAGACTACTTAAATCTTCAGCCAGTGCGTTCCTTGGGTGTTTCATCTTAATTTTGAAACAAAGTGGCTTTCTACAGCAGATTAGAGAATAAACAAATCACTGCCTGCTGGGTCCTTAAGCACAGGAGACGGATGGCCAGGTGGACTAACTAGGGGACAGAGGCAATGACAGAGGCTGTCCATCCTCCCCCAGGAGGGTCCATTCTGTGCTGTCAACCTTGTCCTGGTACAGGCGGGCCACCTAGCACAGAAGACCCTTGTCGAAATCCAAGTGCTTCCCCCCTCTCAGGTCTGATTTAGACTCCAATCTCCTCTTCCCATTGGTATAATGACCCTCCTTAGGTCCGTTTATCATTTGCAAAAATAAGGACATACTCTGAGCTCATTTCCTTCATAGCTGACAGAGCAAAGGATGGAGAACAGATTTAGCAGACGAGCAGGAGCTGGTGAGATGCCAACTCCTTTTCATTTGCAGGTTAAGTACATTGTCTTATCTGTCTGACCTTTACTATCATTAGTCAAACCTGTATTTCAGCAGCAAAGAAAAGTCTGCAGTGATTGTCTCTGATTCAGACATTGGACCCATGAAGATTCCCAAAGGAAGCAGAGTCCCTAAAATTGAATAAAAAGGACCCAATCCCCTTGAATATAGGAACATATTTATTAGAAATTCCCAGGAAGGATATACCCAGGGCCATATTTAGATCAAGAACACCAGAAATGAAAGGAGAAAGAGAGAGAGAGGATTTTAAAAACTTATCCTAATGATTGTAATTCACATAAAAACTTCTCTATACATAACTTTTAAAAAGTATACCCAGGCATGGTGGCACACGCCTGTCATCCCAGCAGCTCAGGAGGCTGAGGCAGGAGGATCACAGTTCAAAGCCAGCCTCAGCAACTTACTGAGGCCCTAAACAACTCAGGAAGACCCTGTCTCAAAATATAAAAAGGGCCGGGGATGTGGCCCAGTGGTTAAGCACCCCTGGGTTTAATCCCTGGTACCAAAAAAAAAAAAAAAATGCAAGAAAAAGGAAAAGAATGTACATTTGTGTACAACTAAGTTACATGAAAAATTCCCCCCCCATACCTGTTGATTATTTAATGATCAATCATTCCTGAAAAAGACACAAAGCTGATTTAAAGATCTATGAATGTTATTTAACCTCCCAAGATTTTCGACAGATGCCTGTATTCCTAACACTTCATTTCTTCCTTGAAAAGAAAAGTGGACCATGCAGACTCCTTCATCTGAAATTTCCCTTCCACCTCATAAATTGCTGCCCACAAGACAAACATCAGCAGAATTTATGTGTTATTTTGGCTTCTCTTGGATAAAAACCCATTTTAAAAACTGTGGGGGTGGGGCAAGAGGGGGAGAGAGAACAGACAGAAGATCAATAGAAAATATGAATGTCGGAAGTGATTCTTCAGGTTGCCTAAGACAGTGAGACCAACCAAGGACCAGGAAGCTTAAGGCTGGGGGCTCCTCGAACTCGCCAAACCATAGGGACATTATAAATCTCAGTAAGCAGTAGCTTTGTTAGCAGGTCAAGGGCCACCTGAAGACTCCACTGAGGGTCAGACAGCACTGAATTTGGTACCCATGGCTCTTGCTAAGGATCATTGCAATTCCCGTGGCACCAAAGAACATATTAATGATGTTATTGTCAATATCCTACTAGAAATAACAAAAAAAAAAGCAACACATATTGACCAAAGAGACTCCACAATTAAAAACCCCTCCTGCCAGACGCAGTGGCGCAGACCTGTGATCCCAGAGGCTCAGGAGGCTGAGGCAAGAGGATCATGAGTTCAAAGCCAGCCTCAGCAACTTAGAGAGGCGCTGAGCAACTCTACATCGTGTAGAACCAGAAGAATGAGAAGTTATACTCCATCTATGTACGATGTGTCCGCATGCGTTCTTCTGTCGTGTATAACTAATTAGAACAAATAAAAAAATGAATTCAATTTTAAAAAGTACCTTCCTCAAGCAAGAGATAAGTGAATGTTTGGAATTGATTCATTTATTCACCTTGTATACCTGGAGTTGGAGCCCAGCTGTTATGGTATAGAGTAAGAGTCCCCCAGAAGCTCATGTGTGAGACAATGAGAAAGTTGAGAGGTGAAATGATGGGGTTATAAGAAGTTTACCCTCATCAGTGCATTGATCCCCTGGAAAGGATTAAGTTGGTGTGGCTGTAGGCAGCCAGGTAAGACTGCAGGAGGTGGCTCCGTGGGGTGGTGCCTTGGGGGTTTATATTTTGTCCTTGTGAAGCAGAGCTCTCTGTTTCCTGGTGCCACGTCCCCAGCCAATTTCCTCTGCCACCCACTTCTGCCATGATGTGCTCACCTAGGGCCCAGGGCAATGGAACCAACTGTCTAAGGACTGAGACCTCTGAAACTGTGAGCCCCCAAATAAACTTTTCCTCTTCTAAAAATGTCCTTTTCAAGTCTTTGGGACACAGCAGCAAAACAAGCTGACCAAAAAACCAGCCACGTATGGGAAATGACACTCCATGTATGTATAATATGTCAAAATACATTCTACTATCATGTATATCTTCAAAGAACAAATAAAAATATTTTTTAAAAAGAAAAGAAAAACAGAGCTAGGCACAGCGGCACACACCTGTCATCCCAGCAGCTCGGGAGGCTGAGGCAGGAGGATCACAAGTTCAAAGCCAACCTCAGCAAGTTAGTGAGGCCCCAAACAACTCAGGGAGACCCTGTCTCTAAATAAAATACAAAACAGGGCTGGGGACGGGGCTCAGTGGTTGAGTGCCCCTGAGTTCCATCCCTGGTACCAAACAAACAAATAAAAGCCAGCCCTGTGCTAAACCCTGGGGAAACCCTGAGGAGTAAGACAATCATGTGATATTGCTCTGATATTGTAGAAGTGCATCAAGGGAGGTTCTAGAACCATCCTGAAGACAGCAAGGACACCTTCCTTCATGGAAGTCAAATGTCGACAGAACCAGGCAAATCACGTCAATGATCCAAAGGACCCGAACGCCTGGCCTGAGGGCTGTGACCACTCCTCACCCACAACCTCAGGCTGCCAGATACTGCCAGGTCTTCCAACTCTGCTGAGAGGCAGAGAACAAGGATTTTATCTGGGTGGCTCGGTAGCTAGCATCACATCACCAAGGCCAGGTAAGTCATGCCAATTTAGAACCAATGAAAAGTTCTGATGAAGGACGCCAGATCATTCAGATTTTACCTAATCAACGTCACTCTAGTTACATGTGAAAAATGGCTTGGAAGGGAGGGGAGGGGAAGTCTGAAGTTTCATTGAATCAATTACTGAGAACACACACACACATGCACACGCACACACACACACACACACACATCATTAGCTGGTGAATCCAGACTCATTAGACTGCCTGAATTTAGATTCTGCATTTCCATATAGTTTTCTAACTTTAAAGGGAAAACTCAATGCGTTCATCAGCTTTTTGTCACTGTGACAAAATACTTGACAAAAATCAACTTAAAGGAGCCAAAGTTTATTTTGCCTGACAGTTTCATAGGGTTTTTACACCTACCTGTGGTGAGGCGGACCATCAGTGTGTGCATATTTCTGATATACAATGGCACACAGTACACATATCCAATTCGCAAAGGAAGAATAGCAAAATAACAAGAAAGAGTCTGACGAAAGCAGTGTTTACCCCCACAGGGTAACCCTTAAATCCTACAGCCCGTGTCCAGCATCCAGGGTACACAGTGGCACAATGTGAGTTTCAAAGAATTTGGGCAGCCCCATCCCTATAAGGCCTGACTGGGTGCAGCCCACATGGCCGCTCTCCTGGGCTGGCTCGCTCACTGGCTCTAGTTTTCCTTGGCAAATGTTCCACACCCCTGATGCCCTGGGATCTATTTTGCAACCTTGGGCTCACTCTTACAACTTCATGCCTCAGCCTCTCAGCAGCTTTGGGCAAGAATTCTGATCCTGGGACACACTTCCCGGCTTCCCAGGGCTTCCTTAGAAATCTGGGTGGAACCTCTGCAACCCACCACTCTGCATTCCGCATGCCTCTAACATAGCACCATGTGGACCACACACCAAGGTCTGTCACCAGCAGAACAAGTGGCTGGGTCCATTTTGGACCACAGTTGCAGTGACCTCTGAGCACCTGGACAGCTCTGCACAGTGAACAGAATCCTGCGGAAACAATTTCCCAGGCAGTCCTCTGGGAGCAAAGCAAAAGTCTACACTTTTCCTCCCTTGAGCTTGGAATAGATGGGGTCTAGCCTGCTCCTGAGAGGCCCTCTCTTTCCTGTTGTGCCAATGAAAAGTGTTGGCTTCTTCTTACGGTGCTCACCTCTTCAGCAATCATACCCTCCCTGGCCCCAAGTTTACATGGACATCTTTTCTGACCAAAAGGCAACTTATTCAACTCTTTGTACTCTATTTTTTGGCTCTTGATTCTCACTGTGAATCTGGCAAAAAGTAGCTAGCAAAACCCATGCCACAGCCAGAATGCTGTGCTTACCTTGAAATTTCATCCACCAGATTAATGAGTTCATCATATTTAAATTCAGCCGCACACAAAGGCTTAAGGCACAGACAAAATGTAGACAAATTCTTTGCCTGAATATAAAACAAATGGCCTCTAATCCAATTCCCAAGGGAGTTCTCATTTCCATCTGAAAACTCTTGAGCACAGTCTTTATGGTCTGCATTCCAATTAGCATTTGGTCTTCTGAGCTTCATTTCAGAAATGCCCATTAAGCTCCATTTACAACATTCTAAGCATTCTCTAGCCTGCTTCTCCAAACTTTTCCAAATTCCTCTGGCAAAACTGTTCCAAGGACTTCTGAACCAAATCGTATGTATGGTCAGAACAATTACCCCACACTCTCAGTCCCAACTTTATGTGTTAGTCAGCTTTTCGTCGCTATCACAACATACCTGATAAAAGTCAACTTAAAGGAGAAAAGGTTTATTTTCTGCTTATGGTTTTAGAGGTTTTGGCCCATGGTCTGCTGGTCCCATCGCTTTAATGTCTGTGATAAAGCAGAACATCATGGAAGATAGTATACGGAGGAGCAAAGCTGCTGCTCACCTCATCATGTCCAGAAAGTGGGGGATTTGGGGGTGAATATCAAAATATACTCTTTAAGAACATGCCTCCAGTGACCTACTTCCTCCAATGAAGTACACATCCCATGGACATCCTCAGAGAAGACTTACAAAGAGTTTCATGTACTAGTTTAGCTAAAGCTGCTGATAGGAATGTGCCTGCCATTCACACACACACCCCCGCCCCACCACACACACACACAGAGAAAGAACAAGCTATATTTGTATTTCTGCCAGGAAATGCCATGGATTGGCTCCCACTGGAGATGACATTTTGGTTTCACTATGATACCTGGATTGATAACCATGCTAATAATATTTTCTGAGGGCTGACATTGTGCAAGGTACCCTATATCCATTGCCCTATTCTCACAGGACTCCTAGGAAATTAGTCCAATCTCTGTCCCCAGTGCATTGGTGCAAAAGTCATTGCTGAGAGCCATTAGTTCACACACCCACAGAAACATCTAATCTAGACTATGACCAACAGATACTTTGAAAACGTCAGTAAACCCATGCTTCTCTAAAACCACTGTTATCAACCACTGCAGTCAACCCAGGGAAAGATCAATAGACATGCAAAAAATTTAGGGATAGGCTAATTAAAAATCCACTTACAAACATGTCACTCCATTTTTGCATGTGTGAACGTATACAAACACTAGAAACATACACAAACTGTATGGTCATTATGGCGAAGAGTTCTGTCTTTCCTAAGTGTTCCTGATTTACCTCTTTGATAAAGGGAAGCAAATTTTCGTGGCAGTTTTGGGGGCACAGCAGGGAGTTTGCTACTAGTCAGGCTGTTTATGAAATGCAGTTTTGAAGTCCCCTCTGTAATGATGCAAACAAAATCAAAGATGATGGATATGACCAGAGAGCCACTGTCTTCCTCATCAACTGCAGAACCCCCAGTTCTTCCAAAACACAAGGTATTGCTCTCTGCTTCATTTGCTGAGCCACAACACCTGAGGAGCCCATTTGATGAGGTCTGTATGAATCACCAACACCTTTGGCTATCCTGCAGATATTTATAGTTCAAAAAGAACTCGGAAAAGCCTCCTGTGGAGCTACATCTTCCTTGAAATGCAGCTGTAGGAGTTTTAAAGAAGGCATGTGGAGCCAGGCGCGTGATGGAGTGCACCCATAATCCCAGCAGCTCAGGAGGCTGAGGCAGGAGGATTGTGGGTTCAACGCCAGCCTCAGCAACTTAGAGGAGGCCCTCAGCAATTCAGTGAGATCCTGTCTCTAAATAAAATCCAAAAAAGGGCTGGAGATGTGGCTCCGTGGTAAAGTACCCTGAGTTCAATCCCTGGTGCCAAAAATAAATAAATAAATAAGACATGTTTAGAGGACACATTTGAAACAGAGCCTCGGTGCTGAGGAAGTTCATGGTTTTAATGCTGGGGAATACACCCCAGGATCATTCCTCAGTCATGGTAATCAGCAGGCATATTTCATGTGGGAAAGGAACTTACTACACATAGACAGAAAGTCTTCCACAAAAACTCACATTCCACAAACTCTACAGCCACAGAGACAACACCCAGGCGGTGGGTGGTTAATGCCCTGGACTGACTTCAACCAACCTTTCAGCCAACTAATATCTATGAAGGGCCAGGGCCTGAACTGGATATAGAATAATGGATACAGCAGAGAGGAGGTACCACCCTGACCGAGCGGGATGTTCAGAATCTACTAGAATAAAATCTAAAATGGATCATGGGATCACACCACAAGGCTCTTGCCTATCCATGCATGGTGCTATCCCATTTATACCTATTTACATCAAAATGCTTAGAACTGCACAACATTTACTACTTTGTTAAGTGCGAGAAGAACAAAGGCTGTTCTGCAAAGTCTTCTGTTGCTACACACAATAACTAAAACAAAAGCAACCAAGGGAATGACTTACAGAGCTCTTCTAACACATCAGGAACCAAGCCAAAAATGTACATCACTATCTCATTGGATTCTTATTCATCCATTTTGCAGTACCGGGAAGTGAACCTAGGGCTCATGCATGTTAGGCAAGTGCTCTAATACTTAACTTACCTCTACCCCCAGCTTTTTAAAATATTTATTTTGAGACCGGATCTCACTAAGTGTCCCAGGAGAGCTTTGAATTTGCCATCCTCTAGCTAAGCCTCTTGAGTTGCTGGGTTGGGGACATGCACCACTATGCCCGGCTATCTGTCTGTTCTGGTGTGGATGGAAGGTGTTGTTGGGGACCGCAAATCAAGTCAAGATGGTGCCTGGCAGTTTGCCAGGAGGAGTGGTTTGTGAGCCAACGCCACCAAGCCATTAAGATGGTGGGGATTCCTTATTGGCTGACTGCTGTATCTAGATGATGCTAATTGGGTCAAGCTGTGTGTAATCAGTTAGGTATATATATCTCTGCTGTTCCGCAATAAAGCAGTTCCCGCTACCTTGAGTTCCCGCTGAGTTTCCCCGCAGTAAAGCAGTTCCTGCTTCATTCTTCAAGTTGCTTGTCACCTCCCGGTTATTTTGCCCAGCCAGACTATGGCAAGGTGTCCCCCAAAACCTCACGTGTGAGACGGTGCAGGAAGGTCCAGAGGAGACATGACTGGGTTGTGAGAGCCTTAACCCAACCAGTGAATGAGTCCCTGATGGGATTAACTGGGTGGTGGCTGGAGGCAGGTGGGTGTGGCTGGAGGAGGGGGCATTGGGGGCGTGGCTTTGGGGTCTCTATTTGTCTCTGGAGAGTGGAGTCTCTCTCTGCTTCCTGATCACCATGTGAGCTGCTTCCCTCCACCACACTCTTCCTCCATGATGTCCTGCCTCCCCTCGAGCTCTGAGGAGTGGAGCCTGCTGTCTGTGGACTGAGACCTCGGAAACCCTGAGCCCCCTAAATAAACTTCTCGTCCTCTAAAATTGTTCTTGTCTAGCCTTTTCTTCACTGCAGTGAAAAAGCTCAAACGCTATCTCATACATTTTTAAGAGATGATTCCCAGAAACTCTGTGTCCCCCGTTTGGAGACAATGTGTGCAGGGATTTCCCCTCTGACCCAACAAATCTCAGAGGAGACTTCTCATTTCAATACACCCTATGCAGAGCAAGTAAAGGCTATGTGGAGCTGAGCGTGACTTGTGGCTCTGCTGTCATCTGCCATGTGGACCTTGGCAAGTGCTAGGGATTCTCAACCTGTCTTCCTCCCTGGAATGGAGACACCTGTGTATCTTCCCAGAACTCTCCCCAGGATAGAAAATGGCACTAGGTGTGAGCGAGTATGTGCGCTGCCCGGTGTCCAGCATGATGGAGAGGCGACCTGGAAGGGCACTGTTTCATGTGGTCTTTCTGATCTCACTGAGTTCCATTTTGGACAAAAGATCCTAAGGCTCATCATCTGATTTCCACTGGATTCTGCTGAGCTGGTGAACTCCTCTATCCCTGCAGCCACGAAAACCCACAGAATTTGTCATCCTGTCAATCAGGATGTGCAAAACCCGCCTGAGAAGCTGCTGTTAATTGGAGAAACCTGCTGATCGACAATATGTCTGGGAAATGTTTGTAAACAAACTGGGGAACATCTGCCCAAACAAGAGCCTAAAAAGAGATATGAAATGCAGCTTTTTTTTTTTTTTTTCAAAAAGGGGGCGAATGGGAGACATGGGAAAATAAACTGCTGCTTCTTTCCTTTTTTAAAAAAGTTATTGGGTTTTTTTTTTCAGAATTTTTTAGTTGTAGATGGACACAATATCTTTATTTTATTTTGTTTATTTTTATGTGGTGCTGAGGATGGAATCCAGAGCCTCACATGTGCCAGGCAAGTGCTCTACCACTGAGCCCCAGCCCCAGCCCTAATATAAGGTTCTTGTTGTCAACTGCTGAGAACAAAAGATTCTGCATCTGCACATTCTCCTGGATGCCAGGCACACAGGGACATAGAGCACACCATTTCCCATCAAGGGTTCTTAAGATCCTGGGTTAAATAAATATCATCATTCCCATGGTAGTAATAGTCATTGCAATTCTAGAAAGTTCTGCCCTTTCAAAATCATTCATTCAACGACATATCAAGTTTTCATTATGTACCTGGTACTATAAAACGAGGAGAAAAGAAGATTCCTAAGAGTTTGTCCACCCAGTTCTTTATATAGTACCACCTCCTTCTAAATCAAGCAGGAAAAATCTCTCTGAAGCAGTCCTTGTCTCTTCCGGTATTTAATTTAATATATATTAATGCATTAAATTAATATATTTATATATTAATTTAATATATTTTATATATTAAAATTTCCTACAAACATATATTAATACAATACATTAATTAAATTGATACAATATATTGATTAAATTAACATATCAATATATTAATTTAATATATTTTATATATTAAAAATTTCCTACAAGCTTCACCAATGCTTTTGTTCAAATAAGCATTTTTTTTCTATATCTGGGATAGGTTTTATATATATTTATGCTTTGTATATTTTATATGACGTAATATTACATAAATATCTTTTAGTATGGATTCTCAAATTTTAAATAGGATACATTTTAAAATAAGAAAAGAAAATCTGGGGAGAATTAATGTACTTGTAAGGAAGATACACATTCACCAGGATACTTTCATTCTGTATGTGGGTTTTGTCCTATTAAGAGACAGACAGATAGAGACAGACCTTCATCAGAATTATAAGGGGACACAACTTGAGTGTTCTTACAGTGACTTTCAAATTGTTCATTATATTGAATATCAGTTTTGAAGACAAGCCAAAAGCATTAGGTATCTCACTGACAAAGGAGAGAAGAAGAGCCATCTTTGGAAAATGTTTGTACAAGTTTGTTCTTTGCCAGTTACTTTCAGAGAGTTTCCGGGTATTAGAACCAGTCACTCTGCATCAGAGAAAGTGAAGACCAGAACAATAGGAGAGTCTGTAGATCACACAGCCCAGTATCTCCCAAAACTCACCATATGGAGCTAGTTAAATAAGTTAAATGATGTGACTCCACTACTTCACTGCAACTCCCGGAGTCTAGCTCCCTCAGAGAGCCCAGAATAATGACTGGTACATAATACGTGCTCAGTAAGTAAATGCTAAATAAATCAGAGAAGTCAGCTGAGGCACCTGGTTTCTAATGTCTGAGTCCAATCAGAATAAAATCATAAGTACCTAACCACAGTTATGCCAAGGGTCCAGTGGTTTGGAAAAATGCTTAAGAAAGAAGGTCAAAGCAAAGAAAATATGATGTAGAATGTATTCAACGACCTGATCTTAACTTCAATAATAAAGAAGACATGTCAATAATAAAGGAAACATGTTTTTTAATAAAAGTAGGGAAAATATTGCCCAAGTATTATCCGTGAAATCTCTGAGGAACAGACTTATAGATGACCTGATTCTTTTTCCTTTTTTTTTTGTTGTGTTAAAAGATACAAAATATAGGTGACATTTTAACCATTTTAAGTGTATAAATTAATAAGATTAAGTATATTCACAAGGTGCAAACATCACTACTTTCCTTCTTTTTTTTTTAAGTACCAGGGATTGAACCCAGGGGTGCTCAACCACTGAGCCCCATCCCCAGCCCTTTTAGAGACAGGGGCTCACTATGTTGCTTTGGGTGCACACCTGTAATCCTAGCAGCTCAGGAGGCTGAGGCAGGAGGATGGTGAGTTCAAAGTCAGCCTCAGCAACTTTGCAAGGCCCTAAGCAATTCATCAGAGGGCTTAGCACGGGGAAAGCCTCAAAATGGCACAGGCAAGGCTAATGATCAGCCGACAATGAGGCAGATATGACTTTGAAATTGCCTGAGAGCGAACATATGAGATCTAATCCAGAGCAAAATGCATAGTCCTTACCACAAAATCCACTCCACTGAGAGAAACACGGAGCCCGTTACTTACAATTGGAGGCCCTAACTGTGCAGGCGAGCACATTTGGCATGCTTTGGCAGGTTACAAATGAACACAGGAAGACAGCATCTGTCAGCTCCCTTAGGAAACCAGCAAGAACCCCGTGTAATTCCTTACCTGGAAAACAGAAACACGCAACACAAATTAGCATTCAAATGGCATCATTTTATGTCTTTCTTACTAGTTTAAGCCTCATGTTAAGTCAATTATTTCTTCTTGCGGCAGGCGGGCAGGGCCAAGTGGATACTGAATCCTTAACACACGCTTCTCCCTGATTCCAGACGGTTTCCACGTCAACATTCCTGTCAAGGACGTATGTTGAATAACATTCCTAATACACGTCTATAAAACTGTTGTATCAAACACAACTGAGAGCGAACAGCACTGCTAACCGTGTAATCAGTCATTTCCACGACACAATAATCACATCAGCAGATAAGTCACTCGGCTTCCACTTGGAATCCCATCCAGGCCCTGAACCCGCCCACTCCCTTGTTGAATGTCCATCCATTCACTCAGCCCCGCTACCCAGCACAAATGGTCTTTGCTGATGTTACAGAGAAAAAAGACGGGGCTCCAACCATCAAGGACTTCACACCCCAGTGCAAAAAAAATCAACTGTGTGGAAGCCTCTTCCCTCTTGATCAGGGAAGTCCTGGAAAATAATCATACTAATATGAACTTGGTCTTCCTACTCAACCAATGAGTCAGTAAGTATGGTCAGGGCGTTCCTCTGACTAGGAACATGTGACGGGCAGTTCCCACAGCCCCGGGCCCTGCCCTTGGTCCAGTCCACTAGCCAATACAGAGGTTCTGGTGTTCCCAGATGGGATGAGAGGGAGGCCCAGGGAAAGCTAGTCTGGCTTAAGTGAAGGCCTCTTGATGACACACATTTACACTGGGACCTAAAGGATGAACACCAGGGAAGGAAATGTCACTTAGGGATGTGGAAGTGGTTCTCCAAGTGTGGCCCGGGGAACCCTGAAGATTCATGAGACTCTTTTCATGGGCTCCATAAGCCCAGAACAGCCTCCTGGTGATGTGAAGATGTATATGGCCCCTTTTGGTCTTGTCTTCTCAGGAGTCTACAGCTGTGACTTCCACGCACTGTGAATAGGAGGGTATCACAGCCGGCTGAAGGCAAAAGCAGGTACGGGAATCCAGCAGCCTTCCACTAACGTTGATCTTCAAGAGATTGGAAGATAGGTAAAAAAAAAAAAAAAGAAAGAAAGAAAAGAAAAGCCACTATCTCACTCAATATTTTGTCCAAAAAAAGTATTTATTAAAAAAAATATATTGTGGGCCGGCAATGTAGTATATCACAAAAAAGAAATTTTTAAAAATTAATGTTATTGCCCAGTGCAGTGGTACCGGCCTGTCATCCTAGTTGCTGGACAGGTTAAGGCAAGGGGATTGTAATTTTGAGGCCAGACTGGGCAACGTAGAACCGGTCTCAAAAATTAAAAACACTGGGAATGTCATTCAGTGGTAGAGCACTATTCTGGCATGTGCAAGGTCCTGGGTTTATTTATTTTTTGGTACCAGGGATTGAACCCAGGGACGCTCAACCACCGAGCCGCATTCCAAGGCTTTTTTATACTTTATTTAGATCTTGCTAAATTGCTTAGGGCCTCACTGAGTTGCTGAGGCTGGCTTTGAACTCGTGATCCTCTTGCCTCAGTCTACCAAGCCACTGGGATTACAGGTGTGTGCCACTGTGCCCAGCTGGTCCTGTGTTTGATACCCAGCATTACCCTCCAAACAGGGGGAAATTTTTCCTTTATGTTAACATGTATATTATTTTTTATAAAAATGAGTTCATATGTTTTTTTGATTTCTCAGTTTTAATTTGTAAAGGGGTAAATATATAAGAAACAAAGGCTCTCAGTTGTCCTCAAATATATTTAAGAATGTAAAGTAGGAAACTATGGACTTCAGTTGAACAATGCATTGACATCGTTCATCATGTGCAGCAAACAGGCCATGTGGACATGGGTAGCTAACAAGAGGAACTATGGGGCAGGGGAGGAAGAGGGCATGAAAACTCTGTGTTCTCAATGCCATTTTCCTATAAACCTAGAGCTACTCTTAAAAAAACTAAAGGATATTTTTAAAGAGAGAGTGCATTAAAAAAAAAAAAAAAAAACAAGGCCTGGGGCATAATTCAGAGGCAGAGTGCTTGACCCAGGGTGCCCGAGGCCCTGGGTTGGATCCCCAGCACCACAGAAAACCAAGAAATAAAATAAGCCCGAGCCAAAATGCCCAGGAACTGCTGACCTATGGAAAAGAATTTTAGCTGGCAGTGAGATGACGGGGACAGGGGCAGAGGAACCAGGGGGCAGAATGTGGGGGACCGAGATGAGAGGTGGGACGAGGGGGTGGCTGTAAACATGAGGATTCCCAGCACCACTGCCACCAACAGGACTGCTCCAGGTTCCTAAAAGGACACAGCAAAGAAGGACAAAGAACGTCCAAGTGTCTCAGAGACACCCAGGCCACCAGCAAAGCAGGCAGGCAGCCACCAAGACCGCTGAAGTTTGCTCTGGTCGGGGCTAGCAGGATTCAGGTTTGTTGTGGTTGTTAGAAAATTATAAGGAAATGCAGAATCTAAATTTAGGCAGCCTGATGAGGCTGGTTTCATGGGCTAATGGTGTGTGTGTGTGTGTGTGTGTGTGTGTGTGTGTGTGTTCTCAGTAATTGGTTAAGTGAAACTTCAGACTTCCCCTTCCCTCCAAGTCATTTTGTAACTAGAGTGACTTTTTGAATAGGTGAAATCTGAATGATCTGGCGTCCTCCATCAGAACCTTTTGTTGGTTCTAAATTGGCATGACTTACCTGGCCTTTGTGATGTGACCGAGCCACCCACATAGAATCTTTGTTCTCTGCTTCTCAGCAGAGTTGGAAGACCTAGCAGTGCCTGAAGGCCTGTGGTTGTGGGTGAGGAGTGGTTACAGGTCTCAGATCAGGAATTCGGGCAAATGGTATCAATTAACACGAAAACTTCTGTTAAAAAATGAGTGAGCCTGCGGGCACGGTGGCCCACGTCTGTCATCCCAGTGGCTGGGGAGGCTGAGGCAGGAGGATCTCGAGTTCAAAGCCAGCCTCAGCAACTTAGTGAGGCCCTAATCACCTCAATGAGACCCTGTCTCTAAATAAAATATAAAGGGGGCTGGGGATGGGGCTCAGTGGGTAAGCGCCCATGGTTCAATCCCTGGTACCAAAAACCAAAAAGTCATGAAAGAGTGGAAGGTGCATGGTGGCAATCAGCAAACCCCAGAGAAGGCAATGGTGAAGGATAGATCAGGAAACACCCGGTGCCTGTAAGTGCGATTCACAACAGCTGTTGCTACTACTACTACAATAACTACCACTGTAACTGAACATCCAGCCAAACACATAAGATGCAATTGATTCTATTCTGTGAAAATCATAACGCAAATCAGTGCCAAAACAGTGCCGCTAGCCAATCACCCATTCTGGGAGTGGGGAAAGTGTCCTCACTAGGACGAGCTGACATGACTGATCACACATTGGCCAAGCAGACGACGGAGGAGGCTCGAATTAGGTTCCAGAATCCTTATTTTAAAATAGAAGCTTTGATTAATTTCCAGGATTTATAAAGAACTCAAAAAGCTTAACACCAAAAAACACAAATAACCCAATTAATAAATTGGCAAAGGAACTGAATAGGCACTTCACAAGAGAAAAAATAAGAATGGTCAAAAATACATGAAAACATGTTCAACCTCACTAGCAATTAAAGAAATGCAAAATAAAGCTATACTGAGATTCCATCTCACTCAAGTCAGAATGGCAATTCTCAAGAATACAAATAACAATAAAAGCTGGCGAGGATGTGGGTAAAAGGTACACTCCTACATTGCTGGTGGAACTTCAAATTGGTGCAACTACTCTGTAAAGCAATATGGAGATTCCTTAGAAAACTTGGACCGGAACCCACCATTTGACCCAGTTATCCCACTCCTCAGCATATAATCAAAGGACTTAAAATCAGCCTACTACAGTGATGCAGCCACATCAATGTTTATAGCAGCTCAATTCACAATAGCTAAGCTATGGAACCAAACTAAGTGTCCCTCAATAGATGAATGGATAAATAAAAGGTGGTATATATACCCAGTGGAATATTACTCAGCTATAAAGAAAAATGAAATATGGCATTTGCCTGTGAACAGATGGAACTATAGACTGTCATGCTAAGTGAAATAAGCCAATGCAAAAAAACCAAAAGTGGAATGTCCTCTCTGATAGGTGGATGGTGACTTACAATGAGGGTGGGGTGGGGAGTAGGAGGAGAGGTTCACCATATTGGATAGAGTGAGTGGAGGAACGGAAGGGGAGGGGAATAGGAAAGACAGTGGAGTGAATGGGACAGAACTTTCCTGTGTTCATATATGAACACACGACCAGGGAAACTCCACATCATGTCCAACCACAAGAATGGGAAGGTAGACTCCATTTATATATGATAAGTCAAAATGCATTCTACTATCATGGATATCTAAAAAGAACAAATGAAGTAAAATAAAAGCTTTGTCTCGGCCTTCTAGGGAAGGATGACACAGAGTACATTCTTTCCACTTGTCTGTTGCCTGGGGGAAACATGCACACCCCAAATAATGACACATTTCAAGACTGGGTCAGCACAATAAATGGGGAAACCCAATGTCCTGGTGGCCCACACTCTGGTTAGGGGCAGACAGAGTGGTAAGGGACTCTCGTGGTCACTGAGGCTGGGGTGCAGGCCACAAATTAAAACCAGAAGACATCCACAGGCTCTACAACAAGTTGGTTATGTAATCAGCAAAGTGACATTGGGGACCACAAAGAAACCACCCTGTAATTCTGGTCAGTGTGTGGATGGAGGCAGGGTCAGAAATCTGAAAAGGCTCAAAGGGCTTACTCGCTTTATGAGGAGGGTGTGGAAATGAGCTTTTAAAGTCAAGATTTAGCCAGGCGCAGTGGCGCACGCCTGTAATCCTAGCAGCTTGGGAGGCTGAGGCAGAAGGATTGAGAGTTCAAAGCCAGCGTCAGCAACTTAAGAGAGGCCCTAAGCAACTCAGTGAGGCCCTGTCTCTAAATAAAATATAAAAAGGGCTGACGATGTTAACTGTCCCTGGGTTTAATCTCCAGTATAAACAAGCAGATTTATAAATATAGAAGTGAGACAGGGATCTTTAACCTTGCTCTTCTGTTCAGGACACATCTCCAAGACAAAATATGCAACAACCAGATCAATCAACTGGATGGACTCTAGGACGAGTTCATAAAGCTTATAAAAGGCCTTACAGTATCATTCCCCTAAATTGTGATGCGTTTTATTTAACACAGACTGTGCATTTTAGACATAAATCCAAGGATATCAGGGAGCATGAGAATCAGCATCCATTCAAAAATTGCTGGGGACATCGGAATTTTCCAAATGGGATCGACAGATAATGTGCATCTCCCTCATGTGAGCTAAAATGCATCATTTAGGGACCAATTCCAGATCTACCCCATTAGAATCCTGGGTTTGGGGAATGCGCACTTTTCACGAGTGCCTCCCCACTCAAAATATTCACCCACACACTGAAACATGAATGTTACTGAGTGTTAATACGTGGATCTGGAATTTCCCCAAAGACTCATAGGTTAAAGGCGTGGATTGTAATGCTGCAATGTCCAGAGGTAGGGCTTTTAGGAAATCATTAGATCCTGACAGCTCTAACTGCATCAGTGGATTAATCCATTTGATGGATTAATAATTTCAGTGGATTTACAGGGAGGTATGGAAACTGTAGACAGGGCATTTTTGGAGGAAATAGGCATGCTTTGGGGGACTATAGCTTGCAACTGGTCCCTGCCCTTTCTCTCTTCCTCTCTCCCCCCACCCTTCTCTCTCTCTCTCTCTCTCCCCAGTGCCATGAGCTCAGTGGCTTCCGTCCACCATGCCCTTCTGCCATGATGTTCTGTCTCACCTCGAGGCCAGAGTGTGGCGTCAACCCCCCATGGACTGAACCTCTGAAACTGTGAGCCCAAATCAATCTTTCCTCTTAACTAAGTTGTTTTTCTCAGGTATCCATCCCAGTGATAAAAAGCTGAGACACACACCAGGAAAAACAAGTAGACCCCGAAGCAATGGCTCTCGCACGGTCAAACTGTCAGGCTACTTGGAATTTCTGTAGAAACAAGTAAGAATATTCCAGTGGGAGGCATCGTGAGACATATAGCCAAAGAAATCAGGAACTAAAATCAGTAACTAAAGAAGGTTATAAAAATCTCTAAATCTTCCTCTGCACAAGAGGCAAAGCTCAAGTTGTTAACCTCCTGCAGCCACAGTTTGCACATGTTTAACATGGAAATTCAGACCAGGTGTGAAGGTGCACAACTGTAATTCCAGCCACTCAGGAAGCTGAGGCAGGAGGGATCACAAGTTCAAGGCCAGCCTGGGCAAGTTAGAGACCCTGTCTCAAAATAAAAAGGGCTGGGCATATAGCTCAGTGGTAGAGCATCCCTGAGTTCAATCCCCAGTACCCAAAGCCAATTAAAATGGTTTAACCTGTCCTCTATTCATTGAAAAGAGCAGGAGACTGTAGATTACAAATTTTGTTGTTGTTGTTTGGTTTGTTGTTTGGTACTGGGGAGTGAACCCAGGGGTGCCCAATCACTGAGCCACATCCAGAGCCCATTTTCTTTTTTTTTTTTTATTTAGAGATAGGGTTCGCTGAGTTGCTTAGGGCTTCACTAAGTGGCTGAGGCTGGCTTTGAACTAGCAATCCTCCTGCCTCAGTCTCCCAAGCCGCAGGAATGACAGACGAGTGCTGCTGCCTGACTGTAGATTACATTTCTGTCCTTAAATCTACCCTGACTCCAGCTCAGAGGCTCTGATAGAAATGGAAGGATCCTTCTGCTGGTGGCTTCTCATGAAGGAAGAACGGGTCCTGCCCCCTGCTGGGCAACGGAGTATCCGCAGAGAGAAAGAGAGAGAAAGGCCAGGCGGCCACGCGGTTTCCCCTGGCCCGGCGGGTCAGCTTCAAAGAGCAAACAGTGTCCTGCTTTGTCCACTTTGATGTCTCCTTTGAATCTGAGATTATGATGTTGCGCTGACCTTCAAGCAGGGGCACTGCTCTACACAGTTCTGATAAGCTGCTTTCTGAAAGCACTTCCCGGACGCTAACCGTCCTTCTCACCAAGGGGACAAGATGATGACCATGTCATTTTAAGAGTAGCCTTAGGAAAGAAAGAGGACAAAGGCAGTTTCTGAACGCAAACAGGCTACGAATGCATCATATTCTAGATTGAACTCTTTCTGTGCCTGGATATTTCTAATTCCATGTACACATTCTTTCCATTTTGGGGAAAGGGGGTGGGGGACACTAGGGATTGAACTCAGGGGCACTTGCCCACTGAGCCCCATCCCCAGCCCTATTTTGTATTTTCTTTAGAGACAGGGTCTCAATGAGTTGCTTAAGGCCTCACTAAGTTGCTGAGGCTGGCTTTGAACTCCAGATCCTCCTGCCTCAGCCTCCTGAGACGCCGAGATTACAGGTGGGCACCACGGCGCCTGGCCCTATCCATTCTTTTTTGAAAGCCGGGTATCTAGCAGGAATCTCCTAGGGCTGTCCAGCACTTTCAGTTATCAACTGGTGATCCATGTTAATGCCCATCCTTTTAGGCACATCAAAGAAAGGCATGGCTCCCCTCCCCCACCCCCACCACAGAGCCCTGTGTCCTCCCCGGCCTCAGCCTCAGGACCTAGTTTTGTTTTTTTAAATAAACAGTCCATGGTCATTATCAATAGCCACCCTACTCTAGAGAACACCACATCTTCTTTCTCAACTATAACCTACTACCCATGAATCCACATTCCCCCAGGGAGAGAGAATTTTGATCACTACCAGAAAGAGTGAATCCAGCAAATAGGCGAGGATTCAATCCAAAACCAAAGGCACATTCAAGGTGAATTCCCATCCCCATGCAGGTGACCGTTGCAAGAGGGGGAAAAAAAAAAAAAGCTAATGAGTGGAGGAATGGAAAAGAAATGAACTACTGCAAACATCTAATCCAAGACGTACAGAGCACAGGAAAACTCTTTCACTCAATTTTAAGCTTACTCACTTGTTTTAGTCCTCAGGTTTGTTTTTTTAATTTTTTTTTATTAGCTACACATGACATCACAATGATCTTGGCAATTCAGGTCCTCAGGTTTTTATTAAAAATTTTTCATTTATCAAGAGCAATAAAGTGGGCTGGAGATGTAGCTCAGTGATAGGGTCCCTGGTCTACCATGTGGGAGGCCCTGAGCTCAATTTCCAGCAACACACACACACACACACACACACACACCAATAAAGTTATTCATAAGCCTCTGAAACAACATTTTCTTAGAAATATTTCATGATGCACTTTTTGATGTTCATGAGCTGGTCTGGTTACCAGGACCACTCTGAAATGCACTGTCTTCCTGGAGAATTAGCTGCATGAATACCGAGTTTTGTCCTTAGAGACAGTGTTCCTGGCCAGGAACAGTGGTGCAAGCCTGTAATCCTAGCAACTTGGGAGGCTGAGGCAGGAGGATCTTGTTCAAAGCCAGCCTCAGCAAAATTGAGGCGCCAGGGCCGGGGTTGTGGCTCAGTGGTAGAGTACCCCCAAGTTCAATCCCCAGTACCAAAAAAAGAAAATGACAGTGTTCCTTTTAGGCAGCTAAAAGAATCAAATCTCTGAACAAGCCTCATCAGGTTTCACAGATACTGTTATCATTTTTTCAAACCAAATATGCCAATATATTCATAAGCATATATAAGCTTGGTGGAAACTTCTTAGCCAACCAATTTGGATGTAAGTGCCTATGAGTTACTGCTGATTTCCGCATTGGAAAGGAAATATCTTCCATATGAAGAAAGGTGGAAGAGGAACTAAGCAGCTAAACATCTCCTGTGCCCTAAACAGTGTGTTTACATGATATCAATTAATGCTTACAATTCACCAAGGACACAGTCACATAGTCATCTCCTTTTCTCTCTCTTTTTTTTTTTTTTTTTTTTTGGTACCAGGGATCGAACTCAGGGGCACTGAACCACTGAGCCACCTCCCCAGCCCTATTTTGTATTTTATTTAGAGACAGGGTCTCCCTGAGTTGCTTAGGGCCTCACTAAGTTGCTGAGGCTGGCTTTGAACTCCAGATCCTCCTGCCTCAGCCTCCCTAGCCACTGGGATGACAGGCATGAGCCATTGTGCCTGGCCAGTCACCTCCTTTTGACCATCAAAGAGAAAGTGTAAGGAACTTGACTGGGTTCAAGGTCATATCTGACTTGGCCCAATTCACTCACACTCTTTGCTGTACATATGTGGCCTCTATCATCAGCATACTGGATCAGGCATGTGAGGGTCTATTTCCAATTAAAAAAACACCATTTTGTACAGAATGGTGCAGGAGGCTGGGAAAGAATATGGGTGGTAATTAATTCTTTCTTCTAGACAGTTTGTGATGGGATTCAGTGTGAGGTGCTAAGAATTTACATTCAGACATATAAAATGAATATGGAATTTTCTTGGAATATGACTTCTAAGAAAACGTGAATGATGCCCAAGGATACATTCATTCATTCATTCATTCATTCATTGTCTTCAGGAAGGTAGGAAGAATGCTTTCAGTTTTTCAATGCAAATAATGAAATTCCTACTTGCCCATAACCGACTGGGTCATCTTAAAAATTTTTGAAGCAATGACTCCTCCTGCAAAGTTGCCATAATTACTCAAAGAAAATTCTCATCACCCTGTGTCAACTTTCTTCAGATGGCACCCACTTGAGAAAAACATCCCCCTCAAGGCAACTTTGTGCATGATCACGCTGTAATGCAAACGCTGAATAATCTGGACTTAAGATTATTCAAAACCTGTCATTTCTGGTCTCTTCCATGTCAAATTTCTTTAGTTTTTTTCATTCTCACCTCTCCCCTTCTGATTAAGCTCTCCCTGTGAGTCCTACAGTGACTTCCGTTTTGACAAAGAAGGACTCCAAGGGGAATCTCTACCTGGGCACAACCATAGAATATCCGTGAAGTTAAAACAGTCCACGTATGGAGCTTTGTGGACTTCTCTTCTTTCTCCCAAAATACCTTCCTTCCAGACCCTCACTCACTGTGAGAAAGAAAAAGGACCATCTGAGGTGGTTTGCCACAAAGTGGGCCCTTGAGAAAAAAGGAGTTTAATTAAATGGTGTCTGCGTTCCCCTGGGGAAGTATGGCCAGGTGGGAAGAAATTGTGCCCATTTCTGCATGAATAAGGAAGCTCTAGCTGGGCACAGTGGCACAGCCTGTAATCCCCAGTGGCTCGGGAGGCTGAGGCAGGAGGATCGCAAGTTGGAGGCCAGATTCAGCAACTTAGCGAGGCCCTAAGCAACTCAGTGAGACCCTGTCTCTAAATAAAATATTTAAAAAGGGCTGGGATGGGGCTCGGTGTTAAAGCATGCCTGGGTTCCATCCCTGGCCCCAAAAATAAATTAATAAATAAAATGCAGAGCTCTAGATTCAAACCTTGGCTCTACTATGGACTCTCTTTGCTTAGTGGAAAGCTACATAACCTTTCTGACCTTCACTTCCCTTGGCAAAATTGGAGATCATAGCAGTGCCACCTTCAAAGAATTGTGTTCAGAGTCAAATAATATATACCTGTCAATCCCTTTTTCTTTTTTTTTTCCTTTCATGGTGCTGGGGATCAAACTGAGGGCGTCACTCATGCTGGGCAAGTGCCCTACCTCTGAAATCTATCCCCAGCACCCTTTCCGTATTTGGAGATAGGTTCTCACTGTGCTACCCAGAACAACCTCAAACCCGTCATCCTCCTGCCTCAGGCTCCCAAGTAGCTGGGATACAGATGCACATCACTGTACCCCACTTTAAGTCACGCTCTCAACTATGGGACCAGCATGCTGCCCATGTAGACTACATGTCAGCCATCGCTATGATTATTGCTGTTTTCCCACTCCTCTCTAACGTACCGCCCTAGGTCTAGCTCAGTCACAAGAACTGTCTGCCGATGGTCTGCCATGTGCCAGGCACTCTTCTTCAAAGTAACTACTATTATAATCCCATTTATAAGAGAAAGAATCTGGGACCAGCCAAATTAAGAAACTTGTCCAAAATGACACACCTAAGAATTAGCAGAGCCACTGTCCCCAGCTGCCACACAACAGGGCCATAGACTGTAGGAAAAGTGAACGAGGGGGGGGGGGGTTGAGTAAACGTCTCATAAACATATACATAATCTGAATGTAAGAGATCCACCTCACAATCTGGAAATGAAACTTCATGCCACAGATAGAAGCTTCCTGGAAATGCTTCTTTAAAACCAAGGGTGGACCACACGCGGTGGCACATGCCTGTGATCCCTCAGCAACTTAATGAGGCCTTGAACAAATCAGCAAGACCCTGACTCTAAATAAAACATTTAAAAAAAGCTGGGGGTGTGGCTCAGTAGTTAAGGGCCCCTGAGCTCAATCCCTGGTACCAAATAAATAAATAAATAAAACCCGGGGTGGGGATGGGTAGGAAATGGTGTCTGAGGACAGGGAGCTTGCCATCTCAATCACATTTAGTGTATGTCAACAGGTGACCTGAAGACAGAAATGGGGGTCCATCATAGACATAGGATGATACCTGGGGCTGGGGTTGTGGCTTGCCTAGCATGTGTGAGGTGCTGGGTTGGATCCTCAGCACCACATAAAAGTAAATAAATAAAATAAAGGTATTGTGCCCATCTACAACTAAAATTTTTTTTATTGATTTAAAAAAAATAACAGCAGAATGTATTACAATTCTTAGTACACATATGTAACACAATTTTTCATATCTCTGGTTGTATATAAAGTAGGTTGACACCCAATTCGTATCTTCATACGTGTACTTTGGATAATGATGTCCATCACATTCCACCATCCTTGCTGATCCCTTGCCTCCTCCCTTCCCCTCCCACCCCTCTGCCCTATCTAGAGTTCATCTATTCCTCCCATGCTCCTCCTCCCTACCCCACTATGAGTCAATCACCTTATATCACAGAAAACATTTGGCATTTGTTTTGGGGGGATTGGCTAACTTCACTTAGCATCATCTTCTCCAACGCCATCCATTTACCTGCAAATGCCATGATTTTATTCTCTTTTATTGCTGAGTAATATTCCATTGTGTATATATGCCAAATTTTAAATAAAAAAGAAATAGGCTGGTATTTAAGGATGAAAGACTGGACCCTTCCCTAGGACAGACCAGCCAAATCCTCCAGGTGATGTGAAGCTCTTACATGGTCTTCATTCTCCCTAGGTCCAGTGCTAAATGGCCCCAGGGAGGTAGAAGCAAAAGGTGGCATTCTCTTGGGGAAACAGCCTTTAGACATTTTAACTTCCCCCTCCTGCAAGCTCACAATCGGATGGCAAGCTCAGTTACAGAGGAACACGATGCAAACGGAAGCACTCCTGAGCCTCCAGGGAAGGTGAGTGGAGTCAAAGGGAGAAGAGCGTTGGACATTTTGATGAAGAATAAACCCTGTTTCCAATGGACCCGCTGTGACTAGCTCACCAAGCAAGGGCTCTTCAGAACTACAGCAAAACACCAAATTCCAACATTGTTAAGCCATTTCCTGGAGTAATTACAGGAGATTTCGTTTCCAACCTCTCAAAACGCTTTTATGTCTGTCGCTCTTCTAGTGGCAGAGGCAGGGAGGTTAAGAGGAGGGAGCACTCGGTTTCCAACAAGCCGCGTACAGAATGCACAATGCCGCCCAAGAAGTCTTTTATTTTGTCCGCCAGGCTGCTCATTAGCCATCCAGAGTGAGGCCGGAATGCACAATTTCCTGGTACTGGCTGAACACTGATTGGATTTGCCTCTCAATCCCACTTGGTGGGGAAGGTGATCAGCCCCATCTCCACCCTCCCCTCCAAGACTGCTGAGCTCCCAAGAGCTTGTGCAAGCAAGTCAGGTGCGCAGACAGCGCTCTAAGAGATGAAAAATGACCAAGAGCTGTATGTTCCATCTTGTTTTTAAGCAAGACAGACACAGAATGTGGACTGCTTAACCCTTGGGGACCCAGACATCAGTACACACAGCAGGTCTGAATACAAGCCCAGGAGGTTTCTGGGAGATCAATCCAAAGGTGCTAGAAACTCTTCTTTGTCTTTCCCTTCCCTCTACCCAGTGCTCACAAGGGAGACAGAATGATTGCATTTGACAGGTAAAAGCCACTTCAACGTCAGGGCCTCTCAGGAAGGCAGTGCATGGGAAGTCACAGGTCAAGTGGCTCCTGTTTCCCTCTCTAGAAAAAAAAAATCAGGAGTGCATCCTGGGAGGGTGCCCCCCTGATGGCTCCTTGGGTGATCATTTTGCTTTATTAGAATGTGAAAGTCTGGGAGTGGCTGGAGGCTGCTGCTCCTGCTGATGATGATGATGGTGATGATGGTGGTGGTGATGGAGAGAAAGAGGTGGGCACCTATTCAGGCCCCCAAACTGGCCCTTCTTCAGAATCTCACTGCTGCAAGGAGATACATACATGAAGGTATACAGAGCAAATATGCACAGTTCTCAGGATACTCTCATCATTTTACTTTACAATGATCCAGGGAAAAATGAACCAGAGAAACTCCTTATCATTTACAACCGCAAGAAAGGGATCCTCATTAGAATAAGCTATACTGCATGTGTGTTTAATACGTCAAAACACACTCTACTGTCATGTGTATCAAGAAGAATAAAAAACTCAAAAATCAAAATAAAATAATAATATTTCTTTTTTAAAAAAAAGAGTGAACCACACACACTGTTCATCTATTTATTCCCTGGAGAATCAAGGGTAGGGAGGGCCCTGGGGAAGCAGGAATGCTACCAAGAACATTCCAATATGTTACCAATAATTACACAGTTTTTTCTGTTGTAACAGGTCCTTTGCTTTTATTTTTTTCTTTAGTTACATCACAGGCTGTTATTATGGGCCAGTTGCTCCAAGTGCTTTATCTACTTTTCTCATTTAATAAATACCAAACCCAGATATAGTAGGAACTAGTTACTGTTCCTTCCACCTTGCAGATGAGGAAAGGAAGATACTCAGTATCTTGAGATACTGAAATATTTTGCACATGGATCACACAGCTATTAAGTGGCTCTGCTGTGACTAAAACCCTGGTCTGTTCTTAGAAAATGAAAAAAAGAGCAGCGTTCTGCACACAATCCTTAGTGTACGCGGCTCAGCCACTTCTACGATGTGGCCTCAGTGCTGGCATAACTAGATGTACGAGGATATTCAGTGCAGCACAATTTGGGACCCCAGAATGGAAACAACTCAATTTCCTAAAGCAGGGAAATTCAGTCAATGATGGAGCATGCATGGAGCTGAATAGATAAAGGCGAGCACAGGGAGGTGAGACAGGAATGAAGAATCCCCAGCCTTCTCTGCACCAGGGCTAAAGGATTATGGACATAAAGCCATTTAAGAAACTGGAGGTAAAAGAAGGACCCTCCTTTTTTCTTCCTGAAAATGGGAGATTAAAAAAAACCCATCTCCTTCCTACAGGAAAGTAACGATC
This sequence comes from Marmota flaviventris, assembly GCF_047511675.1. NCBI lineage: Eukaryota > Metazoa > Chordata > Mammalia > Rodentia > Sciuridae > Marmota > Marmota flaviventris. The sequence continues at coordinate 159,938,261 of NC_092498.1, read as the reverse complement.
CGGACATGGTGATGCACGCAGCCTCCCAGCAGCTTGGGAGCCTGAGGCAGGAGGATCGCGGGTTCAAAGCCAGCCTCTGCAACTCAGTGAGGTCCTAAGCAACTCGGCAAGACCCTGTCTTTGAGTCTTGTATTTGCCAGTAACCCAGGGCCCTGGGCATGCCACGCAAGTGCTCCACCCCTGAGCTGCATCCTATACCACATAAACTTAAATTTGTAAGTCTTCTCTCTCTCTCTTTTTTTTTTTTTTAGTTGTAGATGAACACAATACCTTTATTTATTTTTATGTGGTGCTGGGGATCGAACCCAGTGCCTCACGCATGCTAGGTAAGCGCTCTACCTGTTTTGTATTTTATTTAGAGACAGGGTCTCACTGAGTTGTTTAAGGCTTCACTAAGTTGCTGAGGCTGGCTTTAAACTCGAGATCCTCCTGCCTCAGCCTCCCAAGCTGCTGGAATTACAGGCATGCACCGCCATGCCTGGCTCAGAACTGGGATTTCAACCCAGGCTGGCTGGCTTCAAAGTACGTGCTCTTTAGCATTATCCTTCACAAACACTAAAAGAACATCACAATCTCCTTGTTTTAAGTGTGTAGATATTTCAGATAAATATGCTTTATGTTAAAAAAAACTACTCTGGTTGTCAATAAGGATTACATTTTGCTATTAAGGGGGATCTTTCTTTTCCTTTTATGATAAACATGAAATGCAAAAATAGTTGGAAGACGGTGAAATGAGTTATAGTCATCATTACCCTAAGTACACGTATGAAGACATGAATGGTGTGAAAATACTTTGTGTACAACCAGTGACTTGAAAAATTGTGCTGTATAGGTGTAATATGAAATGAATTGCATTCTGTTGTCATATGTAACAAATTAGAATAAATAAATAATTTAATTTAAAAAATAGTTAGTTGGAAGTTCTGGGTCTCCTCACCCTAAAAGAAGAACTTAGATGTACAAGGACATGATAATACATTATCAAAAGATTCTAAGCAACAGTAACCCCATCTTAAAAAAAAAAAATTCTCTTGTGAAATGTGAAGCATGCCAGTAAAAATTACTAATTGTTACGGTTTATTCTTTCTGGGATTCTCCTTCTTTCCCTTCTCCCTCCCTATTTAAAAAATTTAAAAAAAAAAAACTTAAATGCCTGGCTTTGATATTGAATGGGTGGCTCATATTCAAATTTACTCATTAAGCTTTCCAAACAACCAACATTTAAGGAAAAGACAGAAAACACCCATTTATTTAATTCGTGCTCAGCTTTTTACTCTAAATCAGAGTTCAATCTACCTTGAAGGTTTTCAAAAGGCCTGACAATGGAGGCCTTTTACAAAGATCACCTGGCTCCCCAGGATGCTTAGGAGGGACATTCATCAAAAGGCCGACATTGTGCAGACAGCAGACGTCTATGGTAAATCAGCTTGCTTTCTTTTTAATTTTGAAGACCCTCTTTAGAGAACAGTGAGAAAATAGTATCATTTAATATGATTCTTTGAAAGGAATTGAAGAAATTCATTGTCTAGAATAAGCGGAGGCCGGGCACGATGGTGCACACCTGTCATCCCAGCAGCTCAGGAGGCTGAGGCAGGAGGATGGCGAATTCAAGGCCAGCCTCAGCAACTCAGCGAGACCCAAAGCAACTCAGTGAGACCCTGTCTCTAAACAAAATATAAAAAGGGCTGGGGATGTTGCTCAGTGGTTAAGTATCCCTGGGTTCAATCCCTGATACAAACAAAAAAAATAAACTAAAAAATAGAATAAGCATAGGCACAGTTGCACAGATTCAGCACGGGCCTGGGGTTGGTTGATTTCTGCTCAACATTTTTTGGTGCCTTTTGTTTTATTTGGTCCTTTTCCTTTGGCTCATAGAGTGAACCATTTCCTTGGGGCATATGACAGAAAAATGGACACTTAAATCATCACGGGAATTATAGAAATTCAATTAAGTCAACCAAATAGTTACACTGGTTCTCTTAAGTTGACAAGTGTCCTCATATGCCATGGACATTTTCCATTCTGCAAGTCAATGGATGGCCCTCCCATGGGTGTCCTCTGTGCCACAGAATTGAGTGATGTTATTTGATTTACCTGTTCCCATTAAAACTATAGCATATGCTATCAGCTCCTGTAGAATAAAAAAAAAAAAAAAAAAAACCTTTGGAATTAGAGTGACTTATTTACAGCTCTGGTGCAAGGGATGGAAGGACACCAAAGGAAAAAGCTATCTATAACAGGATTTATTAGGGAACTTTATTTTCTTTTCTACTCCATTCTTAAGTTTCCTTGTGGAGTTTTAAACTTCTGTGTATTTATTTATTCATTTATTGATTTATCGATATATCTACTGATCTATCCATCTATTTATCTACTATTGGTACTCAGGATTGAACCCAGGGGTGCTTGACCACCAAGCCGCATCCCCAGCCCTTTTTATATTTTATTTAGAGACAGGGTCTCACTGAGTTGTTGGGGCCTCTCTAAGTTGCTGAGGCTGGCTTTGACCTCAAGATCCTCCTGCCTCAGCCTCCTGAACCACTAGGATTATAAATAGGTAGTGATTTTCTGGTCTTTAGAAACATGCACTCAGAGTCTGAAGAGCCTTTCAGGACTTATTTTCACTACTTAGGAAATGTCAGTGATTCCTTCCCTACAAATCAGTTCATTTGTTCCATTAGGCAAGCCAATGAACAACCTTCAAGATGGTGGCCGTTTTCAGATTTCTCTGTCCTTCTCAATATTGTTTCTATAAGAGGCCATGATTCTTCTTGTACAACATTGATATTTCTGCAGTATCTGCCTAAATCATTAATATATATGTAAAACCTGCTTAATATAATCAAAACATTTGCTCCCCTGAACTAGATAATTTATTCTGACCATTCCAACCCTTGGTCCCACAACTATGACTTTCTTCTCATTACTTAATAGACTGAGATGAACAGGCAGGACTCAATTATGCCTAACATTTCGCTGCTTATTTAATTAACAGCTATGGATATTTACATTTGCCTTCCTAACATATTTAGTTCTAATTAAACCTCACAGATTCAGTACAGCTCTTTCTACAAGGCTCAGCCCAAAATTGACAAATTAATCTTCAGAAAACTTCCTTTGGATAAGTGGATGATACGTGCTTCAACTCAGAAACGGGTATTTTATTCACCTCCGTTTGCATTCCGTTGAGTTTATCATCTTGAACAAGGTGAGAAGGCCCTGAGCCAGTGGGCAATAGAATACACCCAAACTCTTAGGAAGGAGATGTGGATGAATGAGACTTGAAACCAGGTTGTCAGGGAGCCCAGGGCTGCTTCAGGTAGTAGATGTTAGGTATCTAAAGCAGTATATCTTAAATGAACCCAAAACCGGAGTTTAATGGGATGTTTCCTCCCCACAAAAAAAAAAGATGGAGAAGCTTACTGTCGAATAGTTTGAAATGATGAGTTAGTTACACATCATGTTTTCTTTTTGGAGTTTTTTAAAAAAATACTAGTGGCTGGGAGCAACGGTACATGCTTGTTACAGCAACTTGGGAGGCTGAGGCAGGAGGATCATAAATTCAACACCAGCCTCAGAAATCAGTGAGATGCTATCATAAAATTAAAAAGAAATAAATAAAAAGGGCTGGGGATATAGCTCAGTGGTAAAGCACCCCTGGGTTCAATCCCCAGAACCAAAAAATAAAAACAAAAAACAAAAAACAAACAGTATTCTAGGGACGATGCTTGACCTTATCTAGATATCTATGACTAGTCACAGTTACATCAAAGTTGGCTACTTGCTGATCCGCAGCAGAGAGGTTTTTTTTTTTGTTTGTTTTTTGTTTTTTTGGTACCAGAGATTGAACCCAGGGGCTCTTAACCACTGAGCCCCAGCCCCAGCCCTTTTTTATATTTTATTTAGAGACAGGGTCTCACTGAGTTGCTTAGAGCCTCAGCTGCTGAGGCTGGCTTTGAACTCATGATCCTCTTGCCTGAGCCTCCTAAGCCGCTGGGATTACCGCATGAGCCACCATAACCGGCCAGAGTTTTCTTTTTTAATCAACACTGGACTCAAAGCATCTTTGAAATTCTCATGATCCCAAATTGGAGAATGGTTTTTCAACATTCGGGAAGCTCAAAGCCAACCAGTGCTAGCACCCAGGAAAGAACGCCGACCAAGTGAAGTTCTGACAACCGTTAAAAGAGATGTACCAAAGACCATCATTTTGGCATGAACTGCTCTACTATCCTCAAAAGATGGGAACAAATCAAAACAAAGTGCAGTTTCATATCACTGAACTGAAAGTCAGTTGTTTATCTGACATCCAGAAACCAGGGGAGAATAGTTAAATCTCCAAAGAGCCTCATCTGAGCAGGCATAATAAAGAAATCCTCTACTTTTCTCTTACAAAGGGAAAGAAACCTGTACCAGCTTGATGGTACCCAATCCATTTTTTAAAAAATATTTTGCTGTCTCCTAATCTGTTCAAGCTACCTAATAAAAACTATTTTGCTAGCTAGATGCGGTGGCGCACACCTGTAACCCCAGCAGCTCGGGAGGCTGAGGCAGGAGGATCACAAGTTGAAAGCCAGCCTCAGCAACTTAGCCTAAGCAATTCAGCAAGACCTTATCTCTAAATAAAATATTTTAAAAAGGGCTGGAGATGTGGCTGAATGGTTGTATGCCCCTGGGTTCAATCCTTGGTACAAAAAACAAAAAAATCGATTTTGCTGGGTGCAGTGGTGCACACCTGCAATTCCAGTAAGAAGAGACCAAGGCCAGCCTTGAGAACTTAGCAAGACCCTATCTCAAAAATAAAAAGGGGTAGGATGTGGCTCAGTGAAGAAGGCCCTAGATTCAATCCCTAGTCCTCCCAAAAGAAAATAAAAAGTGTGTAGAGGGGCCACTAGTCTCCATCTCCAAAAGGGTATACCACTTTTAAGTTCTTAGATAAGATGTTCCCCAATTCATGAACTACTTACAAAACTCCATTAGCTCTTTGAACTACATTCGCTGAGGTTTTTTTTTTTTTTTTTCAAACACAGCCAAGATAGGCAAGTTGCCTAAAGATCTTTTCAAAGAAGTTGCCAAAGAAATTATGTAAGGGCACTGGTTTCCCTATATCAAATTCAAGAACGGGTAAGGCAAGGGTCACTTGCCTCAATCCAGTCTTTAAAATCTTCTTTCTTCTATTCTTTTTCTTTGCTTTACAAAAGTAAAAAAGAAAAAAAAAAGTATTGAAATGTGAAATCAAACATCAGAAAGATAGAATGCTTTCTGAAAAACTAATCAGTCCTGCAGGGCTCGCACAATAACAGCCAACCGTGGGGTAGGATGACTTCATTCACATCCAAGAAATAAATGGTCAAGATGAAATGCGGTCATGCAGGCCTGGGGTTTCCTGTTAAGGTGGAACACACAGGAGTCCCGGTGGGAACCTTCCCAGAGTTTAATTTTTAATATCTCTGGCTTTAGAAAATACGACAGTAGCAATAACTTGAAAGAAACCATTATCTTCTGGAAAAATGTGAGAAACATATTTAAAAGATAAAAAAACTGCTCCAAACAGAGAATAATATTTTCCCTTGAAGCTCCGGGGACAAAGCACACTTTCTAGTGTGGTCTTACTGAGGACCACTGGGATTCTGGCAGAGCCTTTCTCTCTACCCTAAGTGCTAAGAACTCCTTGGAACCTAAAACCAACAAACAAACAGCCTCTTGGTAATTAGAGTAGAGAAAGTTCAGGTAGAAAGCCAACCTCCCCTGATAGGAAGGAGTGCCTGAAATGTTTATTTTTATTTTGCAAAACATTGACTCAAAATGTGCTTTAGGGTTGAAGAATTGAAAAAGGAAAGGGCTCTTCAAAAGTTGTCCATTGCCCGGCATGGTGGCACACACCTATAATTCCAGTGGCTCAGGAGGCTGAGGCAGGAGGATGGTGAGTTCAAAGCTAGCCTCAGCAACTTAGCGAGGCCCTAAGCAACTCAGTGAGACCCTGTCTCTAAATAAAAAAATAAAAAGGACTTGGGATGGGGCTCAGTGGTAAAGCACCCTAGGGTTCAATCCCCAGTACCCTCCGCCCCAAAAAGCAAATAACTAGATTCAGCCTAAATATTTAAGAAATTTTGATAAAAGAAAACCTCAAAGGATTTAATTTTATTATTCTATACTTCTTTGACTGAAGTCATGAATCTCCAGTGCTGCTCTGAGCATGCTTTGAGGAACAATGGTTCACCCAAAATGTTACCTATGATCAGTTTTCCCCCCAGAAATGGATAATTGGTTTTTAAAAAATTTTTACCTTTATTCATTTATTTTTATGTGGTGCTGAGGATCAAACCCAGTGCCTTAAAAGTGCTAGGTCAGTGCTCCACCGCTGAGCCACACCCTCAGCCCCATGGATAATTGTTTTCTTTATTCGTTCCTTTTAATCATACTTGACAGTGGAATGCGTTTTGATGTATTATACAAACATGGAGTATATCTTATTCTAATTAGGATCCCAGTCTTTTGGTTGCATGTGATCTGTTTTCCCTAGCCCCTTTATTGTGTCAGCATCTGCATATCAGAGAGAACATCCATTCTTTAGTTTTTTTGGGACTGGCTTATTTCACTGAGCATGATAGTCTCCACTTCCATCCATTTACCTGCAAATGCCATCATTTAATTCTTCTTTATGGCTGAGTAATATTCCATTGTATTTATATATCACATTTTCTTTATCCATTCATCTGTTGAAGGGCACCTAGATGGGTTCTATAGCTTATAAATGTGCTGCTTATAAACGCTGATGTGGCTGCATCACTGTAGTAGGTTGATTTTAAAACCTCTAGATATATACAGAGGAATGGGATAACTGGGTCAAATGGAGGTTCCATTCCTGCTTTTAGAAATGGATAATCGTTTCAAAATGAGCTTTCGAGTTCTCACAAGCCCTGAATCACCATGAGCAAGGAATAATATGTTCAAACAATAGCTGATACCCCCAAAAGCTTTGTGACCATAAAGAGGAGAGTAGGTAGGATCACTGACAGATGTACTCAGAATATCCCAGCCTCAGCTCTAGCCACATCACAGTGCCTGTTCAAAGAGGGCCACGGGCTTGCAAGCCTCCACTGGCCGCAGGGCCAACAGGCCTTGGAATCCTGAGTTCCAACAGCTTTTGAACGGGGTAGGTTCTAGAAGTTCACAAACCATCTGCTGGAAAACGTGGAGACTGCAGAGGGAACTGTGGCTGCATTCTAATTTGGTCTCCCTCAGGTCCCCACTGCCTTGACGAGGCTGCTTCTGCCTTAATTATACTTAAGCCATTAATTTTAATGACTTTTTGTAATTAGATTCAAAGATTAGAATTTTTTATATCCCATTGTACTCTCGTCCTAATACAAATTACTTGTGGTTGCTGAATGAGCTACAAATTAGAATAATTTCTTCCAAAGAGCAAATATGAAAAAAGAATTCACAGGAAGAGAGAGCATTTCAAAGGATAAATAGCTCTGATGCCAAAATGACTGGCTTCCAGATTCCTGTAATGCACACCGACCCAATAATTTAGTGGCATGCAGGCATTTTGTTTTCATAGCCCCAGATTCTCTAGCTGATTAAAAAAAATTAAGAAGGTGGCTATAGAAAAGTTTGGTTCCAACACTGGGTGAAACTTTTTTTTTTTTTGGTACCCAGGATTGAACCCAGGGGCACTTAACCACTGAGCCCCATCCCCAGCCCTTTTTAAAATATTATTTTATTTAGAGACAGGGTCTCACTGAGTTGCTTAGGGCCTCACTAAGTTGCTGAGGCTGATTTTGAACTCGTGACCCCTCTGCCTCAGGCTCCTGAGCTGCTGGGATGACAGGTGTGAGCCACCTCGCCCATCATTGTTATGAATATCAATATCTGACATATAATTCCAGCTGAGCCAAAATTCTGTTTTTCACAAGCCCAGGAGTCCTGAGCAGCAAAATAGTAGTTATTATCTTTGATGCTGCTGACAAAGGCATGGGAGATATTTATCCCAATATCATTGTTGCTTCAACAGTCTGCCTGCGATTTTATTTTTTCACCCTCCAATTTATTGAAAACATGATTGAAAGGAACAAAATGTTTTTGTCCTGGCTCTTGGATGGTTGTCGAAACCCAAGGCTGCCCTACATTTAATGTCTTCTTGGGGCAAAATTTTCATGACAGGGATTGAACCCAGGGGTGCTTCATCACTGAGCCACAGCCCCAGTTCTTTTGATTTTTTTTGTTTTGAGACTGGGCCTGGCTGAGTTGGCCAGGCTGACCTCGAACTTATGATCCTCCTGCCTCAGCAGCCCAAGTTGCTGGGATTAGAGGCATGTACCACCATGCCTGGCTCATAACATTTTATTTTTATGTCTGTATTTATTTATTTTTGGTGGTACTGGGGATCGAACCAGGGTGCTTTACCACTGAGCCCCACTCCCAGCCCTTTTTACAGTTTGTTTTGAGACAGGGTCTTGCTGAGTTGCCCAGGCTGGCCTCCAACTTTCGATCCTCCTGCCTTGGCCTTCAGAGAAGCTGGGATTACAAGCATGCGTCACTGCGCCTGGCCTGACTTCTCAACAGCATCTGAAAATTGCTCTTTGATGAACTTGCATTACTTGTAAAATAAGTAGATTAATTTTGTCTTAATAAAAGAAGCAAAACGTAAACCCTGACTTACTGCGTGCCTGAAATTCAGTCAAACGCATTACAGGTGGTGGGGTGCGGTGTCACCCTTACGTTCAGTTTGCAGGTTTTTTTTCCTGCTCCCTTGAAGAACTGCTCATCCCTAGACACAGTTCAGAAAGAGTAAAAGAACTCCAAGCAGGATTCTTTACTACCTGATGCATGAAGCACTACTGGAAGGCAGCTCAGTTTTCTTGTGGCTTCTGAATGTTTTAACTTGCATTCATTAAACTGTACTCTCAATTAAAAAAAAAAAAAAAAGGTCACAGAAACACTAATGTCAGAAAGAAAAAAAAAATGATGAGGTGAGAGAATGGAAGATATCATTTCCAATTTTTTTTTCATGGCCTCTGAATCCCAGGAGGAAATTATTCTAATTTGTAGATTTTTTTTTTCTAGAATGGTAACTCTTATTTAAACACAGATTAAAAAAAAAAAAAAAAACCTTCTTGTCAAACATATTAAATAATAAATGGGACATCAGTTTTGTACAGGCTGATTCCTAAATTATAATGGAACACATCTGGGGTGATTTGCTGACTCTCCTCCAATATCTGGTTTTCTTGGCAGCAGCAGGGGCTCTCTGGGCAGGCACACCATGCCGTAATTAATGCCAGCTTTCAGGCTTCGTAATGAAAAAAAAAATTCATGACAGCAACAACAACAAAAAATAGTACCCCCCACCCCAAGGAACCACGGATTTAATGTAAAACATGAACTCACGGCCTGCAGCCTGGAGCAGATGAAAGGCATCTCTGTGATTCATGAACAAAGAGTCACCGGACCCGTCCATCAGGCCTTTGTGCACTTGGGCGGCTCTGTTTACACCCACCATAGCTGCTTCATTCATCCCCGGGTCCTCTGTCTACTCTGAACAACAAGCCTGATTCCCCCACTGCAGGTTCCAACCAGGACTCCACCTTCTCAAGGATGGGGGACCCGGAACAGCGGTGCTCCATAAACCCCTGTGGATGTGTGGATTGCAGGATGAATGCACCGAGAACAGATGCACAAAGCAAATGTCAAAACTAAAAAGATGCTCCTGACTGTAAGATTGTTACTCATAAAAGTAACATATTCTGCTGGGCCAGGAGTAGGGCACACCTGTAACCCCAGCAACTGGGGAGGCTGATGCAGGAGGATTGCAAGTTCGAAGCCGGCCTCAGTGATATAGCAAAATCCTGTCTTAAAATTCTAAAAAAAAAAAAAAATTTAAAGGGCTGAGGATGTAGCTCAGAGGTAGAGTGCTGGCAGGAGGCCCTGGTATAACCAAAAAAAAAAAAAAAAAAAGTAAATATTCTATATTTATAAGCAAAACATATACATAATATGCTCCATGTAAACAACTCATAAGTAGATATAATAAGAGTTGCCATCACATATTTGTTTTTGAGATGCCCAGGGCCCTTGCACATGCTAGGTAATTGCTCTACCACTGAGCTACCCCCAGGCCTATCACAGGTTCACTTGTGCAGAATAAATTAGATAACATGTATAAAGAACATAGTGAGACACATACACATTATCTCAAATCTTATGAATCAAAAGTGAGGGGATATTGTCTCAGCACGCATGTTTTGGGGAAAAAAAATCTTCATTGTCTAACATGCCAACTAATAGCCATGAGATCGAATGATATCTAGTATCCTTTGCTTTCTATATATTATATTGAGAACAACTTAAAATTATGACCAAATTATGAACCAATGCCACTGGTGGATTTCTTATACATTAAAATATAATCACAAACATCTTCTCAATAATATTTTATATTATTTTGTTTTACATGGTTAACCATAGAAAAGGTTTCAAAATTTTAATTCTACGTGAGTATACAAAGTCTAGTTTTTAAAAACAAAACAAAAAGAATTTAGTGAGATGCCTGGCAATTCACAATAGCCAAACTATGCAACCAACTTAGGTGTCCTCCAACAAGTGAATGGAAAAAGAAGATTGTGGTACATCTACACGGTGGAATATTACTCAGCCTTACAGAAGAATGAAATGATGGCACTTGCTGGTAAATGGATGGAACTGGGGACTATCCTGCTAAGTGAAATAAGCCAATCCCTAAAAACCAAAGGCCCAATGTTTCCTCTAATATGAAGACGCTAACTCACAATGGGGTGGGGAGGCCACTAGGGAAGAATAGAGGCACTTTGGATTAGACAGAAGGGAGTAAAGGAAGTGGGGTGTGGGGTGTGAGAATAGGAAAGACAGTAGAATGAATCAGACATCATTACCCTATGTGCATATATGATTACACAACCAGTGTAAGTCCACATCATGTACAACCAGAAGAAGGAGAAGTTAGGCTCCATTTATGTAGGATGTGTCAAAATGCATTCTATTGTCATGTATAAGTAATTAGAACAAAAGAAGAGAGAGAGAGAGAGAGAGAGAGAGAGAGAGAGAGATGCCTGGCACACACTGAACCATCACTGAAGCCACTGGAGAATCTGGTTAACATCAGCCTGAAATAGGTGCACAGTAATTTATACTCTGGACATCATTTCTTCATACCGCAAATACTTAACGAGTGCTTCCATGGTGTTGGGCAATCTTAGATACCACATCCTTCCAACTCTCACAAAAGCCATGTGAGACTCAGGTTGTAGCATTAAGCCTTTTGAAAGCTGTAGCAAGGGATCCAGAGGAGACCAGTGTTTTTGGAAGGGCAGTGTATTCCAGCTCCACCGAGGACCCCACCTGTGCAGTCCAACCATGTCCTCATGGGCATCTAGAAGATGGAGAACACTGTTCCAAAGGCTCAGGTGAGGGAAACAATGCAACCTGTCAAGACCCCTGAAGTCCAAGAGCCAGAACCGAGACTTGGAATTGCTTGACCTTATGACCTTGCGCATTGGTGCTCATCGGCTTAATATGTGCTAGCGGCCATCGTCATCATCCAAAGAGGAGCAAAGCCCAGCAAAACGTTTCTGCATTTTTGGTAACTTTTAAAAAAGAGACAACTCTCATCTCAGGTCAGGTTCCTACTGACAAAGTTCCAAAGTTTCCAAAGTGTTCCAGAGACTCTCACCTGGGGGATAATCATGAACGTCCCCACCCCAGGACATTTGGCAAAATGCAGAGTCAAGATCACAAGGAAGGTTCTAACACTGCCTAAGGGTGGAGACTAGGGATACTGCTGAACATCCACACAGAGGAGCTGCCTTCCCACAGTCAAGCAAGGAATCGTCCAGGCCAAAATGCCACCAATGCCAAAGTAAGAAACCCTGTATTCGCGCTGGGCGGGGTGGTGCACGCCTGTAAATCCCAGCAGCTCAGGAGGCTGAGGCAGGAGGATCTCAAGTTCAAAGCCAGCCTCAGCAAAAGCGAGGTGCTAAGCAACTCTTTGAGACCCTGTCTCTACATAAAAATACAAAATAGGGCTGGGGATGGGGCTCAGTAGTCGAGTGCCCAAGTTCAACCTCCCCAGAAAAAAAGAAAGAAAGTGATCAATCAAATGAAAGCAGTTTGACGTTCCAAAATGTTGTCCCATGCGTAGGCAGGCTCTCCAATTCCACAGGAATAACAGGTCAGCCCATTTCTTCTCCATAGTAAGTGTGGGCTTCAGCACATGTCACTCTCCTGCGACCTCTTCCATCCTACCTTGGGTTCCTCCCCATGAGCCCCCCTCTTCCCCATGCAGCTGAGCTCACGTGCACAGGCCCTGCTCTCCAGCAGACGGGAGAAGGGCTCCCAATCGATTCTCCAGCCTTCATTCAGCCCCAGGCAAAGAGAGCCAAGAGCAAGCATTTCAGAGGCTACTCACGGAGGCACTAGACATTTCTCCAAAGATAACACTTCTCCGAGCCAAGAATATGGTTTTCTTTGACCCATGTTTTCTGGCACAAGGAACGGATTTAAGACTGCAGTTGAGAAAGGTGAAGTTGAATCTGCTTTCTTGCATGATCACTTGATAGATTTATCCCCATTTGATAGCCTCTGTCCTTCCCAGGAAAATCCAAGTGGAGATTTATGGGTCTACGTGGATGGACGGTCCCCTCGCGGGAACAGGAGTCTTTTTTCAAGTCACAGTCTAATGAATATTATTCACACCATGGAGGGAAAGATCTTGATCCCTTAAGGTCTCCAAAAGACATCTATCTTTGGGAAGTGGCAGGTATGCTGTTATGCCACAGAGGGTAGCAAGGAACTCCAACCTTTTTCTTACAAATTCTGTATGATAGGACCATGTGTTACCATGCTAATAACGTCACCAAGAGAGCAAAGACCAAGCTTGCAAGACAATCCTGCTTCCTAATATGCTGGACAGACTTGAAGACGAGGTAGCAGGGAGAGCTGAGAGCACACTGTCATGTGTCCTAAGGAAAGGTGGAGAGGAGGTCGGGTGGCTTTCTCAAAAGGAGCACCAGCTGGATTCAGTGGCACACGCCTGCAATCCCAGCAGCTTAGGAGGCTGAGGCAGGAGGATCGCAAGTTCAAAGCCAGCCTCAGCAAGTTAGGGAGGCCCTGAGCAACTCAGCGAGACCCTGTCTCTAAGTAAAATATAAAAAGGGCTGGGGATGGGGCTCAGTGGTTAAGTGCCCCTGGGTTCAATCCCTGGTACTAAATTTAAAAAATAATTAATTAATTAATTAATTAAAAACAAATTAAAGGGAGTACCACAAAATATGCCAGAAGACAGTTCCCCCCTCCAACCTTGATTAATTTAAATCAAACCTGATTAATTTAAATCATGACCCAATTGCGCTGAAGAGTTGCAAAAGCACTGAAATCTTAAAGCACAAGTTATAGAACCACAATATTAAGGTAATTCCAAGGTCCGAAGAAAGATCTTAGGAGTGGAGGAATCATGTGTACCTTAATTCCTGGAACGTTGTGATTTTCATCCCTAATGATGGCATCAAAAACAGCTCTGTGTGGTGGTGCACACCTGTAATCCCAGTGATCTGGGAGGCTGAGGCAGGAGGATCACAAGTTTAAGGCCAGCCTTGGCAATTTTTGTCTCATAATCAAAAATAAAAAGACTGGAGGTGTAGCTCGGTGGGTATAGCACCCCTGGGTTCAATCCCCATTACAAAAAAAAAAAAAAAAGACCCAAAACTGTCAACAGCTGACTCATAGCTTCCTCTTCACAGGGAGAATCCATTTCTGAAAAAACAATTCTATTTTTAAAATAAATCACTATTTTTGATCCACTGTATATTTTAAGATCATGTACAGACATTTTGTTAAAACCTAAGAAAATTAGAGCCCAGTGCAGTGGCACACCAAGTAATCCCAACAGCTCAGAAGGCTGAGGCAGGAGGATCTTGAGTTCAAAGCCAGCTTCAGCAACTAGTGAGGCCCTAAGCAACTCAGTGAGACCCTGTCTCTAAATAAAATACAAAATAGGGCTGGGGATGTGGCTCAGTGGTCCAGTGTCCCTGAGTTCAATCCCCAGGGCCCTCTACCCCCAAAAAAAGAAAAAAAAATTAAGAAAATTGGGCAAGAGAGGCAGCAAATTATTAACAGGATTTGCAGAAGGAGATTGATGGGAGAGAACAAGAATCTGGCTCATGTGGGGCAGGGAACTATATTTGGGCTGTTTGTTTTATACTTTGTAAGGACCATGACTACAGTTCATTTTTTCAGTATTTCTGTCTCTGGACCGTCTGCATTTTATTTTTAACAGGTTTGGAAGAGAAACAGAAGACCGTGTGTGCACAGTACCCTGACCTGCCACAAGACACCTTAGGGTGCTCACCGAGTACTTGCCTGTGACAGGCACAAGTGACCCTTTGAGCACCTGACAGTTTTATCTTTACAGCTGCCCCATCTCCCCTGATCAGAATAGGAGTCATCATTTTTTGAAACTGGGTTATCTCCCAGAAATAGGTTCATGGAAAGAATTATTGTACAAATTATACAGCAGTTGCCACCTTTCAAAGACCCAGGATGGATGAAATCGACTTGACATTAAACTCACATTATGGATGATTCCTTCTCACCCCATGCCTGAGAAGCTCTTCCAGGACCATAAACAGCTTCAAGCTGACACTGGGAATATCAGAATCAGCCGCGACTCATGCAGAAGGCCTGGGCTAAGGCAAAGCTCCATTCTTTCCACAATCCTCATGGCCCTGGCCCTTGGAAACCACAAACAGAAAGGCTCAGGTGTCTTTCCTGAAATCTGAGCCAGGGGGACCCAGGCACCAGACTGGAGAGCCCCTCCATACAACCATGACATGGTTCAGGGAACCCAGAGCCACTGGTAGGCAGAGGAGTCTCACAGGCAGGCTCCACCGTCTCATGGAGTTTGGGGAAATTGGGATGTATTTATTTCGGGTTCGTTCATCACAGGGCCAAGTCTAGAACCTCTATTAAAGGAAAATAATTTACAATCATACTTGGCTGAAAATAAAATTAGGAAGTATAGCAGGCCCCCAAAGATGTTCACATCCCAATCCCCAAAAGTTGTGGAGATGTTACATGGCAAGGGGAATTGCAATCACTGATTAAAGCGACCTTAAAATAGTATTATTGCAGCTGCGCGTGGTAGTACCCACCTGTCATCCCAGCAGCTTGGGAGGCTGAGGCAGGAGGATCACAAGTTGAAAGCCAGCCTCAGCAACTTAGCCAGGCCCTAAGCAACTCAGTGAGATCCTGACTCTAAATAAAATGTAAAAAGGGCTGGGGATGTGGCTCAGTGGTTAAGCACCCCTGGGTTCAATCCCTGGAAGAAACAAAGAGAAGAAAAGACAAGACATGAAAAAAGGAGGAAGGGAGGGAGGGAAAGAGGAAAAGAAGGGAAAGAAAAGAAAAAGAGAAAAATTAAGTGAAAGACAACCCACCGGAATGGAAAAAAATATACGTGCATCACATATCTAACAGGGGTCCGTTATTCAGAATGTATAATTTTTAAAAATATTTTTAGTTGTAGTTGTACACCATCTTTATTTTATTTATTCAATGTGCTGAGATGGAACCCAGTGCCTCACACAAACTAGGCAAGTGCTCTACCACTGAACCACCACCCCAGCCCCAGAAGGTATGATTTTTAAAAATCTCTTATAGCTCTACAACAAAAGATGGTCCAGTTAAAGAATGGGCCAAGGATTTTTTAAAATATATTTTTTTAAATGTTGAGGGACCTTTATTGAATCCATTTATTTATAAGTGATGCTGAGGATCGAACCCAGTGCCTCACACATGCTAGGCAAGTGCTCCACCACTGGGCCACCACCCCAGCCCCAGGCTGAGAACTTTAACAGACATTTTGTCCAAGAAGATATACAGGTTTCCAGTGAGCACATAAGCAGAGGCTCCACATTACACATCAGGAAAATGCAAATAAAAACCACATGGAAGGCTGGGGTTGTGGCTCAGTGGCAGAGCGCTTGCCTAGCATGCATAAGGCACTGGGTTCGATCCCCAGCACCACATAAAAATAAACAAATAAAATAAAGGTATTGTGTCCATCTACAATTAAAAAACAATATTTTTTTAAAAGTTTTTTTTATAAAAGGTCCATTGACAACTAAAAAAATATTTTAAAAAAATCCACATGCAACATGAAAAAATCACAGTAAAAAATTTTGGCAACAGGTGGAGAAATGGTAGCCCTCAAATGTTGTTGATGATGTTGGTAGACATGGGAAACAGTGCAGCCATCTTGGAAAACAGACTGGAGCTCCCCAAAAAGTTAAAGGCAGGGTTCCTACGTGACCTAGCAGTTCTACTCCTAGATATACACAGGAGAGAAACGAAAACTTACATCCACACAGAACCTTGTGCACAAACACTGCAAGTAACGTTATTCATAACAAGTCAACAAGTACAAACGACCCAGTGTCTATCAACTGATGAATGGATTTAAAAGTATATAGTATAGCCTGGCGATGGAATACTATTTAACAACAACAACAAAGAAAACTGAAGTCCTGCTGTGTGGCACAGCATCAATGAACCCTGACAACCAGGTAAGTAAAAGAAGCAAATCACAAAAGACACAGATTCTACGAATCCCTTTATATGAAATACTCACAATAGACACATCTATAGAAACAATTGCCTGTGGCCTCAGGAGGCATGGGTTGGGGGCACAGGTAAAGGGAGAGATCATTCATGAATATAGGATTAATTTTAGAGTCAATAAAACTGTTCTAAAATAAGAATAGAGTGGGGCTTGGAATGTGGCTCAGTTGTAGAGTGCTTGACTCATGTCACATGGTACTGGGTTCTGGGTTCTGTCCCAATACTACAAAGAAAGAAAGAGAGAAAGAGCGAGAGAGTAATGATAGTTGTGCAGACCTGGTTTTTTTAACAGTAAAAACAATGAATTATGCATATTGGGAATTACTGTATACTTTTTAGTTAAGGAGACAGGTATTTGAGAAATAACGGTAAGAGAAAGACAGTCGGCCACGAGAGGGTGCTATCCTCACAGCTACAGAAAGGCGATTCTGAATCACCTGGGCAGCTCTCCCCAGCCTGATTTCATTTCCACCCCACCACCCTTTTTTCAGAGTGGAGAGGGTGTTAGTAGATTCCGTCCAATGCATTTAAGCCAACAATGTATCCAAAGTGGGTAACAGGCTGAGAAATCATGAGACACGGATAAAAAGTAAATATTTAAATGAAACGTCAATAACAGAGAAACTACAGACAACACCGCGATGTTCTGTTTCCTTCCCTTCTAGAACTGAACTACAGATTATTCCGAGTTATTTATTAATTCATGGCAAAAGAATGAATCATTACAAGAGATGAAATGTACTAAACACCTGATCCCCGGTGCTCTACTTCCAGTCCCTGGAACAATGCCTGCCGCCACTTGTCTCTAATAAATATTGATCAAATGAATAAGATGAAGGAACAAATGGGAGAAATCAACTTGCTTTTGTATCTCCTGTGCCTTGGAGACCAAATCCAAATATGTCTTTTCATCCGTTCCCCAAATACATAAGCCACCATAATCATTCCACTGAGTTTCAAAGATCATGGAGACATACAATCCAGTATCAAGGATCGAGTCTCACCCTCTGGACAAAGAATCCTTAATATTGATGGCCACACAACTTTCCCATATTATCTTTGGTCCTTCTGCTTCAAGTTTTTCAGTCAAGGTGCCTCTTGGAGTTTTTTTTTTTTGGGCGGGGGGTTGTTTTTCCTTTGCAGTACTGGGGATTGAACCCAGGGGCGCTCTACCGCTGAGTGACACCCCCAGCCCTTTTAAAATTTTATTTTGACAGAGTGTTGCAAAAGTTGTCCAGGCTGGCCTAGAACTTGCAATCCTCTTGCCTCAGCCTCCCAAGTGTCTGGAATTACAGGCCTGTGCCACTGTGCCCAGCTTCAAGGCTCCTCTTCAGGAACCAGGAACACAGAACCTTTCATTAAAGGAAATCGAATTCTCCTTCTATTTCATAGTTCAAGTGACCTAAAAGCAGAATACTGTCTAGAGCCACACTAACCACTGACCCTATTTCTTTTGCAAAAGTCATTTCAGTTACAAAAATTTGTGGAAAGTCACCTCAGATAGATTTGGGGTATAATGAATTGGAGAAGGAGGAGCTGATTCAGATACAGAGCCTAGCTGTCTTTAAGACACCTTAGGAGCCAGGCATGGTGGTGCACAACTGTGATCCCAGTGGATCGGGAGGCTGAGGCAGAAGGATCGAGAGTTCAAAACCAGCCTCAACAACTTAGCGATACATTAAGCAACTCAGTGAGACTCTGTCTCTAAAAAATATATATAAAAAAGGGCTGGGGATGGGGCTCAGTGGTTGAGTGCCCCTGAGTTCAATCCCTGGTACCAAAAAAAGAAAGAAGAAAAAAAAAAAGATATCTTAGGTTTATAAACCACTGGAGTATTTTCACAGAAACACACTCTTTAAAAAAAGAAAATTAAAAAGGCCAGATCCCTGAATGATAAACTCAACTTGAAAAGTCTTCCTCTGCCATGTTTTAGTGAACCGTGGACTGTCAAAACAAAGATGTTATGTTTAGCCAGTTCTAGGCAGCTCAGACACTTTAAATAGCCTGCCAAGAAACACAGTGCACTTGAGCGACAAGGGAACTAACTCACACATCATGCGTTTACATACCTAAAAATCATTCCATGCAACGGAGGACTATATCTGGTGCTGGAGACGTGCCAGCCCAGGGTATATCGTTGCCCTCCACGATCCTGCAGTCTGGCAGACCAGATGGACAGCTAAGTGTGCAATTACGAAAAGGAGTGGAGGTCAGGAGTGAGGACAGGGTGTCATGGGGACACATGAGTTGAACACCTAATGTGCCCTCGGGTGGTTAATAAAACTATAAATGGATGGATAAAGGCTGAAAGTTAAAGCAGGAATTAGCCACTGAAATTTTATGGGTTTAAAAAAATTTAAAAAGTATCCTGGAATGAAAGAACACTCTGAGCAAGGGGTTAAAAGCAGGGCGGCTTGTCATCCCAGCAGCTCGGGAGGCTGAGGCAGGAGGATCACGAGTTCAAAGCCAGCCTCAGCAACTTAGCGAGGCCCTAAGCAACTCAGCGAGATCCTGTCTCTAAATAAAATATTAAAAAGGGTTGGGGATGGGGCTCTGTGGTTAATCACCCCTGGGTTCAATACTGGGAACCAAAAAAAAAAAAAAAATCAAGCCAGCT
Source organism: Marmota flaviventris (assembly GCF_047511675.1). Lineage (NCBI taxonomy): Eukaryota > Metazoa > Chordata > Mammalia > Rodentia > Sciuridae > Marmota > Marmota flaviventris. Next base: position 159,918,988 of record NC_092498.1, on the reverse strand, counting down.
TAGCCAGTTTGGAAAATATGAGTTCATATGGCGACTACCAGGTGAAAAGGAGGCCCGGTCACTAAAAAAAGTGTACTTAGTCTTGATCCTCAGGAAGCCATCCTTAAAATGGCCTGCACCTCTAATAGGTTGCATCTTTCCTTTTCTCCCACATTTCTAGATCCTTCTAAATTACCCGGAGGTGAAACCAGAAATCTTACTGAGGAATGAATGCACGCTGTCACTCAATGGTGTCCAAGAAAACTCACATGAAACATTCATGAGAAACAACTCCCCAATCCACTTGGGCGGCCCTAGCAAGTCATGTGTATGTTAAAGGCACTTTAAATCTTTACCAGAAGGGTTTTCAATGCAATTTGTTCCGGGAGTCCCACAGCCATCCCACGAGGTAGGTGTTCTCCCCCCATCTTTGCAGATAATCTCACGGAGGTTCCAAAAGGAGACTGGGCTAGCCAAGGTCATGAACTTGGTAACAGAACTTGGACTCCAACTCTGGTCTCATTCCAAATACCATTTATTTGCCACCACAGCAGCTGCTTCCCCTGGAAGCAAGTATGTACATAAGTTATGACTGCTTTTCCCCATGCATCTTAGATAATTCATTTCGAGCTATTTTAAGGAGCTTGCTTTTGCAGTTCTGCTCTGCCCAAATTCGCTCCTGATGAGTCCTACTGCCAGCTGTGTCGCCAAGGTCTATGGGCAGCTCAGACAGACTTCCCGGCTTGGCTCGCACTCAAGACCCCTCGCTGCAGTAAAATCAACTCCAAAGTAGCTCTCTCTAAATTACTTCCAGTTTGTACTTTCTTATTTTTTTCCTTCTGCCTTGCAGTGCACACCAAACAGAGGCATCTCAGAAAGCAAATCAGCGTTCAGAGAAATGGGGCTTCTTCCAAGGAAAAGGAGCTCAGCTCAAGATGGCGTCTACAGGGAAGTGTGGGGGTTGCTGAGTGAGAAGGAAAGGAGACTTCAGAGAAGCTTATTTAGTCCCCAGACACCAGACTCAAACAAGCAACAAATTAAAAGTAAATGAAGACTGGGAAAGTCGTGGTGTGGAGAAGGAAGAGGAGCAGATAGGTGGTAGAGGCAGGCTGCTTCAGGTCTGAGTACTCTTTTCCTGCCCAGCTGTTTCCAAGGGGGCACTAACCTTCCCAGGCAAGGGGTCCTGCTGGCTAGGGTGGCCGAGGGACTGGTCCACATCCTGAATTTCCCTCCTACATTCTAAGGTCAGGACACACGGAGCATTCTGCTTGGCCACAGAGACCTTCCATTCTGCAAAATTCCTGAGGATCATTCAATCCTTCAGCTGGGGGGATTTGAGTGACCCTCATTCCACACTTCAGGCAGATGCGTAGTGGAGAGGCTGGGTGATTTCATCAACCAGCCATTCTAAGAGAAATCCAGCATTTAAACTCAAGTGGGCCCGTACTTGCCAACCCACTTCTGGTATTATGAATAAAAGGTGCCTCTGTTCTGATCTCCCCTGGGCCTCCAGAGAAAACCTCCTTCATATGTGGCCTCTGAAAACACCCAGTAGGCCTATTAAACTTTAAATGATGGAGAGAAACTTCTCCAGAGGCTGATTTTGCCAGGACCTGTCTCCCCAGGGTTCAACTGCTAAATTAAGGACAGAAAATTAGTAAGAAGTAGGTAGGTAGGATTTGTGAAGTACATTCCAAAGTAAGAAAGATATAAAAAATAAGAAATAATGAAGCGTGTTTTATTTTAAAAGCCTTTGAACAATGCATAATTCCGGTAATACGGATGAATTTTCCTGTCTTTGTTGTGTTCTAAAAGGAAGCATCTTATAAACAGAACCCTTCAGGTCTGTGAGATGAACTGCTTGCCCAAAGTGCTCAGAACAACAACAAAAAATTATTGTCTGGGCACTGTGGTGCATGGGTGGGTGCAATCCCAGCAGCTCAGGAGGCTGAGGCAGGAGGGTTGCAAGTTCAAAGCCAGCCTCAGCAACTTAGTGAGGCCCTAAGCTACTCAGTGAGACCCTGTCTCTCAATAAAAAGGGCTGAGAATGTGGCTCAGTGGTTAACTGCCTGTGAGTTCAGTCCCCAGTACCAAAAAAAAAAAAGATTTATTGTAAATACAATCATATGTAGTCATTATTAATGTAAAAAATGTACTCTTTTATTTCAAAACTTTCAGGCCTAAGAATGACCAACAGAAAGATTTTCCTTCTTGAAAAGCAAACAAATATTTGGAGAGAAAAACTAGTTCTATACTTTCCTAAGAGCCTTGGCAAACTTAACCTAGGCTACCTTCATTTCACCCTGCAACCCCCTACCAAAAAAAAAAAAAAAACCTAGAAACCAAGAGCCAACATTTAAAATTAAGAAAAACTGTAAGACCATTGGACCATCATAAGAAAAAAGGGAAACAAAAGATGAAAGGTTTTGTTCGACCTTTTGATCTTCTTGCCTGGCTAATGACATCAGCTCACATGGATTGAGAGGAACAGAACAAAGGGGCCAGGAAGTGAGCTGAGGGCCCCTTGCAGAGGATCTGTCCAACAGCGTCCCCTACCTTAGTCTCCTTAGACTCAGCTAGTTCTAAGTCAACCCCTTTGAAGTCTAGCAATGGTCCTTCTGTTGACTCAGAGCCAAACTGGGTAGCCAGTCAAGGGTTAATGCCCTGCAGTGATGCAGCAGGGCACAGAAACAGGGCCTCTTCTTCCCACCACACCAGAGTCAGGTCTCCAGAAGATCTGGCTTTTCTCACTCCTGAGAAGCTGGCGGAGAACAAACATGCCCAACACAGGCTAATAAGCTGGGGAAAGGGGAACCTAGACCTAGCATCGTGGCCTTTTGGCTTGGCCACATCAGTCTCCTTGGGGAACAGGTGGCATTTGGAAGAGGACAAGAGGACTGTATGCTGATTTGTGCATGCCTTACTGAGTGGACCCCTTACGACCCTAGACATGAAAGGCCCCCCGTTGGGACCTGATGATGTCCCCGGGTCCTGGAATCAATAACCCATAGATATGTGGGCTGACTCTGTGTGTGTGTGTGTGTGTGTGTGTGTGTGTGTGTGTGGTGTGTATGTGTGTGTGTGTGTGTATTTGTAGGCTTCCATGGGTAAGGTTGGTGGACCTGGGACTCTAGTGTTATGGTGTGGATGTGGGGTGTCCCCCACAAGCTCACATGTGAGACGGTGCAGGAAGGTTCAGAGGAGACATGACTGGGTTGTGAGAGCCTTAACCCAACCAGTGAATGAACCCCTGATGGGATTAACTGGGTGGTGGCTGGAGGCAGGTGGGTGTGGCTGGAGGAGGGGGCATTGGGGGCGTGGCTTTGGGGTCTCCATTTGTCTCTGGAGAGTGGAGTCTCTCTCTGCTTCCTGATCACCATGTGAGCTGCTTCCCTCCACCACACTCTTCCTCCATGATGTCCTGCCTCCCCTCGAGCCCCGAGGGATGGAGCCTGCTGTCTATGGACTGAGATCTCTGAAACCCTGAGCCCCCAATTAAATTTTTCCTCTCCTAAAATTGGTGTGGTCCAGTCTTTTAGTGACAGCAGAAAACAGCTGACTATAACGACTGGTCACACAGCTGAGTGAGGTGCCTTTTGGAAACAGGGTCTGGGGCCCCATCTGCATCCCTTTCAATCACAGCCTCTTAGCTGGGCCCTGGTTTTGCATTTTTGGTCTCCCAGGTGAGGCTCAAGTACACAGAGGTAGAGAACTAGTGCATGTGAATTCAAAAAACTGGTTATTTATATGGTTACATTCTGGTGGTGATGATTTGTTTAGGTAACTAAGTGGAACAGGCTCCTTTTGTTGCTAAGAAACCCTCTAATGACTGTCTCTAAGGAAGCCCGGGTGAGGAAGAGAAGGACTTTGGAAGGTACCAACGGGGACTCAAGTGGCAACTGCTGGCCCAGAATAACCGTGTTCCCCGGGACCTACACAGGCACTCTTGGGGCTTAGCTGGGGGAAGGAGCTAAGTTAGCAAGGACAGATGGCCTAGGAAATGAATCTCTCTGTGACTACCTAATAAAATAATTCAGGCCCTGGCAAAGGAGAAAATGATTGCTATGGAATTGACCAATAATAGACCATAGTACTAGTGAAAGAACTCTCCTGAACACAGGCTGGGCTAATGAAGCCCCCCGCCTTCCACTGGGAATCCTAGGACCTAGAACACTGGAGGTGCAAGGGAAGCTAGAGCCTGCGTCTCTCTGAAGACTGTACTTCCAGGGAAACTGTCCCAAGTCCCTCTCCTCCGCTTGCTTCTTTCTGAACTCCAAAGACAGAGGTATACGCCTGTAATCCCAGTGACTGAGGAGGCTGAGGCAGGAGGATCACAAATTCAAGGCCAGCTTCAGAATAACTTATCAAGGCCCTAAGCAACTTAGTGAGACCCTGTCTCAAATATTGAAAAGAATAACAATTTATTAAGGGAAACTGTGTGTGCGTGCGTGTGTGTACACACACACACGCACGCACACACACACATATTATGCATATATTTTATGCACCTCTGCACTAATACCATACAGACAAAACAACTCCATGTTCTGTTCTCTGATGCCGATCCCTGGTGGACCCCGCTGTTGCCTGAGGTTGCTGGGGAATGAGTTGCTCAGCCTTCTCTGCAGACCAATGGCTCACCACTATGAACCGGCTGACTGCAGGTCAAAGCCATTCCCTTCCCTTCTTGGAGCAAAATGGCTACAGCATCTGTGATTTATTGTACTTTCACAATACAAAACACACGTGGGTCCTTTTCTTTCTGGACTATACCCAAAGGCTAGAAGATGGCAAAAACAGGAAAAGGATGACAGAAGATCCGGGCTATAGTTCGATCACTGGGAGAATGCATTTGAAGGTTTATTTTAATCCTGGACTTCTCACTTTCCAGAGATCCCTCTCCCTCCTCCTCCCTGATGCTTCCTGGTTGCCGTGAGGTGATAACTGGGCTCCAACCCACCTGCCTTGGTGCTCTGCTTCTCCACAAGCCCACAGCATTGAGGCCATGAGATAGGCTAAGGCCTCTGAAACTGTAAGCCAAATTAAACCTTTCCTTCTTTAAGTTGCTTTTCTCAGGTATTTTGTCATAGCAACCGAAAGCTGACTAACATAATCTGGGATGGCCAAAATGCCATCCATAAAATGATGGACTGAACCTAGTCACAATTAAAAACTCTTGTGGAATGAGGATAAAAAGATAAGCTACAGACTGGGAGGGAATATTTGCAAGCCAATTACCCAACAAAAGTCTAGGATCAAGAATATATAAGAACTGGGTGTGGTGGTGCACCTATAATCCCAGTGACTTAAGACGCTGAGGAAGGAGAATTGCAAGTTCAAAGCCTGCCTCAGCAACATAGCAAGACCCTCAGCAACTTAGTGAGAAATTGTCTCAAAAAAAACCACAAAGCTGGGCATGGTGGTTCATGCCTGCAATCCCAGCAGCTTGGGAGGCTGAGGCAGGAGGATGGTGAGTTCAAAGCTAGTCTTAGCAAAAGCGAGGCACTAAGCAACTCAATGAGACTCTGTCTCTAAATAAAAGACAAAATAGGGCTGGGGATGTGGCTCAGTGGTCGAATGCCCCTGAGTTCAATCCCCAGCACCAAAGAAAAAGAATATATAAGAAATTTTGCAAGCTCAACAATACCCTTTCCTCAGCTTAGTTAAGGTGCTGGGTCCTCCTGAGGACACGAAGGCCACCCTGGGGTTTGGCCCTCTCCATCCAGCACCTAAGACTGTGCCCAGCAGCCACATGCCCAGCACTTGCCCACACCCTAGCCTCTGTCCCTAAGCTCACCTGCAGCCACTCTGCACCATTGAGGGGACAGCCAGAGGGACAAAGACCAACGTCCTCATGGGGCACCTGGTGTCAGTGGGGAACCTTTCTGGCTTGGCATATTGACAAAGGCCCCAGCCAATATTTACCCCAGGAAGTCCCTCTGCCGTGGGGGGGCCTATAAGACCTGCCCCACCAGCATGGGCCACCCCAGCAGGAAGGGCTGTCCCCCATCCTGCTGCCCCAGTAGGAGAGGAAGAGTGGGAGCAGAGAAAAAAATACCTGGTGACCCCCCATGATGTCACCGGCTTTTGTCTTTTTAACGGAATCTCCTTTGTGAAAAGTTCAATGAAAAGACCAACTCTTAATAAAATAACAACAACAAAAAAAAAAACTTCACAGCAAAAACCCCAAGCCATCCAGTTAGAAATGGACAAAAGATGTGAACACACATTTCACGAAAGAGTATACAGAAATAAGCATGAGAAAATATGTCCATCCTGTCTATCTAGTGGCACAAATGCAAATGAGGCATCCCCATGACCTATGGAGTGGACGAGACAGGGCAGAGTGACAGCAGAAAAATACAGGTGAGGACATGGAGAACGGGGTCCCTGAGACAGGGCTACTGGGAATGGACAATGGTCCAGTGGCTCTGGAAAACAGCTTGGTAGTTCCTCAAGAAAAAAATCACACATTCAACTATCATAGGCTCAGCAAGTGCAGCCTGTGCTTTTCTCTTCTGTCACCTGCCATGCTCAGGCACCTGGATGGGTTATAGTGAAAACCTGGAATCAACACGGATGTCCTTCAGTAACTGAGTGGTTAAAAAAAAAATGTGCTCATCCATACCACAGAATGCCGCTCAGCTGTGCAAGGGACTGAACCGTAGATGCACGATAATTAACACTCTTTCTCTAGATGATTATCCATCTACCCACCCACCCATCTAGCCATCTTTCTGTCATAGATCCATCTATCCATCTGTCATCACAAATTCAAGGCCAGCTTCAGTAACTTAGCAAGGCCCTAAGCAACTTAGTGAGACCCTGTCTCAAATATTAAAATGAATAAATAAATAAACTCCAAAGGACAATGTGTTAAGGGAAACTTAACAAATTGTGTATGTGTGTGTTTGACATCCAACTCATCTGTCCATCCATCACCCCTCCATTCATCCATCCATCCATCCATCCATCCATGCATCCATCCATGCATGCATTGAAAATTATTTTAAGAAATTAGAAAACTGGACTGAGGTGGCTGGTAAGTCCTAAAGCACAAGGTTGGAAGAGGTTGGAGCAATTGGAACAGGGTTGGTGATGCTCTAACCAAGGGACCACAAACCCTGTACACAATAAAGTACAAGCACTGTATACTGAAGGCATTGTATACTACATTGTATACTGAAGGCACCACAAGCTGTATGCGCTCTGTCCTACCATCTCAATTCTGCTGTTGTAGTGGAAAAGTAGCCTTACACTATATATAACAAATGGGAACAGCTATGTTCCACTAAAAGTTTATTTATAAAAATAGTCTTTGCACCTTATTTGACCCGGGAGAGGGCCATAGGATGAGGGTCCTTCCACTAACTGTGGCTGACAAAATTTCACATTTTTTAATTCTTCCCTTCATCTTTCACCTTGATTCTTTTCAAGATCAAGGGTGCAAGTTGGGCGGGGTGGTACATAACTGTAATCCCAGTGGCTCAGGAGGCTGAGACAGGAGGATTGCGAGTTCAAAGCCAGCCTCAGTAAAAGTGAGGCCTTAAGCAACTCAGGAAGACCCTGTCTCTAAATAAAATACAAAATAGGGCTGGGGACGGGGCTTAGTCGTCGAGTGCCTGAGCTCAATCCCCTGCCCTCCCCACCAAAAAAAAGATCAAGGGTGTGATCTTGTCTTCAAACTGGTCATCTACATTTCCATTTTTTTATTTTCTTTCACAACACCACCTGCTATTTAGAAAGGAAAAAAAAAAAAAACTTTGACCATGCCTCATGAACTATGATTATTTATTACACGATGAAGCGGAAATGTTGACTTGCTGGTAATTTGTGAACTTTAGGGGGAAAACTTCAATGCTCAGTTTTGCATATACAAGCAAAGCCTAATTAGTGCAGGCAACACAAACCTCCCAGCTTTGATGGTCTCTTTGGTTTCCAAAAGCAAGAGTGGACACACATAGACACCACAGCCCAGGGAACCTCCAGGAAGCGCCTGAGGACGCTCCAGTGGGGACAAGGTGCCTTGAGAGTCCAGGACTGACTCCGTGACAAAAGCCTTCCTGGTTAACCTGATCCAGGCATGGCAACTGCTGCTCCTGATGAGACAGAGTCCAAATGGCAACAGAGGAAAGAGGAACCCATAGGCTTGTCCTTCAGCAACTTAGCAAGACCCTGTCTCAAAATTTTAATAATAATAATAATGAAAATAATGGGGGAGGGGGATGGGAATGGGAAAGACAGTGGAGTGAATGGGACAGAACTTTCCTGTGTTCATATGTGAACACCCGACCCGGGAAACTCCACATCATGTCCAACCACAAGAATGGGAAGCTAGACTCCATGTCTCATGTGTTCAAATGCACTCTACTGTCACGTGTAACTAAAAAGAACAAATAAAAAAATAATGAGAGGTGAATAAAGCATTTTCGTGAGAGATGTCCACAGGAAACTGCTGGCAACGCTCCTGTCAGGGCCAGCATGAGGAAGACGTCTTCCTCTTCTTCGTCCCTGTGCCCTCTGTCAAGAGCAATGACTGGCACGTCACAAAACTGAAGTCAATGACCAATGGCCCTCCGAAACAAGGGACGCTCAGGAAACTAAAGTCTCCCACCTCAAGTGAAGAACATCTGACCATTTTTGTTCCATGGAGACTCCAAACACCTTCCAAGATGCTTCATGAAAGATCACCTCCTGTGTGTGTGTGTGTGTGTGTGTTTGACATCCAACTCACCCCAGGTGAAGACCATGAACTTCAAGTCTAACCTCCACATTTTAAAGGGGTGTAACCACCTCCCACGTGAAGAGGAACAACGGCCAGGACCTCCAACAGGTCTCCCCAGTGTTACCTGGTACGCTTCAGATATGAGGGTCCCCCAAAAGCTCATGTAGGAGACAATGCAAGAAAGTTTGGAGACGAAATGATCGGGTTAAGAGGATTCTAACCTAACGAGTGCATTAATCCACTGACAATGGATTAACTGGAAAGTCACTGGAGGCAGATGGAGAGTGGCCAGAGAAGGTGGGTCACTGGGGACATGCCTTTGGGCATTTTGTCCCTGGTGAGTCGAGTTCTCTCTGTTCCCTTGTCCTGAGCTGCTTTCCTTCTGCCACGACGTCCTGCCTCACCTCAGGCCAAGAGGTGTGGTGCTGGTGGTCTGTGGACTGAGACCTCTGAGACCTATAGACCAAGAAGTATAACTTGGGCACATCAACCAAAAACCATAAATACGGTCCATAAAGACGACTTCGACCTTTAAGATGCGAATGACAAACCAAAACAGATCTAGCACAACCTGAGACAGCTCAAAGTCCACTCTCCAACCTGCCCGGAGTCTTCAAGTCCCACTCATAACATCCAAGAAGTCTGAAAAGCCACCATGTGTCTCACTGATGTCCGGGTCAACAGAAGTGCCACGCCAACGGCCCCTGCGCAGGACCCGCACAGACTCTGCTGGGTACAGGACACGGTTGAGAAAGGCTGAAAGTTCTCAAGAAGGCGTCATGCTGCGAACAGAGCACTTCTCATGGCTTTGTCAAGACGACCCCAGAAGATGGAGAGGAAGTGGGGTCTTTCAAGGTGGTCACTCCGTGGTGTGCATCACTGGTGACTTAAAAAAATGTCTCCAGGCATTCCTGATATTCCCTGGGAAGGAGGAAGGTGGGGGACGACTAATCCTCATCTGAGAACAACTGATTTACATTGATGATGATGATGATGATGATGATGATAGTAAAAACAGCAACAAATAATAATAACAATTTCCACTTATTCATTACTGAACTTTCAGTATCAGATGTTCGGCTAAGTACTTCCTATACACATTATTCTGCAAAACCACCCTATGAGATAGGCACTATATAATTTTGCACATTTTATAAAGAAACCGAAGCTCGGGAAAATGAAATGCCCTATTCAATGTTGATTGGGTAGGAAGAGGCTGGACGAATCCATTGGTGCTATCCTAACAAAATATCTCTGCCTGAGTAGTTTATAAATAATAGAAACTCTTTTTTTTTTTTTTTTAGCCAAGCATGATGGCACATACCTGTAATCCCAGCAACTTGGGGAACTGAGGCAGGAGGATCAAAGTTCAAGACCCACCTGGACAACTTTGTGAGACCATGTGTCTCAAAAAGAAATAAAAAGAACGAGGGATGTAGCTCAGGGGTGGAGCAGTTTGCTAGGATGCCTGAGGTCCTGGGTTAAATCACCTGGACTACCACCAAAAAATGAAATGAAATCTCACAATTCTGGAGACTGGGAAGCCTAAGCTGCAGAGTTCAACAGCATGAAAGATCCACCTTCAGCCTCTGGTATGAGCTCCATCTCTGCTCTCAAGATGACGCCTTCTGGCTCCAGACTCACATGGAGGAAGGACCAAAAGGAACCGGGGCACTCCTTCAAATTCTTCTATAATGGTACCAAACCAAATCACCACAGCTCTGACCTCATGACTTAATCGTCTCCCCAATATTCTACCACTCACTACTATCCCATTGACCATTAAGTTTCACCACAGTTTTGGGAAAAATTCTACCACCTGAAGAATCATGAGAACTCTCTGTGAACCTAGTGCCAGGCTATTCCAAAGAGAGTAAATACGGAACATGGTGTCTGAAGGTACAACAGAGGGTATCTGGTAGGAGTTAAGCAGGTCACCCCTGGACTGAGAACTCTTAGGCGGCTCCTATAAATAACATGTGCTTTACACACCACCTCAGCAACCATCATCAGAACAACCTCTCAAGGAAGGTACCAGTATTCTTGATATAAACTTGAGTATGAAGAGATTAAGCAAATGATTCAAGGTCACTGTTTTAGTCAGCTTTTGCGTCAGTGTGCCCAAAAGACCCAACAAGAAAAACCTACAGATGGAACAGTTTATCCGGGTCTCAGAGTTTCAGAGGTTCAGTCCAAGGTCTGCCAACTCCATTGATCTGGGCCCCAGGTGGGGCAGAACATCATGGTGGAATGACATGGCAAACTAGGAAGCAGAGAGAGTTCTGCTCACCAGGGACAAAGTATAAACCCCAAAGGTATGCCCCCAGTGCCCCTACCTCCTCCGTCTACGCCCCATCTGCTTACATTTACCACCTAATTAATCCATATTAGTGGATTAATCCATCAATTAGGTTACATCTCTCATAAGCTAATCGTTTTACCTCTGAATGTGTTTCTTAAATATCTCTGAGCTTTTGGGGAACACCTCATATTTAAATTTTAACAGTCACATAGCTGTTAAAATGTTGCAGATGGAGCCAAGATTTAAAATGAGATTGGTCTGACTTTTGAGCTTCAGCGCTCGGAGCGTTATGCTTTCAAGGGTTGAGGAGCAATAATAATGTCAACAGGCAAAATGCAATCAATACTAACCGCCTTGGTTTGCGTACCCTTGGGTCCCCTGCATGGTGAAACCTTCACGAAACCAACAATCCTCCAGCCTCATGCTCCAACCACCTCAAAAACCGGGGACCATTTTGCTTTCCCTGGACTCACACGGGACCCATAAAGGTCTCAGCTTTTTATATCTCATTTTGAGTAAAACCAGACTTTTTTTTTTTTTTAAGTGCATTCTCCTTTTTATAAGAATATTAAGTGCACGGCTGAAGCTCAACTGGGCCGTGTGAGGGACAGCCATGTTGTGTCTCATGGATAATCCAAAGGGAAAGGAAAGAAAGGGATTTATGGTGGGAAAAGGAGAGCAATACCCAGGGTGGGAATAATCTAAAGTACAGATATTTAATATGAGAGAAACATTTGGATATTGGGAATTCCAAAGGAGAACCGAGCCCACGATTAGGGTCCAGAGGGCCCATGGGCGGGTTATTAAGAAACACATTCACATTAAAACACTAAGCTGTTGCGCACACAGCTGCACCAGAGTGGTGTAGAACTGCTCCGAGGTTTCATGCAGCAGGCCCGTTGCAGAGAGCGATGATGGGCTCTAATGGCTGGGATAATTGACCACACTGGGACCCTAAGCTTGCTTCTGGACACTTCGGCACCTCAGATGCAGTGGATAATTTAAAGCTGTCAGAACACGGGGAACAACTGTTACCATGTCCAAGAGGAGGTTGCGGAGGTAGGTGAGACAGTCTTACATAAACCTTTACCTATCACAGAAATGCAGCAATCAGACACCATGCATTTCAAGCTCCTTTGAAACATGCAAACAATACAGCTTGCGCTATCAGATGACGGGAGACTAGGAAGACAGGGGAGAGACATCAATCAGTGGGGTGCAGAGAACAATTTAAATGTTGGGTCTTTCAGAAACACTTTCTACTGGGCTTCTACCAGGTGCCCCCAGAATGCAGAAATCTTAAAAGACACAAAATCCTTTCAACTGTGACTGGAAGGGACACTGGCTTGCAGACCCAGCACCAGAGGGCTGAATCTAGAGAAGATTCTAGAAGCTGGGAAAGGGCGTGAGATGCCATTGCCAAAGTCAGAGGGAGAAGATGCTACACAAGCAAAAAGCATATCCTGGACATTCAGTTCAGCCTTTGTATTTTTTTTTAAATATCTTTACTTTATTTATTTAATGTGGTGCTGAGGATCAAACCCAGTGCCTCACATGTGCGAGGTAAGTGCTCTACCCCAGCTTCTCCTCTATTTTATATATTTATTTATTGGGGGGGCTTACTGGGGATTGAACCCAGGGTGCTTACCCACTGAGCCCCATCCCCAGCCCTTTTTTATATTTTATTTAGAGACAGGGTCTTCCTGAGTTGCTTAGGGCCTCGCTAAGTTGCTGAGGCTGGCTTTGAACTTGTGATCCTCCTGCCTCAGCCTCCTAAACCTCTGGGATTACAGGTGTGTGTCATTGCACCCGGCTCAATCCAGTCTTCTTAAGTGCACATAACAGTGAATCCTGCACAGTTCCTCTTGCCAGAAGGGCTCACAGACTTCCAAACTCACCTGGGTTCCCTTCCTCTCTAGCCCTCTGCACACGCCATGTTCAATGCCCCTCTCACTACTCTGAACGCATCCTGCCCTCCCTCTCTCCCCCAACGTCATCTAAACACGTCCTTCTTTATCCTTTTCCTTCATTTCCGGATCTTCTCTTAGGATTTCAACTATAGCAGAAACATGAGCCAATGGATGAATTCATTCATCAAAAAGTGCTACCCAAGGTTAGGGCTGGAGCTCAGCGGTAAAGCGCTTGCCTCACACATGTGAGGAGGCACTGGGTCCAATCTTCAGCACCACATAAAAATAAATAAATGAATAAAGATACTGTATTCATCTACAACTAAAACAATACTTAAAAAAAAAAAAATCATCCCTGCCGCCAGGCATGGTGGCGCTTGCTTTAATCCCAGAGGCTCAGGAGGCTGAGGCAGGAGGATTGTGAGTTCAAAACCAGCCTCAGCAACTTAGTGAGGCCCTAAGCAACTTAGCAAGCCCCCCTGTCTCTAAATAAGACATTTAAAAGGGCTGGGGATGTGGCTCAGTAGGTAAGCACCCCTGGTTTTAGTACTTAGTATATATTAAAAAAAATCATCCTTGCCTGTAATATCACAGACTGGTAGAGCCATTTTCGCTGTAAGGAATGCATGCTAAGGTGGGATTTCAGATACTGTGGCACCCTCAGAGACCAGGAGGATCCTCCTTCCCATCAAGCCACAGCTCTCTTCCCCTCTCTGACCTCCAGACCATACACCAAAAAGGACAAATTAATGCAGCCTCTATCCAGAAAAGTAATGTTTCCAAAGGGTTCTTTCAAGACAGACTGCTAAATATACATGAGTAATTCCACCAAGAGTTCCATTAGGAACACAAGATAGAAACTGTGGCAGATAAGACCTGGGAAACTACAACAAATGGGAAATGAACTCCAGCATGGCTCCCCGGAGAGAACTCGATGAATGGACGGCCATATCCCTTCTCTCGTTCCCAAGGATCCAGTAAAGTTTCCACCTGTCAGTGTCTCCAGGAAAATGAAGGCAGCCCTCTGGGAGAGCTCTTGGATCTCTGCGGTCCCTCAGCCAGGCAGAGAGTGGGTCTCCTCCCAGATCTCCCGCCTGCCCACTCCAGCAACCGGTGTGTCCTTCAGGGAACCTGCCACTTGATAATGGAGTTGATCTGATTTGTGTGTGTGTTTAGCTCTTTCCGCTTTCCTCTCCAAGACCTTCCAACTACGGGGCATACAAGGAACATTTAACACATGTTTGTTGAGATAAAGCGTCCACTGGTTTTAAACAAAAGATGGATAAATAATTGAATGAGACAGGAGAATGAATGGGACAGAACTTTCCCAGGTTCCTATATGAACACCCGACCAGGGAAACTCCACATCATGTCACAAGAAAGGGAAGCTATGCTCCAGGTACATATGACGTGTCCAAACACATTCGACGGTCGTGTATAACTGAAAAGAACCAATAAAATAAACAAACAAAATAATTGAATGAGTGGCTCCCCATGGATGGAGGAAAGATGGGGCTCCTTTTGAAAAGATCATTGAATTTTAGCTGCAAGCAACTAACTGTGGACAGTGTCCTGCAATATTAAGGTCTGTGTACAGGAAAGCCAAACACACTTCATTATTTCCCTCTGGGCCATTTCACAGAATAATCTCTCCCCTCTTGGCTTCTGGAGGTATGAAGAGCATCTACTTCTGGGGTAACAGGTTTCTCTCAGCAAACCTCTGAGCCCTGCTGACTTAGACCAACAAGGAAGGCCACAATCACTAACATTTCCTGGGAACGGGCTAGATGAGTGTCTAAACTTAAGTTCCTTTTTCTTCTTCTATGAGACATCTTTGGGATTGTCTGCCAAGCCCAGAAGCCAACCCTCTCCTCTGGGGAAGCTTCCTGCCAGATCTCCAGGGGGCGCCCCAGGCGGCCATACTTGGGCTGGGAATCCAAGCCTGCAGCACAGGGGTCAAGAGCAGTCACCTGACCGAGCTTGGCCACCAGGCCTCTCTTTCCAGGGAAGGAGAAGCTGTGACTGAGAGCCAACCAGTCCGTCTCTGTGGGTGGCTGAAACTTTAGAAGGAACTAAGGGTTATTCAAGTTTTCTTCCCCATGAAAGCCGGATTTGCAGAGAAAGAAAGAAAGAAGACGAACTGAGGGAAACAATGATAGAGAAATTCCTGATAGTCTTTCTGGTCTGGACTCTATTCTTGCTCCTGCGTGGCAGGAGCTAGCCCTGGATCTTTGTAATAAAGACGTACTTCCCTTTTTTTGGGGGGGGTGGGGGATGGAGGTGTACCAAGGATTGAACTCAGGGCCCTCCACCCCTGAGCCCCATCCCCAACCCTATTCTGTATTTTATTTAGAGACAGGGTCTCACTGAGTTGCTTAGAGCCTCACTTTTGCTGACGCTGGCTCTGAACGGCAGTCCTCCTGCCTCAGCCTCCTGAGCTGCTGGGATGACAGGTGTGCACCACTGCACCTGACTTCCTTCTTCTTCTTCTGCTGTGTCTAAGGCTAGTCCCCACAGCTAGTTTGTTGATGATAATTGAATGTATTTTCTAATTTCCTGAGAACATGAAAATCTTCCTTATGTTTATAGATACCATGCCCATGTACACAAACTCACATCTATAAACACAAAACTATTTCTTCTGTATAAACCCCCACAGACACTCAGGGGAGGGGGAGAGGTAACTTCATGATTTCTGAATGAATCCAGCCTGAAACTGATCTGTGTCTTTCTATCATCAAAGCCAAGCTATCTAAATAGCTTCCAGGAAACATTTTTTCCCCTACATATTAGTCATATGATAAGTAATTTGTTTAACTGTAAGGGGGAAAGTGAAGGGGGAAAGAACTTCCACCCAGCTGACAATTCATATAAAACTGGTGACTTGGTATACGTACAATATAAAAGATGGCCCAAAAGGCTATTTTAGAAATGCAATCCCATGCGCACCCTGAGATTCCATTTTGGGCCTATCAAATTGGCAGCCATTTGGAAGAAATATACACCACACGGTCACAGTCGGAATGCAGAAAAATGTTATTATTATCATTTACCTCCTCTTACCCCAGTGCTTCTCAGGAGTGCTGATATGGGGACACATATAGCCATGATCCTCAATCTACATGAATATCTTCCCTGAGCAAGGACTAAATAAAGTTACAGGATCATTACAAGAGTCAGCAATGGCCAGGCACATTGCACACCTGTAACCACCTGTAATCCCAGAGGCTCGGAGGCTGAGGCAGAAGAATCACAAGTTCAAAGCCAGCCTCAGCAACATGGAGAAACCCCGAGCACCCTAGCAAGATTCTGTCTATAAATAAAATATGTGAAGGGCTGGGGATGTGGCTCAGTGGTTAAGCACCCCTGGTTTCAATTCCCAGAACAACAACAAAAAAAGTTAGCAATGGCACCGAGTATTCTATGCTCCCAAGCAAAGCTAAACCACATAAAAGTGGTGACACAAACTGACTGGTTATAACTGGTACATGGTTTTTAAAAGAAAAAAAAAACTGTTCATATTTATTCGTGCTACCTACATATTTATTTAAATATATTTAGTTATTAAAGAGCAATACAAAAATAAAATGTCCAAAGACATTCACAGAAATAAAAGCATCTTCATGCTTCTGAAAGAGTTCAGGAGGAGAGAGCAAGAGCATGGCCTCCACACACGGGGCAGAACCAGCCTCCAAGCCGTCCTCCATCTCACCGCGCCCAGCACACCCAGCGCCCCGGTGCCATCATGGGTCCATGGGAGCTGGGTGACATCTGTGACAGCTCGGTCCCTCCACCTGTTCACCACCATCTGGCTGTTCCAAGAAACCCTAGAGCAGGACCACCCTCCGCCAAAGCTGATGGGAGGCCATTTGAGGTAAAAGAGGGGTAAAGGGGAAACACAAGAGCAGCTCGGGGTGTTTGTACAGTGATCACTAATGACAAAACAGAAAAAAATCAAATATACACTAGGAGATTCTATCAGGGGGCTGGGAAGCTCGCAGGCCTTCAGACAAACTGTGATGGTAGGAATGCAAAAAAGGAGCCCAGCCTCAGAGTTGCTGGGTGGGTAAGCAAGGTACTTCTTCCTTCCTTTTTGGGGGGGATAGGGGGTACCAGGGATTGAACTCAGGGGCGCTTAACCCCTGAGCCCCATCCCCAGCCCTTTTTTATATTTTATTTAGAGACAGGGTCTCGCTGAGTTGTTTAGGGCCTCACTAAGTTGCTGAGGCTGGCTTTGAACTTGTGATCCTCCTGCCTCAGCCTCCCCTGTGGCTGGGATAATGGCATGAGCCACCCCCACACTGCCCGGCACAAACTAACTCTTAATAATGGTATAACCTTCTTTTAATTTTGTCTGCATAAGGCAATAAAGATGAGAGCTTATTCTTAAAGTAGTCGTGAAAACTAATTTGGATGAGACATATAATAGCGTTTATCTCAATGATTGATACCAAAAACAAATCCACAATAGGTCTTTTGACTTACATGAAGGCCCAGAATTTCATCTTTACTAGTATTTTTATTTCTCAACACTCATTTATGCAGCTCTTGAAACCTCTGTCAGCTCAGACCTCCTAGAAGGCATCCAGGAGACCAAGTCTTCCATAAAGAACTACTGAGCCAGGCACAATGGTGCATGCCTGTAATCCCAGTGGCTCAGGAGGCTGAGGGAGGAGGATCGCAAGTTCAATGCCAGCCTCAAAAATCGAGGTGCTAAGCAACTCAGGGAGACCCTGTCTCTAAATAAAATACAAAATAGGGATGGGGATGTGGCCCTGTGGTTAAGTGCCCTTGAGTTCAATTCCCAGTACCAAAACCAAACCAAAACAAAAAAACAACTACTTCTCTGGGCCCAGGAACCCCAGCCTTTCAACACAGCAGTACAGGGGTCTTGTTTTATTTTTCAGTGAAGGAAGCAAACACTCCATTCGTTCACCACCTGCATAGCCACAGTAACAGCCCTGCAAGGTCGCCCCTCCTAAGCACAGGAACTACTCAGAGAACCCTGGGAGCATCGCCGAATGTTACAGAAGAAGCCTTTTATGAAGAAATATGTGGCTGTCATGTTTTTATGTGTCTGAGAGATGATGATAATTCAGGCTTCATTTCTACAGTAATTTGATTTGATCACTTAAAAACACAGACATAAAATGGTTCATTTATATAACCAGTCGCTAAGAGTCTTGGCATTTTAATAGGGGGCTTATGGAAACATACCTTTTGAAAGAAAATACAAATGTCTACGGGGAGGGAAAGGATGGATGAAGCTCATAAAATTTAACGACATTTTAGTTTTGATTTGGGAGCACGGTAAGATCATCCACTTGGGAACCACAGTCTACAGATGGATTCCAAAGTCCTACCTGGTACAACTCCCAGTCACTTGCTGCCAGGAAAGTTCCAGAAGCCAGCAGCTTTCAGATCTGTTCCTCCCTAACCCCAGGACCATGGAAGTCTCATACTGCAGAAGGGCTCTTCAACAGTCTGACATTTGATCACATTGTCACGTGCATGGGTGAATATGCTCCAATGAAACCCCTTATTCTGTTAACTCTGATGCACCCACTTAAAAACACCTGGAGGGCTGACTCTGGGCCCTGGACTGGGAATGAGAATGTCTGGCCTAATCCAGTCTGGGGGCCTGAAACTGATGGTTAAAACTCCTTTAAAGAATGGAGGAACTGGGCCAGTGTGGTGGCTCCTATCTGTCATCCCAGCTATTCAGGATATTGAGGCAGGAAGATCACAAGTTCAAGACCAGCCTCAGCAACTTAGCAAGGTCTTAAGCAACTTAGCCAAATCCTGTCCCAAAATAAGAAATAAAAAGGGTTGGGGACGTAGCTCAGTGGTAGATGTGTCAGGTTCCATAACTAGTATGAGGCGGGGAGTTACTACTTTTGGTGGTTGTTTCTGAAGATAAAACACCTGTTACACCCAACACAGTGGCACACACCTGTAATCCCAGCAGCTCGGGAGGCTGAGGCAGGAGGATCGGGAGTTCAAAGACAGCCTCAGCAATTTAGTGGGACGTTAAGCAACTCATTGAAACCCTGTCTCAAAATAAAATATAAAACAGGCTGGGGATGTGGCTCAGCCGGTTTAATCCCTAGTACTCCTCCCACCCCCACCACGCAAAAACAAAACAAAAAAAAAAACAACACCTGCTAAGTGCATTCAAATTCAGCAGTTTCAAGTGTTGTGCAAGGTGGAACAGGCTTGTAATCTCCGCAACTCCAGAGCCTGAGGCAGGAGGATTGCAAGTTCAAGGCCAGCCTGGATAACACGGGGAGATCTAGCTTCAAAGCAATAAAAGGAGGACCACAAGTTCAATGCAATAAACAAACTATAAACGTTAGGCTAGAGCTGTAAGTGGTCAACTGTGTGCTTAGCAAGCACAAAGCCAAGAAAAAATCCCCAGAACAAGAAAAAATCTACAATGGTGGTTGTACATGTTGGCCACTGATTAGAATTACTGAGGGGGAAAAAAACTTAATTCTGATACCAGGGCTTCATTTCCATCCCTCACCCAATTCTAATTCTCCTTGGCTTGAACAGTGACATTTTCATACATCCCATGGATGATTCTAATGTAGTCACAGTTAGAAATTACCATCTGATCTGGGGGCAGAGACATGAGGATCATGAGTTCAAAGCCAGCCTCAGCAACTTGGCGAGGCCCTAAGCAACTCAGTGAGACCCTGTCTCTAAATACAATACAAAATAGGGCTGGGGATGTGTGGCTAAATGGTTATGCACCCCTAGGTTCAATCTCTGGTACCAAAAAAAAAACGAATTACCATCTGTTGCATGCAAGAAGCAAGAGCCCTAGGTTTGATCCCCAGTCCTGCTAAAAAGGAGGAGGAGAGAGAGGGGGAGGAAAAAGGAGGAAAGAAATCACCATCTAGAAGGATTGGGGGAAGAACTGCTAAGTAGCCAAAAGAGGTTCTATCCCAATGTTTACAATGACTAGTGTGACAAAGGAGGTAAATTAAAAATTCCATTTAGCCAGGAGCAGTGCACACTCCCACTGCAAGAGGGTCTCAAGTTCAAAGCCAGCCTCAGCAACTCAGCGAGACCCTGTCTCTAAATAAAATGCAAAATAGGGCTGGGGATGAGGCACAGTGGTCAGGTATCCCTGAGTTCAATCCCTGGTCTTCCTTCCAAAAAAAAAAAAAATTCCATTTAATCTCTTAATCTAAATTGATAACCATATGGGGACAGTGGCTACCATATTAGACAGCACAACTATAGAAATCCATCAATATGCTTTAGCATTATTGGTTGGAAATTTGTTAAGTGGGATGTTCACTGTAAGTACAGAGGCAAAACCGATCAGCTCTTATTGTCAATATCCATTAGTGGACATGAGTGACTTGTCCAAGGTGGACCTTTGCTAAGAATTCAGATGCTCTGAACAACTAATAGGAAGGAAAATGATCGCCATCAATGAAAATATGTCAGATATGTTCACACATGTTCTAAAGACACAACTCTTCAAGATCTGTACCCACCAACACACAGTGTGATGCTGGGGATGGAACCCAGGGCCTCACGCAGGCTGGGCTAGCCTCTACCACGGAGCCACACCCCATCAGGTTCATTCCTAATTTGCTGACAAGAACCAGTGGCCAGCCACAATCATCATAAATACCACACCATCAGAGTAACACAAAAGTAGTAAAAGGAATTAGGGATTTAAGATACTGTGCACAGTTTTGATTTTTATAATGGGTGGAAAGAATGTTTTAGACAGGTGCAGTGATACACGCTTGTAATCCCAGTGACTCAGGAGGCTGAGGCAGGAGGATCACAAGTTCAAAACCAGCCTCAGCAAAGGTGAGGCCCTAAGCAACTCAGTGAGATCTTGTCTCTAAATAAACTACAAAATAGGGCTGGGGATGTGACTCAGTGGTTGAGTGCCCCTGAGTTCCATCCTGGCTACCCACCATGCACCCCCCCCCAAAAAAAAACAAAGAACATTTTACTTCATCTTCATACTATTAGCACTGACTCCCGTGTTTAAATATATTAAATGAAGGGGCTGGGGATGTGGCTCAGTGGTAGATACTTGCCCAGCATGTGTGAGGCACTTGGTTCAATTCTCAGCACCACATAAAAATATGTAAATAAAATAAAAGTATGTGTCCATGTACAACTAAAAAAATTTTTAAATGTATGTTAAATGGATGAATTAATAATTTATCAATAGTGTATTTATCCATTATCTTTAATATTGTACCTTAATTTATCAATAAATTTTTAATAGAACATTAACTACAATATAAAGGTATATTAGCTACAACTTAAGGAATATATTGAAAATACATATATTATATATGAGGACTATAGGGCTTAGGCATAGGTTACAGCCCACGAAATTATTATCACATCTCACTTTTATTTCAATATGAATTTTTTAGATTATTAGGGATACAGCAAGCCTGAATGCCTGCGTACTACACATTCCTTAATTTGAATAAGAATACATACATCAGTTGAGTGATTCCAGAGATGTGCATATTTTCCTAAATTTTGCCATGAAATGATATGCTTTTTTTAAAAAAGATTATTTGGATTTTGCATTTCAGATACTGACATATTTTATATCTGAATTTAATTACATTTAAAAATGCTTTGCAGCATATCACATTTAGCTAATTATATGTGAGGATGTCTTTACATTAAAACTCATTTATTATGTTCTATATGGAATTCACCAAAAGGAATCATCCATCTATGGCTCTACATTTTTTTTAAATGCTATAACACCCCTTATCCATACTTTCACTTTCCAAGGTTTCAAATAACTATAATCGACCATGATCCAGAAATGTTAAATAAAAAATTCCATAAATAAATTGAATACTGTTCTGAGTGATGAAATCTCATGACAATTTGTTCCAGGATGTAAATCTTCCCTTTGTTCAATGTATCCATGCGGTATACACCACCTGCCCATTAGTCATCCCGAAGCTGCCTGGTTTACCAGATCACCTGTCACTTGTGTTCAAGTAAGACTTTTGTAGAAGCCTAATACTACATCACAATGTCTACATCCTTCATCCCACTTCTTCTCCTCACATAGGTACGCATCATCTCAGATTATCACAAGAGAAATAAAGATAAGTACAGTAAAATAAGATACTTTACGAATCAGAGAGAAACTCCTTTCACATAACATTCGCTACAGAACATCATCGTAATAAGCTCTATTAGTCACAGTTGCCAGGCTCTTCCTCTGCCTAATTCTGAATCGAACTTTCTCATAGGCATGTATGTAGAGAAACAAACACGGGTTCCAGTATGATCCAGAATTTCAGGCATCCACTGGGCGCCCTGGAATGCATCCTCCATGGACCCTGGCATGTACCAATTGAAAGGAAACGAGAGCTTAATCTGGTGTACTGAAACATGCGCAGTGGCACAAACCTGCAATCCCAATGAGACCCTGTCTCTAAATAAAATACAAATAGAGCTGGGGATGTAGCTCAGTGGGCAAGTGACCCCGAGTTCAATCCCGGGTACCCCGCTCCCCGCAAAAAAGCTGGTATATTAAGTTGTCTAAAAATAAAAATGTTTCAAAACAATTTTTACTGGGGGCTGGGAGTTTAGGTCAGTGGTAGAGTGCTTGCCTAGTGTGTGCCAAGCCCTGGGTTCAATCCCCAGAACTGCAAAACAAACAAACAAACAAAAACACTGATCTACTTCTTGTTAACCCCCAAAATATACTTGTACCTCCTCGCATTTTCCAAAGTGAAGCTAGATTAACAATCAAACGGTGTTATAAAGAGAGGGCTTCGGGGATTAACGACACTGCCGACCTGTCAAGTGCCCTGACTTGTGTGCTCTGAGTCGCTCTCAGGACGCACCTCTTTTGGGCCATGTCCTCTCGGTAAACACCCACAGCTCTGGCCTTGGAGAATGCCATTTTTATGACAGTAGTAAAAAGAGTTTGCCGGCTAATGACATGGCAAATGGAACAGAATAGGACACAACGGTCTAATAAAAGAGAAAAGCCAAGCCTCAAAGAAATTTGGAGTATGATAATAGCTTAAAACAGCCAATTCCCATGCAAGAGACCATGATAGCTCCTAATTATTCCTTTCTAGTTACATAGGAAGAACTAAAACACATAGCAAATTAACTGCAGTTAAAAAACAAGTAAATAAAATTATGAGGGTCACCCTGTCGCTTGATGTTCCCTTAATTTTATTTATTTATTTATTTATTTATTCATTCATTCATTTATTTATTTATTTCTGGTGCTGAGGGTTGAACCCAAACCCATGAGCACTGAGCCACATTGCCAAGGCCTGATTTACCTTTTTAAAATGAAATTTATTAATTTATTTTGGAGACTAGGGATTGAATCCCAGGGCACTCCACCATGGAGCCACATCCCCTGCCCTTTCTTCTATTTTATTTAGAGACAAGAGCTCACTGAGTTGCTTAAGGCCTCCCTAAATTGCTGAGGCTGGGTTTGAACTCAAGATCCTCCTGCCTCAGCCTCCAGAGTCACTGGGATTACAGGTGTGCACCACCATGCCCAGCTTAAAATAGAATTTAAAAAGCAAACTGTAGCCTTTTTTTTTTTAATAAACCCACAATATTCTGTTTGTGATTCAAACACTGTCCCAGACCAGAAAATGTTGGCTAATGAGTCCTCTCTGGGTGAGCTTCCACATTTTTCTACCAAGCATTCAGCTGCACTGTTTTGTAGATAGTTTGCATGGTCTGTTTCAATTGAATTCAACAAATATTTATTGAGGCTCTATCTGCCAAGCACCATGCCAGGTGCTGGAGATCTGATAACAAAGATGGTCAAATTTCTTGGGGTGATGAGCAATAGCTGGATTTTTGACTAGAATAAGGGTTGATGTGTGTAATAAAGGAAGCTAGCACAGGTGCATCCAGAACTCACAGCAGGGGTGTCCACTCCCCAGGAGGGCAAAGGAAGCCTCCCAGAGGATAGTGAATCCAGGTGGCCACAGACACAGCAGGAAAGTGAAGAGGCTTCCTGGCAATGGCTGCTGTGGTGCACACCTGTAATCCCAGTGGCTCTGGAGGCTAAGGCAGGAGGATCACAAGTTCAAAGTGAGGCCTTAGGTTCACTGCAAGATCCATAATGTAGGTTCAACCTCATTCTTACTGGAACATATACCCATGTACCTGTTCCTCGGGAAAATTTATATGTATTTCCTGCTTCAGGATGATGCACATGTTGGCTCAGCACCTGGAACTGTTTCATAGCTACTGAACTCACTTGCCCTCGGCCTCACGCGCTGTACCTCACAGCGGAGATGCCCTTGCGCTGTTCACCTGAGTGATCCAAGTGTCGCGGAGCTGGGACCTCCTGAGAAACTGAGGCAGCGCAAAGATCCCCCTTCAAACCCAGATTCTTGCCATCAAGTCAGGAGGCTTTCATACCTGTAACCCCAGGGGCTCAGAGAAACAGGGATGAGTTTATCAAAGGGATAGGAAAGGGGAAAGGGGACACTCTCAGGGAGACAGTGGGTCCTCTCAAAGAGGAGAGGGACCAGGTGTCTCTTCTGCACTCCAGTTTTATTGGGGATCCCAGAAAAGTTCCCAGAGTCCTGCCCAGATCCACCTCTTGACTTTTGACTGACAGTAAGGTGACATCAGACTTTCAAGTCCCCCCTGTCATGACAACTCTAGGTCACCTTGGCCCATGCAGACTGGATTCTTAACCATGCATTCTTACAGATTTTATGGTTAGGGGGAGCTATCCTTATCTCCCAGAGTTTCAGGATCTGGTCACAAAAGTCTCCTGGGCTCCTCCCGTTGACATTATCCTGGGCCTGCGTTTCTCCAGCAGGGAACAGGCCATCTGCTGAGGAATGTGACATGTCCTGTCCAGGAGGCCAGGCAGGGCCGCAGGTAAACTGCATCTTGGAAAAGAAAGCACGTGGGGGTCAGCCCCATGGGCCCATTTTATAGAATTTTTATTTTACAAAGTTGATTGCATTGACTTAATGCTGTGTCCACCCCAGCATGAAGATGTCACAATGCAAAGTTGGCGCAGGAAGTCTGCTCAGGATGACAGAGCCAGTCCTTTCAGAAATTGTGGAGCAGAACTCTTTAACTGCACATTAAGCAAATACGATGCGTGGGCAGGGGCGTGTTTCTCAAATTCATCCAAGTGGACCACCTGGGCTTTGTCCCAGGGATTCATGATTTGCTTGACCGACCTTCAAACAGACTTACGAGACTGTCTCACCATCAGCACCCAAACAGGGACAGGACACATCTTTCTACTGCTGCATAAGCAAGTCTTTCAAAGCAAGCAGGGGGAAAAATTTTTTTAAAATCACCACAATTGAAGATAGTGTTATTTACTGTAGCAAACCCCCCCCACCCGCCTCCACACACACACCCCCACCCCACCCAGAACTTTTTAGCTTACACTGCATCAAATTACCATTTTCTGGGAGATCCTCAGAGATGAGTTTTTGGTGCTTCTGCCAAGAAGGAAACAGTTTTAGAAGCCTGCTCATTACCATTTGAGATTGAGCCAGGATTTCTTGCTGTTTACAGCCAACGTGTGGGGATCACATCCCGACTGGTACATCAGCAGCCTCAACCTCCCCGTGTCGGGGGGCTGATGGGTAGGAGGGGTAGGGATGGGGATGACCTTTGTGTTTGTTTGTTCCATTCTAATTTAGCAAGGTCCTTTACCTATTAGGATCCTGAGTCTATGGGCCCCAGCCTCCCTAGAATCACATCTCCTTGATGCAATTTCTGCTGCCTGTTCAAGCATCTGTGTCCATCAGGATTCTTTGGAGCTATAAGACACAGGGAAGACAAATAACCTGACTTCAGACACAATCTGAGCTGGGTGCAGTCTACACCACCAACACTGATTCTCTCTTTACCTCTGTGGGATTCTTTCCCAGGATCCCTGTGGGAGGAACACAAGCCTGCAGCCGAAGGCCAACATCACCCAAGTCCAAGGGAAAGGAGACCCACTGCCCTTTCCTGCCATACAAGCAAAACTCACAGCGTCTGTCGGTGGCACTTTTTCTGACTGGGTCACGTGCCCATCCGGGAACCCATCCTGTAGGCGAGGGAACGTTAATGTTATTCTCTGTCTGCCCAGTCCTGGGCTACATGGCCACCCCAACAGCTGGAGGTCCAAAGCCCTCAGGGGAAGGAGTGTTGATGATTCAGGGTAAATTTAGGAAGCTCTTAGCTGGATGGGCACTGGCTACAAACACCTGATCCAAGTAATGAATAGAGTAAGCCTTTGCACTTTGGCTGGGGATGGGGCCCAGGGTCAAGTGACTCTGGGTTCAATCCCTGATACAAAAACAAACAAACCTGCTTCAGGCCCTGAGGGCTCCATAGACTTTGGATACAATGTCTATGTTCACATGACAAAATCATACTGTAGTTTTTTGCATAATGTCTTGTGCCAATAACTCCAAGAGAAAGGGAGGAAGGAAGGGAGAGAAAACTGAACAGAGAAAAAGACACCTAAAAACTAATTAACCAGTTGCAGTGTGTGGACCTTATTTTAATCCTTATTTAAATAGGAAAAAAAAGATATTTCATAACAACTGACAAATTAATTGTTTGAACACTGAGCAAATATTTGATGACTGAGATATTATGGTAATTTTTTTTTTCTACCAGGGACTGAACCCAGGGGCACTTAACCACAGAGCCCCATCCCCAGCCCTTTTTTATATTTTATTTAGAGACAGGGTCTCACTGAGTTCCTTAGCCTCACTAAGTTGCTGAGGCTGGCTTTGAACTCTGGATCCTCCTGCCTCAGCCTCCCTAGTTGCTGGGATGACAGGTGTGCATCACCACACCCAGCTATGGTCAATTTTTACACTTTAACTTTTTAGTAATACTTCTTTAAAAAAAAAAAGAAACGTCTCTCAGGCTGAGAGATTGCCTTGCATGTACAAAACCCTGGGTTCAATCTTCAGCATCACAAAAATCTCTCTCTCTCTCTCTTATAAGCACATGTTGAAATATGCATGGAGTAAGAGGACATCTAGGAATTGCCTCAAAATAAAATGGGGGGGTTGGGGGTGCAGCTCAGAGGTAGAGCACTCGCCTGGCACGTGTGGAGCACTGGGTTCGATCCTCAGCACCACATCTAAATAAATAAAGAAAATAAAGGTATTGTGTCCATCTACAACTAAAAAAAAAAAATTAAATGAACTAAAAATAGGAAGG
Source organism: Marmota flaviventris (assembly GCF_047511675.1). Classification (NCBI taxonomy): domain Eukaryota; kingdom Metazoa; phylum Chordata; class Mammalia; order Rodentia; family Sciuridae; genus Marmota; species Marmota flaviventris. The sequence goes on along the minus strand of NC_092498.1, from coordinate 159,891,864 downwards.
GTAAAGTTTAGCCACATGGTTCTGTGCTACTGAGCAGGGGCTTGATAGACATTTGTTACATGAACACGAGGACACTTCTTATCCATTCCATTTCTGCAGTCCGAGGCTGGTGAGAACAAGGCAGAGCCCCACATGACACTACACAGATCTGTCCCCCGCCTGCCAGGCCTATGCTGCCCTTGTTTGACCAAAAAAAAAAACCTCCACCCAAAGTAATCGATGTGATTTTTTTTTACAATGGCTATTTACTGAGCCTACACTATGTGTCGGAATGATCTAGACACCAGGATGCTTCAGGAAGCTTGCCTTTGAATGATGGGCACATGCCTGCCATGTCCCCTACCAGCGTCACCAAAGGAGAGGGCTCTGGAATTCAAGAGCCTGGATATGAATCTTGGTTTGGCGGGTTACTGGGCGCTGGGAGACTGCATGAATTCTTTACATTCTCTTCAAAAAATGGAAACATTTTTAAATCTATTTTCTGGGTTGTCATAAATGAGTTAAAGATAAGGTTCTTATATGCACACCACAAAAAAATCAACAATGTGGACTCATGATTATCGTACTGATATTTTCCCCATGAACATTTTTAAGGTACTTTCTTTAATTAAAAGAGGATTAAGCCGGGCGCTGCAGTGCACACCTCTAATCCCCGTGGCTCGGGAGGCTGAGGCAGGAGGATCGTAAATTCAAAGCCAGCCTCAGAAACTTAGTGAGATCTTATCGCTAAATAAAAAAGAAAAAGACCTGGGGATGTGGCTCAGTGGTTATGTGCCCTTGGGTTCAATCCCCAGAACCAAAAATAAAAAATAAAATAGGATTAAGAGCTGGCTGGAAGCCCTGCCCTGCCTCCCCCACAGTCCTCAAGGGCCCTCGGATGGGAGCTGTGACTGTCAGAACTGAAGATGGACAAGCAGTAGACTTGTTTGCGCATCACATCTGACCTTTTCTTCAGTTCCTAGGCAGCCAAGGGCCCTCCACAAGCCCCCAAAGTGATCCATTTTCCCTGTGCACTTGGTCCATGAGGTAGATTAATGCCTGGGACACAATGGATGGCCTAGGGTAACCTAGGGACCGAGGTTAATTCCCCAACCACAGCTGTTATAAAACATGTCACTGGAGCCAAAAACCACAGGGAACTGCATGCACAGACCAAGCAGGTGGCAGAAAGGATGGGCACACGTTTCGTGATCTTAGACAGTAAATCCGTCCTCTGCCGTCAGATGACCTAACCTCCTCCCATCACTAGTGGATTAGTGAACTAAAAAATAAACGACAGAATCAATAAGTGGGCCAAGGGACTGAACAGACACTTCTCAGAAGATGATATACAATCCATCGATAAATATATGAAAAAATGTTCAACGTCTCTAGCAATTAGAGAAATGCAAATCAAAACTACTCTAAGATTTCATCTCACTCCAGTCAGAATGGCAGCTATTATGAAGACAAACAGCAACAAGTGTTGGCAAGGATGTGGGGGAAAAGGCACACTCACACATTGCTGGTGGGACTACAAATTGGTACAGCCAATATGGAAAGCAATATGGAGATTCCTTGGAAATCTGGGAATGGAACCACCATTTGACCCAGTTATCCCTCTCCTCGGTCTATAACCTAAGGACTTAAAAACAGCATACTACAGGGACACAGCCACATCAATGTTTGTAGCAGCACAATTCACAATAGCTAAACTGTGGAACCAACCTAGATGCCCTTCAATAGATGAATGGATACAGAATATGTGGTACATATACACGATGGGATATTATTCAGCATTAAAAGAGAATAAAATCATGGCATTTGCAGGTAAATGGCTGGAGTTGGAGAATATCATGCTAAGTGAAGTTAGCCAATCCCAAAGAATCAAATGCCAAGTGTTTTCTCTGATTTGAGTATGCTGATTCATAATGGGGTTGGAATTGAGGGGCATGGGAGGATTAGAAGAACTCTAGATAGGGCAAAGGGGAGGGAGGAGGTGGGGGGAGGAAAAAAGGGTGGGGGTATGGGGGTATGGGAGGAAAGATGGTGAAATGAGATGGACATCACTACCCTAAGTACATGTATGAAGACACAAGTGGTGTGACTTTACTTTGTGTACAATCAGAAATATAAAAATTGTGCTATATATGTGTAATATGAATTTTAATGCATTCTGCTGTCATATATAACAAATTATAATTTAAAAAATAAATTTAAAAAAAAACGACAGTCCTCCATTTCCCTAAAGCCGGCTGCCTAAATATACCTTCACATCTAAAGTGGCATTCAGAGCTGAAGGGTTTTAGCCAGGAGGCAATGTCACTAGAAGTTATGGCTTTTATCTACCAATATTTTCACCTCTTAGCAAGTTATACAAAATATTTCCTTCATGAAAAATGTCATGATTCTTTCATAAGATTAAATGGACACAGCCTGGCATGGTGGTGCACACCTGAAATCCCAGCAGCTTGGGAGGCTGAGGCAGGAGGTTCACGAGTTCAAAGCCAGCCTCATCAATTTAGAGAGGCCCTAAGCAACTTAGCAAGACCCTGTCTCTAAATAAAAAAATAAAAAGGGCTGGGGTTGAGGCTCAATGGTTAAGCACCCCCAATATAAAAAATAAATAAATAAAATAAAGAGAGAGATATTAAATGGATGCTAAGTATTTAAAGACTCCTCCTGACAGAGGCGAGACCTCTGCTCCCTGTCACTATCCACCACAGAGGGCATAAGGTAAGACACCCATAAAAAGTGGAGGAGAGCAGAGAGTAACTTACCTTCAAAAGCACAGATCTGGAAAATGTATTAGCCACTCTTAAAACAGAGATTGGTCTGAGATGTTTTAAAAGCTTATCATCTTGGAAAACCTAAGCCTGGGGTTCCTTTTGGGAAAACTAATTTAGGCAGTGAAAAGAAAAGCACTTCTAACTTATCAATTAAACATTTTGGCCGGTGGCACATTCTTTCTTCTTTCTAACAGAAGATCTCTTATCAGCTTTAGAATCTGCCTAGCATTTAAACAATACTTCTTTTAAAGAACCTTCCTGAAAGTCAGTGATTTAGGAACTTTAACCCAGGGCTGGGGGATGCAGCTCAGTGGCTGAGCCCCAGAGCTCTCTACATTAGGTGACATCATGCAGCTGGCTTGACATCAACCTGGATGGGTGTGTGGATGCCGTGGAAATCAGCAAGTCTGACCAATGGGGTTTCTTTCTTCCCCAGAGAGCCAACTGCTGAACACTGGTGAAACCCGTCTTGGAAATCAGGATCGGTCCCCGTACCCCTCCATGTTGAAGATTAAACACCCAAGAAACACCAAGGCAGGAGCATGGATGAGAGAGAGAGAGAGAGAGAGAGAGAGAGATATTCCTCCAGAGAGGAGGGGGTCCAGAGCTGGTGCCGAAGGAGTGGGGGTGTCTTGCCCCTTGTATAGATTTTAGGTTTCCTTTCTTCCTGTCTCTTATCTTGTCTACATGACCAAAAGGGCAGAAGGAGAGCTATGGGGGGGTGTGTGTGTGGATTTCTTGTGTTGCAAAATGTGATCTTTCCCCTCCTCTGGAGGTTGTTAGCAACCAGGTGATGGAGTGCTATCTACACATTTCCTTTTTTTTTTTAATATATATATATATAAAAGAGAGAGAGAGAGAGAGAGAATTTTAATATTTATTTTTTAGTTATTGGCGGACACAACATCGTTGTTTGTATGTGGTGCTGAGGATCGAACTCGGGCTGCATGCATGCCAGGCGAGCGCGCTACTGCTTGAGCCACATCCCCAGCCCTACACATTTCCTTTTCTTTGATAATTAGCTACCTGTCCTTTGCCCTGGTCTCACTAGCAACTACTGAAGTTAAATGCCCTTTGAAAGGGACTTATTAAATAAATTACTGCAAATTTTCAAAGAATTTCCAAAACATCTTGACGTGTACTGCAAAACTATATATCTATGAGGAAAGATGCCCACAGTCTCCTTGAGTCAAAATTATGTGTCATGTAAAAATCATGGACATACATGCATACATACTTGTGAATGCAGGATTCCACTGAAGATGTGTGTATATATATGCATGCACATTATATGTACAGGTATCTGTGTGCATACATAACATATGAGGGAGAAATCTGGAAAAATATATACCAAAGGGGTAACACACATCAATTGTGTAATTATGACTGAATGCTATTTTCTTCATTTTACTTCTCTGATTTTTCCAAGTTTCAGAGTGAACCTTCATAATGGGTAGGAGGCTACAATAAAAATTTAAATAGAACAAAAGCAGCACTTATTATACTAGCATAAGCGTATGCATTTCAGTGTTAGCGCTGTGAGTTTCTTGTACATGATCACAATTGGGTAAAAAGTAGAAGGCAAACCAGGCTTGGTGGTGGCCCACCTGGCAATTCTTGGTATGTAGGAGGCCGAGGCAGGAGGATCACCAGTTTGAGGCCAGCAACTGAGAAAATAAATTTTTAAAAGGGTTGGGGAGGTAGCTCCATGGTAGAACACTTGACTAGCACATGTGAGGCCCTGGGTTCAATTTCCAGCATGGCGGGGAGGGGACAAAGAGAAGAACAAAGTATTATTAAATGTGTGCACAAATGAATTACATCAGTATTCTGTGCAAGTGTTCATCAATTGTTTTAGCCTAAGTGAGCCTTCATCCATTCCCGAGCTAATTTAGTATTGCTACTCCGTCTAATGGAACTTGGAAATAATTAATATATAACTGAGAAGCGTATTTTTCTTAATGACCTTTCCTGTCACCACATACACTGGTCCACATCATTCGACACGTGGTACAGTTTGCACCCAGCTCAGAAGATCAGACAGGCCTGACATTTATCAGCATGCCGCATACTTTTTATTAAAAAAAAGAAAAATCTCTAATTACATGAAAAGCATTATATTGAGACATCGACAATGGCAATTAGGATGTTCTAAGCACCTCAGATCCTCCAGAAACCCTCTGTAGGAGGTTTTGAAGATGGAACACATCATTAATTAGAAATTTCAAATGAGTTCTTTCCAACAACTTTTAATCATATTATCAATGATACCATTAGTGAGAGGAATAAGAATGACTTGAAAATAAGAAGCAATTCATCCACTCTGTGAGCGCCATTCATAGCAAAACACTTCTATTTCTCCAAACTTCACCTGACTGCTGTTGTGTTGCCCCCAAACCCTAACCCTCTCACAGTGCTTCTTCTTTCTCAAAGAGGCTTAGTATCTCTCCTGGGGATTCATAATCCAAGGTCATGACCTGATCGAAAAGTTTTTGTTTTGTTTTTTTGGTACCAGGGATTGAACCCAGGGACACTTAACCACTGAGCCACATCCTCATCTCTTTTTATTAATATTCTGTTTCGAGATAGGATGTCACTAAATTGCTCAGGGCCTCGTTAAGTTATGAAGGCTGGCTTCAAACTTGCCATCCTCCTGCCTCAGCTCCTGAGCCTCTGGGATTCTAGGCGTGCATCACGGAGCCCGGCATGAACAAAAGGTTTTCAAGGTATATTTCTTTTATCCAAGAAACCATTGCTAATTATAAACCTAAATCTTCACCAGGAACTATCTGGGTGGGTTTTATCATCCCCCCCTTCCATTCTCCCTAATACAAAAACAGATAAAGTTAAAACCACACACGCCAAGTTAACTATGGAGTCAAATCACCCTGCTACAAAGCCTTCCCTTGCTTTCCCACCACCAACACCACCACCTGCGCAGTGCAGGGGGTGCTCTACCATGGAGCCCCATCCCCAGCCCTATTTTGTATTTTATTTAGAGACAGAGTCTCACTGAGTTGCTTAGGGCCTCACTAAGTTGCCGAGGCTGGCTTTGAACTCGTGATCCTCCTGCCTCAGCCTCCAGCGTCTCAGGAATTGCAGGTGTGCAGCGCCACACCCAGCTCCAAAGTCCTTTTTCTGAAGCACTCCTGTCCAGCAGGATGTTGCCTAAACCTTAAGGACCTTAGACCTAGGATGGTCAGGGCCAAGGGTCAGTCACAGACACATAGGAGCGCCTCCACGTCAGGCCCTACTCAGGGACACTCATTCCACCAGACACCACTTCTCTAATTCCCAAGTGACATGCTTTTGGCACAGAAGCAGTTGAAAAGATTGTCAAGGTGATTACAGAGAAGGATAATCCTTCTCTGTTCTCATTTCAGCACAAAGAAGTACAGTTTTATTCACAATTTATAAAACATTTACATTACTTCCCCATTAAATTGTTCTAACTGCCTACAGTACAATCTTTTTTCAGTCATGTACAAAAATAAATAGTATCTTCCTGTCTATCATGACCACAGCAAGACTGAGGTCCATCCAGAAACTTCCAGGGCCCCCCCTCTTCCTGGTAAACCAGCAACCACTGCCTCCCACAAAACATGATGTTCGACTCGAGTGGGATTTAGGAGAGAGTAGTTCACAGAGCCTCGTTCTGCAGTGACAAGAACCCATCTGTTTTTTGGGCACCAAAAAAGGGATTGTCTTCAAAGTCAGCTTCCAAAAGACGTGAGCCTGGGGTGGTTACACTGAAAGTTCTTATCTAGTTCCACTTTCACAGCTAAGTCGGCTTATCAGACTTCTCACCTTGGCCAGAGGAGGACCATTCAGTCATGAAGTTCAGGTCCAAGTGAACAGGAAGCATCAGCAAGTCCGGTTAAAGCTGGAGCTGACAGGAGGAGGGGGAAGACCCACCCCAGAGGAAACACTTCTCCATAGCCAAAGGCAGTCTCCGCTCACTCTGGATCTCCAGGGTAGCACAAAGTCAAACCTGCGGCTGGATGTCCTTCAGCAGCCCAAGTCTAAGCAAATTAACACCACTTCTAGTTTTCTAGTCAAGAAATGGATGGAGGCTGGGCGCGGTGGCATACACCTGTAATCCCAGCGGCTCGGGAGGCTGAGGCAGGAGGATCGTGAGTTCAGAGCCAGCCTCAGCAAAAGCGAGGCACTAAGCAACTCAGTGAGAGTCTCTAAATAAAATACAAAACAGGGCTGGGGATGGGGCTCAGTGGTTAAGTGCCCCTGGGTTCAATCCCCAGTGAAAGAGAGAGAGAGAGAGAGAGAGAGAGAGAAAGAAAGAAAAGAAAAGAAATGAATGGAATAACAGCCCCTAAACATACACATCTGTGTTCCAATCTCCAGACCCCATACAAAGTTCTTTCACTGCACAAGGGCAGTGTGTACATAATAAAGGCCTTGTAACCACACTGGACTTTCCTGTCTGGTGGGCTGATCCAGAAATTGAGAACCTTTCCTCTACTTAAGGGAGAGAGTCCAAAAGCAAAGAGGAACTCAATCTTTCAACTTGCTACTGCTGGAATTTTTCTGTGTGTGTGTGTGTGTGTGTGTGTGTGTGTTGGTAGAACCCAGGACCTTGTACCTACTATACTAATAACCACACGCCCTGTCTACCACTGAGCTACACCCCCGGGCCTGTGGGTGGCTACAGATGGAGGAAGTGGGCCACGAGTCAAGGAATGCACTGGGTGGCCTCTGGCAGCCAAGAATGGCCTTTAGTTGACAGCCAACAAGAAAGTGAAGATTTTAGTATTAAAACCACACTGGATGGAGCTTTGCCAACAACCCAAATGGGCAAGGAAATGGATCTTCCCCTAGAGTCTCCCCCAAAAAAGAAACACGACCCTGCCAACGCCTCGAAGTTAACCCAGTGAGATCCATGTCAGGCATCTGACCTGTGAAAATATAAAACAATACAGGTGCGGTGTCTTAGCCACTAGGCTTGGGGTGATTTGTCACAGCAACAGCAGAGGAGCTACACACTGGCTCAGACACAGTGAAGCACATTTGTGATCATCGTCCTAGGCTTGGTCTTTAAGATGGAAAAAAACATCTGCTGTGGTCCAAAATGCTAAGGTTGGAACCTGATATCTAATGGGACAGTATTGAGAGGTGGGGCCTCTGGGGACAGATCGAGTCACGAGGGCTCCACTCCTGAACAGGGTATCGCCCCCACGAAGGACCCAGGGCCTGTCCCTTCTGCCATTTGAGGCAGCAGTAAGAAGGCCGGCACTGTCCCATGAGGAACATGCCCTCAGACACTAAATCTGCTACTGCCGTGATCGCAGACTTCCCGGCCTCCAGAAGCAGGAGCAATAAATTTCTGTTGTTTATAAATGACCCAGTTGAAGGTATTTTGCTGTGGCAGCCCCTGTGGACTAAGACACCTGGGGCATTGTTTACACAGACTCTTTAGTACAGGTGAGAGACCACAAGACTCCAGGGCCAAAGACAGGGAAGGCCTTTCAGGGATTGCTATCAAAGATATCAAATCACTCTAGGCTTTTCTGAAAGGCAAAGACAATTAACTTTAACAGTAACTGCAATTTTTTTCCAGTATAATGTGATTTTTATAGTAGCAAAAATATGACATGAAGCTGGGCGCAGTGGTGCAGGCCTGTAATCCCAGCGGCTTGGGAAGCTGAGGCAAGAGGATTGTGAGTTCAAAGCCAGCCTCAGCAAAAGCAAAGTGCTAAGCAACTCAGTGAGACCCTGTCTCTCAATAAAATACAAAAAAAAAAAAAAAAAAAAATGGGCTGGGGATGTGGCTCAGTGGTAAAGTACCCCTGGGTTAAATCTCCAAACAGCAGAAGATGTTTTTTTCCATCTTAAAGACCAAGCCTAGGACGATGATCACAAATGTGCTTCACTGTGTCTCAGCCAGTGTGTAGCTCCTCTGCTGTTGCTGTGACAAATCACCCCAAGCCTAGTGGCTAAGACACCTGTATTGTTTTATATTTTCACAGGTCAGGGAAAAGACACAAAATTGGAAACAAGATTGCATAAGGAATAATGATGCAAAAAAAAAAAAAAAAGTGTTCACTTCCAGATAAAGATATGCCCACCAATCACCAAACCACTGACCTGCTTAACCCTGGCTCCAGTGAAAGTTGTCATGGAAAAATATAAAGTCAAGTTTTTTTGTTTTTATTATTTCTTTTAATCAAAAAACTTCCATTATTTTTCTCAATTCTAAAGCATAGATAACCAGCACCCATGGACTGAGTTGCCGAGGGCACTGTTCACAAATGCTCTCTAGTAAGGGTGAGGAACCCCCCACCACACACTCCTCAGATGCATCTTCCTGGCTCCCGGCAGCCGCCCCTTCAATGAGCAAACAAGGCAAACCTGTGTCTGCAATTCATTTTCAGTGTGTTTTACAATTAACGGTGATACACTGTGCAGTCCTTTAAAAATCATCTCATGCATCCATGTGATCAAACATTGGAACGCTTGCCCAAACCTTAGCGAGGCTGGGATACCCCCAGTACTTTAAATAAAATATGAAAAGAAGAGGACACCAGCGTTGATTACCAGGAGTCTCCCTTAAGACATCTGCTGGTGGAAATGAAAAAGCTCATGGGTTTAAATGCAGCCAGCAACACTGGAGGGTGTGGCATCACGAAGGGCCACAGGATATGGTTAGGTTGTGTGCATGTGTGAAAATGCGACCACCATTAAGCACAGTTATAATGCAACCATTTAACAATGTGAAGGGGAAAAAAAGCTATCTGTTAAAAAGGAAATTAACACTAGCCTGAAATTTAGACTCTGCCAATAATCAGCTGGGTACTTTTAGGCAAGTGATTGGACTTCTTTGACTTTTTCCCCCCTCCATTTGTGAAACGAAGACCTTAGTCTTCCTGAATGATGCTGCCTTCTACATCCATGAATCTTTTGGGAACTAGCAGCGTTCCTAATGAACCTTTGATTCCTGATGATGTTTGTCACTTTGGCGGGGTGGGGGGTGCAGGAGGTATCAGGGATTGAACTCAGGGACACTTAACTACCGAGTCATCTTTTTAAAGTATTTTTTAGTTATAGTTGACACAATACCTTTATTTATTTATTTATTTATTTATTTATTTATTTATTTATTTATTTATTTATTTTTAATGTGGTGCTGAGGATGGAACCCAGGGCCTCACATGTGCTAGGTGAGTGCTCTACCACTGAGCCCCAGCCCCAGCCCCTAAGTCATTTTTTTATCTTTTATTTTGACATAGTGTCTTTCTACTTAGGGTAAGTTGCAGAGGCTGGCTTTGAACTTGAGATTCTCCTGCTTCAACCTCCTGAGCCACTGAGATTACAAGCGTGCGCCACAGAGCCCGGTGAAGTTCCTCACTTTAACTCTGAGCTAGAAGATGGTGCATGACTCTGAACCTGCCCCTCACTTGATGGACAACCTGGAGCAAGCATGCTTTCCCCAGTAACCTTGCTAGGAGCTTCCTTTTCTAATTGTGGGGAAGCGCAGGGCAACCTCGGAGGACGTGTCCATATAACCCAAGTAGCATGACTATTTACAAAATCTAAAACAAGTACATACTGACACCCAGAGCCGGGCAGTTCCAATTCCTCTGTTTTAAGATGGGGGCTACACGGAGGACAAAGTACCAAGTAGCTCATTATAACCAAGTACAGGGTTGGACTGGACCACTCTCTGGATTTCCAAAGCACACAAAATCGGATACTTAATCCATAAAAGAGATTTGAAGATTGGTCTCTAACGTTTAACAGTTGGCTGCAAACATAATAAAGAAGGCCAAGTTTCTGAACAAACTAAATGACTCCTGGCCTTAAGATTCAGGCAGGAGACACATGAAGCCAAGTAACTGCAAAAAACATTCCACCAAGATACTTTTTGGTGAGGGAGAATATCTTAAGCACCTACGGGAGAAAATCTACTCGTGTGAATGGGAGTTTTAGATGAAGTACTGGTGTGAACTGCACCCACACAGGGGCTGCTAGGTACTCCATCTTGACGGCAAAATTGAAACTGAAAACGGCAAATATGACAGGTGCCCCCACTGACATGAGTTTCCAGTGGAACCCCTGCCTGAGTGGCAGCTGAAACTCTCTGTCCCCTCCCAGGCTTACAGAAAATCGAGTACTGACTCGAAGGGCCAAACTTTAATACTGTGCCAAAACCCGCTCCAGAGCCTCAGATTCTCATGTGTCCGCAGGTCTTTAGCATCCCGTCACCCTCGTTTTTGAGACCCCTCTCTCTTGTCTTCCCAGAAAGGGTTCTTTCTGGATGGAAAAGGAGCCAGCAGAAATCCCACTGAAGCCGGGCCTGTAATTCCCAGTGGCTCGGGAGGCTGAGGCAGGAGGATCACGAGTTCAAAGCCAGCCTCAGCCACTTAGCGAAGCCCCAAGCAACTCAGTGAGACCCTGTCTCTAAATAAAATATAAAAGGGCTGGGGATGTGGCTCCGTGGTTAAGTGCTCCTGGGTTCAATCCCTGGTACCAAAAAAGAAAGAAAAGAAAAGACACAGAAATCCTACTGAAAACATACCAACCTCCACAGTGAGTTGGCAGAATTGATATCTCCCATCTCGGTCCCTGCAAAGACAGCTGGTCCTTTGTGGATCTTGAGCTTTATAATTTGATTAAGCCTGTTATACTGGTGACAAGAAAGGAGTCGAGAGAGCTTCTTTCAAACCCTAGTGAAAGACTTTCAGGGTGCTTTCAGCCTGTCCAGGAAACCTAAAGGCACTGTAGCTAGGGATGCGGAATCACAAAAGGATAAGAAGCTCAGGGGCCATTCATCCTAGCTGGACTGCTAGCTCTCCTGTGAATGCAGCCAGCTTGGCCACGCCCATCGGCTCAGCCTGGACTCCTGCACCCCTGCCAGTGAACACCCACTCCCCCATCCAAGACTCCTGTGCAAAGTCAGGCTCTGCTTTGCCTCCTCTGTGCCACAAAACCACTCAGCCCAAAGCTTCGGTTTTGACAACCACGTGCTCTGCAGCCATTTGCTTCTCTAATCATCTCTGTCGGGCCATCTGAGTTTCTGGTTCATTCCTAGCTTCCACGGCCCAGCAGAGATGCACAAGAGACCCTCAATAGTCACTGAAATGACTGCTGAGCAAACAAGGCCTCTTCCCTAAATGTAACCAGGGTGGTTTCTGTGATGGACAGGGCACTCCCATCACACAAGGCACTGGGTCTGAAGTCTGATTGCTGCCAGGCAGCATGGGTGAGCTTTTATTCATGTACCCAGTTACAAGTGCATTGTTACTGTTTTTCATTAAGATCGTCGTAGGAACTCTTCAGTGTGCAATCACCATTCTCGCTCTTATGAGGGAGAGGAAAAGGACTCAGAAGGGTAAATAAGTGACATTTTCCAATGTTGCCCAACAAGGAAACAAAAGAGCCAGGAATGGAATGCAGCCCTTGGACTCTTCCAGCACCCATGCTGGTGGACCGGTCCAACTGGTTGTGCTGTCAAACAGAAAGACGGAAACACCTGAGATGGGCAAGGAAGGTGACTCAGCGGTGGAGAGCTTCCCTAGCATGCACGGGACCCTGGGATCAATCGCTCACACCACAGACACACACAAAGGGCTGGAGGCCGGCCCTTCTAATAAACATGCCTACAGATGTTCAGATACCTGCTCAACAGGGTGACCACTGACATCATTTATTTGCAAATCTTTAATGTGCCATGTAAAATAGAGAACATCCCCTTTAAAATTCCAGACTTTAAGAGATTACTCTTTTATTATGACAACTAAGGAAGTATGAGTCTGGGTTGTTTTGTTTTTTAAGTTCTTCGGCAGGGTTCTGAATGCTTTTAAGCATATTCAGCCTATTTCAATCCGGGCTCTGGTAAAGAGTTTGCTTGGATGGGTCAACAATGATAGGAAACTGAAGGCTAGTGGGAAAGAGAGCTAAGGATCTCTGTTTGGTTTGAATGCAGGAAAGAGTTGGCTTACCAACTCCCCCATATCTATCCTCGTGGTAGTAAGAACAGCTTTAGGCCCGGCGTGATGGTGCATGCCTAAAATCCTAGCAGGAAGATCGCGAGTTCAAAGCCAGCCTCAGCAACTTAGCAAGGCACTAAGCAACTCAGTGAGGCCCTGTCTCTAAATAAAATATTAAAAAGGCTGGGGATGGGGCTCAGTGGTTAAGCGCCCCTGGGTTCAATCCACGGTACCCCCTCCCCAAAATAAAAACCAGCTTTAGGTTACCAGTTGACATGACTGGCTGCATAACAGAAATCTGTCCTCCAGGTAACAAATTCTGACTGGACACCTACTGCCCCAGGTGCTATGGATCCTATAGTGAACAAAGTAGTTCCTGACCTGTCCAGGGCTGATCTTCTTGTATGTCGCATCTGCAGGTAAATACATAAACAAAAAATACGTCACTTCAGAGACTAACAAATGCTCAGAAGAAAATGACAGGTGATAGAAAAGTGTCGGCAAGGGAGGAAGTGTTTACAGACAGGAAGAGGGCAGCCAGAGGAGCTGTGCCAGGGACCCTTCAGGACGGAGTCATCACAGCAGGTCCTGAGATGGCAATGGATTTAACGCTGAGGATGGATAAACCAGGGAAGAACACGAAGGAGGCTCATTCACACAGAAACCTCAAAGGGTGCCAATGGGCTCATTATGCTCAGGGAACCACACAGGAGGCGCCCATAATGGAGCTATTGTCCTCTCGGTGAGTCCTCCCTGGATGGCACTGGGGTGGAAGAACGCACTCTCAAGGATCTCTTCAATTTGGTGGGGCTGGCCTTGTGGCTCAAGACACAGCCCGTCTTGGTCTATGTTCTCTGGAGATTTGGGCAGAAGAGGCATCCTGCCCTGCAGGGCTCCGTCAGTGCCAATTCCATCCACTGGTGGCGCTGTTGAGTTCCTCCATATCTTTGCTGGGTTTGCTGCTAGCTGTTCTCTGGGTTGTGGGGAGAAGGGTGCAGAGGTCCCCAACTCTAACTGGGATCCATTTCTCCCTTCCTCTCTACCATTTTTGCTCCACACACTGGCAGCTCTGTTGTTTACTGCACAGATATTTAGAACTGCCATGGCCCTTGGGTGGAATGCCCCTTTGGTCATAGAAAAATGGCCCTCTGTGTCTCTAGTCATTTATGCGTTCTGAAGCCTACTTCATCTGATGTTAAAATATAGCCACTCCTGCTTCCTTTGGATGGATGGTGGCATTATATATTTTTTCATCCCTTTACTTTGAACCTCTGTCATTGACACAATATCTTTATTTTATTTATATTTTTTTAAATGTGGTGCTGAGACTCGAACCCAGTGCTCCACACATGCTAGGCAAGCACTCTACCCCTGAGCCACAATCCCAACCCTGAATCTCTACCATTTACCTTGAGGTAAATTCCTTGAAGACAACATATAATGAGGACATAGTTTTAGTGTGCTCTGCTAATCTCTGACTTAAAAATGGCAGACTTGAACTTTTATTCATTTTTTATACCAGGGATTGAACCCAGGGCCACTTAACTCCTGAGCCATATCCCCAGCCCTTTCTTGTTTTTATTTTGAGACAGGGTCTCACTAAGTTGCTTAGGAACTCACTAAGTGGCTGAGGCTGGCTTGAACTTTCGATCCTCCTGCCTCAGCCTCCCTAGTTGCTGGGATTATGGGTGTGCACCGAGACCAGTGAACTTTTTTTTTCCCTTGGTGTTAGGAGTCAAACCCAGAGCCGAGCTGGTGCTAAGCACGTGCTCCACCGCTGAGCTTTACCTCCAGCCCCTGACTAAAATGACTGATGTGTTAGGCCTTCACCCTACCTACAACTGAATATTCTGTTGTTATTTTCCATCTGTCCCCTTATTTTAATTTTCTCTGTTTTCTTTTTCCTGCCTCCTTGTGGATAAACTGAACAATTTTTTCCTTAGGATTCCATTTTGGTTTGTCCGCAGTCTTTGTAAGTGCCTCTTTGTACAATATTTATTTTATCTTATCAAGGGACTCAATGGGCTAGATACTATGGGACTATTTCACTCACACCAAGGAAACAAGAGGCAACAGTTTTAACATAAAGATATTGAAATATTCATTGGCTCAGATACATCTGGCAAGCAGAAGAAAAGTGTCACAAGGGTCATTTAATAGCAATGGCAAACCGAGCCACCGGAGCCAAGATTGACTTTCAACCCAAAGCCAGCGCATTTGTAATCCCGAGCATCTGCGTGTCCTGGGTTTCTGCGTCTTGCTATTTTCACAAGCCAAACTCATATGTATGATAAAGGCCTTTCATGATAAGCCAATGTTTGAAAATAGATGACTGCGTATGAGAAATTAATAAGTGCCTGGTGTATTTACTTCCATTGCCAAACAATATTTGCATCAGTATAACATTTTGATAGTGGAATCTCAGAAATCTGAACTATTTAAATGTAAATGAGAACATTCTTACTTTATACTAAGTATTTATAGACCATTATTTGGCAGATTTAAGAATTTATATTTACAGTGCGAGCACCCACGGCGCCGTATATAGACTCTGCCACTCTGTGGGGGGACCAGAACACAGCCCTTCTGTTCAACCGTCCTGTTTCTCCCTAACAGATTACCCTGAGCTGCTTGTTTATTCTTGCCTTAATTATAAAGTTAGTGCCACGGATAATAGATGAGGACAGAGCTGCAGCAAGCTCGGCACTGCAAGCCAGCTGGGTGTGGCCTGCTGGGTCTGACCCCAGTACCAGGACTCTCCAGTTTGGTGGCTTTGGCATGTCATCCACAAACCCCAGGTGTAGGATGCTATGGTGCCACCTACCAGCCTATTAGGCAGGTTGTCACACCCCCAAATGGAAGTTGCACAACCATCTCTCTATAAATGATAATAATAATAATAATAATAATAAGGATAAGCTGGGTGCAGTGGTGCATGCTCATAATCCCTGTGGCTTGGGAGGCTGAGGCAGGAGGATGGCGAGTTCAAAGCCAGCCTCAGCAATTTAGCGAGGCCCTAAGCAAGACCCTGTCTCTAAATAAAATACAAAAAGGGGCTGCAGATGTGGCTCAGTGGTAAGTGCCCCTGAGTTCAATCCCCAGTACACGCCTCCCCACCAAAAAATAGATAAAACCAGAGCACCTGCTTTCCTAGGAAGCATGGTGAGATCTTACCCTGGAGGAGACTCAGGTGGTCTGTGGAAGTCACCTCCTGCTAGAAAGAACCCCAGGGAAAAGGGAACTGATCAGGCAGCTGTATCCCTCCCTGGCCCTTCCCTCCTCCATCCTGGGCCCTGAGTGCCATCTATCTCTGCAGCTGGCTGAGCAGCCCCACGGGTGAGCACCAGCCCTAGCTGTCCCGCCTGCTAAGGGGAGACAGAATGTTCAAACAGGAAGAGAGGTGGGGACCAGGAAGAGAGGTGGGGACACGGGGCTCCTGGACTTCTCCCAGCCACATTCTCCAGCGCCCATGCACCGGCAAGAACAGACCAGCATCGCGTCCATCCCTCCTGCTCACCACAGGGAGACCACAACCAGGAGAGCCTGGTCCTTCCTGTAAATATGCAGCCTCTGCAGCAGCTGGTCACCCACCAGGCAGCCGCCGCCTGCTGCCTGCTAACAGCATCTGAGCTGTGGCACAGAAATCGTGCATGAATGAAAAGCAGGAAGTCAGTCAAACTTGCTGGTTTCTTCTCTATTCTGCTATCCTCTTTCCTCCTTTGAATCACAGGAGGGTTTTTTGTTTGGTTGGTTTTTGATTTTTTTGGGGGGGGGGGTCTTTCTTCCCTCCCCACTCCTTATTATGTGTTATCATCCACATTTCAGAACATTCAGCCTTTGGTTTTTAGAGACTGCCATTGTTCACTTAGCATGATAGTCTCTAGTCCCTTCCATTTACCAGCAAATGCCATGATTTCATTCTTCTTTATGGCTGAGTAGTATTCCATTGTGTATTTATACACCACATTTTCTTTATCTATTCATCTATTGAAGGACACCTACGTTGGTTCCATAGCTTAGCAACTGTAAATTGAGTTGCGATAACATTGACGTGGTTGCATCACAGGGTCTCACCAAGTTCCCCAGGCTGACCTTAAACTTGAGACCCTCCTGTCTCAGTCTCCTGAGTCACTAAGATTGCAGGTGTGCCCTACTGCAGCTGGATTTCCATTGTTTCCTTCTTATAAGACCACTATGAACAATCACCTCCAGGTTTCTGTGCACACTTTCTTCCATTTCTCTCTGACCACCCAGGTAAGTGTCAGTCAGGTCCTATTGTAAGTATATATTTAGTTCAATAAGAAATTGACAAATCATGGGGCTGGGGTTGTGGCTTAGTGGTAGAAGTGCTTGCCTAGCAAGTGTGAGGCCCTGGGTTTGATTTTCAGCACTGCATATAAATAAATAAAATAAAGGCCAATTGACAGAAGAGGGGAGGGGGAGGGAAGGGGAGGGGGAGGGGGGAGAAATTGACAAATCACATCTCAGAGTGGCGGCACCACCTAACCCCAGCAGTCTGTGATGGATTCCCTGCAGCTTCACCACCATGTGGTATTGTCACTACCTTTTATTTCAGCCACCTCAGCAGGTGCGTGGTGATCATTCACTGCGCCCTTCATTTGCAGGTCCCCAATTGTGGACGGCAGCACTGAAGGTCTTTTTGAGTGCTTACTGGCCATCCGCACAGTGACTTTGGTGATCTATATGTTCATGTATTCTGGCTACTTCGTCATCGGATTGTTTGGGGTTTTTTGTGTTCAGTTTTGAAAACTCTTTATAAATTCTAGACCAGTCCTTATCAGAGATTTGGTTTGCAAATAATTCCGGTTTATTTTTCACCCTTTATTCGTCACCCTCTTTACAAGATCTTTTTGCATAACAAATATTTTGGATTTCCATAAAAGGCCAGTTGTGAATCTTGCTCCTTTAGGGAGCTTGCTGTGGGTGCCACGTCTGAGAACTGTCCTCTGAACTCTATGTCCCGGTGATCTCTCGTGGTGTTTCTTTGTTTTGTTTGTTTCTCTTACACTTCTGTAGTTTGATATTTACATCTGTGATCCATTTTGAGTTCACTTTTGTTGAAAGGAGAGTTTGAATTTGGGTTGAGGTCACCTTTTAATTTTTTTTTGGGGGGGGGGATGGACATCCAATTGCTGCAGGGTCCATCAACATCACTGGTGGGAACAGCTCCCTCCACTGCGTGTGTGCACACCCTGGTCAACCAGCCAGCCACCCTTGTCTACTCCTGTGCTGTCCATTCTGCTGTAGGATCCTTAGGTCATCTCTCTGCCACCGAGAGTCGACACCATACAGACCTGAGGTGGTAGTCACACAATTCCTTGATTCTCTGTACCATGCTTGCACCAAATCCTTTTTTGTTTTAATCTGTTTGAGCTTTTCTAGTTTCCTGGCCTTTCCATATAAATCGCTTTCCAGAGAAATTTTAGAACCAACTTGCTTTTTTTTTGGTACTGGGGCACTTAACCACTGAGCCCCATTCCCAGCCCTTTTTTATATTTATTTTGAAACAGGGTCTCACTGAGTTGCTGAGGCTGGCTTTAAACTCGCGATCCTCCTGCCTCAGCCTCCTGAACTACTGGGATGACAGGTGTGCGCCCCTGCACCAGGCAGATTCTTGTATTTGAAATTTCCTCTTTTCTAACACAAGTGTTTAATGTCATGAATTTTCCTCCACCACCTGCTGAACTAACAAAGGGTTCCTATAAACCTCAATAGATGTTACCTGACTTGGCACAGGGTCCCCCAAATTTAGAGAAAAAAAGGACCTATTACAACTGGCCTGAAGTAAGCCAAGCTGAATGCCTGAGGTTTCATTTTAAAAACAGCATCATTAGCCAGGTGCAGTGGCACACGCCGTAATCCTAGCAGCTCGGGAGGCTGAGGCAGGAGGATCACAAGTTCAACGCCAGCCTCAGCCACTTAGCGAGGCCCTAAGCCACTCAGTGAGACCCTGTCTCTAAATAAAATACAAAATAGGGCTGGGGATGGGGCTCAGTGGTTGAGTATCCCCCAAGAATAGTATCATTATCTAGTTTGATAATAGACATAGAGGAAGGTGATCCCAGTAATCAAATATTTAAATACGGACATTATAATTACATCAATTATTAAATAAGTATTTAATTGCTTAAGCATCAGTTGGAGTCCTTTTTTTTTTTTTTTTAATTTTATCATTCCATCTTTCCAGTTCCTTCTCTGGATCTCTGCCACAAAAAGCGCACTCCCTCCATCCGGTCCCCACTGCTGTCTCTCCAACATCATGACAGCTGTTATGGGTCTGTTTCCTAGAGAGCAGGAAGGAGTTGAGTTCCATCCCCTGGGTGTCTTAAGAGAGAGCAAATAAACGATACCACCTTTTATAACACTATAATTCACACTCTAGTAAGAGAAGAGGTATAAAAGGTCATTCAATCAACGTGAAGAAATTCACACCTGTTTTCTCTCTCTCTCTTTTTTTTCCCTTAAGTTCTATGTTCTTTTGGATTTTATAAACCTATAGAACTCACAGGGTCAAAGTCCTGGAGTCCTGCCATATCTTATTCCGTTCTAGATCAGCCTCAGTCTTCTCTGCTGACCCCTGGACCATGAAATATGTTCCTCACAAGGGGACACAGGAGTTTCTCTGATAACTTCATCTTGGTGTCCTCATTCCAGATGAAAACTGAAACGTATCTCCTGTACTAAGAAAACTCTGATTGACCAGGTGGCACCCGCCTGTGATCCCAGTGAGTAGGGAGGCTAAGGCAGGAGGATTGCAAGTTCAAGGCCAGCCTCAGCAATTTGGCAAGACTCTGACTCTAAACAAAAATAAATAAAATTAAACAAGGACAGGGGATGAAGCCCAGTGGTAGAGCACCTCTATGTTCGATCCCCAGTACCAAAAAAGAAAAAAGAAAATTCTATCCTTTATGTTTCTTGTGGTTCTCAATGAACTCAATGTCCTGCATTCCTGTCCTTGAATACTCCTCTCCCCAGGGGTGTGGAACAGACTTCTGCATTCACTTCTAATATAAACAAGTGACAAGTGTCACTTTCCAGATAACACTGTGAGAAGAACAGGTCCTCTGTCTTCAGGACATTCTGTCACTCTCCCCTGAATGTCGAGTGAAGTGTGGCTCAGTGGAGAGGTCCACAGGGTGAGAACACCTTGCTTCTGATGTCACCCATGATGCCACTTAATATTTTGCTGGCCTTATGATCTAGCAAACAGGTCCATCTGCAAAGCCTGTCAGAGGCAGAGTCCTTCTTATCTAGCTCGAAGATGAAAAGCAGACAGCCAGCCAGGCGGTTTAAAGCCTCCTTTCGTAAAATTCAAGAACCAGAATTATGAATCACTAGTGACATTGCCACCCGGGCCACTTTATTGGATCACTTCAGAAGCCATTAGTAGCCAGTGACTTGGTGGCACCTACACAGATGCAAGGGACAGGATGAGGTGGCTCTAAATCTAGCATCTCGAGCCCCAATGACAGAAGGCAATGATTATGCAAAAGTCTTATTTCCAAGATGAGCACTAGAATCTCGGGAACAGACTCCTAAAGTTGGCGAGGGTCTCCCTTTGAGCTAGTCATATCCTGCGATGCCAGCTCTGATATACTGCAGTCTCAAGTGAATGACAGCTAAGAAGACAAAACCTGCCCATGACCCAACAACACTCAGGCAGGGCTGAGACCCTCGATGTAGCTTGGCCTTCGTAAGTCACCAAACTCCCCTGAGCAGCACCTTCCTGGTGAGACAGTCTAGATCTCCTGAGGTGTTAGAGTTACATGACCCTCTGCCACCAGGGACACAGTAAGGCATTGACTCTTTGGGTCTCTGGCTGCATGAGGGTAGTTCCATTAAGCCCAAGTAGCAAGCACCTCCAGGTATCCACATTCAGGGTCACCAATATGTTTTGCACACTTATTCTATAAAACTATGTCCATCAGCTGGGCATGGTGGTTCACAGCTGTAATCCCAGCAGCTCAGGAGGCTGAGGCAGGAGGATCAGAGGCTCAAAGCCAGCCTCAGCAACTCAGTGAGGCCCTCAGCAACTCAGCAAGACCCTGTGAGTAAATAAAATATAAATAGGCTGGGGACGGGGCTCGGTGGTTAAGCACCCCTGGGTTCAATCCTTAGTACAAAAGAAAAAAATTTTTTAAAAACGGACCTCACATTTTTAGCCTGTAACATCACCCAATCAGGCTGTTATCATCTCCACCACAGGTGTCATTGCTGTTTGTCTGAAGGGTGAATAACTTACTCAAGGTGGCCAGGCAGTGATGGAGCTGGATTCAAATCTAGACCATCTAGTTCTAGGGCCTGAGGCCTCAGCTATGAGACCACCCTGCCTTTCTCAGGAAATATGATTGACAAACAAAATTATCTGGTGTTGGGTCCCATCCAAAGAAGCAAACACTGACTTTCTTACAGATTTCAAAGAGAAGCAGTGTCACGCTAAAGAATCCAGCACATTCGTTTACATCAGTTTTCAGACAATTATTTCCTGAACCAAATTCTCAGCACCCCGAGGGCGAGTGCTTACTTAGACACGGCCACAGACTCAAACCACCCGACTCCAGAGGCAATTGTCTCCTCCTTTGTAAATACAAAAAATCAGCT
The DNA here is from genome assembly GCF_047511675.1 of Marmota flaviventris. NCBI lineage: Eukaryota > Metazoa > Chordata > Mammalia > Rodentia > Sciuridae > Marmota > Marmota flaviventris. The sequence continues at coordinate 159,870,530 of NC_092498.1, read as the reverse complement.
GGGCTAAATGAGTGTAGCATGAACAGATCGTAAATCAGGGACGGGGTCTGCGACATGTGGATTTAAAGCTCAAGAATTTTAATGTATTTAATAACATTAAATATGAGGCAGATGTCTGAATGCCTTCGAAATCCCAAATTGTTAAGGGGATCCCGGCTGGAAACTCCCTGGCTGGGTTTGCGGTTCTGTCTGGATCAGAAAATGGCTGGCACCACCTGGTGGCTCTTTTCCCCTCTCAAACTGAAGTTGCCCTGCACAAGACCATCAAGATCTGGGCAACACTCATGCTCTCCGAAGGATTCATGTAAGAAAACAGACAGTCCTTAATTTGTAATTTACCCATATAATTCTAAATAAAGTGCTGAACAAATTTAGCTTTTCTCCATGCAGAGATATTCTTATCTCCAGAGCATTCCCTTAAACATATTTAACATTACATATCATAAACATTAAAATACCCACATTCAAAATCTGCAAGAATCCCTCTGAGCACAGTGTGAACACTCTTGAATTTATACATGATGGGAAACCACTCCCATCATTCAATTGGTGGGGGGTCATAATGGGGATTTAACTCACTGATACTCTACCACTGAGCTACACCTATATATATGGCCATTTGCCCGCCCCCCCCCCCTTTTTAAATTTTTGAGATGATTTTGCTAAATTGCTAAGGCTGGCCTTGAACATGCAATCCTCCTGCCTTGGCCTCCCAAGCTGCTGTGATCACAGGTGTGCGTCACCACAATCCTTTCATCATTTAATTATTATTCATTCATTCACGCTAAGGATGTAGGAGTTACTTTGTGTAACTCGAATATGCTTCTGAGCACTGCTTAACTTGTATATTTCGGGGAACTACTCACATAGTTCAACTGTTATTCAATTATTCACTTAGATTCTCTTTCTGAGGATGTAGCAATGATTTGTATAAGTTAAAAAAGAAATTTGGTGGTGAAGGGGTTGTGCAAACCAGGGCCTTGCACATGCTAGACAAGCACTCTGCCACAAGCTACACTACTACCCTTAATTGGGCTTTTAAAAGGTGCAACTCCACTGGGTTCTGGGCTTTTGGCCATTTTACAGGTAAAGACAGAGACTCAGTATGATTAAGCAGCTTGTCACATGTTATAGACCCACTGAGCAGCAGATCTCAGATTTTATTTTATTTATTTATTTTTTTGAACCAAGGATTGAACCCAGGAGTGCTCAACCACTGAGCCACATCCCCAGCCCTTTTAATGTTTTATTTAGAGACAGTCTCTTGCTAAATTGCTGTGAACTTGCAATCCTCCTGCCTCAGCCTCCTGACCTGCAGGGATTAAAACGGTGCTTCACCACACCTGTCTAAATCTCAGGTTTGATTACAGTTTTGCCTGTTACCATAATGCTCTCTGCTATCCTGTGAGCTGCTTTACCATGAAGATCATTCTAACCCTGGGCATCAAAATAAGAGTGACCCAAGACACTTTCAAATGGCATGAACACTAGCCATGCAGATCAGCCAAGATACGGTGCAGTGGGCACTTAACAAGTGCTCAGACTTGTGCTGCTAAGTTTCAAATTCCATCGACCCTGCGTACCACAGAAGCACTCAGTGCCCGTCTCAAAAGCAAAAAAACAATAACCAGAGAATAAAAATTACTCAAAGGATAGGAAGTGCATTTGTCAAATTTATTGCCAGTACCAGAAAAGAGAAACAAATGAGAAGAAATCCACTTTGTGAGACCACGTGTCTCTGTTTGGGTTACAAAAGTGCAGGGAACACAGGGACTGCAAGTTATGCTGAAGAAAATTTCCAATAAAAGAAAACCAAATGGGAAACATATGGCAGAGTTAAAGGGGTAGGCCACGCGGAGCAAAGCCAAGCAAGGTGACCTAGAAGGTCTCCCACCCCATGTTGGTCCTGCACAGACTTAATAAGATGCGGAGATAGACGGTCTACGGCCGGGGACCCAATGCAGCCCTTAAGTACATTTACTCTTGACCCCAAGGACCCTCATACCTGGGCTTATGATAGTACAGCCCTTCCAAAGAGCTGACAGGCCACCCTTAATTAAAATGCACTGAAAACCAGAGGCAGAGTCTGCACAAAGAAATGACTATTCTCAGTTAAAGTTGCCCAACTTCCGTTGCATACATTTTCTTCTTTGTTTTCCTGCTAACCTGAGAGCTTTCATTGAAGGGAAGAGAATGACCTTATAATTTATTAAAAGATGAAAATTCTGGAGGGGGAGGGGAAGCCTGAGCACTGTGAGCCCAACACTCCTGGTGGAGGTACTTGGACGTCTAAGCCTTGGACTCCTCATCCTTATGGGGGACAGCAGAGCACTAATCAGTTCTTTCAGTCTCTCTGCTGTTGGGGACACACCAGGTGATGCTCCCTGGTCTCCCATTTTGTGGTGGGTGGGTCCATGTCACTAGTTCTGGCCAAGGAGGAGTCAGGGGAAGAGAAGCAAGTCACTCCCACTCCAACTCCGAGCATCCACAGCTTTCTCTGTCCTTTGGCTCAGAAAGCAGTTATACTGAGCTATGCTTCTCTGTCACCTGAGTGACCAAGCTGAGCAGCGCCCTTTCCCCATCCCTGACCCATCTGCTGCACAAGTATCCTGAGCTGCTAAGGAACCTTCATCTTCTTTATAAAACATTAGGACTTGGGGACTGGCTGTCAGTACAGATGCTACTGACTGACAGACATCTGTTAAGATGCCTCAGATGCAGGACACGGTGAAGCACGCCTGTAATTCCAGTGGCTCAGGAGGCTGAGACAGGAGGATCACGAGTTCAAAGCCAGCCTCTGAAATTTAGCAAGGCCCTAAGCAACTCAGTGAGACCCTGTCTCTAAGAAAATACAAAATAGAACTGGGGATATGGCTCAGTGGTTAAGCACCCCTGGGTTCAATCCTTGGTACCAAAAACAAAACAAAACAAACAATCAAAAACCTCTTTTAGATACCCTGTTTCTTTATGAAATCGATGCTAATTTAAATGTACTTATTGGGAACTGGGCTAAAATTCTTCAAATCCATGTGTTTGTGTGGTGCTCTGAATTATGAACATGGCCTTCTTCTACCTGCAAACCAGAATGGCCAACTAACTAGTCATGATGTGTCTAGAACTTAACCTGTTTTAGCACTGAAAATCCTGCAAACCCAGGAAACCCCTGAGCCCTAGGCAAACCCAATTACAGTTTGAAAAGTGAAAGTGTCTTATCCCAGGAACACCTTCAAGCCAGAATGGCTGGTCCTACTTATGCAAAGACAACCTCAAAACATCAAGATAAAGAAGACATATCTTGCTGGAGCATAAAGATACAAGAGTGAGGCATTATATCATCTGAAAGGGGTTTCCATTAACACCAAGATAAACAGTGGAATAAGAATATAAACTCTGTGTGAACTTGTACAATAAAACTCATGCTGTCAAGATAACATGGAGCTCTGGGTCCTGTTTTTCCAGGGGTATGGGGAGAAACAGTTGCTAATCGGTACTGTAGCAGAAAAGTCACCAAGGCAGAAACATCTTGGGTGCAGCATTCACTCCCTCTGATGCGCTGTGTGAGTTGAGACCACTCATTGAACCTCTGCGCCTCTGGTTTTTACACATGCCTCCCCCCTAAGGAGTGGGAAAGTGCTGGGGAGTGGTACTGACCAAATATTATTTTATCTTGTGCATGTATGAATATGTTACAACAGATCCCATCATTATGTACAATTGTAGTGCACTGATTTTTTTTAAAGTGGAACACCCCCCCCCCATTTGGAAGCAGGGACTCTGTTTGGTCCACTACTGTATGCATGGTACCCAGAAGATGCTCACTAGAGATGGGTGCAGTGGTGCGCGCTTGTCATCCCAGCATCTCAAGAGGCTGAAGCAGGAGGATCACAAGTTCAAAGCCAGCCTCAGCAAAAGTGAGACCCTAAGCAACTCAGTGAGACCCTGTCACTAAATAAAATACAAAATAGGGCTGGGGATGGGGCTCAGGGGCCGAGTGCCCCTGGGTTCAATTTTCAGTACCCCCCCCCAATGTAGGGGAAAAAAATATATTTATGTAATTCCTCTGAAACACCCTGTACCAGCATCGTTTGTTCATTCATAAGATTTCAAAAGAAGTCTTCAGATTCATGACAACCTCTAGCTGGCCCAACCCAACACCAGGAGATAAACAGTTGAGAAATTGCAGACATCACCTTGCTGTGTCCTGGGATTAGACACTGAGCAGTGACGAGTGAGTTCCTGGCAAGGCTAAGACCTTAGTCCTTTCTTCTATGTGCATCCCATGCTGACAAAGTTTTTAACCTAAGTGCCATCCCTCAAATACTTGAATATCAAAAGTCTCAAACACATACCACACTTTTTCCCGCTTTGGGAAATTCTTATGTATCCAACCTTCACTCCTTTCTGTGTTCTGCTCTCTCCGTCCTCCCATAAACTTAACATCAGAAAAACATGATGAATTTCTGGATCAATAAATAAACCTCAAGATGTATCCCTAAAAGAGCAGGTAAATGATTGGGGGTGGGGGGGGGAAGCGGTCTCTATCCACACAAGACCATATTTTATCAAATCGTTTTAAAGAGCTTCCCTCCACTGGAAGGATTGTGTTGGTCAATGCTACAAATAGAAACCTCTTTGGGAGGAAATGGTTGTCTCAATCAAGAACCGCCAGAGGTGCCCCTGATAAACATGGGTTGGTTGTAATAAGAATTCTTATCCTTTATTTAAAATGTCCTTTATTTAGAAGGCAGCCGGGCATGGTGGTGCACACCCGTAATCCCAGCAACTCAGGAGGGTGAGGCAGGAGGATGGTGAGTTCAAAGCCAGCCTCAGTAACTTAGCAAGGCCCTGTCTCAAAATAGAAAAAATAAAAAGGAATGGGGAGGTGGCTCAGTGGTTAAGCGCCTCTGGGTTCAATCCCTGGTATGCGTGTCTGAATGAATTGTACTAAAACTAAAAGAAACAAGAAAGTATGAATAAATGCAAGATACTTTGTTCTTTTCATTCAAGGACTGTGGTATCCTAGTAACCTAGATGGTGCTTTGTTCATACAAAGGCATCTAATTTTTGAATGACAGAGCGGACATATCTATGAATGAATGACATCTAGGAAAGAACGACCTATCTATGGATGGATGACCTACCTACGCCTTTCCACTCTGGACTCAGGAATTCCTACGCCAGCATCTTTATTATCACCATTTCCACATGATTGAAATAAGCCACCCTCCAGAGAAATAAATGTGATTTCAGAAGCCAGACTTCGAAGAACCACCTTTTCTGCAAAATGGGAAATGTTCTCATAACTTATGGGACAGTTCAACACTGGTCTTGACAAATGCCAGTCAAGGTAGTTCCCCTTGGGAATTAGTGGGTGGTGAGGGGAGATTCAGAAGTGTGACCCCAGAGGGTGCTCAGCCAGTTTTGCAAGTGAGGCACACACCTAAAAACAAAGAAAGTCTCTGTCCCCTAAACCAGATGCAGTGACACCTGGTTATGTCACAAGTGACAGTCCCCGCGTACCTCCCAGTGCCATGCTAAACAGCCCACAACTGTAAGGGGAAACGTTGCACCTCAGAGATGGAAGCAGCACCCTCAAATCTGTGGCTGCAAATTCAGATGTCTATGGGGACCAGGAAAGCAAGGGACAAGCCCAGGATCTGCTGAGTGTGGTCAGGGGAGGGCGGCACTGGCTGCAGCCCCAGAGGGCGAGCCTGATGGAAGGATAAAAATGACTTTCCACCTGGGCTGATAGAACAAAACCTGTTGAAATCTATGGGGCAGGAGTTTACAACTTTAAATTGAAAAACAGAAGCATGAGCTTACGACAGATTGAGACGTTTCTCCCCAACACCCATTTTTCTCTCATTTCTTGGTGTTAGAAGCCTGATTTTGCAAAGGGGTGGGGGGAGTCTGTAATCCCAGCAGCTCTGGAGGCTGAGGCAGGAGGATCACGAGTTCAAAGCCAGCCTCAGCAAACGCGAAGCACTAAGCATCTCAGTGAGACCCTGTCTCTAAATAAAATATAAAAGGGGGCTGGGGATGTGGCTCAGTGGTTAAGTGCCCCTGGGTTCTATCCCTGGTACCAAAAAAAATAAGAAGCCACATTTTGTAGGGAAGCAGTGTGCCCAGCCACAAACTCCAAGTTCTAGCCTCTGCTGTAGAAGGAAGATAATCAGTAAAAATTGTTGCATGAGACTTCCAGAAAGGTTCCTTCAAAGGGGACGGAGAGCTGCCCACTGGCTCTGCCCCTTCTCTTACTTCTCCCTTCTTTCCACCTTGAACTCCATGCAAGACCCCCACCTGGGGGTGGAAGAACATAAAACAAAAACAATAATGGCCTTCGGTGCCCCTACAGCCATCCCCTGTCCCACCAGGTGCTCCATTCCCTGGGGGAAAAGTAAATATTGCTGAGGCCAGTAACTGGGAGTCTCTGCGATCTCATCCCAGTCCATTTCCTAACTGGCACAGAATCCTGGGTAGATCTAGGACAGACCAGAACGTTGCTCTAAACAGGAAGCAGCGAGCACTCCGTTCCCAGAGCGTCCAGCCCAGGCCTTGGGACCTCAGAGGCAGGTGCGACCTCAGCCCTGCAGAACTGGAGAGCTGGATCACCTGGGGCAAGCTTCATACTGGGGAGGGGCTCCGCTCTCCCACCAAGGCCACAGGCCCCACCTCTGAGGAGGGTGAGGACTGCACTGAACTGGGCTCCTGAAGCACATGGCCCCCGAGCCAGGACAAGGGACCCACTGAGTGACAGATGCCATTGTGAGCAGCAACCAAAAGGAGTCCCCAAGTGGAAATGGCCTGTGAAGGGTCTGCCCTGAGACCTGCAGAAAGCCATCAGCAGCACTGAAGAATGGGGAGGAATCGACAGAGCCAGAAGGGGCAGGTGGCACAGGTGAATTTAGAAGAGCAAAACCTGGATAGCCTTTGTCACCTCCAGGGCACTCCAGCCACAGGGAAGAAAGGAAGGACCGGGTAAGTCAAGCCCACCCAGAACGCGCCCTTCATCCGTTTATCCATGGAATCCCTCCATCTCCTCTCCCTGGCTCACCCACCACACCCACTGAGATCATCTGCTGTGTCAGGCTGTGCCTTGAGGACTGGATGGTGAGCAGACGTGCACATGCCCACCACACACACACACACACACTCACACACACATACACACAGCTCTTCTATAGCTGTCTCTGATGCCGTAGAACAGAATTTTCTGCAATAAGGAAATACCTTAATATGCATGGCCCTATTTGGTTGCTAAAAGTGGCTGTTGAGGACTTAAAATGGGGCTACTGTGAAGGGCGTGGTGGTGCACACCTGTCATCTCAGCTACTCGGGAGGCTGAGGCAGGAGGGTCCCAATCCTGAGGCTGGCCTCGGCAATTTAACTAGAGACTGTGTAAAAATTTTTAAAAGAGGGCTGTAGATATATGTTGAGAGCCACAGCCAAAGGGGCCCCAGCAAACTTTCAGACTGCCAGCTGATGATTGGCTGACAACGGCCCCAGCAACATCTAGCTGATTGGCCCCTCTGCGGTGATGCTCATTGGGCTGTTTCCCTGCCCTTTCAGACCACGGAGCTGCTCATTGGGGGACTTTTTTGGCTCCGCCCATGCGACCCAGCCAATCGGCCTCAAGAGCAGGAGGATTGTGGGAGGTGGTGAGGCTTGTGGTTGAGAGAGAGGCTTGTGGGAAGCCGGTGGTGGCAGTTGGGCTCTGAGGGTTTTTCCTGAGGAGCGGTTTTGTTTGGTGTGTGTGGTTCTAAAAATAAAGTTCGTTTCTTTTGACAAGTGGCTCCTGAATTGTGCCCAGCCAGACTGCAGCAGGTATAGCTCAGTGGTAAAGTACCCCTGAGTACTTAAGTAAATAAATATGTATGTATGTGTGTGTGTGTGTGTGTGTGTGTATCCTTTATTCATATTTATATTTATTTACAGTTATTGTGACTGAAGGGCTGATAGCTTTTAATTAGATTTCATTTTTATTTATTTATATGTCAGTGTAAATAGTCACATATAGATAGTGGCTACCAGGCTAAAGAAGAGAATAACCCTAGTTGGCTGTCCAGGATGTGCCTATAGATTAGAGAAAAAAAGAAGGAAAAGCAAGAAACATGGAAGAGATTCCAGAGGATTCCATGTCGTGCAGGTGTTAGCAGAGCACCTCCCCACACACCCAGAGCCCTCTAGGCCAGTGAAAGAGCTCAAGTGCCCAGCTGACCTTCCTTCCTCTCCAAGCCCTCTGCATGCCCTCCTTAGTGGCAAAAGGTATAAATGAATGGCAGATGGGAAGACACTCAAGGTCCAGTGTGATGCAGTCTGTACCAGAGCTCCGAGGCCCTGAATGCGGATGCCCCCGATTCAATCTGATTCAAACTGCAGATCTGTCCTTCCCACACAGAGAACAACAAGGTCACCTTCACATCGGGTGACACAGATGTTCCGACATCATAGAAAACAAGGGTCCTAACACAGCAAGCCAGGCTCCACTCCACTCCGACCTGACATATCCCAGATGAGGACATCAGGAGCTGCACCTCGATGTCAATGGCACTTGTTCAAGAGGTCACCTTGTCCCCTCTCTAATGATGCCCAGGGCACAGGAGTTGGGAAATGATGATCTCTACCTTTTCTGAGAAGCTGGAAGGATCTCCCTGCTCCAGCCAAGTGCATGAAGGAATAATACTTAGCCACTCCCTGGGAATTTCCACGCATGCCCAGGTTGGTGGGATGCCTAATGGAAGGGGACCCTCAAATCACCCACAGATCCAGACCACCGTTTCTCTGAACTCAGTTACATATTAGAAATTGGCAATCACCCTACCAAAGTCACAGGGATCACATGAACACCAAAATACCAGCCAGGTGCAGTGTGCTCACCTGTAATCCCAGCAGCTCAGGAGGCTGAGGCAGGAGGATTGCGAGTTCAAGGCCACCCTCAGCAACAGCGAGGCCCTAAGTAACTCAGGGAGACCCTGTCTCTAAATAAAATACAAAAAAGGCTGGGGGTGTGGCTCAGTGGTTAAGTGCCCCTGAGTTCAATCCCCAGTATAAAAAAAAAAAAAGATATAGACATACAAACCTGCTGCCAGGTCACCCCACATAGATGCGTCCTTATTTCCCACACATTTCAAAACTTAAGAATCGATGAAATTTTGTTCATTATCGCTCTATGACTGTTTGCAAATCAGAATACTCTTCTAGCTCTTCTCTAATTTACACCTGCTAATTCTTGTACTACTCCAAACGGGATTGATGTTATCACCCCCATCGAACATATAAGAAAACAAGAGCAGAGGTCTGGTGGGGTCCCAGAGTTTAGAGTCAGACAGATCTGACAATCCTAACAGAAAGATTTCCTGCATCCTATTGTAGGAATTCATCGAAATTAAAGCTGTGGGTTTTTTTTTTTTTTTTAGCTCTTTTGCCTAGTATTCTATATCTCATGAAATTCTGAAAATTTGCTATACATTAGGAAACTGGTTAAGGGGCACTACAATCTGCCACCCACATCTATAGGACAGACACAGGTAGTACCTGCTTTACCTGTACTTCACCTTTGGGCAGGGATGCATTAAAAACATCCCTTGGAATACAAGTAAAGATAAATGTTGGCGACGATGTGGGGAAAGGCACACTCCTACATTGCTGGTGGGACTGCAAATTGATGCAGCCACTGTGGAAAGCAGTGTGGAGATTCCTCAGAAAACTTGGAATGGAACCACCATTTGACCCAGTTATCCCACTCTTTGGTATATACCCAAAGGACTTAAAATCAGCCTACTACAGTGACGCATCAATGTTTATAGCAGCTCAATTCACAATAGCTAAACTATGGAACCAACCTAGGTGCCCTTCAACAGATGAATGGATAAAGAAAGTGTAGTATATATGCATAATGGAATATTATTCACCCATAAAGAAAAATGAAATTGTGGCATTGATTAGTAAATGGATAGAACTGGAGACTACCATGTTAAGTGAAATAAGCCAATCCCCCAAAACTAAAGGCTGAATGTTCTCTCTGATGTGTGGATGCTAACACATAATAAGGATGAGGGAGGGAAGAATAGAAATTCATTGAATTAAACAAAGGGGACTGAAGGGAAGGGGGCATGGAGAGGGGCATGGGAATAGGAAAGACAGTAGAATGAACAGGATATAACTTTCCTGTGTTCATATGTGAACACACGACCAAGGAAACTCCACGTCATGTCCAACCACAAGAACGGGAAGTTAGACTCCATGTACGTATAACTCAACGACATTCAGGTGATTAAACCAAGATCCATGAAAACCTCCTGTTTCCCACAGGACACTAAAATGTTACTAACGGCCTAAGCATAAATGGGATCATGACCATCAGACCGAAATTCAGGACCAAGAGAAGTTTCCGGATGATTTCAGAAAGAACTCACTGCTCCACACTGACATGATCTGAAGTGACATTGGGATGTACAGAGCACAGCAGCGTGATTAGGGAGAAGGGCCGAGCCGCCCATGGATGACAGGGGACCCAGCCGGTGTTTATGGCGACGACACATCAATGAGTCCGCTGCATTTGACTCATTTCTCATCTTATAGATCTGGGGACCCTGCCTGGCTGGGTAATGCTATTAATAAATCTGAACAGATGAGAATGAGGATTTACAGAGTTCCACTAAGGGATAACTCAGACATTGCCTCTTCACCCCAGGAACTGAGAATTCCTTTACCCTCAATTCCATTGCATCCCTTCTCTCTCCCCTGGGTCCAGCTGTGAATATCTGTCTTTTGGGAAGAGGAAGGGGGAGAGGTAATGCATGGCCACTGGGAACTTTTACCTTTTCTTTCAGTTGTAGATGGACACCATACCTTGATTTTATTTATTCATTTCTATGTGGTGCTGGGGATGGAACCCAGGGCCTCACACGTGCTAGGCAAGCGTTCTACCACTGAGCCCCAACCCCAGCCCCCTGGAAATCTTTACTTTTAAAACATCCAGGGCCTGATCTTGTCATCTCCACAAGAAACTCTTGATCTCAAACAGCGTGGGATGAGACCAAAAGGCCATCTTCAAGAATTATTTTATGCAAATGCATATGCTCCCCCGGCATGGACACTCGAATGGTCATCAATGAAATTCTGCTTTCTCAGCCACTGTCCTGAGATTTCTCGGCTCACTCATCTTCATTTCCAAAGGAGCTAGCGCCAAGTTTCTCAGACTCTACACCAAATACAAGCGGAAGGATTAACGTCACGGAGCAAGACATTCTCAGATGTGTGGAGAGGGATTCGGACAAGGATCAGGGCACATGCCAATGGCTGGTATGCACCAGCCTCTGACCAGCATGTGCTTTGATTGAGTCCTTCTGTCAGAGCTGCCGATGAAACCCAGCCACGGAGCTGGACAGGGTGAGGGCCAGGCATAGGGCACCACTGCCCACCTGCTTCCCCACCCTCCACGCTAACTCAAAGGAGGGACAAGCCTGGGGACCAGGCCCAGGGATCTGCAAATGCATTTCTAAGGAGAGTGGCAGGTCTTCACCACCCAGATGGAAGGCATCCTTACCAAGTGCCCCAGGGGAGGTTCCCTCTCCAAGGCAGCCAGCTCCAGGGAGGAGAACCCTCTGGGAGAAAATTGCTTGTAGCAATTCCCCTCTTCTCCCATTTCCATCTGCTCCTGGGAGGAGGGGGCCATCCTTCAGAGATGTAAACTGGGTCAGAGATGACAAATGCATCTTCAAGCCATTTCCAAGTAACAAACTACAGTCATTACTTTTCCCGTTATTTCTCAGAATGACATACAGAATTCCAATAAGAGGGTCAGAGGTTGTCCTTTAATGAAGGTTCTTCTTTGGGGCAACATTACTGTAGATGGGAGAGGGTCAGTCATAGCACAGCGACAACATGCCCCCTGACCATGACCTTAGAGACAGGGTCACCCACAAAGTCAAGAGCAACCAACAGCCAATTCCCCTTGCTCTGGCTCTCCAAATCTGAATTCTTGCTTTCAAAAATGTTTCCAGCCGGGCACAGTGATGCACCCCTGTAATCCCAATGGCTGGGGAGGCTGAGGCAGGAGGATCACGAGTTCAAGGCCAGCCTCAGCAACTTAGCAAGGTCCTTAGCAACTCAGTGAGACCCTGTCTCTAAATAAAATACAAAATAGGACTGGGGATGGGGCTCAGTGGTCAGTGGCCCTGAGTTCAATCCCAGTTACCAAAAATAATGGGGGGAGGGGCTGGGAATGTCGCTAGGTGATTAAGCACCCCTGGGTGGTTCAATTCCTGGTACCCCTCAAAAATTAAAAAGTCTCCAACAACATAGATTCCTTATCAGAAGTCACAAAGTGGAAATCTGGAGACTGAATATTGCTTATGCAAATATTTTATTTTTTCAACACAAGTTTTGGGAGGTTTGTTTGGTTGTTTTAAGTTTGCAGTTTCTCAGGCCAGGTGCACACTCTCTCATGCAGCCACTACGCCTCCCGCCCACTGATTCTGACTCACCCAAGCAGACCAGCACCATTCTTGTGTCACCTCCCTGGCTCTTAAAGGCACGGAGCTCACAGCCCCAGTTTTCTACAGTCAGGGTGGAAAACCACAAAACACTCTCTCTACCAAAATCATACCCCTCCCCATTTGAACACCGCCTGTGGATCTCTCTCAAACTCAGAATACTAACACCCTCGTGGGGGGAACTGACTCAGGAAGAGATCATCACAAATAAAGAGAAGCAACACGAAAGCATGAACAGGAGAGCCCCATCTCTGCCCGAGAAGGCTACAGGGGATTCCAGAGCCAGGGGCCATCTGACCTAGGAGGAAGGGGAGCAGAGCATGCAGATCCAGAGGCCCCGGAGACAAAGACACTCTTAGAAATGAAGAGCAGGAGGCATGCAAGAGCTGAACCTCAGGAGCACGCCCTACTGCCCCATCTCAGTGTGGACCTGGCTCGCCTTTGGCATCCCACGCGGAGCAGGCAAGAGGAGCCTGATGAGGCAGCCTGTCAAGACATTACCAGGCTTGTATAATCCCCAGAGCTAAATCGGAGCCAGGAGTCATGAGCTGGCCGATCTGGAATGACTGGTGAGGCCTTTTGCCCAAAGAGTCACACAAAGAGGCCCTGTCACTCCAACGGGCACCGCCAGCCGCCCAGACTTCACAATTCTTTTCTTTTCCTTTATGTCCAATGAGGCCCTTTCCAGCTCTTCCCAGACATGGCTCTCGTGTTTACCTGATCTTCCTCCTGCACTGAATGACTACAGTGTCCAGGCAGAGGCAGCCAGGGGCTGGCCGGGCGTGGGGGTGCACACTTGTCATCCCAGCAGCTCAGGAGGCTGAGGCAGGAGGATGGCACATTCAAAGCCAGCCTCAGCAACTTAGTGAGGCCCTAAGCAACTTAGTGAGTCCCTGTCTCTAAATAAAATATAAAAAAGGCCTGGGGATGGGGCTCCATGATTGATCTATATCAAGGGCTTCCTCTGTGCTAGGCACTATACGGGTGTGAGTATCTAATGCAATTTTCACTACAATCCCGTGAGCGATGAGATGCTATTGGACCAATTTTACTATCAGGAAGCTGATGATCTCAGAGGTGCAGAGACATTCCCACAGATCACATAGCTGGTAGGTGACAAGGGTGAGAACACTGTTTGGACCAGTGTGTCGACTGCAGATGATTTGGAAGAGAATGTCCTTTGCCTCTGACACGAACACATGGAGGAAGGAGAAAATACCAACCAGAAGCCCTGGGCGTGGTTGTGCATGGCTGTAATCTCTGTGTCTCAGGAGGCTGAGGCAGGAGGATGGTGAGTTCAAAGCCAGCCTCAGCCACTTAGCAAGGCCCTAAGCAACTCAGGGACACACTGTCTCTAAATAAAATACAAAAAAGGGCTGGGGATGTGGCTCAGTGGTTAAGCACCCCTGAGTTCAATCCCTGGTACCAAAACAAAGAGAGAGACACAAGTGCATTTGAAAAAAAATGTAGAAGATTAACAAGGTAGTCAAGCTCAAAAGAAAAAGGGATGAGAGGCTGGGATTCAGAGGATCCCACTGGCTGACCAACTGCAGCAGGTCTTGAATAACTACTCATATCGGCACCCCCAACAGAGAAAGCTCAGGGGATGGCAGAATATTCTAACTTGGACTTTGCAATCAAGGAACTAAAGAGATGCAGCATCTCCTTTATCTCTCTACAGGAACATGATGTGATTTTCACTGTGCTTAGTGCCTATTTAAACTTCTCCATCCTTCCTCCCACCCCTCACCCCAGAGATCTAGAAGTCTCAGCTTCTAGGGCTCATTAGTAAAAGCCTGGAGCTTTACCATGTTCATCGAAGAAAGCAAGAACATCATAACTCAGAATTGCAGAAGAGGCCAGGTCCTGGGCATCACCAGGGCAGAGGGTCAGGGACACAGGGTGGAGACTGAGGCCAAGGACCAGGCTATTGTTACAGGGAGGAGGCCAGTGGTCTCTCGCGTCCAGCTTCCGATCTTTTTAAAGAGAGACTTTGAAAACAGTTGCCAGACGCCTGAGAAAGCTCCCAATATTTTTAAGTGTTTTGTTACTATCTCAATGCGCCCTTGGGTGAGTTACTTAGCCTCTCTCCCGCTTGGTTTCCTGATCTGTAAACTATAGATAATAACAACACCTGGGTCACACGGTTGTTGTGGAGTTGAAATGAGTTAATTCATCCAAAATGCATAAAAAGCTCCCTGGCCCAAGGTCAATACTCAGGGTTTATATCATCATCATCCAATTGCCAGGTCCATGGGCCACCAGGGCTGGAAGGTCACTGAGGGTGGGATGCTCTTCCCTTCTCTTTGTTCTCCCAACCCCTGGACAGTAGTGGGTACACCATGAGCAGCAGTGTTTCCTGAGCATGAGTCTTTCATGGGACAATCCCCGAACAATCAGCTCCACAAAGTGCTCCTGTATCACCGGCCCAGTCCCACAGTTATGGTGTGGACATGAGGTGTCCCCCAAAAGCTCACATGTGAGACAACACAAGAAGGTCCAGAGGAGACATGACTGGGTTGTGAGAGCCTTAACCCAACCAGTGAATGGATCCCTGATGGGATTAACTGGGTGGTGGCTGGAGGCAGGTGGGTGTGGCTGGAGGAGGGGCATTGGGGGCGTGGCTTTGGGGGTCTCTATTTGTCTCTGGAGAGTGGAGTCTCTCTCTGCTTCCTGGTCACCATGTGAGCTGCTTCCCTCCACCACACTCTTCCTCCTTGATGTCCTGCCTCCCCTCGAGCCCCGAGGAGTGGAGCCTGCTGTCTATGGACTGAGACCTCTGAAACCCTGAGCCCCACATAAACTCTTCCTCCTCTGCAGTTGTTCTGGTGGGATCTTTTAGTCACAGCAGTGAGAAAGCTGACGAAAACATCCCCTCAAAGGCTGTGAGAGGCCCCAGGGCAGACAGCCTTGCCCTAGGACTGCCCCACAGCCCGGTCCCCAGCCTCACCAAGGACTGCCCCACAGCCCGGCCCCCAGGGCCCCTGCGGTTTGTTTGTGCCTTCTGAATTCCACTCTGTGTTGGATGGTGAGGTTCAGAGAGGATGGGAACAGATGGCAGTCCCTGGAGTGCCTCCTTGTCACCACTGAGCCATCAGGAACCCACAGCCACTCCTGCCTGCCCTGTCATTTGCTTACAAGGCCGCCTGCTGGGGAAAGTCCCCACGAGTGCCCTGGGTCCATATGGTGTTCTGGAAAGGGGCCCGAGTCAGGTGGGGGAAGTGAGAAGCCCTGCTTCTCCCCACCTCATGCCTGGCCCCCCCAAACCTCCCAGAGACTGTTATCAGGGGTTTCCTCCCAGCCGGTCTCACCCTGGGACGACCAAATATGAAAGGATCAGCAGACTGACGGTGGACAATAACAGTCTTGGATGTTCAGGGTCACTCGACATGGGTCAGAGCCCAGACTGGACGCCGTGGACGCTCCTCACCTGGAGCCCATGAACTAGGGGTTAATATCCCCACTTCACACACAGGCCATGTGCCACATGCCGAAGGGCACAGCTCCATCACGATCCCTTCATCAGGAAACCCCAGACAGCCTCTGTGCCCTGGAGGAGGGTCTCGTCTCCCCCAGGATGAGTGACAGGCCTGGAGAATGGCCTGGGCTCAGCAGATGGCCTCCTGGCCACCGGGCTCTCTTCCCCTGAGCTCCCCTGGGAATCTGTCAGCACTATGCATTGCGTTGAGCACACGGGGGACATTCCTGTATGACACAGCTCAACAAAAACATGCCAGGTGAGTTTTTAAACCCTTTTAGCTAGTTATGACACAGAATTGTCTTTTTTACATCTGTTTATTCATTTATTCACACCTTCACTCATTCATTCTGGGGATCGAATCCAAGAACCCTTTACCACTCACCTACATTCCAGCCTTTTTCTATTTCTTTTCTTTTGGGACCAAGGACTGAACCCCACGGTGCTTAACCACTGAGCCCCATCCCCAGCCCTATTTTGTATTTTATTTAGAGACAGGGTCTCACTGAGTTGCTAAACCTGGCTTTGAACCTGAGATCCTCCTGCCTCAGCCTCCCAAGCCTCTGGGATTACAGACGTATGCCATGGCACCTAGCCCCAGCCTGTCTTGTTTATTTTTTAATATTGAAACAGATTCCTGCTAAGTTCCTGAGGCTGGCCTCAAACTTGAAATCCTCCTGCCTCAGCCTCCCAAGCCACTGGGATTATAGGCATATGTCACTTCACCAGGCCACAGCTGTCTTTTTTAATACTTTGCACAATCTTTTGAATTCTTGACTCCACCATGAATTGCACCCTGACTACTTGATTTACTACTACAATCTACTACCCCTAAATGTTTTCAATTCTCCAACTGGGCTCTACTTCTTTGTTTGTTCATATACCTTAACAACTTCTAATACACTCCAAAATCTACTAGCCATGTTTATGTATCACAAATCCACCCGACTAGACCATGCACCTGCCAAAGGCAAGACTCTGATTTATTTTTCTTTCTTTCTTTCTTTCTGGTACCAGAGCTGTTTACTGTACAAGGATGCTGACCGTTTACTGCAGACCGGAGCCCATAATGTTGACAGATGCATGTGATGACCAGTAAACAAACACAGAAAGGGTTGGGGCTGAACTTAATTCAATAAGTTGCCTGAGCACTGGGATACTCATTTTAATTCTCAAGGACCCAAGGTCAATTGGATACTGGAAGCCTGGTCCTCTAATGGCCCGACAGTTTCATTCTATAAGTGAATGAAGAAAGGCCTGGCCAAACGATCATGCAAACCCTTGGCAGCAATTACCTATTCATGTTCTGATCTTCTCACAGGAACCCTGATCTTCTCGAGGGTAAGGGAGGTGTCTCCGTGAATGCCTACGTTCCTTAGCCCCACGTCAAGGGCTACAACAAAGTGGTACCTCACTGAAATGAGGAAGGGAAGAAAGGGGAAAGGTGGGTGGGGTGGGGACAGGGAAGGGACTTTAACTTGGGACCAGAATCCAGAAGAAGAAGGCTAAAGGACTCCAGGCAGAAGAGAAGGTGAGCACGCATCTGGACCCATTCAGCATCCCCCGTGCAAAGATGTTGAGATTCTGGGCAAATGTTCCAAACTTCATCCTAGAGGTCGAGCTGAATGTTACAGGAAGAGACTTGTCAACTTGCCTTTCTTCTTCACCTGATGCGGTCACTGTTCTTCTTGGGCCAAGATGAGTCACTGGTTAGTGGTTTTTTTTAGTACCAGGAATTGAACTCAGGGGCACTTAACCACTGAGCCCCATCCCCAGCCCTTTATATATTTTATTTAGAGACAGGGTCTCACTGAGTTGCTTAGGGCCTTGCTAAGTTGCTGAGGCTGGCTCTGAACTTGAGATTCTCCTGCCTCAGCCTCCTGAGACACAGAGATTATAGTTGTGCACAACCATGCCCAGGGATTCTCGTTGGTATTTTCTCCTTCCTGCAAGGACAAAAGTTCCCCATGTGTCCGTGTTGGAGGCAAAGGACTTTCTCTTGCAAATCTGTCTGCCTCTGCGTCTTCTGCAGTCCACACACTGGTCCAAACAGTGTTCTCATCCTTGTCACCTATCAGCTATGGGACCTGTGGAAATGTCTCTGCACCTCTCAGACCATCAGCTTCCTAACAAGTAAAACTGGTCCAATAACATCTCATCGCTCACAGGATTGTAGTGTAAATTGAATTAGAGACTCACACCCGTACAGTGCCTAGCACAGAGGAAGCCCTCGATATGGATCAACTGTTACCTGCAGGCGATGTCTCAGACAGAGCTCAGGCGCACCCTGGTACACATGTGCTTGTTGTCTGCCCCAGTCTGCAGGTGAGGGAGTGCACCTGGGAGATGAAGCCCGTCCCTTGACATGAAACCACTCTGGAATGGAAAAGCTGGAGTTTGACCCACAATGAAAACTCACGCTTCAAGCTAAAACTTCTACTGTCTCCAACTCTTGTTCTAACACACAGTGACGTGATCCCTTCTCCACTCTGCCTTGGATGATTTCTTCTTCCTTATGCCTGACTTACACACACCTGAGGCCACAAACACATACTCTGAGCACAAGACTCAGAGACAGAGGGAAACCAGCAGTAAAGATCAAAAGTTGGTGCCCATTGAGCAGTGTTTTCTAAAGCCAAACAAACACCCATCATAAGACCCAGCTCTTCTACACCTACAGAAATACAAAGACTGCTGTGTCATCAAAAACACGAGGTCAAGAACAAATGTTCAAATGTGGTATATATACATATACAGAATGGAATATCACTCAGCCATAAAGAAGAACGAAATCATGGTGTTTGCCAGTAAATAGAAGGAACTGGAGACTATGATGCTAAGTGAAATAAGCCAATCCCAAAGAATCAAAGGCTGAATGTTCTGATATGTGGATGTTAACACACAATGGGGCAAGAGTGAGAAGGGACAGTCACTGGATTAGACAAAGGGGAATGAAAGGTGGGGGTAAAAATAGAAAAGATAGTGGAATGAATGGGACAGAACTTTCCTCTGTTCATATATGAATGCATGACCAGTGAAACTCCACATCAGGTACAACCACAAGATACAACCACAAGATACAACCACTCCATACATGGAGTCTTACTTCCCACAAGAATGGGAAGTAAGACTCCATGTATGTGTGATAGGTCAAAATGCACTCTACCGCCCTTTATAACTAAAAAGAACAAAAACAAACCCCAAAAAATCTTCATTGAAAATAACCTTAAACTACAAACTACCCAGATGCCTAAAGTAGTTTGTAATAATAAAAATATTAAGTACAATATATCTGAACACATGGAGAACTCTTATCCTCGCAGGAAGGTTAAAATACTGCATACTGTATCTAATAATACAGTAGCTTGTAATAACAAATGTTAAGGCATGATCACGCAATGGAATATTATACTATCAATAAAAATTACTGATTCAACAAATGGATGTATCTTTCACACATTATGTCGTCACACATAAAAACGTACAGACTATAGTTAGTTTTTATTTATTTGAAATTCACAAGCAGGTGAAACAAATGTACGGTAGTAGAGACAGTCCAGAGCTGACCCCATTGGCGAGGTAGCACAGAGTGGGAAGGCATATCAGGGAATTGGCAGGGTTGCCACAAAGCTCCACATCTTGAGCCGGTATTGCTTATGAAGGAATATATAGGCTTTGTGTTTATATTAATGTACTTTATGTATTGAAAACTTTGATTTTTTTAAAAAAAGGACAAAGGCAATAAAAATATCAGGATCCATTCCACTGCAGAAGTTCCCTGCAGGTTCTGGGGCAGCGGCCAAGATGGCGGGCTTTGGCGCTGTCCACAGGAGAAGTGCTGACTTGGACTTTGGCTGAGACCTGACACAATCTTGAGCGGGGAATGGGGAGGGTAGAGACAGGATGCCTCCAACAGAGTCCCAGCCAAGTGCACCAGCTGCTCTCAGGCCCCACTGTCAGCTCTCGGGCCTGCAGACGTTTGTAGAAAAAGCTGGAACACTCAGTTCACGCACAGCTGAGCCAGTGTGCTCATTCCACATGCTGCTCCTGTGGTCACCTTCAAAATTCATCACTGCTTTGTATTTTCTTGCACATTTGATAGTTATCAGTTGATACATTATGTTAGTTGGCTAACTGGTGATTTCTTCCCCCCCACCTCCTTTTATTACTGGAGATTTAAACCAGGGGTGCTTTACCACTCAGCTACATTCCTAGCCTTCTTTTTGGTTGTTTATTTTGAAACAGGGTCTCACTAAGTTCTTTAGGGTCTCCCTAAGTTGCTGAGGCTGGTCTTGAACTTGTGCTCCTCATGGGTCACCAGCTCTCTTTCTTCCCTTATCTCAGCAGAATTACATTCCTCTAAGATGTTTATCTCCTCTGTCCACAAAGGATTCAGGCAAAGCGGGAGACTCTTAGAATTCATTCATTTTATTATGAGGTACATTATTATATCAGTCACCCATATTCTGTGGGAGAGGAGGATCCTCTACGCCAAGGCTGGACAAGGGAGATGCACCGAAACTCCTGCAGATGTGATCTTGACATCAGTGCCAAGACAATTCCATAGGAAAAGGCGTCTCTTCAGTAAGCCGGGCTGGGATAACTTCGTATTTATATGCAAGAAATAAAACTGAGACTCCTCCTCATATTGCCCCCCAAAACAAGCAAAAATCACTCCCACTGGGTCACAGACCTACATAGAAGACATAAAAGTATAAACCCTTAGCAGTTATAGGACTAAATCTTGGTGACCTTGTACTAGGCAAAGCCTTCCCAGATATGAACCGAAAAACACAAACAAAACTTAAAAATAGGCAAAACTTCATGCTACAAATGATACTATCAAAACCGTGAAAAGATGACCTCACAGATTGAGAGAAAATACCTGCAAATCACACAAATGTTAAGGGCTGGCATCCATACAGAAATATTAAAATTCAATAGTAAAAGAGACAACTACAGATGTTTCTCGATTTACAATGGAGATAGGTATGAATGATCCCATTTTTAAATAGAAAATATCATTAAACAGAAAATGTACTGAATACCCCTAATCTACCCCCATCAAGACCCAGCAGGCGGTCCACCACATAGCACAGTCCTTGACACTTATGATCAGATGGCTGAAGGGGACCTGTGGCCACTGCCGCTGCCCAGCATTGTAAGAGTACTGTGCCATGTTTCACCAACCCAAGACCATGACTTAAAATTCAGTGTATGAGCCGGGTGGGGGGTCACATGATTGTAATCCCAGCAGCTCGGGAGGCTGAGGCAGGAGGATAGCAAGTTCAAAGCCAGCCTCAGCAACTTAGCGAGGCCCTGAGCAACTCAGTGAGACATGGTCTCTAAATAAAATGCGAAATAGGGCTGGGGATAGGGCTCAGTGGTTGAGTGCCCCTGGGTTCCATCCCTCAGTACCAAAACAAAACAAAAAGAAACACACTTTATAAATATCATATAATAGTAATATAATATATTACACTGTAGGCTGTGAATATTGATCCAAAAATACTGATCTATTGGTACCAACTGTAGAAAGTAAGAGGCCAGGGTAATTAGAGGGTGAGTTTTAGAGAGTATAAGAAAATCAAATGCGTGCGCCAAGCCTCAGTGGTAGAGCATTTTCCTAGCATGAGTTGGGCCCTAGGATTTATCCCCATCAACTCCCCCCTTTAAAAAAAAAAAAAACAACCCTCAACTTACATAACAGGGATAACAATACACACACACACACACACACACACATCCAAAAAAAAAACAATAAATAATGCCTTCAATTAAAACTGCAAGAAACAGAGTTACAATCACATGATTTCGAAACCTGGAGGGAGATACCAGAGAAACACCTTGCAGAGTTAAAAGTGTTGCCCTCTGAGATCTGACCCTGAGGAGGGGGAGGTGGTCATTCTGTGTTTTCAAGCTGGGACTTTCCAAGAAATGGAGGAGGCCAAAGATCCCCCTTCAAACTTCACTTATTGAGATCAACTCAGAAAGACTTCAGACACATTACTCAGAGTATCAAGAATGAATTTACTGAAGGACAGGAAAGGGAAAGGGGACACTCTCAAGGGACAGAGGGGGTCCTCTCAGAGAGGAGAGGGACCATGTGCCTCTCTGCACTCCAGTTTTATTAGGATCCCAGAGAAGTTTCCAGAGAGTCCCGCCCAAGTCCACCTCTTGACTTTTGACTGACAACAGGATGACATCAGATTTTCAAGTCCCCCCTGTCCTTGGCAATACTAGGTCACCTGGGCCCATGCTGACTGGCTGTCATTGGAATCTTAACCATGCATTCTTACAGAGTTTATGGTTACGGGAAACTAGCCTAATCTCCTAGAGTTTCAGGATCTGGTCACAAAAATCTCCTGGGCTCCTCCCATTGACATTATCCTGTGCCTGCATTCCTCCTGCTGAGGAATGTGACATGTCCTTTCCACAGAGGCCAGGCAGGGCTGCAGGTCAATTGCTTCTTGGAAAAGAAAGCACGTGGGGCTCAGCACCATAGACCCATTTTATGGAATTACTCTCTTAACCTCATGTTCCCACTATCCTCATCTGTGTGTCCCCTGACACTTACAGACTGATATGTCTTTGTGAAGACTCTTCAATGTCTTAAAATCATCTACTTTCAATACTTTGGATTTAAAATTGAAATTAAATACGGCAGGAGCTGCAGCACATACCTATAATTCCAGGTACTTGGGAGGCTGGGGCAGAAGAATTGCAATTTAGCCAGCCTGGGCAACTTAGCAAGAACCCATCTCAAAATGGGGATGTAGCTCAGTGGTACAGCAACCCTGGAAATACCCAGTACCAAGGGGAAAAAATGAAATAAAATAAGAACATAACAACAAGAAAAATCCAAGTTCAAGATGGGACTCAAAAACAACAGAGTCCAAAATCCACTTCTTGATCAGCCTACTCTGTAGCCTGACTCTTGGGACGACCTTGCCCTTGTGAGACTTATATAAATGGTTCTTGGAAAGGCCAGGAAAACATCTTTCATAATCCAAGTCGTTTTTGACATCATCACCCACATGGGTCAATGCATGGTGCAGAAGAGATGGAATCCTTCAGGGGACAGGCTCCCCCCCTCCCCCCCACACCCTCCCTCCCTCCACCCCTCCCACCCCCTCCCCTGCTAACACACCCCAAGCTGAGCAATGCTAATAGCTAAGGCAGAGCCACAAAGCTGGCAGTCTCCCCATAAGCATGAAGAGCTCTCACATGCCACAGGTATTTGAACATGTTTTTCTCTGCTTCTACCCATGGGGACAGGATCCCCAGAGATGACCTCATTTGAATCCAGCTGCAGAGAGCAGGCCTCCTCCTAGGAGAAAATGTCTCAGCTCTCACATGAGAGAAAGGGTGGAGAAATCTTCCCTCCAAAACAGGGACCCACGTTTTCATTAACTAACATGCAGAAACTTCTCGATCATCAGAAAAGAAACCGACGACCTTCAAGGACAGAGGAACTCACTGCCAAACCCCCAAACAGGACATTATCACAAAACAGCTCTGGTGAAGGATGAATCCCTCACCTAACAGGATTCTCAAGCCTCAAATCAAACATCTAGATATACAGGGCGCGGTGGCGCACACCTGTAATCCCAGAGGCTCAGAAGGCTAAGGCAGGAGGATCCCAAGTTCAAAGTCAGCCTCTGCAACTTAGTGAGGTCCGAAGCCACCGAGCAAGACTCTGTCTCTAAATAAAATATGAAAAGGAGCTGGGGGTGTGACTCAGTGGTTAAGTAGCCCTGGGTTCAATCCCCAATACCAAAAAAAAAAAAAAAAATCTAGAACTAATTCCATTTCTTGTTTACCAAAGAAAGAAAAAATGATTATCATTCTGTCTCATCCTCAACGGTTCATTATGCCCCAAGATCAGAAGAAATAAATAAAAGTATAAACTTATCAGAAATAAATGCTTCTTGGGTTCAATCTCCAGTATCACAAAAAAAAATAATAATAATAAAGACAGAAATATTTCCTGCCATGATTGCAGATCACATTTGTGACAGTTTAAATGTAAGCCTGTTTAGGAATCGCAGTGCCCTGCTTGTGATCACGGCTATAAGGGGGGCTGCCTGGACTGTTGGGTAACCAGTTCTGACCAGGAGCTGCCTCCAGTTTATCTCTGAACCCTGCAGGAGGATTGCTGGCAGCAGGAATAGATGTCTGCACAGGCACATATCTGCCCCAAGGCCTCCCACGTTCTCCCCTTCCATCTTTTCACCTGCTCCTGTGGCCAGGGCTCCAGTCCCAGGGTTGTAGGGATGATGCAGGAATCAAAGTCAGTGCAGCACTAGGTTGGGAATACACCATCAATCTGCCCTTAAAAGAAACACCTACTCCTCCTCAGTAAACAAGAGTATCCCCACCAGGCAAGCCAGCAGCCTGCGGAATTGGGGGTGAGCCACTCATCCAGGCACCAGAGACTCGGGCTGAAATGATCCTTGCAAAATTCTCAACTTGTTGATGGATGCAGAACTAGACAGGGAGGTGGGACCAGAGAGGAAAGAGAGGCATTTTAAGATAAGGGGGAGGGTACCCCCCCAGGATCCACAGTCAAACCTCTGAGAAGCAATTACTTTGCATTTCTTTAGGGACAACAGAATACTAGACCACTTCCAGGGCAGTAGGCAGAATTTGAAAATGGAAATGAAGGTTCCCAGCAGAGACAAGTCAGGACTACCTCCAGAGGGAAGGCCTTTGCAAGATGGGAGCTTAGCTAGAGGTAATGACATTGCATGCCCTGAGCTTCACCCTTGCACAAGAGGCCTACCTGGGTCCCAACCCCCAACTCTCTTATATGCTGGCTGTGTGCTCATAGGCCAATACAGCAACCTCTCTGTGCTCAGAAACATCAATTGGGAATAATAAGAATTCTCACATCCCAAAAGAGTTATAAGGAGTCACATGGCTGCATCTTCACGTTATGGTGACAACTGGTAATCCCACTTCACAGATAAGGATGAGGCACAGAACTAGGCCTCCGGGACTCCACACTTTTGTTACTTATTACATTCTCTCCAATCTCCTCTCACTCTTCCTGTTATTAAACCTAGCAGATGAGTGACATCAGCTGTTTTTTTGTTGGGTTTTTTTTTTCTTTTTTTCTGGTGCCAGGGATTGAACTCAGGGGCACTCGACCGCTGAGCCACATCCCCAGCCCTATTTTATATTTTATTTAGAGACAGGGTCTCACTGAGTTGCTTAGGGCCTCGCTAAGTTGCTGAGGCTGGCTTTGAACTCACGATCCTCCTGCCTCAGCCTCTCAAGGTGTGGGCTGCTGGGCCCAGCGACGAAAGTTGTTTTGAAAGACCCCAGCCCAATAACTTTAGGCCCAGTAATAAATCACCAGGGCTTGCTTCCACACCTGCACAGACGTCAGATGTATTTTTCAGAAAATCAGTTAAGTGTAACCGATTAAGAAAGGACAGGATGGTTGGGAAAGGAACCAGCACGATTGGGCAAACAGGATCATACAATGAAAAACCATACAATGAATAACAAATGTTTTTTATGTGGTTTTTCCAGGAACCTATAGTGAAAAACAAGTTTACCCTTTAAGTGACCTATATGCTGGATTCAAAAGAGCCAATGAGATACCTGTTACTGTGCTAGGAGGGAAACTGACCACTGTACCCTATAAAAGATCTGTACCCCAAAGCCCGGTGTGCCAGTTCACCGAAGCTCCGGCTGAGGTTTCACTGGGCACCCGCAGGCGCCTGTGTATCAATAAATCGCCTCTTGCTTTTGCAGCCAGTGCCTCGTGCGTCTTTCTTGGACAGGGAATCGGTGGGTCTTTCAGTTTGATACCTATATGAAAAAGTCTTGGACAAAGAATGCCTCAGAAGCCTGCACAGCAGAGACCATCAATAAGGGTAGTGTACCAGCAGTGGCCGTGATGGTGGTAGTGGTGGCTAGTGACCCAGGGCATGCCGACGTGGGCACAGGTGGGTACAAACAAAAAATCTCACTTCTCCCCATCAAGAGAAACTGAGACCCTGTGTAATGATTTGGCTAAAACACCAGGGATTTGGAAATGGCAATGCAAAAGGATGGGCCGCGTGTCAAATGGTCACATCATAAAAGTAAGCACTCTGTGCCGTGGTGATGGGGAGATGATGAATGGCTGAGAACTGCAGATCACCAGGAGACATCACTCCCTACCTACACTATCCCGGCAGCAAAGGCAAGGAAGAAAGGCTCTTGGTTTTACCCACGTGTTTTCAGTGTATCAAGAATGAAATTCATAGAAACAGTTGGGTCTCCTAAAGCGAAGGAAAAATGAAGACGATACTGTGGGCCCTGATGCATCTCGATGATGCCTCCTCACTTTTAATTCTCCTCTCCATTTCCATGGAGAAATGTGAATGGAGCGCCTGCCCTATACTCTGAGATTAAGATGGGCAACCACTAAGTAAGTAGTCTTCAATGTACTAGTATCCAAATATCTCTCTCTCTCTCTCTCTCTCTCTCTCTCTGTACTAGGGATTGAACCAGGGTTACTTAACCACTGAACCACATTCCCAGCCCTTTATATTTTTTTTATTTTGAGACAGGGTCTTGCTAAGTTGCTTAGCACCTCACTAAATAGCTGAGGCTGGCCTGGAGCAGGTGATCCTCCTGCCTCAGCCTCCAGAGCCACTGGGATTACAGGCATGGGCCAACGTGTCCAGTTCCAAATCTCTTAACAGCCACATATTAAGCCCTCTTGTCCGTGACCAGGAACAGATTTTTGTTATTTTCTCCCCCATTGGGAGAGGGCTCATCTGTGTCTCTGGATCGCCCACCATGCTAAGAAAACTCTAAAGCAAAATGTTTGAGGGGAAAAAAAACAAAAGAAAAAGTTGCGCATTTGCCTCTATTCCTGGCCCCTGCAGCCAGGAATGAAGACAGCGTTGAGCCACACACACGCACACAGGCTCCGTGCAATTCATCATGTGTACACTGCACATTCTGTTCCTGGAGAAGACAAGCATCACGAAACAGAGAACGTGAATCACCAACAAGCGCCATTCTGTTCTGAAGCTCCAGCTTATCACTGTGGAATCCTTTCTTTCAAGCAGAATACAAAATTTTTGAGGGCAAAAAGTGAAAATTTAAAAAAAAAAAAAAAAAGAAATCCCAAAATGGCATCCCCATTTGCCAGAGAAAAAGAGGAATCCCAAGAATGGGATCTGGATACCTTAAGCTTTACTACACACTTTATTCAAGGCTAGGAATAAAAGTCTTTTTTAATAAAAAGGAGCAACTATTCCTACCTTTTTTTTTTAAACCTACTGATTTCTACCCTAGCTTCATCAGAAAATTTGCTGCGCATGGTGGTGCACACCTTTCATCCCAGTGGCTCGGGAGGCTGAGGCAGGAGGATTGTGAGTTCAAAGCCAGCCTCAGCAAAAGCGAGGCCCTAAGCAACTCAGTGAGACCCTGTCTCCAAATAAAATACAAAATAGGGCTGGGGATGGGGCTCAGTGGCTGAGTGCCCCTGGGTTCAATCCATGGTACAAAAAAAAAAAAAAAAAAAAAAAATATATATATATATATATATATATATATTAACATTTTACCACTAAAAGAAGTAGCAAAGATTATCTAATGAGCAAATCCTTATGCTTCCCAGTGTGGACTGAGCAGAGAACACTGTGACTCTTTTTAATGTTGTCCACATTTCTGCCTTGGGTTCATCCTTTTGCTCTCCTATTCACAACCAGCTTCCCATGCCCTATATCCTTCGCATTCATTAAAATATTAATTCATTCAGCAAATACTGACTGAGCTCCTCCATATGTCATATGTGCACTGGGAACATAAGAGTGGCCAAAGCAGAAAATCATTCCCATGCAGGCTGCATTCTAAAAATAGATGACACCGTAAAGATTTAATTATTCAAATGATACGGTGAGCCAGGTTTCCTGGTGCACACCTGGAATCCCAGTGATTTGGGAGGCTGAGGCAGGAGGATTACAAGTTCAAGTCTGGCCTCAGGAACTTAGTGAGACCCTGTCTCAAAATGAAAAATAAAAAGTGTTGGGGATGTAGTTAAGTGGTAAAGCACCCCTGGGTTCAATCCCCAGTACCAAAAATTAAAAAAAAAAAATTAAATCAAATAACATTGATAGGTCGTATTGATTGAGCAGGGGGCAAATGTATTGTATTGAAATGGACAAAACTGGGTGGAGATCAAGTGTGAACATGGGTCTGGCATAGTGGCACACACCTCTAATCTCAGTGGTTCTGGAGGCTGAGGCAGGAGGATCCTGAGTTCAAAGCCAGCCTCAGTAAACTAGTGAAGCCCTAAGCAACGTAATGAGACTCTGTCTCCAAATTAAAAATTTTAAAAATGGCCTGGGGATGTGGCTCAGTGGTAAAGCATCTCTGGGTTCAATCCCTGGGACCAAAAAAAAAAAGTCTGCACGCAGCCCTGTGGGAAGGTTCTCCAGGTGCACCTGCATATTTGGGGACATCTTGTGTTCCTTGCTTTGTAGTTGGGAGGGGGCGTGTTCAATCAGAACACATTGATGGCCTTGTAGCCACCAGGAGAAGAATGTCGGGAAGAGTAGAATCAACTGGAAAGAGGAAGGATCAAGCAGATAGAATGGGGATGGGTCAGAAAGGGTGCAGGATCCCCAGAGAGAAGAAACCTCCAGTCTGGGTGGAGATGGCGGATAAGCAGCACTCCATGTCATGGAGCAGCTGGAGAAGGCTCAGTCCTTCCACCTCTCGCTGAAGTCCCGCTCCTCCGCCCCTATAATCCACCCACAGGGACCTTGATACCTCCAGGCAGATGGGCCAAGTGCTGTCAAACACCATCTCAAACAGATTAAGTTTCCCAGGAAGCTGAGCCTGCAAATTTAAATGCACTCTCTTGTCTTAGAGGATAAGAAGGTCTGGGGTAGAAACTGCACAGGAGAAGGAGGACAAGGATTTTAATGCTCCTTTGGCTGTTAATGCACCAGGTGGCCTTTAGCAAGTCAATGAACCACCCTCTGTCTTCAGTTCCCTATCTATACAATCATTATGCAGAATGGCACTCTGGGTTAAAAGCACTGAGATTCTGTTTATGAGAACTGTGACGATTCTTCTAACTACCCCAGATCTGTCTGACAGATGATAAATATCCTAGTTATTGTCTATATTATCAATTTCTGTAAAATGTTTACAAGTACTTAAAATGGTTTGATCTTTTGTACAAGGAATTTTTTTAGTTTAAGGAATTAGGTCTTATATTTCATTAAAATTCAAGATTTTTAGTTTTAAAATCTCTGCTAGAACATTTCAATTAATTAGGGAAAAAATCATGCATGGACCAATTTTCAAGCCAAACCACACTAAAGACTCAAAAGTAGATAGACTGACCGAGCGTGGTGGCCCACCCATGCCTGTAATCCCAGCAGCTCAGGAGGCTGAGGCAGGAGATCTCGAGTTCAAAGCCAGCCTCAGCAACCTAGGGAGGCCCTAAGCAACTCAGTGAGACCCTGTCTCTAAATAAAATAGAAAAGAGGCTGGGGATGGGGCTCAGTGGTTAAGTAGCCCTGAGTTCAATCCCTGGTATGAAAGGAAGGGAGAGTGGGGAGAGAGGGAGGGAAAGGAAAATTAGAAAACAGGAAGGCCACTTTGATCCACCTGTGACTGACTACTGATTAAATCCCCAACACTTGTCGGTTCTTCCCGCGCCAGGTACAATGTTCAATAGGAAGGATAGGGATGAAAATCCTTCACGTGAATTCATACATACAACCCGCCTACCAGCCAGATGAGGACTGTCAGGTTCTCCCATTTATGGATGACAGCATCACGGCACCAGGAGGGTAGCTGACCCAAGGGAAGAAAGGGTCGAGCCTGAGTAGCTGACATCCTGAACCTGTCTGCCC
Organism: Marmota flaviventris; assembly: GCF_047511675.1. Taxonomy (NCBI): domain Eukaryota; kingdom Metazoa; phylum Chordata; class Mammalia; order Rodentia; family Sciuridae; genus Marmota; species Marmota flaviventris. Next base: position 159,840,675 of record NC_092498.1, on the reverse strand, counting down.
ATCCTGATCTCCAGGCAATCCAGCCTCTCTGCAGAAACAGGGAGCCAGTCACTCATGTTCTGGAGCTCTGGAATACCCTGACAAACCGTACTGATGACATTCAAAGGAGGAAACTAAAATCAGCCCTGGAGAATATAATTAGAATACTTATAGAGAAATGGGAGGGTGATAACAAAGAGAAGAAACGTGACCACTTGCAACTTTCCGAAGACTCAGTAGACTTTGGGGCAACTTCTGGGTAATCAAGTCTGGAGCCCTTAGTGGGAAAGCTGGGACCTGGCACTGGCCTGTCACCTCCACAGTTGTATTAGTGGTGGAGAGGGCACAGAACAAGACGTCTCCTCCGGGCCCATGGCTGTATGCAGCTACTATATGGAGTGAGCCCAAGTAGGTTTCTAACACGTAATAAACCATTTGGAAGCATCCAAAGTCCAAGCTAGGTAGTCAAGTTATGGTCCTGTGAGTTAGCATGGGCCTGAGGACACATTTGAAGGAGGCTCATGAAATGCTTCATGCTTATCCTTAAGAAAGCCCATGGATGTAGGAGAATGTGTCCTCAAGATCTGGCCAGGGACTCAACTCCCAGGGGACTCTATAAACTCATCTGAGTACTTTCTCTAATAACAAAGCTGGAGAGGAACAGAGGCATTAGGTTCCTTTCCCCTCTAGAAGCCTAGGGGAGAAAGACACTTGGCACTTCCCATGGAATCACCAGCAAGAGGAGATGAGGTTCCAGCAGAGACCCTGCAGCGAACTCTTCCTAGTCACCAAGCAACCTTCTGTCAGATCTTCCTGACAACAGGGACCGCATGCATTACCACACCACCAGAACATTCAATCTTGACAGCTGATCTTCTTGTTATAATCCACAGATGAGCCGGGCATGGTGGTACACACCTACAAAATCCCAGCAGCCAGGGAGGCTGAGGCAGGAGGATCGCGAGTTCAAAATCAGCCTCTGCAACTGAGCGAGGCCCTAAGCAACTTAGAGAGACCCTGCCTCTAAATAAAGTATGAAAAAAGAGCTGGGGATGGGGCTCAGTAGTTAAGCACTCCTGGGTTCAATTCCTAGTACCAAAAAAATAATGCTAATAATTCACAGATAATCACTCTGACCTGTGCATGATTCCGTGTGAGGTGGGTTATTGGACTTTGCTGGGTAGATCACCCTTGGAAGGTCACCTGGGGCTATGGGAGCACACCGCAGACAGGCAACAGAAGCCAACCCTTGCTGACTTAGAAGAAAGAAGTTTTAGTAGACACATAGTAAAAAAGAAAGAGCTAAAGGAAGAGTCTTAGGAGGGACACGACTCTAAGGATGTGGCCAGGGGAGCTAGCAGTCTCTCTGCTCATCCCTGGGCCACGAGTTGTTACACGACTCAGTTCCATATTCTCCTAGGTTATCCTTCTAGGAGAGGGCAGGGGACCTCGGTTGACCTTCCTGCTCCGACTGAAGGAAACAGTCTACGCAGGTGGAGAGTAGGAGTGGGGTAAGGAAGAGAAAAGAAAAAGGAGAAATCAGAAAAGTAAGTGAATATGCAGAAAATACAGGAAATGCACCTCACAAGCAGGGGGCTGCCCAGCTGCCCCAGGTCCCTGACATTCCAGCTAGGAAGCTGCCCCAGTAACAGGAGAGAGGGGGAAGTGGTTACTGAGCCAGGGCCTTCCCAGAAACGGAGGCCCCATGAAGACCGCCCCCTTCAAAGCCCAATTCTTGTGACCAAATCAGAAAGATTTCAGACACGTGGCTCGGAGTAACAGGGATGAGTTTATTGAAAAGATAGGAAAAAGGGAAGGGGACACTCTCAAGGGACACACTGGGTCCTCTCAGAGAGGAGAGGGGCCATGTGCCTCTCTGTGCTCCAGTTTTATTTGGGGACCCTAGAGAAGTTTTCAGAGAGTCCCACCCAGGTCCACCTCTTGACTTCTGACTGACACTAGGGTGACATCAGACTTTCAAGTCCCCACTGTCAGGGCAACTCTAGGTCACCCTGGCCCATGCTGAGTGGCTGTCAATGGATTCTTAATATATTTTTGCAGAGTTTGTGGTTAGGGGGAGCTATCCTTATCTCCCAGAGTTTCAGGATCTGGTCAGAAAAGTCTCCTGGACTCCTCCCATTGACATGATCTTGGGCCTGCGTTTCTCCTGCAGTGGACAGGCCATCTGCTGAGGAATGTGACATGTCCTGTCCACGGAGTCCAGGCAGGGCTGCAGGTCAATTGCTTCTTGGAAAAGAAAGCACGTGGGGGGTCAGCACCGTGGGCCCATTTTGTAGAATTGCTCTCTCAACCATGTGTTGTCACCCTCCTTTTCTGTCTGTCCCTAAAAAAGTCACAGGTCTAGAAACACACTCTCCTGAGAGAAACACAGTTCCAAAGCACATATTTAAAAAACGAGCCCAGAATTCAGTACATATGCCAAGGAGTTAGGTATTTCTTTACGTAACAGTGAGAGGAGATGGATTGGAAATCTGGAAATTAAGATTTCATAAAACCTATACCCATGCACTAGCAACTTCTAGTTGAAAAGAAGCAAACTAAAATAATTCTGAAACGCAACCCCCAAGAATGAATAAGAGCGTCTATTTTACGAGCAGAGTGAGTTATAAGAAGAAAGAATTTAATACTTGTTGGGCAAATAATTTCTTGCAATAATTATAACAAAGACTTATTCTGGAATTCCTCAGATGCTGGCAATTTGCTAAAAGATTAAGCAGCTAGAAGACCACCCGGTTTAAATGGAATGTGTCAAATAATTATTAATAATAGACAGATATTCTTTGAAAGGTATTTGTTGCTTTAAACACTGGTTTCAAGGGGCTGGGGGTGCAGGCAGGGGCTTGTCTAGCATGTGTGAGGCCCTGGGTTCATCCACAGCACCCCAAAAAAGAAGGGGAAAAAAGAGGCAAGGGGATCAGGAGTTCAAAGCCAACCTCAGCAACTTCCCAAGGCCCTCAGCAACTCAGTGAGACCCTGTCTCTAAATAAAATATAAAATGGGCTGGGGATGGGGCTCAGGGGTGAAGCATCCCTGGGTTCAATTTTCAGTGCAAAAATAAAAGACACTGGTATCAGAGGACCCACAGATGCGGTTCCTGAACTGCCACCGGGTTTCGCTGTTCTGATTCCCTCCTCCTCCCTCCTGACTTTCCATCTCAGATCTCCCCTGAGACAGGAGAAAGCATGGCTGCCACTGCTGTTTATCTTGGGTCTTTTACACATGTGCACCGCCCGCCCGGGCATGTGGTGAAAGGCAGCAAGCCACACCTCAGTGAAACAGGGCCTGGGGGTTTCCAGGTCATCAGGAAGACTCCATGCCCCAGCCTCCCCAAAAGAAAGGAAAGAAAAACAAGAAGAATGCAATTCTTTCAAGGTCATTTCTAAACAGCCTCCATAGCTCCCCCAAAAAAAGAATTAGAAAGAAAGGAAATGGATTTTAGTAGAAAAGCAAGGTGGAATTCACCTCTCTGAAAGAGAAAACAAGAAGAAAATAAATAGAGTCGAAGAAATCAATACACAGTTACACGAAAAGGGATTTCAAGTGAAGGATGGGTGAATTAGAGACTTTTTCGTTGCAGATGGACACGATGACTTTATTTTACTTATTTCATATTTTATGCGGTGCTGAGGATCAAACCCAGAGCTTCCCATGTGCTAGGCAAGCGCTCTACCACTGAGTCTCAGCCCCATCCCCCAAATTACATTTTTACATCATGTGCAGGTACAAATATGTAATAGTGAGTGCCGCCATCACATACAATTATAGTGCGCTCATTAAAAGATAGAAAAATATAAATAAATAAATAATAGAAAAGGCTGCCAGACAATTATTTAAAGATTACCTGTCAGCATTGAAATGATAAAGAAATAATTTCCAACAGACACTGCAGGATGCCCCCTAAAACCACATTCTCCCGTTTCTCTAAATCCTCAGCTGACCATATGGCCTCCGGGAGAGGCTCAGTGTAGATAGAGATGACCGGTGGAGCAGGCTCTGGCTCCTGAGATGGGAGCGGAAGTGCAGTGTGTCACTTCCAAGCTACACCTATGCAGAGAAGAGTCCCCTTCCCCTACCCAGAATGGACATGAGGGTAGAACCCGGGCAATGGAAGAGCCACACATGAGCTGAACCAGAGTCCCTACCCTGTAGATCCCCATATTGGTCCTGGGCTGTCACATGGCTGGACAAAAATGAATCTCTGTCACAGGAAAGCCACTATTATGGTGATACACCCGCTAATGCAGCCAAACCTTTACCTTGGCAGATATAAAGAAAATAGATTCCAACAGAACCAGGGACCTATTTAATTTTTCCACTCTGACTTTATATTTCGCTTCCTTAAAAATAAGTGAATAAATGGAACTTCAACATGGTTTTATACCATTTGTCACTTCTTATTCATTCAAGAAAATAGAGCCAGGCATGGTGGCGCACATCTGTAATCCCAGCAGCTTGGGAGGCTGAGGCAGGAGGATCATGAGTTCAAAGCCAGCCTCCGCAAAAGCAAGGCCCTAAGCCACTCAGTGAGACCCTGTCTCTAAATAAAATACAACATAGGTCTGGGGACAAGGCTCAGTGGTCGGGTGACCCTGGGTTCAATCCTAGGTATGCTCCCGGTCTCCCTCCAAAAAAGAAAATAGAGTACCTCGTTAATGTCAAAGGCTGGTATGCAAAAGTATAAACTATAAGGTGCACTTATATACTGCTTGAGAACAGGACGAAGTAGAAAGGGAGAATTTCAGACATGAGTCAAGTCAGTATACCCGACATCAAGAAAAAATATTCTAAAGATCACATGCATATTTTTACCTGTACAGGTAAAGAATTGAAAATATACATCTGAAACTAGTTGCCTCTGCAGAGTTAGAATTTTAGGCTGGGGACAGAAGAAGGTAACAGAAAAATTTACTTTTCAACTTCACGCTGCTATGTATTATTTGGATTTTTGCAATAAACATGTATGGCTTTAATAATGTACAAAAGCCACAAAAATAAAACACACACTAGAGTTCTGCAAGATGGCTGGCAGGGGTGGGGAAAGCAATGCAATTTCCATCTATAAACAAAACCATGGTCTTTCTGAATCCATAACAGACATTTATATGCTTGTAAATTCTACTGTATCTAAAAAACAATATCAGACCACAAAACTTGAATCTGTTCCTTTACCTCCCTAGACTTTAGTGGAAACAAAAATTCTCTAAGAGAAAGAGGAAGAGAATGAAAAATTAATGGAACAGAAAAACAGATATTCTATGTCTGATCAAGATGGAGATTCACAGTTATAAGACCCCACGATGGCCTTAAGACACAGCGATTCGATTTGGGTGGTAAATCACCTCATCTTGGAGCCTCAATCAATGTCTGAAGGTGATCAAGACCTTACGAGGATGCGACAGGCTGACCATTACTAAACTTTCAACTTGATAAATATTCATTGCCAAGTGCCTATTCCCACATACACACACTGGATGATAAGGTACACTGAACACAGGCTGACATCACAGACACTGAGCGATGGTCACTGTTAGAACCTGCACAACATCATATCAATAACTGACCAGACCACTCAGGCTGCCGTGAGTTCAATGCGGTACCCGGTGCTTCAGGGAGTCTATCACCAAGCTTGCACTTCTTGAGATTAGTAACGCCCAGTTGATCTGCTACACTCCCACTGCCCAAACCTGATGGTAAGCCAGGTGTGGGTGGCCCGCACCTGTCATCCAGGTGGCTTGGGAGGCTGAGGCAGGAGGATCATGAATTCAAAGCCAGCCTCAGCAACTTAGTGAGGCCCTTAGCAACTTGGTGAGACCCTGTCTCTAAATAAAATATAAAACAGGTCGTGGGGACGTGGCTCAGTGGTTAAGCACCTTTGAGTTCAATCCCTGGTATCAAAAAAAAAAAAAAAAAGCCAAATTACTGTGAGGAGGCTATAAACGATAAATCTTTCTAGAACAGACTGCTCCTAATCTTTAAGTGACTTACTGCATAAGAAGCCATGGTAAGCATCTAGAATGCACCTCATTGACTTTACAAAAGCACATGGCTATTCAAAAAGAGGTTGAGAAGGAAAGGCAGTATCCTTCATCTTCAGGACAAGAAAGTATGGGGCAGAGACTTGGTATGTGTCTAATTTGGGCGACCAAAATACTCAAAGAGACCCCTTGTAACTCTGCGAGTCTGAACGCACTCACACAAGGCTCAACTGAGTGGGGAAACACAAGAGAACCCTGCAGGTTACCCTGTGCAGAAGAAGGCAAAGGCTCTCAGGGAGGGAATGGGGTAAGTTTCTAATGAATAGAGAAAGGAGCACAGATTTAGCACCTGCCCATCCTGGAAGCTTGGTTCCTAACAGTCTCACCCGGGCACAACACACATATACCTACAGATGGAATTTTTAAATGCCTACAGAATCCACTTTAAGCTTTAAAAGGGGTTGGGGATGTGGCCGAGGGGCAGAGCGCTCGTCTAGTATATGCACAGCCCTGGGTTCTACCTTCAATATTAACAAAGAATTCCAATTTTAAAGAACTAAAAACTTTAATTTTCCCTTTCCAAAGAAAGTGAAAATTCAAGCACATGAGAAGTCCATTGGATTAGACAAAGGGAAATGAAGGGAAGGGAGGGGGATGGGAATGGGAAAGACAGTGGAGTGAATGGGACAGAACTTTCCTATGTTCATATGTGAACACACGACCAGGGAAACTCCACATCATGGCCAACCACAAGAATGAGAAGGTAGACTCCATGTATGTAGAATATGTCCAAATACACTCTACTGCCATGTGTATCTAAAAAAGAACAAATTTTTAAAAATTAGGTACATGGCCCATGATGCTCAAAACATTCCAATACAATGCTCCCACAAACTCTGGCACACAGAAGAGTCTTTCCAAATGATTTGGGATTCTACATGTACACCAGAAATTATCTGTATACTATACAAAAATGTGATTAATCCAGCTGGGGATGTGGCTCAAGTGGTAGCACGCTCGCCTAGCATGCTGAGGCACTGGGTTCGATTCTCAGCACCACATAAAAATGAAATAAAGATATCGTGTCTGCCTAAAACTAAAAAATAAATATTAAAAAAATTGATTAATTTTCTACCACACGTACCTGTCAGTATGTGTGTATACTATATAAATTGATACAGATATAGAATAGCTGTAATACTATATAATATATAATTATCTATCCAGGCTATTATTAATTATCAGATTCATAGTAGTTTTCCAAAACCAAGAGATCCTGAAGTGCCACTAATAGTAAGAGACTAATAATTTCGACATGTAGACTCTCAAAGCCTGGGAACCACCACCTTGTCCACAGTGGTTTTTTTTCCTACTGACATGCACAATATCCACAGATGGAGATGGTAACTCAACGAGCCCCAGATCAGAGTGAGGTGCCTGAATTAACAGAAAGCCATCATCTGACATGGAGGAGGAAATATGGGACAGAGAGAAAGGCCCAGCATTTTAAATACACAACAACCCCTTCCGTTCTAACAGTCCAGGCCCTTACATGTATGGTCAGCAGACACTCCAACCTTTGTTTTTTGGTTCCAGAGATTGAACCTAGGGGTGCTTAACCACTGAGCCACATCCCTGGCCCCCTTTTTAAAATCATGTTTAGAGACAGAGTACTGCTGAGTTGCTTAGAGCCTCTAAGTTGCTGAGGCTGGCCTTGAATTTTGGATCCTCCTGTCTCAGCCTCCTGAGCCACTAGGATTACAGGTGTGCGCCACCACGCATGGCACATTCCAACATTATGTCCAACACAAACTTACTTTTCTATTGTTACGTTGTGTGTTACACAGTAACTTATGAGAACTTACCTAAAACTTTAAGTGTAAGTACAATTACAATGTATGCATGAATATGTAACTATGCATCCACCGTTATATTTAGATGTAATACACAAAATAAAAATATGAATAAAAAAGAAGCAGCAGATTCACAAAGCCAAGAACCAGAGATGAAGGAATCATGAAATGACAACATGTCCATGTAGAGAGTGACAGGTTGAGCACCACTGTGGTTCAGGGACCTTGCCCAAGGCCAGTCAGACAGTTGGGACAACCACTAGATTCCAATTTTAGAGCTGTCTCACCCAACTCCATTGATTGAACTCTTTCCACTGTGTGTAACAGTCAGCTAGACTAGCTGAAAAAAATTAACTTGGGGGGAGGGAAAGAGGATTAAATTTATCACATTGCTTGTTTAGAAATAAAACCTAGGCTAATGTAACTGGGTCTTGCAAAATGATGTGCTTCTTTAAAGAACGTGGTAAATAATTATCATGGCAATAAAGAATCTATTGTGTTCCTTCAACAAATCTGGAAGCATGTGAGGCCCCACCATCCACCCCTGGCCAGCTGCTGGACCTCAGGTGAGCACAATCAGCAACAGCACTGAATCACAAGCTTTACTAGAAGCCCAGATGGCGAGGGCATTAAGATCAAACAGATAAAAAGGTTAGGTTAAGGGACAGAAGTATTCTCTGCCTTATAAATTAATTATGCAATGCCATGGTTACATTTCTCATTATTTTGCAGAGGTCGAAGCGATACACAGTGTAATCCAGGACGAGAAAAGCAACCACACTTCAAAGTATTCAGTAAAACCCTGTGTCAACAACATGGCGTTCACAACAGCCCTTTGGGGTTGGAAAACTTGGATGCAAATCCAAGTTGATCCAGTTCAAATTTGTAACAATTAACCATTTGTAATAGGATTACACCGAACTATGAGATACACACAATCAAAAATTCTGTTCTAAATTCTTTCTGTAGGAAACTCAGAGACATTCATTATATAGAAAACACGGACTTTGCCAAGTTCAATGGTGCATGCCTGTGATCCCAGCAACCAGGGAGGCTGAGGTGGGAGGATCACAGATTTGAGGCCAGCCTGGACCACATGGCAAGACCCTGTCTCAACATAAAAAGGGATGTGTATGTAGCTGAGTGTTAGAGCACCCCTGGGTTCCACCCCATGGGGGGACAGAGAGAAAGAGAGAAGAGAGAAGAAAACATTGACTTTCTTTAGAATCACCAATTTGGCTACTATCTATCCCTAATTATCATGTAACTTACAGCATGAAGACGTCTGGTCACAGCCAGATGGGCTGTCAGTAGACAAATCCCTCAAGGTTCAGTAACCCTAACTGCACAGCTATTTTTCTTTAATTATGTTACAAAAAAGATGTCTCCATCTCTGGTCCTCCAAGAAAGAAAGGAAAAAATGCAATGCAAACCATTTTAATGAATCCAAAATACAATAAACAGATTTCATTTCACTGTGTTGGCTTTCTCTTGTTTTTTTTTTAGGAGTTGACAAGAACTACAGAACTAAATTTAAAGAACACAGTAGCTTACAAGAACTTACCTAAAACATTAATTGTAAGTACAATTACAATACAGTTAATGTTTCTTTATCATCCTAACTAACAGCCTGGACATACATCATTTTCATGTTTCCCAAACCAACGTGATGATAAGACTTACTTAGAAATCTCAGAATCTGCCCGGCATGGTGGCACACACCTGTAAATCCCAGCAGCTCAGGAGGCTGAGGCAGGAGGATCACAAGTTCAAGGCCAGCCTCAGCAACTTAGCAAGGCCCTAAGCAACTTTGTGAGACTCTTGTCTCAAAATAAAAAATAAATAGGGCTGGGGATGTGGCTCAGTGGTTTAGTGCCCTGGGTTCAATCCCCAGTACCAAAAAAAAAAAAAAAATCACAGAATCCATGTAAATTCTAATTCTGTAGCTTGCTCAGGGTTGGACACCATTATGTGAGTAAAAGCTTTAGAGGAAACAAATGCTTTGTGATCAGACAAGGCGGCAAAATTATCTCATGGAATTTTCCTAACAAATCTTAGAAGGAAAGAAACCAATGCTAGACCCACTTGTCAGCTTCAGAAACTGAGGCTTGGAGGGGTCACTAAGCAACTCCAGAGTCAAGGGCAGAAATGACCTCTGAAGTATGAACACAGATCCAGAACTTCCAGCCTGAAGCCAAAACTGCAATTGCTGTTCCCCTCTTCCCAAATAAAGATACTAACAAACTAGATTTCAGGGATAAGAAAAATTTAGTAAGCATATTGTTGTCTACCTTAGAGTATCTAAGACTATCCTAGAAGAAGTTGGAATGCAGTTCTGGTATCAAATTTTGTAAAATAAGAACTTTTCCAGTCGGGTGTGGTGGTGCACGCCTGTCATCCCAGCATCTTGGGAGGCTGAGGCAGGAGGATCGTGAGTTCAAAACCAGCCTCAGCAAAAGTGAGGCCCTAAGCAACTCAGTGAGACCCTGTCTCTAAATAAAATACACAATAGGACTGTGGATGTGGCTTGGTGGTCGAGTGCCCCTGAGTACAATCCCTGGTAATGGAAAAGAAAAAGAAAAGAATTTTTTTCACACCTCCCATTCTTCTCCCTCCCATAATGACATCCCCATAATTGGAGTCATTATGCTGCTTTCCATAAAGCAAAGCCAAAGGTTCCCAGCCACAAATAACCTTAGCAAAGTATGTAAAATAAATACACACTTTGGCAGACATAAGTATCGGATTTATTTTTAATTTCTCTTTTATTTTTTGCCTTTCATGAAAATTGCATTCTAACTGATTTCTTGCCTACAGAAAAGCACTTAACAAAATTTGCATAACTCCTTTAAAAATCAAAATACAATTCACACAAATCTCCCCCTGTATCCTCCAACTCTAGCCATATAGTTTAATAAAAAATAAAGACAATGAACATTTAGTGAGCATCTCACAAACATTAAATCGCTATTTCTCATAATATCTAGAGAAAGGCACTCTGAACCCCATTTACAGTTATGCAGGCAAGAAGAAGTGACATACTTGGTCCAAGGTCATGCAGTTTAATAAATGGGAAAGATGGCATAAAAACCAAGAACATTGTTCTTTTGGGGGGTACCGGGACCCAAGGACACTCAACCACTGAGCCCCCTCCCCAGCCCTATTTTCTATTTTATTTAGAGACAGGGTCTTACTGAGTTGCTTAGGGCCTCGCTAAGTGGCTGAGGCTGGCTTTGAACTGGCGATCCTCCTGCCTCACCCTCCCGAGCTGTTGGGATGACAGGCATGCGCCACCGCACCAAGCAGAACATTGTTCTTACGTGCCACAATATCTTGTTCTCCTTATCTACTGCCACCCTGTAACAAATGACCCAAAAACATATTGGTTAAAGCCAATGACAACCACTGTATCATCTTTCACAAGTTCTGCAAGTCAGGAATCTGAATGGAGCACAGTGGGATGTCTTGTTCAGCTTCCCTGAAGATAGAGGGGGACTCAAGGGCCAGGGCTGGTATCAGTGGGAAACTTGGCAGGGGCTGTCCACTCGATGGAGCACCTAGATGTGGTCTCTCTCAGAGCTTGCAGGTTGGATTCCAAAGTCAAGTGTCACAAGAAAATGAGGAGGAGGTCATGTCATCTTTTATGCCCCTGCCTTGGAAATCTCCCAGACTAGCCACTCAGAGACGGACCAGACATCTCACCCCATGGAAAGAATGTCAGAGCACACTGTGACAACAGCATTGAGATGGAAGAGGTCACTGCAGTCAATTTCTGCCACGACCCTTAAAAGGCAACGGATATTATTATTCCTACCTAGGAGAGGCAAAAGGAATTTCACAGAAGCTGTTATGGCTCAGCCAAGGCCACACAATGAATAAATAAGGACGGCATGAAGTCAGCGCAGGCCCACGGGACTCTAAATCCTGAACACATTCCATGGCACCAGAGGTGGAGAACCTTCTACTGAAACTCAGATCTTCACTGTGGAAACTAGGAGACAAAGCTGTATTTAAAAAACTAAAAATAATAGCCGGGCACAGGGGTGCCTGCCTGTCATCCCAGCAGCTCAAGAGGCTGAGGCAGGAGGGTCACAAGTTCAAAGCCAGCCTCTGCAACTGAGAGAGGACTTAAGTAATTTAGCAAGACAGGTCTCAAAATTAAAATATTAAAGGGGGTAGGACTGGGGTTGTGGCTCTGTGGTAGAGCACTTGCCTCACACGTGTGAGGTACTGGGTTTGAACCTCAGCACCACATTAAAAAAAATAATAAAAATAAAGATATTAAAAATAAAAATAAATAAATAAAAGGGGCTAAGAATGTGGCTCAATGTCTCTGGATTCAATCCAAGTACAAAATTAATTGATTAGTTAATTAATTTTAAAAATTAGAATAATCAGAGTAAATCATTCCACCATAGTATGCTAAAAGGTGGTATATACACAAAATGAAATATAACTCAGCCATAAAGAATGAAATTATAATATTCTCCAGTAAATGGATGGAACTGGAGACTACCATGCTAAGTGAAATAAGCCAATCCCCCCCAAAAAAAAGAAAAAACAAACGCCGAATGCTCTCTCTGATATGCAGCTGCTAACATACAATAAGGGAGTGGGAGAGACTAGAAGTTCATTGGATGAGACAAAGGGGAATGAAGGGCAGGGAGGGGGATGGGAACAGGAAAGACAGTGGAGTGAATGGGACAGAACTTTCCTGTGTTCATATGTGAACACAGGACCAGGGAAACTCCACATCATGTCCAACCACAAAAATGGGAAGTTATATTCTGTGTATGTATGATGTGTCAAAATACACTCTACTGTCATGTATATTTTTAAAGTATGCTAAAAGGATATCCAAAGAGGAATGATTGGATTTGGATGGTTATTTTCTCTAGGTAACTTATTTTAAAACACAGGTACAAAGGACCAATAGAAAGTATGGGTCGTGGTGGAGGCTAGGGTTTTAGTAGCTTCACTTTTAAGGAGGATCCATGTAAGAAAAGAGAAACAAACTCCACCAATATTCTGCAAGGAGAGTCCTCGAGAAGAACAGACCCCCCCCCCAGGACAGTGGTGCCAACCGTCCAAGTAAGTCCACGTAGGACATACCCAGGCAAAGCCGTGAAACCAGTGAGCCACACACTCTGACTCCGGGTTGAAAGGGGGCTTTGCAGTCCTCACCATCGACAGTCTGGGAAGAGCCCAGCCCGGCTCGGAGCCTCTGTTCTGGCCCGGGAGGTTTCACAACACGTCTTTATTGCAGGCCGGGGCCCTCTGCATCATCCAGATTTATTGCCTTATGAAAACCAGCAACAGGCATGTTTACTGTTGCCATGGAACCCTCAGAGGAGGTCAGAACAACACACACCCATCACTGTGACAGTCCCCAACAGCAACAAGGATGGGGATCGGAGGTCCAAATAATGTTATTTATTAAAACCCATAAAGCTCTCCTACTGAAGATCTCTATGATGTTCTTGGGGGATAGGGCAACCTAAGTGATTGGTCTTGCATAACTGGACGATAAATCCTTCAGTCCTTTATTTTACCTCTGGGTTGACGAAACGCCAAGCCCAGAAATGACTGTGACTGGTTGTAAGTGGGAACGTCAGCACTTGGTCCCCAGGTGGGTTCACAGCAAGTACAGTGGCCAGAACACCTGGCCTGGGAGTCCAGACCCTTTGGTCACCATCCAAGGCCTGGACCAGGGACATTCACAAACATGACATGTGAAATTCACAGGGGATTGGCTGGTCTCAGGAGGGGATGCCTTGGGGTTTCAGAAACAACACTGTGCCCTCGGCGTGTGGGGCCTGAGATCTTGGAATTTTGGTAATGCATTCTAGAAAGGCAGGCAGGGCACATGCTACCTCGGTCTTCACACAGTAGTCCGATTGTCTCTTTTTCTTTCTGAATCCTTACAAAGAACCTCGATGTGGCTAAAGACCGTCCATCCCGCAGCTTTCTTTATCAAAGGGAATAGCGTGACCTAGATTCATGAACGTGTACAGTGCCAAGTGCATCATTAATGGCTAAAACCAAAACAAGGTCATTTAGATGGTGAAGCTTCGTCCAAACTCATGCCAACCGTCCTCCAAGTTCAAGCTGAAAAACGACGTCTGTCCACACCATCAGCACACTTACTTAGAAACACTTGTGTCCTCGGGAGAGGTCCTCCAGTTTTATCAAACTGGGGTTTGCATTAACAAAATATCAAGCCATAGCAATCACTAATCCCCCTGGAAGCCGGGTGTGGTGGCCCACGCCTGTCATCCCAGCAGCTCGGGAGGCTGAGGCAGGAAGATCTCGAGTTCAAAGCCAGCCTCAGCAACTCAGGGAGATACTAAGCAACTCAGTGAGACCCTGTCTCTAAATAAAATTAAAATAGGGCTGGGGATAGGGCTCAGGTGTTGAGTGCCCTGAGTTCAATCCCCGGTACTCAAAATAATAATGATAATAATAATAATAATCCCCCTAGAAACTCAGGAACAGTCCTCCTAGGATGCCTGAAGCTGTACCCTGGCTGCTCATGGGAAACACTCTCACTGATCCTCCAGCAGAGAGGAATAAGATGGACCCAAGACCATTGCTTTCCTGCCACACTCAGGAGATGCTAAAGAGGGCTCGATCACTAACAGCAGCCTGCTGCCCTGGGAAAGCCCCAGAAAGATCCAGTCTCTCAACCAAAAAGGCAAATGTCACCACTGACCTCAGATTCAGGCACCTGAAATGGACATGAATACGAGAAAAAAAAAAAAACACCTAAGGATCCAGCCAAAACTGAAACCCTGAAGATACTAAATATCATTAATAACAAGTGTTATTATTACTATTATTATTATCATTATTGCTACTAACAGTGGTCACACAATAAAGGTATAATCAAACAGGGCAGGCAGGATGGTAATCAATGGAGGGCCATTTGGTTATATGTGATATTATTTACATATAGCTAGATATCATCAAAACCTGGAACTCGGCATTTTCATACCTGGGGAGCTTGTGCAAGGAAAGTATAAATATTCGGGTGCGGTGTAATCCCAGTGCCTCTGGAGGCTGAGGCAGGCGGATCACAAGTTCAAACCCAGTCTTAGCAACTTAGGGAGGCCCTAAGCAACTCAGTGAGACCCTGTCTCTAAATTTTAAAAGGGGTGGGGGAGGTGCTGGGGATGTAGCTCAGTGGTGAAGCACCCCTGGGTACAATGCCTGGTACCAAAAAAAAAAAAAAAACCCAAAAGTTAAATACAATGTGCTTATTTGTACATATGTACACATGTGCATATGTGCAGAATTACATAAAACCAACCAGAACACAAAGATAACCTCACCAATTACAAGAAAGAGAGAGCGCCTGAAATTCAAATTGTTCTTAAGTACAGAAAAAAGGAGCCAGTGGATGTCTCCTTCATTTAAATAATTCATTTCACAAAAGTCCCTACTATTTTGAAATGCTTACTATGCGAAGGCCTTTAAAATGTACTGACACAGAAAACAAATGAAAATAACAGCAAACAAACAGAGTAAAACATTTTAAACGCATGTCCTTTACAAACAGAAAAGGCATTCATGATAGAAAACCTAAAACCAAGAGGACTCAGGACTGTGAGATCCCTCAATAGAATTTCAAAATTACTCGGGTCCATTTTCTCTCACTAATAGCATGCATCTGTGTGATCAGGCAGGCACAAGATCAGGCTTTTTGTGACATAAGCCCACACTTCTACTGGAAGGCAGATCCCACCAACCTTAGAAGACTGAGCTCACCTCAGAGGTGCGGAGAGACAGCAGAATTGCCATCGTACCAAAACACCGACTTCCTTTTGACATGACTTGGTTAAAACCCCTTATAGCCAGCAATATCACAGGAATAAAATCAAGAAGGACAGAGAGGGAAAGAACACCTAGGCATGGTGGTGTACCCCTGTAATCCAGGTGGTCGGGAAGCTAAGGCAAATTCAAGGCCTCAGCAATTTGGTGAGACTCGCTAAGCAACTTTGCAAGACCCTGCCTCAAAAATAAATAAAAAATAAAATGGGCTAGGGATGTAGCTCAGAGATAGAGCCCCGCTGGGTTCAATCCCCAGCACCAGAGTAGGGAAAAAAAAATAGAAAGAACATTTATGAGCTGTCCTCATTTATTTTTATGCTGGAAAATGAATTCATAATAAGGACCTTGGCATCAATTCTCAGTACATACGCCAAAGCCCCAAAAGAGATTTTTTAATACACTTTCTAATATACTTCAGCCACCTTGCTTACATTTTGAATTAGACTTGCAAAGGAGGATTAAAGTTAAAATTAGATTAAGGAATGAAAATTAAAACAAACCCTCCCGGATGCATGAATTTTCCAGACAGCCACAGAAGTCTTGGTCAAGTCCGAAGTCTAAAAGTGCTAAAAGGGGCTGAAACCCGTGGAAATCCACACCCTGCTTCCAAAGGAATGGGAAAGAAATGCTTTTCTTTTCGCAGGTCTTGCAGTTAATCACTTGCATGCTTAGATGAAAGGGAATAATTAAAGTTCCAAAAGAATTTCAGATTAGCTTTCACATTATCAGACATCCCATGATTACAATTACCTGGACCGAAAATATAATGAGCTTTCTGTCCTACTGGGAAATTAGGCTTCTTCCTATGTCTTTGGAACAGGTGACGACGGGCAATATACACCTGCTCGTTGTGCAATGGAAGTGATCGCAAGAACACGTGCAGTATCTCATCTTTCAGGAGCCGCTTTGAATTTCTTAACTCTAAAACAATCCCATCACTGAGGACTAAAAAGATATAAAAATATCACTGCCGATCCTTCAAGATAACTTCTCCCTCATGACAATGGACCTGAGGGGTGACAGCCAGAAAACACTGTGTTGTAACTGAGAAGAGGTTAAAAAAAAAAAAAAATGAGTGAAAATTAAATGGGTCATGCATTACTTGTCTATTATCAGATTTGAAACAGCTTAACATACTGTAGGCACTCAATAAATGCTCACTTAGTAATAACATAACAGCACGCAATTACTTCACCTCTTCTAACACCGTGCATATGTTCACCACTATTAGACTCGATGTTTGTTTTTGCAATACTAGGGATTGAAGCACCCAGAGGTGCTCTACCACCGAGCTACATCCCCAGCCCTTTGTTTCATTTTATTTTGAGACAGAGTCTTGCAAAGTTGGTGAGGCTGGCCTTAAACCTTCATCCTCCTGCCTCAGACTCCCCGGTCTCTGGGATTACAAGCAAGTGCCACTGTGCCCAGCTCACCTAGGTTTTGATGAACCTGAAATCAGGGTGGAGAGGAAGTGATATAAGCCCAGGCTGAGGGTGTGGCTCAGTGGTAAAGGAAGCTTTGGGTTCAATCCAAGCACCCCGGCTTTCCAATTTGATAGCCATTTCCTTGCCCCTCTTCTGTTGGTCACAATAAACCTACTTCAGCCACTGCCTGGGCCACAGGTGTAGGCGTCGGACCCTCTGTGGACCCCTCAGAGTCCCTCTCCTTGGAACTTCAGATAAGGACTGGTTTAGCCCACGCTAAGTCAGGCTGAGCCTGATAGGCAAACTGGGAGTGTGGGCAGCCAGGCCCTGGGCAGCAGATCAGCCTGAGAGAAGTGAAGAATGAGGAAGAGCATACTTAATCAGGAAAGGACAGGTCTGGTCACACCTGGTCCTGTTCAAAGTCCTTACTCCCAGGGTGGGGACTGCCTATCCCTGAACTTGGGTATCTGTCCCCGGCCCAGTTCCCTTAAATTAAACAACCTCTTTTGGGGGGATGGGGGTACCAGGGATTGAACCCAGGGGGCACTTAACCACTGAGCCCCATCCCCAGCCCTTTTTATATTTTACTTAGAGACAGGGTCTTGCTAAATTGTTTAGGTCCTCGCTAAATTGCTGAGGCTGATCTCAAACTTTCAATCCTCCTGCCTCTCCTCCCACGCTGCTGGGATTACAGGCCTGCTCCAACCACACCTGGCCCCCTTTTTATTTTCGTCCAAGAAAATCTGATCACTTGCAACTCAGAGTCCTGTGCAAAACAAATCAAAAACACACCATACACAACAAGAAGGAAAACACACTATTTCTCTCCAAAGAGACTCATTAGCTGGGTGCAGGGGTGCACGCCTGTAATCCCAGTGGCTTGGGAGGCTGAGGCAGGAGGATCGCAAGTTCAAAGCCAGCCTTAGCAGCTCAGTGAAGCCCTAAGTAACTCAGTGAGACCCTGTCTCTAAATAAAATACAAAATAGGGCTGGGGATGTGGCTCAGTGGTTAAGCACGCCTCAGTTCAATTCCCTCCCCACAATAAAAGAAAATCATCAACAGACAAGATAGGAAAAGCTGAGTTCAGAGGAAGGAAAGAGAAAGATGATCCCTGAAAAGAGAAGAAATTCATCACCCAGGGAGTCCAGAATGGAGACACAGCAGCTCAAGAGAAGGGATTAGAACCACCTGTCTGTCTGTCCTGGGCAGAACGGGCAGTGTCACGTGGGCACTCAGTGGGCTGGGGATGCCAGAGCGATTTCTCCTATGCTTCGGTGACTGTGAAGACCACATTCTCTGCATTTCTTGAACAGTCTTGTTTGAGACTCTGGCAAAACGCAGCACTGGCGAAGCAATTGAGAGTTGGCGGAGATGAAGTTCTGCGATTTCAATTAAAAAAACCTTCTCTCCCTTGCCACTAGCTGCTGCTGTGGAAAAGAAAGGCCCACAGGAGCAAGGTTTTCTTTTTTCTTTTCTTTTCTTTTTTTTGCTATTGAGAAATATTCCTGTTCGGCTTCAGAATGGTGAAAATCATTTATCTACATACACAAATAACTTCTGTTCAAGCTATACCAAGGGCTCTGGTCCAATCCCCAGTTTCTAGGGAAAAGGCAAAATTTTGTATAGACTAATTCGCCCCTTCTTATTTCCTAAGCACCCTCCACAAATTTGCATTTTATACTTTCAAGAATGCCTAAAAACTCAAATGCCTGCTCCCACAGGGTTCCAGTAATTATCACGTTTACTAGCACACGCTTACTGTGCTTTGGAAGACGCTTACCAGGTTTTAAAATTCATTATTATTCAGAAATTTTTTTTAAAAAAAGAACCCAAAACTATTCTTCTCAAAAAGACACCCTGCTTCATAATTTCCCCCCTAATATTTCTTGAACACTGAAGAATGCACAAACAGCCCCTCTTTGCGAGAGCTCTCGGATGTGGATTAACTATGATTTCTGCCACTGGAACACTAAGAGACTAAATACCTGGATTTGCATCTGCTTCCTGAAATAACAGCCTTACAAGCATTTTTTTTTTCCCCTACCCTGCAAACTCAAGGGAGAGAAACATACAGAGTGGAAGGAGAGAATTCTCTTGCATCTCTGAGTCCTTTATTCCCAGAGAATTCTCTGGAACACTGCTCCTACCTCTAGGGCCCCTGAGGAGGACAGAGAGAAGCGACAGGCTCATCTGAATGGAAACCCAACTTCAGACAGAAGAAAAAGCAAAAAAAAAAAAAGAGCCAAGATGGTTCCTTAACAACCAAATTCCAACCCATTTGGGAACACAGCAACTTGCTGAGGCTGAATGGAGGAGGATTTGGTAGCCCCCAACCCTTGCCATGTGCAAAAGCAAACCCCACCACAGAGCTAGTCATTCCTGCAGGGAGCACCCAGGGTCATCCTAGAGCCACCGGCAGAAGGACTGAGTTTTAGCTGTGAAAAGACACACAGAGCTCTGAATTTCTTACCTGTACCAGCTTGCGGCTCCCTCCCCCTTATTCCAATTTTGGGACAGGCAGGCAGGGCTCTTCTGGGCAACTGTGCCAATTGGGCTGGACGCCTGGGTTTCTGCTCTCACCTGAGTGTAGGGCACTGAGCATGCTCCATCCGGGCACCAAACTCAGGCAGAACACCCACCCTCCTGCTTGAGAGGAAGAGCAGGCTAACAGCTTCACCTTCCAACTCTACTGAGCGCCAGGGGCAATCCTAGAGAGCGGTAAGATCAACTTGAGGCTCATTGACGGAATCAGAAATGAAGGCTCAAAAGGAAGAGAATGAAAGGGGTCATAGGCATCACTAAGTGGCCAGCAGGGCCAATCCAGGTAGAAAGGAAGGAGCCCTGCAAGCTGTCCACATTCAGAAGAGGCTGTGAGCTAGAAGCCTTCGTGTAGTGTGGGAATAGGTAGTTGGAACTGGAGCTACAGGACTGGGTGTGCCTCCTGGCTCTGCCTTGGTGTGACACGGGGCAAGTCACTCCTCTCTCTAATCCAGTCTCTTTGTCTACAAAATAGGGATAAGAGCAATGCCTACCTCATAAGACGGGGAAGAATTAAAGTCCTTCAAATATAGGAAGAATTATGATAGCCAGGAGCAGGGTGAACACCTGTAACCCTAGAGGCCAGGGAGGCTCAGGCAGGAGGATTGCAAGTTCAGAGTCAGCCTCAGCAATGGCGAGGCGTTAAGGCACTCAGTGAGACCCTGTCTCTAAATAAAATACAAAACAGGGCTGGGGGTATGGCTCAGTGGTTGAGTGCCCCAGAGTTCAATCCCCAGTACCAAAAAAAGAGAGAGAGTTCTAGAAAGCACTGTAAGCATTATCAAGTATCAGCCAACCCAGGAGATCCGACAGAGAGAGAGAGAGAGAGAAACAGAGAACCCCGATATCACTGTCCTTAAGAGACAGGGAAAGAAGGTACTTCTTTCAGTTTTGTTTGTTTGTGTTTATAAAAAGCACTTTAGGAACTTTGATTACAGCAAAACAAAGTGCTTTTTATAAACGGCCTCGTTTTTGATTTGCCTAAAATCAGGCACAGAAAAGAAATCTACATTCCTCAAAACCAAGTCACTCTAGGGAATTCGAAAGGAGCCCGGAGCACCTCGACTCTGAGGAAGTTGTGGAGATGATGGACATCTGATGATTCAGTCATTAGCCTTTCCGGCTAATTTCTTTTCGTTTCGTTTTTTTTTTTTTTTTTTTTTTTTTAAAGAGAGAGTGAGAGAGGGAGAGAGATAGAAAGAATTTTAATATTTATTTTTTAGTTATCGGCGGACACAACATCTTTGTTTGTATGTGGTGCTGAGGATCGAACCCGGGCCGCACGCATGCCAGGCGAGCGCGCTACCGCTGGAGCCACATCCCCAGCCCTCCGGCTAATTTCTGACAAGCGCTGAGACGACACTCCGACACCGATGGCTGAGATTTGTACCAGACACGTACCAAAGACAGCCAGTGAGGGGCGGAGTGGCCTGGACTGGCCAGACTGGCTTCATTTTCTATTTTCTGTTTTTTTTTTCTGGCTGACCTGAAATCAGACTCAGGATCACAAGGTACAAGAGCCTGCCACCTGCAATCTCTTTTTGCCTCCCACATCCCCAAAGGGATATCCAGCCTCTGACATGTCAACCTGGAGAAAGGAAGCTCATTTCCTGATCAGGATCCTTCAGGGATGGTCATCACCCGGGGAACCCAATCCCAACCTCTTTACCCTCCACCCTCACCCAATGCTCCAAACTCTGCCATGTCCAACACCCTGTTCCCACCGTGCCTCAGCCTGGAAAGCCTCTCATGTCCTTCCTATCTCTGGCCGCCTTCCTGTCCTCTAATAGAGGTCACCTAAACCATCTGGTTTCCGCTAGTCATTACCCCAAAAAGTTACCTTCTGGCTTGTTCACAGCCTACCTCCGACCCTCCTTAGAACAGAAGCTCCCTGAGGGCAGGGCCTGCACTCAGCACCAGGTCTAAGCAACAGGCAATGGGGTGGAGGCTCCCGCCTGAGGCTTCCCATCTTCTCTTAGGACAGCATTTTGAGACAGAGCAAATACAGAGAACAAAGAACCTCATAACCTCATCTTGGAAACTTTCTGTCTCTTCTAGAAATCAAGCATTCACAAACATCACCCCCAAAAGAAGGACTCTGTATAGATCTCAACCACAACCCACCTCACAGTACCAAGGGGAGCTTGAAAAATACTTTAAAAAAAAAAAGGAAAGAAAGAAAATAATACCGATGCCTACATATCCCCCCAAATCCCGGTTTTAACTGATGTGCAGGGTTATCTGATTTGAGTAACAGGATAATGAGCCAGAGTTGAAAACTAGACCGTTAGAGCAAGGCTTCTCGAACTCCGTATGGAGAAGGCTCAGCTGTTTCTTATTTCCAAAAGTATCCAAATATAATAATAACTCATTACTAGAAGGGAAAAGGGAAAAAAGAAAATGGCTACAAAATGCAAAGCTCAAAACTTTTTTTATTAAACTGGACGGTTACACAATGGCTCTGTACAATTACTATTCAATTTCTAAACACACACTCTCTCTCTTTCCAGGTTTGTATTTCTACCATTGTGCACAAGTAATAAGAACACGGTTTGCACCCCAGCCCGAGTCTACAGAACCTATTTGTTGTAGCCCTGCCCTGAGGGCGCAGGAAAAGAACGACACAAGGTCTAATAACATGTTTCAGGCCTGCACACCCCTTGAATTATACTCCAATTAGACTATACCGCCGTGGATGCCGACATATCTAAACAGGGACCTGCCACACACATCTGTCTTCTGACGGATTTTTGTGCAGCTTCCAGGTATAAGGAAGAGTTCTCTGAGAGTTTTCTAAAAAAGCAGAAACACAGGAATTTCTGGGATGGCTTATGCATAATTAAGGTATTCCCTTTTAAAAAAACATAACATGGCTTCTGTTCACTTGGGTTCTTTTGAATGTCTCTGAATTTGAGCATGTGTTTTTCATTACCTAATAAAGTAGAAGCCTGTCATTCTTTGCCCTGAAAATATGCTGTCAGCAGGAAGGCACATCTTGAGACTGACAGCCTCTCAGGATGAAGAGGATACAGTAGCCCCTCAGTGTCACCGGCTCCTCATCCCTGGTTTCAACACACCACAGACCGACACTGGGGGAATCACAGTTATGTCTGTGTTCAACAAAGTTTCTTTTTTTATTTCTTATTATCATTCCCTAAACAATACAGTATAAAACTATTTACTTCACATTTACATTGGGTTAGGTCTTACCAGCGATCTGGAGATGATCTGAAGGATACAGGTGGGCTGGGGATGGATAACACAGTGCTTCTAACATGCATGAGGTCCTGGTGCAACCTCTAGCACTGAAATCCATGATAAAATAAGGGCTGGGGCTGGGGCTCAGTGGCAGAGCACTTGCCTAGTGTGTGTGAGCACTGGGTTTGATCCTCAGCACCACATAAAAATAAACAAATAAAATAAAGGTATTGTGTGTATCTATAACTAAAAAAATTCAATAATAATAATAATAATAATAATAATAATAATATATTTGGGAAGATGTGCACAAGTTCTATGCAAATACTACAACATTTTCTATAGAGTACCAGCAGGGGCTGCCTGGAGCCAGTCACCCTCCGTGCCCAGGGATGCTGTTATTACTGGAAGTAGAGACTTGAACTAGGGAAGGGAGACTTGTGGCCTGAAGTGCACTCAAGGCTGTAACAGCAAAATCAAGATGTATGGAGGTGGCACATAGGAGCAGGAGAGGGGTTTCAGCAGAGGCTGAGGGACATCAGGGGAGAGAGAAGGTGGGTAGGCAGCACCCCCTGCAGCTCCACTCCCCTTCCTGCCCTCCTCAGTATCCAGGAAAGTCCAGGCTCTTATAAAACTCTCAAGAAAAATGATCCAAGAGGAGAACTTGGTAACGCACCTCTGCGTACCAGAACGGCAGGGACTCTAGCACTGACACTTTTAAGTTTCAACTTTAGTTAAAGAGAAAAAGTGTTGTCCCTTGTTTACTTTTTACTTTTTTTTTTTTTTTTGGTACCAGGATTGAACCCAGGACTGCTTAACCACTGAGCCCCATCCCCAGCCCTATTTTGTATTTCATTTAGAGACAGGGTCTCCCTGAGTTGCTTAGGGCCTCGCTGAGTTGCTGAGGCTGGAACTTGCGAGCCTCCTGCCTCAGTCTCAGAAACTGGCTGGAATGACAGGTGGGCACCACCACACCCAACATTCTTGTTTACTTTTAAAAAAACAAACAAAAATAACCAAAACACTGGAGCAAGCTGCACTTGGTGAAGGTTAAGGATTTTTCAAAAGAAACGGCTTGATGACATTACTCACTGCGCAATGAGAGCCCCTCATTAGATTTTTCCAGCTGTGAAGAGCACTGTAGCTTCACTCCCTTTGGGTTCAAATGCAGCATGATGTACCATGCTCTGGGTCATGAACACTCGGTGTCATTCCCACTCATCTTCAGACAGCTCTAATGGGTGGCTGTGACGATCTTCCAACAGACTCAAGCCCAGGGGCTGTGCAATGTCCTGCAGCTTGTCACCAACAGAACCAGGTCCCAAAACTGTGGAAGGACCCTGCCTGCAGGGTTCTCTCTCCCCCACTACCTTCCTAGATCTTAGAGCAACAGGCTTGGCAAGGCGTGGCTATGAAAATGTAAGCCAGTTGAAAGCCAAGTGGGCACCTTAGAAGCGAAAGCACATTGATGGGTTTAAAATCTAGGCACTCTGCGCTCTCTGGCAACAGCCGAGCAACAGGCTTGGAAGTCTAGTGTTCCCCAAGGTCCCATCGTGGGGCCTCATCTAGTCCTTCTGAGAAGCTTCACCTGAATGTCCCTTGAGTTGATGGTGGGCTATTTCCCCTGTACCCCAATTCCTTTCACAAACATCAATGGTTTTTTTGTTGTTGTTGTTTTTTGTTTTTGTTTTGTTTTGCTTTTTTTCCAGACTGGTTCATGTCTCGGGGCCTTGATAACTTGCCATTCTGTCTGTCTGTTTCTCCAATACACTAATGACCCTAATATGCCAGACTTGGCCTGTATTTAATTCTCAACTTGAATATCACCTTGACCAAGAGGCTAACTACTTAAACACTCTGTCAGTTGTCACCCCACTACATCTTTCTACCAAATTTCCTTCTTTTATTTTCTTTCTAGCGTTAATCATCATCTGAAAGTCTCATTCTTCACTGGACATACAAACTTCACATAAGCTTTTTATTTTTTTGGTACTGGGGATTGAACTCAGAGGAGCTTTACGACTGAGCTACATTCCCAGCCCTTTTACTCTTTGAGACAGGGTCTCGCTAAGTGGCTGAGGATCTCCCAAAGCTGCCAATGTTGGCCTTGAACTTGAGATTCTCCTGCCTTAACTTCCCAAGTCTGGGACTACAGGGGTGCACCACCGTGTCTGGCTGCACATAAACTCTTCAGAGAGAAAAGATCAAATTGGACAGAGAATAAATAAACCAGAGGCCACTCATAAAGAAATATACCCTGAAGGACAAGTTTTTGTAAGCAAACAAAAAGGAAACCAAATATTGAATATTGCAGAAGCTCCCAGTCAGTGTACCATAAAAAATAGACCATGGTGGTATGCAAAGAAAATGTCTACCAAATTACAGAACACCAAAGTTTTCCTCCTTCTATCAAACACTCTTTCCTCTGCCAATGTTGTCTACAGCAATTGTTTTGTTTGTTTGTTCATTTGGTTGGTTGATTGTGTTTTTTTGGTACCAGGAATTGAACCTAAGGACACTTAACCACTGAGCCACATCCCCACCCCTTTTCTTTTTTTAATTTTTTTTATTTTGAGACAGGGTCTCACTAGGTTGCTTACACTCTTGCTAAGCAGCTGAGGCTGGCCTCAAACCTTCGATCCTCCTTCCTTAGCCTCCAGAGCCGCTGGGACTACAGGCTGCACCTTTGGGAATAGCCGAAGGTGATCCTCCTGCCTCAATCTCCCAAACTGCCCCACACCCAGCTCACAGTAATTCTTTATATTTCTACAACAATCTTTAACAGATTGCATAAGTCAACTGTCCATGTAAAGTATATCAGGACTCACTTGCCAACTTCTCCTCTAGGAAAACATTGTTTAGACTCCAAGGGATTCCTCAGAGCAACTCCCCTTATCATCAGAGAGCTGTTTTGATCCTTAACCACATGAAAAATCACAGTTTGCATCTAGGGTCCAACATGGGGGGGCTGAAATCCAGAAGTCTCCTTGTTCCCAGCTGTGCTGATGCAAATCAATGTTTTAATAAAAAGTGGTGAGTTTATGGTTTTAAAATACAGAAGATGACTTCCAGCTGTGATAAAATAACACATTTTCTGGGGATGGCCTGCATCGTGCCAACCAACTCGAGCACAAGTGGGAATCAAGTTCAAGGGAGTCCATTCCAAGTACAGGATTCTTACTACAGAGAGCTGCCTGCCCGGGGCGCCTCCTCCTGAGACAGCCCTCAAGCTGCATTCACACCTAAGAAATCGCAGAAAATCTCTCTTCCTATCTGACACCATCAGTGAGGTGTCAAAATGATTTTCTGCAACCTCCTCTTCTCCAAGTGGCTGCTGCCAATTTGACTTTGGCAATCTGGGGTTCCGAAACAAGCAAATCCAGATAACATCTACACCATGCTAGCTCAGAACCATATGTGTATGCTTGGGTAGAAATAACAAAAAATAATGATATTTTATTTTCAATATGTTGTCTTAGGGTGAGAGAGGTAGGTATTCAAACACTATAGAAATAGAACCCACGCACCTTTTTTTTTTTTTTGGTACTGGGACTGAACCCAGGGATACTTCACCACTGAGCCCCATCCCTGGTCCTTTCCATTTCTTTGTTTGGAAACAAGGTCTCAGTAAATTGCTGAGGCTGGCCTTGAACTTGGTGATCCTCCTGCCTCAACCTCCAAAATTGCACCACCACACCCAGCACAATAAAGATTGTAAGTAGCGTTTTAGTCAGTTTTCGCCTCACTGTGACCCAAATACCTGACCGGAACAACTTAGAGGAGG
Organism: Marmota flaviventris; assembly: GCF_047511675.1. Classification (NCBI taxonomy): domain Eukaryota; kingdom Metazoa; phylum Chordata; class Mammalia; order Rodentia; family Sciuridae; genus Marmota; species Marmota flaviventris. The sequence continues at coordinate 159,814,072 of NC_092498.1, read as the reverse complement.
AAAAGTTGGATTTCACCTCAGGGTTTCAGAGGTTCAGTCCGTGGTCAGTGGACTCCAATGCTCAGGGTGAGGCAGAGCATCATGGCAGAAGGGCCCAGCTGAGGAAGGCAGCTCAGGACAGGGCAACCGGGAAGCAGAGGGAGCTCTACCCACCAGGGACAAAATGTAAAACTCATTATTAGGAGAATCAAAAGAAAAAAATTGGGCTGGAGAGTGGCTTAGAGGTAGACCTATCTTGGCATGCACAAGGCCTTGGGTTCCATTCACAGCAAGAAGGGGGAGGAGGAGGAGGAGGAGGAGGGGAAAGAGGGGGAGGGGAGGAGGGGAGGAGGAGAGGGGGAAGGGAGGAGGAAGAGGAGGGGGAGCAGAAGTGGGAGAGGGAGGGGGAGGGGAGGAGGAAGAGGAGGGGGAGCAGGAGAAGGGGAGGGGAGGGGGAGGGGAGGGGGAGGGGAGGAGGAAGAGGAGAGGGAGCTGAAGTGGGAGAGGGAGGGGAGCAGGAGAAAGGGAGGGGAGGAGGAAGAGGAGGGGGAGCAGGAGAAGGGGGAGGGGAGGGGAGGGGGAGGGGAGGGGAGGGGAGAAGGAAGAAGAGGGGGAGGGGGAGAAGGGGGAGGGGAGGGGGAGGAGGAGGGGAAAAGAATAATCAGCTTTGTCACATGATATTAACATATACACCCAGCAGGAAGAGGAGCAAGCCCACCTAAGTCTACATTTAGGCAACTTTGACCAGGGAACTATAAATGCGGTTTTAAGTACACGTCACCAAAAGAGGAGACCAGCAATCCATCAGACGTCATGGAGGACATAAGCTTATGTTAGTATGATCATTTTAAATACTACTTTGTCAACGGCTGTTTTTCCTGTTTGACATACTCGCATTTCATTAAGTAAATCCATTTAAATGGAATTGGAATTATGGGATTATGATCCTCTCCCCCACCCCACTCCACCCCCCAAAAAAAACCTGAAGACACAGTTCAATGCTTTTGGGTAATTTCTTCCTAAAGGATGGTCTAGAGAAAACTAAGAGTTAGAAGTTGTTCTGGGAGACTGAAAGGGGGTATCATAAAGGACAGGCTGCATCTGGAGGGTTCTGTAGGCTACGCTATGAAGTATGGGAAATGGGGTTTGGGGCAAAATGAAATCACTCCTTGCACACAGAACTGCTCAGAGCCTTTGTGACTTTCACAACTCTAAGTGGTTGCAGGAACAGCATTTCCCAAATGTGTCTCTCAGACATTCCTTCTGGCAAATTTTCCATGAGATACAAACAGAAAATGTAGCAGAAGACAGCTGACCTGTTAAGTCCCAAGTTTTCAATTCTGTGTCTATTTCAATAAAATCGACCCAGGTGCATTAAAATAGGCTGGAAATCATAATCTATAGCTTATGTACATTATATATATTAATTAATCATAATTATAATATTGTAATGTTTTTATAACATATTATACAATAATTACATGCTATATAAGTATATAAAAAATAGCTACTATATATGAGTCCTAGGCTGGCCTCATTCTTGTGAGTCTCCTGCCTCAGCCTCAGGAGTCCCTGGGACTATAGACATGTACCACCACAACCAACACACACACACACATACCTACACATAAAGGAGGATCTTGAGTTCAAAGCCAGCCTCAGCAACTTGGTGAGGCCCTAAGCCACTCAGGGAGACCCTGTCTCAAAACAAAAAATAAAAAGGGCTAGGGATGTGGCTCAGTGGTTGAACACCCCTGGGTTCAATCTCTAGTACCAAAAAAAAAAAAAAAAAAATTAAAACACAGCATCTCTGTGTTCTATTCAAGAGGTCCCGTGGCTCCAGAAGATTCTCTGTGATTTAGAAGACACTCGCAATGGAGGCAGACAGCAACCTGTCTAAGGCTGGAGAATCCATTCTAGAGGGGGCACGGAGGATGCAGCTCTTTGACAGAGCACTCCTCGCCATGCATATGGGAGGCCCTGGGGCCAATACCCAGCACAGTAAGAAACAGAGAGACAGAGCGTGAAAAGAATCATAGACTCTCTGTTTCTTCAATGCTTGTTATCATCTAACTTGCTTTCATTGCTTCTTCCTTAGATTTAGCCTTGTGATCAAAATCACCTTAGGGCATATTATAGTCTACCAAACCTCAGCTCTCCAGAGATGCACCACTCTGGACTCTCCACAGCACGCACACTGTTGGGCAAACACAGGCTAGACAGGGAATTCTACCAACACAAATGTTCCCCAGAAAACGTTATCAGCAAATTGGTAACAAAGTCAACTCATCACTGTGTATAAAGTAATGTAAATACCAGCGATGTTTATTTCAAAGCAAAAATCGATTCATTAATGAATCTGAGCCCACACATTCAACTGGGATCCTTCCTGGTGGTATGGTTTCTGTAATCAGAGTCAAATGTCATGGGGGGGAGGGGACACGCAGGTGACCTTAATGAGTGAAGCCATCGGGCAGAAGGAAATAGGGAATTATAGGCACACTGGCTTAATCCAAAGAAAACACAGTGCAGATTCTGCCCCTCCCCCAAACAAAGCCAAACAACAGGTGCTACTCAAATTCAGGCTATAGGCAGCCAGTTTCAGACCTCTAGGAGAGCCACTATCCTTAAGAGGATTTGAACCTCATGTTCCACAAATACCTACTGAGTGTATTAAATGTACAAATCATCAAGGTGAGAATAGGGACAACTTAAGATATGTCAAACAAAGTTGGTTATGGTGGATGAATATTTGCAGGGCTTAAGTACAAATATAATAGGCGTACAGCACTGGGCGACTAAGTCCGATACCCTCCAATACTGCTGAGAGGTAACCACATGTCTATGCTCTCTTCCCTGAGTCTCAGTTTCCCATTGTATGAAATGTAACCATCAGCCTTTTGGAATAATAGTGAAGATTACACAGGAATGAATTTGTAAAGCTCTCAGGATATAGTAAGCATTCAATAAACGGTAGTTTATATTTTTTATGAAAAGTATATTTAGGTCAGTGTTCATAATCCATGCTGAGAACCGTTCATGGGAAGACAGAAGAAATCTCATAGGTGAGCCGGAAAATAATGCCCACCAGTCCCTTGGAAGAAGCTGCTAGAGCTATGACCAGACTCTCAGTCACCAGATACCATGAAGGGATGCTCCTGCCACCCCCAGATCAAAACAGAAGTCCCGTTCACCTGTGACATCACCTTGCGCGCATTGAGCAGTCATTCTGTTAAATATTTTAAACACTCAATGCAAAAGTGTAAATGCAAACACCCAGGAGGCTAATGCAGGGTTCATGCCAACCCCCCTGCCACAGGCACAGTCACAGCCCTCACCATGCACCTCTGTTGACATTGCTCTTCTCTCCTGGTCTGACAGCAGAGGACCTGAACATGTGCCCCTTTTTTAGACACTGAATGCTAGCCCCCACAGAAGACGCAAATTCCAACTCGTTGGGTCTATTTTTTCTTTTCTTTCTTTTTTTTTTTTTTTTTTTTGTTTAAATCCCAGGGGAGACTGGATTGGGAAGAGGAAAATATGATGAAGTAAAATAGCACACAGGTGCTTCCTACCTAATTAAGAGAGAAGTTTCCAGCTGCACTGGAGGTGAATCATCGAGGAGTTAGCCACCTGTGTCCTTCAAGTGGCATGTAGCTCCGTCAAGAGCCATATTCCATATGCCTTCCTGAAAACTGCATCCCTTTTCTTGGTAAAATGATGACGGTCAGGTAATTAATGGTATTTTCGGCTTCCTGGCTTTCCTCCCTGTGGACCGCCCAGTTCATTTGTGTTTCCTTAATTCTAAAAATAATTAACTCCGAAGTAAGAGGCTCAGGCTTAGAAAAATCACATTTTACTTTATACTGAATCAAAGTTGTACCACGGGTGAAAAAAAGATGCCCATTTATATGTAGGCTATTCATCTGTGTATGGCATGCAAGATGTATATGTGGCCAGATACAGTGGTGCATATTCATAATCCCACCAACTCAGGAGGCTGAGACAGGAGGACTGGGAGTTCCAGGTCAGCCTCAGCAATTAAGTGAGACCCTGTCTCAAAATAAAAAAATACAAAATACAAAATGCTGGGGATGGCCAGGCAACGTGGTGCATGCCTGTAATCTTAGGAACAAGGTGAGGCAGGAGGATCATAAGCTCAAGGCCAGCCTCAGCAACTTAGAGAGGCATAAGCAATTCGGTGAGATTAAAAAGGGCTGGCAATGTGGCTCAGTGGTACTGTGCCCCTGGGTTAAATCTCCAAAAACAAGAGTGGGAGAGGGAAGCTAGAGATATAGCTCGGTGGTAGAGGGCTCCTGGGTTCAATACCCAGTACCAAAAATAAGTTTAAAAAAAGGTGGTGGGGGGGTTGTGGCTCAGTGGTAGAGCGCTTGTAGAGCATGTGTGAGCCACTGGGTTCCATCCTGGCATCACATAAAAATAAACAAAATAGAGGTATTGTGTCCATCTACAGCTAAAAAATATTTTTTAAAAAAGGGGGGTGGGGTGGGGGGTGGGAATGCAGTTCAGTGATAGAGTGTCTGATTCAATGCAAAACACCAAACAATAGACATATATTTATATTACATAAGTAAATATATTCATATAAGAAACATATTTATAATATTAAGTATTTAATAAAAATATTTAAATATAACTCTTACACAAATATATAGCCATGTACCACATGTTGACATTTCAGCCAATGATGGCTGCATACATGACAAAGGTCCCATAAGATTATATCTCCTCAGCAGTCACGGGGACACACACCTGGAATCCCAGCAACAGGATCCCGAGTTCAAAGCCAGCCTCAGCTACTTATCGAGGCCCTCAGCAATTTCGTGAGACCCTGACTCAAAATAAATAAAAAGGGCTGGAGATGTGGCTCAGTAATTAACCCCCCCTGGTTTCAATCCCCAGTACCAAAAAAAAAAAAAAAAAAGATTACACCTGCTGGTGACACATCAGTGTAAGTATACGCTATAGTTTGTACAGCAAAAAAATCACCTAACAACACAATTTTTGTGTGTATTGGACTCACATACACACATTCACACTCACACACACACACACCACCTGTCACAGCCTCCAGGGAAACCCAATGATGAAGTGATGGGGGAGGGGAGAAGCCAGCTGGCTGGGGGAAGACAATAGAAAATTGTCACACAATGATGTATTAATGTTCCTAAAAGTTGCCTTTGGCTTTAAAAAAAAAAAAACTGAACTTCTTATCTTTTAAATTTATAGTGTCAAAGATGACTGAAGTCACCTGTCCTGATTTCTTGGATTTATACATAGATATTTCCTTCTTTGCATATGAATAGAGGAGCATCTGGAAAGACAGACACCAGAGGAGACATACATCAACTCTAAGGATGAGGAGTTACCTGGGGCTAGAGGTTCTCCTTTCTCCTCTGTCGTTCTGCATTTTCAGTGTCATTTTTTGAGAGTGACAAATAAAATAAAAAGCTACACAGAGACACAATGATGAGAGGCTATTATATGCATATTAGAATGGCCAGAATCCAGAACACTGACAGTAAAATCCTGACAAGGGAGCAGAACAACAGGAACTCTCATTCATCACCGATGGAAATGCAAAATAGGAGAGGAACTGGGGAAGGCAAATGGGCAGTTCTTTCTGTTTTTTTGTTTTTTTGATACCAGGCATTGAACCCAGGGTGCTCAGCCACTGAGTCACATTCCCCAGCCCTCTTTTATATTTTATTTAGAGACAGGGTCTCGCTGATTACTTAGGGCCTCACTAAGTTGCTGAGGCTGGCTTTGAACTCATGATCCTCCTGCCTCAGCCTCCTGAGCTGCCTGGATGACAGGCATGCACCACGGTACCCAGCCAAATAGGCAGTTTCTTACAAAAAGAAACATCATCTTACCAGGTGATCTAGCAATTGTGCTCTTTGGTATTTACCTAATGGAGCTGAAAACTCACATCCACACCATAAAACTGCACAAGAAAGTTTACAGCAGCTTTAGCCACGGTTGCTGAAATTCAACAGGAACCAAGACATCTCTGTGTAAGTGAACGGATAAATGAACTACCGTCTAGCTAGGCAAGGTAATATTATTCAGTGCCATAAAGAAATGTCACAAGCCTCCTGTCAGGCTTAGAGAGAATATTGTTGGAACACATTTGTTTCTGTTGTTCATTTATCATATGGTACATGGCAATGGATTTATTTTGTTATTTGTTAACATTTTTTGTTTTGCAAATAAAAATTCTGTCATCAGTTCAAAAAAAAACAGAACTCAATGGACAACATCAACTATTTTAATGTTCATCAATTTTAGTGTTCATTAAAAAGAAAAGACGTGACAAGCCATGAAATCACATGGAACGAAGCTGCACAATGCTAAGTGAAAGAAGCCTATTTGAAAAGTGCATACCCTAAAGGGTTCTGGACATTTGATGTGACTCAGAAAAAGGACAGAGTTAAGACAGGAGGATGAACAGGCAGAGCAGAGGACTTTTAGGGCAGTGAAACTATTCCAGATGACACGTCAATATCCTGCCTGTAATCCCAATGGCTGGGAGGCCAAGGCAGGAGGATCACAAGTTCAAAGCCAGCCTCAGCAACTTAGTGAGTCCCTGAGCAACTCAATGAGACTCTGTCAAAATACAAAAAAAGGGTGGGGGATGTGGCTTACTGGTTACATGCCCCTGGGTTCAATCCCCAGTATAAAAGAGAGAAGAAAAAAAAATCATAAAATATACAAGTGAACCCTAATGGAGATTAGAGTCTGTGACTATAACATTGTATCAATGAAAGTTCATGAACTGTCACAAATGTGCCCTTCTGATGGGAGATGCTAGTAGGGTAGGCTCTTCACGGGTTGGTAGCAGAGGGCAGATGGAAAAATCTCTGTCCCTTATTCTCAATTTTACTGTGAATTGAAAACTGCTCTAACAAATGGAGCATTTTTTTTCTTAAGCTATTCAGAAAAACAAAAGGATGGTCTGAATTAATTTTAGGGTTAGAAAGAGACGGGGACATACAGAAGAAGGGTCAGAATCATTACCCATATATTCCCATCATTAAGCATTTTATTAAATCCCCAGAAGGACATTTGTATTTGAGACAGGAACCGAAACAATTATGTCAGGTTAATTTTCTGCACTCATTGCTTTTACTTAGCTTGATTAAAAATCAGGTTGGCCACGATCCCCTGTGCACCACGATCCCCTGTGCACCGCGCTCCTGAGGATTTATAAGGGTGGCTAACTCCACGACATTCTTAAACCGATCATTTAGGGTAACAAATGAGTTGTCTTCATCCTTCTGCTTGGTGGCTAAGCACATCAGCTTAAAATGATTATCTGCTTAAAATTCAGAAAATTTAAAGTATTCTTCATTTCAAATTATTCCACCAGTAAATAAATGCAAGATTAGAAGAATGTCATTCAATTGTACAGAAAAGTGATTTTTTTTTTTTTCTGTTGGTACCAGGGATTAAACCCAGGGGCTTAACCACTGAGCCCCATCCTCAGCTCTTTTTTTATATTTTATTTAGACACAGGGTCTCACTGAGTTGCTTAGAGCCTCGCTAAGTTGCTGAGGCTGGCTTTGAACTCATGATCCTCCTGCCTCAGCCTCCCGAGCTGCTGGGACTCTAGGGATGTGCCGCTGCATGCAGCCAGAGTGATCTTTCTTAAGGAAGGATAATAAACCTCATTTTCAAAAACAGAAACAAAATAAAACAAAACTAGCTGAAAGGGAAGAGAACCGGAGTCCCACGTTATCCGGGCTGAGGACAGTGGCTCAGGCACAGGAGCTCTGGCTGCATGCGAAACCAGCAACGGGCAAACACTGATTTGCAAAGACTATCAGTTTTCATGATCCCTGCTCAACAGAAGCTCATGGGCTTTTCCTTTGGACAAAAGTGAATTAATCTCATTGAATTGGAGTCCGTTTCGCCCTTCTCCCAGGAGATGAAATGCTGACTTCTGATTCTGAAATTACAAATGTTAGAGCAACTTGATTTTTCCATTTCTCAACCTTCAAAATGCTTACACAAGCAAAGATGTCCCCAAGAGAACTTGGTATATTCTCATCCGTATATCCTCTCTCCTCTCTCTCAAGTTAGAAACAGGCAATTGTCTCCCTTCGAGGCTTTGTTAACAACATACATTCCATAATGCGAGACTCATTATTTCCTTCATCTATTCTCACTCTCTTAGCCTCCTCCCTAATAACCAGCTGCTGCTTTGAACACTGGAACTCTACATTGTAGCCAAATATCTCAGATCCTCAATTATCTTGCCCCCTTAATGTTTTCAATCTCATTCCCTTGGTCCTCCATTTCAGACTCCTGGATACTCAGAAAAACAAAAATCTGCAGGGTGTGGTAGAGCACACCTATAATCCCAACACCTCGGGAGGCTGAGCAGGAGGATCCCAAGTTCAAAGCCAGCCTCAGCAACTCTGTGAGACCCTGAACAATTTGGCGAGATCTTGTCTCTAAATAAAATATAAAAAGGTCTGGGGATGTGGCTCAGTGGTCAGGCACCCCTGGGTTCAATCCCTGTAGTGAAATAAATAAATAAAAACAAAAATGTTCACCTGGTCCACCTGGGGGTGGTAACTGGTATTGAACCCGACTGTGCTGTATCACTGAGCTAAACCTCGGCCCTTTGTTTTTATGTTTTATTTTGAGAAAGGGCCTCACTAAGTTGCTGAGGCTGGCCTCCAACTTGTGAACTTCCAGCTTCAGCCTGTGCACCACAGGGTCAGGCTACCTGGTCCATGTTCTGATCCAATGTTTGAGATCACACACAATTTCTTCTTGGAGTGACACAGACTGGGCTCAGAAAGCTCAGAATCAGAGAACAAACCACATTTCTGCATGGCCACACTCATTTTAAAGGGGCTCCAATAACTCCCATGGTCCTGTCTGCATCCCTTAGAGCCAAACCAAGAATACGGAACTTTGCTGGATATGGTGGCACACATCTATAATCCCAGCAGCTCAGGGAGGCTGAGTCAGGAGGATCTCGAGTTCAAAGCCAGCCTCAGCAACTTAGCAAGACCCTGAGTAACTCAGAGAAGCCCTGTCTCTAAATAAAATATAAAAAGGGCTGGGGGTGTGGATCAGTGGTTAAGTGCCCCCAAAAAAGAAAAAAAAAAAAAAAAACCTAAAGAAACCTGAACTTCAATTAAACGTATTAGCCCTCCACCCACTGAAAGTGATGGCCTCCACCTCCAACTGCTGTATTTTATTCTTCCATCTAAACACCCCCCAATTTCTCAAAGCCCTTTGTGATAGTCATTAAAGAGAGTGATACTCAAAAACAACCTTCTTTTCTAATTTAATCTGGAACAAAACCTATTGAATCTTCCAGTTCTGCTAGTTACACACAGACACTGCATGAATCTCCAACCTGAAGCCGTCTCTTTTTAAGGTGATCAGACACGTGTCAGGTGAAAACCTCCTCTCTCTCTCCTCACAGATTCAACCACCTGAAAGCACTCCATATTTATAAGCTTGATTCTCTCCCGGGACCTAAGAAAATATATTTTTAAAACAAGGCAGTCTGATTAAATTGAGCCCATTTCACTCATTCTCAAAGAGGTTCTTAACAGCATTTATTCCATTTCACATTTCAGAAGAAAATGAAAATTAAGATGAAATCGAATTACCCCCCACGGATTTTAATTTATGTTGCATTTACATGTGGTAGGAACAAAATTGCAACAGTAATTTGACCATCATCATTGACTCCACTTCCCAACGCAGTTCGGTTCAGATTATAACTGCTGAGAAAATGAAACGCACGATTTTGATTTTTATGATCATTTTAACCCACTGGGGCACTATGGAGTACCGTCTTGTCGTGTTGGGAGAGCACACAGTGCTTCTGCTCAAGACAATGTGTCATCAGAAAAACGTGACCTAAGAAGACGATTTCCCAGACTCTGTCCATATTCTGGCATCAACTTCTAATTTTCTTAAAAACTTGCCGGCCATACTGGTATGAACCTCTGATCAGCTGAGGCTCTTCCCTTGAAGAATCAATGAAAATGACTGCTCACTGGCTCCAGTCAACTAGGAAAAGTTTTTCAAAGCAACCAAGGAAATCAGAATCCATTTGGAATCAGAAAAAGGATATTTAGAATAACGTTTCGGTTTGGTTTAGGTATACAAGAAGGGGAAAGTATGGAAGGACATGGTTATATGATTTATCTGCATCCTCTCAGTGAATCCTCAAGGACTCCTAAGATCCAGGCACTCTTACGGTCTCCTTTTACAGAATCTGAGACTCTGGGTGATGAAATGATATGCACATTCACATAAAGAGCTGGCGCAGTGACACACACCTGCAATCCCAGCAACTCGGGAGGCTGAGGCAGGAGGATCACATGTTCGAGGCCAGCCTACTTAGCAAGACCCTGTCTCAAAGTTAAAAAAAATAATAAAAATAAAAAGGGCTGAGGATGTGGCTCGGTGGTTAAGCACCCCTAGGTTCAATCTCTAGTACTTCTCCCTAAAAAATTGACACAACTTGCAGCTGAACCTAGACTCAACTCACAGATTAGCAGGCAATGAAAGAGATGAATCCTGAGGAGCTAGGTTGAATAGTGTCCCTCTCCAAAAACTCATGTCCACGAGGAACATCAGGTGACCTCGCTCAGAAATAGGATGTTTGCAGATATAATTAATTAAGAGGAGGTCGTGTGGATTAGAGGCCTTAATCCCAATGTGACTGATGTACTTTTACTTTATTTTTACACTGTGATAGGGATCAAATCCAGGTTCTTGCATATGCTATGCAAGCACTCTACCTCTGAGCTACATTTCCAGCCCTGATATGCTTTTATGTAGAGGAGACCACACACCCACACCCACACATACACAGGCGGATCGTGGGGGGGGAGATCATCATATAAATATGGAGGCAGAAAATGCCATTATAAAGTATGTTAGCTTGTAGTCACTATAACAAATGCCTGAGAAAATCAACTTACTAACAAAAAAGGTTTACTGTGACTCACAGTTTTTGTTTCTTTGTTTGTTTGTTTTTTATTTGGGGGTGCTGGGGATTAAACCCAGGGCCTTCTGCATGTGAGGCAAGCACTCTACCAACTGAGCTATGTCCCCAGCCCCTGGCTCACAGTTTTGGAGATCGAAGTTCATGATCAATTGGCCCATCTCTCTGGGCCTGTGACAGGGCAAAACCATTCTCATAGCCAGGAAGTAAAAGAAAGAAGAAAGGGTGAGTCCTATTTTCTCCTTTGAGGACATGGTCTCTGATGACCTCCAAGGAGGCCCCATCTCTTAAAAGCTCCACCACCTCGCCAAAGCATCTCCTGGGAGGGACCGGAAACACTAATATGTGGACCTGCAGGGGGCCATCCAACCTCGAAAGCACAGCTGGCTGCGGTGGCCCACGCCTGTCATCCCAGGGGCTCAGGAGGCTGAGGCAGGAGGATCAAAGCCAGCCTCAGCAACTTGGCGAGGCCCTGAGCAACTCAGGGAGACCGTCTCTAAATAAAATACAAAAAGGACTGGGGGCATGGCTCAGTGGTCGAGTGCCCCATTTCTAAGGAAAACTGGCGACCCCTAGAACCCAGGGAAAGGGAGCTCTCTTTCCCAGCTCCTTCAGAAGGAGCCGGAGCCTTTCAGAGTTCTAATTCCCAGAACTATGCAAAGGCAGACCCTTCCCCAAAGGGAATCTGTGAACAGGAAGGACCGACAGCAACAGCGACCCACCAGTCAGAAGAGGGCCTTGTCCAGGAGGCTGGTGCACGCCCAGCCACTGCAGGGGTGTCTGCGGTGAGCTCTGCTGGCCGTCCAGGGGCAGGGAAGCAGCACTGCTCCTGACAAGAGCGACATCTGGCCCCGCCAAGCGCAGGAGAGCACCACAGAACCCACTGCAAAGTGGAGCCTCTCTAAGGGCTCCCCAGGGCTCAGATAAAGTCTGATTATTCCATCCCAGCCTGCAAGTTCCACTCCAAGATCCCAGGGTCCTGTGCCCAGGCAAGAAATTTACATTGTTCTGTGTAAGACCTGTCCTAATTCTACCCACTCCACATCCACCCATGCAAATGTTTGTCTTGTTTTATTGCCAGGGATTGAACCCAGGGGTGCTTACCCACTGAGCCCCGTCCCCAGCCCTATTTTGTATTTTATTTAGAGACAGGGTCTCACTGAATTGCTTAGGGCCTCTCTAAATTGCTGAGACTGGCCTTGAACTCACAGTCCTCCTGCCTCAGCCTCCCAAGTCGCTGGGCCACTGCACCAGGCCCACGCACACCAATGTTAAGCCTTCTTTCAATAAACTTCCTAAAGAACCTTCTAAGTAACTGACATTTTGTTTGACCTCCTAGATACAATGGTAAACCTGCCAAATACACAACCATCCGTTAGGACCTGTATCCTCTAGAAAGAAGAAGAGACATCCAGTAAGTAATTTTAAGGGAGATAAGTACAGCAAGGAGCCATAAAGTGCTACGAGAGACAGAAAATGAGGCTGGTCAGTCACATACAGCTGTCCAGGCTGTGCACTGCATAAGGACACCTAGCCAAGGGACATGTTGGGGCAGCTAAAAAACAGCCCTCTTTGTATGTATAGCGTGACCAAAAGAGCACTCTATTCTCATTACCAGACAGAACCAGTTCTATTAGCAGCAGCTGTAAAATTGTGGGGAACAGACGCCTGATCTTGCAGACAGCATCAATGAATCTGGATTTTATATTAAGAGTAATGGGAAATAATTGAAGAGTTTTTTCAAAGTATTAGACTCAGCTGTCTAGAGGAGCAGAAACAGTAATTTGCCCAACATTAGTTCATCACTTATCCCGAAATAATTCAAGGAAATGTGTAAATAATTGAAACTAAGATTATCTGTAAAAAAATGCCACTTTTCCTCTTTACCAATGCACATGCATATAAAACCTTGATGGAAAAGGTAGTTTTTTTTTCCATCCTCCTTTTAACTTTTTAGGATTTAAATGACTGATTAATCGGGTACTCTTTCACTGGACCCAGGTAGGATTCCAGGCCCCATTCAAACCTGTCTTCTCTGGGCATAGGTCAAGTTCTCCCTGTTGGGAGAAGCTCCCAAGTGCCCAAATTAAAAAGGGTCAGTGTGCACAGATCCTCCTCCAGCAGACTGCAAAACTGGAAAATCAAACTTGTTACTGTGAGAGTCTCAGCTGGGCGCAGTGGTGCACACTTGTCATCCCAGCGGCCCGAGAGGCTGAGGCAGGAGGATCACGAGTTCAAAGCCAGCCTCAGCAACTCAGTGAGGCCCTGAGCATCTCAGCGAGACCCTGTCTCTGAATCAAATATTTGTAAAAAGGGCTGGGATGTGGCTCAGTGGTTAAGCACCCCTGGGTTCAATGATCCCTTGTTACCAAAAGGGGGAAAAAAAAAACAATATGAGTCTCACATCAAGACTTTGTATCACCAAATCAAGGAGGCGCTCCATCCGGAGATAGATTGATGCGACACAGAGATTCTGAGATGGGCTGTCATTTCCTGGGTAGAAACCAAGATGCTCAGCAGCACAAGGTCAGAGTGAAGCCATCCTACACCCAAAGTCACCCCTACGACACATTGTGTCACACTGTGTGCTTACAGCATTAAAGTGGGTTTCCAGAGCCATTTGGTAGGGCCCTAATTGCACAGGATGTCTCCTGAAACCTATCTCTGGTCAGCTGAGTTTAGGAGACCCCACCTCTGCATGGCCCCTCTCTGCTTCCTTATCAATCAAATAGGAATGAACAGCTCTTCCTACCCTGAGAGTCTGTGGCTGGGATTTGCCAGTTAATACATGCAAAGTGCTCAAAACAATGCCCAGCACATAGTAAGTGCTAAATAAAACCTTTCTGGGATTTTGTTTACTTCTTTGTTTTGGTACTAGGGATTGAACACAGGGGCACTCCACCATGAGCCACATCCCCAGCCCTATTTTGTATTTTATTTAGAGACAGGGTCTCTCTGAGTTGCTTAGGGCCTCACTGTTGCGGAGGCTGGCTTTGAACTCACAATCCTCCTGCCTCAGCCTCCCGAGCCTCTGGGATTATAAGTGTGGACCATTGTGCCCAGTCTTCTGTTTTTATAACATTTTAAAAAAATATATTTTAGTTGTCAGTAGACCTTTATTCTTATTTATTCATGCTAAGAATTGAACCCAGTGCCTCACACACACTAGTGCTCTACCACTGAGCCCCAGCCACAGCCCCTGCTTTTATTTACATTTTAAGAGCATCACCCACACGGGGCTGATCCTAGGATCCTCTTATCCCCCCCAGAAAACACTTGCCATCTCTGCAGGGCGCAAGTCCTACCTAGCTGACCTCCACATGGGCTATTCCAAGCCTGGGTCTCTCCTCCTTCCTTCCTGGGCTCCTCCAGCACCAGAGGAGATTTTATTTATCACTTAAACCATTAGATGGCAGAAGAAGAGAAACCAGCTCCAGGATTAAAGGCACCTTTCTATTTCCAGTTCCTCTTCTCCTGCAGGATCCCTTAAAAAATTGGCTGAAGGGTCAAGTGGAAATGACAATGAAGGGCACCTTGCCCAGACCTGGTGTAAAAAAGCCCACTTTGACCCAACGGGGACTATAAAACACCCCAAGGCCAAGGACAACCACTCCCAGTGCAGAACTGGGAGAAAAACAATGGAAACTTTGCTCTCCACTAACACAACACAGACTATTCCTCTTTCTATTTCCATCCCCTAGAAAACTAAGCAAGAGTTGCTTTAACAATGACAACCCCTGGCAGGACACTTGCCTAGCGTGTGAGTGGGCCTGGGTTTGATTCTCAGCGCTGCAGAACGAAACGTCTGTCACTTGATGAACCTGGAGAATCCTGTCCACTACAGAATAAAAAACTGGCATGCAAATAGCCACAGGGTCCTAGTCTTCATATATGAGCTCACTCCATCCTCACAACTACCCTCTGAGATACATGAAAGCATCCCCAGATTGGAGGTACCAAGCAGTAAGTACCTTTACCAAGACCACACAATTAAATTCATTAAAAGAGGGGGGTGGATTCGAACCAAGAGAATGTGGTTCTCCATCCCCAGGTTTTTGAAAACACTGCTTCACAGAGCGTGAGCATTAAGAACTAGGGGTGACCAGGTGCGGAGGCGCACACCTGTAATCCCAGTAGCTTTGGAGACTGAGGCAGGAGGATCGCAAGTTCAAAGCCAGCCTCAGCAACAGTGAGGCCCTCAGCAACTCAGGGAGACCCTGTCTCTAAATAAAATATAAAAAGGGCTGGGGATGGGGCTCAGTGGTTAAGCACCCCTGGGTTCAATGCCTGGTACCAAAAAAAAAAAAAAAAAGAGAGAGAGAGAGAGAACTAGGGACACCACAAATGCAGATTTATCTGCCCATACATCAAGCTGCCCCTGAAGTTTTTTACATAATGAGAAACCACAGAGATAAATGTAAAGTACCACTTTAGGCTCAATCTGTCACAGGTGAATGTTGCCATGGGAGGGGGGGGGGCGCAGGCTGGGCTGGGAGGCGTCCTGTGGGAAGGGATTGTGGTGCAGGCTGACCACAAAATCAATACCAGCCAGGAGCGTGACACGGGTTGGAGGAGAGGGAAGGGAACTTTGAGCACAGCGGGACCCACCCAAGGGAAGGAGGGAGTGCCTGTCTGCATGGAGCCAGCAGAACCACACCTGGAGCTCGGGAGGCACAACTCCTTCACCCAGCTCGTCCACTCCAGAGGAGACATTCAGGAGTGCAGAGTGTCTGAAAAGTCAGTCTTACCAGGAAAACAGTCACTCCAAATCTCAGACACAGCCCCCCATCTTCCGGCCCCTCTGCTCTTTTTTTGGCAGAGGGGGATTGAACCCAGGGGCACTCCACCACGGAGCCCCATCCCCAGCCCTATTTTATATTTTATTTAGAGACAGGGTCTCCCTGAGTTGCTTAGGGCCTCCCTAAATTGCTGAGGCTGGCTTTGAACTCGAGATCCTCCTGCCTCAGCCTCCTGAGCTGCTGGGATGACAGGTGTGCGCCCACCACACCTGGCCATTCTGCTTGCTTTCATAGCCTTTTTACCTTGCATTATGTTACAAGATTTCTCTGACGTCAATTACGGTCCATCTTTGTCCAAGAGGACAAGGAAATTTTTCCCCCTCTTTTCTTTTTTCTTTAAGTGCTGAGGCTCCAACCCAGGGACTCCCACATGCTAGGCTGAGCTGCACCCAGCCCACAAGGGGTTCTACTTTGTGTTTTGATTTTGCGCTTGTTCTCCACAGTGTGGCTCCTGGATAGACCCTCATGCGTGAAACACTAACTGACACACTAAAAGAGGCTCAGCGAGACCCGAAGAATTAATGGATTCTTTTGAAAGAATTATGGATGCTCACGACTGGAAAAGAGAATGCTTAGGAGGAATGAAATCAACTTATTAAACATTTATCATTATTTATATTTTATACTGACTACAAGTACAGACTCTGGAATCAGGAAGAAGGGCCATTTATTTTTACTTTTTTCTTTTTTTCTTATTTATTTATTTATTTTTGGTACCAGGGATTGAACCCAGGGGCACTCCACCACTGAGCCATATCCCCAGCCCTATTTTGTATTTTATTGAGAGACAGGGTCTCCCTGAGTTGCTTAGTACTTTGCTTTTGTTGAGGCTGGCTTTGAACTCGAGATCCTCCTGCCTCAGCCTCCCAAGCTGCTGGGATTACAGGGGTGCACCACTGCACTGAGCTTATTCTTTTTAGATATATATGACAATGGAGTGAATGTGGACCTATCATACATACATGGAGTCTAACTTCCCAGTCTTGTGGTTGGACATGATGTGGAGTTTCCCTGGTCGTGTGTTCATATATGAACACAGGAAAGTTCTGTCCCATTCACTCCACTGTCTTTCCTGTTCCCATCCCCCTCCCTTCCCTTCATTCCCCTTTGTCTAACCCAGTGAACTCCTATTCTTCCCTCTCCCTCCCCCAGAATGGCCGTTTATAAGCAATTAATTACACTTTTGAGTATTTTGGATACCTTCAGTTTTCTCAGGGACACCCAAAGAGATTAAGAATTTAAGCACTTGGGAATAGAAATCAAACATTGAAACAGGAAGAGGAAACGGCACCTATTTCTGTGCTACTGTAGTGATGAAGGAAGACAATGTGTGTAAAAGAACTTTCTCAATCTCTGACCAAGAGGAAGGCCCCAGTGATCACAGATCGGCCGTGATAGTCTATGGCACTCACCATGGCAGAAGGTGGCGCACACCAATCCCAGAGAGCCAGCTGTGTGCAGCTCTGCCTGGCTGTGTTCAGGGACTTTCCACTGGTCACTTGACACTGGCCGCAGCAGCGACATTTAAACAATAGAACTGTCCAACGCTACAACTGGTGCTCTCGGCCCAGAGCTGGTTGTTAACTAGTAACCAGAACAGCACTGGCTACACTTGGGACAGAATTCAAGGTGACCACATAAGAATGAACTCACGGGCATTTCTTTCTTTTTTCTTTTTCTTTTCTTTTCTTTCTTTTTTTTTTTTTTTTTTTTTTTGTTACCAGGGCACTTACCACTGAGCTACTTTCTCGGATTTATTTTGCATTTTCTTTAGAGACAGGGCCTCCCTGAGTTGCTTAGGGCCTCACTTTTGCTGAGGCTGGCTTCAAACTCCAGATCCTCCTGCCTCAGCCTCCTGAGCTGCTGGGATGACAGGCGGGCACCACCTCACTGGCTCTCACGGGCATTCCTGACTGAACCAGCAGCGCTGTTCAAGTCGAAGCTGGATGGCATCATCTGTCACGCGTACCCTGCTCTCTCAGTGGACTCAACCGCTCTGCATGGGCAGGAACGCCAACCGTCCACATCTCTCTGCCTTCCAACCCTGGCCCAGCGGCAAACACCCAGATCTGTTCTTGTATCCAGCTGCTTCCTCCCACCTAAAAGATTCTAATTCCTACAATACCTGTCCAACTGCATGAGGTCTGATCTCCATGGTTCTAACCACTAACGAAATGGTCAATGTCTTTTTTTTTTTAAATATGAAAGTTGTAGCTTCTCTTTTCAAAACCCACCTTTTCAAATAAAAAAGAAAAGAAAAACACACACACGCACAATGAAAGCTATTATGTAAGAAAAACCACACCTTGTAACGTGCCTATGATTCCAGACACAAAGCAAAACCAAGAAGTCTCTTCTCTTCTTGAGAAGAACCCTGAGAATGGATGAAGCAGTTTTAATTGGAGATGCAATTAGCAGGAGCTTTCTGAAATACAAAAATAAGGTGTGGGGTGGACCTCAGAGAGACCTTGGATGCCTTTCTGTCAATGAAAGAGACCCAGGGGCAATGAACCTGTTCAGACACCCCCACACCCCCAACCTGTCCTTACCTTTTCATTCATCTTTGTTCTTCAACTTAACTCTAAATTCACTTCATAGAGCAGCTTTTCTCAAAGCAAGGAAAACACAGCCATTGTACAGGCACAGAGCAATGAGGAAGAACACGAAAAGGTTTTTATAAGGCAGGCACGGTGGTGCACACCTGTAATCCCACGGGCTCAGGAGGCTGAGGCAGGAGAATGGCAGGGTTGAGGCCAGCCTCAGCAACTTCGTGAGGCCCTGTCTCAAAATAAAAAAAATAAAAAGGGCTGGGAGGTGTGGCTCAATGATAAAGCACCCCTGGGTTTAATACCCAATACCAAAAAAGAAAAAAAAGGGAAGGGAGTTTCATCTGAGATTCAATGCAATCCACCTAGTGTATTATATCATTCTACTTCAGGTAATTTGAGGCCCTGATGCTGCAAGATCCATACAAGTTTAAAACTACAAACAAGCTACCACAAACCTCCTCAAACAAAAGCCCACAGGACCAATCCAGCCAGGGTGATAATTCAGGACAAGAGTATGAGGGGCACCTCAGAGCTGCAGAATGGAACATGAACCTGTAACACCAGCGGCTCAAGAGGCTGAGGCAGGAGGATCGCAAGTTCAAAGCCAGCCTCAGCAACTTAGCGAGGGGGCCTCCTCATCAACTCAGCAAGACCCTGTCTCAAAATATAAAATAAAAAGGGCTGGGAATGTGGCTCAGTGGTTAAATGCCCCTGAGTTCAATCCCCAGTATCAAACTAAAATAAAATAAAATACTCCCTTCTTTCCTGGAATACCATCACTTTTTAAAATACAAGCTGAGAACCCCTTATCTGAAATGCTTGGGACTAGAAGTACTTCAAACATAAGAGCAGATATCTGAGGCAGGGCCCAAGTCCAAACATGAAATGCATTTACGTTTTATATACACATGGCTTGAAGACAATTTCATATAACATATTTAATCATTTTGTATATAAAAAAACAAAACTTTCATGGTATGGAATTTTCCAGATGCAGCATCTGAAACTGACAAGTTTCAGACTAGGGAGCATTTCGACTTGGGGGCAGGGTACCAGGGATTGAACTCAGGGCTCTCAACCACTGAGCCCCACCCCCAGCCCTATTTTGTATTTTATTTAGAGACAGGGTCTCACTGAGTTGCTTAGCATCTTGCTTTTGCTGAGGCTTGTTTTCAACTCTCGATCCTCCTGCCTCAGCCTCCCAAGCCTCTGGGATTACAGATGTGCACCACTATGTCTAACAGTATTTTGAATTTTGTTGTTGTTGTTGTTGTTTGTGGTATTGGGGATTGAACCCAGGGCCTTGTGCATGCAAGACATGCATTCTACCAACTGAGCTATAGCCCCAGCCCCATCATTTTGAATTTTTGAACTATTCGAATACTCACCCTGTACTTCACTAAAACATAAAGTCGCCAGATAACGCCAGAAAATAAACCACAGAGATGAAGAGATGAGAATCTAAGCACTTTTGAACAGAAAGCAACCTTACTAAAATTTCTTTTTGTGGACAGGAATGGTGACAAACATTTCACTCGTTTCTTTCTTAGTGAACAAAGCCTCAAACTGAGACTCTTCTGATCTGACTTGTGCTCATTTTCTCTTCCATTTGGTTAAACGCATGCTCAGAAGGCCTTGCTGGATTACACGAGACTCAAACGACTGCATCATATCATCTGAGAAGGGAAATGTCTCAGACATCTTGACCCTAAATGGCATGTGGCAGATAAAAACATCAGAAGTGCCCCAACTCCCAAGACAGGACTTGAGTTTCCAGTGACCAGAAGTAGGATATTTTTCATACCCTGTGACACTTGGATCTGGAGTATCCCCCATCAGGCTCTTGTGTTGAAGACTTAGTCCCCAGCTGTTGGTGCTTTGGGGAGGAAGTATGTCACTGGGGTGTGCTGCCCTTCCTCTCTCTCTCTCTGCTACTAACCATCATGCAGAGAGCAGTTTGGCTCCACATGAACTCTGCCATGATGGCCCAAGGCAACCATGGGCTGAGACCAGGAGACTGTGAGCCAAAATAGAACCTTCTTCCTTTGAAAGGTTTATCTCAGGCACTTTGTCACAGCAACGTAAAGCTGACTACCACATACTCCATTCCCAGGTACATATTTACTAGTGCTTATCTGGACTAGCTAGGAACACTGATTTTCAGTACAGATATCATGAAAGAACTCTATCGATAGTCTTTCATTCTGGATTTTAAGGTACTTAGTAAATTTTCACCTCCCAATACTAAAACTTTTGGTGATAATATTATATCTAATATTATATCTATACAGAATATAATACAGAATCAAAAGAGAAATGAGGGAAGAGAGGAAAATTAGGCCGAGAATTTTATTATCTCTTGCTGCTTCATGGAACAAGAGGTTGAGAATTTGCTGCCTCATAAAGATTAGATAACACATCATTTTCCTAAAACTGAGTTTCGTAAAACTCTCTCCTATTGTGGCAGATATTTCTGAGGTGTCACTCTGACCCACAGATTCCTATTTTGGAAAGGCAGCTCCCCCCTTCAGCACTCCTAGCATCCTGGACACACATTTATAACAACTACAGATTTCAAAATGTGCTCCTGACAGGTGCTCCTGGCAGGCCTTGAGTCCCGCCCCTGGCGAGAGCTGATTGGCTGTTAGGAATGGATATCTGATAAGCTGTACCAATCAAATGCTCTCTTTTGAGGAAATCAGAACACAGCATCTCTATGTAGAAAAGCTATCATATAGTAAATCAGGAAGCTATGGGGCTCCCTCTGGGATTTAAAGCCTACCTTGTAGGTGGAAAATCAGAGGTCACTTGGAGAGAAAGACATTCAAATGGATAAGAGTCTTGGGACTTCTTATTCAAATCTGGCCCCTTCCTGAGATCCCACTCCATTCTTTTTTATTTTATTTTATTTTATTTTATTTTAGGAGGTACCATCAATTGAACCCAGGGACCCAGGGGCACTTAACTACTAAACTACATCTCCAGCTCCTTTTTATTTTAATTTCTTTAGATAAAGTCTCACTAAGTTGCTTAGGGCCTCCCTAAGTTGCTGAGGCCATCCTCCAACTTGTGATCCTCCTGCCTCGGCCTCCCGAGCTGCAGGGATTTTAGGTGTGAAGCTAAAGTCTGAAGGCAAGAGAACAGTTAGCTAGAAAAAAGGATAGTAAAGAATATTCCTGGTGGAGAGAAACGTGTGTTTTGGGGCCCAATGCTGGAAGACAAGGAGTTTAAGGAACTGAAAGAAGCTTAAGCGATTAGAATATGAAATCCGAGGGGGCACGTGGAAAGGGATAGTTCGGGAGATCAATGGGGCTGAAACAAGCCCCACCAAGAAAGAGGTGGAGTCTTTCCTCTCCTTTGAAATCTGGGTGGCCTGAGACTGCCTCTAAGCCCTGGAAGGGGGTGAAGGGGACACTGTGAGCTCTGTAGCTCGGGCCTCCCTCCAGGAGCCTAACTAGGGCCTCTTTACTCTTTGGCTGGTTGGGTTGCTCTGGTCTGGTCTGAACTGGTTTTGAAAAGTCAAGGTGTTGTCCAGGCTGGTCCCCCAACTCCTGGGCTCCAGTGATGTGATCCTCCTGCCTCAGCCTCCTGGGTAGCTGGGACTACAGGTATGCACCACCACGCCCAGCTCACCTTCATTCCTGTAGAATGAGCCCCTGGAACCAACAAGCAAGGAAGACAGTCCAGCCCACAGGAAGGAAAGCAAACCCACGGGAGAGAACCGACAGGTTCCAGAGGACAGCAGGCACCAAAGGCCAGACACCTAGCAAGGCCACCTTGGAACTTCTTAGCTCAGCCCTTATCCAAATGAACTGAGCAGATGGGGAAACCAGCCCAAGAAGTATCAGCCACCCAACCCATAAAGTCAGGAGAAATAATGCTTTTTTTTTTTTTTTTTTTGGTACCGAGGATTGAACCCAGGGGTGCTTAGCCACTGAGCCCCATCCCCAGCCCTTTTTTGTATTTTATTTAGAGGCAGGGTCTCACTGAGTGGCTTAGGTCCTTCCTAAGTTGCTGAGGCTGGCTTTGAACTGGCAATCCTCCTACCTCAGCCTCCAGAGCTGTTATGCACCACAGCGCCCAGCACGACTTTGTTTTTTAAAAGCCACTGAGCTTTGTGGGTTTTGCTAGACAGCAAACTGAAAGAGGTCAGATCAAGTAGGACCAGGTTGAGGACTGTGCCTTCATCCTGAAAGCAGTGGAGAGCCAGAGAAGTGTTTGAAAAACACAGTAACATAATCCATCAGTACACACGCAGTGCCCGGGCCAGCAAACTCTCGGAGGCACTAGAAATATGAACTTGGCGGTGGGAGGAAGGAGATGGATTGCAAAGCACAAAGAAAACAACGGCAGAATCATAATTCCTTAAATGTTGCTCTAGTTTGCTGAGATCCTTAGCAGGTGAACCTCGAATCAATTCTTTCACAGCTACACATAAGCATGCTTCACTTGGAAGGTGGGCACAGGTTAACCTAAGTGTTGAGTCGTGGAAGTACTCAGGACCTTGCCTGTCAGTAAATAGCAAAGATGACCTAGGCACAGTGGTCATCTTTAATCTCACCTGTAATCCCAGCAACTCAGGCAGCTGAGGCAGGAGGATCGATATAAAAAATAAAAAGGGCTTTGGGTGTGGCTCAGCAACTTAGCAAGGTAGAGTGCTTCTGGGTTTAAGCCCCAGTACTACCAAACAAAAATAAAATTTTTTTAAGTAAATAAACCAATATCAAAGATGAGAGCAGAAAGAGGCTCAAATTGAAAAAACTCCAGCAAAAATTTGAGTCAAATTGATATATAGATATATATGTAAATATATATGAGATATATATAATATCTATTTATCTCTACTTAATTACACACACACACACACACACACACACACACACTTAGTTTTTTCTATGGACAGTATCACTCTTTCGGATAATAGGCAAACCCCTACAGCTTCCCAAAAGCCAAGCGCACACCAGTATGACTCTAGCAGAGAGGGACTCTCACGGGGACGGTCACCTAGCAGAGGAGGTAGAGGCCTGTATTCTGGAATCCAAATCCAACCAGTTATTACCATTCAAGATTTCAAAGGCTGGCCAACGCCTTGAAGCTGGTACAACCTCTGCCCACTCAGGGGGCCCTTCCTGGTCCCTTGTCCCTGCCCTTTGGTCTTAGATTCCTGAGGCCTGTTTTGAGTGGTGATGCTCAGTGTTGGGCTAAGGAAATCCTCTGGCTTCCCAGAAGGCTGTCCAGGAAATAGCTTAGAAGTCAGCTCTTTCCTGGTGGTGGCCGGCCTCCCCGCAGGGAGAGAAGGAGGCCAGGGCTGGGGCGGGCAGCGCCTCCCAGGCCAGTCTGCGGCTGATGGGGAGACCGCAGGCCACAGGCGGCTCTGCAGAGGGAGGCCCTGGGCTGTGGGGTTTTGCGCTGGATAAGCACACCACAGCCCGCTGGCCTCACCTGCCAAACAGAATTTTTGAAACCACATTTTAATTGAATTTTTACATGCAATTTAATTAACTTCTGACAAATAGTAGAGCCACAGCACAGTGATATATGATACGAAGAAAGGAGATGAGATAATGAAATTATATCAAAATTAGGTAAGATTTTACCTAAGGGACATGGTTGTGTTAGATGATTACTTCAGCCCCAAAGAATTGCAAACAGATGAAATCAGATTATCGTTTAATTTATGGGAAAACAAAACATGACAATACTCGATAGTACTTATGGTTTTTTTATTTACTTTTTTAAAAAATATGGACCTTTTTATTTTATTTATTTATATGTGGTGCTGAGAATAGAACCCAGTGCCTCATACATGCTAGGCAAGCACTTTACCACTAAGCTAAAACCCCAGCCCCTAAATTTACATTTTTTTTAAAGAAAAAGGACAGTTGTCACAATCAAAATAATATGGCTGGGGCTGGGGTTGTGGCTCAGTGGTAGAGGGATTGCCTAGCATGTGTGAGGCACTGGGTTCGATTCTCAGCACCACATAAAACAAGTAAATAAATAAAATAAAGATATTATGTCAATCTATAACTAAACTTATTTAAAGTAATAATAAAAATAATAAGGAGAAAATACTAGTCTCATAATGAATAAAAGTTTAACCAGATATTGAATTTAAGAAGTATACTCTATGTTTAGCAAAATGATTATCCTTTCAATTGAGTCCAAAGACAAAATTTAAGCTATAAGAATTTTCTTCAATTGTCTAAGCTACAAACAAAAATAAAACTTCCAGGAGAAATAATGAACCTGATTGGCAGACAGGAACAATTTTAATGTAACTAAACTATCTTTACTTGGGAAAAACTTTTGCATGGTAGGTAACCATTCTACCACTGAGCTACACACCCAGGCCCTTGAAATATACTTTTTTTTTTTTTTTTTTTTTTTTTGTAGCAGGGATTAAACATAAAGGTACTTATCTACTGAACAACATCCCCAGCACTTTTTATTTGTTATTTAGAGACAGGGTCTCACTAGGTTGTTTACAGTCTCAATAAGTTGCTGAGGCTGGCTTTGAACTCGCGATCCTCCTGCCTCAGCCTCCAGAGCTGCTGGGATTATAAGCATACACATACCACCATGCCTGGCATTAAATGTGCTTCTTGGAGGGCCTTTAATGGTTCTGTTTTTACTTACCAGTTCAAGGTGAGTCGTGTACTACACACAGGAGAGGGGCAGACAAACTGACCAACCTCTGAAAGTCCCTTCAGTCCTAAAATGACACTGTTCAGCACCATGTACATCTACTTCAGGAGGCTGAGGCAGGAGGATCGTGAGTTCCAAGCCAGCCTCAGCCACTGAGTGAGGCTCTAGGCAACTCAGTGAGACCCTGTCTCTAAATAAAATATAAAAAAAAGGGCTGAGGATGGGGCTCAGTGGTTAAGCACCCCTGGGTTCAATCCCTGGTACCAAAAGAATTGTTTTTTTAAAAAAGATGACAACCTCCACACTAGTCACGTGTGTGACTTGATACTTTTTCTGCAAGCAGATGGGACAATTAAAGTCCAAAAAAAACTTAAATTGTCAAGCCTGTGCCTGGTTGAATGCAGACCTCCCTGTGATCAAGGCAGGTGGGCCACCCTATCCACCAGAAGCCTAAAGAGGGACCAGTTCGTTGGTGTGACAATGACAGAAGACTTATTTATAGTTTTCTTGAGACTCATTAGACATTTCCTGAAATGAGACTGCATCACCAAAACCATCTCCTGGTGACAGACTGGGAGGACACAGGGGAAACCAGTCGGTCATCAGAGACAAAAGGACACGGGTTGGGCCGGCTGTCTTTGTAGCAGAGGCCACGCCAGGGGCAGTGTGTCTTTTAGTGAGGATGCGAGGGCTGTAGGTAAACAGCAGGAACTGGCTGCTGATGCCATATCCTGTCCTGCTGAACTCATTAAATGTGGGAGACCCTCCGCCACCCAAGGAAACACCAGCAATCCTGTGTCTTTTGTGATCCCTTCGAAACCATTCTGACTACAAAGCTAAGGAGAAAAACTTTAACCTACATCACTCGCTCAGTGAGCTACTCAGATCATCCAAGAAACACACTCTTTGGACTTACTGTAGTTCCATATGAAGACTCTTTTTGTTTGTGTATTTTTTTTCAATGATACAATGTGGTGTTTTTGGTTTTTTACACAATATATGTATGTACTTTATTTATTTTATTTTTACGTGGTGCTGAGCCTTGAACCCAGTGCCTCACACATGCTAGGCAAGCGCTCTGCCACTGAGCCACAGCCCCAGCCTTATTTTACTTATCTTCTTAAAATTGTCTTTTGTAGCTGGGCACGGCGGTGCACACCTGTGATCCCAGTGGCTGCGGAGGCTGAGGCAGGAGGATCGTAAGGTTGAGGCCAGTCTCGGCAACTTAGAGAGAACTCAAACAACTTGAAAGACCCTGTCTCAAAATGAAAAACGAAAAGGACTGGGGAATGTGGGTCAGTCGTTAAGCAACCCTGGGTTCACTCCCAGGTACCAACAAATAAATAAATAAGTAAAATAGAATGGTCTTTCATGACGCCCCCACATTTCCACATTTCCCTCACCATGAGCAGGAGGGCCAATCAGTACAGCCTGATATATACCCTTATTATTTAAAAAATATACAAACCGCATTGTACCAACATGACCGTTATTTCATATTCTGTCACAGTGAGGGGGGAAAGAAGTGGGATAATAACCCAGTGCTCACTCAGGACAAATCAGAAACAGCCCGAAGCAGATGACGTCGCTTGGTCCTGAATTACTCAGACGCAGACTGAAAAATGTTCAGCATCCCAGGAAACACTGCTAAGTGGCCTTAAAGTTCAGAGGAAATATTTCAACAGTGAATGTTCAATTACGGGCCCATCAAAATCGTGACGCAGGAGTGACCCGGGCTCTGACATGGCCACTCCACTTCTCTACTTTCAGACAGACTCTCGGGGGTCCCTGGAAGGTGTCATCTGCATCTCAAACCTCATAAGAAAGGAAAGGGTGGCTGATTGGCGGAGTTAAAACACTGAGCAAGAACCAAGAAGCCTGGGTCTACCTAGGTGGGAGGCAAAGGTGCCATTGCTCACGTTCTTTCAATGTCACTGAGCACATTGTGACCACTTGATGAATGGGTGCTCGGCATATCCAAAGTCCCTGGGTCATTTTATAGTTTGTGGAGATTAAGGAAGAATAAAAAGAGAAAGAAAAATCTCACATGATCAAAATCAAAACAAAACAAAAATCAAAGATGTTGAAATGCCAGTCCAGCAGAGACTGTCTTTTATTTTTTATTTGTTATTTTTTATTTTTTGATACTGGGGATTGAACTGAGGGACACTTGTTTGGTTTGGTTTAGTGGAAGAGGATAAGAAAAAGTCTTATGAGCCAAGTAGAGTTGCACACACCTGTAATCCCAGCAACTCAGGAGACTGAGGCGTAAGTTCAAAGCCAGCCTCCGCAATTTAGCGAGGACCTAACCAATAAGCAAGACTCTGTCTCAAAATTTAAAAAAAAAAAAAAAAAAAGAATTAAAAGGACTGGGGATGTGGTTCAGTGGTTAAGCACCCTGGTTCCAAAAAAAGAAAAAAAAAAAAAGGAGTCTTATGAAATGCTTCTTTCTGTCTCTGAACTCTCTGTACCCCTAATGCATACCTTAGAAGAAACTAATGGCAGAGTTGGGGGCATGGTTATGGATACACAGATGAAAATTCCGGTTTGTAATCACTGTAACAATTTCACTACTGACAGTCAGTCATGAATCCTGCCCTACAATTTGAAAATGAAGACTCTAGAAAAATATTCCCCAGAGTATCCCTCAGAGATGCAATATTAAAGAAAAGATTTTATAACCAAATAAATTGGTAAAACATTTTATTTTTGTATATACTCCAATGACAGTACAAGTCTTAAGAAATTCTGCAATTACAGAACTATTAATTTTATAGACCTCTAAAAAGGCCCAAACTAGCTGGGCACAGTGGGGATTACAGGCATGCACTTGTAATCCCCAGCGGCTCAGGAGGCTGAGGCCGGAGGATCTCAAGTTCAAAGCCAGCCTCAGCAAAAGTGAGGTGCTAAGCAACTCAGTGAGACCCTGTCTCTAAATAAAATACAAGATAGGGCTGGGGATGTGGCTCAGTGGTTGAGTGCCCCTGAGTTCAATCCCCAGTACCAAAAAAAGACCCAAATTTATTTGGTAATGGGACATTTTATTTCCTCCAGTGTAAGAGATGAGTATCACATAGCTTAAAGAATCATGCACTAATTTTTTGTTTTCTCAAAGGAAGACAGGCTGAGTCCCAGGAAGATAGATTTGCCTTGATTCAGTCTAAAAGTGCTGGGGCATTCAAGGTCAGGGCAGAGGAACCCTGGTTCAACTCCATTAAGCAGTTGTGCAATTTCCTAGTAAAATTTAAAGAAGAGTGACCCTCAATGGTTTCCCCCTTAAAAAAAAAAAAAAGTACTCCTTAAGTACCATAGCTAAGATGGATAGTGTTATATAAATGCTAATAGCTTTCCAAAATCATGAAAGGAGCCCTCTGCAAGAGACTCTAGGACTCTAGTTCTAGAAAGAGCTCCCAGTTCATCAAGGAAACAGCTTAGGGAAAAAATAAAAATAAAAGGCTATATGCTTAATTTGCTAACTCTCTGAGAAGTACCAATTAAGGGGAAAATGGGGGAGGGGAGAAACCTGATAATAGAAAATGATTAGGTGATAAAAGTGCCAATTTTGCTGAGGAACATTGAAATGCATAACAGCTAGGTAAATAATCATCATACTGGCCTTCATACATTCACTTATTCATTCATCCATTTAATTGAGGATACTTGTTACATGATATGGCTGGGCTGGGGGGCATGGAATTCAGAACAGGCATTAATCTCTTCTCATGTTCCAACATATACAAAAAGCAACCAGCAAATAATAAGAGGACACAAGTGTTGTTAGGGCAAAAGTGCTTAGGACTGAGGACACCAAGGGATCTGCTAGAGAAGTCGATTTTAAAATTCAGGTCCTCCTGCCTGTCTGCCAGACACTGATTCTGAAGGCCAAGGGTGTGCCCCAACATCTGCATTTGTCACGACTCTCCCAGGAGAGTATGAGATTCCTCCATCTGTGAACCATAGAATCTTCCCAGGAGAATGTGCTAGGTGCCCGGAATCTGCCAAGCCCTGCCCTAGGAGTTAGAGGCAAGGTAATAAATAAAGCCAAAATTGATAGGGACTTAATGAACATTACAGTGCTAATGAGCCCTTAAATTCCTAATATTAAAATTGCATTTCTCAAGCAAAATTATTTTGCGGGGGGGGGTGTACTGGTGTTTGAACCCAGAGGTACTTAACCACTAAGCACACCCCCAGCCTTTTTTTTCCCCCCTTTTGAGACAGGGTCTTAGTAAATTGCTGAAAGCCTAAGTTGCTGAGGCTGGCCTCTAACTTGCCATCCTCCTGCCTCACCCTCCACCCCAATCACTGGGATGACAGGTGTGTGACATGCCTGACTTAAAATTTTTTTTAAATGTCAAAGGATCAAAATCTCCCTGCTGTCACATGCTCGCCTTCTCCGACCCCCCTAACTTCACCATATGGCTCCCTGGGCTGACCCTAAGGTGGACCAGCAAGGACACGGACAGGGAAGGAATCACAGGGAGAGGCAGGCAGAGGCCCTCACCTTTGCTGCCTTCCAGAGTATTAAAGGCAAAGACTGGAAATCAGAAAGGGGGGTGACACAGAAGGAACAAAATATGGGTTCCTTCACCTCGCAAGCAGCAGGCATGAGAGAAATCTAGGAAACCAAGTCTTCGTCTGCCTCCGGTTGACCATGACCTCTGCATGACAGTTAGAATCTGCTCCACTGTCACCTCTGCACTTCACCCTTGACCTTCAGATCCTATCGTATATTAAAGCTTCACTGGGTCCTGTTGTAGCCCCTGCTCCCCTTTTTGGGTGACTCCAGTAAACTGCTCCAGGTACAAAGTGAAGGGTGGCGGTGGACTTCCGCAGGGCCCACAGCAGCCACCCAGAGGGGACACCTCAGGTCTATCTGTCTTGGCAGTAGCCTTCGGGGACCTGTGGTCATGTCATGGGGCCACACACGGGCCAGGCATACACCTCAGTGCCCCCGATAGCACACACAGAGTCCAGAAGACCAGAGAGAAGGTCAAGAAACTCAGCCACAAACAAGAACAAAATGATGGCTTTGCCGGCCAATGGATGGAACTGGAGACTGTCATGCTAAGGGAAATAAGCCAGTCCCCAACACCAAAGGCCCAATGTTCTCCATGGATGTGGGTGCTAACCCACAATAAAGTGGTGGGGAGAACAGAAGTTCACTGCAGGAGACAAAGGGAATTGGGGGAAGCCGGGGATGGGAACAGGAAAGACAGTGGAGTGAATGGGACAGAACTTTCCCACGTTCCTATGTGAACACATGACCAGGTAAACTCCACATCATGTCCAACCACAAGAATGGGGAGTTAGACTCCATGTATGTATGATGTGTCAAAATGCACTCTACTGTCATGAATAATTAAAAAGAACACATTAGATATTTTTTAAGAGAGAGAAAATGATCAAGGGTCCACCTCATATAGTGAGCATTTTATTTATTAATTCTTTTCATCGACAGAGTAAGAAGGTCCAAGGGAAAAAAAGACGATGGGTATTCGGCTAATGAGTTTGCACATTTTTAAAGCAAAATCTAACATGGCATAAGAATGAAAGCTAAGCAGTATCCCCAATGCTCCTTCTCCAATGTTTTCGTCTCGGGTATTTTATGTGAATTAATTTCAATTTACAGCTAAAGGTCAAGGCAAATTGGTTTGTTTCCTATATTATGTTATGCTTGGTATCCTAAGGATTTAGGCACTGAATAACTTATAAATAAATAACTTGATGCCTATTGTTATGTTAAATAATTCCCCCAGCTTAAGCTGCCTGCAGTCCCCTGAAGGAAACAGAATTCTAATGTTGCAAGAGAATTAGATCTAAAAGTCCCAGCCAGCAGCTCCCAAAAGCAGACAAATTGCTGAGCTAACAGGTCTCTGTTGTTTTCCATCCACAGTTTTATCTATACTAACTCTGGGATTTGAGATCACAAAAACCCAAACAGAATATCCAAGGTATAAATATCCCCTAAATACAATTTTAAAAAAATAATAGCTGATCAACTTAAGACAGGAAAACAGAATAAACGCCAGCACTCTTCTACATTCTGACATTAAAATAGATCTTAAGGACGAAAACTCCAGGATATGTATTTTTTAATTTATTTTTTAGTTTTATGTGGACACAGTATCTTTATTTTACATTTGGTGTGTGGTGCTGAGGATCGAACTCAGGGCCTCAAGCATGCTAGGCAAGCACTCTACCACTGAGCCATGACACCAGCCCCTCCAGTATTTGTAATTTTTAAGACTGTCCATGCAAGCCAGCCGTGGTGGCACACATCCATGATCCCAGCTACTCAGGAGGCTGAGGCAGGAGGATCACAAGTTTGGTGAGGCCAGCCTCAGCAGACTCAGTGAGACC
The DNA here is from genome assembly GCF_047511675.1 of Marmota flaviventris. NCBI lineage: Eukaryota > Metazoa > Chordata > Mammalia > Rodentia > Sciuridae > Marmota > Marmota flaviventris. Next base: position 159,782,726 of record NC_092498.1, on the reverse strand, counting down.
CTGTCTCTAAATAAAATATAAAAAGGGCTGGGGATGGGGCTCAGTGGTTAAGCTCCCCTGTACCCAAAAACAAAACAAAACAAAATCCAAAAAACTTGTATATCTAGGGTCCAGTATTATTTTAAACAGGATCAGAACTAGCAACTTTATTGTTTCTTGTTATCTTTTTTTTTCCATCTTGTGAATTTTAGCCAAAAGAAACAAAGAAACAAAAAAGAACTATATATCCAGTACCAAGTCAAAAAATGGGTTAGGAATTAAAAGCAGAGCTGGAGTGCTCTCGGGTAGGTAACTTAGTACCTGCTGATCACCTAGCTCAAGTTCAGGGAGCATTCCTGGAAGGGAGAAGATATTTCTAACATTGGCCAGTGCTCTGGGGCTCAGAGTCTCACTGAATCTTCCCGGTAAGGGGCCCCCAGGAGATCTGTAGATCCTCCCAGTGGCCACAGATCAAGCCTAGATCCTGCCATGGATGTTCTGTGAACCCAAAAGAACTCAATTAAAAGATGGAATTGTGTCCTGCAGCCACCCCATCCAAAAGACACTGTCAGAGTTAAAATAATAAAGAGTTAAAATAAATAAACAGATATAAAAAAACAAAATCCCTGTGTAAATCAGGCTCCATTATTATGCCAAAAGATTCCCCAAGGAAAATAAACCAGAATCTTTCCAAGAATTTGTAAATCCCTCCTTAGCCCCCTAGAAAGGAAAGGACAACCCCCCAACCCTCCCAACCCCCACTGGCCTGCAAAACTACCTCTCCAAAGGCAATGATCCCCTGGAGTCAGGCAGAGCCCCAGAAGCTGATGGGCATTGTGGTCAGCTTATCAAGAGGGGGGGGTCCCTCCAGGAGGTCCAAACAGGCCCTTCCCCAACAAATCCCAGTAGGGAAAGGGCAGTCTCTGCAGCTTAACCCATTTGTCCCCCTGTCCTGGATGTGAACAGCTATAAAAATGTATACTATGTAATATACAATTAGATGGCATAATACAATCATGTTAATTCATTCTATTAAGAAAGAATATAATGCTGAAGCCAGACGTGGTGGTGCACACCTGTGATCCTAGTGGCTCCAGAGGCTGAGGCAGGAGGACCATGAGTTCAAAGCCAGCCTCAGCAAAAGTGAGGCTCTAAGCAACTCACTGAGACCCTGTCTCTAATAAAATACAAAACAGGGCTGGGGATGGGGCTCAGTGGTCGAGTGCCCCTGGGTTCAATCCCCAGTACCAAAAAAAAAAACTATAATGCTGACATAAAAATCATGATATCCATTGGTATCAATATATAAAAAAAGCTCTAGAATATTGCTTCCAACCTATCTTAATTCACTGGGTCAATTTCATTGGAATATCTGCAGAGTTAAAAACAGAACTTCATGGGTTAATGCGCCCTGCTCAGCCCCCTGCCCCCAGCTCTCCTGGGCAGGTTCTCTACCTGGCTCTGGAGCAGCAGGGCTAACAGGGTGAGCAGCAGCCTCAGGGGGCCCCTTAGGACTGGTCATGTGGCCGCTATGGCCTTGGAATTCCAATTCTGGTTTTATTTCATCTTCATTTACGTAAGTTGAGAAAAGCAGAGCACAAACGTTTTGCTTTGTGTTTGGAATCACATGCATCCACATTTTCAATGGAATTTGGCTAAATGCACGAGTATTATCAGTGAAGTCCTGGACTCCCAAGTGTAAAAGGCAGGCCTGATTTTATCAAATCGCCAGCATGGAGAAAGAATTCGACACCTGGTAAATGACTCCTTCCTTGCCCAGGATGCATTTCCACGGAGCCACACCCCAAAAATTTTTTGAGATGTCTCACTAACTTGCTGAGGCTGGCCTCAAACTTGTGATCCTTCCCTCAGCCTCCCTACTATCTGGAATTACAGGTGTACATCATCATAAGAAGAGAGGACGGTGTGGTATTCACAGGGTAGAGTTGTTAAGGCACCTGAGTCCTGTGGCCTTGCCTCGATTTCCCTGTCCCCCCTCAGCTGGTATAAGCCATATGGGTAGTCCTCAGCTAGCTTAGTCTGTGAGAGGTTCTGACCTGCTGGTTGACAGGGGGTTGTAACACAGTTTCAGTAATAAGCGAGGGCTGCTTGCAAGACAGAAGGAGGGCATTTTTCTGGAAACTACAGTGCTCCTTGATGTACCACGGTCAACTTCTCTCACGTTTATCTGTTTTAGTTAGGGTCCCCAGGATTTTAAGTAATAATCCCTTCAAGGGATTATAATTCTTTTTTTTTTTTTTTTGTACCAGGGATTCAACCCCCAGGGGCTCTTCACCACTGAGCCACATCCCCAACCCTTTATTATTATTATTTTAATTTAAAGACAGGGTCTCACTGAGTTGCTTAGGTCCTTCCTAAGTTGCTGAGGCTGGCCTCAAATTCACAATCCTTCTGCCTCAGCCTCCCGAGCTGCTGGGATTACAAGCTTGGGGAACATGGGGCTTTCCCGATCTCATTCCCAAAAGCTTACCTGTTTAGATACAGTTCCCCAGGACTTCAGTTTTATGACTCCTGGATTCTTCTCGGTACACAGGCCTGATGTCTGTCCTTCATTATCCACCTGCTCATGCCTAACTGACCAACCTAACAAAATGACATATTCTACATGTTCACTCAAATGAAGCATCCTGTAAAGTAATTTCACCTTTTCCTTTATACTCTTTTTAAAATAGTTACTAGCCAGGTACGGTGGCACATGCCTATAACCCCAGAGGCTCGGGAGGCTGAGGCAGGAAGATCGCAGGTTCAAAGCCAGTCTCAGCAACTTAATGAGGCCCTAAACAATTCAGTGAGACCCTGTCTCTAAATAAAATACAAAATAGGGCTGGGGTTGGGGCTTAGTAGTCGAGTGCCCCTGAGTCCAATCCCCAGTAGCTATAAAAAAGAAAAAAAAAATTACTAGAAAATTTTAAATTGCATAGGGTTCACATTGTGCTTCTACTAGACAGTACTGCTCTGGGGGTTCCAATCAGTTGAAGCTTTCAGTTTTAAAACTCCTGTGTCTTTCTTTGCACCTGGGCTCCACATCAGTCTGGTGAAGCTCTATAGGCGTTTCTCAGAGGAATGTTACCAATGAGTAAAGGAAAATGTGTAAAAATACAAAGGGATCCAATTATACTGAAATATTAACAAAATATTTGTAAAATAAATGTTTGTACTACAATGCTTTTTGTTAGTGAAGGCACTATAAAAACATATATCACAGTGATGAGTCTAACAACTCCTGTAATTTCTAAATAGTGGTGAGCACACTTATTCATTGGAGACTATGAAATATTAAAATATCTAAGATTCCTATTTTTAAAAAGTTTTTTTGTAGTTGTGGGTGGACAGAATGCCTTTATTTTATTTGTGTATTTGTACGTGGTGCTGAGGATCGAACCCAGGACCTCACGCATGCTAGGCAAGTGCTCTGCCACTGAGCCCCAGCCCCAGCCCCTAAGATTCCTATTGATAACCAAGTTGTGAGTATTGCTCATGACACTGTGGTTTATGACCCACAACTGAAAAGGAAAGATTCTAGTTCAGTTATACATCAATGAAAATGTAGAGGTAAGCCCCCCAGTGGGGCAGCACGCACCTGTAATCCCAGCAGCTGGGGAGGCTGAGGCATGAGGACCCCAAGTTTGAGGCCAGCCTCAGCAACTTAGCAAGGTCCTAAGCAACTCAGTGAGACCCTGTCTCTAAATAAAATACAAAATGGGCTGGGGCTAGGGCTCAGTGGTAGAGCTCGCCTAGCACGCGGGAGGCCCTGGGTTTGATCCTCAGCACCACATAAAAATACAATAAAGTTATTGTGTCCAACTACAACTAAACAAACAAAATATTTTTAAAAAGGCTGGGGATGTGGCTCAGTGTTTTAAGTGCCCTTGGGTTCAATCCCTGGTACAAAAAAAAAAAAAAAAAGGTAAGAGGGAATGTGATGTAATTTTCACCCTACCCAAATTTACGGGTCTGCAAATTCCTACCCACAGACCTTTAGGAGCAGGGCCTGTGATCCCCAGGTAAGAATGCTGTTTCCACACCTGGTCCACGTGTGTGCATCTGTCAAGGATGTCCTGTCACCTTGGCCCATTCCTGTTAATTTGGTGTCCATGACTCACAATTCCTGTTTTTGACCATGAGCAGACCAATAGGGTGAGGAAGGGCTTGCACTTGTTTTTTTCCGATACTTTTGCTCTGCAAAGGGAACAGGAAGAACAGCAAGGGCAGTACATTTAAAAGAAAGATTTAAAAAAAATTTTTTTTTGAACCTTCATACCAAAAAAAAAAAAAAAAAAAAACCCACAATTCATTTGATGTAAAGATGAATGTTTGTGTGTCAGAATATTCAGCAACCAGAAAGAACACATAAATATCAGTAGTGCTTCACATAATCAATGATACAAAGTATTTCCCATGGTTTATTTTCATTGATGAATACTTGTGTAACACTTAGCCTGCCCCAGGTACTATTCTAAGGACTACAAATATTAACTCTTTAATTTAATCCTATGAGTTGAGTGCTATTAGCATTATTCCTTCCCCACCTCCTTTTTTTTTTTTGTACCAGGGATTAAACCCAGGGGCACTTAACCACTGAGCCACCTCCTTTATTATAGTTTATTTACAGTAAACTTTATTTACAGACAGGGTCTTGCTGCGTTGCCTAGGACCTTGCTAAATTGCTGAGGCTGGCCTCGAACTCACGATCCTCCTGCCTCAGCCTCCACAGCCGCTGGAATTACAGCATGCACCACTGCTCCGGGGGGAGATCCCTTTCTATAGATGAGACAACTGAGGCTCACTGAGAGGTCCCACAAGGTGGCCTGGGATTCTAACAGACCAGCTGCCTGTGTTATCTTCAAGACGGCAATGCCAAAGAAAAAATCTGAAAACTGCACTCATTACAAGGGAGTCAAGGTCACCGTCTCTTGGCTTCCTGCTTCCAGATCACTTGGTACAAAATGCACACCCAGGTGAGGTCGATAAAGAAGGCTCTCTGTCTACCTTCAGGCCTGTTTGCGAGTAGGCTGGTAATTTAAAGCAAACACCTCTCTTTGTGAGCTAAGATAAAGCTCCTCTGTATCTCAGGCTGGCTAAGGCCAAGCAAGGCATTTGTTCCAGCCTTATCTAAAATATGCTCCAGGAGAATGGGCCCCGTGCTAAGCCAAGTTTCACTCCACCAGCTTAAGAGAAATTACACACATACTTGGGACTTAACCAGTGAGAGAAGGACAGAAACCTCAGTAGCTCTGAACCCAGTCACCTCTGGGGCCCAGCAAGTACCCCCTGAGTTAAGAGCTGGGCAGCAGCTGGGATCAGTGGCACATGCCTGTCATCCCAGCAGCTGGGGAGGCTGAGGCAGGAGGATGGAGAGTTCAAAGCCAGCCTCAGCAAAAGGGAGGCCCTAAGCAACTCAGGGAGACCCTGTCTCTAAATAAAATACAAAATAGGGCTGGGGATGGGGCTCAGTGGTCGAATGCCCTTGAGTTCAATCCCCAGTACCCAAAAAAAAAAGAAAGAAAAAGAGCCAGGCAGTGAGTTCCCACGGGGGAAACCAGCCCTGCAGGTATAGCCAGGGAGGCTGACAAGTCGGCATTCCTCCTGCAGCCAACAAATGAAGGTCTGTCTTCTTTTGGCTGTGCCTGGCTCAGGGGCCAGATAAGCCTCTCTCTCAGACAATAACCTCAACCCAGAAACATTCCAGCCTGCTGCCCCTCTGTAACACCCAGCGTGAAATGGTCTCCAAATACGAGCCACTCAAAGAGAGAAACCAATAATGCTGCCATCACATTTATCTGGAAAGAATCTTCTAGACAAACACCATTCCATAAATGTCTCAGGCTCCGAAGACCTAAGGGCTACCTGCTGAAAGGTCTGCTGGACGACTTTTCAGGATACATCCTGGCTGTGGGAACTGGCATTCCCCTTCCTGAAACAACAGGGTCCCCCTGGCAGCTATGATATTAAATTAAATGACTTCATTTCCGCCAGAGAAATGTGTTGGCCTCCACCCCCACGTTCCGGCACTCTTCACGCGCAAGCCTCCGTTGCCACTGGGGTGGAAAGTCGGGCCCATTAGGCCTGGATCATGCTCAGATTAACGACCTTAGGGGAATAATCCTATAAGAAAATATTTTCAAGATTTGGGGTAATAACGTTCTGGGGCCAGATGAAATTTGTTAGAGTTTGCACTTTTGTTGCTAAAAAACCTCTGAAGTCATTTGTTTCCCACAGTTTTGCTCAGAAGCGACTTTGTGGGAAAGAAAGGCAGCTCCCAGGCATCAGGCCAGCTAGAACCAAGCTGCTAGGGAAGAGAGCCAGGCCCTGACCAGCCCTCCAGCCCCCACGCAGCCTGGGCCGCCTGGTCAGCTCTTCCAAGTGATTGATTTTGGCAGGGGGTGGAGGGGTCGGGGGTTACCAGGATTGAACCCACTGAGCCCCATCCCCAGCCCTTTTCTGCATTTTATTGAGAGACAGGGTCTCGCTGAGTTGCTTAGGGCCTTGCTAAATTGCTGAGGCTGGCCTCAAACTTGTGATGCTCCTGCCTCAGCCTCCTGGGTCACTGGGATTCCAGGTGTGCAGCAGGTACATAATTTTTGAACTAATAAAAATAACCTCACCTGGTATGGCAGTGGATGCTGGTTATCTCCATGGCTTGGGAGACTGAGGCAGGAGGATCACGAGTTCAAAGCCAGCCTCAGCAACTTAGCGAGGCCCAAAGCAACTCAGTGAGACCCTGTCTCTAAATAAAGGATGAAATAGGGCTGGGGAGGGGGCTCAGTGGTTAAGTGCCCCTGGATTCAATCCCTGGTACAAAAAAAAATTATAAAAATTTCAAGTGATTACAAATGAAATTCCACCAGGTACAAGTTGGTGTCAATGTGACACAAGGCTGCAACCCTCCTAGCCTCTGGGTCTGGCTTCTCAGGACTTCTGTGTGAAGCAGAGGAAGGTGACTCAGAGGGAAGGTATCAAGGAGCTTGCAGGAAGGGAGACATGTTTTTGAGGAGTCTCCCCCAAGGACCCAGGAGCAGGACCTGAGAAACCCGGGTGCCACAGAGGACGTGAGAAACCCGGGTGCCACAGAGGACGTGTGACACCCTATCCGTCTTCTCCGCCTTTCCCTCCTTGAAATGCCTCAAACCTTCCCGCCAGAGGAAATTTATCTATGGCTCTTGGTTTTCTTCCCATCAGATGTTCACTTCTGGAACTGCTTAGGTGTCTGTCAAATATCAGAAACGTCAACCTGGGGACCCTGACAGGGCCACTGTCAGTCACCCAGCAACTGCAGAGAGGGGACAATAACAGCAGCGACCCTGGCCCCTGGCACAGTATCTGCCCTGCTGCAGGGTTTGCTTTGTCTCCAAAACGGGGAGGTGACAAAGGAAGACACAGGCTTCAAGGCACAGGCTGAAGGTGACTTCCTTCTCCTCCGCCCCAGGTCACATGCACACACCTCCAGAGCCGCCCTGGGCCCCAGGCGTGTTTACGACTGCTGGGCCCCAAACAGGCCATCCTTCACTCCACACAGAGACGCCCCAACATCAAACACCAGGCAATTCCTGAAAGGATACGTCAGGTTGTGACATCTAATGGTCTCGGCGCAAAAATGTCATTTCCCCTAAAAATAGATAAACCAAAATAAATAGAGGAGTGCTCCAAAGCGGTGCCACCACCCTCTTCTTCCTGTGACTCAGAGAGACCACATCGCTTCTTTGTAATAATGACTATGGACTCTGGGGTGGGATAACTGATGGACTCTTCCTACCAAATCCAAAGGGTATTCAAAAATGATTCCTGGGCCCTGTGCGGTGGCGCACACCTGTAATTCCAGTGGCTCGGGAGGTTGAGGCAGGAGGATCGTGAGTTTGAGGCCAGCCTCAGCAACTTATTGAGGCCTTAATCAACTTAGAGAGACCCTGTCTCAAAATAAAAAATTTAAATGGGCGGGGGGGGGGGGGTGTTTCTCATTGGTTGAGCACCCCTGGGTTCAATCCCTAGTACCAAAAGAAAAAATAAAAGATTCCCATTTTGCAGATGAAGAGACTAAGACCCAGAGAGGCTGGATAACTGCAGTTTTATAGGGTAGGCCACGGGCATTCGGACCCTGGTAAGATTCCAGAGACAGGGTTCTAAGAAGGCTGCCTGACCATCAGTTAAGGTCCCAAACAATCACCCAGTAGTCTTTCAACTGGAGTTTAAACTAAACTCATTCAGAGTTTTTGGGCTCCGAACTTGAGCACATCTCTTTTTAGTGAAACCCGTCAATTTAAATAATTTAGAGCAGACATACTTTTAGATGGCTAAAATTAAAAGAGCGTCCTTACCATGTGCTGGCAAGGATATTAAGTAACAGAAACTTATGTACTCCTGTTGGGAATGTGAACTGGAATGACCAGAACAAGGAATGGGATGATGGATGGGAATTAGATCAATGCTACTCTATGGACAGGTATTGCCGTTCCACTCCAGGACATACCCCAGAGAGATGAAAGACACCTAAGGCCATCATCATAAAAATGCCATTCATAATAGTCCCAAATTACACACAACAGAAATGTCATCAAAAGTAGAACACATAATGAAATGTAAATATATGCATGTTATAAAAAGATACAGAAATCAAAATGAATGAACTATGGCTACATGTAACATGGACAAACCCCCAACATAATGGTGGGGAAAACAAAATAAGAACAGTAAAAAAGTCGGGCATGGTGGCACATACCTGTCATCCCAGGGGCTCTGGAGGCTGAGGCAGGAGGATCACAAGTTCAAGACCAGCCTCAGCAACTTAGTGAGGCCCTAAGCAACTCAGTGAGACCCTGTCTTTAAGTAAAATATAAAAATGGCTGGGGATGGGGCTCCGTGGTTAAGCACCCCTGGGTTTAATCCCCAGGAGCAGAAAGAAAAATGAATAAATACAAAAAAGAATCTGCTCACACAAAGTCCAAAACTTCATAAAACTCAACAGCAGAGGCCAGGCCAGGATGGTTGTCACCTCCAGGGACAAGGGAGTCCCTCACCAGGAGCTGCTTGGTTGCTGCCAGGATCTACGTGAGCCGGTGTCACTGCTCCGGGTGGGCTGACTTGGTGGCTAATTCTTCACTGTGACATACGTGTTTACCAGATGGCCTCCCTCTCCCTCCCCACTTATCCAAAAAACAAGGAAAGCCTTCCATAAAAACCTGAAGTCTAAACCCAGGTTTTCAGACTTGTAGAGGAAAAAAAATAAGCACAGTAGAAGACATTCTGAAACGAATTCAATACTCTTGACGTGCAGAAATAACTCTAAGAAGAAATCATTTTAGCCTTCAAAGTTCAGCTCAGCAGTATTTTAAACTACATTTCTACTCAATTAAGTGCTACTTGGTTATTGTGGCATCAAGGAGACATACATGCGATCCATCTGCAGAAAACACGGTGCCCGGGGTTTGCTGCAATGGCAAGGTTATGTAGTGTCTTGGCACAAAATAGCACAGGACTGGGTAAAACCGGGCAACCTCTGCAGTGGTCCCCAAGAGAAGCAAAGGTAAGCCTGCTCTAAATGCCCTTATCCACATGGCTAGACTTACTTCCAACAATCATAGGGAACAGGGTTCTGGGTAATTTGGCTCATATACATGAAGTAGAAAGCCAATTGCCCAGGGTCCTAGTGAGAAAAATATATATATATATATATTTTGTTCCTTGGCCAATACAGAAATGATTCTATGGCGTTTCCCAATTGCCAAAGCACAAATAAGACTTCAAACTTTCTAGAAGTTTCTGAGAAGCTTGGCAGCTCCAAAAGGCAAGGATCCTTGAACTCTGGGCTAGGTTGGGTTATCCAACATCTTCATTTGGTTCCATGTCAAAAATATTTCAAACTTGCCAGGCTCAGTGGCCCAAGCCTGTAATCCCCGTGGCTCAGGAGGCTGAGGCAGGAGGATCCGGAGTTCAAAGCCAGCCTCAGAAAAAGCGAGGCCCTAAGCAACTCAGGGAGACCCTGTCTCTAAAATAGGGCTGGGGATGGGGCTCAGTGGTCGAGGGACCATGAGTTCAATCCCCATACCCGCCACACACACACACACACACACACACACACACACACACACACTACCCCAGATGGATGATCAGCCAGTCAAGCTCATCTGCCTCAGACCCTGGATTCTCGAGGTGGTAGATAAGAAGGAGCAAAGCCTAGACAGTTCTGCTTTAGCCTTCGGCTGAGAAAACCTCCAGACTGAACCTCAGGAAGCAAGTCAGAGTTCACATTTCAGAGATTCCTCACCAGCATTTTGACATCTTTGGAGAGGAGAGCTGGGGGCAGGGTGAGCAGACATCTATCTTTAGAGTGGTTTCTAGAAAACTGACAAACACAAACAGTTCCAAGAAGATTAGCTGTCACTGGCCCCTCCAGTCCCAAAGCAGAAAGGAGGGCTGTCCCATGGAAGGACTCCAAAGGGATTTTTTTTTAAAAAGGCACCTAATCATTATTTTTTAAAAAATTTTTTAGTTGTACATGAGCGCAATACCTTTGTTTTATTTATTTAGAAATATTTTTTTAGTCGTAGATGGACACAATGCCTTTATTTGTTGTTGTTGTTGTTTTGTTTTTTTTTAACGTGGTGCTGGGGATCAAACCCAGTGCCCCATGCATGCCAGGCAAGCGCTGTACCACTGAGCACAGCCCCGGACCTGTTGATTTATTTTTCTACAGTGCTGAGGATGGAACCCAGGGCCTCCACGTGCTAGGCCAGTGCTCTGAGTGACAAGTCCCGCCCCCTAATCATGATTTCGTGACAATATTTTTTTCCTACAATCAGAAAAGAGAAAATCACCCCCATCTGGAGCTGGAATTAAAGAGCTCGCTGACCTCACGAATACACACCCTATTTTCCTCAAGCAGAATCGTCCCAGAAGCCTTCACCAATTTTATTTTCTGCCATTTCTCCCTGTCATTCCTCCTCCACATAATTTCCAATCCTTGCTCCTATGGGGCCACAAAGAAAAAACATTCTGAGTAATGAGTTCAAATGCCCCCGTGGCGTGGACTCCTTCCCTGCCTACTAATGAGAGAGAGATGGCCCCTATTGACATTCTGTAGCTGTGGCTAAACTCTAAGTTCTTGGTGGGCAGGGATCCATCAGTGCTTTCTAGTCGAGGGGCAGCACACGCACAGGTGGCCTGACATGGAGGCCAGGCTGATAGGCCAGTGCAGAGGTCAGTCAATTAAGTTCCTTTCCTGTTTGGAACCTCCAAGATGTGGGTTTCCAGAGACAAGAAGGGAAGATCTGGTTTACCCCACAGCAGACTACTTGCATTGGCTAAGATGCATTAGATAGAGGACAAACAGCAAGGACACTAATTTATCTGGGCCCAAAGACTGACTCAGCATAGCAGGGAGCAGTGGTGCCTGCCAGTAATCCCAGCAGGAGGCTGAGGCCTGAGGATTGTGAGTTCAAGGCCAGCCTCAGCAATTTAGGGAGGCCCAAGACAACTTAGAGAGACCCTGTCTCTAAATAAAATATAAAAAGGGCTGGGGATGGGGCTCAGTGGTTAAGCATCTCTGGGTTCAATCCCCGGTCCTCCCCCTCAACCTGGGGGGAAAAAATACAAGAGAATTATTCAGCATATATTTATGGAAAGAAAAGTCACCCTGAGCTTGGTACTACCTCCCCAGGACACAGTTCTTCTCACCTCTTTAAATTCATTCGGTTCATCATCTCATCCTGTTAAAGTTGAGATATGAGGTGCCCCCTCAGAAGGTCCCGTAATTAACACAGGGAGTGAAGCGATTAGAGTGAGAGCTGTAACCTAATTGGTGAATCCATCCATTTGATGGATTAATAATTTGATGACTTGCTGGTGTTAGGGGACAGACAGATGAGGATGGGGGAACACGAGGTAGACGATTTTAAGACATTGAAGAGTCTTCACAAAGACATATCAGTCTGTAAGTGTCAGGGGACAGACAGATGAGGATGCTGGGAACAGGAGGTTAAGAGAGTAATTCCATAAACTGGGCCCACGGTGCTGACCCCCACGTGCTTTCTTTTCCAAGAAGCAATCGACCTGCAGCCCTGCCTGGCCTCAGGGGACAGGACATGTCATATTCCCCAGCAGACTACCTGTTTCCTGCAGGAGAAACGCAGGCCCAGGATAATGTCAATGGGAGGAGCCCAGGAGACTTTTGTGACCAGGTCCTGAAACTCTGGGAGATAAGGATAGCTCCCCCTAACCATAAACTCTGTAAGAATGCATGGTTAAGAATCCAGTTAGAACCAGTCAGCACTGGCCAAAGTGACAGAGAGTTGCCCTGACAGTTGGGACTTGAAAATCTGATGTCATCCTGCTGTCAGTCAAAAGTCAAGAGGTGGACCTGGGCAGCACTCTCTGGAAACTTCTCTGAGATCCCCAATAAAACTGGAGCACAGAGAGGCATACTGTCCCTCTCCTCTGTGAGAGGACCACTGTGTCCCTTGAGAGTGTCCCCTGTCCATTTTCTTGTCCTTTTCATAAACTCATTCCTGTTACTCTGAGCATCATGTCTGAAATCGTTCCGACCTGATTGCAAGAATCAGGGTTTGGAGAGGGGTCTGCTCGCTGCCTGAGTTTCTCCAAAGGCCCCAGCTCCCTAACACTGGGTGGGAACTGCAGACACGTGGGGTTTGGCTGCAGGGTCACTGGGGGTGTGCCTTGGGGACTGCATATCTGTCCCTAGCTCCTCCCTCTCTCTCTGCTACCTGGCTACCTGGAGGGTGCACAGCTTTCCTCCACCAGGCCCTTCTGCCCTGGGCCCTGTTCACGCCTCAGGCCCAGAACAACAGAGTGAGGGGAAGGGTGAGCCCCAGACACCCTCTGGATTGCTCTTGCCAGGAATATGGGTCCTAGCCACACAAAGCTGACTGACTACCCCCCCACCCCAGGTGGTCACTGCTGCTGTTATTATTTTTCTACAAGGAACAGGTATCAGTGAATAAATAAAAATGGATCAGAGAATAAATGACCCTGATCATGAAGATTCCTTAGGTGAATTAAGGGGACAATGTAAAACCAAACAAAAGCGTTCTGAAAGTCACTGTGCGTCCAACATAGCTGTCTGTAATTCAGAAACACCTTCAGATCAAGGCTATGGGGGGGCATTTTGGGGCATAATACTAACATGGAGCCTTCTGGAGACGCTGCAGACATAGGAAGGTCCAGGGCTTAGACTGTGCCTTACAACGGGATCCCCACACCCAGTCCGGTCAGGAGCAGGGCCGACAGGGCAGAACTACTGTACCTACCCACGCCACTTCACATGTTCCAAATCACAAGCTTCCAGTAAAGACAAACTTTTGTCCTTCTTCCCCAGACAGTCCAAAGATTCTGCCAGATAAACATCAGGAATGTTCCATTGTTTGGTAAAGAAAGCAAGTTGGAAAAACCTGTGTGGTTAGCACCAAGAGTTCAGGAGCCGGAGCGATCGGCTCAGTGGCTCGGAGAAGGTCATGTGTTCACTTGGGACAGTTTCTGTGATTTAACTTGGCATAATATCCATCAAGAAGTTGTTTTTCAGCGGGGCACAAGGCCCACGCTTGTAATCCCAGCGACTTGGGAGGCAGAGATAGGAAGATTGCAAGTTCAAAACCAGCCTCAGAAATTTGGCAAAGCCCTGTCTCAAAATAAAAAATAAAAAGGGCTGGGGATGTGGCTCAGTGGTGAAGCATCCCTGGGTTCAAACCAAAAGAAAAAAAAAATGAAGTTGCTTTTCTTCTATTTTTCTCATATCAAGAGTTTCAGCATTAGGAAGCAAGTAATTTGGCCTTGTTTGTTCTTATGGACACAAATTACTCTGAACTGAATTCTTCAATCACATTGAAGTTCCTACAGGGGCTACACCCCCCTCCAAATGGCCTTTCCAAGTTACTCGTGTAGGAAGATGAACTCTGTAACACCAAAATGTCTATTACAGGGGACACTTGCACCTGTAGTCCCAACTGCTCAGGAGGCTGAGACAGGAGGCTCTTTTGAGCCCAGGAGTTTGAGGCCAGCTGGGCAACACAGCCAGACCCTGTCTCAAAAGAAAAAGGAGAAATAAATTAGAAGTTTTTAGAGGCTGTGTTCTTAGGTTTTTTTTAGAGACAGGGCCTCCCTAAATGGCTTAAGGCCTCACTAAGATGCTGAGGCTGGCCTTGAACTTGTGATCCTCCTATCTCAACCTCCATGGTTGCTGGGATTACAGGCGTGCACCACAGTACCGGCTGGCTGGCCTGTTTTACACATCTCTTCACTTCAAGGTCTGGCACAGTGCAAGGGATACAACAGGCACTTAATAAAATATGTTCACTAAAGGTCAACACTTCCTCATGTTTGACAAATGCAGCTCATAAAGCTTAACAAAGGTGGCAGAGGCCGAGAGTCTGGGAAGTGGCTCAGCCGGGATTCAATAGAAGGGCACTGAGTCACGTTCCAGAAACCTGACACAGAGCCACTCTGTAAACCTCGTCCTCTATTTTTCCCCCATGGGCGCTGGGGATGGGCCTCACACACGCCAAGCGCATGCTCTACCTCTGAGCCCCATCCCCTGCCTGTATTTTTAACATACTGACATTAATCCTTATCCAACGGCATCTCTGCAAAAAAAGTCACCTGCAAACGGAGAAGCGAACACAATATATTAACCCACGAGGCCCAGAAATTCTTAGCCCTGCCTTTCAATGTCCTTCCGTGTCTTCATTCACGGCCTCCCTCTGCCCCCAGTCACTACCTGAAGGGCCATGGGCACCAGAGACCCTTGGGACTTGAGAGAGACCCAACCACGGGCCACTCAAGTAGGGTGGCCCCCGACTGGATAAGCAAGTTACTTCCTTACTGGATCCACAATCCGACTCTACACCGAGGACAGAAGAGGTCATCTGATGCCATTTTGACGTGCCACCTGCCTGGCTCAGGAAGTAAGTGCAAGAAAGAAATCTTCAGAGAGGACAATGAGCCACTGATTCCTATCACACAGACAGGAATGTCCTTGTACACAGCAAAAACAAAACCACCTCCCGTCCCTGACATTCCCAAGGCTCCTTGGAAATGTCACCCAGTTCTTACCAAGGTGTACCTGGTTCTCTGACTCTCCCTTCCTTTCCCAACTTCAGACCCTTGAGTGCTTACTCAACTTAGGTTGCTTAGCTAGGAGTCACTCTCAGGGGATTCCCGGAAGCCCCTCTTTTCTTTTCCAGGGTGACTATGTTGTTCAAGCTACTCTCAAACTCCCAGGCTCAAGCCTCTTACCTGGGCCTCTTGAGTAGCTGGGACTGCAAACATGCATCACCACTCCTGCCTCAATTTCTTTTGTCTGTTTTGCAGTGCTGGGGATCAAACCCAGAACCATGCACATACTAGGCTAGTGCTCTACCACTGGGCTACACCCCAGCACCAGGGAGCTCCCCTCTGTTTTGGGGTACTGGGGATTGAACTCAGGGGCACTCAATCACTGAGCCCCATCCCCAGCCCCATTTTGTATTTTATTGATAGACAGGGTCTCCCCGAGTTGCTTAGCACCTCCTTTTGGCTGAGGCTGGCTTTGAACTCGCGATCCTCCTGCCTCGGCCTCCAGAGCCACTGGGATGACAGGTGTGGGCCACTGCGCCCAGCCAGGAAGGCCCTTTTTGATGTTTCTCTGCCTTAGGAAGGAACCTCCCTACTCCCTAGATATGAACTTCCAGGCCCCAGGAGAAAGAGCAATATTTTCAAATGAGAAAAGCTTTTGGAAACACTTGCATCCAACTCACCTATTTCTGGGTGCTGCTGATATCAAGGACCGTGTCACAGAGACCAGCAAGCTTGGCCAAAGCCCCAGGGCATAATTATCCTTGCTCTAAAACCTTCCAAAGAGGCCAGAACCTACTGCATGTAAATTTCTTAGCCAAGAAACAGATGTAGGGTGAAAACGATTTTCCGCTGACTACCTCCCAAACAGAGGCAACTGTTTGGTAAATGTTCTCTGCCCAGAACATCCAATGTCAATGGAGACCAGACCACAAACTCAGGATGGTTTAGTCCAGTGTTGAAGAGAACTTCCATCATTTTCAATTGCACGCCATCCTCTTGACCTCTGTCACAGAGTACCAAGTCTACTATTCTATCTTTGGGGGTTTTTTTGTTGTTGTTTTTGTTTTTGAGGGGGATGTTTGCTTGTTTGTTTGTTTGTTTTGGGGGTACTGGGGTTGAACCCAGGGGCACTTAACCACTGAGCCACATCCTCAGCCCTTTTTATATTTTATTTAGAGTCAGGGTCTCATTAAGTTGCTTAGGGCCTCACTAAGTTGTGAAGACTGGCCTCAAATTTGTGATCTTCCTGCCTCAGCCTCCTGAGCTGCTGGGATTACAGGTGTGTGTCACTGTGCCTGACTCTACTATTCTACCTTAACCTTTTTCTTTTTTTCCTGGTATAAGGGATGGAACCAAGGGCCTTGTACATAGTAGGTAAGCATTCGAACACTGAGCTACAAACCCAGCCCAAATCTTAACCTTAAAACAAAACAAAAAACTCTTTATGTAATTAAATATACTTGCAGGGAAATTGTAAGTGGAAACCTTCAGGTCTATCTATGCAGACATACAGAACCAACTGCCATAGAAAGAAGGTAATTTTAAAACCAAATACAATGAAAGCAAAATGATTCCATTAAAAACTTTGGACTCTCAACTAGAGGGGGAGATTCAGCAAATATTAGGGGGACTTTGAGGCACATCAGTAGCTAATGAAGACTTCTTTGAGGTCATTTCGAGAACTGGGAGAATTGGGGAAGGGAAAGGAGAATAAATTTGAGTAGAGGGAGGAACTTAAGTGAGAAGTGCAATCCCAAGGGCTTTATTCAGACTCCTCTTCACAGCAAAGGTGTATGCAAAATACAGCTACCACGTGCTAGTTTGCAGAGACCTGAGCTGGGAACAGGGTCATGACTTTCACCCCACGGTGATGAACTAGGTTGTACCCTCTCCTCAAAAACATCCTTGCTTAGGACAGAGTCACTTGTCATCTTCACGTCCATTTTCTAACCTTCCTTCCACAAAACATCATCGACAGCAATTTGGCAATCCCCCCAGTAACCTCAGATGTTACAAAGGGCGGCCTGGCCAAAGCAGCCCAGGATAATCCCCACCTAGCTAGGTCTGCTGAGCCCAGACAGCAAGAAGCCTCTGATGGAGAAGCTCACAAGATGCAAGAAATAACAAAGCATGCTCTCTCCTCCAAGATCGACCTTCAAGAGCTCAAGGTCACACCAACAGTTCCAAGCATCTTGGTGCTTTTGGTTTCTCTGAATTCAGAGGAAGATTTTTTTTTTTCTTCCAACCACAGAAATGTCTGGCACCTTATGGAATCTTGAATTTCCATATCTTGTGACTAAAAGAGAAAAATCAAAGAGCGTGTCCAGGGCACTAAGACAGATGTGTGATTCAATCCCATTACTGCCAATTACCAGGCATCCGCTGGCTCATCTGCAAATGGAGACAATCTGCCCTCAGTTGTTCAGATCACATGGGGCAATGCACCTAAGAGGCTGGCATGGTACCAGGGTCACAGCTGCTGTTCCCCAAGTTCCAAGAACTCTATAGTTTTATTTTATTTTATTTTATTTGAGGGGATGTACCAGAGATTAAACTCAGGAGCACTCGACCACTGAGCCCCATCCCCAGCCCTATTTTGTATTTTATTTGGAAAAACAGAGTCTCACTGAGCTGCTCAGCGCCTCACTTTTTGCTGAGGCTGGCTTTGAACTCTTGATCCTCCTGCTTCAGCCTCCTGAGCCACTGGGATTACAGGTGTGCACCACCACACCAGTTAGTTGTTTTTGTTTGTTTTTTTAATCCATGAAAATTAACACTGATTTACTACTTACTATGTGGCAGGTACTCAATGGTGGATACAGTCTGTTGTAGAAGCCTCTGTTCTTAATGTTGTCCCTGTACCAATTCACTTGAGCTCACCAATAACAGCGAGCTGACCACTGGGCTTGTTCCCATGGCACAGAGGAGAAGCCTGAGGCGGGACAGGGTTGGTGGACAGCAGGACACGGGCTCAAGCCCCAGCCGTCTGCACACATTCTCACCCCTCCTACCTGGGCGCCGCTGGAGGAGCCCAGAGCCCTGGGGAGAGGCCATGGGTGGCGGAGGCCTGTGCTGTAGAACAGGGACTTTAAAATGTCCTGGGCATCCCTAAGTCACAGGCACAGGGGCGCGGGCTGTAATAAGGTTCCGACTCCCCAGCTCATCCCCCTGCGACAGCGGGGCCCAAGAGACTCCCAAGAACAGCATCAAGTTGGGGTCCCCCCCACTGGAGCCCAGGGCCAGGAAAGAGAGGGGACAAGGGGCTGTGAGAGCAATTCCCAGTCAGGCAAGGGACAGAAACCTCCTCCCTCCCCCAGAGGGGCTCCTGGAAAGGCCAGGCTGGACACCAGGGCCAACCAGACAGCGGGGCTCCCCACCTGCGAGGAACACGGGGTCCCACAGGCCGTCTGTAGGCCCTGGCAAACGCCCAAGAGGGTCCTCAGCCCCCGACACTCCGCACTACAGATAAGGAGCCGCTTAAAAGGCCCCCAGGGAGGGAAGGGAGGCCAGCCAGGAAGGGGTGCCCAGCAGGGGAGGCGGAGCCAGCCAAGGAGGGAGGACAGAGGGGAGGGGGTGGGGGTGGAGGGAGAGGGGGTGAGTAGGGGAGGGGGAGGGGTGGGTGGGGGAGGGGCGGGGAGGTGGGGGAGGGGTGGGTGGGGGAAGGGCTGAAGGGGAGGGGCTGTTCCAGGGGCTAAGTGGGCAAGGGCCTAGTCAAGGCTGGGGAGGCCACCCCCTCCAGCACTGCAATCTGACGGCCCCCAAGTCTGAAAGTCTGCCACCTGGCAGGACAAAGCAGCTCCCAGCTCTCCTCTGGAAAACTGAGGAACAGGGCAGCAAACAACAGAACATTCCCATGAGCAGCAGAGAAAGAAGTGGAATGAGACCAGGAAAGGTCCCACGTGAAGTCAGCCTGGTCTGTTCAAATGGTAAAGTGTTGCTGAAAGGAAGCCAAGTGAGGAATCCCATGCCTGTAATTCCAGCTACTGTGGAGGCTGAGGCAGAAGGATGGAAAGTTGGAGGCCAGCCTCAGCAACTGGGCAAGTCCCTGTCTCAAAATTTAAAAAAAGAGGCTGGGGGTGGGGGATGTAACTCAATGGCAAAGTACACCTGGGTTCAATCTGCAAAAAAACTGAGAGACAAAAGGAGGGGGGCAGAAAAACATCAAAAGGAGAAATTTTACCACTTATCTATTAAACATTGGTGAGTCTGGTTTTTTGTTTGTTTGTTTTGTTTTGTTCTTGTTTGTTTGTTTTGGTACTGGGTGTTGATCTCAGAGGCACTTAACCACTGAGCCACACCCCAGCCCTTTTTTTTGTATTTTATTTAGACACAGGGTCTTGCTAAGTTACTTAGGGCCTTGGTAATTGCAGAGGCTGACTTTGAACTCTCAATCCTCCTGCCTCAGCCTCCCCAACTGCTGGGATACAGGTGCAGGTCACTGTACCCGGCTAATTAACTGTTCTATATCTTGATTTCATTATCCATTAAATGGGGATAATAATTGCAATACTTTGGGATGATAAATAAAAGAAAGGTGCATATACTGCTTAGCACGAACTTGGCATTCAGAAAGCAATCTATCAATAATTGCACCTAGTATTGATTTGGGTCAAGTCTGGCTTTCTCAAATTCTTTTCATTTTCAGAATGACTGATATAATTAGGGGAAAAATGTACTCACTGAAGATAAACAATCCATTTAAAGCATAAAAGTAACTCACAAATGCAACACCATAAAATATGTTGTATTCATTTCATCTAAAATTGCTTTTCATAGTCTAAAGCAAACATGATTTAAATGATGTTGATTGTTTCCTGTTCCAAATGAGCATGAAGAATATTGAAAAGGAAAGGTAGTTGGACACGGTGGCACGCCTATGATCCCAGTGGCTCAGGAGGCTGAGGCAGGAGAATCGTGAGTTCAAAGCCAGCCTCAGCAAAAGTGAGGCCCTAAGCAACTCAGTGAGATCCTGTCTCTAAATATAATACAAAACAGGGCTGGGGATGGGGCTCAGTGGTCGAGTGCTCCTGGGTTCAATCCCTGGTACCAAAAAAAAAAAAAAAAAAACAAGGAAAGGTCTACAAAAATAAGAACCTTCTTTAAATATCAATTGATTTCTGAAACTCAAATTTAATCCTAGGAAAGGGACCGGGTAGAATTCAATTCTGGTTTTGCTACCAAAAAAAAAAAAAACTAGCCATTTTGTCCCTTAAGAACACCAATTATGGTGTTTGCCTTACCATCCTAATCACCAAGCACAGCTCTAGAGAACACAGAAGATCCTCCAACACTGGCTGAAAGCATCAAGAGTGGGAGGTGGAAAGGGTGTGGATAGGTGCATAAATTAACCAACCTTAGTTGCCAGTTTGTAATAGCTATCTACTGCTGCGTAACAAATGATTCCAACACTACCAGCTTCAAACAGCCAACATGTATTAATATCTGACAGTTTCTGTGGGTTATTAATCCCAGAGTGGGAGGTTCTGGCTGAGAATCTCTCACACCCTGTGGTCCAAGGTGGGTAGAATGGAAGTCTCCCCGGCACAGCTGGACTGGCTCTGGAAGATGCTCTTTCAAGGTCACCCAAGTGGCTGTTGGCAGGCAGCCTCAGTTCCTCACCATGGGGGGCCTCTCCAGAGAGTGGCTCCCAACATACTTCCCCCAACACAAGGATCCAAGACCGAGGTCAAAAGGCAGACTTTTATAACCTAATCTTGGAAGTGACATGCCATTCCCATGCTACTGTCCCTCAGGCCAATCCTGGCGCAGGGTGGAAACAAAGTGCTCAAACACTTGACCTGCAGGAGACAGGACCCTGGGAGACGTCTTAGGGGCTGCAGAGTCAGAAACCATTCAGTGGTCTCCATCCCAAAGCCAAGTTCTGACGGGGACCAATCCCTGCAGCACCAGAGGAGGGTTATTTCTGCACAATTGCAAGAACTTCCACAAGTCATTCATACTATGTTGCAAAGATAAAAAGGGAAATATCTACCAAGAACCATTGGTAAT
This sequence comes from Marmota flaviventris, assembly GCF_047511675.1. NCBI lineage: Eukaryota > Metazoa > Chordata > Mammalia > Rodentia > Sciuridae > Marmota > Marmota flaviventris. Next base: position 159,761,660 of record NC_092498.1, on the reverse strand, counting down.
TATCCCTGAGAAATGTCAACTTGGATTTTCTCCCTGACCCAAAAATGACTCAACTGTTCCTGCTGCCTAACTCGCAACTCGCGGTGACCCTTAGTTTCATTCTAAAACTTCAGGACTTGACTCAGCAAACACACCAGTTGCCCAAAAAGGCAAATCTCCAAAAATCACATCTCTCTCTCTTTCTGGAACACAGACCCTGGACCTAAATGCAAGAACTGAGACCTCAAAAGGGCCCTGTCATTTGTCACCCTCCTCAGAAGTCCACGTTTTCTCCAAGGAATAAAAATGGAAGGAAACTCTCTTCTCGAATGCCCTGACTCACATCTGAATTAGAAGATGGTTTTTCCATCACCAAAAAGTTTGCACTAAGAGAAGTCGGTGCACATTATTTCTCCGTAATGAAGTGTCACTCAGACGTGGACTGAAATTAAGGCACAACTGGCAGGTGTTGACTCTCCTGCATTTGAGCTCTTCTCTGGCTCTCTCAAGCCCTTGGTACGCTTAGTTGGCACATTCTTCCTTGTTTAAGATGTTTTGGTTTGGGTACCAGGGATTGTACCCAGGGGTGCTTAACCACTGAGCCACATTCCCCAGCCCTGTTTATTTTTTATTTAGAGACAGGGTCTCACTGAGTTGCTTAAGACCTCACTAAGTTGCTGGGGCTGGCCTCGAACTTGCGATCCTCCTGCCTCAGCCTCCTAAGCTGCTGGGATGACAGACATGCGCCACGGCACCTGGCTCCTTGCTTAAGATATTTCCAGAGAATGGTACCAGTCACCAGCACGGATTCATATGTAATACTTAAGTTCTATTTTTGAGCAGGGAATTAATGGCAGATTAATTAATGGAAAACTCCCATCTAAAGAGTAGACATTATGGCTGATTCCATGCCTGGTGCCTTCAAAATCACACTTTGCTAGAGCTTCATTACTGTTCCACTGAGCACTAAGAAGCCAGAAGCATGGGGTGAACTTGACCACTCCCCTCTGTGCTGGATGTGACCCACTGCTGCTCCTCCAGGGCCAGCCCATGTTGACAGTGCAGGATAGTGGGCCAGCTGCTGATTCACAGATGGCCACAAATAAAGCAAACTATCACCAGCACCTTCAATGATGTAATGTAGCCAGCAGACTGTGTCCACGGGACCCCTGTGCACAGACTCAACCTACTGTGGCATCTGTACCCAACACGGACAGACTTTCTTTCTGGTCACTGTTCCTAAATAATTCAGTATGAGCACAATTTATGTAGCATGCACATATTGCATTAGGTATTCTAGGTCATCTAGACATGATTTAAAGTACCTGGGAGGATGTACGTGTTCTCTGCAAATACTATGTGGTGTGAATAAAGGATTTTAGAATCCTGAAGCCAATCCACGGCAGGTACTCAGGGGCGACTGTGCAGAACAGATTTTTAAACACAGCATAGGGAGGGCCCTTAAAATGTAGGCCACATAAACCTAGGTGCCCTTCAACAGATGAATGGATTAAGAAAATGTGGTCTATATACACAATGGAATATTACTCAGCCATCAATCATGGCATTTGCTGGTAAATGGATGGATCTGGAGACTGTCGTGCTAAGTGTAATAAGCCAATCCCCAAAAACCAAAGGCAGAATGTTCTCTCTGATGTGTGGATGTTGACCCATAACAAGGGAGACTAGGGAGGGGAAAAATAGAAACTCCAGTAGATGAGACAAAGGGAAATGAAGGGAAGGGAGAGGGATGGGAATGGGAAAGACAGTGGAGTGAATGGGGCAGAACTTTCCTGTGTTCATATATGAACACACAACCAGGGAAACTCCACATCATGTCCAACCACAAGAATGGGAAGTTAGACTCCTTTTTGTGTGATAGGTCAGAATGCACTCTACTGTCATGTATATCTAAAAAGAACAAATAAAAACTAAAAGAATGTAGGCCACATACAAATTATTTAGAAGACCTTTTGATCATATTCTGGAATTAATTATCCTTGCATTTGACTTTGTTTGGACCAAAGCCAGTGACACACAAGAATTAACAAAAGATCTGGGAGCAGTGGTGCACATCTGTCAGCCCAGCAGCTCAGGAGGCTGAGGCAGGAGGATCGCAAGTTCAAAGCCAGCCTCAGCAACTTAGTGAGGCCCTAAGCAACTCAGTGAGACCCTGTCTCTTTCTAAAATATTAAAAAGGGGCTGGAACTCAGTGATTGAGAGCCCCTGGGTTCAATCCCAAAAGAATCAACGAAGGGCTGGGATGTGGCTCAGTGGGGGCCTCTGCCAACGATCAGTGATGGACTCCGCACCTTCACGCATGGAGACTTGGGTTCCACCCTTAGCTCTGCAAATAAATACAGATGTGCAGCACTGCCTCCTGCTTTGTGAGGTCGTGGGGGTAAATAAGCAAATAATCAGAATAAATTAAAAGGAATCAATGGAAACCCACTTAACGTGCAGCCCATAAACCAAAAGAGGCTCTGGGGGCTGGTGGTGGGATCGGAGTTAGCGGAAGCTCTGTCCCTGCCCCGACTCCAATCACACGTGCCACCCTCGCTGTGCTCAAGGGGGCCGGGCAGAAGGCACCCTCCGTGACATCCTCCCTGGTCGTTCACATGATTCTAAGGAACAAGGCCTGGGAACCAGCCCAGCAGGCAGCCTGTCCACTCCTCATTCCCGGAAACCAAATGGTCCCTTAAAGCCCTCAACCCCGGCCTCCCATGACCTCAGGACTCATCTGTACATGGTGGCCACGTGACAGGCTTCCCTAACATCAGTCTGTGCCTGGGCATCTCTGCCACGGAGAGGAGAGGTGAAGTCACCAGGGTCTCACCTGGACCCCCCACACCCCCAGAGGGGTCCTCGGGAAGGGGTGGGCAGCCTACTCTCCACATGGCCACCACCCTCAGCCTCCAAGAGCCCCAACTGCCTCCATCCTGACAGCACCCCTGGGTTCTCAGTACCTGTTCACACAGAGTGCGTCCCAGCTCTGCTAGCCACCCGCCACCACACCACACAGCCCAGGCTCATCCTCCTGGCTGCTAATCCCTCCCTCCTAGTCATGAGCTGTTACTTTATGTACATTTGTTTGTAAGTATGCAGATAAGAGGGACGTTCTACATATGCTGATCGTTAATAAACACCAAGGCTTACAAGATATGGAAGGTACAAGAAGCAAGCATGTTAATTCCCACCAAAACCATACAAGGCCAGGAATGGTATTTATCTTACAAATGAGAAAAGCAAAGCACAGAGAGGCTAAGTAATCTGCCCAAGACACACAGCTCCTCCTCAGTGGGAAAGTTGGGATTCAAATCCACACTCTAAACAACAACATTCTGCTGCCTTCTCATGGGAGCAGCGACCTTCTAGGTTGTGCTCAGGGCCAAACTGGCTGGAGCCTGAAATGGTGGGGGGAGAGAGAGGGCTAGGGGGAGGGGACAGCTTAGCTCCTGCCCTAGGTAGACTTTGATGATACCCAGATATTTCCAATTACCACCAATGGACTCTGCACCTTCGTTACAAGGGTCATCTGAAATCATGCCAGATGAATGAGATCATCCCTTTCTTCATTCACAGGGCAATGATTTTACTTCCTTCCCCGAACAAGCCCAAATATCCATCTCACTCACTCTTTAAAAAAAATAATAATAATAATAATTCAGAAAAAGGAGACCAGTTGGAAAAGTCAGGGCCTTTTGTTTGCTGTTGTGGCTGTGCCTCAGCTACACACGTGACATCAAGATCTCTGGAACAATAAGAACTGAACAGAAGCTGGGCATGGTGGTGTGCACCTGTAATCCCAGCAGCTCTGGAGGCTGAGACAGGAGGATCAAAGTTTGAGGCCAGACTCCACAACTTAGCTAGGCCCTAAGCAACTTAAACTCTGTCATGAAATAAAAAAAATAAAAATGGTCTGAGGATGTGGCTCAGTGGTTAAGCCCCCCTGGGTTCAATCCCCAGTACCAAAAAACACTGAAGATGAAACCAGTTTTCTTATAGCGATGTGTCCAGTAAGACGCAACCTCTGCCTACCAGCCTACCAGGGCCCTTCTTGCTCTTCTGTTTGGGTTGCAATCGTGCTACCTCCAAAAGACCACGTTCCCAGGGCTGGGAAGCCGCCGTGCCTGATCAAAACAGCCTCCAACACAAACCATCCTGGTGGTTAAATTCAGATCCTCAGGAGCAACCGGCTGGAAGCCCCTGGGGACATGTGGTCTCTGCTATTCTCACTCTTCTTTTCCTCCAAGCAAGGTCGCCCAGGAGCCCCAGGGAAGCCTGATTAACTTTGGGGGAGATGTGCTTGCAGAGCTCACAGCTCTCCTGGCTACAGGGATTTTTTTTTTTTTTTTTTTTTTTTTTTTTTTTTTTTTTGGTATAGGAGTTTGAACCCAGGGGCACTTAACCACTGAGCCCCATCCCCAGCCCTTTTTCATGTTTTATTTAGCAACAGGATCTTGCTGAGTTGCTCAGTGCCTTGCCAAGTTGCTGAGGTTGGCTTTGAACTTGTGATCCTCCTGCCTCAGCCTCCCAAGCCGCTGAGATTACAGGTGTGTGCCACCACACCTGGTCTTCAGGGAATTTTAATGGCATCATAATATCCACTACAACTTTAAAATACCCAGAGAAAGATGAGCACAAAAATTCTGGAATACTCTTTCACTTTTTCTATTCGTCAGTTTGTTTGCAAAATCCAGAGCAGGATTAGGGAGCAGGAACGATGCCTCAACTCTCCAAAGAAGAGCTACATTGGTACACTTGATGGTGGGGTCCACGTGGTTCCTTACGAGTGACTATCCCCCGTGTTAACAGGACAGGCCAATCACCCCAGTGTGTGAGTGGCTCGGTACCCCCCGGCCCTAAGACCACATGCACACAATCAGTCTCCTCAATAAACTGTGCGCTCAGCAATATTCCTGGGCCAGGCTGCACCCTTGACTCCAGAGAGAGTCATCCTGAAAGTGAATGCCGGGGACTCAAGAGGAAGTGGCCTACCAAGTGGGTCAGTGCCAACCGGTCACGGTTCCTGGAAACGCTGCTGAGCCCAGGGTTCTGAGAGAAGGGATCGCTCAGCAGCCACTGGGCCTGCAGCAGGCGGAGCCCAGAGAGGCTGGGGTGCACAGCGCAGGTCCCACACTGAATTCATTCACAATTTGATATTTTGTTCCCAGCGGGCTTTATGACTAATTAGTATAGTGAAAAGTAATGCACAGGTAAAAGGATCGCAAGTTCAAAGCCAGCCTCAGCAACTCAGCAAGGCCCTGAACAACTCAGTGAGACCCTGTCTCTAAATAAAACAGAAAAGGGGCTGGAGATGTGGCTCAGTGGTTAAGTGCCCCTGGATTCAATCCCTGGTACCAAAAAAAAAAAAAATCATCTGAGGGGAATATATGAATACACACACACACACACACACACACACACACAGGGGACTGAGCCTCACTAAGTTGCTGAGGCTGGCTTTGAACTCACGATCCTCATGCCTCAGCCTCCTGGGCAGCTGGGATTACCGGCCTGTGCCACTGTGCTCTGCTATCATTGAGTAATTTCTTACATCTGAGCTTCAGGCACTAGGCACTGTGCCCGCTGATTGACATGAGTCTGTTATGTCATTTGATTCAATCCTCATGGCAATCCTAACAGGTAGGTCCTCTTGTCATCTCCTTTTTACTCAGGAATCTACAGCACAAGGCGAATTCTGTAACCTGCCCAGGGATGCACACTAGAAATACTAGAGACTTCAAAGGTTCCACTCCCAAACACACCAGAGGGGAATGTGAACTTCTGCTGACTCAGCAGGCTTAAAACACTTTCTAGGATCACAATACATAACTTCACTCTTTTTTCCTCCATACTGAGGTTTGCACCCAACGCCTCATGCATGCTAGGCCTCTAACAACTATGCTACATCCCTAGCCCCAGCTTTTCACAATTTTATTTATTTTTGTTTTTGTCTTTTGTTTTTTTTTGAGACAGGGCCTTGCTAATTTGCCCAGACTGGCCTCCAACTTGCCATCCTCCTGCCTCAGCCTCCCAAGTAGCTGGGATTTCAGGTGTGCACTTCCTTGCCCAGTAATTCCTTCACTTTAAAAAAGCAGTCAATAAAAATTATATTCTTCTCAGAAGTACTAGCCCCCCGCAACAAAAAAAGATTGAAAGAAGATTGAGACTTATCATAAACTGAATGAAAGGTAACCCTTATTCGTAACAGAATATTTAAATAAACGTGACTTTAGAGTTCTAATTGACATTTCAAATATGACTGACTCAGCACAGAAGAAAATAATCTCACTTCCCAGTCTGAGCAGAATCAAAGTTGCTGAAATTCTGATAAGACATACACACACCTTAGAGAAAGAAATGGAGCATACAGGGGTCTAAGGACCAGGGCTATGTGCATTTGCATCTTTTCTCTTTATGGAGAATATTAGCAAGAGCTAATATTAGGGCTGACTGGCCTGTTTGAAGCCCTGTACCTTAATTACACACTTCTGCTAACAGAGCTTAGAGATTGGCCCCAATTCAGATGCAAGAGACAAATTCGGTGCATACCCCAACTCACGTATGGATAAAATTAGGATCTGTTGTAAATGCATTTATAGAATCTATTTCCTCAGCTAAGTTTAAGAATCTCTATGAATATCGATTCATCCACCAAGGTAAGATGGTTTTTTTTTTTTTTTTTTTTTTTTAAGTAATCATGTGGATAAAATTTGGACATCAAGGGCTCAGGTGGAGGCAGGAGGGTCGTGAGTTCAAAGCCAGCCTCAGCAACTTAGTGAGGCCCTAAGTAAGATCCTGTCTCTAAATAAAGCATAAAAAAAAAAAAAAAGGCTGGGGATGTGGCTCAGTGGTTAAGTGCCCCTGGGTTCAATCCAAAAAATAAATAACTTCTCATCCAACCATTAATTTGAATCAAGAAATAGTTATTTATATAAAAATGAAATGTACATAAGAAAAGCATCTGAACTTGGAATCCTGCCATTGATACCTCCTTTGTCTGTTCAAATTCTTTGAATCCCCACTGTTTTGAGCCAATTTCAAAAAGATAGAAAAGTCCTGAGTTGAAACCAGTGGTTTCAAAGTCACTTCACAAAGAGGCCTCAGAGATCCTCCCGGTCCTCCACATCATGGAGATGAAAGGACTTTGGCTAAATTTTCACAACTTCAAAGGGGGGACCACCAGTACCCAATGGTCCCTGAACCAGTTACTACTGAAACAGAAAGCACGAGGAGAGAAATACATAATAAGTCTCCATAAAGAGAAAAGATGCAAAATATTTATGCCTGGAAGCAAATGAGTTTTACTTGATGATGAATCCTGGATTTTCTTCTTCTGTAAGAAAACCCCTGCACTAAAATATCCACGGCCCTCACCATTCAGAAACAAAACCGAAAAAAAAAAGAAAAATTTTTTTTTTTTTTTTTTAAAGTAAGCTAGAACGGTGCATGAGTCTCCAAACGCCTTCAGTCCTGGGTCTGTCAATCATCATGAGTTTCAACTTGAACTTCCGGCACTGGCTCTCGCCGAGCTCTGAAACACAGTCCCTCCCATCCACAGCTTGGATTGAAACGGCTCTACAATCAGGCCAACGTGCCACAGGAGCCCCATTCGCAGACCACAGGCTCGACAAGACACGGATAATTAATAGATTTTATGAAACCCTAATTATGTCCTAATGGTGGTCACTCCAAGGCACATGACGGACGCATGAAAAGCATTCATTTATTAAGAATAAATATTTAAAATACACCATCCCTTTTTATAGCTGTGCTTCGGCATCTCTTTCCTTTGGTCATAGACCATGGAAGTCTCCAGAACATCCCTCCATTTCTGCTCGACACTCCAGTTAGGAAGAGGCATGTTCTGGCCAGGAGGAGACAGCTAACAGGACTTGGGGGGCTTCTCTATGCCGCACCATGCAGAGGAAGATCCAGCACCGGAGAAGAAGCACGTGCCCTCGGACAAGTTTAGGCCAAGAGATAAGCAGAGGAGAGCGGTGAAGAACCCAGGTGGCGGCTCGGGAGGCTGAGGCAGGAGGATCGAGAGTTCAAAGCCAGCCTCAGCAACTTAGTGAGGCCCTGAGCAACTCAGTGAGACCCTGTCTCTAAATAAGATACAAAAAGGGCTGGGGATGGGGCTCAGTGTCGAGTATCCCTGGGTTCAATCACCAGTACCAAAAAAAAAAGGTAGACTAGACTTTATGAACATTAAAAAGCTACTTATAAAAACATATCATGTCCAGGTGTATAAGAGGATACCTGTAACCCTAGCAATTTGGGAGGCCAAGGAAGGAGGATTGCAAAGTTGAGGGCAGCCTCAGCAAGTTAGTGAGACCCTGTCTCCAAATAAAAAAATAAAAGGGGCTGGGGATGTGGCTCAGTGGTAGCGCGCTCGCCTAGCATGTGTGAGGCACTGAGTTCGATCCTCAGCACCGCATAAAAATAAAGATGTTGTGTCCACCTACAACTAAAAAAAAAAAAAAAAAAAAAAAGATTTAAAAAGGAGTTTCTTCATTTTAAAAATGAAGAAATCAGGGCAGTGGTTGAGGGACGACCAACCTCCAGGTCTGGGAGGATGAGAAGGTCCTGAGAGGGAGCAGCTGCCATGCAGGACGGGAGGCCCCCAGGAGCCTCTGGGAGGGGGAGGGGCTGGCAGGGGTCCCCACCAGGAACAGTGACACAAAGAAGCCAAGCTCCCCATCTTCCTCCCCGTGGGTGCTCAGCACCCCACTGCTGGGAGGAATGGGTCAGGGTCAGGGTCAGGGTCAGGACTGGACTGAGCACAGGGCAGAGGGAGGCCCTTGTGGGGCCTCAGCTGCTCAGGTGCCTTCCTTTGGAAGGACCGACAGGCCCCCAAGAGCGGATGGCACTTGCCATGGCTGCCTGCCAAAGAGAGTGGCCGTGGCAGGGCAGCCTCCTGATTTAGCTACAGCATCTACAACCACGTAAGCGTAAGCGTAGCTGTCACTCTGTCCTCAAACACACCGGGTTCAGGTTTCATTGTTCCCATGTCAGGTCCTGCCCCAGCACTGTGCTCCTGTGGGCCGTCAGCTTCTAGCGCACAGCAACTCTGACCACTGAGCTCAGGGTAATAGGATGCTGCTGGGGACCAGGTGGGTCCAGTTCATGCTACTGGCTTTCCTATTCCCATGCCCCCTTCATACCCCTCTGCTCCCCTTGCTGACACGTGGCCCTCGAGACAGAATGCACATGATAAAAACTTAGACATCTTCAAACAGATCTGCTGACTTCTGCTGCTAAAATACACCAAAAATAAAATGGGAGTCACATTTTGAGAAAATTCTTTCCCTCTCCTTTCTAATTCCCTTTCAACCCTGCTGATTTTAAATCTCATAGCCAGGTGCGGTGGTACACACCTGTAATCCAAGTGGCTCAGGAGGCTGAGACAGGAGGATCACAAGTTGGAGGCCAGCCCCAGCAACGCAGAGAGGCTCTAAGCAACTTAGCAAGACCCTGTCTCTAAATAAAATATAAGAAGGGCTGGAGACTACTGGGGGTGCGGGGGTCCCACCTCTCTAATACTGGCTGTTTTTATTTGTTTTGTGATGCTGGAAACTGAACTCGGGGTCTCAAGCTTGCACCTTACCACTGAGCTACATCCCAGCCCCTGGATTCTTTAATGAAGGGACAAACCTTGGACTTAGAAACTCGTATTTATGAGTGTTGTATGCGGGGCCAACTGTGGGCTTCGATTTTAACTGTGATATAGTCTGCTCTTAAAGCATTTCATTTTTTAAAAATTTAATCAGTTATAAATTAACAGGTTTACAGTGAATAAATAATATACATGAACATGGCAAACACGTTGGTTTCCATGTGAATCCCATGAGAAGACTCCACCTCAGATCCCATGCAGTCATCAACAGGACTGTAAAAGCACTTTCCTGCACATTCTATGCATTTACTGAAACACAGGTGACGGAACTAGATGTCGCTGTTCTTGTTCCCAGGAAACTGAAGAAGAAGCTTGGGTGAACTGATCCTAACAGACTCTTAGACTGTTTCTGATGCACCTTCGAATACTTACCAGTTACTACTACACTAAAGTCTCCAAGTGGATCAAAGTGAGTTTTTGTTATAAATATCACTTTTGCTTAGATATTACCCTAAATCACCTATTGAGCCTGGCACAGTGGCACACATCTGTAATCCCAGCAGCTTGGGAGGCTGAGGCAGGAGGATGGCAAGTTCAAAGCCAGCCTCAGCCACTTAGCGAGGCCCTAAGCAATTCAGTGAGACCCTGTCTCTAAATAAAATACAAAAAAAGGGCTGGGGATGTGGCTCAGTGGTTAAGCGCCCCTGGGTTCAATCCCTGGCACCAACATACATACTTACACACATCTAGATGTCATGACAAATAAGCCAGCAGGATGGGGGATTGCAAGAGAGCCTGCAAGCTGGCCCCACAAAACCTCAGTGTCCTCAGGCAGGGGCTGGAGGATCAGGTGGAGGACTCCCAACAGGCACCTCGTGCACTGACTGACATCACCCACGCTGCGTGAACGTCAGCCCTCTTGCTCTTCCTCGAATGACCCCAACAGCCGCACATCTAAGGAAAACACCTCTCTGTCCCCTTGACATTCATTCCATAAATAATTTAGTACTAATATACTGCTCTCCTCCACCAGGTCCCTGAGGACCCCCCTCATTTTCTATGAAGAAATCCCGAGGGCTGAGAGTAGACTGCCCTGAAGAAACCTGAGCAAAACCTTTTCTCTGGTTTATATCAATTTCCCTTCCCTTCCCCACCAGAACTACCTAGCATCTGGAACTTTCCAAGAGTGGGCAGAAATGCAGCACATCTGTAGCTAGAGGCTGCATGGGATCCCCTCCCCAAGGGCATCTTGCTAAAATGCAGGTTCTCATTTAACAGGTCTGTATAAGCCCTCAGGAAATGCTCCACCAGCCGATGGGCCCACGGACCACATTCTGAGTAGCAAACCCCTAAATACCACCAACCACTTCCAGATCCAGGAAAGAGAACAAGAGAGGCAAGGCCTAGACCTTATCAAGTTTTCCCAAGTCCCCTTCTCTTTCCAAGACTCTGAACATCATTTCAGCTTTATTGCCAGACGCTCCAGATGGAAAATGAAACATCTAACAGAACGTCCCACTTAACCAGGAGTCACGGCAACAGGCTTCTCAGAGTTAGTTCTAATGACACATCACTAATTTGTTTGCTGTTTTCCCACTGATGCTTCAAAATGACAGCTGTGTCTCACTTCTTCTGCAGGGTGGGGACCTAGCAACATAGAGGCTATGTAGCCAGAGGCTGCATTGAACCCACAGATGATTCGAAGAACCAGCAAGCCCTCATGAGCACCTACTGAACAAGAATGCAAGTGGCCCAGAGGCTGAGGCATGAGGATCGCGGGTTCAAAGCCAGCCTCAACAAAATCCCTGAGCAACTCAGTGAGATTCTGTCTCTAAATAAAGTACAAAATAGGGCTGGGGTGGGGCTCAGTGGTCAAGTGCCCCTGGGTTCAATCCCCAGTACAAAAAAAGAAAAAGAAATCACTCAAACATATATAGCTTAGAGGTGTCAAGTAACTCCCTGTAAAGTGGATGATAAATGGAACCTGCTCCCTCCCGCTTGGTTGCAAGATCATGCTCTTCACCTGTCACCTGTGTGCCCTTCTGAGAGATCAAAGTGATCTCCTACCTGCCCTCAAGTCGGTTTATCCGCTCATGAAACAGAGAGGCCACCGAGTGGCCGGGAGGCACTCCAGCGAATAGCATGGTGAACGGCTGATGTACCGAACTCCAGAGCTCCATGGTGAAATGATTCCCCAGCAGAACACCCTGCTGCTCAGGCACCAAAGCTGCCTTCTACACTAGTCTAGGGGCCCAGCTAGAATGACCTGAGAGCTGGGGGCCGGAGAGAACTGGTCACTTAGAGGCACAGCCTCACTTTTGCACCCTTGGTTTTTTTGGTTTTTTTATTTGTTTTGTTTTGTTTTTGGTACCAGGGTGCTTGACCATTGAGTCCCATCCCCAGCCCTATTTTGTATTTTATTTAGAGACAGGGTCTCACTGAGTTGCTTAGGGCCTTGCTTTTGCTGAGGCTGGCTTTGAACTCATGATCCTCCTGCCTCAGCCTCCTGAGCTGCTGGGATTGCAAGCGTGAGACACCACCCCCCTTTTGCCTCATTCTCTCTTTTATCTTTTTTTTTTTTTTTTTTTAGTTATAGATGACACAATACCTTTACTATTTTATATATATATATATATATATATATATATATATATATTTTTTTTTTTTTTTTTTTTTTTTTTATGCAGTGCCTCACCCAGACCAAGGCAAGCGCTCTACCACGGAGCCCCAGCCGCAGCCCTTCTGCCCCATTCCTAAGGCAGCTCAGAGCCCGGCCCATGTGGAGAGGGCCGTCTAAGCGTGTGCACATCTGGATGCAGGGCCTAGAGGGGTCCACCTGCATCACAGCCAACTGTAACTCACACACATAAAAGCCAGAACAAAGGAGCAACCTCAACCTCTGGATCCGTTCGTCCATCCTGCCCTCTGCAAAGATGAGTCACTGGCACCGTAAGGAAATGAACTTGCACAGAGAGGAAACGGACTTATCATTTCCCTTGAGGATGTCACAGGAAAGAAATGAAGGGCTACACCGTCAGGTGCTCAATGTGAGGACCCCGGAGTCCCAGTCCTGGGCTGGAAGGCCCTCCACCCACATTGAAGCTTCTCGGGGACAAGGACATTGGTTTGCCCCTGATCCTCATCTCTCACCCAGACTGCAGGCCCCGGATAAACATGGGAGTAACTGTGACACTCTGATGAGTCACTTAGCTTGGCTTCTCCTTGGAGCAGACAGATGACAAGAAACACATTTCCAGAAAGGTGCTGAGATGAGCAACAACCTCAAGAACGGACCCCTATCCAGCCTGGAGATAGATCTGCTGCCCTAGGATGCCATCCAGAGGATTCTCAATAGTCCATGATCACGTGAGTTAGGAGAAAGCTCACCCCGTCCCCAGACCACTGAAAACTCAAGTTTCTTGGAGATCAAAATTATTTAAAATGTAAATAAGAAGTCGTGTTCTTCTGATCTTTTTTTTTTTTTTTCTGTACCAGGGATTGAACCCAGAGGTGCTCTACCACTGAACCACACCCCCAGCCTTTTCTGTATTTAATTTAGAGACAGGGTCTCACTGAGTTCATTAATGCCTCTCATTACGTTGTTGTGGCTGGCTTTGAACTTGCGATCCTCCTGTCTCAGCCTCCCCGACCACTGGGATTACAGGCCTGTGCCACTGGGCCCGGCTGCAATAAAATTATTTTAAAAAATAATAATAATACCAAGTATGTCAAGGGCTTTATCCCAGACACGGGACCCAGTAATTGCTGGCTACGATTATAACTCGTCTTTTTATACTGCACCTAACCCTAAATTAACAGTGTGACACTCTGTGGGTTTTTTTTTTTTTTAATTTCATAATTCTTCTCATTCAAGTCTAAGGGAATTTAAAATATAGACCAAAAACTAAAAAAGAGATACAGGCACAGCTGCCAAATGGCAAGTAAAAAAAAAAAAAAAAAAAGCCGTAATTTTCCATCGTTTGGAATATATTTAGTGATAACTATAAATGAAAAACTAAGGAAGGGGGGTAAAATCCCCCACTTAAAATCACCCTTCCAGTCTGACACTCTGAAACCCAAAAATGAAGTCAGACTTCCGCAGAGCGGCTCTGCTCCTTTCCTCCCGTCTGTCAAGGTTGGGTGGAGAACTCCCACATTTCCTGTTCTGCACCAGGAGCCTGCTGCCAGGTAGAGCAGACTCCCTCGCCCGGCCTGCGCTGGACAGCTGGGCCAGTGGGAGATCTGGGAACTGAGCAAGCTTGCCACACCTTCCAAGGTTATGCCTGATGCTGTCTGCACCCTGAGCTGGGAGCTGGTCCAGCCAGCCCCGGGGGGGGGGGGGGAAATCAGCAAATGATTGGCATGTGAGCCAATGACGTCATCTCCAGAATGACATCACCTCCACCCAGACCTCTTTAGGTGATCTGCCCTCAGCTTTCTCACAGCCCAGAGAGAACGGACTCCTTGGTTTCTTAGCAGAGGCATAACTGAACTGGAATCTATGTCGTTCTTTTTTTTTCTTCTTCTTCTCCCAGTACTGGGAATCGAACCCAGGGGCGCTTAACCACTGAGTCCCATCCCCAGTCCTTTTTAATATTTCATTTAGAGACAGGGTCTCCCTGAGTTGCTTAGGGCCTTGCTAAGTGGCTGAGGCTGGCTTGGAACTCACGAACCTCCTGCCTCAGCCTCCCAAGCTGCTGGGATGACAGGTAGGCCACTGTGCATAGCTCAATGTGGTTCTTTAGATTTGTCTTCTGCAAATTAGAGTGGCTTTTTAGAGAACAGTTACACAGGTAATACTAAAAAATATGCACACGTGTCCAGACCCTGCTTTCACAGCAGACTTATTTACCCTGAAGAGCACTCACTCTAAGACTTTATACAAGATTCAAACTGTTGAAATCTCCACCACCTTATCCACAGACCAAAGTTAACCTGCCAGGGTTTGTAAAACTACAGTAAGGTCATACCTCAAAGATGATCAGCCCTAAAGAACTCAGTAAAAATGAAAAAAAAAATCACATATATATGACCAAATTACACTGAGTCTTGTTCTACCGTGTCACCCTGCCCACAATATGAAATAATGTTGTTCAGAACTGAATTTTGTGTTTCTGGCCTTTTCCCTCCATACCACCCCACATGCAGGAAAGCAAGATCCAAGAGAGCAACGACTTGATCAATGTTGTTCATGACTGGAACTCTAGTCTCACAAAGCATGGCAAATAGTCATGCTGGTGGATTCAGTTATTTTTTGGCAAATATTCTCTCCCTCCTCCTCCCTTAACCTCCCTGGGAGGACTATACTTCATTGACTTGCTGGGGATAATGCCACTATGTAATGTCAGTTACAGGTCCAGGCTCTAGAATGAGACACACAGCTCCCCAACCAACCTGCAGACCCACGAGTTTGAGGATACTTAATATCAAATACCAAAGCCTTTGGGTTCTTTTGTTATGCAGCATTGTATGCTTTTTGATGACTGATACACCAGGCTCTCCATAAGCATTTGTTAAAGTAATAACAACAAAAACTTTACTACAGTCAATCCTTCCAAAAATCCATTCCTTGTGACAATTCTGTTACCACCTCAAGTATTAAGTCTACTTTTTCCTTTGGAATGTACTCCTTTCACAAAGAATAGATATGTAGAAATGGAGATTTAAGAGAACAAGACCAATCTCAGATCTTCCTTATTTAACTACAGCCAAAAGATAATGACCACTTCTCTGAAGCCACTTTTTTCTACCCTCCTTTCCTAAAATGATAGTGAAAAGCTTCAAGCTCGTAAGATACCAATTTTTATGGGGTAGTATTCCTTTCATCTAGTGCAAAAAGCCTTGAAGCTCATAAAATTGAGGCTGTAAACTTTTAGGGCACATGGCTTCGTAGGGTTAGTGTTGATGGATCTCCATTACCTGAAGCACTTAATGGGAGTAGTCGGACAGTTCACTTACATATTGTATTTACAATTACTTCATTTCTTACCAGAGAATAGGATCGCGTCTAAATGGGGACAACATCGCATTACATTTTATAAGTACCTTTTCATTCTGACCCTTTATCACTCAAGGCAACGGCTATAAAAGAATCCCTTTTCAATGACATTACAGTTTAAGGGGCAGAGGGAGCAGAGATAAAAAGGAGACAGAACCCATAAAAACTGAAGCCAATATGCTGCCCCATCTATGGGACTGATGTGTTAAATTACTTTAAATGTAACAAACACACAAAATACAAATTTCATACATGCTGGCCAGTATGATCTACCAGTATTTTCCCCCAAGCCCTTTACTGTTTAAAAAAAAAAAAATGAGTGCAACACCCAACTGAGTACCAAGGGCTTACAGTGAATATGTCATCTTTATCAGGAATTTTAATGACCTAAAATTCAAAATGCTCTCCAGGCCAACTTGGGAAATCCGTCGTTTTCTCTACATCCAAAATTCGGCTTGCTCTTTGACACCTGGTATCACATCTTTCTTTATTACCTGGTTGTTAAGTTCCCCTTTAAGCCACGACAGGACACACCAGAGGTCCATCCAGAACTAATTGCATCATGTTCTACAAACAACCCAGTCTGTGTGAAGTCCAGGCTCTCCAAATACACCTGAGAGGGCCAGGGCAACCAGTCCCGGTGCAGCTTCTTCCACCCAAAAGTAAAGGACCTTGACGATGAGGTCGGCCCAGGTAACTGTATCTTTAAAAAACACACTCTGTCAGTCAGGTCTCCTTCTCTTTTAATGACAAAAACAACTTGAGGCCAGGCATGGTGGCCCACGCCTGTCATCCCAGCAGCTCAGGAGGCTGAGGCAGGAGGATCTCCAATTCAAAGCCAGCCTCAGCAACTTAGCAAGGCCCTAAGCAACTCAGTGAGACTCTGTCTCTAAATAAAATACAAAATAGGGCTGGGGATGGGGCTCAGTGGTCGAGTGCCCCTGAGTTCAATCCCAGTAGCTCCCCTAAAAAACAAAACAAACAACAACAAAAAGCTAACATGACTAAGGCAAAATTAATCCCCCAGTACACACGCTCTGGTGCCTCTACCTCATTTACCCAGGGAGAATAATGGCACAAGATGGGCCTTGTAGGGAATAAAATGTAAAACCAAGCAGAGGCACCAGAGGTGTTCCAAATGGGAGCATCTCAACAAGGAAACAGGTGGGCTGAGAACTTCTCTTACCCCCATGCCACCTCTGACCAGGCAGGACTCAACACAGGGGCTTGCCCAAAGTGGGCACTTAATGTTGATTTCCTGTCAGGAACAGGGTAGTGTCCAGGTCATGGGCCAAACCTTCCATATCAGGCATAAGGTCAGCAGCATGTCTTCTCTCAAACCACCAGCCATGGCACATGCCTGTTATCTCAGGAGGCTGAGACAGGAGGATCGAAAGTTCAAAGCCAGCCTCAACAACTTAACAAGGCCTAAGCAACTCAGCGAGACTTTGTCTCAAAATAAAAAACTAAAAAGGACTGGGGATGTAGCTCGGTGGTTAAGAGCCATCTGGGTTCAATCCCAGATGCCAAATAAATCCATGAGCCTATTGAGAACCCACTGTATGCCAAGCCCTGTCTAAAGTGTTTCACAAAGATTATTTCACTGAATAATCCCTGGGGTCCCAATGAGCAATCAGGAAATTAAGGCTCAAGGGTCACAGTATTAAAAAACAGTATGATGAGACTCTGTCCTCAGGCTGGACAGAAATGGGAAAAATAAAATGATTTTCCTCAAACCATTGCTATCAAACAGTGGTGCTGGAAAGGTTATCAAACAATAACAGACTATAGTTAAGACCTCATAAAAAGTTCAAGGTGTCCAGAGGAGGCCCCTGAGCTGGCACGCTGGGGGTCAAGGTTCTCAAGACCACAGCATCCAAGCTCAGCCCTGAAGAACAAGGAGGGGCAGGTTTGACTAGGATGGGGGAAATGACTGGGGTCACTACTGTTCTGGTTGGATGTGAGGTGTCCCCCAAAAGCTCACATGTGAGACAATGTAGGAAGGTCCAGAGGAGACATGACTGGGTTGTGAGAGCCTTAACCCAACCAGTGAATGAACCTCTGATGGGATTAACTGGGTGGTGGCTGGAGGAGGTGGGTGTGGCTGGAGGAGGGGGCATTGGGGGGCGTGGCTTTGGGGTCTCTATTTGTCTCTGGAGAGTGGAGT
This sequence comes from Marmota flaviventris, assembly GCF_047511675.1. NCBI lineage: Eukaryota > Metazoa > Chordata > Mammalia > Rodentia > Sciuridae > Marmota > Marmota flaviventris. The sequence goes on along the minus strand of NC_092498.1, from coordinate 159,743,894 downwards.
CTCTCTCTGCTTCCTGATCACCATGTGAGCTGCTTCCCTCCACCACACTCTTCCTCCATGATGTCCTGCCTCCCCTCGAGCCCGGAGGAATGGAGCCTGCTGTCTATGGACTGAGACCTCTGAAACTGTGAGTCCCCAAATAAACTTTTCCTCCTCTACAATTTTTCTGGTTGGGTCTTTCAGTTGGCAAAAAATAGCTGATTAAACAACCACCTTCCAAAAAGAGAGCTCCATTGGGCTTTCAAAAGGAACATCTTCAAACAAACTTTGTACAAAAAAGTTATGCAGCATCTAAAGATGCCCATGACGATTACGTCATACACTTCTGACAGACAAGGTCGGCCTTAATCCTCACAATAACTGGAGGAGGTAGGTCTATAATTATCCCTATTTCACAGAAAGGAAAACTGAGGCTGGGAGAGGTTAGGTAATCATGCTAAGAAACCACATGATGAGTAAGGATCAGATTCAATCTCTAGAATGGAATGTGCATGACCAAGGTCTTGAGAGTCGCTCCCACTGCTCCCACCGGCTCTTCCAATGGGGCTTCCTGGCTGGTTCATAATCATGCGTCTGCCTGATCAAGAGCACGCAGCCCGAGGAACCAGGGGAAACGTGAACATCTGTGCCAATATTAATGAGATAACTGTTTGCCCACAGCCAAGCTGTTCTGTTAGAACAGTCTTAGAAAAAGATGGAACTTGAAGGCTCTTATGTGCAGGAAACAAAAAGCTACCGTACAAGACGACAAGAAAGGTCCAAGTTTTCCTCTGGTCACTTCCTGCCACCAGGCACCCTCAGTGCCCAGCTCCTCTGAAGCCATCTGACATGGGTCTGCAGCCTCTGTTTCATATATAAAAACAAATGCCAGGGCCTGGGGAGGCTGAGGCAGGAGGATCGCAAGTTGAAAGCCAGCCTCAGCAACTTAGCAAGGCCCTAAGCAACTCAGTGAGACCCTGTCTCTAAATAAAATACAAAAAAGGGCTGGGGATGGGGCTCAGTGGTCGAGTGCCCTTGAGTTCAATCCCTTGGTACCAAAAACAAAACAAAACAAAAAAAAAAAAACAAGAAAAATGCCCAGCACAGAACTCTCTCGCCAGCCAAGGGACTGACACTAGTTCTCCTCACCATCAGTGACTTCAATATTTCCCTGAAAATAAAGCATTTTTAGTTCACATTTTTGGAAGCAAAAGACACATTTGCAGAAAAGAAAAACCGTCTGGATGAGGAGGGGAGATCTCACTGCGTTAAGTGTCTCTATCATAAAGACTTCTCTGTACCACCAATTTTAATCGCTTGACATTTGATTTCCTTTTAATGCAAACATAGGGAGGGCAAGCTCCGGTTTGATCTGTAAAGATATAGCTCTTGGGCAGGAGTTAGAGCCTATTTTTAAGACTTTTCAGAGGACAAAAGAAGATGTGTATCTTTTCTGAAATAACTTGGTGCCGATTAAGACTCACCTGGCCCAGAGGGACTACTTTTCCAAAATAGTGTTTAGGGCTGGGGCGGTGGCTCAGTAGTAGAGCACTTGCCTAGCGTGTGTGAGGCACTGGGTTCGAATCTCTGCACCCCATAAAAATAACACACAAAGAATATTAGATCTATATTCACATATATGTGGAAGTTTTTGAACTCGTTGGACCTGTCTGTCATGAAGATGTGAAAGAAGAGGAAATCAGCGAGGGGTTCAGCTCAGTGCTTAGCTCTTGGCATGGAGCTCACGTGCTTAGCACAGGAAAGCACTGGGGAAGGAGGAGGAAGAACAGGAGGAGGAAGGGGAGGAGGAGGAAGAGGAAGGGGAGGAGGAGGAGGGGGAGGAGAAATAATGATAACCCTGACATTTGTAAAACTGCAGTTTAACAGAGCAGTGGGTGCTGTGCCCTTTTCCCCTTGAATAGCTGAGTCACAGAAGTGACCATAAGTTCCAAGACCCTAAGCTCTTTCTCCCTAGCCATCGGCCACCCCTTCCTACCATGCATGGAGACAAGACATGCTCCAGCAATGACAATCTAGCCCCAGTGCAAGGCCGAGGGCAGATCTGGCCTGTTGGTTCAAAATAAAAACGGGTAACATGAGGAAATATTAAAGAAAAGGGGAAATTCTCTTTTGTCATATTATTTATTTCTCTCACTCACAATTTGGGGAGGGAGGATACCAGGGAACTCAACCACGGAGCCACACCCTCAGCCCTATTTAGTATATTTAGAGACAGAGTCTCACTCAGTTGCTGAGGGCCTTGCTAAGTTGCTGAGGCTGGCTTTGAACTCGTGATCCTCCTGCCTCAGCCTCCCAAGCTGCTGGGATGACAGGGGTAAACCACCACACCCGCGCACTCACAATTTTTAAAACACATTTACTTATTAGAGAAGAAAGGAATGCACAGGATCCAATCCTTCAGGATCCAGAACCCATCCCCATAGACCCAAGTTGGCGGTTGTTCAAGTCCCTTTTATAAAATGGTGTGGTATTTGCATAGAAGCCACATATATTGTCCTGTGTCCTTTGTGACCTCTAGGTCACTCATAACACCAAATACAATGCAAACAAATAAAGAGCTGTGTGTTGTTTAGGGAATGACCACACACACACACACACACACAGCCTGTACATGGTTGGTGCGGACACAATCTTTTGCTTTCCACGTATCTTCGGCCCATGGCTGGTTAAACTGGAGAATGCACAGAAATCTAATAATGAAGGGCCTACCACTGGTTCCCAGCGCATCTCTAGAGAGTGCCAAGGACCTCTGCTGACACAAACCCAGCTCCAGACAGCTGCTGCCGAAAGGACAGTGTGTGTCTCCAGGGAAGTGTCCACCTGAGAGCCAGGGGCCAGAGCCTCAGCCTTAGAACTACTACCCCTGACTGTGTGAGGCAGGCCAGCCACTGTCATCAGGCCTGGGTTTGTGCACAGTAAAGGTAATGACAAGGGGACCCCCAAGTTCCCTTCTAGCAATGAGACTCCTACCAGACAGTGCACTGCCAGGAACTCGTCCAATCTGGGGAAGACAATCACCACGGTGGGAAGCCAGGAAGAAGGTAATAACTGAAAACCTGGAGAACAGTGGGATGTCAGGGAACCAGAGGCTTCAAGGTCCGATTCAGGAAGAAGCTTCCTCTGTTTGGGAGCAATCTCACTGTTGTGTTTGTTCTTAGCAGCAGAACAACACCAAGAGAAGATGAGCAGAACAAAATCCTCAACCCCTAAACTGAGTGCAGGGGCACACACCTGTAACCCCAGCTGCTGGGGAGGCTGAGCAAGGAGGATCACGAGTTCAAGGCCAGCCTCAGCAATTTAGCGAGGCCCTAAGCAACTCAGTGAGACCCTGTCTCTAAATAAAATACAAAAAGGGGCTGGGGATGTGGCTCAGGGATTAAGCACCCCTGGGTTCAATCCCTGGTACCAATAAATAAATAAATCCTCAGCCTAGACCCCCTGGCTGAGCTCTCAATGATATTTCTTTTGTACTCGGAAGGGCTACCAGAACCATCTTTAAGGTGATGTTTGATGCTCTCAAACAACATGTGTGGAGGTGAAAAAATCCCACTTCGATCTCATTAAAAGGCAATGTCTTTCTTCAGTCCCCCACTGGGCTTATTAATGTTCCAGAACAAGGCCCCCTTCCCCAAGGAATCCAGACAGAGCACAGTGGAAGGAGGTCGACTCATGGCGCCCGAGACTCAGCCGGGGGCCGCACTGTCTGGGCTGACACGGGCTGCTGGCTGGAACACCTCCACACAGCCTCCATGTGTGAGTGACCCTGGCCTCCTCACAGCTTGGGGACTAGTGTCCCAAGACCACAGAACAGAAATGGATGGCATTTTTATAGTCTAGCCTCAAAAGTCTCATCATGTGGGGCTGGGGCTGGGGCTGGGGCTCAGGGGTAGGCACTGGGTTGGATCCTGAGCACCATGAAAAATAAATAAATAAAATAAAAGCCTGCTGTCCATCTGCAACTACAAAAAAAAAAAAAAAAATTGAAATAAGTCCCATAGTGTGACTTCTGTCACATTCAGAGAGTCAAGATAGTCCCAAAGTTCCTAAGAAGAGGACAGAGGAGCTGAGGACATAGCTCAGCAGCAGAGCAACTGCCTAGCATGGGGAAGGCCCTGGGTTCAAGGACCAGCACTGAACAAAGAGCAGGAGGAGGACGCAGACGCCGCCCCCCCCCCCAATCCATGGAAGGACAGATGGTCACTCTCTGTGTGGGGTGGGGTGTGTTTTTGCAGCCATCTTTGGGAAAAATGAAATCGGCCTTGGTAGAAAGTCATTGGCAAAAGAACCCCCCCCACACACAAGGGAAGTCCTGAGATTCCCTGACTGCTGAGGAGCAGAGCAGAGAGCTGGGCCATCAGCCACAGACGCCCAACAGGCTGCCTCTGAAGGGGGCCTTGCAAACACCGGTCGGTGCTGGGAAGAATCAGGAGGGTCCTCAGCACAGATTATTATACACCTTGTCGGTTGCGTTGCTGCTTGGCTCTTTCTGCATCCTATTGACATTTGATTGAAATGCAATATACAGGACTATTATTTTAACAGTCTTTGCTGAATTAAAATTCCAAAGTTCGGATGACATCGAGATGAAATCGACGAGTTCCCCACGTTAAATCGATTTACTTTTTTATATATTTTTATTTTTTAATGGAACACAGGCAGCAGCTGTGTGCAGAGGAGCCCCAGATGCAAAGCTGTGTGCGAGGTTTAATTTGCAGCCGATGTGACCTACAGATCTCTGGATAGGGTGCAGGGGAGACCTACACAGTTTTCAATAATGCAGCACCACCCGCCACCCTGCTGAGGAGAGCAAGGGACAGGCAAGATGGAGATGATTGGCAGGAAGTGTTCCAGACTTGGATTTTTAGCATCTTTTCTTCCTTCTTAAACCTACAGACCATAATCCAGGCTCTTGTAATTGGAGGACATGACAGGCCCTTCGATGAGCATGTCACTCACTTGGACTTCCATCCCCATAGGGTTAGGCTAATACCCTTATTTTCTAAGTAGCAGCCCCACCTCCAGGGGTCCCATAATGACACACTCAGCCTCCGCCTCCCCCTCCCTGCTGAGAAAGTCGTGGGCATTTCCCACTCAGCACCTGGCCCCACTTGTAAACCTCCCCCTCCCCCGTTCTTACTGTTCACATTGAGACCACCACTGTGAGGGGGGAGGGGATGGAATTAAAGGGAGAGAGGGAAAAAGCAGCTAAACGAAGAAAAGAGACACAAAGAGCGGAAAGTAACAGGAACAAGGCCTTCTAGCCACCTGCCAGGCACTTGAAATGGACAGAAAAGACAGAGAAGGGACATCTTAGGAAATGCTGTAGGCCAGAATCCTGGAGTCCCTTCAAATGTTCATCAGGAGACATAACACTGGGACCACTTATACTGTGGGTTCCTGGACTGTCTTTCTACTGTGGGTTCCTGGACTGTCTTTCTACTGTGGGTTCCTGGACTGTCTTTCTACTGAGGATTCCTACACTGTATTTCTCTGAATAAGACATTACTCCTGAAGTCAGTCCTTTGGAATTTCTGCTTTTACTTGAATTACAGACAGCAAATTTAAAAATAACATTTAGAGAGGTCAATAACTTGTAAAGTGACAACTCAACGCTGCCTGCCACTAAAGTCTGTGCCTTTTACCACTACCTGACATTGCCAGGTAAATAAAAATCCATAGAGTCATTGATCCCTTAGTGCCCTTTGCTCATGAGGATTAGCTATTCACAAGGCCAGTGCTGGCAACCTGAAGGGGAAATCTGTGTTGTTATTGTACAAATAATGTCAGCAAATGAAGAGTAACTGATGAGTGGCTGAAAAATTATTCTGCCATGGGCAAACAGGACAGAAAACAAATTCTCTGCCAGGAATGGTGGTGCACGTCTGTAATCCCAGCGGCTCGGGAGGCTGAGGCAGAGGATCACGCGTTCAAAACCAGCCTCAGCAACAGTGAGGCCCTCAGCAACTCAGTGAGACCCTGTCTCTACATAAAATACAAAAATAGAGCTGGGGATGGGGCTCAAGGGTTAAATGCCCCTGAGTTCAATCCCTGGTTAGAAAAAAGAAAGAAAGAAAACAAATTCCCACCTTTTAAGACAGAATATTGTCAAGCCTGCACTTAAAGCCTTAAAAGCTTCTCACAAAGTCAAATAATTGTTTCACTTAGGACATATATCTACACATAAGTGGATACTTATGTGTTTATATGTATATATGTATCTATTTGTATATACAGGTGTGTCCACGTGGTTAGGTGTGCATACATATAAATAACTAAGACACACAAAAATGGTTTACTTGTCAGCAAATATGAAACCCTAGATCAGCCTGAACTGAACCCTTTTTATTTGTTAACACTCTGCCCATCCTGTGGCACCAGGATAGTAAGGATATTTTTAAAGATGCCCCATATAATATCATCGTTTAAAGAAGGCACAACATTAAGACATCTGAACATACAGATGTATAAATACTATTGGGGAATGAGGCTGCTGTGAGTCTTTAAACTTTGTTGCAGCTTAGATCGCAGGGAGTACGTCTTTAATGCAAGGTCTTTGGAATGCAGCCATGCCCCGGGCAGGGTGCTGCAGATGCACAGTGCAGATGTGGGGCCCCGGGAGGAGCAGAGCGAGCTCAGAGCCTGGCCCTGGTGGAGCTTCATCAGTTCTATCTCATTATCTCTTTGCAGCCCCAGGTCAGTAGCTGTTTCCATCTCCTTGATGATGCAATGACTCTTCTAAATTCTCAGGCAAGAATCAAGTAGTAAAGGAGATTCAGGAAACCCAGGAGAAAACCAAGCAATGCACCTAAAACCTAAGTGTTGCCTGAGGTACCCGGAAACTAAAGCCTCTGACTCAGCACAGCCCAACTCCGGCGGAGCAGGAGAGGAGGAGGGGACCCCACCATTGAAATGCCTGAACTGCATCCTGGGCAGTTGTCCCCAGCGTGGTCTCCTGTTGTTTCAGCGGAACATTTCAGGACCATTTACCAAGGGCACTTGGTCAGTACTAAGGACGGGCTTGATGCAAATGAAAAAAGATCCCACAGACAAGAAGGTACGTAGGAGCCAGGTACAGTGGTGGCACACACCTGGAATCCCAGCGGCTCTGGAGGCTGAGGCAGGAGGCAGGAGGTAGGAGGCTGTAAGCAAATCAGGGAGACCCTGTCTCTAAATAAGATACAAAAACACAGCTGGGGATGGGGCTCAGTGGCCACTTTCTCTGGCTTGGACAAAATCCCATGTCATCAGTAGACCAGCTACCTGAAAATCCCTGAGGGTTCAATTGGGGTAAAACCCAACTTCCTCTTTGGAATTTCCTGCTCATGGAATCTGGGGGAAGTTGCGCCACCTCTGCTTTATTTCAACCATGAACTGCACTTGCCTTTGTGTTCCACATTTTCACACACCACGGTCAACACCAGCCTGGGGGTCACAAAGCTCCACTGCGCTTGGATCTCCAGGCAGTGGGTAAAGCACAGAGCCAACATTCTGTGGCTGGTCTGACCCTACTGCAGGAACCAGGTAGAAGGAGCTGGTTCTCAAACTTTCTTCACTGTCAGTCAACTCTCACCTGCAGAATTTAAATGATAAGGGGCCTGGAGGGCCCAGCACCCACCAGGGAACTGAAGAGAGACCAATCTGCCCAAAGTCACCCCTGGCTGGGGAACACAACCCAAGACCAGAGTTCAGACTTTTCTCCCCGTGGGAGATCTCTTTAGAACAAATGATTTTAAATTTCCTTTAACCACAGTTGGAGAGATTGGAAAAGGCCAACTCATCCAAGTTCACGGCCGCCCCGACATGGCCAGTGGAAAATGAAAGGGGCCGCCCAAGGGATGCTCTGCTTGGCAACTCAACACTGCCACAAAGTCATACAGCAAAACAATCAAAAAAAAATTATACACACACACACACACACACATACACACACGTGTGTGTGTATTTGAGAACCAGTCAAATGTGAATTCAAATTCAAGCATATGCACTTTCCTGACGTGTGTTCTTGGTCAAGTTTCTCAGTAAAGTGGTCTTTATTGGGTGCAGTGTGCATGCCTGTCATCCCAGCAGCTCAGGAGGCTGAGGCAGGAGGATCATGAGTTCAAAGCCAGCCTCACCAACATCGAGGCCCTAAGCAACTCAGTGAGACCCTGTCTCTAAATAAAATACAAAATAGGGCTGGGGATGGGGCTCAGGGGTTGAGTGCCCCTGGATTCAATCCTGGTAACAACAACAAAAAAACAAGTAAAATAAATAAGGTCGTACTTACTCCATGGGCCGCATACACCCTGCATCCTGTGCTGGGTGCAGGGAACCCTGGGCTGTGCTCTGCCACGGCCCCCAGCACCCTGTCCCAGGGCTCTGTCTGGCCTGCGTGGAGCCTCCTTCCCTGAGGTGGGTGGCAGCACCCTCACAGAGCAGCTGGCCTCCCATTCGGGGCGACCTGAGGTGAGAGCCTGGCCCTGGGTCAACAACGCTGAAGAACCACTGGACTTCAGAACTTTCTGTGGGACACCAACACCTGGCCTCTCCTGTGGCCCCATCCTCCAAGAGCAGCCCCCAACAAATGCCCTGTTCAATAATTTGGTTTCCAGAAAGTTTTCCAAACAGTATGAAAAAAAAAAAAAAAAAGAACCTAAAATGAGAGATAGATGAGAAATTGTAAGCTATGACCAGTTTTTGTTTGTTTGTTTGTTTGTTTTTTGCTACTGGGGATTGAACCCAGGGGCACTTAACCACAGAGCCACATCCCCAGCCCTTTTCTATATATTTTTTTAATTTAACTTTATTTATTTATTTTTTTGGTTTAGAGACAGGGTCTCACTGAGTGGCTTAGGGCCTCACTAAGTTGCTGAGGCTGGTTTGAATTCAAGATCCTCCTGCCTCAGCCTCCAGAGTCCCTGGGATGACAAGCGCGCACCACTGTGCCTGGCTAAACTAACTTTTTTAAGGAGCCAGTCTGATACCCAACAGATCCTCGATATTTCCTTTCTCCTTAGCACTAATGCTTCCTCCATCACCCAAACTGCCTAACTCAAAAGATCTGCTTTTGTTTGTTTTAATTAGGATAAACAGCAAAGTGAGTTTTTTTTCTTAAATTTATATCCCTTAAATTCAAAAGAATAGCAGCTAGTGAAAAATGAAATATAAACACCCAACTTAAAGTGCATCCAGATTTAGCAGGCATACAGTAGAGCACTGAAGTCAAACTTTCTCAGACGGGTCATCAAGCAATATTTCAGACATTTTTTTTAGCAGAGGACCAAGAACAGAAAGAAATTACACCATGATCTACTGAACTGCAATCATCCAAACTTTAGCCAGGCACAATGGTACACACCTATAATCCCAGCTCCTCAGGAGGCTGAGGCAGGAGGATCTCCAGTTTGAGGCCAGCCTTTGCAATTTGGCAAGATCCTGTCTCAAAATAAAAATGAAAAGGGCTCTGGATGTAGCTCCAGGGTAAAACATCCCTGGGTTCAATCCCCACTACCAAAAACATAATAAGAAAAAGGATCCAAAGTATACTTTACCCATGGAACGTTCATTCCAAGTTTTTCTTATGAGTGTAACTATGAGAAGCTCAAAGCAGCGATTTTTATTTTTCATTCACTTATTGATTTGGTGCTGGGGCCTGAACCCAGGGCCCCACACACGCTAAGCAGGCACCGTCCCACGGAGCTACGCACACAGCTGCACTGTTAAAAATCTGAATGGAATCAGATGGCGTTAGCAACAGGAGCCCTCCTGGTGACAGCACCTCATCCCTGATTGACTGGGGCACAGAGGACGGAGGACAGGCAAGGTTAATAAACTAAGAAGTCCCCGATATTTTCAATGTTCTCACCTTCCTGACCAGAACCACTGTCAACTGACCAACAGGATCCACAGCTACCTGTTCCCAGAAGGGCAAAGAGTATCGGACCTGGGAGTCACACGCTGCCAAGTAAAAAGATGGTCTTTGCTTGCTTATCATTCACCTGGATTCAGCCACAGTCCTCTATTTTGGTACAGTATAGTCATTCTCAGCCATTGTGCCCTTCAGAGGACTTTTGGCAATATCTAAAGGCACTTTTTTTGGTCATTGCAACTGGGGATGTGTATCACTGGCATCTTGTGGGTAGGGACCAGGAATGTGGGTAAACATACCCCAACATAAACCACAGCTCCCAACAGTAAAAAATTACTCTGACTGAAATATCAAGAATGGACTGGGACCAGATGTGGTGGAGCATACCTGTCATCCCAGCAGCTAGGGAGGCTGAGGCAGGAGGATCACAGGCTGGAGGCCAGCCTCAGCAATTTAGGAAGGCCCTACGCAACTTTGGGAGACCCTGTCTCAAAACATTAAAAAAGGGCTGGGGATGTGGCTCAGTGGGAGAGCAGTTGCCTGGCCTGTCTGAGGCCCTGGGTTCCTTCCCCGGCACCACAAAAGAAAAAAAAAAAAATCAAAAGTGCTGAGGTTGCGAAACTCACATAGCAGAGTGATCACTGACTCCCCAAATCCAAGGAGCTTCATGTGAATCCCAAGCACCCTGGGTAGGTACATGAGCTCTTCTGAGCCTTGTATGAAATGAGGAGATGGAGGATTTTCGCAATGAATCAAGGAGGTGACAGATGTGAAGTGACCCAGCACAATCCCTGGCACATCCAAATGCCCCGTGAGGTCTGGTAAATCTGAATCATGGCTATTTTTTAACTGTAGCTATTTCCCTCCCATCCCTGTTTCCTCTGGGATTTTACTGGGAAGGAAAGAAAAGAGGAGCCCGGCCAACTTCGAAGCCCACTCGGGGTCAACAGTGTGCACTCAGCTCATTGAGTAACTTAGACTCCTATTGTGTCTAAATTTATGTCCGAGGAACCCGGGGGTGGGCAAGGCCACGGTTGTACATTTTTACAAAAGGTGTGTTGTTTTTTTCCAAAGAAGAATCTCCATTCAACCACCTGGGAGTTGAAAGAAAGAAGAAAAGACAAAAATCCCCACAGGTCTTATTTTGTTTGCTTTTTTTTTTTTTTTTTCCTTTTTGAGACCAGGAATTTCTCTGAGCCACATCCCCAGCCCTTTCTAGTTTTGTTTTCTTTTATTCTTTATTTAGAGACAGGGTCTCACTGAGTTGCTTAGGGCCTCGCTAAATTGCTGAGGTTGGCTTTGAACTTGAGATCCTCCTGCCTCAGCCTCCGGAGCCACTGGGATGACAGGAGTGCACCACAGTGCCCCCAGGGACCCAGAGTTCTTTGAAAAAGGGTGCTAGTGGCAAATGCTGCATGGTTTTCTCAGACTATGAAAATCTTCAATAATTTCATTTGAGCTCAAAGTCAATGCTGACCCATCTGACAGAAAGAAAAAGGTAACTTCACCCTTGGTCATGATCATGTGGTGAACCACTACATAAGATAGTCAGGTCATAATCCTCAATGTGCCTTATAAAAATAATGGCTTGAGCCGGGTGCGGTGGCCCATGCCTGGAATCCCATTGGCTCGGGAGGCTGAGGCAGGAAGATCGTGAGTTCAAAGCCAGCCTCAGCCACTTAGTGAGGCCCTAAGCAACTCAGTGAGACCTGTTTCTAAACAAAATATTAAAAGGTCTGAGGATGTGGCTCAGTGGTTAAATGCCCCTGGGATTCATCCTAAGTATCAAAAGAAAAATAAAAAATATACTGGCTTGCTGTAAACCTATACCATGTGCAACAGCAGTGTCCCTTTATTCTTGCCTCAATTCCAATCCTCAGAGGAAGGTAGAGTGACCACAGAAGTCACCATCCAAAGCAGGACACCAAAGACTAAAAGACAGCACTATTAATAATTACACTAAGACAACAGGTGTAAACCGGCCATCTCTCAAACCAAGTGGGACATGTGGAGGTAGCCAGGGGTAACTGATCCACGTTGGCCCAGACCTTTTTATTTTTAAGGCACACGGAATACACCCACAGGGTCTGCTGTGACTGCTTTTGATCATTTCACATGTCATCTGTTCAAGTATCAGGGGGCCTGCAGATCCCCCTCATGTTCTAACACAACATAGGAAAGGGCCATAAATTTTCAGCCACCACAACACACACAAACCGACTTTGAATTTTTCTCTTTACAAGCAAGGCTGTGGAAAATGTAGACCTACATCCATCTTTTATGAATCTTGAGTACTTCCAGAGAAAAGCTTTCTAGTGGTGGAAAGGCCAGACCAAAATGGTCTTTGTTATGCTGTTTGTCGTTGGTTGGTTGGTTTTGGTACTGGGGATTGAACACCCAGTACCAAAAGCCACTGAGCCACATCCTCAAATCCTTTTTTTCTATTTTATTTAGAGACAGGGTCTCACTGAGTTGCTTAGGACCTCGTTAAGTTGCTGAGGCTGGCTTTGAACTCGCGATCCTCCTGCCTCAGCCTCCCGAGGCACTCTACCTGGCATGTATCATTTTTAACAGGTTCTTCCCACCTACTCTCCAAAAAGGCTTTAGCAAATCATTTCAAGATCATGAGCACTTCTGAAGTCCTGCCAGACCTCCAGCACCCTGTTATTTCTCCACATGTGCCCTCGACTCCAGGTGCTACGGGCCCAGGGCACACTGGGAATGTTCCCCTGACTCAGAGAAACATGACACCCCATCTCTATAAATATCCTTCTAAGGACAATTTCATTAGAAGGTCCCTGGTGAGGCCAGTCCTGACCCTAATAATTGACAAAGGATTGTCACATCAGTTTTTCTGTGGGTATGTTCACAGCTTGGGATACTCCCCCACCTTCAACCCAAAGACCGAGTCCTAGTCCCCAGTCACTGTGGGGACTTGGAGATGAGAGGGTCACATGGACCTGGGGAGGGTTCCTAGCTCCTTCACTCACTTGGACGAAATCACCTGCCCTAATTTTTTCAGTTTCCCAATCTGGAAAATTAGGATTTGAAATAGTGCCAAAGGGGGCTCGGGCGGTGGGTGGCTCAGCCGTTGAGTACTTGCCTAGCACCTGTGAGGCCCTGGGTTCGATCCTCAGCACCACATAGAAATAAATAAATAAAATAAATTTTAAAAATAAATAAGTGAACAAAATAAAGAAATTGTGTCCATCTACAACTAAAAAAAAAAAAAAAATTTTTAAACAAGCACCAAGGTTTATTCTGAAGATGAGACAAGCAAATGTACATAAAGCGTGTCACTGTAAGAGGAGATCAAGAAATGCTAACAATTTTATTGACTGCTGTTTAATAGCAAGATTGATCCCTTGAGGGCATTATTTCTCCATCCGTCCTGAGACCTACAGAACCTAGCACACAGATCACATTGATTTGCATACAGAAATAACAAAGCCAGAGCCCAATGGAAGAGTGCAGGTTGAGCATGTGTGAGGGCCTGGGTTCCATCGCAGGATGGATGCAGTGGTGCTCACCTGTGGTCTCAGAGGCTCAGGAGGCTGAGGCAGGAGGATCGTTCAAAGCCAGCCTCAGCAATTTAGCAAGGCCCTAAGCAACTTGGAGAGATGCTGTCTCTAAATAAAAATATAAAAAAGGGCTGGGGGTATGGCTCAGTGGTTAGGCACCCCTGGGTTCAATCCCTGGTACCAAAAAAAAAAAGAAAAGAAAAAGAAAAAGAAGTAACAATGTATGAAATTTTTTTCAATGTATATGTTTGTTTAATTTTTTTTCAATGTATATGTATGTTCAACAGAGCCAATTAATCACTCTAATTAAGTAAAATAACATTAACAGCAGCTGATAGTCATTGATTGCTTACTAGGTACTCTGATGAACATTTCTTACGGGTTATGTCTTTTAATTTTCACAAACAATTCTATGAGGTGGTTACTTGATGATTTAAAAAAGAGAGAGCCAGAGAGACTTCAGAGATTATAAATATGACTCAATGACCCAGAAACAAGGGATTCAGACCCAGGACTGCTTGTCTCCAGGGTCTAGACCCTTCATTTTTACCGCGCATCGCATCAAATATCACATAACACAGACAGAGCTGGACTCCACACTTTACCCACAAACTCTTGCAAAACATACAGATGCTTCTGTACCTCTGGGGCCTGGATTCTCAAGAGGAAAAACACTGCCTAAAGTATTCACTCTTTGACCACCCCCACCAGATCTCCCTTGACTATAAAAATAATTTATTTTAAAAGAAACAGAGAGCCAGGCTTGGTGGCGCACACCTGTCATCCCAGTGGCGCAGGAGGCTGAGGCAGGAGGATTGCTAGTTTGAAGCCAGCCTCAGCAACTTAGTGAGGCCCTAAGCAGCTCAGAGAGACCCTGTCTCTAAATAAAATACAAAAAGGGCTGGGGATGGGGCTCAGTGGTTAAGCACCCCTGGGTTCAATCCCTGGTACCAAAAACTAAATTAAATAAATGAAGAGGCTGGGAGTGTGACTCCATGGGAGAATCCTTGCTTAGTATGCACAAGGCCCTGAGCTCCATCCCCCACCCCAACAAACAAACAGCAACAAAATAATAAAATCAATCACCATGGGGACAGGGGAAGTATGCTTTGTCTTCCAGGTGACGCTCCACCCAGGCCTCGGATGGTCAAGTGGATTCTGGCCCTGACCTCATCCTGTACCCTTCAGGGCCAAGTGAGTATTCATGGGGCTGGTTCAGCTGCTCACTAACCCCGGGACAGGAAGCACCACTGGGCCCTGCAGCATCTGGGGAACAATTCAAAGGTGAGCCTTGCATGTGACCAGCTTGACAGGAACACCCAGCCCCACGTGGAAGACCACAAATCCCGGGCCCACAGGGGCCCCGGCCTGCAGGGACAATGTCCTCAGGACAGCTGCCTGGGCTCAGGAGACAGGAAGTGAATAGCTGCTCACTGAATCATGGAGGTCTGTCTTCACGTCTCTAAATACCGACACTTTACTCTTTCTACACTTAGAGAAACCGAGGCACCAGCATTTATCAATCCGAGGTCGTGAATCACTTAGAAGTGACAGGCGACCCTCAGGAAGGCCCCTGGCAACTGCCTATGTCCAATGTCGACATTTTCCTTAATTGGAAAAACATAAATGGAAAGGCTTACTAATGCAAAGGTACTAAGGGATAAATCCGCAATTTGATCATTTCGTGGTAATCCGACATCCGTGCAAGATGTATCAGAAACCTGGGTAAAAGCCACGCACAGTGGTCCTCACCTTTAGTCAACTTTACCTTGCTGTGAACAGAGGAGCCGGCAAGAACAACTGACAGGAGGAAAAGTTTATTTTAGCTCATGGTTCCAGAGGTCTCGGTCCTCAGACCAACAACACCATAGCTCTGGCCCCAAGGTGAGGCAGGACATCACGGCGGAGGGCAGGGGGAGGCTGAGGCAGGAGGATGCGAGTTCAAAGCCTCAGCAACTTAGTGAGGCCCTAAGCAACTCATTGAGACCCTGTCTCTAAATAAAATATAAAAAAAGGGCTGGGGATGGGGCTACCAGGAAGGAGAGAGAGACAGACAGAGAGAGAGAGAGAGAGAGGGAGGGAGAGAGAGAGAGGACCATTCACCAGGGACAAAATATAACCCCCCAGTGACCCACCTTCTCCAGCCACACCCTTCCTGCCAACTGCTACCACTCAGTTAATCCAAGTGGATTAACCCACTGATGAGATTCAGTTCCTATAACCCAATCATTTCACCTCTGATCATCTTGCATACTGTCACATATGAGCTTTTGGGGTACACCTCACATCCAAATCTTAATACCTAGCAAAGCTCTGGAATCAATCCTGAGTAACCCCCCAAAAAAAAATCAATAGAAAGAAAACTTGACCCAGCCAGGCAATGACCCTGGCATTGAATTTATTGGACAACATCTATGTGGGTTTTCTATGCATCTATCTTTCCATCAATCATTCTAGCACACCACAGACTCAGGGATCCTTTAATCGTTCTATAATCATTTAATTGTCCTACAATCATTTAATTGTAGCTTCCTACAGAGAGTGGTGACTAAATTCAGCCTTCAGCAGATCTCAGAGAAAATCCCATGAAGACACAGAAACAGTATACTTAGCATGTGTTTCCATCAAATCTGCTCCATATCATTTGGTCCAACAAATTCAGCTCCATAAAATCTCAGAGGAGGTGGTGGTGCCAGGAAGGATTATAAAAACTGAGTGTTAAACAGAAGTGTTTTGAGTCAATTACACAGTCAATTCAGCGCCCCCACAAACCTACACTCAAAAGTTATCACATTCAGCTGGGCGCAGTGGTACACGCCTGTAATCCCAGTGGCTCGGAGGCTGAGGCAGGAGGCCGAGGCAGGATGATCGAAAGTTCGAGGCCAGCTTTAGCAACTGAACGAGGCCCTAAGCAACTCAGCAAGAGCTTGTCTCAAAATAAAAAAAAAATAAAAAGGGCTGGGGATGTGGCTCGGTGGTTAAGCACCCCTGGGTTCAATCCTGACAGTTATTCAGTGTTGCTTTTGCCCCATGTTGAGGGCTCCCTGCATAGTTTCATGTGATCCCTGTGGCAACCGTAAGAGACTGTGTTATCATCCTGTTGCCACCTGACAGAAGTGCCCAGTATTGCTCAGTAAGCACGCGGCAGGGCCATGTGTGGCCTAGACTATGTGAGATCCTAACCCTGTCCCGGGATCTACTAAACACACTCCTCCACCCAGAAAGGGGAGATGGAACCAACTCACAGCTGGTGGTGGACCCCACCAGACAACCAGCAGGCACGCTCTCTGCACACTTCTCAAGCCCCGGGGACATGAGAAATGCTTCTGACAATGCTCACCTGGGGATGTATTCCCCGCCCTCAGAGCTAGGGGACATCCCGTGAGTGATGTGCTCCTGAGAGACCCGAGAAAGACAGGCCAAGCCAGAAAGGGAGGTCAAGGCACCAAGAAAATCTGAGGACACCTGCTTCTGAGGGGACATCAAAGCAAAATGGTGGAAACAACCCACCTGTCCACAGACTGATGGAAGCCAAGCCCTTTTGTCCCTAAGGTGCAGGGTGGTGGCCCGGGGCAGGATGGAGCATGGGACACAAGCACTGGGAAGCCACACAGAGCCCACAAGGCCAGCACCGGAACAAGCCAGCGTGTGCCCACTTGTCACCGTGCACTGGGCTGGTGCCGTCACCCACCCCACCCAAGGCAGCAGCCCAGAGCCCTGAGCCGCTCCAATCTGATGACCTCAATTTCCAGGTTCCCCAAGAGTGTGGGAAAACAGAAGTGGGGCAAACCTGAATGGGAGCGAGAGCTCACCCACAGCATTGGTACTTTGCCAAACCCCGATTAGCATAAGTTTAGACCAACAGATTTGGCCCAAGGGCTATAAACCCCTAGGCCAGCACTCTCAAGCAGCCGCCACTACTGGGGTCCCCTCTTGCCCCTGCCAGAGTTATTTTTTTTTTTTGGTACCAGGGATTGAACCCAGGGGTGCTTACCCACTGAGCCCCAGCCCTAGCCCTATTCTGTATTTTATTTAGAGACAGGGTCTCACTGAGTTGCTCAGGGCCTCGCTAAGTTGCAGAGGCTGGCTTTGAACTTGCAATCCTCCTGCCTCAGCCTCCCGAGCCACTGGGATTGCAGGCTTGAGCCACTGCACCCAGGAAGAGTTCTACTCTTCACACTTGAATAAATTCTACCCCTTTCACTCTCGCCTGGTCCCGTGAAAGAAGATGAAGGTGAGCCGCTGGGCTCTACTGCAGCACGACAGGGCACTGCCCCCTTTAGAGCAGCAACACCCAGAGTTTGACAACTGCCACCCTCCGAGCTGAGGCCAGCAGGTGTCCCTGGCTGTGATTTGCTGCTAACACTAAAACAGGCTTTCTAGGCCGCAGAGGCCCGCAGCTTACACAGGCTCCACCTGCCATCAGGAGCAGAGAATCAAGTTTCATCTCAAACTCTGGTTTCAAGATCAATGACTGAGCAAACCGCAGTTTATACATACAAAAGGGAAGGATATCGCGGTACCTGCTACAACAGGGGTGAACCTTGGAAACCTGCTAAGGGAAATATGGCATTGAGACTAAACCAAAGATTTTACAGTCCCAATGATGGGTGTTTCTATAGCAGCCAAATTCACAGAGATAGAAGCCTAACAGACGTTAGGGCTGGAGGACAGGGGAGTGGGGACTTGCTCATGGAGACAGTTTCCCCTGGGGAAGACGACACAGCTCTGGATATAGATGGTGGTGATGTTTAAAAGTGGTTCAAGCGGGGAGCAGTGGTACACTCCTGCAATCCCAGCAGCTCTGGAGGCTGAGACAGAAGGATCTCGAGTTCAAAGCCAGCCTCAGCAAAAGCAAGACGCCAAGCAACTCAGGGAGACTCTGTCTCTAAATAAAATACAAAATAGCGCTGGGGATGGGGCTCAGTGGTGGAGTGCCCCTGGGTTCAATCCCTGGTACACCCCCCTACACACACACACACAAAAAAAAAAAAAATGATTCAAGCAGGGAGCAGAGGTACACACCTATAATCCCAGAACTCAGGAGGCTGAAGCAGGAGGCCAGTCTCAGCAACTTAGTGAGGCCCTAAGCAACTTAGCAAGACCCTGTATCAAAATTAAAAATAAAAAGGGCCCCTGTAGCTCAGTGATAGAGTGCCTGCCTAACACATGTGAGGCACTGGGTTCGATCTTCAGCACCACCTAAGAATAAAATAAACAAAGGTATTGTGTCCATCTACAACTAAAAATATGTGTTAAAAAAAAAAAAGGCCGAGAATGTGACTTAATGGTTAGCAGTAAAGCACATGTGGGTTCAATTCCTCGTATCACACACAAAAAAGAAAAAGTTATTTGTTATGCACATTTTGCCACATTTTTAAAAAATCAAATACAGGCCTGGGGATCTAGCTCAGTTGGTAGAGTGCCTGCCTCCCCATGCACAAGGCCCTGGGTTCAATCCCCAGCACCACCACCAAAAAAAAAAAAAAAAATCAACTATAACCTTGCAAAATCCATGAGGTTCAGGTCCCGTTGCCTGGAACCCTCAGGAGAAGTGGATGTCAGTGCTGTTGGAAGACAGCGCAGGGTGTGTCTGCAGGAGGACACTGCAGCTCTGTGCTGTAATGAGCCAGCCTCTCTATGAACCCCCCACCCAGGCACAGACCTGTCCCGCCCCAGGAGGGTGCCGGCTGCAACCTGCTGGAGTGAAAGGAGTGAAAGGAGCCAGGTCGCCCACACAATGGTGCACCCCAGTGTGAAAGGGAAGCAGCCACCTGCCCAGAGGGCACCTGCTCCCCAGGGAAGAAAGCAGTATTCCAGATGCCCAGAGGGCCTCCGACTTAGAAACCCTTTGCTGCCCATCAAACACCTGGGAAAGCTGAGTCAAGTAACTCTCAGACCTCAGTGTTCCCATCTCTAAAACGGGAAGGTCAGAGCCCACCCTGCACAGCACCTGCTGAGGATCTGGGATCATGCCTGCGACTCTCAGAGCAAAGCCCAGGTGGCCGAGGAGCGAATCAAGCTCTGCTGTTGTGCAGTCCGACTCGTATTTCCTCGGGGTCTATTCTCCCAGCTGAAACCCAAAAGACAGGGGATCGGACAAGGTGAGAAGGTGGGAGCTGGAAGCTTCCCAACTTCAAAAGCAAATGCATCCAGGTAAACCCAAGAGAGGAGACACAGGCCACCTGGAATACTGAGAATAGCGAAAACAACATGATAAAAGCAAGAGCAGACATCTTGGCTCTTCTTTGGGAGTTAGTATCTACAAACTGCTTGGTTATCTTGGGTTCTTTTTTTTTTTTTTTTCCTAGCTTTTATCTTGGTCAGAGATGGAATCCTTAATCGCTGCTGGCTGCACTGCTCACACATGCAATCACAAGATACAGATAAGGTTAAGATGGGGTGTGTGTGTGTGTGTGTGTTTGCACACGCACACTTAATATTATTGTCTTTTACAAGCCAGGAAGAAAATACCTTCAGCCACTGTAACCAACACACACACACACACACACACACACACACACACACACACACCCAGGCAGCCCCTGCCTCTTCACATCTGGAACTTTCCACCACCGCCACTCGGGGATGTAGGAGTCGACTCCTCTCCTCCCAAGACTGTGCCTGGTGAATAGGGACTTGTCAACCCTCTTCCCCCGCCCTCAAGATGACATGGCCCTCTCTATCTTCCAACCTGGGTGTTCAGAGCCAAGACTTCAATGCAGTGATTCCAGAAGTCTAAAGCGCTGAGCCGTGTGGCCTACAGCCAAGCACTGTCATCATCGCTCTTTCTAGATGAGGAAACTGAGACAAAGGCAGGTCAGGTGAAGGGCTCAGGGTGACTCCAATGGTGAGGGATGGAAATGAAAGCCGCCCAGCTATCTCGCCTCACTGGATCACGCACCTTGTGGCCTGAGTTTCCCATGTACCTTTGGTGGCTACTGATGGGCTGGGGACCCTCTTTGCATCTCCTTCCATTCTTGGTACCAGGGATTGAACCCAGGGACACTTGACCACTGAGCCCCATCCCCAGCCCTATTTTCTATCTTATTTAGAGACAGGATCTCACTGAGTTGCTTAGGGCCTCATCATTGCTGAGGCTGGCTTGAACTCGTGATCCTCCTGCCTCAGCCTCCCAAGCTGCTGGGGTGACAGGGGTGCCCAGCTGCACCCGGCTGCTCAGGGTCTCTCCCGGCCCCCTGGGCTGCCTCTGAGCTCACCCAGCGCGGCCTGGGCTGGTCCTGGTTACTTGTCTCCCGTTCTCCTCCCTCAAGTCGTTGTGAGACCAGAGACCTGCATCTGATGGCCTCTCCCTCTGGCCCTTGGGAACCCACAGGGTGTCCTTTATTCCCATCACAAGCTCAGGGCTCCTGGTCGACCCTCCTCTTCCCAGAGCACCATGCATGTCTGAACACACTGGGAGCCGGCAGCCGCAGGGCGGGTTCCTTCATGCCCAGGTGGTACTGCTGCCAGGCGCAGGCACTGCCAGCCCCAACAGGAGCAGAACCCGGAGACCAGGTTTCCGTCCTCAAGTACTGGCACTCCCAGGGACACACAGGAACCGAGGAGGCCAGCTTCCCAGGGTGACGAGAACTGCACACATCCTAGGAGAGGCTACATTGGAGTCCCGAGGGCAGTGTGCCCGGCTGTGGGGCTGCTGGCCAGATCGTTCTTTGCTGTGAGGCCCTGAAAGGTGCTCAGCAGCATCGCTGGCCTCTACCTGCCAGGGGCTAGCAGGACTCCCAGTGTGACCAATCAAAACTGCACCCAGCTGGGTGGGTGGGGCACATCTGTAACCCCAGCGGCTCGGGAGGCTGAGGCAGGAGGGTCGCAAGTTCAAAGCCAGACTCAGCAATTTAGCGAGGCCCTAAGCAACTTAGTGAGACCCTGACTCTAAATAAAATATTTAAAAAGGGCTGGAGATGTGGCTCAGTGGTTAAGCGCCCCTGGGTTCCATCCTTGGTACCAAAAAAAAAAAAAAAAAAACCGTGTCGAGACATTGCCAGATGTCCCCCAAGAAGGGCTGCAAAATTACCCCCAGTTAAAAAAAAAACAAAACACTGTTCTTGAATACTATTTAATAGCCGAGGCTCTGAGATTGGAACCAGATTAGATCCGTGACCCATCTGCTATTGAGTGGAGGCATCACACTGGGGGTAAGTGGAAGAAGCGGACCCCAGTGGGCTGAGTGACCGGTGTCAGGGCTGCAGAACGAAGCAACTTGGCACCCAGTGCATGACATTACTTTGGGTGTCTCTCTGGCTATGAAGGAGAAGCTATGCCCCCTTCCCACCCAGCCTCTTGGCTATGTGACCCTTCTGCAAACAAGAGAAATCAACCTGACGCTAAAAGTATGACAATGAAGGAAGCAGCACTACCGATGTATAAATCGTACCCTCATTGGTGACGAGGAGGAGCGTCAAAAGGGTACTCACAGCTCTGGAACAAATCACCCTGATCAAACTATTCCTGAAGCTCCACCTTTTGGAAATCTTAGTTTCACTTTTCAGCTAATCATTCCCTTTTGTTTAAGCCCTTTGAGTTCAGGGGAATTTGTTTCTTTCTTTTTTTTTTTTTTTTTTTGCAGGAGGACTGTGCTTTACCACTGAGTTACATCTCCAGCCCTTTATTTATTTATTTATTTATTTGTTTACTTATTTATTTATTTTTGAGACAGGTTTTCACTAACTTGCCGAGGCTGGCCTCAAACTTGCAATCCTCCTGCCTTAGCCTCCTGAATCCCTGGACTATAGGCATGCACAAACCACACCCAGCGCTTGAGTTCAGTTGTCTGTTTGTTTGGTTTTAATCAATTGTCACCAAAAGCATCAAGTGATAAAACAATTTAGCTATACAACCTCACGGCAACCCAGAGCCTCTATGCATAAAACAATCCAGCTGAAATGATTTTTTCAATCATCCATCATATTAGGTGCAAGAGACAAAGCAGCCAATGGGAGAAACCTCATTTCTCACCTCATAGGACATAACTTCCAAATAAACCTCTTAGGAAAACCTGCACACAGCTGTCTATCAAACTTCTCCATGGAAACCGTCAGGAAATGCACCAGTAAAAAGAAAAGGTCATAGGGGCACTGAAACCCCACCTAGTGCAAATTTTCAAATTTTAGAAATATCAACCCAGAGTGTCACTTTAGCCTCATCTTAGGACATCTGGAGGTCACACCAAAGTTAAGTGACTGTCCGAGCCATTTGTAACGGCATTGTCTTCTACACTGTTGAGCATGGCAGATACCAGCTCCATGGAGCTGCCTAGATCTAAGCTCATTAAACAAATAAACTTCAGAGTTCAGCTCCTGAGCCACAGTGACCACATTTCAAGCGCAGAGCAGCCACATCTGAATAGTGGATTAAAGATGGGACAGCATCAGGAAGTTTCCGCCAGCTGGGGCACAGTGTTGCATGCCTGTAATCCCAGCGGCTGGGGAGGCTGAGGCAGGAGGATCACAAGTTAGAGGCCAGCCTCAGCAACTTACCAAAGTCCTAAGCAACTCAGAGAGACCCTGTCTCAAAATAAAAAAAATGTTTAAAAAAAGGGCTGGGGATGTGGCTCAGTGGTAGAGCTCCACTGGGTTCAATCCCTGGTACAGAGAGAAAAAGAAAACTTTCCATCTTCCCAGTATATTCTACTGGCCAGGGCAATTTTTCCTCCAGAGATCCCTTTCAATTATTTTCAACTCTTAATCAAAACTTTATCTTGGTCTGGGGCTGTAGCTCAGTAGCAGAGGCTTGCCTTAGCATGCGAGAGGCAGGTTCAATCCTCAGCACCACGTAAAAATGAACAAATAAAATAAAGGCATGATGTCCATCTACAACTACCAAAAAAAATTTAAGAATTAAAATAAAAATTTAAAAAATATTTTATCTCACAGTTCTGGTGCATAGAAAATCCAAGATCCAGGGGCTGCCTCTGCTAAGGACCTTCTGGCCACATAACATAGTGAAAGACCTCACATGGGAACGAGCAAGAGAGGGCCCAAGGTGCTTTGTAACAAACCCACTCCTACAACAAGGAACCCACTCCCAGGAAAACAGCATGAATCCACTCACGACTCAAGTCTTTTTTTTTCTCCCTCTCTTTTTGTTACCGGGGATTGACTCTAGGGTCACTCCACCACTGAGTCACAACCCCAGCCCTTTTTTATTTTTTATTTAGAGACAGGTTCTCACTAAGTTCCTTAGGGCCTCACTAAATTGCTGAGGCTGGCCTCTAACTTGCAATCCTCCTGCCTCAGCCTCCCAAACTGCTGGGATTCAAAGGGTGTGCCAACACTCCCAGCTCCCAATCATCTTTGAAAGATCTCATGCCTTTTGCTTTTCAAAAGACAAGTCTGGTACTAAGAGAAAAGGTCGCACTCAAGTACCAGACTAATACTAAGACCCTAAAACGAGAAAATGACCTTCCATATACACATGTATCCACTATGTGCCCCTAAAAAAGATAGCAGCTCAAATAACACCTTTCCCATTCTTGCTCCCCACCCTCAATTCATGTTCTAACGTGGGGTCTGTGACCACCACTTATCAGGTGGCTTTGGCCTTCACACAGCCAGGACTTTGTTGCACACTGTGGTACCAGGGACCACCCCCTCCAGGACGCTGGCTCCACAGATCTGAGCTGGGGCCTTGTGAGCCCCGGACTCAACGATGACTGTCAATCCGGGGCTCTTCTGTGGGCCATTCTTGAGAGCTGGGACATAGGACAGCCCTGGGTAGGGAGACATGAGTCAGATTCGCTCACGAAGCCGTCACCTGGGCACTGCCCGAACTTGCAAATAAACTCTCCAGGGCAAAGCTGAGGTGCTTTCCACTCACCCAGGTCCAACTGGGGACCTGTGTTTCCAAAGCGGATCCTTCTCTCCCAGAAACTCTGCCTGCAATCTGTCAGCAGCCACCAGGTGAGTAGATGGGCCTGGGAACAGGGACACGGGCCACAAACACCCCCCACCCCCACCAGCACCTGACTTCTGCCTTATAAATTATCATACCTGTTTATACACCAACCCTGTGATAACGCTGTGCTTCCCAAAGAGTGTGGTTTCTTTGTTTAATTTAAGAAAAAAAATAGACACACGTGCTAGCACACACCTGTAATCCCAGTGGTCCGGGAGGCTGAGGCAGGAGGATCGCAAGTTGGAGGCCACCGTCAGCAACTTAGCAAGGCCCCAAGCAACTCAAGGAGATTCTGTTTCTAAATAAATTTAGATTAAAAAAAAGGGGTGAGGGTAGTTTGGGGATGTGGCTCAATGGTTGAGGGCCCCTGGGTTTAATCCCAGGTACCAAAAAAAGACAAGAAAAATAAGTTGATTGACTCACAGATTGAAACCTGCAAAAGGTAGGACATATCCTGGGCCCTGTATCCGATCAGAAACAAGTCTCACCTGTTGGCCTTTGGCTGGAATGAATGATTACAGATTCCCCCTGCCACCCCATTTTTGCTTAAATAAGCTTAAGATGAAAAACCCTAAATTAGGCTTGGCCCAGAGGCACACACCTGTCATCCCAGCAGCTCAGGAGGCTGAGGCAGGAGGATCGCAAATTCAAAGCCAGCCTCAGCAACTTAGCAAGGCCCTAAGCAACTCAGTGAGACTCTGTCTCTAAATAAAATACAAAAAAGGGCTGGGGATGGGGCTCAGTGGTTGAGTGCCCCTGAGTTCAATCCCCAGTACCTCTCCCCCCAAAAATAATAATAACTGACCTACCTTTTGGCCACCTGTCAGTAATGGCATGTGATCTCACTGTCTCAGTGACATATTGCCATCACAATGCATGAAATAAACAATCATGAAACCTCAGAGGCATGCAAAAAAAAAAAAAAAGCACTAATTATCCATGTACCAAAGGCTAGTTCCAAGTCAGCTGGGCTGCTTGCTGGGCAGGTGCATAACTGGAGATTTGCATTTGGGCACATCCACGCTCCTCTCTTTACCAAGGATCCCCAGCATCGTGGAATATGAACTTTATGTGCTGGGGAGTCTGTGCTCCCCAAAAGTGGCCATCATAGTAGAGGAGGTTGATCGGATCTTGCAGTAGTCTAAACCAGAACACTCTCCTCAGTTCTGTCTCACACATGAAGTTCTGGATCACATACAGAACA
Source organism: Marmota flaviventris (assembly GCF_047511675.1). Classification (NCBI taxonomy): domain Eukaryota; kingdom Metazoa; phylum Chordata; class Mammalia; order Rodentia; family Sciuridae; genus Marmota; species Marmota flaviventris. Next base: position 159,718,408 of record NC_092498.1, on the reverse strand, counting down.
AACCATCTAAAAATGAACTCCCATACAGGCTACTGGAATGTTCCATTCTGGTATGCTTACAGAGGGAGGTAAGGGGGGCCCAAGAAGGAGAGAACGGAGACACACCCCAAATCCAAACCTAGCAAAAATTAAACTGCACACTGGGGCTTTTTGAAGCCTGTTTTCTAGTTTCTATTTTGTAAAGACCTTTTCTTCCTTGGGGTCCTTGATAGAAAAATTGTTTAGACTCAACTTCCAGTTGGAATTACCTGAACCCTGTTCCTCAGCCCTGTGCAGCTAAACCTGGCACCCAACATGGATTATGCAATGCAGAACAACCCATGATGCAGGCAGAAAGGCTTGAAAGGCTACGAGGCTTTCCATAAAAACACAATTCGACCACGTAACAGCCTCCGGGGCTGACAGTGTTGGAGGGCGTCCACTCTAGGAGAAGAAGTCAGGCAGGTGATTCAGCAGCAGAATGTCTAAAGAGTTGTGTTATCATCAACTTTCCTATCGTATACCAAACATTCCTAAGTGGTAGACATACAGTTTATTCATTCTTTTGTATTTTATTTTATTTATTTCATTTCATTTCATTTTATTGGTACTGGGGATTGAACCCAGGGCACTTAACCATGAGCCACATCCCCAGCCCTTTTTATGTGTTATTTAGAGACAGGATCTCACTGAATTGCAGAAGCTGGCTGTGAACTCTCGATCCTCCTGCCTCAGCCTCCTGAGCTGCTGGGATTAATAAGTGCGTGCCACCAAGCCCAGCTCATTCTTTTATTTTATTTTTAATATTAGGATTTTTTTCATTCTTTTCTTTTCTTTTGTTTTAAGCTTTATTTATTTTTATGTGGTGTTGAGAATCGACGAATCCAGGGCCTTTCACTTGCTAGGCAAGCGCTCTACCAATGAGCCACAACCCCAGCCCCCTTCATTTCTTTTATTTTTAAGGCCATACAAATGTCTGAACTCACAGTGAAATCACCTCTGAGCAGAGAATAGATTCTATTCTATTCCCAAGCTGGGAATTCATATCCATCTGAATGTCAATTTCAAGATGTGTTTCTGCACCCAGTTCTAAGCCTTGGCAGTCTGGGACCCTGAGACAAAATATTCCAAGAATTATGATCAGCTGTCAAAATATACTCTCTCCCGGCTCTTCATGACCAGAATTGGAAGCTGTCACCAGCTGGGCCTCAATGAGCCTACATGGACTAGTTTTAGTGCCAAACTAAACCACTTCCAGAATGTATCATTCATTTCAACATACACATTTCTTGGCCCTTTTTCTGAGCTGGTCACTATCCTCAGCCCTGAGAATACAGACATTAAATAAGAAATGTGATTACTCCTCTTGAAGAGATGAAATGTGACAGTTACCAACGAGCAAGACAAACGCATAAGGAAGCGGGTGCAAGGGTGTTGCCTGAGATCCAAACATGGTCCCAGATGTGTTCTGTTGGGGTCACCCACATTTTTGAAAGCACTCTGAACCAACATTTTAAAATTGGCAAAGTTCATTTAAAATATATATATATGTATGTATGTATCTCCGAGTCTCTGGGTTCTCTTGCAAACTGGAAAGAGCTAGCAATACTGAACCAAAGTTTTTTCATGGCAGCAGCAGGCCAAAGCAGAGTGGCAACACTTCCCTCTGAACAAAGTAAGCCCTTCCAGTTTACCCCAGTCTCCACCACTCCCTAATGTCCTTTGGAAGAACTAGTCAGTATGAGTCTCTCATGGCTGCTACAAAAACCTAAGTGAAGACCCAAAGCAATCTCTCATACATGCTGCAGCAATAAGTTGATGGACTCTATGGAGACGGAGGTGATGTGGGACAGTAAAAGTCTTAAAAAGACAAAATTCGTGTGAGCCAACCGTTCCACTTCTAGACACCTATCCAAAGAAAATGCCAGAAGATGTTCACCAAAATGCATGAGGGTATTGATCGAAATGTTGGGTAAAATAGGGAACAACTAGAACAACTTTTAATTATTATTTCTCTTTTTATTACAGCATTATAATCATACGTATAGTATTTGGCTCATTTTGACAAAATGATACATGCAAGGCATTTGGTTTCAACCCCCATTCCTTTCCCTTCCTTCCTCCTTACCCCATCCTGTGTTCTATTGATCTTCCTTTCACTCTTTTGTTTTTTGTTTTGGGGGTACTGGGGATTGACGCCAGGGGTGCCTAACCACTGAGCCACATCCCCAGCTCTTTTTGGTATTTTATTCAGAAACAGGATCTCACTGAGTTGCTTAGGGTCTCACTAAGTTGCTAAGGCTGGCTTTGAACCCGTGATCCTCAGGTCTAGAGCTGATGGGATTACAGGCATGTGCCAACATGCTCGGTTTATGTTGTTTGCAACCAACTATTTCATTCCCTATTTCTGCCCTTTCCCTTCCTCCCTCCCTCCTCCTTGTTCTCCTCCTCCTCTACCCATCTATCCTAAATCTTTATGATATCCAAGCTCCTTTCCTGCATAAAGAGGGGGTTGCAAGTGTGTCACCCGAGATCCAAAATCTTATTTTTCTCTAGCTTCTACATATGAGAGAAAACATTCAGCTCTTGACTTTTGAGTCTGGCTAATTGCACTAGGCATGACTTTCCCCATTTCCATCCATTTACCAGCAAATGCCATGATTTCATTCTTCTTTATGGCTGAGTAGAACTCCATTGTGCAAATATACCACGATTTCTTGATGCATTCATCTGTTGATGGGCACCTGGGTTGATTCCATAACTTGGCCATTGTGAATTGTGCTGCTAATTAACACTGAAGGAACTGTATCATTATAACTTGTTGATCTTAGTTCTTTTGGATAATACTGAGGAGTGGGATACCTTGGTCATATGGTGGTTCCATTCCTAGTTTTCTGAGGAGTCTCCACATTGCTTTCCAGAGTGGTTGTACTCATTGACAGTCCCACCAGCACAGTGTATGAGTGTACCTTGTTCCCCACATCCTCACCAACATCTATTATTGTTACTGTTCTTGTTTATTGCCTGGAATAAGATGAAATCTTGTGTAGTTTTGATTTGCCTTTCCCTGATTGCTAGAGATGTTGAACATCTTTTCATATATCTGTTGGCCATTTGTATTTCCTCTTTTGAAAAGTTCCTATTTCAACTGAAAACAATTTAATGCTCATACTCAAAGCATGATTTAACATATTACCAGATGACCAAAAATAGATCCCACAGCCATCAAAATGGCCCATACGCAGTATTTTTAAAAGTCCATGAGGGGCCAGGATTGTGGCTCAGTGGAAGAACACTTGCTTAGCACATGAGGCACTGGGTTCAAGCCTCAGCACCACATAAAAATAAATACATAAAATAAAGCCATTTTTAAAAAAGACTAAAAAAAAAAAGTACACTGGGCATGGTCACGCACGCCTGTAATCCTAGTGGCTCAGGAGGCTGAGACAGGAGGATTGTGAGTTCAAAGCCAGCCTCAGCAAAAGCAAGGTAGTAAGCCACTCATTGAGACCCTGTCTAAATAAAATACAAAATAGGGCTGGGGATGTGAAGTAGTTCAGTGCCCCCGAGTTCAATCCCCAGTAACAAAATAAAAAGAAAGAAAGAGAAAAGAATCCATGATATAAGGCAAAAAGAAAAATCCCAGCAAAATAGCATGTACTATATAATCCTATTTTCATAAGAAAGCTAAACCTACCAATATATATGCAACTGTATGGATGGATGGTGGATAAAAATACAGTGTTAACACATGCATTTCTCTGGAGTGGGATTATGGGCAATGTGTGTATGTTTTCTTTTCATATTAACATCTTTTTGTATTCTACACATTGTTTAAATTTCATTAGAGATATCATAAAAAAAAAAAAAAACTACGAAAGAACAGACCAAGTGCAGATAGTGAGTGATGGTCTTACAAGGTCACAATTCTATTTGAGTTTTTAAAAGATTAGAAACCAAAATTTGCATGCATATGCTTTTTATTTAAAAAAAAAAAATGCTCCAACACCAGAGGGGAGGGAATTTTTTTTTTTTTTAACAACTTGATCTTGAGCTTTGAATTCTTAACCAAGTCACACAGACTTCAACAGGCTGATAGTCAGAGGAGGAAATGAACACACTCTCCCTATCAGATGTAAATTCCAAAGGCTCGCCAAGAATCCAGGTGGAAAGAGACGAACTCCATTGAAATCAGGCCAACGTGGCACCTCCCGTGGCCGCATTTCATAAGCAAGAGGCTCAACCACTGCACACATCTGGCCAGAATAAAAGGACCTCCAACACAATTAATTCAATATTTTCTCCACAGTTCAGAATGCTACGACTGGCAGACAACCATCTTCTATCATCACGGAAAAGTCAGACATATGGCTAAGTATATTTCATGTGCCTTAAAAATAAAATGTGGATTTTTCTAGCCAACAAGATCTTAGGCAAGAATTTTTTTTTTAATGTAAAAGATGATGCCTACTCAATACCCTCCAAAGGATTCGACTCCACAGCTATTTCTTGAGCACCTACAGAAGGCAGAGATGACACCATACATAAAACAGGGGCACCGCCTTGAAGAAGCACATGATCCAGGACGGAAGACTGTCATGCCAATCTGCAATGGCAAGGCACTCTTGTGGCTCTTGGAGGACTCGTGTGCATGCAAAATAAGAGCACCCACAGTGTTGGTGAAACAGATCAGCAAAGAACAGAAGAAGGAGGCAAATAAGCAGAATTGTTTGAAAATATGTAGTAGCACATTCTGTTTTCTAGCTGGTAAACACTCAGGGATTCCTCTTTCAATTCCTAGGAGCCTCTAAAGTGGGGTCACCAGGCTCCAGTCTAAAACAGGAGCCTCCTTAGTGACCCTCCACAGTATTTAGGATTCCAGTTTGGGGGGTCAAGTATAAAGGGCTCCAGGCAATGGGGGGGTGGGGTCAAGACATTTCTACTGTGAAAACCCAAGATAAGAATTTTGGATCCAGGTGACTGTTTGAATCTCTCCTTTATCAGCCGCCTGGATGAATAACTTGACCTTTACAGCTAATTTTCTCGCAGCTGAAATGAGAATAAGATCCTCTACCCAGGCAAACCCTTTAACCCAAATCTCAGTGACAGGTCGAAAGATCAATAACTCCTACTTACAGCCAGGCATGGTGGCGGTAATAATTCATACTTACAGACAGGTGGGTGTAATCCCAGCGGCTCAGGAGGCTGAGGCAGGAGGATGGCAAGCTCAAGGCTAGCCTCAGCTACTTAGTAAGGCCCTAAGCAATTTAGTGACACCCTGTCTCAAAGGAAAAAATAAAAAGGGCTGGGGATGTAGCTCCGTGGTTAAGCATCCCTGGGTTCATTCCCTACTACAAAAATAAATAAACCAACAAATAAATAAATAGTGCTTACAATGGTTAATCCACCACCCCTAATTCAGATTCCCAGGCTAACCATGAAGTTGCACCTTAAGGCAGGATTTCTCAACCTCACCCTTCATGAAATTGGAGGCTGGCAAATTCTCTGTTGTAAGACTGAGTTGTACATTATAGGAGGTTATCATGCTTGGATATGAGGTCTCCCCCAAAAGCCCCTGTTAGAGCAGGACTATTTAGAGGTGAAATGACTGGATTTTTGACAGCTGTAACCGAATCAGCCCATCCTAGTTTGTAGGGACTGACTGGGTGGTTAACTGTAGGCGGTGACACAGTGGGTGGAGGAGGAGGGTCACTGGGCATGTGCTCTGAAAGGGTACATCATCCTCGAGGCCCCTTCCCCCTCTTTCTCTGCTTCCTGACCCCACCATGAGCTAAACCCCCTGGACACCATGATGTCCAGCCTCCCCTCCAGCCCACAGCAATGCAGCTTCCTGTCTATGAACTGAGACTTCTGAAACCGTGAGCCTGAAATAAACTCTTCCTCTATGTTGTTCTTCTCGGTATTTTGGTCCCAGTGATGGAAAAACTGACGAAAACCAATGTTCATCGCATCTCTGACCCATTCACTAGATGCCAGTCGCATCCCAGTCACTAATTGTGACAACCCAAAATGTCTCCAGACATGGCCACATGTTCCCAGGGGGTAGACCAAAGTGCTCCCACTGGAGAACCTCTACTTCAGCAGAGCTCGCTCATGTGTCACCCCTTCTCAGCTAAAACGGATCACGACTGCTATCATGCAGGCAGCTCATGGGCCAAGCAGAGCATGGAGTGTTTTATACACAGCATCTTGTTCGGTGGCCACAATTACCCCAGAAGGTAAGGACTGCTCTCATTTTCATCTGGGAGAACTGATGTTCTGCAAGTTCACCACTCAATGGGAGGGAGAACCAGGTGACTGACTCCAAATAGGAAGCCCCACCGCCTCCCAGACATTTTTAGCATAAGAGCCCAGGCGTGGTACCAGGAAAATAGAGGATATTGGAGTCACACTCCCAAAGGTCATCAATGTTGATACTGGCCGACCTGGAATACCCAAGAAATCAGGAGACCAACTGGTCCTCCTTCCACATTTTACCACAATCTGGGAGCTAAGGACAGCTATTAGAAACAATTCATCACCTGTGACAATGTGGGCTTACACCTCCACCCACGCATGGTGGGACTCCACAGGCTTCCTTCCAACCTGTGTAAACCAATCCAGGTGGAGCCGTTTAAAAAGACAGCATTTGATATTTGAAAAATGTTCAATCTCACTAGCAATTAAAGAAATGCAAATGAAAGCTACACCGAGATCCCATCTCCCTCCAGTAAGAGTGGCGATTATCAAGAATACAAGTAACAGTAAATGATGGTGAGGATGTGGGGAAAAGGCACACTCAGACATTGCTGGTGGGACTGCACATTGGTGAAACCACTCTGGAAAGCAATATGGAGATTCTTCAGGAAATCTGGAATGGAACCACCATTTGACCACCAGTTCGACCACCAGTTATCCCACCCCTCAGTTTATACTCAAAGGACTTCAAATCATCATAGCACAGTGAAGCAGCCACGTCAATGTTTATAGCAGCTTAATTCATAATAACTGAGCTCTGGACCCAACCTAGATGCCCTTCAACAGATGAATGGATTAAGAAAATGTGGTATTTATACACAGAGGAATATTACTCAGCCATAAAGAAAAATGAAATTATGACCTTTGCCAGTACATGGATGGATCTGGAGACTCTCGTGCTAAGTGAAATAAGAAAATACCCCAAAACCAAAGGCTGAATGTTCCCTCTGATATGCAGATGCTGACTCACAATGGGGGAGGGAGTGTTCACTGGATTGGACAGTGGGGGAGAGGGGCACAGAGAGGAGGGATGGGAATAGGAAAGACAGTGGAAATGAATCAGACATCACTTTCCTATATTCATATGTGAACACACGACCAGGGAAACTCCACATCATGTCCAACCACAAGACTGGCATCCTAATTAGAATAAGTTAGACTCCATATATGAATAATGTGTGAAAATACATTCTACTATCATGTATAACTAAAAAAATCAAATAAAAAAAATTTTAAAAAAGACAGCATTTGAATCACGCAAGAAAAAAAAAATGAGGGCTTTTCCTAGACTGCAAGAGCTTTCCAAAGAATGGTGTACCACCATCTGCATCTCCAAGAGCTTGCTTGCTCTCCCCAAGTGCTTTCAGGCAGGAAACACTCAAAATAACAGAAGCCACGCTTTCTTGGGCACTTGCTATGTGCCAGGCCCCGTGCCCTGAGTTTTACTTAAATCTCTTCATTTTAATTCTCCATCGACCCTAGAAAGTAGGTTGTCGGTATCATCTCCAGGTTCAGAAGGTGAAATCACGGTGCACACGGGGAAGTCTCCTACCCAGGTTACCCAGCTAGTCAAGGGAAATGCCTCCTTTCCGTGCCAGCCACCCTGGGCCTAAAATCTGAATTTACAACATGTTGATGAATTGCTGTCTGTGGATTATTTTATGAGCAGCCCGACAGTCCTGTTAATTCTGTATACAGCAATAACTTTGAGACATGGCTTATGACCAGGGCATAATTGCCTCTGATTGCACCAGCCTGCCACTGTCCATACAGAGAGCCCCGAGTCTTGTTTCCTAACAGACTAAAAGATCAGACTTATTGTGAAGACATAGCCATGCCCCATTACCAGCACACAATGCCTCTGTCTGCAGTAATAGTGAGCTTGATACCTTAGCCATGAGAATGTAATTGTCTTACATAACTCATTGTCACAACACCGGAGACGGTGACAGAAAATGTCTACATAGCCAGGCGCAATGCTTGTGATCGCAGCAGCTCGGGAGGCTGAGGCAGGAGGATCGTGAGTTCAAGGCCAGCCTCAGCAATATTAGTAAGGCCCTGAGCAACTCACTAAGACCATGTTTCAAAATAAAAGATAAAAAGGGCTAGGGATGGGGCTCAGTGGGTAAGCACCCCGGGGTCCAATTTCCAGTACCAAAAAAAAGGGTGATGGAGGCAGACAGGTCGGCAAGTGGACTGGGGTCGATGGCTGGGCTATGAATAGCATGCTGTGCACAGGCCTATCCCAGAGTCGAGACTCTCAGGTCCCCATTTAAGTCAGCAACCTGGGGGCCCTTGTTACTGCCATTTCCAAAATTCATCTAACACCTAAACTCAGCACTAGGTTATTCTTTTTTTTAGAGAGAGAGAGAGAATTTTTTAATATTTATTTTTTAGTTTTGGTGGACAAAACATCTTTATTTTATTTTATGTGGTGCTGAGGACTGAACCCAGCACCCTGTGCATGCCAGGCGAGCGCGCTACCGCTTGAGCCACATCCCCAGCCCCAGCACTAGGTTATTCTTAAGCTCAAAGACCTCTTCCAGGTTGAGACAGGAGGATCGAGTTCAAGGCCAGCCTCAGCAATGGTGAGGTGCAACTCAGGGAGACCCTGTCTCTAAATAAAATACAAAGTAGGGCTGGGGGTGGGGCTCAGTGGTCGAGGGCCCCTGAGTTCAATCCCCAGTACCATAAAAAAAAAAAAAGAATGAATAAAATTTTAAAAAAAAAATCAGATCCTATAGGCCCGGGAGTTTCTGTAAGGACTTTGGCTTTCACTCAAAGATAAGATCCATAGAAATAATTAAATAATGGACTATCCTGTTATTTAGTTACTGATCTATAAAGAGGAGGTTACCAGGTGATCATAAAAGTCACTCTTCACATTCCATTTTCCAGGGTTGTCAGGTCAGAACACAATGGAACGTCCACAGGACATTTAAAGCAGGATTCAGGGTGAGGCCTGTCCCTGATTTCCATGGGCTCTGGCATGGAAATAAGGACATGAATTCACAGAAACGCCACATGGATGTGGAGGCCCATGGGGGCAAAGTAGATGAAGCTCCAATGTTCACTGGGGGTTTCTCAAGGTCATGGATCTCACATAGGAGCTGCATAAGACGGGCAAAAAAGCAGTAACTTACTTTTGAGGGCATGAGTGTCAGTCCTTCATGAATCTGACAGCCTGTGTCTTCCGCGTACACAACATCAGTATGTCCTGTTACACGTCTGTGCACACTCAAGGAGAGGCCCACAAACATCACAGGGTGGTGTTTTGCATATAAAGGATCATTGTTTACAAAGCAACCTCCTCCATGTGGACCCTCGTGGTGAGGAGATGTCAGAGGTTTTCTCTTGTAAACCCCTTCTTCCCCCTTAATTCTGCCATCCCAAACTAGCCAGGTCATCACCACCACCCAATGCAGTGAGCCAAGTGTATGCCACTGCCTCACAAGGTCAAGGTTAAGTTAAAATATATATATATATTAAAATATATATATATATTTTTTTAATTTGGATGGGCACAATATCTTTATTCTATTTATTTATTTGTATGTGGTGCCAAGGATCGAACCCAGTGCCACACACATGCTAGGCAAGCACTCTACTACTGAGCTACAACCACAGCCCAAGTTAACCTATTTTTTAAGTAACAGCCCATGGCAAAGGGTGGCCACAGGAAACAATGGGCAGGTTGGACTGCCTGTCCTTGCATTATTTCTTATAGAAGCCACAAAGTGTTCTACTACGTCAACTAAACTACTCTAGAGGAGTTTTGCCAAGAACAAAAACAGGTTGATTTTTGAAAGTTTAAATTTAAAAAAAAAATTAAAAATAAAAGGCACAGCCAAGCACGGTGGCGCACACCTGTAATCCCAGCCTGTAATCGGGAGGCTGAGGCAGGAGGATCATGAGATCAAAGCCAGCCTCAGCAAAAGCAAGACACTAAGCAATTCAGTGAGACCTTGTCTCTAAATAAAATACAAAAGAGGGTTGGGGATGGGGCTCAGTGGTCGAGTGCCCCTGAGTTCAATCCCCAGTATCAAAAAGAAAAAAACAAAACTGTATATATGAAAAAGGAGAAATGATGTAGAGAGCCTAGTTGTACTTGTCGTCTGAATAAGAAGAAAGAATGGAAGATTCGTTCAAGCCTCCAACAAATTTTAGTGAGCACCTATTATCTGCTGTTATTATTTTAGCCACTGCGAAACAGGAAAATCAGAGCTGTTTCTTATTTCCATGGAACTGATATTCTAGTAGGAGAGGAAACAGACCAAAAAGATCATGTGAGAGGCACAGAGGCTATGAAGATACAAATGCATGTGAGGAGATGATTCTGGACCCAAAGAGCCACCCCATAGGCAGTGAGTGGTGTGCCAGAGACCTCAGGCAACCCGGGGAGAACCTGTTACATGCTCTCTTCCCAACTCCAGCTCCATGCATGTGTCATATGTCAAAAAACACCCTACAGTCATGTACATATAAAAAGAACAAAAAACTACAATGTAAAAGCAATAAAATTAGGGCTGGGGATGTGGCTCCGTGGAAGAGCACTTGCCTTGCCTGGGTTCCATCCCCAGTACTGCAAAAGTAATAAGAAGAATAAGTCAAATCAAAGGAGGGGAAAATATAACAGGACTATTTTGTTACAGAGCTGCTGTCACACAGTCCAACTGGTCAAAGCAAATATACAGCACCAAAACAAAATACAGAAATGAACTCTAGTCAACTGTGTGTGGTCCTGACATCCTCCTGCAGTAAAAGAAGGGTCTGGCAACCCAGTTTGGGCTTTTAAATTAGGCCCTATTTATTGTCACCATCCTGCCTTTCTTTTTTTAAAGTGCGGGGACAATTTCGGTTCCTGAGTAATTTGCAAAACCGCAAAATTCATCTACAAAAATATGAAAGTGTGACCTGTAATATACCCAATTGGGAAACTCCAATCACACCATTTTAAGGCTTTGGAGTCTGGGTTATTCGTGGAAGCACTGCATTTCAGGAGCGCAAAGTACCCGGAAAGAGACACACCCGCTTATTTAGGGCTTAAAGAAACTCAGGCCCTCAAAGAGGGACTTGCCAGGTGACAGCACGCTCTGGATCCCAGGCCACCTCCTCAACTGCAGGCTACACCTTAGGGCCTCAGTACTTAAACCTGAGCAAGCTCCAGAAATACCCCCGGGGCTCCACCCCTAGTGTTTCTAAACCAGCCACAGCTGCTGAGAGGGGAGGAGATTTGCAAATCTCCCCCAAGTAAAAGCTAAAGCCACTTGGTCTGGGGACTGCACTACCAGAACCAAATGTCCCAGGAATGAAGAGCAAGAGTTTGGGGTGAGACTCAGATGAATTCCAGCTCTTTCTGCCACTTGTGGTAGCTCCCTTGAAAAATTCACCCAGACACTCTGAAACTCAAGTTTCCAAAGTTTGAGTCCAGTTCAGTGAATTAAAGGAGAGGATGACCATAAAGCACTACCTTAGCAGAGGGCTTGACATATTCTGTTTTATTTTTCTTTCTTATTTGGTGATGGGAGGGCCTCAGAGGGCTTTTGCACATGCCAAACACACCTTGGTCAGATATATTTTAACGTAAGAGCTTAAAAAAGGTGAGCTACATTCTATACCAAAGTTTTCCTAATTACATGTTCCCCCCTATCCACAGTAGAAAGGCCAAAATTCAAAAGACAAACAAGATCAAAGATTGGCAAATGCTTGGAACTAATGGCACATTAACAACAGCTTCGTTCATAGCAGTTGAACACCGTCAACATTACAAACGCACACCAGAAAGCAAAAGGGGAACCCAAACTAGTCAATGTGTGTAATGGAATACTATTCAGCAATGAAAAGAATCAAAGGCCAGGCACCATTGGACACACTTGTAACCCCAGTTACTTTGGAGGCTGAGGCAGGAGGATTGCAAGTTTGAAGCCAACCCCGGGCAACTTAGCAAGACCTTGTCTCAAAATTTTTTAAAAAATTTAAATAGGACTGGAGATGTAGCTCAGTTGTAAAGCACCCCTGGGTTCAATTCCCAGCACTGCAAAAATAAAAATAAAGAATGATGCACAAAAATGTGAAATCTCCAAAATATTTTGTTGGGTTAAAAAAAAAGCCAGACAGAGCCAGACATTGTGGCACACACCTGCAATCCCAGAGGCTCAGGAGGCTGAGAAAGGAGGATAGAGACTCCAAAGCCAACCCTAAGCCTTAGCAACTTAGTGAGACCCTTCCTCTAAATGAAATATAAAAAAAGAGCTAGGGATGTGGCTTGGTAGTGAAGGGCCCCTGAGTTCAATCCCTGGTACTCCCAGTGCCCCCTCTCCTCAAAACAAAGCCAGACACAATAGAGTGCACACTACATGACTTCTCTTTTTATAAAGCTGAAGAACAGAGAAATCTACGATACAAGAAATCAAAGAGTCTTTAGTAGAAGGGATTAACTGGAAAGAAACAGGAGGGAAATTTCTTGGGTAATGGAAATGTTCTTTATCTTGATTGCAGCGGTGACAACATGAACATATACATTTGTCAAAACTCATCAAATGAGACACATAAGATCTGTGCAAACTTGATTTAAACATTACACAATATACACATGTAATGAAATGTCCTACAGTAACCATGAATATATGCAACTTTGATCTTTTGATGTATCCGTTAAAATGTATTTTTTATGTATTAATTAAAATTTTATTTAAAAAGACACTGGTACCGTGGTGGTGCATGCCTCCTACTTGAAAGGATGAAACAGGAGGATCAGAAGTTCGAGGCCATCCTGGGCAATTTGGGGAGACCCCTGTCTCAAAATTAAAAAAACACAAAGGGCTAGGAGTATGGTTCAGAAGTAGGGTGTGGCTAGATTCCTGCCCAGGCATGCTCTACATGCAAAAAATTTTTAAAGATCATTTTTTTAAAAATTGTGGAGCCAGGTATAGTGGCACACCCCTGTAAATCCCAGCAGCTTGGGAGGCTGAGGCAGGAGGATAACGAGTTCAAAGCCAGCCTCAGCAACTTAGGGAGGCCCTAAGCAACTCAGGGAGACCCTGTCTCTAAATAAAATATAGAATAAAGGGCTGGGGATGGGGCTCAGTGGTTGAGTGCCTCTGGGTTCAATCCCTGGTACAAAAAAAAAAAATAGTTGTGCATCTTACTATAGTAAAATGATACCTTAATGCAAATTTAAAACAACATGTATATATATAAAACACACACACACACACACACACACACACACACACACACATATATATATATATATATATATATATATATATATATGTTTTTAAAGGTATTTTGTGACAAAGGACTGACACAAGATGAACAACTCCGGCCCAGAAGGTTCATTTAGTTTGATTCCCCCACAGCCCGGTCCTGCTTGGTAGAATACCATTTGCTATGGACTATTTTGGTCCATGCATCTTTCCAGAGAACTGCCATGAAACAGAATCTTCTCCCACAAGACAACCATGACATTTCCATACTGACAGTGCCCACAGTGACCCATGTCCCTGGGAGAGGCTAACTCACACAGAAGTAACATTTTGCTTTACTGTGTACCAAGAATGAGTCTCCCTCCTCTGACAAAGATGCTGTAAATGAGGCAGAACTCTGTCATGTAATTAAAATCACATTCTCACCATGAAGGAGGGAATGGAGGCTGGGTGGAATGGTTTCCAGGGCCACCTTTTACTGTGATGAAGTCCTCCAATAAGCTGGCTCTGCCAGGTGATTATTACAAGAAGTTGCTGTCACACTGTCGTGGGACCCAGGCTATTCAAGTTTCCCCCTCAGCATCTTTTTTCTATCAACACAAATAGGTTCAAAACCAAGCACAATGGTTCACCCCTGTCATCCCAGTGGCTGGGGAGGCTGAGGCAGGAGGATCGTGAGTTCAAAGCCAGCCCCAGCAACTTAGGGAGGCCCTAAGCAACTCAGTGAGACCCTGTCTCTAAATAAAATACAAAACAGGGCTGGGGATGGGGCTCAGTGGTTGAGTGCCCTGATTTCAATCCCTGGTACCCACCCACCCCCCTAAAAAAATAGGTTCAAAGGCATGCAAATAATTACCCCTGCTGTCCACATCCCTGTGCACTAAGAATAGTCTAGAGCGAAGGACATTAACACTCGGAAACACTGCAGAGGTGTCTGATCCTAAACCTTCTCAATAATCTCACCCAACTTTCCTAAATTCCATGAATGAGACAGCCCTGAGCCCATGTCTCCAATCCCTCTGATTACTTGTGGAAGGGTGTGGCTCACCCACAAGCATCTTGCACACTGCAAATGAATCCATTATACACCACCAGGCACCCCAATGGATGGGCAGGAAACCCAGCCCATTCATCCCCTGCCCTTACTCCAAAATGGCCCTGAACTGAGACCTGCAGCTGTTCCCATAAAAACGCCTGACACAGTATTTTCTCTAAAGTTCCATCAGGTCATCTTCATCCATTAACTGGCATTAAATTCATAATCCAGGCTCCCAGATAAATAAATAAATAAATAAATGCTCAAAATTAACTCAAACATGAAAATAATAGCTAATCTTTAAATTGAGCACTTACTATTTACCAGCACTGTCCTGGGCATGTTCCCCTCATTAGCTTATGTAATCATACCCGCAAGCTGGTTTACAGATAAGAACCTAAGAATATATCATGGAGCAAGGCAAGGGGGCCTCATGCAACAAGAGAGATGTGCCAATGAGTAAGGGAACATGGAGGAGGAAATATCTGCTCATCTTTGCAGAATGGTGGAGGACTTCCTGGAGGAGGTGTCCAGGTGGACATAAATGACACTTTTCCATTAAATTCAGCCCTCAAAGCTACCAAAAGGCCAGGCTTACCGGCACACCCCCACCCATCCCCTCCTCCTCCTCCTCATCTGGAAGAGGCCTGTTTCTAGAAAGGACCAGCTCAGCCCAGCCCTCCTTTCTTTTGACACATTCCTGCAGCTGCTGGCCTTCCTATGGAAACATATGGAAACTTTTCACCACATTCAGCTCCACCACCTCCTTTGGTGCTTTCATTGAGAACCTGCGTCACAGTGCTGGGCTGCACCCGGCTCACGTGGGTACAAGGGACAGTCCTTGCCTAGACCACACTGAGATGTAAGGGACCTACCACCACCACCACCAGCAAATGCATCTTTTGAAGCGGTCTTTCCTCCTGTACCGACTTCTGATAGAGGAATTTGCTTTCCTTACCTCCTCAAAATCAACACACACACACACACCCCAGCCCCTAAGTACCGTCCCCCAATCCCTCCCTCCTCCTCCGAGCTTAAAGCTCTGTTAACAAGGGAACAGCTTCTGATGGTTGTGTGACCTTGGACAAGTCGCTTAACTAATGTCAGTCCTGGTTTCCTTATTGGTAATAGGGGTTTTATTTAAAAAAAAAAAAAGTGGATCTTAGAACCGCGAATCAGAATGAGATGTGCAAATCGAGCATTTTACAGAGAGTCTCGCACTAGTCAACTGTCAGTGAACAACTGTTATCATCATCATCAATCATGAGGACGGTGACGGTGGCCGGTAAACTTGGACTAGATTCGCGCCCAGAGCGAAACCCTCCTCCCCCTCCCCCCACACCGCGGCGGAGACACATGCGTCATCCAGCTGTGGGGTGAATGCAGGCTCTGCACCCGCGGATCAGGAATCTCCCGGAGGTCACAATAGCCCCCCTGGAGGGGATACAGGATGAAGCTAGTTTTCTGATTGAAGAGATCCAAGAAATCGTAGCCCCTCTCCTTCCAGACACCCAATCACCAGGTCTAGAAACTGATTAGTGGAGCAAGAATGGCCAAAAGCTACTCGCGCTGCATCACTCCCCCCCAAGAAGCCGGGGACGCGCCCCCGCCCCTACCTCCGTTCCCCAAGTCCCCTTCAGGCTCAGTCGAAGCTGGCTGAGATAACAGGTTGGCAAATCGGGCCCGGGAAACATCTCCCCGCTCCCTTGCGCAAATGCAGCCCCTACCCAAACGCAGGTGGGCAAACACGAGCCACAACCTGGCAAGAACTTTAGGTATTTCGCCACCACCGGGGCGCACGGCCTCAACTTCTCTCCGCTGCGCTCCGAGAAGGAAAGCGGGAAATCGGGATGGTGGGGGCACCCCACAAGCCGCCTCTCTTATCGGGGTGCGCCCCCCCCACACAAGGGCACGCCCCGTCTTACCTGGTCTGACGGCTTTGAAGGTGACGGCCTCCTTGCAACTGTCGATGACCCCCAGCACGTCATAGCGGGGCAGACCGGACACCCGGATCCCCTGCACCTCCAGAAGCAGCTCTCCTTCGCTCAGCTTCGGGCCCTCGCCACCGCCGGGGAGCCCCGCCACCTCGGTGGCCGCCACTGCTCCAACATATGGAAACTCCCCGTTCTCCGCGCCCCCCAGCACCGTCACCCCCAGCTCGCCCTGAGGTCCCCGCTTCACGGTGCATTCGTGAACCCTGCTAGTCCAGTGGTTCTTTTTCTGGATCACTTTCGACATGATGAGTTGAAACCCCTCCTCCTCCAAAAAAAAAAAAAAAAAAGAGTAAAAATGAGACAGGTGCCCCCCACAGCACAAGCACCCAAGTCTCCTCGGGTTCATAGGAGAAACATCTCTCCCCCAAATTACGCCGCGGGAGAGCCCCTGGGCAGCCTCGCTCCCCTGCACACCCTCGCGCACTCAAGCCATCATCATAAAACAAACTTTCTGGGCTCCTCCGCGAGCCCTGCACAGGCGCCCGCGAGCTTTGTTTGCATTCCGGTGCCTCTCGGTCCACGTTCCGGCGCCCGATCGCGCTCTCCCGGGCCAGAGTCCACTCTGCGCCTCTCCGAGGATTTTTTTTTTTTTTTTCCTTCCTCTCTTCCTTTCTTTCTTGCCTTTTTAGAAAATGCGGCGCCTCCTCTTTGCTTCCCGCCCGGCTCTCCACTCCTCGCTGGCGGGCTGTTCCAGAGGACGAGGGAAGCCCTTCCAGCCAGTTGCTGGGAGCCCTGGAGACGCGGCTGCGGGGCGGGGGTGGAGGGGACCGGAGGGAAGTGCCCGCGGCCCCTTTAAGCAGATACAAAGGCTCGACTTGTTTTGTTACAGTTCATTCTATTCCGCGCCGCGGAGCTCAGCGGCCCGGCGAGAGGAGACGCGCGCGCATGCGCCCCGCGGCCGCCTGCCGGCCCGCCGGCCCCGCCCCTCCACCCCGAAGCCAGAGATTCCGACGTGCTTCCCGTTGGGTCCTAAGACCGACCCTCCACGAGAAGCCTGCTTGGCCCCTTTTTCCGACACCCCTCTATTTGCTCCTCCTTTTCTGCCAAACCAATCGACTGGGCAAGTGGCTTTGGAGAAGAGGGAGGCACGTAGTGTTTGACCCCAACTCGTGGACCCAGGCGGTGTGTCTTTGGGGATAGGTGGGGGTTGGGGAGGCTCGCACACTCACCCTGGCGCACACTCACGCACACAAGCACGCCCTCGCGCCAGCCCCAAGCCTCCTGGACGCCCTCGGCCAGTGGCTGGCCACGCTGTCGGTCACCCAGCCCGGCTTGTCCACCGCCTCCGCCACATTTCCCTCTAAAACCTGGGACCGATCCGGAGGCGCGCTGCTCCCCGCCTCCCCTGCGCCCACGGGTTCAGGTCCTGGGCGCGGGGTCTGGGCGGGTGTCCTGCGACCCTGGGGAGGGGGACGGAGGGTTCCCCAGAGCCCCCCAACTGAGATCCCGGTGCGCTTCAAAGGCGCCCACACGCACAAACACCCTCATCCTTAAACTTTGGGGACAACTTTTTAGGACCTGGGCAAACTAAGAGGGGGAGAGAAGCCAAAGGCCAGTGTGGGCTTCGACCTAAGGTAGCCATCTAGCTTTTCCACTGTCCTCCCTGCAAAGACTGCGGCCGCCAGTTCTCTGCCCCGGGCTCAAGTTCCTGGTGGAGCCCGAAAGCCTTCGAACTTCGGGGACAGCGAATAAAGATCCCCACGGGTATGGGACGTGCGCCCGCGTCCTAGCGCCCGCAGGGGTGTGGGCGCGGCGGCCACCTCTCGGAATCCGCGGCCCCGGGGTCCCTACGGCGCCAGCGCCGCCCACAGGCCCGGTGGAGAGCGCCTGTGCCCGCCTGGCTGGGGACAGGAAGACCAACTCCACACCAAGTAGGCTGTCCCCTCCACCTGCGGAGAGTGGGACGCCACAGCGGTGTGATCAGGGTTGAAGGCTGGGCTCTGGCGTTCGTGACTTTGAGCAATTCCGTGACCTCTCAGAGCCTTCACTTCCCGAGGGCCATAAATGACAGAGTTCTTGGGAGAAGACTTGTAAAGTGAGTATTTACAAAGCGGCAAATAACTACAGAAACTCATGGTAGCAGTAATATTGGGGAAGAGGACGTTTTCGCGGTAGATGGTGACAATAATTCATCTCCTTCTTTCTAGAACTTAAAAAATATAACCAATCATTTATTTTTATTTTATTATTTTTATTTGATTGATTGATTGATTTGCACTCGGAATTGAATCCGAGGGCACTTACCACTGAGCCACATCCCCAGCCCTTTTTATTTCTTATTTTGAGACTGGGTCTCACGAAGTTGTGGAGGCTAGCCTTGAACTTGCGATCCTCCTTCCCCAGCCTCTGGAATAAATGGAATTAAAGGTATGAACCCTTCCTGGCCTTATCATCTGTTGTCTATATCCATCTGTTGGGCTCAACCCTGACTGGATCAAATGAGGAGGGCCGGCAAAGGTAAAATCCAGCAATTGGAAACTCAAGGATGGAACCTACCATCTAGACTTTTAAGTGGTGCTGCTATACAATATGGAGGACCACAGGTTCAGTATCTGGATTCCTGAGCATTTTGTGTCATAGGCCCATTTGGAGCCTGGGACGCATCTCTGTGGAGCACGCACTCCAATGAGGGCAGGGAACTTGGCAGAGTTTGGCTTACTGATGTAACTCACTGCTCACATGTTGCTCAAATGAATTCTACTACAAAAAAAAATACATCGTGCATACCACATTTAGAGAGGAGTCTCAGATTCCTGTACAAATCACTAGTAAGCTGGACCTTTGTGTTTCCCAGTCTTACTATTCTATAGTCCAACCACATCCCATCATTTGCAAAAATCTCCTACCTACCTAAAATTGTGAATTCCACATGACTCTCGCCCCCACCTAGGCAGTCCTGGTGATGAACACAACCAGGTGGCTTGTGACTCCACCTGCTACAGCCACATCTTCCATCGACGACTCCTTGCAGCAGCTGAGGAGGGAACAGGATTTAGAACTTAGCATACTTCTAATTATATTTTTAAATTAATTTATTTCTTTTGCAGTGCAGGGGATCAAGCTCACGGCCTTGCACATACTAGGCAAGCCCCCTTCCACTGAGAAATACCCACAGCTTATGCTTCAAGTTTCAAATGTGGAAAAGAAACGTCTGAGGGGACAGAGGGCAGGATGGGAATGGGAAGAGAGACATATTATAATCAAGGAAAATTAGAGAAATAATTTGAACCTTCAAAACAGCCCATTTCCAGGTTCTAGAAGTTTAGGGTATTCCTTCTGACACTTCCTGTCTACTGTGTTTCACCTACACTCATTCCTGTGTCCCAGAGCAGAAGCAACTGCAAGACAATCATGTATGTGTCTTCTATCCAACCTTGAAATCTCATCTTGCCCGGGCACAGTGGCACACACTTGTAATCCCAGCAACTTTGGGCAACTGAGGCAGGAGGATCGAAGGTTCAAAGCCAGCCTCAGCACTTAGCGAGACCCTAAGCAACTCAGTGAGACCCTGTCTCTAAATAAAATAGAAAAAGAGGCTGGGGACGGGGCTCAGATGTTAAGTGCCCCTGAGCCCCATCCCCAGCCCTATTTTGTATTTTATTTACAGACAGGGTCTCACTGAGTTGCTTAGGGCCTCGCTTTTGCTGAGGCTGGCTTTGAACCTGCGATCCTCCCACCTCATCCTCCTGAGCTGCTGGGATTACATGTGTTATTGGATGTAGTTACCACAATCATGTGGTGTAAGCCTTACCAGGAAGAATCTTAATTTTACCACTGAGCAAAGGGAAGTTTGGAAACTCAAGAAACTTGCCCAAGAGCTTAACAGTAACAAAGCCAGAATATAAACCCAGGGGCACAACCCAAAGCCCAGGCTTAGAATGCTGCACCTTGAGAGGATGTAACCATGTAATAGAATTAGGAAACAGCATTTTTTGTGTGGGGGGAGGGCCTGGAATCGGCCACATAGTGCATACACAATAATTTAGTCACCTTCCCATGTCTTCCTTTTAGTATGAAGGAAGATAGCATTCCACTCTGGAACACAATGTCCTGTTTCCCATGTTGGGACTCTGAGACTTTGAAGTTCAAATAATTTATGGACAAATAAAGAGG
Organism: Marmota flaviventris; assembly: GCF_047511675.1. Lineage (NCBI taxonomy): Eukaryota > Metazoa > Chordata > Mammalia > Rodentia > Sciuridae > Marmota > Marmota flaviventris. The sequence goes on along the minus strand of NC_092498.1, from coordinate 159,697,820 downwards.
ATTAATTTGCAAACATTTCTGCACAGTTGGAAGATCCAGGGCTGCAGCATAGGTACTGAGCTAAACAAAATTATATTGTCGCAAACATCAACAAGGAACTCTTTCATCTTTCTTTCTTCCTTGTTTTTGTTTTTTGGCAGTGCTAAAGATTGAAACCAGGGCCTGTACATGCTAGACAAGTGCTCTCCACCACTACAAGCTACTACCTTCTTTGCTCCCCCTCTTTTTTTTTTTTTTTTTGGTACTGGAGATTGAATCCAGGGTTGCTCTACCACTGAGCTATATCCCTAGACCTTTGTATTTTTGGGGGTCTCACCATACTGAAGCTGGCCTCAAATGTGTGATCCTCCTGCCTCAGCCTCCTGAGTACTAGAATTATATTACAACGCCCAACTCATACCAGTTTCAAAAGGTGAAAATTATCTCCTGCCCTGGAACAGTAAGCCCTGAAGCAATCATTTGAGGAGACCTTATAAGCTCCTCCCTTATTACACAGTTGTTTGTGTTTGGTTTTAGTACTGGGATTGGACTCAGAGGCACTACTTCCCTGGCCCTTTTAATTTTTTATTTTGAGACAAGGTCTTGCTATGTTGCTTCATGCCTCACTAAATTACTGAGGCTGGCATTGAAATTGCCTTCCTCCTTCCTCAGACACCCCAAGTCTCCGGGATTTCGGGTGTGCACCACCATGCCCAACAACAATGAACTCCTAATAAACACAGTAAGCTTAGATGAGAATTCAGCTGTAACAATAAACTCTCATCAAATTGAGATCTTACTTTTCATAGAACTAGTTCTATTTGAAGGAAGGAGAAAATGCATGCATATGAAATGTTCTTTTCTTCAATTTCTCCCAAATTTTCTAGTTGTGATGAAAGAAAGTTATAATTGCAGTCTACAGTGGCATTTTTCTAAATATGTGAGGATGGGAAATTCGTTGATCAGCTATGGGAAAAGGAGGGACATATAAGTTGGTTATTTTTTAATTCCTGAAGAATGCAATCAAGAGGCATACATTAGCCAGGTGCAGTGGCGCATGCCAGTAATCCCAGTGGATGGGGAGGCTGAGGCAGGAGGATCAAAAGTTTAAAGCCAGTCTTGGCAACTTAGCAAGGCCCTAAGCAACTCAGGGAGACCCTGTCTCTAAATAAAATACAAAAAAAGGACTGGGGATGGGGCTCAGTGGTTGAGTGCCTCTCCGTTACAAAAAAAAAAGGACTAAAGATGCAGCTCAGAGGTAAAATGCCCCTGGGTTCAATCATATATATATATATATATATATATATATATATATATATATATATATATGTATATATATATATATATACACACACACATACACACACACACACACACACACACACACACACCCCTAATGAGATTGCTATTATCTTGCTCATAGGAAATTCACATTTTCTTGAGAATGGACCTTTGTATATCTCTTTTATTCCATCACTCACAAACTCTGCAAAAATACAGTAGTTTGAACAATATGGTAGATGCTCAAGTAGTAATGGATTTTATTATCAAAGGACTGTGGTGGCCCACTCCTGTAATCCCAGCAGTTTAGGAGGCTGAGGCAGGAGCATCTGGAGTTTAAAGACAGCCTCAGCAATTTAGCAAGGTCCTAAGCAACTCAGTGAGACCCTGTCTCTAAATAAAATATATAAAGGGCTGGGGATGGGGCTAAGTGGTTAAGCTCCCCTGGGTTCAATCCCTGGCACACACACAAAAATATGTATATGTATGGGTGTATATATATATATGTATATACATACATATGCATATATAAAATATTATCCTATATAACTGGCAAGACCAGAGGTGAATCTAGGGCTCAGCATCATCTGGTTGAAGAGGTCCAAGTGATGCTCTTAGGTGTCTTCATCTCTTAGATCCCCTTTCCTATTGTTCTTCTCATCCTCTCCTACTTCATACAGACTGGCCTGTCCAGCCTACCTGAAGAGGACAACCACAAACAGCATCCACAATCTATGCTTAGCAACCCCAGCAGTAAGGAGATTTTCACTAACAGGAGAGAAAGGCAGTCAGAGAAATTTTAGTCTCTGCTAAAGCAATTTCAGTTGTTGAGAATGGAAGTACTGACTGCTCTTCAGGGTTTTTAACAAATAAGCGTGAGTCCAAAATCAGGGGCTGGAGATGCAGCTCGGATGTAGAGCAAGTACCTGGCATGGGTCAATCCTTAACTTCCCCCAAAACCCTCAGCTGTGTGACTGAGCCAGGCAGAGTGTGTGTGGACTTGGGACTACTTGGGAAAACTTCATGAAGGTGAGTTCCTCTGCACACTCTTAATTGCCTTTTCTGCAACCAAAAGTTCCAAAAAAAAAAAAAAAAATCAAATGTAGTGGGAGTTTGATTTCAGTCAAAGCTGCAGTGGTTGGCCCATATTTTTGTAGATATTTTAAAGATATCCTGAAGCTGGCAACATTGCAGTATTAAACCCTTTACAATGGAAAGCAGTGGAGTATTATACTTGTTGAATACACATGGCTTGTTAAACCACAGACCATAGATTTCAAATGTTCTCAAGTGAGTCTTGAGTTTCCCTGAGGCTAAGATGAAGAAGAGAATTATATGTTTCAAGATGGACCGTGACAGTTGAATGTCGGGTAGATGGGTTTTATTCATTCATTCTTTCATTTATTCAAAGGCAATTGATTAAATACTGGTTTTGTCAATTCCTGGTCAGGACTGATGCCAAATCACTAAAACACACATTTTTCCCCATGGAGGAAGCCTACCTCAGACAAGAAAGAAATAGTGTTTAGAAAGTTCTAAGGGAAACCTAAGGGTATCCTAGAAGACCTCTCATTAGGAAGGACTGTGATTTGTAAACAGAACTTTAGAAAATAAAGGTACCATTGTTAGGAGAATTTCTTACCTCCTCCCCTCTGATTTATTTTAACGGTATTTGAAGAAGTGAAAGGTGAAGTCTAGTTTTATGATCACATTATGGTACTTGAAGCCGATCTCACCAATAGAAGGTGATGTTTGGGAAAATGACTCAGGACCATGGAGCAATCTGGCATCTGAGCAATCTCATTCCATGACCTGTGCCATCTTTGGAAAATTCTTCCTCACCAAATTATGTAGCTGAATGCATGAGGACCCCCAAACCATACTACTCACTACTCCAGATTTAGCACATTCCTGGAATTTTAAACTCATTTTTATGGAGTGTTGCTCAGGTAAGGAGAGGCTTGGCCAAACCCAGAGTGGTTGTGAGCAATTGTATTGTATCTCAGGGAGTCATGCCCAAATTTGGAGTCTTTGTATCCTGAACATTCCTGACACTCCTGGCTCAGGATCTCAGCCTGCCCAAGTCGGAGTACTTAGAGGATTTTAAATGCAGCAGAGAACTGCTGAATAAGTCTGTGTTGGAAGATTCTGCAGTTTTTTGTTTTTGGTTGTTGTTGTTTTTTTTGTTGTTGTTGTTGTTGTTCCAGGGATTGAACCCAGGGGCACTCCACCACTGAGCCACATCCCCAGCTTTTTTTTTTTATATATATATTTTCGAGACAGGGTCTCACTGAGTTGCTTAGGGCCTTGCTAAGTTGCTGAGGCTGGCTTTGAACTCGCGATCCTCCTGCCTCAGCCTCTGGAGCTGCTGGGATGACAGGTGTGCGCCACTGCCCTGGCTGCAGTTTTAATTACTAAGTTAGCCCTCTGCATTAGCGGATGCACAAGCTGGCATGTGCTTGGGAACATTTCTGCTTCCAGACTTACAGCATCTACATTTTTCAGATGTTTGACCTTGATCTTCTGACCTTGCCTCTAGAACTCTGAGAGTGCCAGGACCACTCACAGCTGAGTGATGGAAGCAAACACTAGACAGAGAGCGATGCTTTTTTTTTTTTCCTTCTCTCCACTCGAATCCAGGGTTACCCTGTGTTAGTCTCAATTCAACTTCCTTCAGTCGTTCATTTTATTTTAACCTCTAGTCTCAGTATCAGTTTACTTTTTGAATTGACCACATGAAACTGAAAACTATTACAGCTATGCAATCCCTTGGCTAAGGCAGGCTGGCATTTCCTGACACTGCTCTCCAGATGACTGAGAACCTCTCTAGGTGCATGTTTTTTCAAACTTTTATGATTGCTGTTCACAATAAGAAATGTATTTCCCATCAGTTCCCGTGCACATGTGCACATACACAAGGAAACAGAGGTTCCGTGAAACCCCACTCATCTTTCTGCATGGGTGACAGCCCACGGTCAGTCGATTCCTTCACCCGTCCCTGTATGACTCATCAGCTGGGGATGGTTTTCCATTTTTAAATGGATGAAACACATTGAAAGAAAAATAACATTTATATGGATACACATTTACCACATGGCATGCACTGCTATAAATCTTTGCATTTATTGTCTCATTAACTCTTTTCGATAATTTGTCCTTGTCTTAATCAAGATCGTGAGCATAATAGCAATGGTGGCTAGTTTCCTAGCAAGTGCCTGTCGTGCTGAGCATGCTGGTATATGCTTTATGTAGTGCATTTATGGAGTCCTGTCTGCTTTGGAAGGCAGGGAGTGTTATCGTTCCTGTTTTACAGATGAGGAAACAGAGGATTGAAAAGCTACATAACTTGCACATGGTCACATACCTAGGAAGTGCGCTTGGGATTTGATCCTAGTTTTCTCTGCCCTTAGACTGATGCTTTTGAGGATTGTTGTCTTTAGTAGCTTCTTGCCCACCATCTGACACATAGCATGGATTTCATGCATATTTAAAGAATGAATAAATGATATACATGTATGAATGAAGGATGCTGAGAAAATGAGTGTCTTCCCATGAATCCTGACCAGTTATGGGAACAAAGACAAACTAAGTGATTGCTCTGTGTTTTCAAAACAAGCAAAGTAGCATCTCAGTTATTGAGTGTTTTCCATGTGCTAAGTATAATAACTTGATCCTTTTAATGACACACGAGGAGATAAATATTATCCCTGCTTTAGTAATGAAGAGACTGAGGTTCAGAGAGGTTAAGTACCTTGCGTAAGATGACATAACCAATGTTCAGACCTGGTATGACTCAGAACATGTCTCTAACCTCTGTTCTAGGTACTTCTACTTATTAATTTCTGCTCTGACTGTAACATGATTCCATAGGCAAAATAAGAAATGTACCAGAACCTTCCTTAACAATGATTCTGTGCTCCATTGGCTTATTTTTCTATCAAAAAATTCAAAACCCAAGGTGAAAGGTGTAATAGAGATAAGAGATACCTTCTAGTATGTTTTATATAGCAATTGGGTTACCAAAATACTGTTACATATTCTTTCCAACTCTCTGTGAATCTAAAACTGTTCTAAAAATTAAAAATTAGTTTAATAAATCACTGTGAAGCCCATGAAAAGATGTCAACATCATTAGTCACTAGGGAAATGTAAATCAACACCACAGTAAGATTTCACTGTACACCCACGAGGAAGGGTATTTTTTTTAAATGGGAAATAACAAATGTTGGTGAGGATCTAAAGAAGTTGGACCCCCCCACACACTTTTTTTTTTTAACTGCAGGTGGGATTATAAAATGGTGTAGTTACTGCAGACAACCATTTGGCAGGTATACATATAGCAATTTCAAGGTATATATACCCTAAAGAATTGAAAACAGGTGTGTGAGAACAACTTAGGAGTGCTCACAGCAGCATTCTCTCAAGAATCCAAAGGTGGAGGCAACCCACATGTCTTTCAGCAGAGAAGACGAAGGGTTTCCATCCAATAGAACATTGTTCACTTCTAAAAAGGAACCAAGTACTGATACAGGTGTTTTAGCAAGATTTTTCACTGTTGTGACCAAAAGACCATTTAAGAACAATTTTAGAGGAGGAAAAGTTTATTTGGGGGCATGTGGTTTCAGAGGTCTCAGTCCACAGACAGCAGGCTCCATTCCTCGGGGCTCGAGGGGAGGCAGGACATCATGGAGGAAGAGTGTGGTGGAGGGAAGCAGCTCACATGGTGATCAGGAAGCAGAGAGAGAGATCTCTGCTCAACAAGGACAAAACATATACTCAAAGACATACCCCCAATGACCCACCTCCTCCAGCCACACCCTTCCTGCCTTCAGTTACCATCCGGTTAATCCCTATCAGGGGATTAAAGCACTGATTAGGTTAAGGTTCTCATAACCCAATCATTTCACCTCTAAACTCTCTTGCATTGTCTCCCACATGAGCTTTGGGAGGTCACCTCATATCTAAACCATGGCAGAGTGCTAAAACAGGAAATAACCAGTGTGGCGTGATGGTGCATGCCTGTGATCCCAAAGAGAGGCTGAGGCAGGAGGATCACAAGTTTGAGGCCAGCCTCAGCAACTTTGTGAGCCTCTGTCTTAAAATAAATAAAGAGGCTGGGGATGTGGCTGAGGGGTTTCCTGAGTTTAATTCCCAATACTGCAAGTGACAACAAAAGGAAAATCCATGAAAAAAATCATGTTTAAGTGAAAGAAGGAAAACATAAAAAGGCTCCATATTGGAGTGACTCCATGTGTATGAAATGTCCAGAACAGGCAAATCCAGAGAAATGGGAAATAGACTAGTGGCTGCCAAGACCTGGAGAAAGAGAGGAGGAGGGGAGGGTCCTGTTTAATATTTATGGGACTTCTTCTGAGAATAATGAAGAGTCTCTGAAACTCGATAGTGATGATTGGTGCGGTGTTAGGAATTTACTAAATGCCACCGAACTGTGTACTTTAAGATGGTTAAAATGAGGGTTGGGCCTGGGGCTAGAGCTCAGTGGCTGTTTCCCTAGCATGCATTAGTCCTTGGGTTTGATCCCCAGCACTGCAAGAATAAAAAAAAAGTGGGCTGGGTGCAGTGGTGCATGCCTGTAATCCCAACAACTCAGGAGGCTGAGGCAGGAGGATCACAAATTCAAGGCCAGTCTCAGCAACTTGGTGAGGCCCTAAGCAACTCAGCAAGTCCCTGTCTCTAAATAAAATACAGAATAGTGCCCCTGAGTTCAATCCCCAGTAACAAAGAAAAAAGAAAGAAAGAAAAAAAGTGGGAGAGGGGCTGGGGATGTGGCTCAAGGTGATAGCGCGCTCACCTAGCATGCATGAGGCACTGGGTTCGAGTCTCAGTACCACATAAAAAAATAAAATAAAGATATTGTGTCCACCTAAAACTAAAAAATAAATATTTTTTAAAAAAGAAAAAGAAAAAAGTGGGAGAGGGTGTTAAAATGTTGAATTTTATTTCAAGTGAATTTTACCTCCATTTAAAAAAAAACACTGTAACACCATTAAAAAATATGATATACTAAAGCAATATAGAATGTGCTACACTATAATAAATAACATAAATAATGTGTACTATAACTGGCAATGATAAAAAAAAAAGTTAAATATTACAGGAAATACCAACACCCAGGATGGCATCTTGATTGACAGCTTGGGCCTTTGTAACTGGCAGCTCTAGAACCAAATGACCAAATGCTGTCACATAATGGCAAGTTTTATAGCCTGTCTGAGCCCTTACTGTCTTCAGCCTTAAAATGAGCATGATTGCTCTTAGTTATCGCGGGATCCTTTTCCTGTAGGTTGAAATTAATGATGATGGGGGCTAATGTAGACTTCATTCTTTTCTCTTTTTTTTTTTTTTTTTTAATGTGTGAATTGTTGCCAATCTTCAAAGGGATCGTTGCATTAAAAGGGAAGCGATCTGGGTTTGGAGAAAGAACCATATTTTGAATGGCTTTTATCTCCTTATGAGGTTTCCCACATCCCAGGAGAAATATTCTCTGAGCAGCTCTTTAGTTTCTCAAGGAGTGCAGGCATCTACAATAACTCTCATGCAGGATTATGTTGAAACGTAGGCTAAATCGCTCTAACTGGAATTTCTGGATTGGTCCAAGTGTGAACAGTCATGGAATCTACCAGCTGATAGGAAAGATTTTGTTAGGAAGAAGGCTTCTTCTTCTCCTTTCCTTCCCCTTGAGGACAACCGGGCTGTCGCCAGGCACACCAACACTGCTATTTCTTCTTGCATTTGCATATGGCATCCTCCCAGGTGATTTATGGAGCAAATCCTGACACAGCTCCAGAAGAAACCGTCGTACTCCTTTTCTGTGTCATTTGTAACCAAAAGCCCAGACAAGAGGCAGAAGAGGGTCCAAACCCCAGCTCAGGCCTCTCTGCTCCATACGCGCAGTCCCCCCACCCCCACCCCAACTCAGCCACGGCAAGAAGAGATCGAAACTTCTAGAACCCTGCCTTCTAACCTCTGCTCCTTTTCCTCTCTGCTTCTCCTGGGAGTTGAGGAACGCTGGAAAATAGCTTCAGGGTTTGGCTTCCAGTTGGTCAACCCCGATGCTAATTTCTCTATGGGACATTTTTAATCTCCATTCTTGGCAAGCAACTGCACAACTACAAACGCTGCCAGCTGAGTGCAAATATGTTGAAGGGGGAGGTGTGGGCAGTGGAGAGCTGGATGTCTGGGGAGTGAGGATGCAGCCAAGCTCCCATCCCTTCTCCTACATTCTCGCCTCTCCACCAACTGTAAGAAAGTTTGACTGACACTTTACCCGTTGGTGAAAATAAAAAGGAGCTGAAATCTTTCTTTCTTTCTTTTTTTTTTTTTTTTTTTGGTATGAGGGATTGAGCCCAGGGGAACTTAACCACTAGCCCCATCCCCAGCCCTTTTTTATATTTTATTTAGAGAGGGTCTTGCTGAGTTGCTTAGGGCCTCGCTAAGTTGCTGAGGCTGGCTTTGAACTTGGAATCCTCCTGCCTCAGCCTCCCAAGCTGCTAAGATTACAGGCGTGGATCACTGCGCCTGATTCTTTTTATTTTATTTATTTATTTATTTTTGCAGATGAACAGAGCACCGTTATTTTATTAATTTTTAATCTTTATTTATTTGTTTTTATACAGCGCTGAGGATAGAACTCCGTGCCTCACATTTGCGAGGCAAGTGCTCAGCCACTGAGCTACTACCTCAGCCCCTGAAATCTCTTTCTTATCCCACATACCTGATGTGACTCCTCCAACCAAACTGGACACCCTGCATCCAATTTAGCAGTACCTGTACTTCCTCATTCAGGCATTCTTTCCTTCCAGAGCATTTATTGAGTACCTACTATGTGCCAGATAATTTGGTAAGCATTATGTACCGATTCATGCTTTGGTTGAATAAACGTTTACTATGCACCAAGGACATGCCAGGCACTGTTGGAGCTCCTGAAGAAAAAACATCATCAATGAAGTAGGCAAAGACTCTTCTCATTGAGCTTACATCCTCATGGGGCAATACACGAAGGAAAAAAGATCATCTTTATAGACAGGGGCCATGGAGGGGAAATGGAGATCATGATGCTCAGGACAAGGATCACTGCTGTCCCTGTGGTGGTATGGGAAGACCGCAAGGGTGACTTCATATTTGAACAGAGAACTGCAGGAAACGAGAGAGTGGACCAAGCGGCTGTGTCTGGTGGGCAGTGTTCTAGGAAGAGGAAACAGTGGGATGGACACCCTGGGATGTGGTGCGGTTGATATGGAAACATGAAAGCCAAACCACGTGCTGCCGGTGGGGAGACCCAGAGTGTAAAAGAGCCACTAAATATCAAATATGTTAAATATCAAACATGTCCCTCATAGCATCTCATTCTAAAGGGGCTCATGTCAAGAGGAAATTCAGAGAGGGCTGGAGGAGATCGTGAAGACACTAACCCTCATCCAAGGGAAGGACTCCCTTGGGAAATGCAGTTTAAACTGAAATCCAAAGAAGAAACAGAGATTAATCTGTTGAAAAGGGACGGGACTTGGGCTGGAGATGTGGCTCAAGCGGTAGTGCCCTCGCCTGGCATGCGTGCAGCCCCGGGTTCGATCCTCAGCACCACATACAAACAAAGATGTTGTGTCCGCCGAAAACTAAAAAATAAATATTAAAATTAAAAAAAAAAAAAAAAGAAAAGAAAAGGGACGGGACTGGCTGGGCACAGTGGTGCACACTTGTCATCCCAGCAGCTTGGGAGGCTGAGGCAGGAGGATCTCAAGTTCAAAGCCAGCCTCAGCAAAGGCAAGGTGCTAAGCAACTCAGGGAGAAGACCCTGTCTCTCAATAAAATACAAAATAGGGCTGGGGATGGGACTCCGTGGTCGTGTGCCTCTGAGTTCAATCCCTGGTACCAAAAAAAAAAGATAAATAAATAAATAAGGAATGGGACTGGGGAACAAAAGATCCAGTAGAATGACTTGCAGGGAATGATGGGAGAAGCTTACCTGTGATTAATTGAAAGCTAAGAACAAGGTGCGACTCATGTGGGGACTTGTGCAGTTTTATATTTACTTCACTGTTTAAATAAATATATCTGCTGCCTGCTCCCTGCTGGACCAGGCTCCAGGGGGATGGGGAGGCAAGGCCTTGCTCAGTACTGTTTACCCAGCACCCACCCAGAAAGTGGCCTGCAGCAAGGGCACGGATTCTGTTTGTTGATGGCTCACTGGCTAGCGAGTCCCGCAATCTGACATAACCACTCAGTCCCTCCATGGGGAAAGGCAGCTGGTGTTCTGTGTCTACTGGGCTTGGCCAGATCCTGGGTTTCAAAAGGCCAGCAGACTTGGCAGTATTCAAAGCTGTGATTTCTGTTTGAAACCCAAAGATCAAAGCTGACCGTGGCCATGGAGAACTCTTCCTACGGAGGAGTGGAGTCCAAATGGCACATTTAGACCTTCATTATACCAGGAGGAGGCCACGTTCGCATCTGGAGGTAGGGACAGGGCGCTTCTGGGGTGGGGGCTCATTTGCCCATCTGGTACTTTATATTGAAAAGTGAAATGGTCGGACATAAAGAAAATATTGTTCTTTTTTTGTACACCAACATTTTGGGGGAGTACGTACTGGGAATTGAGCTGAGGGGCACTTGAACGCTGAGCCCCATCCCCAGCCCTTTTTTATATTTTATGTAGAGACAGGGTCTCACTGAGTTGCTCAGGGCTTCGCTAAGTTGCTGAGGCTGGCTTTGAATCCGCGATCCTCCTGCCTCAGCCTCCCGAGCTGTTGGGATCACAGGCGTGCACCACCGCACCCAGCACATTCACTTATTTTGATACAGGTGTGATATCACCTAAGATACCTCTTGTCACTCAGTAAACTGGTTTCTTCATTGGGAGAAAAAAAGTGTGTTTGTATAACTTTGAGAGAAAGTACAGACATTGAGCCAAGCTGAAAGGTCAACATTTTGGCGACAATTCTGTATATGTGCCTTTTGGATCTTGTTTGATTTGCTTTTGAAATGGCGTCTCACCATGTTGTCCAGGCTGGCCTCGAACTCCTGGGCTCAAGTGAGCCTCTTGGCTTCCAGGCTACCCAGAACTACAGGCATGTGCCACCAGGCCTGGCTCTGGATTTGCCTCTTGGAACTGAGTAACAGAGTTGATGTTTGCCATCTCAGCCTCCCCTCCCTTCCCACTCCCTCCCCTCCCCCTCCCTCCCCCTCCCCCCTCCTTCCTTCCCCTCCCTCTCCTTCCCTCCCCTCCCCCCTTCCCTCCCCTCCCCCTTCCCTCCCCCTCCCCCCCTCCTCTCTCCCATTTCCTTCCCTCCTTCCTGGCAGCCCTTATATTCCATTGGAGGAGACCTGTGGGACCAGGAGGTGGCTTCTTCCAGGACAGGAGCAGGCAAGCCAGGAACTGCCAAGAAGCATATTCAGTCCCCTGGCCACCATCCCGATTGCTGGGCTGAGTGTGGAACCCGGTGGGTTCGTTGGAGTGACTCTCAGATGCCCTATTTGGAGGGCTATTAGACAGAGGCACCCTTCCCCCTGATTCTGTGCAGTGTGGGCGGTGCAGGAGAGCCCCCAACAGCATGGCCATCTGTGCCACCAACAGGGGTGCCAGTCTAGGGGGACCAGAGACAGTGGATGGAAGGGAGACAGTCGGTGGTGGGGTCTGGAATCATATGGCCCCTGAGGCCTGCCCTGCTTCTGGAATCTTCCACTGAATCTTCTGGAATCTCCTGGAATCTTATTTAATTGAGACTTCAATCGTTGGTGGCCAAATTATCTTAGATGGTAAGAATGACAGAATTTCCAAACCAGTTTTGTGCCAACAATATAGGGACATGTGCAGGCCATCGGAAAGGAGAGCAGAATTGCTCCCAAATCTGTCTTCTCTTAATTTTTTTAAGTGAAATCTTTAAAAAGTCACTACCTGAAATATATAAGTGAAGTTGAATCAGTAAAAATGCACATTTAGGAGGGTTTTTGTTTGTTTTTAACACCAACAGCCAGGAATGTAGCTCAGTGAGGTGAGCACACCAGGCAATTTAGCCTGCCCGAGGCCCTGGGATCAATCTCCAGCACCAAAGAGAGAGGTGGGGGTGGGGACAGGAGGGGGTGCGGGGAGAATGAATGAGAAGCAGGAATGGTGGTGCACACCTGTCATCTCCTCAGCTATAGGGGAGGCTGAGGCAGGAGGATCATATGTTCAAGGCCAGCCTCAGCAACATAGCAAGACCTTGTCTCAAAATTAAAAAGAAAAAAAAAATAGAAAGAACTGGGGATGTAGCTCAGTGATAGACCTCTTGACTAGCATGTTGGAAAGTCCTGGGTTCCATCTTTAGTACCGAAATATAAATAAATTATACAAATCAATAAAAACTAAATTTAAAAAAATGGTCGACATTACTAAGCAGTACACTGTGAGAAGTGGGTATCCCTCCCTTTTCTCAGCACTCCCCAAAAGCAACATTTTAACTACTGTTGCAGAAAGGTTCTTGTCCATACTTCCTAAAATAGTCTGTGCATAAATCTCCCTTTTAATTTGCAGGAAGATACAAAGAGCCTCTTGCCTTTTTTCTCTGACAAAATACCTTCAAGGTTGTTCCAGATCAGAAAATATTTAAGCTGTTTCTTAAATATGGCAACGTGGCTAGGATCATTCTTCACTTTGGTGCTACAACCCCCACCTGCCCATGGGGGTAAGTTAGTTTATTCACTCAATGAAATGAAGCAACATTGGCAAGTACCTTCACATATCTCTCTTCTCTTTCTTTTTTCTTTTCTTTTTATTTTTTTGGTACTGGGGATTGAAATCAGGAGCACTTACCCACTGAGCCACATCCCAACCCTTTTTATATTTTATTTAGAAACAGGGTCTCACTGAGTTACTTGGGGCCTTGATAAGTTCTGAGACTGGCTTTGAACTCGAGATCTTCCTGCCTCAGCCTCCTGAGCCACTGGAATTATAGACATCATCTTCACAAGTTTCCGAGGAAACTTAAAATTACTAAACAGGTGCAAACAAATTGCATTTTGGGGTTTTGCAGTTTACTTAACCAAGCTCCTACAGAGTCATTTAGGCTGGGACCTTTAGCTACAACAAATGTTGTATATGCCATTTTGATTGTCAGCTGTATAAAGTGTTCTAAATAACAGTCAGTGTAAAGATCAGCTGTTGAACCAGAAGTTTTACATTTGAGATGTTCAGAGAACTTGAACAATGTTGATTGTTTTCTTTTTGGTATGTAACCGTCTCTTTTCTCCTATGTATGTATGGATTTATTTTTCTCATTCATCTATCTATTCACTAAGAACTTACTGAGCACCTACTCGGTCCCCAGGGATATGGGTACTGATCTTCACCTCCAGGGTCTTGTGTTACCTGATCTTTTGAGAAGCAGGTAATAGAATCAATAAATATCCAGTCCTCTGTGATTATTTAACTAATATTTTCGGGACTTTGGTGATAATGGCTTTGTAATCACTTCCGTACAATCCAACTCAGCTTTGGACCTGTATCAGAACGGATGTTTTCCACGCTAGATCATCCCATATTTCCAGGTGACACGGGAAAGATGAGCCCAACAAATAGAACATGGTAACCGCTATCAGTTCCTGAGCGCTTACTCTGCCCAGATAGAAAGCAGCAATAACTGCTGAGATGTTATCTCGAGGATGACAGTGAGTCCTGTCGTTTGTCCCTGAATTCAATACTGCAATATTGTTTACTTTGTACTTTTAAAAAACACTCAATTTCCTCTTGATTTTTACTATCAGGCATAGAGGAACCAATTCTGGGTCCACATTTGCTGTTTTTTTTTTTTTCCTATAGTTGTAAGATTCCATTGCATCATATAATCCTTAAAAATATTAAAACTCTGAGAAAATAAGAAGCATTGCCAAGAAAACGAGGCTGAACTCTTCCTGTGGCCCAGATGCACTGTTCCTGACACAGTGGTGTTATTAAAAACTTCACCTATACAGAAATCTGCGGGCTGGGGCTGAGGCTCAGTGGCAGAGGGCTTGCCTGGGTTCCATCCTCAGCACCACGTAAAACTAAATAAATAAAATAAAGGTATTGTGCCCATCTACAACTAAAAATATTTTTTAAAAGAAATCTCTGATTGCAGACATTTCAACCAGAACTGGAATGATGGATTAGTTAACTTACATCAGGCCCATATCTTGAATCATCTCAGGTCTCAGGTGTCTCCCCTTGACTTACCTTTCCTTTGAGATGGGGTCTTGCTATGTTGCCCAAGCTGGCACTGAACTCCTAGGCTCAAGTGATCCTTCTGTCTCAATGTCCCCAGGAGTAGCTTTGACTATAGGCACACACCAATGCACCCAGTACCCTTTACTTTCTTGGGGGGCGGCGGGTACTGGGGATGATTGAACTGAGGGGGTACTTAGCCACTGAGCCACATCCCCAGCCCTTCTTAAATTTTTAAAAATTGTTTTTTTTTCTTTTTTTTTTTTTTTTTTTGTATTTGTAGATGGACAGAATGCCTTTATTTTATTTGTTTATTTTTATATAAACACGTGCTAGGCAAGTGCTCCAACCCCAGACCCAATTTTTTAAAATTTTGAGACAATGTCTCACTAAGTTGCTTAGGGGCTCCCTAAATTGCCCAGGCTGGTCTCATGCTTGCAATCCTCCTGCCTCAGTCCTCCAAATTGCGGGGATTATAAGTGTGAGCCACCACACCCAGCAATTCTCTTTACTTTTTATTTATGTCTTTTTTTAAACTTTAAAACGCAACACTTACTGTTTGATTATTTTTTGTTTTTCTCCACTGGACTCTGAGCTTCATGAGGTCAGTGACTGGGTCTATTTATCTACCAGTTTTCTCTCAGCGCCTAACACACAATATGTGCTTGGGTATGGTGGCACATGCCTGTAATTCCAGTGACTTGGGAGGCCAAGGCAGGAGGATCTCAAGTTCAAAGCCAGCTTCAGTTATTTAGCAAGGCCCTGAGCAACTCAGTGAGACCCTGTCTCTAAATAAAATACAAAATAGGGCTATGGATGTGGCTCAGTGGCTGAGTGCCCCTGAGTTCAATCCCTGGTGCCCTCCAAAATAACAAATAATAATAAAATAAAAAGGGTTGGGAATGTGGATCCATGGTTAAGCACCTCTGGGTTCAATCCCCATTTTAAATGTGTGTGTATGTGTGTGTGTATGTGTGTGTAATTGAATTTATTTAGCAATGTGCTAATAATTCAGATGAACTAAGGCAAGAGTGGCTTGTATAATAAAATTAAACTAAAATAATAGCATGAAAAAATAAAGGAAAATTATAAATATAAAATAGTTCACAAAGTAATGAGAATGAAATGAAAATGTAAATGTGGAATAAGCAATATAGGCCATGGCTAGGAACACCTTAATTCTTTTTTTTTTTTGTACTGGGGATTGAATTCAGGGGTGCTCAACCACTGAGCCACATCCCCAGCTCCTTTTTTAATTGTTTATTTAGAGACAGGGTCTTACTAACTTCCACAGGCCCTTGCTACATTGCTGAGGCTGGCCTTGAACTTGAAATCCTCCTACTTCAGCCTCCTGAGCAACTGGGATTACAGGAGTGTGCCAACACACCCGGCTCTCCATTATTCTTTATTCCATTAATAGGAACCCTACCTGTGGCCAAAGGCAAGCAAAATTTGTTCGTCGAATTGGTGAAATGAGATGACCAGGTACATAGGCTTCTGAGAAAATAATCTAAAATGATTATGCTGTGCCTAATATCAAAGAAATGTTAAGAGAGCCCATAATAAAAAGGAGTCTGATGCACCCCAAGGGCCTCTTTCATCTCAAGACCTTGAGACATCTTGCAAATGATAATTGTCTCTTACATCATCGCCTCTGAGGTAAGAATGGTTTTCTCCATTTATAACTGAGACTACCTAACATTATTTCTCCCAAACTCCCAGAGTCACAGCTGGTACTTGAATCCTTCACCTCCCGAGATATATGTCAGTTAACACATAAATCACATTGTTAAACAAGAAAAAAACTTTATATCAGGGCAGAGTTCTGTTTGGTCTATCAGGAGACTGAGCTCATTAGGGACTTTCAGATTTCAAGTAAAAATTCCCTAATGATGAGCGGGAAGGAGAAGAGACTGGAGGAATTTCAAGACAAAAGTCTATTCAGTTCTACTTCATATTTTAATGACATTTTCAATATTTGGATGGCCTAAGAGATGAATTGACTTCAAAACACTTTCTGAAATTGCAGGTGACCTGGAGCCAAAATAAAGAATATCTGACCAAGTGTACATTCTCAGAGGAATGATAATAAAACCCTAGACTGGGATGTAAAATGTTTCATTTTATTGCCCAAATCCATGAAAATTCACCATGGCGGATCAAACTTTTAATATCTGGTCACAACAGGACATCATTCTTAATGATAGCCAGCTGCAGAGAGTATGTGCTTGGAATTTTCATTCCCTACCTTCGTACTGTCAGGGATCCTGTGTTTGAGACTTACAACCATTTTTAAACTTTCATTCACAAATAATGACAAGTGTTAAGAAAAATTATAAGAAGAGTAGAAAAAACTCCCACATGCCTTTTAAACTAGATTCAACCAATTGTTGCCAGGTGCATTGGTGAACCCCCTGAAATCCCAGCGTCTCAGGAGGCTGAGGTGGGAGGATGGCAAGTTCAAGGCCAGCCTCAGCAAATTAGTGAGGCCCTAGGCAACTCAGGGAGAGCCTGTCTCTAAATAAAAAAAATAAAAAGCGCTGGAGATGTGGCTCGGTGGTTAAGTGTCCCCAGGTTTAATCTCTGGGAAAGAGAGAGAGAGAGAGAGAGAGAGAGAGAGAGAGAGAGAGAGAGAAAGAAAGACATGAAACAATTCAGCAAACTAGGTTTTCCCAGCCAGCATCAAGCAAATTCCTGCAAAGAACACTCTCTTTACTCCCCCAAAATTTAAAATCCACGGACATAGGGTGTGTTCCTTTTTCTTCTCTGTGTTCATTCCTTCTCTGCACACTATAAGATACTTTGACTCTGTTCAACTGAGATTTGTGGTAATTGTGAAAAGCTCTCCATTGCCTGAACATTCTAAGCAAATTTTGAACAAGTCAAATTGTTCTTCAAGGGGAATACCGGGGACTGAGCCCTGGACTTTAGTGCGTGTTAGGCAAGCACTCTTTCACTGAGTGCCACCCCCCCCCCCCCCCCGCCCCATAAAGGAAACATTTTTAAGGGTTCCTTGTTAGTCTACTTATGGAAATCAGTAGTGCTTTGCTTTGGCATCTTTTATGTATAAAAATGGGTTAAATACAAACAGGTGGATACTATTATTTAGTTACCATTTAGGGCACACTTCCTTGCTCTTATCCACACACAACCACGTTTCAACCACAAACAAAACAGTGGATGCTCAAAGAGAAGTCACTAGCCTGGGGTCAAACAGTTGGAATTGTTTTTCTCTCTTTTTTATTTTTGGTATGAGCGATTAAACCCAGGGGCACTTAACCACTGAGCCACATCCCCAGCCTATTATTATTATTATTATTTTAATATTTATTTATTTTTTTCAGTTTTCGGCGGACACAACATCTTTGTTTGTATGTGGTGCTGAGGATCGAACCCGGGCCGCACACATGCCAGGCGAGCGCGCTACCGCTTGAGCCACATCCCCAGCCCCTATTATTATTATTTTGACACAGGGTGTTGCTGAGTTGCTTAGGGTCTGGCTAAATGCCAAGGCTGGCTTTAAACACGAAATCCTCCAGCCTGAGCCTCCTGAGCTGCTGGGATTACAGACATGCGCCACTGCACCTGGCTAAAATGGATTTCATGTTGAGATACAAAGTAAGGTGTGGGAAATGGCCATCCTGATCTCTTCAGTCCTGAGAGCATCTTAAAGTTCCAACTCCAGACCCTGGGTCCTTTAAAAGTAATAAAATGGTGTTTCATTTAAAAATATTCTTTGCATAACTTTAGAGAACGTTTCCCTCACATTGAGTTAATGAGCTTTTCCTGTAAAACATGGTTAGGAGAGATTCTGCTCCTGAATTATGGAATTTGGAGCACATTTGGGGGATTGAAATAGCTCCTCAGATAAAAGAATCACCTGGTAGAAAACATGCACGTTTGTCTCTGGAATGTCTAAATGTGAGTTTCGGGGGCGGCCGTAGCTTGCTTACTTTTCATTCTTTATATTTGATCAGCTAAATATTAAATTCTCTTTTTATATTCTGTGAAAGTTCACTTTTCAATTATTGATATTTATTTATTTATTTATTTGGTACTGGGGATTGAACCCAGGAGTGTTCTACACTTAAGCCACATCTCCAGCCCTTTTTATTTATTTTTATTTTTTGTGGTGCTGGGGATGGAGCCCAGGGCCTTGTGCATGCGAGGCAAGCACTCTACCAACTGAGCTATAGCCCCAGCCGCACCCCTTTTAATTTTTTTATTTTGAGACAGGGTCCCACTAACTTGCCTAGGCTGGCCTTGAACTTACCGTTCTCCTGCTTCAGCCTCCCAAATAGCTGGGAAGTTTGTTTTTCTTTCTATAACATTCTTTTGCTTTTTACTAGGGGCTAGCAGGGAATAAGTGGAGGAAGGAAGCTGGTAGAAATATGAAAGGAATCTTGTAAACTTCTTTCAGGAAAGAATCATGAAATTGTCCATCAACCCACATTTACGTGGCTTCTTTACATCTTGTGATTCATTGTTCACAAATGTCATTAGTTTTATTTAAATTATATGTATTTTGTCCTAATCTTTTTTTAAGATTATGTTTATGATCATTACTTTTCTTTTAGTTGTCGATGGACCTTTATTTATTTATTTATTTAAATGTGGTGCTGATCAAACCTAGTGCCTCACACATGCCAGGCAAGTGCTCTATCACTGAGCCACAAAATCCCAACCCCTATTTTCTCGTAACTTGCTTGCCTTGGGAGGCTGAGGCAGGAGGATCGTGAGTTCAAAGCCAGCCCAGCAAAAGCGAGGTGCTAAGCAACTCAGTGAGACCCTGTCTCTAAATAAAATACAAAAAAGGGCTGGGGATATGGCTCAGTGGTCAAGTGCCCCGAGCTCAATTCCTGGTATCCCCCCCAAAAAATTATGGGAAGACCAAAAGCCTCCTTTTTCATTTTACCTATACGAATAGATAAATGAGGGTTGTTTACTATACATGTGTATTTTCATAATAACTGGGTTGAACCTGGCCTCGTGATGCACATTTGTAATACTAGCTACATGTGAGGCCGAGGCAGGAGGATCGAAAGTTCTAGGCCAGCCTCAGCAATTTAGTGAAACCATCTCAAAATAAAACATAAAAAGGGCTGTGGATGTAGCTCAGTGGTAAAGCACCACTGAATCCAATTTCCTGTACCACAAAAGAAAAAGGAAAGAAAGAAAAACTGGGGTGAAAGTGTCCTGATGGGCTGGTGAACAGGCCAAGTAGTAATAAGAACCCCACGTAGTAATTACTGAGCTGTTGCTATTTGTGGGCACGGGAGGAAGTACTTCAGTCTCCCTTAATCCTCACCTCAAACCTCAGAGGCAGTTGCTGTTATTATCTGGTTTTGTAGATGAAGACAGGGAGACTTGGAAAGATTCCAGAGGAGCTAAAGGAGCCACACAACTCATGCTCCTGCTGGATGTGACTTCACTGTTCACCCTCAGTTCTGGAGAGATCTCCTTTGCAGTTGTCAGGAGGGTGCATGGGATGGGCACTGGACTGTGTTCAGGAAATCAGAGAAGGAGCCGGTGAAGTGGTGCAGGTGAGAGGTGATGTGGATGGAGCTACAATTTCCAAGGTGGGAGAAAGTGGATGGAGATGGTCGGGTCCTGGTGATGGATTCAATAGGAACACGGGGGAGAGGATGGTGTTGAGGCTCAATCCAGGCTTTTTCCTGATGTGGATGAGCAGCGCTAACAAAAAGATGCATCAGATGTCAGCCATTCCAACTCCTTGTTAGAGAACAGCCAATCGGAATGATGGAAAGACAGGAAAGATGAAATACTGGAAAGGAAATAGGACCAGGCTATGAAATGATTCCCAGTCCTGCTGTGAACACTCGGGTCTATTAGAAACAGTTTTCAACCTGGTGCAGTAGTGCACGATTGTAATCCCAGCAGCTCAGGAGGCTGAGGCAGGAGGATCACAAGTTCAAAGCCAGCCTCAGCAACTTAGCGAGGCCCTGAGCAACTCAGCAAGACCCTGTCTCTAAATAAAATTCAAAAAAGGGCTGGGGATTGGGCTCAGTGGTTGAGTGCCTCTGAGTTCCATCCCTGGTACCAAAAAAGAAAAAAGAAAAAAAAAAAAAAAGAAGGAAAGAAACAGTTGTCAGTTCACATATCAGTTGGATGGTGCTTCTCAAGGGTTTAAAAATGATTAACTATGGTTTGGTTTTCCAAACAGTTTAAATATTCCCTTCAGAGAGCTTGTTAGACTCTTTGTTTCCTAAACTCTTTCTGTTTTAAAGACGGGGAAAATATTTGGTAGGCTGAGACAGGAGGACCAAAAGTTCAAGGCCAGCCTCAGCAACTTGTTGAGAACCTGTCTCAAAATAAAACATAAAAAGGGCTGGGGATGAGGCCCAGAGACCTCATGTACATGTAAACATCCTTCAATCCCTGGTCCCAAGAACAAAACAAAACGAAAACTCTGTTTAAGCTGACATCCCAATTAATAATGCTTTACTCAAATAGAATATATGGACCAGCTCATGAACAGACACAATTTTCATCAAACCTTGGATCCACATTGCCATTAAGTTTTAATTGGTGGTCTTTTAAATGAGTCTTTCACTTAGGATTTTGCAGTCTGCACAAAATAGTTGGTCGGGCAAGGGGTGAAGAAGGGGCGGAGTTTCATAACATGCCTTGCCTGGGATATGAGACCCAAGTTGGAACTATGTCGTGGTTCAGCTATTTTCTCTGACATTTGATGAGTATCTTCACAGACTGGGTTTACATATGTATTATCTTCTTTAGGTCCTCGCTACCACCAGACACAGAATATTTTGCTTTGTCTCTTTTGAAAATGACAGGACCAGAACTTCAGAGCTACATATCCAACTGTCTGCAAACTGTTTACTGTATAGCATACCAACAATCATCCAAGCATCCACAATTCCATGATTAGAAATCTGAACTTGTTCTTTTTTTTTTTCCCTCAGTGATGGGGATAGAACCCAGGGCTTCACATGTGCTAGACAAGTGCTCTATCATGGAGCTACAACCCCAGCCCTTTTCATGCTTTATTTTGAGAAAGGTTTTCACCAAGTTGCTGAGGCTGGCTTCAAACTTGCAATCTTTCTACCTCAGCATCTTGAGTACCTGGGATCACAGACATGCTACCATTCCTAGCTGTACTCACACAGTCTACGTATTTTTCTTTTTCTTTCTTTCTTTCTTGGTACTGGGGATTGGACCCAGGGGCACTCCACCACTGAGCCCCATCCCCAGCCCTTTTATTGGATTTTATTTAGAGACAGGGTCTCACTGAGTTGCTTAGGGCCCTGCTGAATTGCTGAGGCTGGCTTTGAACTTGTGATGCTCCTGCCTCAGCACCCCCAGGCTGCTGGGATGACAGGCGTGCACCACCGCCACCAGCTCTGTCCCTTTCTTGAAAGTTACAAATGTGCTTGCACCACGACAAAGTTGCTTTTTCACAGATCAAATTGAAATCATCAATGAGAAATCACCTTTTTGAAACTCCAAACTAATTAAAAACAAGAGCAAGCAGACAAACAAACAAAACCCCCAAACTCTGGCCCTGTTCACCTGGCAGGAGAGGGGCAGGTGCCAAAACAAGTCTGTGGCCATTCTTTATATTTTATCTTGTGCTGTGTTTGGGCCCGTTGACCACATCATGTGTGTAGCAATAATATTTGCACAGTCTGAAGGTCCCAGCTCTGTTTGCATTTCTCTCCGAAAGACACATGGTGCTCCACAAAATGCAGACAAATAGTCATTTCTGAGCCATGTTCCTCCAATATCATTTATCCCCCCTGCTTTTTTAAATTTACCTTTGTTTATTTAGTTTGTTTATGTGGTGCTGAGGATTGAACCCAGTGCCTCATGCATGCTAGGCAAGCGCTCTGCCACTGAGCCCCAGCCCCAGACCTCCTTTCTCCCTCTTGCCAGATTTTGTTAAAGGTGATCATGTGAGTTTCCCTTTCTGGTTTTTGGTGCAACACGGAGCAAGTGTTCCTGACTTCAGCCCCCGGTGCACTCAGGTGAGCACACAATGCATTGTTCATCCAAGGTGACCTACAGTGTTCAAACTTTGCTAAGCCAGCTGCTGGACAACCCTGAGCCCCAGTAACAACACCACAAATCATGGGTATAAAGTTAGGGAGATGACTTCTAAAGAGGCCCCAGAGAGAGTTTTTACTTCTTAGGCTTATGGCCAGAAGTTCATGGCGCATTAAGTTTTCCATTTGAAAACTAGGAGAATCCCCTGCCACAACTTCCAAAAGTGATTGGAGGGAGAAAACGTCAGGATATCTCTCCAATATAAGAATTCTCTAATTGTACTGAAAAACACTCCAGCTTCCTCTATGTTTGCTAACAGGAGAGTGTCCTTTCCCCCACATCCTCACTAACATTTATTGTTACTTGTACACTCATACATTTCTGGTGGGACTGAAAATTGGTGCAGACACTCTGGAAAGCAGTGTGGAGATTCCTCAGAAAACTAGGAATGGAGCCACCATTTGGCCCAGCTATCCCACTCCTCAGTTTAGACCCAAAGGACTTAAAATCAGCATACTACAGTGACACAGTCACATCCGTGTTTATAGCAGCTCAATTCACAATAGCCAAACTATGAAACCAACCTAGGTGCCCTTCAACAGATGAATGGATAAAGAAAATGTGGCATATATACACAATGGACTATTGTTCAGGCATACAGAAAAATGAAATTATGGCATTTGATGGTAAATGGATGGATCTGGAGATTATCATGCTAGTGAAATAAGCCAATTCCAAAAAACCAAAAGCTGAATGTTCTGTATGGTATGCGGATGCTAGCTTATAATAAGGGAAGGAGGAGGGAAGAATAAAAGTTCATTGGATTAGACAAAGGGAATGAAGAGAAGGGAGGGGGATGGGAATAGGAAAGACACTGGAATGAATCAGATATAACTTTCCTATGTTCATATATGAATATACAACTGGTGAAATTCCACATCATGTACAACCACAAGAATGGGAAGTTCCACTCCATGTATGTATAATATGTCAAAATACACTCTACTGCCATGTCTATCTAAAAAGAATAAATAAAAAATAAAAATAAATTTAAAAATCAAACAGGAGGCTGGATGCCATGGTGCATGCCTCCCAGCAGCTCAGGAGGCTGAGGCAGGAGGATCACAAGTTCAAAGCCAGCCTCAGCAAGGCCCTAAGCAACTTAGTGAGGCCCTGTATCAAAATATATATAATAAAAAGGGCTGGGGATGTGGCTCAGTGGTTAAGTGCCCCTGAGCTCAATTCCTGATACCAAAAAAAAAAAAAAAAAAAAAAAAAAAAAGCTTTCCCTAGCCTTTGGAAACGGCTCCCTGATTTCCCTTTATGAAATCATGTTCTGTGTTTATGTGTGCTGTGCTTGGTCTCACTCCATCCCTCCACCTCCAGCGATGAGCAGTGACCCAGACCTGAACAATTGGAGCGAGGGTATCTCCGGTCACAGAGATTGGCTCACAGAGGGACACGTGACCGAGCTGGGCTAATGAGAAGCCTGGAGCTTTTGCCAGAATGGCAAAGGAGAGTCCTCTTTCCTGTGGGGTTGTTAGGCTGTAAGAATGTGGAGCTGCTGCTGACCATCCTCTCTGGCTGCTCAGGAGAATCTACGACTGCAGAGAACCGAACTGACCCAGGAAGAGCGAGATGGAGGAGAACGGTCACCCTGCATCGTCTCAGCTCCCCGAGGCAGCAGTGTTGAAACTTGTGTACCCCTGAACTATTGATTCAGCCTTGGGCCAGTGTGTGGGGGTGGGGTGGGGTGGGGGTGGGAGAGTTTCTGCTAAATGCAAAAAAGAAAAAAAAATGTGGAGGCCAGCCACAGCTTTGTTTAGTGCTGGAAGAAAAACGGATTCCCCCCACCCCCACTCTTAGAATAGGAATTCCAAAGCAATCTCATCACATGAAGATGGTTTCAGCATGGTTTTACTTTATTTGTACACAGGTGTTGTATATAAAAATCTGAGCAGGTTAAAACTGGAAGGATCCCAGAAGGTTTATTACCTAAAAAGGCAAAGTGACTGTCCTAGGGCCATATGTTGGGGTACATATAATGGGAGTGTCATGGCATTGGAATCTGCCACCCCCCTTTCATTATCCTTTAGTGAAATGGATTTTGGAATTGGAGATTCTGCTCAGAAATGGGCTGTAATATTGACAGTCATTAGGTAGAGGTCAGCTTTTTAAAAAATAATGATGCAGCCAGGCACAGTGGTGCACACCTGGAATCCCAAAAGCTCAGGAGGCTGAGGCAGGAGGATCGCGAGTTCAAAGTCAGCTTCAGCAAAAACGAGGCACTAAAGCACCTCAGTGAGACCCTGTCTCTAAATAAAATACAAAGTAGGGCTGGGGATGTGGCTTAGTGGCCGAGTGTCCCTGAGTTCAATCCCTGGTACTAAAAAAAAAAAAAGAAAAAAAAGTGTGGGGAGGGGCCTCTGGACTTGCCTCAGTGGTAGAGTGCCCCTGAATTCAATTCCCTGTACCAAAAAAAATTAATAATAATAAAAATTTTTAAAAAGCAGAATCAGTAACATTAGAATATTTCACATACAATAAGGGCAAGCAATATTTTGGGAAGTTTTATTTCTGTTGTATATAAAAATGTAGGTGTGCATATACAGAGATATTGATGTGGTAGTCTGACATGTACTATGCATTTTTTTCCTGTGGTCCCTGGTCAAAATTTAAAGCCTGTTTAGAAGATACTTGGGTTTCTCTTATGAACACATTTTCATCAAAAAGGAGGGAAAGGTGTACTTTCATATCAGTGAAGCCGGTCTCCATGAGTGGCATGGATTTGGAGGAAGTTCTGAGCCTGAGTTGTGAACACACATTTGTCCCTGTTTGCCTTCCACATCACTGAGCTATCAGTAACCAGAGTGTGTTTTTGCAGTGCTTTTGGGGTTCTTTGAGGGATGAAAGTGCTGCATACAATCAAGTCTGGTCTGTTTATGGATGTAATTCTCTGTGCCCAGAGATCAGGATGTGCACTGTGGTCTGAATTACACTGCATCTGATTCTCATTAACTGCCCATGATTTCCCCCCTGGATCCGGTTTCTCTGCCCTTTCTGAATTACTGTGCACATGGCTGGCTTCCGCAGATTGCTCAGCCCCGGTCATCTGCAATCGAGTCTGCTGCTCTGTTATAACCCATGCTGCAATTTGAGTGGACCCATATCAGGAGTGTTTTAGACATAAAAAATCTGTCTAATGATTGAAGAAACTCCCTGAACTAAATGCTTCTGCATTCGAGACTTTATTAACTAAGCACTATGGAAAGGGGTAGATTTGATTGCTTAGGCCTGGAGAAAGAAAACTGGACAATAAATATTTATTACCAAAATGTGTATAATGCTATGGATTGAAGTGTATCCCCCTAAAATGCGTATGTTGAGGCCCTCGCTCCCAATCTTATTGCTTTTGGAAAGAGGGCTTTTAAGAGGTAAATAAGGTTCTAAGAGGTCCTAAGGGTGGAGCTCGAATCCTGTAAGATTGGTGACCTTCCAAGAAGAGAGCTGGGCATGAACCTGCACTCCTGGAATCCCAGAGACTCATGAGGCTGAGCCAGGAGAATCACAAGCTTGGGATCAATCTCAGCAATTGAGTGAGCCCTCAACAACTTAGCAAGACCTTGCCTCAATATTAAAAGGGGTGGGGATGTAGCTCAGCAGTCAAGCACCCCTGGGTTCAATCCCCAGAACTACAAAATAAATAAATAAATAAAAATAAAGGAAGAAAAGACAAGTGGAGACCATTCTCCTTTTCCTCTGTGTATACCAGAGTCACCAGGGAAAGCCCATGTG
Source organism: Marmota flaviventris (assembly GCF_047511675.1). NCBI lineage: Eukaryota > Metazoa > Chordata > Mammalia > Rodentia > Sciuridae > Marmota > Marmota flaviventris. Next base: position 159,671,548 of record NC_092498.1, on the reverse strand, counting down.
AGCACACAATGAGGAGGTGGCCATCTTCAAACCAGGGAAGAGCCCTCACCTGACCATATGGGTACCCTGATCTCAGAACCTACAGCCTCCAAAACTGTGAGAAAATAAATATATGTTGCTTTCCCTGCCAATTCTATGCTATTTTGTTATCGTAACGCCAGCTGATTCATTTAGATAGCAAGCAAGGCCTTTCTCCTTTTTTAATACCAAAACGGCACTGCAGACTTTTTTCTCAGCCTAATAAATTCAGAGCATCCCCTCGCTGTGTGCCAGGCGTCCCCTGAGTCCTGATTGACTCCTGCGGTCTTCCCAATAGCTGTCAATCAGGGCGAGCTAAGTCAGTGTTACACACGCCCAACCTCAGGGTTGAAAACCACAGGTGCTTCCTTCTTCCTCACCCCCCGCATCTCTTTGTGGGTGGGCGGAGCTCGTCCACCGGAAGTGACGCCAGATCCGCCCACCGGAAGTGACGCACGATGCTGCTCACTTTTCACTGTGGGGGCAAGTGCCAGCCTTTACTTCCGGAAGACGAGGATGTGCCATGCTTTCGCGTCTCCAGAACCAGGAGACCCCGGAGAACTGACGACTGCAGCCTTTAATGAAGAGGATGCTTTTACTATCTCTGTTTTACAGACAAGAAAACACAGAGAATTGGTGGAACTTGCCCAGATTACCCAACCAATAAGCCCAATAGGGTTACCAGGCTGGGCAAGTCAGAACCCAGGGCATCTAGTTAAATTTGAATTGCAGATGAACGAGAAATAAAACTTTTTAGCAGAAATAAGCACCAAATCTGCATATGAGATGTGTTTATAATGAAAAAATTACTGATTGTTTATCTGAAATTCAAAATTGACTTGAGTATCCTGTATTTTATGTGGCAACCCTAAGCCAGGTGATCCTCAGGCAGCATTTGGACCTGAGTATTTGGGCTCCAGAGATGAGGATTCTACTCACAACCATCCCTTACTAATGTGATTTTTTAAAAAAATTTTGGTTCCTCTGCCAATGTTAATTTATTTTATTTTATTTTTTGGTGCTAGAGATTGAACCCAGGGGTATTCTACTACTGAGCTACACCCCCAATCCTTTGTATTTTTTTACTTTGAGACAGGGTCTCGCTAAGTTATGTAGGGCCTCACTAAGTTGCTGAGGCTGGCCTCAAACCTGCAGTCCTGCTATAGCTGGGATTACAGGTGTGCACCACCGAGTCCAGCTTAAATTAATGTTTGTTCCTTAACCACATGAAAAAGGCTAAAAACAAATTTAGGACCTTTCTATTGGGGTAAAAAAACATTTGGAGATATCTTTTTCCACTGAAAGTATCATGTAGGGTTCTGGGAGCTGGGGTCACAGGGCTGGGGCAGTAAAAGGAAACAGAATCTCAGCTGTAAAAATGAATCCATCTATATCTGAGTGCAGTAGCATACACCTGCAATCCCAGAGGCTTAGGAGGCTGAGGCTGGAGGATCACAAGTTCAAAGCCAGCCTCAGCAATTTAGCGAGGCCTTAAGCAACCCAGTGAGACCCTGTCTCTAATAAAATGTAAAAAAGGATGTGGCTCATGGTTAAGCACCCCTGGATTCTGGTGTGCGCGCGTGCGCGCGCACACACACACACACACACACACACACACACCTAGTTTCAGTTTCAGATGTCATTTCCCAAACATTCTTAGTTAATGGAAGGGGAAATGTGGGGCAGATAATCAAAATTTAATCCCCCAAACTTTGCCCTGTGATTTTGAAATGTGGCATATTTACCTCTTTAATTATGAAGCACTTAGATTGATAACACAATTAGTCTGTATTTTCTGGCCACAGTAATTGAGGATTCAGGCTTGAGGAACTGAATGCACAACATCAGTAGACCGTGGGCTATCATTATGCATGTGCGTTGGGGTGAATTTGAGCCAGGGAGGATGCAGTCAGCTTAAGATTTCAAATTTTACAGATACTTTCCCACAAGGTTGATAGTTGATGTGCAAATAAGTCTTGACAATGAAAAGAGCTAATACATGATTAATATTTAGAAAGTGACTATTCATGGCCTGGGAATTATATACTTGTTAAACTATAAGGTGAATGCCATCATTTGCTGTATTTTGCAAATGAGGAGGTGGAAGTTAGGCTAAGTGACCCTCAGATTACAATCAGGCCAACTTCTGAAGAGCTTTGATTATAAAATAGTGCTGGGTGCAGTGGCACACGCCTGTAATTACAGTGACTTGAGAGGCTGAGGCAGGAGGATCACAAGTTCAAGGCTAGCCTCAGAAACTTGGCCCTGACTCAAGATAAAAAAAAAAATAAAAAGGGGTGGGGATGTGGCTCAGTGGTTGAGCACTACCCCTAGGTTCAATTCCTAGTACCAAAAAAAAAAAAGAAGAGCTTTGAGTCTAGGCATTGACAGATGTAGCCAAGGATGCGTTTGGAGAGTTCTTTATTAAAAATTCCCTTCATTTGACTTGGCCAAATTGAAGGTTTGGCGTCAAGGAACTGAGGCCAGTGACTCAGCACCCCTGTTAGGTATAATGAGTAACAAATAATTAGGAAGAATTAACATGTTTGAGCTCCTTGATAAAACATAACCGAGTACAGGAGTTGGTATTTCCTTGCTTCTCTTTGGCCTAAGTTTCACTTCTTAATTCCCTGCAAAGTGAGATAAAATCTTTCCCTAGGCAGGATTTTAAAGCAAAGTATTTCTTGATCCCATCAAGTGAACTGCCCTTTTATGTCTTGTCTTCCAAAGACACACTCTGCACATTTTCTCTTCTAGAAAGAGCTGCTGTACACAAAACACCAGAATGTATGGTTTTTTTTTTTTTTTTTTTTTTGTTTGGGTTCTGGGGATTGAACCCAGGGATGCTTTACCACTGAACAAACATCCCCAGCACTTTTTATTTTTTAGTTTGAAACAGGGTCTCACTCTACTGAGAGTCTTGCTAAATTGCTGAGGCTAGCCTCGAACTTGTGATCCTTGTCTCAAGTCTCCTGAGTTGCTGAGATTACAGATGAGTGTCATCGTGCCTGGCATTATGCCTGTTTTAATCTTGCTACCTGGTTAAGTTCAAAGAAGCTACTTCCTCAGATGGGTCTGTGCAGACTAATTTGAGAATGAGCCCTGGAGATGCTCCAGCATCCTCTTGCTGTGTGCCTCTATGCAAGAGTCAAGGAGAAGGAACGTAAATGCAAGAAGAAGCCGGTTTAGGTCTGGAGGCTCCTCAAGGTATATATAAAATCTGGTACCAGTGATTGAAGCCAGAGGCTCTTAACCACTGAGCCACATCCGCAGCCCTATTTTGTTCTTTATTTAGAGACAGGGTCTCACTGAGTTGCTTAGGGCCTCACTGAGGCTGGCCTTGAACTTGATTACAGGCATGTGCCACCGCTGCATCATGGACTTTCACTCATTTCTATTGAGAATATTATACTAACTTTAATTTGGTCATTACTGTATCCTGGGTCCTGTCCTGACTTCTTTATCAGGATTACATTTTACAGCCCTTAACAGAGCTTTATGGACTGTTCTAACACTACTGGTGAATGTGCAGCTTGGCAAAGTCACTTTGGAAACTGGTAGTATTACCCAAATGGAACCTATGCATGCTTTATGACACAGTGATTCCACTCAAAATATAACCAACAGAGATGCATTCATGTGTTTTCCAAAAGACATGTTCTAGAATGTTCATTGCAGCAAAGTTTGTAATAGTCCCCAAATAGGAACTGTCCAAATGCCCATTCTTTTAATTAATTAATTAATTATTTATTTTTGGTACCTGAGATTGGACCCAGGGGCTCTTAACCACAGAGCCACATCCCCAGCCATTTTTTAAAATATTTTATTTAGAGACAGGGTCTTGCTGAGTTCCTTAGGGCCTCGCTAAGTTGCTGAAGTGGCTTTGAATTCACAATCTTCCTATCATAGCCTACTGAGCTGCTGGGATTACAGGTACAAACCACCATGCCTGGCACCCATCAGTTTTTAATGAGGTAATAAATTATGGTACTGTGTTACCTTCATACAATGGAACACTATGCAGCCATGTAAATGAATCATCTGCTACATACAAAAGGATGAGGGCATATCACAGTGTTCAACTAACACATTCGGACCCAAAAGGTGTACTTCAGTATGTATGAGTCCATTTTTATAAAGTTTAAAGGTAGAGGTAAATATTGTGTTAAACATCAGATGGTGGGTCACCTGAAGGAATTTTGTGTTAGGCAGAATTCTAAGTGGGGGACACACGATCTTTGCCCCCTAGTGTTACTCCCTTGGATGATCACTGCCCCTTGAGTATGGGTAGAACCTGTCATTTGATGGGATATCACTCCTGTAATTGAGGTCCTTAATTACCAAGGAGATGAAACAAGGTGGGCCCAACCTAATTAGGTGAACTTTTGCATGAGCAGTTAGCGGCTAGAGACAGATGACACCAGAGACCTAGAAGGCATCAACAGCTATGAACTGCCTCTGGGGGCCACAGGGCAAGGAACTGTGGGCATTGTGGAGGAGCTAAGAGTGGTCCCCAGCCTGTAGCTGGTAGAAATAGGACCTTGGTTAAATAGCCACAAGGACCTGAATTCTGCCCCCCAACTTGGTGAGCTCATGTCCTAGTAAGATCCTAAGCTGGGGCTGTCACCTTGTTTGCCACCCTTGGGAGACCTGAGCAGAGGGTCTAAGTCATGTCCAGACTTCTGACTCATGGAGACAGAGTTGATAAAGCTGCATGTTTTTTAGCCTGCTAAGTCTGCATCGGTGGGCTGCATAGCAAGAGGAAGCTCATTAAGCAGTGGTAGGGACTGGCAGGGGCAGCCATCGTGCCCATAGTGTTCTGGGTCTTGATTTAGCTGGAGGTTTCATGAAGGTGATCTGTGAAGATCTATTGAGCTTAGGATGGATGGGCTCTTCTCCATGTATTTTGCATTTGATACAAAATTTTTTAAAAACCAAGCTTTTGAAGTAGGTTGTGTATTTTGATTCTACCATGTAGTTGAGGCTGTGGAAGATAAGACACCAAACGCAGGCCCACTGAACCCACTGTGCTGTGCTGTTTAGCTTGGCCTGTATTAGAAATGGCCAGGCTAGCTGGGCACTGTGGCCCATGCCTGTAATCCCAGCAGCTCAGGAGGCTGAGGCAGGAGGATCACGAGTTCAAAGCCAGCCTCAGCAATTTAGGGAGGCCATGAGCAACTTAGCAAGGACTGATCTTTAAATGAAAAAAATAAGAATAAAAAGGACTGGGGATGTGGGCAAGCAACCCTGGGTTCAATCCCTGGTACCCTCCCTTCCAAAAAAAAAAGATGGCCAGGCTATGCAATAGAAGTATCCTCTTGGTGTACTTTGAGCAGAACACTGCAGAAAGGGAGAGAGAGAAAGAAGGAAATAAATCTGTAAGCTGAATTAGACCTAGGGTTGGGAATGTAGCTCAATGGTAGAGCATTGGCCTAGCATGCACTCTGCCCTGGGCTTAATCCCCAGGACACTTTAAAAAAACAAAACCAAACGCTAGAATGAACTAGACCTTTGAGATGTCATTCTGATTACTTGGGGGAATTGTACTAATAATTCCAGTCATTCTCTAGTAGTACAGTAACTGACCTTTTATCACCGTCCCTCTGCCACGCCTTTTCCCAGGGACCAGCAACAATTGTATCTATGAGAGGTTCTGACTTTTGAACCCTGCTGTCAAGGATTGAGAATAAAAGTAGAGCTAAGGGGGAGGTGAGAGTCCACCAGGTGCCAGAGTCGGTGGAAAGGCATGCACTAGAGCAGCTCTTTAAAAAACAGAAGATAACAAACCCAAAATTACACAACAGTGTTTTAAAGATTACTCGTGTGATATGCATTCATTTAAGCACAATCAGACAACTTCAGAAATTAAAAATATCTGTAAGTTAAAAAAAGACTCTCCTCCCTAAATCAAGTTAACTTTTTTTTTTTTTTTTTGGTAGTGGAAATTGAACTCAGGAGGTGCTTAACCACTGAGCCACATCCCCAGCCCTTTATTTTATTTAGACACAGGGTCTGGCTGAGCTCCTTAGGGCTTCACTAAGTTGCTGAGGCTGGCTTTGAACTCTCAGTACTCCTGCCTCAGTGTCCTGAGCCTCAGGGATTACAGGTGTGTGACACCGTGCCTGTGCCTGGCCACACTGTTAAATCTTAAGCATGCCTTGTCTTTCCTTTTTGTTTTTAATGATCTGTCTATCCATTTAAACTAAAGGGAAAAGAAGTGAAAAACTAACAAATAAACAGAATTGTCTGTCTATACTGATTATGCAGAATGACAGCACACATGCATCTAAGACTGAACTGTTCACTGTGGTGCTACACATGGCTATTAAGTCCTTGAAGTATGGTTAGTCAAGATTGTCATGTAAAATACATGGGGAAAATCAGAACTAGGAAAAAAAGAATGCAAATGTCTCAATGGGTTTATATTGATTATATATTAAAATGACAGATTTTGGACACAGTGTTTAAATAAAGTATTAGATTTGTTGAGATATATAAAATTTTATCTGTGGCTCATACTACATTTTGAGAGGATGATTAGTCTAGCATACTGCAGGTTTTTCACCAAAAGACAGAGCACCAGGCATGTTGGTACACACCTACAATCCTAGTGACTTGTGAGGCTGAGGCAGAAGGATTGCAAGTTCAAGGCCAGCTTTAGCAATTTAACAAGACCCTTAGCAATTTAGCCAGACCCTGTCTCAAAATGAAAAATTAAAAGGGCTGGGGATGTAGTTCAGTGGTAAAGCAGTCCCCGGGTTCAATCCCTAGTACCAAAAAATGAAATTATTAAATTTATATTTTTTAAAGGCTGGGGATATCTCTCAGTGGTTAGAGTACTTTCCTAGCATGTAAAAGGCCGTAGGTTCAATCCCAGGATCAAAAAAAAAAAAAAGTCAGGTGCAGTGGCGCATGCCTGTAATCCCAGTGACTAGGAGGCCGAGGCAGGAGGATCGAGAGTTCAAAGCCAGCATCAGCACTTAGTGAGGGATCTCACTTAACTCAGGGAGACCCTGTCTCTAAATAAAATACAAAATAGGGCTGGGGATGGGGCTCAGTGGTTGAGTGTCCCTGAGTTCAATTCCCAGTATGCCCCGGCCTCCAAAAAATAAAAAATAATACAGTCTTCTATGAAGGAAGGACTTTAGGACTTTTTATTTTTATTTATTTAGGACTTTAATTTCATGGCATATTTAGTATTTATTTATTTTGTGATGCTGGGCATTGATCATACTCATCAAGTACTATACTGAGGTATACCCATCAGTTTGTTTTTTTAATAATATTTTATTATTATTGATACAGGTTAAGTATCCCTCATCTAAAATGCTAGAGACCCGAGGGTTTCTAGATTTCCGAATGTTTGGATTTTTGAAATGTTTGCCTGTGCATGATGTTCATTTATGTTTCATATGTACCTTATACACATAACTTGAAGGTAATTTTATAGAACATTTTTAGCAAGACTGCATTTTGGCTGTTATCTGTCACATGAGGTCAAGTGTGGCATTTTCCACTGTGATTGTTTACGTCTTTATTTATTTATTTCAGATACTGGGGATTGTACCACTGAGCTCTACCTCCAGCCCTTTTTTTTTTTTGGTACCAGGAACTGAACCCAGGGGCGCTTAACCACTGAACCACATCTCCAGCCCTTTTTAAATATTTTATTTAGAGACAGGGTCTCACTAAGTTGCTTAGGGCCTCGCTAAATTGCTGAGGCTGGCTTTGAATTTACAATCTTCCTGTGTCAGCCTCCTGATGAATTTTTTATTTTTATTAACATTATGGTTTAATATTTAGAAACTACATTATGCACATATGAACTATATGTAGTCTGTTCTACACATTTTTTTTTCACTAAATCTAACTTGGGATTCTTTCCATAATATATAAGTAGATACTACACCGTACAAACCTACTTTATCCTATGCCTTATTGATTTAGGTTAGTTTTTTTTTTGTTGTTTTATTTTTTTCTGAAAACAGCTACTGCTACTTGTGACCCCATACATTTATCTTATGATACCTGTTTCCTGACTTCCTTAGGATTCATTTCTAGAAGTAGCATTCTTGGGTCAAAAAGCAGAGAAGAAGAATTTTAGAGCCATCCAGTGCCTTCTCCCTTAGATTTTTGTTTTACTTTTGGCAATAAACTCCCAGGAGTAGGGAGTGCTTACTTTTGGTATGATTTACTCTGCATAATTATGGGTATGGGCAGGGATTATCTCTTATGGGGGACATACACACGCACGTGCGCGCGCGCGCTCACACACACACACACACACACACACACACACACACACTTTTCAGTTTTTGCACCAGTTGTGGTAAAAGATAGGTTTTGATTCTTTAGAAAATAAGTTAGGTGTCCTTAGGGAAGAATCTAATTGAAATAATCAGGGACCTCTGTAGTTCTTGGACCAAACCCTCACCTAGGGCACTGTCCAGCCAGCTGACCAATGGCTGTTGCTGGCTCCAATGCTGCTGTCAATTTCAATCAACTCTTGAGTGGCGTGGTGAAGTCCCACAAGCTCAAGAAAGCAATCTGAGGGTAAAGAGACCCTCAGAGAGGGGCTCCAGCAAGACAGGCACTGGCACTGTCTGATAAAGTCCCCCTAACCAAGACCATACAGAGCAGAATCAGTCATGAGGTTCCGTGAGCATTTCCACTGCATTCGGTTCTGTGAATGTTAAAGAAATTTTAGTGCAAGAGACATCTCATTACAATACAGACTTCCAGTTTTAACCTCCTTGCCAAGTGCCCGGGGCTTGGAATCTTCTCACAAAATGCTATTATGTTGAATTGACTTTAAAGACATCATAAATGTCAACCAGTCGTACCATCGCATGGATAGGATCAGAGCCACCATGTAAGATATCCAGTCATGCCAGATTTTTGAATTGTGCTTCAGTCCTACCAATGAACAATCCTGGGACTCAAAACCACAAGATTAATGTTCCGTGGGATACATTTCTTTTCCCATGGAAAAGAAATGGAATTGCCACCTGCTAGAATTCAAGAAGTACTTAATCATAAAGTCGTAGCAATTTTGGTGTGTTAACTCTTCAAGAAGTACCTGGAAAATTAATAGGTGCTCAATGGCTGAAATTAAGTGAATTGCTAGAAATATTCAATGTCAGGTAGCTAATCATTATGCCAGTGGGATCACCTAGGATCAGCTTTAGTTTATTAGAAATATAAAACCAGGCCTGGGGTATGGATCAACTGTAGAGCGCTTGCCTAGCATGTGTGAGGCACTGGGTTCAATCCTCAGCACCACATTAAAAAATAAATAAATAAATAAAATAAAGGTATTGTGTTCATGTATAACTAAAAAAAAAAAAAAAAAAGAAAGAAAGAAAGAAAAAGCCTTTCTGTATTCCGTACACCTTTTTTTTTTTTCCTTTTGTGGTACTGGAGATTGAACCTGAAGGTATTTGACCACTGAGCTGCATCTCCAAGCTGTTTTTGTTTTTTATTTTGAGACAGAGGTTCACTAAGTAGATGAGGCTGGCCTTGAAGTTCCATCCTCCTTCCTCAGCCTCCCAAATAGCTGGGATTACAGGTGTGTGCCACCATGCCTGGTGCTTGAAACCTTTGAATTATAAATGTGTGTCTCTAGGGACTTAAAACCCATAAATTAACACCGTATTATGCAGTTCTTCCGGTGATAAAAACAAAATGGCAAAATGTCACCTACTGGGGTTGAATGAAAATGTTTTTGGAAGGACTTAATTTCTCCTGGACTTTGAAGGGCCCAATACCTGACTCATATGGAAAAGCCTAAAAGTGATAAGCTGATGGGGGCCATCTCTCAGGGCAAAACTTACAGATTGGACTTTGAACCAAGAGTGCACATTCCCCATTGGTGTTGATAGCCACGTTTGGATCTCTTGAAGAATCCCTCTCTGAAGAAGAGTGTGGCACAACGTGGCTCTATGGGTTGTACCACTGGAGAAGTCTGGGAGGAGCCACAGAAGTCCATCCGTGGAAGAGAACCTTAGCAAAGGAACTAGGATGCTATCAGAAGTTCCTAGTTTGAGGGTAGGAGAAAACTACTGAGTCCTCAAAGAACTCATAAAACTGCCCCAAAGGCAGGGAACCAATGTGTGAGATTTTATGCCTCCCATTCAGTAAGACCCTGGTGCTTACTTGGATAAGCTCTTTTCCCCCAATCTAGTCTAGCAAAGGCTGGTTAAAAGAGGAAGTGGGCCAAGGAGAGAATAAGAAGGTACTTCCACTTTTCCATTTTCCATCTGGGGCTAGGCCTGAGTTGCTGGAGATAAAACTTGAGGTGGATGAGAATAGAAGTTTGATATTGCACTACATTGGATTATTTTTTTAAATTTACAATCTTCCTGCCACATCCCCAGTCCTTTGTAAAATTTTATTTTATTTAGAGACAGGATCTTGCTGAGTTCCTGAGGCTGGCTTTGAACTCATGATCCTCCTGCCTCAGCCTCCCGAGGTGCTGGGATTATAAGCATGCGCCATCACACCCAGCTACATTGGATGTTTTAATACCTGAAAATGGGATTGTTAATGCTTGTATGTTCCTGGAGAAGTCATGGAATCTGGGGTATGAACGTGGGGTAGGGAAGGAAAACACGACAGAGACAGAAGATGCGAAGATAGCAACAGAAAAAAATGAATTAGTATCTTTCTGTACTTTAAGCCTAACTCATTTAATTAGGTAGCTTCTCCCAATAAACCATCACTACCGTGTAAACTATACTTCAGTTCCACACAACTGCAATAACCTGATTGATGCGATGATCATCTGTGACTTATTAGAGGTCTCATGAAGTTTTGTTACTAGAACCAGATGGTTCTTTTAGGACTAAAGAGAACCCTGGGCCCTGGATCTGCAGCACTGGTAGGGCTGTTAGAAATGCAGAATCTCAGGCTCCATCTCAGGCTCATAACAAGACCTCAGGTGATTCATACGTACATTACCTTTTTTTTTGGATGCTGGGGATTGAACCCAGAGCCTTGTGCATGCTAAGCATGTACTCTACCTCTGAGCTACACCCACAGCAACACTTACCTTGGGAATTGAACCCCAAATCTTGTGTAGGCTCATAATATAGCTTAAGAAGCATTGGTTAGAGAATCTGCTGTGTTTGGGATTGTCTGCTAGACAGGAAATTCATCATTTTGATCTCAGCATTTTGGGATACTGAATTAGAGTTAGAATTATGAGACCAGGGCTGTAGTCTAGTTTTCCCGGTCCAGTCATTTCTAGAACTCTCTTTCTGCTTCCTTCTAGTGGTTTAATTACGTGACTTGTAAGGCCCCAAGTGTCTCTAACATTGGATAATTTTAAGGAATTTCAGTTGAAGCAAAGGAAAAAAATAAAGCCCAGCTGCTGTTTAATAAAGACTGTCATAAATTGCTTACCGAACCTCTGTGGCTTCGTCTTTTTGACTGTGATGGAGGGTATTGTCCATGCATCCAAGTTCACTGTAGGGTCCTTTGTGATAGCCCAAATGAAAAGTAATTTCCTGTTTAATAATAATTATAGCTTTTGCATTGAGGAGGAAGAATATTTGATAAGAAAAAAAAATTATTGCTCCAAAGAAATGATGTTTAAAGCGGCAGGCAGCCAGGAGCTTCTAAATCATTTGTATTAGTTATTAGTTCATACTACAATGATTAGCAAGTTTTTTTTTATTTGGAAATCATAGCTAATTGGGTTGTTTGGGTGTGTAAGAGTTTTTCTTTTTTTTTTTTTTTTTTTAGAAAAGAGAAATTGGTCTCTTGAAAACAAAAACCATCCATAAACACACACACACACATCCTTGACATTCTGAATGCAAATCACGTGTGGTGTGGACCAAAGAGAATACAAAGACCCAGGACTTAAGAACATGTTTCAGGCAGGGTGAAGTGGTGCACACCTGTAATCCCAGTAGCTCGGGAGGCTGAGGCAGGAGGATCATGAGTTCAAAGCCAGCCTCAGAAATGGTGAGGTGCTAAACAAATCACTGAGACCCTGTTTCTAAATAAAATAGAAAATATTTCAGGTGGATATTGGCAAGGTCTCCTTCCCCTTGTGCTTCAGGTCTGCTGTCTTGAAAGTGACTGGATTGAACCTCTCCATCCTGCATATTAATGGCTGCTTCCTCTGAGAGAGGATGCCTGGAAGTTTGGGTAGAGAAGTACACAGGGTCTGAATCAACCTCAGGAGGAAAGATGTGATTGATTAGTAATGTCTGCTCTGGACGAGGGAGTAGTAGCAACCATGGTAGCCCCACTTGTTTGCAAACTCCTGAGCTAGGAAACCTCCAAGAGCATTGACTACTATAAATATCTCATCCTGAAAACATTTATAAAAGACTTTTATTATAGGAAAAAAAACTCAAAAGAAATAAACTGATTTCTAGATTTACTATGGCTATTTTGGAGTCTTTTAACAACTTGAAATATATGTGTGTGTTTCTGTCTTAAAAGCACCACACACGACAAGCTCTAAGGGAAAGAAAAATGTGGCTGGATTTAACAGAAATTCAGCGTGAGATATCTGATAGGCTGAAAGTGATTTATGCAATGAATCCTCTGTTTTGTTAGAACATAGATTATTGTTCCATTTGGGGCCCTTTATATGAAACAGATGCCCTAGTCTATAAATCAGGTACTCATCGGTAAAGGCGATGGTATTTTTTTTTTTTTTTTTTGGTATAAATTACTGTGGATCGAGGAAGTTAAGGTGTGGAGGAACAAATTTTTATTGACTTTTTGGCATAGCACTCATTTTATCAATCATCCGTCTGCGGTGATCTTCCTCTGTCCTCGTTCAGGGAATTGGTGACGGGAATGAGTAGAAAGTTCTGTGGAGAAAGTTGTTCTTTGACCTGACGAGTAATCTCCTTGGGTTTCACAGGACCAGGTAGGTATGTGGACTGCTCTCAGCCCTAGTGAGTAAGCATTTGGCTTTCAGATTCATTTATAGCCCCCAAAAGGAAACAAGATAAAAGTATGCCAAGAACCTCAGAGAAAGAACACACTTAGAGTGTTCCTCTGTCATTTTCTTCCCTGGTCTACTTTTCTTTCCCATTTAAAAATTGGAATTCATGGTTTTCAGCTCATGCCTTCATTGTTGGATTGTCTTTTTATGGAGACAGCTAGTTATCATTCCCTCTGAGCTGGAGAGAAGCAAATTCATTCATTTATTTATCCATTTAGTAAAAAATATTCACGCCAGCCTGGCGTGGTGGAGCACGCCTGTAGTCCCAGGGGCTCAGGAGGCTGAGGCAGGAGGATCACAAGTTCAAAACCAGCCTCAGCAATTTAGCAAGGCCCTAAGCAACTCAGGGAGACCCTGTCTCTAAATAAAATATAAAAAAGGACTGGGGATGGGGCTCAGTGGTTAAACACTCCTGGGTTCAATCCCCAGTACCAAAAAAAAAAAAAGGAAAGAAAGAAAAAGAAAACGGTCTGAGGTTGTGGCTCAGCAGTAGAGTGCTTGCCTGGTACATGTGAGACACAGGGTTTAATCCTCAGCACTACATAAAAATTAATAAATAAAATAAAGGTATTGTGTCCATGTACAACTAGAACAATTTAAAATCAAATTCATTTCACTCTCCAATGGAGAGTAATTCATGTGGCTGGCCACCTAGGTTCTATGCTATGTGAGATACGTAAGGTGTGTAGTGACCCAGGGCCACAAATCCATTCAAAATTGTAAGCAATTCAAATATGGGTTCTTAGCGATTTTGGAAGTCCTTCTTCATTTTAGAAGATGGGTTCTTATCGATTTTGGAAGTCTTTCTTCATTTTAGAAGATGTTAATACTTTTCTCTATTTTGATTTTTATTATTTGAGTTGGTAATGTATTCACAAGGTTCAAAATAAAAAATGTAATCAGAGGAATTATTCTAATTCCTAACCCTGAATATTTAATTTTCCTCCCTTCTGGCTTCCTATATGTGACTACTCTGTTTTTTTTTTTTTTTTTTGGTACTGGGAATTGAACCCAGGGGTGCTTAACCACTGAGCCACATCCCCAGCCCTTTTTATTTTTTATTTTGAGATGAAGTCTTGCTAAGTTGCTTAGGGCTTTGCTAAACTGCTGAGGCTGGCCTTGAACTCATGATCCTCCTACCTCAGCCTCTTGAATTGCTGGGGTTATAGGCATCCACCACTACACCTGGTTTATAACCACTCTTATTCATTTTGTGTGTAGCCTGGTGTTTATTTATTTATTTGCAGATATAAATTTATCATGATTTCTTCTCCTTTTTTATAGAAATGAAGACATTCCATATTGTTTTTGCATCTTCTTTTTCATTGAATGGTTTTCCTGAGCTATTTCCACAGGCCATAGAGAACATCATTCTCTCTTTTGTAGCTATTTAATATGATGTACCACTTCTTTTTTAACTCACACACCTTTAGATGGACACTGGGGCATTTCGAGTCTTTTGCTCACGCACACAACTCTGCAATCGGTAACAGGGTGAGTCTGTCACTTCACTTAGAGCTGGTTTAGGTTATAGCTATAAAACATATTCCCAGGAGTAAAATTGCTGAGTAAAAAAAAAAAAAAATCAATGCATTTGCAATTTTGATGGGGATTGCCAATTAACTCCCCAAAGGGTTGCACCGTTTTGTGTTCCTGCCAGCCACGAGTAAGAGTGCATTATTCTGCTATTTATACAGAATATTTTGCAAAATTTTGGGGCTGGATTTTTGCCAATTTAATAGGTGAAAAATGTTATCCCTTAGAGTCTCGACTTGCATTTTTCTTATTTTTAGCCAAGTTGAATATCTTTTGTATATGGTTAAAAGTAATTTCTATTTCTTTCTCTGTGACCTGTCAGTGTTTCTCATTCATAGAAATTGCTTTGAGAGTATTTTTTCCCCGACTGTTTCTCGGAGAAAAGTCAACTCATCTTGATGAATATTTAACCTAAAGATCTAAACTAAATCCCTTCCAATGCATACTTGTTCAAGTCTTGCAGCGAGCCTGGAAGTTGGGTAGTCCCAGTCCATTTTCAAAAAGAGGTTCAGAATAGTTATGCAACTGACCTTGGGCCACACAGTCAGGAAGAGGCAAAACTGATGTTCTGATCCAAGTCAGCCTTACCACTAAAGTCTATCTTTGTTGTTGTTGTTGTTGTTGGGGAGTTACCTGGAATTGAACCAGGGCACTTAGCCACTGAGCCACCTCTCCAGCCCTATTTTGTATTTTATTTAGAGACAGGGTCTCACTGAGTTGCTTAGTGCCTTATTTTTGCTGAGGCTGGCTTTGAACTGAAGACTTCCTGCCTCAGCCTTCTACGCCACTGGGATTACAGACATGTGCCACTGTGCCCAGCCCTAAAGTCTATCTTTTCATTTTATTTTTTTTGTTTTTGTTTTTGTTTTTGTGGTATTGGTTCTTGAACCCAGAGGGACTCTATCACTGAGCCCTTTTTACTTGGAGGCAGGGTCTCACTAACTTGCCCAGACTGGCCTCACACTTGGAATCCTCCTGCCTTAGCCTCCCAAGATGACAGGTGTGTACCATCATGCTTGGCTCTATCTGGTATTACTGTTGGTATTAGGTATGGATCAGAATTAACTCCAACAGATTTAAATTTCCCAAACACACAAAGTGATGGAGAAGCACGTTGCTACCTTCATGCTGGGTGGCACATGTCGGTCCTTCTAGGATCTAAAACACACCATGTATAATCCACTGTTTTAGTTAGCTTTTTTGCTATTGTGACCAAAAGACCCAACAAGAACAATTTTAGGGGAGGAAAAGTTTATCTGGGGGCTCAGGGTTTCAGAGGTCCCAGTCCATAGACAGCAGGCTCCATCCCTCAGGGCTCCAGGGGAGGCAGGGCATCATGGAGGAAGAGTGTGGTGGAGGGAAGCAGCTCACATGGTGATCAGGAAGCAGAGAGAAACTCCACTCTCCAGAGACAAATAGAGACCCCAAAGCCACGCCCCCAATGCCCCCTCCTCCAGCCACACCCACCTGCCTCCAGCCACCACCCAGTTAATCCCATCAGGGTCCCATTCACTGATTGGGTTAAGGCTCTCACAACCCAGTCATGTCCTCTCTGAGCCTTCTTGCACCGTCTCACATGTGAGCTTTTGGGGGACACCTCACATCCACACCCTAACATCTCCCTAGTGAATAATTACCAGAGTGACTGATGCCCATCCCAGGGAGGTCTTATGACTGTGTGACCATGGGGAACAGCAATGACAAGCAGCTGGACTACACAGGAAAAGGCTCTCAGGGAGGCAGGTGTCACGAAGCTCTCGTGGCCACTGTGAAGCAGGCCCAAGGTCACACTGCACCAAGGGCCTCTTCCCATGCAGAGCCACAGCATCTTCAGGGTTGCTGTCCCCTCTGCCTCTGCTGCTGCTGCTGTGGGGAACCTTGGGTCCCAGGCATGCCTGCGGTCCCTCACAGAGGTCCTTTCCCGACAGCTTGGCCTCACACCTGGAGGCCCAGTCGTGCTTTGGAAGGACAGTCTCCCTTCCCAGGAGTCCGCTCTGTTTAAAATTGCTTGTGCTGCAGATGAAAAATTGAACTAGCCCCCAAAGAGAGAAATAGATAAAACTCGGTTCCTTTGTGGCATTTGACAAATCTGCAAGATTCGAAGCAAGTGCATTGCTAAATGATTAAAACCCCAGGTTCTGCCCTCTGGGAATAAGTGTGAGAGAGGGTGATATTACTGCTGAATAATGTAACCACTGCAGTTTTCTGCCAGATCAGAAAAACAAAACAAACAAACAAAATAGCCAGGATGCCCTTTTTCACTCTATTTACCAACTACGTTCTAGAAGCCATCTTCCTTCCGGCAAGTTTCCCCATTTTCCTTCACTTTAATTTATTGTGACTCAATGAAATATGAATCTGGAAGATTTAGGTTTTCTTAAAGCAACAGTCATGCTTTTATGCAAAGCAGCAGATGTGGATGAGGTTGGGTGTAACCAGACTTTAGAAGAGTCTCCTTGTGCTAGACACACGCCTATGATCCCAGCAGCTCCCCAGCACCTCCTCCACCATCCCCACCCCCTGAAAAAAAGAAGAGACTCAGAGGAGGCAGGAATGATGCCAATCACTCACACTCAGGAGGGGAGCAGAAATGAATTTGGTTTTGATGACTATTTTTATTTATGTATTTTGCAGAACTGGGGATGGAATCCAGGCCCTTACGTGTGCTAGGCAAGCGCTCTACCATTGAGCTACATCCCCAGCCTTTTTTTTTTTTTTTACAGGTAGAGAGGATCTTGCTAAATTGTCAAGGCTGGGCTCTAACTTGGGATCCTCCTTTCTCAGCCTCCCGAGTTGCTGGGATTTCAGTGCACCATCACACCCAACTTGCTGAGAATTGACTACTTCTGTAGTCTCTGCCATTCTGTTTTTATGAATGTGTTTGATGACAGCGGAAGCAGAAATGTCCTCAGCAGACAGGGATTATTTTGGTTGCTCTTCATCTGGCCTGTGAGTGGCAAAAACAGAAAGGTGGCTTCGACAGGAGAAGCCTGCACAGCATGCCCAAGATGGAAGCCCTCCCCCTGTGTCTCTGACCTGCGTGTTGTTGGGGCATGGCTGCTCCAATTCCATAGTAGTTAAGCAATTGCAAAGGTGAGGTCAGAAAGGGCCAGAAGAAAGAGAGGTTCCCTCGGGCACCCCATCACATCAGCCTGTCCACTTTCCCAGCTAACTGAGGTCACCTTGTGTCTTTGCTTCCTTGTGGGGTGTCTGTTTCCTCCCAACAGAAATAAACTTCCAGGGCTTGGGGACTTCGTCTTATTGGTCACTGCTCTCCCCTCCCCCCACAGCTCATGCTCTGTAGACCTACATTAAACATCTTTCTAGTGAGTTCCAGAACAAAATTGTTTCCCTTGGAGACACTGAAAGGGTTAATCTGTGTATTCCTCAGAGGGCTTTGCACATAGTAGGACCTCACAGGAAACACCTGAAGCCAACACTTGAATAATGAACAGAAGTTGTGCCCTTCAGCTCAGATTAGTGCCAGTAAGAATAAAGGTTGAGGGGCTGAGGTTGTGGCTCAGTGGTAGAGCGCTTGCCTTGCATGTGTGAGGCACTGGGTTCCATCCTCAGCACCACATAAAAATAAATATACAAAATAAAGGTATTGTGTCCATCTACAACTAAAAAACAACAACAACAACAACAACAAAGAATAAAGGTTGAGCCAGGCATGGTGGTGCCTGTAATCCCAGTGGCTCGGGAGGCTGAGGCAGGAGGATCTCAAGTTCAAAGCCAGCCTCCACAACTTAGTGAGGTCCTAGGCAACTCAGTGAGACCTCATCTCTAAATAAAATGCAAAATAGAACAGGGGATGTGGCTCAGTGGTTACTTGCCTTCGGGTTCAATCTCTAGTACCAAAAAAAAAAAAAAAAAAAGAAAAGAAAAAAGAAAGAAAGAAGAATGGTTGACAGCCATTAGCCAAGGAATACACAGTGCTGTACACGCCTCATTCACCCCGTTTACTTCTCTAGCAACCCACCAACAGGAAGTAGTAGTCATAGTGTGATTCTAATTGTGATCATAAAGAAATTGGACTTCACAGAAGTGATTAACTTGTCCCTAGGGATACCACTGAACAATGACAGGTCCCGGGTTGAAGCAGGTGTATGCGATTTGGAGGATGGTGGTCTGCATCCTAGAGTGTGTGTGGCCCACAGGGCGGATGGCTGGGCTCTGTGGGCAGCTGATTCCAGGGTTCCTGGACTAGTTGGAGTAGGAGATGTCAGAGGGAGACTGCTCTCTGTGGGTGGGGAAGAGATAGGAAGAAGCACCTGGGAAGGAATTGCTTTGTCATTCCCCAGGGACTCAGGAAGCCTCTGTCTGAACTTGTCCTATTACTGTATGATGATCAGTGATGGACGTTCCACTTCAATTAAAGGGAAAGTTAATGAAGTGAAACCCAAAAGTTGGCAAAGGAGGAAAAAAAAATTGAGCTGACTGATACTTAAAGGCTATCCTTGAAGTTTTTCTTCTAACATTTGAAGTCGTATTTTTTCTTTTTACAAAGATCTGTGTCTCTGAGTGCAGTGGCACATGCCTGTCATCCCAGTGAGTGGGGTTGAGGCAGGATAGCAATTTCAAGACCAGCCTCAGCAATTTAGCAAGACCTGTCTCGGAATGATATTAAAGCCGAGCACAGGGGCACATGCCTGTCATCTCAGTGGCTTGGGAGGCTGAGACAAGGAGGATCACGAGTTCAAAGCCAGCCTCAGCAAATTTTTACCGAGGCTCTAAACAATTTAGCAAGACCCTTTCTCAAAATAAAAAATGAGAGGAGTTGGGGATGTGGCTCAGTAGTTAAGCACCCCTGAGTTTAATTCCTGGTACCAATAATAATAATAATAATAATAATTTTTAAAAATAATAAAAAATAAAAAGGACTGGGGATGTAACTCAGTGGTTGGGTGCCTCTGGATTAAATCCTTAATTCTTCTACTCACATGACTAAGTTTCTAAAGTTTTGTTTCATTAGGCATTTTTTAAAATAGAGGCAGCTAAAAATCATGATCATACATAATAAAAGTTTTTCACAATGACAGCTATAAAAATAGGTTGAAATTATGCTGGGTGTTGTGATGCATGCCTGTAACCCCAGGGAGTTGGGAGGCTGAGACAGGAAGATTGCAAGTTCAAAGCCTCCCTGGGTAAGCTTAGTTAGGTCTGTCTCCAAAAAAAATTTTTTTTAAACAGGGAAATGGCTTGGGTTATCTCTCCTTGGTAGAGCAACCCTAGGTTCAATCCACAAACTAATGCCAAAAAACAAAACAAAAATAATTGAAATTTACTTGAAAGAAAAATTGTCAAACCAGGTGTGGTGGCACATGCCTGTCATCTCAGTGGCTCAGGAGGCTGAGTCAGGAGGATCGTGAGTTCAAAGCCAGCCTCAGCAAAAGCAAGGTGCTAAGCAACTCAGTGAAACCCTGTCTCTAAATAAAATACAAAATAGGGCTGAGGATGTGGCTCAGTGGTGGAGGCCCCTGAGATCAATCTCTGGTACCCCCCCTACATCCCCCCAAAAAAATTTAAAAATCTTCCCTTTTTTTTTTTTTTCCCAGTACTGGGGATAGAACTCCAAAATCCTCCTGTTTGAGTCAGTGTGGGAGAAGAAGAAACATCCTAGACTTAGAAGTCAGACACAGCCATCTTTGAAACGCTAGCTTTGCCAGTTTCTGGCTGGGGGGCCAATGTCTTCTCACTACTCTGGGACTTGGTTTTCTCATCTTAAGGAGAAAGGGTATTAAAATCTCTATTAACGTGCCATGAAGAATCAATGAAATCTTAAAAATCACCTCACATGGTGTGTGTCAATTATAAGCACCCTTTAAGTGCTGAATTGTGCTATAAATAAGACATTTGAAGTCTCTTCTGGGGACTCGTTATATTTATTGATAGCACCATGATGATAAATGGTACATTCTCAACTTTTATTAGGAGCCTAGTTAATGTAAATCACTGAACCTACTTAGTTTTACTTGTCCAAGGTTGATTTGTGTGTGGCTTTTAAAACATATTTCTTTAAATTCAGCGATAACATACCTACAGCAAAGTGCACAATGTAAGTGTTCACTGCTCCTTGGAATTTAAATATGTATGTACCCATGTACCCCCAACCCAGCGCCATGGAGAAAATATTTCCAACACTCCAGGTTTCTTTTCAATTTTCTTTCATTTTCTTTTTTTAGTTGTAGATAGACACAATACCTTTATTTTATTTTTATGTGGTGCTGAGGATGGAACCCAGGGCCTCACACGTGCTAGGAGAGCGCTCTACCACTGAGTCCCAACCCCAGGCCACTCCAGTTTCTGGTTGGTACTTCCCCAGGTGTAACCAATATTCTTTAATGACTTCATTTTAACTTTTCATTTCAAAACAATTTCAGCCTTGCCAAAAACATATATAATATATATTAAACATATATTATATAATGTATTACAATACATAATATGGATATATTATATATAATGTGTATATTATAATAATCAACATATTACACATGCAAAGCAGTCTGAAGAGTTCCTGCCTGCCCTTCACCAGTATTTCCCAAGTCACCGGACAATGATCTAGACCAGGAAATCAACATGGATATAATCCTGCCATCTATTCTATAGACCTTATTGTCTTTTCCCCAACTGTTTCTCGAGGGTCATCTTTCGGGTCCAGGGTCCAGGCCAAGTCCATGCATTTTATCTTAGTCATCTCTCTTTTCTCTGTTCCAATCTGGGGTAGTCGCTCCATTCTTTCTTTCATGAGTTTTTTGTTCTATTGATTGATTGATTGATTGTATCAGGGATTGAACTGAGGGTTGCTTAACCACTGAGCCCCATCCCCAGCCCCTTTTTATGTGTTATTTAAAGACAGGGTCTCACTGAGTTGCTTAGGGCCTTGCTAAGTTGCTGAGGCTGGCTTTGAACTTGAGATCCTCCTGCCTCAGCCTCCGGGGGCCACTAGGATTACAAGAGTGTGCCATCACACCTGACTCATGACATTTAAAAAAAAGACTGGCCAGTGGTTTTGTATATTGTTCCTTAATTTGAGTTTGTGTAATGTTTCCTCAAGGTGAAATGCAGGCTGCGTACATTTGGCAATAACACAACAGACGCATGCTTCTTAGCGCTTGCTATCCAGAGATGCGTATCCATATCTGTTACTGGTGATATGGACCCTTGATTGTTAAATGAAGATGGGGTCTGTTGGATTTCACCACTGTAAAGCTGTCATTTTCTCTTTTCTCATTAATAAGCGTCTTGTTGGGAAGACGTTTTGTGGTCATGCAAATGTGCTGTCACTCAGGGTACACCTGCCCCCTACTCTGGGCTCCATTATTACTGTGTGCCGATAATGATTCTCTAGTTTTACTGTTCCTTCTATATTTATGAACTGGAATTTCTGTTGTAAGGAAGAGCTGCCCCATCTCTATTTTTATTATCCAGGTATTTATTTACCTATTTTTAGTTTATTCATTAAATGTTATTTAGTAAATGAAATTTATTTTTTTTAATTTTTTTATTTGTTTTAATTAGTTATACATGACAGTAGAATGCATTTATGCACTTTGATATATCATACATAGATGGGATATGATTTCATTTTTCTGAGTGTACATGCTGCAGAATCCTATTGGTCATGCAGTCACATATATACATAAGTAATAATGTCTGTTTCATTCTACTATCTTTCCTATCCTCACATCCCCTCCCCTCCCCTCCCTTCACTTCCCTCTATCTAATCTAAGGTAACACTATTCTTCCCTAGTGCCCCCCACCTTATTGTGAATTAGCATCCACATATTAGAGAAAACATTCAGCCTTTGGTTTTGTGGAATTGGCTTATTTTGCTTAGCATGATAATCTCCAACTCCATCCATTTACTGGCAAATGCCATAATTTCACTCTTCTTTAAAGCTGAGTAATATTCCATTGAGTATAAATACCACATTTTCTTTATCCATTCATCTAGAGGGACACTTAGGTTGGTTCCATAGTCCAGCTATTGTGAATTGAGCTGCTATAAACATTGTTGTGGCTGCTTCACTGTAGTGTGCTGACTTAAGGTCCTTTGGGTATAAACCAAGGAGTGGGATAGCTGAGTGCAATGGTGGTTCCATTCCCAATTTTCTGAGGAATCTCCAAACTGCTTTCCATATTGGTTGCACCAATTTGCAGTCCCACCAGCAATGTATAAGTGTACCTTTTCCCCACATCCTCGCCAACATTTATAGTTGTCTGTATTCTTGATGATTGCCATTCTGACAGGACTGAGATTAAATAGTTTTGATTTGCATTTCTCTAATTGCTAGAGATGTTGAACACTTTTTCATATATTTGTTGATCAATTGTATTTCTTCTTCTGTGAAGTGTCTGTTCAGTTCCTCAGCCCATTTATTGATTGGGTTATTTGTTTCTTTGGTGTTACGTTTTTGAGTTCTTTATATATTCTAGAGATTGATGCTTTATCGGAGGTACATGTGGTAAAGCTTTTCTCCTAATATGTAGGCTCTCTTCGTGCTATTAATTGTTTCCTTTGCTGAGAAGAAGCTTTTTAATTTGAATCCATACCATTTATTGATTCTTGATTTAAATGAAATTTATTTTAATGAATAAACTTTATTTCATTGATTTCTTTCGTATCATATGCTTGGTATACTTATTTACAAGTGATTCACTTGTCTCATATCAGCCTGTATTCATAGATTTTTATTTCATGTGTGATAGTCTATATTACTATGCATATTCCATTGCTCAGATAGTCCCAGCTGTGCTCATTGGGACCGCCTTCAAGTGGGCTCCTGTGTCCTTTAAACACCCGCCACCATTCCAAATTTCTTTTGTGGGGTGGTAGCAGGGATTGAACTCAGATGCCCTGGACTACTGAGCCCCATCCTCAGCCCTAATTTATATTTTATTTAGAGACAGGGTCTCACTGAGTTGCTTAACACCTCACTTTTGCTGAGGCTGGCTTTGAACTCATAATCCTCCTGCCTCAGCCTCCGGAGCTGCTGGGATTGCAGGTATGTGCCACCACCGTGCCCAGCTCATTCTACATTTTTTTAAAAAAAATTTATTTGGTTGTAGATGAACACACAGTATCTTTGTTTATTTTTTTTTTTAATGTGGTGCTGGGGATTGAACCCAGCACCTCACACATGCAAGGCAAGCACTTTACCATTGGGCTACAGCCCCAGCCCCTCTACATTTTTAAAATTAGTTTAGAACTTATCTACATTCTGGAATCACCTGGTGTTCCAAGCTCAGCTGGTGCTTTTCCTTTCCAGCCCTAGAATCAATATCTCATCCATAATATGTTACTTGAGCTAGGGATGGACCTCAGGGGTAGTGCATGTGCAAAAGACCCCGGGTTCCAAGCCCAGCACCGAAATAATAACAACAATAATATATTCACTAACTAACTTGCTCAGTCTCTGGAAACATATTGCAATACTGGCTTCCAGTTTGCTGGTTGTCTTTTGACTTTGTTCACAGTCTCTGGAAACATAATATCTCCTCAGAATCACTAATCCATATCCCTCTGAAAATCAAATTGAACCAGAGTTTAGCACTTGTGTGCAGTTTTTAGTCCTGTAATATGCACTAAAAACACTCTTATTTAGTATGTCTGTCCTGTCCCCACCTTTACCCCCAGTGACGTTGTCAATTGTAACATAAGTTCATTTGTTGCTGTTTTTTTTTTTTTTTTTTAACTCCCTTTGGTGTCCCCTCCCTCCTGGCTGATTTCAATCATGCTTTTATTTTTTGAGAATTAACAAAGTTAATCCTTCACATGGCTTCATTTTGAACTTCCTCCTTTTTTTTTCTGTCTAGTGCCAACAGTGCCCCATTGTTCATTATCCAGTGCTCCCCTACACGTGGCCTTGTAGGTGGTTTCCATTCTTTTGCAATGACAAACCACACGATAATAACTTGTGTGGAGCTAGGTTCTCGGGCTGTTGGAAATGGGTCACCAGGGGAAATTTCTAGAAGGGGAATTGCAGAGTCAAGAGACAGGTGCACATATTGTTTCGTTGGGTGATCCAAATTCCTCTTCCACCAGCAACGGAGGACCCTGCCCACTTCCCCACAGTCTCACTGACCCCGTGATTTGTCATAATTTCTAAATTTCACAAACCTGGCAGTTAAGAAATGGTATTTTGGATTCATTTTTATTTAGAGTCATCCAATGAGGAGGGAGTTTAAACATCTTATGTTGAGTTTCAGGGACGTGTGTGTGTGTGTGTGTGTGTGTATTACACATACGTACAGTTATGTAGGGGGTTTTTGTAGAGAATTAGGGGTCATCGTACCCTCCCCCTTCTTTTATTAGGCTTTCAAGCTAATTAAAAATGTTCCTTATGTGTCAGAGACCTTATTCTTTAATGATACTTATTGCAAATACTTGCTTCCAGTTTTCTGGTTGTCTTTTGACTTTGTTCATGGCATTTTTTTGTTATGCAAAAATTTTTATGTTCTACAGTCAAATTTATCACTTGTATTGGCTCTGGAGTGGAGTCTTTATTATAAATTCTATCCCTACATTAAGGTTTGTGAAGAATTCACCCATGTTTTCTGGGGAATCCACCAGCAATGGTACTTGTGTGGTTTTACTTTTTTTCCATTTATTTCTTGATATGTTTGGAGATTATTTGTGGGTATGGTGGGAAATATGTGTTTAGTTTTTTCTCTTTCAGTTGACTTTATAGTTATCTCAACACCAATCTCAGCAACATTTGGATAAAATGAATTGAGGTGCTATCATTATCATAGACTCAAATTTTCTATATACTTGGACCTATTTAGGGGCATTTTATTCCACTAGACTATTTGTCTTTTCTTTTGATTGTAACACACCATTTTTTTTTTTTTTGGTAGCAGGGATTGAACTCAGGGGCACTCAACCACTGAGCCACATTCCCAGCCCTATTTTGTATTTTATTCAGAGACAGGGTCTCACTGAGTTGCTTAGGGCCTCACTAAGTTGCTGAGGCTGGCTTTGAACTCACCATCCTCCTGTCTCATCCTCCAGATCTGCTGGGATTACAGGCGTGCACCACTGCACCTGGCTATAACATGCTATTTTGATTAAAAAAAAAAGTCTATTTTTCTGGTAGGGCTAGTTCACTTCATTTTCATTGTTGTATAGTGTCCCTAGGAAAGAAACTGCTGTCACAGGATATGTGTATGTTTAGCTCTAGGAAATATTACCAAGCAGTTTTCCAAAATGTTTTACTGATTTATAGTCGCACAGCTATGTATGAGATTTTCTATTGCTCCACAGTATTGCCAGCACTTGGTATTGCCAGTGTTCGAAGTTGCCTCAAAAGAAAACATAGAAAGATCCTTCTTCCTCTTGAGACTCAGGCACCATTTCAAGAATACCCTAGAAGCTCAGCCCAGTGTCACATGTCTATAACCCTAGTGGCCCGGGAGGCTGAGGCAGGAGGATGACAAGTTCAAAGCCAACCTCAGCAACTTAGGGAGGCCCTAAGCAACTCAGTGAGACCCTGTCTCTAAATAAAATACAGAAAAGAGATGCGGATGTGGCTCAATGGCTAATCGTCCTTGGGTTCAATCCCTGGTACAAAAAAACAAAACAAAAAACACTATAGAAAGGAAGAATAGCAGGGTTCATTTTTCCATACACCTAACATGTTATCACTCATAACAGTGATAAAACTTAGGTTTCATAGGAAGATACAGCGAAGCTGTTATGAGCCTAGATCCAATGTAACGGATAGTTTGGTATCTGTTCCAAAGCTATTTCTTCCCTCTTCCTTTCTAGTGGGACCTCAGTTTTGTTCAGTGTGCATTCTTCAGAGCCAATGATCTCACTGCCTGCACAAAGGGCAAATCCTGGATAACCTAGCTAATCTGGCTTTCTCACCAGCAATTAGGTTAGGAAGGAGCATGTGACCTGCTCTGGCCAACCTGATTGAGGACCGGGCTCTGGGGGAGAGAAGGGATCCCACCAGGCTTCCTTAGTGACAGGAAGGAGGCCCTAGAGGAGGCAGTGCCTTTCTTCCTGTGGATGTGATGAGGCTGGAAATGGGAGAGGCAGCTGCCATCTGTCCACCAGTCTGACATGGATCAAACCCTTGAAAGAGTCAAAACAAATGGAGACCTGGGGATGTGGGTGGCTCAGTGGTAGAGTGCTCACCTGGTGTGTCTGCAGCAGGCAGTTCAATCCCCAGCACTGCCCCCCCCCAAAAAAAAAAAAAAAAAAAAATATATATATATATATATAAAATATTAAATATTATTAATCAAATACAATATTAAATTAAATATAATATGTTTATATTTAATTAATTTGATGTTAATGTTTTAATTTAATTAAATGTAATCATATTTTAATATTAAAATTTATATTAAATTATATATTAAATATATATATATATATATATATATAGAGAGAGAGAGAGAGAGAGAGAGAGAGAGAGAGGAAGAGAGAGCCTTAAATTCAGGGCCTAAAACCTGCTCTAGCCAAGTTTCAGTCAAGTAATAAATCACTAATTGTTTAAGACCATCTGGGTTGCATTTTTCTATTCCTTGGCATTGGACTTTGTTAGAATAACAAAAGGAGGAAATGGTGTTCTTACTCATCCCTCCCAAACATGAACAATAACCTCTTTGTTCTAAGACCCCTGGTTCTTCACATAGAGCATTACAATTACCTGGAAGGAGAAAAAGACCAAAAAAAAAAAAAAAAAAAAACTACACCAAAACAAAACAAAACAAAAAACGATCTAACAAATTGAAAAACAAAACCAAAAAATCCAATAAACTTGAAAAAAAAAAGCAACACTAAAAACAAAACCAAAAATCCAATAAACTAAAGCAAAATAAAACAAACAAGCAAGAAAACCCCAAACCAAAGGAATTACCTGAAGGAATTATTCAAACAGTTTACTAGATTCTACTACTTGAGTTTCTAATTTAGACTCCTAAAGTAAGTCAATGACCTGCATTTCTGGCAAGTTACCAAGTAATACTGCCTACTGGTCCCGAGACCACACTCTGAGAGCCACTGTTCTAGGATACAGATAAGATACTGCCTGACTATGTTGATTAACATGCTTTGTCCAGGTTCATATATCATGGACTTCATCTTCATGTCAAGAAATACAAATTGGACCTGGGCATGTAGCACAATGATAGAGCTTTTGGGTAGATCGTATGTGGTCCTGGGTTCAATCCTCAGCTCTGCAAAACATAGAAATAGAAATTTTTATCATCCTTTTGCATGACTACCTGCTACTATATGGTACAGATACTGGAATTTGTCTGACCTTGTTACTAATAATAGCCACATCTGTTATTCTGTTTTTCTGGATTATTACATCAACATAATCTATCCTGCAGTAGTACCATTGTATATGAATCCTGGTTTGGTAATTGCCATAGGGTAAATTCCTAAAAGTAGAATTGCTAGATCAAAGGGAAATGTTAGTTTATTTTCTTATGTCATGGTCATAATCCATCCAATCTCCCATCAAGTCTCCCCTTCTAGATACATTACCCTTAGCCTTAGGTCTTTTGTGGGGGAACTTTTGGTCTATTTTGCCTTAGCTGGCCAGAACACAAGCCACTTGCCTTGAGCAGTCTTTCCTTCATGCTAAAGAATTGGAGCACAAAAGACCAGGGCACACTTGGGCTGATCCAATCTTAACAGTAATATAACTAGTTTTTGTCAGGGAGAGAATGGGAACCTAAGAAGTTCTTTTTTCTTTTCTTTATTGTGGTACTAGAGATTGAACCCAGGGATGCTTTACCACTGTGCAACATCCCCCTCCCTTTTTACTTCTTATCATGAGACAGGGTCTCACTAAATTGCTGAGGCTGTCCTCAAACTTTAAATCCTCCTGCCTCAGCCTACCAAATTGCTGGGATTGTAGGACATAGTGCCCCCAAACCATGCCTGATTCTTCTTAAATCTTTCTATCCTTCTATCACAAGAATTTAAGTGTGTTAGCCTGGTCATATTTCTATTTGAGCAAAAATTTAGGCAATAGCTTAATACTCAAGATATGGGACTAGAAGTTGCATTTGACTATCATCTGCTCAGCATCTCAGACATAAAAGAAGGTCACCCGGCAAGGGGAAAATCGGGGTCCATTTTCTCCTCTGCATGCCTGGCTATGGAAGAATTTATTTTCAGATGTATTTGCCCTCCTCTGTCAGAGCAGCACCTCGAGTTCATCCAGGATCTTTAGTATGATTCAAAAAAGAGGCCTCCGCAGAAGAGACTTGGCAAACAGCACAGATGATGTCTGATTATTACTGCTTTTTCCCTGAGTTCTTTAGAAAGTAGAGCCTGAGGCAATAATTGAGATACATAATGTAATTTTTTATTTGAAATACTGAAGTTTATTTCTTGTTCACTTAAAAACTCAGTACCAAATGGTCCATTACTGCCATTGATTTGTAGCCATGCTTGGTCCAATTATCGATGCTTCCCAGCCAGTGCACAGGCAGGGAGAAAGGCTTGGGAGACGGAGATAGACAGGAGGTTGAACTGTTTCTAAGGGGAAGACTTAGCATTTGCATATGCCATCTCTTCTCTCTTCTCATTGGCAAGAACAAATCGTTACATCAGTGACAGTCGGTTGCAAGGGTTCTTTTTGTATCTGGGCAGCCATGTAGAAGGCACTAGAATTTTAATTTGGGAGATTCAAACCAAGGCAGGTAGTGTTGAGGAAAGAAGAGAAGCCAGGCCTAGAAAGATGTGAGGTTGTGTGAAGCTTTGCAACACCCATCAGTAGCAAAGAGATGGATGGACCGCTCTGCTGGTTGGTTTGATTTGCACAGACATTTTTCTTTCTTTCCTTCTTTTTCTTTTCTTTTCTTTCTTTCTTTTTTTTTTTTTTTTTTTTTTTTTTTTGGTACCAGGGATTGAACCCTGGCACTTAACCACTGAGCCACATCCAGGATCTTGCTGAGTTGCTTAGGGCCTTGCTAAGTTGCTGAGGCTGGCTTTGAACTTGGACTCCTGCTGCCTCAGCCTGGGATTACAGGCATGGGCCACCGTGCCCCGCCTGCACGTAATATTTTTTGACAAAGTGTGCCAGGAAGAACTGTGATTGGGAGCAGCTCACAGAAGGGGGAGATTTATCTGCTCCAGTCCCTCCTGTCTTCTCACAGGCCAAGGTTCACCCCCAATGGGATCTAATTCTTCTCTATCCCTGTTTCAAATGCTCTGGAAATAGATGGATGACTTCCTGTGAATGAAGTGGGCAAGTGGGGAAAGGCACTTAGGAGAACCCGAGAAGGTGAACAAGGTCCTTGTTCCAATGCATTACTTAATATCATCTGGAGGGGAAAATAGGAGGGACCTCAATAAAAAACTTTCTGAATCCCGGGCTCAGTGGTACATGCCTATAATCCCAGCAGTTTGGGAGGCTGAGGCAGGAGGATTGCTAATTCAAAGCCAGCCTCAGCAATGTAACAAGGCCTTAAGCAACTCACTGAGACCCTGTCTCTTATTAAAAATTTAAGAATGGGCTGAGGATGTGGCTCAGTTGTTGAAAGCCTGTGGGCTCAATCTCCATTAAAAAAACAAACAAACAAACAACAAAAAAAGAAAACCTGTGGAGATCTAGGTCTCACCTGCACACCAAAGAGTCTTCTTGTGCTTTAGCTCAAAAGGATCATATTCAATTTTTTACTTCTAACCTTTATTTTAAAGGAAAAGAAATACACTTTGGGGCTGGGGTGTGTGGTTCAGTGGTAGAGTGTGTGCTTAGCATGTGCAAGGCGCTGGGTTCAAGCTTAATCAGTTTTCTTGCACATAATCCAGGGTGATTTCACAGCTAAAAGCCTATTCATTGGTGTCTAGCAGAAACCCAGGATTTATCCCATCAAGTCTTCAGCTGTGAAACTAAGGACATTAGGGTTCACCCTTCATATTTTGAAGCATTACTCCCTATCCTCCACGTCTGGAGAGCTGTATTACAGACAGAGTGTATGTCCCATAAAGTAAACTGTTGCATTTTCTTGACTCAGCTATTCCTGGTTGCAAAGACAATGATTCATGTAGCCCATGCCAGTTTCCAAGTGAGAAAGCAAAGAGGGGAAAATAATTAGGAAGATTCATTCACAAGCCGGGCACAGTGGTGCTCGCCTGTAATCCCAGTGGCTCAGGAGGCTGAGGCAGGAGGATCTCAAATTCAAAGCCAGCCTCATCCCTGGTAACCCTCCCGCCCCCAAAGATTCATCTACAGACCTCTCGCCATTTTTCCTCCAAGCCTACTTGTATAAATCCACTGGGTTCCAAGCAGAGTGTGGTGGCACACCCCTGTAATCCCTGCACTGAGAGGTGGAGGCAGGAGAATCATAAATTTGAGGTAAGCCTCAGCTATTTGGGGAGGTCCTGAGCAACTTAGCAAGACGTGTCTCAGAATTAAAAAAGAAAAAAAAAAAAAAAGCTGGGAATGTGGCTCAATGGTTAAGCGCCCCTAGGTTCAATCTCCATACCAATTAAGTAAATAAATGAATAAATAAAAAAATAAAACCAGAGTCAGCAACACTGGGAACTGTCCTTTCTAGTTCTAAATCCTCAAAAAAGATAGAGGTACAACCAGAGAGAGAGAGAGCCCTTGGAAAAGAATAGTAGGGGAGATGAGATTGTTCAGAGATTTGAGTGTGAACAAATGAACAAGCTAGCCTCTGCTCTTTTCTCTAGCCACTCCCCTTGACTCAGTTTCCCTGCCTCCCTCCCGTCCAGCAATATAGAATGTTCTGGTGTGGATGTGAGGTGTCCCCAAAAGCTCACATGTGAGACAGTGCAAGAAGGTCCAGAGGAGACATGACTGGGTTGTGAGAGCCTTAACCCAACCAGTGAATGAACCCCTGATGGATTAACTGGGTGGTGGCTGGAGGCAGGTGGGTGTGGCTGGAGGAGGGGGCATTGGGGGCGTGGCTTTGGGGTCTCTATTTGTCTCTGGAGAGTGGAGTCTCTCTCTGCTTCCTGATCACCATGTGAGCTGCTTCCCTCCACCACACTCTTCCTCCATGATGTCCTGCCTCCCCTCCATCCCCCAGGAATGGAGCCTGCTGTCTGTGGACTGAGACCTCTGAAACCCTGAGCCCCCAAATGAACTCTTCCTCCTCTACAGTTGTGCTGGTGGGGTCTTCTAGTCACAGCAGGAAAAAAAAAAAAAAAGCTGATGAAACACTGGACCTTACAGTTCCTCAAATTTACACGTCCCTTGGTAGCACCCTGGAGCTCTTCTTCCCAGATGGACAGTATTTCTCAGTTCAAATGACCTTTGCCACAGAGAACTTCCCCAGGCACCTAACTCCAGGGAGTCCCCAACAATGCTCTTGGGTTTATCCTGTTTAATTGTTTTCTGAGCCCATTCTACTATCTGCAATCACGGCTTTGTTCACCTATCAGTTCTGTGTGTGTGTGTGTGTGTGTGTGTGTTGCTGGGGACTCAACCCGGGGCCTTGTGCATGCAAGGCAAGCTCTCTACCAACTGAGCTCTATCCCCAGCCCCCTTAAATGTCTTTTCTGTTCTAGAACATACATCTCATAAAGATAAGAACCTCATTTGACCTTATCACTACTCTAGTCCTAGGGACTGGAAGAGGCTGGAATTTAGTCAATACAAAGAACACTTGAGGCTAGAGTTGTGGCTCAGAGGTAGAGCACTTGCCTAGCATGTGTGAAGCACTGGGTTTGATCTTCAGCACAACATAAAAATAAAGTCCATTGACAACTACAAAAATCTTAAAAAAAAAAAAAACTACAAAAATATTTTAAAAAACAAACAAACAAAACCAAAGCATACTTGATGTGTACTCAGGCAGTTTGGGTCCACTTCAGCCCTGGGCACCTGGGCTCATTTGTCCATCTTCCCAAGCTTCATGCTCTCATCTGCAAAATGCTGGCAATAATACCTACCTCACAGAGGATTTGTGAAGATCACTGGAACAACACTCCTGAAAATCATCTGTAATCTGCTCTTAACAATTTCATTTGGCTTCCAAAAGCAGGTTGAAGAATAAATGAAGGAAGGAAGGAGACAGCATGCTGGGAAGAGAAGGCTTACAATTTGAGACAGAGCATGAAATCTCTACATAATTCTAGAATGTCAGGGCAGCAAAAGGTGTCAAAATATAGTGCAGTAGACTATAGTGACACAGCCACTTTATAGCAGGTCAACTCACAATAGCTAAGCTATGGAGCCAATCTAGGTGCCCTTCAATAGATGAATGGATAAAGTAAGTGTGGTATATGTACACAATGGAATTTAACTGAGCCATAAAGAAGAATGAAATTATGGCATTTGCTGGTAAATGGATGAAACTGGAAACCATCATGCTAAGTCAAATAAGCCAATCTCAAAAAACCAAAGGCCAAATGTTTTCTCTGATATGTGGTTGATGACTTATAATGGGAGTGGGGAGGAAGGGACGAATAGAAGTTCATTGGATTGGGGCTGGGGTTGTGGCTCAGTGGTATGTTTGCAATGTATAAGGCACTGGGTTTGATTCTCAGCATCACATATAAATAAATAAATAAAGGTTCATCAACAACTAAATATATTTTTTTAAAAAAAGAAGTTCATTGGATGAGACAAAGGGGAATGAAGGGAAGGAAGGGATGGGAATGGGAAAGACAGTGGAGTGAGTGGGACAGAACTTTCCCGTGTTCACATATGAACACACGACCAGGGAAACCCCACATCATGTCCAACCATAAGAATGGGAGGTTAGACTCCATGTATGTGTGATAGGTCAGAATACACCCTACTGTCATGTGTAACTAAAAACAACAAATAAAATATTTTAAAAAATGTATTTGATAAACAAAAGCAAAAAATAAAACTTTAAATAAAAATAGTGCAGTGACTTTCAGAAGCCCTGGGGTCTCTTGAGGGCCCCTACAACCCACAGTAGTGAAAGAGAACAGTTGGGAAAAAGAGGCTGAATCCTGGACCGTCTTTCCCTCATTCAGTGAGATGAGCGCCACTTTCTTCTTGGACATTATTTCGGGAGCTGGCTGTCTATTGCTCTACCTGTCCCCCTCCTTTCCTCTGAGGCTCTGATTTTGTGTGTAGTGGCAACGGCTCAACTTCACACCATAGAGGATGCTCGGTGTCACTCAGGACCTTCAGCTTCTCGGCCTCCCTGGCAGCTGCGAGTTGATGTGTCCCCCAGTCTGGCCACGAAACCCCAGAGGTGAACTGCTGCTGCTCAAGTTTTTGGAAAAACTTTGACTTCCTTGTTAGGAAGGGAACCCCGCGTGGCTGGTGCCGTCTCTCTCTTCCTGGATCCTCTCTTCCACGCTAGCATCCCATCTGCCACAAATCAGGAGCCGTGTGGCCATGTAGCTGTGAGCCTGACGGGCGCGCCTGTACAGGGACACATTGACTATGGGACACATTGGCTCTGACCTCCATGAACCTCTGAAGTTGTTGCAGCAACCTCCTGGCTGGAGACTTCTTGCCACGGAAGGAAGAAGCCACTGTTGTCTGAGTCACTTCAGTTGGGGTTTCTGTCACTTGTATCCCCAAAAGCAGTCCTGACAGTTACATGCATGTTGTGCTTCCCGATAGGATTGTGGGTGCAGCAGGGATTCTGAGGCTGATAAGAATTTGAAATATCATGATTTCATTCCCTCTTCTCATTTGACAGATAAGGAAACCGTTCTGCTGTGTATTGCTATGTTATAAACCTAGTGGCTCTCGAAGGTCGTGAATACAAGCAGGTGTGCTTTACTGGGGGATGGAGCATTGCCGATTAGCTGCCACCGAAACTGAGGCCCAGATTCTGAAAGCTATTTGCCTCAGCTAATAGTCATGATTATTTAAATTAGAATATCAAACCAAGTGCAGTGGCACACGCCTGTAATCCCAGCTGCTCAGGCAACTGAGGCAGGAGGTTGCCAGTTCAAAGCCAGCCTCAGCAACTTAGTGAGGCCCTAAGCAACTCAGTGAGACCCTGTCTCTAAATAAAATACAAAATAGGGCTGGGGATGGGGCTCAGTGGTTGAGTACCCCTGGGTTCAATCCCTGGTACCAAAATAAAATAAATTAGAATATCACTGGAGGACTGGGAGCTCCAAAGCAGGATGGTAGGGGGATGAGGGGAAAGAGAAAGTATTTATCCTTAGCCCAGGTTTTCAGATCTCTCCACTATTGATATTTGGTGTTGGGTAAATTGTGTAGAGGGCTTTCTTGTGTATCAGCTGCTGACTGTAGTTCAGATGTCGCCCCAAAGGGCCATGTGTCAAAGGCTTGGTCCCCAGAGCAGTGCTACTGGGAGGTGCTGTGGACTCAGGAGGTGGGGCTCGGTGGGGTCCTTAGGTCATTGGTACATGCTCTTGAAGCAGCTTGTGGGACCCCAGTCTCTTCCTGTCTCCCTCCTACTCATAAGATAAGCCATTTAGCAATTTGCTGTGTGCTCTCCAACATGGTCATCCGTCACCCCCAGATCCAAGCATCGGGACCACTCCATCTTGAACTGGAGCCAAAACTCCAAAACGGTGAGCCAAAACCAACCTTTTATCTTTAAAAGTTAATTGTCTTGGGTATTTTACTCAAGTATCACGAAGCTTATGCCCTCTAGATGGATGGACACATAGACACAGCATCCTCTAGATGCTGTATCTTCTCCCCTTAATTTGTGACAATAAAAAACCTCCAGATGTTGCTAAATGTCCCTTTGGGTGAAAACCCACTCTTTAGTTGAGAACCACCATCCCAGCCTTAGGGGTGTTTAGAAGCCCAGCTGGGCGGAAGGCCTGTCTTCCAGGTAGACCAGTAGAATTTATTTGTTTGTACTGGGGATTGAGCCCAGGGGCACTTAACCACGGAGCCACATCCCCAGCCCTTTTTATGTTTTGTTATGAGATAGGGTCTCCCTGAGTTGTTCAGGGCCTCACTAAGTTGCTGAGGCTGGCTTTGAACTTGTGATCCTGCTGCCTCAGCTGCCTGAGCACCTGGGATTACAGGTGTGCACCATTGCACCTGGAAACTAGTAGAATTGATATTCTTAAATTCTTCCATTGAGAAATGAAAAGGACAAGGAGAGTCAATTTTATAGTCTGGCCGCATGTTTTACGTGGAGTCTTTACATTGGCTCAAGGTGTGTTAAGTTTCTGCTCTAAATGCCCCAAGTTTATTTATTTTTTTTTTTTAATTTTTTAGACGTTGGTGGACCTTTATTTTATTCATTTATTTATATGTGGTGCTGAGAATTGAACCCAGTGCCTCACACATACTAGGCAAGTGCTCTACCACTGAGCCACCACCCCAGCTCCCCAAGTTCATTGTTAAGCTTTTAAGATGATGTCCCCCAAATGAAATCTGAACAGGTGTCCTGCTTCACGGCCAGTACACAGCACGAACCAACTCCCTCACGCCCTTGCCTTTTCTTTTACCAAGAATCATCTTTAGAGAAGTAGGTGGATTTTAAAGCCCTGAGGTTGGGTGAGATCAGCTTGAGAAATAGGCAGGTAAAGAAAGAAGAAAAGGTAGTGGTGTAGGCCAGAATCCACCCTGAGGCCCTCCAACAGGTAGAGGTGGGGAGGGAGGAAGGGAGGGAGGGACAGACAGATAGACAGATGATAGATGGACCCATAGATACATAGATGACAGATAGATGGACACAGAGACACACATATAGATGTATGGACAGATAGATGGACACATAGATAGATAGATACACAGATACATAGATACTTAAATAGATAAAATAGACCACCAGGATCCAGAAAAATGCTTGTAAACAGAAGACCAGAAAAATGGCTGAATATAGTGGCATACACCTATAATCCTACCTCCTCTGTGGCTGAGGCAGGAGGGTCGAAAGTTCCAGGCCAGCCTGGGCAACGCTTAGTGAGACCCTATCCCAAAATAAAAAATAAAAAGAGCTGGAGATGTGGCTCAGTGGTAAAGTGCCCCTGGATTCTATCCTGGTACTGGAAAAAAAGGAAGGGAGGGAGGGAGGGAGGAAAAAGAAAAGAAATAAAAAAAAAATGTATGTATGTGCACGAATATACATATATATATATATATATATATATACACAAGCCTTTTGTTTTTTTCCTAGTTTGTAGATACACACATATGCATACACACGTTAAAATGCATATACACATGTATATGCACATACTTATATACATGCGTGCATATATTTATGTGTGCATGTGTGTGCAAACTTCATATGCACGCATGCATATGTTGTATGTATACAGATGTATGTACAGATATATCCTACTCAGTTGAAAACCTATTGAATCTATGGATTAGCAAGAATAATTGGAAGTATCTCTGATTATACTTGGACATGCCGGGTCCAGTCTTGGGATTGCCTCCTGTAGAACCTGAGGGGGAATGCCATGAGCTCTGGGGAACTGGCCTGCCTAACACACCCCAGGGTCCACAGTGCCTAGAAAAGGACGTGACACAGGGCAGGTGCTCATGATGAGTTTGTTGAATGAACAGGTGTCTGTACTCAAACAACTCAGGAAGGGCCAGGTGACTTGCGTGATTAGGTATAGCTCTGTGTGACTGCATCGTGGTCAACGCTGCTGGTCCCTGCCTGGATCCCGTCCATCTAGAGGGACTCTCAGCCTCCGGCTGCTGTGAGCAGTGGCTTGATCCAGGTCAGAGATGATGATCTGTGACCAGGGATTGTCATAGAAATATTAGAGGTGGTGGATTCTGTTCAGTCTCCAACACTCTAGGGGGGAAAGTGGTACCCAACCACTGGGTACGTTTTGATAGCAGAGCCGACCCAAACTCCTGGTGGCTAGGACATGGAAAAGTGACACAAAGAGAACAGGCAAGGATGATCCACGGGTTCTGGCCAGAGCAGCTGGGTGGGGGAAGTTGAGGTTTGCTAAGATTTGGAACAAGTGGGGCAGAGACACAGAAATGCATATTTGATCATGTTAATTCCCAGCGTATCTGCTAGACGTCCAAGAGGACAAACTGAGTAAATGGTTTAATACTTGAATCTGAGGTTCACAAGATAGACTGGGGCTACAGATAATTTGGGAGTTATCTGCATATGGATGATGTTTAAAGCCACAAGACTGAAAAAACAAACAAAAAATCACCCACAAATTGAGTGTGTTTAGAGAACAGAACAATAAGGGTTGAACCCCAGAAACTTTTTTTAAATATATTTTTTATTTGTTCTAATTAGTTATACATGACAGTAGAATGCATTTGGACACATCATACACAAATGGAGTGCAACTTCTCATTTTTCTATTGTACATGATGTAGAGGTACACAAGTCATGCAATCATATATGCACATAGGGTAATAATATCCAATTCATTCTATCCTTCCTACCCTCATACTCCCTTCCCTCCCTTCACTCCCCTCTGTACAGTCCAAAATACCTCTATTCTCCTCCCCCTTATTGTGAATTAGCACCCACATATCAGAGAAAACATTTGGCCTTTGATCTTTGGGATTGGCTTATTTCAGTTAACATGAGAGTCTCCATTTCCATCCATTTACCAGTAAATGCCATAATTTCATTGTTTATTGATACATTTTCTTTATTCATCTGTTGAAGGGCACCTAGGTTGGTTCCATAGCTTAGCTATTGTGAATTGAGCTGCTATAAACATGGATGGGGCCATGTCACTCTAGTATGCTGATTTTAAGTCCTTGGGTATAAACCTAGGAGTGGGATAACTGGGTCAAATGGTTGTTCTATTCCTAGTTTTCTGAGGAATCTCCAGACTGCTTTCCTTAATGGTTGCACCAATTTGCAGTCTCACCAGCAATGTATGAGTCTATCTTTTTCCCCACATGCTCGTCAACATTTATTATTGCTTGTATTCTTGGTGATTGCCATTCTGACTTAACCCTAGGAGCTTTAAAGGTAAAGGTCAGTCCCAAAGTTTCTATAAGAGTCACTTCCTTGCAGTGTAATAAGTTTCTCAGTCTTTCTCAGATCTACAAATTTGGTTTTTTTACTCATCATTTGAATCAAATTATTGCTGCTCCAGGTATCTATGGCTGCATAACAAACTTGACCAAAACTCAGTGACTTAAGACACCATTTATTTTAATACATCTCCTCATCTTGCAGTGTCCAGTGTGGGCTGGGCTGGCGATTCTCCTGGTTTTCTTGGGGTACCTGGAAGACTGTCACTGGTATTCTGCTGGGGAATGAATGAATACATTCATGGAAGACTGATGTGGAGTGAATCTTGTGGCCGATCACGTAGGAGCAGGTGAGAAGGGGTTCCGTTCTCCTGCGCAGGAAGGAGGGTTGGGCCTTCCTGGAGAGAGGCTTTCAGGGCAGCTGCAGAAGTGCAGGGAAATGACCAGAAGTCTGGAGAATTGCAGCATAAATAAAGAGAGACAGTTTATAGGGAGCAGAGAATCCAGAATCCCGCTGGTGTGCAGGTGTTCCTCGAGATCACTGCTTTCATCTCATTGACGACTGAGCCTTGACCTTGGGAGCTGAGGACTCCTGTGTCAGAAGCCATAGCTCTATGTATTTCTTTTTTGGGGAGAGTACCCAGAATTGAACCCAGGGGTGCGTAACCACCAAGCCACATCCCCAGCCCTCTTTATATATTTTATTTAGAGACAGGGTCTCACTGAGTTGCTTAGGGCCTCACTAGGTTGCTGAGGCTGGCTTTGAACCTGTGATCCTCCTGCCTCAGCCTCCTGAGTCTCTGGGATGACAGGTGTGCACCACCCCACCTGGATCTACATACCTCTCAGGGAATATGTTCTAGACTTTTCAGGAAGAAAAAGTTGTTTCTTCTTTTGTGTCCTCACAGCATTTTGAACCCAGGAAATCCTCATTAAACTGATGAAAACGTCAGATAAAGACACTAAAATGAGGAGCACTTTTTAATGCATATTGTAGGCATCCATTTGGGGAGAGGGCAGATTTAGTAGCAATTTACCTTGAAAGAAAATAAAAATAAAATTACAAAAAAAAGTTTTTTTTTCTTATTCAATTAAATGTTATTTCTGGTTGCGACTAGATGCAAGAGACAAAGAACGAAATAAGTGCTGATTGTTTCATTTGTCATACAGTTTTATTGAATAAAATTTTATAAAATGACAAGTCATCCGTCATTCAAATGTCACTTTGCTATTTTATTAATGAAAGATTGCTTTTGCATACTCACACACACACATACACACACACAATGCTTTAAAATTTTTTGGTCTGTAATTTATTTATAGAAACAGCATAAGTTGGAAGTATACAGCTCAATTAATTTTCCTTCTTTTTTTTTTTTTTTTTTTTGGTACTGGGGATTGAACTCAGGGGCACTTAACCACTGAGCCCCATCCCCAGCTGTTTTTATATTTTATTTAGAGACAGGGTCTCACTGAGTTGCTTAGGGCCTCGCTAAGTTGCCGAGGCTGGCTTTGAACTTGCCATCCTCCTGCCTCAGCTGCTGGGATTTCCAGGCGTGGCCGGTTCTCATTTTCATAAACCATCCCCAGGGACGCAGTTGGCACCTAGCTCTAGAACAGAACATGACCAGCAGCTAAGTGTTCCCCTTGTCCAAATGCAGTCAGGACCCAACCCTACCCCTCCACCCAGGTAGCAACTCTCCTGACTTCTAATAATAGGGGTGAGTTTTGATTGTTCTTAAATTTTATATGAATTGAACTGCATTTTGTTAGTTGGCTTCTTTTTCTCATATCTGTAAGGTTTACCTATGTTGTTGCTGGTAGTGGTTTTTGTTTGTTTGTTTGTTTTTCTTTCTTTTTATTTTCTTTTTGGTTGGTGGTGTAGGTCCTTTAAAAATGCATCATTATTGCTGTCTTCTCCATTGCATCAGAGATACCAAAGTTCATCTGTTCCGACGTTATTGGGTATTTGGGAAGCTTCCAGTTGGAGGTGCTTGGTCATGCCTAGGATACTCCATTCCAAAATATGTCACTTGGCATTTGAGAAAGCTGCAGAAGCAAGAAAGTCTCTGTGCTCTTTGTTGCCTTTGAAGCAGTCCACAGAGTCTAGCCAGCCTTCCCCTGAAGGTCATAGACCTTCTTCCCCAGAAATTCCCGGCATTCCCTTCTATCCCCACAGAAAGGGATGAAGATGAGGAGGTGCCTAAGTCCTCCTGCCCCCCAGTTTTTCACCATTAAATCCTACTCTGTTCTTCCCTCACTATTCTTCTGCCTGCCCCCTCCATAAAAAATATAGCTTCTGTCATCCCAGCAACTCAAGAGGCTGAGGCAGGAGGATTTCAAGTTTGAGACCAGCCTGGGAAATTTAGTGAGACTCTGCTTCAAAATAAAAATACAAAAAAGGGCTGGGGACTTGGCTCAGTGGTACAGTACCTGGGTTAATCCCCTTGTGCTACCCCACCACACACACATTTATTTATTATGTATTTATTTTTTCCTGTTTGGATCTTCATTTCTGTTACAGTTTGAAGGTGACGTGGCCCCCCAAAGCTCACGTGTGAGACATGCAGGAAGGTCCAGAGGAGACATGACTGGGCTGTGAGAGCCTTAACCCAACCAGTGAATGGACCCCTGATGGGATTAACTGGGTGGTGGCTGGAGGCAGGTGGGTGTGGCTGGAGGGGGGGCATTGGGGGCGTGGCTTTGGGGTCTCTATTTGTCTCTGGAGAGTGGAGTCTCTCTCTGCTTCCTGATCACCATGTGAGCTGCTTCCCTCCACCACACTCTTCCTCCATGATGTCCTGCCTCCCCTCGAGCCCCAAGGGATGGAGCCTGCTGTCTATGGACTGGGACCTCTGAAACCCTGAGCCCTCAGATAAACTTTTCCTCCTCTACAGTTGTTCTGGTCAGATCTTTAAGTCACAGCAGTGAAAGAGCTGACTGAAACAATTTCTAAAAGTTCCCAGGTCACATAAAACTTAAGAAGGAAAATTCGCATGTTTTTCTCTTGTTAATCTGTCTTTTGTTACAGGAGCCTGAGCATGAACCTAGACTTGACATGGAAAAGATATTACTGTGTCTCTTTGTGCCTGTCATGAACATTTTAGGGCAAGAGATTTGGTGCACTTGTGTAGGCATTTCTCTTGGGTCACGCTGTGGTTGTTCTTGTCTGGGAATCTGTGAACTTGGCCCTGATCAAAATTGTTGCTTCAGTGATGTATCCTTGTTAGAACTCTTATGTGTTGAATGTGACAATTAATACATTTTACAAAAGAGTACCTAGTGGGGCTGGGGCTGGGGCTGGGGATGTCACTCAGTGAGAAAGCACTTGCCTAGCAAGTGTGAGGCCCTGGGTTTGATCCCCAGTATAGCAAAAAAAAAAAAAAAAAAAAAAAAAAAAATCAATGATTCAGCACAAAAATTAAAAGTTATGATACCCCCAATTTTGCAGATATAGAAGCAAAATAGCAGGGTGCAAATGAGGTTATTAAAACAATTTTTTTTATCATAGGAGAAATAGCATTGATGCTTCTGTCTTGAAAACAGATGCCCTCAAGGAGATGAAGCTTCCCGTTAAGCTCTCATTCATGCTGTGTCTCCAGTACATGCAAAAAATGTCCCCCCACACATCACCCAGCAACTGCAGGCGGAGAAGTGGTCCACTTCTTTAAAATAGATGAAAGACTTTGCAGAGCAGCGAGAAGTTGACATATCTCACTTGTGGGGGTGCGGGATTGTCATCAAGGCCCTGCGTCATGGTGAAATTGGCAGTATTTTTGTTCTTCCTTTTAGGCAGATAAATAACAATGCATTCAGGAACAGCAATGGCTTAGAGCTGGTGACATATGGTAATTAGGAGAATATTAAAGCTATAATTTATTAGTGCTAGTGTTGTACTCAGCAATTTACAAACATTCTCCCATTTAATTTAATCTTCACAGCAGCTTTATATGATAGGGAAGATTTTGGGCCAGGGAGAAATTAGGTACTTGGAGCAAAGCTACGTGGTAGCGATGGAGTCAGCCTCCTTCTGAATGATTACTGCCCAGGGCTGGGAGGTCTGAGAGTGTCCAGCTGTGCCAGTGGAAGATGAGTTCAGTCCAGGTGAGGAGGGCAGCAAGGTCCTATTGGCATTGTGTCAGGGTAGTGTTCTCTCCTCCAGTTTTACCAGTCATAAAGCCACCTCCGGTCCCAGTTCTCACCCTCTGTTAACTGCATGGGTTGATATAGTTTAATAGTGTTCTTATAATCTCCCTGTTGCAATATTATCCCCCGTCGTGTCTGTTTTCAACACAACGGCTAGAGTGAATATTTTTTTTTAATTTTTTATTGTTGGTTGTTCAAAACATTACATAGTTCTTGATATATCATATTTCACACTTTGATTCAAGTGGGTTATGAACTCCTTTTTTACCCCGTATACAGATTGCAGAATCATATCAGTTACACATCCATTGATTTACATGTTGCCATACTAGTGTCTGTTGTATTCTGCTGCCTTTCCTATCCTCTACTATCCCCCCTCCCCTCCCCTCCCCTCCCCTCTTCTCTCTCTACCCCCTCTACTGTCATTCATTTCTCCCCCTTGTATTATTTTCCCCTTTCCCCTCACTTCCTCTTGTATGTAATTTTGTATAACCCTGAGGGTCTCCTTCCATTTCCAGGCAAATTCCCTTCTCTCTCCCTTTCCCTCCCACCTCTCATCCCTGTTTAATGGTAATCTTCTTCTCATGCTCTTCGTCCCTGCTCTGTTCTTAGTTACTCTCCTTATATCAAAGAAGACATTTGGCATTTGTTTTTTAGGGATTGGCTAGCTTCACTTAGCATAATCTGCTCTAATGCCATCCATTTCCCTGCAAATTCTATGATTTTGTCATTTTTTAATGCAGAGTAATACTCCATTGTGTATAAATGCCACATTTTTTTTTATCCATTCATCTATTGAAGGGCATCTAGGTTGGTTCCACAGTCTTGCTATTGTGAATTGTGCTGCTATGAACATCGATGTAGCAGTGTCCCTGTAGCATGCTCTTTTTAGGTCTTTAGGGAATAGACCGAGACTAGCTCAGCGGTTCCTTCGACAGAAAACTTACAATAGAGTGAATATTTAAAACCTGAAGCAGCCAGGAGCAGTGGCACTGGCCCATAATCCCAGCACCTCGGAGGCTGAGGCTGGAGGATCAAGAGTTCAGAGCCAGCCTCAGCCATTTAGCAAGGCCCTAAGCAACTCAGTGAGAACCTGTCTCTAATAAAATATTTTTTAAAAAAGGGCTGGGGATGTGGCTCAGTAGTTGAGCACCCCTGGGTTCAACCCACAGTACTAAAAAAAAAAAAAAAAAGTACGGCCTAAAGTAGAAAAAAATAAACAAAATCTAAAGCAGAATATGTCACTTATCAGGACCGGGGTGTAGCTCAGTGGTAGAGCCCTTACCTAGAATGTAGGAAGTCCTGGGATTGATCCCTAGCACTGCATAAACAAATAAATAAGCAAGCAAATAAATAAGAAATCCTTCCAAGGATTCCTACCTCACTTGGCATGAAAACTGAAGTCTTCACAGCCCCCTATAAGGCCTTGGGCCTGGTGACCTGACGCCACCCTCTGACTTCTTCTCTAATCACCCCCCTCCGGTAGTTCCAGCCATAGCAGCCTTTCTCAGTGCGGGTCCCCCACCTGGAACAGACGTGGAGACAAGGATTTGAGTGTCAATCACTTTTTTTGGAAAGTGAAGGGAATGCCCTTAGGAAATTGAAAAGGAGGTAGGAAAGGGAACTCTCCTAATACAGGGTGTGTCGCCAAAGCCACAGTGGGCAACAGATATTAATTCCCACTGGAAAGTTCTGGAAGCCAGGTCGTGCAAGAACTTAGCCTGCCTGAGGGGCAGGGGGCTTGGATCTCTATCCAGCAACTCCTGTCTGTCCCTGGCCTGTGTCACCTCCTGCCACTGCTAGGAAGCTGTGTGTGGGGACAGGACAGGGGTCAGTGCCAGAGAGAGCCCTCAAGCAAAATGAGGGCTAGGCCTGAGATGTGTGGGCGGGACCTGAGGATGTCCCTCACAGGCCCTTGACGTTGCTGTCCCTCTACCTGAAACACTCCCCACTGAGATACGCAGACATTGCTCCTTGAGATATGTGCACACATGACTCCTGGGGCGGAGGGAGGGTCTTTTCTGATCCCTTCTCTAAATCGTCCCCAACTCCTAACACATGTGTATATCTTACTTATTGTCTGTCTTCTCCAAGTA
Organism: Marmota flaviventris; assembly: GCF_047511675.1. Classification (NCBI taxonomy): domain Eukaryota; kingdom Metazoa; phylum Chordata; class Mammalia; order Rodentia; family Sciuridae; genus Marmota; species Marmota flaviventris. The sequence goes on along the minus strand of NC_092498.1, from coordinate 159,626,930 downwards.
AATAGAGGCACAAGGAGGGCAGAAATTTTGATCTGCTATAATGGTTGCATTATCCTCAATGCCTAGCACCATGTCTGGCACATAATAGAAGTTCAACAAATATGGAATAGACATTTGAAAGGTTCTTGTTTTTTGTGTTTTTCAGTACCGGAAATTGAACCCTGAACTACATCCCCAGGCATTTCCATTTTTAATTTTGAGTCAGGGTCTCTCTAAGTTGCCCAGGCTGACATCAAACTTGTAATTCCCCTTCCTCAGCCTTGGAGTGCCTGGGATCACAGGTGTGTGTGTCATCACACCCGGCATGAAAGATCAGATTTTCAAAATCTCTGTTTTGGCCTGGTTCGGTCGTGAATGCCTATAATCTCAGCAGCTCGGCGGGAGGCTGAAGCGTGAGGATCATGAGTTCAAAGCCAGCCTCTGCAACTTAGCAAGGGCCTAAGCAACTCAGTGAGGCCCTGTCTCTAAACAAAATACAAAATAGAGCTGGGGATGGGGCTCAGTGGTAGAGTGCCCCTGAGTTCAATCCCCTGTGCCAATAAATAAATAAATTAATCTCTCTTTTGTCCCATTGTTTATCTATAGTCACCTATGGGGAAGAAGAATATGATTAATTGCCATCTTCACAGTTTATATATTTTTATTGTTTTTTGGGGGGGGATGGGAGGATCTTGCTATGTTGCCCAGGATCACCTCTCTTTCTTTCTTAATCTTAATTATTAATTTTTAGATGTACATGACACCCAGGCTCATCTCTAACTGGTGGGCTCAAGAGATCTTCCCCCCTAAACCCTCCGGATTTGGGACTACAGTGCGCACACACTAGCAGGCCTGGCAGATTGGCATCTTCCAACTTCAACGCACACTTGTTTATATTTGGGGCCTGGTTGTGAGTTCCTTTAAATGCACCCCTGCCCATTCCACAAATAACGAGTATCTTGTCTCGTGCCAGGCACTGTTCAAAGAACTAAAAAGTGACAGTATATCAGCCAGGAATGACTTTTGGCACAAAGTGACAGAAATGCTGAAAGCATGGTTTAAACCAAGTCAGGTTCTCATTTCCCCATGTAATTAGAAGTCTAGACAGAGGCCAACCAGGGCCCCCACAGTGGCTCCACGGGGGCCATCGGGGACCACGTCTGCCTTTCCCTTCTCCTCGGGGTCTCAAGCTTGTTGCTCCAGCAACCAGCAGCCTCTGCATTCCAGGCAGAGAGGAGAGATGGCAAAGGGAAACGTGTGTTCCAGAGGATTCCTCACCTGGGAAGAGCATTCCTAGAAAGCTCCTCGCTCATCTTGTGCAGCATTTATTAGTTTGCATTTTTTTTTTTTTTGTACCAGGGATTGAGCCCCATCCCCAGCCCTTTTCATATTTTATTTAGAGACAGGGTCTCACTGAGTTGCTTAGGGCCTCGCTAAGTTGCTGAGGCTGGCCTTGAACTTGTGATCCTCCTGCCTCAGCCTCCTGAGCTGCTGGGATTACAGGTGTGTACACTGTGCCCAGCAAGAACCACGAAAGCTGTCACCATAGTGCAGAAAAAAATAAAAAACAAGACATCAAACACCTCTTCACTTACCTGTACATGCCACTTGCAAAACACACCAAATAGCCACCAATGTTGTGCAGAGAGACTACATAAGAGTTGGAGTTCAGAGGTGACCCAGGTTCTGTCTCATACCTAGAAGTCAGGGAAGCAGCTTTCAGAGGTGACCTTGGCGCTGACTTCTAAGTGATGGTACAGAGGCAGCCTTTCCAAGATCAACCACGATTTTACTGATCTTTTGTTGGTCATCATTTAATCCAGGACAGGAAGGCAGTCTCACCTTGTCTGCCTCGTTCTACACAATCCAGCCTTCAGATAGGGTGTCCATCATTCTTAGTTTTCCTGAACATTCTTTCAGTGCTGTCATGGGACCATTTTTTTCCTTCCTCCTCTTTTTCTCTTCTCTTCTCTTTTCTCCCTCAGCAAAAATAATAATAATAATAATAATCGAAGTTCTCATTGAAGTTATTCCTTGACCACAATGGTCAAAGATCATGGGACTCGGGGTGGCGAGGAGGGCTGGTTTGCTGTTTGTTAAGCGGGGCAGAACACAATGCCAGGAAGACGCATCTCGGGGAAATAAACCAGATGTGGAAGATCCATAAGAGAATGGGCAATTTGGGGAAATCCTGCTTAACCCATAAGACAGTCTGGCGAATGTCGATTTTATTGAAGGAGATACATCGTGTGAGCTCAAAGATTTGGAATCTTGATGCTTCTCTGCAGCACTGGGAGAAACTCTATCCCTGTGTTACGGTCTCATTTCAATACAGCCTTAGAAAGGGGTTCACAAGCTTCATGTATTGTAAGTCAGTTGTTACTGAGAAATGTGTGTGTGTGTGTGTGTGTGTGTGTGTGTGAGAGAGAGAGAGAGAGAGAGAGAGAGAGAGAGAGAGAGAGAGAGACTCTGAGTGTTGAACCGGCCTCATATATGGTAAGCAAGTTTTCTATCATTGAACCACACCCCCAGCCCTGAAATGTGCTTTTTATTTATTTATTTTTAAGACACTGTAGATTGAACCCAGGGGCATTTGACCACTGAGCCCCATCCCCAGCTCTATTTTGTGTTTTATTTAGAGACAGGATCTCCTTGAGTTGCTTAGGGCCTCACTAAGTTGCTGAGGCTGGCTTTGAACTCACGATCCTCCTGCCTCAGCCTCCCGAGCTGCTGGAATTACAGACTTGTACCACTGAGCCCAGTTGAAATGTGATTTTTTTACATCTGGAAATTTTACTGATCACAATAGGGATTATGAGGGCTGGGGATGTAGCCTGGTGGTACAGAGCTGGCTTAGCAAGGGAGAGGCCCTGGGTTCAATTCCCAGTACCCTCCCCCCACACACACACAAAATAGAAAAGAAAAAAAGGATTACAATGTGACTGTATTTTTTCTCGAAACTGTCAGCATATGGTCTCTTGCTATCTGTTGTTTTCTCCCAGTATTTTATGAGGTAGGTAGTTGTCCTTTATCCAAGGTGTGCCACACATAGAAACACCTTTGTGCAAGTAGGGAACTACAATTTCTAAAATATCTAGCTAGATGAAAATCAGCAGATGCGTTCAAGTCCACTTTCAAGAGAATCGACGGAGGAGGGTGGGGAAATGTCAGGGAACACTGTGGCTATCTGCCACCTTACCTTACATTTACCAGTGACTTTTTATGCTTCATAGAGAAATGGTGAACATGCTTCCTGTCCCATTTAATTTTGGAATCTGAATGCGGTCATACTGTGTTTTCTCCTTTGCTTTAAAGATTAAGGACTCTTTATGGGATGGCTACTGAGGATTGAACCCAGAGGTGCACTACCACTTAGCCACATCCCGGCCCTGTTCTTTTTTCTTTCTTTATCAAAGATTGAACCCAAGGGCACTTAACCACTGAGCCACATCCCTTTTTTTATGTTTTATGTAGAGACAGGGTCTCGTGAAATTGCTTAGGGCCTTGCTAAATTGCTGGCTCCTGCTGCAGCCTCCCAAGCCACTGAGATTATAGGTGTTGCACCACCATGCCTGGCTTCATTTTTTATCTTGAGACAGGGTCTTGCTAAGTTGCTGAGGCTGGCCTCAAACTTGAGATCCTCCTGCCTCAGCCTCCTGAGTTGCTGGGATTACAGGTGTGCACCTGGGTAAGAATAAGTACTTTTTCGTCCCCAATTTCACCAAGATGGTGAGGTGATTCAGTACTTTTGTAAACTGCTACACCCAGATGACTTATTAGCGTTATGTACCATTTTTCATTATTTATCTGGATATATTAGTGCTGTGTAAATGCAGCCTAAGTGGAAAGGGTTTTCGGCCATGCTGGGAGTGGAGCCCAGAGCCTTCCTCACACCTGCTAGGCAAGTGCTCTACCATTGAGTTACACCCCACCTACCCACAGCTTTTCTTTTTAGTTGTAAGAAATCTGTATGATAACTGGGCATGGTGATGTTTGCCTGTAGCCTCAGCTTCTTAGGAGGCTGAGACAGGAGGATCACCTCAGCCCAGGAGTTTGAGACCAGCCTGGGCAATGTAGTGGAAACCTGTCTCAAAAACACAAACAAAAACCTGTTTTCTGAGCTGGGTTTTGGCTCAGTGGTACAGTGCTTTCTAGGCACATGTGAAGCACTGGGTTCAATCCTTAGCACAACATAAAAATAGATAAATAAAATAAAGGCACTGTGTCAAAATAAAATATAAGGCACTGTGTCAATCTACAACAAATATTTAAAAAACAAAACAAAATTGTTTTCTGCCAGGCACTGTGGAGCACGCCTGTAATCCCAGCAGCTGGGGAGGCTGAGGCAGGAGGATCAGAAGTTCAAAGCCAGCCTCAGCAAAAGTGAGGGCCAAACTACTCAGCGAGACCCTGTCTCTAAATAAAATACAGAATAGGGCTGGGGATGGGGCTCAGTGATTGAGGGCCCCTGAGTTCAACACCTGGTTCAAAAAAAAAAAAAAACCTGTTTTGTTTTGGGGTGTGTGTGTGGGGATACTGGACATCAATCTCAGGGCCTCACATATGTGAGGCACATGCTCCATTACTGAGCTATGTCTCCAACTCTTTTTAAAACTTTGAGACAGGATCTTGCTAAGCTGGCCTTGACTTGGGATCCTTCTGCCTCAGCCTCCCCATAGCTAGAATTGAGGGGTGGGATCACACTAGGAAAATCTATGTTATAATAGAATCAAACATGGCAATATATTTAGGAAGCATGACTCTTTCCTTTCCCCTCCCCTTTGATAATGATTTTCTCTGTATAAAGAATCCCTCCTCTTTATCCTATTGATCATAAACCCCCATATTCTTAATTTTTGAATTCCGTGCCTTGTTCATGCACTAAATCTACTTATGGAATAAACTTTGAAGAAAAAAAGATTTTGATAGCCAGAAACGTTTTAAAAATGCTACCTGAATGGTTTAAATATTCTATTGTATTAACATGAAGGAATTTATTTGCAATGATTAGCAACCATATTCTTAAAATATCTAATGAGAAAATGGTGTTATCATGTTGAGTTAAGATAAGGAGGCCAGGGAGAGCGGTCACTGGAGCATTTCAGTTTTGTAAGATGCATTTGGAAAACTGGAACATGATATATCCCAGTATGATGTACTGCATGGTGGAAATGTAATTTTTACTTTCTTATTTTGTATTTTCCTTCATGGTTATTTTTACACGGATTGCTTTTACATGGATCTTTTTTTGTACAATGAATACATAAAGACAATTTTTTGGTGGGGGAGGGCACCTGGGGATTGAACCCAGGGGCATTCAACCACTCAGCCCCGCCCCCTTTCTTTTTTCTTTTTGTATTTAATTTAGAGTCTGGCTGCGCTTGTTCTATATGATGGGAACGAAGACCTTCAGAGCATGAGAACAGGGAAGAGACCATACATTGCTCAACGAGAACTCCAGCCTAGCACCGAGGCACATGCCTGTCATCCCAGCGACCCCTGCGGCTGAGGCAGGAGGATCGCAAGTTCAAGATCATCCTGCACAATTTAATGTCTCAAAATAAGAAATAAAAATAAAAAGGTCTGGAGATGTAGTTCTGTGTTAGAGCAATTGCCAAGCAGGTGTAAGGCCCTTGGTTCCATCCCCAATACTGAAAAAAATAAATAGATAAAGGAAAGAAAGAAAGAAAATAATATTATAATCTAGAGTTGGGTGCAGTGATGCACACTTGTAATCCCAACAGCTCAGGAGGCTGAGGCAGGAGGATCTGAGTTCAAAGCCAGCCTCAGCAACTTAGCAAGGTCCTAAGCAACTCATGGAGACCCTGTCTCTAAATAAAGAATAAAAAGGGCTGGGGATGTGGCTCAGTGGTTAAGTGCCCCAGGGTTCAATCCCTGGTATCCAAATACACACACACACACACACACACACACCACACGCACACACAAACACACACACACACTCCAATGATCATAGCATTGGAAGGAAAGAAGAGCTAGAACGTTAAAAATATTACCATTTATGCTGAAATTGCAGCCTTCTCTATTTAAAGGTCTACTTAGTGGACTTCCTTCTAATTGGAAAACAAAACAGGGATTCCTAGCTAGGCCCTTCTCTTTATCTCTTTCTGTTGAAACACAGATATCCTGTTGTGATAACCTTTGACACTTCATTACATCGCCACAGTAAATAACAACTGCCCCTATTTTGTCATGCTACCCCTGGTTAAACAGTGCCATTCATCACTGAACATAAAAGTTGACATTTTTGTGAATAGAAGGAAATGTCATTTGAATTCCTTTGCTGTGTTCCCTAAATTTATTCAAGGGTTCTGAATGGTTTAAATGGCTAAGAAAACTATGGGGTGGTTGGTTTGTCAGAGAGAACTGCCCCCCACCAAAAAGAGGATCCAGCCCATCTGGGGCCAGCGGCAAAATGTTAAGACTTACAGAGCTTCACAGGAAACATGAACCCGAGTCACCAGGACAGCCACAAGGCCAAAATATATCACATAGGAAATAGTTGTTTGCAATTATTAATTATTCTCATTGAAATATCACCAATTTAGTTATTCTGTAGTAGATATCTAACTAATGCGAAAGATATCCGCAAGCTTTCTTATTGCTTAGAATTGCTTAAGTAGTTTTTTGTTTACTATTAAAAAAGGACACTTGAGGCTGGGGCTGGGGCTCAGTGGTAGCGCACTTACCTGGCATGTGTAAGGTACTGGGTTCGATTCTCAGCACCACATGTAAACAAGTAAATAAAGGTCTATCAACAACTTTATATATATATATATACACACACACACATATATATATATGACTTATTGAAACAATGTTGAAAGACAAAAATGAATTCAAATCACAAAAAATCATTATGTACATAACTATGAATAAATTCTTGGAAATTTTTTTTTACTATTATGTTGTTATATTGAACTGATTAAAAATTTTGCACCTTTTTATTTTTGGTATTTGTCATTCTTAGTGTTTCTTAAATTAGGAAAAGACTGGCTTTATGTAATTCAAATTTTACTGAATTTTGTTTTTCTATGACCAACTTTTATTTTTTATTAACTTACATGTTAATAAATGTTTCTAATCTTTGTTTCAGTTCGATTTTTAGTTTCTTTCTAATCTTTTCCTTTTTTAAAAAAAATTTTTTTAGTTGTAGGTGGACACCATACCTTTATTTATTTATTTTATGGGGTGCTGAGGCTTGAACCCAGTCCCTCCCACATGCCAAAGAGGCGCTCTGCCACTGAGCTATAGTCGCAGCCCTCTCATCTTTTCAAGACTGTTTTTTTGTTGTTGTTGTTTGTTTGTTTTTGGTACCGAGGATTGAACCCACTGAGCCATATACCCACCCTTTTATGAAAAAATATTTTATTTTGAGACAGGTCTCCCTGAGTTGCTTAGGGCCTTGCTAAGTTGCTAAGGCTGGGTTTGAACTTGCGGTCCTCCTGCCTCAGCCTCCCGAGCTTTGGAATTATAAGTGTGTGTCATGCCTGGCTCGAGACTCCGTTTTAATAAAATATGAACTAGTCTGTGACCAGTGACCTTGGTCCTACTTGGATCTGAATTCTGACATTCAGAATGAGCTTGGAAGTGGATTCATTTGCAGAGGTTCTAGGAAGCAGAGCAGCGATACCTTGACTTTGGCTTCACGAAACTCTGAGCAGAACACCATGCGGTGCCCAGACTTCTGACTACAGAAACTGGTCCTGGAGGAATCTCTCAGTGACCTCAGAGGTGACACATTGGCATCTGGAGAACATGAGCTGAAATTTTCTGTGAATTTTCAGAACCCAAAGGTTGAAGTTCAAGTTATACTTGCTAAGAAATCAAGTACTGAAAAAAGGCATCAGCCTACCCGATCTTCCTGGTAAAGAGCACACTTAAGCTAAGCAATTACAGGACTGCGTTCGTTGGTCTTTTTCTTGGATGCTATCTGTGACCTCTTAGGAGTTAGTGGAGACTAAGTGCTATGGCTCTGTGACCCGAACAAAGCATATGGAGATGCAGTCACTGGAGTGTCTGTAGTCACTGATGTGGTCTTTAGGGCAAGGGACTTGATGTAGCACAGACTGAATAAAGAAAGTGAAATAGAACTTTGGAGAGGTGTGGGACATCATAAAATGTAGAGTAAGAGTAAAGAAAAGAAACAATGACTGAAAATTTCCAGTGTTTGACAATCATTACATCAGTATGTTTAAGAAGCCCAACTGCGTCCACAAAGAAAACCTGCAATTATATTTTATTTCAGCTGTCCAGGTGGCACACACCTGTAATCCCAGTGGCTCAGGAGGCTGAGGCAGGAGGATCACAAGTTCAAGGGCAGCCTCAGCAATTTAGTGAGCCTCTAAACAAATCAGCAAGACCCTGTCTCTAAATAAAATACAAAAAGTGTTGGAGATGTTGCTCAGTGGTTAAGGACCCTTGGGTTCCAACCCTGGTACCAAAAATAAATAAAATTCAGTTGAGGTAAGAAAAGCATGATGAAACAGCTCATATGATCAATATGGGCTAGGTAATGGCAAAAGTCATGACTCAGATTTGGGAAGGGAGAGAAGTTTGGAGATGAAAACACAGCCCTATACTCTTGTTGATCGCACGATCACTCTGTATGGTTGAAACTTAGTCACCAATGTGATAGTATTAAAAGCTGGGACACTTAGAGGTGACTAGGAGCCATGGGGGCACTGCCCTCATAGATGGGATTAGTGGCCTCACAAGAGATGTGCAAGGAAACTTTCACCCCTTTTGCCCTTCCCTGTCATCAGCCACACGAGGACACAGGACATGTCCTTTCTTCTCTCTTGTGCCAGGTGAGGATCCCATCTATAGAACAGGCTGTTGCCAGACACTGAATCTACTGGCACCATGATCTTGGACTTCTCAGCTCACTGTGAGACAGAAATTTCTCTAGTTTCTAAATTACCCAGTCAGTGGTATTTTGTTACAGTATCAGGATCATACGAAGATACTCATAGAGTCATTGTCAGAAGCAAATAAAATGATTGGTTGATCTGTGTCGGGCTGGGGGTGGCTCATTGGTAGAGTACATGCCTGAATTGAGGGAGTAGAATATGTCTAACTTAACTTTTTATCTCTCAGTTCCTAATTTAGTCCCTAGCACCTAGGACTAACTAAGAGCTCATTTTCTTTTTTGTGTGTCTTGCTAGTTAGTACGGTCACATGAACATTTTCTATGACATTGTTAAATCAAGAGTAGTACGTCTGATGAATGGATAAAGAAAATGTGGTATCTATACACAATGGAATGTTACTCAGTCATAAAGAAGAATGGAATTATGGAATTTGCAGGTAAATGGATGGAACTGGAGACTATGATGCTAAGTGAAATAAGCCAATCCCCGCCAAACCATAGGCCAAATGTTCTCTCTGATCTGTGGATGCTAACTCATAATAAACAGGGGGAGGAGGGATAGATAATAGATGTTCATTGGATGAGACAAAAGGGAATGAAGGGAAGGGAGGGGGATGGGAATAGGAAAGACAGCGGAGTGAATGGGACAGAACTTTCCTATGTTCATAGGTGAACACACGACCAGGGAAACTCCACATCATGTCCAACCACAAGAATGGGGAGTTGTACTCCACGTAGGTACAGGATGTCAAAATACACTCTACTGCCATGTGTAACTAAAAACAACCAATAATCTTTTTTTAAAAAAGAATTATACAGGAGATCTTCTGTCTACTCACATATACACTCACCCCTAAAATAAATTAAAATATTTCTTCATGTAGTTGCAAAAGGAAAGAGACATTGTCTCTGTTCCTGACCTCAATGATGCATCTTCTGCTAAAAGACAGATATCAAAGTAAATGGTCAAGACAAAAAAAAAAAAAAAAAAAAAGAGCAATACATCTGAACACATGAAAGACATACAAGCATCCACATTCTTTAATTTCTCCCTATGATGACCAAAAACTATATTTACTAAATATAGCAATATTTTAAAAAATATATTTGCTTAAGATAAATGAAGATAGGTATGATAATTTGAGTGTGAACAATGTATGCTTTTGAAGCATAGAGATATATAATGAAGAGAAAGAACACCCACTAAAAATCCCACTTCTGCTCCCCAAGTGACCACCCTCCAGAACAACACTGTTTTTGCAGGGGAAGGTCCTGGGGATGGAGTTTGCATGTTAAACTCATGCTTTACCCCTGAGCTCCACCCGCAGCCTCCATTTATTTATTTTTTATTTTTTGTGGGTGTTGGTGATTAACTCCAGGGCCTCATATGCTAAGCACATGCTGAGCAACCACCCTTGATAAATTTCTAGAGTTGTTTTTTGTTTGTTTTGTTTTTTTTTCTATTTAAAAAAATGTTGGCTGGGGATACAGCTCCATGGTCGAGCAGCTGCCTACTACGTGTGAGGCACTGGGACTCAATCCTCAGTTCTACAAAAATAAATGAAAACATTAAAAACAAAAAATCTTTATAAACTCGAGTTCCTACAGTATACACAGCTCTACAACCTATTGTTTTCTCTAAACAAATTTATCATAAACTTCTATTATTATTATTATTATTTTTAATTATAGATGGACACAATATCTTTATTTTTATTAATTTATGTGGTGTTAAGGATCTAACCCTGTGTCCCATGCATGTAAGGCAATTGTTCTACCACTGAGCCACAACCCCAGCCCCTATTATTATTATTATTATTATATATTTTGTGCTACCAGGGGTTGAACCCAGAAGCACTTAATCACTGAGCCATATCTCCAGCCCTTTTTTAAACTATATACATATATATATATATATATATATATATATATATAGATAGATAGATATAGATATAGATATAGATATATAGATATAGATAGATAGATTAGTTGTAGACAGACACAATATCTTTATTTTGTTTATTTATTTTTATGTGGTGCTGAGGATTGAACCCAGTGCCTCACATATGCTAGGCAAGTGCTCTACCCCTGAGCCCCAGCCCCCGCCCCTCCAGCCCTCTTTTATATTGTATTTAGAGACAAGGTCTTGCTAAGTTGCTTAGGGCCTCACTAGGCTGCTGAGGCTGGTTTTGAACTCGCGACCCTGGTGCCTTCAGAACTGCTGGGATTACAGGCGTCTGCCCCTGCACCCTGCCAATCATACGCCTCTTTATTTGACCTTCATTATTCTTTATTCCTCAGGATAGTTAATGTTTGGCCTAGGATGGGGTCTTCCTTTTCTACCTGGGATCCGCCAATGGAATGTTACCCTGTCAACTCTTTGTTGGAGCCAGACAACTTGGGTAGAAAGACAGACATGCAGCCTGGGAGGTGGGGAGCTACTTGGGGGGCAGGCATGTTTTAGAGGAAGAGAGAAGTTGAAGGGAGGCCAGTGTGTTCCTAGAGTCCCGGGACAGAGGCCTGAACCTGGGAAATTCAACCAATCAGGTCTGGCCCCACAAATGGAATAGAAAAACTACTGGTACAGAGCAGGAAAGGAAATTGAATCCTTGTAGCTACAACGAGAAGACAAGGTGACACACACCCTCAGCCCTGTCCGTCAGCAAGGGGCTGACAATGACTTTGAGTTTACAGAAAGAATAATGAGGGGTTGGGGATCTAGCTCAGTGGGTAGAGTGCTTGCCTTGCATGCACAAGGCCCTGGGTTCAATCCCCAGCACACACATAGCAAAAAAAGGAGTAGTGAGGGTAAGGTTGGAGTGATGTAGGACTGATAGGGCTGGACACCCAGAGGTCCAGAGGGGCTAAGACCTAGAGATCTCTGGACCCTGAGTCTGGAAACTCTTAGATTTACACTCAGGGGGATGTCACATGACAGAGGCTGGGAGTTACACCTCGTCCCATATTCATTCTTAGGCTAGACAGAAGTTTCACAGGTTTTTAACCACAGAAAACAGAGATAGTATCTTCAGCACAGCAGCAAGCCTGAGGGTAGACAGCTTTTACAAGAAAGAGGAAGCTCCAACCATGATGCTCTCGGCAGATACCCTGACGTTCTTTGTAAAACTCTTTTTGTCGGGAAGAGATTATGTGTTACAGATATGGTGGGGGTTTCTGGAAAAACGTAATTATGGTAAGGGGCTTCTGGGTGGGGGTACCTGGTGGTTGCATCAGGAGGTTTGCCCAGTTGCCTAAGCTGGGGATCTTGATGGAATGTGGTCTGTCTGTCCATCATGATCTCAGGGTTGGTCAGCCAGAGCTCTGTCTGCCTGAGAAAGTCGCTGTTGCCTGGGACCTAGCTTTGACTCATGGTGAGTTTTTGTGGAACAGGGCTGTTGTTCCTGGAAGCTAAGGTGACTCAGAGCAAGGGAGACATGCAAAATGGGGGCAGAGAGGCCAAGTCTTCAATCCTGCTTTTAGTCACCCATTGGACATTGGCAGGCAAGAGTGAAAGTTCTGAGTCTTTGTTACACGTAGGGGAGGAGGAGACGCAGGGGAAAGAGAGAGGGGTTCAGAGTCCATGAACCCGCCTGGGAGATCCCAGATGAGAGAGCCTGGGTCCAGCTTGGACCCCTCCCACTGATCTTGTGCTCCCCCTCCTGGCTTTGCCCCGCAAGTTCACCCTGTGACTCCAGGGTACAAAGAAATCGCCCCTGATTGACAGAAGAGGGGAACGTTGACCATTTCTGCAACTTCTGTAAGTTGTAAGTGTGCGTAGCATCGGCAGATTGATTGACTGTGCTTATTCGGTTGAAACAAATAACCTTTTAAAAAATCTGTTCTAATTAGGCATACATGACAGCAGGATGCATTTTGATTCCCTGTACACAACTGCAGCACAACTTTTCATCTCTCTGGCTGGACATAATGTAGAGTCAACCCATATGAACAGTCATATACGAACCTAGGGTAATGATGTTCATCTAATTCCACCATCTTTCCTGCCCCGGTGCCCCCTCCCCTCCCCTCCCCTTTGCCCAATCAAAGTTCCTCCATTCTCTGCCCCCCCCCCATTATAGATCAGTATCCACTTATCAGAGAGAACATTCGGCCTTTGGTTTTTTGGGATTGGCTTACTTTGCTTAGCATGATATTCTCCAACTCCGTCCATTAACCTGCAAATGCCATAATTTTATTCTCCTTTAAGCTGAGTAATATAATATTGCATTCTGTATATGGACCACAGTTTCTTTATCCATTCATCTACTGCAGGGCATCGAGGTAGGTTCAGTTTTTCTTGTCACCATTCTTGCTAATCTCCTGCCAGATCCCCTGAGATCTCATTGGTTGGTTCTCTTAACTGTATTTTGCTGTTACTTTTCTCTTCTCTTCACCCTCTGCACCCCCTCTACCCTCCCCACCCCCGCTGCTGGTGCATTTGTGAATCAAAAAGTAATTCAAAACCAGCCTCAGCAATTTAGCAAACCCTAAGCCACGCAGTAAGACCCTGACTCTAAATAAAATATTAAAAAGGGCTGGGGATGTGGTTCAGTGGTAAGGGCCCGAGTGTTCAATCTCCAGTACCAAAATAAATAAATAAATAAATAAATAAATAAATAAAGCCCCCTGCCTTTAGGTTGCTGAGCCCCGTTGGCAACTCTAATTATACAGCCTCTTAGTTCTCCATTTGTGCTTAATCCAAAGCTGTAAAAAGCTTTTCAAAATAGGTGTGTGTTCAATTTGACAGTTGTGATAAAACAATGCTTCCAATAAAGAGAAAGCAAGACACATTTGTTATTTCCTTTTCCATAATTTATAGTGATTTAGCTCCGCACGCCCCCACCCCACCAGGAGATAAGAATTTCTTTGGGAACAATTTTCTTTTAATAGCACCATCTGAAGCAGCCAACATTTCTTTTGCAGTCATTAGAGCTCCTCGCCTGCAAAACAGTGACTGAAGATTGAATTAGGATTCAGAGGGAGGCTGCCTGGGTTGCATAAATAAACAATGAGGGCCCAGGCCATTTCATTATAGAACTTAAAGACGCAGCACAGATGGTCGGCAGCAGTGTTACACATGCATAACCTATTTAAAAGGCGACATTAGAGGGTCAGAAGCATTAATGGACTCGCAGTGCCATTTACTCGACTTGAGTTACTTATTATACACTAAGCCCTGAAGCCGTGGGTAGGGCGAATTATTACAGGCAGTAATGCAAACAGATGAGATAATAAGGGAATTGTTGAATGAGGAGAGGACAAATACTAAATTAGCTTTAGGATTTATGGCTTTGAGCTTAACCTAATAGGTGTTATTTGCCATTGATCCTTCTCATAGAGTTGTAAATGACAAAAAACAATTGACTCAAGTTCATTTACACACACACAAACAGGTAATGACTTGATTAACTTATTGACTAATGTCACTGAGAAGTTCAGAGCTTCAGGTACAGCTGGTTCTAGGTGCTCAACTGGGACTCTTAGCTCTCCTCTCTTCTATGTGACCTTTGTTAACAGCATGCTTTCACTGCCAGGTTCAGACATTCCACGATTTTTGGTTAATATCTGTTATGGTTTAGACGTGGTGATCCCCAAATAATAAAAACCATCTCAGACAGGCATGGGGGCGCACACCTATAATCCCAGTGGCTTGGGAGGCTGAGGCAGGAGGATTGTGAGTTCAAAGCCAGCCTCAGCAACTTAGTGAGGCCCTACGCAACTCAGTGAGACCCTGTCTCTAAATAAAATATTAAAAAGGGCTGGGGTTGTGGCTCAGTGATTAAGCACCCCTGGGTTCAATCCCTGCCCCCCCCACACACAACTAAAACAAAACAAAACCAAAAAACCCATCTCAGCAGCAGCTGCCCTTTTTAGCTACCAATGAATGTTTGCCAACTTTTAAGTTTCCCAATTTCTCAGATCCCAGAAGGGAGTCTTAACAATATCACATCCCTCAGTCTATTGCATTACACAACATACAGGGCAGCACTTCCAAGAATCCCAGTGCTGGAAGGGTCAAGCAAAGGTCAAAGGCAAGGTTGAACTAATAGGTTTCAGACTGCTGAATCCCCTGCCGCGACTTTGGAAATATTTCTTCCTTCTAACTTGTGCTTTGGGCCATTTCCTTATGGTGACTGTGGTAGTGCCAGCATCTCTGGAATTTCCTACTAGAATTTCCTACCTGACTATAATATTAAATGGAGTTATTGTTACAGTGTAGTCAGTAATTCTCACACACCTGTACAGGTAGGCACAGTTAAGCCAAAATGAGATAGAGGAGTTGTGTCCATGTGAACGTCCTGGTTGTGATATCATCCTACAATTTTGTTGTTGTCTTGTTTTCATGGTACTGGGGAATGACCCCAGGAGGGCTCTGCCACTGAGCCACATCCCCTGCCCTTTTTAAGTTTTTTCATATTGAACAGGGTCTCACTAAGTTGCCTAGGGCCTTGCTCGCTAAATTGCTGAGGCTGGCCTCAAACTTTCAATCCTCTGGCCTCAGCCTCCTGAACTGCTGGGATGACAAGTGTGTGCCACCACACTTGGCTATATCACAGTTTTGCAAAATGTCACCATTGGGGAAATTGAATGAAATTTACATAGACTCTATGTGATTTTTTTAATAATTGGATGTTCATCTACAATTGTCTTTAATGTTTAAACATTTTTAGAAAAACAAGACCAAAGAGTGGAAAAATAATAATTATGATAATGGCAATGTCTTGTGTCCTCTTGATGGCAGCAGATATTTAAAATGCTTTTTTGAAGGGATTACAGACACAGTGGCCCATGCCTATAATCCCAGCTACTCAGGAGGCTGAGGCAGGAGGATTCCAAGTTCAAGGTCGGCTTGGGCAACTTAATGAAGCCCTTTCTCAAAATAAAAAGTAAAAAGGATTGGGGGTGTAGCTTAGTGATAAAGCACCCTTGGGTTCAATCCCAAGTACAGAAGGAAAGAAAGAAGAGACTGTGGTGGGGGGTGGTAAGAGAGAGAGAGGGATGGGGAGGGAGGGAGGGAAGGAAGGAAGGAAGGAAGGAAGGAAGGAAGGAAGGAAGGAGTGAATGTGTTCTTAATTTCATGCAAACTGAAAAGCTTTGGACTTGAGTCACTGAAGCCCTGGGCTGTGTTAACAACCATACTAACCTTAGTCATGGCAAACAATTCTGAAACAAATTCTTTAAGTATGTATTTACTCAGCGAATATTTATTTTCTGGTTCCCTTTTCTACAATTTGAGATACAATATGTGTCCTTTTGTGCCCGACTTGTTCCCCTTGGCATCCTGCTTTCCAGGTTCCTTAACATAATAGCCTGCATCATGCTTCATTCTAACAGGGTTCGGGACACACTACCCCAATTTATGGTACCTTGGCATTTTCTCAAACTGACAAAGCAAGCAAGGGTCCCATCCTTTGATAAAGTGGGCCCTTAAAGAATTTTCTGATTTTCCTCTGAAGTAGGTCACAGGACTCTCATTCCAGAGGTGTTTGTCTGTACTCAGGGGAAGAACATCCTTATCTCTGAAGACACAGGCACAGAAGAATGTGGAACAGATAGGTCTTGCTAAGTCTCCTCCGGTTTACTCCCACTAGATCAGACCTCCTTGGTAACTGTCCATTCATCATCAAACATAGCATAAAAATACACAGGTTTCCTTCCTCCTTTGGGTTTTTCCCTTCTGAAGGGTCTCATGTCACATAAAAGTTAGATTAAATAAATGTGTGTGCTTTCCTCGAACTGCCTTTTATTACTAGTGCCTCAGCCATGAGCCTAATAATGAGTGAGAAAAGAAATCTCCCTCTCCTATAATTTTCTTTTATGTTTGAAAAATCAGTCAACCATTTGTATGAATATCCCAATCTGTCTATCCATTCATCCATGGATAGAAATTTAAGTTGTTTCTACTTTCTGATTATTGTGACTAGTGCTGCTAAAATGTCGTAAACAGGTATTTATTTGACCGCTTGTTTCCAATTTCTTTCCTTCTCTCCCCACTTCTTTCCTTTTCAGTACTAGGGATTGAATCCAGGGTGCCCTATCACTGAGCTACACCTCTAGTCCTTTTTATTTTGAGACAGGGTCTTGCTAAATTGCCGAGGCTAGCCTCGAACTTGTGATCCTCCTGCCTCAGCCTCCAGAATGGTTGGGGTTACAGGTCTACATCACCATGCCTGGCCTGTTTGCAATCCCTTTGGGTCTATGAAATTGCTGGGTCATACGATAATTCTGTGCTTAAATGTTGATTGAGCAACTGCTGTATTTCATGAAGTGTTTTTAAGTACTGACAACAAATTATTGAACCAAATACATAAAATCTCTGCTCCCTGGAGCTTATATTTTGAAAGGTAAAGTAAAAGACAATAAACATAAGTAGCAGTGGAACATAATTTGTGTTACAAAATAAAAATGTGGGACCTTTCTTTAAAACTTATTAAGAATGTCAAGATAGGCCTGGTGCGGTGGCACACACCTGTAATCCCAGCGGCTCTGCAGGCTGAGGCAGGAGGATCGGGAGTTCAAAGCCAGCTTCAGCAACTTAGGGAGGCCCTAAGCAACTCAGTGAGACCCTGTTTCTAAATAAAATTTTTAAAGGGCTGGGGATGTGGCTCAGTGGTTGAGTGCCCCTGGGTTCAATCCTTGGTCCAAAAAAATAATAATAATAATAAATAGAAACAGTAGGGCATTAAACAGAGTGGAAGGCCCTTCTAAGTACAGCTGTGAGAGAGATGTCATTCACCCATAAGCCAACACGGACAATAATGAAAAACCAGTAGTTTCAGATGTTACATGCCCACAAGTCTACAAAATAGAACATGAGATCGAAAACAAGGGATGGCCGAGCTACTCTCAACAGTTGGGAAGGGCTTCTCTGAGAAGGGCGTATTCAGGCTGACTTGAATGGTAAAAAGAACTAGTTGAAAAAGACCCCGCTGCCTGCTGGACTTGGTAGTGCCTGCCTGTCCTCCCTGAGGCCCAGGAGGCTGGGGCGGGTCGCAAGTTCCAGGCCAGCTTGAGCAATTAACAAGACCCTCAGCAACGCAGCAAGACCCTGTCTAAAATGACAAATGAAAAGGGCTGGGGATGTGGCTCTGTGGTGGCTAAGTGCCCCTGGGCTCAGTCCCTCATGCCACACACACACAAAAGGATCCAAGTGCTGAGGGAGGAAGAGAGAACAAAGCCTCCTAGCATGAATGTTCCTGGTGCTGCTAAGAAATCAAGCAAGGCCACCACCCTAGCTGGAGCCTGGTTACCTTTAGCCTGTGTCTAAATATGATTCAACAAGGTGCTCTTGTAAAAAGACACCCACATCTTCACATTGCTAATCAATAAAAACCCGGGCCACTTCTTTGGAATGAAGCCAGTGAAAAGATCTCTCTCGGTGACATCAAACTTGAGACATGAGGTCCTCAAGGAGCATTGCACGGACACACCGGTGTCCTCCTGAGCATCAGACTTTGCTTAATGTGCACAATTTTATTTTGCTTTGGCTGAGAACGCACAGTATCTGTCAGAGTGCTGAGCAGAGGAGGGCCGGAGATGGTGTGTACCCTGTTCAATTTGAGCAAATAAGTGATAAAAAGTACAGTAGTGCCATGTCTGTCGACAGGCATGTGAAGAGAATGTGGGTTCCAAGTGGGTGTGGTGGCACATACCTTTAATCTCAGAGGCTCAGGAGGCTGAGGCAGGAGGATCCTGAGTTCAAAGCCAGCCTCAGCAAAACTTAGTGAGGCCCTAAGCAACTCAGTGAGACCCTGTCTCTAAATAAAATACAAAATAGGGCTGGGGATGTGGCTCAGTGGTAGAGTACGCCTGAGTTCAATCCCCAGTACAAAATAAAAAAAAAAAAAAAAGGGAGAATGTGGATTTCCAAAAGCAAAGTCCTGGGCGTAAAGGAGGCTGAATGGAGACCGAGAGCATGGGGAGACCAGAGTGCATGCTCTCATGTGTCCCCCAGATGATACTGACTGGCTGAGTGTCTTTTCCACATGTCTCTAAAAGCTCTGATGATCACAACATTCTGGGAACCAGCAAAATGTAGAGAACATGTTTCTAGACACCATCTACAAGGACCATCTAGTTAAAAAGCATCAGACATCTGGCTCCCCTAGCAGTTCTCTTTGCAACTGGAAAGGTCAATCTGAAAAAAAAAAAAAATAGGGTTATAGGGTCTGTATCCAAGCCAGGACTTTTTTTTTTTTTTTTTTACACTGCTGAGAGAGTGGTGAGTCAGAGAAATGGCTCAGTGCAGAAGAAATCCCTTAGGAATCACTGTAAAATCAACGGTTTAGAAAATGGGATTCACTGGGGCCAGAGACTATCTATTTAGCAAGGGGCAGGACGGGTGGAGATCCACATTTCCCATGTCTTCCTTAAGCAGTATTAACTTGAATCCTCAACTTGTTTGGATTAAGAGATGCTTGAGATGTTTAAGATTCAGAGGCTTCGGGGTGTGTCAATGAGAGTGTGTCTAGGAATGACTGTCCTGTGGGACAGCAAACTGAAGTGGAGACCCTCCCTGAGAATAGGCAGTGCCATCCAATAGGATGGTGGCTTGGATGGAATAAAATTTGGAAGAACAATTAGGCAAACAGCAGATGCACGCTCCATTGTTCTTGAATGGGTTCTTGATGGCTGCTGGGATCGCCTCTCTCCTTCACTCTTCCAAATGGGACTCTGCCAGGGATTCTCCAGGGAGTTTCTAGAAGCCTTGGGTGTCACACTGGGGTAGCATCATGGATCTCTCTTGTTCTGGGGCTTCAGCCTCTTGGATGGAGCAGCTGCTGGTTCCTCTAGCTCCCCAGCCTGCAGACGGCCATTGTGGACTATCTAGCTTCTGGTTGGGTAAGCCAATCTCGTGAGTCCCCTTTTTATAGTCATACTTCCTGTTGATTATCTTCCTCTGGAGAACCCTGACTCATACAGAAGCTATGAGAAAGGATCAGTCAGTATCGGCTGAAGGAGAAGGTGAAGACACTAGATCACATACATGATTGGATGGGAGTGTAAAGGGTCAATAAGGATTGCATGACTTTCCCAGTTCCTTCTGAGAGCTAAACTCTGTTCTCTTAGATCACCGTGAATAACCTGGGCCTGTCAATATGGGAACACAGCCCACCTAATCAGTTCCAGAAGTGGCCTTCATATTCATGGCATCGGTTGAACGACCTGTTGGTGAGAACCACATTTGTGATTGGTGTCAGTCATGGGAGAGAATAGTTACAAGACAATTTTTGATAGATACAGTGTCTATATCCTTGCCTGGTTTCAGGGCATGGCTGAACCAACATTCCATGCACATTTTTCAATACATAACATTTGTGTTCTTTTAAATACTTATCAACACTCAGCAATTTTTAAAAAATTCTTTCATGGTGGTGTTTTACAATTTTAATTTATTTATTTTTCCTGGGGATTAAATCCAGAGGTGCTTTACCACTGAGCTAAATCTCCATTCCTTTTTATTTTTTTATTTTGAAATGCCATCTTGCTAAATGCTTAGTGCCTCACTGAGTGACAAAGGCTGGCCTCAAATTTGTGATCCTCCTGCCTCAGCCTCCCGAGTTGCTGGGACTAATAGGCATGTACCACTGTACCTGGTCATTTTTGTTTTGTTTTAAATTCTTTCAAAATGAAGTATCTAGGGAAAATCGTTATACCCTCATTTAGAGCTAAATATACAACTAAGGGTGAAAATAGAAATTAGAAAATGTTCCATCTTCTTTCCATTTTTCTGACTTTTTAACTCTCCATTATGAGAATCCAAGAAATTCAAAGAAAGCCAATCAAATCCAAAAATACTCCCCACATTTATTTTTCCTGGCCTGACTAGAAATTCAAAGTTAAGCCACTTGTTTACAGAGAACTCTGAATATATTTATTGTGTAATTGTTTAGGGGAAAAAAATGTAGTTAATACTTGTAATAATACTGTTCTACAAAGATAAAGTTATTTTTTGAAAACATTAGCTTCCTGTTACCTGTTTCAACAAGTAGACTATATTCATGTGTATTTTAATTTTGAGAACTTTCCATTTAAAAACCTAACAATCATTTCACTTTTGTTACAAAAAAAAATCATATGTGTACACATTGACCTGCAAATAATAAAATATGGAATGATAAATACAAAAACGTAAGTAGTCATCTCATTTAGGGGTATGATTGAGTGTTTTTCTTTCTCTATTTTCATATTTCTATTTCTGTATTTTTTCCATAGTGATATGCATCATTTGTATAATACGGAGAGTAAGTCTGTGGGACAGGATTCTGGCTATAGACCACAGTCAAGGGTTTAAGCAGGGAGAGCAGAATGGGGTCTAGTTGCTCTGTGGAAAGAGGTGAGCAGGTCCCAAGGGGGAGGATGCAGAACCAAGGAGGAGCCCACTCTCAGACGTAAAGGCAAAGGACAGGGACATCTTTCCAGAGCCTGGAGGCAGCTCGGGGCTGATGGGACTGTGGCAAGACCAGGAGTGAGGAAGGGCCCCGGGGCGTGTAGGCAATTCCTTGCTCTCTTCCCCCTGATTTTTTTTTTTTTAATACCGGGGATTGAACCCAGGTGCGTGTAACCAACTGAGCCCCATCCCCAGCCCTTTTTATTTTTTTTATTTAAAGACAGGGTCTCTCTGAATTTCTTAAGAGCCTCACTAAATTGCTGCAGCTGATTTTGAACTTGGGATTCTCCTGCCTCAGCCTCCTGAGCTGCTGGGATGACAGATGTGCACCACGGCACCGGGCTTCATCCCTCTGATCTGAATCCTAGGAACTCAGCTTGGGCCCTACCAAGAGAGTGGCCTCAAGGCACAGAACAGGACAGAGAGCAAAGGATCATGGATGTGCTGGACAAATGGAGAATAACAAGCAGAGGTGACAATGTTGTCAAGATAGAGGATGAGCCACGTGCTACTCCTCTTATGTTTCCAGCAAACGGGGTGGGGTGGGGGGAGTTTTCATTGGGGGCACGGTGGTGCACACCTGTCATTGCAGTAGCTCAGGAGGCTGAGGCAGGAGGATGGTGAGTTCAAAGCCAGCCTCAGCAATTTAGTGAGGCCCTAAGCAACTCAGTGAGACCCTGTCTCGAAATTAAATAGAAAGGGCTGGGGATGGGGCTCAGTGGGTAGTGCCCCTGGGTTCTGGATAAGTTTCCATTTATTATCCTTCATTTTCTTCTTGATTCTTCATAGAATCCACATCAATTCTGTGTCTCCCAGAGACGGCACGTCCACGTAGGAGCATCAGAGGTCCCAGCAAGCGTTTGTTAAGGTCAGACACAGCAGCCACCTGTTAGTTTCCCAGGTCCCCCGGCATGCCTTCCCTTTCCCTCTTGGACTCTGGTGCCATCAAGGAGGCCAGCTTCCTCTGGCCACCGGGTGGGCACGTGACCCCGGCTGGCCAATCAGTGTGCCGTGTCTCCCTGGACCTGGGAATCAGACTGTGGGAGCCTTTGGAGCCACTCCGAGTTCTTTTCCAAGGACTGGCATGATCTCAGGGCCATAAAGGACCTCTTTCTATGTGAAGTCAGAAGCCACAGAGACGGTGCCAGTCTGTAGCCTCTGTCCCCTTGCCCCCAGGCAGAGAGAGCCTGCTGGTGAATGCTGTCAACGTTGGGGAAAGGGAACCGAAAGAGGGAGGAAGCGCACGTTCCCGTGATGCTCTCTGAAGGAAGGCCAGGACCCCGGCGGCATCTGAAGCTGGCAAAACCCCTCGACAGCTCAGCTTCACGTGCCAACGCGTTTTCTCCCCTGCCTGTTACTTTGGGGTGTATTTCTCACACCTGAAATTGGAAGGGGCCTGAGTGTTAGAGCCCCCAACCCGGGAGATGAGTGTGATGGCAGCCAGCATTCAGGCGCTCTTACCTGAATTCTGCTCATTTATTCTTATGATGCCCCTTGAGGAAGACACTGCTGTTATCATTGTCATTCTTCAGGTAAACAAATTGAGGTTAAGGAACTTGCAGAAGTCACCCAGGGACCAAATTGTCATTCAGATCAAACTTGGCCTGCCTGCAAAACTCTGGCTCTTGGTAAAATGATTACGCAATTTGTCATCTTGACTGGGTCAGATTTATAAATGGAATAATACCTATGCTAAAATAATAGGCACGAACGCAGATTGTCCCTGACAAACTGGAGGTCATCGGAGCTCTTCAAAATTCCACTGTGACTGTTATGATCCCCGTTTTTCTATTGGGGAAGCTGAGATGTGGGCAGGGTAAGGATCCGTGCAGGATCACGTGCTGGAGTGCGAGGCTGGGGAGGAGAAAAATGAGGGCAGGTGGTACCTAGACACGGCCATGTCTTCCCAATGACTAAAGAGGAGGATTGCAAGGTTCACGGGCTCCTAGTTCACAGAGGCACAGATGATCAGAGTCAAGGGCTTGTCTCGATGCTTGCAAATCAGGGGGACCTGTAGGACAAAGGTAGTTCTATTAAAAGGTAATTATGGTGCCTGGTATGGTGGAACTTGGCAGGCTAAGAGCAGGAGGCTTGCAAATTTAAGACCTGCCTGGGACACATAGGAAAACCCTGTCAAGAAATAAAAAATAAAAAAGGCTGGGAATGTAACTCATGGTAAAGTGCCCCTACACTTTTGATCCCCAGTTATTTTTTTTTAAGATTTATTTTTTAGTTCTAGGTGGACACAATATCTTTATTTTACATTTATGTGGTGCTAAGGAATAAACCCAGTGCCCCATGCATGCTAGGCAAGCGCTCTGCCATTGAGCCACAATCCCACCCCGCCAACCCCAGTTAAAAAAAAAAAAAGTAATTATTGAGTGGCTAGAATAACGAAGCGTAAACTTTAAGAAATGTATCATGTACCTGGAAGAAGAGCAATTAACAGTTGAATTTGGGACTGGATTAAGATAGTAAATGAGAACATCTCCATCTCTCCATTCATTCACAAAATTATCTGGAGTATTCAGGAGTTATTTGGACAATATTTGATAGACTCTCTAGTTTTTTTGTCTCTAGTTTTTGGGCTTTTTTTTTTTTTTTGTACTGGAGATTGAAAAGGGCACTTAAACCACTGAACCACATCCCCAGGCCTTTATATTTTTTACTTAGAGACAGGTCTTAAGTTGCTTAGGGCCTCACTAAGTTGCTGAGGCTGGCTTTGAACTCGAAATCCTCCTGCCTCAGCCTCTGTAGCTACTAGGACTACAGGTGTGCATTTGGTTCTAGTTTTAAATCGCTGTGGGTGGTGGTGGGAATTTGCTGTTCATATTGTCTTTTTTTCTGGGATCTCCCTTGGGTTTTTGTGTGTACATATGTGTGCGGGCAGTGTGCCATGTGTCTGTCACTGTGCTGTGTGCTTATGTGGTCATGTCATTAACACAACCCTAAAAAACCAGTCCTATCAGTATCCTGTTTTCCAGACAAGGTAAATGAGCCCCACTGAAGTTAAGCAACCTGGCGTGGCCCATTCATTCCACACGTATTTATCATGTCCTTCTTTGGGCCAGAGTATGCCATGAATTCATGCATGGATTTCTTTCTTTCTTTCTTTCCTTTACTTTCTTCTTTTTCTCTTCTTTTCCTTTTGGTATTGAAAATCAAACCCAGGGTCATTTATCATTGAGCTACTCCCACCCCCAGCCCTTTTTATTTCTTATTTTGAGACAAGGTGTCACTAAATCACCAAGCCTGGCCTCAAACTTGCGGTCCTCCTGCCTCAGCCTCCCGAGTTGCTGGTATTACGGTTGTGCACCACCACACCTGGCTTGTAAAGATACTCCGGACGTTGGTGTTCCCTAGACCACACTTGGAAATACACAGTCACAGAATACACTGACCCGGGTTGAGCTTTCAGGCGTGAACCTAGGAAGAGTCCAGAAATAGCCCCATGGAAGGTGCCATTCTGAGCGAGGAATGTGAGTCTCTGGTGCGGGATGGGGAGATATTTCGGGCTGCAGAGTCCCTGGCAGCTCCTCCCCTTGCTCCTCGCTGGGCTGCCTCTTGCAAAGCCAAATGAGAACCCCAGCTAGTTCCTGATCTCATCTTCCCGAGGAAAGATCATCTGAAGACAAGGTTACTGCTTCCAAAGCGCTGAGGGAGCTCTGGGCGTTTCTCTGACATTGATTTTTATAGCTCTGAGGAGGTTATTTCTATCCTTTCTGTCAGTAATGTGAGATAAATAGGGAGGAAAATGATATTTCCCCAGGAGAGTACAGTTTAACAGAGTCCCCTAATGTGATTGGGGGCCACGATGAGTTCGGTCAAGCCTTGTCTAAGCCTCTCAGAGCTCAGTGATCAGACCATCTATCTGCGGCTGCAGTGTCTGAAATTGAAACCCGGGTACCACAGCCTGGCTGCCTGGGAGAACAGGCTTCATGGCTCGCAGTCATCTGGCTCTGTCCCAAGGAGGCTGCGGGCCTCCAGGAGATACAGCCCCGCAGAGAGACCCACTGAGACCCACATCACAGCAGCTTCAGCAGAGACAGTTGATTGAATGTCTCTTCCCTTTGCTGCTTGCATAGTTTTGGAGGAGCTGGTCCTAAAAATAGCACGGTCGAGTCCCGCCTGGATGCCTCCTGCCACCAGTTTCTGCAGGGTTGTACAGCGCATTACGGTTCTTCCACATTTACTGTCTCCAGGAAGAAGCAACATTTTGTAGGAGGAAGAAATGCAAAGCCCTGGGCTTTGGAGACAGGGCACAGCCTTTAAGCTCCGCCCAGCCTTGTTCACCCTGGTGAGTCACAGCCTTACCAGCTTGCCTATCAAATGGGCATATTCTAAGACCAAGGAACCCGGCTGAGGGTCAAAAATCTGGCTGAGGGTCAAATCTGATAAGATGCATTTGTCAACTATTTGGTAAAGAGCAATATGAGTATTCCCTATTTTTTATTTCCTTTTTTTGGTACCAGGGATTGAATCCAGAGGTGCTTAATCACTGAGCCCCCTCCCCAGCCCTATTTTGTATTTTATTTAGAGACAGGGTCTCACTGAGTTGCTTAGCACCTCACTGTTGCTGAAGCTGGTTTTGAACTTGCAATCCTCCCTGCCTCAACCTCCTGAGCTGCTGGAATGACAGGCGTGAGCCACCACACCTACAAAGTGTTTCCTGTCCTGAGCTGTCTCTGTTCTCTTTAATGTCAGGTATGATTAAGTGTCTTTGGACAGCCCAGCAGCATTCCTGGTGCATAGTAGGCGATGTAAGATGCACAGTTAAGTTCATATTTCTCGTCTTGTCTTTATTTGATTGACAGCTGTCTCCTCTGCCAGAATTCCACAAGGGCAGAGACGGTGACTACTTGGTTGCAGGCCAATGTGCCTGTACCTTTTAGCCCAGTGACCCACCCAGCAATTTCTAGAGTAACTGAACAGATGAATGAACGAAAATGCACGTTCAAGTTGACAGAGGTTTTGAGAATGCCTACTGTCTTGCTAGCATTTTGTAGTTAGGAATTAATTGCAAAAAATCAAAACCCACCAGGTGCAGCAGCACATGCCTATAATCCCAGTGGCAGGAGGATCCAGAGTTCAAAGCCAGCCTCGGCAACTTTAGTAAGGACCTAAGCAACTTAGAGAGACTCTGTCTCTAAATAAAAAATAAAAAGGGGTGGAGATGTGGCTCAGTGGTTAAGCACCCTGGATTCAATCCCTGGTCCCTCCCCCCAATAAAAAAAAGAAAAAAGAAAAGGAATAAAAACCCAACCAAGCTAATGTAACTAAAGAGATAACCAAGTCTGAGTGCAGGCAGGTCTCCAGGGGATGGATGACGAACTTCAAGAACCTGCAAGTTCACTTACTCAGATTCTTTCTCTCTCTCTCCCTCTCGCCCTCCCTTCCTCTCCTCATTCCTCTCCCTCTGTAGCTAGTTTCTTTGTCATCTTTAGCTGCATAAAGATTCCTTCTGCTTTGATCATACACCACCACAGTCTCTCCTTTTAAGCACTAGACTTTATAATATAGTCATAATTATTACTGTTGTTATTATTTTGCAGTGCTGGGGATCGAACCCAGGGCCTCACCCATGCTAGGCACCAACGTTTACTTATTAACCAGTCTCTGAGTTCCTAACCCCCTGTGCAGGGTCCCAGAAGCAGGAGTGCAGGGGGAGGGCATGGACAGGTATTCCCAGATGGGGAAACTGAGGCTGAGATGTGATCACTGGTAGATGCTGTTGACAACATAGGCACAGTGCCAGGTGCTGGGGGACCATTCATTCAGTTATTGCAGAAATATTCTCTGGGTGCCAGACACTGTTCCAGATGCCACAGGTACAGCAGTAACCAGGGGGACAGTATCCTGCCTTCGTGGGACCTTCATTCTACAAAGCAAACAACTCTACATTCCAGGAAGCACTTGAGCGAGACAACTTCAGAGTGACAGATGTGGAGGAATTAGCAACTGGGAAGAGGATGTCATCGGGGTGCAGGGTGGGAAGGTTAATTTTGGAGTGCCACTTAGGGTCTCCTCTTCTATCATACTAGCCCAAAGTACTAAAAATAGTCCAAGGTCTAGCTGTTTTGTTTATGAAGAAGAGTCCTGAGCCGGGCGTGGTGGTGCACCTATAATCCCAGCAGCTCCAGAGGCTGAGGCAGGAGGATCACGAGTTCAAAGCCAGCCTCTGCAACTCAGTGAGGCCCTGAGCAACTCAGGGAGACCTTGTCTCTAAATATGGCTGGGGATGTGGCTCAGTCATGTGCCCCTGAGTTCAACCCCAGGTCCCCCCTCCAAAATAAAAAAGAAGAGCCCTGAATCCTCCCTTTGCTTCTCCTTATGCTTGAGTTGACACTTGGGACAATCAGATGCACTGGATCCATTGAATTTCCAGATAAGTGCCATGTGGATGTCTCTTGTCCAAATGGGAGAAAAGGAAAATGTAAAAACCCCTGATTTCGGGTCAAATGATTTTTATTGTTCGTTTTTTGCCATCATTCCACCAAACCGCTATATTCTGACACTCACCGAGAGGAGAAAGGGTTTTGCTGAAACTGCCTTCACTTAGGAACAGGATTGGTCCCAGAGATGGCCCCATGAATGTGGAGGGTGAGAGTAAAGTGTTAAAATATTTAGAAGAGAATGCGGCTCCACAGTGGAATTTCAGGCATCAGCAAGTAGGTGGGGAAGTCTGGGGGGGCAGGGCAGCCTCTCGAAGCTTCCAAATTTATTGCAGTCCTTGGTAAGTGCAGAGGAATGTATCAGCTGAGGCCAAGTCTGATTTTGCATGGAGGAATCAGAAGGTCGGAGTCTTTTACCCCATTTGTCGCTTTAAAAAAAAAAAATGGTTTTTAAAAATTGAAACCAGGTGCAGGGTGCACTGGGGCACTCCTGTAACCCCAGCAACTTGGGAGGCTGAGGCAGGAGGATCATGAGTTCAAAGCCAGCCTCCGCAACTTAGCAAGGCCCTAAGCAACTCAGGGAGACCCTGTCTCTAAATAAAATACAAAATAGGGCTGGGGATGGGGCTCAGTGGTCGAGTGTCCCTGGATTCAGTCAAGTGCAGTGGCACTCTTCTGGAACCCCAGATACTCTGGGGGGCTGAGAAAGAGGATTGCAAGTTTGAGGCCAGCCTGGAAACCTGTGAGACCCTGTCTTAAAAACAAAGTTCAAAAAATTGACATATAATTCAGGTATCATAAATCTGACCTTTTATTTATTTTGGTACTGGGTACCCCAGGGGTGGTTTACCCCTGAGCTACAACCCGGCATTCTCCCTCCCTCCCTCCCTCCCTTCCTTCCTTCTGATTGAACCCAGGGGCACTCAACCACTGAGCCACATCCCCAGCCCTTTTTTGTACTTTATTTACCAAGTTGCTTAGCACTTTACTGTTGCTTTAAACTTGTGATGTTCCTGCCGTAGCCTCCCGAGCTGCTGGGATTATAGGCATACACCTCTGCACCTGACCCCAGCACTTTAATTTTTTTTTTTTTTTTAATTTTTGAGACAGGGCTCACTAAGTTGCCCAGGCTGGCCTGGAACTTGTGATCCTCCTGCCTCAGCCTCCGAGTTACTGGGATTATAGGCAGGCACCACTGTTTCTGGCTAATGTGTGGTCTTTATTTCTCACTTCTTTTACTTACCACAGTATGATTAAGACATCTGTGTTATAGCAAGTGTCAGCACTTCATTTCTTTTTAGAGTCCACAATATGGATATACCCCATTTATTTATCCATTCATCAATGGATGAACATTGGGCTGTTTTCATTCTTTATTGTACTTATGAATAAATCTGCTATGAATATTTATGGACATTTCTGTAAGGATGTTGTTGTAAATTCTCTTGAGTACATACCTCGGAGTCGAACTGCTGGGTCCTGTGGTAACTCTATGTTTAACATTTTAAGAAATCGCCAGACTGTAGTTTTAAATGGTTGCATCATTTTATATTTTATACTTGCAGAAAAATCCACTCTACTGTCATGTATATCTTAAAAAATAAAATAATTAAAAAAAAAACAACTCCAATTTCTCTACAACCTCATCAACACCTGGTATCATCCCTGTTTTTTTTTTTATTATAGGCTACAGACATTAGTTCCCAAACTGTTATATATAGTGGCTTATTTTTGGTGGGGATATGGGGGATTGAACTCAGGGGCACTTAACCACTGAGCCCCCTCCCCAGCCCTTTTTTATATTTAATTTAGAGACAGGGTCTCACTAAGTTGCTTAGGGCCTCACTAAGTTGCTGAGGCTGGCTTTGAACTCACGATCCTCCTGCCTCAGCCTCCCGAGCCGCTGGAATTACAGGTGTGTGCCACCACTTCCCACTTTTTTTTTTTAATTGTTTGAAGGAAAAATAAAGATTGAATGTAGCTGTTTAAGAAGAGGCTGAGGGCAGGAGGGTGAGAAAGGACAATGGAGAGACTTGTCCTCCAATCTCAAGGAACTGCTCTGGAGTCTCAGAGAAAAGAGGTAGGTCAGAACCGTAGAAATTCCTGAAAGCCCTGGCAAGACTTGGGGACCCAAGTGACCTGGTTCCCCAGTGTGGGATACGGGCCCATGGAGGATGGATGCTGGGTGACATCAGCACAGCAGTGGCCAGGCTATCGCTTACTCACAGAGGCATTGGGAGGAGTAGAGTCTGGGAACCTCCTCAGGTAGCTGATGAGCAGCTTCCAAGAGCCAGGATGCTGGAAGGTACCACTCGGGGAGGCTCCATACTGTTTTAGGAGTTTGGACAACATTCATGTGCTGGTAGCTTCCTCTCCAGATTGGCAGCAGTGGGTGGTGGTGTGGGACCTTTAAGAGGCGGAGCCTAGTGGGAGGTCCCTAGGTCAATTATGGACACTGCCCTCAGCAGGGATTGAGGTGTTTCTTCAGGGACCTCTTAGTTCTCTTGAGGAGATTGTTACAGAAGGCCTGGCCCCACCCAGTCTCCCTGGATTCCTGTTTCTTGCCAGTTGCAGTGGCACACGCCTGTGACCCCAGCGGTTTGGGAGGCTGAGGCAGGAGGATTTCGAGTTCCAAGCCAGCCTCAGCAACTTAGTGAGGCCCTAAGAAATTTAGCAAGACCCTTTCTGTAAATAAAAAATTAAAAAAGGGCTGGGGAGGTGTGGCTCAGTGGTAAAGAGCCCCTGGGTTCAATGGCAGGTACCATAAAGAAAAAAAAAATTGATCTTTTCCACCTGCCCACATTCTGCCACCCACCAAGAGGTCCTCCCCAGAGCCCCATGGATGCTGCACCATGCCCTTGAGCCTCCAGAACTGTGAGCTAAATAAACCTCTTTTCTTAATAAAGTTAGCCTGTCTCGGGTATTTCATTTCAGTAAGCACAAATGGTAAGAGTCAGTAGGATTTGGGTGTGAACCTTTCACCCACAGACTGGCAAACAGAGGGACCATATGCATAGACCTATGTCAAACCAGTCTTTTTATATATATATATTTTTCCTCCTAGGGAATTCTAAGCCTGAAAATTATAAGTAGCTTTGACCCTAATGAAGAAAAAAGCATCCATGACCTTTTAAATCCTCGTTTTCCCCCCAAGTCTGGTATTTCTCATTAGTTTTACAGACTGGAAGAAAATAGATTTTGTGCCATGTAAATTATTTTGAGTTTATGGTCTCGGGCGGGAAAGCCAGAGCTGATTCCTCAGAGGGTATTTTACTTCAGTCCATTAGCATGAGCTCTTATTGATGAACCAATAAAGCATGCCCTGCCACAGCCCCGGAATGCAATCTCCTAATTCATAATTAATATTCAGGTAAAACTCCACCACATCAATCTGATTTCCCACCCATGGTAATTGGTGTTTGATTTTTTAAAATTTTATCAGCCAGGATTGGTGAACCTTGGGAGATCCTAGTGCCAGGCACTTACTGGAAGAGACCCAAGGGCAGTTCAGCGTTTGTGAGTTAATGATACCTCTCCGTAAACAGGATGCTGAGATTTCTTAATGTTCTTTAAACCCTAAACAAACCCAGCCACTCTCCTGTGGTTCCCATAGCAACCACAAAAGGTAAGATGAGGCAGCTTTCTTTCTTTTTCTTTTCTTTTCTGCCAGGGATTGAACCCAGGGGCGCTTAACCACTGAGCCACATCCCCAGCCCTTTCTATTTTTTGAGACAAGTTGCTGAGGCTGGCCTCCAACTTGGCGATCCTCCTGCCTCGGCCTCCCGAGCTGCTGGGCAGGTACCTTTCCTGAAGTCTCCTATGAGTAAATGAGGAAACGAAGGCTTCAGAAAGTTAACAAGTGGCATCGAATGGGACTTGGTCTTAAATCTCTCAACTGCACCCAAGTCTTATGAATACTACAAAATATCTACAACGAAACCTGTACGGTAGTTTTATTGACTTGATTTGTCAATTCAGCTCTGTCCTTCATTTCTCCATTGTTCCAAAGACTCAGTAGGTAAAAATACAGCTTCAAAACAAATGCTCGGAACCCCAACATTGTCAGGATGACTGATCCCTTCTCTTAAAATAAAAAGTTCTGCTCCGGCAAAAAAACAGTGTTCCAAATCAGCTATGAATGTGTGAGGAATGCATTTAGTGCCAGTACAACTAGCTTTTCCTTCCCCTCCCATACTGCAAATTAAATGAGTCTACGTGCACGGTAATCTGCGGCAAAATTTGAATTGACGTGTTGGGTTCACACACTATGATGAAAATCAGTGGTGATTAAAGGGAGCACTTAGCTGACGAGGTCGACAGAACTGAAGGTGTTTGGGAGCTCTTCATTTTCTTCCCTCCCTAATTGGTCCCTCTGGCCTGCTGTAGCTTTCCGTGGTTTGTTATCCAAATAGCCGACACACAGATCCAGTCTGGGTATTATTGGGTGATCCCATCAAGGATAGATTGAGATCCCACTTACTTAAAAAGAACTTCTCGGATCTTGCTCTTGGTCCTTTAAACCCTGTCCATGCTATTTATTTATTTGTTTGTTTATGGTACTGGGGATTGAACCCAGGGGCACTTGACCACTGAGCCCCATCCCCAGCCCTTTTTATTTTTTATTTAGAGACAGGGTCTCGCTGAGTTGCTTAGGGCCTTGCTAAGTCGCAGAGGCTGGCTTTGAACTTGCCATCCTCCTGCCTCAGCCTCCCAAGTTGCGGGGGTTACAAGCGCACACCATTGTGCCCGGCTGTCCACTTTGCTCTGTCAGTGATCCGTCATCAGTGGAATGGGTGTAGGGGATATGGTGACCACCTGCTTTCCTATGGAATCAGACTAAGTGGATATGAGCTGTAGGAGGAATGCTCAAGGTTAGATATTTGAACTTCTCCTGATTGTGGACTGATTGCTAAACATAGAAAGAATCTTTAAGCTAGGAAAATGTTTCTCCAAATCTGAGTCTTTTCCATAATGAGGGGGGTTCTATTTACCTAAATTATCTGATAGCTGACTTAATATTTTCTCATTCATATCCAAGTTTGCATGAGGTTTTTCTCTGCCAAAACTTGCCTTGAGATTCAATTGCCTCCATCATGCTATTGAGAGGTGGTGGGTCCTAGAAGAGGTGATGCAGTCATTAAGAGCAATAATGCTTTCTTGAAGGAGTCAGTCTATTCTTGTTGAGGGCTGGTTGTTCTAAAGCAAGTCCACACCTTGTGCCTTGCCTCTTCTGCTTGCACCCACTTGCCCCCTCCACTTTCTGCTGTGGATTGAAGCAAGATGAAGCCCTCCCTGGTGCCTTGCCCTTGAACTTCTCATCATTCAGAACTGTGAGCCCAAATAGACTTATTTCTTTATACATTACCCAGTCTCCAGTATTTTGTTATAGCAACAGAAAATGGACTAAGATGACATCTGTCCACCTGTGGAAAATATACCACTTGCCTCTTATATTCCAGGTGTTCAGGTATACAATCCCTGACTTCAGGACCTGCAATTGTCCACCCTCCACATACTCACACATAAAGATAGAGCCAGATGTAAGAGAGAGAGAGAGAGAGAGGGAGGGAGGGAGAGAGAATGAATTCCATGTAGTAAGTTTTTTGAAAAGAAAAATAAAGGATGTCATGAAAAGGCCATGTCTAGTCTTGGGGACGTCATGGAAGGAAGGTTTCCGGGGTATATTAGTTTGCTAGGGCTGCCATGATGAAGAGCCGTAGACTGTGGGACTTCAACAACAGAAATTTATTTCCTGATAATTCTGGAACCTACAAGTCCAACATGAGAGTGTGGGTAGAATTGATTTCTTCCCTGCGTCTTCATATGGCCTTCCGTGTGTGTGTGTGTGTGTGTGTGTACTTCCTATAAGGACACCAATCACATGGGATTAGGAGCTACCCATATGACCTATTTTTACCTTGTCTACCTCTTAAAAAGCCCTGTCTCCCCAAACAGTCAAATTTCAAACTACTAGAGTTTAGGAATTTGACTCATGAATTTGGCAGGGGACACAACTCAGCCCATAGCAGAGTGACTTCTAAGTTGGAACTTGGATAAAAAGTGGGATTTAGTGAAGCCAAGAGTCGGGCAACAGGGAGAACAAACATTCTTTACCAAAGGTGGCCAAATATTAAGAACTGGAAGAGAGAGAAAGTAGTACATGCAGTGTCTTCTTTCATTTTCTGTTACTATAACAGATGATTTTTAAAGAACAGAGCTGGGCGCGGTGGCACACACCTGTAATTCCAGTGGCCTTGGAGGCTGAGGAAGGAGGATTGGGAGTTCAAAACCAACCTCAGCTAAAGCAAGGGGCTAAGCAACTCAGGGAGACCCTGTCTCTAAATAAAATACAAAATAGGGCTGGGGATGGGGCTCAGTGGTTGAGTGCCCCTTGGTTCAATCCCTGGTAGCCACAAAAAAAAGAAAGAAAGAAGGAAAGAAAGAAAAAGTAAAAAGGATAGAGATTTGCTTCCTACAGTTCTGGAGGGCAGGAAGTCCAAGCACATGTATCTGGTTTGGTGAGGGCTTTCTTCTGTGTCATAACAGGGTGGAGAGAGCTACGTGGTAAAGGAGCAAATCCTCTTGAGTTAAGTGCAGGCTGAGCTCTTCCCTCCATCAGGATCCTGTTATGCGATAATGGTCTCAATCCATTCACAAAGGCACTGTCCTTGTGACCTAGTTATCTCTTAAAATTCCAACATACATTCAGGAGGGGACAGTCAAACCAGGAGACTGCATGTGCTTTGGGGCGACTGGAGTCTTGAAGTGACATAGAAGTCAACAGGGTTTGAGGCTAGTGCATGGGAAGAGCTGGTCATAGAGGTCTGTGTCATGAGGCTGGGATCATAGGGCACCTGGAGAAAGTTGATACAGGAGACTGAGGATCAGATTTACATTGATCCAATCTAAAGACCACTTAACGGGCGCATGAATGTGTAGCCCGAGTCTTGTGTAAGGCTGTTCCCCTTTCATGGAGGGACGTGGGTTGTGGAGGTGAGGGTAACTATACTCCTTGCACACAGAGGTGAAGTTATGGGCGCTCTTTCATGGAGATGTTCTTGTTTCATTCTCATGAAATAACCCCAATTCTCAACTGAGAAAACTAAGGCTCCGGGAGATGGAGGTTCTTTTTTTTTTTTTTGGTACCAGGGATTGAATCCAGGGGCACTTAACCACTGAGCCCCATCCCCAGCCCTTTTTTATATTTTATTTAGAGACAGGGTCTCACTGAGTTGCTTAAGGCCTCGCTAAATTGCTGAGGCTGCCTTTGAGCTCGCGATCCTCCTGCCTCAGCCTCCCAAGCCCAGCAAGACAAAGGTTCTTGCTACACTAGCTAGCAAGAGGTCAGCCTGCACTCTAACTCTAACCTTTCACCTTTCACCTGCTCTTTCTAGGAGTGTGTCTCCTTTCTGAGTAGGGAAATGGCTTGCTGTCTAAGAAGCCCTTGGAGAGTGTGTTTCTTTCTGTTATCCCCGACATCCTTGTTAAAATGTTCACTCTTTTAAGGAGGAAAAAAAAAAAAAGAGAGAGAGAGATCTGTCATTTGAGAGACATTTACTGCCATAATTACAGCCACCATTTGGTGAAGCTGAGTGAGAAAACCCCAGTGACTTAAAAGACAAACCACATTCCATATGCCACAATCTGTCTGATATTAAGTCTTCTGATGTCATTTTGAAAGGGACGGGCGCCTTGCGGGGACTCCCTCTGAAACAGGGGTGCATTTTCTTTTTTTCATGACTGGGTGGTGTTTTTCAACCCCTTTCATGTTGGGTCCTCTAATCTCTTCCCGCCCCGACCTTTATCACGACCTTCCCCCACTGGGCTACAGCTCTGGAGGCGATTAGTAAGATCCTCTTTCTCCCCTTTCATCTTTGTTGTGGGGCCCGCTGTGGTTCCCAGGACTGTTATGTCTAAGATGCAGACCAAGAAACCTTTGTCATTATGCTCTGTAAAAAGCACATCAAAAAGGGCCCAAGAGGAGAGGGAGTAGTCCTTTCTGGGTCCAGTCAAGCTCGAAAGAGCTGAGGTTTTGATAATGCCCACCTTCCCCCTCTTTGTCTTTATGATCCTGTTATGGCTTGGATGGGAGGTGTCCCCCCAGAAGCTCCTGTGTGAGACAATGTATTCAGTGGTGTGATGATAGATTATGAGAAATGGGACCTAAACAGTGGATTAATCCACTTATGTGGATCGACTGGGTGGTAACTGTAGGAAGGTAGGTTGTGGCTGGAGGGGGGCGTGCCTTTAGGGATTATATTTTGTCCCTGGTGGGCAGAGCTCTCTCTACTGCCTGGTTGTGTGTCCTGAGCTGCTTCCCTCCACCCCACCCTTCCGCCATGATGTTCTGCCTCCACCCTGGGCCCAGAGCTATGGAGTCAGCCCACCAAGGACTGGACCTCTGGAACCATGTGCCCAAATAAACTTTTTCTTCTCTACTTTGCTCTTGACAGGTCTTTTGGTTACAATAATAAAAAAGCTGACTAAAACATATTCCATGTCACCCTCTGCACATACCCATTGTCCCCAGGGCCATTTTACCTTGGGGTTCAAAGTTTGATTGAACCCCACATTGAATCAGAAGATTGTATACAAGTTGTTTTGGTAGAATGTAGATCAGTGGTTCTCCATCAGGGGGGTATTTTCCTCCCCAGGGGGACCTTTGGAAATACCTGGGAATATTTTATATATTTTGGGGAAAGGAAGTGGGTAACTGTGTTAGCTTGCCATCACGGTGACCAAATTCCTGAGAAAAATCAACTTTTCAGCTGCAAGTTACAAAATACTCAAAGATTATTTTAAAGATCCTTTTAACTTACTCATATAACCAAAATCTGGAAGTAAACTGTTAAAGAGGATTACTTAATTGAGCTACCCAAAAAGATAAGTGAGTTTTCCCAGAATAGTTTTGGCTTTCCCCTCATGGCTGCAAAATAGCTGCCACAGCTCCATTCTCACCAGATAATCACCAAGGCAGGATAGACCCAAGGCATCAAGGGATCTCCTTCCATGCTTCCATTTCTTTGTGTGTATGATGAGTGAGAAAAATCCTTTCCAGAAACCCTCCAGTACCCAGTAGGCTCTCTCTCATATCCTACATGCCAGAACTGGGACACTGTCTATTTTTAAATCCTTAGGGAAAGTTTAGAATGG
Organism: Marmota flaviventris; assembly: GCF_047511675.1. Lineage (NCBI taxonomy): Eukaryota > Metazoa > Chordata > Mammalia > Rodentia > Sciuridae > Marmota > Marmota flaviventris. The sequence continues at coordinate 159,590,122 of NC_092498.1, read as the reverse complement.
GGTCACCATTCATGACATGGACCAGGGGTCAGCAGAATCCTTTTGTAAAATGGCCACACGGCGTATGTTTTAGTCTTGGTGTGAAGCATAAGATCTGTGTCTCACATTCTTCTTTTAATATTGACAATTTAAAAAAGTATAGAAAATATTTTTAGCCCACAGGCTGTACAAAAAAACAGGTTGCAGGTTACTGGTTGTTGACCTCTGGATACGGTGTTTCCTAATATGTGAACAAAATCAGGGACCTGCTCGCATGGAAGATGGTGATAATGCACCTGCCCCAAAGAATGCAGGAGAAAATATTAATTATCATGCAGGGACGGTCTCTGCCAAGGGTGCTCAGTAGAGGATGTAGTCTCCAGCCACCGAAATGCCTCCCTGACCTATGTCTCTGGATCCATCCCCTTGAGTCAGGTTGGCTTGTTGGACAAATAGAAGTGGCAGTATGTGCCGGGTATGGCGGTGTATGCCTGTCATCCCAGTGGCTAAGGAGGCTGAGGCAGGAGGATCTCGAGTTCAAAGCCAGCCTCAGCAAAAGCGAGGCCCTAAGCAACTCAGTGAGACCCTGTCTCTAAATAAAATATAAAATAGGGCTGGGGATGGGGCTCAGTGGCTGAGTGCCCCTGGGTTCAATCCCTGGTACCAAAAAAAAAAAAAAAAGTTGGGTGCAGTATGTGACTCTGCTCATGATGGAGGTCACTTGTACTCACTCTCATGGATTTCCCAGTGTGTACTTGTAGAGAGAAACTGAGGCTTCCTAGCCATGTGAGTAAGCTGCCTTAGAGGGGACTCTCCAGTCCCTCATCACCCTTAGTTGACCGCAGTGCTGGCCCACACCTGACAGTAACTCATGAGACACCCTGAGCTCACGTGTCTGTGCTGAGCTGCCTCTAAGTTCCCGAGCCACAGGAACCATGAGATCATACGGACCGATGACTTTAAGTCCCTTAGTTTCAGGGTGATTGATTGTGTGGCCATAGATAATTAATAGGCTTCTGATGGGGGAGGGGGTGGAACATCTCAGTCTCCAGACTGAGGAATGACATTTGCAGATGCCAGTGAGTCAGTCAGACGCGGTGGTGGTAATGGGGACAACAGGCGATGGGACCTCCAGTTCATTTGTCAACTAGGAGCAAATGGATCCACCATATTTGGATGTTGTAAGCAAATCCTGGGAAGGAGAGGGCAGATAATTATCAGAAAAAAATGAGAAAACTACCCAAAGCACATGCAATAATGTACATCTTGCTATACAAAGCTCAGCTCTATTTTCTCGGAGGTAACCTATAACCCACCCTTTCTCCCCTTCAGTCTTGAAAAGCAAAATGCAGACACTCACACACACACACACACACACACACACACACACACCCAGCAGCAGGAGAGCTCAGACTGGAGTCCAAGGGTCGCGTTAAGCAAAGAGATTGTGTGCAGGGTGGTTCAGGACCAAGGACAGTAGCCTGCGTACCCCTCCCTCTGCCCATACCCACCCCCCAGAAAATCTGTGGCTTGATATGCACTTTCCTGGCATCCCTAGGTACAATTAGACGGGTGGAAAACATATGATATTTAAAACTGAGATCTAATATTTTGTAAATGCACGAGGCCAGGCGATTCGCACAGCTCTCAAAGTCCCGTCAGACACCTCCAGCGTCTGCCGATGCAGAAGGTCAGTCCTGTCTGTCAGATGCTGAAGGTGAAGTACTGAGCTCCCATCAATTTACCAGGCAAAGAGGACGAGCCACGGGGGCTCATTCGTTTCTCTTTATTTGGCCTGCACTGACTGCTCTGTGCTCTCACTTGCCAAGCCCTGCAGGGATGAAGGAAAGGGAGCCGTGGATTTTTTTTCCTTCAAAAATTCTGCAGTCTAGAGGGCAAACGACAAGGACTCGAGTCACTCTCCTTGCCGTGTTTCTCTCTCTCCTCGTTTTGCAATGCACGGACTCTCGGAGAAAGATCTGGAAAGGGCCATTTTTGCATGGATGTGAGTTTGATTCTCTACAGTGCATGTAAAGTTCATCTATCTTATGCAATGGGAGGCTTAATCTCCTGCTCAAGAAATCCGAGGCTGTCATTAACAGACTTCTTTTAACTCGGTCAAGCTCACCATTTATGTCTTTCCATCTGCAAAATGGGGCTCACAAATTAGATACTGCCTCTATTACGGTGTGGATGTGAGGTGTCCCCAAAAGTTCACGTGTGAGACGGTGCAAGAAGGTTCAGAGGAGACATGACTGGGTGGTGAGAGCCTTAACCCAACCAGTGAATGAACCCCTGATGGGATTAACTGGGTGGTGGCTGGAGGCAGGTGGGTGTGGCTGGAGGAGGGGGCATTGGGGGCCTGGCTTTGGGGTCTCTATTTGTCTCTGGAGAGTGGAGTCTCTCTCTGCTTCCTGATCACCATGTGAGCTGCTTCCCTCCACCACACTCTTCCTCCATGATGTCCTGCCTCCCCTCGAGCCCTGAGGAATGGAGCCTGCTGTGTATGGACTGAGACCTCTGAAACTGTGAGCCCCCAAATAAACTCTTCCCCCCCTACAGTTGTTCTGGTCGGGTCCTTCAGTCACAGCGGCAAAAGAACTGAGAAAAACAGCCTCTCTGTAGCTGCTGGCAGCTTAGCAGCCCTCCTCCCACTGCTGAACTAGAACCCCTGATTCTAGTACTAGTTAAGTCTGGTCAGACCGTCAGTCACCAGGCACATCCACTCCAGTGGCCAGGGCCCAGGCCTGTGAATGATGGTCACCTGTTCCACTGGCCACCGAGGTAAGGCACAAAGTCAGGTGGACCCTTTCCTAATGACATCGTGTCCACTTTGTCTGGAAATGCAGTTCCCAAGGGCAATGTAAGATTTAGCTGCTGAAGAGGAAGTCACCTGCCCTAGAGGAAGTGACACTCAGATGTCAACAAAGGAAAGGGAAGCCCAGGCGCAGAAAGGGAAGGAGAAAGAGAATGAGGGGGGATGATGACAGATGGCAAGGGACAGAGATGAAGTCCGGCCTCTGAAGCCAGCCGGGCCGAATGCAGTCCACGTTCTACAAGTCAGTAAATTCCCCTTCATGCTTGTGCCTGTTTAGGACATACTGCTTTCATTTGCAACCTAAAAGCTCCTGACTAATATGCTAACTGCAGGAGTTACTCTAAGGACTGAGTACCACAAGATTTTCAGAAGTCCTTTGTCCAACCACTATACAAAAGCTACAGTCATATACTCTGGGAGCTAGCCCTTTCATCCCTTCACATGTCCCTAAGTGCTTCATAAATATTATTCCATTCTACCCCGCAGCCCGGATGCCCTGATGATAGGGAGAACCTCCGATTTTTCCTTCCTTTGATATTAAGCTAATGCATCTCATCTCTTAAAATTTCCAATAAATTAAATAATAAACAGAAAGATCTCTGTGCTCTTTCATTAGGGGTTAAAAAGGAACAGCTACTCAAAGTTAAGTGCAACCAGGTTTTTGCAGTACTTTATAACTAGAACCTTAAGGGAAACGCTGGTCTGTGATGTTTTGCTTGAACAGAGGGGAACGGCTGCTGTTTGGGGTGGGAGAACATTCCGCTATCCACCGCCCTGGATTTCATCCACGCTAAAAGGAGTCACTTAACGGCAACGTTCCTGAAATTCTGAGGCAGGACAAAAGCTTTTGCAGATATTTTCTTTTCTTTTATTTAATTAATGAATTAATTTTAATTAGGTATGTATGACAGCAGAATGTATTTTGATTCACTGTACACCACTGCAGCACAACTTTACATTTCTCAGGTTATATCTGATGTAGCGTCACACCCTATGTGCAGTCATACATGTACCTAGGGTAAAGATGGCCATCTCTCTCCACCGTCTTTCCCATCCCCCATGCACCTTCCCTATTTTGCAGATATTTTCTCCCATTAACTTCTCTCTTCTTTTTTGGGTGCTTAGAAAGACTTACCTTTCTAGAGCATTTTTAGGGAGTCTTACTGGAGCCTGACTTGGAGTCAGGACCATAGTTGTTCTTATCCTCCCACCCCCCATCCCCACCAACTTGAAATACCTTTGCTAGAAGCAAGGGACTTTGCTCTAACAGGCAGCATGTGTTTGCAATATCATTTAGAGCTGTTGAAGGTTTGATATTTTAAGTGAAAAGTTGGGGGGCAGGGGCAAGATCTCAAACTTCCGGCTGACAGAAGTTGTTTTGAGAGCCACGTGCAGAAATGTGGCACACCTGTAACCGGCGACTCGGGAGGCTGAGGCAGGAGAATCGCAAGTTGGAGCCCAGCCTTAGCAACTTAGCAAGGCCCTGTATCAAAATAAAAAAAGAGGGCTGGGGTTGCAGCTCAGTGGCAGAGCGCTTGCCTAGCATGTGCAAGGTACTGGGTTCAATCCTCAGCACCACATACAAATAAAATAAAGGCATCTGTCCATCTACAACTACTAAATAAATAGATAGATAGATAGATAGAGCGAGCTGGGGATGTAGCTAAATGATAAAGCACCCTTGGGTTTAATCCCCAGTATGGGGGAATAGTAAAGTTGTTTTGAATCCTCAAGAAGCCACAGAAATTCCTAAAAGTTGATGGATGGATCTTTTTGTAAAGTAATTTAATAACTAAGTCAGACATTGTGGCACACCCCTGTAATCCCAGTGGCTTAGGAGGCTGAGGTAAAAAGACTTCAAGTTCAAAGCCAGCTTCAGCAATTTAGTGAGGCCCTAAGCAACTCAGCGAGACCCTGTCTCTCAATAAAATACAAAAAAAAAAAGGGGGGGGGGGCTGGGGATGTTGCTCAGTGGTTAAGCACCTGATACAATCCCTGGTTTAAAAAAAACTATTTAATAGTTGAATAAATTAATTAATAATTTACTAATTGAAAACTCTGATCCCCTTCTTAAATTTTTATTTTTGCTTCCCTACATCTTCCTTGTAGCACACAGAGTTTATTCCTTTTATTATAATTATCATCATATTTATCAGTATTTTGTTACGAGGGATTGAACTCAGAGGTGCCTAACCACTGAGCACACCCCCAGCCCTTTTTATTTATTTCTTTATTTATTTTATATATTTTTAGCTGCCAGTGGATTTTATTTATTTATTTATTTATTTATTTATTTATTTATTTATCTATCTGTGGTGCTGAAATCAAACCCAGTTTCTCACACATGTGAGGCAATTGCTCTACCACTGAGCCCCATCCCCAGCCCTATTTTGTATTTTATTTAGAAACAGGGTCTCACTGAGTTGTTTAGGGCCTCGCTAAATTGCCGAGGCTGGCTTTGAACTGGAGAGATCCTGTCCCAGCCTCCAGAGCTGCTGGGATTGTAGGCATGCACCATCATGCCCAGAGCTAGAGTCTATTTTTAAAAACCTGTTACATGGCTACTAGTTGTTATTTATGCTGACCCAGCTTTAATATTCAGAAACTACACTTAGTGCATTCCTCAAATTAAATGAGCCTTCACCTTCAGTATTAATTTACTGTGTCAACTTCTGTGTTCTGTTTCCCTGTAAGATCCAATTCCTCCCGTTAGAACCTTCCAACTAGCTATTTCTTCCACCTTAGGACACGGTTTCTTGGTTCTTCCTACAGTTGTCTCCGTCTTGCCATTTCAGCACCAGCTCAAATGACTTGCCAGGTCACCTTCTCTGCCCCACCTGCTCTAAGCCACCTTGGTCATTTTACCCTGCTCTTGGTCACTTTACCCTGATTTTATGTTGTTTTTTTTTATGTTTATCATCAGTCTTGCCCCTAGAATCTCGGCTCCTTGAGACCAAGGGTCTTATCTTATTCATATCTTATATTACTACATTCTAGAAGCAATGCCAAAGGCTTGGTAGGCACTCCATAAATATTTACGGGATGCAAAATTTTTAAAAATCTGGCTTCCACACAACTTTATACTTCACATCCTTAAGATATTAAGGAGCAGAGAACAGATAGGATCCCCCTGTTCAATATTCCACAAAAGGAGACTCACTTAATTCTTATATGATAGACAGTTCCTGGCTGATGAATGGCTTTTGTCAAGAAATTCACGGTCTCTGCCAGTTCCTCATCAGAGATAAGCAGTAGCTAGAGAAGTTGTACCTACGTTCACAGGCACCCCCCACCCCCCACCTTAGCATGATATCCACGTTTCCATCTTGAACCAAACTTTCTCAAAGCTTGCTTGCTCCTGAGATAAGGCTCTCATAAGAAAGACACTGTGTCTTGGGCACTTATTAATATCCATTATCATTTCTTTTTTTCTTTTTTGGGTACTGGGGATTGAACTAGGGGTGCTTAAGCCCTGAGCCACACCTTCAGCCCTTTTAGGTGCTTTATTTAGAGACAGGGCCTCACTGAGTTGCTGAGGCTGGCTTTGAACTCTCAATCCTCCTGCCTCAGCCTCCCGAGCTGTCGGGATCACAGGCGTGCACCACCACTCGGGGCTCCATCATTATTTGTAAATGAAGACCCAAATGAGGTGCTGTTGTCAAGTTTATGAAAACACATTATGAAAAGTCACAAGATATTGCTGGGCAAAGGATGCTACTTAAACCTGTAAAGATGTAGTAGGTTCCTTCTACCTAGCTCCATGCTTTAGCTAACACAGAAAATGGGGAGAAGTGCATGTGGATTTCCACATGAAATGAAACACAAGTGCTACCCTGAGCATCAGAGTGGCTTGCAAGCCTGGTTTTTGGAATCACAGTTAGGGACTAGTAGGAATTTTCCAGAAAACCAGAACCAACAGGATATATGTATATGTAAAGAAAAATACCTATTCCCAGGAAATGGCCCACGTGATTATGGCGGCAGGAGGTCCAAAAATCTGCATAGTACATCAGCAGGCAGGCTACTCAAGAGATCCAGTGGTATACATTCTAACTGGAAGACTGTCAGGCTTTAGACCCAAGAAGAGCTGATGTTTCAGCTCCAGTCCAAAAGCAGGAAGAGAGCAGGTGTCTCAGATTGAAGGTAGTGAGGCAGAAGGAATTCTGTCTTTCTTGAGGAAGGGCTAGCCTTGTTAGTCTACAGACCTGCAACTGATAAGATCAGGCCCACCCACGTTAGGGAGGACAATCTGTTTTCTTCTGTCCAGAGATTTAAATGTAAATCTTATCCAAAAATACCCTCATAGAAGCATGCAGAATACCATCAGACCAAATAGTCTTCTACTGATATCCACATTTCCATTTTGAACCCAGGGCTCCATTACAGGCCTCACCCATTGCATATGGATTTCCACAGGAAGTGAAACACAATTGCTACACTGAGCATCAAGTTGGTTTGCAAGGCTGGTTTTGTTTGTTTGTTTTTTTTTTTTTAAAGAAAGAGGGGGGAGAGAGAGAGAGAGGGAGAGAGAATTTTTTTTTTAATATTTATTTTTCAGTTCTCGGCAGACACAACATCTTTGTTTGTTTGTGGTGCTGAGGATCGAACCCGGGCCGCACGCATGGCAGGCGAGCACGCTACCGCTTGAGCCACATCCCCAGCCCCGCAAGGCTGGTTTTTGGAATCAAAATTAATGATCACGCATACAGACTCAGTTTTATTCCCCGCTCCAGCCATTTACTCTCTAGGCAAATAAGTGAACTGCTCCAAGAATTAGTTTCCTCATGCACAAAATAGAAATAAATAAATATACATGGCTATTGAAGCAGAAACTAGGTACATAACATCCATTATCTAGAAACAGCAATCCTGAAGCTTAAAAAAAAATAGGGCTGGGGTACTGGCTCAGGGATAGAGCGCTTGCCTAGCACATGTGAGGCACTGGATTTGATCCTCAGCATCGAATTAAATAAATAAAATAAAGGGATTGTGTCCATTTACAGCTTAAAACTTTAAAAATTAAGGGAAAAAAAAAGAAACCAAAAACTCTTTCCTCTAATAATTAGAAAACGATAAGTATACTGGATCCTTTTGTTCAAATATGATTTATAGCCAGGTGTGGTGTCACACGCCTGTAATCCCAGTGGCTCGGGAGGCTAAGCAGGAGGATCCCAAGTTCAAAGCCAGCCTCAACAACTTAGTGAGGCCCTAAGCAACTCAGTGAGACCCTGTCTCTAAATAAAATACAAAATAGGGCTGGGGATGGGGCTCAGTGGTCAAGTGCCCCTGGGTTCAATCCTTCGTTAAAAAAAAAAAAAAAAGACTTAAGGATAAATGGAATCTTTGAAACTGGATCATAATTTTAATTTTGAAAGAAGCCTCCTACCCAGTTGCAAAGAGAGCCTTCACTGTGTGTTTGGTCTATGCCTGGACGTCATTGCTTTGAAAAGTCATCTATCCATATACAGAGTACAGAGTTCTTTAAGAAAAAAAAAAAAAAAGAAGAAAGTGGATATTCTGGTCTCTTCCATTGAAACTGAGAAAGGCGTGGAGATGTTATATAAGCATAAAGACTGGGAATGAGGAACCCTTTTGCAGCCAGAGGGGGAAACCAGGAGGGAGTCTGGATGGGAGCATCCTTCACCAGCGACAGGGCTTGCTTTCTCTAATGCACTGTTCTCAAATAAATTCAGTAGATGCCTGAGAGCCTAGTAAATCAAAAATACATCTGAACCTTATTGATTAAATAACAAAAATCAAATCAGTCTTCTGAAAGCTATTTGCAGTTACAGGATATTACCTGAAATTTGAGTCTATTGAGGGGGGAAAAAATGTCAACTCGAAACACAGAGTTTAGAAGGTTTCAGACTCTTATGTTGACCTGACTCATAGTCTAACATGGGATTATACTGAACCAATAAAACAAATGGCATTATTGAGAATGGGAATCAAAGGACACCTTGCCTTATCCTTTTTTACTAAGGGACCCCTTTGGATTTTTTTTTTTTTTTTTTTTTTTTTTTTTAGGTGTAGATGGACACAATACCTTTATTCTTATGTGGTGCTGAGGATCCAACCCAGAGCCTCACATGGGCTAGGCAAGCGCTCTACCACTGAGCCCCAGCCCCGGCCCCCCTCAGGGTTTTGTAGGATCTGGTTGTCTTCACTGGGGAAGGGGGTGAAAGGGGAGGAGTTAGAGGCGGACATGCTGAGAAATCTATGCCCCCTCCAGAAAGCACTAAAGGGCAAAGGTGGCCCGACAGATAATTGAGCCTATTATCCTGATAATAAATGCCCTTCTCGGGTCTCTTTTTCAACAGGAAGCTTTGCAATTCCAAGAATAAAGCCTCCATCTAGTGACCAAGGCAATTACGGTAAGGATCCTGCTCAGGTGAAGAGCGCGATTGTGGCCAGAGTCACGCGATGATCACTGCCATGGGCTGCCTCCCTTTGGCCCTGGAAACAGGACCTGCTTCATCAAAAGAAGGGACCCCGGATTGAGCCAGTGGACCGCCGACTGGGCTCCCCGAGAACTGCACGAACGCTGGGCGCCACAGAGAAGTCAGCCGGTGCCATCTCTGCGCTGCAGAATCTGGGACATGCTGGGACCTTTGGACTGAACCCGGGAGATGGTCATACAGGTTTGGGTAACAGTAATGTCAGTGACAAGTATCAGGAAGGCTATGACCGAGGAAACCATTCAAAGACCACTGGAATCAATTGCCTTTTTTTGTTTGTTTGTTTTTTTGGGGTTTTGTTTTTATGGTACCAGGGATTGAACCTAGGGGTGCTTAACCACTGAGCAACACCCCCAGCCCTTTTTTATATTTTATTTAGAGACAGGGTCTCCTTGAGTTGCTTAGGGCCTCATTAAGTTGCTGAGGCTGGAAACTGCCTTTTATTTTTATTGGTTTTTCTTAGTTATACGTGGCAGTCAAATCCATTTTGACAAAGTTATACAAGCATGGGATCTATCTTATTCTAATTAGGACTCTATTCTTGTGGGTGGGCACAATGGTGGAGTTCACTTAGGTAGTTTCATATGTGTATGTAGGGACATTATGTAAGATTTATTCTACTGTCTTTCCTATTCCTATGCCCTCTTCCTTCCTTTCCTTCCCCTTTGTCTAAGCTACTGAACTTCTCTTCTTCTCTTTCCACACTCTATTGTGGTTTAGCTTCCGCATTATCAGTGAAAACATTCAATCTGTGTTTTGAGGGGATTGGCTTATTTCACATAGCATGGTGTTCTCCAGATCCATCCATTTACTGGCAAATATAATAAAACCATTCTTCTTTACGGCTGAGTAATATTCCATTTAATATATATACCACAATTTCTTTATCCATTCATCTGTTGATGGGCACTTAGGCTGTCTCCATAGCTTAGCTATTGTGAATTAAGCTGCTATAAATATTCATGTGGCTGTGTCTCTGTAGTATGCTGATTTTAAATCTTTTGGATATATGCTGAGGAGTGGGATAAGTGGGTCAAATGATGGTTCCGTTCCTGTTTTTTTTGAAGAATCTGGATGCTGCTTTCCAGAGTGCTTGTACCAATTTGCAGTCCCATCAGCAATGTACGATTATTGCCTTTTCCCCACATCCTCACCGATGCTTTTCACACCTAAAAAGGATCACAAACAGACTCCCACTGACAGCATAAAGATTTAGAAAGTTGTCATCAAGAAAAACTCCCAATCCTTCCTAGCTTTACTTCCTCACTTGGGTCTACCACCCTCTCCTTCCCTCTGCCCTTCTTCCCTTCACCTGACAATGAATACATACTGTTGCTTTGGCACGGAGAGAGCCAATGCCACAGATCCCTTTATTTTAAACAACATGCCCATCCTCTCCCCTATGGTTGCCCAGGGGATGGTAGTGAGTGAGTTCAACGGGTGTCCTGGATGGTGTAGAAATCTTCTCAGGTCATGGGCTCATCCCTTGAAGAGTAATGCAAAGTACAGCTGGCATTTTAGGTATAAGGGGAAGCCAACAGGTCGTGATGTATTTAACTGAGCATCTACTGGGTGCTGTAGTTTTAAAAACAGAAGTGGTCATTCCCTTTCATTGCAGTCTAGTACAGGCCAGCCAGGAAGATGCTGTTGGCTTCTTCACATAACTGGGAAGCTGCTCTTCCACTTGACTTAGGGGAAAGGATGTGACAAGGTGAGTCACCTAAGTGGAATTGGTTTAGTTTGTTCGGTTTTTGGGCTGCAAGAGATAGATGACCTCAAAGATGGCGACCCCTTGCTGGGAATTTTCTGAGACAGCTCATGGGAATGGAAAAATTGCTTTCTTGTTGTTTGTTGGGTGTGAGGGAGAAGGACAGGCCTACTCTGGGTGAGGAGGGCAGAGGCCTGATGTTACCTGATGTCCAGCCTCTGTGTCCCCAGCTGAGGATGGTGTTCACATGGCCCAATTTGGGTTGGACCCATTGGGGTGCACAAGCCCTAACCAAATGTGCATTGTGTATCTTGTCCTGCTTCATGGCCTCTCCGATGCTCTAGTGGCCCACGGAAGGTACAGCCCCAAATTGGGCAAAGGTAGAGCCAACTTCAACCAATGGGGAGGAAGGGCAGCTTGAAGGTGGGAGTTCTCAGCCTCAGTCCTTCAAGCAACCATTCTGGGCTGCTTTTGTGTGATTTTGAAGGGCCCTGATAGAATTAACTCCTGCTGCCCCTGCCCCTCGGGCAATTTCAGTAATCCACACTTCCATCGACTTCTTTTGCCACCCCTATTTTTTCTTTGGGGTAGGAGGACTGTTACTGGGGATTGAACCCAGGGCTCTCTACAAATTGAGCTTTACTCTGAGCCCTTTTTATTTTTAATTTTGGGACAGGGTCTCGCTATATCACCAAGGCTGGCCTCCAACTTCAGATCCTCCTGTCTCAGCCTCTCAAATCACCAGAACTACCAGTGCACGCAACCACACCCAGCGTCCTGCCCCTCTCTCTTCTGCAATTCTCCTGATAGACTAACTGCGCCCAAGTCCTTGTCTTAGTCCTTAATATTCCCTGATGTTCCATGAAGTATGCAGTATGGGTGTCTCCCAGTTCATGAAATTTCTTAATCCATTAGTTTAAGGTAAGAGATGTAAATTGCTTTAAAAAATTAAACATTGCAAGAATGCCAGCAAGTAACATAAAGTTTCCTCCAAAGTCTAATGCTGAATGAAAAATTAACTTGAAGGTACAGTAAGATATTTCTATAAATTTGTATTCACATAAATATAAATTTATATATTCATAAACTTATGTAAATTATTTATAATATAAATTATTTATATAACTATATTCATATAAATTTATACAAATTTTTAGATAAATATAAATTTATTTTTATGCATTTATATTTATCAAATATATTAAATATATTCTCTCTAGATGAATGGATAAAGAAAATGTGGCATATATACTCAACAGAATATTACTCAGCTTTAAAGAAGAGTGAAATTATGGCATTTGCCAGTAAATGGTTGGAGTTGGGGAATATCATGCTAAGCAAAATAAGCCAATCTCACAAAACCAAAGGCTGAATGTTTTCTCTAATATGTGGATGCTAATTCACAATAAGGTGAGGGGCACTGGGGAAGAATAGCGTTACCTTAGATTAGGTAGACGGAAGTGATAGGAAGGGAGGGGAGGGGATGTGGGGATAGGAAAGATAGTAGAATGAAACAGACATTATTACTGTATGTGTGTGTATGTGTGTGTGTGTGTGTGTGTGTATATATATATATATATATATATATATATATGACTGCATGACCAATATGATTCTGCAACATGTACACTCAGAAAAATGAGAAATTGTATCCCATCTATGTGTGATATATCAAAGTGCATAAATACATTTTACTGTCATGTATAACTAATTCAAAATGTTAAAAATATATATTTAAATTTATATACTTATATAAATTATTTATGTAAATATAGATATATATTTGCATAAATTTAAATGAATTATTTATATAATTATAAACTTGTATAGTTATAAAAATACAATTGTTCAAAAACACACAAAGCCACATCTTATGTTACTGATGGCTACATATGTCTGTGACTGAAGGATACACTCCGAATTCTTTATGGGGGTCAATTTTGGGAGTCAGGCAGGAAAATAAGGCTTCCAAGAAGCACAGAGAAGATTAACGACTTATCTATAATTTTTGTCATGTATTCTAAAGAAAATATTTGAAGGACAGTGGACAAAATGCTAACATTAGCTGTTTGGGTGGGAAGGCATTCACATTTGTTTTATTTGTCTCTATTATGTATTTTAAAATATTCCCAAATTACTGGAAAATTAAAGCAGCTGTAAATGTTTCTAATAAAATTGAGCATACTCAAAGCTTTGAAAAAAAAATAAGATGACCTGTAAACTCAGCAGGCCCCAAGCAACTACAGTATTGCTAAAGTGATACTCTTCTTCCACATGTTTTTTGGAAACTTAATATTTATTGACTTGCAGTGCAACTATCAGTCTTGCTGTGTCTTTAAGAGGCTCAGAATGTCTACTGTTGACTATGGTAACCATGGAGGGAAGTCTTGATAATAGAGAAATTTCGAAAATATATTTAATTTGTTTTCCAGAAAATGTGAGATTTGCACTATGAGAATTAATATAAGGTGTGGTGGTTCATGGACACACAGACAAGATTCCCAAAGAAATGTTTGTTTTTGCTCCAGATGGCAGAAAACCGACCTAGAATTTTTATTGGGAAAAATCACATTCAAGGCCAGGGATGGTGGTGCCCACTTGTAATCCCAGCAGTTTAGGAGGCTGAGGCAGGAGGATCTTGAGTTCAAAGCCAGCCTCAGCAACAGTAAGGCACTAAGCCAATAAGTCAGACTCTGTGTCTCTAAATAAAATACAAAATAGGGCTAGGGATGTGGCTCAGGGGTTGAGTGCCCCTGAGTTCAATCCCTGGTACCCACCCCCCAAATCAAGTTCAACCATATTTCTCTTTCTCATCCATTTCTTGAAACTGTAGCATACAAGTTTTATTCTATCTTCCATAAGAACTTCCGGTTAGTGAGCTTTTATTTTTTTTCTTTTCTTTTTATGATACCCTTCCTTAAGTATGCGAACTAAACTCACAGTGTGGAATCTCGTGCATAGCTGCAACTTGGTATTATTCAGTATTATTATTATTATTAATATGCATGTTGGGAGACAAGAGAACATTTTGATAGATACTCATGAAATGTGCCAGATCAATGCATATTTACAGCATTTATTTGCACAAAGCAATGGCATGAACATATGGCTCACAAGTTTTGAAGTCAGATACTGTTGGATAGATTGATGCTGGTAATTTATCATGTGCTGCTAGGAGTAGAGAGATGAATTGCAAAAACCCTCTAATGGCTTCTGGCATCCAGGCAACAAACCCCTCTGGCCGTTCCCTTTTTTGCCTTCAAACACATCAGCGTGTCTGTGAAGTAGGATTCAAGAGTAAAATCAACATAAAACTTTTTCTCTGGGTTTTCAGAACAGTTGGAGAGGGCTTGGTGATGGCAGGCAAAAATAGAAAACACGACAGGAGAAAAACCACGATTTATTTTCCCCAGAGCCTTTTTCAAAAGGACCTGCAGTTTTGCATGCTGCAAAAAAAAAAAAAACAAAAACCTTTTTCATCTACCTTCTCCCCACCACCCCTACCCTATGGGAACCAGGAGTAATAGTTTCTAAAGGTGTAAGAGAAGGAGTGAAAAAAATGCAGGTGAGTTGAAAATTCTTGACTTCTCCAGACCCAGGAGTGCCAGAATCTATAAATAGGAATGCCTGGCAAAATCGGATGAGGGGACAGATCTGTTTACTGCTTCAAAATGCTCTTAAGCAGAGAGAGAGAGCGAGAGAGAAAGCAGGAACATTTTAAACGTTTTGCATAAACCTCACTTCTGTCCTTCACAGCAGAGCCGCTTGGCATCATGGGAGAGCCGTTATCCCAGCAGGACTCAGCTGAAAAATTTTTGCTGCCATAGCTGTTGTTGATCTGATGAAATTTTTAAAATTCTTCCTTGGGAGGAAAAAGCAGGCAGTGGACAACCTTTTTATTTATTTAGTGGAGGGTTTGTCTACGACATGTCTGTTCTGGACTGGAGGATGTCCCTCTCGTATTTGCAAAGAAGCCCTAGTGTGACTGTATTTGGAGAGAGATCCTTCAGGAAGAAGGTAAAGAGACTTCAGTGAGGTCATAGGGTGGGACCGGAATCCAAGAGGACCGGTGTCCTTATAAGGACAAGGAGTGACACCAGGAGTGTCCTTGCACGGGGAAAAGACCATGTAAGGGCACAGGGAGAGGGCTTCCATCTGCCAACTGGGAAGAGAGCCCTCACCAGACAACCAACCCTGCTGACACCTTGATCTTGAACTTCTAGCCCCCCAGAACAGTGAGAAAAGAAATTTCTGTTGTTTAAGCCACCCAGTCTGTGGAATTCCATTAGGACAGCCTTAGCAAAAGGACACAGAGTCTCCTAACACTGGGAAGCAAATTTTATTCCACTTGTCTATGTTAAAAGGCACCAGATACCTGGGCTGGGGTTTTGGCTCAGTAGTAGAGCGCTTGCCTAGCATGCATGAGGCCCTGGGTTCGAACATAAAGATAAAACAAATAAAATAAAAAAGCATTGTGTCCATCTACAACTAAAAATATATTTATAAAATATATATATATATATATATATATATAAAAGCACCAGATACATAGGAAAGCCCTGGGGGTTGGGAGAAAGAATTGGTTTCTGGATTCAGGGCCTGGTTCCAGTTCCAGTTAATCACGGACTAGCTCAGCGACCTCCAACACATTGTTGGCCCTCTTTATGTCTCCCCACCTGTAGAAGAGGGATAATAACCGATGATACCTGCAAGATGGGTGCAAGGTTAAATGCTCTAATGTCATAGCAGCTCGCAAGTGGCACTCAGAAAAAAAAAAAAATTGTCAGCTATGACAATGATGGGGAGGGCCCTGTTCATTGGTCGTGTTTTCCATTTACAAAGTGCTTTCCTAGGCCATTCTTTTATTTGATTTTTACAGCAATCTTATGAGATTAGTTGGGGAGGAAATTTTATACCCACTCGAGGGAGGAAGAAACCAAAATTCTGAGAGGTCAAGCAACTTGTCCAAGCTCCAATTTCTAATAAATGTGGAGCCAGGCTTCAAAATAAGGTCCCTGGACTCCAAGTTCATTGCTTTCCTCACTAAATTTGCAGTTCTCTCTGGATTCCTCCCTGCTTTAGTCCCTAACCTTCTCCACCCCACCAAACATGTATTGATTTTCTATCGTGTTCCGGACGTCTTTCTTTCTCTTTTTCCCTGAATCTGTTTCTTCCCCCCACCCCCCCTCCTCCTTTAAATTTTTTTTGGGGGGGATTACCAGGGATTCAGGGGCACTCAACCACTGAGCCCCATCCCCAGCCCTATTTTGTATTTTATTTAGGGACAGGGTCTCACTGAGTTGCTTAGTGCCTTGCTATTGCTGAGGCTGGCTTTGAACTCATGATCTTCCTGTCTCAGCCTCCTGAGCCGCTGGGATAACAGGTGTGATGCACTGGCCCGCCTCCCTCCTTTTGTTTTGACCCGGGTGTTGTGTGTGCCTGCACATGCAAGCTCACCTGGGAGTGCAGCTGTCTGCCCGTGCCCATCCGACCAGGGCTCTCAGTCTCATTGGGGTGACCTCCTGCCTGCATCTCATCTCTATACCTGGCAGGTTTTTTTTTTTTTTAAACCTTAAAAAAGTCAGCACTCATCTTTCAAGGACATATTATAAATAGAGCCTTAAGGGCACTCTCCTTCCTTATCTGAAAACTGACACAGAGCACAGGCAAGGAGGACAGAAAGAAACAGAGCAGTGTCCTGGTGGAACAGATAATCAATATCTTTAAATGATTGGAGAGCAGACATTCCCCAAAGGGGAGGTGAGAAGAGTCCTGGAAATGACAGCCTGAGAAAGCTTTGGGAGATCTCTTAGAAGGGGCAGGGTATTGTTTGGAGAAGCAGATTTCATATTGCAATTTTTATATCTGGGGAAAATGTCAAAAAAGAATCTCTCTCTCTTTTTTTTTTGGTACCAGGGATTGAACTCAGGGGCACTCAACCACTGAGCCCCATCCCCAGCCCTGTTTTGTATCTTATTTAGAGACAGGGTCTACTGAGTTGCTTAGGGCCTCACTTTTTCTGAGGCTGGCTTTAAACTTGCGATCCTCCTGTCTCAGCCTCCCAAGTCACTGGGATTATTATATTTTAGGGTTCCTAAAGGGGTCAAAGTGGGGATTAGGCTCCAGGTCATTTTAGGCCAAAGTGAGACCAAGGTGAGGTTGTGGGCCACAGAGTAAGTGTGAGGGGGAGGTCACCAACATTTTGGGGATGCCACTGTGCCCCAAAGGGTGATTTGTTGTACAGAATATACAACCCAAACAGCCACTACACCAGGCTGAATCTTTGACTCTCTTGGCACAAACTAGAGAAATTACAGCTCTGCAGAATCTCCTTGACCACTGGGACTAGGTAGGAGTTGGGGCAATTCCTGGTGGGACGGAGATGGGCTCTGAATTGCAAGGTCATTACTGTCTAGTCCTGGCCATTAGGGACGTGAATTCTAAAAGCTGAGAAACATTGATCTGTGGAGCCTTCAGAGGAGAAGCAGGACCAGAAAGGTAGGAGTCGGTCCCTGCAAGGTCCCATAGAGTTTGAAAGGCCACCGAATCCAACTCCCCAGTTTACAGATAGGCAACTAGAGCACAGTGAAATGTCACCAGCGTGGGATCTAATGGTTAAAGCCAGACTTGCTGGGCCAGCCAGGAAGCCAGGCATGATGGCACAGGCCTGTCATCCCAGTGGCTCAGGAGGCTGAGGCAGGGGGATCACGAGTTCAAAGCCAGCCTCAGCAACTTAGTGAGGCCCTAAGCAACTCAGGGAGACCCTGTCTCTAAATAAAATAGAAAAAGGGCTGGGGATGGGGCTCAGTGGTTATATGTCCCTGGGTTCAATCCCCAGTAACAAAAAAAAAAAAAAAAAAAAAAATGCAGTCAGGGGACATCAGTGGAAAAGACCGGGGAATCTCCAACAAGTCATACCCTGCTCCAAATATAGAGCATTACGTTGTGCTGTGAGGAGGCTGTGACTCATCGGGCCAGAAGGATGGCGCCTGAGGGAATGCAAAAGCAGATCACTCCTGCTGTTCCAGATGGTTCCTGGCAGTCATGGCTCTCCGTAGGTTGTTCCCAGGAGCTAAAATGTAGATTGCAGAATAAGGAATGTGGAAGATGAAGGAGCACCTGTTGGGTTTCTGGGCATACTAATGATGCCCCTGGGTGGGATAGAGTCTGCTTTGGTTATTTATTTATCTGTTTATTGAATATTTATTTATTTATTTATTGTATTTGGACACTATACCTTTATTTTGTTTATTGATTTTTGTGTGGTGCTGAGGATGGAACCCAGGGCCTCACATGTGAGAGGTGAGCACTCTACCGCTGAGCCCCAGCCCCAGCCCTTGGTTATTTATTCTGTACAACAAATCACCCTTTGGGGCACAGTGGCCCACCACCCCAAAAAATGTCAGTGACCTCACCCTCACATTTACTCTGTGACCCACAACCTCGCCTTGGTCTCACTTTGGCCTGAATTGACCTTGACCCCTTTAGGGACCCTAAAAAACGTGCCCTTTCACAATGAAATCGGCTCTCACCATGCCCCTGAGCCTCCTGTTGAACCAGACCCTAGGCCAACTTTCATTCTGACACAGAGCGTGACCTCGTCCTCTACCATGACTCTTAGCTGATACTCAATTCCAACTCTGGCCCTAACTCTGATTCCCACCTTCACAACAAACTTGTCCCAAACACCGGGACCCTATGGCTGACCTCATCCTAAATCTTATCCTAGTCTTGACTCCTGAATCTCACTTGACCCTGATCTTTGCTCTGACCCTCATCATGTTGCTGACCATAGATCTCATACTGACCTTGACATTCATTTTGATGCTGACCTTGACTTTTACCCCCACTTGACCCTGGGCATTTCTCACACATTCCCTCTAAATCTGATCTTAGTCCATACCCTGATGCTCAGAACGACTCAGATCCTGAACCTCCACTTGATCCAGCCTCTCCTAGGACTCTTCCCAACCGAACGCTGACCCTTACCTTGAGCCTCACTCTGACTCCGTGACCCTGAGTGTGAGCCTGAACTTGATGCTCCCGACTCTGAATTTCCTACCCTCACCGTAACATTTCCCTGACCCTTTCTTTTACTCCATCCCTGAACTTTCATTTCAACATGATCCTTTAACCTTCACCAGTAAATGACTCTTGACCATATCCTATGAGGTCCTCAGCCTGACCCTTACTTTGGCCTTTACCCTAACCTTCACACTGACCTTGAACTGACCCCTAATCACAAGATCTTGATCCATGTCATGAATAAAACACTGAATCTGCCGCTCACCCTGAGTCTGACTCTCACCCTCACTCTTACCACAGCTTGACCCTAACCTCACCCTGACTTTGTTCCTGACTCTAAAGTTTACTCCTGATACAGAACCTCATCTTAACACTGTCTTAGACTGCCCTGCCCTCACTGTGACCCTGATGAATGCATGACCCTGACCTTCACCTTGATCCTCACCCTAACAAAAACATTGGCTTGACCCTGACTCTGACCCAGACCATCACCCCATCACTTGACCTGAAACTCATCCGCACCCCGAATCTGACCTAAATCCTGACACTCATCCTTCTCCTGACCATGACCTTTACCCTTATCATGATCTTGACTGTGATATCACAGAGACCCAGACACTCAGTAACCACCAGCTGATTCTACCTTCACCCTGACCGGAACATGTTCACTAGGCTAGCTACTTGCCCTCACTTGAATTTTATAATTCATCTGATTCTGCTCTGATGCTCCCCTTGAGTTAATTCTGGGCTATGCCCTCAACCACACCCTCACCCTGAACTGACCTTGACTCTGACTTTTATTCTGATGCTCTCCCTGGGAATGGTCTCCATCAGGTCCTCCCATTTCGTCTCATCTGCATGATGTCCATGATCCTGACCCTAAAACTGTCTCTAACCCTGCTATTGAGAAACTGTGATGTGACTCCATTTTTGAAAACCCAGCTTCTACCTCAAGGCCTGTCCAGAGGGAGGGGGTGTGACCCTTGTCCTTGGAAAAACCCACACAGCACTCCTAGGCACATAGCCACCCTACTGAGTTGTTTGTCTGTAAATAAGAGGAGAGATCTGCTGCACCAGGTGTCCCTGACTCAGTCAGGCTAGGTGAGGACCCATAGCAACCCCCTAGCAGCCACCAATCAGCATGAGACAGGGAAAATACCTGGGATGCCAGATGACCCTCCCAGTAGTTTATGGTGGTTGATAACATGTTGGGAAACCATATAGTTTAGCACGTACACCCCTCGTGGCTTAAACCAATCAGTTCAAAAAATCCCCCTCTTGTACTAACCAATCACCCCTACCCAACTTGTTCCCGCCAGTGAATGTGCTAATCAATGTTAAGAGTTGTTGTTTGATTTTCTGTGTGATGTTGTGACCCATAGAGTATCCCCCCAAAGACCTATAAAATCTCACTGAACAAAGGACTGGGACTCACTTCTCGGGACCTCTGCATCGGAAACGGTTGTGAGTCCAGGCTCCAGCTTGCAATAGAGACTCTTGGGTGATTGCATTGGTTTCGCCTCCTGGTGGTCTTTCAGGGTCCCCCCAAATCCGGCATTACACTATCAACCTGACAGTGCCTTTGACCTCCCCACCCCTCAACTGATACCCTCAACTTGAACTTCAACCAGACCCACCCACCTGCAGATCCCCATCCTGACCTTGACCAACAACTTGACATTGACCATAACTTGATGCCCTTACCAAGACCCTGACATTCATGCTAACTATCAAACTGACTATCCTGAAACTGGTCTTTTTTTTAAAAAAAAAAAAAAAAAAAAGACTGTGATGAAATAATATAATATAAAATTCATCTTCTTTTAAAAAAAATTTTTATAGTTGTAGATGGATAGCATGCCTTTATTTTATTTGCTATTTTTTTTTAATGTGGTGCCAAGGATCAAACCCAATGCCTCACACATGCTAGGCAAGTGCTTTGCAATGGCCACAGCCCCAAAATTTACCTTCTTAAACATTTTAAAGTTTAAGATAGATATAAAGTGTATACTTGTGTGGCATTAAGTACGCTCATATTGTGCAACCTATCTCCAGAAATTTATCATTTTGTAAAACGGAAACGCTGCATCTGTTAAACACAACTCCACTTTCTCTCTTTCCCCATTCCCTGTCAACCACCATCCTGCTGTCTTCATAAGCTGGACAACTCTGGGTATCTCTTAGAGGTGGAATCCACAGCATTTGTCTTTTTGTGATAGGCTTATTTCACTAAGCACAAGGTCCTCAAGATTCACTCAGGTTGTAGCATGTGATAGGATTTCCTTCCTTTTTTTTTTTTGGTACCAGGGATTGAACCCAGGGGTACTTAACCTGAGACGGTCTCCCTAAATTGCTGAGGGCCTCACTAAGTTGCTGAAGCTGGCTTTGAACTTGCAATCCTCCTGCCTCAGCCTCCTGAGCTGCTGGGATTACAGGCGTGTGCTAGCATGCCAGGTGATTTCCTTCCTTTTTAAGGCTGAACGATGTCTGGGTAAATGTATTTGCCGCATTGTGTTTATCCATTCATCTGTCTATGGACACTTGGGTTGCTTCTACTTTTTAAAAATTTTTTTTGTAAATAAAGCTGTCGTGAACATGGAGGTGCAAATATCTCTTTGAGACCTATCTTAAATTCATATATATATATATATATATATATATATATATATATATATATAGAGAGAGAGAGAGAGAGAGAGAGAGAGAGAGAGAGAGAGGGGAAGTGAAACTGCTGGATCATAGGATCATTTTTATTTTCTGAGGAACTGCCATACTGTTTTACATACATGCTGAGTTTTACCTTTCCCTATCCTTTATCCTGACTTTGACACTACTTAATCTTTTTTTTTTTTTTCTGTTCTAAAGATTAAACCAAGGGACACTTTACTACTGAGCTACATCTCCAGCCCTTTCTATTTATTTGTTTAAATTTTGAGGCAGGGTCTTGTTAAGTTGCTGAGGCTGGCTTCTAAATGGCAATCCTCCTGGCTTAGCCTCTGGAATCTCTGAGATTATAAGTGTGTGCCACCACACCTGACTTTTACCAATCTGTAACCAGAACTTTACACTAAACCTGACTGTCATGCTGACTTTAACCATATCTTACCTTCAACATGTTCTCAGGTTGTACCTAGAACCTGCTCCATCAACCTCACACTGTCCTCGATTCTGGATCTTACATGTACATGTA
This sequence comes from Marmota flaviventris, assembly GCF_047511675.1. NCBI lineage: Eukaryota > Metazoa > Chordata > Mammalia > Rodentia > Sciuridae > Marmota > Marmota flaviventris. The sequence continues at coordinate 159,567,944 of NC_092498.1, read as the reverse complement.
CATGCGCTCATCTTTTTTATTTTATTTTTTTAAATTTTTATGTGATGCTGAGGATCGAACCCAGGGCCTCCTCACACACGTGCTAGGCGAGTGCTCCACCGCTGAGCCACAACCCCAGCCCCACAAACACGCATCTTGACCTCCACCTCTGACCATGAGGTAGGCTCTTAAGTTTTCCTTCACCCTGAACCTAAACTTGAACTGGATTTCCTCTTGGATCCTGTTTAGACCCTGAAACTGACACCAACATGATCCTTCCCTTGACCATGATTTTCACCTTCATATTCATCCCGATTCTGATACTTGCCTATACTTTAAACCTGAACCTGCCCCTGACCATAGAGCTGACCCTCACCTTCACAAAGAACATGACCCTGACCCTAGCCATGACCGTTTCAGCAATCCTGACAGTGACTCTCATGCTCACCCACAGTAACTCAGATACCAGCAAAGACCGGACACTTACTTACCTGACTTTATCCTTCATTCTGTCAACCTGATACTCCAGTCCTTTACCTGAACTTGATCCTCACGTGACAGTGACCCAGCATGTCACCTTATGTGACACAGTGACCCGGACCTTTGCTTTTTCCCTCACCCTAATCTTGACTGTCACCTTGAGACTGACTTGATTGCCTCAAGCTGGTCCATATCCCTGACCCAGAACTTCATGCTCAATCTGACCCTCACCATTACTGTGAGTTTGTCCTTGACCCTGTCTTCATAGTTATCTTGACTCTGAACATCACATCAGCCTGATCTTATCCCTCACCATAACCTTGATGCTGACCCTGACCTATGGCCTCAGGCTTACTCTGACCCTCACCATGTCCCTCATCCCATACTTGACCTTGACTTACCCTCACCCTGACTCTATCTTTCACCATGATCCTGATGCTTCACCTGAACCTTGACACTGACCCCCACCATGATTGTCATCCTGACACTATATCTGACCTCCGTATTTCTCAAACAGTGCTCTGCCCTTGATAATCACTCCAGTTTTGACCCTTACACATTAACTACACTGGCCTTGACCCAGTTGTGACCCTGATCCTTACCACAACCTGATAATACCTTATTCTTCCCTCACAATACCATTAGACCCGATTCATTCCTTTTTCTCATCTGGATCTTCACCCTTTATCTCCCCGGAAAAAGAACCATTATCCTGAACTTCATCTCATTCTCCCCTTGACTTTACACCCTGGCCCTGAACTACATCCATACCTCACTCTCTCGGTAACCTTCACATTGACCCTTACTGAGCCCACCTCACTCCTCAGACCAGCCTTCTCCCTGACACTGACCCTGAATCACACCCATTGGACCCTCTCTGTACCCTCACCCTGACACAAGTGCTCTCCCTAACCCCCAATATGTGACTCCAACATACACCATTAGCCCTGATTGATTCTCAGCATCATCTGAAAACTGTCATCATGACCTTGACCCTCGACCTCACTCTGTCTATAACCTCTCTTTGACTGTAACATAAACCTGACCCTCAACAATGACCTAATCATCAGTGAGTTGAGTTTGAACAGGGAATCTTATATATGTCCATGTTAGTTTCATCTAAATTCCTGCAACTTGTAATAGGAATGTACTTTTGAAAATTATAAATAATCCTGAACTTGCTTATACTTGTACTACATGTTTTTAAATAAGCTGCTTTGATTTGAATTAATATGGTCTACCTCAAAATACGAAAGTACCTTTCAGGAGAATGTATGGTTCTCAGTGATTGGATTCAAGTAAAGCCTGGGTTAATTCTGGCAGTTCATAAGGATTTTCTTTTGAGACCAATGTCTGCTTTCTTCTTTATTGCTAGTCTGTTCTCATAAACACAATTTTCAATAATATTTATTTTAATTCATGAGACGTTACTGTTGGGAACACTGTGTAAACACGAAATCATTTTCACACATATAGCTTAGATTCCTCTAACTTATTCCAACTCATGGGAAGAAAACAAAGTTCAGATGAATGTGAATTTCTGAGTGCTTTTTTTTAAAAAAAATCATACAAATCTTATATACATCTTGGCATAGGCAAACAGAGGAAGCATTGGAAAAAAAATCTGTATCAGTGCAAATAAGCTCAGTCTCATACTTTTCTTGCAAAAGAAATTCCATGTTGCTTCTTAGATGAAACTGAGATGAACATAAGCATGATGAGGATGTGTTATTCGTCTCAAAGGCACGTCCTTACTGTGAGATTCAACAAGGGAGGAAGATTCTAAGCAGTGGTGCTGAAAAGAATCTGCATTAGTATAACCAAGCTCAGCTTCTCAGTTATTCTCAAAATACCTCCTTATTGCTTTTGTAGTAAATTTAGGTGAATGTAAGAGCAGCCCATAATCCATCTCAAAGGCATTTTCTGCCTTCCAGAATACAGACTGAATATTTGAATTATCCGCCATCCACGAATTCATATGTTGAAACTCTAATCTATAGCCAGGTTTGGTGCTACAGGCTTGGAATCCCAAAGACTCAGGAGGCTGAGGCAGGAGGATCGCAAGTTTGAGGCCAGCCTCAGCAATTTAGCAAGACTCTGTCTCAATATAGAAAAAGGGCTAGCAATGTAGTTTAGTGGTAAAGTGCTCAAGAATTCAATCCCCAGTACTAAGAAAACAATCCTAATCCACAATCTGGTAGTAGTAGGAGGTGGTCCTGAAGGTAGAGACATAAGATTAGAGTCCTTATGTCCTTATAAGAAGAGACATGAAAGCTTGTCCCCTTTTCCTGTTCTCCACCACATGAAGGGACAAAGAAGAGAGAGATGGCCATCTGCAAACCAGGAAAAGGGCCTTTGTCAGATGAGGGGTCCCATGGGGACTTGACTTTGGACTTCTCAGTCTCCAGAACTGTGAGAAACAACTGCTTGTTGTCTACGACACCCAGGTCTATGACATTCTGTTATAACAGCCCAAGATAAGACAGTAGAGCAAGACAAAATAAACCTAAGAACAAGACAAAAATAAACCTAAGGACACAAAACACATACCAAAGGCACACTCTAAATAAAAAAAAGAAACTAAACACAATTTTTGTTGACTCTTTGTTCATAAAATGTCAGTGGATTAATAAAATGTTAATGTCTTTGGCTAATAGGTCGTTTGTATTTGCTTTCTCAAAACTTTTAATTAATATGAGATAAATGTTCATTAAAAATTACTTGGGGAGTTAGGAAGATGGCGGACTAGAGGAAGGGTGTACCTCCCAGCCGTTCTTCAGCCCAAGATTTAAACAGCAGGAAGACTGCTCTAGAGAGGTGGGTGACTAAGGGATTCAACACTGGACAAAAGAAAAAGTCATAGAGACACAGAAAGTTGAAAGCTTTGAACCTAAAATTAGGGATAATATGCGAGGCACAGTGGGACATGCCTGTAATCCCAGTGACTGGGAGGCTGAGGCAGGAGGATCGTGAGTTCAAAGCCAGCCTCAGCAAAAGCAAGGCGCTAAGCAACTCAGGGAGACCTTATCTCTAAATAAAATACAAAATAGGGCTGGGGGTGGGGCTCAGTGGTTAAGTGCCCCTGGGTTCAATCCCCAGCTTGACTGATGATGGGCATCAGCTCTGCCAGCCCACCAGAGTGGAGGAGAGAAGCACAGGCAGAGAGGAAAGTGCCGTGGATGGAATTGGCTTCGGGGAACCTGTGGAACAGAGAGGGAGGCTGACCTTAACTGACTCAGAGACAGCTGGGAAGTTGTTGAGTGAAAAGTCACTAAACTCCCTCAGCCCCCATGGGTGGAGAGTCCAGCAGGAACCAGGGTTACGGTGGCCAGAACCATTTTCAAGTATCCCTCTAGTAGCAAACAGAGCAGAGGCAAGAGAATGGAAGTCATAAATAAGGAAGTTACCAGCCTACACCAGCCCTTGGATCAGGTGGGGTCCAGGGTGTGCCTGGCCCAGTGTGATTGAATCAGGCGCAGAAAGGACTGTGCTCAGGGCAATATAAGCTTGGGAGAAATACCAAGGAGAGAGAGAGCTCCCTTGGTGGGTGGCGTCCCATTCTAGCAACTGGGAAGATGGCAGCCATCAGCCCGATAGGTGCATCTGCACTCCAAGGCTGACCGCTGGCAAGGCACATCCACTGCAGTGAACTTGGGAGGCCCGTGGGGGTTTAGACTGCTCCCCCAAAGGTCCTGAGACCCAGATATCCAGCAGAGATTGGCATCTGTCCAGCAACAGGGGTGTGGATCAAATTTCAAATATCCACCCACAGAGTTCCAGAGGTCAGCCATGACTAAATCCCAACAATAGGGCTTCCAGTTCAGAACTTTGCACCAGCCCTGCTACGGGAGTGCACAACTTGTGGGCCTCCCCAGTTTATCACAGCCTACAGTGGGTGGGAGATGAGAAGCTGAGGCTACTACAATGAGCTTTGGCTCCTGGCCACCAGGGCTGGCAGCTTGGTGAGAAACAGAAAGATGTGGGACTTAGCCCCCAGCCCTCCATCCAAGGGTCTGAGCCCTCCCCTTCAAAAGCAATAAACATGTAAATAGAAAGACACAACAGCATAAGCAATGGTGATCTTTGCCAACAGTTTTGATTAAGTGGAAACAAGCTCTCTATTTCTTTTTTTTTTTAATTTTTTTAAGATGTTGATGGACCTTTATTTTATTCATTTATTTTATATGGTACTGAGAATCGAACCCAGTGCCTCACACATGCTAGGCAAGCGCTCTACCACTGAGCCACCACCCAGCCCTCTCTATTTCTCATAAAGAATTTTTTTCCTATCCTTCATCTTTTCTCTTTTTTGATTTTTATTTTATGTTTCCAATTATTTTTTTAATTTAAAAAAAATTTTAGTTGTAGATGGGCAGAATGCCTTTATTTTATTTGTTTATTTTTATGTGGTGCTGAGGATCTAACCCAGTGCCTCACACATGCTAGGCCAGCGCTCTGCCACTGAGCTATAGCCCCAGCCCTATTTTTTCAATTTTCTCTTTAACTTTTTTCCAATCTGCATGATTTTGTGTGTGTGTGTGTGTGTTTTCTTGCTATGCTGATAGGTTTGGGAATATATATGTATATATTTTTCTTTCACTTAAATTGCTTTCTTCTTCATTTATTACATAAGCCTTGGTTTGGTGGAGTAAAATTGTATGTGGGTTTGATTTGTTTGGACCTTATATTTCTTTTTTTTTTTTTTTTAAGTTTTAATATATTTTTTCTTTATTGGTTGTTCAAAACAACCTTATATTTCTTTACGCCTTGACTTTTCTTCCTCATATTGCTCTTTTGTCACTCTCTTCCCAGAGTAATGGCCAGATTTTTCCTGTTCCCTCTCTCTCCTTGCTGTTTTTTTAGTAAAATTTTCAGTTAAAAACAATTTAGCTAATTTTTATTAAAAAAAATTTAGTAAACAATTATTTTTTAGTTAAAAGAACTAAAAGTTACAGAAGTGAAAAATGACTAAAAGCTTAGTAACAATTAGTTTTTGAAAAAAAATAACTAAAGGTTATTTTTATAACTAAAAGTTATTTTTCACTCTTACTTCTTTATAGCCATCATGGGTTACCTCTCTCCTCTGTTCACTTTTTAAATATTTCAAACTTTCTCTTGCGTTTCCACCATATTTTCTCTTCACTTAGGGAAGGGTAATTCTACGATCTGATAGAATTATGGAGTTTTTGTAAATTCCTTCCCCAATCATGTGTGATTACTGATACAGTGGGGAATGTAGTAGACACCTGCTGTTTAATGACTGATCTAGTTCAGTTATCTGTGGTTGGTGCTGATGTTCAATGCTAACTCCACTGATCCTCTACCGGTGGTCATTAGTGTTCTAGATGTCAAATAGACACCAGACATTTATTTTATGGTTGTATATCATTACTAACATTATTGGTATTCCTTGTTTCCCCTTTCTCTAAGAGACTAGGAAATGATCGGGACAGTTCAAGTTCACAGAATAGAGATTCTGAGCAACACTCCCAACTCAGCCAGGTAGTAGCAAACTTCACTCCACCCATAAACTAGGCCCATTTGAGCCTCAATGGTACTTCAACACAGAGCATAGGAGAGACAAGAGCCCCAAACCAACAACCAGGCCCTACGCAGGAAAAACTAGAGGGGGATCTCAGGGCCCACTCCTGAACACCTACCCATATAAGAAGTACCCAGAGAAGCTCCTAGAACAAAAAAAGATAACTATATACTAAAGGAGATGCACACAAAAGAAGAGGAGGAATACATCTCAACTTATGCACAGGTCCAAGACCTCTGAGAATATGAGGAAAAGAAGCAAACAAATCTCCCCCCCAAAATTCAGAATACCCCCCAAAACAGCCCACAGATATGGAAGTGGATGAAATCCCAGAGAAAGACTATTAAAAACTGATTATTGGGCTGGGATTGTGGCTCACTGGTAGAGCACTTGCCTAGCATGTGTGAAGCACTGGGTTCAGTTCTCAACACCATATAAAAAATAAATTAAATAAAGACATTGTATCTGTCTACAGCTAAAAATATGTTTAAAAACTGATTATTAAAACGTTCAATGAACTAAAGAAAGATCTAAGGAATGAATTTAGGGAGAAAATACAGGAGATGAAAGACCATTTCAATAAAGAAATAGATGTATTGAAAAGAAACCAGTCAGAACTACTAGAAATTAAAGATACATTGAATCAAAGAAAAAAAAATTTACTTGAAGGTATAATCAATAGATTAGATTACAGAGAGTGTACAACTTCAGGCCTTGAAGGCAGGATATATGAACTTGAATACTCAATAGTCAATAAAAGGGGGCCGGAACCATAGTCAGAATATTCAAGAACTCTGGGCCAGGCACAGTGGCACACACCTGTAATCCCAGTGGTTAGGGAGGCTGAGGCAGGAGGATTGCAAATTCAAAGCCAGCCTCAGCAATTTAGTGAAGTGCTAAGCAACTCAGTGAGACCCTTTCTCTAAATAAAATACAAAAAAGGGCTGGAGATGTGGCTCAGTGGCTGAGTGCCTCTGGATTCAATCACCAGTACACTACCCCCACCCCAAAAAAAGAACTCTGGGACATCAAGAGACTTAACCTGAAAGTCATTGGCAGATGACAATATGGAGATACAGGCTAACGGCATTAAGAACATCTTCAGTAAAATAACAGAATTTTTTCCTAATCTGATAAGTGACAGATATTCACATACAGAAAGCATACAGAACCCCAAATTTGACAAGATCAGAAAAGAACCCCTCCAAGACATACCACAATCAAAATGTCTAACCTAGGAAATATGGAAAGAATATTAAAAGCTGCAAGAAAAAAGCATCAAGTCATATTAGATACAAACCAATAAGGTTCACTTCTGACTTCTCAAGTGAGACTCTAACATCAAGGAGGACATGGAATGAGACATAACAAGCTCTAAAATGAAATTATTGCCAGCAAAACTGTTTATATCTTGGGGCTGGGGCTGTAGCTCAGTGGCAGAGTGCTTGCCTAGCATATGTGAGGCACTGGGTTCGATCCTCAGCACCACGTAAAAATAACAAATAAAATAAAGGTATGCTGTCCATCCACAACTACAAAAAAATTTTTTTTAAATTGTTATATCTAGCAAAGCTATCTCAGAATTTGAGGAGACATAAAAACTTTCCATGATAAAGTTCAATTCAAAGAATTCATGATCACTAAACCAGCACTAGAAAAAATATTTAAAGATATATTATACATGGAAGAACTCAAAAACAAACCCCAAAGCTCCCAAATAGATGATATTCACTAGAAGAGCAACTAATTAAATAAATATCAAGAACCAAATTAAGGGCTGGGGATGTGGGTCAAGTGGTAGCGCGCTTGCCTGGCATGCGTGCGGCCTAGGTTCGATCCTCAGTACCACATACAAACAAAGATGTTGTGTCCGCCGAGAACTGAAAAATAAATATTAAAATTCCCTCTCTCTCTCTCTCTCTAAAACAAAAAATTAATAAAAAATAAATATTAAAATTCTTTCTCTCTCTCTCTTTAAAAAAAAAAAGAACCAAATTAAATACAACAAACCAACCAAAATGGCAGGAAATAACAAAGCATTTATCTAACACAACACTGAATGCAAATGGCCTCAACTCCCGAATTAAAAGACATAGATTGGCAGAATGGACTAAAAAAGCAAGATCCAACTATATGCTGTTTGCAAGAGACTCATCTCATAGGCAAATACACCCACAAGCTGAAAATAGAAGGATGGAAAAAATACTTCATATAAATGGAGTCCAAAACCAAGCAGGAGTAACTATTCGCGTATATGATAAGGCAGATTTCAAGCAAAAATTAATCAGAAAAGCCAAGCATGGTGGTACATATCTGTAATCCCAGTGGCTGGGGAGGCTAAGACAAGAGGATTAAGAGTTCAAGGTCAGGCTGGCTTTGTGGCTCAGCGGTAGAGCGCTTGCCTAACATGAGCAAGGCCCTGGGTTCGATCCTCAGCACCACGTAAAAATGGCTGGGGATGTTGCTCAGTGACTAAATATGCCTGGGTTGGATCCCCAGCACTACTACTACTAATAATAATAATAATCAAGTAATCAAAAGACACAAAAAAAGGCCTCTACATCCTGATAAAGGGAACAATACATCAAGAAGGTATGACAATAGTAAATATTTTTGCCCCAAATGTCAGTGCACCTAATTACATTAAAAAAAAATACTTCTTGACATAAAATACCAAATCGACCCCAATAGTGGGTGATCTCAACACATCTCTTTCACCAATAGACAGGTCATCCAAACATAAAATCAATAAAGATATTTTTGACACAAATAGTACTATAAATCAAATGGACCTAACAGGCATCTACAGAATATCCCCTCCCCCCCAAACAGCTGAAATAACATTCTTCTCAGCAGCTCATGGAACTTTTCCCAAACAGGCCATATTCTAGGTCACAATAGCAAATATGAAAAGAAAAAAAAGATATAATCATGTGCATCCTATGAGATCAAAATGGAATGAAACTAGAAATCAACAGCAAAAAAAAAAAAAAAAAAAAAAACCACAGGGGCTGGGGATGTGGCTCAAGTGGTAGCGCGTTCTCCACCTAGCATGAGTGAGGCACTGGGTTGGATTCTCGGCACCACATTAAAATAAAGATATTGTGTCCACCTAAAAAAAAAAAAAAAAACTGAAAAATAAATATAAAAAAATCACAGAAACAACATAAACACTTGAAATTTGAACAAAATTCTTAAGTGAGGAATAGATCAAAGAGGAGACGAGAGAAGAGATCATAAAATTCTTAGAAACAAATGAAAACAGACATACAACATATCAAATCTGGGACAGTATGAAGGCAGTTCTAAGAGGAAATTTTACAGCATTGAGTGCTTACACTAAAAAAAAAAATAGAAAAATTCCAAATAAATAATCTAATTCTACAATTTGAGGCCACTGAGAAGGAACGAAATAATGTCAAAATCAGTAGAAGACAAGAAATAAGGTCAGAGCTGTTCCATAGCTTGGTTATTCTGAGTTGCATTGTTATAAACATTGATGTGGCCATGTCACTATAATATGCTGACTTTAGTCCTTTGGGGTAAATATTGTAGAGTGGAATTTCTGGGTCATATGGTGGTTCCATTCCTAGTTTTTTGAGGAATCCCCATACTGCTTTCCCAAGTGGTTGTACTAATTAGCAGTACTACCAACCATGTGCAAATGCACCTTTCCCCCACATCCTCACCAGCATTAATTATTATTTGTATTCTTGGTAATTCTGACTGGAGTAAGACAAAATCTCAATGTAGTTTTCATTTGCATTTCCCTGATTGCTAGGAAAATTGACCTTTTTTAATAGGTTTGTTGGCCATTTGTATTTCTTCGTTTGAGAAGTGCCTGTTTAGTTCTTTTGCTCATATATTGATGAGATGATGATGATGATGATGATTTTGGTGTTAAGCTTTTTGAATTTTTCATATATTCTGGATATTAATCTCCTGTCAGGAGTAATTGGCAGAGATTTCCCCCCCGCCCATTCTGTGGATTCTTTCTTCATGGTCTTCATTATTTCCTTTGCTGCATAGAATTTTTGTGATTTGATGCCAACCTGCTTACTGATTCTTGCTTTTTTTCCTTGAGCTTTAAGTATCTTGTTAAGGAAGATGGTGCCTGTGCCAATATACTGGAGTGTTGACTGTGTTTTCTTCTAGTAGTTGCAAAGTTTCTGGTCTAATTTCTAGGTATTTGATTTTTCTGCAGGGTGAGAGATAGGAACCTAGTTTCATTCTTCGACCTATGGACATCCAGTTTTGCCAGCATCATTTGTTAAAATGTCTGTCTTTTCTCCAACATAAGGTTTTGGCACCTTTGTTCAGGATCAGATGACATAGAGGTGGGTTTGTCTCTGTGTCTTCTGTTCTGCACTATTGGTCTATGTGTCTGTCTGTTACTATGGCTCTGTGGTATAATTTGAAGTCTGGTATTATGAAGCCTCTAGCATCATGCTTCTTGCTCAGGATTGTTTTGGCTCTTCTGGGTCTTCTATTCTTCCAAATAAATTTGAAGACTTTTTTTTCTAGTTCTGTGAATAATGATATCTTGATGGGGATTGCATTGAATCTGTATATCGCTTTTGGAAGATGGGCATTTTGACAATATTAATTCTGCCTATCTAAGAACCTGGGAGGTCTTTCCATCTTCTGAGGTCTTCTTCAATTTCTTCAGAGTTCTATAATTTTTATTGTAGGCATCTTTTACCTCCTTGGTTAGATTTATTCACTTGGGCAGTTTTGTTTTTGTTTTTGTTGTTTGTGATTGATCTCAGAGGGACTCTACCACTGAGCTACAGCCCCAGTCTTTTGTCTTTTAAATTTTTTTGTAGTTGTTAGATGGACAGAATACCTTTATTTTGTTAGTTTTTTTTATTGGTTGTTCTAAACATTACAATGCTCTTGACATATCATATTTCACACATTTGATTCAAGTGGGTTATGAACTCCCATTTTTACCACGTGTACAGATTGCAGGATCACATTGGTTACACATCCACGTTTATACATACTGCCATACTAGTGTCTGTTGTATTCTGCTGCCTTTCCTCCCCTTCCTATCCCCCCTCCCCTCCCCTCCCCTCCCATCTTCTCTCTCTACCCCATCTACTGTAATTCATTTTATTTTGTTAGTTTTTATGCAGTGCTAAGGTTTGAATCCATCCTCGACAAGCACTCTGACACTGAGTTGTAGCCCCAGCTCCATACCCAGCCCTTTTTGGGTTTTTTTTTTTTTTTTTTTTTTAAGATACAGTCTTGCTAAGTTGAATCAGGACCTTTTTAAAACATTTGTCCTCAAGGTGTCTCCTGCGTCTAGATAAGAAAAGAATTATTAGAGTAACTGACATAGATATTTGTATATTGTTACAAGGATCACAGGTACAAAGATGATTTTCTGCTTGCGGATTTTCAAATGTTGTGCCGTTCATTAATATAACAAATTGAACATGACATGTTTTATTTAGTATACTGACAATTGTGTTTTAAAGCTATAGTTTAAATTGTTTGATGATTACTTATGTTTGTCTATCTATGTCTTGATGCATACAAAACAGGAATATACTATTTACTACAATTTGTTATAATGTACCAAAAGGATAAAATTAGAATCAGGGCCTTTTGTGTAAAATTGTTATTTTTATGCCTAGATTAATAGACATTCCCTTTTGCCACCAAATTATTCTAAAAAAGATGCTTTCTGAATATTCTTTGACCATTCTCTTAGAGATGTCCTTATACATCTTGATGTAATTTTATTTGTTCAGAGTTAAAAATGCTAACAGAGTAAAATTCATCCGTCAAATACAGACACCTTCCAGAAATTGGGTCAGTTCAGATGTTCTCACTGGGTAAAAAAACAAAAGAGAAAATACTTAGACCTATAGTAAATGAGTTTGGGGGGTAGTCCACAAATTTGGAATTATTTAGGAACAAAGGTGTTTCTAACTCTAGGGGGGGTTTGCAGGATCATACAAATTGGAGAGCAAATGAAAGAATTTACCAGTGTGTTAAACAAACAACATTAATCTAAACATTTGGGGTGGGGAGGGGGCAGGGGATCACTGGGGTTTGAATCCAGGGGTGCTTTACCACTGAGCTAACACCTAAAGCCCTTTTTTTGTTTAATTTTGATACAGGGTTTTTCTAGGTTCTGATCCTCCTGCCTCAGCCTCCAGAGTTGCTGGGATTACAGGGGTGGCCGACCCAGTCTAAACACTAAGATAAGAAAAGTCTTGCAAAAATCCAAATAGGCTGTTCATAATGGCTGTTCATAACAAGTCCCGGATTCAATTTAGGAAGATCATTAGATCTCAGGATGGCTGAACAATGATGTCCAAGCTTTTGAAAATGAAGTTGAACAAAAAATGCTTCAAATTATAACTGCAAAGCAAAGATAAATCAACAACAGTATCAGACCAACACTGGCGACCTAATTTGAAATCTAAATGCCAAAAATATGTCCCCAAACAGTCTTACCTGTCAGTTACACAATCTTTATAAAACCCCAAAATGCAACATGAATAGGAATCAAGGGCCCTCCTAATGGACTTCAAGTACCTTTGTTAATGATTTATAAATCTGGTTTGTTTATTGTGCATTTATTCTCAGGGCGCACTGAAGTTTTTCTTGGCTGGAGAGCTGTGCCTCTCCAGCAGTGGGAGGTGGTGGGGATGGAAGAGTCGGCTTAGTTTTAATTTCCCACTGGAGGAGTTCCCACTTATCTTTCTAAGAAAAGAGACGCCCATTTTACTAGTACAGCTGGCTAGTAAGTACTTTCACACAGAAACTTCAGTGTCCTCAAGATGAAAACAGAGAACTCTGAATTCTAAAACTCCAAGTAACAAAGCCTCCAGAATCTCTTGAACTCCCACGGCCCAAAGCCTTACCACTGTCTTTTCATGTCTCTCTCTTCAGCCTTTTCTGGGGCTCACACGCCATCTCCTTGCTCTGCGACTGGGAAAACTTCCTTAACAGGATTTGTGGTTAGACCCCTGTGGTCTGCGTGGGGTCCAGACGGGGGTCCCTTGGGGTAAGGGAGGGAGCCGCAATGCATGCCTGCTCACCCAACCCTACCTCCTTCCCCACTGATCCAATCACGGCTTGCAAGCTTAATGCATCTAGAAGACTATTGCAATTTAATTATTTTGGCACAAATCACTTTCTCAACGCTCCTCAACGCATGCTCGTGAAAGTGCAGGAGCGACACACTTCGCAAAGTTTGCAGAGGGGAGAAGCCTCCCCACCCCGTCACAATACCCGGAGGGGGCGGGGCTCACTGTTGCTGGGAAATACTTGCTGTCATCTCCTCGACCCTGAGCTCCAGGTGCACACGTGCACGTCCTACTCCAAGGGCCAGGGTGGCTCAATTGCAGTTCTCCAGGACCGGGTTCTAGGGAGCCTTCGGCAGCTCTTGGAATGGCTGCTGGGGCGGTAGGAGGAGAATCAGGGATTAGCGGGGAGATGTGTTGCATTTTCCTCCTTCCTACATCGGAGGCAGGGGTCCGGGCCTCAGCGAAAAGCCAGATTCCGATCACCTGTTCCTTCTAGTAAGGGCGCTTGCGCGCCTGACCCTCGGGCGGCGCACGTGTGTGTGTGTGTGTGTGTGTGTGTGTGTGTGTGTGTATGGGGGGGGGGGGTTGCAGCAAGGTGATGCGCGCGCTCAATGTCGCCACCTGCAGGTAGTTAGCTCCAAGTTTCTACAGCATTTTAGAATTTGAAGAAATAAAATGAGGTCGGGTCTATCCAAGGGAGTCCCAAAAGAATGGCTGAAGAGTATGCAAAGAGCATTAACAGAATAATTTGGTGATAAAAGGAACCTCCATTGAGTGTGAAATAATTCCTTTTACATGAAAGACTTCCATCCTCATTTATTCCTTTAGGGCATTATTATTAGTAGTATTGTTATTATTACTTTTAAATTTTGAGGCAACCTCTCCTTAATTTGCTCAGGCTGGACTGGAACTTTTGATCTTCCTGCCTCAGTCTCCCCAGTAGCTGGGATTACAGGTGTGCGCCCCCATAAAGAATTTAATTATATACATTTATTTATATACATTTATTTGTATAGGAATTCAGACATGCCTACATAAAATTATTGTTTGATTAGAGCTTTAAAATACAGCTGTTCTATATGTAGATCTTTAATTCTGCAAGCTTTATACCCAGTACAATCAACATCTATGTTAATTACTATTTTTCATTAGGCAATATATTTTTTTTCCCTTCACTAGACATAAGAGACTCCCAGGGAATCTAGAGTTTAAAACCACCCAGCTTATTTACTTATAAGAATTTACCTTCTATGATCTTAAATTTTTGAAAAGGCAGAAACAAAGATGCAACCTTGACAAGCGGATTCCCCACTCCCCCGCCCTTGGACCCATGATTGGACTTGTCAGTGCCATTGGATCAAAGATCCCCAGGAACTTGCTTAAGGCTTATGGCTCATCGCACTGAAGCAGAATCCAGCCCGCTGGGAACTGCCATGTCTCGGGAGAAAAGTGTCCGAAACTACCTATTACGGAATTTTGTCTTTTTGTTGGCTGATTTGGGGAGTGCCTCAGGATGTGAGGGTTTTGGTCTAGATCAGGCATTGTTAGAAAGTGGGGTCAGTTCTATCACTGGGTACTTCATGTACCTAGATGTAAAATAATTTAAAGTTTCACATTGTAAACATACTTTAATTATCAGTGTGTTAAATAAAATAATAAGTGTCAAATTTATCATGTAAACAAACTGCAACAGTGTTTCAAAATAAATGGAAAAACAAATAGAAACTTTCATACTCAGTATAATCAACTGTCTACATTAATAATATCCAAACGAAGTCGTGGCTCTTCTTTTTCGGTAGACTTAAGTGACACCTAGAGGACAGAAAGTTAAAAACCCCTGGGCCATTTTCATTAAGCATTATCTAATATTGATTAAGTTTTTTGAGACAAATACAAGTATATATGTATTATCAATTAAAGATGTTTTCCTATCTTGTTAAAATAATTGATATCTTTTAAAATAATTGATATTTTTTAAAAATTAAGGTAAATTAAAATTATGGTTTGTAAACGGTGTTTTATAGTTTTTTTTTTCTTTTAGCGAGAACCTGTCTTTGACATGAATGGTTTGCTGTCCTTACATTTATCTCAAATTACTCTAAGTTGATAAGAAATTTTTTTGTTTGTTTGTTTTTGCTTTTTATTGTACCGATCACTGAACCCAGAGGGGCTTTATCATGAGCTGTATCTGCAGCCCTTCTTCTTTTTAAATTTTTTATATTTTGGTACCAGGGATTGAATTCAGGGGCACTTAACCACTGAGCCACATCCCCAGCCCTTTTTTGCAGTTTATCTAGAGACAAAGTCTGACTGAGTTGCTTAGGGCTTCGATAAATTGCAGAGGATGGCTTTGAATCATGATCCTCCTGCCTCAGCCTCCCAAGCCACTGGGATTACAGGCGTGCATCACTGCACCCAGCTTGAAGTCAATTCTTAATGATTTATTAGAATGACTGGAGTTCAACCCAGGCTTTATGAAACAAATCAGTGAGAATCACGGACTCCTCTCAGCTGGGCTTCCTTACTTTCAGGTAGACACCATTAACACAAAGCAGGTATAAGCTTGTTCTCAAAGCTACATTCCTATTGTGAGTTACAGGAGTCTGGGTGAAACTAGAGTGTCTGTGTCCAAGAAGGTTTCATGTTCAAATTCAGCTTGGTAACGGCGACTCTTCCCTCGCTCTGACTCTCACACTCATTTTGGTCCTGACCCCCTGAACTGTGATCTTGAGCTTGGGCACACAGAACTGGTCCATCACCTTGATCTTGGCCCTGACCTGACCAGACATGCCCCTCCACATGTCCCTCACATTGAACCATGACTCTGACTTTCGTCCTGACCCTGATCCTGAGTCTGACGGTGAGCCTGAACGTCTCCTTGATCTTGATGCTTATACTCATCCATTTTATGACACTTACCTTGACTCTGACCCTAAGGACACCATAATACTGCTTCTTATCCCCCTACCCCTCATTTCTTACTTGCCTCTGCCCCTGACCATCTCCCCATCGCTGACCAATACCCTGAATTGACCCCCATGCTGATTCTGATGCTGACTTAATTCTGAGCCTGACCCTCCCCCTCCCTTTACCCTTATCCTTACCATGACCCTCACTGTGAACTGAATCAGACAGTAACTCAACCTTGAATTAACCCTGACTCTAACCCAGACCCTTAACCTCCTCCAACTCGCCAGCTCCACTTCCCTGAATAAGGCCTTTATCCTGAACCAGGACTGGATTGTGAAGGAATCAAACTAAATGAGCCCACAAGGTTGGAGTTGTTCATTTTGTGACAGTACTTTGTCACAAAATACCTTAAAAAAGTGTGTGTGTGTGTGTATATATATATGTATATATATATATACATATATATATATACACACATTTATATTATTTAAATGTGTATTAAGTTTATCATTTAGCTATAGTAAGATGCACAACATTTTTTTTTTTTTTTTGGTACGGGGACAGAACCCAGGAGTGCTCAACCACTAAGCCACATCCCCAGCCCTTTTTTATATATTATTTAGACACAGGGTCTCGCTGAGTTGCTTAGGGCCTTGCTAAGTAAGTGAGGCTGGTCTTGAACTTGTGATCCTCCTGCCTCACCTCCCAAGCCGCTGGGATTACAAGTGTGCACTACTGGGCCAGGCCCTACTATTTTTATTTGTTAATGTGGTAACCCATCTCTACTGTGGCTCGTGAGTCAGAGGACAGAAAACACAACCTTTCCCAGGATTCCAAACTAACTTAAGCACTCCTTGCTGGCCAAGGAGACCACTGTCATGCTTGGCCCTCCCGAGGTCCTCGTTGCCTGTTATTTTATTTTATTTTTTTGTACCGTATGCAATTTTTAAATTATGCTTTTAATAGTGCCTTGTATTATACATAACAGTAGGATTCACTGTGATATTCATACACGCACGTAACATGTAATTTGCTCCATTCATTCCCCAGAACTTCCTTTCCTTACCCTCCTCCTCCTCCCTGATTTTCTTCCTCTACCAGTCTCCTATCTATCCATTTGTTTTTAATGAGTGCATTATAATTCATGTTATAGTGTGATTCATTGGGATATATTCACATGGCATAATCGGTTGATGGATTTCAGTCCCTAGGACCTCCCTTGTACTTTCCCTTGGATCTCCTTCCTTTACTATTCCCACTTCTATTTTTGTGAGTTTCCTTTTTATTTCTTTCTCTTTTCCTTCTACCTTCTGCATATGAGAGTAAAAAATTAACCCTTGACTTTCAGAAAGTCTGGCTTAGTTCACTTAGCATGATGTTCTCCAGTGCCATCCATCAACAAATGACATAATTTTGTTCTTCTTTATGGCTGAATGGAATTCTGTTGTGTGTGTATATATCACATTCTCTCCAACCATTCATCTCTTAACTGACACCTAGGCTGGTTCCATAACTTGACTGTTGTGGATTGCGCTGCTATAAACACAGGAATGCATGTATTGCTGTAGTCTGCTGGTTTTAGTTCTTTGGGGTTTTTATTCCTCCAAGGAGTGGGAGAGCTTGGTCATATGATGGTTCTATTCCTAGTCTTTTGAGGAATCTCCATATTGATTCCATAATGGCTGTACTAATTTGCAGTCCCACCAACAATGAATAAGGATTCTTTCCTCCCACATCTTGCCAGAATTTGTCATTATTTATATTCTCTGTTGAAGCAGATGTTGGGAGGGGCAGCTAGCTAGCAGAACAATCCAGGCAGTGAGGAAGGGAATGTAGCCCAGCACCCAAACATAAGGACTTCCTCATGGTCTGTCCCCTGACCTCCATGGCTTGCCATTATGGACCAAGCACTGTGGCTACTGTAATGGATTCTTTTTCTGTCCTTTTACTAAATAAAACAGGTTTTAAAGATTATAAGTGGTAGTTACTCTCCAAAAGTACTTCCATAGGAATGATAATACACACATTAGACATGTCTAAGGAGAGCAAAGAAGATCAATGCACTTACATGGTCTCCCGCAGAGGGGAAAAAACCCAAAAAACCCACAAATGTATACTTACATTTTCAGGAGCTATTTTTATAAATTGAAAAATTGGCATTATAGGCCACAGAGTTACAGTTGTTATAAAATCAAAATTAAAGCTTTTTAGAGAGCTCATATTAGGAAAGATTTTCACTGAGAACTGTCTTATAAGCAAATGCCACTGAACTAGTTTCGAGCAACCGGCAGAGTGGCAGGGAGGGGAATATCCCTAAGAATACATGTATCGCCTACGCATCTGCTACAACCCAGGCGTTAGTCTGTTATAATCACAAATGGGAGGGGGGGGGAACAGACTGGTGTGTGGCACACGCCTGTAATCCCAGCAGCTCTGGAGGCTGAGGCAGGAGGATCAAGTCTGAGGTCAGCCTGGATAACTTACATTATTTCCCCCCCACAAAAAAAAAGCCTGGGTGTTAGAGTCTGTAAACAAGTCTGGATGGTGCCTGGCAAAATGCCAGAGGGAGTGGTTTGTGAAGTAACACCAGCGAGCCATTAAGTGTGGAGATTCCTTATTGGTTGACTGATGTATCTAGTTTATGCTAATTAGATAAGCTGTATGGAATGTATAAATACCGCTCCTGTCCTGCAATAAACGGCTCCTACTCCTGCTGTGTCAATCTACACAAGTTGTTCGTCACCCCCCAGTTATTTTGCTGCAGCCGGACTGCGGCACCTGGGAATGTGACTCAGTGGTCCTGCACTCCTGGGTTCCAGCTCCAATCACACACACACACACACACACACACACACACACATACGCACACACACTGCTATTTCTGCTTTAGGGATAGATATCCTGAAGGTTTTGTTTGTTTGTTTGATTTTTAGTAGGGGGGATTGAATCTAGGGGCTCTATCACTGAACTACATCCCCAGCCCTTTTAATTTATTATTATTATTATTATTATTATTATTATTATTATGGTACTGGGGATTGAACTAAGGGGCACTTAACCACTGAGCCACATCCCTAGCCCAATTTATATTTTATTTAGAGACAAGATCTCAATGAGTTGCTCTGGGCCTCGCTAAGTTGCTGAGGCTGGCCTTGAACTTGGGATCCTTCTGCCTCAACCTCCCCAAGTTACTGGCATAATAGGCATGTGCCCCTGTGCCTGGCAATCCTGTAGTTTACCACAGCAGCCAAAGGCAGGGTGGAAGATAGACAACTGACTGATTATTCATTCACAGAATGAATATTTCTTTTTAAAAATGTTTTAAAAATATATTAGCCGGGCATGGTGGCACAGGCCTGTAATCCCAGTGGCTTGGAGGCTGAGGCAGGAGGATTTTGAGTTCAAAGCCAGCCTCAGTGACTTAGTGAGGCCCTAAGCAACTCAGTGAGACCCTGTTTCTAAATACATTACAACAATTGGTGTCAACATACTTTATATACAACCAGAAATATGAAAAATTATACTGTATATGTGTAATAAGAACTGTAATGCCTTCTGCTGTCATTTATTATTATTTTTTTAAATAAATAAATAAATAAATTGGGCTGGGGATGTGACTCCGGGGCTGAGTGCCCCTGAGTTCAATCCTGGGTATAAAAAAAAGAAAAGAAAAAAAAGGATACATTATAATAATATTTCCTTGGCTATCTTTCTCTTTACTCCTTTCTAGGGAACACCACACCAGTAGAAAAAGGAAAAGTCAAGAAACTTAAAACAAAGAGAAATGGACTTTGTATTAAAAAAAAAAAAGAAGGATTTTACTGCATCAAATAGAATCTGCCTTCAAATTGCCAAAGGAGCTAATGATTTTTAATCTTTTCTCTACAAATAGAGTTCCTGCACATTGCATGGTACTTATCTTGTTATGATATCTCTAAGTTGGTTTCAAACCTATCATCAGCATAATAAATGATATTACCCAGTCATAAGCACCAGACCCCTAATGGGCAAAGCAGACAGCTGCGCTATTTGTGGATGTGTTGCTAGGGATTGAACTCTGAGGCCCTCTACCACTGAGTTATATCCTAGCTATTTTTTGGGGGGGGTGGGGGTGGGGGTGGTGCTAGGGATTGAACCCAGGGGAACTTAACCACTGAGCCCCATCCCTAACCCTTTCTATTTTTTATTTTGAGGTAGTGTCTCACTTAGTTGCTGAGGCTGGTCTCAATTGTGTGATCCTCCTGCCTTAGCCTCCCAAGCAGCTGGTAGTAGAGGCAAGTGCCACCACACCCTGCAGATCAAAGCAACAAACAAACAAACAAAAGATAGGTCCAATATGGAATATTTCATACTACAGAACAAGAGAGTAAAGACAGAAGCAAATACCTACTAGTAAACCCAGCAAACAGGGGAGCTTCCTATAAAAGCTCATGTGAGAAAGAAAAGATTTGCTTGGCTAGATTTACCTTAAAAGGGGCACTTGGGTGTCCCAAACTTGTGTCACCATATGTGATACCAGACTTGGAAATCAGGAAGGGATCCTCACTCCCTGGAAATCAGGAAGGGATCCTCATTCCCTGGTGTTTAACATTAAACACCTGATAAACGGGAGGCAAGCGTAGAAAGCTTGAGAAAGAGGGAGCAGGCTCCTCTGGAGAGAAGTGAGGCCCAGCCAGAGCTGGGTGCCCAGGTGAGGGGACACTCCCCCTCCCCACGCCTAAGGGCAGGAAGGAGCAGCACAGGGGCTAAAGTTAGCCCCTCCTTGTGCTGGGAAGTGCTATCCCAGAGATTAGCTGTTAGCAGCCCTGTGTCTTTTCTTTGATAACCAGCTCCATCCTCCAGCCACCCCCATTATTCATCGCCTACACTGACTGCTGCCTACACTGACTGCTGGGCCTTCTGCCCCCTGAGGTCCCCTGTCTCTGGTTTGTTGAGGAATGTGACCTATCCTGTCCCATCAGGACAGGGAGGGCTGCAGGCAGTTGCTTTTTGGCAAAGAAGGCAGACAGGGAGTCGGTACAGTGGGCTCATTTTACAGAATTATTCTCTTAACCTCATGTTTCCCCCATTCTCATCTATTTTTTCCCCTTGTATATGTATGGCTTGTGACACTTGTTCAAGAGTAAGACTCCCTCATGCAGCCCTTGAATAGTATGGATCTCATCCTGTATGATTTTATGCATCAGCAAGTTTAAGAAATAACTTTAAGAAATGCCATTTTGCTGGGCATAGCTCAGAAGGCTGAGGCAGGAGGATCGCAAATTCAAAGCCAGCCTCAGCAAAAGCGAGGTACTAAGCAACTCAGGGAGACCCTGTCTCTAAATAAAATACAAAATAGGGCTGGGGATGGGGCTCAGTGGTTGAGTGCCCCTGAGTCAATCCCCGGCATCAGTCCTCCCCCCCCCACACCCCCCCCAAAAAAAAGCCAGACTCAGCAACTTAGTGAAGCTCTAAGCAACTTAGAGAGATCCTGTCTCTTAATAAAATATAAAATAAAGTATTAAAAAAGGGCTGGTGATGGGGCTCAGTGGTTAAGTACTTCTGGGTTCAATCTCTGGGAAAGGAAGGAAGGAAGAAAGGAAGAGAGAGAGAGAGAGAAACAAGGAAAGAAAGAAAAGTAAAAGAAAAAAATGAATTCCATTTTAATGCCAAGCCCTCAGTTTGATTCCCAGCTCTGAGAAATAAAAAAAAAAATCAAAATAATCATTTTAAAAAGTAAAAAGATACAGACCTAAGAAGGAATTGTATTAAGTTACTCTGGACAGTGCCATTTAGATAACTCCATAGGGAGTGAGTGGCAATTCTGAAGCTTCAACATCATTGAAAAAGTACAATATTTTCCTTAGTTCAAGACCCAAGTGACATTTAAAATTAAAATTATTTATTCCGGACTCTCAATTAACTTTTATAACTTGGACCTAATTTAATTAATAAATTATCTTTAAATGCCTGTAATTTCTAAAGGAAAACATACAAAAACTGCTGACCAAATAGAATTTTAATTTACCCATTTTTCTTCCAGTGCCAGTAGATTAATAAAATATGAAAGTACCTTTGGATGATAATACATATATTTAGTTTTGCCTTTTTTAAGTTTTAAAATAACGGGTAATAAGTGCTCATAAAAATATTCTCAGAATGGTTTTTAACTTTTTCTTCTACGTTTAGGGAGAAAAGAAAGGGTTGTTTACATTTAAGGTAGTAGTTATTGTAGGATAGTAAATAAAAGTAATCCCTTGCTTCAGAGTGTTTCTGGTAACAGTTCTACAGTGGGCTGACGACCTTCCACAGTCGCCCTGTACCACCGACTGCTGAGTTCAGGTTCTAGGACTTCAGTGGGGCTGGAGTTCATGTCCTTCCATTCCAATGGCAGATAATAAAACTTAATCCTTTTTTTTTTGGTACCATGGATTGAACTCAAGGGCACTCCACCACGGAGCCACATCCCAGCCCTATTTTGTATTTTATTTAGAGACAGGGCTCACTGAGTTGCTTAGCACCTCACTTTTGCTGAGGCTGGTTTTGAACTCATGATCCTCCAGCCTCAGCCTCCTGAGCCCCTGGGATTACAGGCGTGCACCTGCCCCCGTCCGCCTGCCTTGGCTAGCAGCTAACATGTTAGACAGTTGACTACAAAGAGGAAACTATGGAACTAGGAGTTGGGGGAGGTATCAATTAGTAACATTAAAAGGGACTCCCAGGGGGAAATGTAAATCTGAGAAAACAGGTGCTGTGGGTTCCATGTTGGGCTAAGAACACTGACTTTGGGGGCAAAGAAAGGATATCCAGCTTTGATATTTGTTGGTTGTTTGTTCTACTTGGTTTTCCCAGAAATTAAAAGGTTAGGTTGTGTATCACAACAGTGTTTTAACATTTCACTAATTGAATGAAGCTAGTGATGTGCAACAAAAAGGTTTTCATGTTTATTTGTTGAGACTGTGCATGTGCTGTATTCATTTCACACTCCTTGAACATGTATTCCTCTTCAAATTAGAAAGTAAAAAGTGGTGTTGAGACTCAGAGATAAAAGCATAATTTTTAAACAACATAGACATGAATTTAAAATTCCCTGTCCCCAGAATCTTCTATCTTTTTTTCTGATTAGGAAGCAAATGCACTCACGGGTCTAGCTATTGTCTCCAAACTAGATTATTTCAAGGCAGACAATTCCAGGGATGTTGTCACACATGCATTTGAGGAATGCCCATTTTTTTTTCCTTTTGTACCAGGGTTTGAACCCAGGGGTGCTTAAACACTGAACCACATCCCCAGCCCTGTTTTATATTTTATTTAGAGACAGGGTCTCACTGAGTTGCTTAGGGCCTCTCTAATTTGCTGAGGCTGGCTTTAAACTTGTGATCCTCCTGCCTCAGCCTCCCCAGCTGCTGGCATTTACAGGTGTGTGATACTGCACCTGGTGCCCTGTGTTTCATTTTCACTTCCACCTTTCTGATCCATGGAGACCATGCCTGACCCTTTGTTTAAATGACTTCTTCATTCAGTCAGCAAATATTTAACCATGGGCCACCACTCAATGATACCCAGCTAAGACCATTTGTTCAAAAAGGCATCTGTCCTAATTTGGGTTTCATCTATGCTGTTACCGAAGACAAAGACAAACTACCAAGGCAGGTAGATTCTGGGGAACACGATCCCTGAAAGCCCAAATCAGAAAGTAGAGAACGATATTTTTCTGTACACAACACAGCAGGGTTTCCTCATATTTGAGAACCTATCTGAAACAAACATAAAATCTTTATTGTGCTGCAAACTTCTCATGTGGCAGCCCACGTAGACAGGGTGAGAGGTACCAATTCCAGAGCTGGGACATTTTCAGTGTGCCTGGGATTGTCTCGTAGGCACAGGTGAACTCAGGTAAATCAAGAGGATTTGGGGCCGTGCATTACAGCATCTACTGCAAAATTCTACCTTTTCTATTCTGAGGCTGGGTCCATTTTAGAGCTAGCAAAGTTCAGACTGGGGTAGACCCAGAGCAACCACACATGACCATGTAGATTGTGTACTGTGCAGTATGAAAGACTGCCACTTGCATAGACTGTGATGTAATTGTTGTCCCCTGGATCTGTACAGGAAAAAGCCTGTAAAACATTCACACGGACTTCAGTGTAGTCGACACACCTGGGCGCCATGGGATGCACCGCCTGCAGAGTCATGCACGGTGTTTCTTTTACAAGAAAATCCTCCTACAAAGGGTCAGCATTATTTTTGCAAGATGAATAAAGTTACTATAAAGCAATAGAGGACATTTCAGAATAAAGGAGACTTAGTTAACATTCTTAAGTTTCTATGTGGCAACCGGACTCAAAAGACCCAATAGGTTTTAAAACATAATTCCATCTCGTCCTAGCTTTTACCTTTATTTTACTTATTTATTTTTATGTGGTGCTGAGGATCAAACCCAGTGCCTCACATGGGCTAGGCAAGTGCTCCACCACTGAGCTCCAACCCTAGTTTTTTTCTTAGCTTTTTAGATGGATCCAGGACCCCAGGTACAGCACCTGGGTCTTGTTGGAATGCCCATTTGCTGCCCAAATGCCCGGATTTTTGACACTTCTTCCCTACAGAGGGCAGGTATAGCTGCCTTACCTTCAAGGTGCATCTGTGCTACCTTAACACAGAGAAACTGCAGCTTCAATTCCCACGAATCCTTTAGACCATCCCAGTCCACTTCTTGGCTTTACCACATTCAGTACAGTTCCAATAATTAGGGGTTTTTACAGCAAACAAGGCACATGCAACCTCTCACATAAATCTGAATCTGTCATTTCCAATGGGATAGTCTCCAAATTCATTTCTTTCTTTCTTTTTTTTTTTTTTTTTTTTTGTACCAGGGATTGAAGTCAGGGGCACTTAATCATTGAGCCACATCCCCAGCCCTTTTTAATATTTTATTTAGAGACAGGGTATCCCTGAGTTGCTTAGGTCCTCACTAAGTTGCTGAGACTGGCTTTGAACTCTCGATCTTCCTGCCTCAGCCTGCTAAGCCGCTGGGATTACAAGCGTGCGCTACTCTGCCTGGCTCCAAATTCATTTCAAAGACAGTTCTTAGTTCAGCACAACCCTGATATTAACATTTTATTCACAACATTTAACTGTAATTTTATTTTATTCACAACATTCTCCACAAATCCATTTTTAAAAATAAAGTAACTTTTTTTATAGCCTCACATGTGCTAGGCAAGCACTCTACCACTGAGTCACAACCCCAGCCCCTACATAAATCTCGATGAAGAAGATTTGTATTTGTATGCATTGTACAAAATCATGGGCCTCATATCCAAATTCTGTCTTAAAACAATTGAAGATGCTGTAGACTTTCATGTGAACAAATGCATAGGCCAACCAAACTTTTTTCCTCATTGTATATTAATCTCATTGTGCATTGTAGAATATTTTGTAAAGAGGCACCTAATATACACTTTAGAAACACAGTTAGCAATTTAAATTTAAATCTTTTTTTTTTTTTTTCGGTACTGGGGATTGAACCCAGGGGTGCTTAACTACTGAGCCTCATCCCCAGCCCTTTTCATATATTTTTTTTAGAGACAGAGTCTCACTGAGTTGCTTAGGGCCTCACTAAGTTTTTGAGGCTGGCTTTGAACTCTTCATCCTCCTGCTTCAGCCTCCCGAGCCTCTGGGATGACAGGCATGCGCAGCAGTTCCCTGTGAGTTTAAATCTTCATGATAACACTTGCCCTAATTTCCTTCCCATTGCAATGTTTCTTGCACAGGACTATAATCAAATTTGAGAAGTAGAGGTGGGAGAGAGAGGTGATCCTCAACTGTTACTATTGATCAACTGTTGAAACAAATAATTTATCAATAAAACTGAGGTCGTTTTCCCAAGAATTAAAAATCCTTTATAAACCAGGTGTGGTTGCAAGGGCCTATAGTTCCAGCTACTTAGGAAGTTGAGGTGGGAGGATTGCTTGAGCCCTGGAGTTCAAGGCCAACCCCAGCAACATAGTGAGACCTGAGACTTGTCCCTACCCCTCCAAAAAAAGTCCATTAAATCTACTATACTGGGGACACAGGACTTCCTGAGTACTTACCAATGCTTATTTTTATATGGATTATTTGTAGAAAACATTGTAGAAAATGTCTTTGTTTCTGAAGGATTAGTCAGTAATATTCTCACTTATTCTCAGGGTTAGTGCACCTGCTGTTATTCTACAAGTGGCTTGCTTGATCATTAAAGGCAATTTTACCTATTGTTATTCTACTCAGTAAATGGGAACATTTATTTAGTGATGCTGGGGATCAAACACATGTACTCTACTTCTGAGTCACATCCCCAGCCCCTGGAAACTTATTTATAATCATTCTTTCTCAAGCTTTACTAAGATGAAAAGTCTAGGTTCTTCCTTGATTGTCCCATTTTGTATCTGCAAGCATCGGAGAGTCGGTCTCATTGATCATCATAATGATTTTTTAAGGGAAAGGTGATTTCTTGCTCTTGTGACACGGCCAATCTGTTGCCAGCTGGGTTATGACAGACTGATTTCTCATTGTCCTGGTTGAAAGCAGTTGTATTTCTGAGAGCAGCATGCCCCCACCCCCCCGCCTTTTTTTTTTTTTTTTAAAGGAAATCATGGCAGGCAAATGGCATTGAACTCTGGCAGAGCCCAGGGATCGGGGAAGTT
This sequence comes from Marmota flaviventris, assembly GCF_047511675.1. Classification (NCBI taxonomy): domain Eukaryota; kingdom Metazoa; phylum Chordata; class Mammalia; order Rodentia; family Sciuridae; genus Marmota; species Marmota flaviventris. Next base: position 159,541,323 of record NC_092498.1, on the reverse strand, counting down.
AAGATTGTTGCAAATGTAGGAGTAATACTTTTTCGGGGGAAAGAACACCTTGAAAATTTCAGTACAAAGCCTGGGTCTGTGGGAGTCTTGGATGCCTATAGGACCATCTTTTTACTGTCAGCCAAGCCAGAGAAATAGGTGGCTCCCAACTGGCTGGCTTCTGCCTCCCACCTGCGTAGGAAATAAGCACCTGATGTAAAAAGGAAAAATGAATTTTATGCAGTTTGATTAAACTGGAAAGAAGCAGCTAGGTTTTTTTTTCCTCTGGTGGTCCTACAAGAAGCAGTTTCAATGTGGAGAAACCAAAGCCAGGTGACATCCGCGTGTAGATTTAGCTAGGCTGGGCTAGCCAGAGAACAAGTCAGGCTCAGCCTCCTTGGCCGGTCCTCAGCATGCAGGATTAAGAAATCAATGGTTCCATTGATTTTTTTCAGCACACATAAGCTTTGTTACAAAGTTGAAGATGCAGTTGTGGTCTCCTTCATCCTCTTCCTCTCTTTGCTCTTTCTTCTCTCCTGCATTCCAACAGATGAGCTTGTACAATGTATCTGGCCCTGAGGATACAGTGGTGAACTTGACATTTTCCCTGCATTTTTCAAAAAAATTTTAAAATATTTATTTTTTTAGTTGTGGTTGGACACAATACCTTCATTTTATTTATTTATTTATCTATTTTTGCATGGTGCTGAGGATCAAACCCAGGGCCTCACACAACCCAAGCCCTTTCCTGTGTTTTTATAATTGGGTAGAGACAAATGTTCCAAAAATGAGCACATAAAAATAGAATTACCTATTGCAGTAAGTGCTGAGAGGGAAAATGGGATGGTATGGGGGAAAACTTGGTCTGAGCGGGGCAACATGAAGGAAAAGAATCCGAGGGGATCACTTTGGTAAACTGAACCTTCAGAGAAAGAAGAAATGTGGGAACAGAGACCCATCTTGTAGGAAGGTCCTGAGACTGAAAGTCTGAGTAAACAAAGGTATTCGTTCACCTTTTAATTAATTAACTAATAATTAGTTTTTTGGGACTGGGGATTGAACCCAGGCACGTTTTACCAGTTATTCCCCGTCCTTTCTGTTAGGTAGCAGTTAGTAAAGAGCAGTGAAATGTGAACCAATAACATAGCAGGGTCACAGGTTTCTTTGAAAGTGCCTTTAATGAACAATCAGGTCACTTGTAGAATAACAGGTGCACTGACCCTGAGAACAAACAGGGAGAAACAAAAGGAGCCAATTAAGAAATGCATCAGGGAAGAAAGATGGGGCTGGGATTGTGGCTCAGCGGTAGCCTAACACGGGAGGGACCCGGGTTCCATCTTCATCACCACATAAAAAGAAAGGCCTGTGTTGTGTCCATCTACACCTAAAAAATAAATATTAAAGAAAGAAATATCAAATATCAGGAAGAGGAGTCAAATATATGATTGGTCTAAGATTGCAGAAGGTGGAACCCAGTTCTCCTGCTAAACATCAACAGTAAACATTTGGAAGCAGCATTATCTTCCTTGTTCTCTATTTGCAGACGACAGGCCATTCAATTCAATTCATTGGCTTCTCACACCTGACTTTACATTTTCTTCCATGGGGTAGAGTAACCGAGGTTTGGAATTTCAATTCCCCACTCTCCTGTGACACTTTTTTTTTTTTTTTTAAATTTTGAGACATGGTCTCAATAAGTTTCTGAGGATGGCTTCAAATTCGCAATCCTCCTGTCTCAGCCTCCAGGGTCCCTGGGATTACAGACTTGCACTATGGCACCATCTCATTCACTCTTTAAAAGCAATCCTTTTGAACTGTAAATGGGCCCACTGGGAGAAAGATCAAGAAGATGAATGGTTGGCCTATAACATTTTAGCCTAATGTGTTCATTTAGAATGCATCCTGGTGGCTCAGAGTAAAAGATGTTGCCCTTTTCAGTGGAGACCTGCTGTTTGTTTGACAGAAGGTAATAAATAAAAAGACCAGTGCCCCAGGTTTGCAAGGGTGAAAGTAAAAATGGCAAACTAAGCCTGAGATAAAAACACGCTGGTGAGGGAGCTGGTGAAGGGAAATTCAAAATAATACCTATCATTCTTTTAGGCTAGTCCATATTGGTGAATTTTCTGGAGTTGTGGTTCTTTTTATTTATTTATTTTTTCAGAATTTGCTAGTTCAGAATCTCCTTTATTTATTTTTTAATTTATTTTAATTAGTTATACATGACAGTAGAATGCATTTATGCACTTTGATATATCATACATAGATGGGATATAATTTCATCTTTCTGAGTGTACATGTTGCAGATTGGGATATTTCACTTAGCGTGATATTCTCTAACTCCATTCATTTACTGGCAAATGTCATAATTTGACTCTTCTTTAAAGCTGAGTAATACTCCATTGAGTATATATACGACATTTTCTTTATCCATTTATTTATTGAGGGACACCTAGGTTGGTTCCATAGTCTAGGTATTGTGAATTGTGCTGCTATAAACATTGATGTGGCTGCAACCTGTGGTTCTCTTTATTTTTAAAAAATAGTTTTTTAATTAGTATACTTTATACAGAATAACGGGTTTCATTGTGGCATGTTCATATGTGCTCTTACACAGAGCCTTTCACTAGTTGCTGCTGCCCTCCAGCAAGTTTAACTTATTTATTGATTAAAGAATGTCATATGTCAGGTATTTTTGGTGATACTAAGAAACTCTTCATCTTTGAAATTAAGTACATTAAATATGTTCTACTTCCCATGAAGAAAAAGTGTTTTTCAATTGTGACAAAATGTCTAGAACATAAAAATCACAATTTTAATGGGCTGGGGATGTGGCTCACTGGTAGAGCACTTGCCTAGCATGAAGGAGGCCCTGCATTCGATCCCCAGCACACATGCGCACAGATGCATGTGTGCAAGAGAGCATGCGCACACAGAACCTCTTTTAACTGTACCGTTCAACGGTATGAATGAAGTTTTTTAGTACATTCACCTTGTTGTGCTTCTATCTCCCGAATCTTCTCATCCTCTCTAACAGAAACTTGGTATACAGTAAACAATAAACTCTCTATTTCTCCTCCTCCAAGCCCCTGGCAGCACCATTCTATAACAGAGCCCCTTGGAAATTTACAGCCCCAAACTCCCCAATTTCCTGATGAATTGTTTTTCTGTAACCGGAGTTGCCCCAGTCTGAGAATGGAAACTGAGAAACTGGCCAAAAAGCCCAGGCAGATGCCAGGAAGGGTTGGAAAATGGAATTGTAATGTACTCTGTGGCTAGCACGGCCTAGCTAAATCTATATATGCATAGTTCCTGCTTTGTGTCTCACAGTACCCCCTTTCCTCTTATAAAAAGCTGTTTGCACCCCCGAGCCCTCCAGAGAGGGAGATTCAAGACAACACAATAAACTGGTTTTCTTCCACCAACTCTGTCTCTCCTGCTTTGGTGGAGCAGTGAGCAGAAGGACTCGTGATTCCAGTAACAATTTTACTGCATTTGACAACTGCATTTGACAACTCTAGGTACCTCATATAAGTGAAGTCACATAATATTTGTCGTTTTGTGTCTGGCTTATTTCACTTAGCCTAATGTCTTCAAGGTTCATCCATGTTGTAGCATGTGTCAGGATATCCTTAATTTTTTTTTGTGTGCGTGCTTGCGTGTGTGTGTGTGTGTGTGTGTGTATGTGGGGGGGTACTAGAGATTGAACTCAGGGGCACTCAACCACTGAGCCACATCTCCAGCCCTATGTTGTATTTTATTTAGAGACAGGGTCTCACTGAGTTGCTTAGGGCCTCCTAAGTTGCTGAGGCTGGCTTTGAACTTGTGATCCTCCTACCTCAGCCTCCAGAGCTGCTGAGATTACAGGTGTGCACCACCATGCCTGGCAATTATTAAGGCTGAACAGCATCCCATTGAAGGTATAAATGTTCGTGCTACATTTTGTTTATCTGTATATTTGTGGATGAACATTGGGTTGTAGGAAGTTTAAAATGTGGAGCAGAGGGCTGAGGCTGTAGCTCAGTGGCAGAGCGCTTGCCTAGCATGCATGAGGTCTTGGGTTCAATTCTCAACACCACAGAAAAATAAACAAATAAAATAAAAAAGCATTCTGTTCATCTACAACTACAAAAAAATATTTTTTAAAAAAAGTGGAGCAGAGACATGATCCTTCTATTTTCTTACATTATCTTACTGGGTTAGCTTTGTGTTGTGAAGTACCTGACAGGAACAACTGAGAGGAGGAAAAGCTTACTCAGGCTCATGGTTTCTGAGGTCTCAGTCCATGGCCAGCTGATGCCATTGCTCTGGACCAGATCTGAGGCAGAACAGCGTGGCAAAAGGGCACAGGGTGGGGAGGGCAGGGAAGGCTGCTCAGCTAATGGCAGCCAGGAAACAGAAGGGAAGGAGCCACAGGGAAGATGCAGCCTTTCCGGGCATTACCCCTGTGTCCCACCTCCTCCAGTCATGCCCCACCTGCCCACAGGTACCACCCAGTACAGTATCTTTTCAAATTATTACTCCACCAAGTATATTAATCCACTGATTAGGTTACAGCTTTCCTAATTTTCACATCCTGCAATAACAAAGGATTTGGATATGAGTGAGACACCTCATATCCAAATCCTAACACTTCCCTTTTTTTCCTTTGTCCTTTTCTTCATTCCTTCTCTTCCTTTCCCCTCCTTGGGTAAAGGAGGATGGACTAATGTTTTTTTTTTTTTTGCACCTAGGATTGAACCCAGCAGGTGCTTAACCACTGAACCACATCCCCAGCCCTTTTTATTTTATTTTTTTATTTAGAGACAGGGTCTCACTGTGATGCTTAGGGCCTTGCTAAGTTGCTGAGGCTGGCTTTGAACTCTTGATCCTCCTGCCTCAGCCTCCCAAGCCACTGGGATGACAGGTGTGTGCCACTGCACCTGACAAGGATGGAATTTGGCTAAGGGATGTTATCATTGGGAATCTCAAGGAATAGTAAAATAATTTCATTAATTTAAAAAAAAATTGTTTAGAGTGGTTTGAGGCTCTCAGTAGCATTGATCAGAAAGTACACGGTTCCCATATTCCCCACATCACCACATATGCACAACCCCTCCTACCCCACTAACTGCATTCCTTATCAGGATGCATTTATTACAGTTGATGAACCTGAATTGAAATATCATTATCGCCCAGACTCCATTGTTTGCAATGGGTAAATCACTCCTGGTGTTGTACACTGAGTTTTGACAAATGTATAATGACATGCATCTATCACTATAGCACTAGACAGAACAGTTTCATTGCCCTAAAAATCCTCTGGGCTCTTCCTATTCATCTCTCTCTCCCCACAATCTCTGGTAAGCATTGATCTTTAAATTGATTTCTTTCACTTAATAATATGCCTTTAAGCTTCCTCCATGTCCTTTCATGTTTTAACTCATTTCTTTTGTCATCTTTTCACCCCTGTGGCAAATACCCCAGGAAAACAACTTAGAGGAGGGAAGATTTGTGTTGGTTCGTGGTTTCAGAGGTCTCAGTCCATGGTTGGCTGGCTCCATTGCTTTGGACTTGAACTCAGGCAGAACCTCCTGGGGAAAGGTGTGGTGGAAGAAAGCTGCTCTGCTCCTGGCAGCCAGGAAGGAGTGGGGCGGGGGCAGATGGGTCCAGGGCATGCCTCAGAGATGGATTTCCCCCAGCCATGCCCCTCCTGCCAGCAGTTTCCACCACCTTCCAGTAGTCCATTTGGCTACCAATGGATTAATCCACTGATGAGGTCAGAGGCCTCATGATCCAATCATCTGCCAAAAGCCCCACCTCTGAACATAGCTGCATTGGGGACCAAGCCTTCAGCACATGAGTCTTTGGGGGACATTCCAGATCCAAACCATAGCAGTATTGTGTAGTATCTCCTATCTGGATGATCACAGCTAATTTTTCCGTTTGCCTACAGCAGGATTTCTTGGTTGCTTCCAGGTTTTTCCATTTAACGATAAAAGCTGCTTTAGTCATTCATGTGCAAATTTTTGTGTGGTCATCAATGTTCAGCTCATATTAGTAAATACCAAGGAATGCAATTTGCTGTGGTACAACAGTCTGAATCCAAGAGCACTTATTTGGTAAGACGATGTCTACCTTGGTAAGAAACCTCCAAACTGTCTTCCAAAGTGGCAATCACTTCCTCTTGGCATTTATTGTTTTCCTTTCAGAAATCATGACTCTAGACTTGTAACAATTCATAAGGTGGCAGTTTGGGCTAATTGAGAAAGTATAGGGTTTGTAAGTCAGTCATTTGGATAGGGCCTAACATAAAATGGTTACAGTTTCTTCTAAACGAGTGTCACTGTGAACTGAGAATTGGGATATCGAATCATTAGGGGCTTTTTGTTGTTGTTGTTGTTTTTTGGTACCACAGTCTGAACCCAGGAGCACTTATCCACTGAGCCACTTCCCTAGCTCCTTTTTATATTTTATTTAGAAAACAGGGTCTCTAAATATGAGTTGCGTAGGGCTTTGCTAAATTGCTGAGGCTGGCTTTAAACTTGTGATCCTCCTGCCTCAGCGTCCCAAGTCACTGGGATTATAGGCGTGAGCTACAGTTCAGCTAGTAGGTTTCTAAAATGACTGTTTCAGCCATTAAATAATTAGTTTAATTATTTAAGGTGTTTTTACAAAACACCTCTACAAAGTGTTTTGTAGAAGGGGAGATGAGGAGAGGAGAGTCTCTGAAGGGGCAAAGATGGCTTGGGCATTCTGGGTAAACAAAGTGGACAAGATCCAGTCTTCTTAATCAGCAGACTGCAAGGACAGTGGATTCAGGGTAAAAAAATCAAGTTGGGAAGGTAAGACGTTTATAATGAAAAAGCATTTATAAACAAACAGCTGGTATTTAGCACTTTCTGGTGGAATAAATTAATTTGAAAAATAATAAAAAATCCTATTCAGGCTTAGCCGAAAGACTAAGAATGAAATGATCCTGTGTGATGCTATACTAATGGATTAACTTCAGTGGGGGGCATTTTTTAAATTTGTTTATTTTTATGTGGTGCTAGGGATTGAACCCAGTGCCTCACACATGGTAGGCAAGCACTCTACCATGGAGCTTCGGCCCCAGCCCCAGCCCCACAGTAGGGGACATATTTGTTCAAATTTATTTACATGACTTACAAGTAAATCACAAGCCCTATTTCTATTTTCTCTTTATTTCCTGAGCTACAGAGGAAAATAGCCACAGTTGTCCTTGAATATAATGATAGAGTCTGAGAAAAATCATTTGCCAGTCATACTCTGTCAGGTAAGTGTCACAAGGGTGACCTATAATTATCCATTACCACTTCAATAGAGGGGAACAATTAAAGCAAGGGCACTTCTCTGTCACATTTCAGTGAGACAGGATTGTGAACCTGATGGGCAGTCAATGTCCAGAGCACCAGGTTTTAGAGTGGAGATCTTTGTTAGAGAATGTGAAAATTAGTCAAACAATATTTTATTCCTGGTTATTGTCCTGTAGGTCTTGGAAACCTAGTCATAGCTTCATTTTGGGCCAAATACTGAACAACATTCAATTATGGAAGATAATTGAACCACTCTTTGTGAAGTCCAGGCAGGTGTCTTTCAACCTGCTCATGGAAAAGGTTGAGAAATGAAGCAGCATTGTGTTGAGTGGCTGTCAGCTAGACACAGGTCGGCAACAGAAGACTTATATGATGCAGTGATAATAACTATTCATTAAAAATGGCCCAGAAGGAGAAAAGAAAACAGATGCTTTTTTCCCCCCCAGTATTGGGGATTGAGCCCTGCCCCCACTCCCAGGGCCTCTCATATGCGAGGTGAGCACTCTAGCACTGAGCGACAGCCCCAGCCCTTTTATTTTATTTTCAGACAGGGTCTCACTAAGTTGCCCAGGCTAGCCTTGAACTTGCAATCCTCTTGCCTCAACCTCCTGAGTGGCTGGGATTACAGGCATGGGTCACTGTTCCAGGCTAGCATGCATCATTTTATATACACAGAGGTAACCAGTCTTCACACAGATTTTCTTTTGTTGTTATCTGTAAGTTATATATAGCATCTAATGATTCCTCCTGCTATATTCATGTCCTACTGGAATCCTCTGAGTGTGGTGTGGCAAAAACAATGGGATGTCATCTCAGAGATTAGGTTACAAGAGGCTGCAGCTTATTTTGGGTGGGGGCTGGGGTTTTAACCCCAGGCCTCCATCATGCCAAGCACACGTCCTATCATTAAGCTGCAATCAATGTTTGGCCCAGGACTGGCTTTTTATCTTAGCTGTTGTCTCTTGGTTGCTCACTTACTCTGATGCTATGTGGCAAGCCCCTGTATGGAGAAGCCCATGTGGCAAAGGGCTGAGGAGGCCTTCCGTCAGCAGACTGTGTGAGATTGAGTACCTTAGTCCACCATCCTGTGAGGAAGTGAATCTTGCCAATGTATAAGAGTGAGCTTGTTGGTGGACCCTCCATTGTTTGAGTCTGGAGATGAGAATGACATCATGCATGAGACTCTGAGCCCCATTAGGATTTCAGACCCACAGAAACTCTGATATGATAAAGTATGTTTTTTAAAAGCTGCCAAGTATTGGGGTAGTTTGTTATGTAGCAACAGATAATTAATATGCATATGTTACAAAGTCAGATTAGATTGTCTTTTGTCATTTGGAGTGTGTGTGTGTATATGTATGTGTGTGTGTATATATATATATATATATATATATATATATATAATTTAAGCTGTTGATAGACCTTTATTTATTTATTTATATGTGGGGCTGAGAATCGAACCCAGTGCCTCACACATTCCAGGCAAGTGCACTACCACTGAGCCCCAGCCCCAGCCTGTCATTCGGAGTTTTAACAGTAAACAGAAGGCACTGGACTAGGATTTTGGAGAGAACTGTGGGCCGTGTCATGAACTCAGTAAGTTCTGAAAAGGAAGCCAAGCCTTCCAATGGTGGAAAGCCTTGATCATCCTTAAAACTGAAGGAAAAAGGGGAGGCAGAAGCATTACCAGAGGTTGAGGAGAGGTGAATCACAGTAAGACTGTACATGGGAGTCTGGAAGAGGACTCGGCACCTGTCAGAATTGGGTGCAGGCAGGGAGTGGGCAGAGATACCTTGACTTCTCTCCACCCCGCACCTTCATATCTGCCTCTATCTTTCACCATCCATCTCTAGCTGTTAACCAGAGATCAACTCCTAGGGGCCAGCCCCTTTGGGAGCAGGGAACAAGGCAGAGAAACTAGATGTCTGTTGGGGCATAGAGAGAAAAATGAGCACATGAACAAATTACTGGGTAACTGTTTTTACGTTTTATACCTTTTTGTTTCATGATAGATTCTTCTACATAATTGTTTTAGGTATCTACATATTATACTATAATCAAATTATCTAATCACACACTGAACATTCTTATTTTCTGTGATAAACAGTGAAATGAATATCTGTATGTTATATTTCTGTGAATTTTCTCAAGTAAAATGGGAATAAATTGCAAAGAAGCAGAATAGTTGAGGACATATTTTTAAGGATTTTGATACATCTTACTATAGGACTCACCAGCAAAGTTTCTCTCTTTTCCCTCCTGAAAAAAACCTTTGCCTATTCGATTATTAAAAATATTATTTTTCACAGTCTTCATTTTGGAATATGAGTGTGTTTTAAAATATTTTTCAAATGCTCATTTGTTAATGTTGTTCTTTTTTTTTGAACTCTGCCCATTTTTCTGTTGGTATTCAGTCTCATTAATTTATGAGCACTATTTACATATTAAAATTCCAACGTTATTTTGTATACTGCAAATATTTCCTAATTTAATTTTTTTTTCATTTATAGCACCTGTTTTTTAACCTCAAGAATGTTAAGATGTTTGTCTTTTTTTCCTAGTATTCTTTTAATAGTTATGTCAAAATAAAAAATATAAAGGGTTGGGGATGTAGCTCACTGGTAAATCACCCCTGGGTTCAATCCCCAGTACAAAAACAAACAACAACTATAACAAATCCTGGCCATTCAAATAAGCCTTCTACAGTTTTAATCTGACTTTCTTTCCATTATATATAGTTGCTACCCTTTGCAGATGGATTAAAATATTTCCATGAATATAAAAGATTTTAATCCATAAAATGATTCTAATCATTGTCTTGCTCTATCTGTGCTGCTATAACAAAATAACACAGAACAGGATACTTATAAAGAACAGAAATTTATTGCCACAGTTCTAGAGGCTGGGGAGTCTATGATCAAGGTGCCATCAGATCTGTATCTGGGGAGGCCCCAGTATCTGCTTTCAAGATGGCACATTGAATGTGACATCCTCCTATGATAGGAGGTGGGAGGTCAAAAAGGCCAAGAGCTATGTGAAGCCTCTGTTATGAACGCCTTAATCCTTTTCATGAGGGAGAGGCCACCATGGCCTACTCATCTTCTAATGGTCCTGCCTATTAACGCTATCATGTTGACAAGTAAGTTTCAACATATAGATTTAGGGGAGCATGTTCAAATCATACCATCTATTATGTATTTCAATAAAGATCAGTAACAGGATTCTAGATGGGCCTAGTTTAAGATTATGTCCTTGTTTTCCCCTCAAATTAGGTCTAATTGGTTTTTGTTCATTTGTTTGTTTTGTTCTTGGCAGTGCTGGTGAACAAACCCAGGGCTTCTGCAGGCTAGGCCAGGGCTTCTGCAGGCTAGGCCAGTGCTCTACCACTGAGCTATCCCTAGCCTCAGGCCTAACTGTTTTGTTGCCTCATGTCTTGAACCTCTTGGTAATTTTTATAAATACCATAAATATTTTAGAGCTTGAATAAAAGTAATTTTGGCAGATCCAAGTGAGGCAGTATTATTAATATAGTGTCACATGTGTAATGCAAAGAAGTGCTCACCACATTGCTCTTCTTTTAAAATGAAAAATATGAGGACATTTGGCACACATGAGTATAATCAGTCTTTCTGCTGGCATTCCATGAAAAGGGAGCTCCAGGTCATGTTTGTAATATGTGTTTTTCCCAAAGGGCTTCCTATGGCTTCAGGAAACACCTAACATAGCTTTTACCGTTACACAAAAGAGAATACATATTTCATTTTGATTTCAGAACATGATTTCTACTTTAAAAGTTAAAGACAATCTTTACGTTGGAGAGAAAAATAGTGTTTCCTTAGTTTTTGATCCAATGATGTTTTAAATCAAAAATCAAATTGAAGCCGGGTGTGGTGGCACACGCCTGTAATCCCAGAAGTTCGGGAGGCTGAAGCAGGAGGATCACAAGTTCAAAGTCAGCCTCAGCAATTGGAGAGGCCCTAACAAACTCAGTGAGACCCTGTCTCTAAATAAAATACAAAGTAGGGCTGGAGATGTGGCTCAGTAGTTGAGTGCCCTTGAGTTTAATCCCTGGTACTAAAAACCAACCAACCAAACAAAAATCCAAATCCAAAACCAAAAACCAAAAAACAAAACATACAAATTGAAAGTCTGGGTAAAAGTTTCTCTTAAGGCTTGTGCATGGTGGGACACATATGTGATCCCAGAGACTCTGGAGGCTGAGGCAGAAAAACATCAAGTTTGAAGCCAGACTGGAAAACTTATCGAGAGCCTGTCTCAAAATAAAATAACAAAAGGAGAGGACTGGAGATGGAGCTCAGAGGTAGAGTACCCCTTGGTTCAATCCTCAGTACCACAAAACTTTTTTTTTTCTTGTAGGTGAGGAGTTATATCTAAAATTTCCAAGAACACTGGAAATAAAATTTATTTTCATTTAGAAAATTATGGTGGTGTGTGATACAATGTGCTTATATACCTTAATAATTTGTCAGTATCTCATTTACAGTACTCTATAACTTAAATAGGATCTATAACTTAAATAGGAAAATACAGAATAAATTTAATATTTTCTCTATGCCAAGCACTGGGCTAATTACTTTCTATAAATATTTTATTCAGTCCTCATAATTCTGTGGGATAAGTATATTTTAAGGAAATTTATTGAGATAAAACTTACATATAATAATTGCATCCATTTTAATTGTGTGAGTCAATGCATTTTAGTGATGTATTGACCAATGCAACCACCATCAAAATGACTGAGTCTATTTTAATCATTGCAAAATATCCTTTTGTTTCCCCTTTTAGGTCTTTGCCTAGCCCTGGGAAGGCACCAATATGTTATCACTGTAATTTTGTCTTTTCTTGAGTTTTAATGTAAGTGGAATTACAAATGTGTAGCCTATTGGAGCTTGCTTTTTTCACTTAGCAAAATGCTTTGAGCTTAATCCATGTTGCTTACATATGTCAGGAATTAATGGCTTTTTATTGCTGAGTAATATTCCATTGTGAGGGTGTACCACATCAGTTGATAGACAGTTGGGTTGTTTCTATTTTTTGGTTATTATGGATAAAATTGCTGTTTTAGTCAGCTTTTTCATCACTGTGTCGCAATGGGCAAAAGGTGTGACTTAGGCAGTTGAGGGGAAAAAATAAAGATTGTCCACATGCTTCTGCCCTTTTCAATGCTTTCTTTACTCAAATTACTTAATACAATTTTACTCTATAGGTTTTTAATCAAGAAAGTGACAATCCTTAATACTAGGCACTCAATAAACATAATCAGTTCACAGCAAACAATTCTATAACAATTCTAAGCACTGCAAACACACTTAATCATGACAGGCTCATGGTAGACATTCCCTCTGCATGCTAAGTTCAAGTGTCAGATCAAAGCCTCAAGTCTTAAGCTCTAAGTCCAGCAGATGCACACTTACTCAGACTGTGATGATATGATCAGGAACCAAGGCAGACTTCTGGGGTGGAACTGATGGCCAGTTGAGGAGAGGGTCGTGGGGAGGAGTCCTTTTCTCACCAGAGTCAAGAGACTGCTGTAGAGTTTGAGAATGGTGAGAACAATGCAGAGGATCGGGCAGATGAGAGAAGAGTTGGGATGTCAGTCTAGGTCCTCATCAGGCTCTCCGCCTTGTGTGCATCAGTGTCGGCTAGCTGAATGTCTGTTCATTTGCTACATCATTTATACTAAACTTGGGGGCTTCTGACTACCCTTTCAATCCCTATCAGCTGCTACTGGATTTCTCAGTGATGTCATTTGCCCCAGCATGAAAGCATCTGGTCTGGGGGTCCCCACTCTAATTTTCTTGCCTTTCACTCTGATCATGGGAAGGCAACAAGCCAGAGACTTCACTCTGAGTTTGTGTCAGGGTGGGGAGAAGTGACTTGTTTGTGCCTGAGGGCCACATTGGAGGTCTCAGTAGGTGTGCCTGGTGAGACCTGAGGTTTCAAACTGGGGTTTTAAAATGGAGTTGCTTAGGCTAAGGCCTAAGGCTATCTTTACACACTGTGACCAAAAGACCTGACAAGAACAATTAGAGGAGAAAAGGAATTGCTTTGGGCCTGAGGTGAGGAAGAACTTCATGGCAGAGGAAAGCAGCTCAGGATATGACAATCAGGAAGCAGAGAAAGCTCTACCCAACAAGGACAAAATGTAAACCCCAAAGGCATGACCGGGTTCCTCCAGCTGCACCCTACCTGTTTATAGTTACCACCTACTTAATTCATTCAAGTGGATTCATGTATGGATTAGGTAAAGACTCTCAAAACCTTATCATTTCACCTCTAAACTTTCTTACATTGTCTCACATGTGCACTTTTGGGGGAAACCTCATATCTAAATCATAACAGTTGCTTTGAATAATAATGTAAGTCTTTACATGAAATTACACTTATTTCTTAAGGGAACATTATGTTTTTCTAGGGGTTGTGTCGCCTAAAGTTCAGTCCTTGTCCCCAATGCCAATTCAATGATAAGGACACAGTTTTGAGAAAAAAGGAAAAAGGTCTATTGCTTTGCTAGCAAAGACAAACACCTGGGTAGGGTGGTGATGGTGGTGGTGGTGGTGGTGGATGGGGTGGTGGGGTTGTTGGGGTATGCGGGGGTGTTTCCTGTTCCAAAGGCTGTGATTCTACCCATCAGGAGGAACAGGAGGATTTTAGAGGAACTCTTCAAAGGTTGCATCCCAGGTGTGTTCTGGTAAGGGATCCCAGAGCGCCCTGATGGTATGTTAGGTATTCACTTCTTAGATCCTCCGGCAGAAATCTCCTTCCTGTGGTTGGTGTGTTCAAGGACAATTAATTAGGGGAAGAAAAAGGTGACACTGTCTCCCTAATCTTGTTAGGGACCCGGAGAGGGGAGAAGAAAAAGAGAGAGAGGAAAAAATGTCCTTTTAAAAGTAAGACTCAGAGCAAAAAGAGCTATATTCAAAGGCTGAAGTGGACCACTGTAACATCTGTACTATATTAAATCCCCCCAAACAATGTACCAGTTGCTTTTCATTCTTGCTAACAGTTGGTCTTTTTGTCTAATTAAACACACTAGTGAGTGTATAGTCATATCTTTCTTTTTTATTTGTGGTGTTGGGGATAGAACCCACACAGAGGCTAGGCAAGGAGTGCTACCATGGAGATACCCCCCCCCTCCCAGCCCTAGGGTCATACCTTATTGTAGGTTTTCATTGCATCTCCCTAATGTGGTAGCTAGTTTCCAGCCTGGCATCCACTGATCCTGACTTCTGGGTATACATGTCTTTGTGCAGTCCAACTCCAGAACAAGTAAACGGCTCTCTTTAAGAAGTAAATAATTTTAAATGAAATAAATGCCAGTAAGGAGAAGGGGAGGGTGTTCATTTTTTTGGTTAGGTAAGGAAATTTTTGAAGTCTAATTTTCTCTGTTTTTATTTGATAATCTGATAATGAGTTAATTTAGCAGGCATTCAGACAAGTTCTGTACAGATAAGATAAAAAATTACATCAAAATCAAATAACCAGGTCTAGGGTTGCCGTGGCTCAGCGGTCCATAAAAATAAATAAATAAATAAAGGTTTAAAAAAATTAGATAACCGATTTGGGTTGGAATAATAGGAAATCACAGCTAAGGCGTCCTGTAGCTCGTCTTGCGGCTCCGTGGGGCCTCCCTTCAGAAGAGCGGCCCCTCTCTGGGGGACCTCGCCCTCGCTTCAGGCTCCTCTTCTAGGTCTCAGCTTGGGCTCCTTTGCTCGCGAGAGTTTCCTCCACTTACAGGTATCATCGCAGGGCTGCCGGAAACGGAGGCCGAGAAGAGCCGCGAGACTTGGCTGGCCCACACCCGCCCAGGCTGGGTCTCTCTTCCCGCGCGCCCCTCCCAGCCAAGCTCCCCAGGGCTGCACGTGCAGTTGTTGTGGTTGACGTCACTGGAACCCGGAAGTACACCCACCGAAGGTCCCGCCCCCAAGATGGCGGCGCCCTGCGCACGGGGCCGCCACCGGCTTCGGCTCAGTCTCTAGTGATACCCTCGACCCGGTCTGCGAGGACATGGAGCAGCCGGGGTTCACCGCCTCGCTAGTGGTGAGTGCGGGGCAGCAGGGTGGGATGCTCGGAGTGCCGCAGGCCTGCAGTGGAGCCCATGGGGATTTCCTTCCGGTTTGGCGCGCAGGTCTGACCTCGGGTTCCTGACCGCGAGGTCTCCCACGGAGCCCCGGGCTCTACTGCGGTGGCGGTGCCTGGTCCCGAGGCCACGTGTTGTGACCGCACGTCAAGAGGGGGAACGAGAGGTACTTACTGTTCTCTGCGCCCTCTCTACTTCCTTTATACACCATAATCACTTCAAACTCGAGATTAAGTATATGCAACTAAAGGGGAAAAAAAAGCAACAAAAATACCTGTCGCTAAAATCGCTCACAGCGCCTCTCTACAAGACTAAGGTTGTCATTTTGCTGTGTCTTTTTTCCGTCGTAGAAAATGACATTTTCACCTAATCATTCAATACATAATTAATCTGCTTATTCTGCTCCAACCTTGGGCTTTGAGGAAACATTGAAAAGCACAGGTAGCTTTTCTGTGGAGTCCATGGGTGGCTTATTAAATTCCTTAGCAACTATGAGAGGCAACACGTTTTGACTTAAAAGAGCAAGAACATAAAGCCCTTTCTCAAATATTTTGGAGCTTCTATTTGGGCGGGGACACGTAAAGAAGTGAACAGGACAGATTGACTCTCTTCATTTTTATTAGTTGTAGATGGACAGAATGCCTTTATTTTATTTGTTTATTTTTATATGGTGCTGAGGATGAATCCAGGACCTCACGCATTCTAGGCAAACGGTTTGCCTCTGAGCTACAGCCCCAGTCCATAAACACATAATTTTGAAAATGCATCTCATAGAATAAATGAAGGCCCACAGCTGTTTATTCACTTACATAACCAGTGTTGGGAGGCACTCTTGGATATAATGTGGTGAACAAGACAGACCTACTTACAAGGCTCAGGTAGTGGAGACAGAATAGTAAAGTGATTGTGGGGATAAATGACAGGTAGTCTAGGTTCAGAGTATTGTGGGCACATGTGGAAGGAAGAAGTTCCTTAGCCAAATGTATGGGATGATAGCTTTAGATTTGTTGAGATGTGTATAAGCTAGGTCTGTAGAGATGTACAGACATACATAACCACTTTCATTGAGTTTTCCAGTCTAGCAGGTGAGACAGCAATAGTAGTTTTGACAACTAACATTCCTGTGTCAGGAACTGGGATAACCTCTTATATTATATATTATTCCATTTAATTCTCACAGACAATTGAAGTCTTACCCTAGTTTTTCAGTTGAGGGAACTGGGATACAAAGAGGTTAGAAAACTTGTCCAAAGTCACACAGTTGAGGTTCATTTTATGTTAAAGCTCAATCCAACCTAGGTGGTGCAACCTGGGGGTTTGTGTCCTTAACTGCTTCCCTTTACTTTCTCAAGTCAATAACAGTAGCAAATACTAAACAGAAATGAGTGCTAGAGTTAACAAAATAATTATTTTGGGCTGGGGCTGTATCTCAGTGGTAGAGCACACTGTGAGGCACTGGGTTCGATCCTCAGCACCACATAAAAATAAAAAAAGATATTGTGTCCAACTACAACTAAAAATATATCTAAAAAACAATTATTTTAAAGTGAATTTTATTAAGGTATGATACACATGCAGGTATATTCTTTTCCTGTCTCTTTGTGGAGATTAAATTAGGACCAGTAGGTGGAAATTGCAAGAAGTTCGAGTTCATTCCAAGTGAAGGGAAAGCATTTTATTCTTTTAGCACACAGTTAATGGTTCTGCCTTTCTTTCCCTCCTCCTCCTTTTTCTTCTTCTTCTTTTTTTTTTTTTTTTTAGCTCAAGAGAGGACTACTTAGAAAGTTTTAGTTTTGGGAAGTTTAGGTATAAATGACTTTTTAATGTACTTTTTTTTTTTTGTACTGGGGATTGAACCCAGTGGTGCTCTACCACCTAAAGCTACACCCCCTACCCTTTTTTGTTGTTGTTGTTGTTTTTTAGACAGGGTCTCACTAAGTTGCTGAAGCTGCTTTTGTACTTGTGATCCTCCTGCCTTAGCCTCCTTAGTTGTTGAGGCCATCATATTCTGTTTGTTAATATACTTTTGTTTCCATTTCCAAACCCTAATACTACATGTTGAAAATCACTTTAATTTTTTTTTTTAATTATCAGACAAAATTTGAGTAAGAATAATGCTGTGCCAAATAAAAGAAACATAGTAGTTCCACCTACAATTGTCCCACCTCTACAAGTTAGGTTTAAGCAGATATATTTGTTGGCTTTTGCTCTGGTACTAGGGATAGAATGCCCCAAAGGTATGTTCCCTGCCTTCATGGATTCATACTAGAAGGTAAAAATTAAATAAGGTTGAGCTATAGAGCTTAGAGGTGGAGCACTTATCCAGCGTGCTCAAGGTTATGGGTTCTGGTCCCAGCATGGCAAAACAAAACCCCAAGTAAAGCAAAAATTAGCTGTGTAATTGCAAATAGAGATACAACTTAACTGCTTACTGAGCATTTTAACATGTGCTTTTACACCTTTTTTTTTAAACTTTTTAAAATTTGTAAGTGAACACAGTACCTTTATTTTTTTTTTTTTATTTTTTTAAAGAGAGAGAGAGAGAGAGAGAGAGAGAGAGAAAATTTTATTAAATATTTATTTTTTTTTAGTTTTCGGCAGACACAACATCTTTGTATGTGGTGCTGAGGATCGAACCCGGGCCGCATGCATGCCAGGCGAGCGCGCTACCGCTTGAGCCACATCCCAAGCCCCCCTTTATTTTATTTTTATGTGGTGCTGAGGATCAAACCTAGTGCCTCACAAGTGTGAGGCAAGTGCTCTACCACCGAGCTACAATTGCAGCCCCTTACAGCTTTTTTGTAACTGAATTTATAACACAGTTTGGTGTTTAACTTTTTGAAAATTAACTTATAAACTCAAATCCTAGAATTATAAAACAATGTGAACACTAGTATTTCTCTAAGGTTTTTGAGCATTGCATGATTTAGGTTTTCTTTTGCATCAGCCAGTGGATGATTTTTGTCTAGAGAGCCAACTTTGAGGAGAGTTTTTAATTCATTATTGCTAATGAAAGACTTGTACTCTTCAATCTTTGGTAAAGTATTCTATGTGTGTGTGTGTGTGTGTGTGTGTGTGTGTGTGTGTGTGTATTTTAATATTGGCATGTCAGATTGGTATTAGTAAACTTTTAAGAATAATTATAGTCACAGAATTCTAAAGAGAATGTATATTTATTTTGAAAATTGTTTAAGGGCCAGGCATTTTGCTGAGCTTATGATAGGTTCACTTATTTGTTTTTATTCTCATTTCACCTTAAAGTAATTCTAGTGAAGCATAGACAGTATTTTCCTCATGTTTAGAATGAAGATAATATTGGCTTAGAAGAGTTCCTAAGGAGACCCCAGTTGAGATTGTCTTTCTGATGCCAAACTTGGCTCTTAGGCAATATTTAATCTGAAAGAATTTCTAGAGAAATAGAAGAATATTCAACTCAGAGTCTAGAAGTATTATTGCATTCTTGAGAACAGCCTCACTAAACAAAACTGAACTCTGCACAGCCCTTTTAAATAGGAGGTGCTGATAAACAGGATTTCTGGAAAAGTCTACCGAAATACACCGTAAAGCTGTCCTTGTGGCTGGGGAATGCTAAGAAAAATAGCAGCAGACGGATAACACTGGCTTTCAGTTGTTGTAACTGCTGTAGCAGACCAGAACAGGGAGAACCACATAGGATCCGCTGTGGTTTTTCTTCTGAACACTCAGTCTTTTTATAAGGTGTTAGCTTATCATCTTCCAGTTCCATTTGGGAAGCCCTGCTGTGTAAATGATGCTGGGTTAGATATTTAGGAAGACAGAGGTGCACTCTGAAGGATTTTCATGCAGAACATCATGGTTAGAACTAAAGTGAGATATAAGCAAAATTATGTGGAGTCAGGGAAGTAGCATTTAATTCTGTCTGGGAGATTGGGAATGGCATTATGAGCAATATGGTATTTGGTTGCAGCCATAGGAATGACAGGATTTTTTTTCTTTCTTTTTGCAACTGTACCAGTGTATTTTATTTTATTTTTATTTATTTATTTGTTCTTATTTATATACAGCGGAATGCCTTACAATTCTTATTATACATACTGAGCACAATTTTTCATATCTCTGGATGTTTACAAAGTATATTCACACCAATTTGTGTCTTCATAGCTGTACTTTGGATAATAATGATCATCACATTCTGCCATCATTTATAACCCCATGCCTCCTCCCTTCCCCTGTCTAGAGTTCGTCTATTCCTCCAATGTTCCCTCTCCCTATCCCACTATGGATTAGCCTCTTTATATCAAAGAAAACATTCAGCATTTGGTTTTTTTGGGATTGGCTAACTTCACTTGCATTATCTTCTCTAACTTCATCCATTTACCTGCATATGCTGTGATTTTATTCTCTTTTATTGTGAGTAATATTCCATTGTGTATATATGCCATATTTTTTTTATCCATTCGTCTAGTCTATTGAAAGGCATCTAGGTTGGTTCCACAGTTTAGCTATTGTAAATTGTGCTGCTATAAACATCGATGTGCCTGTGTCCCTGTAGTATGTTGTTTTTAAGTCCTTTGGGTATAGACTGAGGAGAGGGATGGCTGGGTCAAATGGTGATTCTATTCCCAATTTTCCCAGAAATCTCCATATTGCTTTTCCTATTGGCTGCACAAATTTGCAGTCCCACCAGTAATGTATGAGTGTACCTTTTTCCCAACATCCTTGCCAATACTTATTATTGTTTATCTTCATAATAGCTGCCATTCTGACTGGAGTGAGATGAAATCTTAGAGTAGTTTTGATTTACATTTCTCTAATTGCTAGTGATGTTGAACATTTTTTCATACTTTTGTTGATTGATTCTATATCATCTTCTGAGAAGTGTCTGTTCAGGTCCTTGGCCCATTTATTGATTGGGTTATTTGTTTTTTTGGTGCTTAGCTTTTTGAGTTCTTTATATATCCTAGAGGTTAGTGCTCTATCTGATGTGTGAGGGGTAAAGATTTGCTCCCAAGATGTAGGCTCTCTGTTCACCTCACAGATTGTTTCTTTTGCTGAGAAGAAACTTTTTAATTGAGTCCATCCCATTTATTGATTCTTGATTTTAATTCTTGTGCCACAGGAGTCTTATTAAGGAAGTTGGGGCCTAATCCCACATAATGGAGATTAGGGCCTACTTTTTCTTCTATTAGATGCAGAGATTCTGGTTTTATTCCTAAGTCCTTGATCCATTTTGAGTTGAGTTTTGTGCATGGTGAGAGATAGGAGTTTAATTTCATTTTGTTGCATATGGATTTCCAGTTTCCCAGCACCATTTGTTGAAGAGGCTATCTTTTCTCCAATGCATGTTTTTCGCACCTAAAGCAATCCTTTAGCAGGAAGAGTGAAGCAGGTGGCATCACTATACCAGGCCTTAAACTATACCACAGAGCAATAGTAACAAAAATAGCATGGTATTAGCACCAAAACAGACTGGTGGTAGACCATGGTACAGAATAGAGGTCACAGAGACTAACCCACAAAATTATAGTTATCTTATGTTAGAGAAAGGAATGGACAGGATTTTGATAGGTGTGTGTGTACCGGCGAGTAAGGGGAATGGGGGCAGGTAGGGCAAGACAGGAAAGTGATCTGCTCGATGCAGTAGGTGGGCAACAGGAGGATAGGACAGCATTCTAGGCTTAGAGAGAAACCTAAGTGGAGTACAGAAATGAGAGGTTTCAGGCTATGTTGGGGAAGCAGAGTAGTTGGATTGAATGAAGCCCCAAGTTCTATAGCAGAGTGCAGAAAGTAGCTGGAGAGGAGGTAGCTCAGGGTCTGTGAAGGGAAGTTTGGTTATTTCTGCTGAGTACCTACTGAGTATCAGTGAATTTGGGACTCTTTTTTTTTTTGAAAGGTGGAAGTATTGATTTCAAATGTCCTTTCTTTTAAGCAGATGTTTGTAATATTCAATTCATAATTACAAAATATGAGCAATATAAAAAATTAACAAGTTAACAATAATGCCTCTTGTCCCAAATCTCTTTCCACAGAGGTAATAGCTTCCAGTAGTTTGTGTGTGTTTTCAGATTTAGTTATTCCTGTGCAGAGTTATATGTGTTCTTAAGGGGGGATTATACAGCACATATTCTATATCTCACTTAACCTCAAAATACAACATGTATGTCAGTGCTAGTGAATACAGATCCACCTTGTTCTTTTAAAGACTATGTAGCAATTTGTTATTTGGATATAACATTGATTTAACATGATTCCTGTGGATGGACATTTAGATTCTTTTACTTTTCTTTTTTGAGATGTAGTCTTGCTGTGATTTCCAGGCTGGACTAGAGGGGACAAGGAATGCTGTGGGGAGAATGCCTGGCGAATGCAAAGATCATAGGAAGCAGCAGTTCTGCTCTGAGGAGGATGATGGTGGGTGCTTCAGATCTGCTGGCTTCTCAGTTGTGGAGGAAGGGTCCCCTGAGCAGCCTGGTTCTTCTTGCCTGTCGTTTTAGGCTGATGGCCTGTGTTGATTTTACTTAAAGTACACAGTTTCATTTTGTTCAGAGGTTGAGCAGTGATGATCTCCTGTCCTTGGTTTTTGTGTGTCAGCCTCCTCTTGAGAAAAAGGCTTTTTAGCATAAAATCTAGATCTTTTAAAATTTCCAGTAATTTCAAAGCACTAATTAAATACTTCTTCTCTATAGCCTGGCAGGACTATTTACATTTATTAACTTAAGGTAGGGCGTGTAATTTATCCATGTGTATGATTTTAAGATCTTGATAACTTGTTGTGCTTATCAGAGTTTATTGGTTATCTGGGTTATTTGGTTTCTTTGGACTTTTTCTAGTTTTTAATTTACAATTTTTAGTGTAAGCTACTGTAAGTCTTGACGCTAACAAGTTGCCTGATAACTTTTGGATAAATAATCATGATAAAATAAACTTCTCAGACTACAGAACAATGGAATATACCGATTTCTTTATAATCCAGTTGATGTTGGCTAGTATGATCAAGTATAAAACAATATTGATGTAAAATTAGAAGCACTTCATCAAATATTTGTTTAAATCTTAAATATGTTGTGTGGTTGAAGATACAGGCCTTCTTCAGGTTCTGGGTTAGCTGTTCTGTTTCTGTTTTTCATTCTCATGAATTTAAATGACACTAGTTAAAGAAGCTTGAAATCCACAGAAGCAATTAGTACCTTGATTAATGTTACACTAGATAAGTAGATTGAATCTGCTCATTTTATTCTTAGAAGACAAGAATTCTGATGAAAATGCGTTAGAGAAATCAATGCATGCAAAGCACCCAAGTAGATTAAAAGACTAACTTATTGATTAAAACTGAGAAACAGATACTACTCATCTCACTAAGCCCTCTCCTAAGGTGAAAGAGAAAATCAGAATAAAGCCCGGCATGTTTTCAAAGAATCCACTTTTTTTTTTTTTTGTAACAGACCATCTCATCATGTTTTATTCTTTCCTTGTTTTAAGAAAATTAAAAGGCAGGCAAAATATTTCATTTACTTATTGAATTTTATAAAAAAATCTCTAAGAACAAGTGACAGGAGCATTGAAAAGGTGGCCTTTCAACTTTTTTTTTTTTTCATTACCTCTGAATCTTTTTACCAGAACTGAGAAAGGCAACCATTATATCCTGAAAGAAAAAATCCCATACCCCTGGTTCTTCTTCTTTCTTTCTTTTTCTTTCTCTCTTTCTCTCTCTCTCTCTCTTTCTTTCACGAGGGTCTTGCTTTGTTGTCCAAGGCGACAAAGTCCCAGAATTGGAACTGTAGGTGCACACCAGGCCCCCCAGGTGGTTGGTCTATTAGTACTGTGTGTAGCTGTCTCCTGTGCTCTTTGAATGACTGGTTTCCCTTTCAGGTCTTGTGCCAGGCAGACTTTCATGGTTTTTGAAGTTCTTTCTTGTCTTCCAGAATAATTGTATAGTACTGCAGTATTAATAGTATGGTGTCAACTTTTCTAGTGTAAACTAATTTTTAATAATTTACTCATGTTAGTTGATTAAGAAATAGGCCTTATTGGATTTCTCATCAGTCATTTTTCTAGTTAAGTCTTGGAGTGGCTTTATGGTGAATGGCCGGTAAAGCAGATTTAAAAAAAATTTTTTATTTGTTGATAGATCTTTATTTTATTTATTTATGTGGTGCTGAAGATCAACCCAGTGCCTCATACCTGATAGGCAGGTGCTGTATCATTGAGCTATAACCCCGGCCCAGGTTAAGCAGATATTGTTTGCTTGGTACCAAGCTTTATACCACTTGAGTATTTAGTGAACTCAAAAATGGAAAAAACTAAATTTGAATTTTGCCTGTGTGTTTGACTAGTACTGATTTTTCCTTCTTTCCTTTTTTTTTTTTGTTACTGGGTATTGAACCCAGGAGCAGTCTATCACTGGGCCTCATCCCTAGCCATTTTGATTTTTTGAGACAGGGTCTTGCTCAGTTGCTTAGAGTCTCACTAAGTTGCTGCAGCTGGTCTCAAACCAGCCTACTTCAACCTCTTGAACTGTTGGGATTACATGTGGGAACCATCACACCCAGCTTGATTTTTTTTTTTTTTTTAAATTTCATGTTGTGGAGTGTATAGTTTTTAAATATATATTTTTATAGTTTGAAGAGGTAATACATTCACTTGGTTCAGAATTCAAAAGAAAGGAAAAGTTAGCCATTCAGTTAAATTCTGTGTAGGAATACTGAGTTTCCTCTTTATTTCTCTTCTGCTTACTGTAATCTGATTTTGATTCACATCTGTAAATGTTGCCTTTAGAATATCTAAATAATATCTATTCTGACCTATCTTTGTGTTCATATTTTTTGAAATTTCATTTTTCTTCCACTCAAGTATAATAAGTTTTAAAATATTCTACATATATTGCATTATAATCATGAGATATAAACTTAGTTTTTAATCAGCTTAATTTGCAGCTTCTCTATAGCAGCATGATATTTCTTGGGAGATGACTAGCTCAGGCCAATTTTTTCTAATTGATTTACTCACTTAATTTTAAAATTATCAGTGAATTTTTTAATATAATAAACAATAAAAAGTACTATATGGATCCTTAGACATGTAATTCTTAAAATACAGATCTAGATGAATAAAGATTTGGAGCTATTTCAGAAAACAATCTTAAAAAAAACCCCTTAATGCAGATTGACTACTTACTAAGCTAAAAAGACAAAAATATAACATTGGGTCTGATATGGAAAGGTCACCAAGATAAATTGTGAGATGAAAGAAAGCGCAGAGTAGTGCATATTGTATACTATCTTTTGTTTTTTAAAAAAAGGAAAAATAAAATGTATGTTCATATTTGCTTTTGTGTGCCCAAGGTAACTTTGGAAGTATACAACAGTAAACCATTAAAAGCAAATGAGTAGGAGACTGAACTCTTTACCTTGCAGAGTTTTTTTTTTTCCCCTTCCTTTTGTGGCTTTAAAAATTTTTTGAGTATATTAAAATGAATGTTAAATTTGTTTTAAAAAATAAATTTAAATAATAAAAATTTTAAAAAGAAAATTTAATATAAAACAGTTTGCAAGTTTAGTACATTTTTTGTTATTTTCCTAGGAAAATATCTAGAGTAGAGATAGAAAGTCCTTGGATTTTTTGCAAAGGTTTGTGAACTGAAAGGTACAAGAAATATGTTTAAATACTACCTCCTTCTTCCTCTTCCTGCCCCTAAATAGCAGAGGCCTTATTTTATTGTAACCTTTTTTTCTTTTTCTCCCCTCCCCTCCTTTTTTTTTTTAAAGGCTGGTGGGGTAGCAGGTGCCTCTGTTGACTTGATATTATTTCCTCTGGATACCATTAAAACCAGGCTGCAGAGTCCCCAAGGATTTTATAAGGCTGGTGGTTTTCGCGGAATATATGCTGGTGTTCCTTCTGCTGCTATTGGATCCTTTCCTAATGGTAAACATGACATTGATATTCTTACTGCTATAAAGCCAAGATAATAGGACTTATTTTCAGAATGGTATGAGGGGATACATAGTTCCTTCTGTGTTGTAACTAATCTTCTGATTTTATTTTCCATTGTTTAACCCACAATTTTTGAATAGGTAGCACTGGGGATTCCCTTACAGTATCTTTGTAATAGAAAAACAATTTCCCAGCGACTCAGGAAGCTGAGGTAGGAGAATCACAAGTTTGAGGCCCACGTGGGCAACCTAGCAAGGCCTTGACTTAAAGTGAAAAAGGGTGGAGATGTAGCTCAGTGGTAGAGCACCTCTGAATTTAGTCCCCAGTACAGAGAGAGAAACAGGAACAACCTTGCTTGCATATTGGAATCTCCTGGGCTTTAAACAATACTGATGCCTGTGTTTCACCCTCAGAAATAGGTTCTGGGTCTTGTCTGACAATCAGCAGTTTTTGTTAGCTTCCCAGGTGATTCTAGTATGGAGCCAAGTTGGATAACTTGGACTCGCCTGATCACTGAAGAGTTTAAAATACTTGGAGATTCTTGTGTAGCAGGTGAGCTCAATCTTTGAGTCTTTTAATTGTACTTAGATGATGCAGGTGTTTTTTACAGGCTTCCACCTGATATTCTGATTTCAGCATCTTTTTTTTTTTGTACCAGGGATTGAACTCAGGGGCACTGAGCTACATCTCCAGCCCTATTGAGTATTTTATTTGGAGACAGGGTTTCACTGAGTTGCATAGCGCCTCGCTTTTGCTGAGGCTGGCTTTGAACTTGCGATTCTCGTGTCTCAACCTCCTGAGCCGCTGGGATTACAGATGTGCAGGTGTGAGCCACTGCTCTCCGCTTTCAGCATCTTTGTTTTGGTTTTGAAGTCATGTGACTTATGCCCCTCTTATTCTGCAACAGTATAATCTGTTTTATGGAATCTACTTCTTGGTACATGTCTTGCTGATACTTTTCTCATTTCAGTTGTTTATTTTGCAGTGCTGAGGATTGAACCCAAGTCCTCATGCATGCTGAGCAGGTACTCTGCCACTGAGCCACATCCCTAGCTGGTGATGAATGCTTCTTGTGGCACTGAAAATAAACTAAACCAATAATAACAAAAAGGCACACAATACACATCCATAAAATCACAGTCCTAGGAGATTCTTAAATTCTGGGTTTTGATTTATTTTTTCAGGATAATTCATAAGAAATTTTTCCTCTTAGGTTAATCTGACCTTTAAGTGCCAGATCTGTGAGCATATCATTCACATAAAGATTGTACCACAAATAATAGTATTTCTGTCCTTTTGTTTATTACCTCCCCTTCTCCTTGCCCTGCAGCCTGTTGAACAGCAAGCTGTTTTGGGTTTATCTTGACTTTTTGTATGCCTTAATACTTTGAGTAATTGGTTATAACAAGTTATAATTGAGCACCTATTCCATGTCAAGCATGGCTCTAAGGGTGTGAGGGGCATGGATATGTCCCAAGTTTGTCCACATTGGACTCACCTGATCACTGAAGAGTTTAAATACTGATTCCTGTGGCTCACCTCAGAGATTATGATTTAATCCATCTGAGGTATGTCCTGGTCATTGGTGGTTTTAAAAAATTCCAAGGCAATCTAATATGCAGACAAATTTAAAAACCTTTGAGCTAGGGGATTGTACAGGAATATGTCACTAAGTCCCCATTTTTTGGTCACAGATTTATTTGGCTTTCTCCTTCACCTATACTCATTGTTCTTTAGATCTTTGTCTCTTACATATTACACAAAAGCATTCCTGTGGGTTAGGTGTAGTATTAGTTGTAGTCTTAGAGTACATGATGCTGTCTCAATGATCACAGGATTATTTTACATTCTTTACTGAGGATTTACATACAGAATGTGGTTTTGAACTTGTGTGTGGGGGTGTGTGTGCAGAATGGGGGCAGTGGTATCTTTTTTGCCTTTCTTGCTTTTTTTTGCCATCCACACAACTTCAGCAGATGGAGGGTGCAAGAGAAGTCAAAGCTTTTTTTTTTTTTTTTAATTCTTTTGCTGTCTTCCTACAGATTTTGAATGAATTGCATTTTCCTTTCTGCTTTCTTTTGTCTTTAACTGTTGGTTAAGGTTCTAGTCTAGGTACAGAATGCCACTGTAATCTTCAGAGCTGAGGGGTTGGCATGGAGGGGACAGAAGATTGAAAGACCCATATTGAAGGCCCACATTTAGGAGCCTTATTCCCTTTATTTTTATTAATTTTTTTAGGTGTAGATGGACACAATAGCTTTATTTATTTTTATGTGGTGCTGAGGATCGAACCCAGTGCCTCACACTTGTGAGGCAAGTGCTCCACCACTGACCTATAGCCCCAGCCACCTTATTCCCTTTTTAATAGCACATGTAAAGAAAGTATGGCATGTTTTTTTTTTTGCTGGGGGTGGGGGATGGGCTAGAAGAGACTCTTATCAGCCCATTTCTCCTTGTTTGATTACTTGCTCTGATCCTCATTTGGAATATTATTGTGCCATCATTTTTCACCAGTGGAGTCTTTTTTGGATGCTGTGCACTTGGGGACAGGGGTTGGAGGTTACAGACCTAAAAGACATGAAGTATCACACAAGTAGTCACAAAATTGGGCAAGCTTGAGGCAGCTGACCATGAAACTTAGGAAGTTTTAGTACTTTCTTCCTTTACCTTGGGGTGGGTATAGAGATGCTAGTAGCTGCAGAACGTACAGCTGAATGCCATCAGGGATATTGTAGTGGGCCAAAGTGTGACAAGCTGTATGAAGAACACACGGGAACAGGCCTGTGTTAACTGTGCCAGGTCCCTGAATTGGTAGTGACTTCTGTGGACTGCGGGCCTGCATATTTCTTGGCAGCCTCAGATCACTGAGTTTTACTATCAGGCAGTTTTTCTGAGTGTTTCAGACTTGGCTGATATATTCTAGTGTCCTTCAAAAGATGAATTTGTGATTCCTTTTTCTTTCATTCTTTATCTTTTATGGACATGATAAACACTTTTTGATTAACAGTACAAGGTTTAAAGCCCTCATGTGCAGCTATAATTAGTTCATGGTGATAGAGATAGCTCTTCTGAGATTTTGATTTCCTGTTCTAATTAAGCATTTGATTGTTTCCTTGTTGTAGGGGTAAATTGATGTAGGAGGGTGCAGTGGCTCACATCTGTATTCCCAGCAACTTGGAAGACTGAGGCAAGAGGATTGCAAAATCAAAAGAAAAAATAAAAAGCCTGGGGATTAGCTGGGCACAGAGGTGCACACCTTTAATCCCAGCAACTTGGGAGGCTGAGGCAGGAGAATTGCAAGTTCATAGCCAGCCTCAGTGGCTTAGCGAGGCCCTAAGCAATTTTGTGAGACTCTGTCTCAAAATAAAAAATGGGCTGGGGATGTGGCTTAGTGGAGGACACCACTATTCAATCCTTAGTGCCACCAAAAAAAAAAAAAAAATTGACATTAAAAAGTAGCTATGGCTATTTTGGGTAACCAGCAATAATAAAGCATTATAGAATACACGTTGTATTTTAAGTAAAGCCATATGTTCATATTTTTGACTTATTTATAAACCAGTGTAGATGTTTGTTTTATGACCAAGTGTGAGATCACATTGTCTGCATTTTTCTAATTTGGGATTGGGCATATAATATGGGCTCAGTAAATTCTGAAAGAGTAATGGAAAAAAGTTACGTTTGTCTGTTGTCTCATAATGTAATAATTATTGTCATACCTTTCGGAAAAAACTATTTATTTATGGTGGGAATGTGTATTTAAGCTTTGTAAAAAGACTGGCTTGTTTTAAATTTCAGCTGCTGCATTTTTCCTCACCTATGAATATGTGAAATGGTGTTTGTACACTGATTCATCTTCGTATTTGATGCCTGTGAAGCACATGTTGGCTGCCTCTGCTGGAGAAGTGGTGAGTTGCAAGTTAGTATGTGATAGACTTCAGAAATATAAATCATGCATACTTTTTTTTGGTACAAATTTCTTTTTTTTAAATTTATTTTCAAATGATACAAAAAAAGGAAAAATTGTGCCTGTTTAGGGGATACCATGTAACATTTCAATATATGTATATGCTGTCTAATGTTTAAATACTTCTTGACATTTTTTATTTTTTTATGGTGGTATTTATTTCTCTTAAATAATTTTTTTTTTTTTAATTATGAAAGGAAGAGCTGGGGTTGTGGCTCAGTGGTAGAGCACTTGCCTGGCATGCGTGAGGCACTGGGTTTGATCCTCAGCACCACATAAAAATAAAAACGAAGGTATTGTGTCCACCTACAACTAAAAAATTATAAATAAATATTTTTAAAAAATAAAATTATGAAAGGCATAAATCACAATAAATGTAGGTGAATCATACATGTCAGTTAAAAGATAGTCTTGGGGATGAAAGAAAAATTCAGCTGTTCTAAAACGAGAGAGAGTTCTAAAATAATGACACACAAAACATTAAATGAAAGAAATGGAAGAACCCTTTCACCTGTAGGTTGTGTTGGTTTTGTATTATGTCAGCATAACTGAGTTGGAACTGTTTTTCCCAAAATTCCTAGTTATGGGTCAGGTCAGCCACAGAGAAATTTGCAGAAGGTTCGTAAAGGAAGTTAAGCAGCAGCTGCATTTATGCTCAGAAGGTGGGCTTAGGGTTGGGCACTGTTGCAGCATCTCTCTGTCCCTGATCTCTGCTGGCTTACTGTCTTGGCCTCTGGCTAACAGTTCTCCAGCTCCCATCTTTCCCTGCAGCTTCTCCAGATTGTGGGTCAAGTGTCTGAGCCCTGCAGGGCAGGATGCTAGCTTAAATGTGGTTTATCTCATAGGTTAGTGAGAAATAGATGGGAATTAAGATTTGTTTTTTTCCTCACTTTACTAAATTTAGGGAATACTGATGAAATAGAGTTGTGTTATGTTAATACTGGGCAAAAAGAATTTAAGGCACCAGAGAGTCTAGAACATAATGACTCAAGGAACAATTCTGGGAGATGTAACAAGCCTGAACTATATGAATAACATAGTCCAGAACATATGAAGCAAAACCAGACAAGATGATAAGAAAAATAAATAGCAGTATAGTCTTACTTGGAGATAGTCACATCTCTGAAAGCATTCAGACTAGGCAGATGTAAACTTACTCAGGATGTAGAAGATGTGAACAACACAATGAATTGGTCTAATGGATTTATATAGGACTTCACCTCAACAGTTAAGAAATACATATTTCAAGCATACTTGGAAAGTTAACAAAAATGGACACCCCATTCCACAGGCGAGCTTCAACAAGTACAGTAGAGACAACGTTGTACATATGATTTGACAACCAACTATGATGAAAACAAATGCCAGGTTGTCATTACCATGAGTTTAGAAAACAAACCCTTTTTTAAATAATTCATGAGATAAAGAAAAACTCATAATGTGAATGGAAAAATGTCTTATACCCAAAGCGTACACAGTTATGGTTTAAAATAGACAAACCAGGGCTGGGGTGGTGGCTCAGTGGTAGAGTGCTTGCCTAGCATGTGTGGGGCACTGAGTTCAATTCTCAGCACCGCGTATTAATAAACAAAGTCCATTGACAACTAAAAAATTAAAAATAAAAAAAATAAAATAGACAAACCAAATCTAATTCAGAGGAGCACTAATAAAAACTAAACTATCTTCACTCTTCTCATTAATATACCTTTCTCTATCCTTTCTCCCCAATATAAGGGAGAATTTCTCCCTAATTTCTACTAACATTATTTTTGTTAGCTAGAAATTGTCTATTCTCTACTAGTGTTATTTTCCCCCATTATTTCCCGCCCCCCTTTTTTTTAAATTGATTTTGGTCATACCAGTAGAAGTGCTCTACCACTGAGTTACATCCCCAGACCTTTAAAATTTTTTTAAAATTTTGGGACAGGCTGTCACTAAATTACTCAGGCTAGCCTCAAATTTACGATTCTCTTCCCTCAGCCTCCAAGTAGTTGGAATTATAGGCCTGGGTCACCACTTCTGGCCTGCAGCATTGTGATAGGCAGAGTGTGAACAGGAATGGACCACACAGTAAAAGAAAGGGTCCTTAATTGAACACCACCTTTTTTCCTCATAATGGTATATGTTTACATTAGAAAACTTGGAAAATGAATCAGCAAATATAAATAATATGTAACATTTACATAAAAACAATATATATGTATAAAACAATTGCAATATATTATGGTTTTGTTTTCTATGCACTTTTTCTGCCTTAGCAAATTTGACTGAGAATCTAAATTGTTTTGTAATCTGCTATTCTTTGCTTACAAATATGGTAAATTAGGGGTAAGGAAAAGGGAGATCTTAACAGAAAAATAAAATAAATACTAACTTTAAGAAGATAGTTTTAGCCGGGTGCAGTGGTGCATGTCTGTAATCCTAGCCGCTGGGGAGGCTGAGGCAGGAGGATCTTGAGTTCAAGGCCAGCCTCAGCAACTTCGTGAGGCCCTAAGCAACTCAGTGAGACCTTGTCTCTAAATAAAATGCAAAATTTTTATAGGGCTGGGGATGTGGCTCTGAGTTCAATCCTTGGTGCCAAAAAAAAAAAAAAAAGATAATTTCAAAAACAGCTTTATTGAGATATAATTTATACATCACACAATTCATTCCTTTAAAGTAAAGAATTTAGTGGTTTTTCGTATGTTCGTAGGGATGTGCCATCATCGTGAGAGTCAATTTTCAAATATTTTTATCACCCCCCAAAGAAAACCCGTGTCTAGTATTAGTCATTCTGTGTTGTACTCCAGGTCCTGCCCCTCCAGATGACCACTGGGCTACTTTTTGTCTGCATGGCTTGGTCTGTTTTAGACATTTCATATAAATGCAATCCTGTTACTTGTCTTTGAGATTTTTTTTCCCTATTAAAGTAGTTTTCCAGATTCATCCATGTTGTAGCATATATCAGCACTTTATTTCCTTTTTTGCCAGATATTTCATTGCATGGATTTTTAAATCTTACTTATCCGCTCATCGGTTGATGAACATTTGGGTTATTTGCAATTTGGGGCCATTATGAATAATGTAGTTATCAATGTTCATGTACAACTTTTTGTGTGGACATATGTTTTTATTTGTCTTGGTATATAATTAGAATTATGGCCAGATGGTAACATTAACCTTTTCGGGAGTTGACCAGACTGTTTTGTAAAGTGACCTCCGTTTTATATTTTATATTCTCATCAGCAACAGTGAGGTTTCCGTTGTTATCTGTCTTTAAAAAATTATAGCTATCTAGTAATTATTCATTGGTATCTTATTGTGATTTTGATTTGCATTTTCCTAATGGCTAACAGTTTTGAGAATTTTTTTCTTTTTTAATTTTGTTTTTTAGTTATAGATGGACACAGTACCTTTATTTTATTTTATTTTATTTATTTTTATGTGGTGCTAAGGATCAAACCCAGTTCCTCAAGTGTTAGGCAAGTGCTCTACCACTGAGCCACAACCCCAGCCCCTTGAACATTTCTTGTGTGCTTGGAGAACTGCTTATTCAGATCTCTACTTCTTTTAAATTGTAGTTTTTGTGTGTGTGTGTGGGTGTGTTGTTATCAAGTTATAGTTCTTCATGTATTCTAGACACAAGTCTCTTATCAGAGGTATGGTTTACAAAAATTTCCCCCCATTTTATTTATTGTCTTTCTACTTTCTTAATAGTGTGCTCTGAAGCACAAGTTTTTAATATTTTTTTTAGTTGTTGATGAACTTTTTATTTTATTCATTTATCTGTATGTTGTGCTGAGAATCGAACCCAGTGCCCCACTCCACCACTGAGCCACAACCCCAACCCCAAGTTTTTAATTTTGATGATGTCCATTGTATGTTAATGTTGTTTGTAATTTTGGTATCATATCTAAGAAATTTTGCCTGATCGAAGGTGATGAAGATAATACACCCGTGCTTTATTGTAAGAGTTTTATGTCTTTATAGTTTTCTGTTTTGTTTTGAGTTAATTTTTGCATATGGTAGAAGAAGTGCTCTAACTTTATTCTTTTGCTTGTGAATATCTACTTGTCCTATCTGTATCTTTTTTGAAAAGGCTGTTTTACCCCACCCCCACTCCTACATAGAACGACCTTGGCACTCACATCAAAAATGAATTGAGGCGGGATGTAGTGGCACATGCCTGAAATCTAGCAACTTGGAAGGCTAAAGTAGGAGGATCACAAGTTTGAGGCCAGCCTAGTAAGTTTAGCAAGATCCTGGCTCAAAAAAAAAAATAGGAGCCTGGTACGGTGGTATACACCTATAATATCAATGGCTCGGAAGGCTGAGGCAGGAGGATAGCAGGTTCAAAACCAGCCTCAGCAAAAGCAACTCAGTGAGACCCTGTCTCTAAACAAAATACAAAAAATGCAAAATAGGGCTAAGGATGTGGCTCAGTGGTCAAGCGCCTCTGAGTTCAATCCCTGGTACTGCAAAAAAACAAAAAGCAAAATAGGGCTGGGGATGTAGCTCAGTGGCAGAGCACTTACCTAATATGTGCAATCCCCAATTCCTAGTACCAGCCCCCCAACCTTACAAAAAAAGAGTTCTGAATTCTCAGTTCTATTCCATTGCCGTATGTCTGTCTTTACACCAGTACCATGTCATCTTGACTATGTAAGTAAGTATGGAAATCAACACGAGTTCTTCATGTCTGTTCTTTTCAGTATTATTAGTATTCTTTGGAGGGGGGAACTTTGTCTGTCCATGTGAATTTTAGAAGCAAACATGGTAGAATTCTGAGAGGCATTACTTTGAATCTGTAAGTTAGTTTGGGGAATATTGCTATCTTGAATAGTGTTAAGTTTTTCAATCCATATACGTGTTTGTCTTTCCAGTTTCTTTCAACACTGTTTAGTCCTTTTTTTTTTTTTTTTTAGAGAGAGAGAATTTTAATATTTATTTTTAGTTTTCGGCGGACACAACATCTTTATTTGTATTTGGTGCTGAGGATCGAACCTAAGCTGCACGCATGCCAGGCGAGTGCGCTACTGCTTGAGCCACATCCCCAGCCCACTGTTTAATACTTTTTAAGTTTTGTACTTTTGTTAGTTTATACATAAATAATATATTTTAAAAAAATATTTATTTTTTAGTTGTAGGTGGACAATACCTTTATTTTATTTTTATGTGGTGCTGAGTGTTGAACCCAGTGCCTTATGCATGCTCTACCTCGGAACCATAACCCCAGCCCCAATAATATATTTTTAATGCTGTTATATGAATTTTTTCTTAATTTTGTTTTAAATTAATTTATTCTACCATATAGACAATATTTTTTTTGTATATTGATCTTACATCCTGTAGCCTTGCTAAACTAAAATATAATTTTTTTTTTTACTGGATCCTTTAGGATCTTTTTCTATTCCTCTTCCCTTCATTCTCTTCCTCCTTCTCCATCAAAGCCAGGTCCCTATGCATACTAGGCATGTGATCAACCACTGAGCTATATCACCAACCCTAGTGTTTTCTATGTACAAAATTATATCTATAAATAGAGATATTTTTCTTTCTCCCTTTCTGATCTTTATACTTTGACTATTTTTTTTCCTCCATCTTTTTGGCACAGTTGCCTTGGTTGGAGACCCCAGTACAATTCCAGATAGAAGTGGTAAGAGCAGATATCTTTGTCTTGTTTAAGATTCTTAGAGAGAAACATTTATTCTTTCACTGTAAGTTGTGAATTTTTCATTGATGCCTTTTATGAGGTTCTGGAAGGTACCTTCTGTTCTTGGTTTGTTCAGTGATTTATTTATTTACTTTCGCTTCTTTGGAATTGGGGATTAAACCCAGGAGCACTTAACCATTGAGCCACATCCCCAACCCTTTAAAAAAAAAATTTTTATACTTATAGATGTTCAGCATCCCTTTATTTAATTTAATTAATTTATTTTTTTATGTGGTGCTAAGGATCGAACCCAGTGCTTCACATATGCTAGGCAAGCACTCTGCTACTGAGCTGCAGCCCCAGCCCCCCAGCCCTTTTTAAAGTTTTTATTTTGAGACAGGGTCTTGCTTGCTAAGTTGCTTAGGACCTCACTAAGTTACTGAGACTGGCTCAAACCAGTGATCCTCCTGCCTCAGCCTCCTAAATCTGTGGGATTACAGGCATGAGCCACCATGCCCAGCAATTTATTTACTTTTTATTTATGAAGGCATGTTTAATTTTGTTGGATGCTATTTCTGCATCTCTAAGATGTTTGTGTGTTTTTGTTCTTTATTTTGTTGTGTCACACTGAGAGATTTTCACATGTTGAAAGCACCATTTTATTTCTGGGATAAATTTCACTGGTCATGATATACAATGGTTTTCATTAATTTTTAGATTTGGTTTACTATTATTTTGTGGAGGACTTTTGCTTATTTATAAGATGTTGGTTTGTGATTTTCTTTTTTTTTTGTGATATTTTTGCTGGTTTGGTATTCAGATAATACTGGCCTCACAGATAATTTTTTTTACGAATTGTTTTAGGAGCTAGGATTGTAGTTCTTCGGTAGAACACTTTCCTAGCTTGTGTGAGGCCTGGGGTTGATCCCAGCACTGGAGAAGGAGGAGAGGCGAAAGAGGAAGACAAAGAGGAAGAAGAGAAGTTGATTTATAGAAATGTAGTGAAATTATTCCATTTTGATCAATGAAAATACATCAGGTTATATATGGAAAATCCAGGGAAAATGGAATTATGGAACAAATAGTCTCAGTTCTAGAATAAAGGAATTATTTTCTCATTCCTGTGATAATTTGAACTGTTGAGGCTGTGGCGAGTCACAGGGAAGAAGGATGATCTCTAATCCATTTTGGTATTTTTGCATTTCATATTCTTTTATATATCTATCTGGCCATAAAATTTTATACTTTCCCATTATTTTGAAATAAATTTTTTGATCTAAGAAATCAGTTCCTTGAAAAACAGGTTGAAAGAAAAATTAGTCTGATTGATATTATAATCAGTGAGTTTTTTTTTTTTAATAAGATTTCTTTTGATATTGGTTTAAAAATGATTTTGCCAAGCCTAAGTTCAACTCTGGATTCTAAAGTAAAAGTCTCTACCCTGGGACTGATGATATAGTAATTTTTGAATAACAAACAGCATAAAGTAGTTCCTCTGATAAGTCATAGACACTTTTGGAATCTAATGAAACCTGTGGCTGTTTTGCGTTCCATTTCTAGGGACTTTCATTCCCTGTATGCATGGACCCAAGGTCAAAACTCCAGTGCTAGAATTCTACCTGAAAACTTGCTTAACCTTTAGTTTAAAAAGCAAAAGCTGGGCTGGGTTGTGGCTCAGCCGTAGAGCGCTCGCCTCGCAGGTGTGAGACCCTGGATTCAATCCTCAGCACCACATTAAAAAATAAAAAAAATAAAGATATTGTGTCCATGTATAACTAAAAAAATATTAAAAAAAAAAGCAAAAGCAACTTATACTTGATTTAAATAAATCTTTTAACCTTTTCTCTTAGGCTTATTTTTGGTGAATATGTTCTTATTCTAGAGTCTTATTACATGTGATTTATTTTGAGTCTTTTACTAAAGACTCGGGTGTGTCTCTTGAGTTGTGGAAATTCTGTCCTTATGGCAACTTTTATTTTAGTGTTCTTTCCTTCCTTTCTCCCTCGCTCCCTCCCTCCCTCCTTCCTTCCTTCCTGGTCCTGGGGATTGCCAGGGGCTCCAGCTTGGTAAGCATGCTTTTCATCACTGAGCGCGCTCTTGGTCCCTGTCTATCTGTATTTTGTGATTGCATGTTAAATTTATTAGCTTCAAATATAATTCTATAAGTTCTATATTTAGCTTATGTTTTCAAATATGTTGTTGAAAGCAAGTGGCAAATAAAGAATTTGTCCATTCTGTTTCACATGAGACCATTTTACACAAAAACTAGTTTGCCATGTTGAAGGACAGGCTTTCTTCTTCAATTTGTAAACCTTCTGACCCTTAAACCTACTAAGAAATTAGATTTTTCTTTTGATATAGGGTTTCACATTCATGCTTAGGATAGATAGTAGTTGTTAGATTGTTCATGTTAGATAGTAGTAGTTAGATTGTTCATGTTAATGACATAGCTCTTCATTTTTAGAAAATATTGTATATTCTGATGTTTCTAATACCTATAATTAATATTTTTAAGAATTGAAACTTTTTAAATGGAATCATGTTCTTGTGTGAACTGTTGAGCATAAGGGGTGGGGAAGGTAGACTTTAGAATTAGGAAATAGTATCCATAAGATTGGAGATAACACAGTTCTAGAATGTTCTTATC
This sequence comes from Marmota flaviventris, assembly GCF_047511675.1. Classification (NCBI taxonomy): domain Eukaryota; kingdom Metazoa; phylum Chordata; class Mammalia; order Rodentia; family Sciuridae; genus Marmota; species Marmota flaviventris. The sequence goes on along the minus strand of NC_092498.1, from coordinate 159,503,775 downwards.
ATTGTTGTTTCTCATAGGGATTTCACAGCCCCTTAGGTGATAAGACCTAATGTCAAATACCTGTTTATAGTTTCCATGATTCCTGGAGAAGCTTAAGAGGAAGATTGATCAGCAAGTGGGTCCTTAGGACGACACACATGAAACAATTCTTGATACTGATTTTTAATTGATTTTAAATTCAGGTACAGTTTGTTATGTTGAAAAGTTTGCCAGATTTATAAAGTTTGTGGAAACATTGGTTCTGATGCTCTGATAAACTTGGACATTCCTGATACTGTTCAGAATTAGTTTTCCCCATAAATACTAGAGAAATAGACATACCCCCTCCTGTCTAGGTAACTTGTTTCAGTTTCATAGAACATAAATTTTGGTTTCACATTCATGCAAAAGCCATTTCTAAAAATAGCAGAATGAAACAGGAGAATTAGAGGAGGTAAATTTTTAAGTGTAAAGTAAAAAGGAATCAAAACCAAAAATATTTTTAGCTGCCAGTGGTCAGAAAGGCATAGAAACCCAGACAGTAAGAAATAGTTTAGCTATTATTCTTCAGCACATTTGCTTTGATATAAACTTGTTATGTTAGAGGTTCCTTAGAAATGATACCATATTTTGTTGGTGTCGGGTCTGTTTGTTTTAGTGATTATGAAAGCACCTTGGAAACAAAAAAAACACTGCCAAAATAACAACCATTCCCTGTAGCAGCAGCTTGATTAAATCTTAATGATGAATCAATACAACTATAATTACAACCTTCTATCTTATGCTTGTAAATTTGGAATATAGTAAATTGATCAAATGAAATTTAATATGTTACTACAGCAAGAAAAATCCTGCCATTTTTATTATAAAGTTTGCTGTACCAAATCTCTAAATCCCTCTCTCATTTACTTTGCAGCTCAGTTTCCAACACACACAGAACAAGTCCTGTGAGAAGTAGAATCTATAATTAAGTCCAAGGTGGGGGCAGGTTTACTTTAATAGGATGGATACTGTAACATTAAAACGGTAGTGATCCCCCCCTCCACCCTCGGGTCCTGGGGTGTGAACCCAGGGGTTCTCTACCACTAAGCTGCATCCCTAGCCTTTTTATTTTTCTTTTGATATAGGGTTTCACTGAGTTGCCCACGCTGGCCTTGCATTTGTGATCCTCCTGCCTCAGCTTTCAGCTTTTTTTTCAGTTCCTGGGATGACAGCTGTGTGCCACCACACCTGTGATAGTCATTTTTTTTTTTTTCTTACAAGTTTTCAGATTTGACTTTTCTTGTGTCTTTTCCTCCTTGTACCTTAGCTTATGCTATTTTCAGAAATGAAAGAACCTTGAAAGTTTTTTGCAGCTAAAATTGTGTGTTTAATATCTGAGTATAGATGACACAGATATCCTTACACACAGGTGCTGTTAGATTGTCCTCTCCAAGTGTCATTCAGTTCCATTCTCACTAGAGATAAGAAAAGTAGGGAATATATCATGGTTTGTAAAAGCCTTTTCTGACAGCTTCTTATAGCACTTCTCCAATTGTGGGCCAGGGAGTAGAAGATGTGTAGATCTGGGTTTTACTGAAGTGTTTATTATAACCTGCCCTGATGTTTTCTTCAAGGCCCGTGGTGCGTAGAGTTCTATAGCTGGAGGCTCCTGTGGCAAGGTAACTAACAAGGCCAGTGGACCTGCTTTGTGCTGCAGGCCATCAGGGGTCTTACTGGATACCAGATGAGGGAAAGCCTTCCCAGCAGTGTGGCTGTTTACAGGATTAGGTTCATTAACGATATGAGGTGTGTTTGTTAGCCACAGACACATTCTAGTTATTGTGTCTTCAATAGTGGGAATTTAAGCTTTTTCATTTATGCTGTTAATATCTCATTTTAAAATGAATATGTAAATATCTTCACGATGTTTACTGACTGTTTTTTTTAAAACATCATTTTTTATGGTGGTTGTTTATTTTTTATGTGGTGATGGGTATTGAACTTAGGGCCTCATGCCTACGGCAGGTGCTTTACAGCTGTGACCAAAAGTCCTGACAAGAACAATTTTAGAGGAGGAAAAGTTTATTTGGGGGCACGTGGTTTCAGAGGTCTCAGTTCACAGAAGGCTGGCTCCATTCTTTGGGGCTGGAGGTGAGGCAGGACATCATGGAGGAAGAGTGTGGTATTGGGAAGTAGCTCACATGGTGATCAGGAAGCAGAGAGAGACTCCACTCTCCAGAGACAAATAGAGACCCCATATTCCTGCTTCTGATGAACCACTTCTTCCAGACACACCCACTTGCCTCCATTTACCACCCAGTTAATCCCTGTCAGAGGATTAATCCACTGATTGGGTTAAGGCTCTCATAACCCAATCATTGTACCTCTAAACCTTGCATTGTCTCCCATGTGAGCTCTTGGGGGCTGCCTAATATCTAAACCATAATACTGACCTCTTCTAAGAAGAACCACTAAGAATTCCAAGTTCCAGGTCAGCCTAGACAACTTAGTGAGACCCTGTCTCAAAACAAAGTATTTTAGAAAAATGATTGGAGTTGTAGCTTAGTGATAAAGTACCCCTGGGTTCAATTCCCAGTACTGAAAGCAAAAAGCAAAAACAAACTTCTACAACTAAAAACTTTTGAAGTGTGGCCTGTCTTTTGAATTAATCATGATTAATATTCACAAATTAATACAGGTTAATTCCCACTTGGAATTGTAATATTTTGCTAAACCCTGTGTGGCTGTATAATTTAGTCGTAGGGGATTGTGTGAGTAGAAAATCAGATGGCTTCCCTGGGTCCCAGGAAAGTGCACTTATCGGATCAGAAGGGAGCTCACAGTAATGCAGCGGATAGAAATGCTCGTACATTAAGATGAACAGAGGTAGAATTGTTTGGGTATTCAGGAAAGGCCTCAAGGATAGTTAATCTTTGAGCCACATTTAATTTAACTGGTTTATTTTGAAAATAAGTTCTGTTGTCTATATGGTGTTATAACATGCTGTAATGATTGCAATAGTGAAGCAAATTAACATTTCCATCACTTCCCATAGTTACATCACTTCCCATAGTTACTTTTTTTTTTTTTTTTTTGCAGTAAGAGCCGCTAAAAATCTCATTTAACAGGTATCTCAACTATAGTCCAATTCCGTTAGCTGACATTTGGGAGTGTGCTGGTTTGTTAGGTGGGCTGGTGCAAGAGGGGTCTTGGAGTCCCAAGAAGCCCCTGGTAACCACTTGCAGGTTCCTGGTGGTTGAGTGTGGGTGTGACTGGGTCATCCTGAGGTGAGCAGCTGGAGGACCTTGCCTGCCACCGTGAGGATTCTGCCTTTCACTCTTGAGGGCCCACAGAGCGGGCGACAGGGATCAGGCTTGATGTTCAGGTCTAGCAGCTGTGCTGGGAGAGTGTTAGGGTCATCTCCAGGGAAGATCCCCAGCGCTGGAGAAGAGGGTGAAGAGGAGAAAGTGGATTCAGGAAGAGGTGAAGAGGGAGAATGGGCAGAGGGGTGGTAGCTCTTTCAGAAGCCTTCCTGCGGTGTCCCTTCAGTGTTCAGCCGGGACGCCCTTGTTAGTTGTTGTTCTGTGGGTGCTGACTCTCCAGCCGACTCTACTGAGTTGCATTTAGTAAGCACTCCCCACCTGTCCACTGTTCAGCCACCTGTGGCTCAGAACACATGCAGAAAAGAGAGGAGGAGGACTGGGAGAGGAGGAAGGCTTGCCCTGGGTGACTGTGAGTGGCAATTGTGGTGCACCCCTGAATGGGCTGGAGGACCCCTTAGGAACATAATAAAGGGACACCTGCCTCCGGTTTCTTTCTGACTTCCTTTTCTAACGCACTGCAGACTTTCCATCTCTCGGATTCTCTTTTCCTTTCCTAATACGGTATGCAGCTTTAGTATTGATTCATGATCTCTGACAGTTTATTTCACTGATTATGATATTTAGTTAGTAGACAAGAGGGAAGAGGTGTTATGTGTTAGCTTTTTAAGAGCAATTTCAATTGCTGGAACCCAGTTAAACTAAGTTCTACTTTATAGAAAAACAACCTGATTTTCATAGAGGATGATGAAGCTGAAGAAACTATTTTAAGTCATGAATGTATTTGATCAGTTATTGTTCTAAATGAAAAACTGAATCCTCTCAAAGGGCCAAATAATGAAAAGAAGTTAGGAAATTGTGAACCTGAACTTTGTTAATGAAAACTTTTATTTTGTGAAGTACTGATTTAAGATTTCTTGGTAACACAGTTTCCTTTGATTTATTCAAAATATGAGTGACTCTTGTTTATCTAGCCTTGAGAGATGCTAAGAAATGGGGTGAGAAAGGCTTCTTACAGAGATTTTTCATTTTCTTACAGTGCCTATTGGCTGTTGTGTAGGTGGAAAGAGTCTGATAAGGAAGAAATATAATCTTATGCCTCAGTGATAGTGGATAAAATTTGAACCTGGGATTGTGACTCAGTGGTAGAGCACTTGCCTAGAATGTGTGAGACCCTGGGTTTAATTCTCAGAACAACATATAAATATATGAATAAAATAAAGGTCCTTCAATGTCTAAAAAAAAAGCTCTTTGGTTTACTAACAGCTGCAATTCCATATGCAACCAGAAGACGGCAGACTTGACACACAGATGAAAGTTTTTCATTTTAAATGGAGGTATAGAAAGATATGTTAGGTATTCTTAATTGGAAGCCTGATTTCTAAAGAGAATTTTGGGAATTACAGAAAGAATGTGGAATAAAATACATGTCTGTGTTAAAAAATTTCAGTATTCTGAGTTGTCTCCCTCATAATCATAACCTTGTTTTAATTTGCCATGTTGCATTTGCTCTGCAGAGTCCAGCATGGATTTGACTTTGTGATTAAATTTTGATTGGCTTTATATAGCATATTATTAAGTTTCTGTTGACTTTATTAGTAGAGTTGCCAGTTGAAATATGAAGCATTTGCTGATATTAAACCTAAGTTTGTTGGATATGTGTGAATCTGTTATTCCTTTACCAAAAAAAAAATTCTGGAGATGGTAATGAAAATATTTATATTTCACCCTTGTTTCATGAGCCAGATAGCTCTTTGACATTTAGTAATTTCTGTTATTTCAGGATTATGCATATGCAAAAGGCTGACATAATTAATTTCTAATATCAGAGAAATATTTATAGGTTGTGGATTGAGTTTCTCATAGAAAAGTCTTAAATCATTTTTTTTTTTTGTGTGTGTGTGTGTGTGTGTGACCTTTACTGAAATAATTGGGGAAAAGATATAGTGTTACTGTAAGGTAGCATTTTTAGACTTAGAGGACTTAGAGGACAGAAATGAGATTGTAAAGTGCTGATAGCTAATGTATTGGAGATGCGGACCTTGGCTGTAGCTGATGAAAGACCAAGAAAGTTTAGCTGCCTCCAACTCTTACTCTTCCTTCATTTTGCCTATTGTGATGCTGAAGTTCACTGTAATTTATCCACTTAAAAATGCTTAAATCTCTGTGCTACTTTCAGAAGAGTTTTTATTTATGTCAGATAAATAAAGCAGCATCAGTATTGTCAGAATTTAATTCAGTTTTAACCTGAGGTTTATAATATTGTGTATGCTAATTGAATGAACCCAGCATTGCATTTTAATGTTGACAAAAGTTTGGGGCATGTATTTTCTTTATGGAAAACCTTAGTTGTCTTTTGATAAAACTTTAACCTCTAAGACATTGGGTTTTAATGAAAATGCCACCATTCCTATATCATGGATTTATCCTGAACCCCATGTATATGAGTAAGGAGTGCTTACGGAATGGATTTACCAAGAGCCCCGTGGATTACTTTATCTTTATTTCCTTTCATAGAACTACAATACTGTAGCAAGTTGTAGCAGTGAAATAGTCCGGTATCTGGATTCAAGTCTAAGATCAGAGTTAGTAGAAAACCATGTTGAAAAGGCACAGAGGTACTAGAGGAAGTAGCTGCAAGCATTCCTGTGTAGCTCTGCTCCTAGGCCAAAATGCTGCTCCACAGAAGTCAGCAAGCCCCTCTGGTGCTTTGTACCCCTTCAGTTATTTCGATTACTTTTTATCTGAGAACATTTTCAGAGTTTTTCTTCTGCTTCTATATTTTAAAGAAATAAAAATATGAAGGGTTGTGAAGTGTGAAGTTCCATAAATATTTATGCCAAGCCTCGAAAGTAAACAAATTCTATTTTCTTGACATATTGGGGTCATATTTCACTATTTACCACTTGAATTGAAAAATACAAGAAGTTAGTATGCGCTCCACCCCCCCCCCCCCTTCCTTTTCTCTTGTATTTAAAATGTTTGAGTTTTAGGTGCTGGGATTGGTCCTTTAGGTTTATGTAAGCCATTGGACTTTATTTTCTATCGTTGTTTATGTTCCTGAGTTTTATACTCTTATTAAAAGAAATAATGTATATGCAATTTTAGGCCTCACCGTAAACTACTTAATCTATTTTTGTGGATTTATTGTTACTAAATTAAAAATAAATGTTTTTCTTATCAAAGCTAATTAGTAGGTAGGTTTGCAGCTAAAAGCCCATTTTAAATTATTCCATTCATTTTCTGTTCTTCCTCACCTAAAACCTTCGGTCTATACCAGAAATTTTTGTTCTTTGAAATTGCTATTTAAAAAAAAAAGCCAGATGCCGTGGTGCACACCACTTGTATATCCCAGCACTGTGGGAGGCAGGAGTATCGCAAATATGAAGCCAGCCTCAACAACTTGGCAAGGCCCAAGTAACTTATCAAGACCCTGTCTCAAAAAAAAAAAAAAAAAAAAAAAAGCTGGGCTTTTTGAGACCCTGTCTCAAAAAAAAAGGTCAGTGGCTCAGTGATAAAGTACCTCTGGGTTCAATCCCCAGTACCCATCCGTACCCTTCCCATTAAAAGAAAAACAACAAAACCTTATGAAGTAATAATATATGCTAATTTTAGAAAATATAATCAGAAAAGAAGAATCATTAACTATAATTCCACTTTATATTTATTTATTTATGTTTTTAGTCTTCATATAAGCATATGTGTAGGCTATTGAGTATAAAGAAAACATTTAAAACATTATGGAGTATTGGAAAGTCATTTCTGGCATTATTTTGTCGGGGGGGGGGTGATTTTTTTCCTCTTGGGTAATTTGCATGCACTTTCTATGTAAAATAATATAAAAAATATATAGTAGAGAGATTTTTCCCCTCAGTTGATTAGTAAGGTTGCTACATATTGTCTTCTTTTTTAAAACAAAAAAAATTATTTTTTAGTTGTAGTTGGACACAATACCTTTATTTTATTTATTTTTAAGTGGTGTTGAGGATCAAACCCAGCACCTCGCACGTGCTAGGCGAGGCTCTACTACATATTGTCTTCTTGACCAGAAGGTGCTTATGGTTTAGTAGAAGAGAAAATAATGTATGTATTTTTAAAGTTATACAGATTAAGTTAATAAGTAAAAAAAGAAGGTCAGAGAATTTATATAGGAATTAAGAATAAGGAGGGGATATATTTTTAGGCAGAGAAGAGAAAGTGTGATGGTGGGAAACTAAGAATTATAGAATCTGTAACCTAAAAGGATGCTATAAAGATTTCTGGTTCAGGTCAAATAAGAAAAATGATACATAATTATGTAAGCATATACATTTTAATTTTGTCAGTTAAAAAATAAAAGTGAAAACTTTAGAGAAAAATGAGACCTAAGAAAGCCAGGGAATGCTCAAGTGGCCACATAGAGTTGGGGGTCACAGTTACAGCCTAAAGACCTTTAGCCAGACCTTCTCGGGTTGAACCTGTGCAGAAGCAGGAGGTGGCACCTGAGCCTAGGGGTCTGGGTGCTCTCCACACCTCCATGCTCCACCTTTTTCCAAGCCTCTGTCCTCTAGTGTCCATCTCTTTCCCGTATTGTATTGTTGGCCTCTCCCTGCGCTTCCTTCATCCTGAGTGCAGATACAGCCTTTGGCACTAAAACAGGAAGGCAAGACACCCACCCCCTTTAACTATGAGCTCCTTTCTCTCCTTCCCCTGCTTCTGTCCTGTTTTGTGGTGTGCTGAGAGCTACAGCCGAGTCGGAATGGCCCCTGGCATTTTGCCAATAGTATTGGTTGAGAGGCGAGCCATTAAGATGATGCTGGATTGATTCAATTGTATATTAGACCTTTACTGTCCACCTCTGGTGCCCGCTACTTTGGAGTTCTCCTGAGGATTGCCTGGGGAGTTCGTGTTGGTTGGGGAAGTTCCAGGAGAGGGATTTCCAGTTGGTGTGTGGTGTGTCCGGGGAGAAGGCCACGTGGGTAGCGTGCGCGGAAATTTGGAAATAAAGTTTGTTCCTGCTTGAGTGGCTCGTGATTTGTGCCCAGCCAGACTGTGGCAGTGGTGGTGCCATGGCTTGACCCCAGGGCATCAGGCCAGCTAGGCAGACACTGCACACTGAGCTACAGCCCCAATTCCTGCCGGCAGCAGTCTACATTTTCCCCTCTGTGTCAGTAAACCATTTCTTCTTTTTCTCCTTCTTATTTTTAAAAATTTATTTATTTTTGTGGTGCTGGGAATTGAATGCAGAGCCTCATGCATGCGAGGTAAATGCTCTACCACTGCACTGAGCCATGTCCCCAGCCCCTGTAAATTACTGGTGACTTCCCTGCCCAACCCCTCTGTTGAAATGGTTATTATTAGAATAACCCTCATATTTGTCCTGCTCAGGTCTCGCCACACACTGCTGTGCAAATCTCCATGCGGGGCTTCTGGTCCCCTTCAGTGTCAAGCCGGTTCTTGGTTGCTTGCAGTTGAGCTGATCCTATCTACGCAGTGGAAAGAAAGGTCTTCCTGGAAGACTGGCAGACAAGGTTGAGCCACCTTCTGCGGTTCCCTGGCCAGCAGAATACTGACCGGGCTTTGATGCAGTGGTCCTTGCCCCTCCCTAGACCTGCACATGCTCAGCCTTCCTAATTGGGTGCAAAGCGATACCTACTAGGAAGAATGTGAGAAAGACAGAGGAGTCTGCTTGTTGCTTGAGCAGTGTGATGAGGGGATGGTGGAGGAGAGATGACATGCCTATGTGCCAGGCTTTCACTTTCTTCCTTTCTTTTTCTTTTAATATTTTTTAGTTGTCAGTGGACCTTTATTTTATTTATTGATATGTGGTTCTGAGCATTGAACCCAGTGCTCCACACATGCTAGGCGAGCTCTCTGCCACTGAGCCCCAGCCCAGCCCCTTTGGGTGCTGAGGATAGAACCCAGGCCTCACATGTGAGGCGAAATGCTCTGCCACGGAGCCGCATCCCCAGCCCCAGTGGGATGAGTTTTAAGAACATATATTATTAAACCTAACACATCCCTAGTGTTACTATTTCAGTGTATAACCAGTGTTGTTAATGAGTATTTCCCATTTTTTCATACCCAGTTTAAAAATCTGATGTGTATGGTACACTGGGTTGGGGCTATGCACTCACTGCTGAGTTGCTTATTCCCAGACAAGTTGTGACATACCAAATGTCATTTATTGACATAATTAAATATCATTTATCATCAGTGTTTTGATACTTGTGTCCAGAAAAGCTGTTACCTCTGTGACTGACTCAGATTCATTTGTGGCTCTTAAAATACATGCAGGACCAGAGAGAGACTGGGTGGTGACCAAGAAGGCTGGCCACAGCGAGGCCTGCACCTCAGGTGTGTGTGGCTTGATGCTGCCACTGTTGGGTTGATCCAAGACCTCGGTGCCTCTGTCACTGAGTACTGCTGCTGTACTGAATGTTAAACTGTCCCTGTCCTCTGGAACAGTGGGAACATAATTCAAGAGGTTGAAGCAATTTTACATTTTCTGGTAGCTGCATTTAAAGAAAGTAAAAAACAATGACATGGTTTTCATATCAATTTTTCAAAAGCTGATGTAAACTCAGCACGTTTCAGTTGTCCTAGCCACTTTTCAAGTGCCCTCTGTGTTGGCCACTATAGGTCTAGACTCAGAGCCCCGGGCAGCAGTGTCTGATGAACTGCGCTCCCCTGGCCTGCTTGGAGTTCTGTGCGGGAGGAGGGGGACTAAGCCCCACACAAGAGTTGGAAGAGTTGGGCAGGTGAGGCGCTCACTGTAGCCTGTGTCCCTGCTGCTACTCATGTGTCTCTGACCAGTTCGTCCCTGCTACTAACCCTTTAAAAAAGTTGATGTTTCTCTGGGATCCATTTTTGGTCTTCTGGTCTTTTCTCTTGGCCTGTCCGCCTTCTCTCCCTCCCTTTGATTGAACCCAGGGCCACTTACCCACAGAGCCACATCCCCAGCCCTTTTTAATATTTTATTTAGTGTGAGGGTCTCGCTAAGTTGCTCAGGGCCTTGCTGAATTGCTGAGGCTGGCTTTAGACTTGTGATCCTCCTGCCTCAGCCTCCTGAGCTGCTGGGATGACAGGCCTGCTCCACTGTGCCTGGCTCTCCTGGCTCTTTCTTTGGGTGATGTTAGCTTTTGGTTTCAGCCATCCTTTGTATGCTGATGACTGCTGTATATTTGTACCTTTTTTCTAGGTTTATAGTTACATATTCATTTCTTCTTCTTTTTTTTTTAACAATATAGTTTTTTAAAAAAATATTTATTGTTTAGTTATTGGCAGACACAACATCTTTGTTTGTATGTGGTGCTGAGGATCGAACCCGGGCCGCACGCATGCCAGTCGAGCGCGCTACCGCTTGAGCCACATCCCCAGCCCACATATTCATTTCTTGATGGATATAGTTTCTTATATGTTCCCTGGGCCTCTCCTACTCAGTTTCCCATTTTGAACTTAATCTTTCCTTTACACCTGCTCTTCCTCTTCTTTCCCCTAGTCTTATTTAATGGGACTATTATATGTTAATTGTTTAAACCTAGTCCAGGGCAAGTTAATCCTGAATTTCCCTTCAAATTTGGCCCTTCTCGGAGCCATGCTCCGTTCCGGGTGTCTTTCATAGACCTTTGGTAGTAGCCCTTTAACTTGCCCCTGTCTTCTTACAGTCCTTTTCTCCCCACCCCCAGCTGTTCCAGGCAATATAGCCACCACTCCACTGCTTGAACTTTTTCACTGTCTGTGGAGGGAAGTTCAGGCTGTGTGGTGGTGTCAGGGCCTCCCTGTCTGTCTCTTTAGTCTCCCTGATGCTCCTGACCTCTACTCTGATCCTGTGATCATCGCTTGGTGGCTACCTGTGGAGTGATATTGTCTATACAGCCAGAACTGTTCCCCCGGCCCTCTGCCTCTGTGGATGTGATTGTTCACTCTCCCCGTTGTGCCCTTTCTTGCCCGTTTATTTGGAATGTTCTCTGAATTAATAACCTCTGGCTGTTTTCCCTGGTCGTGGAGGCTGGGCTTCAGACCCAGACTCCGTGTTTCCCAGGGTCCTTGTCTGTGCAGTGTCTGGCTCACTATATTTTTATTGAACTGAATTAAGCAAATTTGAAGGAAGTCTAGGTGGGAAGGTATGTTGGCTGCAGTTGCAGACATCTCTATAAATAATGAGCATTCAAATGCTTGATGGAGAAATGAAAATCAGATTTTATTGTTTTGCAGATACTGTTTGGGGAGAAAATAACTTCAGGAAACGAATCTTTTCTTGTCATAATCATATCTCTTGTTGTGCATCAACATAAAGAATAGCTAGTTTAGCTTGTTTTTAATATTCCGTGGTATTGTGTGCATGCTGGCTGTCTCTGACATCTAGGATCACATCATATATCATCTTTGTCCCTTGTATCTTGGGGTGCTGAGGATCACATGTGTTCTGTGCCTATTTTGCTCCTGCCAAGGCTGATATCAAAGAAGAATTTGCCAACGTTTATTCCTTGAGCAAGGGTTGGCAAACTAGCAGTAGTGTTTTGTAAATAAAGTTTTACTGGAACACAGCCAAACCATTGATTTACATATTATTTATTCATAGCTCCTTTGTGCTGAAACAGTGTAGTTGAAGAGGCCATGTGGTTTGCAGTCTAAAGTGTTTATTTTGGTTTTTGACATAAAAAATTTTGCCAACCTTTGCCTTAAAGCCACTTAATTATGGAAAGACAAAACCTTACATTAAATCTATCCAAACTGGGCCCTACTCTCTGATTAGGAATTAGAAGAATACAGAAGAAAAAATATAGACCTCCTTGACCTTGTGTTACTTATTTGGTGGGATGCTTTTGTGAAATTTCTTGTTTTTCTTTCATTCTGCTACGTGTGTTATGGAAGAGATTGTCCACATTTCCTACTGTGCCTCAGATGTGAATATTATATTTTTATTCTAAAAATTTAAAATTAATGTCTCTAGTCACATGGAAAACAGTGGATACCCGAGTTAGGTATGTGAAATGTAAAGTGCAGACAAAGTTTGTGTCTATGGCAGACTGCGTAATGCATAGAGGATTTCCATTAAAACAGTTTATATTTTCAGTGTAAGTGTCTTCCTCCCTGTGCCCTCCCACCCTTTGTCCACCCCCGCCTCTGTCCTTCTGTGGGCAGAGTACCTTCTGGTTTGGCAAATTCTTTATTTGTCTCCCTGTTTGTGAAAATAAGTAAGCTACCTTTAGCATAAAGGTAAAATCTTGGAGGTGTGAACTTAAGGTGCTGTCTACTTTACCCAGTGTTGACTGGTAAGGTGTAGGCCTTACCACGTGCCAGTCAGCAGCAATGTCACCTGGAAAGATGGCACTGAGTTGAGGGATACCAGAGCCCTCCTCAGCTATTGCATAGTGGGGGTCTAGGGACTTGGGTGGTGGCCAGGATAGGGAGGGGTACCAGTTGATGATCAGTCTTGCTCTGACATCTTTCTGTAACCTGTACATGATACATATTTACTGTGAATTTTGCTTATGGAAAAATTTTCCATTTTTGCAACAGTTATTTTCTTTTCAGGATATAATTAAATTTATATATTTTAGGTTGCCTGTCTGATTCGAGTTCCTTCAGAAGTGGTTAAGCAGAGGGCACAGGTATCTGCTTCCTCAAGAACATTTCAGATATTCTCTGATATCTTATATGAAGAGGTGAGATGTTTTTAGGTTTTCTTTCTTCTCTTTGCTGAGGACCATTTTATAGTAGTTAATAGGAACACTGTGTGGCTCATGACCAGAGCCTAAGAGGAAACCTTGGAGCTGAATTTAATGTTCAATTATAGTAACTTTTAAACTAAGATTATCTTTGCCTTTTCTTTGTTTTTGAATTTCTAGTTTTATTTCTTTTTCAAATTTCTGACCAAACATACAGTGAGTACCATTATATATGTATCCTGTTGTTATCTTCCTATATTTATTTTAGAACCAGACACAGAACAAATGGTAAATATGTAAAGTGAATAACTTACTAAAATATCCCTATAGAATTTGAGGGCCCAAAAAAGAAATATAGTAATGGACCTAGAATAGTGACCAACTTCATAATATTTGTGTCAAAATATAATTTCTCTTTTTTCTGATCAGAGTTAGCTTGAATCAAAAATTATTTTTTCTAGACATTGACTAGGAAGCACTTAGCTGTTCTCCTTTATAGTTTTTATAGAAGCTTTTGTTTGTTTTGTTTTTTTGAAGCAGGATCTGATTATGTTGCCTAGTCTGGCCTCAAACTCTTAGGCTCAAGGGATCCTGCCTCAGCCTCCCTAAAAGCTGGACTATAGGCCCATGACATGGCACCTGGTGTTTTTTTTTTTTTAATAGGGGTTATTCTCAGCCTGTGGTGGTGATGCACACCATCAACTCAGGAGGCTGAGGCAGGAGGATCACAAGTTCAAGGCCAACCTTGGCAGCTTACTGAGACCCTGTCTCAAAATAAAAAGGGCTGAGGTGTAGCTGAGTAGTAGAGGGCCTCTGTGTTCAATCCCCAGTAATACCCCCCCACCAAAAAAAAAAAACAAATCAATCTCAATGAATGTAGGTTTTAAGAAAGTTGTTCTTAATGGTCTGTCGCCCGAGCAAAGAGTGAGGAGACATTATATGAATGAGATCTGTCCTATAGGATCCTTATTGGACCATGCATATAAATCATGGTTTGTCTGGAAATATATACCACTACTTTATTGAGCAATTATTAATAAATTTGTGATGTTATGAAATATTTTCTTTTTATATGAAAGGATAATTGACATTTATATGCATATGTTTTGGAAATATATTCAAAGCATGAGAAGAAATATTGAATAATAGCAACTAAAACTAAATGAACATGTAGGCAGCCAGTTTGTTTTTAGAGATGCTCACATTTTTTAAGGGAACTCACTTGAGTTTAGAACCTACTTCTTATAGAACTGCGATGTGGGTGAATGTTTTAGAACCCACGTTTTAGAGCAGATGAATCTGTTTTTTTCAGAATGTCATTTAGAAATCTTCTTTGCCTTTCTGAATTCACAAGTTCTTGATTTTTTTTGTTTGTTTCAGGGCATCCAAGGCTTGTATCGAGGCTATAAAAGCACAGTTTTAAGAGAGGTAACTCATTTAATTTCCACTATTGAAGTGCAAAAGAATGATATGCTTTGTTTGGCATGTGCGTATTTGTTTCCCTCTCCCCCAGTACTGGGCACTGAATCCAGGGGTGCACTACCCCTGAATACATCCCAAGTCCTTTTTATTTTTTATTTTAAGACAGGGTCTTGCTAAGTTGCCAAGAAAGACCTTAAGCTTGCAATCTTCCTGCCTTGGCCTCTCAGGTAGCTGGTATTACAGTAAATTTGTGTGTTTTTAACAATCAGAAATAAATTTGGAGAAACTAGTTTAAAAGACCAAAAAAATGGGCCAGACACAGTGGCACATTCCTGTAATCCCAGTGGTTTGGAGACTAAGGCAGGAGGATCGAAAGTTCAAAGCCAGCCTCAGCAATTTAGCGAGATACTAAGCAACTTAATGAGATCCTATCTCCGAATAAAAAATTAAAAGGGCTGGGGATATGGTTTAGTGTTTAAGCATACCTGGGTTTAATTCCTGGTATCAAGTAAATGAATAAAAATAAAGGGAATTATGCTCATTTTTAAAAAAAATATTTATTTTTTAGAAGTAGTTGGACACAATACCTTTATTTTATTTACTTATTTTTACGTGGTGCTGAGGATCAAACCCAGACCCTTGCACGTGCTAGGCGAGTGCTCTACCACTAAGCCCCAGCCCCAGCCCTATGGCCATTCTTTTAAACAATGTTTAGTTTTGTTTTGGTTCTTCCATCTAAAAGAATGGTAGAAGGGGTTTGCTGGAAGAGCCACCACCTGTGGTCAGAGTGGCCACACATCATGCCATGTAGCTTCACTGTCACTGTAGGGTGACTAAATATCTCTTAGAGCCAAAATATTGAGAAATAACTAAGAATAAGATATCCAGTTAATCACTGTAGTTTAGAGAATTAATAAGAAATTAGTAATGAAAGAAGCACTCTAAGAGATGAGTGTGCTTTCCTTATAAGCACTGACACTGTTAAATGTAAAAGGATTTTTCGCAAGGTGACAATCTGCAGTGTAGCCTAGTTGTTCAGGAGCTTTGAAGAACTTCCTTTCTTTGCAAACCAAATGTTTCAAAATGAGTTATTTGTGTGAAGAGGACTTCAGTCTTTCAGAAATATCACCTATACTGTATCTTCTTTCTGTACTTGTTTTCTGACTTTCTAAAACTGTGTTATTTATTCAGATTTCACCTGGGCACAGGGAAAAGGGCCCTTTCTTTTTTTTTCTAAAGTGTGCTGAATAAATGACTATATTTACATTCCAGTGAGTATTGGTTTTGCATATAAAAAGGCAAAACATAGGGTTACAACTGTATTGTATTCTTCTGAAAATTTGTTTTGATGTATGTTATGATAGTAATTAATTTTTTGACTACAATCCTGGCAAATAGCTTGACCTCCCTGAGATGACTTTGTTTGCTCAAAACATCAGTGCTTTGTTAGAAATTTAATTGGGGTCTTCTGCATTGTGGGTGTTCATAAAAGATCCTTCAGAACCAATTTTAGTTGAAGTCTTGCTTCTGTGCAAACTCTCAGATAGAATGAATGAGTTATTGCTGAATGAAACATAGCTACTTTTCCAAGTGAGAAAAACAAGAAGTTTTCTTTGAAAAAATTTTTTGCTTTATAAATAGTTTCAATTCTTAGATTATTTTTACACCAATATCAAATCTTTTTCCCAAGAGCTCCTTCGATTGTTCCGTCAACAAAATACATGGAAGCTTTAATGAAAATTGTGAGGAGATTTATACATTTATTCTGTGTGCAATTAAAAAAAATAGTTTCCTCTCTCTAGCAGTAATATATTAAAATTAGATCAAAGTTTGCATCCATGTATTTATTATATAATAGATTATGTGTGTTCTGTGGACTTTGTTCTGTAACTTTGCTGTTAACACTTTTTAAATTGCATGTGATGTTTCTGGAAATTGGATGCTTATCTCTTATGTTCTACTATTTTAGTTGCTATGAATTTCACACTGAGTCTAAGCAAGGTGAGCAGATTATACTATTTACTTCACCCTTTCAGTTATCGTTTTTCTCATGATTTTTGTCAAGTTAGATGAGGATAAGCATCTTAATGCAGGGGTATTGTTTCAATGAGATGAAAGCGGGGAGCAGAATCGTAGCTGCTGTTGTAGCCACAGTGATTTCAGATGGTCCATTGGCCTAAAAATTTTGTGGAGAGCAGCCTTGTGATGTTGATATGAAGTAGGATTTCTATAGAGAACCAGAGAAAGGTAGTTTGTTTTAGAAGAAGCAGGAATAAGCTCAGCAATGATCTTTTATCCACAAATTATTTGCAACATTTTTAGAATGTCTGCTGTGTGGGGGACATAATGCAGAACACATCTGCCCTGAAGGATTTTCCTTATGGGGACACACACCGGTGAGTGTCTTTTTTTCCATGCAGGGCAGCAGTGAGGTGTGTATGTACAAGTGCACCTGGGATTGTAGAGGAAGTGCTGCTTGTGGTAGTCAACTAGTATTTTATATTAATAAAGATGAGCCTTGGCTGAACTCTGGAAAAAGTGGCCGTTGAAGCAGTCAAGGAAGGCAGATATAACAGCAAAGGCACAAGGAAGGAACATGTATATTTTGCTTGTTTAAGCAAAATTATGGATTTCATGCCCACAGAAGACAGTGACTTCCCAGATGTACCTTAAGCCAAGAGAGGATGCTTCACAAGCACACTCACAAAATGGGATATTTGCAAGGAGCAGTTGAACTGTCACCTCAGTTGGATATTTGCTAAGCAACTAGAGAGGGCCATATGGGAAAGGCCTGGAAAGAGCCTAATTATTATCCCCTGGAGTTTGGAGGACACATGAATGTTGTGTGGCTTTAGCTGTGCAAATCTGAAGATACTAAGCTGGTTGGAGCTGTCTGAGTGGTAGAATGTTGTCATTTTGGTAATGAATAACTCCTGACTTCTTTTCGATAGATGAGAGTAGCCACTGAAGGATTTGGAGGTAGCTGAGGATTGTTTCCGCTATTCCCAATTTTGCCACAAACAATCAAGCAGGTCAGACAAATCTTTCGGCCTGGACTGTAAGTTCCTTGAAGCCACCAAGATTTAGGTATAAAAAATCACCACTCACTGAAAAGTTTACTCCAAATCGCATACAGCAGCTTTCCAAACATGGTTACCCTTATCACATCCTTCATTTATTGAGAATTTCCTCTCAAATCCGGTGCCCAGACACAGGCCCCTTTAGGGACCAGCCTTTGGATTGCCTTTTTTTTTTTTTTTTTTTTTTTAGAGAGAGAGAGAGAGAATTTTAATATTTATCTTTTAGTATTCGACGGACACAACATCTTTGTTTGTATATGGTGCTGAGGTTCGAACCTGGGCTGCACGCATGCCAGGCAAGCGCGCTACCGCTTGAGTCACATCCCCAGCCCTTTGGATTGCCTTTGAAAGTCTCCTGCCCAGCTCTGTTGTCTGCTCAGTCCAGGCTTTCCCCTGACACTCTTCATGTTGTAGTAGTCTTCTGTGTCTTTCTAAAGGTATTCAATCCTTGGGTTATATATCATGTAGTCTTTTTTTGTTTTCTTTTTTGGGTACTGGGGATTGAACTCGGGGGTACTTGGCCACTCAGCCACATCCCCAGCCCTATTTTGCGTTTTATTTAGGGTGTCACTGAGTTGTTTAGCATCTTGCTTTTGCTGAGGCTGGCTTTGAACTCGCAATCCTCCTGCCTCAGCCTACTGAGCTGATGGAATTATAGGCATGTGCCACTGCCCCTGGCTCACATAGTCATTTGTTAATCTGTTTTTGAGATCATTGTCAATGGTTTCATGAAGCGCACCTTCACTTTTCATGATTGTGTGATACTGTTTTACAAATGAGCCTTTATGTGCTCAGCCACTCCCTAATGGTGGGAATTTCAAATGTGCTGCCATGCCTCTGTTCAGATGTCTTTTTGTATAGTTGAGAGTGTTGGTAGGTTACATGCCTGGAAGTAAAATTACCTGGATAAAGGGTGTTTACAGTTTTGATGGATACACCAAGTTGCTTTATGAAGATGCAGAGGGCACTTTGCCTCCCATGTGGAGCTCTCTGTTTTCAATCCTCAACAATGGTACCAGCAATCTGTGAAATGGAAAAGATCATTGCAGTTTTAATTTTAGTTATAAATGAGGCTGAGCATATTAACATATTTTGTTTCCTTCACTGTGTATTGATTATTTGAACTAATTTTCTTGTGAAAATTAAATAAGGGGTACTTTCAGGGGTGACTGACACATAGTATGTGCACAAGAAAATGAACTGTGGTTGTTTGTATGGTAACTAACAGAACCTTTGTCAGTGAAGGACACCTAAACGTGAATTACAGCTCTGCCCTTACCAGCTGTCTGCTCTGGGCATGTTATGTGCTTTTGAACCCAGCTTTGCCCATTTGTGCTAAGAACTCCGCATAGATTGTTCTTTTTGAAATGTTGACTCTCATGGCCATCCTGTGGGATGGGTGTTAAGGCAATATGGACTACTAGGAAGCTTAGAAATTAAAGCTGCCCCTGGATTGTTGGGTTCTTGAAGCGGATGTAACTTAAATGTGTGAATGTGGTTTCATGATGAGGGGTAACAGTTGCTGTTTTTGAATGGGAAGCCACACAACCATAATTGCTTGTAGCCACATTTGTTTCATCCAGATGTTTGTTGAGAGGAATTTCTTACAGTTGAATTAAACTATAGCCTGCCAACTGATTTTGTGTTCCCTGGCTACTTCTGTAGGAAAAACAGCAGCTTGGTATAATAATGGGAAGTTACCCTAACTGATGGTTGAGCTGATCAAAATGACCAATGTAAAAGGGTTAGAAATACTTTATGATTACTCTTTTTTGAATCAAATTGGCAATTTGTTGTAATGTTTGTTTCAGGGAAGATTACCCATTCAGAGAAAGACTTTCTTGCTGAGATTGCAACACTTACTGTTTTCCATTGAAAAATGTTATGCAACAACTATAGCTAGGACTTCTGTTACTTATTTACTGTCCTTAAGTCTATATGCTACTTCTTGCTTTTACAGTGGTAAAAAGAGAAAAGATAGGTGAGGTTTTTTCTTCTCCTTTTATTAGTGCTGTGTGTCTGACTCTGTGTTTATATGAAGTTGTTTTCTTTGATTTACCTCTTTCTTTTTCTTTTGGTTTGTCATGTTTTAATTGTGACTTGTATTTTCAGGTGGCATGTAAGTTCTTTTTGAAAGAATTGGATTTTTATCTCTTTATAGCATGCTCAGGCACTAACATGAAACCTTCTCCATAGTGAGCACACAAGAAATATTTGTTAGGTTCTTTTTGTTTTTTTTGTAGTTCCTTTAAGCTTGATTCTTTCTTTGTCCACATGCCACCAGACACCATGGTCATTTCAAAATGGTGAAGGAGCTCTAAGAGGAATTGGAAATAGGCAGAGGGTAACTGCCTATACACTTCATTATTGCAACCTTTGCATTATATAGATGAAGAAATACCAAAGAATGTAAAAATTTTCTAGAGTTTCAATAACCCTAAGATTTATGAGAAAATAGTTTTCATGCCTGGCTTTATTAGAAAAATAGTATTGTATAATTCGCTTATTTTCTGCATCTTAATGATTCTACTAAAAAAAGAAAAATAATGATTATAAACCTTTAAATTCTTTTAATGTGAAATTGTTTTTCAGTTAAAATTCAAGGCAAACATATTGAACTCTATTTTAATCCTACATAATTCATTTTATTAACTATGACCAAATAGAACATCTGTTAAAATTCCATAATGTTAGCTTCATGGGAAAAGGGGAAAAAAAATCCCTGTTTGTTCTTGGAATTTGTCCATTGTTTTATTGTTCAGACTTTCGGTAAATGTGTAATGAGACAGTCTTATTAATGGGAATATTAAACAGATGAAAATGAAATTTTCCCTTTATTCACAGAGGTTTATAAAATGAGTCATTTAACTGCATTTATATTATTATGACTACTGTAGAGTTTCTCTATGAAGAATGAAGGATAGTTCATTCAGTTAATCCTCTAATGCAGGAGCCTAAAATTATTAGTCCTCAAATCTGGATTTTAGCCTACAGTTTTTCTTCATTTCTTAAATAAACATTTTTAGAAAGAACAATTCAGTAAAATTATCTTAATGTAGAAAAATTACTTTAGCCCTTTAGTGCATATTTTCTCATTTTTTGTTTACATGAAACCAGCTGCTATTTGCTTTTCTGATTCCTTGGACAGATTTTGTTTGCACTGTAAAGTTTTGCGAATGGCACGTCTTTTTGTTTTTGCACATTGGTCACATTTTCCCAAAGGGACACCAGGTCCTGTGTGTGTGGTTTAGTGGGAGGTTAACGCAGTGACAGGACTCTTCAGTGTAAACACAAGAAAGCCGGTTAAAGGTGGAAACTATGGCTTAATTCGTCGTTGCAAATGTTACAATCACAAACCATACTGCTGTAGTGACTCTTTTGTTCCTTCTTGTTTTTCGTCCCCTGTGGAGTTTCATCTTCCTTCAATCTTTGCGAGTTAGTTTGGATTGCTTTTAGGCTGCTGCTAACAAAAAATCTGAACATAGAGCTTTTTATTTATTTTTTTATTTTGGTGATAAGTGCTTTCTTTCTTTTCTCTTCTCATAACAAGAAATTTGATTTAGTAAGGCCCTAAGCGACTTAGCAAGACCCTGTCTCAAAATAAGGAATAAATAGGGCTGCGGTTGTGGCTCAGTGGCTCAGTGCTTGCCTCGTACGTGTGAGGCACTGGGGCGATCCTCAGCACCACGTAAAAATAAATAAAATAAAGGTATTGTGTCCATCTACGACTAATATTCAAAAAAAAAAAAAAAAGAGAATACATAAATAAAGAGGGCTCAGTGGTCGAGTGCTCTGAGTTCAATCCCTGGTACCAAAAAAAGGAAAAGAGAAGAAGTCTGCAGGTCAGTGAGGCAAGGAGGATCTAGCCCCTTTCCCTCTCCTCCTCCTGAATGACCTCCATGCCCTGGCTGGTCAACTCAGGGTCACAGAATGGTGGCTGGGCTGCTAGGCTGTGTGGCCCCATTTCAGGTGTGAAAAGGGGAGGGCAGGAGGCAGTACTAGCTTTGTCTATTCTGTGGGGACTGGAAAGCTGAGGGTGACTTCCAGTGTGGAAGATCTGGGCCACCACAGTGGGTGCCATTTTTGTTTACTCAGGTCCTTCCCAGCGCAAGTTCCATCCTTTCAAAAATCTCTGACATTAGCCCACACTTGAGTATTCTGTTGAATTCATGAGCCCTTGCCTGCGCTGAATTTGTCTGGACATTTAATTCTGTTTTGTAAGCTATCATGCATGTTTTTATTTTATTCTGTCACCTTTATTCCTTGGAGAATCAACGTGGAAGCTCTTCTTTAAAATAGACAACTGATGTCATGAAATACTGTTGTACAGATATTTTAGCCTTTTTGAGGTGCACAGAATGTTCTCTTCCATTTTTTAAACTAAGAACTGCAAACCAAGGTCTTCTCTATCCTCCACGACTCAAATGGGGCATAAAAATCAATACTGACTATAAAAGCATAAATTCATGAAATCACATGGCTACTTATGTCATCATTATCCTTCGTATACAATGTAAAGGAATTTAATATTGTATTTTGATGTAAAATAATGTCTATTTCTTTTCTGAGTAAAAAAAATCAGTGCATGCTCTTTATAATAAATTATAAAATATGAAAGTAAAAATTATATGAAAAAAATTGTTTGGTGATATCTCTGAAATTAGTATTTTAAAGCCACGAGTTTGCCTCAAAGATATTTGTTTGTTTATATACATATATATATATATATATATATTTTTTTTTTTTTTTTTGCTGGGGGCGGGGTACTCAGGGGCACTCGACTCCTGAGCCCCATCCCCAGCTCTATTTTGTATTTTATTTAGAGACAGGGTCTCACTGAGTTGCTTTTGCTGAGGCTGGCTTTGAACTTGAAGTCCTTCTGCCTCAGCCTCCTGAGCCACTGGGATTATAAGCGTGTGCCACCAAGCTTAGCTGTTTTTTATATAGTTTTGATGTTAAAGTTAAAAATCTCAAAATATTTATATTAATATAATCATACATAAACACTTTTGTTAAAAATGATGTCAGTGGGTTTTTTTGTTATTTTTGTGGTACTGGGGGTTGAACGCAGGTGCTTGAGCATGCTAGGCAAGCCAGCCCCATATTTTATTATACTTTTAATTTTATTTTGAGACCTTAAGCTTCAGGTATTATAAAGTAAATTTCATATTTTGAGCCACTGTGAGGATCAAATGAAACAATGTATGAAAGAATTTAGCCCAGTGACTAGAACAATGTGATTACTCAGTAAACACAATTTATTACTTCAATTTAAAAGGTAAATTACAAACCCAACATAAGGCACATGCCTCTAATCTGAGCCATTTGGGAGGGTGAGGTAGGAGAACCAGTTTGAGAGAAGCCTAGGTAACAAAGACACTAGAGGGTGCACAGTGCCTATGTTTTAAATGCCTGTGGCAGAAACCTCAACCTGTAAGAACCTGGGAGAACCTGGGAGCGCAGACTGCTTGCCTGGTAACAGTGGTTTAAATTAGAAAATGAAAATGCGGGTATGACCAATGTTGTATGATCCACCATGCTTAAATGCATAAATTTGTTTTTATCTTTTGATACATATGTATATATTTATTTAGGTTCTAATTTTTTAAAAATACTTTTTCCATGGAAAAACTTAAAGATTTAAATTTAAAAGAGGTTAATTAAATGAATTTTTGTAGTCCAGTCACCCAGCTTGAACAGTTACCAGCTCTTGACCAATTTTGTTCTATCTATACCATACCTCCTGCCTGCCCTTCTGTATTAATTTAAAGCAAATACCAGCATTTTATACAGAAATGCTTCACTGAGCATCTCTAAAACATGACTGTACTGTATTTAACCTACCAAAGATGAGTGTCATAACAGAAAGTCAGATACTCCATGATCTCACTTATATGCGCATCTAAAAAAATTGAACCTGTAGATAGAACAATGATTCCCAGGGATGGGAAGGCAGACTGGGGGGATGTTAAGGTCCTGGTTGACCCAGGGCCTCCCATCTAACAAGGGAGAGAACTGAAGAGTCCAGAGCCCAAGGGTTGTAACCACTATGATGAGCTGCATATTTTGCATTTTTATATGTAGGTACAATTTTATGAGGAGGCAAATGCACATTTATTTATTTATTTTTAAACATTTATTTTTTAGTTGTAGTTGGATACAATATCCTTAATTAAGTAATTTTTATGTGGTGTTGAAGATCGAACCCAGGGTCTTGCACATGCTAGGCAAGCGCTCTACCTCTGAGCCACAACCCAACCTCACAAATACGCATTTAAAATGAATAGTTTCTATCTCTCTTTGGTCTTAAAACTTTAGATATACATTAGTGCTAGGAATTTGAGAAAGAAGTTATTAGCAAGCAAAAGTATATATAACATTACAAAATTGAGGACATAAATGTAGAGAGTTTCCTTTTGATAGAACTGCCCATGGAGAACAGTGGTTTCTATGTGCATATTATCTGACGTTTGCACAATGGCTCATGCCATCTATGTTTTAGGGGCCTCGTGTGACTACTCAGGCTAGGATAGATCTGTGCCAACCCCAATCACTCACCCATCACCCTGACAGGCACTATTATCTGAAATTATTTCTCTTACTTACAAATATATTACCTGCCTCACTTCTTCTACGAGAATATCCACAATAAAGGACAGGTATCTCCTGTCTGTTTTGTTACTGTTTATCATCTAGAAGAATGTCACACACTACACACTCAAAAAATCCCGAATGAACGAACCAATGACTTAATCACACTTGCTTCTCAGATGTAGATTGGTTTCAGGCGTTTAGGCAAGATTTCCAGTAGATGTATAGGCAGACATGCATTTGGCAAGAATGGAGTCTTCACTTAATTCCCAGGCAAATTAATGGTTTTCTGCCAAATAAACATTCTACATTTCCAGTGAAGTCTATTTTCTTCTTATCTTTCTTAGTGTATTTTCTGGTATTCTTGTGCCTCCTACAAATAGCCCTTCCACAAATTTTGTCATTTTTCAATTAAGGTTGCTTCTATGAACATTTTATATATGCAAGATATTTTCTGAAATGATGTGCAAAAATAGTAAATGATTCATGAAGAATGTCCTTCATCAGATACATGCAAACAATGTCCATTTAATACTATGTAGGTTGAGAGTTAATCTTGAGATTCTCAGTACTGAAAATTTCTTATTGTCTGAACCAACGAACCTTCATCTTATAAGGAGGATTAAAAAAGAAACTATGTTCGTGTATTAAAATGAAATTCAGAGCCGAATCTAGAATTTCTTTGAGCAGTTCAAAGATAGTGTTTGAAGGTAATTATTTAAAGGAACTGTTGAAAATATTTTTATCTGTAGAATTTGACTACATTACTGCAAATTACCTTGGGATCATATAACGAAAATAGTTATATTTTGAATGCTAATTACAGTCATGCATATTTTTTTCAATTTTCAAACTAAAATATTTACTGTGGGGCTTTTTTTTTGCAGATCAGTAAACTGAGGCTTAGAAAAATTAAGTTATATGATTAGAAAGTTGTAGGACTGGAGTTTGAGGTCATATATATAATTCCAAAGGCTACATTTCTTTTCAAGGTTTGCCTCCTGCTCATGTCTTATAGATAAAGCACTGATTGTTTCTCTAAAAATTTTGCAGTAAGTTCTGGGAAAATAAAATAATGGTAGATCTGTAAGGCACTGACCAAAATCTATTGATTTGAAAGTAGGGCCCAGTTTCCCGGTATTAGAGGATTCTGTGTAGGTGGAACCCATTGAGATGCTTCTGGATTAGGCATTAGTGCCTGCAGCAGCCTCCTTTATTTAGCCTCTATTAAGGTTGCTTGAAAATGTTTTGACTGATTAATCCTTTGTCCTCTAATCTGGGCTTCATCAAGCACATGTTCTGAGACACACCACCATAGGTGGGAAGAAATTGATAATCATCTTTGTTATTGAAATTGTTCTGGTGCATAGCTAAGTAATTTTTAGATAATTTTTGACTGGTGGGGAAGCAGAAATTGATGAGAAAGGAGGAGATTTCTTTTTTGAAAATACTCTGCATTTTGTTCCTGAACTTGTCAATGCAAAATTTGTGCTATAGAGTAAGACACTAGAGGGTGCACAATGCCTATGTTTTAAATGCCTGTGGCAGAAACCTCAACCTGTAAGAACCTGGGAGAACCTGGGAGCGCAGACTGCTTGCCTGGTAACAGTGGTTTAAATTAGAAAATGAAAATGCGGGTATGACCAATGTTGTATGATCCACCATGCTTAAATGCATAAATTTGTTTTTATCTTTTGATACATATATATATATTTATTTAGGTTCTAATTTTTTAAAAATACTTTTTCCATGGAAAAACTTAAAGATTTAAATTTAAAAGAGGTTAATTAAATGAATTTTTGTAGTCCAATCACCCAGCTTGAACAGTTACCAGCTCTTGACCAGTTTTGTTCTATCTATACCATACCTATTGCCTGCCCTTCTGTATTAATTTAAGCAAATACCAGCATTTTATACAGAAATGCTTCACTGAGCATCTCTAAAACATGACTATACTGTATTTAACCTACCAAAGATGAGTGTCATAACAGAAAGTCAGATACTCCATGATCTCACTTATATGTGCATCTAAGAAAATTGAACCTGCAGACAGAATAATGATTCACAGGGATGGGAAGGCAGACTGGGGGGATGTTCATCAAAGGGTACAGACTTTCAGGTATAAGACCTAAAGTCCAGCCTGGATGGAAGTGGTGGGTATTATTAATTTGATCATGGCACTCATTATACAGTGTGTACATATATATCCAATCATCACATATATCTTGAAAAAATATATAATCTTTGTCAATAATTTTTAAAAATGAATGTTATTTCTCAAAGTTATTTTCCCTAAACTATTTATCAATTGTAAAGAGAAAAATAATAATTTCCTATATGGAAAAACTGACAGACACTATCTTGTCCAAGTGATCAAAGTTAAGATCACCAGTAATAAGATACATTAACATCAGGCATCCCCGGTATGATGACCAAGAAGGACACAACATCACTTATTTGGTCTTCTTCCAAAAAAATTTTTTTTTCAATGCAATCATGGGAAAAATATCAACCCAAATGGAGATATGTCGCACAAAATTGTCAAGGTTATGAAAAATAAAGATGAAAGAACTGCCACAGATAGGCAGGGACTCAGGAAACTAAGTAAATACAGTGTGGGATCATGACTAGCATCCTGGAACAGGGAAAGGGAGTGAGC
The DNA here is from genome assembly GCF_047511675.1 of Marmota flaviventris. Classification (NCBI taxonomy): domain Eukaryota; kingdom Metazoa; phylum Chordata; class Mammalia; order Rodentia; family Sciuridae; genus Marmota; species Marmota flaviventris. Next base: position 159,477,089 of record NC_092498.1, on the reverse strand, counting down.
AGGAAACTGCTGGCATGCCAATGAGCTCTGTGATTTATCAGTACTGGTAGCTGTTTTGGATAATTATACTTTGGTTAAGTTGTTAACATCAGGGAAGCCAGTTGTAGAATATGTGTAAACTCTCTACCATTTGAGCATCTTTTATACGTCTCTAAGTTATTTTTTAAAAAAGATTTTTTTTTGGGGGCTGGGTTCAAGTGGTAGTGCGCTCGCCTGGCATGCATGGGACACTGGGTTCGATCCTCAGCACCACATAAAAATAAATAAGTAAAATAAAGGTATTGTGTTCAACTACAACTAAAAAATAAATATAAAAAAATTTTTTTTTAAAAGAATGCCAGATTCAGGCATTATGTGAGATACTTATTCCTAAAATGGTCTAAAATTATGACAGGTTAAATTTAAAGTTTTTTTTTTTTAATATTTTTTAGTTGTTGATAGATCTTTTTTTTTTAATTTTTTATTGTTGGTTGTTCAAAACATTACAAATTTCTTGATATATCATATTTCACACTTTGATTCAAGTGGGTTATGAACTCCCATTTTTACCCCATATACAGATTGCAGAATTACATCAGTTATACATCCATTGATTTACATATTGCCATACTAGTGTCTGTTGTGTTCTGCTGTCTTTCCTATCCTCTACTATCCCCCCTCCCCTCTCTCTACCCCCTCTACTGTCATTCATTTCTCCCCCTTGTATTATTTTTCCCTTTCCCCTCACTTCCTCTTGTATGTACTTTTGTATAACCCTGAGGGTCTCCTTCCATTTTCATGCAATTTCCCTTCTCTCTCCCTTTCCCTCCCACCTCTCATCCCTGTTTAATGGTAATCTTCTTCTCCTGCTCTTCGTCCCTACTCTGTTCTTAGTTACTCTCCTTATATCAAAGAAGACATTTGGCATTTGTTTTTTAGGGATTGGCTAGCTTCACTTAGCATAATCTGCTCTAATGCCATCCATTTCCCTGCAAATTCTATGATTTTGTCATTTTTTAATGCAGAGTAATACTCCATTGTGTATAAATGCCACATTTTTTTTATCCATTCGTCTATTGAAGGGCATCTAGGTTGGTTCCACAGTCTTGCTATTGTGAATTGTGCTGCTATGAACATCGATGTAGCGGTGTCCCTGTAGCATGCTCTTTTTAGGTCTTTAGGGAATAGACCGAGAAGGGGAATAGCTGGGTCAAATGGTGGCTCCATTCCCAGCTTTCCAAGAAATCTCCATACTGCTTTCCAAATTGGCTGCACCAATTTGCAGTCCCACCAGCAATGTACAAGTGTACCCTTTTCCCCACATCATCTCCAGCACTTGTTGTTGTTTGACTTCATAATTGCTGCCAATCTTACTGGAGTGAGATGGTATCTTAGGGTGGTTTTGATTTGCATTTCTCTGACAGCTAGAGATGGTGAGCATTTTTTCATGTACTTGTTGATTGACTGTATGTCCTCCTCTGAGAAGTGTCTGTTCAGGTCCTTGGCCCATTTGTTGATTGGGTTGTTTGTTTTCTTATTGTCTAATTTTTTGAGTTCTTTGTATACTCTGGATATTAGGGCTCTATCTGAAGTGTGAGGAGTAAAGATTTGTTCCCAGGGTGTAGGCTCCCTGTTTACCTCTCTTATTGTTTCTTTTGCTGAGAAAAAACTTTTTAGTTTGAGTAAGTCCCATTTGTTGATTCTAGTTATTAACTTTTGTGCTATGGGTGTCCTATTGAGGAATTTGGAGCCCGACCCCACCGTATGTAGATCGTAGCCAACTTTTTCTTCTATCAGACGGCGTGGATAGATCTTTTTTTAAAAAATTTATTTATATGTGGTGCTGAGATCGAACTCAGTGCCTCACACATGCCAGACAAGTGTGCTATCACTGAGCCACAGCCACAGCGCCTTAAAGTGTGTTTTTTTTAAAGTTTAAATATGTGCCATGAGTAACAAGTAAGATGATACAGAACTAAAAGCGATAGTCCCCTCTCCATTCTTCCCCTACTCTCTAGAGGTAACATTTAAAACTATTTCTAATATTAGTTCCTCTGTTGCATCCATGCTTCTGGCTAATGTGTTTAAATGTTGTTTCTTATTTTTTCGACTTTATTTACCATCTGTTGAATCTTGGGGATGGAGGATGTGAGTGAGCTCACATTATGCTCCTCCCTAACACTGCCTCATCCTAGTATTCCAGATGTATACATTTCTTTCTTTTGGTTGTTTTGGGAACTTTAAGTCATTTATTTGTGTCTGTCTGCTTCCCCTTCCTGCCTCCCTGGTCTTTTACTGGTGCTGGGAAGGACCAGGACTTCACTCATGCTCAGCAAGCGCTCTGCCCCTGAGCTACACCCCAGCCCCTGCGTCTTAAAATTTTCTCTGCAATGGAGGCTGTTTACTTCCTTTTTTGCTACCTTGCCTTACTTATAAATTCCACATTTTGGAAAGTCTCAGCTGTACTTTCATCCTACATTGTCAAAATGGGGCACAATCTCAACCTGTCCTTTACTCACAATTGCTTCTTCTTTGACTTTTCTGTATTGATTCTAGAAATTGAATCCTGTGAACGAGGGTCTGTGTTGTTGAGACTTCATGAATGCACACCAGGCCAAACTGTGTGAGGGTAATGTTCCTTTTGTTTTGGTGCTGTGTCACCCTGAAAAAGATAGAATCAAATAGACTTCCTTTTCTTGCACTATGTCTATAGCTTAAACTTAATCCTGTAATTCAGTTGGCTGAACATTAGGGGCATGAACTTATTTTTTCTTGGAGTTTCTAATTGTCTTGCGCGCGCGTGTGTGTGTATGTGTGCGCGTGCGTGCACGTGCGTGCTATCAACAATTCTCCTGTGACCACCTTGACATTATCTTGTCTTTTGTGAGGAGTCTCTTCCCCTTGGGAATTTGGACTCTTCCACCCTCCTGCTCTCATCTGGCATTCAGGGTGTCTGGTGTTGGATTTGCTGTTTCCCAAAGGCTGCAGAGCATGGCTTGGCTGTAAGGCTGCCTGGGGTCCCACCTCAGCTCTGCCTCTGCCACGCTCCCACCTCTGGTGCCTCAGTCTCCTTGCTGAATGAACACACATTAGGGCATAATAAATGTAAGGATAGAGTTTGTTTGCTTGAAGGCCTTTATTTTATCCTGATTTTTTTGGTGGGTAGTTATCTTTCTCTAATGCCTGATGTAATTTATAAGTCTCTTACTAAAGACACCTGGTAAAAACCATTTCTAATGATTCTTTGGCCTCAAATGTGTTTTGATGATTTTTTTTTCTGTAGGAAGGAATTCTGTTAATGTTATGATTCTTAGAGAAGCATTTTTTAAAATATGTATTTTAGTTGTAGATGACATAATATATGTTTTACTTGTTTATTTTCATGTGGTGCCAAGAATTGAACCCAGTGCCTCATGTATGCTCTACCACTGAGCCACAACCCCAGTTCTGTAGAGAAGCATTTTGATCTTATCAGTTTAGTGTTGATCCCAATTATTTGGGAAATAAATGATTAAATTTGTTTGTAAGAGTTTTATAAAGTGATGACCAGGTTTTCTGGTAAAGCTCATCTAAATGTCAATCCACATATGTTTTTCCTGTTGTTCATCTTATGAATTACTCTGTACTTCTAGAAGCATTGGGTAATGAATTGATGACCCAGGTAGAAATCATTTTGGGATGAAATTTATTGTGCCTCATAGGATGAATTAAGTAGATCATTTGCCTGGCAGAAGATATCAGTTACAGTGTTCAGGTGTTACAGTGATGTATCTCATTGACTAACACATCTTGTTGAAAGTTACTCTCTCTTGATTTTTCTGTTGGGTCACACAATTGTTAACCAAAGATTTTTCTTTATCCTTTCAGACATTTAATAATCATTAGCAACAAATGTTTGTAGTGCTGACAACACATCTCAACCATTATATTTTTGGGGGGAGGGGATGGGTACCAGGGATTGAATTTGGGATCACTTGACCACTGAGCCCCATCCCCAGCTTTATTTTGTATTTTATTTAAAGACAGGGTCTCATTGAGTTGCTTAGCACCTTGCTTTTGCTGAGGCTGGCTTTCAACTTGCAATCCTCCTGCCTCAGCTTCCCGAGCCACTGAGATTACAGATATGTGCCACCACACCTGGTCTCAACTGTTAAATTTTGGACTGGTTTTGATTAAGTGAAAACCCCAAGCAGAGGGGAAATGGTAAATTCTTATATTATTTTCTGTAGTTTAAAGAGGATGGAAATTGAGTTTATTCAGCATCTGCCATGTGCCAGACCAGGTATTTTTCATGTTTTCTCATTTAATCTTCCCAATAATCCTTAAAGAATCATAGCCAACCTGGGCATGGAGGCACGTGCCTATAATCCTAGTAGCTTGGGAGGCTGAGGCAGGAGGATTGCAAGTTTATTTTATTTTGAGACAAGGTCTCAATTTAGTGAGACCTTGTCTCAAAATAAAACATGAAAAGGGCTGGGGATGTAGCTCAGTGGTAGAGCATACCTAGGTTCAATTCCCAGTCCCACCAGGGGGGGAAAAAAAAGGAATCATGGCCAACTAAATGATTGGACCTGTTACTTATCTAATCATTATTCCCAACCAGTCTATACTGTTATCTTTCCTATAAACCATTTTATATACAAACAGATATTTTTTCTGTTTGTAATGAGTAAGAAAACTAGCACTTAAGTGATTTAAATAACAGTCAGTATAAAATAACACTAATAATAGAGGGCAGAGTTGAGCTCTGAATTCATAACAGTGTCTATATTTCCTTTTCTGTGTAAGGGTATGAATGAGCAGGTTTTATTTTACTTGTTGTTGATAAGGGGGTCTCACTGTGTTACCCAAGCTGGTTTCAAACTCCTGGTTCCAGTAATCCTCCTGGCTTGGCCTCCTGTGTAGCAGGGACTGTGGGCATGTACCACTGTACCCAGCTTTAAAAAAAAAAAAAAATGCTTTTTCTTCCCCCCTCACCTCATCTCTACCATCTTATTTTGGAGAATTACAACTTGCAGAAAATTTTAAACATAATTCTTTTCCCCAGTTAACTTTTTTTTTTTTTTGGACTGGGAATTGAACCCAGGACTTTGTGCCGTACCACTGAGCTACACTCCCAGCCTCTAAGATTGTGTCATTTAATTTAAAAAATTCTTTCTTTCCTCTCTCCTCCTCTCCTTTCCTCTCTCCCTTCCTTTCTTTCTCTGCTTTTTGCCCTGAAACATTTTAAGTTAGTAGTAATCATTCTGTCAGTCATTAAATAATTCAGCATGTGTCTCTTAAGAATAGAATCATAGTTCTTATAACTATAATACCATTATGAAAACTAAGAAACTTGCTATCTGTATGTTAATAGTATCTAATATATGATCAGTTTTCTCTGTTATCCCAGTAGTAAAAGCCATAAAACAGTTGTCTCCTCAGGATCCAGATGGCACATTGCATATGGTTGTTAGATTTCCTCCCCGCCCCACTGGCCCGTGACATTGACATTCTTGTAGAATCCAGGGTACTTGTCCTGAAAGTTTCCATAGTATGGATTGTCTGGTTTTCTTATTATTACTGTTATTATTTGCATGGATACAACATAAGTGTTGCTGGGTGTTTCATATTGCATTGTACCAGGAAGACCTGATGTCCCCACTTGTTGAGGCTGCGCTTGGTCACTTGCATAAGTTGATATTCTCCAGTTTTCTGTGCACTAAAGATGCAACTCTCTTGTTGTTAAGAGTAATCTGTGGGGCAATAATATTTTGAGACCATATGATTATCCTGTTTGCCAATAATCTTTTACCTAATAGTTTTTAACATCTGTGGATGCTTCTTTCTGCTAACATTTATTACATAGGTATCGAAAAATGATGATTTTTCTTAACACTGTTATTTTTCTCTGGGTTCATTAATTGGCATTCTTCTGTAAATAGAGCTTTTGTCATTCCAGTTTCTTTGTGTGAGTGTGTGTGTGTGTGTGAGTGCATGTATGTATGTTCTGCTATTCCTATGGACTCATTTTTGCCGTGACTCAGTTTCAGGAGCTATGATCCATGTACTACCTGACTCACTCATTTAAAGTGACCATGTAGTGGGCCATAGTATATTTACAGATATGTGCTACCTGTGTCCACAGCCGTGGGTTCTTTTTTATTCAGTAATTATAGTCCATTACCATTATTTTTGGTGCTTAAGCTGTCCTAAATGTGGCCAGTGGGGGCCTCTTTGGGCTCCTTCTCTGTTCTTATGACTTTCCTCATTCATCTTTGAGAACCTCCTTTACTGGTATAACAAGCCACACCATCTTGCCCTTAGTCTCTCTGCCCCAGCCACCTCCCCTTGAACCCTTGGTTCCTTTTGGTGGGGAGTGATATTTGGAAACCAAGATCTGGCACTAGGTATGTTATTCCTTCTAGGCTTTTTAATTAGGCAGAAATTTAAAAAATTAAATGCATGATTTTCTCCTTCCCATTTCAGTATATTGATCTTAGGCAAGAACAACACATAATTACTGTTTGTTTTTAAAATTACCTTATTATAAAATAGACTTTCTTCTGGAGTACAGTGCATGAATTTTAACATGCATGTAGATTGGTATAGCTGCTGACACAATCAGGACCCAGAGCTGCTCCATCAGCCCCCAAACTCTCTTGTGCCCCTGATTTGTAGTTATACCATTTTCCTGCTTCTACCCCTTGACCAGCATTGATCCGTTGTTCATTGCTGTAGTTTGTTCTTTTTGAGAATACCATTTAAGCCAGGTGCGGTGGCACATGCCTGTAATTCCAGTGACTTGGGAGGCTGAGGCAGGAGGATGGCAAGTTCAAAGCTAGCCTCAGCAATTTAGGTTGTTTTTATATTTATCATTGTTACATAATCACATAGTAATATGTAGTCTTGACGTTTACCTAACTTCGTGAATAAGGTAAAGGTACTAAAATGCTCAGCTTGGATCTCCTGCCTGGAATCACATGATTACATACATGTTCTGATATCCTCTGGGGTTGGAGTTTGGCTAGTTCTTTTGTGTGTTTGTGCACCTTACTCTGGACTTAAGTTAGAGTAGAAAAGTAGAATTAAGTTAGAGCAGATAAGGTGGAATTTGTTTGAAATGCCCTGTTGTACTGTTCTTATGTAAATTATAAGAATGGATCATCTTATTCCTGTGGAATAGAAAAACTGAAAAAAAAAAAATCCACCTGGTACCAGTTGCCCCCTCTCATCTCCATCTTAACAGTATTAGCTAACACTGTTAAAGACATAGTAGTCTATTTCTTATGGGTTTTTCATTGGTTACTACAAGTAACTGATAGGAAAATCTTGTAAGAAATGTGGGCCTGGGTTCAAATGTGTGGATAGTAAAGGCATATGCTTTGCCTTTGTCTCTTGTGTGGAGTTTCACTTAGATAATCTTGAATGAATTTTTTCTCATTGCATTCAAAACAGAAAATATTAACTTTTTTTTATCAGGAGTACTTTACTGTGATTCTTTATATTGAGATAAAGTTAAATATAAGCCAAGTCTTACAAAGAATGATTAGATACAGAATAAAAAAGTTATTGAATTAGTCTCATGCAAATAAAAAAACCCAAATAGTTTTTAGCCCATTTCACAGTTTAGAGAGTATTAAGTAGATGTCACTTATGCTATTTGAGGGGGCTTTTTGAGGCAATATTCAATACATGTGGCTTTGTCAACAGGGACTGGTCTTAGGTTTTTCTCAAATTTGCTTTTCCGTGCGTTTTAAAAACTATTATTTATATTCTACTTCTTAGAATAAAGAATTAGAGCCATTAAAATTGGCATGCGTTAAGCATGCTAATTAGTTCAACATACTGACCAGTTCTCTGAATTATTAGTTCAAAGAAGCGTGTGGACAGGGGTGAAATTAGATTTGGGCATTTTTCATTCTTGTTGTTTTAGGGTACTCTGAGTTGCTTTGATCTGTAAATAACAGATGTTTTTTCATGCATGCTTCAGGAGACATCAAACATGTTCAAAATTTTGTTTCAGATTTAGGACTCATCATTCTTATCCTGAATTGGATATGCACATTTTGACTATAGTTATGTTAGAAAAAAAGTTCATGAGTGATAGTCAAAGTATAGTACACACATATACAGAATTCTGTATGTGTGTGTATATATAGTGTATACTTTGAGATGTCTGTGAGGTAAAGATAAACATGTTTGAAAAAAGGATAAAACGTTTGATTTTGTTATTCAGTAAATATTTGTTTAACAATTGTATAATAACTAGAATTAAGGTCAAATCCAATAGATTGCACAAAAAATCATGTTTTTAACTTGAATCACAGTTTATACCTCTTTTGGCTGTTATGTGAAACACTTTTAGTATTAGGAAGACTTTATGTAAGGAATGGCATCAAATTTATGGCAGATGGGATGAAAAAGATAAGACCAAGAAAGTTAGAACGAGAAATCCTCTAGTCCTGTTTTCCACACTCCCTGATCAGAAGGTGGGGTGCAGACCCTGCTCTAGTCTGGTGTAGGATGCAGGAAAGCCATGTGATGAGAGTCTCTGACTTTGTAAGCCTCTTGTTTAGAAGTAATGTTAGAAATAATAATGTCTTGTGTTAATTCCAGTGAGGTGCTATTTTGTTGAGTAAAGTCTTCTTTTCTTTTTTTTTTTTTTGGTTAGACTACCTGAGATTTAGCCATGTATTCCATTTGCAGTTTTCTTTATGTGGTGTATATAGTCAATGGAATATTAACTCTACTTTAAAGAAGATTGAAATTATGGCATTTGCCGGTAAATGGATGGAGCTGGAGACTATCATGCTAAATGAAATAAGCCAGTCCCCCAAAACCAAAGGCCAAATGTTTTCTATGATATGTGGATGCTAATTCACAGTGGGGTGGGCCCTAGGAAGAATAGAGTTACCTTAGATTGGGTAGAGGGGAGTGAAGGAGGAGAGGGAAGGGGATATAGGTATTGGAAGGGTAGTAGAAAGAAACAGACATTACTTTGTGTACTGCATGACCGATGTGATTCTACAACATGTACAATCAGAAAAATGAGAAATTATACCCCATCTATGCATGATATATCAGAGTGCATAAATGCATCTACTGTGATGTGCAACTAATCAAAACAAATTAAAAAATGTTACTGAAACAGTAGTCTCTGCTACATCAGACAACAGAGTACTGAAAGTCTTGTTTGTGATTATGCGCTTTACTGTCTTATGCCTTCTGAAGTTTTTCATTCATTCTGTGCGTAGATTTCCTCAATGAATGAAAATGAAAAAAAAAAATGGTTGGTAGGGGCTGGGATTGTGGCTCAGTGGTAGAACACTTGCCTAGTATGTGTGAGGCACTGGGTTCAATTCTCAGCACCATATATAGACAAAGGTCCATTAATAACTAATAAAAAATATTTTAAAAAATGGTTGGTAAACTATGACCAATGGGCCAAATCCAGACGAGACCTAATTTTTATAATAAAGCTGTATTGACATTCAGCTACTCTCTCTTCTTTATGTCTGCCTGCCATCACACTAAATACCATGGCTGAGTAGTTGTGACAGAGACTGTATGGCTTGCAGAAATCTAAACTATTATCTGGCTCTTTTCTGAAAAAAGTTTGTTGAAAGTTTGAGTAGGTAATCTCTAAGACCCAGGCTCTGCTTTACGTCAGCTTCTCTTTAATTCTAATATCCAAAAGTCTTTCCAGAGAATGAAAACATCATCTACCTACTAGTTTTCAAAGTGTAATGCCTGGACCAACAGCAGCAGCATTATCTGGGAACTTGTCAGAGACTGAATTTGAAGGCCCACTCCAGATCTTCTGAATCAGAATCTCTGGAATGGGGCTCAGAATTTGTGTTTTATACCTTGCAGGTGATTCTGATGCATGTTAAAGTATAAGAACCATTGGACTAGACAATACTAAGATTTTCTTGTGGAGCTAAGGGTTAGCTCAGTGTTAGAGTGCTTGCCTAGTACATGCAAGGCCCTTCTGGGTTTGATTATCAGCACTGTCCAAAAAAAAAAAAAAAAAACCATTGCTCTGTTTTGAAATAGAGATAAATTTAAATTCTATAACCATTTGAGAAATGAATCAGGAAAAAAAGAAATATGTTAAATATTATTACAAAATCTGTTGATATTAGTAGTGAATCTTCTCTACTGAAAGTTTCTATGGTATTGTGAATTTTTGTTAATGTAATGATGGATTCCTGAAAGACATATCATTGTCGCCTTCACCATGATACTTTTAATGAACAAAAAGGAAAACAGTGTATGATTAATTTCTTCATGAAATTTTTTTTCACTAACATATTACACTGAATTATTTTAAAGTTGAAATAAAATAAAAGATTAAATCAAGAATGATTTTGCTCATAAGGAAAATGCTTTAATAAAAGAGCATTTAATCAACCATTCCACTACAGCTGGATTTCTTACCCATTTTAAGTGAAATCACAGTTCAATCGACTTTATCCTCAGAAATGAGCTCCAATCAGACTCCTCATCTTTGGTAGGCAAGATTACAAACACTGTGCTATGTATGAAATCTCAAAGAGAGGAACAGCAAAATTGTACATGTCAAGAGAGCATTACAGGATGACATTGTTATTTGGAGAATTGCTTTCATCTCTTGAGATATCTCACACCTGCTTCATTTGGCCCAGAATATTTCCATCTCATGAAAATGTCTCTGCCCTCACTGCATCCCAAGGTGTATGGTACATAGCCCAGTAACAAAGGAAAAATCATAACCTAAAAACTCACTTTAAAGTGCCCTCTAAGAATTCAGGGGATATAAACTGAGTTAACCAACTTTATTTTGTTGAAAAGGGACCATTGGTTTTATGTGTGTGTGTACATGACTCTGTACACACACATATACACTTATTATTTTATATGCTACATATATGCTTGAACATTATATGTACACTTAATTTGCATGAATCTGCCCATTTTTTCATATGTATATGTACTTATAGCAAACTTTTGATCGTAAATTCCATTATTAGTATTTTTTAACTGCTTCTAAGACCTGGGTTGACTCTCGGTCACTAACACATTTCTGTAGGCCACATATGCAAGCTGGTTGACTTTGTTTTTCTTTCTTTCTAATGTGCCAAACATATAATGTGATTCAAGGGGTGTACCAAGTGTGTGTGTGCGCATGCAAGGGTGCATGTTTTTATACAGCAAGAGTTAAATGTTTCCAAATGTTGTTATGTTCCATTGTGTGAAATTTTGGGTGATAGGGTTTTTTTTTTTTTTTTAAATTAAACATCATGCTTATTTGGTTGCCCTCAACTCCCTGGTAGTATAATGTATACTCTCGTTGAGCAGCTTTCTCATGCTGCTGGTGGGTTTTGAAAAAGAGTATTTATTCACTTCAGGTTTTCGGGAGGGGAGTGTAGAATTGGACTTCTTTTTCACGTTTTGTAGATGACACATTTGATTGTACCTGGCAAAATCCAGTTAAAAATAATAGTATTTAGTATTTAATAAACTACCAGGCTTTTGAACCATCTGGAACTGTATTTTCTTTGTACGCAGCATCTGAGGTTCAGCTGTTAGCATTTCTCCTTTGCTCTGGGAAGGGTCAATTGCTTTTCAAGTCTTTGATGCTAGCTGTGTCAGCCTTTTTCATATTTTCAAAATGCCTGTGTAAAAGGGCTTTTCATCCATTCATGCTGATAATTCTTTTGAACTTGAGGTTTGAACCAAACTAATCAAATTTAATTATAGCTCAAATCCCGTTACAGTGAACTCCAGTAGATGTCTAGGGTAGGTTTCTTCTTTTTTTGTTATACTGGAATACAGCCATTACCAATATTATATTAAGCGAGTAGGCCATTGACTACAATTTGGGAGATCTTTTGTAATGACCAGATTTTTGTTATATTGACATTGGTAATATTATTTGAACTTCATTCTTTTCTAAAGCAAACAATAGATTAGTTGCCAGTAAAATTTCTCTGCATAATACTTTAGGTGGTCTTTTCCTATTCATCTTTAACACTTTTAAACCATTAAAATCTAAACTGCTTACATAAAGAATCCTTTGGTTTTGTTGTTGCTAAGCCTTGTTTGTTTCTTTGTTTGTTCTTAAGATATGAAACCAAATGAGGATGTGTATCTATCCTCCTGGGATTTATGCATTTTTGTTAGTTTAAAAAATTTGGCGGGGGGGGGGGGGAACAGTATTATTTACTGGAAAGAAGTAGGAAATATAAATGTTTAAGTTTGTAGCATATATTAAAGAGAGGTGGATTAGTACTGATATTTTTAGTGCTTCAAAATGATTGCTAACACATGTACATAGTATTTTAGTATCCTGTTAAATTCACTTGTTAATCTGTATTTATGCTTCTGGGTGTGCATAGCGCCTTTCCCAACACAGTTTAAAATTTAAAAATTAGTTTGTTTGGATTTCTAAGCCGATTTGAGAGGAAAAACTTTCTTTTCATCCCTAAGTAAAATCTATACATGTTTGTAACACTGGACTGATTTCTGACTAGTAAGAATCAACAGAATTCATTTTTTCCTGAAGACATTTGATTGCAAAATGAAATGAAAATACAGCTTATGAAGAAGAGCAAATAGCAGAGCTCCTATTAAGGTGAAAATTGGCTTTTTATTTTTAATTTAACTCAAAACTACTCATTTTCTTGAATCACCTTTAACAGGGTCTCTTATTTTATAATGAAGTGAAATGTGAAGTTAATTTACATGCTAATTACTTTGCAGTATAATTTTGCTTGCTAAGTTGCTATTGATTTTGAATACATATGTTTAAGGAATTTTAGTGATAATACTGCCACATGTGGGACAGATTCATGCCATCACTCTTCGGTTATCCTTAGAATTGTTGGCTGCAGTTGCTGCTCTGTTTGGAGGGCCTGGCCAGCAGTCTTGTGTGCCACTTTTGGCTGAAGTGCCACAGAGTGCGACATCTGCGTGGTCTGTCAGTGCTCTTAGGTAAGCAGAAGCCCAAACTTAACTGACCGAGGAGGACTGACTCCTGTGAGGCCAGCGTGATTTCTAGAGAGCAAGGGCTAACATTTTTATCTTTCAAAATGCTTTCTGTTCCATACATGTTCAGGCAGAGTACCCTCTCAGTCTTTTAAAACATTCATTTAGTCTTTTCTTGTTTAGGTGTTGCCATTAAGAACTTAGTTGATGAAACGGATTTTATCTGTCGGTGCCAATGATGAGAGATGTGTAACTAAATGCCTGCAGACATAAGGGTGAGGATTTTGTGAGTTGGTGGTTGGGGCTGCAGGTAGCCTGTTTGGGTTCAAATCTCAACTCCAGCTGTGTGGCCTTAGGCAAGTTATTTAAGCTGTCCTATCTTATTTTCTTCATCTTTGAGATGAGACTAATAACAGTACCTACCTCATAGGGTTGCTGGAAAAATTTCATATGTTCATACATAAGGTGCTTAGGACAGTGCCGGAAACATAGACCTATATAAATGCTTGTTTTGATTTATTGTTATTGTTGTGGTGATGATGACAAGGACGTTGCTAGTATCCCCCTTGAAACTTCCTGGATGTATGTGTTCAAAGCCTTATTTAGCTTTCTCCAGGTGTGTCTCCTCCTCTATCTGATATGTGGTTTGTCTTGATTCAGCCCATTTGGAGTGTCTTCATTTGCCCTTGTAATTTCTAGACCATGAATTTCAGAGAGGTAGTCCAAGATGTTCGATTCACATAATTTTTTAATAGTATAAGCCAACATGTTAAAATTGAGTGGTTTCATATACAGTTCCACTTATCCAAGTTTTCTTGGAAAGCCCGAGAATCTGTCTGTTGGCAGAGTTGGCTTGAGTGGGAGGCAGTTGCCTTTTTAGACAAAGCTGTGCTCTTCAGATCACCAGAATTGCCACCACTTCCTGTTGTTTCGATACCTTCCTCACTTGGGCCGCAGGCCATGTGGTGTTTGCTGCTAGTGGTTTAGACTAAGTGGTGGTTCTCAGCTGCCTGTTCTGCACGCTGGTGTTCCACTAGCCCCTCCCTGGTCATCACATTTTGATCAGTGTATAACACGCTTGTTAAAATTAGGTCTGACTGGGTTTCACCTATCAAAATAACATCGAGCTGTTTAGACGGGTCTATACTATTAGAATCGTGCTGTTATTTGCTGAAAAGAAGAGATGAAAAAAAATTAGCTTAAGTTCAAGCCCCCTACCTCTCCAAATGATTAAAGCCCATGCAAAAATTATTGAGGTTAGAGAGACCTTTGGCTTCAAGAGAACACTGTTGGGCCAAGTCCCATTGCAGCTCACTGTGGCGAGAGGCCAGTAAGGATGAAAGGGGTAACTGAGGCCTTCAAGCAGGGCTTAGGAGCCTGGTCATTCTGAGCAGAGGGGATGCCCTGTGCATTGCCAGAGGCTTAGCAGCATCCCTGGCAATCCCACACCCACTAGATGTCACCTCCCTCTGAATAGTGACTAGAGTTGCCCTTGGTTGAAAAACTGCTGCTTTAAAGGTTTGGGAGACATTATTATAATGTAGTAGTTCTGTGCTCTAGTTACCATGGGCATCTTTAGTGCTGCTTCCGGTTTTCAAATCTTTTCACATACAGTAGCATGCTGCATGATGTTTTGGTTAATGAGGAACCATGTATATTTTGGTGTTTCCTGAAGATTATCGGGGAGCTGAAAATGTCCTGTTGACTAGTCACATCCTACCAGTCATAGTGTTGTAATACAGTGTATTGCTCACGTGTCTATGGTGATGCTGATGCAGACAAACCTGTTGTATTAGTTTTGTGTTAATGTAACAAAATACCTGAGGTAATCAACTCAAAAAAGGGAAAGGTTTATTTTGATTGTGGTTTCAGTCCATGCTCTGTTGGTCCCATTGCTTCTGGGTCTGTGGCAAGGCAGCATTTCATGGCACGGGCTACGTGCAGTGGAGCAGGCTGCTTACCTTGTGGCACTTGGGAAATGAAAAAGAGAGGAAGGGCCTGGGGTTCCAATATGTCCTTTGAGGGCATGCCCCTGCGACCCAGTTTCCTTCTCCTAGGCTCACCTCCTAAAGGTTCCAGCACCTCCCAATAGTGCCATAGGATAGGGACCAAGCCCTCAGTACATGGGCCTTGGGCAACATTTCAGATCCAAACTACAACAACTGTTTAGACAGATTTTAGATACGTGGATACTTACCATCGTGTCATGATTGCCCTCAGTATTCAGTACGTGCTGAACAGGTTCGGAGCCTAGGAGCAGTAGGGTGTGCCGTATAGCCTAGGAGTGCAGGAGGTGATACCATCTAGGTTTGTCTAAAGCACTCTGATTTTTGTGCAGTGATGAAATTGCTGCATGATGTACTTTTCAGAACACATTCTGGTGTTAGGCGACACGTGATTGTAGCTGCTTTAAAGCCCACATTCTAAAACATGCAGTATTTGTTTTGTAGGCATTTTAATGAAGTAGCAGAGAGAAGAGATACTCTTACTCCTTCTGTAGTTCACTTTAGCTGCTACTATCTGTAAAAAGAGACCACTTGGGCCAGCCAAGAAGTTAAAATTTTGGGCTCTGGCTCCTCGTCTGCTTTCAGGAGCTCTTTGAGCCTACAGAGGGCAGCTCCCTCTCTGAGTCTGGACTAGAAAACAGAAAACAAAGTGGCTGGATCAGATGTCTTCAGGATGGTAAAATTCATGCTGAGTCAGAAGATACTATAAGGTTTCAGAAACTTAACAGTTAGTCGGGATGATTTATTTGGAGTGTCCTACACTTTTCACTGCATTAAAATGACTAACTTCTCTAAAGTACTAGTTGATATCAGCATCACTTAGGGAATATCTGGAGGCTCTTTGGTTGACTGTATTCGTTGTTCTATTGCTGTATAACAAATTACCAAAAATTTAGTGGCTTAAAACAGCCTATGTTTATGAGCTCATCGCTGTATAGACCAGCAGCAATCCAGGCATACTGGGGCTGAGTCCTTTGCAGTCAGGGTGATGGCTGGGGCTGCAAACTCATCGAGGCTTCAGGTCCTCTTCCAGACTCACAACCACTGGCAGATCTCATTTCCTTGTGGCTGTATGATGAAGACCCTGTTTTCTTGTTGGCTGATGGGTGGCTGGCTGCTCTCAGGTCCTCTCCATAAGCCCTTTCAAAAAAGAGCAGTTTTCTTCTTCAAAGCCAGCAAGAGAGTCTCTCACACCCTGCTAAAGACTAGCCTTAGAAGAAGACAGGACTGGCTGGGCACAGTGGTACACACCTGTAATCCCAGCTGCTTGGGAGGCAGGAGGATCATAGATTCGAGGACAGCTTTAGCAATTTAGTGAGACTCTGTTCCAAGACAAAATTTTAAAAAGGGCTGGGGATATAGATCTGTGGTAGAGCATCCCAGAGTGGGGGCTGCGGGGGGGGGGGGGCAGGGAGCGTGGGTGCAAAACAGGTGCAAAAAAGTACCTTTTGATAAACTTGGAATCAACTCATTGAGGACCTTAATTACATCTGCACAGTCCCTCCACTTTTGTTAATAGTCACAGGACTGGGTTTCATTCTTTACACAGTCCTCTCCTCATGTGAGGAGGCAGGATTACTGCCTGCACAGCAGAGTGGGGAATCTTGGGGGACAGCCTGCCATGGTGACTTGTAATTGAAAAGGCTCTTGAACCTCATATCTAAGATAAAACTTTGCCCTTTTCTGCTTAGAAGTGTTAGTTCACATGCCCGTTCTCATGTTTTACTTCTAGTTTTGTAGGAGAATTAATCAATCTCACGTGTGGGCTGACTTAGTTTCCACTAGCTGTCTGGTGCAGCCTGGGTGAATGCTGCTGGGCTGGTGTGCTCTGTAGTAACCTCTGATCACTGAATGTGCCTTCCACATCTGTGTGCACGATCCATGCCACGCTCTGTTGGATTCTTGTATTCTTGTGTTCAGGATTCTTTATGCACTAGTACTTTTAAAAAATACTTTTAGCTGGTGTGGTGGTAGCCTATAATCCCAGTGGCTTGGGAGGCTGAGGCAGGAGAACTGCAAGTTCAAAGCCAGCCTCAGCAACTTAGCGAGGCCCTAAACAACTCAGTGAGGCCCTAAACAACTCAGTGAGGCCCTAAACAACTCAGTGAGACCCTGTCTCTAAATAAGATATAAAACAGAGCTGGGTATGTGGCTCAGTGGTTAAGTGCCCCTGGGTTCAATCCCCAGCACCAATAAATGAATAAACAAATGAATGAATGAATGAAATAATAAATAAAATATTTTAGGATCATTGTATCTCATCTCTCTCTTGGTCATGGAACTGATTGACCATCTTGTAGGTGAAAATCTTGGGTAATCTGTTGCTAGATGCAGAACTTTGCAGTTTTCTATATTTTAGAACTTTTTGTTTATCAGATGAACCATGATAAAAATTAAAATATTAATATCAAGAAGATGAGTTATGGGGGCTGGGGTTATGGTTTGGTGGTAGACACTTGCCTAAGCATGTATGAGGCACTGGGTTTGATCTTCAGCACTACATAAAAGCAAACAAACAAACAAACAAATAAAGGTATTGTGTCCATCTGCAACTAAAATATTAAAAGAAAAAAAGAAAGAAACTAGGTTGTTTTAAGATCAAAGAGACCCGGTAAGCTCATCAACATTTTACTCTGTAATATTAAGAAACTTAAAAAGATTTGTCACCAAAAAGATTTTGTGGTTTTTGTAACAGTGGAATAACTTGCTAAACCCCTGAGATTCTTTACTAAGCAATGGTAATAGTTTTCTAGAAACTAAAATTTATACTTGGCAACAAGTATTTCTAAATCATCTCCCTCACACTCCCTCCAAATAATAATTTTCAGGCTCATTAAATCTTTTGGGTTCTCATGCCTGTCTTTGGTGTTTTCAGGGTGGTGAGAAGTTTGAGTAAACTGGGTTAAGCTTCGGGAAGGATGCTGGGTGTGGTGGTGCATGCCTATAATCCCAGCGACTGGGGAGACTGAAGCAGGAGGATTACAAGTTCAGAGCCAGCCTCAGCAATTTAGTGAGGCCCTAAGCAACTTTGTGATACCCTGTATCAAAATAGAAAATAAAAATGGCTGGGGATGTGGTTCGGTGTTGAAGCACTCCTGGGTTCAATTGCTTGTTTAAAAAAAAAAAAATTTAGGGAAGGGCTGGGGTTGTGACTCAGTGGTAGAACACTTGCCTAGCACGTGTGAGGCCCTGAGTTCAATCCTCAGCACCACATAAAAATAATTTAGGGAAAGAGTTTTTTCCCTTCAATAAGGGTATTGCTGTGATTCCCCTCCCCTTCTTTTCAGGGCTGGAGATGTAACCCAGGGCTTTGCTTCCACGTGCTAGGTAAATGCTCTTACCCTGAGCTACCTACCCCAGCCCTATTGTTGTAATTTAAAAACAGGATCAAATGGATCATCATATTTTTTTTCCCCTAAGGTGGTTCTCCAAGAGTAACATGATATCTAACCAGTGACATGATTTTGTAATTTAATCAACTCTGTGGAACCAAACTCCTCATTAGTATTTTAAGACAGCAAGTTTGTGTGTTAAGGATAGAAGGGGTTTTAGATTGATAAATTTGAGTGACCCTCCCTTTCAGTGTTACTTTTGCTGTACTTAGAAATTCCACTTCACGCTGATGTTTTCTGTGTGCCAGAGGCTGTGGCATAGAGTAAAAGCTGGGCCACCACCACTCTCGAGGGCTTTTAATTTTGAGGAAAGAAAACTAGAGGTGGAATCACCTAAATCAGGTTAATGTTTATAGAATGGAAGTTAGTGAAGAGCATCAGAGGGCATGCTTGCTGGAGATTTCCAGCACACCTGGAGCCTCGTTCTGTCATTTAGGTCCAACATTATTGCTTCTTTTCTTGCTTTTATTGTTTTTTTTTTTCCCCCCTCTTAACTATCAAAAGTACTGAAAGCTGAGGGGTGCCAGAAGCAAGGAAAGGCATATGCATCTGGAAATTCATACTATGTTTAAGGACGTGAAAAATTACAGGGAAGCCTGCCATTTGGTGATAGGCCCTGCTGGTCTGTGGTCCCATCAGAACACGTCTTGTGCTTCACTAGGCAGTTGATGTTTCATGATTGGGGAGATGAAATTAGATGATTTATTTATGAAACAAACTCCACTTATCTAGTATTCTTACACTTTAGTTTGTTAATGAGCTTATATGTTGTGCATAATATAAAAAGTTTATATACTTTATGTATATATATTTATTATAAAAATAGTCTTTTGACTATTTCTCTTAGTCACTTTGACTAAATTTGGTTAAAACTATTGTCCAGTCTCCCATTAGCAGTTTTTCTTTGTGACCTTATAAGTACTATTGACAAAAACAAAAAACAATAAGACACATCTTCATAATTTAAGGGCTTATCTAAACTAAAATCAAGGTACTGATGACAACTGTTTAACCTTTTTTCTGAGAAGCGTCTCCATATGTTGCCCAAGTTGGTCTTGAACTCTTGGTCTTGAACTCCTGGGCTCAAACAATGCTCCTGCCATGTAGCTGGAACTTCAGGCAGATGCCACTGTGTCTGGCTGAAGACAGCAGTTTACTCTTTAGTGGGCTTTTAGACATAAAATTGAGAGTTAAACTTTCATTGAACCTAAAACTGTTTTGGTGGTAGAATGTATAATAACAAATTTTGCCATTAAAAAATTTAAGTGGGTAATTCAGTAGCATTAATTATATTCATAGTATTGTACAACTATTACCACTAGTTCCAAAAATTTTTCATCACTTTAAACACAAATTCTGTTACTGCTGTTAAGCAATAATTCCCCATTCCCTCCTTACCCCAGTCCCTAGTAACTTCTAATCTACTTTCTTTCCAAATTTTCCTGGTTTTGGTATTTCATATAAGGAGATCATGCAATATTTGTGCTCTGTGTCTAGCTTATTTCACTCAGCAGTGTTTTAAAGTTTATCCAGTGTTCTAGTTTGTAACATAACTTCTTTTTTGAAAATATTTTTTGGTTGTCAAAGAACCTTTATTTTATTTATTTGTATACAGTTCTGCAAATCAAACACAGTGCCTTACACATGCTAGGCAAGCACTCTACCACTGAGCCACAGCCACAGCCCCTATAACATAACTTCTTATAGCTGAATCATATTCCATGGTATGGATGCACCACATTTTGTTATCCATGCATGTGTTGATAGCCATTTGGATTATCTTAAGCTTCTGACCATTGTGAATACTATTGCTTTGAATACTGGTGTGCAAGATCTGTTGGAGTCTCTGCTTTCAGTTCACCTGAAGATACACCTGTAAGTAGGATCGCTGGGTTGTACAGTACTTCTGTTCTTAACTTTGTGAGGAAGCACCACTCTCTCTTCCACAGTGGCTGCACCATTTACAGTCCCACCAGCAGTGTGTGAGGGTTCCAGTGTCTTGCCAACATTTTAGTTTTCTTTGTTTAAAATGTTTTGTATAGTTATTATACTAGGTGTGAGGTATTATAAACCACTTGATTTTTTTGTATGGCTTTCTTTCCTTTTTAAAAAAAGTTTATTGGGCTATTCTAATTATACGTAATAGATTCATCATGACAAATTTGCACATGCACATGACATAATTTATGTTCATTCCAAGTACTTTCTCTTTCACCCTCTTCTTTCCTCCCCTATCCTCTTTCTCTACTGATCTCCCTTCTGTTGTTAATATATTTCAATTATTGCATCCTAACTTCATATACAGCAGCAGGATTCGTTGACCTATTTGAACTCTTTCATGTAAATGGAAGATAATTTCTTTATGAAAGTTTTACTTTTTTTTTTTTTTTTGGTACCAGGGATTGAACTCAGGGGCCACCACTAAGCCACATCCCCAGCCCAATTTTGTATTTTATTTAGAGACAGGGTCTCACTGAGTTGCTTAGGTCCTCACTAAGTTGCTGAGGCTGGCTTTGAACCTGCGATACTTCTGTCTCAGCCTTTGGAGCCACTGGGATAACAGGTGTGCGCCACCATGTCCAGCTGAAAGTTTTACATTTTGTTTAACAAATTCCCTCAGATTTGAAGACATTTTCTTTCATGTTTTGAAGTATTTTATATAATGACTGTGGTCTGCATGTTTGTGTCCCTTCACCCCATCCTTGTGTTGAAAGGCTAACCCATGAGGTTAGAAGGTGTGTCCTTTGGGAGGTTGTTAGGTCACGAGAGTAGAGTCTCTGTGTTGGGATTAGTGTCCTCATAAGAGAGGCCAGGGACCCTCCTTTATGAGGACCACTGCCAGACACTGAATCTGACAGTACCTTATTTTCCTTGTCATACAGAACTGTCCAAAATAAATTTGTGTTATTTATTAACTACTCAGTATTTCATTATAGCAGCCCAAATGGACTTAAGACTGTAATCAGAATAAAACTTGTCAGACCCTCTAGTTCTTTTTCTGAAGCTTAAAAACAATTACCTTAATTAACAAAAATTGAAGATATTTATTGTGTATGACACAATGTTTTGAAATGGAGTACTTTGGGGAATGGCTAAATCAACCTAATTGACATGTATTACCTCACATTTGTATTTTTCATGGTGAAAAATACTTAATATCTACTCTTGTAAATTCCCAAGAATATAATACATTGTTATAAATTATAATCATTGTTATACAATAGATCCCTAAAATTTTATCCTCTTATCTAATTGAACTTTCATATTCATTGACCAGTAAACTCCCCAATATATCTCAGATGTGTCCCAACTCCTGCAACCTCCAGTCTACTCTCTGCTTTTGTGAATTTGACTTTTTAAAGACTATGTAAGAATAAGATCATGCAGTATTTATCTTTCTGTTTCTGGTTTATTTCCCTTAACACAATGTCCTCTAGGTTCATCCATATTGTTGCAAGTGATAGAATTTTCTTTTTAAAGGCTGACCAGTGTTCCATTGTGTGTGATACTACATTTTCTTTAAATTCTTTCCTTGATGGACACTTTGTGGTAGATTCCATATTTTGCCTATTGTGAATGTAATGCAGTTAACATGGAAGCTCAATAGACTTATTTTACTTCCTTTGGAGATTAATCCAGAAGTCGGATTACTGGATGTTATGGTGGTTTTCTGTTCAATTTTTTGAGGAACCTCCATATTGCTTTCCATAAAGGTTGTACTTACATTTCCCCCATTAAAATCCAGGGGTTCCAGGTTATCCACATTGTCTCCAACACCTGTCGTCTTTTGTTCTTTTGGTAGTAGCCATTCTAACAGGTTTGAGTTAGTATCTCATTGTGGTTTTGATGTGCATTTCCTTGATGATTAGTGATGTTGAACATTTTTTTCATGTACCTGTTAGACATTTGTCTTCTTTTGAGAACTGTCTGTTCAGTTTCTTTGCCTATTTTAAAAATAGGGTTGTGTTTTTGCTATCGAGTGGAGCTCCTTATAAATTTTGGATGTTAACCTCTTATCAGGTGCACAGTTTGCAAGTATTTACTTCCATTCTGTAGTTTATGTCTTTAATCTTTTGTTTCATTTACTGTGCAGCTTTTAGTTTGATGTGATCCCAGTTATCCGTTTTGTTACCCATGCTTTTTTAGGCCTTTAACAACAATTCTGCTTTTTATTCCAGTAGTCCTGATCTCTAAGCCCACCTTCAAAAAGGAAAACAAACCAAAAACTAAACTTACATAATTGAAACATTTTGTGAGAAAGAAAAAAAGAATTTACTATAAATTAATACCAAGCTGTATTCCAACCACAGGAAACTTAACTAGGGTTCTCCAAATTGTCAATGCATATCTGCTTATGCCAATGGTCCTGGATGAACAGCACCAGGATTACCTCGGAGTTTGATAAAAATGCAAATCTGCAGGCTCTGACTAGGTGGGAAATCTCAGGACAGGGTCCAGAATCTGTATTTTGACAAGTCTTGCAGATGATTATGATGCATACCAAAGTTGATACCATTCTCTCTATTTTGAGTATTTTCTTATTGTTTGTAGCATTAGGAGAACCTAGGCATCATGGTTGAACTTGGACATGACCTCTTCTTGGAAGGGTCTCCCCCAGCCCCAGCCACCTCCTCTCTTGGTGCTTGGACGCATTGTTACAGAGTACTGATAGTTATTTGGATATTTGCATCTCTTTCACTAATTTATAAATCATAATGTTTAACAAATTGTGGAGGTCTTTTAAAGTTTGCTGATTTAAATTGCATGCCAATTGGGGTAAGTGATGGACAGGGTGCACAGAGTAATTAGAGGGAATGAGAGGTGAAGTAGGTTTGATGTTCAGGGTGGTGGAAACAGTGGTGAAAGTTGACTTTAAAATTTTAAAGAATTTTCTTGGAGAATTTTTTTTTTTTATACTTTCTTGTTCCTCAGTACCTGGAGCACTTCATTGATTTTGGTCTTACTTTAATAATGGTCTGCTATTTAGAATTCCGAATTGTCAGGGGAAACTTCCATTTTGTGCTGCTATAGCAGAATATCACAGACTGGGTAACTTATAATGAACAGAAATCTTTTTTCTTACGGTTCTGGAGACTGAGAAGTCCATTATCGAGGGGCTGGCAGTTGGCAAGGGTCTTCTTCCTACTTTTTCCCAAGGTGGAAGGTAGAAGGAGAAAGAGTGTGCTCAGACACAGAAATCAGGAGAGGCTTGATGTGTTCTTTTATAAGGAGCTCTCTCCTGAGATAAGGAGTTAATGGCATTAATTCCTTTAGGGGGCTCCACCTTCATGGCCCATGCACCTTCTCTTAGGAGGCCCACCTCCCAATTCTGCCACATGGAGGATTGAGTTTCCCTTTGTGAATGTTGGAGGACACATTCAAACCTTAGCAAATTTGCTTTCAAATACTTACAAGGTTGTCTGAAACGAATGTTGAAGATAGTTCCTGGCGTAGGGTATTTTGAGATGATTGTTTTTTCCTTAAGGATCTTTGAAAGAATCCTTTGTATTAAGGTCACTTTACTAGTTTGATATATGCTTTAGTTTTTTGTTAAATTAGTACTTTTAAATATATTTCTGTTACTTTTAAATATACTACTCATTTGAAGATATCATTAAAGTTTTGTAATATAGTTTCTCATTAAACAAGTAATCAGATCCATGTTTTCTAATTTCTGGGATAAAAATAAAAACTTGTTCGTTGGTAGGCAGTTTCATTCTCATTCCAGCTGCAATGAAGTTTTTTTTAATGAAGCAGACTTCTTTTAACCACAGATAGGCTTAGTTTAGGCTTCACAACCTGGGGTTGTGTTGGAATGGAGTATCTTGCCTTTGACAGACTTCTAGGGCTCTGTTGGTTTCCCACAATTTTCTGCATCATGTTTGTTTCAAATGAACCATAAAAGGATTCAGTGCCAACATGTGGTTTTAATAGCAAATAAGCGTGGGCCAATGAATGTGGACTTGGAATCTGAGGTTCTGTACATATGCCATGACTGAACTTCTACATCAGTTTGCAGCATGGCACCCGGTCAGTGTTGAGCGACTTATCAGTTACCATGTGAAACTTTTCAGTCCAGTGTCAGTTATTTGGGGGCACTTGCTGTTGATTGGAAACCACATATTTGATGTCGAACAACTTTCTGCAGGTTTTTCATAATACATTTTTAGTCAAGGTTTATGATTAAGTGGGAACAAATTCCCCTTGGAGTTCTTTTTTTGCGTCTGTTTTTAAATCATTATGGATTATATTGCCTTAAAATGACAATATGAAAATAATTAAATATGGTGTTATAAAACTCACTACAAAAGTTCCTATTAAAAATGAGAATTTGAAAGTAGGAATTTACTTACAGAACCTATTTTGAGATGAGGATTAGGTATAAGTGGAGATTCCTTCTTTCTTCCCTCTGTGGTGGAACATTATGAGAAGCTCATCTGCCTGAATGTGTTCCTACCCTTGGGGCCAGTAGAAGGGAAAGGGAGTGGGAGGGCTGAGAAGGGGTGATGAGAGAAAGAGAGTGAATAGAGGCCACATTGGAACTGAGTGTCGTGCCTTTAACAGGCTTTGACTAATCTAAACCATATTTTCCAATCAAATTTACAGTAACAAAAATAATATTCTGGTTAAAAAATAATATATAAATTCTAAAACAGTGTACTGTATATGTTATTAAGGTTAGTTGGTAAGCCCAGTGTTCTTTAGCCTCATGTTTTTGTCTACTGGAGAGGGAAAAAAAACTCTTTTGAAATTTAGATTTTGTGATTGAGGGCCCGCAAATTAAATTGACAGAAGACAGATTTGCAAGAAAATTGGAACCAGATTTAAATAGGAATGTATACAAAGATGGTTACAAGGAACTGTAACTGAGGGAGGTAATTAGAATTTGGGGTTTGTTTAATATTTCTGTGACAGTGTCTATCTATGTGGTGTAGGCTTCTCTAAGAAGTTGAGAATTGCTCCTGAGGAGGGGAGTTCTTTTAAATTCTTTTAGGAGGATCTGTTTTTAAGCAGATAAAAGATTTTAGGAACTCTTATACCTTCAGTGCAAAAATAATTTTCTTGCCACAGTTATTTATTCTTCACCTTTTCATGTCACAGCTTTTATTTTTGTAATTTTTAACTAATTACTGGGACTAATATTTTGTCTTTACATCATGATTTTTCCCTCTTCAAGGTACTTTTTCCTTTTAAATCTATGTTATTGAGATGTCATTCTACATATAGGAAATATGTCCATTTAATGGATGTTGCATTTTGACGTAGTCCTACAATCCTATGACCCCATGACCTCAAATAAGAGCGAGACTTAGAACAGGTGTAAGTTTTTTACATAATGGGCCAAATAGTATTTCAGACTTGGCAGGCCATCCCGACTCTGTTAGACCTACTGAGTTCTGCCCGTGTAGTGTGAAAGCAGCCATACATGGCACATAAATGGGTACTGAAACTTTATTTACCCAGACAGGCGGGCAGCCTGCAGCTCCTGGTCTGCCTTTTTTGGTATTGGATATTCTCATCACCACCAGAAAAGTTCTCTTGTGCCCTTTATATCAGATCTCCAAGCCAGCCACATGCTGTTGTGCCCTCTAGCATGTTAGATCTAGTATATGTGTTCTAAAGCATTTAAAATACATGAAACCATACAGTAAGTCCTCTCCAGCGTCTAGCGTCTTTTACTCAGCGTAGTATTTTCAGGAGTTCGGCCATGTTGTACATAGCAGTTGCTTATTCCTTTTTGTTGATCAGTCATATTCAGTTATATGAATGTGCACAATTTGTTTATGCATTCTCCTGTAGATACCCATTTAAGTTGTCACTTTGGGGCAGTGATAAATAAAGCAGCTACATCTATTCTTTGTGTGGGTATTTATTTGTTTCGGTTTCTTTTGGGTAAATACTTAGAGTGGAAAATATGGGTCATATGTTGTGGATGTAAGTTTTTAAGAAACTGCCAAACTGCTTTTGGAAGTGATTGTGTCATGTTACACTTCCTCCAGGCTGTGTGAGAGCATTCTTAGTTGTTCCATATCCTCGCCAACACTTGGCATTGGCAGGATTCTTTTTTACTTTTCCATGCCAACAGTCATCTTATTTCTTTTCTTTGCGTTTCTGCCCTGTTAAGGACCTCCCACTGAATGGAAGTGGTGACTGTTTTGCAGTCTTGGGGGAAAGAAAGGCATGTGTCCTTTTGTCATTAATCATTGTGATAGTTGTGGCTTTTATATAAATGTTCTTTGTCAAGTTGGAAAAGTTCCTGGAAGTTGGCTTATCTTTTTATTTAATTATAATGGGTGTTTATTTTTTCAAATGCTTTTCCTGCACCTGTTGAATTGATGGTGTGGTTTTTCTTCTTTGTTTTATTAGCACAGTAGGTCATATTGGCTTTTTAGAATGGTGAAGCAACTTTGCATTTCTGGGATGTATCTCACTGCACATGATGCATTATCATTTTTATGTATTTCTGGATTTGCTTTAGTAATATTTTGTTACAAATTTTTTTCCTACTGCTTTGGATTTATTTTACTGTTCCCTTTCCAGCTTCTTAAGCTTAGAATATTGATTTGTAGACTTTTCTGTTTTTCTCATGGAAGCATTAAACGTGTAAGTTATCCTCTAATCACCAAATTGGTTGTATCCCCCAAAACTCTTGATACATTTTCATTTTCAGTCATTTCATAGTGTTTTCTGATGTGTCATTTCACTTAGGCTGAATAAAGCCATGGGGAGAAAAAGTCAGATAATAGGTACAAAAAAAGGGTAGGTTTTTTGTTTGTTTGTTTTGAGCTCGTCAAAGAGCTGAGATGGCAGGGCAGCCAGGTGAACTGAATTAGAAAGGATTACAAGCCCATCGGGAACAGACCACAGCAGTTGGTCTGGCCTTTGCCAGGGAGGTAGAAGTGGTGCCCATAAAAGTGGTAAGAAGAAAATGGAAATCTTTCTTAGCCTTCTTTCACTCTGAAATTCGGTCCATTTTGTTATATGTAAGGTCGTTCTTTTAAAATTATTTTTACTTTGCATATTCATTATATGAATATACCACAATTTGTGTTTTATTTCCTCAGTTGGTAGATGAAGGTTGTGGATAGTTTATGGCTGTGTGAGTGAAGCTGCTGTGGACATTCTGCACATGTTTTGAGTTTAGGTACTTAGTTGTATATACAGGGGCAGAAATGCTGTGCTGTGAGGTAAGATATGCATTTAGTCTCATTGGTATAGCTAAATTCTTGTCCAAAGTAGTTGAACCAACTTATACTCTCAAAAAGGCACATATTCTTATTTTCTCTTATTGGAAAGTTTTTTTTTATGATTTACATATGCTAGGCAAAAATTATATTTTACTTCATCTTCAAAATATAATATTCCATGTGAGAAATATTTTGTATAATTGAGTGACAAAATACAACTCTGTGGAATATGGCTGTAGATCACGGCCTACTACCCCTGCCCATCTCAGTATTCTTAAAATATTGTTGGAAAAGCAGTTATTCTTTGTCTGGCTCAGTATATTCCTTTCAACAGCTTATTATCAGTATATTCATATACATTCTTAAGGTAGAATAAGGATTGTTGTCAGAGAGGATTTTTGTGGTGATTTTATTAAACAAAATTAAGAGAGGGGACCTTTTAATGTATCTTATTTAGTTGAGTATATTTAAGTGAAGAACATAAGAGTGATTTACCCTTTATTTAAGGCTATAGGTAGTTCTTTTGTCCCTAAATTCTGCTTTACATGGAAGTCTGTAGATCACATCCTTGATGCATTGGAGCCCCTCGGGACCATTCATCTTTTACTGCCATCTATAAAGAAAGCCATTCTTGAGCTTGTATCATTTGTGCTTGGCTTGATGGGAGAAATGGCAGGTTGGAGACAATTGGTTAAAAAATGGTGTTGGCACAGGGAAAGAGGTTTAGATGTGGAATATCTGGGTGCTCACAAAGTCTTCAAAGTCAAATACTAAAGAGCATAGGATTCTCTAAAGCTGGGTCCACTGCCCATTAGCTTCTGACCTGGGGGTTTTATCTTCTGGCTTAGACACCTGTAAATATTTTGGTCCCACCAGGGGATCAATCCCCAGTCCCTCATTTTGCCCATTTGGTCATTTTCCTGTTCCCTGTATGTTCTTAGACATTTTGTGTGGAAAAAGACATTTTCCCTTTTCTTGCTCTTGGGCCTGACTATGTCCTGAGTTGAGTGAGGTGGCAGGAAGAGCAACAAGGAGCAGGCTCCCCTTTTACACCAAGAAGACCAGGAGCAGCTGACTTTGTTCTTTTCTGTAGCTTTTCAGAACAGCCCGTGTGTGGTTTTGAGTTAACAAACCACAGATTTAAATCCTACACCTGCTCTGTGCTAGGCCCTGTGCTAGTGCAGTCCACGTGTACAGACATGTTGGTCTGTGGGCCTCTATCATGGTTGAGGGAGTTTCACTGTATAACAACATTGATAACCCCACAGACCAGGAGATCACTTTGGATTGCTGTTCTCTCTTCCTTTCATCTGATAGTCTCTTAAAGGCAGAAGGATTCGAGTGCTCCTAGATCTGCATTTTGCTTACTCTTTACTCAACTATAGCTCAGTGATACTCAAACTTCAGTGTATATAAATTACTCTATAAGGTTGCACATAGAAGACCAGGTATCCTAAACCTGTAGGGCAATTTAAGAGAAATTTGTGGAGAATTTGAACTGACTTGTGTACTGTCTTCCTTTACTGTGCTTAGTTAATAATAGTTCCTTCTTACCCTGTTCCCCCACCCCACCCTGTGTTGGATTCCTTTTTCCTGTGTGCTGGAAGATTCCACAGTTCTAGTGTAAGCTCTCCTAAGGCATTCATAA
This sequence comes from Marmota flaviventris, assembly GCF_047511675.1. Taxonomy (NCBI): domain Eukaryota; kingdom Metazoa; phylum Chordata; class Mammalia; order Rodentia; family Sciuridae; genus Marmota; species Marmota flaviventris. The sequence continues at coordinate 159,447,925 of NC_092498.1, read as the reverse complement.
GTTCCAGTTGGTAGGAGATTTAAAGCATATATTGAATAAAAAAAGAACAGATAACCAGAATAAAAGTTAGATAGAAATTCTAAGGCAAGGTAGGGCATGTACCCTGCTGTGTTCAAAGGTCCAAGGGTCCTTTTGCAGTTGAATCCTGTACTCTCTGTCAGTCTTTCACATGGAGGAGGCGCTGTGTGTAGGGGAAACGTCTGTTAACAAGGTAAACATGTTTTTCCCAGCTTTCAGTCTGGTACCGAAGCAAACACTGTTTAAACTGGATATACTGAGTGCCTCACAGGTGGTGTGCGAATGTCATAGTAGGACTTCTGATTGACTCCAGACCAGTTAGTGGCATTTTTCTAAAGGTAGTACTTTCAGGTCCGGGATCTCATGTGTGAATAGTAGTTAGGTGAAGGAGGTGGAGGCCTGGGAAGGTGAGCCTCTTTAGCCTTTAGGCCCCTTAGGCCCATTTAGGGGATGGTGAAACCTTAGTGGTAGAGCCTAATCTCTCTCTCTCCTCTCTCCCCCCTCCCCCTCTCCCCTCCCCCTCCCCTCTCCCCTCCCCCTCCCCTCTCCCCCACTCCCCCTCTCTCCCTTCCTCCCTCTCTTCCTGGCCATGAAGTGAGAGGTTTTATTTTGCCACCTGCTTCTCCCATGATGTGCTACCTCACCACAGACAAACAGTACAGCCAGTCATCATGGACTGAAAACTCCAAATATCGAGCCAAAATAGACCTCTGAGCTAATTAGCCCAGGCAGCTTGTTGTGGTGAAGGAGAGCTGTCTAATATAGAAGGTGATTGCTTTTGCTTGTTGGTCTTTTTTTTTTTGATGCTGTCTCTGGGCCCTCTGGAAAATGGGTGGTGGTGAGGCTGGATGGAGAGGAGTCAGGGTGTGGCCATTGTCCATGGGAGAGGTAAGGTAGCAGGAAGAGGGAGGCAACAGAGAGGAACAGACTTATTGATGAGAGATTTTGGAGAGCAAAGTGACAGGACAGGATTGGCTACCAGTTTGTGAAGGAAAAGGAGGCACCAAGAAGGATCTGCGGGTTCCTGACACTAACACCTGGACAGAGAGTGAGCATGTTCTTCAACCTGGGGAACCTGGAGGAGCTGCGCTCTGGGTCTGGGCCAGGGGGTCGTGAGTTAGATTGTGGGCACTCTGAGTGTGAGTGTCCTGCCAGTGAGACAACTCAGTGGACCTACTGAGGGGACAGTAGCTCTGAGTCAGAGAAATTTCAGAAGGATTTTTAAAAAATATCTATTTGAGTTGGCCAGCAGCTTTGTGAGTCTTATAATTTTTCTTGGAATATTCCTTATTATAGAAATCTATAGATACTACAGATAAGGCTAATGAATTCTTTCTTTTAAAATAAAATATCTTGCATGACAGCAGCAGTGAAGGAAAGCAGAAAGATAGAAGCCGTGAGAGAAGGTATTCTGTGGAACCATCCATACAGAAGCTGCCACCCACACAGGGTGCCCAGGTCCTTATTATCTATTTCCCAGTGAGTGCCTCTCTTTTATGGATTAAATAAGTAAGTCGCTCAAGGTCTCTTGGCAGATGTGGATTCTTACAGTCTCCTCGATGTCATAGATTTTGCTCTTTCCACTAGTTTTGTTGCAGTCAAGAAAACAGTTAAGCCAAAATTAGGAACTCTGTCAACTTAAAATCAGTTTTGAAGCGTCTGTGATCCCACAGATGTGTGCAGTAGCCTTATTCCAACAGTGCACCTCTTGACTTCCTGCCTGTGCCGTGAATCAGTCAACACAGTTTTAGGCCTTAGAACCTTGGAATGGCAAAACTTCAATGCTGCAAGGACCTTGAGCAGTCTTGGTGTCTACTAGCTTTACTTTATAGTTAAGGAAACACAGGATCAAAGTCACAGATCCTGTTAATGGGAAAGGCAGACTGTGTAGCCTAAGTATGAATGTACCAGTGTACACTGCCATTCTCATCTTTGGCTCTACCACGAGTTCTTCCAGAATGCCTCACAATACCTGTTCCTAGCTCCAGCTCCTACTTCTAGCCTAGAAGAGTCTCCCATCTCCCGTGCACTCATGCGTTGCTGCAGATCCTTCTCATTGCCATCTTTTCCTAAAGCACCACGTGCCTATGTTTCACGTTCTGCTTTCAGTGTAGACCAAACACGTTTGTGTCTTTCCACACTGTGAGAATTTTTGGAATAATTAGTTTGATAAGCTTCTGTGTCTGGTTTCTGATATGATTTGGGATGTCCATGTGTCCAGGTACTCCTTGATTCAGCTTGATAAGTTAACACGCATAAATGATTTATCAGTTTGTGCTTTGTCGTTGTGTTGGGCAGATGCAATTATTTACTTATATAAACAAGGTATAGAGTCTTTCTTCCTTGGCACTTGTATTCAAAGCGGAGTAGCTCATGGCACATTGCTGCTTTACAAAATGGGTAACTCAGGTTTAGGCACAGCCTGAAAACCACTGCCCTCTATATTATTAGGGCATAACTTGGAGCAAGCCTGCCCTCCACTGTGTGTCCCCCTCTCCAGCTCACACCAACTTTAAATTTGCCCCAGAGCCTCCTATTTTGCATCAGTAGACTTCTCTTTAGACTGTATCCATGGTGTCTTACGCTGAGGGCCCACGTTCCATGTTCCCTTTCTGTACACTCGCACTATCTCTGTCCTCCGTATGTCAGGAGACTTTGGAACTTGGAAGAGTCATTGTTTCCCAGTGACTTTTCTTTGTCCTTTCTGTCAGAAGACCCTGCTCCCCACCTTTACCTGTCAAAAAACGATTTTCCAAAGCCAGGCATGCATCTCCTATCAGCTGCCAGAAATGATGATGGGTGTCTGAGGTCTCTTCTTGCGCGTCCCCACTCATCTTCTCTTCTGCCTTGAATCTCGCAGGAAATGTGTGAATGTTTGTCATATAAGTACTTTGCTATTATTATATTTTCTTAAAAGTTACATTTTTCTTAAAAGGGTGTTGAGTTTGCCTCAGTCATTTGGATTTTAAGACTATAATTATCTTTGGATTTTTGGTGACTTTGGACACCTGTGTTTTGCTATGCCATTTGTCTCTGGTTTCCTGTCATTTTGACCTTGTCGATGGCTTCTGAGGAAAGGGATCATAAATGAATGGCAACTGGAGTCATAAGAGGTTGGAAATAGGCCTGATTTGAACTGTTTATTCTTTTTCTGGTGAATAGGCCTGATTTGAACTGTTTATTCTTTTTCTGGTGCTAAGGATCCAGTGCAGGGCCTCACACATACCAGGCAGGTGCTCTACCACTGAGCTACATTCCCGGCCCAGTAGGCCTTTTGAAAACTGAAATTGACTCATTGGGAATTTACTATTTTTAGGTACTGGCATTTGTATAAGTGTTTTTAAATTATTTTGCAGAGACCATTACTTAAGTGCTATATTATCTATAGTCTATGAAAAATGCTTCTGTATAAAGTGTGATATGTGTATATATATGTACAAGTCAATTCTATAGAGTGGGAAACCTGCATAATATCCAAGAATAATAGTTTCTATTTGAAGGACTCTGATCATGAGTCCATATTCCAGAGGTGACAAGGGCAAGGACCTCGAATAGTTCCATCTAAACATCTACAAAAGGATATGCTAACTAACATAAGAACCCTCTAGGATTTCCTGTGTGTCCTCAGGATCATGTCTCCTGAAGGCTAGCCATCGAACATGATTATTTTTGCCTTAGACTACCTGAAATAACAGAGCATGAAGATTTACTAAATTTAAAATTTGTTTTTTATTTTCCCTTGTGACTGTTTGCAAATCCCCTATGACTTCTTTTCATTGTAAATATCACTTGATAAGGAAGCTGGAAGGAGGCAACCTTTAGGGCTTGCCTACCTCACCTTTCTTGGCTTTGCCAGTATTTAAAACAAACAAATCTAGTCCCGTGGTAAATTAGATCCCCACCAGCAGCCTACTTCCTCCACACATATGCCTGTGTTTACACACACACACACACACACATACACACTCAAGAGTTGTGATAGCTTGGTTTGGTTCAAGCAGCTTGACATTCTAGAATACGGGTTTAGAGCTTCCCACTTCTCTCCGGATCACCTTTACTGCATCATCCACATAGGTCCCAGAGTTCCTGCCTGGATTTCATGAATCTTTGGGATTTTTCCCTTATTGTTGTTGTTGTTGTTTTTTAATGGTATTTCAGATTAATTGACTTGTTAAAGCTGTGTATTTCTTAAACTGTCAAGTTTTTTTGTTTAATTTTGCTCTTGTTTTTCATTCTTTACACAGAAAAGATCAATGATGAAAGAATTCTGTTACGGGCTGGGGATGTGGCTCAAGCGGTAGCACGCTCGCCTGGCATGCGTGCGGCCCGGGTTCGATCCTCAGCACCACATACAAACAAAGATGTTGTGTCCCCCAAAAACCAAAATGTAAATAAAATTATTAAAAAAGAATTCTGTTACTAGCAACCAACCCTGGCAACCAGCCTGGATCCTGGCTGGCCACCATAAGAAATAAGCAAACATGTGAAAAAGGAAAACTGGATTTTGTGCAGTTTGGCCAAATGGGGAGAAGCAGTTAGATGGTTTCTCCCCTGGTTCTACAGAAATGGTTACAGTTTATAGCAACCAGAGCCAGGTGACATCCATGTGTAGAGTTAGCTAGCCTGGGCCAGCCAGAGAACAGGTCAGGCTCGGCCTCCTTGGTGCCACGGGTAGGTTTTGTTTTCATTCTCCTCATGAACAAGTTCTGGAGGCAGAAAAGTAGTTATCAGGAAGTTGCTTTTAATTTTAAAGGATCTCTGTTTCAGTTCCACTGAATATTTCCTTACTTTAGACAACAAAACAAGCAATTTCTTGGTTAGTTCTGCACATTGAGTAGTACCTCTTCAGAGCTTCTACCAGTGGAAGATGGAGATTCCATCCTGCCTGTGTCACAGGTGTGTCTTTTGGTTATTGGTACTGTTATGCTTGAGAGATAGTTATGTTTTTGGTGTATATTTACACCCACAATTACACACGTGTGTGTGTGTGTGTGTGTGTGTGTGTGTGTGTGTATGGGTGTACATGTGTATATAACAATTTGAAACACAGGGGCAATGCCTATTTTAATTGCCTCCCCTTTTAGTGGTATTAGGGATGGAACAAAGTGGGGTTCTATGTCTGAGCTATATCCCTATCCCTTTTTATTTTTTATTTTGAGACTGGGTCTTGCTAAATCGTCCTGGCTGCTCTTGAACTTGCACTCCTCCTGCCTCAGGTTCCCAAGTTTCTGGGATTGCAGGCATGAGCCACCATACTTGGCTCATCTTTGTTTATAAACTGGTAACTGGTTATCCTTTCTGTGGTCCAGAATCTACTCTTACAATGGAGCACCACAGAATTGGTTCTCAAAGCCAAAAATCTTGTTTTAATCATGTTTTATCCCCAGAATCCCCCTTAGCTCTGGATTCTTAACTGGGCCTTCAGTGAGTACTCATGGTGTTAATGGAGATTCAATCAGACTAAGTGTCTTTGAACTTCATATTGTTTTACTCAGAAAAAGATTTTTCATACTTTTTAAAGGGTTCCTACATTTTTAGTTCATTCTGTCATGACCGTTCTTTACATTCATTTCTTATTTAGTGATGAAAAGGCAAGTGATAATTTAGTCCTCAGTCAGTATATTAATATAATAAGCTCTTTTGAGAAATCAAATATTTATACAGTTACTACAATTTGGTTTTGTTGGGTCAAATTGAAAGATATTTGTAATATAGATATAGGCCTTGATTTATATTAATAAATGTACTTCTTTCTTTTAGGAATTTGATTGAAAAACAGTAAATGTCCTGTGAAGTCATGTTTTGTGTTGGTGTAGTAATTCGTCCTCTTGTCTCTGTCCTTGTGAGGCTGGGCCTCGCTCTGTTGCCCAGGCCGCTCTGAGCTTGTGTGCTCCGGCAGTCCTGCACTTTAGCCTCAAGTGGCCACCACTGCGGGCATGTGCCACCACACCAGCATTCCTTATTTCTTATTAATACATTTCAATGGGAAAGGAAAATTGCAGATTTTTAAAATTATGTTGATTTTTCTTAGTGTTGTTGTGGTGGTGCATTTTTTTTGTCATGTTATGAAAAGAGAATAGAAGTCCTATTAAAATGCAGCTTAATGGATAGGTTATCTTATCCTTGTTTTCTTTATAGATTTCAGCCATTTCCCTTTAATTAGTATGAAGAGCTGCTTCTGTGAGGCCCTCTGTGTGAACCGGTGTTAGACTTTCCTGGTCTTAAACTTGGTTCATGTAAGAAGGAAATCGGTGGTGGCTTATCATTTCCCCATCAGATCCCGTATTTTCATAGGGCTTACTGCTATCCTGTTTTCTTTAGTGATGGGAGTCTAAAATGTTTGCTGACATATTTCTGTTTCCTATCTAACAACATCTTCAGTCATCTACAGCTGTTCAAGTCATCTACAAGATTTTTACCTTAAAAGTGCCCTCAAATACCAGGTGTGATGGCACACCCTATAATCTTGGCAACTTGGGAGACTGAGGCAGGAGGATCACAAGTTCGAGGCCAGCCTGAGCAACTTAGTGAGACCCTGTCTCAAAATATAAAGGGCTGTGGGTGTAGCTTAGTTGAGCCCCAGGGTTCAACCTTAGGACCCCTTCCCCGCCAAAACAAAAAACAAAATAAACGCCCCCATGTTCAAGGAATAGTGAAAACATCTTTCATCAATAAAAATTGTGTGTTTTGAACATTTGTTAGTTAATGGCAAAGTGTATTGTGTTTCTGCTTACAGGATTTTCTTCGATAATTACTTACCTTTAGATTTTTCATCTTTAAGATTCCATTTGTTATCTTATTGACATCATTTAAAATGTTTTCAGAAAGCATTAACATTCTTTTATTGAAATGGGAGAATATTATCTTTGAGAAAAAAATGACCTGTGACCAGGTGATTTACAGTATTTTCTCTTGGCCAACTTTTGTTAAAATACAAAATTTATGCTGGTTATTTTTAATTTTTTTTAGAATTAGTTTATATTACAACCTAGTTGTAAAGTATAGATAGTGCTTCGGGCAGCGCTTGGCACATAACCCTAAGGATTTGTCATTAATAGATTTTAAACACCAGGAAAATGGGGATAAAGTGACTTTTTTTCTTTTTAAACTGGAATTCCATATTAAGCCAATAGAAATTATAATAAAATTATAATTACATTTAAAGTGCTATTATTATTATTATTATTAGTTATAGTTGGACACAGTACCTTTATTTTCTTTATTTATTTTTATGTGGTGCTGAGGATCCAACCCAGTGCTAGGCAGGTGCCCTACCACTGAGCCATAACCCCAGCTTCTAAGTGCTTTATAAGAGATTTTCCATATTCAATTTTAATTTGCCTGCATGCCATATTTGTTTTTCTATGCTTCCTCCTTTTGGGCTTTCTCTGTAGATATTTTTAATGTGCAATACTTAATAAGAGCCTTTTCATAAGATTCTCCATCTTTCTAACAAAACACATTTAGAAAGCCATCTAGTTTTTTAAAAACATATTAAATTTTTTTTTAGTTGTAGGTAGACACAATACCTTTATTTATTTATTTTTCTGTGATGCTGAGGATGGAACCCAGTGCCTCACATGTGCTAGGCGAGTGCCCTGCCACTAAACCACAGCCCCAGCCTTGTCATCTAACTTTTATGCATGTAAGCACACTAGATTTTGAAAGCAAATGATTGCTTTCCCCAGGAGCAGGCAGTACGGTAGTATTAAGTACACCTTCTTAATAAAGAAGACTGCTGAAATGAACTTGCTTTTAAAAATTTCTTTATCCCTTTTCTCCCTTCCAGTAGAGAAGGTGTTAGACAATGGAGATGAGTTCTGTTAGAGTCTATTTTGTTTTACTTTATTGTTTTAAAATATATATTTATTTTAGTTGTAAATGGACCTTTGTTTTATTTATTTATATGTGCTGCTGAGACTCGAACCCAGGGCTCACACATGCTAGGCAAGCGCTTACCTGAGCCACAACCCCACTCCTACTTTATTTATTTATTTATTTTTTAAAATACCTTTATTTCACTTATTTATTCTTATGTGGTGCTGAGAGTTGAACCCAGGGCCTCGCACGTGTGAGGCGAGTGCTCTACCGCTGAGCCACAACCCCAGCCCTCCTACTTTATTTTTTAATGTATGGATTGAACCGGGGACCTTGCACATACTATTCAAACACTCTACCACTGAGCACACTCTACCACTGAATGTTAGAGTGTTAAAGGGATTTTTTTTTACTTTTAAGGAATTGTATATTTATCATATTTTAAAATATAAGTAAATTGAAAGATGATTACTTAAAAGACAGTGTTCCTATTTTGGGGTGGGTTGTTCCAGCTTTAGTGTTGATTTTAAATGGAGATTATAAATCAGCTTCTAGATACAAGATCTGTGGCATTTTGCCTTATAAATGTCTCAATATGTCTCTTCTAGGGATCTCTTCATTTGTTCAGTAAATATTTATTGAGAACCTGCTTTGTACAGGATGCTGGTGTAGGGGCCTTGACTTTCCACATCCCCAACTCCCAGCGCATCCTTAGCTTTCTTACTTTCTCCTCATCTTCCAGCCCACTCTTGACTTCCGGAGGTTCCAGTCCATGGCCTGTTAGAGAGGATGCCCTTTATGAGGGAAAGAGAGCAGCAAAAGGTGACCCAGGACCAGGTGACCTCTACAACTGGGCCTGTGTAGATGCCTTCAACCTGGGAGAAACTGGTTTGGAGGAGGGCCAGGAGTTAAGTGTCAAACACCCAACTGGAAATTGGGTGGGGAAAAACATGATGTTCTCATGAGACATAATAGGATACCAGACAAAACTTTAAATGTTAGATTTACTACATTATAATTTAGATATAATTTGAACATATGGAGCTTTTAAAGAAAAGAGCCTCATTTCAAATGCTTATTTAATTATTATTTCAGTTTTTTTTTTAATCTGTAGTTGCACAAACTAAAGTTTTCCATTTTGAGCACTATTAAATCTTTAAGATGTTAGTCATTTAAAAAATTTATTTGTTAGCTTTTCTAGGTTTAGCATATGTCCCTAATTTTTAAAAAGAAATTATTTATAAGATGTTATAGTGGTTATAATACAAAGAATAATTAGCAAATAATCTGCTTTCTCATTTAGAATATTTTCTATAGGGGCAGTAATGATTCCCAAGGCTTCTGGATTTTTAAAATTTTTAATGTGTATTTTTTAGTTGTAGGTGGAAACAATACCTTTATTTTATTTTTATGTGGTGCTGAGGATTGAACCGAGTGCCTCATAAGTGCCAGGCAAGTGCTCTACCACTGAGCCACAACCCCAGCCCTGGATTTTTAATTTTTGAGAGGCTTCATCTTTCTTATTTTGAGAAGAGAAAATGTGGATTTTTCTAATTATAATTGTGCTCCAAAAAGCAAATAAAAAATGGCAAATAGTTGAATCCTTTTTTAAAAAAATAAGCACTTCCCTGGAATCTCAGCTGCTGGGGAGGCTAAGGCAGGAAGATCCCAAGTTCAAAGATAGCCTCAGCAATTTAGCAAGCTCTAACCAACTTTGTAAGAAGCTGGGGATGTGGCTTAGTGATTAAACACCCCTGGGTTCAATTCCTGGTACCAAAAAAAAAAAAAAAAAAAAAAAAAAAAACCAATAAAATTTTAAAAATAAGCTTATTGTTAAGAGTGGTCTTAATTTGTAAAATTATTGCCAAGTTAATATAGCATTACCATATATCCCGTTATTAATGACTTAGATTTGTTAGGTGTATTTGTTATAACTAATGAACCTGTATTGATGTGTTGTTATTAACTGAAGTCCATACTTTTTTTGTATTTCTTTAGTTTTTACTTGTTTTTTTTTTTTTTTCTGTTGTAGCATGACATCACATTTCACTTAGTTGTAGGCTCCAAGAAGCTTCTGAAGCTTTACTTAATTTTGGTGACCTTGATAGTTTGGAGGAGGACTGGTTAGGTATTTTGCAGACTGTATTTTGGGATTTGACAGATGTTATTCTCATGGTTATATTGGTGTTGGGGTACATACTACCTTGGCCACTTGACAATGTGACACCGTGTCTGTCACATTTCTCTACTGTCAAATTACTCTTCCTTGCTTGCCATCCTGTTACCTGTAGAAGGAAGTCACCATGTGCACAGCGCCCCCTTCAGGAGTGGCGAGTTATACTGCACCTTCTCGTGCGTCTCCTGGCATTATTTAGAATCTTCAGCAAGGATGTGTCCCTTCTCTCAAGTAGATTCATTTATTCAGTTATTTATCATGGCAGTATGAATTCATGGATATTTGTTTTGTGCTTGACTTGTAATCCAATGCTACTTTATTTATTTTCTTGTTTGATTGATTCTAGTTTTTGCAGTTGGGTGCATTTTCACCTGATATTTTTTGTTCCTGGATGTATCCCCTGATAAGTGTGGATGTGGGGTTTTTCTGCTTCTGGCTACTTCCTTACTCTCTGGCACTGCAACTGCTCTAGGCTTGTCTTGGAAATGTCCTGCTTCTGTACTGCAGTCAGCCATTGCTCCAAGGAACCCTGGTCTCCTCTCTCTTCCCCTGCCCCCTCTTCTGTAGTATAAAACATGTTTTGAGCACTTATAATTTGCTTACCATTGCATCAGGCACTCAGTGTCCAAGATGACACAGGATAAATGCCATATTATTATTCCTATGTAACAGACTTCACACGCCTAGTAAATTTTTTTAGTTCTTTTTTTTTTTAAGTTTTATTGCTGAGAGCCACGGCTGAGTCTGTATGGCCCCTGGCATTTTGCCAACAGTATTGATTGACAGGCGAGGCATTACTATCCGCCTCTGCCGCAACTTTTGAGTTCTCGCACTATTTTGGAGTTCTCGTGGGGATTTCCAGGGATTCCCCGAGAGTTCCCATTGGTTGGGGAAGTGCAGGAGGAGGGATTTCCGGGAGAGATATTTCCGGCTGGGGGTTCCTGGACAAGCCTCGTGGCGTGTTCGGGAGGATTCCCCGGGAGCTGTGTGAAGTGTTTTCCTGCAGTTTAAAAATAAAGTTTGTTCCTGCTTCAGTGGCTCGTGATTTGTGCCCAGCCAGACTGCGGCATTTGGTGGCCCGTACGGGGAACGAACCCGCGACCTTGGCGTTATCAGCACCAAGCTCTACAGAGGTGAGGCAAAGAACCTCACTCCCCCACTGGTGCATAGACCTATCCACAAGTATGGCTGTATGCTGGACCGGTAGTCAGTGACGGGTATGATCCAATTGCAGTGGTACCAACCTAAGACAGGAGGCTGACGCCTAGAGGTCAGTTCATCCGATGACGGGTAAGGACCATATGTTGAATTGGACAACCTACCAGGCACGGTCCTTAAGCCACATTAACCTCACTCCCCCACTGGCACCAAGGCCAAATTTGGGGGCCAACAGAGGTGAGGCAAAGAACCTCACCCCCCCACTGGTGCATAGACCTATCCACAAGTATGGCTGTATGCTGGACCGGTAGTCAGTGACGGGTATGATCCAATTGCAGTGGTACCAACCTAAGACAGGAGGCTGACGCCTAGAGGTCAGTTCATCCGATGACGGGTAAGGACCATATGTTGAATTGGACTGCCTAACAGGCACGGTCCCTAAGCCACATTGCTTGTTGTTTAATTAAACAAAAAGGGGGAGATGCTGAGAGCCACGGCTGAGTCTGTATGGCCCCTGGCATTTTGCCAACAGTATTGATTGACAGGCGAGGCATTACTATCCGCCTCTGCCGCAACTTTTGAGTTCTCGCACTATTTTGGAGTTCTCGTGGGGATTTCCAGGGATTCCCCGAGAGTTCCCATTGGTTGGGGAAGTGCAGGAGGAGGGATTTCCGGGAGAGATATTTCCGGCTGGGGGTTCCTGGACAAGCCTCGTGGCGTGTTCGGGAGGATTCCCCGGGAGCTGTGTGAAGTGTTTTCCTGCAGTTTAAAAATAAAGTTTTATGATGTCTTGCTGGGCATGGTGGTACATGTCTGTAATCCCAGCTATTCAGGAAGCTGAGGCAGGAGGATGGTAAGTTCAAGGTCAGCCTGGGCAACTTAGCAAGACCCTGCCTCAAAATAAAAAATGAAAAGGGCTGGGGATGTGGCTTAGTGGTAGAATGCTGCCTAGCATGCACAAGCCTTTGGGTTTAATGTCCTGTGCTGTCAAAATAACTGTTTTAAATGATGTCTCTTTAAAAATGTGATCATATATATTAATTTCTTAAAAAAAGATTAATATCATCATATCTGCTGAGAGTTGGGATTTTTGCTTTTCCTTTTACTTCATTGCTCAACTTCCTTCCACCTTTTTACTTCCCATAGTTCAGATTAACAACTTAATATGTGTGCATGTATTTGTATGTATCATTTTATTATAATTTTTTTTTTGTACTGGGGATTAAACCCAGGGGTATTTAACCACTGAGCCACATCCCCAGCCATGTATATATGGTTCAATATATATATTGAGATGAGGTCTTGCTAAATTGCTTAGGGCTTTGATGTACTGTGTGTATCTTTTTATATTTTCTTCCATACTGTCATAATCATATACACTTTTGTTTTATACTTTACAAAAGAACTTTACATTATACAGTTTTTTATATTTTGTTTTTCTCTCTTAACAATACCTATACAAATCCCTCATGTCAACTGTTATATTCTTACATGCTTACTGTTATGTGGTAGAGGATTACTTTACTGTATCCAGATGTTTCCCCATTAATGACATTTGTTTCTAGGTTAGGCACTGTGAACAGTGTTGCAATAAACATCTCAAATATCCTTATGATGCTTTATTTCTGTGGTATACTCTTCTAGAGTGAGATTGTTAAATTTAAAGATATGTTTTTAAAATAGACTTTTCTAGATTATGTTCTTTAAATATGTATTTTTTTTAGTTGTAGTTGGACACAATACTTTTGTTTTATTTATTTATTTTTATGTGGTGCTCAGGATAAAACCCAGTGTCTCACACATGTCTCTCTTCTCAAGTTTAGCTTCTGGATTTAAGGTCTTCCTTGTCTACAGAATATTCATATGTTCACTTAGATATTTCTTTTCTTGGCAGGTGTTTTTCTTGTCAAAGCATATTGTTTTATATTTATTAAGTAGAGAGGGCCCCATTTTCTTCTCTTGTCATTAGGTAATTATGTTAGCCCCTTTCCCTACTTTTTTGTAATTACATTCTCACATATATTCAAATTTATTATTTGCCTGTCTTAGTAGTTTTAATCTACTTTTAGGCTACTAAGGTATTGATTTGATTAGAATTAGTTATAGTATATTCTGATAACTCAGTGTGAATCATCCTCCACTTTCCAGACCTTTCTCTTCCTCCTCTTTTTCAAAATATTCTTGGCCATGCATGGACATTTATTTTTGCATGTAAGTATTAAGATTAATATACGGGCTGGGGTTGTGGCTCAGTGGTAGAGTGCTTGCCTAATGTGTGTGAGACACTGGGTTTGATCCTCAGAACCACATATAAATAAATAAAACAAAGGTCTATTGATAATTAAAAATATTTTTAAAAGATTAATATATAATTTAAAAGAGTGAGACAGCTTTCTAAATGAAAGACTATTAAAGTATTTGTATTCATCTTGGGATAACTGAGAAGAATATAGTATATTTTCTTCATGTTTTTCAGAGCTTGTTTTCTGTCTTGATATAATTTAATATCAAATATTTAATAATATATCATTGGCCATGTGCTGCTCATTATGAATTCAAGGTATTTTCTAGCTTATATTACCATTGTGAATGGGCCCTCACCCTCATATACTTCCAACTTCTTTTTTTTTTTAAGGATTTAATTGACAACACTTTTGAAATGTACTGAGTGTTAAATTTTCTTTGTAACTAGTGACATTGCTCAATCTTCTGATTAAATCCAGAACTGTGTGAGTAGAAGCACTGACATTTTCTATGACAAAAGTCATTGTATTGAGAGTAGGAGGGGCTCTTTTCCTTTCCTTCCCTTCCTTTCCCCATGTTTCTGCAAAATGATTCCTCCTCGTCTTAACTGTGTTCACAAGCACCTTTCAGGAATGATGAGTATTGCTGATAGCAGGCATCCCTCTCATTTCATTTCTTGAATCATTTAGCTTTTTTGAAGGGGAGGGGTGTATTGAGTATGGGTTTGTGACATACTTCATAGATCACAGCTGTTATCATGACTTAATATCCTTTTTTAAAATCCCATTTAGTCATTTTAACCTTTTAAGCCTAATATCTGTGTATATCCATTTGTTTTCAGTATTTCTTCATCATTTTGTTTTGCATTTTTCTTTTTAAAATATAAATAGGTCTTTTACTGGTCATTTGTAACTAGATGTTTGTTTTCTTCCTATGTCGTATAAATAGCTCTTTAATCTTGTTTTGTTTGCTATATATAATTCCTTTTCTTATTTTTTATGGTTTGATCAAGTTATTTTGGATTGCTTTTTCTTTTTAATTCTTGTTACTTAGAAACATTTATATGCTATTCATTATTGTAACAAACCAGTGACAAATCCTACAATTTGGCTTTGCTGTGATTGGTTCTCCGGTGTCTCTGCTTGTAGTCCTCTACATTCAGGTGAGAGCTTTGGACTGTTTTCACTTCTTTCCTCTTCTGCCACTCTCCTTCACTCACCTGAGAAGTAGAGGATATTTTTACTCATCTTCTAGTTAACCCTTTTCCCAATTCTTCCATATTACTGACATATGGAACATTTAGTTCAGTTCTTAATAGATACCACTTTATGTATATATGGTGTATTGCAAGTATTCTTATTTAGAATTCATTACATGCTGCTAAATGGTTAATCTTTGCTGATTAAAAAAAAATCTAAATGCAACCCATCAAGAACTGTACTTTCAGGGATCATTTGTATAGTTTGTTATATATCAAACTCCTATGATTGATTGATTGATTGATTTTGGTACCAGGAATTGAACTCAGGGGCACTTGACCACTAAGCCACATCCCCAGCCCTATTTTGTATTTTATTTAGAGACAGGGTCTCACCCAGTTGCTTAGTGCCTCACTATTGCTGATGCTGGCGTTGGATTTGCGATCCTTCTACTTCAGCATCCTAAGCCACTGGGATTACAGATGTGTGCCACCACGCCTAGCTTTTCAAACTCCTGTAATTGATTTGTGTGTGTGTGTGTGTGTGTGTGTGTGTGTGTGTGTTGCTGGGGATTGAACCCAGGGCCGTGTGGGTACAAGGCAAGCACTCTACCAACTGAGCTATATCCCCGGCCCTATAATTGATATTTTTAAAACACCTTTTTTTGTTTTGTTTTGTTTTCATTTTAGCACCTCTGAAATTGAGATGTGCTTTATAGTGAATGACTTTTTAGAATTAGGTTTATAATTATATTTGGCAGCATTTTGAGTTCTTGTAGTCAGTGGATTCAGTGAAAACAGTACAGATATTAAAACTATAGAGAGAAAGCAAGTGTGAGTATATGAACAAGAATTATTTCTTGTAATAATTTTATTCTCGTGATAATAATAAATAAATAATTTATTTATTTGTTACTCTCTTGTATCCTTCTCCAGACATCTCTCTTCTAATTCATTTAAACAGATGGGGTCTCTTTTTTTCCCAAACTGGCCCTCAGTTCCTAGGCTCAGGTGGTCCTCCTGCCTAAACCTCTGGAGGAGCTGGGCCTATAGGAACATGCCATGGCCTCTGGCTCATTTGTTCTTTAATCAAAGTCCTTAGGTATTTTCCTGCATGACATATGTGGTGGCACATTTCCCAAGTATCTGTTATCTTTCTTCCCAGATAGGTGACAGGTATTGTGTTTGGGCATTGCCATTTTTCTCAGAGACCGTAAGAGCCCTTACGGTGGCGTCAGTGTGCAGGTGAGAAACCTGGTGCCTCCCTGCTTTTACCCCTCTGTAAGTTACATGTTCTTTTGACCTCCAACCTTGCACATTTTTCCTTAGTTCAGGAGTTTGATAGGGTTTGCTTCCTAGAGCAAAACAAACTCCTCCAGTGTGCAGACTGAGGTCTTCCTTTGGCCCAGTTTTCTTCATATCTTCTGTTACTGCTTCTCCTCGGCTGTTCATCTCATTAGAGCTGTGCTCCAAGTCTCTTATCTTTTCTGTCATCATTTCTATTTTGCTACTTGATCTGTTTTGTTTTTCTATTTGATTTTCCAGAATGCAAATTTGAATCTTCACCATGACCTGTTTTTTCCTTCAGTTAATCTGCTGTGTGGTTTATTTGGAAAATCATTTTAAATGCAGGAAGGCTTCTCTCTGATATAGTAAATCTCCTAACTTCCCCTCTTATGTGTTGACCTAGATTGGACTCTTCTCTTCCAGCAGCTGTTTGATTGTGGATTTATTGCCTTTGTCTCAGTTGATCATTGTCTTTCTGAAGCTCAGCCTTCCTGGGTGTTGTCATATTTTCTTTGTGATCTTATTATGGCCCTGATCTGCTCTTGGCCTTTTATGATTCCAGGAGATGTAGGTCTGCTGTCCCCCTTTTTACCACTGAGGATCATTAGTTCTCTACAGCTGCCCTAGAATTTTCCTAGAAATATTAATTTATAGTCCTCGTTCCAGGGTTCCAGGAGACTGGTCTTCAGCTCCTTGTCTAATCCTAGAAAGTAAAACAACACACACTTCTATTCCGTTCTTGATACACCAGAGAGCCCTCTTCTATATTTGAGTTGTATTTAGCTGGTTGTAGTCTTGAGGCCTGTGATCCATGGTAGCAAGCAGAGGGAAAAGGGTGGGAGATAAAGGGAAGTGAGCTCAGATTACCATCTTCTTTTTATTTTTTAATTTTTGGTAACAGGACTGAACCCAGGAGTGCTTAACCACTGAGCCACATCCCCAGCCCTTTTAACAGTTTTTATTTTGGGATAGGGTCTCACTAAATTGCTGAGGCTGGCCTTGAATTTCTGATCCTCCTGCCTCAGCTTCCTGAGTTGTTGGGATTATAGGTATGTACCAGCACACCTGGCTCAGGGTACCATCTTCTAATATGGGGCCTGAATATTTTTTTCATATTTTTCATTTTTTTGACAGTTGAAGATGTGTGTTCTGCCCTAGAATTATCAATAGCTGGGAAAGAAGCATTAGGCATGGAAGGTCAAGACATCTAGTACAGATGCTGTCCATCTAACTCTTTGCTGCTCTCCCTGATGATCCTTCCTGCTGGTCTTCATGATTGGTAGCACTCCCCCTGTCCACGGTCCAGAGGAATCCTTGCTTTGGCCAGTGGAATGTAAGTGGGAGAGGTAGCGCCCCGGTCCTGAGCAGAAGCTTTCAGAGGTAGGTGTGACAGGTGTCAGTCAGCCCTCCAGATCCTGGCTTCTTCTGCCTTGAGAATGGCATGTTGGCTTCTTTTGATGGGGTCCAGGAGCTAGAAGACACAGGGACCCAAAGCCAGTGCCTTGAGGGCAGCCATAACCTGACAGGTCACCTGACTGGGAAGTAGAAGTTTGCTGTATGCCACTGAGATTTGAGGACTGCTTTGTGACTGCAGCAAAGCTGACTGATAACATCCGGCTTAATTTCTTGCTCTTTTTATTAGCTAATATTAAATTTTCTACTTTATTTCAAAATCTGCATCTAAAAAATTCTGCATCTGACTCTACACTCTATTTTCTGTGTCCTAATTTTTTCTCTTAATTGGCTGATAGAAGTTAACTGTCATTCTAATTAGGGGCAAACACTGGTTACAGCATTCACAAATTATATAATGGGTCCTAACTCACACCACAAATGAGGAGAAGATAACTAGTAATAAAGATAACTAGTATGTCTGGGGCAGTGTCTTATGGCAGTTTATTATTCAGTATTACTCATGTAGTGCCCTACACTCTATCCAGAACCATTATATTGGAAACAAGTGATTTGTATGTAGCTCTGACACCTGGTCTTTCATGTTGTTTTCTGTTACCACAAATACGAGTTCATTGGGAAGGCGTGTGTGGAGTGGCTCTCCAAGCTGGTGTTTCTTGGGAGGTCTAGGTGTGGTATTACCTGGCTTGTTGCTTTCACTGACTGGCAAATAGGACTTCTGGGTCTGCTTTCATATTTTCTCCCTTTTGTATTGATCAATATTGAGTTTCCCATTTTCTTCTTATTCTTCTCTCTGTTCTAACAAGTATTTGTGAGTCAACGTGTGATGAGGGGAAAGAACAGTGCTTGGCTAGGAGCCGGGAGACCTGTTTACCACCTAAGCTGTGCCACCAGCCTTACCCTGTCTGCTCCTCCTCCCTCCCTTTGCCTTTGCTCCACTCATTCAGATGACAGATATTTATTGGGCACTCTCCAAGACACTGGGTATGATGGGGATAACCAGATATGTCCCTGTACCTGCTGTTATCCAGCTTTACTTCTTGTGCTCCCTCGTCCCTCCTTAGTTCTGACCATGATGTAAATTGGTCAGGGGTACATTGCTGCTCAGCCTCTTTGTTGTCAGTTTATGTTAATGGCACTACTGTCAAACATGCTGTTTTGGGGACTGGGGTTGTGGCTCAGTGGTAGAGTGTTTGCCTGGCATGTGTAAGGCACTGGGTTCAAGCCTCAGCATCACATATAAGTAAATGAAATAAAGGATTTTGTCCATGTACAACTAAAATTTGTTTTTAAAAAGTGCTTTTTAAAATAAGTGCTGAGAAGCAAATGTTGCATTATAATCAGAAACACCTACTGCCAGCCTGCCACTTTTGAACATAACTTGCATGATTCTCAAGTCTCAGTTCAGAGTGATTTAATTCTGGGGAGACAGCTCTGTTTCTCTGGTGGCCTCCTGACTTACGGCAGGCATGCACAGATTACATGGGCCAGCCTGAACCATACCACCTCTCCCACATTAGCCAAGCAGCAGGCACTTGAAGTAGCTATCATCTGGTGGACCAAATTTCTAAGTATGGTAACATGAAATATTGCTTTTTTAATTCTCTACATTAATATTGCCTCCCTATGTATTAAATAAATGTGTATTGAAAATCATACACAATAGCTGGACATAGGGCAATGAACAGTACACATTGTTTTCTACCATAAGACCTGGTTTAAAAGAAATGTTTGCAGAGACTGGAGGATGTCTCTGAGCTTTTCCTAAGAGTCATTGATGATGTCTGAATTGCTTCAGATAAACCTGAAATTGCACTTGGGGGCAGGGGGAGAAGGATGAAAATCATGTACAATAAAATCATTTATTATGGGGCTGGGATGTGGCTCAAGCGGTAGCGTGCTCTCCTGGCATGCGTGCAGCCTGTTGAATCCTCAGCACCACATACAAACGAAGATGTTGTGTCCACCAAAAACTAAAAAATAAATATTAAAATTCTCTCTCTCTCAAAAATCATTTATTATGCATAAAAAAAGTGCTTTTAACACCTGCTGGTTGTTTTGGGGAAGTTAGGGATGGTGCTGAGGGAGGAAGGCAGGCCAGTATGTAGGCAAGTAGGAAATTATGATTTTACATAATACCCACAGGATGATTTGATTATTAACTCAGAACTTTTTTTTTTTTTTGCCTCCTGGCTAGTTTTTAAACTTTTATTTATTTATTTTTTTTGAAATTTTTTAGAGTTTAGGAAACCATCCTTATTTTCAGAAAAATTGCTTCAGAAATGGGGAAAGCCTGAATTAGCATGTGCCTTTGTTAATAAAGACATTTGGTAGAATTATGAGCAGCTTATTGTTTATTGTAGTATTTGTATAACATGTTTGTACAGGTTATCATTTTTTTCTCTTGTTGCTCTCTGGGTTAAAAAAAATGCTAAAATGTGCTGTCAGAAGGAAGGAGTTATAGGTGGGAAAAAGTTGGCTGAACTGTACCTGCTAATGTCATTATCAATTGCAAAAAATAAATCTTAAAGCAACCCAATTACATTTTATAAAGAATTGAAGCTGCACGGGAATTCCAACTGAAACTATGTTCCTTGACTATGTGCCAGGCTCCAACATCTTGACAGGAGTTCTGGTTTTGGAATTTCTGAGTTTCAGATACCTCCTTTGCTATTTTCTTCAAGGAGTTAAATCAATGCTGCTTAACATAGTGGGAATGACTATGCAAAGAACTGAAGATGAACTTCTTCATGTACTTCTTATGTGCTTTTGGAGAGAGAGTGCTGAGGATTGAACCCAGGACTTCACTACAAGCTAAGCACACATTCTACCAGCGAGCTACAGCCAGCATCTGCTGTCCCTATGTTAATAATTTCGAAAAACTTTTTCAAATGTTTCTGATTTTATTTCTTAAGAATTCCAACTAACAAAATAGTTCCTTATTAAAATTTTTTATGTTTAGGTATAACTTGTATCTGCTTGTGACAGCATATTTATACAGGTTTAATATCCCTTATATAAAATGCTTGGGATCAGAACTGTTTCAGATTTCAGATGTTTGTGAATTTTGAAATATTCGCATACACATAATGAGATATTTTGGGGATGGCACCCAAAACTAAACATGAAATTTGTTTGTTTATATGGTATACATGTAGCCAGAAAGTTATTTTATATGATAGTTTTAGTGCACCTGCATTTTGACTACTACCCAACATATGAGGTCAGTTATAGAATTTTCCACTTTTGGCATCATGTCAGCACTCAAAATTATTTTGATTTTTAAAAAAATATTTTGCTTTTTAATTGTAGTTGAACACAATACCTTTATTTTATTTATTTTTATGTGGTGCAGAGGATTGAACCCTGGGTCTTGCAGGTGCTAGGCAAGCGCTCTACCGCTGAGCTACAACCCCAGTCCCTTTTTTGACTTTTTAGCATTGTAAATTTCAGATTTTTGAATTAGGTGTGCTCAATCTATGTTTTGCTTAGTGAGAGTTTGGTTGGTGATTCTTTTCTTTTTTTTTTTTTTGGTGGTGCTGGGGATTGAACTCAGGGCCTTGTGCATGTGAGGCAGGCAATCTACCAACTGAGCTATATCCCCAGCCCCATGGCTGGTAATTCTTGAAACCATAATTCTGCTTAAGTAATGTTTATAGACTACTAGAAGTAGGATTAAATTTTAAAGCAAGTATTGAACTTTAGTTATGGAGTCAATTAATATTGACTGTTATATTTTGTGAAATTCATTTTAATTTTTTGGTTGAATTAAACTTGATACCTAAGAGAAGATTTCCTTGTGTTGGAATACAGCTAAATGTTAACACTGGGTATTTTCTAAGGATGATTTGTACAGGAAGTGTAACTAATGGGCCTTAGTCTCTCAGGTTATTCTTAGGTATTATCAGAAATCATATATTTACAATTTGTATTAGGTATCCAGAATGTCCCACACATTTGAAATGATTGATGGAACAAAATAACATTTTATGAGAATAAAAATTAGAAATAAGCCATTAATAGGGACAATTAAATATTATGAAATATAATGTAATGGTCAGAAAGAATGAAGGTCTATATAATAAACATGGAAATATTTCTAAGGCATTATTAAGAAAATAAATTTTAGAGCTTTATATGTACTAATAATGCTTAATCAAAAAAAAAAAAAAAAAAAAAACAACTATGGGGATATAGCTCAGTTGGTAGAGTACTTGCCTCACATGCACGAGGCCTTGGTTTCAATCCCCAGCACCGCCAAATAAACAACCAAACAAACAAAAAAACCCTAAATGTGTTGAGATAAATGAGAAGATAAATCCAAGAACATTAGCGGCATTTACTTTAGCTTGACTTCTGTATATTAATTTTAATAATAATAAGAATTTAGTCATTTTTTTGAGGGGGGGTACTGGGAATTGAGTACTCAAGGGCACTCAACCACTGAGCCACATCCCCAGCCCTATTTTGTATTTTATTTAGAGACAGGTCTCACTGAGTTGCTTAGTGCCTTGCTATTGCTGAGGCTGGCTTTGAATTCGAAATCCTCCTGCCTCAGCCTCCCTAGCCTCTGGGATTACAGGCATGCACCACCACACCTGGCATAGTCATGTTTTATTTGCACACTTACTTTTTATTATGGAAGAACTTTTTATTATGGAAGATTAGAAACTTCCACAGAGTAAACACATTATTATAATGGACTCTGAAGTACTCAACACCAAGCTGAAACAATCATCAGTATTCTGGTTTTATTTCATCTGTTTCTCTTTTGACCAATTCTTTTTTTGTTATTGTTGTTTGTTTGTTTTCAGTATTGGGGATTGAACCCAGGGGTGCTTTTACCACTGAGGTACATCCTCAGCCCTCTTTATTATTTTTTTAAAATTGTGAGAACAGGGACTTGCTAAATTACTTCGGCTGACCTTAAACTTGTAATCATCCTGCCTCAGCTTCCTGAGTTGCTAGGATTACAGGCATGCACCACCATGCCTGGCTCTCTATCAACTCTTTACCTGGATTACCATTGTATTTTGCATGGTATATTTTATGTAAAATTTCTGAACATTGAAATGCACACATCATATATGTATACTTTTGACATAACCATATTCATGTAACTCACACTTGTATCATGATATTGAATATTTCTGTGTCCCTAGAGTATTGTTTGATATCTCATACCAAAATGTCCACTTAGATTATTTTTGCCTTTTCTAGAACTTTGTATAACTAGAGTCATACAATATGGAATCTTTTTGTGTCTGACTTCCGCTGGGCATAACTTGTGTGAAGGCCACAGTGTTGGCCCATGTGTTAGTAATTCTTTATTACTAATTTTCCTTTGTTGTATAAACCACAATTGGTTTTGCTTTCTCCTGTTGGTGGACATTAGCTATTGTCATGAAAACTGTTAAAAGTATTCATGCACAGATCTTTTTATGGACACCTGTTGTCACTGCTCTTGGATAATTATCTGAGAATAAAATTTTCAAGCAAGTGAAAACAAACATTTTCAAAAGCAATTGTTCCATTTTAAGTTCCTGCCAGTAAAGTATGACAGTTGTGGTTCCCCACCTCCTTACCATTATTTGGTTTTTCAGTCTTTTCGAAAAGAATTTTAAAACAAATTATGTCGAATAGACACCCTTTTTGTGTATGTTCTTTGGAGAAAAGTCCTTTGCCCTTTTGAAGCCAGGTTACTTGGGGATTTTGTTGTTGAGATCTTTATATATTCTGAGTATTACTCCCTGATATTAGCCCCTTATTGAATATATGATTTGCAAATATTTTCTTTTCTGTAGGTTGCCTTTTCACTCAGATTGTGTTCATTGAGGCGTTTTGGGTTTCAATCTTGATGTAGTCGCTTTTGTCTGATTTTGCTTTTGTTGCTATTTTCCAGCAAATCAGCCAAACCAAATGTCATTAAGATTTTTTCCCCCTGTGTTTTCTTTTAAAAGATTTTTTTTTTGTGGTAGTTTTAGGTATTATGTTCATTTTGAATTAACTTCTATTAGGGTGTAAGATATGGCTCCACCTTCATTTGCATGGGGATATTCAGTTTTCCTGAGACCTTTTCTTGAAAAGATTGCCCTGTCCCCACTGAATGATCTTGTGAAAATGCCACCCTTGTGAAAAGTGTTTTACTGTACATGAGAGGCTGTGTTTCTGGATTATCCCTCCACTCTGTGGGTCTGTATGTGTATCTTGATGTTATTACCATATTGTTTTACTCATTGTAGCTTTGCAGTTAACTTTGGAAACCAGCAAGCATGAAATATTTGACTTTTTTTTTTATTGTTAAGATTGTTTTGGCAATTAGGAGTTCCTTGAGATTTCATGTAAATTACAGGATTTTTCTATGTTTTGTAAAATACAGCATTGAGTTTTTTTTTTTTAAAACAGTACTTTTTGATAGGCGCAAGTTTTAAAATTTGAGGTAGTCTAATTTCTCGAAAATTTTTTTCTTTTATTGTTACTGCTATTTGTGGTCTAAGAAAGTTCCTCATCCTCCCAGGTCCGCCAGTGTATTCTAATCTTTTTTTTTCTGTAAGCTTTATTGGTTTAATTTTTTTATTTAGGTCTACACATCTAAATGTAATTCACCTGTCACTAATTGTTTTATATGCATAAGAGATTGGGGCCAATGCTCATTTTTTTTTTTTTTTTTGCATGTGAATATCTATTGGTTACAGTACCATTTAGTGAAAATACTGTTTTTGAGTTCATATTCTCCCCCACCCCTCTCTGGCTTCTAGGAGTGAAAGACCCTCATGAGATAAACTGGTTTTTTTTGTCTGTCCTTATGCCTGTGGTCCTGATCTCTGACCTGATGACTATAGTTTTATAGAAGATCTTGAAAACAAATATTCCTGGTACTCCAGGTTTTTGTATTTTTAAGATTGTGGTCATTTCAGGTCCTTGACAGTTTTATGTAACTTTTTGAATCAGCTTGTTATTGTATATTTTTAAAAAGAAAGGGCAAGGGATATGGCTCAGTGATGGAGCCCTTGCCTGGCTTGAGCACTCCCCCTGCCCCCCCACCCCAACACACACACACACAGAAAGAGGAGGCTTCTAGAATTATGATTGGGTTTGCATTGAAATTATAAACAATTTTGGGGATGGTTGAAATTTTAGCCATGTTGAGTTTTTTAGTCATTTAATGCCATATCCCTCTACTTATTTAGATCATCCTTATTTTCTCTTAATGATAACTTTTAAACTTTCAATACAGATTCCCACAAGTCTTTTGTTAATTTTATTCCTAAATAGTTTGTGTTATCTTGATGCTATTGTAAGAAAACTGGTCTTTTTTAAAAAATATTTTTCACTTATTTGCCCCTAGTATTTAGAAATTACACACAGACACACAGACAAACACACACATACACACACACACACACACACACATACACACATTTTCCCCTCCCTGCTTGGTCTTGGGGATTGAACCCAGGGGTGCTTTACCACTGAGTTACGTCCCCAGCCCTTATATTTTATTTTGAGACAGGATCTCACTGAGTTGCATAGAGCCTTGCTAAATTGCTGAGACTGACCCGAAGCTTGGCAACTTCTTGCCTCAACCTCTTGAGTTGTTGGAATTACAGGTGTGCACCGTGTTCCTGGCTTGTATATATATTTTCTATTCTTCAAGTTCTTTTAAGATTTTCTGTCTGAATAGTGTCTTTGTGAACAGGGGTAGTTTTGCTTCTTTCCATTCTTTTTTTTTTTCTTGCCTAATTGCACTCACTGTGATCCCCAGTGAGCTATTGAATAGAAGTGGTGAGAAAAAACATCCTTGCCTTGTTCCTGATCTAAGGGCATTAGGTCTTTTACTATTAAGAATGATATTAGGGGCTGAGGTTGTGGCTTGCTGGTAGAGCTTGACTTGCATGTATGGGGCACTGGGTTCAGCCTTAGCACCACATATAAATAAAAAAAATAAAGGTATTGTGTCCATTTACAACTAAAAATTTTTAAAAATTGATATTAGGGGGCTGGGGCTGTAGCTCAGTGGCAGAGTGCTTGCCTAGCAGGTCTGAGGCACTGGGCTCAATCCTTAGCACCACATTAAAAAAATAAATAAAATAAAGACATGCTGTCCATGTACAACAATGGAAAAAAAAAAGATGATATTAGAGCGGTGGCGCACACCTATAATCTTAATGGCTCAGGAGGCTGAGGCAGGAGGATCTCAAGTTCATAGCCAGCCCCAGCAACTTACTAAGACCCTGTCTCCAAATGAAACACTAAAAACAGCTGGGGATGTGGCTCAGTGCTTGAGTGCCCCTGGGCTCAATCCCTGGTATTAAAAAAAAAAAAAGATATTAGTTCTAACTTTTGGAAATGTCCTTCATCAGATTGAGGAAGTTCTCATCTATTCTTATTTTGATGGGCCATTTTACCATGAATAAGTGTCACAGGCTTACATTGCTTAAGAAATTGTGTAATGTGTTTTTTTGAATTCAGAAATACAGCAAATTACAGACTAACTTGACATTGCCTTTGTCTTCATTATAAGACAGTGTTATATAACTAGCATACTAACATTAAATTTATGCTAGGTGCTACATCTGCCTAAATGAAATTATTTTGATGATTCTGTAGACTATAGAGAGAACGCCTAATCTTTACATTCACTTCTGATATTTTTTCATACCTCCTCTGTCTGAGTTAGAGATTGGCAGTATCCTCAGGGTGTCTGCCCTTGACATCTAAAAGGTTTATTTGAGAACGAGATTGTTTACTCTCATCTCCTTTGTTCTATTAGATTTTGTTACTCTTATGTACATATTATATTTTCTTTGGAAAGATGCTTTAGGAATTTTAGTATGTCTTGCAAACTTAAGAAGTAATTCATTTCCAGAATTTCTTCTTTTAGGATTATTTCTTTTATTGGGCATACATTTCCCCCCCCTATGTACACTACACACAAAGAGATTCTAATCATTCATTTAAAATAATCAAAAGGTATTTCTGTTAAAATTATTTCCTGATATGTCCTAGCATTTTAGCTTTGTTCTCATATATATGTATTTTGGTTCTCATATATATGTATTTGGAATAAATAAGTAAATATCACACACACAAATATATATACATATATATGTTGTGTTTGAGAAACACACACACATATGTATACACTTCACAGATAGATAGTGTGTATGGTTTTTTGTTTTTTTTTTTAAGAATGATGGTCACTTTGGAGCAAGGAGTTTTTATGTTTCAGCTTCATTTGTTATTGTTCATTACTGAGGTTGAATGGTAAGGCACAGAGTATTTAAGAGAAGAATGGTGTTGTTCCCCCTGGGACACTGGAATGGAAAACCCCAAATCAAGCACATGACTCTGGAAGTTGTCAGGCACAAAGAAGAGACTACCCCGTCACTTGTAGGATCTCTTGAAAACTGGAATGGGCAGGCCCTTGAACCCACTTGTATTTCCATGGCAAACCACCCATTCCATGCTGTTCTTCAAACCCATTGTAATTTGAGGTCTTGCATAGTTTAATTTTTAAAGATCCTACTACTGGAGAGGTTCTGGTCATTTTTGCCAAATGTGAGAGCTTTCATAGCTTTTCAACTGAACTCCTGTTCCCTAGGCTTCCTGGCTCACTCAGTGGCCTTGGGTTCATTGTGGCCTACAGTCCAGTCTTATTTATTTTAAAAAACATTGTATTTTGATATTATTGTTCCATTAAAAAATAGAATTTTAGAGGTTAGCAATCACCTTAGAAATCACAGCTTTCCATCACCTTAGTTACTGTATGAGTTGCTTCACTGGTAAAGGACCATAAATTACAGACATTTATTTTAAGATCACAGGGTTAGAAGCATCGACTGGCTTCAAGGATAACTACAATCCAGTGCTCCATAAATAAAGGGTGCTCCTAACCTACCTGTACGTTGCTTATGTCACAGGGATGCCCAGCGCCTCCTTGCCGGTTCACCACGCTCTGATTTCACTTCATCTGCTCCCCCTAGAATCCTCACCCACACACTAGTTTAGAATTATTGCTGTATTTGTCACTAAGTGGAATCCGAGTTGAATTTTTGCAGGTTTCCCCCCTACATCTGCCTCTTTGATGGTAGCTGAGTTTACGGCCACTCACTTATTAGAGCCCTGGGTCTTAACAACCTTATTCAAACAAAACATCTTAAATGGAGGCGTTAAACAGGTCGCAACAGTGACCATTTTGTAACTTTTGCTGCAATAAAATGGGTATGTTGTGTTTTGGAATATAAGACCTCTGAGTGCAGCTATTCATTTTCTTCATCTATAAAACATTTTAGAATAACAGCTTACATCTGTTTGGGGTATAAAATTCCACATTTTGAAGAAACATCACTGTTGTGTAACTCCACACCAGACCTGGGCCGAGAGGGGAGCCGGCTCTCATAGGCCCCGTCTGCCTGGCTGGGGGAGGCCGGAGCGGATGTGCTGGCCACCTTCCTTTCACATATGTGCAGCACATTTCCATTGTTGTTCCTTCCTACTATAAGTGACAGCAAGTGTGTAACACGATTCTGACTTGAGGAATGTTGGAGAAATTTTCACACACAAGGAGTTTATCTCATGAGGGTCTTTCACTCCTAGAAGCCAGAAATAAGTTTAATTAGCAAAGCCTTTATAGTACCGTTAATTACCTTTGACAGTCAGTTGATCTTGTTTTGTTTGGGTTTACTGTCGGCTCACTTTTAAAAACAAATACCCAGTGGAATCATTTTGCCATTCCAAATGTGTCATTTTTAAATTACCTCTTTAAACTGAAGGGTCAATTTAATAAGTAAACATTAATAGAGGAAAATGGGCAAAATGTTCATCCATAGAATTCAGAATCTAATAGTATTAAGTATTGAGCAAATTCAGACAATTTTATGGGTTATTTTCATCAAGAAATGAAAAACTGTCAAAGATGGTTACAATGAATTTTTAAAAATAACTTTATTTACTTATATTTTATGTGGTCCTGAAGATCGAACCAGTGCCCCAACATGCTAGGCAAGCGCTCTACCACTCCTGAGTCACAATTCAGCCCTGCTGCAATGAATTTTAAAGCTCTTTTCATTTTATTCTTATTAAAATGTAATATTGTTACATCTGAGATGGCAAAATCCCAAAGGAGAAGATTAAAATTATCTGTAACCCCTGTTGTTCTTGAGGGTAATTTTTTTTACATATTTTGAATTTTTAAAAAAATTAGAAAAGCTTTAGAAACCCATTGTACAGTCAGTTTTTTGTTTGTTTTGATAATTAATTTAATTGGAAATACAGCTCTGTGGTTTCAAATTGGACAGTGTCAGATGCTTTTATGTTTTGGTGACCAAAAGAACCAAACTAAATTTGACTGCTCTTGTGGAACTTTGACATTCAGGGTGGGGTAGCTGCTTATTGATGACAATGACAAACTTCTCTGAGATTCTGGCTTGTCAGATTAATCCAGGTAGTGACATTGATTTTTCTTTCTTTCTTTCTTTTTTTTTTTTCTCTCACTGCTGTTTCCTTCCTGAATAGAAGTCAGATTTTCTTTCTAGGGCCACTGTCTGTCAAACTCAGGGCCATCATTTGCTCTAGCCGAGTTGCACAGATGTTGCTGGGCTCTAAAATTCTGATTAATATAAATACTTCAGTAACAACTTTATTGCCCTAGTTCATGTGAAGGTCAATACTTGTTAATTCCTCCAAAATCATGGAGACATACACATGTGCCAAGTTCATGTTTACTTATCACTTGGAACTGAGCTGAATGCAGAGTGACAATAATGGGGACATGGCAAGCCTGTGGGTGTCATAGCTGCTGGGCACGGTTTGGTGGCCAGTGACTGGATATTATGTAAACTCATTGGCAGCGGGGGTTGGGGGGGGGAGTTCAGGCATTTTTATTTTAAGAAATATGGAGGTGATTTCTGTTTTTAAATTTCTAAAAATTTAATTAAAAGCAGGAGATTGTACTATGAGTGAGTTTGTATGCAGATAAATCCAGTTAGATATCTTTTGCATTGATTGATTCTCTGAAGTCAGAAGGTCCGACTTAATCACTGCGTGTCTTAAGCCAAGTTACATAACTTCTCTGAACCTCAGTCTCTGTAAGAGGGGATTAGGAATGATAGTGTTTGATAGGATTGTTAAGGAGATTCAGTGAAGTAAAACTTAGGTGGCTCTTGGGAATTCTGGCTCTATGGTTAGAAGGCTCACTGTAAATCTGACTCTGTCTGGACCACTCATACTCCATTAGTACAGACTGCTCGTCTCCCTGACCGCGCTTGGGGCTGAATCTGGAGCTCAGGCCTACTTGTCCCTTGTCCCTCTCCCTCTGCACTCCTCTAGCATCACCCAGTGTGCCTTCGCGAGGCCTGTAGCCCTCCCTCTGCTGTCTGACTGTGCTGCTCCCTGTCCTCCTGCAGGTGGCTCTGCTCCTCTCTCCCTCCCTCCATCTCCCGTTCCTTGTTCCCTCATCCTCTCCTCCCAGCAAGCTCCTCTTTTCCTGTCCTACTCTCTCCTTCCTGTGCCCCTCTCCTCCCTTTTCCTCTCACTTTCTCTCCTCTGCTGCCTTCTTCCTCTCCCCTCCTCCTCTCTCCCCTCCCTCATTTTCCCCTCTCTTCTTTCCTCTTCTTCCCTCCTCTCCCCTCGGCCTTCTGCCTTCCTGCCCTCTTTGTGTGCTCTCTCCTCCAGCTCTTCCTCCCTCCACCCTGCATCTTCTCTGTTCCTCCATTCAGTCCCGACACTCGGCCTGCTCGTGAGTAGACAGCTGTCCCTCTTAAGCAGAACAATGTCATGTCCTCAAAGTCTCTGTGACTTTTATTTTTATTTTTTGGTACTGGGGATTGAACCCAGGGATGCTTGACCACTGAGCCATGTCACCAGCCCTTTATTTATTTGTTTGTTTGTTTGTTTGTTTTTGTGGTGCTGGGGATTGAGCCCAGGGCCTTGCACATGTAAGGCAAGCACTCTACCGACTGAGTGACATCCCTTGCCCCATTTTTTATTTAGGTTGCTTTATAGTCTCACTATGTTGCTGAGGCTGGGTGTGAGTGAGCGTGCGATCCTCCTGCCTCAGCCTCCCTAGCTGCTGGGATGACAGGTGTGTGCCACGGTCCCCGGCCTTCGTTACTTTTGGTAAGCAGCATTGGCTGTTGTCAGAGCAGCCACCTGTCCCTATCCCAGTTGTGCTTTTCTTTCTAATTCACAGGCCTTCATGGTGTCTCTAATTTTACGTTTGCTGGGCTCCAAGAGTTGAGAGGACCTACAGTTAAAGTTTAGTTCTTTTTCTAAACATGCGTACTACAGCCTGTGAATTTGTTTAATGTTGGCTTTGATTCATACATAAAATTAACATGAAGTATGTCTCTAAATAATAATTATGGACTTTTATAATAACGCCAGGAAACTGCTGCTTTTTATCAACCTAATGTTTGATATTTTTTTCCCCTTTCTCTCCCCAGATTCCTTTCTCTTTGGTCCAGTTTCCCTTGTGGGAATTCTTAAAAGTAAGTTTTTAAATCTTTATATGAAATCTATTTCTAATTTTTCACAAATGCCCAACAGTTTGTATGGAATCAAAGAATGTAATGTTGACCATAAGTGTGACAAAGTCAGAGTCACTGATAGTTGCAAAGATGTTTTACACGTGACTCACACCAGTTGAGGCTTGCTTCAGGTACCTGTGGTATTGGAAATAAGCTCAGCCAATGTGACCCACACCCACAGATGGTGAGAAGCAGCTTCGCTTTACTCTTCGATATTGCCATTCTTTCTTCATCCAGTTGAATATTATTTCTCCCTCTGTATGTGCAGAGGATAAGGAATAACAGTGAGGGTGAGTGGAGGAGAGAGGATGACCCCGAGTATTTGAAGGCCCCCACTCCTGTGTCCAAGCAGGCAGGAGGGTGGGCAGCAGAAGTGCCTTGGGACTCTATCTTTCCATCTCTGCTACTGATTCCTAATAAGACCGTGAGCCAAGGTAGCAAGTGTAGAGACCACTGGCTCATTTGTTTAGAAAGAAACAAAGTTTTCAAGATCTACATTAAAAATATGCGTAGAGGTCTCATTAGGTTTCCATAGTCTGGGGCAGTGATACTGAAATTTGCATGGATCTTTGTCAGCCTTGTAAAGACCTCAAAAAGAGAAACTATAAAGAGCATGTGTGTGGTAAGTAGTAAGGATAAGTAGTAGTTTGTAAAGCTTTAGTGAGGTGCACGTGTACATGCACACACGTCTGTGCTGGGTTGCAGTGGTGAGATGTGTTTCTTATTGGAATAAGGTTCAGAAAATATCGAAGGCCCTTTTTCAACTGAAGGGTTCATGAAGGATCAAACTGTAAAACGGCGAAGTATCTAGTGTAGACATTAGCCACCCCCCCCACACACACAAATTGTCCCCACCATTTTACAGACCTACTCTTCATGGAGTGCTCATACAAATTATCTTTTGAAAAATATTATAAACATTTCTTGGACTCTGAAATAAATTCTGTTGACGATACCTACTAAAGGATAGTAAATTGAGACAAAGCTTTGCTCCTTTAAAAGATGAGCTCCAGGATATCAAGTATTAAGGAAGATTTCTTCTGAGTGATCTGATTTTATGGGGCAATACTGCCCAATATGGTTTTGGGGGTCTTCTGTTGAGGTTGAGTTTGTTTTATTTTTACCCTTCCTGTGTGGTACATGGTGAAAATAGATTTCTCGGGCAGTGTTTCAGGGCGTGATGCAACCCCTCTCCAGTGAGAAGGTCACATTCCTCCAGCATACCAGCTCTCCTTCTCAGTGTGTGACAAAAGAACAATGAAGCCAGCAGCTGTGCTGCAAACAAGACTCACTTATTAGTGCCTCAATGACCATCATTCAGAGGGAATCTGCACACCCTGACATCCCGACACCCCAACTCTGAAAAGGAATGTTTTGAGGCTCAAAGAGGAAAAAGGCATGCGATTTCTTTCTTTTCAATAGTGAAGACATTTGTAGTATTCTTGTTTCTTAAGAAATGTCTAGAATTTTTCAGAGCAATCAGAGATAACAATGCAGTGTTTCAAAATCTTTCTTTTAGCATATGTGAAGATAGAATATTTTTAATTTGAGTTTCTTGAGGAATAATGTACAGTAAACCTCACCCTTGAAAAGTGTGATTTTTTTTTTTAATGAGTTTTGACAGATGTTTAGGACCACACCATAACCAAGAGAGAGCATCTCCACCAGCCCAGATGGTCCTGCCTGCCACTTACTAGTCGGTGCTGCCCCAACCCACAGCCCCTGGCCATCCCTGTTCTTGTAGTTTCCCCTTTTCTAGAATGTCATGTAAATTGACAGTGTGTGCACACAGCAGTTAGTGCCTGGATTCTTTCACTTGATTTATTACATTTGAGACTCTTCATGTTGTTTCTTGTGCCAGTGTTTGTTCCTTTTTATCACTTTACACTATTTCATTTGTTTATGGATGAACACAATATGTTTATCCATTCACTAGTTGATACACATTTGCACTGTTTCCAGTTTTTGTTGGTTATGAATAAAGCTACTATAAATATTTGCTGAGAGTATTTGTATGGACATGTGCTTTATTTCTCTTGGAAAATAACCTAGGAGCGGTATTGCTGGGTCAGAAGTAAAGTTTATATTTGATTTTTATAAGGAGCTATCAAATGCCTCCCAAAGTAGCTGTGCCCTCTTGCATTCCCAGCAGCCAAGTGGAGTTTCAGTTGCTCCTTGATACTATTACATGTTACTATTAGGTTTTAAGATTTCAGCCAGTCCAACAGTTGTATACAGCATCTCATTGTGGTTTGATCTGCAGTTCTCTCATAGCTGAACACCCTTGAGAGTCTTTTCACCTAATAGGGTTTAAAAAAAAACAACATCTGAATGTGAGATCACAGTCCTTTGGTAGAAATGGATAGTTTTTGGCATTGGTTTTATTTTTGTGTTTATAATATTATCCATTTAAACTTGGTTTTGCAACCATGGAG
This sequence comes from Marmota flaviventris, assembly GCF_047511675.1. Classification (NCBI taxonomy): domain Eukaryota; kingdom Metazoa; phylum Chordata; class Mammalia; order Rodentia; family Sciuridae; genus Marmota; species Marmota flaviventris. The sequence continues at coordinate 159,414,649 of NC_092498.1, read as the reverse complement.
CGAGATCATATTATCTGGGAGGGTTTTTCTGTTTGTTTGTGTGGGAGTAGACTAAGGGAACTCTCTCAGCCAGGACCTTAGTGGTACACACTGTACCTTGGAGGCTGAGGATCTGGATGTAGAAGGTGGCTACGTTATCATAAACTTGACTCTCGTCTGAGATCTGAATTATCATCCTTCAAAAATCTCTTCCATTGGGCTGGGGTTGTGGCTCAGTGGTAGAGTGCTTGCCTAGCATGTGTGAGACACTGGGTTCAATTCTCAGCACCACATAAAAATAAATAAATAAGCCGGGTGCAGTGGTGCACACCTGTAATCCCAGCAGCGTGGGAGGCAGAGGCAATCGGATCCCAAGTTCAAAGCCAGCCTCAGCAAAAAGCGAGGCCCTAAGCAACTGAGACCCTGTCTCTAAATAAAACACAAATTAGGGCTGGGGTTGTGGCTCGGTGGTCAAGTGTCCCTGAGTTCCGTCCCCGGCATCCCCCAAAATCAATCAATCAATAAATAAATTAATTAAAGTTATTATATCCAGCTTAATCATGCTCCTATTCTCTTGACGACCTGGTCGAAGCACCAGATTAAAATACGATTCTCTTATTTCTCTTTCTCCCTATCCTGTTACTCACTAAGTTTCATTGAATGACTTTTTGGATCCTGTGGCCACCTGTTATCAGATTCCTGCGACATTGTGTCAGGCCAGGTCCCAACAGGTTCTCTACCTACTCAGCCATTTTACACATTGAACGTATGTGATCTTCCTTAAATGTCTCTTTGAAGCAACACTTACATCCTCAGAAACTTAGGACTTTCTCAAACTCTGCAGCTTGAAGTTATGGTGCTTGCGGATCTCCACGCTGTGTCCTCAGTGGTTTTCCAGCTCCTTCCCCTGTGTTTCCTTTGGAAAAAGCCTTTCCCCTCCAGCCTGCTCACTGCTCTGAATGCCCTCCCTGGTCTTCAGTCTTCTCTGAAATGTGCTCCAAGGTCCGAGTGGGATGCATTTTTGAAAAAGCTCACTCCAGTGAACTTTGAAAGCCCAGTGACTGCTTGAAGTTCTCAGCCCAGGTGTTGCAGACTGACCCTTACCTCACATTTGTCTCTATTTCTGGTTACTGTTTGATCACAGGCTATATGGTGTACAGGCATCTTAGAACCAAGCTTTGCACACTTGGCCAAGGCCGTCCTTTACAGGTCAGTGACATGCAGCCCGCACATTTTTATTGCCTACTCTGTGCTGGATGTTGTTGGGCCTCACAAGAATGTGAAGGTGAGCCTGTAAGGAGCTTAGAACTCTCATACAGGCACTCAACCCACAGATCACTGAAATGCCCTGAAGAATACCCAAGGTAATGTGGGAACCACCCCCTATCCCTGTAACTATACTTCTGTTATGGTTTAGATATGAGATGTCCCCTAAAAGCTCATGTGTGAATGTGCAGAGGTAAAATGACTAGCTTATGAGAACTGTGACCTAATCCTCCATTGATGTGGATTAACTGACTCTTAATGTAGCTAACGGTGTGGCTGGAGAAGTAGGCCACCAGTGGCTTGGGGTTTATGTTTTGCCCCTGGTGGGCAGAGCGCCCTCTGTGTTTCCTGGTCGCCAAGGCCCAAGCTGCTTTCCTCCTCCAGGCCCTCTTGCCATGATGCTTGCCTCACCTCAGGCCCAGAGCAGTGGAGCTGCCGGCCACAGACTGTGCTCTGAAGCCATGAGCCAGAAGAAACTTTTCCCCCTCTAAAGTGTTCTTGTCAGGCCTTTTGGTCATGGCAGTGCCAAAGCTGACTAAAACAATCACCTCATGTTTAAGTTTTTATTTAACAAGACGGGGTACTGAGGAGGAGAAGGTAAATAAAAGGGGTAGATTATCATATCCAGATCCTCAGGAGGTAATTTCCCCTTAAGAAATGTTTACGTTGAAACTTTGTGGCAGCCACCAGAAGAAAAGCATGATGACAAAGTCCATAGCTTATCATTTCTTCTTCCCTGGGCTTTGGGTGCCATCATTATGATACCAGCTTGTACTTCCTTCTCATGGCAGCTGAGGACAGCCAACTACTGGGTTGACGACATCACTAAAGATGTCTCAAGGTGGCCAGAACAGAAATGTCAGCTTTTAGTACCTTCCCTGACCTGCTTCTTCCCGGCTGTCCAGGTCTCAGTGAGTAGCACAGTGTTGCTTGCTCATATGGAATCCCAGGATGATTCCCGAGTTTCCTTTTCCCTGTCTCGGTCCATCCCTCCAGCAGGTGTGCTGTCTGAGCCCGGCCTCTTAACTCCCCTGTCTGACGGCTGCACTGGCCTCCCAGATGTCCCTTGGTTTTCTCTTGAGCCCCTAGGATATTCTTTCTGCACAGGGCAACCAGAGTGGTGTCTAGTGAAGTCATATCACACTGCTCCCCACTGAAATGTCTCATTGACATCTTTTTAAAAGAAGCATAGCCAGGCACAGTGTACGCCTGTAATTCCGGGTACTTGGCACGCTGAGGCAAGAGGATCAGAAATTTGAAGCCAGCTTGGGCAGCTCAGCAAAACCCTGTCTCAAAAAAACAAAAACAAGGGGGCTGGGGGTGTAGCTGGTGGGAGAGTCTCCCTGGGTTCACACTCCCACATTGAGACTCCTACTTCTCCCTGCCCAGCCCTCTCCCTGCGCACCCGTGCTCAGCCACACTGGGGCTTACTCGGGGGACTTTATACTTACTCCATTAGCTGGAAATGTTACTTATTTATTCATCCTGTACGTTTGTGTGTGTGTGTGTGTGTGTGTGTGTGTGTGCGCACGCGCAAGACATTTTAATTTTTCTTATTTTTCAAACAATAAATAGTAATTGTTTATGTGGTGTGCATCATGGTGTTTTGAAATACGTATACCTTATACATATTGTTATTGAGTGTATTATATGCCAGGTAGTTTTTAATTTATAGTTCTTAAAAATTAGCACTTTATAAATACACATAGAGGTGGAATGTACATAGCACAGTCTGGTCAATTGCATTCCACTGTCCCTCTCTTCCTGTCCCTCCTCCCCCTCAGTCCCATTCCCTGCTCCACTGATATCCCTTCTATTTTCATGGGATCCCCTGCCCCCCAGTTGTTTTCTTCAATTTTGTACATATGAGAGAAAATGTTGACTTTCTGAGTCAGTGCCAGGCATTTTCTGGAGTCTGTAGATATAGTGATAAAAAAGACAACAACAACAACAACAAAGTCCCTCTCCTGGTGGAGCACTTACTCTAGTTCTTCCTCCAGGCCTTCTCTGTCCAACACTCAGTCATTCCTCAGGTCTTATAACCTCAGAGATATGTTTCCTGTCCCCTCTCTTTAGGACCTTCCTTCTTCTTTGCTCAGCACCTGCTTACCCCCTGACTGGCATTTTGATAACTTGGGTTATTTAGTTATGTACATATTATCATCCAAATACCTAGCATATCCACTGTGGGGTGAGCAGACGTGCTATCTCTTCACACCGCGTAAGACTCAGAGAGGTGAATCTTGTTACCTTACCTTAAAAGAGGGGTTTTCTTTCATCTAAGTCTTTCCCGTCTCCGTTTCCTATATAGCACCCTTTTACTATGTGTTTTGGTCATATTTTTTGCTGCTGTGACTAAAAGACCTAACAAGAACTACTGTAGAGGAGGAGAAGTTTATTTGGGGGCTCAGGGTTTCAGAGGTCTCAATCCATAGAGAGCTGGCTCCATTCCTCAGGGCTTGAGGGGAGGCAGGACATCATGGAGGAAGAGTGTGGTGGAGGCAAGCAGCTCACATGGTGATCAGAAAGCAGAGAGACTCCACTCTCCAGAGACAAATAGAAACCCCAAAGCCACGCCCCCAATGCCCCCTCCTCCAGCCACACCCACCTGCCTCCAGCCACCACCCAGTTAATCCCATCAGGGATTCATTCACTGGTTGGATTAAGGCTCTCACAACCCAGTCATTTCTCCTCTGAACCTTCTTGCACCATCTCACACGTGAGCTTTTGGGGGCATCTCATATCCACACCATAACGCTATGTGACAGTGCTTTTGACAACAGCAGCAGTAATGAGAAGAACAGCAATTAACAATTCTCAGAGTCAGCAGGCCAGGCACTGCAGGGACCACTCTTGGTGGATGATCTGCTCTGACTCCTCCTGGCCCCAGAGGTGCTGTGGTGGTCTCTGAGGTAGAGAGAATGCCTTGCCCCAGGCCCTAGGCTTGCTAAGGGGCACTTCCAGACTGACTCTAGACCTGAAGTTCTTAGTCTTTCTACACATGTTTGCCCATAATGTATCGTGTCCATTTTTTAAATGTCATATGCTTAAAATTTAATAAAAATGTTGGGGTCATATTCTGTCTGTCCAATCCACTTAAGGCATTTCTGTGAGCACACTGGCTCCTTCATTGGAGGACACAATGCCACCAAAGGCTGGCTGCTGTAGTCTCAAACCACCTCTCCAAGCCTCCCTTGTCTGCTGCCCTTAGGGGAGAGGAAGCAGGGTGCCCCAGCCTGCTCTCTGTGACCGACCTCTGGGAGCCCAGGCACTTGACAGTGAGGTCGCAGCCAGAGCCTCTCTTGCCACACATGTGTTGAGCTCCCCACAGGAAACTGCTTGTTAGACAAGGAACTTTGTCTTTTGCTTGTTTGTTCTTCGTGGCTCTGTCTTCATTTAGCAGGTGTCTGTAACTATTTGCTAATTGTTTGAAGGTGAGCATTCTTTCTTATTCTTTTATTTGTAGATTCTTCTACAAGTATGTTCACAGCCATAAAAATACATTTTCCCCCCTCTCTTTCTTTTTTTTCTGTTTTTTTGATACTAGGGACTGAATTCAGGGGCAGTCACCCACAGTGCCACATCTCTAGCCCTTTTTCATATTTTATTTAGAGACAGGGTCTTGCTAAGTTGCTTAGGGCCTCCATAAGTTACTGAGGCTTATCTTCCTGCCTCAGCCTTCCAAGCTTCTGGTATTACAGGAGTGTGCCACAGTGCCCAGCCATATTTTTCTCTCTAACCCAAGGTTTTTCCTTCCTGTGTGTTAAGTGAAAAGCCAACATATTATAAAAGGGTATGATGAAATTTCCCATAGGAAGGTTTTTTTTGGTTTTGTTTTGTTTTGTTTTTGTTTTGTCTTAATATGCAACACTGGTGCATAGTGCAGAGTGGAGAATTGTCAAAAATGCTGTCAGGTCTAAATAATTTTGCTTCCAGCTACAAGATGTTGCAAAATTACATACCAACAATATTTGGTCTGGAGATGTAGCTCTGTGGTAGAGTGTTTGCTTAGCATGTGCAAGTTCCTCGATTCAGTCACTAGTCACACACACACACACACACACACACAAAATTGAAGCAAAATACAAATAAAAAATCAGTTTATGTGATGGTAACATTAAGGTGATCTGTTTCTGTGATAGAACCATAGCTTCCTAATAGAAATTAGGGCTGGTGGATTAAGACAACCTCTTAGATATCTGTTATATAAATATTTAAAATATGCAGTACTGTATGAGAGCTGTTTTCAAGTTAAAGAGCAAAGAACTTGATTTTTCTTGTTGATCCTCATTTTAATAATAGTTAAATACACCCACATACATTTCTCCCATACTTTGAGTAATTTAAACAAAATAATAATAATTAGAAGATGCCCAGTTCTCAGGGTCTCCATGTACACCTTCCTGAGCCAGGCAGAATGCAGTATCTGCGTAGACTTGTTTGCCCTGAAAGTAGATCCAACACAGGCATACTGAAGATTGAAAAGGGAATGATAACAGTAAAAACCAAGTGCCCCCTATGTGTGTGATGTTTGCTACACTAAGCTGGTCCCCTAAATTAAACATGCCATGTCAGGGAAGATACCACCTGAGAGAAAGAGCAGAGTACTTGTACTGCTAGATGATTTGTCCATCAGAGTCTGAGATGCTGACTGAGATTTTAGCATTTGCAGGGAGGGGTGCATAGCTCAGTGGTAGAGCCCTTGCCTAAGATGGACAAGGTCCTGGGTTCCACCCCAGCACTGCAAACAGAATGGGGAATGGAGGGAGAAGGTGCCTGCTTCATTATGACATGAATTTTTGTGGTATTGGGGACCCAACCCAGGGCCTCACATATGCTAGGCAAGTAACAAGCATCTTTTAACAGCTCAGAAACTATAAGCACGTCAGAATTTTTCCTTTCACTTCTTTTAGACATTTTTCTCCGATTTGTGCAAGTTTGTGACTTATAGATGAGTCCATATTTTTGCATCTGTTCTGTAAATCTAAAATTATTTTAGAATAGATTTTTTAAAATAAACTATAGGGGAATATTTTCCATCACCCCACTTTAAGGAAACTTAAGTAAAACTGCAGAAGGGAAATCAAGAGCATTTCTGATGACCAGTCTTATTACACAGGGTTGAAATCTCTCAGTCATATAAACTAATGTCCATAGATTCATCTGAAATTTTTAATTTTTATTTGAAAATACAGGGAAGCAGGACATTGAATCAGGATAAATAAGCAAGTCAGCACCAAGGAAAGCGTGACCCCTGCTTTTTTGTACTCTTATTTTTCTTTTGGTGTACTAGTTCTGTCTTAAGATCTGAGACTCCAACACTGATTCTTCACATGCAGCCTGTTTCTACTTATTGCTCCCTCTGCCTCCGCCAGCCCTTCGTCTGCCTTGACAAACGTGATCATTAGACCTCTGTGGCAATGGAAATATTTAGATTGAGAAATTATGTCAATTTAAAACATTTTTGGTGTTCAGACCTGTCCTTCAAAAGCCTTATTATAAACCCATATCATTTTAACAAGTTTTATTGACAAGAAGATGTTTTGTTTAGTAACTTGTGTATCAAAATGTAGCTGCATGAGAAGTTGACCTGGGCAGAGCAGTGAAGTCCTCGGATTCTGTTTGGCTCTCTGGGGAACAGAACCAGCCAGCCTCAATCTTGGCCCCCACTCTGTGTGACCTTACGTGGGCCGTTTCATAGTTCTTAGCGCTGGCCCCTCTCCTGTTTTATGGATAGAGATATGTACTTTGTCATATTAAATGAGACGATATATGTACAGTCTTCAGTGTAATGCTTGGAATGTGATGGTGCTCAGTAGATGCTAACTGGTATTGGCAGTCATTTATACTATGGCATATAGTATGTTTTATTCCACTTGCCTGTCTAGTCTAAAATGAATTAAATGTCATAGTCAGTAATATGTCATTGTCCTGTGAGTAACCTTTACTGTTTTTCCAGCCAGTTGTTGTTTATCACAATCCTCTTGTCCCTCTAAATACTTGAAAAATATGTAATTTCAAAATACTTTCCTAATTTATATATAGTATGTTTTGCTAGACAGGTTCTTAGTGTTATTGTTTTATGAACTTAAATTGCTCCCAGATGAACCATTTATAATGAGCACTCATCTTTGTAGATTGTTCCCAATTTTACTTTTAGGAAATTTTATGTTTAGACAGTTAATAATTAAAAAAAAAAAAAAAAAACTTAAAATGGCATTATTAAAAAGCAAGGTGCTTTAAATATTGTCATAGTATGTTCATTCACTTGGTATGTTAGTATTGTTCCAGGAGAAACTGGGATCCATGTGTGGAGTGTCTTGTAAGTGTAGTCTGTCTGCTGTCAGGAGCACTGTAACCTGGAGGTCTAAATGCAGCTGTTTGTGTCCTCCACTCCAGACTGTTCCATTCAAAGCCCAGTTCTGAACTTGAAATGGAACCACAGTCTAACCTAGTTATTTCATTCCTCTGTGGAATGAATATATATATATATATATATATATATATATATATATATATATACACACACACACACACACACACACACACACACACACATACCCAAAGGCCTTAAAATCAGCATACTATAGTGATGCAGCCATATCAATGTTTATAGGAACTCCATGCACAATAGCTAAGCTATGGAACCAACCTAGGTGCCCTTCAACAGATAAATGGATAAAGAAAATGGGGTATATATACACAGTGGAATATTACTCAGCCACAAAGAAGAATTAAATCTTGGCATTTGCCAGTAAATGGATGGAATTGGAGACTATCATACTAAGTGAAATAAACCAGTCCCCAAAAACCAAAGGCCAAATGTGTTTTCTGATATGCAGATGCTGACTTACAGTGGGAGGGGTGTTTACTAGATTGGACAGGGCAGGGAGGGGGGATGGGAATGGGAAAGACAGAATGAATTGGATATAACTTTCCTATGTTCATATATGAATACATGATCAGTGAAACTCCACATCATGTACAGCCAAAAAAAATGGATTACAGGTGTATGCTACCATGCCTGGCTGGACAATTGATTTTTGCCAACAGGGAGGAGACAGTTCATTGGAGAAAGAATTGTCCCACCCCCTCTCCCCACCCCTGCCCCCATACTGGGGATTGAACCCAGGGCCTCACACATGCTAGGCAAGCACTCTGCCATTGAGCTATATCCCCAGTCCTTTTTATTTTATTTTGAGACAGGATCTTTCTCAGTTACAGAGGCTGACCTTCAGATCCTCCCGCCTCAGCCTACTGAGTTGCTGGGATTACAGACATGCACCACCACACCTGAGCTTAAGGATTGTCTTTTCTAGTTGCTGGAACAATTGAATATTCATACATAACAGCAAAATGAACTCCAATCCATACCTTGCACTAGATATAAGACTTAAAATAAATGAGAGTTATCAACGCAAAACCTAAAAACATAAAATCTCTGAAAGCACACATAGGAGAAAAAATCTTGATTAGACAAAAATTTCTTAGATCCAGACACAAGTGATTCATGAAAAGATAATTTGGACTTCATCAAAATATGATAATCATTTCTTCGTTGAAAGACATTGTTAAGAATGAAAAGATAAGTCACAAACTGGGAGAAAATATTTGCAAATGACTTGTATACAGACTATATTAAGAACTATGAAAACTCAGTTAATTTAAAACCCCATAAAAATGTGCACTTGAACAGACACTTCACTAAAGAAGGACATGGGTAGCTGTAAGTATGTGAATAGCAGCTCTGCGTCGTTAGCCAGAATACAAACTAAAACCACAGGGAGATACTACTGCACGCAAATTAGTGAAAGTTAAGACATGCTGACAATACCAGGTACTGAGGAGGATGTGGGAAAACTGGGGTGTAATATGCACAACCACTTTGAAAAACAGTTTAGCCATTTAAAAAAAATTTTTTTTTGTACTTGTAGATAGACAGAATGCCTTTATTTTATTTTTTTATTTTTATATGGCGCTGAGGATCGAACCCAGGGCTTCACTCATGCTAGGCACACGCTCTACCACTGAGCTACAGCCCCCGCCCCACTTGAGCCATTTTTAAAAAGTTAGACACATAACATGCCGTGTGACCTCGCTGCATCACTGCTAGGTATTTGCCAAAGAAAAGGAGAAGCATGCGTCCATATGGACTTGTATACAGGTGATTCCTGAGGCTTTATTTGCCCCAAATGGTGTCTGTCAACAAGTCAGTAAACAAATTAGGGGACATCCATATGATGGAACATTACTTACCAATAGAAGGAGCAATGAACTGTTGATATCTGCAGTGACATGAATAAAATGATTATTCTGAAAGAAGCCAGAGTTTAAAAAAAAATAGTATGTGCTTATGTTTACATAAAATTCTGGAAAAGGCAAACTATTGTATAGTGACAGGTCTAATTGCTTAGAGGGCAGTGAGAAAGGTCAGGAAGAGGAGTTCCACAGGGACATACAAATTTCAGGTCATAGGTAAGTTCAGTGTCTTAATTGTAGCAATGATTGTATGGGTTCATGCATGTGCACGGCAAAAGTTTTCAAAATTGTGTACTTAAAATATGTATAGTTCATTGAATGCTAATTATCTCATTAAAGCTAAGGAATGTTATGCAGGGCTCTGCTCTGAGAGAGCCTTGTTAAAAGGTGGATAATACGGGACCCAACTCCTCATTCTCGTGCAAACTTTGGGCTTTAAAAGATGACTAGACACTAGATCAGTGCTTGACTCATCGTTCAATTTCTGTGACTTTTCTTGTCTTGTACTAGATTATAAACTCTCAGTGAGCGAGGCGCCATGTCTGCCATCATTTCACCAAGTCTTGAACTTGGCATGGGTATTTTAACATGAACAGGACCCCAGGGCTGGGGATGTGGCTCAGTGGTAGAACACTTGCCTAGCACGTGTGAGATTCTGGGTTCAATCCCCAGCACCATAAACAAATCTTAACAGTATACAAAATGTTTGGATAGATTTTAAATTAATACAACAGGTAACTGAATTAAGATACTGTTCAATGTGAATAAGGACTTTAAAAAGAACTGAGGAATTTGGCATCCACTCATTTGTCAGTTATGGTATTTACATGTTTAGAATTACATGGGAAATATGTAGAATTTTTCATTGTCTTAAATAATAGTGTCTGTATGTATGAAATGGTCTCTGAAAAGTGTTTCCTATAAGCACTGTAATGTAACTGTCACCCTTAATTCTTTGACTGATTTTAGAATGCAGTTCAGTCCTTGGGAAAATTGCTTATGTCATCAGTGAGGAATGCCACCAAAATAGCTTCTCACTTAAGTTCCCATCCCCAGAGCTAACCCACAGGAGGTTCCGATAAATTCAAAGATTTAATAACTCGTATTTTTCTTTCTCCTTCCACACAGGCCCTCTGGTCCTGGCGGCAGGAGCATGTGGTGGATTCTTGGCAGTCAGCGGTCTGTGGAGCTTTTGCAGGTGCAAAGGATTATATTATACTGGGAAAGACCAAAGAAGGGGAGAAAATGTGAAAATATTAACTATTCAAAAACAACATTCTTTAGAAATTTCAGATTGCTTAGATGAAGAGAGCTTCTCTGGCTGTTTGAGAAAAGAAAGTGTCTTGGGCGGGTGGGGGGGGACCCAGCTGCTCAAGGTGTCTACCTGAAAGACAACCAATTTGTTTTTGACAAATTTTTCTTTTTTCTTTTTATCTTTATTAAAGCCTTCACTCAGGCTCTTGGATTATCTTAAAGATGATTTACAAAGTCCTCTGTGGGAAGAGGCTTTCTGTGGTGCAGGGGAAGCACGCAGCTGCCTGCCTGGAGCAGGGCTTCGGGCTTGAAGCGATCTTTGCAAAAGGCAGTGATTCACGGTCCGTGAGACATGTTTGACAGCATGGTAGATTAACTAGTGTCAGGAGAGCAGAGGCCACTCCACAGCTTACCGAAGGCTGAACTGCACTTGGGTGGAAAATATGGCCATCCAAACATCTGGCCATTTCCAAGACAATAAAGCAAGGGCTGAGTGACAATATGCAGTATTGTGTTATCCGTCACTCAGTCATAGGAGTTTTCCAGTGAGATTTTAATGAGAACTCAGATGCTTTAAAGAATTTAATAAGTAATGCATTTAAAAGCCTCAGAGAGAAATATATTTTGTTGTTACAAAAAAAGGGCAAATTAGAATTAACAGTTGCAATAAAATGAGGTGGAAATTTCCCAGAAAATGATGAACTGTTAGTAGATATAAAGCTGGTGAATTGACAAGTAGGTAGATTTTGGGTGTTGACTTTTTTGGAAAATAATTCTTTTTCAGTTTTCTTAATGGTTATTGGATTGGTTTTTTTCTTATAGCTATTAGAAAAACAGAAAACATACATCTTATAGGATTCTTTATTAATATTTAAACCCATTTGACTTGTAGATTATTTTGTCTCTAGATGTGACATCAACCCAGATTGATTATGATGGGTAATTGTTTCCATGTGACACCTGGTCATTAGCTGTGTTAAAGGAGTAGGTGGTCTTGATTCATTCCCAGAGGTCAGGGGTCTATCACCCAGCCACAAAGAACAGTGTGCATTTTTGTTGACTGCTTCCCGGGCCTGGGGACAGAGTGAGCATTATGGAAATTTAGTTACCCTGAATTAGGAAGGCTACTTCTTAATGCTAACAATAGCCTAAAACTTCCATGTGTTGAAGTGAGTACATATTCTGTGGTCACGTTCGTTAAATAAGTAATTCAAAGATCTGCTTGCAGATACTTTGATATTGCATGTCCAGGAAATTGCCATTCATTACAGTTAGTTCCTTTTTTGAATAATACTCTACACTAAGTGCTCCCATTTGACAGAGGAAGGAAAGTTTAATATGTGTGCTGTGGTAGGAGCCTGCCGCCCCAGCTCAGGAGGCTCCCTTAAGGAGCCCAGAAACTCGCTCCCAAGCCAGCCGAGGGCACCTGGATGAGGGGCAGGGGAGTAAGGTGCCCAGAGTCTTGCATCTGACTGACCAGGCAAACCTCTAGGTGCCCTAACTCTTGAGGGAGAATGGGGAGCTTTCCTGAGCACCAGTTCCCTTACCTGTAACTAACATGGGGTCAACCACTCAAGGAATTTCCTCAGGTTGAGTGAAATTCTGTACATGTTGACACATGGTGATCCATCAGACTCAACAGCTGTCAGAGCTGTTACTCTTTCAGTCAGAACAAGCAACACCCAGAAAATGAAAAGCTATTGTAATGATTCATCCTTTCAATTACATTGAAAGACTAATGTCCTGTATGCTAAAGCTACTACACAGAAGGATAGTCTCTCACAGCTTATAGATTTAGGTGAGGTTCTGATAAGTGAAGGTGTTCAGTTTGTCCAAGGCCTGCAAAAAAATCTGCTGGAAACAAATCCACATATATTAAATATGGTTTTTGTTTATATCCCTCTTTCTGTTGAAATTTTATTTGGCACGAATGTTGGTCCAGAAGAACAAAGTTACTATTTTAAATCACAGCTGATAAACTCCATTTGGAAACCACCCAGGCCGTGAGGAAGCCATAGTAAGAGCTGGTTGCCCTGTAGGTTGAGTAAGGGCTTACGCAGGCCCCGATGCCTCACCTCCAGACTCCTTACCTTACATGGCCATAAAAGCATGATGAGACTCGCCCTCGAATCAGAAATCAGAGTTCTCCTTGTGTGCTTTTCCAAGTTTAAATGGGCTGAATTGTTGCCAGTGACCCGCTCTCTGCCACCCTTGGCGCTCTTCCATGCTTGTTTTATAAACTGGTTGGTGCAAATATCCAGAAATGTCTCTTGAGATTGGAGGTGTTGATGGCTTGTCATGCTCAGAAATTCCCTTGGCTTCTGGTCAGGGGTTAAGCTAGGAGAAAAAGGGACTTTGCCAACTTCCTCACTTCTGGCTAACTTGTAAACATAAAGCCATATGCTATCTGAGTAATTAGGACGTTTACCACTCTTGTTTTATTTGGTACTCTAATGTTTTTGATCAATTTCTTATAATAAACACCTTCTTATATTCTCTAAGAAGAGGATTGTGGGGGAGAGAGCTGTCTCTCAGCAGGCTTGACATTCTTATTTGGGTAACAAATGACAAGGCCTGGCACAGTCTTTAAAATGCACATAAACCACACTCTGCACACTTGCTTGGAGATCACACTGCTATAGGCAGTGCTCTGTTCCTCCCAGACTGAGCCCAGAGAGGGAAGGGGAGCAGGAAGGGCAGCAGGGCCCCCTGGGGCTTGTGCTTTCCTACCACAGCCCTGCCACATCCTCACGCAAGATGGGTGATCACACTCCAAGCCTGTTGTAGGAAGGTGGCTCCTTTGACCACAAAGGTCAAGGTTGCATTTGTTCCTTGAGGAAGAGTGAGAGGTAGTTTTATTGTCAAAGTCTAGGTTACCCTGAATGTGGCACTTACAAGCAGGTACCGCCTGAGGTTCAGTAGAGCTACCCGAGGTGGAGCTCCTAGGAACGCACAGGGAATGGCTTCACACGTGCTGTGAGCCTGAGAGCAGCCCATTCTTGGGTCCCGGGGAGTTATTTCCCGTCTGACATGTTAGCGTGTTCTTTGTGTTTTTTACCAGTAGCTTACAGCTCCCTTAAGTCAAATGCAGAAAATAACTACATTTTAACTGAAAGTCCACACCCTACTGTCTACCCATTACAACCGGCTAGTCTGCTATTTTATTTTCACAAGTTCTTTTTGCAGCTTCTCAGAAACATTGTGAGGTCTGTTAGTTGAAGCAGTCTGATGTTTGTGTACATTCAAATTGATTTATTAATTGACTTACATAAAACATACAGTTTCCATCATGGCAGTAAAATTAAGGCCTATCAAGGCAAATGTGTTTCTGTGTTTAACTTTTCTTTCAATTACTTTTATGAAATATAAATCTCTAAGAGAATATTGGCAGGCGTCCACAGTAAAGGGTGGTAAACCTTCGCCTGTGGCCAGAGTGAGTTTGATTTGCAGTATCCAGATTATTAAATTTTCCTTGTCAAGTTTTAGTACTTTTTGAATTGGTTTAGGACAGTTTGTGAACATTTTCAAATAGGAAGATGAGTTTTAACCATCAGACAAATCTTACTTCGCTTATCCTACACAGGGAGCCGTTAGGTAGTGGGGAGAGCGCAGCTTTTGGAGTGAAGATATGCTTTTCAGCCATTGGCAGATGGGAATGTAATACCTGGGCCTGAGGCTACCTAGGCAGCGACAGTGTGTGGTGTGTGTTTGGAGGGCTGTAGACAGGAAGCGGTACGTGCAGATTAGTGCTCCTGTCCCTTCTTGTGCTATTTAGAGGACAAGCTGACAGGTTTTTTTTGTTTGTTTGTTTGTTTTTTTTTGGTTTGGTACACTTTTGAAGCCATAATAAGAGCTGTCATAGTAAGTGCCTACTGTGTGCACTGGGCCAGAGGTATGAAGAAGAATCACTCGTCACCTCTGCCCTCCTGGAGCAGAGTGCTTTGGTCACTGCTGTGCTGCACGGTGCAGATGAGGTCTCTGAGGCAATGGAAACCAGTGGCCATCAGTGCTGCTTCTGGAGTGGCCTGAAGAGCAGGTGTCAGCTCTGCACGGAGTCCAGCCTCCACAGGCCGCTTTTCTCTCCAGGCTCCCCATCCAGGGCCTGGCTCCCTCAGAAAGTGCTGTAGCCAGGGAATAAGTGATTAAGCTAAGGCCGGTCACCTGCAGAGCAGGGACTTCAGCCTCCGTCTCCTGACCACGGAGAAGACCAGTCTCCAGGTAGGTCTGCCCGCCAGCCCTGCCGCCGGTCAGGGGAGCTGCTCTGGAGTGGGAAGCGGGGCAGGAGGGGTCTGTGGCCTTTGCTTCCTTTGTGTCTTAGGGTGTTTGTTTTGTTGTTGTTTGGGATGGATGTGAAGCTTTTCTGGACTCTATTCTAATAATTAAAAGTATATCTGGTTCTCTAGGGCACAATGTATGCTTTAGGACTCGGTCCACAAAATTTGAAAATATCTGAGGTTTCTTAATAAGTTTCTGAATTTCAGGCAACCTTGGGATTTGGATCCAAGTAACCCACACTTTCCTAATCCTAAAGAGGCCGCAGCACAGAGCAATCTAATATTCCTGTGAACTGGCACTCCCCAGCCCCAAGGCATGTGACATTCAGGGAAAACTCAAAAACAGGGCTGAACACATGGATGGGCCACCTTGGCACACTTCTGTCATAATAAATGTTACCATAGGAAGGAGGGTCTCCATCATGGTCTTATTTAGAAAGATATTTGGCAGAGACCAGATGGCCCTCTTGTCTTCCAGCCACAGCAGTTGGGGTCGGGTAGAGCTGTTTCTGGACCCCCTTCCCAGTGTTCTCTTCAGCCCGCCCGGCTCTGGGCAGCCGAATCTTCTGAAAGCCCTTTAGGATTTTTTTTTTTTTTTTTTTTAGACACATGACAGTACAATGATCTTGACATTTCTTTAGGATTCGTTATTTCTCTCTCCTTCAGGTTTCATATGTCTTTGTACCACATGAAATAAAATATTGACATCATAAACTGTAGGGTTTTTTAAAGTCTTTCGATTTCTGTGCCCTCAGAAACAGACCTTGTTAAAATCTGTGAACAAGTTGGCCACAGTGGCATTCAGAAAGGGAACACAAGAGAAGGGGTAGGAAGGCAGCCCAGAGCTAGAATGCCACTGCAGCCTGAGGACTGGAGGCTGCAGATGAGCCTGGAAGGGCAGTTGCTCCTCTCAGCATGTTACTAGAAGCCAGGGGCATACAGGGAACTGTACCCACTTAACTTGAAGGATTCAGCCATTTACACCCTAAATCTCACATGATACACAGAACTCCGTTAATTTTATATTATCCACAGAAGAAATGATAGAAGCATTTGGAGTCCATTTAAGTGGCCAGTGGAAACATGGCCCCCGAGAATTGTTGGGGGCCTTGCACGTCCCACTATCTGTGGGTACCTGGCCGTGTACGTCATATACAAAACCAGTTCGTTGGCTGGCCTTTGAAGGAGCCGGGTGTACCGGAGGGCACTGTTTTGTTCCCTTAGTGGGGAAGGCGTTCACTTTTACTCTTTTAAGTGCAGTTCTCCATCACTGCAAAAGAAATGAAGCATGTGGCTTGAGATCTTGCAGGTGTGCATCCTGCTCCCGAGTGCTCGAGTGCACGTCAGGATGAAGAAATGGCTTTGGCAGGGTTTTGAGGAGTTATGAAGTAACGATTATGAAATCGCCATCTGGTGCAGTCCCATCTCACTGTTTGCTGGTTTTCTCTATACAGGTGGCTTTGCAGCTGCAGTCACCACCCCTCTGGATGTGGCAAAGACAAGAATCATGTTGGCAAAGGTAAGTAGAAAATAATGTTGTAGAGACACCATACCTGTTGGTGCCAGGTCTTGCAGGTATGTGAAGCAAATAAAAGCACCTGTGAATCATTCTTAAAACTAACATGGAAGTCCCAATATCCATGGTGATCACTATGACACATGTGTCCTGTGGCGTTTCTCATCTTCTGGTCATTTTCACCTACATTGTGGAGGTAAATAGGTCTGAAGGCCTTAGCCTTGAATCTTATTTTCAAATCTGTTTTTCCTGGTGACAGGCCTAAGGCCCTGAGAGGCTGATAGCTTCATACCTTGTGGCAGCTAAGCTGTGGGCTCTGAACCTGTGCAGTGTTTTAATTAGATAAAACCCTTATCAGAGTTGCTACAAAACAAACAAAACTGTAAAAAAGAAAAATGGTTGAAAGAAGAAAAAGCTAGACAGAGTTCAAGAAATGCCATACGAATAACAGATCTGGACCAAAACAGTTTTTTTTTTTTTTTTAAAGTCCCATCCTTGTGAAACAGATGTGAACAGAACAGAGCTGTAGCATTTAGGTGGAGAGGACCAAACCTCGGAAAGTGGCTCAGGTTTAAGTTGAACTCGATGCTCTTTCCCTTGATATTTTTTCCCCTTTCCCCTCATATCCTCTTATATGTAATTTTGTATAACAATGAGGGTCACCTTCCATTTCCATGCAATTTCCCTTCATTGTGTTTCGTGGCCAGTTGGGCAGCTTTCTTAATTACACTGTTTACTCTGGTGACTCCCGTCCTCCTCAGATCAAGTTACTTTGCTTCCAGTCTTTCTCCTATTAAATAGTAATGTGTGTCAGCTCTGAAAAGCCAGCCCCCTGGGGTGGCCTGGGCCACATCACTGCTTGCCCGTGAGACTGAGTATAAGCACTGTCAGGGGAGCGAGACCCAGTCCTGATTCCGGATCAGCTCTGTCCTGCGTGAGGGTGGGGATGAGGCACGCATTTGAGGACATCTGGGAGTCGGCGACCTTAGGCACAGGCAGCAGGTAATTAAGTTTTTTGTCTTTTCCTGCAGGCTGGTTCCAGCGTAGCCGGTGGCAACGTGCTTTCTGCCCTGCGTGGGGTCTGGCAGTCACAGGGGCTGGCAGGGTGAGGACAGCGCGAGTGCTCAGCTGCCTCGCTCCGCTCCACCGGCCTGGCCCTTCCTATCTGCCTTCCACAGGACGGACCTTTCCTTTCTTCTGCTTATGGTTATGTCCTGGTCCAGGTCCTGTTTTTCACATCGTACAGGATGTTCTGTTTGCTGTTGCACATGTGAAAAAATAACATGGCTCCGTCGAGTCAGTGCAGTGTCCTGGCCAGATGCTTCTCAGTCTGGTCCGTCCTGGTGTTGGATAGCATTGACTGTGCTGCTAGCAGGCCAGCATCTGGGCTGCAGCCCCCAAGAAATAAGCTCCTGGTTGCACAATGCAGAAATGCAGGAGAGTGAGGGGAACATTGTTGCAAGAAAGCATTTGTGGTTTTTGTACTTTTAACTTATTAGCAGCACATTCTAGTCATACCTCCATGGGGTCATTTCCTGTGTTGATATGCGATTTCTATCATTTGTTGTTTTGTTGGGAGGTGATTTTGTTGTGAGGCAAACATAAGTGTGCTCCGCAGATCTGAATGGCGTCGCCTGACCCCCACCCAGGCTGTGTGGCAGTCTGTCCCTCCTAGGCTGCACGCCACACCACCACCTCAGCGAGTGCTGCAGGCAGCTGTAGGAAATAGCCGCATCTCCAAACATTTAAACATCAAAAGGAGCAATAAAAATACTAGGTGCTAGTGCTTTTCCAGCTGCATCGTAATCTCCTGGGACCACCGCCACACTGGGTCCCTGCCAGCGCTGCCTTGTAGCGCATGACTGTACTTTCAAATTTCCCACGCAGTTGAGAGTCCTTGTTCTGTATTGTTGGCCAAGCACCTCAGGCTTTTTAGCTTCACATCCCAAACAAACAGGCTCTCTCTTCAAGATGTTGTTCCAGCATTCCTTTCACAATATAAATTTATGAATCTTTATAAATATTGGGATCTTACAAATAAGTCAAAATACGACTTTCTCTTAGGAGTCCACTGCCAGGGTTCATAGACCAGGGTGTTACCTGGAACCCCAGCTACTTGGGAGACTGAGGCAGGAAGATTGCAAATTCGAGCACAGCCTGGGCAACTTAGTGAGACCCTGTCTCAAAATAAAAATAAGAGAGATGCGGTGTGGCTCAGTGGTAGAGCACCCCTGGGTTCAATCTCCAGGACCGGAAAAAAAAAAAGCAAACAAAACAAAACCAAACCTAAGCAGTGCCAGAATTTATAGGCAAAGAAATGGTATCAAAAACAGGCCAAGGGCTGGTCTCTGTTCTTGAGCCCAGTTTCAGTCCTGAAAAGGTACTGTGGCTTTCCAGCTCATCTTCTGCACACCCTTGAAGTGAGAGGCTGTAGTTAGTGTGCAGTTAGTGTGCCTTGAGGAAGGTGCCCTAGGCAGCAGAGGTGTTCACTTAAGATGTCCTGTATTAATACGATAGAAGACAACAAGAAATTTGACCAAAAAACAAATGAAAGGAAAGATACTGGCCCTGGGCATGGTCAGCCCTGAGGGTGGCTGAGCCTGCTTGCTCTGTCCTGTTTCCACCCACAGCCCAGTTCGCCAAGTTCCCACCTGCCTCCCCCTGGGGTGAGTGCTGCTGCCCTCTCGTGGCGGGTTCAGATGGTGGCCACCTTCCCTCCGTGTAGGCAGGCTTGCACAGGAGATTCTGGCATGTGTCTGGAATGTGTGCCCTAGAGCAACCGTTTCCCCTAGGTGAAAGTCCTAGGTTATGAAGCAGCAGCTGGGAGTCCTGCCTGCTGTGGACCCGCCTGCTGCCTCTTCTGTTGGTCAGCTGCTGTGGTTGTCCTTTATGTAATACTGGCTGAAGCTGGGAGCATGGTCTGTGATCTGTGGTCCCTGGACCACACCCTTCCCTTTGGCTGGGGTGCTCACGTTCAGATCACTTTTAAGGCTGCAATTATGTCCTTAGATTCAGTTGTCATTTTGCGAAACCATAAACTACCTCCAAATGCCTCTGACCAGGGGCAGCAGAGCTTGTTAGTGGCAATCGTGGGACTAGATACTGGCTTAGAAACCAGGAAGATGGTGAGGGAGGAGTCAGTGGCCAGTGTGGTTTCCCGTGCCTTTCTCCCCAGAGCCCTTCTTCTTTGCAGGGCAGGACCAGGGAGATGAGTCCATTTTCAAGCCAGGACACAGTGGCCTCCAAAGCAATCATTCAGAGTTTCTGCCCTACCACACACCTCATGCAAAACCTATGTGCATGATGCTGAGCTGAGTGTCTTTTGATCTTCTAGTGAATTTTTATGTTGCCTTCAGGCAGTAAAGGAGGATTTCTTTTTTTAATGTGTAGTATTTTATTTAATAATTTAAACCTGGAGTTAGCTAACTAAAAAGTGCCCCCTTTTCCTCAGAGGTGTTAAATGCTGTCCCGGGGAGGCTGGTGGACCTCTCTGGTTAGTGCAGAAGGGAGCAGCCAGGGGCTGAGGGCATCCAGCAGGGATTCCTTCCTGTCAGCCACCAGTGGCTCATCACGGGGGTCTCCCCATATCTTCAAAATGCACAGCTGCTATTGGCACAGGAGGTTCAGCTTCCTGCCCTAGCCCCAGGTGTCCTCACTAGTCTACTAGCATAGCCGCCATTTCTGGTTTTGTTGTTTTTCCTGTGAACAAAAGTACTCCTCTTGGTAAAAGGGTCCAGAGGCTATAGAAAAATGGGCAGGACAGTCTGTCACCTTCACAGCAAGCAGCTGTTGGCCTCCCTCCCAAGCTCTTTGGTCACCACGTGGTCACATGACTTGTTTTTTCAATACCTACATGTAAATATTTTGAGTGGTGCCTGTGGCCTGCCTCGTCCTATCAGCTGCCTGCAGTAGACCGCGTTTCTACGGCTGTGATCCAGGGAACCACACCAGGGTCACTGCAGCCTTTCTTTTCTCAGCAGCAGTGTCACTGTGGACATACTTGAAGAAATACCTGTGTGACCAGGGGAGGTTTTAAAGAATGACCCGTGGAAGGTTCCCAGGGCCAGCTCTTGTGCCTGAACTATTCACAATTGCACGGGTGGCCCAGGCCCAGGGACTATATGCGTGATGCTGCTCCCCCGCCCCCCAAGCCTGTTACCCTTTCATGTCTGGTATTAAAAGAAAACATCCGGGATCCCTGGAGGGTCTCTGAGCACAAAGCGAGTGAGTGATGGCAAGAGCTGCCCTCCCTGAGGGTGACCCCAGAGGCCAGCCTGGCCTGGGAGTCAGTCCTGGGACTCCTTGTACAGGGGTCCTCTTCTCCGTCTCAGCAGCTCCTCAAGAGCGCGGCTGTGGGACAGGCGCCCTGCCTTTGCCTGGTGCTCAGAGGACCCTGCCTCCCCCTGGGGTGCTCAGGGGTAAGCCGGTGTCCCGCCACAGCCGCCCGCTGGCAGCTGGCCCAGCTCCCAAAGCTACTGGGGATGACCTTGAGGGCTGTTCCAAAAAGGGCCACGCGGGGCCTGATGAGCAGGTGCTGAGCCACGCACGCCGTGGGTGGGGGTTCAGCCAGCTGGACACAGGCTCACTGTGACTGTCCTTTCCTCTAGGTTATTTTCGGGTGTCTTCCCTCGGATGGCCTCCATCAGCCTGGGAGGGTTCATCTTTCTGGGTGCCTACGACCAGACTCGCTGCCTGCTGTTGCAAGTGGGCAGAGAGGGTTCCTAGCGGACACCACTTGCGCACATCCATGAAGAAGCGGGAGCACGGAACCTGTGCTGAAGCCCAGAGCTGCCCTCACTGTGACCCTGAGGCCATGGTACCATGGTCAGGCCGGCTGCAGTTGTCCTCAGTGTGCCACAAAGAAGAAAGTGCGTCATGGTGGGACTCTGGAGGGACCCTCAGAACCCTTAATAAATGCGCCTGGCAGTGCCAGGGAGCTTGTGTTTGATCTGTATCTGATCTTCCATTTCCTGCCACCTGATGGTGGAGGCCACAGACGGCAGGATGGTTACAATTTGAAAAGAATGACAAGATGGGGGGAGGGGTTGTGCGTGTGGGTGTTTGTCCCTGGGGTCAGTCCCCGTGGTGGAAGGTTAGGGCTCTGTTCAGAAAGCACCCCCCCCACCCCTGCTCAGTCACTCTTCCTGGTAACCAGGGGCTGTGTCCAATGACCCTCAGGTGGCACCTCCAACAACACATGATCCTAGTATTTTATAGAAGTATCTGGTGACCCTGTGGTGTGTGAGAGGCAGCGGGCATCTGCAGCCCAGGGGCTAAATGGGGGCACGCAGTCCCTCAGGAAGGCCGAGCCCTGCTCCATGGCTCTGCCTCCAGGCCGAGACGGGGCCTGGGCCAGCGCTGGGGACAGCAGGGCTTCCTTTTTCTTAGTGGGGTCATGGCCTACAGTTGCAAGCTCATCCCTGGAAGGCGCACAGATGAGCTGGAAAGGTCACCATACTTGGGGATTTTAGGGCTTGACTAACGAAGTCCACGTGTAGAAAAATTCAGAGAGAAATCTTAGGAATCTAGCAGTGTCATGTCTGCCCTGGAGCCACAGAACATGATCCTGCCTTGCCTAAATTTTCCCGTTTGGGGAAAAATATTAAAAGCAGAGCGACTGCATTGACCAGGGAATCTCTGGAAAGGAATGAACGCGCCCAGCCATACGCTCAACACTTATAAATGAACCTTTATTAAAGACACATCAATGCCATTTGTTAGACACTTCAATATTTTACATGTTTTCAATGTACATTGTACCAAAATTTCTATAAATAAATAACTTTGTACATAAAAGTAATACTTCCTCTTTCACATTGCCTCTCAGAAGCAGCAAATTCACATATTTTGTGGAAGTAACATTTATCAGTTAACCGTTGAGGACAAAACTAAATGTGCTTACCTTCTGGAACAATGATGACCTCTGACAGGAACATCTGACACAGGTAGCCATTTGGCTAATATCTCCCTTCAGCTTTTTGGCTAAAGAAATGTACTTTGAGTTTTTTTAAGGACCTTATTTGTTTCAATGTAATTTTCAGTGAATTACACATTGGCACTCACAAGACGGTTAGCTACAGGTCTCAAAAGTGCAAACACACCCAGATCTAGGGCTAAATCTGACGAAGTCCATGCCCAGTCCCCGCTGTGTGAGGAGAGGGCGTGGACGGGCCTGCTCAGGCTCCTCAGTAGACATGAGCTAGCCCTGGAAAGTGAGAACTTAATCTTTTTTACCCCCAATGTAATATTATATTGGCAGAATTAAAACGTCACTATTGAAAAATCCACAGGTACCAACACCAGCAGCCTTTGCCTTAATAAAAAGCCTCAGCTAACAATCTGGCGACACGGACAAGACCACATTTGCTTTTAACAAAAAGTGAGCTTCAGAGAAGGGAGAAAGGCCTACTGTCCTGACCCATGGCTTGTGGTGGATTAGCAACCTTCACCCCTCAAAGAAGCAGCCTCCAGGGAAAAGCCCCTCACGGCAAAGGCACATTGCAGGAGCCACCAACGCAGGCCGAACGTGACTGCGAAGGGCACACAACACCAAGGACTCCCCGTCCTTCCAAACCCACACAGGAGCCTCGGGAAACAAATGTGGCTTTTGTCTCTAAATTCCCGCCATGCACTAAGGCACCAGAACTATTACCGACCCCCCTCCAAGGAAACAGCAACCTGATAGGAAAATAATATTGTCAAAATTGTATAGTTCTGTTGTTAACCATGCACTAAGGATTAAAATAGCCTCTGTCAAAGATATATAATATATAGGAAATCTCTGGAAACTCTTATGTACAACCGTATCAAATACTTTTTCTGCCTTTTGTACACAAATAGCCTCTTGCATTTCTGTGCTTCAGATGCGAGTCCTCTGCCCGGCTCATGCTCCACACGGAAGTGACAACTATGTACAGCTCAGCGACGCTGACCCCAGGCCGCCTCTCGGCCTCTCCTGCCTCTCCTTCCCGTGGACACTGGTGTGACAAGAGCTGAGGTAGACAGAACCTAGCTTGTGGGCGCCGACAGCAGTGGTCCCCTCCGTTTCCCAGGGAGCTGTCCTGTCAGTGGTGTGGACTCTGGACTGGAGTCACACGCCTGGGGGAGGTGGCCATTGGAAAGGAGCAAGTGCTGGGCTTCGCAGGGGACAGCAGGAAAGGCCAAGGAGGCCTCCGGGAGCTCCGTGCTGCCTGAAGGGAACGCAGGGCAGGGCTGCAGGTCTGCGGGGTCCGCGTCACACAGCCTCGCTAGAGTCCAGGCGGAGCCCCCTGGGGAGAGAGAAGGCCGTCAGAGCCGAGTTCCAGCATGACCAGCTGTGGCAGCCAGTGCAGCTGCCAGGGAGGCCAGGAGGACAGTAAGGGATCACCTTTTCCATCTAGGGACACCGCCGGCTTCCTCAAGGATGTCAGCATTCTGTCGTGGTTGCTGGGGTAGAGGGACCCGTCCCCGGCCCCACGGCGAGGATGATGTGGAGAGTCACCTCGGTCGCCCTGGCTGGGATCCTGGCCACGCAGTGCACTTGGCTGTGTGCTGTCCCTACATGTGGGCTGAGGGTGGGGGGCCTGCTCCTTGGAGTAACTGTCCACGTCAGCATTGCAGTCACTGCACACCAGAGGGCCACTGGGTTCTGAAGGAGAGATGGGCCAGGTCAGAGCCACCCCCACAGAACAGGCCGCCCACCTGCACCCAAGTGGGGTCCTGTCCCCCGGCCCTGCAAATGCCCCCTCCCCAAAGACCTTCACCGAAAAGGCTGGGCACACGCCACGCCGTTAGTGGAGATGGGGTCCTTCATGCTCACATGCCCCAGATTAAGCTAATCTTATACTTAGAGAATGTAGTCACGCTACTGTGATCACAGACAAAAAAAAAAAAAAATAGAAAAAAGAAAAACCCCAACAGTTGAATTAGGTACCATGCAGGGTTAAGAGTTTTCTGAACAATTAGAAATTTAACCTCAAAACAGCCCTGGTGAACAGATACTAAAACCCTCTATGTTGCTTATTATTCTGGAAAATTTTTGCTCAGGTTTACTGTACCATAAATAGTAACTAAGAGACACACTCTTCTAGAATTAAAAGGGCACCAGGCCAGAGCTTCCTGTTTATATACTAAATACCAAACTCAGAGAGTGCTAGACGGAAATGTAGGCGTCTCCTCTCTTCATTTAGTGAGTGGGTCAACACAGATCTTGATTTCAAAAAGGCATTGCTTTTCCTGGTGGAAGCATCACCTACCCATCTTAGGTGGACCAGGTGTCCCAGTGGCTTTTTCTGTCACTTTCCAGGGCTCTTTACTGTACCCAACGCAGAGCTTGGGCTGCCTCCGCGTGATGCTGTGGACATCAACCTCTGGGAAGAGGCCTGCATCTCTCAGGCACACACCTGCAACAGATCCCCGGGTTAGAAACTGCAGAGGACGTCTCAGTGGGCCTGAGGAGCAGGACGGGTGGGGCTGCTGCTGTAGTCTATCAGTGGTGGGTTACCACTGTGCCACCACGAAGCTGGCAACGGGCCTGTTTCTAGTACCACTTCCCCAGCAAGCAGCCCTTGAGCAGCCATGTTAGAGGAGCAGCTGTCTCAGGCCGGCCTTCAGCTCAGCAAGCGCTCACGGATCTCCCACCAACTGAAACAGCACCCCCTGCACAGAGCTTTCCCTGCGAGTCTGGAATACAGAGCAGGTGTGGGCACTGCCCCTGCACTCGCATCCCTTGGTACCTTCGTGGTGCCAGAGCCCCACACAGATCCCAAAATCCAGGGATGCTCAAGTCCCTTGTATACAATGACACACCATTTGCACATAACCTAAATACACCGTCCATTGTAAGTCACCTCTAGATTAAGCATCGTGACTAGTAAAACGTAACTTTGTGTACACAGCTGTTGGACTGTGTCTTTAGGGAATAATGACAAGGAAAAGAGGGCTGCCTATTCGTCACCTTCTCTGCCCTGGATATTTCTAGTGTGTAGGTACTCGAACCCACAGATACCAAGGGCCAACTGTGCAAGCAGGGGCTTGGTTTCAGGGCCTGGGGTGTCCGTTGCAGCTGTTTCTGACAACAGTCCTGTCTTATCCCTACTGGGAGGCTTACTGCTAAGCCCAGATGGTGACTTTCCTGAGAGACAGGATGTTGAAACCTCTGCCGAGCTTGCACAGACCAGGACTGAGCTGAACAGCAGACGCCTGGGTCGGCAGCCGCCTCGCTCACCTGACGCTCCCTCCCCATCCAGTGCCAGACACCTGAATAGGGAGCTACAGGCCACCTCCACCTACGGGGTCAGTCACCTAGAGCTCCACCTCACTGTCAGAGGCCTTACCGTTGCTCTCGATGTGCCCGTTGGCCCGATGGCCACCCTCAGTCCTGACCACAGTTTCTTGCCGGTCAGAAAGGGTCCCCTGAGAAGAGAGGTAGCTTGGAACATCTGGTGGCACAATGGTTTCATCTGCAAGGAGATAAGACAATGAAACATCAAGGTTCAGCGACAACAGATGCAGATGTGCATTCACCGTCAGGCCCCAAACAGGATCCCCTGGCAACAGCCATCGAGGCTGCGCAGAGGCCAGGTGGAGTCAGTGCAGGTAGAAGGCCCTCCCAGACCAGAGCCGAACCTGAGCCCAGATCAAAAGCATGTGAGACCACAAAAGACGGGGAAGAGTGACAGGAAGGGAGACAGAACTAACAAAACCACAGCACTGTGAGGTGTCACAGACAATCCACCTCCGCTTACTTACGAGGAGGACGTCAGCAGGAAGTTCTTTTTTTTTTTTTAGTTGTCAATAGACCTTTATTTTATTTATTTATATGCTGTGCTGACGATCGAACCCTGTGCCTCACTCCTGCCAGGCAACTGTGCTACCGCTGAGCCCCAGCCCCAGCCCCAGCCCAAGACAGTTCCATTTCTGGCTCTGCCCTGAGTATGAACCCAGTGTCCGCAGGACCGAGGCTTCAGTTCTCCAGAACCACATTCCCAGAGGTCCTGGAGTTCCCAGAGCACAGGAGCTCTTGATGAAGAGTGTGGACCTGGCTTCTCCTGCCCTGGAAAGGAACGGCCACGGTGCCCACCTGTGTTGGTGACGCTGTACTCCTCGCTCTTCTTCCTGGTTTGGTAGATGATGCACACCCACACCAGCGACGTCAGGACGATGCTGCACACCACGGCGATGGTGAAGATGCCCACGGTGGTCCCGTCCTTCCTGCAGCCAGGCGTGGGCAAGATGCTCAGCTGGCTGTGCGCGCGCTCCGTGCCCAGCGTGTTGGACATCTCGCAGGTGTACTGGCCCGCGTCCTCCACCACCACATTCTGCACCACCAGCAGCTGGTTGCCCGGGGTGAAGTGGTGCCTGTCAGTGAGGCTCAGGGGGCGGTTCCCCTTGAGCCAGGTGATGCGGGGGGAGGGGCTGCCGGTCGCTTTGCACTGGAGGGCCACAGTCTCCCCCACAGACACCACGCGGTCTTCCAAGGGTACCACCAAGGACGGGGTCTCTGCAAGAGATCAAGAGATGGCACATTCACTCTGGGGCCTCAGTGCTGTGGGTCTGCTTGGTTCTCTAGACATGGCACAATCCCACCTGAGGGCTTCCATCAGAGCGGCAAGCTTTTCAGAAGATGGCCGATCTCTGGTCATAAAGGCTCCTGTTCCCAAACTGTCCTGTGTCCCTGTTCTTGACTAAGACCACACCCCTCCTGCATGCTCTTTGGTCACCAGTTGCTCAAGGCTCTGGCATTGCACTGGCCTTTAGAGATAGGAACCAGGGTGGTGGCCCATACCTGTCATCCCAGCAGCTTGGGAGGCTGAGGTAGGAGGATCTCGAGTCCAAAGCCAGCCTCCACAATTTAGCAAGGCCCTAAGCAACTCAGTGAGACCCTGTCTCTAAATAAAATACAAAATAGGGCTGGGGATGGGGCTCAGTGGTCGAGTGCCCCTGGGTTCAATTCCCAGTACCAAAAACAAATTTATTTTTTAAAAAGAGGAAAAAAATCCTAAAAGCAGCCTCAAATTTCAAACAGTAGCAACGCCTGCCTGTAACCCCCAGGGTCCACAGAGCAATTCCACAGGCCTTCCCCTCAGTGCCATTTGAAACCCCTACACACGCGCGCGCGCAAACACACACACACACACACAGTACACCAAGGGTCGAACCTAAGACAGTCAGGGTGGCATTCGCTGACACAGAGCCTGCCGAGTTCTGGGCGGTGCAGCTGTAAACCCCCATGTCATCTATTTTCACATTAGTGATGAAAAACACGTCGTCGTCTGGCATGACATGCATGCGACGCTCCCGAGCCGCAGGGAAGTCTGTGCCTCCGTCCTTCTGCCAGGCAATCTGGGGGTTGGGGTGGCCGGTGGCCGCACACTCAAGGCGAGCCATGGTGCCAGTCCGGATGGCGATGTCCCGAGGCATTTTGGTAAATGATGGCAGCACTGGAAAACGCACACAAAGGGGGCGGTCAGGGGCCAGCTGGCTGCAGATGCAGGGAACACCTCTGGGGAAGAGACCCCAGTGTGCGAGGGCCACACTGCTGAGCACGCCCAGGCAGAAGCACTCGGCTCACTGGCTCAGGCTCAGCAAACACTGGGGCGCCAGAGTCAGTGTCCAGCTGCACGGCAGGCATCACCACGCTTGCTGTCCAAGCTGCTCTGGTCAGCCAGGTGCCGTGGCCCATGCCTGTCATCCCAGCAGCTCAGGAGGCTGAGGCAGGAGGATCGTGTTCAAAGCCAGCCTCAGCAACTCAGCGAGGCCCTAAGCAACTCAGTGAGACCCTGTCTCTAAATAAAATATAGGAAAGGGCTGGGATGTGGGTACACACACCCCGGGACCTCTTTCACCTGGTGTAAATAACAACTGCCCTGGCAGAGAGTCTCTTAGTTGCCTGAGTCTTGAGGGGGCAGTGAGGCCTCTCTCAGAATACACCAAGACAACCCTGCGAGTGCGGGCAAGTTTGTTCTGTGGTCTGCGGGGCTGACTGAGCGCAGCCTGCCGGCACTTCTGATGACCCACGAGCCAACTCTGTCACTGGCACTTTAATGATCAGAAACATCTCCCCGGGTTCCCAGGGTGTGGGGAGGTGCCCACTCACGCTCCTCCCGTCCCCCTCCACAAACAGCAGCCCTGAGGAGAGCCGCTCTGACACACTGGTTCCTGAGTCCAGGACCTCGCCCCACCCTCCCCAACACCTGTCCTGCTCTCTGCTATCTTGAGAGGTGGGGACCTGCCCCTGTCCAGGCTGGCCTGTGCCTCCACAGCTGTGCCACCCACTCAAGGGCACAGCTTCCCCAGGGTCTGGGATGCGGGACCTAGAAACTGGACCGCGTGGTTCCAGAGAAGTTCAAGGCTCAGCTCTGCCACTCACCCCGCCTCCCGACAGTCACCCAAAGCCCAGGGAGAGGGTGCTTTAACCTGCAGAACCTGCCCCGGGCGAGCCCAGGGGACAGTGCGATCTGATCGCAGGTCTGCCTCCGTCCACTCCGAGGTGGGCAGCCATCAGGGCGGGGTGCCTGGGAGAGACCAACAGGGGCACCTACCGTTCACCGTGAGCCGGGCCTTGTTAGAGTAGGTGGAGCCAAAGTGGTTGGTGATGACACACTGGTAGCGGCCCTCGTGGCCAAAGGTGACCCTGCGGAGGTGCAGGATGGTGGTGTACTCCATCACTTCCCCGTCCTGCGCGCGCACGTGGGCGAAGTTCTCCATGTCGGCGTTGGCCAGAACCTCGTTGTCCTTCTTCCAGGCAAAGGTCATCGGGGAGCTGCTGCTGCTGGCTGCCGAGCACGTGAACCGGATGTCCTTGCCCACCACGGCCGTGGTCGTCTCCGGCTGGGTGATGATCTGTGGCTTTGGGAAGTCGTCTGGGGAGAGAAGGGCCACCTTGAGGAGACAGGGACCAGCTGCTGTCACGCTCGCACAAAACCGGGCCAGGGACACCAGGTCCCACCCAGGTGAGGCCTGAGCACGCCCCTGGACTAGAAATGGGCCACCAGAGCTCAGTCACCCAGCCCTCCGGAAGCTTCCTGGAGGCCCACACCCTCTGCACCTGTGGACACGGCCACACAAGAGGTGCCACTTGTCGTGGCCGCACAAAGGACTCTGGCACGATACTGCCCAGAATGTTGGGATTCCCAGAAATCTGAACTCCCTTAAAAATGATGAAAGTACTGCAAAAATGGTCGAAATCAAAGGTTCCAATTTCTGGAAACCAAACACAACGATCCACAGGTTGTGGACTCAAGAAAATGGAGCCTCTTAGAAAGAAAAAGGAGCTCTCTGGTGTTGTCCCACCTGCCCCACCCTGCTCTGTGACAGCCTTGAGACTCAGCAGCTAGCAACCATTGAGGGGGCAGGTACAGCTCCCCCAAAACCCCATCAGAGCAGTGTCACTGTGTGACCTGTCAGGCCAAGACCTGGAAAGCCCCCTCATGAAGAAGGCTCACCACAGGAAGCCCTGTCCCCAGGCGTCTGATGAAAATATTGGCCACTATGTAACCATGCCACTGTCCAAGATGACTGTACCCGTCGGGGTGAACAGGACCGTGGTCAAGAAATTGAGATGCCAGCCGCAGGCCATCAGAGTGAGGTCCAGCAGAGTCCTGGCAATCAGGAAGGCCATACCCACGTGCAGGGGTGATGATCTGGGATGGGGACCTGGAAACCGGGCCGCATGGTTCCCAGAGCACAACAGAGAAGCGCAGGGCTCAGCTCTGCCACTCACCTGGCCTCCCGACAGTCACCCAAAGCCCAGGGAGAAGGTGCTTTAACCTGCAGGATCTGCCACACACCCGGGAAAGACCTGGGGGGAGCCCTCGTTTCTTGCCTGGGCTGAGCTGGTGGACACGCACAAGCAGGAAGTGAGGGCTCACGCCAGCACATACATACACGGCCTGGGTGAAGGACTCAGGATCTGCTGATGGGGTGACTTAAGGACTTCTGTGTCCAACTACTGGCTACTCACTAGCAAACCAAGCAGGAACTCAAGGGGCTGTACAGAGCAGCCTCCACCACACTCATCTAGGAGAGGCCCTAAAGAAACGGTGACGGGCCAGCAAGCCCCAGGGGAGGACGGGAAGATCTGACGTGTGGACTGCCACGTCATTTTACTTTTTTTTTTTTTTTTTTGGTACTGGGGATTGAGCCCAGGGGCACTTGACTTCTGAGCCTCATCCCCAGCCCTATTTTGTACTTTATTTAGAGACAGGGTCTCACTGAGTTGCTGAGGACCTCCGCTAAGTTGCTGAGGCTGGCTTTGAACTCACAATCCTCCTGCATTGGACTCCTGAGCAGCTGAGATGGGGCCCGTGCTACCGTGCCTGGCATATTATTTTATCTTCAATGTCCAATTTTCAACAACCAATTATGAAACAGGAAAAAAAACATCAATACAAACTGTCCCTGAGGAAACTGAGATCTTGGACTTATTAAACAATATCAGCTATTATGAAAATACTTGAAAATCTAAAACTATGTCTAAGAGAATTAAAGCATGAGAACACTTTCTTACCCGAGAGAAATGATCAATGAACAGAAACTATAAAAATGAACCATATACAAACTATGGCATTTACAAGTATAGTAATTGAAATTAAAAATCCACCCTAGGGCGGATATAGCTCCGTTGGTAGAGTGCTTGGCTTGCATGCACAAGGCCCTGGGTTCAATCCCCAGAACCAAACCAAAACAAAACAAAATCCACCCTAGGGCTAGGGCTGTAGCTCCCCGGTAGAACACTTGCCTAGGATGAGTAAGGCCCTGGATTCAATCTCCAGGACTACATTTAAAAAAAAAAACAAACCTAAGTAAAATAAAGGTATTGTGTCCATCTACAACTAAAAATATATATATATAAAAAAAATCCACCCTCGAGGGCTCAGTAGCAGAACTGAGCTTGTAGATGAGTCAGTGAACTTGAGACAGGTCAGCAGAGATATCCAGTCTGAGAATCAAAGAGAATGAAGAAAATACACAGAACTACAGAGATCTGTGCAAGAGCATCCAGCATGACAACACACAGATCATGGGAGTCCAAGCAGAGGACACAAGGAGGAGGGTGAGTATGTTTGAAGCCCTGATGCACCCAAACTTATAAAATTGGATGGAAAACATGCACCCACATATCTGAAAAGTTTAATGAACTCTAAGCAAAATTCATTCAAAAGGCCTAGGTTCATCATAGTCAAGAGTCAAATGCCAAAGACAAAGCATCTTCAAAACAGCACAAGATAAACAACTTATTACATACAAGGGATCCTCGAAAATATTTGTAGCTGATTTCTTATTCAAAACCAGGAAGGTCAAGAGGGAGAAATATTCAAAATACTTAAAACGTCTGGAAATCTCAGATGCAGCAAAATTATCTTTCAAAAATGAAGATGATATTAAAACATTCCCAGATTTTAAAAAATATCCAAACTGAGAGAATTTACTGCTACCAGACCTGACCTACAAGAAATACTTGTGGTGGTGCACACCTGTAATCCCAGCGGCTCAGGAGGCTGAGGCAGGAGGATCATGAGTTCAAAGCCAGCCTCAGCAAAAGTGAGGCCCTAAGCAACTCAGTGAGACCCTGTCTCTAAATAAAATACAACATAGGCTGGGGATGGGGCTCAGTGGTGGAGTGTTTCTGAGTTCAATCCCCAGTACCCGCCCCCCAACAAAACAAAACAGTAAATGAATTAAACATTCTGATCAAAAGGCAAGGAGAACCATAATGGATAAAAAAACTATGACCCCAGTATACACTACCTACAAGAGGCAGTTTAGATCCCAAGATAATTAAACAGTCACCCAATATGAGTCAAAATATTTTATCATGCAAATGGATCAATCCATCAGGAAGACAAAAATTATAAATATATGCACCAAACAGAGCTTTTACAAAATGTAGAGCACAACCTGTCATAACTGTAGAGAAGAACAGACAATGTAACAATAATACTCTTATTTCCAATGAAAAGCTAGGCAGAAAAACTAGGCAGATGTACAAGGAGAAAGAAGACTTGAACAACAGTATAAACCAACTAGTTCTAATATACACCCGTGGAACACTCCACCGAACAGCAGCAGAATATTCTTTTGAAATGTACATGGAACAATCTCTAAGATAGACTGTATTTTAGGTCAAAACCTAGGTCCAATAAGTTTAAAAAGATGGAAATCACACAAAATATCTTTTTTAATGACAATGGAATGACTTTTAAATCCACAGTGAAGAGGGTATTTGGAAAACAACTTGTGGAAATTAAGCAGTGCACTTCCGCACAGCAGAGAAGAAGTCACAGGGACACTGGAAGATGCTCTGAGTTGAATGAAAACTAAACACATCGTGTCAAGTCTTGTAAGCCAATGGCACAGTAGCACATTCCTGTAATCCCAGTGACTCGGGAGGCTGAGGCAGGAGGATCTCGAGTTCAAAGCCAGCCTCAGCAGCTCAGTGAGGCCCTAAGCAACTCAGTGAGACCCTGTCTCTAAATAAAATACAAAATAGGGCTGGGGATGTGGCTCAGTGGTTCAGTGCCCCTGAGTTCAATCCCTGGTATCTGCCCACCCCCAAATTATTGTAAATGGAATTCTTTTCTTGTTTGTTTGTTTAGTGCCTCGAAATTGCTGAGGGTGGCTTTGAACTCGCAATCCTCCTGGCTAAGCCTTCCAAGCTGCTGGAATTATAGGCATGCACCACTGCACCTGGCCCTAAAAATATTTCTAAAAAAATTTTTGCACAACTGTCTAGAAACTGAAAAACAGCAACCACAATTCACAGACTGGGAAATGGTATTTACAAATCATAGACCCGATGAGGTCTAATATTCTGAATATTCTAATATTCAGAATTGATAACTCATAACAAAATAAATAGAGAAATGAATAAATGACTTGAGTAGCTATTTTTCCAAAGAAGCTATGCACGATCCAATAAGCATCTAGAAAGTTGTTCAACATCATGAGTCACTGTGGAAATGTTAAGACTACTGTGAGATTCTACTCTGTTCCCACTAGCAAAATCTAAAATAAAAAAGATAGCAAGTGTCTGCAAGCATAAGGAGAAACCAGAATCCCGTACATTGCCAGCAGGTGTGTAAAATCCTGAAGCCACTTTGAAAAAACAGTTTGACAGTTCTTTGGTCACACCTAGAGTTACCACAGGACCCAAAGATTCCATTCCCAGGTGCAATCCTGAGAGAATTCACATAACTAGTGCATGAATGTTCACACCAACTTTAATCATAAAATCCCCAAAGTAAGCACCATCTAATATCCGCCATCTAATGCATGGATGAAACAAAACATATATCCATACAGCAGGATGTCACTCAGTCACAGAAAAGGAACTGATGCTTTAAAATTATGCTCAGGGGCTGGGGTTGTGGCTCAGCAGTACAGCGCTCACCTAGCACGTGTGAGGCACTGGGTTTGATCCTCAGCACTACATAAAAATAAACAAATAATGAGAATGAAGAAAATACACAGAACTACAGAGATCTGTGCAAGGTGCTATGCCCAACTATACCTGAAAAAGTATTAAAAATAAAACTATGCTCAGGGGTGGGGGCAGCTCAGGCCCCAGATCCAATCCCCCCACTGGGGGAGGAGACCCGGCAAATTGAAAAAAGGAGAGTTCCTCAGGCCTCATGCCGTCCGCCGGCACTCATGCTAACTGTCCAGAGCAGGCAGGTCACACACACTCGTGGACTAGTGACCGCCACGGCTGGGGGCCAGGAGCAGAGGGAGCGCCTGCTAAGGCGTGGGGTTGTGGTTTCTTTCAGAGGTGACGAAAATATTATAAATCAGAGATGACACACATTTTGAAGACTCTAAATCCTAAGTTCACGTTTTTCAAGAGACACATTTTTATGACATGTAAAAATTATATTTATAATACACACACACACACACACACAGCTTTACTGAGCCACAATTCACCTACGCTGCAGCTCGCCCATTTCAAGTTCACAACCGAATGGTCTGTGGTGTATTCACGAGTAGGTGTCCTCATGACCACAGTCAGTTTTAAGATAATCTTTGTCACCTCATGGAGAAGCACTTTGTAGCTACTCCTCTGCTCCCTCCATCTCTCCCCAGGCTGGAGCACCTCCTAGGGCACTTCCTACCTCCACAGATCTCCCTGTCTTGGGAGTTCCCTGTGCCTGGGTCGTAGAATCTGCGGTCCTTTGTCACTGACCGCTTTCCCTTAGCTTATCATTTTCAAAGTTCATCCAGGCTGTGGGAGGGACGGGACGGGTGGCATTTTATGGCCTGATAATCCTCCAGTGTCTGGCTATACCACCTTCCTCTATTCATCCATCAACTAGTGGGCACTTGGGTGCCCATTTTTTGGCTATTATAAACAACGCTGCTGTGAACACACGTGTGGAGAGGTTTCCGTGAGATGTGCATTTGTCCCAGGAGAGGAACAGATCGTAACTGTTTAAATGAGGAACTGCTAAGGCTGCCTTCCCAAGGAACTGCCCATCTTGTATTGATCCCAGCAGTGGGGGGATGGGGGGTTTCAGGTGCGTCCCCTCACTTGTCAGCACTGGCTCCTACCTGGCTCTACCTGCCATCTTAGAGGGTGTGAGTTGGTCGTGCTTTCAAATTTTTTTTTTTTTTTAGAGGCGTGGGAGAGCGAACAGAGCTGGAAACTCTGATCTCCTGCCAAGTGTTTTCGTGATTCCCATTAACACCAGATGGTTGGGGTTTTTTTGGAGAGAGGGTGGGGGGAAGCCTGAGCTGAATCGAGGGGGTGGGTCTGAGAGATGTGAGATCAACAACCACTGCAATCTGCCAGTGCCCAAGGTCAGGGCTGCCACAGAAGTCCTCCCTGGAAGTCCTCCCTGGAGGGTCCGAGGGAAAGGCTGCCCTGTGGCAGGAGCGGGAGGAAGTGGCAGACAGCCTCGCTCCAGGGAGCTGTGGAAAGAGATTAATGGTCCAGGGCTCCCTGAGCAATGGGCAATGAACCACGGACCGCACAGCCATTCCGTGCCCAGGGAGCCGGAACTGGGCACAGCCTGGGACCCCCCGCAGAAGGCCCCTA
This sequence comes from Marmota flaviventris, assembly GCF_047511675.1. NCBI lineage: Eukaryota > Metazoa > Chordata > Mammalia > Rodentia > Sciuridae > Marmota > Marmota flaviventris. The sequence goes on along the minus strand of NC_092498.1, from coordinate 159,379,086 downwards.
AGAAGGACCGGCACCGTCTGGAGATCTGCAACCGTGTTCTCCATGCTTACTTCTCCCCGGTCTGAACCAGGCGGGAGGGGGGCCAGCAGGCCCACACTAAGCAGGGGTTCGTCCCAGTGGGGTGAAGGGTGAACGCATGGACGGAGGGCAGTCTTCTTTCACCCCCAGCAGGGAAATGGCTACTGCCAGAGCCAAAAGTAGGTCACAGACGTGGCCCAGCAGGAACCCTGCACTGCTAGGTGGGCTTCCAGTTAGGACTGTCCCAGCCAGGACCTGGCAGCAGGAGAGATGTGCATGTGCCCAGCAGGGCCTGACGGGTGTGGCATCCTGTCCCCTCTCCTGCTCCAAGCAAACGCCAGGAACAACTCAAAATCCATCTCAATCTTTGCCTCCGTGTTCGTGGCCGAGAGGCTGCGTCATTCCTGTCTGGGCTAGCCCGTGTGTGTGTGTGTGTGTGTGTGTGTGTGTGTGTGTGTATGCGCGCGCAGCTGTTCAGCATTTTCTGTACTCTTTGTGGATCCTGAGCACTCCTGGTCAAAAAAAGATGACATTCTAACAACCCATAGGAAGGAGGCATCTCTAGCTATCCCTGCAGATTTCAGGGGTTTGGAGAAACAGCCACAGTGCAGGTGAACCCGGAGGGACTGTTTTTACTAGAGCGAATGTTCTCCCGAGACCCGTGGACCATCATATGGTGCGTCGATTCCCAGTGACACCAGGGCCCCAGATCTCTCCGGAAACACCGGAAACACCTTCCTGTGACTGATTATTCTGAGTGTCACCAAGCCCCTGGATGCTGCCCTCTGATTAAACGCTACACTCCAAGCGTCCCAGGAGGCACCTCATGGTAAATGCCGTGTGTGGTTTCAGCGGGAAATAAACGGCATCCAGGGGCCAATCCCAGCCATGGGCTGGGATCCCCGGGATCACAGCAATGGCTCCCACAAGCAGGAGGCCCGCCTGGCCTCTTCGCCCTTCGTGGAAAAAAAAAAAAAATCTTCCACGAGGTCTTACCACACACGAAACTCTCTGGCGGTACTGAGAAAATGCTCTGGCCCTTCAGTGACTCTGGGTGGGCACAGGTGGCTGTCACAAAGGCCTGCAGTGTCCTGCTCTCGAGCCATGGAGGCAGCCACTTGAGCTGGCAGTCACACAGGAAGCTGTCACTGCTGATGTGGCTGAAAGAAAGAAAAGGATACTAAGTGTGGGTCTGCACGGAATAGGGCAGCTTTAACAGACGGGGACATTCATCGCCACCCACAGCGCGTGACACCAACACCGCGGACCTGACTGGGAGATGCCCTCCCCACAGTTCCTCTCTGCTGGAGGAACAGCGCCTAGAACCTACCTGGAGATTCGCACCAAGTGCAGCTTCTGACAGAGTCCGTCAGGATGGAGCCCAACTCTGCCCTCCTACCAAGCTCCAGGGGGGGAGCTGAGACCCCTGCTCCAGAGGCTGCACTTGGCCCTTGTTCTCAGACTCTGCTCCTGTTATCTTGGGGACACCTCCTCACCTTTTCCTGACCTTGGATACACTCTACAGTGGCAAGAGCACTTTCCTGATAAATCCCAAACTCAGTCCCCAGCCCTGGGACCTTGATCTCAACTCTGCAACAAGTTCTAAGAAGTCTTCTTTCTTCTTTTATGGCTGCTGCTTTTTGACTGGCCAAGCTGGGTTCAGGGATTGAACCCAGAGGCACTTAAGCACTGAGCCACATCACCAACCCTTTTCATTTTTTTATTTAGAGACAGGGTCTCGCTGAGTTGCTTAGGGCTTCACTAAGTTGCTGAGGCTGGCTTTGAACTCGTGATCCTCCTGCCTCAGCCTCCTGAGCCACCGGGATCATAGGCGAGCACCACCGCACCTGGCAAAGCTGCATGTTTTCTTACTTCTGAATGTCAGCCTCCTGGCCTCACGGCCCTCTCTCTACACGAGCGTCGCTCAGGAGGTCGGGAGAATGCAGCCCTGCTCCCTAAATAGTGCTCATTAGTTAACTGCCTCTGCCCAGGGAGCAGGAGAACGTTCAACTTGGGTTTTGTGAGCCTCCAACCAAAACAGAGAATATTTTCTTTTTCATTTCTCAGCAACTGAGGGTAAGCTTTTCAAACAGAAATCAGAATGGCCATCTGAGCGGACATTCCTTCCTGAGGAGTCACACACCAAGATAAGTCACCCGGAGAGTCTAGCTGCCCTGGTCCTGGGAGAGCCCAGGCCTGAGCTGAAGAGCAGTGGCCAACCTATGAGAAGGACAGACACAAAGACACGTGGCTTCCCTGTCATGTCCCTGACACTCAGTGACAGAAAGGGGCACAGTAAGCCTAGGAAATCCACACACGTGGTGCTGGCCAACAGTCCAGCCAATGGCTTGTTCTTCCAGCTGCTGCAACCCTCAGACCCACAAAACAACCACAGGGACTGGCTTTCTGTTCTCTTTCACTCTGAATGTGGTTTTGTTTGTTTGTTACTGGGGATTGAACTCAGGGACACTCGACCCCTGAGCCCCATCCCCAGCCCTAGTTTGTATTTTATTTAGAGACAGGGTCTCACTGAGTTGCTCAGGGCCTCACTAAGTTGCTGAGGCTGGCTTTGAACTCTTAATCCTCCTGTCTCAGTCTCCAGAGCTGCTGGGATTATAGGCATGCACCACCGCGCCTGGCCCACCCCCAGTCCTTTTTATATTTTATTTAGAGAGAGAGTCTTGCTGAGTTGCTCAGGGCCTCGCTAAGTGGCTGAGGCTGGCTTTGAACTCCTTTTGAACTCCTTTAATCCTCCTGTCTCAACCTCCCAAGGACTTCCAATGAGCAAAGAAAGTGTCCAACTAGCAAACAGCAAGGAAGAGTGAACAACCTGTTTCCTCATCATTCCCAGAGGTAAGGTCACAAAATACTTCTCTGAAAACTGAAATGATTCATCTTAAAGCCATGATAATAGGGAGGCCTGGCCCAGGGCAGACCGTAGCGTAGGCCTGAGGCTTTGGATTGTATCTGTCAGGCAGCTGACTTTCTGTGTCCTGCTAAGGAGTTACTCTAGGGGTGGAAGGGCAGCTGATGAACAGAAATGGCCCACCTCACTCCTGTGCAGGGAGGAGGGTGTCCCAGGCACAGCTCCTGTGACTGACTCACTGCGCCAGGACCTCACCCTCCTGGTGAGGAGCCAGCGGGAACTCCCACTGTCAGAATCTCCTCGGGTTCAACCTCCAGGGGCACTTATGCAGTTCCCCAGGGCACTGCGTTGGAAAGCCTGCAGGCAGAGCCTGGGCCAGGGCTCAGGACAGCCTGGCCACACCACCCTGTAAGTTAGAGACAAAGGCCAGGCTGACTGGAAAGAGGGGACCGTGAGCTGCCCAGCCTCCGCTGACTCCTGCCCGTCTTCAGCACTCGGGCAAAGCTCAGCCTCCGCAGCTGCCAACAGACACGGCCCCCCTGGCTCCCGCCTCCAGCCACCCCGATACTTCGCTGGCTAAGAGTGTGCATTTTCATGACTCCAACTCAAAGTGTGTTTCTGATCATCGCTTGTGGAAATTTACCCAGAGGGCCACAAAGTGCACACCACAACCTGCCTTGTGCCATGGGGAAGAAAAAACCAACAGGAATTAACCCTCGGGGCCTTCCAGAGGATGGGCCCAGGCCAGCCCCAGCTGGGTCCATGCAGCAGCGACTGACGGGAACCCAGGCGGGGACCAAGGCTCAGCGCCAGAGCCAGGCAGAGTGGGGTTTTGTTGTCTTTCTTTTCTTTGCGAGGTGGGGGTGGGGGTGGGTTGCCCAAGCTTCTATAGGGTTCAGTTCTTCCCAACTAGACAACGGTCTCCTAAGAACCTAAAAGAAGAATCTCTCTCCTTTTTTCCTTCTTTCGCCCAAAATACCCTTTTCCCATTTAATCAGATCTTCTGGACTCCTGACACGTTTGGAAGTTTAGAGAAAAGTTGTTAAGAACTGAACAGATCATGCTCACCCATCCCAGGAGATCTGGATTTTTTTTTTTCTGGCACTGGGGATTAAACTCAGGGGTGCTCAACCACTGAGCCCCATCCCCAGCCCTTTTTATTTTTATTTTTTTTTTTTATTTAGAGACAGGATCTCGCTGAGTTGCTTAGAACCTCTCTAAGTCGCTGAGGCTGGCTTTGAACTCATGATCCTCCTGCCTCAGCCTCCTGAGCCCAGGGATCTTTTATAACCAACATTCCCCCTTACTTGCTTTCTCAGTATCCTGCCCTATATCCAGTGCAGAATCACTTGTCAAGAAGAGGACCTGGGGAAATCTGTTCTTCAGAATCTGTCTCACCCAGATGGACAAGAGAAGAGTAGCCATGGTTGGAAGCAGGAAAGAAGCCCAGAAGGCTCCCTCCCTGTGTGGCTCTCCACACAGCCCCGCGACCCCAGTGAGCCTGCCGTGAGCTCCCATTTGGAGGTTCCTGACCCCCCTCGCTCAGCAAGAGCACCCTCGAGTTCCTCAGCACAAGCTCTTCATGGGACAAGTGCTCCACACCCCCTCCTCTCAGAGAGATGCTGTCTGCCCCCTTGGGCTCTCAGCCACGGGGACTGGGCCTTTTCCCCATTCCTACCCTCCCCGCCCCAATCAAGGGTCCACCTGGAGTGGCCTCAGGAATGGGATGAGGTCAGGGCATCTGGCACCTCACAGGCACGCCTCAGAACACTCAGTGAGACCTGCAGGGGACTGACATTACGGATGGAACTTACTGGCCACAGAATCAGTGGCGTGTGGGAGTGGGAAAGGAGGCGGGGCCATCGCTCTGCCTGGGCCACGACGGTGGGGAGCTCCTCTAGCCCTGGTCGGTCACCTGGCACCCCACCTCTGAGCATCCATCAGTGCCCCTGCTGCTCGAACCCACCCGGCTCGCTCAAGAAGCCCTTCTCCATGCGGCCTCTTCACTGTAAGCAAACCCAAGTGAGGAGAACGTGTCCCTGGGGTAACTAAAGGGGTGATCACCCACTTTTTAGAGAAGAACGCACCTGACGTTATACAGAACAGCTGTTGGCACACCACAGCCTGCAGGCTGCTGCTGCTGTACAAATTCAATGGCACACAGCCACGCCTGTTCCCCTATGTATTATTTATGGCTGCTTTCTGCTTTAACAACCTCGCCAAGGAGTTGCTACACAGACCCTGTGACCCAGGGTCAAAAATATTCACATCACTACCCTTTAAGAAAAAGATTGTTGCTGGGTATGCTGGTGCACGCCTGGGATACCAGCAACTCTGGAGGCTGAGTCAGGAGGATCTCAAGTTTGAGGCCAGAACTTGTTTTGTCTGCTTAGGGCAGGGGGTTGCCCTAGCTTCTGAAAAGGTTCAGTTCTTCCTTAGTAATACCCTGTCTCAAAAAGGGCTGGTGATGTAGCTCAGTGGTGGCGCACCCCTGAGTTCCATCCTCAGTACCACCCCGCCAAAAAAAAAAAGGTATTTTCTACCTATTGATCCCAAGTAAGCACCACTTCCTTTGGGGGGGGGGGCAGGGGGGAACTGGGGATTGAAATTGAACTTTGGGACACTTAAGCACTGAGCCACATCCCCAGCCCTTTTAATTTTTTTTATTTAGAGACAGGGTCTCACTGAGTTGCTTAGAGCCTCAATAAGTTGCTGAGGCTGGCTTTCAACTTGCGATCCTCCTGCCTCAGCCTCCTGAGTCGCTAGGATAACAGGCGTGTGCCACCAAGCCAGCTTCCGCATAGTTTTTTTTTTTTTAAGAACACTTTGACTTACATCTACCCATAAACAATCAGAGCTACTAGATACAGTGAGCATAAAGCAATTACAAGGGTTTGTTACTCTGGAAGTTCGTCCTCATGTTCACAAGGCCCCCAGGAAGCCCCGGTACTTACAGCTCCTTAAGATTCCTCATCTTGATAAAGGTGTCCAGCTGCACAGACCTGATGGCATTCTCTCCCAGGTCCCTGAAACACAACACAAGGACTTGTGCCAAGAGACCCCGGGTGCCCTTCCAGCCAGCCCCGTGTCTGAGCCAGGAGACTCGGCGGTTTTCGGTGACAGCCTTGGTTTCAGGTGACCCACACAGGTGATCCCTCCACAGGAGGTGGCTCTTGCACGTGTTGACACAGCACGTGCGGTGACAGGGGGACCCAGCCCGTCTGAGGGGCAGCGCAGAGGTGGCTGCAGGCCTGCTCAGCAAGTCAACTGCCACAGGCTCTCCCAGCAGAACCGGGGCTGAACTTGGTGCAAAGAGGAAACAGATCACGCCCACCACTGGAGGCAGCTACCCCAGAAGGATGTGAAGGTCTCAGGGCTGGCTGGTCCCCTTCCTCCCAGGGCCAGCCAGAGACGCTCCCAGTGGGGTGGGGTATGCGTCACTCTGCTGGCTGGCCTAGTGGGGGTGGCGAGGAGACCAGGGCCCAGGGAGGGGCGGGGGCAGCGGCGACACAGGGCAGTGGAGGGAGGAAGGTACTGTCCGCACACCAGCTGCATTCATGGGGATCACACCAACTGGCCATGTGTTCTGGGACTGCTCTGGCACGGGCAAGATCAGGGCCAGCACTGAAGCAGCTGCCGCTTCTAAACAGCCTGTTTCTCGGTTTACAAAGATGCCATTCAATCCTAGCCGACTTCGCCGTGGCCGCCCTTGGCAGGCCTGCGGGTCAGGCAGGGTCTGTCGAGATACTCACAGGTGCTCCAGGCCTTCCAGCCCCGAGAACGCTCTCTTAGCCACGGACTTGATCTTGTTCCCGAACAGAGTCCTGCAGATTCCGAACATCCAGGAAGAGACAGGGTGGGGGACAAGGGGGGAGAAAGAACACACGGTCAGCCTGTCTGGTGAGAGGCAGGGGAAGCTGACCTGCGCTGAGATCCCAGGGCGGACACACACAGCCCTGCCCCTTCTGAGAGGAAACGCTTTTCCCTCTATTGGAATCCAGGAGCAACGACAGGCTGAAGGTGCACGCACTTTAGGGCCTACAAAGGCCCCCTGCAGACTCCATCTCACTCAGGTCAGAACGGCGATCATTAAGAATACAACTGACAATAAGTGTTGGTGAGGATGTGGGGAAAAGGTACGCTCAGACACTGCTGGTGGGACTGCAAATTGGTGCAGCCACTCTGGAAAGCAGTCTGGAGATTCCTCAAAAAACTTGGAATGGAACCACCAATTGATCCAGCTATCCCACTCCTTGGTCTATATCCAAAGGACTTAAAATCAGCATACTACAGTGACATGGTCACATCGATGTTTATAGCAGCCCCGTTCACAATAGCTAAGCTCTGGAACCAAACTAGGTGCCCCTCAACAGATGAATGGATAAAGAAAATACAGTGTACATACACAATGGGATATTACTCAGCCTTAAAGAATGAAATTATGGCATTTGCAGGTAAAAGGATGGAACCAGAGACTATTGTGTTAAGTGGAATGAGTTCATCCCAAAAAACAAAGGCCAAATATTCTCTCTGATTTGTGAATGCTAGCCCAAAACAAGGGCGGTTGGGGGAATAATAGAAATCCATTGCATTAGAAAAAGGGAAATGTAGGGAAGGGAGGGGGATGGGAATGGGAAAGACAGTGGAGTGAATGGGACAGAACTTTCCCATGTTCATATGTGAACACACGACCAGGGAAACTCCACATCAGGTCCAACCACAAGAATGGGAAGTGAGACTCCATGTGTGTGTAGTATGTCAAAATACACTCTTCTGTCCTACATAACTAATAAGAACAAATAAAATCCATTGGACACACACTTGTCCCACCTGGCCCTCTGTTTCCAAGGGCCCCCTGAAGGGGGTTGGGGGTGAGGCAGGCAATAGCATCACAAGAGACAGGCTGGGTAGTCTCTCAGTGAGAAGAAACAGAGAAGGTAACGAAAACTGTGGATCTGAAAGCTGCTGCCCACTTCTGAGAACTGTGTTCCAGGGATAATGGCTCCCAAAAGAGGCAAGGAGGGGACAGGAAAACGGGTGGCTTGTCAGGGTGGCTCCACAGCTCTTTGCACCTGAGATGCACCCTGGCATCTCAGCCTGCAGGAGATGCCTTGTGCTGTGTCTTGTGAGCAAGACCCCAGATTTTAAATGATGTCAACCCATCAGACATGGGTGCCACCAAGAACCAGGTAAGAAATGTGGAATACAAAGGCCTCCCCGCAGAGAAGCCAGTGAGCACCAAGTCCCCCTGCAGGGATGCCAAGAAAGGGAAGGTGAGCCCCAGAAAACCAAAGATGGCAGGGTCAGGCCATCGCCAGATGTCTGAGCTTCAACCCAACTGCAACAGGGCAGGAGCAGCAGGTGTCCTCGGGAGTACAGGCCAAGCCAGGACCCAGAGCTCGGGCGGGGGAGGCTGCTCCACCTGCTCCCCAGACACCACCAGCCCACAGGCCAACGTCTGCGGCAGCCACGCCACAGGGCTCCCTGTCCCCCATTTCATCAGAAACAGACTCCTCCCCTGGGGGCCTCCATTCCAAGGGCCCCCGCAGTCACTCCACATTCAGCCTCAGACAAAGGCCAGCTCTGTTTCCTGTCTCCTCTGGAGGGCAGAGAGCAAACAGGCCACAGACCCCTGTGCATGTCTCCTCTCCGAGGTGGTGTGTGCATGGACGTGCCAGCAATCTCACCCCCAAAAGTAGTTCTACGGCCTCGCAACCAAGACTTCTATTTTTAAACAAATAAACCAAACACAGAAAACCTGGTGGCTGGGCTTAGGCTCTGTAACCGCAGAACTAGCAGCAAATAAGGGCTCAGGAGGGCACCAAACTCCAAGCAAGGCTGAGGGCACTGCCAACCTCTCCACCTGCTCAGATCCCCCCCCCCCAGCCGAGGACCCGTGCACCCCAGGTCCTAGTAAAAACGCAAGGCGCTGATTAGCTAGACCTGTGAACCAGATCCAGGGAAAAGCCAGGCTGTGTTTCATCCACTCCATGTTAGTCACATTGACCCCTTTTACAGTGAGGCCAGGCTGTTATCCCTAATGGTGACAATAGCAATAAAATGAGTTCTCCATTTCTCAGGGCCCGTCGTGCTGTGCATGGACTACAACAGGCCTTCACCTTCTCCCAGCCGGCGCGTGGGGGCTGGGTGGCGCTCTAGCTAGACACCGCAGCGGTTCTAACAAACAGCCGCTGGGTGGGCAAGGGGGACCGGGGGCTCTCCGCTGGGGGGATGCTCTTGTCCCACGGCCAGGGATCCCAGGGAAGGGATGGCTGGCCTCTCATGAGTCTCCCGGCCAGTCAGTCACAGGCTCCCAAAGGCTGGATCAGTGCTTGCCCAAGCCACGGTGGCAAGGCACAGGGGGACGGTGCAGTGGCACTCATGTCCCTGGGACTAGCAATGACAGGCACAAACCCCTCTCCCCATGAATCCCACCCTGAAGGCCCCACCCAAAAGCTACAGGACCTCCTACCTCGTGGGAACCCAGAGGCTGGGCATCTCTCCGACACCCCCTTTACCTGGACCTCTGCTCCCAGCCTCCCAAAGAACGCCCCAGGCACAGGGCAGACCCCTGCATCGCCTGCCCTCCCCACGTCGCTAACAGTGCCAATGAACTGCCTCTCCTGGGGTCCAGAAACTCTCCCTTCTCTCCTCATTTGCTACCTGCGCAGGTCCCCAGCAGGTGACACCAGAGCAATTTTGGAACAGGATCTCTGGAGTGGGAGAGTACGACAATCCCAGGAAACCTGGGGGAAAGGCACACTCCAGCAGCACCAGGAAGGGCTGGGCTTGAGGGACTACCTGAGCTCAAAACCTGGAACAAGGAAGGGCAACGTCCACCCGGTGGTCACAGAGGGCTCTGCTGCTCTTAGTGGGAAAATATCCTCAGTTAGGCCTGTGGTGAGCGAGGAAGGACCCCAGGAGTGGCTCACCTCCCCATTCAGAGGCAGATCCAGCAAGACCAGCCTCTCAAGCTCTCCAAAGGCAGGCCCAGGCCACCTCGCGGGGACTCCACATGGCTCCTCTGTGCTGGCATGCTCCACTCTGCCCAGGGGAGCCCCGCAGACTGGGGCCAGCCCATCCAGATGGGGCAATGTAGTGTGATGGCCACCATGCCCTCCAGCACAGCCATGCCACAGAGCTCCCAGTGACCCTGGGAGGAAATCCAGCAGGGGAGGGGATCCAAGCAGGTTCCCTCCTTAAGTGGTCACTCAACACCAAGCACAGTGGTCAACCTAGAGGTGTGCACCAAGATCCGCTTTTCTCTTTCCCTTCTAATGCACAAACTTTCGCACACCAGCAGACAAGACAAAGCAGTATTGTGAACCCCAGATGGCTGCCCCACACCTACAGGTGTCATTGGATTGTGCCAATCTCATTATCCCCTCCACCTCTACCCTTTCGCCATTTTCTAATCCAGCTGGATTATTTCAAATCCAAATCACAGGCATCAAATCATTTTCTTTTCTTTTTTCTTTTTTTTTTGGTATCAGGGAATTGAACCCAGGGGCACTTAACCACTGAGCCACATCTCCAGCCCAATTTAATATTTTATTTAGAGACAGGGTCTCCCTGAGTTGCTTACGGCCTCGCCATTGCTGAGGCTAGCTCTGAACTCATGATCCTCCTGCCTCAGCCTCCCGAGCCGCTGGGATGACAGGTGTGCACCACCACACCAAGGTAGAGCCCACTTTTTGCTGCAGGACTCAGACACAGGACAAGGGAGCTGTTCAAGGGGGTTCCAGTGCGTACCAGCGCTCAGAGAGCCACGAACTCAGAAATACTCACAGCTTGCTGAGGCTGTCGAGGCCTGTGAAGGCGCCACTGGTGTCCTCTATTGTGCCTGAGATCTCGTTGTGGTCCAGGTCCCTGGGGAGAAGACAGAGTGTGAACCTCTCAGTCACAACCCTCACCCCACTTTTTTTCATTAGTTCTACATGACAATAGAATATGGCATCATTTTTAAAGCATGGAATATAATTTGTTCTGATTCGGTCCCCAGGATTTCCCCTCCCACTCTCTGTAAGGACAGGAGAACTGCTTCAGACTGGGTTTCTACTTCACAGCTCAAGGCACCCAGGTATACCCTAGGAGCCCAGTGTCCTGTACGGTCATGAGGAGTGCGGCTCTGAGAAGCAGGCCCCGCTCTGTGCAGCCTGCAGCGTGGCTGGGCCCCCACGGCCTTCCAACGCAGCTGATGCACACCCCAAATAAGCAGCTTTCTCCGGCCAGGCCCGGGGGCGGGAAGCAGTACAGAGCACATGACGGAAAGCCCAGTTTGTATTCTGCCTGCCCAGAGTGGACATCTGGCCCTGGCCTGGAGGATCTGTTGACAAGTTCCTTGAGGTTCCTATCTTCTCGAACTCAACCAGAGTCCCCTTTTTTGGACCCGACCAAGAATCTGGAGCAAAGCACGTAGAAGAAAAAAATCAGGCAGTGAAGAAAGGGACCCTGGCCCTGTGCCCTGCATGCTGGCCAGTGAGTCTGGGGCCCAGAGCCCATCTCCTCACGGGGCCTGCAGAGAGCTAGACACTGAGCCAGGGAGGACATCTGGGTGCTGAGTCAGACTTGTGACCCGCTCGCCAGGGTGGGAGAGATGGGGCCAACTCTCCAGGCCAGGCTCCCCCAGCAGAGCAAATCCCAAGGCCAGTGACTCAGCCCGCTTCCCAGCGTCCAAGGGCAGGTCACGGTGCCCAGGCGGGACATCGCACCTGGCGGCCAGGCCCTGTTCTGCACGCACTCTGCCATCTCCAACTTTCCACCAGGCCCTTGGGCCTGCCCTTCCCTCTCCTGAGTCCTTGCACAAGGGCCAGGATCAGAAGGGGATGCTCTTGGCTCTCAGGAGGACCTGGAATGGACGGTGCCAGTGGGAAGGGAGCTCTGAGTGAAGGTGAACCACTCACTGTGACCTTGCTTGAGCAAAGTCGGCTGCTGGAGGGGCTTCTCCTTCCCACAGCTCCTGCCTGTTATCTTCAGACTGGATGCACCCAGGCCTGGGGCGGTGGCTTTGTGTGCTTGTGTCCCCACTCCTGCTGCCAACCTTTCCCTCTTCCTCTGGCCTGCTAAGTCTCCATGCCTGGCCTCCTTATCCTGGCCTTGTAGGACTTCTGCTTGAATAGCTTGGCCTGGGGCGCTTTGCTCCCCCAGGCAGTGACTCCACATTAAAGCCAGCTCCGCCAGATGCAAGTGCAGAGGGGCGTCCTGCCCCAACTGCCTGCAGCAAGCCCCTGTCCACCAGGAGATCATGCCTAGGAAGGGGGTCTCAGAGCCCACCACCACTGTCTGCTGAAAATCACACACCCCCCTCTGGGGGCTTTCTGCAGATGGTTTGGAAACTGTCTGAGGCCAACAATCGAAAAGTTCTCTAAAAATCCCAGAAAAGCATCTGGGGGTGACTTCTGGTGACTCACCTAATGGGACACTTAGAGGGACATGGCATATCACCTCCACCTGGTTGAACGGCTCCCTAATGAGGACAAGGAAAGACACAGAGTCCCCAACTCCACCTCTTTTGGAAATGAGGCACATCGGACACCAAGTGTAACAAAGGAGTTTTTGAACTAGTTTTCTGCAATGGTTTGGAGAAAAGACATAGAGGGTTTAAAAAATGAAGCCGGGCGCAGTGGTTCATGCCTGTAATCCCAGGGGCTCAGGAGGCTAAGGCAGGAGGATTGTGAGTTCAAAGCCAGCCTCAGCAAAAAGCGAGGCCCTAAGTAACTCCGTGAGACCCTGTCTCTAAATAAAATACAGAATAGGGCTGGGGATGGGGCTCAGTGGCCAAGTGCCCCTGAGTTCCATCACTGGTATCGAAAGAAAGAAAAAAAAAGATGATTGCAGGGACAGTGTGGCAGTGGCTGCCGACCTGGGGACGCTCACTTCAACAGCAGGACCCAGCGTCCTGACAGGCACAGTGTGCAGCTTCTGCTTGGTGACACCACACTTTAGGGTTGTCATTCCCCTCAGGCACCATCCCAGGGGTACAAGGCATTTGACATCATATACACACATGACACATCAGCTTGGGGTCCAATTCCCACCCAAAGCCATTGGGAGCAGAGTTCGGAGAACTCCCAGAGGCCTTCAGGGGCCAGCTCTGCCCTGTTCTGCTCTCCCGCCCAGGACCCCGTCACTCTGTCACCCCCACAGCGAATGCCGTACAAGATGCGCAGGTTCTTGAGTCCCTTGAAGGCGCCCTCGGCGATGTGGCTGATGGAGTTGTGGCTGAGGCGCAGGACGCTCAGGCTGCCCAGCTCGGCCAGGCTCTCCTCGTCCAGCCGCGTGAGGTTGTTGAAGGACAGGATCCTGGGGAGGCGGAGGGGCACAGGTCATTATCAGCCCGTGGGATCTCCGTGGGCAGGGAGCATCTCACAGTGGACGTACAGCTAGGTCATCCACCTGGTCTAACAACAGGGATGGCTGTGCAGGTCCCGGTGTGGTTAAACTATAGGGGATGGCACAAGGTCAGGCAATACAAAGCCTCCCTGCTGGTGTCCAGGCTGGGCCTGATTCAGATCTTTCTTGGCAGAGGCCCCCGACACCCTGGACAGGCCCCTTGTGGGTCAGATGCTGCCACTCCATGCACTGGACAGCAGAGGGCGCCACACATCCCTGCCTGGGACAGCCACTGCAGGGCCTCAGCCTCAGCCTGGGAGGCTCTGGCCTGAGTGTCACCTACCCTCCCTGTGAGCAGGACAGGACACGCCCCAAATCATCCACTTAGCCTACATGTGAGACTCCACCCCTCCTCCCAGACACCCGTGCATTTCTGACACAACCCTGGCGCTGGTCACTTGGCATCTGGGTCACCTCTGGTTGAAAAATGGTTAGTTTGGGCTGGGTCAGGAAGAAGGAAAATAGTATCAGTGAAGATTAATAGGTTTTTAAAGGGGGCAGCCGGCAGCCTTCTTTCCCTGCCGGAGAAATAAGTCATGGTGTCTGTCAGTCGCAGGACCTGGCAGGAGACCAAAATTATATCCTCACCTGCAATTAAGGAGTTGGCTTAAGGGAGGGGCGGGAAAGCAACCCTCAGCCTGGCTCTGAGGTGACCTGAGCACGGGGCAAGCTTCTGGGACTGGTCAAGGCACGCTGCAGTGACCCCTGGCCCCTCTACAGGGTACAGCAGACAGCGGTCCACAGCCAGAAAGGGGAGCAGGGGACTCAAAGCCCCGCCAAAGCTCCGGAGCACAGCTTCTCCCAGGAGGTCACACACACCGTCTCAGGACGGCTCCTCACCCTAGGAACTGGACAGGCTCGGGACTGCGGGACTCAACACCTGCCCTGCTTCCCCAGGGCTCCCAGCCCAGGACAACAGAGAACCACGCGTCCCCTGAGTTCCCTCATGCGGTCCCCGGCTAAGCAAAGAGCGTGTCATCCAATACCACAAGAGGGGCGAAGCAGCACCCTGAAGCATCAGGAGGGCGAATCTAACACCCCAAGCCCAAGGGCAGTGAGCGGGAGGGACAGGCGGGCTGCTGCGTGGCACACGCCCTGACCACAGACCCATGGAGACCGAAACGCCAGGTCAGCAGAGGGATGCACGTGGGCCAGTGACGTGAGACACACACAACGGGAGGGACCGGGTAAGGACTCGGGCTGCGAGTGCAGCATGAAGTTCCCAGGCCCCCGTGAGTGTGCCTGGCACCCGTAACGCTCACATGAAGTGACGATTTTTCTAGGCCAAGCCTACGAGAAGTGGGAAAGGAGAAAACCCTCCTGAAAAATAAGGAAACCCGACTGGACTGAACTAGAGCATGATTAAACTGAAAATTCCCACCTAGCGAGGACCTGTTCCCCCAGCACAAGCAGAGCTCTAGAAACGGGTGCAGACACAGGAACACGGCCACGTTCTCGACCCTCAGCTCTGCAGCCCCACCTGTGCACACAGGATGGAGAGGGCACCCAGGTTCCTTCTCCAGGGGTCACCACTGTGGCTCTCAGCTTGAGCAGGAGTGAGCTCAGGTGCCCTCAGGCCCAGCCTGGGTGTCCCGCCTGGGGATCTTCCAAAGGGATGGGGGGGGGGGGCTGTGTGCCTCCACGCACATCCACCTCCTCCACCAGGCACGACACGTAAAGGGAGGAGCCAGGTCCCTGGGGAAGCCGACCCAGGTGCAAGCGCTGAGGACACACAAATTCTTCCACAGTCAGCGGGTCGCCATTGCTCTGTTCATGCTCCTAGTGTGCTTCAAACACACTGTTTCTCTCTCTCTCCCTCTTTGGTACTGGGGCTTGAACCCGGGGGTGCTCTACCACTGAGCCACATTGCCAGCTTCTTTTATTTATTTATTTATTTATTTATTTTTGAGACAGGTCCCACTAATTTGCTGAGGCTGGCCTCAAGCTTGTGATACTCCTGCCTCGGCCTCCCAAGTCACTGGCATTATAGGTGTGCCACACCATGGCCCAGAGGTCTAAGGTACCATCACTCCCCAAGTAGCTACAGTGAGAAGGGTTCTTCGGGTTGCCCTTCCCAGGCAGAGCCCTTGACTTCAGGAGCTTTTTCCACACCCAAGAAATCCCTGGAGACAGAGGCTCCCCATGGGGACAGACAGGTTACACCTCTGTTATTCCAAAAATAGGAGGCAGGAAGGGCCTGGAGCTCAAAGCCCTGACAGTCCTGCTTTGGGCCTGTCTATCTTTCTTTCTTCCAGAACAGGGCCACGGGCCTGCCGGCCTCTGAGCTGCCTTTGCCCCCGAGGCCTGCACCCCTTCCTAGTCCACTGCTCTCTGGGCTCTGGAGGATCTGCCTCCACAGACCAAAGCCGAGGACACTTACAACTCATGCAGCTTCTGACAGAAGTTCCAGCCATCGCGGTGGATGCGCGAGATGGAGTTGTGGCCGAGGTGCAGCTGGTGCAGGGCCGTGAGGCCGTAGAGGGAGCCGCTGTTCACTTCCACCAGGTTGTTGTGCTCGAGGTGTCTGCAATGACAGTGCCCGGGGTCAAGGGGGTCCGACCTTCACCCGACACCCGGAGTGTGCCTGGTCAGTGCTCCCATCAGACACGGCGGTCACACAGAAGGTGTAAGAGAGCACCTGGGAAGCATGGAGCCCCCCTGGTGTGCACACACGGCAGAGAGAAGACGGGCAGACCCCAGCGGAGGGTCTGCAGGCCAAGACATACTCAGAAAGTTTGGAAGGGCAGGGGACGTTAGCCATAAGTGAGTCAAAGTGAACCAGGCAGATGAGTGGGCAGAGGGGCTCTCGGCAAGGGCAAAGCCAGGAGAGGAACAGAGAGAGGAGGGGGAAAGGGAGGCAGCCCTTATCCTCACCCAGCTGACAAAATCCACTGTGCCAGGAGACGTGGCATTAGCTCTGGGGTCCAATGACTGTATGATTTTTTTTTCTGGTACTGGGGATTGAACCCAGGGGCGCTTAACCACTGAGCCACATCCCCAGCTCTTTTTTATTTTTTATTTATTCAGGGTCTCATTGAGTTGCTTACGGCCTCGCTAAGTTGCTGAGGCTGGCTTTGAACTCACGATCCTCCTGCCTCAGCCTCCTGAGCCACTGGGATTACAGGTGTGTGCACCACTACTCCCGGCTCAATGACTACAAGATTTAAATCTTGATTTTGCCATTTTGATGGCTTAATGAGTCTGAACACCTGTGAAATAGAAATATCCAGAAGAATCCACCTCACGGCGTTGTACGGGGAGGGAAAAGGGAATGTACCTTGGGGTTGTAGGCAGTGTCAGGACCTGGTCCCAACAAGCTCATTAAGTATGTACAGTAGGTCCCTGACTTACAGTATTCCAACTTGTAATGTCCCCACTCTATGACTAGCGCACATTCTTCAGACACTCCGCTTGGAATTCTGAATCTAGATCTTTGCTACCTGGTACAATCCTTTCTCAATGCTGGGAGTGGCAGCGAGACGGCTCCCCGTCAGCCCTGTGGTCACCAGAGGAAACAACTGACACTCCATCATGTGTCATCTGCCAAGCTAGGACACCCTGGGTACTAGGTATTAAGTGTATTTTCAATTTATGACATCCTCAGCTCACAGTGGGCTTCTCGGGATGTGACCCCATCGAATGAAAAGTATCCGTGTGCCATTCCCTCACTTCTCAGAATCCTCGCCAATGACAGCTCCGCCCAGACAACTGGTTTCTCTCTTGGAAGTTACCAATGCACATTTTGCCTTTTTTTTTTTGGTACCAGGGATTGAACCCAGGGGTGCTTAACCACCCACTGAGCCACATCCCCAGCCCTTTTTTATTTTTGATTTAAAGACAAGGTCTCGCTGAGTTGCTTAGGACCTTGATAAGTTGCTGAGGCTGGCCTCAAACTTACAATCCTCCTGCCTCAGCCTCCCGAGCCACTGGGATTACAGGCCCTAATTTGTATAAATTCGTTCCACGTAAAAACGAAATGGTAGCGCCTCACACTGTTTTCTTCTGAAAATTCTCTTCATCTCAGACCACCATCAACTTAGAACTTCAGATTCTAAATGACAGGCCTGAGGAAGGAAGAGTGTTCTGGAATATGCACCACAGAGCTCCAGCCCAGCTGAAGTGGCAAAGGAGGAGAAGCCACCGGCATCCTGGTCATGCAAAGCAGAGATGTTTCTGCACAGCACACTGTGGGGCCTGGGCCTAGGCTTCTGGGCTTGGTTTCAGTTATAAAGATGAGTGAAAGAAGTGGGTAAAGATACTGGTGCAGGTGTGCCAACTTGGAAGTAACCACCCAAACCTGAAAACAGGAGAACCAAGAGGAAATGCTGAGACCCAGCTGTCTCCTGGGAGAAGAACCGGGATGGGGAGGGAGGGGGAGGGGACGGCGATGGGTGGGCAGCAGCTGCTTTCCTTTACTATCCGATTCATTCACGCAGAGGCATTACCTCTGATGAAAAATAAACAAATTTAAATGTCGAACGACAGCAGATTGCATTCCTCTGCTTTTTTTTGATGTGGCCTTTGTTTCTGGCAGGCCTCGGCTCCGCTATTGGACACATCTGGCCGAAGAGCATGTTCCCTTGATAAAAGCTGCACATCTGTACCAAGTGCCTTGATGAGCTCACAAGGCAGAAATAAATCTCCTGCGATGAACTATACATTCTGGGTCCACCTGCACATCAAGGAAGACGGTCAAACCCAAAATGGGGAGGGAAGGAGCTTCCTGTGGGGTGTGGGAGTGCAGAGGATGTGGGGAAGGATCTGTTCCGCTGCGAGGAAGTGGGGGTGGGAGGAGGCCCAGGAACGGGGCTCCTTCCTGCACCCCCTGACCTGATTCACAGAACCTCCTCCAAGAGATGCTCCTACTCTGCTACGGAAACACGAACGGATCTGGTTGAGTCTGCAGAGACACGGAGTTGGGACCACAGGAAGGCTCAAAGGACAGGTGGCCTGCCGGGTGCGGTGGCGCAGGCCTGTCATCGAGGCAGCTCGGGAGGCTGAGGCAGGAGGATCGCGAGTTCAAAGCCAGCCTCAGCAAAAGTTAGACGCTCAGCAACTCAGTGAGACCCTGTCTCTAAATAAAATACAACACAGAGCTGGGGATGGGGCTCAGGGGTCGAGTGCCTCCCCAAGTTCAATCCCTGGTACCAAAAGAAAAAAAAAAGAAAGAAAAAGGATAGGCGGCCTGCTCTCCACCTAGGGCTCAGCTGAATGGACACACACAGGCTGCCCCACTCCCCACAGAGGCAGGGTGCAGAGGCCACGGCCTCACCCTTGGGCTGGAGCCCCGCCAGGGCCCGCCCTCACTTACAGCGCGTGCATATTGGACAGCCCCCAGAAAGCGCCATCCGTCAGCTTGCTGATGTTGTTTCTCTGGAGCCTCAGCACCTCCAAGCTGTCCAGGCCCTGGAACGTGAGGCCCTCGATCAACCGAATCCGATTCCGATTAAGGTCCCTGAAGAAAAGAAGCCCACGGGCTCAGAGCCTCCCTGTGCACATTCCACACACACACACACACACACACACACACACACACGCCCCTGCCGAGTTCCCCAGCCAGCGAGCCAGCGGGTATCGAATGGCAAGAACACTTGCAGTCAGGGCACCTGACGGGATCTCCATGTATGGGGCAGCGTGGGCAAGAGTGGCGGGGGGACACCCCATGAAGCACACACATTCAGCTGCTGGCTCTAGCACTAGAGAGCCTTGGGAGAACCGAAAGGACTCTGGGTAGCCTGGAGGGGCAGGGAACGACACACGGAGCTCATCGGAAAGCCCTGGTTTCCCCCAAGTATTTCTGCAGCATCTCGTGACCCAGTCTCCTCAGCATCATGGAGACCTTCTCCGCAGACAGCCCAGGATCCACACCCCGCTGAGCCTCAACAACTGTTCTCGTCAATGTAAACCAAATTTCCACTACTGGCTTGTTTCCCTGATATTTACTTTTCCAATAATAAAAAGAAGTAGAAAACCAATCAATCAATCAATCAATAAAGAGCCAGGCATGGTGGCACAGGGCTATAATCCCAGTGGCGTGGGAGGATCGTGAGTTCAAAGCCAGCCTCAGCAACTCAGCGAGGTCCTAAGCAACTCAGTGAGACTCTGTCTCTAAATAAAATACAAAATAGGGCTGGGGATGTGGCTCAGTGGTCGAGTGCCTCTGAGTTCAATCCCCGGTACCAAAAAAAAAAAAAAACAAGAGACAATCATAAATCAACCACCTTGTAAGATTTAGGAGATAAAGATTGCCATCTCCTGCTTACCGCCTCTAGCCATGCTAACTTCCTGCCAAATTCAAGAAATGTCGAGGATGCCATCAAGCACAAGGTGCATATTTTACGGGTACCTTTAATAACAACACTAAAACCTCTGAGATAAATAAACAGAATGCACGCTGCCCAAGCACTAGCCACGCCAGCTAACCAGCAGGATTCCTCATGTCATAGGGGAGGACACCAGCATGAACCCGCACATTCATACTCAGTGGACCTCATCCCTGCAAGATGAGGTGGCCCACCGGCCCCAGACCCAGCTCCAATCTGCTTTTACTAGGTGTTGCCATAGGGGCATTAATTACGGTTCGTGCAGAACTTTACTGGGGGGAGTAGGGGTTGCATTTGGTGCTAGGTCCTTGGGGAAGTTTGACCCCCATAAAATTGGGCTATAACCTTAATTAAAGTACCGGTTTCTGAACTCACAATTGTGTCAGCCTGGGTAACTTGAATGCTTTTACAGGAAGCTGGGTGATCCTGTTTTTGCTCAGGCGAAGAGTCAGCAGCGACCGTGACAGGCCATCGAATGCTCCTGACTCCAGGGTGCCGATGCGATTGCTGGCCAGGTTGCTGGAACGAGTCAGGAGAGAAAATGTCACAGCCGTAGGAGGCCTTCCTCGTGCTGTTACAGACACCAGACCCAGCTGGATCCGAGCTGGGAAAACACGCTAAGACACACCCAGAGGGACAGGCTTCCTGAGGAGACGTCTGTCACCACGAGGCTTCAGAGCCTGCCCTGACTCCCGGATGGGGAAGCACTGCAGGTGGCAGGACTGCCCAAGGTCACACGGCAGTCCTGTGCACACAGCACCCATGGCTAGTGGGCCCAAGAGGGCGGGAGGGACCAGCAGACACCTCCACCCCCAGCCCTCCTGCAAACCTGCCAACCTCGGGCCACAACTGGCCCGCCCACGGGAAAAGCCCTACACAAAGCACAAACCAGAGGCCAGGTCAGATTCCATTCCACGATTTGGGGAAACAGTCTTTAATCCTGAAGTGGGTCTCATTTTGGGACTTACATAATAAGTGTGTACAAGGCAATTCCTTTAAATGATTTTAAATACCTGAAAGAAACCCTCTAGTTAAAGAGACCTGAGCCAAGCTCTTTAGAAAGCTAGCCATACCACGCCTGTTATCCCAGTGGCTTGGGAGGCTGAGGCAGGAAGATCACAAGTTCAAAGCCAGCCTCAGCAAAAGCGAGACCCTAAGCAACTCAGTAAGACTCTGTTTCTAAATAAAGTACAGAATAGGGCTGGGGATGGGGCTCAGTGGTTGAGCACCCCTGAGTTCAATCCCCGGTACCCCCGCCCCCACCAAAAAAAGACACGCAATACTTTTTCAGGGCCATCTCCTTTGACCGTACCGAGCGGATGGACTGCAGTGTACAACACAGATACATGTGTCACACTGTGTGCAAAGCATAGCAAGCAGTGGAAAAGAAAAGGGAAAAAATAAAAGGAATAAAATAAATCAGTATTCCTATGAGAAGTTACCCCTCAATACCCTTCTTACTGCTTTTCCTAGACAAAAGATTGGTGTGTGTGTGTGTGTGTTTTTAAACAAAACAAAACAACAAAAACACAAAAAGAACAGCGCCTAAGTGAAAAGGAGAAAACCCAGAGAACCTTCTGCCCTGGGGGGAGGAACAAGGCTCCTCTGGATTCTTTACCAGGCAGAGCCCCAGCACAGGGCACATGAGGATTCTCTACAACGGGGCCGGACTGTTTGTTCTCGACACTCCAGATTAGAGAAGAACAGCCTCTGGGATGAAGATAGAGCAGCCACAAGCTGCCAAAAGAGAAAGTCCCTCCTGCTTTCTTGCAGCGACAGAAGGTCAGTGCAATTCTGTTTAGCGGCTGGTGGTTTCTTGGTTCTGAGCAAGGGAGTGTCGGGCGGCAGCTGGACACCTCGGGACAGCCTCCACTCGAGGCTTAACAAAGGCCAAGGCCTCCTGTTCCCGATTTTGGCACCTTGATGCAGCCTGAGAATGACCTGGAAGATCTAGGGGCCAAGGTTCATCTTCCCTGAAGAGATGGGTCATGACCACCTCTAAACCGGCCTGGCAAATGAGCTCCAAAATGACCCCGAAACAGTGAATGCACAGGGAACGGAAACTCACTCAGAACTGGAAAATGTCGCTTTGGCCTAGGTTTTCAGATCCTTCCCCAGAGTGACCCTCTCCTACCCACAGGCCATGGGTGCTGCAGGTTTTATCATTTTTACTCCTGTCTACCATCCACACCGCATGTAAGATGAGGCACGAACACGGGTGAGAGACCCATCAGCACAGTCCCGAGAACCCACAGAACCAGGAGCCGCCTTCCCAGACAGATCCCGTGAGCTGTGTGATCACTATGGGACACTAGGAAGGAACAGCCTGGAGAGTCTGCAAAGCGCTCTCTCTGCAGAGTGGGCCTCTAAGCTCCCCTGAGCCTTCCCTCCAAGCTCTGCTGGGAAGCAGCCCAGTAAAGGGGAGTAAGAGCAGGCTTTGTGGTCAGGGCAGACCTCAGAGTCTTGAACTCTTCTGTCTGAGGGGTGAGCTCCCTGGACAGGCGGATCCACCTCTCCCTGACTCAGGTGTCCACCTTGGGTGTAACTAGAAATGTTCCATCAGTGGGCATCAGAGGGGCTCCTATCCCTGCCTTGCACCATCCTCAGGGCTGAAAAGTTATTATGGTGTGGATGTGAGGTGTCCCCCAAAGGCTCACCTGTGAGACGGTGCAAGAAGGTCCAGAGGAGACATGACTGGGTGGTGAGAGCCTTAACCCAACCAGTGAATGGATCCCTGATGGGATTAACTGGGTGGTGGCTGGAGGCAGGTGGGTGTGGCTGGAGGAGGGGGCATTGGGGGCGTGGCTTTGGGGTCTCTATTTGTCTCTGGAGAGTGGAGTCTCTCTCTGCTTCCTGATCACCATGTGAGCTGCTTCCCTCCACCACACTCTTCCTCCATGATGCCCTGCCTCCCCTCGAGCCCCGAGGAATGGAGCCTGCTGTCTATGGACTGAGACCTCTGAATCCATGAGCCCCCAAATCAACTTTTCCTCCTCTACAGTTGTGCTGGTCGGGTCTTTTTAGTCACTCAGTAGTGAAAAGGCTGACCAAAGCAGAAGTGGAATATGCAGCCTGTGTACAGACCTGGGCAACGGAGAGGCCTCCAGCTGCCCTAGAAGCAGAGGGACAGCCCCGACCACAGAAGCACTTACAGCTCTCGTATGTGCAGTCCAGGGGGAAAGCAGGCGCTCCGGATTTCCGTGATATTATTCGAACTCAGATCCAATACTTCCAAGGAAAGGTAGGCCTTCAGCTGGCTCCCGTTCACGCTGCGGATCCTGTTGTGCTGCCTGAAACACACAAGTGGAGGTGACTCGGGCATTTCTTTTTGCAGAGTAACTACAAGAGCCAGGCGTAGTGGTGGACGCCTATAATCCCAGGGACTCAGGAGGCTGAGGCAGGAGGATCAGGAGTTCAAAGCCAGCCTCAGCAACTTAGGGAGGCCCTAAGCAACTCAGTGAGACCCTGTCTCTAAATCAAATACAAAAAAGTATAAGAATTCTCTTTCCTATTTTACTAGTTGTTTTGCTCTTTCATAACATGACAGTTTAGTGACACTCGAAATGAGCTTTCCTGTTGTTCTTCCCATCCATGATCAGCTGCTGGCTTCAGAGAGTATGCTGGATTTTCTCATATGGGACAAGCTATTTGCAAAGGTATGGGGCAAGAACACAGAGGGTGATCTTTAAGTACCCAAGCATGGCATGACCTGCATCCACCTATATACCCACCATAAAGGATGTACCAGTACAACTGGGCAGCTCCAGACCAATACCCTTCTGCAATCTTCAGGACCCAGTCCACTGCCGATTTATAAGGCTTGTAGGCACAAGCCCAGATTTAGTCATATGGCTGTGTCCAGTATTGGGGATTAAATCCTAGGCCTCATGCATGCTAGGAAAGTGCTCCACCACTGAGCCACATCCTCAGCCCTTCACAAATCACTACTGACACCTCCCATGTGCCAGGCATGGAGACATACAGGAGATGAAACAAACACACACACACACACACACACACACACACACACTGATAAAATCCTGGTAATCCCCATACATTGCTGCTGGGACTGCAAATTGGTGCAACCACTCTGGAAAGCAGTAGAGAGATTCCTCAGAAAACTAGGAATGGATCCACCATTTAACCCAGTTACCCCACTCCTTAGCATAACACCCAAAGGACTTAAAATCAGCACACTACAGTGTGACACAGTCACATCAATGTTTATAGCAGCTTGATTCGCAAAAGTCCAGCTATGGAACCAGCCTAGATGCCCTTCAACAGATGAATGGATAATGATACTGTGTTATATATACACAATGAAATATTACTCAGCCTTAAAGAAGAATGAAATGATGGCATTTGCTGGTAAATGGGTGGAACTGGAGACTATCATCCTAAGTGAATGAAACACACCAATTCCAAAAAAACAAAGGCTGAATGTCCTTTCTAATATGCAGATGCTAATTCAAAACGGGGGATAGGTAGAGAAGAATAGAGGTACATTGGATTAGGCAGAGGGGAGCAAAGGGAAGGGAGGGTGTTTGGGGGTAGGAAGGATAGTACAAGGATTGGGACATTATCACCCTGTGTGCACACATAATTACACGACTGGTGTGATTCCACATCACATACAACCAGAAAAAGTTATACTCCATTTATGTTGGATATTTCAAAATACATTCTACTGTCATGTATAACTAATTAGAACAAATTTAAAAGAATAAAATCCTGGCGCTCGGCAAAGGGAGAGAGGAGCTCACTGCTGGGTCTCACTGGAATCAAATCCCCTGCAGCTCTAATGGCGTTGTTCCTCAGTTTCCTCATCTAAATGACGGAGCCGCAGCCTGTCATTTCTGGAATACGGGCAACCCGACTTAAAACCATGCTGAAGGGATAGCGGACACTAAGGAAAGTGCTCCGAGGGTGTCCTGCCCGCTTAGGAAGGCACCGTCCACTATGACTTATTTGCATCTTTAACCCTCGAGGCCTCTGGCAAACCCCAAATCTAACCAAGGGACCAGCAGTCATCAATCAGGACAAAGGTGACTAATGCTAAGCGAGGTGGGGCCATGGGCCTGTTGTGAACGTGGCTCTCCCTCGCAGATTCAAACTGGGACAGGAGATGCGTGAGAATCCGCTCGGTTGCCAGGCGCAGTGGCACACGCCTGTCATCCCAGAGGCTCCGAAGGCTGAGGCAGGAGGATTGCGAGTTCAAAGCCAGCCTCAGCAACTTAGTGAGGCCCTAAGCAACTCAATGAGACCCTGTCTCTAAATAAAATACAAACTAGGGCTGGGGATGCGGCTCAGTGGTCGAGTGCCCCCGAGTTCAGTCTCTGGTACCCCCCCCTCCTCTCCCCACCTTAAAAAAGAATCTGCAGGGTGGCAGTGCTCTCCTGAGGGTTCCAAGCACACACTCCTGCCAGGTTGAGAAAAGAGGGGCAGCTGTCCAGCCGATCGGAGCCAGGAAGCTAGCCGTCGCTTACCCAGTGGCATCTCCTTTAAACCAACCCTTGAACATTGGTTCCAACAAGGCAGGAACGAGGACCTCTTTCCCAGAAGTTTGGGGGCCTCCCTCAGCTCCTTTTGTTGTTGGTGGTGTTGGTTTTTCTTTTCACAAGTCTCCCAGGCCCTAAATTCAAAACTCGATTTACAAGGGCCCAACTCTGCTGACAGGGGGAGCCTCCTTCCAATGAAAGGACCCTTCCCTCCACCTCCCCTCCTCACCCACCCCCCCACCAAGCTACTTCCTTTGAGATCTGTATTCAGCTCTTTAATAAACATAGTCTCTTACAGTTTTTCAGACTCCCAAAGCAAAAGAACAGAAAACCTTTATTATGCAAAGTATGGGAAGAAAAAAGATCAAGAAATAAAGGAGACAGTACTGTGCCTCATCCGGGAACTCTGGAGACCGTGCCAGGGAGCCAGGAAAGAGGGGGTTTGGAAACAGAAGGGACGTCCTGGGGCCCAAAGCTGGACAAAGGGGTCCGTCCCCTGGGGGGGAGCCCTCAGGACAGCTGACCCCTCTCTCTGCTCCCCCACACCCCCTCCTCTGTCTTACTTGGTCTTTGTCTTGGGCCTCTTCCTTCTTTCTTGTCAGTCTGTCTCTTCACATTCTCCCCCCCCAAAAAGGACCCTGTGAGGACGACAAGTCTCTGGCACCCTGGGAAAGTTCCCACTGAGCAGAAGAGGCAGCCATGGAGACTGGACCACGGCAGCCTGGGAGGGAGGGAACGCACTTCATTCTGCCTGGGAGAAGTTGCCAGGGCTAGTGCCCGAGCCAGGACGCTGGGGCTGGGAGGCCAGGAGCTTGGCGCAGGGGACAGAGCTGGCAGGGCCACCCCAGGGAACGGCTCCCCCGGGCCAGGCCAAGGAGCTGGGAATCGGGCTCCCCGCGGGCCAGGTGGGAGGGGTGGCGATTCAGAGGCAGGCACAAGAGAATGGTAAGGGGGGGTCCCTCCCGGGAGCCGGAGAGGACATCATCAAATGGGAAGAGGGGCCCCTGGGCAGGCTACCGGCCACACCTTCCAGCCCCACCCACCGGCAGCCACAGAGGGGGCCCGGGGACATTTGTAAATCAGGTACCTGGCAAAGGGGATACTACCCAGATTACAGTCAGCACCCCCACCCACCCCCACCCCACATTCCCACAGCTTCCACATCTGCACGTTCCACTAACTGGAGTGGAAAATACAAAAGAAACTGTGTCTGGAGTGAAGGTGTACGGACTTTTTCCCTGTCCCTGTCTCTAAATGGCACGGTATAGTTATCTACACAGCATTGATTTACACTGCATGAGATATTTTAAAATTCTGGAGATGATTTAAAGCACTGATTATATGACACTATTGCATTACTTTGTACAAGGGACTTGAGGCTCCATGGATTGGGTATTTTTTTTGGGGGGTGGGGACCTGCATGACTATATATATATAATCCCTAGAACTGACAGCAACAGAGAACAAACGTCCTGATCAAAACATGGGCAAAGGGGGCCCGGGGCTGGGGCTCAGTGGTAGAGCTCTTGCCTGGTATGTGTGAGGCACTAGGTTCGATCCTGAGCACCACATAAAAATAAATAATTTTTTTAAAATTGGCAAAGGACTTTATAGACATTTCTCCAAAGAGAATCAAGTAGCCAACAACCCCATGCAACCATGTTTGAAGTCAGCCTTCACAAGTGAAATGCAAAACAAAACCCTGATTAAATATCCGCTCACACCCATCAGTGTGGCCCCTATCAAATTAAAAAAGAAAAAAAAAAAAAGTTAAGCATGGGTGAGGATTTGGAGCAGCCAAAACTTTATGGGAATGTGAAATGATGTGAAATGATGGAAAGCTGAAGAAAATGGTTTGCTGACTCCTCAAAACATTAGACACAAAGCCGGAAGTGGTGGCACACAACTGTCACCCCAGTGGCTCAGGAGGCCGAGGCAGGAGGATCGCAAGTTCAGGGCCAGCCTCAGCAACTTAGTGAGACCCTAAGCATCTTATGGAGACCGTGTCTCAAAATTTAAAGAAAGAGGGCAGGGAATGTGGCTCAGTGGTTAAGCACCTCAGGGTTCAATCCCAGGCATCAAAAGAAAAAATAAATACTACTACTATTCGCTCCCACTTATGAGTGGCATCTAGAGTAGTAAAATTCATCAAAACAAAAAGTAAAAAGACGGTTGCCGGGGACTCAGGAAAGACGTCTTGTTTGATGGACAGGGAGTTTACTTTTGCAAGATGGGAAAAAGTTTTAGAGATGGGTTGCACACATGAGTGCACTTAACACTACTGAACCCCACACTTAAATTTTATGATATGTGTACTTTACCACAATTTTAAAACAAAACAAAATGCCGAGCCAGTTCACAAGACTTCTCTGCCTAAAACAAGGGATGATGTTCACGTCTGCCTTAGGAGTGTGGCCTTAGGATGTCCTTCAGGGCCCACATTACCTTCCACGCACCTGCCTGACCTCTTGCCCCTCCACCTCACACACTCTGCCCCACACTGGCTCCCGGATGCGTCATGCCTCAGGTCCTTTGCACGGCCGTTCCCACTGCTTGGAATGTGCTTTCCCCAGAGATCCACATCCCTCCCCACCCTCATCTCCTTCCCATCTGTGTTCCAAAGTCATCTTTTCAACAAGATCTTCCCTGGCCATCCGAAAACCTCTTCCCGGCATTATTTCTCTCAGTGGCCCTAATTTTCATCTAATATACTTAGAAATTGCCTATTTCCAGTTTCACATCTTCTCTCCCACCGAGATGTGGCTCCAGGGAGGCAGAGGTGCGTCTACTTTGTTCCCTACTATGTGTCCAGCCACTGGAAGAGCATAAGGTACATAGTAGGTACTCAATAAACACTTGTTGACTGAATCACAGAATGAACACGGGTTAAATCTGGAAAGGTCACGGGTGGGCACAGCTATGAGACTCACCAGCATCGACACAGGAGAAACCAGGCAAGCGGATAAGTAAGCTCAGTCAGAGAGCTCAAGATCACGAGGACAGAAGTCTTCACCAAGGGTTCCCTGACAGCACTGCCCAGACACAAATGAGACACCCACGGCAGTTCCAGAGGCCCTTGGGGATCCCACACTGCATCCCCAGCTGCTGAGGATACACATGCCACCTGCTGTCTCAGGGTTGATCTGGGCTCTCGACTGTAGCCCGGGTCACGATCAAACCTTCCTGAACACCTGTGCCCAGGAAAGCTGGCTTAGAATCGCTGCACTCAGAGTTCTGCATGAGTGGTGTCTGAGGACCCAGCAGTTCCACAGAGTTCCTCCTGCTCCGGAACATGGCTCAGCACTGCGGAAGACGTCCCGTGTAGGTCACCCTGCCCAGGTTCAAATGCCAGCTGCACCGCTCACAGGTGTGAATCTTGGAGGAGTCCCATGGTGAAGTTCTGGGCTGACATGAACAGGCACATAGCCCTTGCTCAATAAAATGAGTCGTCGCCGTTTTTATTAGTTGCCGTTTGTATCCTCAGAACCAAGCTGAGGAGCTAATTTATAGGAGGTGTTCTAGAAGGACGACGGTTGAATAAAATCAACGACTGCCTGGTTCTCTTCACTCCTTCATCTCAATGCCGATGGGCAGACCCGGTTCCCTTCTCAGAAACAAAGGGCCGCCTGAGAGCTCTGCATGTGAAACCATCCTGCTCCAGCGGCAGAACTCCAGGCCAGCCCCTGGGTCACCCAGGCTGTCCTGGAGGGGAGCTTCTAAGCACATCCCAGACGGGGACTCAGCAGATCCCAGGGACCCCCTACCGCGTTGTTCCCTGCTCACTCCCACAGCAAGAGGGACTGCGGCCCACATCCTGGACCCAAGAGCACCAAACCTCAAAGCACCAAACTTTTGGAGGGACAGCTGGCCTTCTAAGATATCCCTTCCAGGTTTCCATCCACGAAGGCCACAGGAAAGAGCCAGCATACAGATCCCTGCAGAGAAGCCCTCCTTTCTCCCGCCTGAGAAGCAATGGCTGCCCTGACTCAAAACAGCATGTCACCCTTGTGAAAGGGTTAATGTCATGTGCAAACACAGGTGCTTTTCCTATCACTTAACATCACCAACGGCCCAGTTCCCACGAAGGTCCACACCCATCTCTCTCACCTCTGAATCCTGCTTTCCAATTCCTTTTATTTTATTTTATTTTTTGGTACTGGGGATTGAACCCAGGGGTGCTTCACCACTGAGCCACATCTCCAACCCTTTTTTTATATTTTATTTAGAGACAGGGTCTCCCTGAGTTGCTCAGCACCTTCCTTTTGCTGAGGCTGGCTTTGAACTCGTGATCCTCCTGCCTCAGCCTCCCCAGCCGCTGGGATGACAGGTGTGCACCACCGCAGCGGGCTTCTTTTGAGTTCTTGTCTTCACAGACCTGCATTCAAGCGGGACAGGTCCTTTTATTCCTAGGGCAGGTAATGATGCAAAAGGATCCACTGACATTTAATTTTTTTTTTTTTTTAATTTTGTAAAGGGCGAGGATACCACAAGCTGAGAAGCACTAGGAATCCTCGTTACTAGCCCCATCTCAGGAACACTCACAAAACCAGTCCATTCTGTAGTTATGGGGCCTGGAGGCGGGGACATCCTGGCCACAAGGCTTTTGCCTCTAGCCAGTGTCAGTTTACCCCCAAGGCTGCCCTCTAGGGCGAGGAGAACTGAAGACAGCAGAAGCCCATTAAACCCACACCTGTTAAAGCCTTCAAAAATAAAATCAGCCTTCAAAGGCAGGCAGCAGGCAAGATAAGCTCTCCCACTTGGTTCCATTTTCAGAGCCCATGTTATGTTAGGCAGGGAAACAGACCGGAGGCATTTGAAACCAGCGCTTAGAACTTTGTACCCCAAGTGCCTGTTCCACTGGCCTTCTGTGAAAGCCTGGTTTACAAGGTGTTCCCGGTGGTGGTGGAAAAGATCTCCTGTCACAGATAACAGCCAGGAAGAAAGGGCGAGCAGATCAAAGGCAGCAGGGCAAGGTGGGTCAAGTGGATAATTTCTGGTTCCTGAAATTATGCACCTATTGTCTACACCAGGGATCAGCAAACGTGTATTCTACAACTGGGCCAGATGGTGAGCATTTTAGGCTTTGTGGTCACGAGGGGCTACTCAACTCTGCTGAAGTGCCAAAGCGGCCACAGACCATATGTAAATTAACCCGTGTGGCTGAGTTCCATTGAAACCTACAAAAATAAGCAGGGGCAGCAGGCGAGGATTGGGCCCCGGGGCTATCATGTGTGTCCCGGTTAACACTGCGGCAACCAGTCCGGGATTGGGGGACAGGGAGCCAGATTCTGATTTTGAGTCCTGATGTAACTTTGGAACCGTGCATGGATGGTAAACCACTCTTTATCTGGTTTAACCACCTGCAAAAGGGGGCTCAATTTCACTGTGCTGCAGAGAGGAGACCCTCCCCTCCTCCCTCCACAGTGCCCACGTCAGATGTCACCAATCACAGTCTTCTGCCTAAGTCTTTTCTACCTCTTCAGAAAGTGAAATGAAGCCCGAGTCTACATCATCATGAGGCTCCTCCAAAGAGGACCCAGGTTCCTTTCTGCGGCCAGTGGAGACGGACATGCCATCAGGACCACCTTACAGAACACAGAGAGCTGCACTCTCTAGCCTCCTCCTTTAGTTCTGTCAGTTACGCTGGAAGCTACTACAGAAGTCTACCACTGAGGCAGGGATGACCTTCAGCTCTTCCAAGTACTTCAGTGACTGTCCACTCTTTCGCATATGGACTCCAACTAGACAGAGCAAATCTTCCTTAAGAATTTTACTTTGAGTTACCTAAGTCAGCAAAATCCAAATCCTTGCTTTGCCTGAACCTCTGGCTAAAACAGACAGCTACACCCAAGGTAACACTGGAAGGAGGAAAATTTTTAACATACCCGCTATGCCCCCTGCTCCATCCTAACCCTACTATTCCCACGGCGATCCTGCCACACAGTGAATGAACCCCACACCCGTGCGCTCTGAGTACCCGCAGCACGGGGCCCACCAGAGAGCTGCTCTGGAATCCTAAGACTGCACCGTAGTGAGCACATAACCCACTGCACGGCGGGCACCCAGGACCTGCCAGGAGTGGCTGAAGACCTAAGCGCACCTGGACCTGCCATGTGAGGCTGCAATGTGGCCTAATACAGCAGACCTGGAGCCCACCCGGTGTGAAGTGGCTGGAGACCCTGCTACAGAGACTGAGGGAAACTGAAACCTACCAGTGGTAGTGCAAACACTAAGGATGTTAACCATTTCAAGAACACAGTGAAGAAAACCAGGTCTCCTTTATTAAAAAAAAAAAAAAGACTGGGTGTAGTGCCCATAATCCCAGCGGCTCAGGAGGCTGAGACAAGAGAATCGGGAGTTCAAAGCCAGCCTAGCGACTTAGCAAGGCCCTGAGCAACTCAGTGAGACCTGTCTTTAAATAAAATATAAAGTGGGCTGGGGATGGGGCTCTGTGGTTAAGCGCCCCTGGGTTCCATCCCACTACCCAGTACCCAGGTCACATGCCAAGGGCTGGCAGCTGTTTTGTTGTTTGTGAACACTTCTATCCAGTTATAAAAGTCTGACTAGTGTATAAATGATACATGCCGACTTCAACACACTTTTACAAAAGGTGTGTGCCCATGTAACCCCCCTGCTCAGACACGGGGAGAGAACACCGCCCATCTTTTTTCCATCTTTTTCCTGGTTGGTTATTCTTCCCAAAGGGAAACTCTCCATTTCTACCACACTTGACCAATTTTGCCTATTTCTGTGCTTTAAATATGTGGAATTGTCTTATAGATACTTTTCTGCACCTGGCTACCTTCACTCCATTTGGTAGTTATGTGACCCACCCAGGTTTGCTGCATCAGAGGCATTTCCATTGCAGTATGATGTTTCTATTTAAGAAGCAGCCATTTATTCTTGGATTCCGCTGCTGACCAACACCGAGTTATTTCCAATTTGGACTACTTCGAAAATCACTGCTACGGACATGAATTTGGGGGTGGGGATAGGGGTGGGAGTGGGGGTGCTGGGTGTAGCACCAAAATAATAGTAAGAATAATTCTAAGACCCAAATTAACATCAAGCTTAATGACAGAGGCACATCCCCAGCCCTTTTTATTCTTTATTTTGAGACAGGACCTTGCTAAATTGCTGACACTGGCCTTGAACTTGGAATCCTCCTGCCTCAGCCTCCTGAGTGTCTGAGATGACAAGCGTGCACCATCACGCCCGGCTCAAAAAAGCCTTTGCACTGGCTGTTCGGTGCACATTCACTTGCCCTCCCAGCAGGCCTGCAGGGTCCAGGCAAGACACGGCTCCACGGCTCACTGGCAGCACCCCTGTTCAGCCTCACTACACCCTGGTAGTTTTCTTTTAAACCAATTCCCCAGGGTTGAAATGAATCTGAAAAATCATCTGATGACTGTGCCCTGTGTCATGCTGCTTCTTCTGGCCATATTCTCAACTGCTACCTCCCTTGGTTTCCTGGCCCGGACCCTGACCACTAAAAAGCACTAAGAATAAGGCCTGGGGCTACCAAACAACGCAAGGGAGCTCAATCTAATCTTGTTCACGTGTGGAGCAGAATTGTTTTATTGTAAATGAGGACCTAATAAGCACCAAAATAGTAAGAATGATTCTAAGACCCAAATTAACATCAAGACCAATGCCCATGTGCGTGCGAACCCACAAACTAGGAAGAGGTTTTCAGAAGAAACGAGTGCAGAAGTTTTCCCCAAGCCAACTTGAAGCCAGTGTCTCTGGTCAGAAGGATAGTCAAAAGCGTCACCCTCTCTCTAGCCTACTATATATCCAGCTTCTGTTTTAAAAAATATATTTTTTTAGTTGTAGATGGACACAATACTTTTATTTCATTCATTCATTCATTCATTCATTTATATGTGGTGCTGAGGATGGAACCCAGTGCCTCACATATGCAAGGCAAGTGCTCTACTACTGAGCCACAACCCCAGCCCTACATCCAGCTTCTTAAAAGTGAAAACCATAGCATAAAAAGCCAGTGTCTCTCAAGAAACAGCCCACCCAGGCTTGGTGGTGCACACCTATAGTCCCAGCAGCTCTGCAGGCTGAGGCAGGAGGATCACAAGTTCAAAGCCAGCCTCAGCAATTTAGCAAGGCCCTGAGCAACTCAGCAAGACCCATGGAAGCCCTCCTGGGTTCCATCCCTGGTACCAAAAAGAGGGGGGTGGGGGCGTTGGGGGGGGGGAGCACACCCAGCCTGGATTATTTGCTGGGCAGGAAATGAGAATGAAAATCAGAATAAGCAGGTCTCTCTTTTGCTCCCCCCTCCCCCCCACCCCCACCCCGGCTGCTGGTGAATCACCAGTTCCCTGGGGAATTTTGGCAGATTCTCAGCCTGGCTGCAGATGACGCTCCGGATCTGTTTATTCAGGTGGAGATGGGATAAAAAACAAGAGCAGCCCAGTGGCCGGATAAACAGCCTCCACCAGGCAGGGTCAACCCCTCAGAAGGCAGGACTGGGCTGTGTCAACCAATCTCCCCACCCGTTCACTTCCTTTAGGGTCACTGTCCCCTGGGGGTCTTCAACAGACAGTTCCCATTAAATCCTTGCAAAGGAGACCTAAGTGTTAACCCATGGAAGTGTACAGTCCTGGGGACACTGCTACAGCAGGACCCTGTGGCTCCCCCACCCCTCCGCTTACACATATCGAGCTGGAAGTCCTGGGTTTGAAATGAAATCTAGGAACCCTATAGAAGCAGCCACCACTATCCTGTGAAGTGCAGAGACACTCAGCCCACGAATGCCTGCAGCTCAACACCATCTGTCAGAATGTTTCTGTGCTTCATTCTAAGATGCACAAGCAAAAACCACCACAACAAAAAACCTCCCAAGACAAGACACATGAGGAATGCAAGGAACCCACTTAGGGGCTGGGGCTGCAGCTCAGTGGCAGAGCACTTGCCTAGCACACGTGATGCACTGGGTTTGATCTTTAGCACCATATAAGAATAAATAAAGGCATGCTGTCCATCTACAACTAAAATTTTTTTTTTAAAGAAACCCATCTAAAAAGGCTACCTACTGTATAACTTGCAAATATATGACATTCTCAGAAAGGTAAAACCATGGAGATAATAAAAAGATCAGTGGTTGCCAGAGGGTAGGAAGGAAAGGGAGATAAATCGTTCAATCCTGGGGAATTGCAGGGCAGTGAAACTTCTTTGTAATACTGTAATGGTGGGTACATGTGATTTTTACATTTATCAAACCCACAGAGTGTGCAAACCCAAGAGGGAGCCCTAATCTAAACTGTGGGCTTTAGTAGGAAGTTAATATTGGGTCATGAGATGTAACTAAGGCAAGATGTTAGTAATGGGAAAACAGCTGGGCACAGTGGTGCACACCTGTAATCCCAGAAACTTGGGAGGCTGAGGCAGGAGGATCACGAGTTCAAAGTCAGCCTCAGCAACTTCGCAAGGCCCTAAGCAACTGAGCAAGACTCCGTCTCTAAATAAAATATAAAAAGGGCTGGGGATATGGCTCCATGGTTAAGTGCTCCTGGGTCCAATCCCCAGTACCAAAAATAAAAATAACAATTAGGAGGGGAAACAAACTCTCCACCAAAAGAGGGAAGGGCTGGGGGCGGGAGGAAGGGATGGAACATGGCAATTCTCTCTACTTTCTGCTCATGTTTTTCTATAAACTTGCAACTTTCCTGAAAGCCTATTAATTAGAAACAAAACCACCTAAAATATTAAGTAGTCCCAATGAAATGGCATCAGTAGAATGTAAACCACACCAAGGCTCGGATTTTTAGTTTACTGACGGCTGTATTCACAGCACCCAGGGGGGAAAAATGCTTATAATATAAAAGGTGCTCAATCAATATTTGTTCAGTAGATACATGAAGTACATCTTTAGTTCAGTCTCCTGGGGTTATTCAGGAGATTAAACCATCCTTTTAGAATCTTTTACCAAAAAAAAAAAAAATTTAAAGGTATGATGTAGAGCTTTATTTTTTTAGGGAAGCGACAGACCTACTAAAGAGAAAGCATTGAACAGAACTGGGTACTTATGCATTTCCCATGTCCCGTTCACGGACGCTGTGCTTGTCCTGGGCTAGCCAATGTCCTCGTGGCCCTGGCCCCCAGCATCAGCCCAGCCCAGCAGAGCTGCCTCTGCACCCCTCCCCTGGGAGGGACATCCAGACCCTGACAGAGGACTTCTGAGAGCCACGTCTGACCTGCACTCATTCCCCAAAGAGAAGGGCTGTGCCATCCTCACTCGGGGACTTCTGAGGGCTTGAGAAGTCCCTTCTGTGCCTGCAGGAAGGGAATCTGTCCTGTCACCTGGGCAGGTCAAGGAGGTACCAAGTTGGGTCAGAAGATGTGAAGTCAGGAACAACAAACCACTTCCTCTAGCCCTGCCCTCCACAGATGGACACTTCTGGATCAGAAAAGCCAAAAAAGGTTTCTCTTTTCTGATCTGGGTCAACACAGCCACCTGACGATCCGCTTTATTTTTCCTTTAAACCAGTCAATGTAGAGGTTTTTCTTTTGGTACCTGGGATGGGAACCCAGGGGTGCTTAACCACTGAGCACCATCCCCAGCCCTTTTTATTTTTTATTTAGAGACAGGGTCTCGCTGAGTTGCTGAGGCTGCCTTTGAACTTGCGATCCTCCTGCCTCAGCCTCCAGAGTTGATGAGATTAACAGGTGTGTGTCACCACGCCTGGTCCCTTCTTCTCTTCCTCTTGGCCTCCCTTTCCCTGGTGACATGCTCTCCTACACACCCTAGCACACTGGGATTTCACTCCACCACACAGACCCTCCTCTACAAGACCTCGGCCATCACGGATACCAGCCCTGGCGTGGCAGTATCACAGAAAATGTGCTCGTCCATTAGGCAAATGAACTGAATCTGTATTGACAAAGCAGTTAACATGAACTTAGAACACTTAAGCGTGAAGTGCCGGGTTGTCAAGCTGCGTTGCGTCGGGCCACCAACCCTAGCACAACCAAGGAGCTGTGGGTGCTGCATGGCTGACCTGGCCACCCCTGATTTCTCACTCAGCAAATCCCAGTCCCCTCTCATGACAACATCAAGGCCATGTGTCTGTGCCTGCTTGGCTCTGCGGCTCAAGGGAGGAAGGAAAGAAAACGTCCACATGAGCCAGCGGTGCAGACCCACCCAAACTCCAAGAGCCGAGCTACAGCGGCTGGCCTCAAAAGGGGGACGAGCTGGAAGACGGCAGTGACCAAGAACGAGGTGGGGGAGAGACCCCTTGGAGCCAGCAACAAACCCCAGCCCCTGGGAAGAAGCAGCTGCAGTCACTTGGTTTCCTCTGCTGAGGAGGGTGACAGATGCAGGAAAGACCCCAACCCAGGATACGCAATCCTGGAGCTAAGGCACCTCATACGGCTGGGGTATCCTCGCTCCAAAGTTCCCCAATGCTGGTCAGCAACTGGGAGAGGACGTCACCGGGAGTCCAAGACCGAGGGCTCTGTCATGGTCTCTCTTCCTGGTGACCTCACCAACCAGGACCACTGATGACAAACAACAGGGTGGCCTCACGCCACATTCCCAAACAGAACACAGCCTCCTTCTGGTGGGGCTGCCTTTCTGTTTGGGCCCCGGGCAGGGAGCACACCCTGGAGAAGGTCCACATCACACGCTCAACAATATCACAGGACTGATCTATCTGCATGGCTGCCATTCTTAAAAGATCTAGGTAGGCATAGGCAGGGAAAGCTACGTGTCGCCCTCAGACAGAACGTGACCACAATGTCTCCTCTCTCTCACGTGTTATTTTAAGGCGCTTGACATTTAGGTACATAAATTGAACTTGTATTCCCAAAGCAATTAACATGAACTGCAGGACCTGACTCTCCAGTGTGGCTATGCCTAAGCTGCGTGGGGGTGAGCAGTGGGGTGGCCTCAGTTATTGCACCTCTCCATGCAGGCATGCATATGCAGGAGGCCATGCTGTGCTGGGTTCCAGAATCTTCTCAGGGCCCCCTCCTCACAGCACTGCACCAGGTGGTGACAACTTCAAAGGGCCTTTGTAGCTGAGCCTGGGATGAAGCCCAGAGGCTTCTGCAGCCGCCAGGAAATGCCAGAGTCACTGCTCAGGGCAGTGGATCCTCCCAGACGGCTTCCCCTCACCCCTCAGCCATGAAGGAGGCACCCAGCACTTTCCTTCTCAACAGAAAGTGGCACTGGCCTCAGCCCCGGGACAGAGGCAACCCAAAACCTTCTGTTGCTGTGTACCTGCCGCTATCCTCTGGCTTGCCTTCTCATTGGTATGACCTCATTTAACCCCAAGACAACCCAGGGGGGCTAGATCACCACCCCCATGTTGCAGGTGGAGACCCTTCAGGCTAACCCACTTGCTGAAGGTTGTGGAGGCTGCAGCAGGAAGCCGGCAGGTAGAACTGGAGCCCAGAGTGTGAATCCACATTCCCCCCCCCACTTGGAGACAGGCAAAAGAACCCCTGGGGAAGAGAGCTTCTCTGGACAGCACCCCACACCTCTTCCAGTCATCCACCAGGGAGAGATGTCCCCTCTGCCCAGCCACACCTCGTTTTATAACAGAGGCTGGACCTCTTTCTCTGCAGGTTCTGGGCAAAATCCTGCCTCACTCCACTGCATAGCCCTGTTAGAGTTTGGATACGAGGCGGCCCCCAGAAGCTCCCGTGTTAATGCAGGATTGTTCAGAGGTGGAAGGACTGGATCTGGTGGGCGCTGTAGCCTGACCAGTCCATCCTAGTTTTGAAGAGACTGGCTGGATGGTAACTGTGGGCAGGTGGGGTCTGGCTAGAGAGGGTGGGTCACTGGGGAGGGGGCGGGCATGCCGCCCCTTCCCACTTCCTCTCTCTGCTTCCTGGCCACCAGGAATGAAGCTGCTGCCCTCCACCAGGCCCTTCCGCCCTGATGCTCTGCCTCACCTTGGGCCCAGAGCCCTGGACTCAGGCTGCCATGGACTGAACCTCTGAAAACATGAGCCCAAACAACCTTTCTCTCCTATAAGTTGTTCTTGTCGGGCATTTTGTCGTAGTGCTGCAAAGCTGACTAACACTGCCCCCCTTCTCACCAGCCCTACTGCTGCCTATGTAAGCCTAAACACCTCACCAGCATGCTCATGCATGGTCCCCTCCAGTCTCTCAGCCCACAGAGGGTCACCACACAGTTGCCCGGCCAGACCTCCCCTATGATTAAACTGATTATGGTGGTCAATGTACCCATCCCTAAATAGGTGAAGATTGGGGCTCTTCTTTCTTTCTTCAGACAGTAAAGTGCGACGGCAAAGAACCTGGCACTGTCCAGGTGGGACCTGTCTACCTGTTGCTCTCCACCATGACAGACTCAGAGAGGTCGAGGCCCTGGTGGGAAGTTGCCCAGCTCACCCGGATGTGAGCCCCAGGCGTTCCCCTGGCTCCTGGCTGGACCATGCTGTGAAGCCACAGGGGCACAAGAAGTTAGATCAGACGGCTGCAGCTGGTAGAACAGAGGACTGCGGGTACAGGGGTGCCCCGAAGCGCCCTCGTGCCACAGAGGGAGGTCCTCTCTCCACTGTCTGCCGTTGGCACATGCCCTGGGATTCACATCGGCTTCCCAACAGCTTGCAGTTCTATCAAAGGAGGAGGACACAGCCTCCAAGATGAGATCCTCCCCTCTCTAGGGAGCCATACCACTGATCTGCCTTCAAAAATAAAACCAGGCCTGTTTCCTGCCCCATCTGGAAGACTTTTGATCTCCCAGTCACATGACTTTGGCTATCTGGGAGCAGGCTATTTCCCAAGGCTCTCGGCATACGATCTGACTGTTCTTGGAGAGAGTTAAGGATGGGTAGGGGTGGGACTGAGGAGTGGCCCTTCACTATCTTCCCCGAAAGACGATAAGAACCTGCCACATCAAAGTGACCACACCCAGGGCCACTGGGTCCTCTTCCTGCCCATTCCGGGTTCCTACGCTTGGTCTTGTTTCTTTCTTGGAAACACAGGCTCTGATTTTCTTCATTTCAGGCTGTTAAAACCATGCCATTGTAGGCTTAGATGCAGAACGTAAACTGCAGAACTTCTAGGGGAAAAAACAATAACAACAACAGAAATTCTTTGGGATTTAGAGAAAATTCTTAGACCTGACCCTAAAAGCAAAGCAAAAGGAAAAATGAACATGATGGGCTCTATCTCCAAATTTAAAACGTCTGTCCTGTGAATAGCCCCGTTAAATGAAATGACAGGGAGGGACTAGGAGAAAGCATTTTCAAATCATACGTCGAACAAAGAACGAGTATCTAAAATACATAAAGAACTTGCGGAGCTCAAACAACAACCACAGAGTTAAAAAGAACAATCCAGTTAGAAAAATGAGCAAGAGGCACAAACATACTTTTCATCAAAAAGAACCTGTAAGCCAGGTGTGGTGGTGCACAACTGTAATCCCAGTGGCTCAGGAGGCTGAGGCAGGAGGATCATGAGTTCAAAGCCAGCCTCAGCAACTCAGTGAGACTCTGTCTTAAAACTAAAAAATACAAACAGCTGGGGATGGGGCTCAGTGGTTAAGTGCCCCTGGGTTCAATCCCTGGGGTGCCCCCCTCCCCGCAAAGAAACCCTGTAGTTGGCAGATAAGCACATGAGAAAATGCTCAGCATCACTGGTCATCAGAGAAATGAAAACCAAAATCCCAATGAGCTACACTACATGCCAATCAGAATCGGGGTAGAGGGGGGAGGATCACCACCAAATGCTGCCCAGAAATAATAGAGAACAGCTCAATTACTCCTAGTTTGCTGGTAGGACTATAAAACAGTATAGACATTCTGGAAGAGTCCAGCAATTTCTTAAAAAAAAATTAAACATGCAGAGCCGGGCACAGGGGCACACACCTGTAATCCCGGCAGCTCGGGAGGCTGAGGCAGGAGAATGGCGAGTTCAAAGCCAGCCTCTTGCTGGCTGCAAGGCACTAAGCAACTCAGTGAGACCCTGTCTCTAAATAAAACATTAAAAAAAAAAAATAGGACTAGGGATGTGACTCAGTGGTCAAGTGCCCTTTGAGTTCAACCCCTGGTGCAAAAAAAAAAAAAAAAAAAAAATTGGGGCGGGGGTGCTGGGGTTGTTGCTCAGTGGTACTGCACTTACCTAGCATGTGCAAGGCACTGGGTTCCCTTCTCACCACTGCATATAAATAAACGAATAAAATAAAGGTCCATTGACATCTAAAAAGTATATGGAAAAAGACTGGATTTACTCTTCATTTAAAAAAAAAAAAAAAAAACAAACTAAACAGTTACCAAGCAACTCATCAACTGAACTTCTGGACATTTAACACAGAGAAATGAAAATTCGTGCTCATCCAAAAACCTATGCATGAATGTTCACAGCAGCTTTCTCATGACAGGCCAAAAAACAGAAACAGAACAAATGGGCCAAGAACTAAACACAGCAAGGCACACCCATAACGTGGAGTATGGTTCTGTAACACAGAGAAATGAACTACCAATACACGCAATCTACGTGAACCTTCCAGAGAATTACACTGAGTTAAAAATGAGCCCGTCCCAAAAGGTTATAGGTACTGTTGTGATTCCAGTGACATCACAC
Source organism: Marmota flaviventris (assembly GCF_047511675.1). Taxonomy (NCBI): domain Eukaryota; kingdom Metazoa; phylum Chordata; class Mammalia; order Rodentia; family Sciuridae; genus Marmota; species Marmota flaviventris. The sequence goes on along the minus strand of NC_092498.1, from coordinate 159,338,419 downwards.
TTTTTAGATAGCTACAGTATAAATTCAGAAAAACCAATCAGAGGTCACCAAAGGCGTGGGGGCAGGAAGGAAATGGGTGTGACCATAACAGAACAACATGAGGGATCTTGGTGGTAAGGGAAATGTTCTGCATCTTGACTTTATCCGTGTCAATATCCTGGTTAGGAAAGGTTTGCATGGGGAAGGAAACTGGGTTGAGGATATGCACAGGATCTCTCCATATTATTATTATTTTTTACAATCACAAGTAATTCAACAATTATCCAAAAGTAAAAAAGTTTAACCAAGCCAGGCGCAGTGGCACACATCTATAATCCCAGCAGCTTGGGAGGCTGAGGCAGGAGGACCGCAAGTTCAAAGCCAGCTTCAGCCACTTAGTGAGGCCCTAAGCAACTCAGTGAGACCCTGTCTCTAAATAAAATATAAAAAAGGTCTGGGGATGTGGCTCAGTGGTTAAGTGCCCCTGGGTTCAATGGGGGGGGGGGTGTTTAACCAAAATTGGAATGTCATGGCATCCACAGAGGATCACACAGGAGGCCTGGCAGAGTTCAGAGTGCAATCAAGACAGCCTTCCTGCTATTTTATTTGCTCTCTGGCTTTTGCTTCAAATCAGTAGAAACATACATGGCGTGAATCCGTTCTCAGAGCCAAGCACTAAGCGCTGCTGGGCTCTGTGGGACTCTGACGCGCAGGGAGAGGCATGAACTATTTAATTACTTTCCACCATTTAGGAAAAGGCCAGGTGGGGGCTGGACCCCTAGAGACAAAACTGTTCCTGATAAAGTGTGATCTTGGCCTGGTATTAGGGACTGTCATCCAGCCTTGTGACCTCTCCCAGCACCTGGCCAAGGAAGACAGTTTCCTGGACATCCATTCCTGGAAAATGGTAGACAGGTGGTCGAATGAACTCCAGGTTCCCTAAGTCATCCCTCGGCTGCCAGCCTTAGAGAGCAGTTAGTCAGCTTTTCATAGCTATGACAAAATACCTGAGAAAATAACTCAAAGGAGAAAAAGGTTCATTTGGGCTCATGGCTTCAGAGGGTTCAGGCCAGGTAGCTTAGCCCCACCACAAAGGGACTGTGATGAGGGAGAACATTGTAGCGGGACATGTGTGACAGAACAGAACTGTTTACCTCGTGGTGGCAAGTAAGCAGACACAGACAGAGGAAGGACTGAGAATGAGATATACCCTTCCAGGGCACGTCCCAGTGACCTACTTCCTCCACTAGCCCCACCTCCTAAGGTTTCCACCATCTCCCAATAGTCCAATTATGAACCCACTAATGGATTGATCCACTAATGAGATTAGAGCCCTTGTGATCCAATCACTTCCTAAGCCCCACCTCTGAACCCTGGAGCACAAGGGGCCAAGCCTCCTGAACCTCTGGAGGACACTTCATACCAAACCCTAACAGAGGAGTTCCACGCAAAGGGTTCTTGGCCTAATCAGCTTGGAAATGGCACCTAGATTTCTGTTTTAGTCAGCTTTCTTTTGCTGCTGTGACTTAAAGACCTGACCAGAACAACTGTAGAGGAGGAAAAGTTTATTTGGGGGCTCAGGGTTTCAGAGGTCCCAGTCCACAGACAGCAGGCTCCATCCCTCGGGGCTCGAGGGGAGGCAGGACATCATGGAGGAAGAGTGTGGTGGAGGGAAGCAGCTCACATGGTGATCAGGAAGCAGAGAGAGACTCCACTATCCAGAGACAAATAGAGACCCCAAAGCCATGCCCCCAATGCCCCCTCCTCCAGCCACATCCACCTGCCTCCAGCCACCACCCAGTTAATCCCATCAGGGATCCATTCACTGGTTGGGTTAAGGCTCTCACAACCCAGTCATGTCTCCTCTGGACCTTCCTGCGCTGTCTCACACGTGAGTTTTTTGGGGGGACACCTCACATCCACACCATAACAATTTCTCACTGCCTCTCGCAGACTTCCACTGCAGGGCAGCAAAAGAGAGGTGCGACCGGGCATCCTACCAAGGTCCCTTTCATTCTGCTTGACTCTGCCCTGGCTGAACTTGCAGGACCACGGCACCCTTTTGTTCATAAACCAACAACACCCCACAGAGCAAGTGGACCAGGTGGTCCCATTTTAAATGGGAAACACTAGGCTTCACCCCCTCACGGGGGGGGGGGGGGGGGAGGGGCGGGGGTCTCATGTCTTCCAAAGACACACAACGCAGAGCCCCAGGGGTCTGGGGCCAGCCTGCAGATGAACCGGCACTGGGACAAGTCTACACAGAGGATCCGTGGGGAGGACCCAAGAGTCCCTGATCACGGTGACAAAGTGTACCCTTCGAGGGTCTGCATTTAGAGATGGGAAAGCAGCGCTCCCCCCACCCCCACAGGGGTGCGAGGAGCAGAGTTTACCATGCTGTAGGTCGGCCAAGAGAAAATGAGTTCAGAACACAGCTGTGAGCAAACAGTCTTACAGCAGCTGCCCCGCTCCTCCCTGGAGACTGCAAAGGAACACAGGACCATGGAAGGCTCTCGTGGGTCCTGCAGCAAGGAGTGGAGCTAACCTTGAACAACCGGGTCTTCTCAACACCTTGACTGCAGAACATTCTTCTCCCCATCAATGTACCCACTGGCACCTCCAAACCCAAATAAAAACTCATTTTTTTAATTGGGGCTGCTGCACACCCCCCTCCCCATTCCCCTTTGTCTTGGTGGGACAAAGGGTAGAGTTTTCCAGTAAGGACTGGATGCCTGGAGGGGTCTGCCTTCACTCTCCACCTTCATTTTGGAACAGCACCTTTCTCCAAACTTTTGAGCAGGTTAAGTAGGGACAGACAGAACACACTTCTCGGGTGCAGCCATGCAGGACAGGAGTATTTCTAATCTAAGCAAACTGTGGCTTGGGAAGCTGCTACCAGAGCAGGACAAGGAACCACACAGAGACAATGGGACCCCAGACACACACACCCCCCCCCCGGCCCCCTGCACACCTCCAGGCCCCACTGCCTCCTGGGTTTCAGGTGTCCTAATACCTTTCTCTCCAGCACGCTGCCCAGGTTTTCATCAAATCAGGGAAAAGCAGATCTTACATATTGGCTGCAAAGAGCCATAACTATCAGGATTCCCTAAGAGACCACTCTGTTCTCACCTGTCCCATGATAATCAATGTCTAAAACTATCCAACTTCACTTATTCTTGAGATTACCCACTCATCTGCCCCTCGTTTATTTTAACTTTTTGCAGTGTTGGTGATCAAGCCCCCAAAATGTATGTCACCAAGCAAGCATTCCACCATGGAGCTACACCCCCACACCCCAAGCTCTCTCATTTACCCTTTCATTCAAAAGTGGTTTGGGATGCCCTTGGGGGAGGAGGGGTACTGAGAACTGAAGCCAGAGGCACTTACCCACTGAGCCACACCCCTAGTCCTTTTTTTTTTTAATTTTTAAATATTTTATTTAGAGACAGGGTCTCACTGAGTTGCTTAGCACCTCGCTAAGTTGGTGAGGTTGGGTTTGAACTCGAGATCCTCCTGCCTCAGCCTCCTCAGCCACTGGGATTACAGGTGTATGCCACTGCGCCCACCTGGGATGCCCACTGTGGGTAACTGAAATAAGAAAAAGTTGGGCGTGACCAGTGAATCATCAGCCCCCAGCCCCATGCCTGAAACACACACAATCCAGTGGAAAAGAAAAAAACAAGGAGACGGATGTGGTGGGCACATTAACAAGCAAGAACACGATGTCATAAGGAGGAGGAGGTTCAGAGAGGGACAGCCATTCCAGACCAAAGTGACAAGATGAACAGGCAGACTATCCAGAAACATGGTCAGTGGGCTTTCATTCTGCACAGTTTGATACAAAGTTCAAGACAGGAGGTGGCAAGAGACCAGAAAGAAATGGAGCCAGGGCCAATGCTTTATTCCATAACCAAGCCAGGGTACTTCATCAGGTGCTAACAGTGGAGAGGGTATTCTTGGAAGGGAAACGAGAGGAAGAAAAGGGTCAGCTCTGGATCCTTGGGGACCACGGCCATGAGAGTCCCTTAGAGACAAGTTGCATGTCTCCTGTTTGGCAGTGGACCTGACACCCAGGGCTGGCTAGGACACTAACCCCCCACACGGTTCCAGGCAGACTTCTCAACACACAGCCCATGGCCTTGCCAGCCCCCGCCCCGCCCCCCACCAGAATTCACAAGCACGTGGGCCTCTAGCAGGAACCTGCAGTCCCAAAACTAGGAGGTCACCTGCAACAGCAGTTCTCCCACAGAGAAGGGTTTTCAAGAATGCGGTGGCCTAGACTCAGCCAGGCCTACAGGAGGAGAGAGGCCACAGGAATTCCGAAACCTGGCTGAGCACTGCTAACGCAAAACCAGCCCCTTTCCAAAGAAGTGTTTGTGAAAGATCCTACAATGGGTCTCTGGCTGAGTCAGGATGAGAGGTCCTGCACACTACCAGTGTGAACCAGGGGTGGTGGCCACATGCCCTCCCAGAAGGGACTTTTCCTGCTAGTGCCCGGTACCTCACTGAATGCCTGCCTGTGTTCTGGGGGTCAAGAGCCTGGATGGGCCTTGTTGACTTCTGTCCAAACAAGCGGACAGTCGGGAAGGGCTTCTGCTGGCAGACAAACCACTCCAGATACCCTGAGAGCCAGCCTCAAGTGAGCAGAACTAACAGTCTCTACTCCAACGCCCCCTGAAGCAGCAGCCCTACAAGAAGTGCCCTGGTCGTCACCAGTGTTCCCGCGGCTCTCTTTTCCAAGAGGGGACTCTGAGGCCACAAAGGCAGGGGGACAAGGTGAACTTTGACCTGTCTGCCCAGGACGCTGAACTCATGTCCACAATGCACAGAGACACCTGCATCCATTTCCTTGGGTAATGTGCTAAATCTCCAGGGGGCCAAAGCTCTTTCCCAGGGAGCCAGGAAGCAGATACCTGTGAATGCAAGTGTTAGACACTTTTTTGGAACCCAGCAATCAATAAAGAACCGCCAAATGGGGCTCCTGTTGACACCCACTAGAGAACCGGGAGAGGGAGGCCAAAGCTAGCCTAGCCTGTGGGGAGAGCCTGGAGGAGAGAGGGTTTACTATGGCTGTCAGAGGCCGTGGGCAACGGCTCCCCAGTCAGCCCACGGCACCCACCCTCACCTTCTCAACAGGCCATTCTGACTCACAGGAACCAAACAACTGCAAGGCAGGAAAACCTCACTGTGGGTGCTGATAACCATGGTTTTTCCATCTATAAAAAAAATACATATTTGATTTAGTTTGGCACGGTGGAGCACGCCTATCATCCCAAAGGCTCAGGAGGCTGAGGCAAGAGGTTCAAAGCCAGCCTCGGCAACAGCAAGGCCCTAAGCAACTCAGTGAGACCCTGTTTCTAAATAAAATGCGAAATAGGGCTGGGGATGGGGCTCATGGTGGAGTGCCCCTGAGTTCAATCCCTGGCACAAAAAAAAAAAAAAAAAAACATTCTATGATCACCAACTAAGGTGCTCGGGTCTAATCAGACCAAACACCCTCCCCGATACCATAAGAACAACTCTGTAGTCATTTTAGGTACAGAACTGCACAATCACTTCACATGAAATCATTGGTGACAGAGGTCACTAGAAACTCTACCAGAGACCCCCAGAATCCTAAGTGCTAAAATCAAAGGCCAGTTTCAATATTTCTTTCCCCTCCACCTGGTAAGGTGGGGGAGGGAGGGAAGGAAGGTGGGGGGTGGAGATGGGTACTTTAAATGATAGGTCTGAGAGGGAAGGAAAGAAGGAACAATACCTTTCACCTGCAATTACCCAGCTTGAGGCTTATTAAAACTTTGGGCTATATATTGAAATGACCTGGAAAATGTATGGTGCGAGGACAATCCAATATCTGGGCCCAACACTGCTCCCCAATCCCACGGACCCCACCCCCACCCCAAAGTTTAGATTTAATTGGCCTGCCACATGTCCTGGGCACCTAGATTTATCTCCTTTTTTTTTTTTTGGTAAGTGGATCCTAGATCAACACAGAGTCTTGTGCACATGCTAGACAAGTGCTCTACCACTGAGCCACAACCCCAACCGGTTTCTAGATACTGTTTCTTCCCCCCCTCACATTTTTTATTGGCCCATTATAGTTGTACATACTGATGGGATATATTGTTACATATTTGTACCTGCACATGATACAACAATAAAATTTGGCCAATATCCCTCCCCAGCATTTCCCCCGTCCTCCCCACCTCTTGGTCTCTTTCCTCTACTGATTCCCCTTTTGGGGGGTGAGGGGTACCGGGGATTGAATTCAGGGGCACTCAACCACTGAGCCATATCCCCAGCATTATTTTGTATTTTATTTAGAGACAGGGCCTCGCTAAGTTGCTGAGGCTGGCTTGAAAACTTTTCGATCCTCCTGCCTCAGCCTCTAGAGCTGCTGGAATCACAAGCGTGAGTCACTGCACCTAGCTACTGATCTCCCTTTAGTTTTCAGGGGATCCACCCCACCTATCTTTTTTTTCCTCTCTAGCTTCTGCATGTGAAGGAAGACGCAGGACCCTTACCCTTCTAAGTTTGACTTATTTCACTTAACAGGATGGACTCTAGTTCCCTCCATTCTTCCTATCGATGGACACCCAGGCTGGTTCCAAGTTTGGCTCTTGTGAATCGTGCTACTCTATAAACACCGGTGTGCATGTGTCAGTGTGGTAAGATCTAGCACCCAGAGTCTTCAGAGCTCCTCGGGGCACTCTGCGGAGCAGACCCAGGTGAAGGCTTGGGCTTAAGGCTCAACACTCCCTTTGGTTGCTTCTGTGCCTCCCCTGGGTAGAGGACCAGGCAATGAGAGATGAAGGGAAGAAAGAGCAACTCTACTCCTGTCCTCAACCGCTCCTAGAAGGGACATGAAGATACCGGGAAGATAAGGACTGACACACACACACACACACACACGGGGCTTTTTATGAAGGTCATCTGGTTCACAAGACAGTGAGCCATAAGGCATATCTGCCCATAAGACTGGTTTTAGGACAGGCCGATAGATTCTTCTTGAAACCTCTTCAGAGCACAGCAGCGCAGCAAAAGCAGGGCCCACCTTAGGGACCAGTGTCTCCTAGCTAGTGAACAGACGTGGCACCGCGGACATGAGTTTGTTCAGGTGATCCTAACAATTGTCTCATCTGCAAATCTCAGTTCATGAGAATGCTGAGGCCCGAGAGAACCTGCCCAGGGACACGGCAAGGGGAACCGGATGCAGGTCTCCAGCCCCGATCCACCCAGGCAGTCCCTCTCCCGGCCACGGGACCCAAGTGCCCCCGCAGAACATTGCAGTCAGTGCAAGGTGGAGACCCACTGTCACCTCCCTTCATTCTGAGCCACGTGGGGAAGGAGCTCTGGTATTTATAAATAACTCCCTGGCAGCCTTCCCCAATGATGAAAATGCCCAAAGGACTGCCCTCAAACATCTGGACAGAACCGAGTGGCCCCCCCGGAGAGGCCGCCCCCCACCCAGGCCCCAGCACTGCGGCCCTCACAGCGCGCACTTTCATGGGCCGGGTGAAGAAGTTGGGACGAGAAAACCACAAATTGGCACCTCTGCCTCAGCTGTTGGGGTTTGACAGACATCCAGGAAGTGAGGAAACTGCAGAGGAATCCGCCTTGAAGTGATGTCTTCAAGGGCAGATGGCCACCACCCGCGAATCTGCTGGCACAGCCCAATGACAAGCTCAGGCTCTGCCGGGACCTGACGACAAGACGACTTTTCCTCCCCATGCACCTAACAGATGGCCCAGGGTAACCAGGTAAGATCCCCGAAACAAGCGGCTGGAGTGTGTGATCAGGGAATAGGAGTCAAGGGCAGCCTCCTCGGCTTCAGAGACAGGAAGGACTTCATGAGCCAGGCATGGGGGTGCATGCATGAATCCCAGCTATTGTGGAGGCTTAGGCAGGAGGATGGCAAGCTCAAGGCCAGCCTCAGCAATTTAGTGAGGCCCTTAGCAACTCAGCAAGACCCTGTCTCTAAATAAGATACAAAAAAGGGCTGGGGATGTGGCTCAGTGGTCAACTGCCCTTGAGTTCCCCAGTACCCACCACCCCCCTAGCCCTCCAAAAAGGAGTTCACATTACTTTGCATAAAGACTGCTGCCCTGAAGGTAAAAGAGGATTGTAAGGCAAGAACTCTGGGAGACACTTGCCTTTGCACCCCAGAGCAACATCAGAGTCTTCAGGCCAGAAGCTGAGACATCCCACATCTCACACAATTGGATATGGACATGGCACTGTCCCAGGCTTCTGACTCGCAGGAGCCCCCAAGAAGGAGAGAGATGAGATCAGGATCCACCTTTGCCACTTCCCAGCTCTGGGACCTCGGGGTCTGAAGACCTCTTGCCTTCTCTATGCCTCAAGAGTCTCACAGGACCGCAGAGCCCATGCCATGGGAAGAGGCCTAGAAGGGCACGTCAGTGGACCACAGCTACTATTTTTGCACGCCAACCATAAGATGTGGCCAACATCTGTCCATTTTTTGCATTCCAAAAATGGTCATTCCGTGCGTGCGACTCCATTCACTAAGTAAAACTCTCTTGTCCTGACCAGCCCTCGCTTTTACACAAAAAGGGGGAAGGCAGCATTCCCCATACAGGGCCCAACAATGGCCGGCCTTATGGAGGAAAGGCAGGGCATAATCACAAACACATTTTCTCCACTTGGGCTGTAAAAGCTGAAAATGGCTGCCAGGTGTGAGCAGACACAATAGGCCCTGCCTTCTTTTGCAAGGTCACCCTGCAGGTCAAAATCGAGCCAGCCCATTTTCGGATTAGGTGCCTATGCACAGGAGGCTTCCCCCGTGGTAACTGGATTACAGAAGCCACCTGCAGGAAGTGAGGAGGGGGGGGAGGAGGAGGAGGAGGAGGAGGAAATGGTCCCAGTTGGAATGAGGCTGTTGATATGGTCAGGAGCCAGCCGGCACGCTCACTCGCTCACTCACTTGCTTGCTTGCTCACAGGGGGGGATTGTGCAACCCGGGGCAGCTCTGTTTCCGGCTCCATTTCACGGAGCCCTGGAGGGTTTTCAAGCACCCAGCCAGCAAGGATCGGTGCTTCTCCTCCAAGGCGGTCCATGGGCAACCATATTCCCACTGGGTCTTGCACTATATTTAAAGCATGTAAGCATGGTCACCAGGAAACGAGAGAGAGAGAGAGAGAGAGAGAGAGAGAGAGAGAGCGCGCGCGAGCGCCCGAGCCGGACTCTCAACAACAGAACCCAAGCTACTGAGTTCCCAAAAAAGGCGGTGACCTCCATGAGCAGGCTGTCTCCCCCAGCCCTGCAGCTGGTGCGAGCCCTGGATCGCTCAGCAAATAACTTGCAGATGGACCTCTCATCTGGCGGGCTCACCACCCCCACTCTCAAAGAAGGAGGGAAAGAGAGAGGAAGAAAATGACAAGTCATAACTGTGTAATTTGGCAGGCTCTCGAGGAGGCCCTAGCCGCTCCTCTCCCAGGGAAGGGATCACTTTGACTGGGGGGGGGGGGGGGGGGGGGGCAAAAAGACGTCTGCTCTACAGAATCCCTGGGACGTTTCCGGGACAGAAAGCTGCTTTCTTTGTAAATTGGGTGTTTAATTTTCTATTTGGGGGCTGGCTGGTGGCATCCAGCATTGGATGAGGCTGTGGATCTAAGAACCACGGGTCCCACTGTGCCTTCCAACAGAAGCTTGCTGGCTTTAGAAAGGGGCGTGGGGGAGGGCAAATTGGCCCCCAAAAAAGGAACCTGCCGTGTCCTTTTGGCCCTGAATCCTGCCAAGTTCTCAACGTGCTGGCTGAACATTTAGGGTGCTCCACCTAACGCCTGTAAATCACACCCACTTGTCGAGGGAGAGAAAGGGAGTCAGGAGGAGGAGGAGTCTCAGCTAAAAGGTCACTTTATCTGGGATCCTTCTTGGTCACGCAGCCCCCTAGGCCACAAGGAGTGAGGGGCTCCTTAGTGCTCAGCCGCTGTACGACAACTGTCTGCTCAACTCTCTGCAGGTGGAGAGTCCCCCAGGCAGGGCTCTGAGATGGGGCCTATCTGGGCTTCGTGTGGAACCCAACTGGGAACCCCACAGCAGGCACCCTGCAGAGAGAACCCTAACCCTTCACCACAAACCAGCCTGGGCCTCCTCCACTGTCCTTCCACCTCTTTGGCCCACTCATGACCTCCCAATGGCAAGGCAGAGTGGCCCTGCTCACCCACGCTCTTTTGAACTCCCACCTGGATCAAAGAGGTGCCACTTAAGACTTAGGTGAGGACAAAGTCCTGCCAGATATCTGGGAACTGAAAATCGGCAGAAAGGAAGGTTCTGTTAGAGCTACCTGTGGGCCTGGGCCGCAGCCTGTGAATGGAGACACCTGTGCCCACAGTGAAGCCAACAGCAAGCCTCCTGCCCACGGGAGCTGCTCGGGGAGTTCTGTGCCTCTGGAGTAACTGGGGAAGGTCTGCAGAGAAGCCCTGAGTGGTCACCAGTAAACAGCAAACTCAGCAGAAACAAACTTGTGACAGCCCGGGGTCTCCAGCCCTGAACCTGCGGCCAGGTCTGTTCTGTCCATGGTACCTAGATGATGGGCACCACCCCAGCCCAGAACTCTCCTCAGAAGTGTCTGCTTTAGTGGCGGAGCACCTAGTACATGTAAGGTACTAGGTTTGATCCTCAGCACTGCATAAAAATAAATAAATAATCAGAGATATGATGAATTATGGTATAAGGGTGTATTAAGAATTGTAATACAAAAATAAATAAATAGATAAATAAATAAGTTGGGTGTGGTGATGCATGCCTGTAATCCCAGCTGCTTGGGGGGCTGAGGCAGGAGGATCTCGAGTTCAAAGCCAGCCTCAGCAAAAGTGAGACCCTCAGCAACTCAGCAAGACCCTCTCTTTAAATAAAATATAAAATAGGGCTGGGGATGTGGCTCAGTGATCAAGTGCCCCTGAGTTCAATCCCCAGTACCCAATCCATCAATCAATTAAATAAAGGTATTATGTCCATCTACGACTAAAAATATTGGGGGGGGGGACTAGAAGTGACTGCTTTACCAGGGCTTCAGAGCCCCACTGTTCTAAACAGATGCCTGACACCACACAGTGAACTGTCCAAATAATTTACTGTCTCCCAATGCCCAAGCAGCCTGGGAAGGACAAGAGAGCCTTGGGGGCTCTGACCCCCTGCCCCAGGCAGCAGCTCCCAGATCAGGAGCAGATGCATCATCTGGGAACACGTGGGCAAAGCAATTCCTCTCCTACCACCACCACCACCACCATCAACTGAGCCTGGAGTAGGGCGGGGCCAGCAGTCTCAGCAAGCTCTCCAGGTGTTTCTGAAGGAAACTCCAGAACCACCAGGCTACTGGGGAGGGGAAGCCCCTGATCTCTAGAGGGAACACGAATGAGGTCTCTCCAGAACAATGAGACCAACAAAATCTGGGCAAAAGCAAGCACATCTTCAAAGATGCAGAGGGGAAGCGCAGTCTCCATTTAAGAAGTTTGCTTTTGTTTTTCGTACTGTTCAAGCACACACACACACACACACACACACACACACACACACTATGGCCATATCTTCCCTCTGGTGTGTGGGGACCTAAAGGACTTGGGGCTGCTCAAAGAACAAGACCCCTGCATAAGCTGGGATTGGGGCCTCCTCAAACACAGCCTTGCCCACAGTTTCTTCCTGAAGTGGCCGGAGTCACTATGAACTCTACATTTTGATGAGGTGGGTTTCACTGCCGGAGCAATCACACTGAAATGGCCCAGGTAGGGTTGACTTTTACCCTGACACACAAATAGACAGACCTTCCGTTAGCAGGAAGGCCGAATGGGGTGGCCGTGCAGAGGAGGCCTGTTCAGAAGGGCATGGGGGAGGATCTGTTTCCACACTTTTCTTATTTTTCCTTTGCAGTACTGAGGATTGAAACTAGGGGTACCATGCCACTGAGCTACATCCTCAGCCTTTTTTGGGGGGAGGGGGATACCAGAGATTAAACCCAAGGGCGCTTAACCACGGAGCCTCATCCCCAGACCTTTTTTATATTTTATTTAGAGACAGGGTCTCATTGAGTTACTCAGTGCCTCACTAGACTGCTGAAGCTGGCTTTGAACTTGCAATCCTCCTGCCTCAGCCTCTCAAACCGCTGGGATCGCTGGGATGACAGGCATGCGCCACCGTACTTGGTGCCTTTCTTATTTTTTGAGACAGGGTTTCACTAAGTTGCTGAGGCTGGCCTCAAACTTGTGATCCTGGGCTGGGGATATAGCTCAGAGCTTGCCTGGCATGCACAAGCCTGGGTTCAATCCCCAACACCACACACACACACACACACACACACACACACACACACACTTGTGATCCTCCTGCCTCAGCCTTCCAAGAGACTGGGGGGGGGGGAGTTATAGGTGTGCACCACCCCCACCTGGCTCATTTCCATATTTCCTAACACACTTGGTTATTGATTAGTTTTCTCTCAATCTGATTGGTGGATGGTCCAGCAGGCAATCCCTCCACCAGAAGGAGAGTATGGTTCTTTATCGTGGGAAAAAAAACATACCCACCTCAAATGTGGCCACAGATTCTACACTGAATACATTCACAGAGCTCCACCATCTGAGAGTACCACTCAATTTTTGAAAACAACTATTATTTCACACTTCCAGGGATAAACATCACGCTCAAGAGATGATTTTTCACATGAATCTTCACGATGTCTGCAAAGGCTGGCCTTCTGGGGAATGCTATATATTAGGAAGTTTTAACCGCAGGGGAGTGAAGAGAAAGGCCTCATTTATTCTCACTCCTTAGGCAAGAATGAATGCTCCAGCCCCCACGCAGGCAGGCACTCGTGTGCACGTGTAGTCAGTTTGAGGAATGCTAGCAACTATTTATTACTCAGTATGATTTCACCTGTGCCTCAAGACTAATTACCGACAGTCCCAGCTCAGGTCCCGAGGCCAACACTAATTTTCCAAAATTAAAGTCTAGGTCTCTTTCCCCCCTTGCTTGCAGGCTGAGCCCTTAGGGGGACTTTAATTATTCACCCAGCCATGGGGAGGGGTAGAGGCTCCTGTGGCTGCCTCCCCTCTAAGACCTGCTCTTTAATTACACTTTAATGTGAATTGATCTCTGCACTAAGGAGACTATAAAGAAGATTGATCTCATCTCTCTCTTTTTTTTTTTTTTTTCTAGAGGGTTTGCTAGAGAGTTAGGTATTCCCATTGATTTTACGTCACTAGCAGATCCAGCCAGGAAGAGGGCTCAGGCTGCTGCTGCCAGTGATCTCTCTAGCTCCACATTTCCCTCGCTATGAGAGAGGTCACCCACAGGACACCAGGTTGCTTTCCTCCCAGGCTGTATTCTCTGGGACTTACAATTTACTAGTATGTTAAATATCCCATCCCTTTTATTTAATCAGTTTTTCTTCGGCTAAGAGGTCACAGCAAATTAGAGGACTTAGAACCATCTCAGGTATTTTTATTTAATTTATTCATACTCTAAGTCTTCCAGGTACATTTGTTAACAGGAGAGAAAAATTTTCCTCAAAAGCAAATGACAGCCACTCACAGTGGCCCATGCGTGTAACTGCAGCCACTGAGGAGGCTGAGGCAGGAGGATGGTGAGTTCAAAGACAGCCTCAGCAACTTAGTGAGACTGCAACAACTCAGCAAGAAATATTTAGAAATAAAATATTTTTTTATAAAAAAGGCTGGGATGTGGCTCAGTCGTTAAATACACCTGGGTTCAATCCCTGGTACAAAAAAAAAAAAAGCAAATGACATTTTCAGATATGTGGACACCAGAGGCTGAAAGAAAGGGGATACAGGAAGTGAGTGCTGACGGGTGGGGGGTGGGCAAGGGGGTCTCTTTTTGGGGTGGTAAAAGTGTTTTAGCATTAGATACTGGTTATGGTTGGACCCCATTGAGAAGATACTAAAAGATGAACTGTATACCTCAAAAATAGTTAAAATATTGAGTTCTTTAATTTTATCTCAATCAAAAAAATCCAGAGAGCCCAAGTGTAGTGGCGCACGCCTGTCATCCCAGCGGCTCGGGAGGCTGAGGCAGAAGGATCATGAGTTCAAAGCCAGCCTCAGCAACTTAAGTGAGACCCTTGTCTCTAAATAAAATACAAAAAAAAGGCGGGGGCGGGCTGGTGATGTGGTTCAGTGGTTAAGGGCCCCTGGGTTCAATCCGCAGTAACCGCCCCCCACCAAAATTTTTTTTCAAGATTAGAAATATTTAAACACACACATACACACACACACACACACACACACACACACCCCTAAGGAATTTTGACAGCAATTTCACAGTCACAAGTAACTGTGTCAACCTGGTTTTTGTTTTTATCTCCCACCTGGTGGACACAGGTGGGGGAGACCAAAGGAGGTGGCGGGGTGAAAAGGCAAGTTCTGACAGGCACCAACACCACCTGGAGAGGAAGCGGGGCAGACACAGCCAGGGCGGCCTCTGCGTGGGGTTCAGAGCGAAAATCGGTTTTCAGCCTGCTTTCCTCCCAGGACTGAAAACCAATCAGTCCTCCACACGGCAACCTACCTCCTCCATGGCGTAAGTGCAGAACTGCCGCAGGAAAAGCAGAAATGTTCCTGTGGCAGAAATGTCGCGTATGCCTCAGACAAAATTACGGTTGCCGTGGGAATCGTAACTTGAGTTTCCTGGACTTTGAATTAAAAAAAAAAAAAAAATCTCAAACGTGAAATTCGACTGGCAGACTCTGCTCCCATTTAACAAAAGGCTGTTTCTTTTTCTGAGAACTATTTTTATGAAATTAGCGCCCTCGCTCCAACCCAATCCTATTAAAAGCTTTCCTGGAGTTTTATGCTTTCTGTTATTAAGGACAAATGGCTCTGGTATTATCCCCAGGACAAGATGCAAATAAATCTGCTCTCTGACAAATACTTTAATTGAGTTAGATCCCTTTAATCAGAAAGTATTAACCAACTGAAATTGTGCTGTAGGACCCCAGTTCCCAAAACTCTAGAACTCTCTCTCTCTCTCTCAAAGCCCTGATATTAAAGCCAGGCACCAAACTAAACCTCTTCCCAGGAGACCCTTCCAAGGGTGACACCCAGCAAAGAAGGGAACTGGAGTCTGAGAACTCAGGGCACGCCTGTGTGACTGACCGAGATGAAGAGTTCAGCTCCAGAGGCCAAGTCTAGGATGACAGGTGTCTGAGCTGAAAATCACAAATCTGCTATTTCTGCTAAAAGACACAAAGTACCAAGAGCAGCTACTGGACAGAGGGATCAACCATGTCTTCAGTGACATTGCCCCTGCCCTCGATTTCTGGGTCACCCAAGAAATCGATGCCTGATTCAACAAAAAAGAAAAAAGGAACTTGTCCCAGGTCACACCTGCATCGGAGGCAGAGAAGGATACACACCAGGTCTCCCCTTTTCCTTTCTGCATTAGCCTATAAACGTGTCGCAATAAAGTTGTCTTCCCGAACTCACATGGCCTCACAGTAATCATATTTTGCTTACTTTTCTGATCCTCCACCTGCTCAAAAAAGGGAAATAAACCACTGGACAGGGTGGCACATGCCTATAATCCCAGCAGTTCAGGAGGCTGAGGCAGGAGGATCGTGAGTTCAAAGCCAGCCTCGGGGGCTCAGTGGTTAAATGTTCCTGGGTTCCATCCCTGGTACCAAAAGGGGTGGGGGATAAAATACTGAGGGACTAAGGACTCTTAGATGTCAGAGTACAGCTCAGTGGTAGAGCACTTGCCTAATATGTGAGAGGCCCTGCGTTCCATCCCCACTGCCACAAGCAAGCAAAAACGAAGTCTGTAACTATTAGTACATTTTCAGACAACGTGTCAGTGCTCCCATGTCACCTTGGGGACAGCCTCCAGGACACGACTTCATGGGGCACAGGAGACACCTAATAAATATTCACAGAACACGGGACACATTTTAATTCTAAATTTCTGCAAGGCAACAGTACCTATCAGGAACACATATTCTTCTAAGCTGATCAATGGGCACCGCTTCGTGGATGGAGATGCCAAAGGCCTTGTTGGGTCAGAATGGGAAAGATGTCCTCTGGCTACAAAGTGACCCTCACCCACTCTCTGCTCATCCTCTGTTGTTCTCTCCTCCATCCTTCACGTAGGCCACAAAGGAAATCCAGAAATGCATGCAGGGTGACAGCAAAATCATCTAGACTTCTGCTCCCCAGAGGTCACTCTGCTAACCTAACCATCTGCAGACACTCGGTTCAGGCATCCAGTCTGAGAATCTCCGAGAAAATGAAAATAAAGACCCTTCCATTTCTGTTGTCTCAGAGAAATCACTGCCCAAGTCAGAGGGACACTGACTTCAGGCCAGAGAGGTTGCCAAAGCTAACCTGCATTTTCCAAAACTGAGTCGGAGTGAGGAGAGTGAGTCTCTCTCTCTCTCTCTCTCTCTCTCTCTGCTGTACATATTTCAACGCTGTCTAATGGAATAGCAGGAACAAGGCCAGACAGCCCCACTGCTACTGGCACTGGGGCCAGGGAACAGAAATGTATTTTTAGTCAGCAGAGCAAGGCGTGATTCAAGTGCCACAGGCCCGGGGGGCAAGCTGGGGGCGTTCCTGCCTCTGGCATGGGGTAGCTCACAGTCACCTGCCATGCTCCTTGCACCAAGGGCAGGGGGTGGACAAAGAAGCCTTGGAAGGACACACATGTCCCATCTCAGTTCCACCTCTCAATATTTTGCAACTTAGCAGACCTTCGGGGAGCCGCACCTTCTTCTCTGGCAACTCCAAGATATGCTCTGCAGTGCTGGCTCCCTCACCAAATGAGAAAAGGAGGAATGAGTGGGCGAATGGCCTGGGAGCTTGTTAAAAATGTGGTTCTGGGGGATGTGGCCTTGCATTTCTTTGTTTTGGGTGATGGTGGTGGTGGGTGGGTACCAGGGATTGAACCCAGGGACACTCGACCACTGAGCCCCATCCCCAGCCCTATTTGGTGTTTTATTTAGAGACAGGGTCTCACTGAGTTGCTTAGTGCATCGAGTTTGCTGAGGCTGGCTTTGAACTCACCATCCTCCTGTTGCAGGCTCCCGAGATGCTGGGATGACAGGCAGGCAACACCGCACCCGGCTGTGGCCCTGCATTTCTAATGGGCCTGGTGTGGATACGATACTGCTGGTGCACAACCTGGGCTCTCAGGACTCGCAAGCATCTCCGTGCACTTGGCTGGGAGAACACTCTGGGGGTTTCCACATCCCCAGCTCGCCTCACCAAAGGCTGACTCATTTAATTTAGCCCAAGATCAGGCACCCTGCAGGTGCTGCACACAGAACAAGTGGGCACAGAAAGAAAGTGAACCCTCTGCTCGTACTTCAAGGGTCATGGTTTTCCTGCTTTCAGTTTTCATTCCCTCACAGGGAACAAAGACCGTCCCACAATGCCTGTGGCCCTATAGTGTCTCACCAGCCACTATTAAGAGCCACCAAGTATCACATACTCGCTAGGTGACCCGCATGATAGCAAGTGCTTCATGTATGTTCTGCTCCCCTCTAGGCCTGGCCCTGTCCATCTGTAATCCCAGTTACTCGGGAGGCTGAGGTAAGAGGATAGCAAGTTTGAGGCCAGCCTGGGCAACTTAGTGAGGCCATGTCTCAAAATATAAAAGAGTTTGGGGATGTGGCTCAGTGGTAGAGTGCCCTGGTTCAATCCCCAGTACCCCACCCCTCCAAAAAAAAAGTCAGGAATCACCTTTTTTTTTTTTTTTTTTTTAAATTGAGATTCAGAGATGACGTCAACTGTCCAGGATAGGGTGAGCCACCATCCAGCCCCTCCCCAGGCTTTCCTGAAGAACCCTCAGCAGCCTCGGAAAGGGTTAAGCTCCAGAGTGTGTTTCACAAGGACCCGGCGCTCCCTGAACACAGGGCCCGCAGCCAGCCAAAATCCAAGATCGACGCGCTAACCCGAGATCTTATTAATAGTGCCTTCCTGCCGAATCCCCCTGCTCAGCCTCCTGATTCCAGGGTTCCAGAAAAAAGGATGCACACAGGTGAGCAAATGAATTGTAAAACCAGCAAAATCAAGATAAAGTGAAAATGCGCAGGGCTGCAGTGTGGACAGGAAATTCAGTAGGCAGCGGGTGCTCGGCTCCGGAAGCTGCCCAAAAAATCTGGCGAAGCGCACGGCTGGACTCCCAGCTGGGAAGACCTGTCAGGCTGTAGGAGCAGGGCCAGGACAGGTGCCTCGTCCCCAGCAAAGGCAAACAGCTCAAATGATCGCACCCCGGGGCTTCCTCGCTGCGTTTTGGTTAAAACCCTGTATGTCCTTTTTGGTTTGCTCTGTAAGAACACACAGATTTCACTTCAGTCTATCATTGACCATGACAATGAATTCCTCTTTTTTCTGCTGATTTCTGAAGCCAGGGGGCACTTCATTATTATTTATATTTTTATATATATATATATATATATATATATATATATATATATATATATTTTTTTTTTTTTTTTTAGAGCCCTAAAAGTAAACTGAGTCTCAGTCCCAAAATTCACTGGCACAGGGCTGAGCCTGCTATCTTATAATTCACACGACTTCCTTTACTTCCAATTTATTCACCCGAGCTGCAACTTCATGGGTCAGAGAGCAAGTAGAAAAGTCCTAGCGTCCCCCAAACGGGAGACAAGTCAAGGGCTGCAGATGTGGCGCAATGGTAGGGCACTTGCCTAGCTAGCAGGTGTGAAGCCCGACGTTCCATCCCCAGCCCTGCCGGAAAAAAGGGGTGTTGGGGGGGCAAAACTTCCAGCTTTTGATTCTGCAAAACCCCAGAACAGCAAACGAGGCATTTTCCATGACAAAGGTCATTCTTCACCAGTAAGCAAGCACGCCACCACAAGTTCTCCGCCACCAGTGTCAGCAAGCCAACACCACGGCCCCACCACGGCCCAGAGCCCCAGATGGCACTACTCACAGAAAGAGAGACACCACGTGTGGAGAGGCAGCACCCAGGGACGGTATGGCTGTCAACTCATTGTTATGGAGGTACCTGTAACAAAAGCAAGAGGGAATGGATCATATGGAGCACTTAAGTTAGGCGTTTAGAAACACAAACATACAAGGCCAATCAAAACCACCGTGAGCCAGGCGCGGTGGCGCAGACCTGTCATCCCAGCAGCTTGGGAGGCTGAGGCAGGAGGATCGTGAGTTCAAAGCTAGCCTCAGCAACTTAGTGAGGCCCTAAGCAACTCAGTGAGACCCTGTCTCTAAATAAAATATAAAAAGGCTGGGAATGTGGCTCAGTGGTTAAGCACTCTGGGTTCAATCCAGCTACCAAAAAATAGATTAAGATAGATAGATAGATAGATAGATAGATTGATAGATAGATAGATAGATGATAGATAGAAGCCCACTGCTACATTCACCATAGGAGGTATGAAATAAAAGAATACACAAGTAAGTTTTAAAAGAGAGAGAAGTCCTACGAAGTCACAAAGCCTAACTATTCCTCACACCCCTGGTAAGAAATTAACACTAACATCAAGCTCAGAAAAGAAATCAAGACTAACAGACATCAAGTAGTGAGAATAGGCCCAGATACAGGTTCAGATCAAGTGTGGCCCCAAGTCCATCCTGGTTGGCTCAATCAGTCAGGAAGGGATCTGGGAAGGAAAGACTGTGCCCTCCTGGTTACTCAGTGCTCTGCCTGAACCACAGGGCAACATGCAGGAACAGAAAGCTGGAGACCACTGGCTCACTCCTGTGGGGTTCTGAGGTACTGGGGTGACATAAGGGACCGATTATTTCGACGCCCCTACTATGAAATAACAAAGGGGCTGGACTCAGAGACACTCATCCATTTGAGGTTCCAGCTTCTCTGGACTCTGATGGAGTCTCTGGATGGTCTTCCAGGAAAACAAACATACACACATGCTTTCTGCACACAGACATTGTGAAAACCCTCTGCAGACAGGATGTGCTCTCCAAGTTCCCTTCCTGCTGGAAGGTTCTGAATCTCTCTTTGCACCGTTGATATCTCTTAATGGAAGGGAAAGCCCGCGGACACAGCTTGCCTGGTCTGCCCCCAGAGGGCTGTACAATCTGGCCTCCTTACATGGACATGTATTTCCAAATCTGGGAAGAGAATCCAAAAATCAGACTTGCAATGTGAGCCCAAGAAACCTCAGGAAAGCCAAAGCAGTGTCCAGGCATTCTGCCGGGTGACAGGCTGGAAAGAAATTGTACTTGAGATGCAAAGTCGAGGGAATAAGACTGGATTATCTTGCTCTCAGTTTTTTAAGGGAGGTACATCTTACACACAGGGCACTCTCTGAAGACAGGCCACTGGCATGACAGCTGTATTCATCCAAGTAGAGAACCCGCCTCTGCCTGAACAGGATCATCTGGGTGTCTGCCATCTTTTACAGAAATGAATAGGAGAAGGGAAAAAAAGAAAGAAAGAAAGGAAGGCCTTGAATTATCCCGTTGCTTTCTTCGGTGCCAAAGCCGGTTAGGGATGAGGCTTGGCAGTTACTGGGCCGTAGGACACAGAATGCCTGTTTCAATAGCTTCATGACTGAAGCATCTGGCAGAGAGAAAGCAGATCTGTATCATGTGGCAAATCCTTTCTCCACTTAAAGAGCCCTTGTTTGTGTGTTGAAATAGGCAATTAATTACTTTAACAGTCTGTTATCTGACGGTCCCCTGAATCAGATGGTTTCTGCTTCTACCTTTTATCTCTCCCAACCCTGCTGCGGGATCCATTTCCCATCGCGGTACTGAAAACTCTCCATCAGTCCTAATCGTGACCAGGAAAATTTCACAGTATCTATGAGCACACTTATCACGAGAGGACACCCTCGGGTTTCCCCAGAGCAAGAAAAGCTCAGCTCAGACGCCTGCTACCACCAAGGTCTCTCCTAGAGGTTGACTCTCATACAGAAGATGAGGTAATAAGAAGAGTAGCAGATGACTTACCAAAGGGCTTACTATCTGCCAGAGGAAGCTCTAAGAGGTTTTCAGCCTATGGACTCATCTTTTGGACCCTAGAAGTGGGTCCCAGGAACGTTTCCATTGAAATAAGAGGTGTTAAATAATTGGACCAACATCACTAACAGGAAATAGCAGTGGCCCAGGAAATCTGGCCCCAAAGTCTGGGTTCTTAACTACTATCCTCTGGTTTTTTTTTTTTTTTTTTTTAATTATCATTATCCCCCCCAGGGGTACTCAACCACTGAGCCACATCCCAGCCCTTTTTTTGTATTTTATTTAGAGACAGGGTCTCACTGAGTTGCTTAGGGTCTTGCTAAATTGCTGAAGCTGGCTTTGAACTTGCAATCCCCCTGCCTCAGCCTCCTGAGCTGCTGGGATGACAGGCGTGCATCACCACGCCCGGCTTGTTTCTTTATGATTGTAGCGAAACCCCTGTGTGTATTATGTAAAGTGATCATCACAACAACTTTGAGTTAGGTTCCGGGTACTACCACTGTTTCCTATATGACACTCATTTCCCAAGTCAGTTTAAGTAACCGGCCAGGGGGACATGGCCAAGAGATGAACAGTGACCTCAAATCAGAGAAGAGAGCAGCGAGCAAACAAGCCAAGAAGCATGGGGCTGGCCGGAAAGCTCCTAATCCCTTAGGTAACATCGAAGTTGTTTTCCTGCCTTGATTTGAATTTGAACCTAAAAGTGAGTATGTAAAAACTCTGGCTAATGAGCCTGGTCTCAGGCCACCTACTGTACATATGACAAATCGCTCCACCCCAATTTCACAGAAATAAAGGAACATGGAGAAAAAGGGCGTGATGACATTTCCCATCTTGACAGAACTGCTCTATGTAGAGTACGCAGGGACAGTGGGGCAGGGCTACCGATTAATGGGGCATCCATGTGGACGAGTATCCCCAAGTCCACAGGCTGGGTCAGAAATAGCAGGCTCTAATCTCAACAGGGCCGCCCGATGTAGGAACAGGACAGTTGGAGCTCAGAGGAGAGGAACTGCACGGATTGCTTATTTTGGGATGGTTTCTAATTTAAAAAAAAAAAAAAAAAAAACTGCTGGTGCAGTGGACGTCTACTTGCTCCACCAAGCACTGGCTCCCTCCCCGATCCTCTATCCATCCCCTGTTGAAAGGAGAATGAGATCCTCGGGAGGCCACAGAGGCCAAACTCAGCTTTGAGACTCTGAGAGCTTCTAGCCAGACTGAAATAGAGACTGGTCAAAAATAGCACACAGCCAGAGCTTTGAGGGAAAAGGCAACTCGGGGTGTTTAGCCGTCTCCACGAAGTTAGAAACTTTCGGGATTAAGGAGGGTGTCTGATGGAATCTTTTTACTATCTAGGGCTATGCAGTCTCGCACACCCCGTCCCCCAACCTTAACTTCTTCTCTCCAGCCCCCAAACGAAGCTGATTTCCATCAAAGGCCCTAAAACTCTTGCTGAAATATCTGGCTTCTATAAAACTTTTCCTGATGATTCAGGACCAAGAAGTGCCTCAAATGTATCAGACAATGAATCACGGCCCAACCCAGGAGCTGGAAGGAGGTGTAAGTTAGGTCAGTGGGAGCTGCGAGGGTTGCCTGACCCCAGGGCAGAACCCGGACAAGACCTTGACCCACTCGATCCTTAAGGTCAGCGGGGACTTGTGGGTCCCTGAGTTTTCTCCCCAAACTTACACTTATTTAGCTCGGCTCAAGGAAAAAGTTACATTTAAATGTTCAAAAGGACATTTCACAGTACATCATCATCGTTTACTATCTTAATGAAGTTTGGCTTTTAACCAACAATATAAAACCCACCCAAGGAGTATTATGGGGTTATAGCATTTTTTTTTTCCTTACCAGACTTATTGATTGAATAGCTGATAGAGGCACACAGAAAAGATTTCAAACCATTTCAGAAAAGAATACAGGGAGTATACAGTGAAAAATAAAGTCCCCGTATCCTTCAGTCTCCTGGCCTGCCTCCAAGAGGAACCTCCTGCTGCAGGCTATGAGAGATGTGCATGTGTTTTTATTTTACACAAACGCTTGTGTCTTGTGAGCTATTCTGTACTGCTCTTTTCCCCTCAGTAATATATCTTGAGGAGTTCTTCATCCAGCTGCAGAGTAGTCCTCTGCTGATATGAGTGTTTTTTTTTTTTTTTAAAAAAAAGGACCCTTTTCTTTGCTGATTTATTTCGCCAATTTGTTCTTGGTAGGCAGAATGTTTGTTTCAATTGCTTCCAACTAGAGACACAGATCCAACTACTAACAATCAAGTCAGGAGGTGGGCTGGAACTATGATTTCCCTTCTTTTTTTTCTCCTTATTAACCAATTTATTTATGGTACTAGGGGTTGAACCCAGGGCCTCATGCATGCTAGGCAAGTGCTCTACTACTGAGCCACAGCCCCTGTTTTGAGACAGGGTCTTCCTAAATTGCCTAGGACGGCCCTGAACTTGCCATCCTCCTGCCTGAGCCTCTGGGGCAGTTGGGATTACAGGTATGCACCATCACATCAGCTTGGCTTTGTTTCTTAAGAGGGAGAAAGCCATCAGGAGCACACAGGAACATGATTTCAAGAGAATTAATAACTGAGGTTATGCTTTAGCTACTGGAGAATAATACATACTAAATAATTGCTTTAGCAAGACTTCATGATACATAATTTCTAAAATTATTTTTGAATAATGACAAAGAATATACAGCTCTCCCTTGGTATCTGTGGGGTTAACTGTAGGAAACCCCCCCCCCTTCCACCAAACTATGCCCAAGACTTTTACAGAAAACTGTAGCAGTATTTGTATAAATCCTATGCATATCCTCATATACACTTTAAATCACTTCTAGGTTACTCTGAATGTTATCTAACATTGCATAAAGGCTATGAAAATAGTTGTTACATTGTATTTTTAGGGAATAACAACAGGGAGAAAAAAGTTTGTATATGTGATTTTTTTCCCCAATATTTTCAATCAGAGGTTGGTTGAATCCATGGCCATTAAACCCATGGACATGGGCAGGACTGGCTGTGGTCACTTTAACAAGTGCATACAATAATCAGGGTGAACACAGACCCAGTGCTAGGAAAATAGGAATGGTCATCCCACCCCAAAAGAAGGAACTGAGACAGAGTTGGCAGAAAAGGGATTTTTTTCAAAGAGATTACACAGCTTGCATTTTTTTTTTTTTTTTTTGGTTGTTTTAGTTTGGTTTGGGGTTTTCTTTTTTTCTTTTTCTTTCTAGTACTAGGGATTGAACCTAGGGGCACTGAACCACTGAGCCACATCCTCAAACCTTTTTATATTTTATTTAGAGACAAGGTCTCACTGAGTTGCTTAGGGTCTTGCTAAGTTGCTGAGGCTGGCTTTGAACTCGCGATCCTCCTGCCTCAGCCTCCGGAGCTGCTGGGATTACAGGCGTGAGCCACTGAGCCCAGCCAGCTTGTGTTTTAAAGTCATACCTCCTCGTTCTCAAAACTTGCAGTACCTTTGTTTCCCTTTTCAACAAATGAAAATAATACAAGTGCCAGCCTTATAGGGTTTGGGCAGGTTACAGTTGAAATAATGAAACATAAAGGTTTAGGATACAGATACGTGGGAAATGCCTAGCAGGTGGTAGTGATTCACAGCCAAAAATAGTGCCTTAGAGCAACCCCTTCCCCACCTGTGCCCAACATACAACCATCATGCGCTCTCCTCACGCATGTGCATGCAGCCTTAGATGCTCGCAGCACAGCGAGCCATAAATACCCAATAGGGGACACAGGCTAGGCTTCCTCGCCCCTTAGAACATTTTAGGTCAGTGGCTCTGGCGAGCACATAGGGGTATCCACAGCAAGCAATCTCAGCCAGGCAGCAGTAACATGAGCTGAGCGCAGTTTTCACCAAGGACTGTATAAATAGCCTTCCTATTATAGAAGAGCCTCGGCGTCCAGCACCCTGGGTGGAGGCCCTCCCTGGTGGGCCCTCAGGGCTGTGGGCAGTGCAGACCGTGTGGCTTGGAAGCAGCTGTCTAAGTGCCCCCATGTCCTCCAAGAGCCTCCAAATGGCTTTCTCCCTCTAACCAGCCCACAGTGTTATGTGGCTCGAGGGCCTCCAGAATTAAACCGCTGCTAAGCCACCCCCGGCTCCTTTGCCAGCCCTGGCTCTGACACTCCGCAGGGTTTGGGAGAACTGGCTGCCCCCTGGGAAACGCTCAGGCCCAGCTAATTCTGATGCAATGGGGTATCAACTGTGATTCTTGAGGGTTTTTTGGTTTGTTTTGTCTTTTCTTCCATATCCTTTCCCATCTCCCCACCACTCACCCCTGACACCTCCTTCAATCTCCAGGAGTATCAGAATTCCCGCAGGAAAGCCCCACAGGCTTTCAGTGAGGAGTTCTGCTGCTCCGGGCACCATCTCCGGAGAGTCCAGGGAGTGGCACCAGGGAGAGGAGGCAGTCACGGCAGGTAAAAGGTTCAACCTGTCAGTCTCCAAAAATGTGTTTCTAAACTAGCACTCAGCCAGGGCTGCCCAGTTCCAAAAGCAGCCGAAGAGAAATGATACTCAGTGAGCCTTTGCCATAGCCAGGGCCCACGCATCATCTTCAGTTAATAACTACAAGGATACTGATCGTGTGTCACTGTGTCGATGGCACAGAGGAGGCAAAGGAAACACCAAGGAGCTGTCACTTGTCCAGGGACGCAGACTCAAAACGAGAACCCCAAGGGGCAGAACCAGAACTCAAATGTCAAAATCCAGTTCTGCTTGCCACTAAAACGAGGGTTCCCCCCCACTTCGCCCTACTGTGTCTGTAATAGATGACCTCGGCTTTACAAGGCCCACTCAGGGAGGCAGTGCTGGGGGTGGGGGGATTCCACTCTTCAATTCTTGAAGCAAGGAAACTAGAGGCTGGTGGTCAAGAGAGCAAAACCCAATGCAAGTCGAAAGCCTGTGTGAGCAAGGAACAAGAACAAGGGAGCTAGCAAGACAGACGCTGAGAGCACCCTCTGAAGCATCCACAAAGAATGTGTTAAAATAATGTTTCTTTTTTTTAAATGTCAAAATAGTGGTGGGTTGGGAGGCTGAGGCAGGAGGATCACGAGTTTAAAGCCAGCCTCAGCAACTTAGCGAGGCCCTAAGCAACTTAGTGAGACTCTGTCTCTAAATAAAATATAAAAGAGGGCTGGGGATATGGCTCAGGGGTTAAGCACCCCAGGGTTCATTCCTAGTAAAGGGCGGGGTGGGGGGGGGAAATGCAAAGCAAAATCCATGATAAACAAAATATCCAAAAAGTTTAAATCCAGACAGGGTCAGCAACTGTGCTATGACAAGCCATGCTGGAGTTTTGGGCAACAGGAAAATGATCAGTAGTACTGATTCTGCCTCAGTTCAAAGTTTTTATATTTTGTTCCTCGTAGATATTTGAGGGAGGGGGGATTAATTTTGATTTTTTTTTAAAGCATTGCATCAAAATAGCCATTACCTCGATTGCTGAGTTTGGGGTGCCCTCAAAATTTCTATGCCGGAGTCAAGTGCTCCACCTTCCTCTCCTGAGCCCCTTCCCCATTTGCATGTCTTATTCAATCCTGTACCCCCAGCACCCAGGACAGTGGCTGGCACAGAAAAGGCACTCAAAGAAGTGTTAAGTGGAAGCCCGGATGATGTCAGAGGAAATGCCCCAATTTTAATTCTTGTTCAACTCTAAAAAGAAACCACAGCCAGGCTTTGGGGCCATTATTAGGTACATAAGAGTTACCTGAACTCAAGCACTTGCAGTACCATGACAGTCAACCTGAAAAGTAAAATGACTACTGAGTGACAAATGGGAAGGTAGGATATACAGCATGGATACAATGGGGAAAAGGGTAAATCATGAACCATGCAAAGGAGCACAAGATTTCATCACACTACTCATAATAATTCACATCAATTTAGAACTTATGAATTGTTTACTTCTGAAATTTTCCATTTGATATTTTCAAACTGTGGTAGACCACAGACAACTGTACTCATTTGTCAGTAAAGTCAAAATGATGCAAATACCCCTTCGCACAGGCTTACATTGCCCATCTCAGAGAGTAAGGAATGCTGCAAAATGAAAGGATTTTCTCCAAGATCTCTCCACCCCTCTACCAACCAGACAGAGATTTAGGGAAAGCACTCACACTTCCTGTAGATTTGGCAAGTCCTCAAAGCCAGCAGGGTCAATCTCAGAGAGTTTGTTGTAACTCAGGTTTCTGGTAAAGGAAAGGAAAAAAAATTAATCAATACTTGGCACTGTGCCCCGAATTGACAAATTTTATCCTTCCCCACTTAACCCCTCCCCAAAAAAATCCAAGCCCTCTCCCTCATAATTCCCATTATCTCATGCATTATTTTAAGTAACATTATTGCTACTGAAATTTACAGATATACCTCTCCTGCCCACTTGCATCCATAAACAAGGCACAGAAAGCCAGGCAATGAACATGCCAACCACCTGGGGCAACGGATTCAAGCAATACCATTTTATCACCTAACAACCTGTAAAGAAATCCTAAAGTGAGCCAGACCCCTACCCACATTAAGGTGTCCTGGTCCAAATACTCTGCACCAAATACTCTGAAAAGTCCAGGGCTATTCTTTTATACATACATGGAGTCTAACTTCCCATTCTTGTGGTTGGACATGATGTGGAGTGTCCCTGGTCGTGTGTTCATATATGAACATAGGAAAGTTCTGTTCCATTCATTCCACTGTCTTTCCTATTCCCATCTCCCTCCCTTCCCTTCATTCCCCTTTGCCTGATCCAATGAACTTCTATTCTCCCCCCACCCCTTATTGTGAGTCATCATCCACATATCAGAGAGAACATTTGGCCTTTGGATTTTGGGGATTTGCTTATTTCACTTAGCATGGTAGTTTCTAGCTCCAAACATTTACCGGCATATCAAGGCTATTCCTAATGACATTTTTTATCAATGTTTGACTAATGCATCAACATCAAACAGCAGTAAAGAAATGAAGAAAAGGTGGTTCAAGCCTTTTATTGTCTAAGCCAGTGGTTCTCAATCAGGGATGATTTTTACCCCCATCCCCCCATGTGCCCCGCCCCCCGCTCCCCCCACCATGGGGAGACAGCTGGCAATGTCTACAGGCATTTTTGGCATAAAGACAGAGGCAAATGGGTGGTTCTGGTGTCTGGTGGGTAAAGGCCAAGGCTGCTATTCAACATCCTACTGTGCGCAGGGGCTGGAAATATCCAGCCCTATGTGTCAATACTATCCTGAGACTGAGAAACCCTGGTCTAAACAAGAATTCAGGACTCAAAATTGCCCAAGTGCAAAGCTGAAGTTGGAGTGGTTGTTTACAAAAAGAACACTACAAGATTCCGAATTTATTATAAGGCTCTTTATGAGCCCAGGATCCCCATGCTGCGATCGTCACACAGGAGAAGGGAACCAGGTGTTAAGACATTCACACTGGTGTGAACCCTAGGCAGGGAAAGCCCGCGGAGCAGCCCTCTCGGGTGGTACCACCTGTCTCACAAGCTCAGAATCACACCTTTCTTCCCATTCATCCCCAGCTGTACCCTCCAAGACCAAGAAGGGGTTGGGCAATGCTCAGCTGAGCTTCTCTGATCACAGCCTCGACCCAGACCCCAGACCAGCTTCATCCTTTGGGGACAGAAACCACGAGATGTGATCTCCAAATCATCCCCAGCTTCTCACTCCTGCTGCCAAAGGTAAGCCCACACAGCCCGAGCAGGCCAAGGAGGCTGACGTTTTTCATCTCAGCTATTCATTCCCCTGACATTCCTGCCAATCAGCAGCCCCAGTAATCAGGAGTTTAAAGTCTGCCTCTGAAAACGTCACCGAAGTGGCAGCTATCTTTTAAGGTTACTCCAGAGACATTTCAATCAATACTAACCTAGAACTGAGAGCCATTTCCCTGTGACATGGAAGACATTCATCTAAATAAAAGTCAAGCTGCACTGGAAACTAATGGTACCTCTGTGTTTGTGGCACAGCCTGAATTAAAGGCCATTTGTCCAGAAATTAAGAGGCTGTAAAGACTGAAGGTGGTAACTTTTAAAAAATATCTTTAGTTGTAGATGGACATAACGTTATGTGGTGCTGAGGACTGAACGCTGAGCCTCACACTTGTTAGGCAAGCTCTCTGCTGCTGCGCTACAGCCCCAGCCCAGGTGATAACTCTTAAAGCCAGATATTGAAGTCAAGTGCAAGCTTGCTGGTACTCGGGGGTATTTATCAATGGGTACATAAAAACCAACAGGCTAGACCTGAGAAAGAAAACCCACAAAGGGAGAATTCCTCACATCAGTAAAAGGACTGAGATTTTCTTCTACTCTGAGAGGATTATCATGGCGGGTGGGTGGGGGGATGGTGGCTACCATTTCTACAGGTAAAGGTACTGCAAGCCTCAGGCTATAATTCATGTCATCACAGGTAACGTGAGAGATGACCTGGAGGAGACATGAGAGAAGGGCTCTCAGAAACCATGGAAGCAAGAGATGCAAAGAGCGGGTGCTTTGTGCAGCTGGCAGAATGACCAGGACATGGGCACACCTAATGGGACATTTGCTCTCAGTTTCAGAAACAAGAGCCAGGATAGGTGAATCTTCTTCATTTTCCAGAAAGGCTCAAAATATGAATTCTTATGGGAAATCTTTTTTTTTCTTTGGCGGGGGGTGGTGGAGGGTGATTGAACCCAGGGGTGCTTACCCGTTGAGCCACATCCCAGCCCTTTTTATATTGTATTTAGGGACAGGGTCTCACTGAGTTGCTTAGAGCCTCACTAAGTTGCTGAGGCTGGCTTTGAACTCACATCCTCCTGCCTCAGCCTCCTGAGCCCCTGGGATCATAGCCAAGTGCCACTATGCCCAGTAGAATCTTTTAAATGCTTAAGGGAGCGGGGGCACAAAAAGTAACCCAGGATAGGCCAAGCAAAACCTGTCTGCCAGCCACATCTGGCCAGAAGACTGCCAATTTTTGGCCTGATCTGGGCCACTGACTCAGGAGGCTGTTAGTTATGAGGGACGGGCTTGTTTCTGGCTCCCGATGTGGCCGGGAGTAGAGCTGGGACTCACGGGGTCTTACACCATCCCCTGAGGGTTCTGCTTTGAAGTCACTTCCCTCTTTCCTCCCTAGCAAGTGTCTACCTACATCCTTCAGCTACTTAGAATAAAACCATCCACAGCCCCAACACCCTCTCTGATTTCCCTTAAAGAGCCGACATCATCTCCCTAAAGTCCAGAAGTGCTGTCAACATTCTGTTTCCTGGAGCAGGCTGAGAAGAGAGTCCTCCCTAAACATGATTATCCAGAGGCCAAGCAGCATCAGGATTGACTGAGATTCCAGGACAGAGCCCCGGAGAGGAAGACCGTGTACGTGGAAACGTGAGCTCCCGCTGGGTCAGCCCGGAAGCAGGGACTTTTTTGAGTTTCAATGAACTAGAAAAGGCACGTATGAACAAGTGTCAGGGCTGCCTGCAGAGTCTCCTGACGGACGCTCGTGGGCAACACAGAGAAAACCCAGTGCAGAAGCTCGTGTCTCCTGAACAGCCACGGCCTCGGGACGGAGCTGCCCTAGCATTCAAGTTCGAGAAGTAAGAGGTCCCTAAACCCAGAACAAGCTGCTGAGCCTCAAATGCTCCATCAGGGAACAAGGAAAATAACTGACTGTGTTCTCCCTTCTACAGTCAAACATACAATCCTCACAGGCACTGTTTCGTTGGCCCATTTCATGGAGGAAAAACTCCCCATGTGATTTATTTTTAATTGTGGTAAGATGTGTACAACATCAAGTTGACTTCCTATTTTAGCCATTTCTCAGTGGGCTGTGTGCATGCCTCTGTTCACATGTCAGGCAACCCTCACCAACACCCAGTTCAAGGACCTTCTCAACATCCCCAGCCGAAATCCCGCACCATTAAACAGGGACTCTGCCCCATGTGTCCACCACCCTTGGAAGTAGGCCACTCTAGGTCCCTTGTGGAACTGGAATCAAATGGTACCTTTTTCCTCCTGGGCCTGGCTGATTTTGCTGAAATCAGCGCCTTCAAGGTCCAGCCATGCCCGGATCGTGGCGCACACCTGTCATCCCAGCAGCTCCAGAGGCTGAGGCAGGAGGATCGTGAGTTCAAAGCCAGCCTCAGCAAGGCCCCAAAAACTTAGCTCAACCCTGTCCCAAAACAAAATCTAAATAGGGCTGGGGATGTGGCTCAGTGGTTAAGTGCCCCTGGGTTCAGTCCCCAGTACCCAAAAGAAAAAAAAAAGTCCACCCACATTGTCACACATGTAGAGTTTCTTTTTAAGGCTCAATAGTCTTCCTTTGTATGGATGTCCCACATGTTGTGTATCTAGTCATCCACACATTTGGGTTGCTACTGTGACTAACACTGTTATGAACACTGGTGTGTTTTCTTCCCCGCCCCCCCCCCCCAAAATGTTAAAGAGGTTTTTAAATACTTTTTTTTTCTTTTTTTGTTTTTTAATTCTTTGATCAATATTCTTACCGTCAACTCATTTCTCATCAATTAAGGAAAGACGCTCTGCACAAAGGGGTGAGAATTCTCATCTCAGGCCCCGGGAAAAATCAGTGGGCTCACCAGCGGAAACCTCGGCCGGGGCTCTGTTTCCAGGTGGCAGCTGACATGACACACATCTAAAGCATCTCACTTATTTCTAGGAACACGGTCGCCCCTTCCCAGGCCCGACATCTGAATGGGTCTTCAGTTGAAGGTTTCAGATTCTCCTGTCAAAACAATTCATCTGTCAGCAGGACAGATGCCGTCCAAGGCATGCCTGCACCTTTCAGTACGGAGCCCAGACTGGAGGGGAAAGGAACCTGGCGGGGGGGGGGGGGGGGGATTTAGTTCCTGCCAATTGCAGCTTTCGTTAAACATTTTGTCATAACACAAATTTCCCCTGTTCTTTGCACAAAGGGCGCAGAGATCTTGGAACAATGGAGCCCAAGCCCAGCCGTAGATATTCTTTCAGCTAATCTGCTGAAAGAGGACCGTGTGGCCCACCATTTGCAGAACACACAAGAGGCACCTCGGCAGAGAACAGCTCAGGTTTTACCCAGGCGTGTCCGAAAAGGCAAACTGTGTAACAGGGTAGGACAAGAGGGTGCTCACAAAGCAGGCTTCCTGGCAAGACCCCGCCGAGCCACGGAATGTCAGGAGCTAAAAGTCTTTCTATAGCTGAGAAATCCCATTGCTCTCTAAACCTAGCCAACTAGCCACGTGGCTATCTATAGTCAAACTACTAACAGTACACAAAATTATGAATTCAGAGCCGGGCGCGGTGGCACATGCCTGTAATCCCAGCAACTTGGAAGGCTGAGGCAGGAGGATCGCAAGTTCAAAGCCAGCCTCAGCGACTTAGTGAGGCCCTAAGCCACTGGGTGAGACCCTGTCTCTAAATAAAATACAAAATAGGGTTGGGGATGGGGCTCCGTGGTTAAGCACCCTGGACTCAATCCCTGGTACCAAATACATATGTATGAATTCCTTTTTTTTTTTTTTTTTTAGTTGCCAATGGACCTTTTATTTAATTTACTTATTTATATATAGCGCTGACGATCCAATTCAGGGCCTCACACATGCCAGGCAAGTGCTCTGCCACTGAGCTATAATTCCAATCCTCACTAACCATATGTC
Source organism: Marmota flaviventris (assembly GCF_047511675.1). Lineage (NCBI taxonomy): Eukaryota > Metazoa > Chordata > Mammalia > Rodentia > Sciuridae > Marmota > Marmota flaviventris. Next base: position 159,305,865 of record NC_092498.1, on the reverse strand, counting down.
AAAGGGTTCAGGAGCTGTGTGTGACCTCATGCCATGATGCAGATGGGGCTTTCCATCATCACCATCCATCCAACTGTGCTGGATCTAAATCATAATCAAGCAGTATTTCTAAACTCGGGGATAACCCATAAATGTTTCACCTACAGAAGAAACTTGAACTCTAAAAATAAATCTCAACGGTAGGAGGGTGTAGTTGGGTGGTAGAGTGCTTGCCTGGCGTGCGTGAAGCCCTGGGTTCCACTCCCCAGCAGCACAGAGAAAGATGATGAGGGGGAGGGTTAGAGGAAGAGGAGGAGGGAGGAGAAAGGAGGGGGCTGGGGTGTAGCTGAGTAGCAGAACACTTGCCCGGCATGCTGAAGGCCCTAGGTTCAATCTGCATCACTGCTGAAAATAATAATTATAATGATAAATATGCATTTCCTCATAATTCAAGAGATTTGTTGAAAAGGGTGATGAAATACGGTGGGGTGGGGTGTATACTGATGCAAGCCCTTTAAAGCACACAAAAGACCATCCCGACAGGGGAAAGGGCCTCGGGAAGGCTTAAGTGGCTTGCAAAACGCTCCCACTCGGAACTGCCCTGAGCATAATCCTATAGGCTTAATAGGTATTTACCTAATCTGACCAGCACCTTCCTGGATTACGGCCTGAACCACATATTATAAACTTGGCAAACGCTCCTCGAGCTGGCGAACAATAATTCATTGACTTCTTGGAAGTGGAGGGACGGGAAGTTCCATTGATTTTTGAGTAAGCGGTGGCAGGGAAAACAAGCCCACTTGGTCCCCACAAACCCGTGCTGCCCATGGACTACTGCCTCTGCGGCTAAACGCTTGGTCCCATCTTGGACAAGAACGGGATGCTAGCTCCTGGCGGAAGGACTGGTTTCCAGTCTAGAACGAGGTCTTCCCCTTCAGTCTCGTTTCCCGGCTAGCCTATGCCCATTTCTCAATCCTGGCTGCACTCCTGAACGTCACCGTCCTTTGCGTTGTTGAAGTCTCCAGATGTTTGCTCAGCTGAACACTATAGCTGTAAAACGGGGACTAGACGACCCAGCGACCCAACTCCTGAGCACCAGTGGGCACCCAGAGATGGCCTGGGAAACGTGTTTTCTGGGGCACCACAGGCTCAGTCCTCCATCTCTTCCTCCACCTCAGAACCTGCCCTGTTCACCGCAGGAGGCACCTGCTTTGAAAGAACTGGGGAAGAGCGACTGGCCCTTTCAAGATTTCAAGGGTGCAAGTGAGGAAGACCATATGACCTGTTAGTTGTTTAATCCCTTAAGTTTGTAAGACTGTTTCTGCTGTTTTTTACCTTCTGAGGAATTACACGCAGTACACATCAAGTTCCAATGAAATTACCAACACGACCTTCCCTAGACCCATGCCGTAAGGTTTTATGAGAATGGGAGATTAAAAAAAAAAATTCTAGACTAAACTGGGCACCGTGGCACACACCTGTCATCTCAGCAGCTCAGGAAGGAGGATGGTAAATTCAAAGCCAGCTCAACAACTTAGTGAGACCTAAGCAACTCAGGGAGACCCTGTCTCTAAATAAAATATAAAAAGGGAGGGGGATGTGGCTCAGTGGTTAATCACTCCTGGGTTCAATCCCTGGGGTCCAAAATATAACAATAATAATGAAATAAAAAATCCTAGATTATCAGATGTTCTCTTTTTTTCTTTTGTGATGCTTTCCTGTCTTTAATGAAAACCTACAACAGAACAGCCTGAGAATATACATTAAAGGATTATAGCAGAATGATAAAACTGCAACTTAAACTAGATCTTCTCCTGGCATCCTCACCCCAGGATTCCTGCTCAGGAGAAGATTCTGTACTTGCTGCCACTCTCTTAAGTAAGCCAAGCAGAGTATATTCCCTGCCCTGAGGCATGGAGACAGATGGCATCCTGTGTAATATCAAGCAAAAGAATGAGTTCAGCCAGGTGGGGTGGTGCCTGCCTGTCATTCCAGCATCTCGGGAGGCTGAGGCAGAAGGATCTCAAGTTCAAGACAGCCTCAGCTACTTAGCAAGGCCCTAAGTAACTCAGGGAGACCCTGTCTCTAAATAAAAAACAAAAAAGGGAGGCTGGGGATAGAGCTCAGGTGGTAGAGTGCTCGCCTCGAATGCATAAGGCCTTGGGTTCAATCCCCAGCACCACAAAAAAGGGAGGCTGGGGGCTGGGGCTGGGGATGTGGCTCAGTGGTTAAGCATTCCTGGGTTCAATCCCTGGTACCAAAAAAGAAAGTGATTTGAATCTCAACACCATTCATACAGCTCATTTTGTGAGCTTTGGGTCCATTACATTTCAGATAGTCAGTAGAGAGTCATGATTATTTCAATTTGTGAAAATATGACACAGACCATTGTCTGCGGGAATGAGGGAGGTGACTCAGGAGGAGATAACACATGTCAGCAGTATAAGGATTCAAAGACACTGCCTATTTTCACTCCTTAGAATCTGCTAAGCAAATCAGCGTGGACCTCTGAAGTGTAACACCTTAGATGTTAACTGTCTGTGTAACCCTGTGAGGTGCGAGGCTTCTGCACCCTGAGTTCATCTCTCTCTCCCTGTCCTGTACGATCGCAGACACATATCTTCTTCCTCTGGTACCCAATAAAAGCCAGACTGGACAGATATTTGAGGATGCACTTACCATGTATACTTACACAGCCAAAAATTCTGATATAAATTAAGGTAAGATCAAGTCCCTGACCTAAAGGACCTCATGACCCATGGGTCAGGTAAAGACTGCTGACCAAATAACCACAGCCAAAGGCCCTCCTGTGGCAAGCATCCGGTAAGCTGAAAACAGGTAGCTCTTAGGCCAAAATCAGGATGCAGGGAAATTGGTTTCTGATTGAACATGAATTGGAAAAACCTGAAGTTTTCTCAAATAAATCAATAAATATTTCAGCTTCTTTTGAAAACCACTGCTAGGACAGCATTGCTGATACCGACAATGGGCTCCGTACATTGGCAAGCAGCCATGTGCCAAGACCTCACCACTCCTTACTGCCTCTCAGCCAGGCCCTCTGGGATCACTGGCTGTTAGTTATCCAAGTGGCTATTTGAATTTGCCATCCCTGGTGTGGATAACACCGAGTCCAGGTGGTAGCATCCAAAGCAGGGAAGAGCAGTTGTGATGAGAAAGGTTTATCAGGAAAAAAAAAAAAAAAATGCAAGACCTCGCTCGGCTGACCCTGGAAGAAAGGAAAAACAGCATATTCTCTCCAGAAGAGAGCGGGGAAATGGGGCCAGAAAAGTAATCCCAGGCACGGAGCCTAGGAAGTAAATCTAACAAATAAAGTGGACAAAAAACCAGGACCTCCTAGAGAGGGAAGAGCAAGACCCACCACCAGCCAAGTTAGAGCCAAGGGAGAAGAGGAGCTCATGCCCCCGACCCACAGCCCAAGCGGCAGGCGATCCAAGGGTGCTATGAGCTCCCCACCAATCCCAGGGCCAGGTCCCTCGTGAGCGTTCATCTACTGGGCCATTAAAGTTGACTTCCATAGCAACAGAGTACCTCCTTGTTCATCTACCTAAAACCTCCAACCTAAATAATCAAGAGGCCCAGACCGTTTTTCTCACCATCACCAAAGGCAGCAAGCCTCTCCTTCCTGGATCGTACCTTAAAACAGGAGATTCTAGGATCTGGTTTTCCTACCAAAATTGTAGTCTGGTCCATGAAGCCATTAAGTGTATCGTGGATTCTGTTATTTAGGTGCGCTTGGTGGAGGCTGGTCCTGGGGACACGCAGAGGAGCCTACAAATCTCCCTAACAGTCACTTATTCACATGGTCCATGCATCATCGGCCCCTAAAGATTAATTAATTTAATTAAGAAGAGGCACCCTGGCACACTGGCCCTGCAGCTGGTGAATACTAAACAAGCAAACGGCCCCTGGGCAGGGAAGAGCTAGCTGCCTGCCATGGCTTGACCCTCCCAGGGAACAACCCTGGGATCATCGGCAGGGAAGATGCACATAAAGCTGCCATTTGGGTTTGGCATTAGAGGGAGGCTCGGTAGAGACGGCAAAGGCGGGCAGAGGGCCAGAAGTGAGCCTGTTGCTCAGGACTGCCTCCCTGTTCTACGGGCTCCATAAAGGAACCCCAAAGCCACCCTTTCAGAGTCTTTAAGCTCTACAGGACTTTGCAGATCTGCCACTCACACCACAGTTTCCCCCTCCTGGACCTCGTCCTGCAGACTGAGGATGGCCGTGCCTCCCTGCCCCCAAGGTGGCCATGCAGGCCCCAGGAGGTGGCACCCACGGCACCAGAGGGGAGCCTTCCTGATCCCGGGAGCACAAGGCGCTCAGCTCTGGCTCTGAGGCTGGAGGAGTCTCCTAAATGAAAACCAGGCTCAGGAGGCAGGCAGTGGAGACTTCTGCCTCTGAAGTAGTGAAAACAAGTCAAAGGGGACAGGAAGCGAGAGATGGATAAGGCTGAGAAAAAAGATGCGTCACTCCAGTAGATAAATTTGGAATCTGAGGTTCTCCAAGTGCTTCTGCTCGCAGATTGCGGTTCTCCTTTCTTAACACCTCCACCTGTGCCTTCTGCCCCTATAAATGTGCACTTTCAGGAGTCCTCCTACCTTCACAACCACCAGAGTAAGATTTGGTCTATCTGTTAAAGACACGTTGCAGCTTTAAAATTCATGTATTTGGGGTGCATCCAGAAAGGATGCAGACCAGTTACCCAGAATACAAGCAACAATAAATGTTGGCAAGGATATGGGAGAAAAGGTACATTGCTGGTGAGACTGCAAACTGGTGCAAGCATTATGGAAAGCAGTATGCAGATTCCTCAGAAAACTTGGAATAAAACCACCTTTTGACCCAGCTATCCCACTCCTTGGTTTATACCCGAAGGACTTAAAATCAGCACACTACAGTGACACAGCCACGTCAATGCTTATAGCAGCTCAATTCACCTAAGTGCCCTTCAAAAGATGAATGGATAAAGAAAATGTGGTATATATACACAATGGGATATTACTCAGCCTTAAAGAAGAATGAGATTATGGCATTTGCAGGTAAATGGATGGAACTGGAGACTCTCATGGTAAGTGAAATAAGCCAATCCCCCCAAAAAAACAAAGGTCAAATGTTTTCTCTGGTATGTGGATGCTAATTCACAATAAGGGGATGAGGGCTAGGGAAGAACAGAGGTACTCTGGACTAGGCAGAGGGGAGTGAAGGGAAGGGAAGGGGTAAGGGGGTGAGAAGGGCAGTGGAATGAATCCGACATTATTACCCTATGTGCATATATGATTAACAATCAGTGTGATTCTACGTCATGTACAACCAGAAGAATGAGAAGTTGTACACCATTTATGTAGGATGTGTCCAAATGCATTCTACTGTCCTGTATAGCTAATTAGGACAAAAAAAAATGCAAACCAGTAACCTTTGGGAAGACTTCCTGGTACCATGCATCAGAATTGCATAAATTCTGACACAATCACCCCCTAGGAGATCCTGTGATTGAGTTCCTTCTCCAACCCTAGCACAAGTCTGTATGGAACACTCAGGACTTCCCACACTCTGGGCCCACACCTGAGGCACAGGGAGGAAAATAACTATTTTAACATAGCCTCATAAAAGGACTCCTGGCCACAGGAACAGGGTGGCAAATGCCAAGCCTGACTTTCTGGCAGACAGTATACCCCAGGATTTCCCTGGGATGAAAGGATAAGGAAATCCAATGCCACTAACTGGACTCTTCAGGAATTAAACCCCCAACCATGTATTACTCCTCCTCCGGGTGTCAAAGACGGAGATTAAAAACGTCAAAACAAATTTAAAAAACCACTCTCCCCCTCTGACAAGCCAATGTCACCCAGGAGTTTCCAGGAATCAGGAAACAGTCAAGGTATTTTGTGCCCTTTTCACTTAACCTAGATCCTGACAAACTCACCGACATAATCCAATCAGAGGAAAATATCAGTGCAAAGACCTTCTTACAGAATTGTGTGCCAAAAGATTAAAAAAATAAAACTTGGTGGTGACTCGATTCTGGACACACCAGTGCTCAAAAGCTTTTGTTCTTGTTAGTAAAGTAAGTAGTTAGGTGGGGATTCCAGCCAGATCTATTTCTGGATTACCAAGGAACCAACGTATCCTAAGTGGCCTGTCTCCCTCCCTCAAGGAGACAAAGGAGGAAATGAAAGTGGTTTGTCTTAAGCAAATACATTTGTACAAACAACAGCTTACCTTAATGTTATTGGACTCTCCTTCCTCCCCCACCTCCATACCAAATTAAAAAAAAAAAGAAAGAAATTAAAGGACAAAAGAGTGAAGCCGTTCATAAGGAATCCCCTGGACAAGAAGCCCAAAGGCCCACAGGCGGCCCCATCACTTCCGTTACCTGCCCAGGTCCTTTACCTTTAAACGGAAATCACCCCCATAACATCTCTGTGACCTCTCTTTTTGCCTGTGTGAAGCCTGAGCGTCTAGAATCTATAAAGCAAATATAAAACTCACGCTGCCCTGCGCTGGATGAAGCGCAAGGTTCCTTCAAACATTTTCTAGGCTTAACCTGTCTCCCTTTTCTGGGCTCTCCCACAACCTAAAAATGAAGGTCACTCGAATCCAGAGATTCAAGTGATCTTCAGCAACTTAGTGAGACCCTGTCTCTAAATAAGACATAAAATAGGGCTGGGGATGTGGCTCAGGGGTTGAGTGCCCCTGGGTTCAATCCCTGGTACCCCCCCAAAAAAAAAGTGGATCTTAGCAGTAAATTCTACTTCCTAAACTGTACCTCAGCCAATAATTAATACTGTACCAATAATTAATACTGAAAGCTCTCAACCAAATGAAAAAACGGAATCTACCCACAACTTTTCAAGAGCCGTATCTCTGGCTAAGTATTTTAAAGAAGATTCAGAGCTCTGCAAGGTCAGCTGCCCAGGTGGCCGGCAGTGAGTCGCAGACTTCAGTGGCTGGGTTATCAATGGGGGATTTCATGCTGCCCATTTTTCCGTGGGGCTTTTTAAAGTTTATGCGTGCTATGAAATGCTCAGCTGGAGCCAAAAGGCAAAAGTGTTTCTTTCTATAACACTATGACATCACCAAACATTCTCAACTTGAAAGATGATTTCCCCCACCTCAGTGGTGCAGCGGCAAGACCTCGGCTGCTGGGTGTTGAAATGCTGAGAAGATATGAAATCGGGTTTGAAAACACGGCATTTTAGCAGGCACTATTTTACAGACTGGTTTCTGATTAAAATACGGACTTCAGCACACCTGTCATCCCAGCAGCTCGGGAGGCTGAGGCAGGAGGATGGTGAGTTCAAAGCCAGCCTCAGCAACTTAGTGAGGCCCTAAGCAACTCCGTGAGACCCTGTCTCTAAATAAAATACAAAAAAGGGCTGGGGGTGGGGCTCAGTGGTTAAGTGCCCCTGAGTTCAATACCCACCCCCCAAAAGGAACTTCACATGCCATGAAATGACAGGGACAAAGCATCAGATGATCTGTGCGACCTCCATCCTTAAATACAGTCACATTTTATGTCAAGTGGAAACCTGGCTGTGGTTTTCTTTGGGGTTCTGTTTGTTTTGACTCATCATTCACCAACCTCTAAAAAGAAGCCTCACCTCTCCATATGTGCCATATCTACACTCAACAAGGTCTGTGTGAAGTTAGTTCCAGGTCATTTACTCCCAAGGCATTTGTCTTAAGAGTGGATCCTGTCAGGTGGGCACGGTGGCGCACACCTGTCATCCCAGCCACTCGGGAGGCTGAGGCAGGAAGATCACAAGTTCAAAGCCAGCCTCAGCAACTGTGAGGCCCTAAGCAACTCAGGGAGACCCTGTCTCTAAATAAAATAAAAAATGGGGCTGGGAATGGGGCTCAGTAGTCAAGTGCCCCTGAGTTCAATCCTGGTACCAAAAAAAAAAGAAAAAGTGGACCTTAGCAGTAAATTCTACTTCCTAAACTGTACCTCAGCCAATAATCAATACTGTACCTACAGAATGTGAGTCCATTTAAAAAAAAAAAAACACCTTATCAAAAGACAGTCCCACTTACAGGCAGAAACCTAAAAAACACACCCTTACCCTGCGGATCTGTAGATACTCCATCCTCACCATGCTGACTCAGTTCACGGGGCTTCTTCACATCTGAGCAGGAAATCAAACCCCATGGTTCACACCAAGCCCAGACATCCATTGAGACAGCCGCCCTGCGAACACTGGGATGTCTCTACCCACAGCTTTTTCTATCTAACGAACTCAGTCTCCAGTTCTAGCCATCACCTTTGCAAGAAGACAACATTAAGTCCGAGTCTGTCAAAACCCCTGCTCCTCTTGTCCTGTATCAAGGAACTCTTACACAACTTTGCTCCCCCAAGAACAACAGCCTTGGGGTGAGTACCAATTGCTGCTGCATACTTCACAGGAGCAAAACCAGCACCCTCTTCCGTTGTAGGCTGGTTCTGTTCCATGTCCCCAAAATACAGGATGAATGCATGGTTCAGGGTGCAGGCCCAGTTGGCTCAGAAGGGCATCCGGATATCAGATTCGACCCTTATTTCAGCCAAGTCTCCAGGGCTGGCCTCCCACTCTGAAGTCCCCCCCCCCCCACCACCACCACACACACACACTCAAGAGCTCCCATCCCAGGTGGGTCTGTGTGGTCACACAAGCATGACTCAGCAAAACTGTGCTGGCAACTTTTACTTGCAACAAACACAAGTGTGATCAATAAGCCAGAGCAAGTTTAGATCTGGTTAGGCTAAAGCTTGCACAAGCCCAAGGTGAAAACCACCCACTCTCAAACCCCGAGTAGCAGCACAGAGCGCACCTGCACCGACTTGTCAGGGTGGCTTAGAAGGTCAGGAGCGCCTGAGGAAAGAGCTTTTCTTCCTAGGGGCAGGAGACAAATGGTAGGCCTGTCCCAGCATTGGTGTCAATATTTATCTAGGGCCTGGGTACTCACAGCCACATAAAACCAGGCACCCTTTTTAATCCACTCATTCACATCATTTGCCACTACAAAGCCCCAAAACAGAGATTCATTTACAGCTTGAGTTTCCTCTCTGCCACTGCCGTAGAGGCTGGCTGGCTGGCTGGCTGCAGGGCTATGTCAGCTGGAATGCCGGCAGTTTGAGAATAATGCTCTCCAAGTATTTCAGAACGGCCAATATCAAATGGCACTGCACCTGAGCACAATCAGGAGGCGGGGAAAGGAGACGAGGCACCTGCTCTCTCCCTTCCGAGGGCAGGTATGGCTCCTGCGCTGGAAATGAGCAAGGCTTAGACCCCCCCCACCAGGAAAGTAACTGAACCCAGGCATTTCTGAGTGTCACTTCCTCACCCAGCAGGCAACTCCAGCCACCGTGGAAGAAGCTATAAAGAAGCACTCTTTATGCTCAGCTCCAACCTTCCTCAACATCTTCCTCCTTCCCCCCTTCCCCTTTAGCCTCCGGTGCTCTGACCCCTGCCACACCCACCACCACCACTACCACTCCCAGTGAAGGTGAGTCGCACGCAGTTTGTCTTTCCAGGTAAACGGCAGATGAAATAATCAGCCCATTAATCTCAACTGTTAACTCAATTCACAATAGCTAAACTAGAGAACCAACCTAGGTGCCCTTCAACAGATAAATGGATAAAGAAAATGTGGTACATCTACACAGTGGAATATTACTCAGCCATAAAGAAAAACAAAATTCGGGCATCTGCCGGTAAATGGATGGAACTGGAGACTAGGATGCTAAGTGAAATAAGCCAATCCCCAAAAATCAAAGGCCAAATGTCCTCTCTGATAGGTGGATGCTGACTCACAATAAGGGGGGCAGGTAAAGAAGAATAGAAGTACTTTGGATGAGACAAAGGGGAATGAAGGGAAGGGAGGGGGATGGGAATGGGAAAGACAGTGGAGTGAATGGGACAGAACTTTCCCGTGTTCATATGTGAACACACGACCAGGGAAACCCCACATCATGTCCAACCACAAGAATGGGAAGCTAGACTCTATGTAGGTATAATGCCAAAATGCACTCTACTGTCATGTATAACTAATAAGAACAAATTAAATATATATCAACTGTCAGAGGCCCTAGGGACTCTGGAAATAGCTGTGCATAGTGGAAACCAGGTTCACAGATGGATTTTTCTCCAAGTCTCTCCCCGGGACTCAAAGTCTTCCACGGGATGCTAAACTGCAGCTCCCTCCATGAGCTCTGCTGGCTTCCACCCAGGGGACACCCTGCTGTTTAAATCAAAGCCCTAGTGCATGGCTCTCTGTGCAGTGACAAATTAAAGAAGGACCTGCAAGCCCGGGGCAAGTGACAGGACAGATTTCTCAGGCTAGCTGTCACCGACTTGCTACACCACTTTTCTGATGACACAACCTTCCCTAGCAGACGGGCAGCCCTCCCAAGTCCCTGTCCAGGACTCTGGGCACTGGTAAGGGACTTATACCTTCACCCTTATACCTCCCAACAGACTGCAAAACACTTCCACTCCCTTCTAAGCAAAATGTGACTGCGGGTGATGAGCTGACATGATGCCCGTGTGCCCATGTGCCTCTGCTGAGAGCAGGCCCACAGCCAGAAAAGGTAGCAGCCGAGGGTGTAGTCGGCTTTCATTTCTTTCCTTATATAAAAAATATACCTAACAATTAAACGGCCAGTATTTCCTCGTGTACACTCCTGTTAATAATTCACAAACCCACTGACTTTCACCACGGATCAGAAATTTTAAAGGTGGCTTGTGCAAACACTCCTGTTCTTGCTCTCACTGAACAACTGGTTCATCTAACCGATGGCTTCTGTGGCCATTAGGAGCAGGCAGCACTGCAAGCATGTGAAGCCAGGCACACCACAAGCCCAGTCGCTTGGCCTGCGGGTTGCACAGTCCAGGAAGGCAGCTTTGGCAGCACCAAGGGACCCCGCTCTGCGGATAAGACATTACAGTGATCATGCTTTTCCCATTTCTCACTTGGCCCCTCCAAACATACCACCTCCAAAGATGCCAAGCCACAAGGCAGCCATGGGTACAGGGCAGCCTGTCTCATTCCATGAAGACACACCCCTGCATTCCCTCTCCCCACAGACCATCCATGCGCCACCTCTCTTCCTTGAGCCAGAGACAGAACCGTAAAATCCTGTCTAGGTGTACTGCGGAAAAGGTAGGGGAAAGGGGGACCCAATGCAGTCTTCTCCAGCCACTAGTTGAGTGCCTCCAATCTGCTGCTTGTAGGAGGGTTACCCAACAGTCGCTGGTTGTTGTTTTAACCAAAGGGAATTAAACCTCAGGGCCTGACTTAGCTGCAAAGCTGGGGACTTACTGTCAGCCACAGCACAACCCAGGTTGAGGAATCCACAATAGCTACAAGGCCACATAGGTCCGTGTAAGCCCCACTAAAGAAGTCACATATTAACCACCACACACCTCAAGGGACATTCTGTCACTTACACCATCTCCACACCTTTTCCATCATGCCTCTGAAAGGACTTCTCTGCAAGTTGTGACCATGGAGTTTGAAATGAATGGAAATGAGTGCAGGCTTTGGTTTTGGTTTTTTGGTTTTAACCAACTACCAATCTCAATGTGTACAAGGGGTCCTGAAAAGGCAACCAGTTAACCCCAGGGGCAAAAACGTTAACAGCCAGCGGAGCACAGTGGCCCATGCCTGTCATCCCAATGGCTCAGGAGGCTGAGGCAGGAGGACCACAAGTTCAAAGCCAGCCTCAGCAACTTAGTGAGGCCCTAAGCAATTCAGTGAGACCCTCTCTCTAAATAAAATACAGAAAATGGGCTAGGGATGGGGCTCAGAGGTCAAGTGCCCTGAGTTCAATCCTGGTACACATCCCCCCAAAATAACCGACCAAAAGGGCAGATGTGTAGGGCAGCCAACAGCAGGTCACCTTGACAGGTAGGCAGAGGCAGGTGCTTCACGGACAGGAGCAAAGTGTCCAGCAGAAAAGCCAAGGGCTGTGCACGGTGGGTTTAGAGGTCATTAAACACAAGACTGTGTCTTAAGCACCTGATATGTGCCAGGAGTGGTGCTGGACTCCAGGGTCACTCGGGTCACCAATATAGGCTCAGCCCTCAAGGAATTTGCAATCAGAAGAAAATCAGGCCAAGCCAGGAGGCAGAGACACGTTCCAGAGGACCTCCTGACGAAGACATTAGCCAATCTCCCACCTAGGTGTTCTGGAATGGCCCTCTCTGAGAGGAGACTAATCTGCGACCTGAAGGGGAATACAAGGCACACCGGAAAAAGCCCTGCGGGGGAATCTACCCAGTCCTACTTGGACCAGAGGTCAGAAAGTCGCTGGTATCAAGAAACCACAGGAGAAGGCAGGGCTTAGGGGATACAAGAACCTGTAGCTGAGCCCAGGAAGTCTAGGGTGGGGGCTCTTGTACACAAGACTCCAAAGCAACGTTTCTAATAGGTTTTAAAATGCAGATTCCCGGGGCTGGAGTTGTGGCTCAGTGATAGAGCGCTCGTCTAGCACGTGCGAAGAAGCCCTGGGTTCGATCCTCAGCACCACATAAAAATAAAATAAAGGTAGTGTGTCCAATTACAACTAAAATAAAATATTTTTTTAAATTCAGATTCCCAGTCTCTAAACATCATAAATTGTAACTCCAAGGTCTATTCAGGAGTTTTAAAATGCCTACTATTGGTGAAACCATTCTGGAAAGCAGTACGGAGAGTCCTCAGAAAACTTGGAATAAAACTACCATTTGACCCAGTTATCCCACTCCTCAGCATATACCCAAAGGACTCAAAATCAGCCTACCACAGTGGCACAGCCACATCAATGTTGACAACAGCTCAATTCACTATAGCTGAGCTATGGAACCAACCTGGGTGCCCTTCAACAGGTGAATGGATAAAGAATAGGTGGTCTCTATACACCATGGAATATTACTCAGCCATCAAGAGATGATGGTATTTGCTGGTAAGCGGATGGATCTGGAGACTGTCATGCTAAGTGAAATAAGCCAATCCCCCAAAACCAAAGGTTGAATGTTCTCTCTGATGTGTGGACGCTAACTCACAATAAAGGAGTGAGGGAGGGAAGAAGTAGTTCATTGGGTGAGACAAAGGGGAATGAAGGGAAGGGAGGGGGATGGGAATGGGAAAGACAATGGAGTGAATGGGACAGAACTTTCCTGTGTTCATATGTGAACACACGACGAGGGAAACCGCACATCATGGACAACCACAAGAATGGGATCCTAATAAGTTATATTCCATGTATGTAGAATATGTCAAAATATACCCAACGGTCATGTATACTTTAAAAAAAGAAAGAAAAAGGAAAAATAAAGTAAAATAAAAATTGGAATGCCGCCTGGAGGACCAACCAAGGGCTACCTCACTCTGCGTTCTCACTCGCCCGCAGAGGTCAGCCCAAGGACCAGCCAGCTCACTCAGCGGTCCCCTCAGGTGAGGCTGTCAGGATCCTTTCAAAGTGCACCTGAAGGGCCTTCTTGCCAGTTTACCCCCCCCCAACCCTCCCACCCCGCCCTCCACTCAGTTCTAAAATGGGACTAAGGAGTAGAAAATCAAAACCAAAACCAGAGGGTCTGATCATGCACACTGAGGTCAGAGGTTCCAAGTGTTTTGCAGAAATTCAGTGCTGACCTCCTGAGGGACTCCATGAGGCACTTTCCCTCTGGTTTCTTGCTTTCACATTAAAAGTCACCAGGGCCATAGTTTTCAATTAGCTGCCTCAGCCCACCACCCTGCAGCCACCCCGAGTTCGAGATGGTCATCCCTCCCCCAGCTTCCGGTCTGCACCAAGCATTTCACACCTCCCTATTGTAAACCTGTCCAGAGCAATTACCCCGCCCGCCCGTAGACAGCCTCAGTGCTGCATTTCTAATTTATAGCTGCAAAGCTCAGGCGGCGGCACAGATAGGCTGGCCCTGGAGTGAAGGAAACAGTCAGACCGGGGGATCAATAAATGCACACACACAGCAAATCTCCTCAAGTTAGAGCAGAGCCGATTCTCCCGTGCTCCTAGTGGCAAACACTGTGATAAGCACCCCTGGACCATCTGGAATGCGGATTCACTCCAAGAATCACCAATGCTTTAGGCTGGGGCTGGGGCTTAGGGGGACAGCACTTGCTTAGCTTAGCCCATGTGAAGACCTGGGCCCAATCCCTAGTACTGCCAAAGAAAAAAGAGAGAGGTAATAATGACTGCTCTTTTCTACCATATTTACTACCCACCTTACTCCCAAAGAGATGGGGCCAGTTAATAGACAAGGACAGTCACCACTCAACTTTTTTTTTTTTTTTTTTTTTTTTACTTTTTTTAAACTTTGATACTGGAGATTGAACCCAGGGGCACTTAACCACTGAGCCCCATCCCCAGCCCTATTTTGCATTTTATTTAGAGACAGGGTCTCACTGAGTTGCTTAGGGCCTTGCTAAGTTGCTGAGGCTGGCTTTGAACTCGCAATCCTCCTGCCTCAGCCTCTGGAGGTGCTGGGATTAGAGGTGTGCACCATGGCACCCTGGCCACTTAACTATTTTTTTGACTTTACAGTGGTTCAACAGCCAGGTACGTTCAGGAGAAACAATACTTGATCTGGAACAGGGGTAGAATCCCCTCTGGGTGGTTGGTGGGCAGTGGCAGTGCACCTGCGACTCCCAGCCAGTCTTGTGACTACAGGGGGAAACAACCCACTCTGCTGACTCACCCTATGATGCTCGGGAGGTCAGGCCTTTTCGATGCATCTCAGACTTACAACATTTTCAACTTCTGAAGGGTTCCTGGGCTATGACCCCTTCATAAATTGAGAAGCATCGGTAGTACCCCTTTACAATTCCACTGAAGATCTCACAAGTCTGAAAAACCTTAAAAGAAACCTCTTCTCACCTGAGGAAGGTAAGCTGGAGAGAAGCAGCACTATCTGGGGTGTGAAACTTGAAACTGGAATACCTGGGTCTTTTTATGATGAGCTCTGCCCACACCTAAACGAGAGGAAGAGAGCTGACCCAATTAACACATGGCAAAGGTCTGAGTAGACAGTTCTCCAAGAAAATCATGCAACTAGAGAATAAACACAGGAAAAGAGGCTCAGCCTCATCAGTCAACAGGGAAATGCAAATCAAAACTACCTCACACCCTCTAGGATGGCTGAAATAAGGTAATACTAAGTACCGGCCAGGTCGTGGAGAAATGGGTCACTTCATACAACGCAGGTGACAATGAGAAATGGCGCACACAGCCTCGTGAGGAACAGTCTAGCAGTTCTTCAACGTTTAAGAGTTGCCATCTGCCCCAACAACCCCATTCTTCGCTAAGTACCCAAGACCGAGGAAAACAATCACCCAACTTGTAGACAAACGTTCACAACAGCATTGTTCTTAACATCCAGGAAGTGAAAACAACCCAAGTGTCCACCAACCAGTAAGTGGATACATGAAATGTGGTATAGCCCAACAACTGCATATTATTCAGACATAAAAAGAAATGAAGAGCGGGGTGCGGTGGTGCATACCTGTAATCCCAGTGGCTCAGGAGGCTGAGGCAGGAGGATCACAAGTTCGAGGCCAGCCTCGGCAACTTAGTGAGAGCCTAGGCAACTCAGCAAGACCCTGTCTAAAATAAATATTAAAAAAGGGCTGAGGAGGGCTGGGGCAGTAGCTCAATGGTAAAGCACCTACCTCGTGTGTGTGAGGCATTATTGGGTTCCATCCTCAGCACGACAGAAAAATAAATATACTGTGTATTTATCTACAACTAATTTGAAAAAAAAAAAAAGCAGGGTTAAAGATGTGGCTCAGTGGCTAGGCACCCCTGAGTTCAATCCCTGGTACAAAAAAAAAAAAAGAATTTAAAAACAGAATGAGGCCTGATACACACTACACATGGAGAAATCTTGGAAACACTCTAGTTAAGTATGAAAGATGCCACACACTGTAGGATTCCACTTATATGAAATGCCCAGAATAGGTGAATCCACAGATAGGAAGTAGGTCCTGCCAGAGAATGGGAAGAAGGAGGAACAGGGTGGGGCTGTCAGCAGGTACAGGGTTTGGTATGGGTGATAAAAATGTTCCAGAATGAGTGGTGATGACTACATGACTCTGAATATCCTAAAAACTGTCTATTATAACAGTGACTTGGGACACTGAAGCAGGATTTCAGGTTTGACATCAGCCTCAGTGACTTAGCAAGTCAGGGGCTCAGGAGGCTGAGGCAGGAGGATCACGAGTTCAAAGCCAGCCTCAGCAACTTAATGAGGCCCTCAGCAACTCAGGGAGACCCTGTCTCTAAATAAAATATAAAAAGGCCTGGGGAAATAGTCCTGTTGTCTTAGCAGGCTTTCAAAAGCCCAGACTGGAAAAAGCTGCCCAGTTACTTCTATACCACAAAAATGCAGAAATAACCTTTTCCTCTAAGTTCCAAATGGAGTCGAGACCAGACGAAATGTCCACATTTAAGATGGTGAAACCACGATACTACCACCCAAACTCCCTCCCTCCCAGTTCTCTTCTCTCCGCTTCCCAGAAGGAGCCAGAAGGCCTCGGCGGGAGCTTATCCCTCACCAGAAAACAAACTCTCAGGATTTCATAAGAGCATCCTTTTCTCTTCTCTTGAGTAATTATTTAATAAGGCTGTGGAGAGCAGGGCTCCCAGTGGCCCGTCATTCAGAAATTAGGAACAAGCCAGAAGGCAGGAGGAAATGTCACCACAATAGGGAAATAAATTAGTTAGATTAAGATTAGGATCTAACCCCTTCCTGTGGTTGGGCAGGCAGAGTTGAGAATAAGAGCAAGCTATTTCTGGAAAAGTCCTTGCAGAGGAAAAGTGGCCAGACTGGGGGTTTCAATGTCACCCTAAAAAAATTTTTTTTTTTTAAATTTAGTACCAGGGATTGAACCACCGAGCCCCAGCCCCAGCCCTTTTTGTATTTTATTTAGAGACAGGGTCTCTCTGAGTTGCTGAGGACCTCACCAAGTTGCTGAGGCTGGCTTTGAACTCACAATCCTCCTGCCTCAGCCTCCCAAGCTGCTGGGATGACAGGCAGGCACCACCATGTCCGGCTAATGTCACACTCAAATTTAAGGTGACTTGAAATGGGTATGAATGGCAAGACCTTTGCCTGCACAGATAAGCAGGTCCTCCGGGCCACAAACAGTCCTCTCAACACCCAGGCACTACCGTGTAGCACTGCCAGGCTAACAAAAGATGCAGTTCACTGGGAAGTCCCCAAACCTAATGGGGCCAGGATGCTAACCAACATCAAAGAGTCCAGTTGCTCCTCTTGTGCAATAAACCCCTTCCACCCAACATCGTCCACACTCTAAGAGCAAAGTTCACTCTGATACAGGTGGCTTTCTCACTCTGTAGCTTTTTTGGCAAGTGCCCCTTGGCCTGGTTGTTCATTAATATATAATCAGGACCTTAAAAGCATTGTTTCACCTTCTAGGGAGGCTGTGGCCAATTTAATAAAGCCGATAGAATCCCTGGGGGTGGGAGAACCACCTCGAACCCGGCAGAGAATTCAGAGTTGCACAGTCTAGAGGGTGTCAGTGTATGTACACACATGTGTACACACACACACACACACACACACACACACACGGTGAAGCATTTCGCAAGATGTTTTTGATTTCCCCAGATGTCAAAGGAGCAAAATGAAATCAGTTATCTCACCATAGACATTGACTGGGTATTTCTTTCCCTTTAATCCTTTCAACACCAAAGGACTCCTCGCTTTAAAAACCTTTACAGGTGCCAGACGCTACGGTGCACACCTGTCATCCCAGCAGCTCGGGAGGCTGAGGCAGGAGGGTCGCAAATACAAATCCAGACTCAGCAACTTGGCGAGGCCCTAAGCAACTCAGGGAGACCCTGTCTCTAAATAAAATACAAAAAAGGGCTGGGGATGGGGCTCAGTGGTTAAGTGTCCCTGGGTTCAACCCCCAGTACCCAAAAAGTAAAAAAAGATATATTAAATTAAATAAATAAAACCTGGACAGGAAATGGTAATTTTGGTGGCAGGAAGATAAATGACTGAGAAACGCCACCTTCCGATGTCAGACCTGTCTGTGAGACTCCCTTTCCACGTGTGCGCTACTTTTACTTTTCGAGTCCGGCACACACAGTGACAACTCGCTTTTGAGACCATGTTTACTCTGCTGAAAGCCACACTCTAAACACAGGCCCGTCTGTCAGAGGGAAGCAGCTTACAGGCCAACATTGTTTATGCTCCAAGTAGGTTTGACAGAAAAACCACATCAATTTGTTTTAAAATAATTTCCATTTGCTGGAAGCTGTTCCTGAAGGGTTCTCGGCCACACTAATCTGCTCTGATTCCTACCAGCTGTAGGTACCGGGCACACTGGGCCACAGACAGGGCAGACAGGGCAGACAGGGCAGCCAGGGCACAGGAGCCAGGCTGTGCAAGGGCTCAGGCAGCCTGGGAGAGCCCCAGAGCCCCAGAGCCACTGCAGTGTTCTCCTCCAGGACACATAAGCAGGACGGGCTGAAGACGAAACACATCCTGGCACAGAGTCAAATCATAGGCCATGCCCACTGGAAGCAGTTTTCCACGGAATCACACCTGCACTTTCCCAGGAACACCTCAGCCCTAGTCCTAGAAGTACAGACTCCTACTCACGCTCAAAGTCCACACCAAGGTCATTTATCAAACGGAGCATCAAAAAAGGAAGGAAACACATGTGGGTAACCTGTGAAAAGTTTTCAGCCAAGAAATGCAGATGAATCCAAGGCAGTCCTTACGCACCACACGGGTACCTGGTTACGGGAATAGAAAGCAGCATCTAGTGTGGGTGAGGGTGTGGGAAAGGCAAGCACAGGTTCACATGTGCACTGCCTGCCTGTTGGCGGGGAGGAAAGTGACACCAGAAGTCTGAAGAATTTGCATATCCAGAGCACTCTGGACTTGGTGACGTAACCTAAGGAAAGAAATGCATCAACATTTATGCAAATAAGGATATCTGACAAAATTTAGGGAAAAACTAACTTAAAATGCTCAATATCAGAGAAATTTTAATTAAAACTTAAATCAGCCAGGTGCAGTGGCACATGCCTATAATCCAAGCGGTTCAGAGGCTAAAGAAGGAAGATCACAAGTTGAAAGCCAGCCTCAGCAGTTTAGTGAGACCCTGTCTCAAAATAAAAAATAAAAAGGGCTGGGGATGTGGCTCAGTGGTTAAGTGCCTCTTGGCTCAATTCCTGGTATCAAAAAAAAAAAAAAAAAAGAGAGAGAGAGAGAGAGAGAGAGAGACTTAAACCATCTCTTTATAAACATTTAAGCCTGGAGAAAATATTCCTGATACTTAGTCTTTAAAAATATATAATCAAGCCCATCACGGTGGCACACACCTGTAACCTCAGTGACTTGGAGGCTGAGGCAGGAGGATCACAAATTTAAGGCCAGCCTTAGCTACTTAGCAAGACATTGTCTCAAAATAAAAAAAAGGGGCTGGGGTTGTGGCTCAGTGGTAGCACACTTGTGTAGCATGTGTGAGGCACTGGATTCGAGTCTCAGCACCACATATAAATAAATAAAGTTCTATCAACAACTAAAAAAATAAAAAATAAAAAGGGTTGGGAATGTAGTTCAGTGGTAGAGCACCCCTGGGTTCAATCCCCAGTAATGCAAAACTACTTGTTTGTTTGCTTACAGCTTTGAACAAGTATTCAACCAGAGCCACTACTAGTGATTTATACAATAAAGTGAAAATACTTATCACTAGTTAATGAGATCAATGAGTCTTTTTTCTGTTGTAGTTTTCTCCTTATTCAATAAATACCTAACATTTATCTCAGATAAAAGTAACTAAACCTCGGAACTGGAGTAACGGGTCCACAGCACAAAGCTTCCTCCCACCCCACCCCTGCAAACTAGTTCAGCTCCCCAGGTACAAAGGCCTCCCTGCAGAACCACAGCCCAAGACCTCAGTGACCATTAAAATCAACGTCGAGAAGGGGCAGAGCCCAGCTCTCCAACTGCCCTTCCTCAGCTTCTCTGGGCGACAACCCAGGGAGGACCCACACTGAGCCAGGTCAGCAATGATCCTCCTGCGGTGGAGGGAGAGGCCGTGTGCCTCACCTCTGAGATCCACAGAAGAGGGACCAGGTTTAGAGGCTGATCTGCCCTGAACCCTCCTGCTGCAGAGGTTTCCATAAATCAGTACTTTGGCTCTGTCGACTGAGGGCACGGTCACCCGCCCTGAGTGCTGAACAACTCCCTCTGGTCAAGGAGAGCAGTCATTCTCTCTGCCAACAGAAAAGAGTGAGAAAAAACTACCTTGGCCTGGTCATCGTACTTGTCAAAGCAGAGGTCTTAGCAAAGGCACTAAGAGCCCCAGCAACCAAAACCAGCTGCCTGGCGAGGGCTCAGCATAAACTGAGCAGAATGACCACAAGGGGAAGGGTGTCTAGACAGCCTTGGTCTATGTGAGAAGCAACCCTCCCCACGGCCAGCTCCGCAACCCAGCTCCAGCAAAGGGGCAGAGGACAGACCATGTCAACAGCTGGGAAACGCTCAGTGGGTGTCCTGGCCAAACCACTACCGTGGGGAGACCTGTGGAGGCTGGCTCACCTGCCAAGGCCAGCCACTAAGGATCCCCTGTGGGAGACGGGTCACAGGCACCACGTCCACTAGAAAGGGATTTCAGTGACAATCTGGACATGGGATTTCAAAGCCACCTTAGCAAAATTCAGAAGTGCTAAAAGGACTGCCAATCAACATGGCAGGTAAACAGCTGGCCTGTCCATCTTCTGTAAGTTCTAGTTGTCTGTTCTTCCTTCCATCCTTCTAAATTCCTCCACACCTGTAACTTGGATTGTGGGATGGAGGAAACTAGAAAACGTACCTACTGATGAGCCCTGGGAGGTCTAAATTATTTTACTTTGTATGGGAAAGGCATATCCTTAGGACTTTTAGGACTAAATAAAATGAATACCCATGTCCTTATCTATATTAGCATCTGTGCTAAGTATTTAAAAAAATATTTATTTTTTAGTTGCAGTTGGACATAACACCTTTATTTCACTTATTTATCTTTATGTGGTGCTGAGGATCGAACCCAGGGTCTTGCACATGCGAGGCGAGCACTCTACCGCTGAGTCACAACCCCAGACCTGAGCTAAGCATTGTAAAAACATTTTGTGAGTTGTCGATGGGATACCAAACCTTTATTTATTTTTGTTTCTGTGGTGCTGAGGCTCAAACCCAGGGCCTCACACGTGCTAGGCAAACTCTCCGCCACGGAGCTACATCACCAGCCCTGGGCTGAACATTTTATGTGCCCCAGGCTTCAGACTAGATTCTGGGAAAATAATAGTGAATCAGAAACAAAGCCAGCCTCTGCCTTCAGGGGGGCTTACAGGCTAATACCTTAAAAAGTCTATATGAAGGAATGCAGAATCCCCCAGGTGGACAGTCAGGTCAAATGGGATGTCAGCCATGGTTTCTGGGGGAAGATGTAAGGCAAAGGTGGAGCAGCTTTCTCTAGACAGAGAGAACTGCACGTAAGGTTCATGGGACTCTCACAGTGTTAAGAAGTGTGGGGTTTATTTATTTATTTATTTTTGGTTGATTTGTCTTTTTTTTTTTTTGGTGGGGGGGGGGGAGTACCTGGGATTACACCCAGGAGCACTCAACCACTGAGTCCCATCCCCAGCCCTTTTTTTATATTTTATTTAGAGACAGGGTCTCGCTGAGTTGCTGAGGCTGGCTTTGAACCCATGATCCTCCAGCCTCAGCCTCCCAAACCGCTGGGATTACAGGTGTGTGCCACCACACCCAGCTGTAAGGGAGCTCAGGACAAGCCTCACAGGGTTGCAGGGGCAGGTGGAATCTGATAGAAAGGAGCTACAAAACTTCGGGAGGTCAGTGGATGGCCAACAGCTGGACTCGCAGGTTCCAGTCTGTAACTCTGCAAATGCCTCTGTGGCCAGAAACGAAGTGAGTCAAGAGGTCCTCTACTCCCCACTAAAGTCTGCATAACCTGACCCAGAAAAAGCGTATAAAAGGAAAGTTTAACATAAAACTGATCAACAAAATCACCAACCATCTCCCCTTCCTTCCATCTCTCTGCTGCACCAACCCCCCACACCCCGCTTTTTTAATGAAGGGTGGGAGGCAGCGGGTGGCCACAGCATTCTCCCAAGACCACATGTACCTCTCGGCGCCACCCAGCCCAAAGCATGCCAAGGATTTCAGGCAGAGTATAAACTCCATCGGCAGGCTAAACTGTTTATATGTTCTTGAGTTAAAAATACACCACCCGGGTCAGCGTTAACACCAGGGCCTTATCACCAAGGCTGTTTGTGAGCTGGTCACACAAAGCCGGACAAGGACTCGCCCGTCTTTGAGATGTGCCTCGGACTGCAAACCGTCCAATGATGATGCCTCAGTGAGATTACAATAAAGCCACCAAATATACACGCATTTGAGAAAAACACTTTCCAAACCCAAGGATCCTTTACTGTTTATAAATAGTTTACTTTTTTTTGATCCCCGAGCATATAATATTCGCAGTTGCTCCAGAAACCAAAGAAACATGGAGCAGGGACACAAACCACAACCTAACAGAAACAATAAACAACAGATGGCAAGACATATGTGCATGCCACCAACCCCCTTCACCAAAGAGCCAAACCAAAAATGGATCCCGACACATGCCTAGAGAAGAAGCATGCTCTTCAGAATCACATTCGAGATGCCATTTATAGAGCACCAGCTGTAAGGCCAGAACCGTGCTAGGTGCTTTAAGTCACCCAAGAGTTATAGGACCCATGACTGGCCTGAAAGGGAGTGCGAGAAGAACAGTATTCTTTCTAGATACCGTCATGTAGATACAGGTTTGAGTCCCAACAAGTCATTCAACCACCTGGACCTCATATGGATAAGTCAGAGGTGAGCCAGGTGAGGTAGGCGCACACCTGTCATCCCAGCAGCTCGGGAGGCTGAGGCAGGAGGATCATGAGTTCAAAGCCAGCCTCAGCAACTTAGTGAGGCCCCTAAGCAACTCAGTGAGAAACTGTCTCTAATTAAAATATTTTAAAAAGGGCTGGGGCTATGGTACAGTGGTATGGCACTTGCCTAACACATGTGAGGCCCTGGGTTCAATTCTTAGCATCATATAAAAATAAATAAATAAAATAAAGGTAGCATGTCCCTCTACAACTAAAAAAAAATTTTTTTTAAATGATGGAAATAATGTCTCATAGGCTTAAGATGATGATTCAATTAGTTAATGACAATGGATCCTGCTGCTAAAAGAATGTAAATTGGTATTACTACTATCATTTTAATTCTAACCTTCCCTCAAGTTTCTGCTATGTATTAGGCCTTGTTCTAAAAATCCTACATTATTGCACTTCTGTCTTCATAACAAGTGTAGTGAGGTGGGCACTCACTAATTATCCTCATCTTAAAGAGGGAAGCTAAATACATTATCCAACTTTGCCCAGAGGCCACCACTCTTACCATTGAGCCCCATAACAACATGGCTGCTCCATCCCTTCCCCCACGCCTCTCACAACCAGACACCTAGGATGCAGGAGTTCAAACAGGATGAGCACACAGTGTTATCCCCCTGATGACCCTGAAACATTGCTCTGGGCTATTCACTGGTGAGCAGGGCCTGAACTTATTCGAAAAGCTCAAAACAAATGCTTCAATTCAGACTCTCAAGTCACATTTGCTTTAAGTATTGATTCTGATTAGCTGATGCTAATGACTTTTTTTTTTAAAAGATGTCATCTGTCTCAAAACAAAAGGGAGGGGTATCAAGAAATAAGTGTAGTGATCATATTGCTTTCCATATATAGACATGTCTATTTTAGGCATCATACTCTCATATCCAATCACTCTGCCAATTTCACCTCCATGCTAATTTTTTTTAAAAAACTCTGACTAGAATTTTCCAACTACACTGTAACTTTAAACTTTTGTGTTTCTTCTACATTTAAAAGGAATGCCATTTCCCAATATATAACTCCCAGATGTAGAATTCACAGATGATTCATCTCACAGAACAAGTGTTCGGAGACATCAGCTCCAAATAGAGGAAAAATTTGGAATTCCCTTCTCTGCCTCAAAGTAAGAACTCGCCTCGATCTGCTTTTTGCTCGACAAAAGTTTGTTTTCAATTATATTTCCAAATTCTTTTAACAATAACTGCCCGGCGTCTGGCACCAACACATCTGATACTTTGAAGTGGTTCTCAAGTAGAAAATAAGGAGAAAGGAAGGGAGAACCCTCCATAATTTTTGTTTTAGGTCAAATAGTCTCTCTGACGTACAAAATCAGACAAACCACAAGCCGTGGCTTCTCACGGAGGGTCTACACCGCAAGGCGCACCGGCAGTGGAGGAGATTCGGATCTGTCTCTGTACCTTCTGCTGGCTCCTGAGGGGAACACAGGCCATCGGCGCAAAGGAGATGGCCCTTCCTGCACATCTGTGTTCCCAAGTCACTTCTGTCAACGGTTCCGCTCTGGCCAATTAGGAATACTCACACTTGAGGGGCAAGGCTTGTTAGAACCCCCATGAGATAAACAAGGAAAGCGTGTGACCCTTTCTGCCCTGAAAGAACAGGCCCATCCTCAAGACAGAAAGCCCTGAGTCAATAAACCAAATATTTTTTAAGGATTCCTGCAGACGTGAAACTGAACACCTTGAATTTCAGAGCATAAGTGGAGAATATAAAAGGGAGGCATGAAGAGTTCCCTAATCTGAGAGACTCGGAGGATCCTCTGGGAGAGGAGAGAGAGAGAGATAATAGATCCATCAGAAGGAGGTCTCAGGAGAAACAGAATGATTGACAGGGACATACGAGGCTCCTGGAAGGATAGGAAGATCATTTGGCCTATTTTGATCCTCAAAAAACACAATGGAAAAAAGTTCATCTTGGGGGCTTACAGGGAAAGAGCTTTTTTGAAAACGTAGTTTTTTTGGACTGTTTCCTTTGGTCCTTAAGTAGTCTAAGTCCTGTTCAACTTTTTGTCAAGAAGTTCCAAACCACTAATTGTGCCTCCAATTTCACTGCTTTTTAGCTGCACCCCCAAACAAAGCTCCAAATTATAAGGACGCGTTCTAAAGGGGGGAAAAAAAACAGAAAAAGTCGAAAGTGAGTTTCAACTTAGGAAAATTTACATGATAAGGAATGAGTGAACACACAGGAGGCTGAGGCAGGAGGATCAGAAGTTCAGAGCCAGCCTCAGCAATTTAGCAAGGCCCTTAGGGAGACCCTGTCTCCAAATAAAAAGGGGCTGGGGATGTGGCTGGTGGAAGAGCAATCCTGGGTTCAATCCCCAGTATCCAAAAAAAAAAAAAAAAAAAAAAAAAGAAAAAAGAGAAAAGCCCAAGAATTTCCACTGAATGCAATAACAAATTCCACACGTGGAAGAAATGGAGATATTCAGGGCACAGAAAATAAAAGCTTCTAGATTCTGCATGATAAGTAAAATCTTTTAGGAGTCTAAATACTACAGGAATCAAATTTTTCAAAATTGGCACTGGACAAAGAAGCGACCCAGACACATCCAGGGAGACTGGTAAATTCTATCTGAACTGGATCAATAAAAGGAGGAGAATGAGACTTCAAAATTGGAGAAGGAAACCACTGGTCTGTACATACTAGGCTGCCGAGTTTCCACCCTGAAAGGTACACTTGAGAGGTCTCCTCTGAAACCTGCCATGCCCCTTGCTTGGAATTAGTCAACAGCAAGTCAGCTCAGAAAGGGTGGGCAGCATGGGGGGTAGTGCCCTTCCTGCAGCTATTAGTACTAAATCTGTTGCAAGTCACCCATCCAGTCCTCAAGGCAGGCCATCAACATCGCCTACGACTTCCCTCGTTCCAACTATTCACTGGCAGCCTGCTTAAGAGATGCTGCCTGCTCAATACACAATAACTAAGCTATGGAAGCAACCTAGGGGACCTTCAACAGATGAATGGATAAAGAAAATGTGGTACATATACACAATGGAATATTACTCAGCCTTAAAGAAGAATGGAATGATGGCATTTGCCAGTAAATGAATACAACTGGAGAATAACATACAAAGTGAAACAAGCTAATCCCAAAAAACCAAAGACCAGATGTTCTCTCTGACATGTGGATGTTAACTCACAATGTGTGTGTGGGGGGCAGGGGGTTAGAAACTCCACCTCAGGTACAACCACAAGAATGGGATTCTGTGTATGTATAATTTGTCAAAATACACTCTACAGTCATGTATACCTAAAAAAAAAAAAAAAAGCCAATTTAAAGACAGAGACAGAGAGAGAGAGAGAGAGATACGCTGCCTACAGATGACCCTAAGAAATGAACCAATAGAAAAATATGTCTGTAATTTATCTGCTTTTTTTTTTTTAAAACTCTTACAAGGTAAAGCAAAGATGCAAAGTTTATAGCTTCCATGGTTTTCTTTGAGCCTAAAGGGAAAAGGAAGCAAGGTTGAGTGCCCTTTATCTAAAATGCTTGGGGCCACAAGTGTTTCAGATTGCAGATTTTTTCGAATTTTAGAATGTATGCATGGCGATGAGACCTGAGTTTATACATGAATTCATCTATGATTCACATGACCTGGAGGTAATTTTATAAACCATTTTAAAATACGTTTGTGTGCAGGAAAACAAAGTTTCACAGTATGGAATTTTCCACTCATGGTGTCATGCCAGGACTCAAAAAATTTCCAATTCTGGACTATTTTGGATTTCAGATTAAGAATGCTCGACCTATGCTTTCTTTGTGGGATATCTGCTTTTCCTCAACAACACCTAAAGGTCCACGCAAGGGTCCCTCGCTGAGGCTCCTACCACACACCCTCTTGCTCTTTGCTGCCTGAGGTTATCAATCTAAAGATCCCACTCGGAGGCATCAAACATACGAACATCATTTTTTTATTCATTTATTTACTTATTTTTTGTACTAGGGATCGAACCTGGGGGTGCTTAACCACTGAGCCACATCCCCAGCCATTTTTATATTTTATTTAGAGACGGGGTCTTGCTAAGTTGCTTAGGGCTTCGCTGAGATGCTCAGGCTGGCTTTGAACTCGCAGCCCTCCTGCCTCAGCCTCCAAGCCACTGGGATGCAGAACATTTTTAAAGGTGGGTGCAGTGGCCTGTGATCCCAGCAACTTGGGAGCCTGAGGCAGGAGGTTCACAGATACAAGGCCAGTTTGGGTAACTTAGTGAGAGCCTGTCTCAAAATTTAAAGAAAGAATAAAAGATTGAAGATGTAGCTCAGTGGTAAAGTGACCCTAGGTTTGATGCTCATTACTGCCCCCCAAAGAGTATTTTTTAATTAAGTATCTTAAACTCCGACCAGTTTACCAAGTCTTACCATCCAGTGAGGTTACTCCCTCTTTGTTTCAATCAGGACAGAATCATAAACCTGAACATGCTTTTGTGTGCTTTTCCTCACAAAGCACAGCGACCATGGGTGTCCTTCCCTTACGCTCAAGTCCCCTGCCGTAAACAGAGCTCAGCAGCACTGCAAATACTGCCATCACACAACCCAAGTTTCCGGGCACTGCAGGTAGAGATGAAAGTCAAACAGCCCTTAACAGATAGGAAATTAAGGGACCAGCCCAAGATCCCGTGGGCAATCAGCAGCAGAGAAACCCCAAGGTCTCCTGAAACCCAGCCACATGCTATTTTTCCATTCTACCACGTTCCTGCCCTCGTAGCTTTAGAAAATTAAGTTTTTTCCTTTTAGGTCAACAGCTTTCAGCTCTCCCCCCAGTTAAGAAACTTACAAGATTTCACGCTCACTAGGTGCAGTGACGCACGCCTATGATCCCAGCAGCTCAGGAGGCTGAGGCAAGAGGATCGAGAGTTCAAAGCCAGCCTCAGCAACTGAGTGAGGCCCTAAGCAACTCAGTGAGACCCTATCTCTAAATAAAATATAAAAAACAACTGGGGATGGGGCTCAGTGGTTAAGTGCCCTTGAGTTTAATCCTTAGTATCATAAAAACAATAAAAAAAATTTCATATTCAACCAAGTACTACCGGAGACCCACAACTCAATAAGATTCCAGGTTGGCTAGTCTTTAGGACAGTGCAGAACCGAGTATGACTTAGTCATTTCTAAGTGCTGTTTCCAATGGAGATGTGAAGAAATCCAAACGTCTCCACATCAGAGTGCCTGATTTTTCTCCTAGGCAAAGCACAGCCCTTCAATGGAGCCAAACTACTCATGTCCTATACACAGGCACTCAATCTGAGAAGCCAGTCAGAGGCGTTTTGGATGAGACAGCCCTTGATGGCTACAGAACATTTATTTCGGTTTGTTTTCTGCGTCTCCTCTCCTCCAAACAAGGAGGAGCACCCGCCCCGTGGGGCAGCAGCCTCTGCATCTATCACTTGGTTCCATCAACAATCCACTTCCTGGAAGCAGCATGCTCTTCTGGCTGTGTATAGGGTTTTGCAAACACTGGGAGCTCCTGTGCCAGACACACACACCAGCCCAGGTGGAGGGAGGAAGTCACCGACGCACACGCCAGTTCGTTTTCATTGTCTTTGTAACTAAAATAAGATGTGGGCACCGTGTATGATGCACCAGAGTACCACGTTGCTGACGTGAGATTGAGAGGGTATTTCCCCAAGATGCAAAACAGAACTTAGATTCACGATCAGAATATCTGGGTGTTAGCTGGGCACCATGGTGCACACCTGAAGTCCCAGTGGCTCAGGAGGCTGAGGCAGGAGGATCACGAGTTCAAACCAGCCTCAGCTACTTATGGAGAGACCATAAGCAACTCAGGGAGACCCTGTCTCTAAATAAAATATAAAAAAGGGCTGGGGATGGGGCTCAGTGGTTAAGCACCCTTGGGTTCAATCTTTCGTACAAGAAAAGAAAAAAAATCTCTCAGAGTTAGTTTTTCCTGCCCACAAATTTTGGCATGGGTTCTAATCAAATAAATATTTAATTAAGCTTAACAGATCTGTGAGTTTTAATTGACCGTGTTGGGCGGGTTTTAAAAATTACTAGACACTCTATAATCTACCTAGAATTGGATTTTCACAGACAGGATACGGAAATCATTCCATAACTGTGACAAAGTGAAAGGAACTTGGAGGACTTCTAACTCCCCATTCAGAGTCCTGGCTAAGCCACCAGCAGCATGAAATCCATTCTAAGGGAGCCCCAACCCCACAGAGCAAAAGGCAGCAGAGAAATCAAACCGGGACTTCTACAAAACAAAACATGCCACTCACCAGCTACCCTGAGAAAGCGATTTCAAAATCTGTGTGAGGTTTAAATCAAGCACAGAGGGTTCCAGGAACCTGGTTCTTTGCTCTGGAGGATTTTCTCATAGGGTGCCTCTCACTATTTAAAGCAGACTCAAGCAGCCACAGCTGGAGGGTCAGGCCTTGCAAAGTAAACAACAGTTAACTCAATTCCTAAGACTTAACTACGACCCATGGCTCATTATCCTTGTATTAAACAATAAGATCCGAAATATCATTTTTAAATGCTCCATTCTAATTATATTTATTCACTAATGGATTATAACCAACAATTAACAGCTTGGTAGCAAAAATCCCAATTAAAGACTCTGCGGAGGGAAAGGAAAGCTAATCAGAATTGCACATTCTGGCAGAGGACTCCAAGACAAAAGAACTTTCTAAGCACCTCTCACAGAAAAAAGAAAAAAAAAGGAGAGAAAGAGAAAGAAAAAAAAAAAAAGCAAAACCTAGATTTTGAGAATATACAGAGTGGCCGAATTCATAATCTATAATATTCTATAGAGTTGACCAAAATTCCTTTGGAAAAAAAACACCTAAAATATCCCTGTTGTTTCCAGAAGCTGTTGAAATTCACATTTTTTAAACGTCTCTTAGTGAAGAGTATGGCATGTGAATCATAGCCCATTCAAGCTATTCATTTCAAAAAACAAACAAAAAAGGCTCAATACATTTATAGATGAAATAATGTGCTTTGGATTTGCTTGTTAAAAAAAAAAAACACATGAAAGGAGAGAAGGTACTGGGGCACAGACCCAACCAGAGCTGGGGAACAGGCATACATAGAGTTCAGCGCAGTGTTCTGTCCACCCAGATTTATGTTTACCTCTCTCTACAATAAAAAGCTCAGAAAAAACACCTACAGCAACAGAAGTGAGTTAGTTTATTTAAAGTACCTGGCTGCATATCAAATGTTCCCTTAATGCAGAAGTTAAAAAAAAAAAAAAATCATATCGTTCAGAGTATCTCACCCCCACCCCTGCAAAAAAAAAAAAAAAAAAAAAGTGCCTTTGCAACAGGCTCCCTCGGGTCAACTGCCAGTTGAGGACAGCACAGCAGCGTGTCCAGGACTTGTCTTCCAGCCCCAAAGTGCTAATGCTGGAGATGCAAATGCTCTCAAACAAAGAGCACTGAACTACAAGATCTGGAACTAAAATGAGATCCTCTGCGCCCCCCCCCCCCAGTTCAGATGGGCTCTGTCCTTCTCATTGTATCTAACAGGCTATCTTCAAGTAGATAATCCAGGAGAAAGAATTATCAGTGCAATGTGTGCCCTGGCCAAGATAAGCCGGGGACGTTATTTGAATGACAAGTTATGAATTAGTGGAAGGAGCAAAGGACAGAAGGGGGGAGGGGACACTTGCTAAATGCTGCAAAGAGGACTCTTTGGGAGATGGAGTTATGAGGGGTTGTTTTGTTGAATTCATTGGCTAAAAAAACGGGGGTGGAGGGGGAGAAAGAAAAAAGCTCTCTATCTCCACTCTGCTGCTCAACCTTCAGTTAATTCAGCTTGTGGGAAAGACCCTCGATCCTTCATTTTCAATACCTGCAGATCATAAAAGAGAAGAGAGCTGTACACCACCTGCTCTGAAGCAAAGCCCTTAAAGACACAGGGCCACGCTTTCTGGAAACCCTCTGAACACTTGTCTTTTGCCAAAACAAATTGAAGGAGCAGTGATTGGAACCCGCATCCTGGTTCATAAGGAAACCAAGATGTATTAGGCCTGGCCGAGAAGAACGGAGTGGTTGTTCCCACAATGGACCTACTGGTTATGCTAGATTAAATAGTAATAAAGACGCAAACAATCGTAGCCGTTCATATGGGCAAGGCTGTGAATCGTGGCCATTCACAGGGGGGAAAAGACTCAGGTACAGGTGCACAGGGAGCAAAAGCAAACAGAGAACAGTTCTGCAGGTGGGGCATCCTTGCCAGATTCCTCAAGTGACCCTGTGCTCACGGCCTGGGTCCCCCCACAAAGTTACCATACGGGGCTATAAACAGACCAAAACAAACCAAAGTGTTCTTAGCATACAGCCTGACAATCGTCTCCCCTCCGCCCTCCTCTTCCTCCTCTTCCTCCTCCTCCCTCAAGTCTTTCCAAAGACAAGTAGGTACAGTGAGGCTTCAGCTGGCCCTAAGTCTGTAACCTAACCCCCACTTAGAAAAGCACACCTGCGTTTTTCGAAGCTATTGACAGAGAAGCCCTACCTGCATCTTGGTAAGGTTCAGTTTCAATGAAACCCTGGGAAATAATAGGATAAAATGATTAGTTTAAAGACTTCTCACTTCCCTGCCTTTCTCCACCTCCCCTTCAAAAAAACCAGAATAATGTTAAATAGGCAGAAGTATTTATACAACTGGAATAGATTTAAAACTACTTCCATAATTTTTGCTAATTATATAATTTGCTGCAGTTGTTTACAGCTTCCTGTCTCTTAGAGCAACATGAAATTTCACTTGTTACTCTGTATGTACATGTCACCAAACCCCTATGGGAGAATGCTCCTGGGGTTGAGACCTGCTGTCCTCCCACCGGAAGGACTCCCTGTCCAAAAGGTAAACTTTCCCCCAGGAAAGCCTTTGGGGCCAGAACTTTGGAGAGACAGGCTGTGAAAAAAGAAAAGATGCAAAATTTGGGCTCCTGAGGCCTTAACCTTCAAACCATGCCCCAGGATCCTCATCACCCACATTGGTGGACATTCACCATCGGGCTGTGTCCTCACAATGGCTGGAAGACAGACTATTATGATCCCCATTTTGGAAATGAAGGAAAGGGGTTTGATGAGCTGGCAAATAAAGATGCCAGGAGTGGACCCTAAAAGTGACTTCTGATCTCTCCATCACTATTCCCTAGTGAAGGCTGTGGGCTGGGTGTGAACCCCAGGGATGAAGGTGTCAGCACACTTAGCCGAGGAAAAACTGAACATTTCGTCCTCATCAACCCTCTTCCCCAGTCAATTATCCAATCAGAGATCGATCAGGGGACAGACCGAAAGCAATTCCTACTTAGAGAATATAAAGAACTTAAGGCAGGAAACCAAGAGTATAAGACCCAGGAAAGCTGAGCACAGGGTGTGCACCTGTAATCCCAGCTACCCAGAAGGCTGAGGCAGGAGGATCACAAGTTTGAGACCAGCCTCAGCAATTCAGCCAGACCTTGTCTCAAAAGAGATGAAGATGTAGCCCAGAGGTAGAGGGTCCATAGGTTCAGTGCCCAGTAGGGAAGGTGGAGGGGGCTCAGGGAAATGGAATAATAAATAGAATCATCTTTATAAGTAGATTCAGTGTATAACTTGTGTTTAGGAAGACAATGTATCCTTCATTACTTATAGCAACCTTTGTGCTTGAATAAAAACCACAAAATATTAAACTGTAAAAAACATAACAAAAATTAATTCACAAGCCTTCCCCCCCCCCAAAAAAAAGGACACAAACTGGCAACTATCCATTAGACCAGTGAAAAACGGCTCTTTTCATTTTCCTCTGCAATCTTTATTGATCCATTTGTTTTGCTTGATAACAAACAGCCACGTATCAAGTTCTTCAACAGAAATTTTCTCAGCCCCAGTTACATAACTGGCCATTGCTCAGCCTGGACTACTAAACTCTACAGCTATAGAAAATGCCTTGGGTCAGAAAATAATAATAATCATTGCAGGTTCCAGAGGGCAAACAATTGTGAAAAGTTTAACATCTGGTCTTCAAAGTCCTATTTCTTTGCGGAAGAGATAAGAACAAATCTGAGATTCACACTGATTACACCACATTCCTGGTACACCAGAATTGAAGGCTTGAGGTGGACGGAAGGGACCCCACTTGGCTCCATATCACGCTTCAGTCATTAAAAAAAAAAAAAAAGAAACTTAAAGGTCCCTAAATTTCCCACAGGCCAGAGAACATCTGAGATTTTGACCTATTTCTCCTCGGCCTGGGAACTTCTTCTCCCACCCCTCCTCCCTCCAGTCTGAAGACAATGCCTCCAGCCTTTGAAACTGCATCCATTGTAAACAGCTCTGAATATTAACAGGGCCCAGAGTCCTGTTCACTTCTCAAAGACCCCCAGGGTTTCAAATTGCAGCCACTGAGGGGGGGGGGGGGAAAGGTCCCCAGTAAGTAAATGTCACCAAGCTCATTCAAAAGGAGTTGAAAGTTAGGCCTGCTCGGGGCAACTTAAAGTCCTTTAACCGATGGGGTAAGTCAGAGGAATCCCTTTTATGTTTTAAACAAATGAGGAAAAGAAGGTGGGGGGCGGCGGGGGGAGAGCCTGGTACCACCAGAATCCTTCATTACTTACAGCAACCTTCATTCAATGGATCCCTCTTTCAGATGTCCCTTTTCTATAGGATGTCCCTTAAAATAACCAAAGGCTATTTTTTTTAATATTTATTTTTTAGTTGTCGTTGGGCACCATACCTTTATTTTACTTATTTGTTTTTATGCGGTGTGGAGGATTGAACCCAGGGCCCCGCAGGTGCTAGGCGAGTGCTCTACCATTGAGCCACAACCACAGACGGCACCCCGCCCCCCCCCCCACGGCTATTTTAAACAGCCTCCACCCAGCCTTCCTACCTCACCGACCTTCCCTCAGGCACTTACAGGTGTGCAATCCCGGGCCAGGTGCACTGTTCAGTGGCACAGGGCCCTAGTGCTCTCTCCCACATTCCTGCCCACCCTGGAGAGAGAGGATGCTGAAAAGACTTCGCACCAAGGAGACACCTCGGCAAAAGGGAGAGAGGCCCCTTTCATTGTGAGCCTGGTGTCTGAGGGCGAGAAAGGTCAGCAGGAGGCTGTCCTGGCTGGTTGAGGAGGCTCGTGCTGGGAAGGCAGGCAGAGTAATTAAGCCTGAGGAAGAGAACTGGAGAGCGGGGACACACACGGGGACATCCATTAGGAACCAGCTCTCACTACCTTAACACTTTCCTCATTTTTTTTTTTTTAAGCTGCTCTCAGAATCACTACTGATCATAACACCCAAAGTCCAAGCCTGTGTGTCTAGTAAGCCAATGTGATGATGCAAAGACATGAACATGCCTCTTTTTAAAACAGACCCTTTAAAAAGGGGGCTGAAAAGTCCTGACATACCCTAAAGAAGAGAGAGAGAGAGACAGACAGACAGACACTGAGGGCCAGTGCAAAGTTCATTGATACTGGGGCCTGGGGGTGGAAGGTGGGAATTTCAACACTTTCTAATCTCACAGCATCCAAAAATTAGGTTTCTATGGCCGTCATTTCATATCAGTGGGACTTCAACAGCACGCTTTTCTCAAGACAACCAATAATTTCCCAAGACAATGTTATTTACCAGAGACCTCTGCCGACTCAAAAAAAAAAAAAAGTGCTAAGGGAACTAGCCACAGACCACCATTGCTGAGAGGAGAGGAGGCCCACCTTCTACACTTGCTGGAGAAAAGAAAAAGAAAAAAAAAAAGATTCTGAGCTCAAGTTAAGTTGTCTTAAACTTTGAGGGCTCTTGCACCTTCCAGGATTTTCTCTGCCATGTCTGGGGCTTAAAATAGTCCTGAGAGCTGGGGGTGCAGCTCCGTGGACGAGCCTGTGCTTATTCGCATGTGAGAGGCTGTGGGTTCCAGCCCCAGCCCCACAAAACAAACACATAAATCACTCCCTATTCAAAAAAAAAAAAAAAAAAAACCCTCAAAATCAGATGTTCAAGGTCTGTTGAGCTTGATTATGTGATATGGAGACAAGGGAGAAAAAGACAGACGAGAATACCTAAGGATCATCTAGACAAGCTGAGGAAGGACGGAAGGAAGGAAGGACGGAAGGAAGGAAGGACGGAAGGAAGGAAGGAAGGAAGGAAGGAAGGAAGGAAGGAAGGAAGGAAGGAAGGAAGGAAGGAAATCTCAGTTTAAGTTCTATAAGGATTTGGTCATCTAATTTGCATAAACAGGATGGGAAGTATTTTCCAAACCCTTAATTCACAACACCCTGCACACCTGGGCCTTGACATACAGCTGTAAAATTTGAAAGACAAAGGCCCTCTTTGCTTGGCAACCACCACGTGTGTGTTTTCTAATGTGATCCTAACTACCAGTGATGTGCCAAAACTGGCCAAGTCACACTGAAGGCACCCCGTTGGGTATTGCAAAACGCAAAACACGAAGAAGAGACCCAAATCAACAAGTCCATTTTAAGGTGGTTCAGAATGGCTGTGTTTGGTGTCCTCTTGTTGAATGAATGCCCCTTGCTTTCATTTTTCATTTTTAGCGCAGGATCCTTATACAAGATAGGGGGGGGGTTCATTTTGACAGCCCTAAATGCATAGGACATGTTTTTCTCCATTTCAATCCTTAGTACTACTCCTTTTCCTCCCTCCTCCTTCCCTGATCCCTTTCCTTTACTCTATTGGTCTTTCTTCTATTTATTTACTTTTAATCAATGTGTTATTGTTACATATAAAATTAGAGTGCATGATGGTAAACTCATACATGCACCTAGTATCATTTGTCAACTTCATTCCCAGTTCTGCCCCCTTTCCCTCCCTTCCTATCCACTCCTTGGGCCCCCTTATATTCTACTGATCTCCCTTTTGATTTTTTTGCAAGATCCCCCTTTGAAAAAAAATTCCTTTTTTTCTCTTAAGCTTCTCCCAAAGAACTAAAATCAGCAAACTAGAGTGATGCTCTTGCTTCTGAATTCAGGTCCTCTTCCCTCAACAAAGAACAAGAATGGAGGTTTGTTCTGCCTCCAGGACCTCCCTGCCTCCCCACTCACAATTCCAAGAGGCCATAATTCAATTTTCAGAACGTTTAAGCCAACAACATTCTGTGACTAAATAAGGTGCTTAAATTTCCGCCATAGGTAAGAGTCTAAGGTAGAGTGTACTTAAAGATCTCCTGAAGCCATGCTCCCCAAAATAATTTCAAAGAAATCAAACATCTGAGTTCTAAGAAGTTCAGCTTCTTCTAAGGTTCTGGGAAGCTGGAATAAGGCTTGGCAGTGCTTGGTGCTATTTATGAATGTGCCGGTTGAACCATGCCAATCTCACCTACGTAATGGGACTGGGAGACTCAGTTACGGCTCCGCTACTATAAGTGACTGCACTGAATAAATTTTCTTCAGGCCCTATGAAGGAACCTATGTTCCCCTCGACCAGCTCTATTCTTTCTATTCACAGTACATTCACATTCACTATTAAAAAGTTTGACTTCCCTTATGCTAGGCTTAGAAGCAACTCCCAAATTAGATGCACTGTTTGGGGGGGAGGGGGGTCCCATAAAGCCCCAGGTCTCCTGCTATCTCAAATCCACAGCCTGAAATTGTTTGAACTGGCTGCAGTAAAATCTGGTTCATGGGCTTATAAACTAGCTCAAAGCATTTTCTAGACATGATGGACTTCGAGGGTGTAAACGCCATGAAAATACAAGATATTTTATTGTATCAGATACAGAAACTTTCTCCACTCATGCCTTGCAGAATCACTGCCAGGAATATAAACTGTATAAATATTCTCACAGAAACTACAGAGTAAGACTCATGGTTTGAGACATCTAAAAATTAGAGGGAAAACACATCTGCGTGACTCCTTTTTAATCAGAAATAAAACTGCACAGATATTTTTCAAAGGATACTGTACACTGTGTCACCCCATGTTAACCAAAAATCACACGCTGCTCAAATCTTGAGATCTAATCAGTTAACACCATAATGAATGTAATCAAGTCTCCTGAAGCTCTAAATGCCCAGTTTGGTATTTATTGATCATCAAATGTGTGAGCGTAAAAGAGTGTAATTTTCAAGGTATTTATTCAAACTGTGTGAAATGTCACTTCTAGGCAACAGAAATGCCTTTAAAACAAAAACAAAAACAGTGTGTTCTGCTCCCCAAAAGGACAAGGCAAAGTGGATCTTGTGACTACAGGAAAGTGCAAACAAGAGGACACTCTGTCCTCCCCCGGAAGTTACTGTTTGGGAGCTAAAGAGCCTTCCTCACAGTGCCTCTGACACATGGCATCGAGTCACACTTCCAACAGGTGAACATACTCAGTAAAGGAAAAACCACAACTCTCCAGGCTGCCTCAACTGAATAAAATACTACTTCAGGGCAGTACTGGGTTCTGCCTCCCAGTACCCTAGGACCCCTGATTTTTCCCTGGGTCAGTGAACTCCTCCAGGGAAGACAGTACCTAACCACAGCTAAGGGGTCCTCACCAGCTTCTGAACTGTATGGCACCTGCTTGTGGAGCAGTGTGTCTCCTGTGGGTCAAGCTAAAGATGTGCCCCCATCATGACAGACACAAGATCTTCGCCTTTAAAAAAAAAACAAAAAAACTTCTCTTCTTCCCCTCACAGTAGCCAGACTCAGTCCACGTGTTCCGTGATGGAGCCACAGGTGTTGGTTAAAACTTGTATCACCAGTTTTCTCCTTTTTAAACAGTGACTGTCATGCCTGAGGTTACAGCTGTGCCTCCCCTATGTTCTGGGAAAGATGTCCAACTATTCAACTGAGAAGTGGACTGTTCGAACAAGGCCTTTTCTGGAAGGTACTCAGAGTTCGACAGAGATGCTACTCCTGATAAATGGACAGGACTTGACTCGTGGACCGAATTTTTTAAAAGTAAAAAAAAAAAGCTATTCTATTCCACCCTATTTACAGAAATTGAATGTCTTTTTTCCCCCTGCCAAATCTCCTCTAAGAAATGACCCATCAACTCCAGATCGGTTAAAATCCTGACAGCACAGAAATGTGCTCTTTCGGGAGAAACAAACTGCTAAGATAAGTCAAGCCCCTGGCACATTCTCCTGATGCAGCATGACTCCAAAACTAATTTGCACCATTTATGGAGGAAAAACTGGAGGGTGGGCCCCACCCCACTGGATCATGAAGCACAACTGGGGCCCCAGGGAGCACACAGGAAGGATCTGGAACACAGTTCCCTAACATGCCAGTCAAGCGGAAAAGGACAAACTCTGGGTACTCCCAGATCTCTAAGAACTCTTAAAAAGCTCCCTTCCCCTGAGTACCTTCTGGAAGGGATCCCTTGACACCCCACCACCACCACAACCATCTCAAGTCACTATGGTCCTTCAGATCAGGAGGCAGCTACACACATACACTCACTAATAAATAATGCACGTGGAACACTGGAGTCCCCTTCATTCATCACCACTACAATACTAAGGAGCACCAACATCAAAGAGGTGGGAGAGGAAAAAACATATCCACAGACCTCCCCACAGAATTCTGCACTCTGCTCCAGACTTCTCCCACCCTCCATCCTCAGCCATAACACAAATATACTCACCTCCACTTTTCACTCACTCACTAACCCCACAACTGGCTCACCTCCAAGACCCTAACAACTTCTCACCTCCACACCCGGAGGACCCACACTCATGGGCCTGCAGACCCCTGTGAAATACACATGTTCACCATCAGGATCCACAATCTGCTCATGTCCATAGGCCCATGAGGCGCACTTGCTCACCTTCACAACCCTACGAGACTCACACCACCTATTGCTCACTTTCAGACCTCCAAGACCCATGCTTTCTCACTCACCTGCAAAACTTCACTGTCCACGACCGCTTTCCACCAAACCCCACCAGTCCCACTCGCTCACCTCCAAACCTCCAGGACCCATGCTGGCTCGCCTCCAAACCCCCAAGAGGTACATGCTCACCTTCAGACCTTCACGACTCAAGATCTTTTCCCCCCCTGCAAACCCCACCAGGGCCGCTCACTCACTTCCAGACTCTCAAGAGACACACACACTCCCCTTCAGAACTTCACGACCCATGATCGCCCTCCTCCAAATCCCACGGCAGGCCCACTCACCTCCAGATCCCCACGACCCACACTTGCTGAAGTCCAAACCTTCGCGATGCACGCTCGCTCACCTCCAGACCCTGACACGCGCTCTCTCTCACTGACCCCCACACACGACCTCGTCTCTGCCACCCCAAGCAAAGTCCTGCAGCCCACACAACTCCAAACACAACCAATCCAAACCCCTTCCCGGGTAAGAACCCCGGTGGCCCCGTGCCCTAGTGACAGCGCCACGGGACGCAGGGAGAGCGGAAAGGGCGGCACTCACAGGTTCCGTGTCCAGGCGGGTAGATCCCCGGGCGGCGTCGCCAGTCCGCGCCCGCTGCAGTCCAGCGAGTCCCCAACGCAAGTGCAGGCGGCCGAGCAGGGCGCCCGCTGGCCGGCTTCGGCCGACGCCGGCTTCAGCTGAAGCAGGAGCAGCAGCCACAGGAGGAGCAGGCAAGGCGAGCGGCGCGGGGCTCCGAGCGCTCCCCGGACCGGCCGCGCCATCTTGTCTGGAGCGCGCCGCGAACTCCGGGCACGGGTACCGCGAGGTCCCGGGCGGCCACAGGCGCCGGCGGTCGGCGGGGGCTCCGCTCCGCACTCGGTTCAGAGCCGGGGCATGGCCGCCGGCACAAGTTCTCTCCGCAAGTCGCAGCTCCGGCCTTCAGCGGGCCCCCGGTGCCCGGGCCGCTCCACAGCGCCCGGCGGGGGCCGCGAACCCAGCGCTCATCCGGGCCGACCGGCCCGCGCTCGCCGCGAACCCCACGGATCTGGGCAAGGGCTGCGGGGTCAGCGCCTCTCGTTCTCCCGCTGGGCTCCCCCGTTCGGCTCCGAGCCCCGGTGCACCCCAAGTGCAGCTGCTGCCGCCGCCGCCGGCCTCCGGTGGTGCAGCCGCCGCTGCTACAAGGAAGGCGCTCAGCCCCGCAGCCCCAGCGAGGCGCCGGCGGGCATCTTCCTCTGGGATGGGACGCAAAAGTTGTAGACCCGGGGCGGGACGGCTACTTGGGGCTCGCTGGGCCCCGCGCGCCTCGCTGCGCCAGCGCCACGGGCAGGGCGCGCGCCGGCAGAGTGGAACTCGCCCCGCTGCTCGGCCCCGCGAAAGCCCCGCTGCCCTCGCGGACGAACAATCAGCCGCTCGCCGCAAGCGTCCGGGCGGTCCAGCCCGGGCTGGTCCCCTAGACCCCGCCCCCGGCCTCCCGCCCGCACACACCCCCTCGGCCCGGCGCCCGGGACCGCGCGCCGGCCCACGTTGGATGCTTTGCAACAGCGCTGCTCCACGCCCCCGCCTCTGCTCATTGGCTGCCGGAGTCCACGGCGGCCAGCCTGGAGGGCTATTGGAGCGCTGGCAGGGGTCCCGCCCCTCGGCCTGCCCGGGCGCCCCGCCCCCACCCTCTTTTCCCACCCTAGGTGTGAAGGGCGGGAGAGTGGGAGGAGAAAGGGAGGGACGTCCCTCCCCTCTGCTGCCCATCCCTCCTCCTTTTATTTTTTAAAGAGGCGATGGGATTGCCCTGAGTGGCCGCACACTCCAGGGCTCAGGTGATCCTCCGGCCTCAGCCTCCAGAGAAGCTGAACTACCAGGCTCGCGCGCCTAGCACCTTCCCCGCCTCTTAAAGGAGACCTACAGGGTGTTGGTGTAGAGTGAGGTATCCGGATGCAGAGAGGAGTCCTAAAGATAGGCGCTCCAGGCCTTGGGGACAAGAGAAGTTCAGTTAGGAATGTACGGCTGGCACTTTGGAGCTCTCCAGGTTGCAGACAGGACTATGGATTGAAATCAGACTCATACCTATTTTCCAGGTCGCTTCCAGCAGCAAAGACAGATTTAAGACATATTTCCTTCTTAGTTATTTCCTTAGGGGGGTGGCTCCTTCCTCCTAGCACAGTCTGGAGCTCGTTTCTGCTCCTGACTTGTTCTTGACATCTTAAATCCCTCAATATGTCCTTGATTACCAAAATGAATGTGCACTGCAGAAACCAAATCTCAGAGGTACACCCACTGCCTTGCCCCTACTTGTGGAAATCCTCCAGACTTCGATAAAGGGGTTGCTGTCTTCTTGTTGTTGCTGAGTTTATTCTGTTTTGTTTTGTTTTAAATCAGATCTTTTAAAAGACAATTTTCAAGAAGGCATCTATCACATACTCCAAAGAAACAAAATACATGGATCAATAACAGTAACAAAAATTCTAACCTTGACTCTTACAGAGAAGAACATAGTAGCCGTGTGTAATAACAGTGCATGGAAATAAGGTTTACACACACACACACAAACTTTGTGAAAAAAGGAAGAGATTAGCACTGTAATATATAGCTGCCCCTCTGGGCGTTTTTTGGCTTGCAAGTGTCTTTCTGTCTTTCCCCAAGAGTATGCAAGTTTTTAACATAACTGCACACATTGTCAGGAAAATTAAGCAGGTTCATGTCTGTTGAAAAACATTTGCTTCAGACATTATGACTTGTGCTTTATGGAAACATGCTGGAAGAGAGGTTCCTCAGGAAGAAAAAGCAAAAAAAGTGGGGAGGGGACTTTTCCATATTCAGCACAATGTAAGGGGTTTAAGATGAATTAAATGGATTCTACCTTTCCTCAGCCATCTGAGCACTTTTTGTCTTTAAGAAAAATTGGGCCTGGACTTGGAGACTAGGTAATTGCTGATTGTGTGTGTGTGTATGTGTGTGTGTGTGTGTGTATAAATTTTCTTTCCTCCTTTTGCCTATGTTTCTTTCTTCTGGCTTATTATGATGTCAGATAATGATGTATTTCTTTCTGATTTTTGTTTTTGCACCATCTCAGCAGTGATGCCTGAAGCTATGTTCAAATATGTGTGTAAATGAATCCATATGCAATTATCAAGAAAGAGTTTCAGAAAAATGCTGCACCTGACCCATTCTGCAGAGTGCTGGAACAATGTTTTACATTTCATTTGTATTCCATGTAAACATGTACCCTCCATCTGGACAAGAAAGATATCTCTGCTTTCATATCTTTTGGTAAAAATGACCATAATAAGCCAGGCGCAGTAGTGCACACCTATAATCCCAATGGCTCAGGGAGCTGAGGCAGGAGGATTACGAGTTCACAGCCAGCCTCAGCAAAAGTGAGGCACTAAGCAATTCAGTGGGACCCTATCTCTAAATAAAATACAAAAGGGGAGTGGGGATGTGGCTCAGTGGTCGTGTGCCCCTGAATTCAATAAAAAAAAAACCCCAAAAAACCATAATAAGCAGTGGGGAAAGGTCCCAAAGTTTAACTTAATACAAATACTATTCATGACCATTTCCCTTAAATAAAACTGATCAACCCTACTCACCCCCTGAAACATGCAACACAGATAAAGTGATCTTTGAGGTCCTGACCTAAAATGATCTCTCAGGTTGGTCCCATTATGAATAGTATAAAAGTTTTTTGGGGGGGCTGGGGATGTGGCTCAAGCGGTGGCGGGCTCGCCTGGCATGCGTGAGTCCCGGGTTCGATCCTCAGCACCACATACAAACAAAGATGTTGTGTCCGCCAAAAACTAAAAAATAAATATTAAAAAATTCTCTCTCTCTCTCTCTCTCTCTCTCTCTCTCTCTCTCTCTCTCAAAAAAGTTTTTTTCAGTGCTTATGAGCGTACCTGCAAGATGTTTGAGGATCCCAGAGTTGTGGAGGATAGGATTTGAGAATCTGCAAGGTATTTGCCCACAGATCTAAAGCATCCCCTGTGGTCTGGTTACCATGCAGACAGAGAAATGGATTCCACTTGGGGGCACAGGGCGCCTAAGCCTTGGCAGTTCCTCTCTGTCTACAGCAAAGCATGAAGTCATGTCTGCTCCTCATACCATGGATGGAAGCTTGCCCACATACTAGCAACCTGTGATTGCAAAGAGAATGTGGGCTTGGAGAGCAGTGATATCCAGCTCAGGGAGAGTAATCTGTGGCCACAACCCCAAGTCAGGGAGGTGGCGACAAGGCAGACAAGTTGCTATGGGAATCCACAAAGAGCAAGGCATGGTCCTTTCAGCCCAGAGCAACAGTTGCTTTGCATGCTCTGGATCCTCATTTTCCTCTCCTGTCATCTTCATGCTTTTTGTTAC
The DNA here is from genome assembly GCF_047511675.1 of Marmota flaviventris. Classification (NCBI taxonomy): domain Eukaryota; kingdom Metazoa; phylum Chordata; class Mammalia; order Rodentia; family Sciuridae; genus Marmota; species Marmota flaviventris. The sequence goes on along the minus strand of NC_092498.1, from coordinate 159,262,802 downwards.
TTATTCTTTGAGTGGGTCATTCAGGCAATTTACATTTTCCAGTGGGTTTTTTTTTATTGGGGGGCACTCGACCACTGAGCCACATCTCCAGCCCTTCTTATATTTTATTTAGAGACAGGGTCTCACTGAATTACTTAGAGCCTCTCTAAATTGCTGAGGCTGGCTTTGAACTCATGATCCTCCTGCCTCAGCCTCCCGAGCCTCTGGGATTATAGGCATGTGCCACCATACCCAGCTTCCACTGGGTTTTAATCTACCAGAGACCAAACCTCAGAGCGGGCATGGAATCAAATCCCCACTGAGAATCGCTGCAGGTCTCTCTTGAATATAGATGCCCTAGTAGTTCATCATCCTAACCTACGGATAGAGAGCACCCCCAAACCACCAGGAACTGGAGAGAGGAACAAATGGCAGAATAATGAGAAAGCAGGCTGATCACAGGGATTTCGTTTAAAGCACAGCTTCTGGAGGACTGGATTGAGGCAGTTAGCTAGAGTTCCAGATGGTTTCAAACAATGCTGAGATTCAGCGGTGCTTTATAGTGCTGGTAGGGATTTTACATCTTGCTCCGTACATTAAAAGAGAACTAGGGGCCAGGCACAATAGTGCCTGCCTATAGTCCTAATAGTGGGAGGCTGAGGCAGGAGGATAGCAAGTTCAAGACTAGCCTGGGCAGTTTAGCAAGGCCCTAAGTAACTTTGTGAGATCCTGTTGCAAAATAAAAATTTAAAGAAGGATTGGGGATGTTGCTCAGTGGTAAAGCACTCCTGGATTAAGTCTCCAGTGCCACCACCAGAGAGAGAGAGAGAGAGGGAGGGAGGTGGGTTTGGGAGGCTGGGAGTATAGTTCAATGCACTAGCCTTCAAGTTCCAGGCTCTGGCTTTGCACCCCTCACCCCACCAAACACACACACACACACACACACACACACACACACGCACACGCACCAGGACACCACTCAGAGGACTTGGGTTCCAGTCTGGCCATATTACCATGATACCTTTTGTCCAGTTATTTCCTTTCTGTAAGCCTCTGTTTTCTCATGTAGAAAACAAGAATAATGGTGCCTTCTGACCTGGTCCCTAAGACAGTTAAGAAAAGGTCCATTTTGGGGACTGGGACTGTAGCTCAGTGGTGGAGCACCTGCCTCGTACATGTGAGGCACTGGGTTTGATCCTCAGCACCACACAAAATAAATAAATAAGGATATTGTGTCCATCTACAACAACAAAGAAATAAAAAAAAGAAAGGACCCGTGTCTATAAAGGACACAAGAGGCATTACAGTTTAGGGCCACGCCCATCTGAGGTTTATTTTTGAGGTGTTACTGTATTTTAACTCTGGGGAAAAAAAATGAGTCCATCTATCTAGTAGAGGTGGAAAAATCTTAGAAGTTTCTTTCAACACAAAGGTTTCTTTTCTGGGAAGGTCACAAAGGGTTAATAATTACCTGTAAAACCCCTGAAGACTCTCCCTGGGTGATGACAGCCCTGCTTTGAGCCAGTCTTTTGTATCTCTCTTCCAAGGAAAATAAAACTGTGTACTCATTAACTCCTTCCTCACTATAATCCCGTCAAGGAGATGGATTGGGGGAGAAGGGAGGAGAAGAAGCTAATGAGTCCCGGAGAAGGAATATAAGGAAAAAAAAAAAAGAATTTTGAGGGCTTCTCCTCTTTGGGGGAGGAGGAGAGAGAGGTGTCTTCTTGTGCAATCCTGGTTGTTGGAATATTGGTTTCTGCCCATGCAATGCCAAACGGCAGCTGCTATGGTTCCCCAGCAAGACTGGCAGCTCAGCTGGGGACTTCACAGGCCCCCCCCCCTTCTCAGAACAGCATCAGCCAGAAACCTGTCATGTCCACCCTCCCTGATGTGATTTTGCAATTTGAACTGGTTTGCTGGAAGGATTAAAAGTTACCAAAGCTATAAGCATTTCAAAAATTCTGAGATTCTGGAAAGACACTAAGTCTAAGAGCCAGCCACCGCCCCCCCTCCCCCCACCCCGTCTCCCCAATACCCCCAAAATGACAAAGGGATGGGCTAATGATGTCATCCTTGGAGACCTCTCCTAGCACCCCCAATCTGCTGCCTTTTCAAATGTCACTTGGAAAAGCACATGAAAGAGCTGGAGTTTATGCCACACTGCCAGCAACTCAGAAGTAACACTTCGATATACGCTAAGAACAGCACATGACATAACTTAGAATAATAATCTTGGTGAAATTTTTTTTATATTTTTCAAAGAAATGTCACATCACAGCAATAGCTATCGTTGACTGAGCATTTATTATGTGTCTGTCACTTCGCTGAGTGCTTTATGTACTTTTTGTTTTTATGGAGGTAGAAGTCAAGGCCACACAAGCTAAGAAGTGACGGGGCCAAGATTCTAAGATAGGTCTGTACACACTGAAGACTCATTTTGACATTTGAAACACATGCAGTTTGGTTTGGGGGTTTGTTGTTGTTGTTATTTGGTTGGGTTTTTTTGGGGGGAGGGGGAGGGTTGATTGTTTGTTATGATAGGGCTCATTATGTTGTCCAGACTGGTCTCTAATTCCTGACCTCAACTGATCCTCCTGCCTCAGCCTCCTCAGTACTAGAATGATAGGAACTCACCACCATGCTTGGTTAGCCTTATAAATGTTGAATATGATAGTTGCTCTATTCCCACATTCGAGAAGAGAGTTTTTGATTATCTCAAGGTCACACAGGCTTAGGGATAAATAAAGTCTTAAATCAACATTCCTTGTGAAATCACAAGCACCCATGCCTTACACCCAACATATGTCTTAGGATGTGTCCCAGGATGACTCTCTCAGAGGTATCATGAGAATGGACATAATTATTTCCTTTTCTATGCCTACTAATAGATTTCCAAAATTTCCTCTATGATATTAATTATAGAGAAAAAAATGAAGATTTAAGGCTAAAAACATTAAACATATTAGCCCTACCATAAAAAGCAGCACATGTATAATAATCAGGGTTAGTAATTATTGAGCACTCACTATGTACTAGGCTAATTTCACTGAAAAAATCCTATGAGGTAGTGTGGGGAGTGTAGCTTCTTGATAGAACACTTGTCTACATTGATTTATGTGTGCAAAGTCATGGGTTCAATCCCCAACATTGAGAAAAGAATGATTTCTATGAAACTGGTATGGTAGAGAATATCTTCCTTCCTTCCTTTTTTTTTTTTTTTGTATCAAGGATTGAAACCAAGGACTATCTACCACTCACTGATCTACATTCCCAGCCCTATTTATTTATTTGTTTGTTTGTTTGTTTGTTTATTTATTTATCGTGGTGCTGGGGGATTGAACCCAGGGCCTTGGGCATGCGAGGCAAGGTACATGTGTCTGTCACTTTGCTGAGTGCTTTATGTACTTTTTGTACATAAGCTATATTCCCAGCCCATTATTATTATTATTACTATTATTTATTTATTTATTTATTTTGAGGCAGGGTATCATTAAGTTGAGGCTGGCCTCTAACTTGCAATCCTCTTGCCTCAGACTCCCAAGTGACTGAGATCATAGATGTGTGCCCCTGCGCCCTTCTGAGATTATCAGTTTTTAGATGAAGTTCCCTAGACTCTAAGGTCCATTGACTTACCCTCATCACATCCTTAGTTAGATGTTGAGTGGGAATCCAAAACCAGTGCTCATTGCTAATCTGCTCCAATCCTACACCTTTTCTTATCATTCTCGATTTCAATTCCCTTTCCTGTTTTTATCTCTCTTTCCAGACTGGCAGCTCATTTTGTTCAGAGGCTGAGTTTTAATCTGATCCTGGTATTCCCATTGTCTAGCACCGTTTCAGGCACATGATAGAAACGATTTTGCTGAATGAGCCAGTCAGCTCCTCGAGGAGGGGGACCTAAACACATCCTTGCTCCTGTATTTACTCCAGCTAACTGTTCAAATCCACGCACCTGCTGCATCAGCATCCCCAGAAACCTCTGAGCAACTGGACTCCACCGCACCACTGAATCAGAACCTGCCTTTCAGAGAGATCCCCAGATGAGTTTCTTGCATATTTAAAAGTGGAGAAGTATCAGATCATCACACAAACACCACACACACACCTCACGTAACTGTCTCCCCGTCATATAATAGACCTGCTCTTGGCATGTTATGTATTTTTATGCACTTGGGTGTATTTGCGTTTTCCATATTTCCCCCTAGCCCTTAATAAAATAATTTCAAAAATAAAAGCAAGCATGTGTTTGGCATTATTGTCCCTAAACTGAAAAGCATTCAAAACATCTGCTGCCCAGGAGATTTGGGCAAAACTCCTCTCATGCCGTTCAATGCTTTTACTAGGGGATGCATTCAGACTAATAAGAAGCATTTGTGAATTTTATGGCCTGTTATTTTTGTTTCCAAAAGGACAGTCGGGCTTATGACACATTTCAAAATTATCATAAACATACAGACAGGCACGTATTAGGTGTCTCACTGTTGTTCTTAGCCATGAATTACGTTCTTCAGATAATGGTTTAAATAGCCTTATTTCCCCGGGGGAGTTCTGACACTTTTCTTGGATTTAGATGCTATTAATCAAAGAAAAGTCTTCATCTTGTCACCAGATCCCTCCCACTCTGATCCCACCAAAATAATCACAACTCACTTTATTTTTTTGGGTAGCAGAGATTGAACCCAGGGGCGCTTAACCACTGAGCCACATTCCCAGCCTTATTTTGTATTTTATTTTGAAACAGGATCTCACTACATTGTTAAAGCCTTGCTAATTTGTTGAGGCTGGCTTTGAATTTGCGATCCTCCTGCCTCAGCCTCCTGAGCTGTTGGGATTACAGGTGTGTGCCACCGCGCCCCACTAATCTTTCTTATTTGAAGTACATTGACTGGGTATAAGATTCAGAGAACTCAGTGAGTAAATCAATAGTCTTCAAAGATGGCCACCAGCCATTTCTCCCATCAAGAGATAGAGTCTATTTTTCTTCTCTCCTGGAATCCAACTGGCCTTGTGACTTGCTGTGATCTACAGAAACTGGTAGAGGTGACACTGTGCTGGTTCTGAGCTTGGCAGCCTTGGGAGGAAGGCCCACTTCCCACCCTGAGCTGCCGTGTCAAGAAGTGCAGCCATCCTCCTAGAAATAGAGGCCTGAAGGAGTAGAGACCAAGGGGGAAAGAGAGGCCACTTGCAAGAACTCTGAGTGAGCTGGGCGCGGTGGCACACATCTGTAATCCGGAGGGGCTCTGGAGGCTGAGGCAGGAGGATAGGAGTTCAAAGCCAGCCTCAGCCACTTAGCAAGGCCCTGAGCAACTCAGCAAGACCCTGTCTCTAAATAAAATATAAAAAGGGCTGGGGATGGGGCTCAGTGGTTAAATGCCCCTGGGTTCAATCCCTGGTAGGAAAAAAAAAAAGAACATTGAATGGCCCAGCCAGCACCATAACCCCAGATATAAAACTGGAACCATTACGGATCTTTTAACCCAGTCCAGCCACCAGCTCAATGCAATTGCTCAAAAGCTCTCTGCTTTTGGTCAAGGTCTCCCTGACCTTGCCCAAATTCCTGACCAATAAAAACAGACCTGTATCAAGTCACTAAATCTGGGGGTGATAACAGAGACAAGTGTACCCAAGAGAACCTGCAATGGAACATGAGTGGATTTTTAAGAGAGGAATAAAGTCGAATCAAATGAACCTCTCACCAGTAATATCAACAAGATCAGTGTTATCAGCTGACCTTCTTGACATATTTTTCAGGGCCCTTGATTGAACGCAAAATGCCAACTACTTGATACTGCTTAAAAACCTTCTTGCGTAATAAACATTTGGGTTCTTTAGCAGACCGCAAAACTGGATTTCTTCCCCCTCCTTTGGAAATAGGTATGAGAGAAATGCAGAGCATCTGCTTATTTTGTATTTTTAGGTATGGGGAATTGAACCCAGGGGTGCTCAACCACTGAGCCCCATTCCCAGTCCTTTTTATATTTTATTTAGAGACAGGGTCTCCCTGAGTTGCTTAGGGCCTCGCTAAGTGGCTGAGGCTGGCTTTCAATTTGTGATCCTCCTGCCTCAGCCTCCTGAGCTGCTGGGATTATAGCCATGTGCCACTGTGCCCTGCTTGGGGGACTATTTTTTTTTTTAATGGAATGCTAGTCTTAAACCTGACTTTAAGATATGGAGTTTGGCCGTGTGAGCTTTGGTCGGGAGTGAGAGTGTCTCTTGAACACAGATGAGTTCAGCTACCGGGCAGATGTGTGCTTGCCTTCAAGGTCTACAGTATATAAGGTCCTTCTTCCTTAACGTGTTTTCTGATCTCCCTCTTGCCTGTTCAGAGCCCTCTCTGTGCCTGACACATGGGAGGGGCAGAGTCCTGCAGAGTACAAGACCAAGTTCACAGAGTCCTTGCCATCAGGAGTTTTGGGTGCAGCTGACTGCTAGATCCCCAGCATCTAGAACAAGGCCTGACAAATAGCAGGTGTTCCATAAAAATTGTCAAAGGAATAATCAACTGAATGAATGGACGGTTGTCTGCATGGGAATTTCATTTTCCCAACAAGAACACAAGCAGGTCACAGGAAGCAAATCACAGAATCACAGATTATTAGAAGACAAAAGGACCTCCATGATCATCTGGTATGGTGACTTTCCGTTTTTTTTTTGTTTTGTTTGTTTGTTTTAGTACTGGGGATTGAACTAAGGGGTGCTTAATCACTGAGCCACGTCCCCTGCCCTTTTTTAAATGTTTTATTTTGAGACAGGGTCTTGCTAAGTTGCTTAGGACCTGGATAAATTGCTGAGGCTGGCTTTGAACTCTCAATCCTCCTGCCTCAGCCTCCTGAGCTGCTGGGATTAGAGGTGTGGGCCACCACACCCAGCTAAGAACGGTATTGTTGAACAGGCAGGGAGGACAATTGGAGAGGGTGGGCTTCCTCAGAACCACTGAGCCTTCAACACGCTGGAGGGAAGGTTTCATGGTGCTACCATGGAGTTTACACCTGTTCTCTTCTGATTAATTCTATAGTCTTGGTGAAGTCGAAGGCAATATCATCAGCTGAAATGACAAGGAGAAAGGGTGAGGTGATGAAGGTTTCAGGAGACCTGGGAAGGTAAAAGAGAAGGCAGGTTTGGAGAGAGGGAAGCTTGGTTACTGAGGGGGTGCTCTTATCTGCAAAGACGAGGGAGGGAGGGAGGGAGAGGCTGAGAGAGGAGGGAGCTCTGGCACTCAGAAAAATGTATCAACCCTGGGTGGAGGTGAAATCACTGTAGATGATCAGCTTCCAGATCTTAGGGGTCAGGATAGTGAGAAGATCCTTTGGGCGGTTATGCAAATTATCAGGAATTAACAATGGGAAGATGATGGAAAGAACAACAGTGGAGTAAAAATCTTCAGGGATCAGCTGGGCGCAGTGGCATATGCCTGTCATCTCAGTAGCTTGGGTGGCTGAGGCTGGAGGATCATGAGTTCAAAGCCAGCCTCAGCAGCTTAGCAAGGCCCTAAGCAACTTGGTGAGACCCTGTCTCTGAATAAAATACAAAATAGGGCTGAGGATGGGGCTCAGTGGTTGAGTGCCCCTGAGTTCAATCCCTATTAACCCCCCCCCAAAAAAAATCTTCAGGGATCAGTAAATGACTGCCACAAAGCTGTGATGAGGTGTAATGAGATGGTGTGTGGTGATGGTGCTGGGGGGGGGGGCGGGGAGTATGAGTGGGAGAATCCTGAAATCATGGGATTCAGATCGGAAGGGGTTTGGGGCAAGGAGGAAGGAGAATAATCTAGAAGTGGCAATGAGGATCAAGAAAAGATCTACCCCACCTCCTGGCCCAGTAATATAAGCGGTGCAAGAGAAAAGAAGAGCCATTAGCCATTAGCTTCCCTGAAATTAAGATAAGTAGTTACTTGCCTAGATAGTCATCAAACCAGGGGCAGATAAACTTTCTCTGTAAAGGGGCAGATAGTAAATGCTCTCAGCTTTGTGGGCCATAGGTCTGTGTTGCAACTACTCTACTCTGCCTTTGTAACTCAGAAGCAGCCATATGACTATAAAAATGACGGATTGTAACTGCATTCCAATAAAACTCCATTTATAAAAAAGAAGCTGCAGGCCACATTAGGCTTGCAGGTGAAAAATCTGCTAACCCCTATCATCAAAAGCTCAGCCAGGACCGGTGTGGTGGCACACGCCTGTAATCCCAGCAGCTTGGGAGGCTGAGGCAGGAGGATCATGAGTTCAAAGCCAGCCTCAGCAATCTATTGAGGCCCTAAGCAACTCAGTGAGACCCTGTCTCTAAATAAATATACAAAATTGGGCTAGGGATGTGGCTCAGGGGTCGAGTCCCCTGAGTTCAATCCCCAGTACAAAAAACAAAAAAATTCAATTAGAACTGTAGCTGTAAGTTGAACAGCCACAGTACAACTGTGAAGTCTGTTGACTGCACAACCCTACAGGACACTATCCACATAGATTCCAATGTCAGTGACTACCTTAGAAGCTGTGCAGGGCATTTGCATAGCCACATAGGACAATCTTAATGGGAAGAATGATGACTACAAGGATTTTACTATAATGAAATAGTTGAGATCCCAGGCTGAGGGCATCTTGTAGAAACAATAAGTGCTTTTTCCAGAAAAACCAATAATTGTTTTTATGGAGCACCTGCTGGGCATCACACACAATGTCTGAGGAAACATAAACATTATCTGAAATAATCCTGCTAATGACCCTATATTCTCCCTCGTTTTACTTTCAGATTCAAAAAAAAGCTAGCATTTTGCCTAAGGTTCCCAAGTAGGAAATATCTAGAGAAGTCTCCCTGTCTCTAGAGCCTGGATTCCTTCCATTCCCTTCTCCTTTCAGAGAGGTTACAAGATTCCTCTAAGGACGGCCCAGTAAAACATGAGTTAAGACAATTTCTTCTGGAAACCTAATTAAAAATAATCACCTACCTCAAAAGGCATTAAACATACAGCAGCCATGCCAGCAAAGAAGACAGTTCTTATTAGTATATCAATGTCTTTATGGATTTGGATCCTGTTCAGAAAAGCTCAGGCTCCAAAGGTAATTGCTGGCAGCACGCAAAATCCATCAAGCCATAATTAACATGTGACAATTATTCTAATTGCCTCTAACAACATTTCTATGTTTTTAATTGTAGAGCAATTTGCCAATAGTATCGTTTAATTGGCAATTCACATTTTAAACATGCAAAGGACAATGGATCCTTATTTCCTCGGAGGCAGCCCAAGGCACGAATTGAATTTTTTTAAAGACATTTTCTTTTCTTCTCTGACCCCAGAATCCCCCTCAGATGGTTCTGACTGCGGCTCCTTCTGGCCAAAGTGTGTTTTTCTCGGGGTAACTGAATCTCACTTCAGCACTTTAATACATTTTCCTAACGATTCCCTGAGACCAGGTTGTTTTATTTTGTTCCTTTAGACGCCCTGAACAGGGCTCCTGTTGACTTCAAAAGGAAAACAGTGGATGCAGAGGAAAAAAAAAAAAAAGGAATCTGGTCCCTCCACATGCTATAAAACCTTGCTGGTGTCTTCCTGTGTGTTAAGGGCCAATTAATGTGCGTGAGGGAAGTCTTTGTGTGAAACCCCCCCTGGCAACCTGGGAACTTGCTGGAAAGCACAGTAGCTAACTTGAAACAAGGTTCAGTGGACCCTGTTCCCATGTAGACCCCCGCCCCCATCTGCTCATGGGGAGGGAGGCAGAAGAAGAAGAAAATAAAATAAAGCAATAAAGACTGCCTTTGAGTCCCCCTTCCCTGTCCTTGATCCCCTTTCCTTTGACACACATTTATAGCCCACAGTGGGCCAAGTATCAAAGATTAAAAAACAATCCATCCCCCGTGCATCGACCCCACGTTCCAGCTTTAAGGGTCAAGTTCCTCTGGTGTGTTTAGGAGTGAGGTGGTGTGTCTCAACCTGCAGTAGAGATGGGGGCTGTATTGCAAAACCTTCCCTGAAGGCTTCTGCCAGTCATCGGGAACCCCTGGGGGCTAGTCCTGCCACCGAAGGTGGCTCTCCATGGGAACATTTGGAAAGAGCCAGAAGGACAGAGGGCCTTTCCATTTCTCTTACTTCCCTCACCAACACCATGACCATGGCCTCTCCATCACAAAGCGGTGTCAGGCAATGAGAATTTAAGTGGCAATATCCAAAAAGAATGTTATGGTTTACATGTGAGGTGTCCCCCAAAGCTCACGTGTGAGATGGTGCAGGAAGGTTCAGAGGAGACATGACTGGGTGGTGAGAGCCTTAACCCAACCAGTGAATGAACCCCTGATGGGATTAACTGGGTGGTGGCTGGAGGCAGGTGGGTGTGGCCGGAGGAGGGGGCATTGGGGGCGAGGCTTTGGGGTTTCTCTTTGTCTCTGGAGAGTGGAGTCTCTCTCTGCTTCCTGATCACCATGTGAGCTGCTTCCCTCCACCACACTCTTCCTCCATGATGTCCTGCCTCCCCTCGAGCCCCGAGGAATGGAGCCTGCTGTCTATGGACTGGGACCTCTGAAACCCTGAGCCCCCAGATACATTATTTTTCCTCTACAGTTATTCTGGTTAGGTCTTTTAGTCACAGAAGTGAAAAAACTGACTAAAACAGAGAACAAATTTTAAAAATCTTAAAAAAAAAAATTGAATTTAAGTGGCAACCTGAAAGTTGCTGATAGACACTGGAAGACAAAACTTTTTTTTTTTTTGAAGTTTTTATAGTCTATTAATCCTTGTGAAAAATTCGCACAGTCTCCAGCACCTGCCTTTGCAGTTCCTTGACTTTGTTCATCCTGTCCTCGGGTTCCTTTCTCTGGAGATCTTTTTCTTCCCATAGAGGCCATGTCTTGCCACTCTGTGTTTGGGTTCATTTTTTCCTTGCGTCATCTAAGGAGTCATCAATCCGTAAATCATGCTAAAGTTGTGTTCTTTTCACCTCCAAAATAGGTTCTGCATAGAAACACAAAGATGACATCCGATGAGGTCTTGTACAATTTGACTAATTTCCCCCAAAATTTCTGTCTTAGGTGCTGTTGTTTTCCCAGGGTAAAGGACATCAATGACCATTGGTTTCCTCTGAAACGGGTCATGAACTACCTGGTTCACAGGGTGACTGTGTCCTTCAGGATGGTGGATGATACTCAGGAAGTCATTGTGTGTGGGCGGGAAGCCCAAACTGTTAATCATGTCAAACTCTTCATAACTGTTCATACCACTGTTTCCTAAAGGAGAAATCAGAAAAAGGCCAATACATTGACAGAGGTTCTAGCCTGGCAATTTTTGTTTGTTTGTTTGTTTTTGTTACTGGGTATTGAACCCAGGGGCGCTTAACCACTGAGCCCCATTCCCAGCTCTTTTTATATTTTATTTAGAGACAGGGTCTCACTGAGTTGCTTAAGGCCTTGCTACGTTGCTGAGGCTGGCTTTGAACTTGCGATCCTCCTGCCTCAGCCTCCCAAGCTGCTGGGATGACAGGCCTGTGCCACTGCACCGGGCAGCCTGGCACTGTTTCTCTGATCTGGGGTCCTCTTTCCAACTCCAACTCTTTCTCTGAATAAGTGGAGCTAAGTTCTGATTGAATAGGAACCTGCAGGCCTCTACCTGGACCAACTGGAATCCTTAGATATGGGACCTGGGCATCTGTATGTATATTTTCTTTCCCTAAATGATTTAAATGTGCAGCTAGGATTGAAAACCACTGCTTTACATTAAACCCTATCCCTCCACCAACCCGTGGGGCTGTTGGGGTGGGGGATGTCAGTTCAGATCCCAAAGCTGGAATCATTCAGTCTAGACCAGAGTTTGCAGATTGGAGGCCCACCCAAGGGCTTGGATCCGGCCAGCAGATGTGTTTTGTTTGGCCTGTGTGGGGTTTAAAAAAAAAAAGAATTACTTTGCCAATATTCATTAAGGGGAATATATTGTACAAAAATCTGGATATCTGGCCTCTTTTGGAAAATAGCAATATCTAGCCATTCTCAGTCTGCATTCCTGTAAACAATAATGGGCCACAGAAGAGGAGCCGCTAGCCCCGGAGGTACAGCAGTGTTCTCTGGCTCGCCACACTCCTCACCACTCCCTGTTGTGTTGCTCTGGACCTGCCTTACTCATTCACCTTCCTGGGCCCTGTAGCCCTAATTTATCATCTCTCCCAGGAACTACAATACAAAAACCCCCTTCCCTGGCTTTACCGGGTAAGTGTGGAAATACCCACACAAAGAGATTCATGGATTCACAGAGATTTCAGGAAGAGAACTATGTTTCAATATAGGACTTCATCTGCACACACTCCCTCTCGCCTACTGCAGGAGAGAACTGGATACACTGTTCGCAGAGTGGGGTGGATTCAAGGCTCATCCTGTCTCTGTCTTACCTGCATCTCCATGGCCTTGCTCAACCTGTGGATTGAGTTTGCATAGGGGAAAAAAAAATCCCACCTTTACTTAGACTATCTACCCACGCAGGGATATGCGCAGTTACTGTTTATCAATGCCTTGGGTTGGGTCACCCTGCCAGGGCAGATGGCCCCACACCTGTCTTCCTGGGGCAGTATTTCTCAACGTGTGGCTCACACACCTCCTGGCGGATTCCTGTGCCCCACCCAGATCTCTCTCTCTCTCTCTCTCTCTGGGCAGGGCCAGGCCTCCACATCTGCAGGGTGAGTTATTTCTGTTTTGCTGGGGGGTTCCCAAGAGCAACAGCTCTGCGCTGCTCTTTGCACGTATTATCTGGTGGAATCTTCACAGAAATGACTGAGATGAGGAGGAGCAGGCTCTTTTCACAAATGAGGAAACTGCGGCTCAGGGAAGTTGAGCAACTTGCCTGAGGTCACAGAGTCAGAAGGAGAGCGGAGATTCTCATCAGCTGCTCTAGTTGGAAACCACAGTTTTCAATGAGAGGCCAGAGGCAGATTCATGATTTCCCAGGTCGAATGGTTCAAGGAGAATGGAGTAGAATGTTGTCAATGGTGTTGATAAAGCAGAGAACTTGCAGTTTGTGATCTGGATTTTTTTTTTTTTTGTGGGGGGGGTATACAAAAGGATCTCTGTATGATCAGATGATAAAAGCTGTCCTGTAGCCAGGCACAGGGGTGCACACCTGTAATCTCAGTGGCTTGGGAGGCTGAGGCAGGAGGATTGTGAGTTCAAAGCCAGCCTCGGCAACTTAGCGAGGCCTTAAGCAACTCAGTGAGACCCTGTCTCTAAATAAAATTTAAAAACAGCTGGGGATGGGGCTTAGTGGTTAAGTGCCCCTGAGTTCAATCCCCGGTACCAAAAAATAAAAATAGAAATAAATTAAACCATCAGGCTCCTTACATAACTAACTTGGAAACAGCTCTTAAACTGTGCATAGTCAGGGCATGAGGAAAAACAGTGTGCTGGCGCTGGCGCGGTCACGGGGAACCAGCCCAGGCTGTCAGCAAAGGCCAGGTGTCCCGATCACAGGAGAAGCCAGTTGGAAGCCAGTTGGAATCCTGCAGCTCAGTCACACCTCAGTCGCACATCACCTGAGGCGCACCCTCCCGTGTGCCCTTCTTGATGCAGGTTGTCCACAAGCTGCCTTGAAGATAGCAGCTGTGTGCTTGTCCCCACCAAAGACAAGCTATGAGGGATTCTGTCCCAGGCGAGACTGCGCGCAGCATGGACGGCATCTTAGCCTTTCAGGGTGCGGGGTCCCATCACAGGACTGCGTCCCTGAAGGCTCACCAGGTCCCAGGTGGTGTTGTCCTGATGGATCTCACCACACTCAGGTTGATGAGAGTTTTTTTGTTTTTGTTTTTTGGTACCAGGGATTGAACCCAGGGTGCTTAACCACTGAGCCTGATCCCCAGCCCTTTTTATATTTTATTTAGAGACAGGGTCTCACTGAGTTGCTCAGTGCCTTGCTGTTGGCTGGCTTTGAACTCGGGGATCCTCCTGCCTCAGCCTCTCAAGCCGCCGTGCACCAGGCTACCTGACAGGCCTGTGGCTGAGGCAGGAGTTTGGATGCTAAATTCTCTACAGAACTATTTCAGGCTGGGTGCTGTGTTGCTTGCCTGGAATCTTGGAAACTTGGGAAGCTGAGGCTGGAGGATTACCAAGATGGAGGTCAGACTGGGCAACTTAATGAGATCCTGTCTCAAAATAAAAAAAAAAAAAAAAAAGAAAGAGCCGGGGATGTGGCTCAGTGGTATAGTGCCCCTGGATTCAATCCCCAGTACTGCAAACAAAACATAACAAACAATCAACAAATCTTTTCAGACCACCCTGTCCCAAAGTATTTTGTGGAGACTGTAGCAAAACTAAATGTAGGATTTCGACATTAAGATCTGTGAGTTTCTCTGATAGGATAGATAGAGCATTGAGAGCATTTCATTTATTACCTTAATTATAGTCATTCCTCCAAAGCTATCAGAGATGGTTTCCAGGACCCCAGTGGACACCAAAATCTGTGGATGCTCCTGTCCCTTAAATAAAAAGGTGTAGTATTTGGCACAGAACCTATGTACATCCTCCCCTATACTTTAAATCATCTCTAGATCACTCATAATATCAAACAGAGGTCCATGCAGTGTCAATAGTTGTAATACTGTGTTGAGGGAATAATGAAAAGTGGATAAAAAGTTTGTACGTACTCAATACAGATGCCATTTTATTTTCAAATGTTTTCCATTGAGTCATTGTTCCACAGTTGGTAGATGCCCGAGTATGGAACCCACAAAAAGCTGGGGATTTTTTTTTTCTTTTCTTTTTTTTTTTGCTACCAGGCATTGAACCCAGGGCTGCTTAGCCACTGAGCCGCATTCCCCAGCCCTTTTTAATATTTTATTAAGAGGCAGGGCGTCACCGAATTGCTTAGGGCTTGATAATTGCTGAGGCTGGATGTGACCTCATGATCCTCCTGCCTCAGCCTCCTGAGCCTCTGGGATTACAGGTGTGCACCACCATGCTGGGCTAAACTGCGGATTTTTAAATGGCTAGCTGTATGCATCATTAAAACAACTCAAGGATCACTTTGTCCCCCAGGACCTGGAGCTTTCATTGCACGTTTGTTGACACTACATATAAAATGACAGGCTGGTGGGGGAGGGGAATGGAATATGAAGTTGACCATGGGGAGGGTCTCGCCAGGTTGGAGCTCTCAACTGGTCAAGTGGACAATGCACACTGAACAACCTATTTACACATGGAGATATTTTAAACTGAGGATTTTTAAGCTTTGCACATTGACACACACCTGTAATCCCAGCTACTTGGGAGGCTGAGGCAGGAGGTTGGCAAGTTGGAGGACAGCCTCAGCAATTTAGCAGACTCTGTCTTAAAATAAAATTTTAAAAGGGGATCAGGACATAGCTCAATGATAGAGTGACCATGGGGTTAATCTCCAGTACTGTGAAAAAAAACAAAAACAGATTTTAAAATTTAAGTGTATTTCCACTGGAAACAACATCAAGTGAATTATTCTCATTGGCTACTAATGGCTAACAGTGTGTAATCTGTGTCTTGCATCATTTAATTCTTATAGGCAACAAATAAATTAGGTTCTGTTGCTGTCCCGTTCAACAGATGAAGCACCAAGGGCCAAAGATGTAAAAGAAGCACCTGCTGGTTTACACAGCCGGTATGCGGATAAGCTGGGGTCCATTTGGGACTGTCTAATGTCCATACACCTCACCACCTACCACTAAGCCTCTTCTGACAGTGCCTCCTGGATTCACTAACCCACAGATAACAGGATGAAAGTGAACTTACAGTTAGAAGGGCCCTTCAAGTTCCTTTCCCTCACTGTTTGCTTGTGAGAGCTAAGAATTTACCATTAGTGATTCACTTCTTTGGAGGAAACATAGATCTCTTGGTGGATTCTAAGTGTCCTCATAGAGGAATAGCACCGTATGCCTTTATTAGCTTCTCAGTGTCATATTGAGAGGAAACAAGAATAGAAGGGTCTAGAAGATCGGCACAATTTAGGAAGTGGCCTACAAAGGAGTCCCTTGGGTTCCTGGGACATCTGACTAGAGAAGAGGGGATCATGCACAGAGAAGGTGGGCTTTTCTCGACTGCATACTTACCTTCAGGCTATAACCAATGTAGGCTTTCTTGCCCTCTTAGGCTCCTAGCTCGGCCTCCTGTGTTAGTCAGTCTTCCCTCCCTGTGGTGAGTCGCCTGAGATAATTATAAGGCTAAAAGATTTATCTTGGCTCACAGATTTGGATGTTCCAGTCCATGATGGATTGGATCCCTCGTTTGGGGCCTGTGGCCAGGCAGTGCACCATGGCAGGTGTGCATGCAGGGGAAAAAAACGGCTCTATTTATCAGTCCAGGGGCAAAAGAAAGTAAGGAGGAGGCCAAGGTCCCACTATCCCTTCCCCACGTATGCTCCTTGAGGACCTGAAGACTTCCTGCTAGGCACCACATCTTAAACATGCCCCTACAGGCTGGGGCTTTGAACACACGGACCCCTGGGGGACAGTCAAGATCCAAACCATAGTACCTTCCATAGACGGGAGTGGTTCTCTCCTGGAGCTCAGGCTGGTAAATTAGGAGAAGAAGTGGAATGAGTCTATAAAAAAGTCCTTCTGAGTGTGTTGGTGCACACCTGTCATCCCAGCGGCTTGGGAGGCTGAGGCAGGAGGATTGTGAGTTCAAAGCCAGCCTCAGTAATTTAGTGAGGCCCTAAGCAACTCAGTGAGACCCTGTCTTTAAATAAAATACAAAATAGGGCTGGGGAGGTGGCTCAGTGGTTAAGCACCCCTAGGTTCAATAACCAGTATAAAAAAAAGTTGTTGGTTTGCAGACAACAAGACAAAAAGCTCAGGATAATTAATCAATTTACTAGAAGGTAGAAGAACCAGGATGGAGTCCAAGAGTGCTCCTTTTCAAGTCTATGCTTTTAAAACTGTTTTCACATTACTAATAACCCTCTCTTTACAAAACTTATAATAAATAAGATAAGCACCATACTACATTAATTATATGATTGTCTTATGACTACCATTAAATGTATTTTTCATATTCTGCATAATCTTTTAAATGCTCTTCTTACAAAAAAGCAAGATACTGTTATTTTATGATACAATCATCATTCAAGTTGGGAGGATGCTGGTTAAATGCACACGATGTATTTTAAGCTGTATATTTCATGAGGGTTTTTAATTTCTAAAAGCTGATAGTTTGTAACTTCCGAGCAGAGAGATGTTTCAAACCAATGTAGCCGCCAGCCCTTTATTCAGTTATTAGAGATTTAAATGTTGATTGACTCAGCAGAAGAAACAGCGCGGCACATCGATGTGAAATGGCCTTGCTGGGCACTGTGACCACTCACGCGTTGCAGTTTGACAGAATGCAGGTGCTTCATTGGAATCCAATTAGAAAGATTGGTTCAGTGCAACTCCCAATTGATTACCTATAATTCACGTCATAAATAATATAGAGTCCTGCTCACAACCTGCCCTCTGAAGAACACGGTCCTTTATTTTACATATGTACGTGTTCAAAATCCCTCCAGTGGCCAAAAGAAAAGCTCTAACCCTCCAATATTTTTTTCGGGGGTGGGGGGGTACTGGGAATTGAATCTGGGGTGCTTACCCACTGAGCCACATGCCCAGCCCAGATATGATGATGGTGGATTGTAGTTCTAAGCCCCTGGTTCCAGGGTCCTTTGCTAGGTCTTGACAGATAAACCAGGATGTACTTAATGAAAAGCAACACAGGAAGACCTGAGGAGCCAGAAGAGAAACAGCTTCCAGTCTTGCCCATGGGAGAGGAATCTGGGTAAGTTTCTAGGCAGAGGTGACATTGGCGCTGAGTCTGGGAAACTTCAGGAAAACCAGAGATGAAGGGAGGGGGAGATTCCAGGCAGAGAAAATAGTGGGACAAAGGTCCAGGGGTGACCCATGGGTCTGATGCCTGAGGGGAAGAATGAGCAGATCACTTTGGCCAAAGGAAATGACTTACAAGGGAAGAATCAGCAAGAATGGGAAGAGAGGGTCTACAGAATGGAGAGAATCTTTGCCACCCGCAGCCCAGAGCATTAATCTCCAGGAGCTAAAGAGAACTCAAAAAAACCTAACACCCCAAAACAACAGATAACCCCGTCAACAAACGGGCAAAGGAACTGGACAGGACTTCACAGGAGAAACACAAGTGGTCAACACATACATGAAAAAATGTTCAACATTTCTATCAGTTAGAGAAATGCAAATTAAAACTACACTGAGATTCCATCTCATTCCGGTCAGAATGGCAATTATCAAGAATACAAGTGACAATGAATGTTGACAAGGATGTAGGGGACAAGGCATACTCGTACATTGCTGGTGGGACTGCAAATTGGGGCAGCCACTCTAAAAAGCAGTATGAAGATTCCTCAGAAAATTAGAAATGGAACCACCATTTGACCCACTCCTCAGTCTGTAACCAAAGGACTTGAAATCAGCATACTATAGTGACACAGTCACATCCATGTTTATAGCAGCTCAATTCACAACAGCTAAGCTATGGGACCAACCTAGGTGCCCTTCAACAGATGAATGGATAAAGAAAATGTGGGACATATACACAATGGAACATTACTCAGCCTCAATAAAGAATGAGATTATGGCATTTGCTGGTAAATGGATGGAACTGGAGACTCTCATTCTAAGGGAAATAAGCCAATCCCCCAAACCGAAGGCCAAATGTTCTCTCTGATGTGCAGATGCTAACAGAATAAGTGTGTGTGTGAGGAGGGGTAGAGAATAGAAGTTCACTGGATGAGACAAAGGGGAAGGAAGGGAAGGGAGGGGGAAGGGAATGGGAAAGACAGTGGAGTGAATGGGACAGAACTTTCCCGTGTTCCTATATGAACACACGACCAGGGAAACTCCACATCATGTCCATCCACGAGAATGGGATCCTAATAAGTTATATTCCATTTATGTATACTATGTCAAAATACACTCTGCTGTCACGCATATCTAAAAAGAACAACAACAACAACAAAAAAAAGAGGTTGGTGAGATAGAAAAGTGGCACCAAGTGCCACATCTCCCAAGGCCTCGGAAGGCTACCTCACCTTGCAGGGGTGACGAGTGAGAATCAGTTAAGAGGACAAA
Source organism: Marmota flaviventris (assembly GCF_047511675.1). Classification (NCBI taxonomy): domain Eukaryota; kingdom Metazoa; phylum Chordata; class Mammalia; order Rodentia; family Sciuridae; genus Marmota; species Marmota flaviventris. The sequence continues at coordinate 159,243,765 of NC_092498.1, read as the reverse complement.
GAGGAGCCATCCACTATCCAGTGAGACGAAAAGAGAATGTGAAAGAAGGAAGGTGATTTGTTAAGACCAGCAACTGGGGGTGGGAGGACGGCGGGAGGGAGGTTCATTGGGCGCCTCTCTGGGCTGGAGGTGGGGTCCTGGGAGGACTGGACCTGGTGGCAGGATAATGGCCCACAGAAACATCCATGTCCTGACCCTTGCAATGTGAGCCTCTGACAGCACCAAGGTTCTGCAGGCACGATCAGGGGTCTTCTAACGGGAAGGTTGTCCGGAGCCATGCACATAGGCCACGTTAATCACGGTTGTCCTTCAAACGAGACTTTCCAAGCTGAGGTCAGAGCAAGACGTGTCTGCAGAGGAAGGGTCAGGGAGAGGTGGTACGGTAAGGACTTGACCTGCCCCCACTGACCCTGGTTGAACAAGGGGACTACAGGTCCAGTCTTTAGAAACTGGCAGATGCCCTCAGTTTATAGCCAGCCCACGAAAACTGGAACCCCAGTCCTACGGCTGTGAAGAACCAAAGTCGGGCAACAGGAACTTGAGCAAAGTCATAATCCTCCCCCAAGAACCTCTAGAAACGATCGCAGCATTGCCAACACCTATATTTTAGCCCAGCGAGACTCCTTCGAAGTCTGACTTCCAGCTGGGTGCCATGTAATCCCAGAGGCTCAGAAGGCTGAGGCAGGAGGATCGCAAGTTGGAGGCCAGCCTCAGCAACTTAGCAAGGCCCTAAGCAACTTAGGAAGACTCTGTCTCAAAATAAAAAATATCAAAAGCGTCGGGGATGGGATCAGCGGTTAAGCACCCCTGGGTTCCATCCCTTTTGCAAAAAAAAAAAAAAAATGCTGACTTCCAGAATTGTACGGTCACACATTTATGTGGTTCAGCTACAAAGTTTGTGGCCTGTGTTGGTCTGCTTTTTGCCGCTGTGACTGAAATACCCAACAGGAACAACTTACGGGAGGAAGCTGGTTTGGGCTCATGGTTTCAGAGGTTCAGTACATGGTGGGCTGAGCCCAGGGCTCTGGGCCCAAGGTGTCGTAGAACATCATGGCGGAAAGGTATGGGGGAGGCGGGTGGCTCCATTCCTGGTGGCCAGGAGGCAGGCAGACAGCGGGGAAAGGGCTTAGAGACGGTGGACTCTTCTAGGGCATGCTCTCAGTGAGCCACTTTCTGCAGCCACGTCCCTCCTGCCTACAGTCACCCTCAGAGTCACCAGTCAGTCCATCAAACTGGGATGCACTGATGGGGTGACGGCTCACATAATCCAGTCACTTCACCTCTGAATATGTCTGCATTAACATTGAAGCTTTGGGGGGACACCAAAAACATGGTCATTTGTTTTGTCCCTAGGAAATGAGTTCAGATCCCGATAAGTCAGTGACATTTATTGAACACCGCTGCACCGCATCATGCATTAGAATGCAGGAGGAAACAGGCCCCTGAGGAGCTTCCTCTCCCTGTGGGGTGTGGTTCTATTCTCATGCTACATGGAAACAGGCTTTTTGTTCTTTGATGTCCTTTGGTCAGCTGTGTGACATGGATGAAGTTACCTAACCTCTCTGAGCTTCAGTTTCCTCTCCTGTTGGTGAGGGGGATGAACAAAAACACTGGCCTCTAAGTAAGCTCCATACTTTTTCATTACTACGTGTTTCGAGATAGAGAATGTTCCCATCTTCTAGGCACTGGTGGGCATATCTACGTTTGGGGACATTTTAAGTACCATTGAAATGATAGTCTTTCTTCTTCTCCACAAGAAATCACCTCAGACTCTAAGTGACATTTTGGTAATTATAACTTTATATTTACTCTGTGAATTAAGCTTAGATGTAGGGTTTGAAAATTTATGTATATATGTCAGAATATTTTACAAAGCAGGCACAGAATCACATTGATGCATGTCAAGAAATATCTCACAGAATAAGATATATTCCATGCTTGTATAAATATATAAAAATAGACTCTACTGTTATGTGTAACTCAAAAGAACAAATAAAAAGAAATAGAAATCTCTCATGGATCATAAAAACTTATGTGTGGCCAGCCACGGTGGCGCAGGCCTGTAATCCTAGCAGCTTGGGAGGCTGAGGCAGGAGGATTGTGAGTTCAAAGCCAGCCTCAGCAACTTAGCAAGGCCATGTCTCTAAAGAAAAAAAATATAAAACAGCCTGGGGATGAGGCTCAGTGGTTAAGCGCCCCTGGGTTCAATCCATGGTACCAATAAATAAATAAATAAACACCACGTGTGAATTGTTACTGGTAGCGTTTTAATAGCTGGGAATGCAAAAGTAGATAAGCAAATGTTCTTCCTAGCACTGAAACTGGACAGCTTTTGGAAATCAAGAGTAACCTGAATTAGTTGAAGGTAAGCCAGTTGCCATTGAGAAGTTAAAGAGAAGTTAAAGGGAAAAAAATACTTTTTCTGAACCTTCAAAAGAAATCAGCTTCACGTAACTTCCAATTAAACTGAACAAACTAGGGTTGGGGCTGGGGCTGGGGCTCCGTGGTAGAGCACTTGCCTAGCATGTGTGAGGCACTGGGTTCGATCCTCAGCATCTCATAAAAACAAATAAAACAAAGGTATTGTGTCCATATACAACTAAAACAATTAAAAAAAATGAACAAACCATTGATATGGCAGCATTATTATAGGAATAACTATTTAGTTAGGAAATGTCACACAAAACTCAACTTGATCCCAACTTTGTGGAAGAAACAAAGGCCAAGGGACCCCCTCGTCATTTTTTTTTTTTTGTACCAGGGATTGAACTCACTAAACCACTGAGTCGCATCCCCAGCCCTTTTATTTATACTTTATTTAGGGACAGGATCTTTGTGAGTTGCTTAAGTCCTTTGCTAAGTTGCTGAGGCTGTCCTTGAACTCGCAATCCTCCTTCCTCAGCCTCCCCAGCAGCTGAGATTACAGGGTGTGTGCCATGGCACCCAGCCTCCTAGTAACTTTATTTTTATTTTTATTTTTTGTGGTGCTGGGGATTAAACCCAGGGCCTTGTGCACGCAAGGCAAGCACTCTACCAACTGAGCTAGATCCCCAGCCCCTCCTAGTAACTTTCAATGAACTTCCTATTGAATAAGAAAAAACAAAAGGGTCACAAGGGAGCTGGTCGATATCGACAATGAGCCTGCCTGAGTGACAGTCTATTTCATGACCCTGGAGTTGTGAATATCTGTGCCAGGAATAGTTCTAAATCTGAACATTTCAATATTTTCAAGGTAGTTTGATTGGAGTTAGGCATTCTGATGCAAAGCATGTGAATTTCTATAAGAAGAGGTGATACAGCGTCAGGAGAGAAGCCCTTACCCAGGGGTCATGTCACCGTGTAGCTTTATGGTTTGGAGGTGAGGGTGTCCCCCCAAGATCCTGGGTTAATGTAGGAATGTTCAGAGGTAAAGTGGCTATCATAAAGAAGAACGAAATGGTAGCATTTGCAGGTAAATGGATGGAACTGGAGACTTTCATGCTAAGTGAAATGAGCCAATCCCCCCAAAACCAAAGGCTGAATGTTCTCTCTGATGTGCAGATGTTGACATCCCAGTTTGAATGGCTGGGTGGTTACTCACTGAAGCCCGCTGGCTGGAGGAGGTAGGTCACTAGGAGCACTGGGTCACTGGGAGCACTGGTCACTGGGAGCACTAGTCACTGGGAGCATTGGGTCACTGGGAGCACTGGTCACTGGGAGCACTGGTCACTGGGAGCACTGGGTCACTGGGAGCACTGGTCACTGGGAGCGTGCCCTGGAAGGGTTCATTTTTCCCTGTAGCCCTGTCCTGGTCCCCGCTTCCTGACCCCACCACGAGCTGAGCTGCTGTCTTCCACTGCTCCCTTCCTTCCACCTCTGAAACCGTGAGCCAAAACAAACGTTTCCTCCTCTAAGTTGTCTTTCTCAGATATTTTGGTCGTAAAGCTAATACATAGGCAACCGGGGTGGGCTCTGAGTGACCATGGGGAGGTCCCAGCCGTGCCACTTACTGTGAGTGTGACATTAGACAGTGGCGTGACCTCGTGCCTGTCAGCAGCCTCATCTGTGAAGGAAGCCACAGGCCTTCTCATGCTCCAAGGGTGTAAAGGATGGGGGCTTGGTGAGCAGGGAGGGCTAAGGGCTGTAACCAGCCACAGAGGTCTCAGGACGAGCCTGCCACAGGACTAGGCTGCCACAGGACTAGGTCGTCTTCTTGGGCATTATATTCATGAATTTCCTTTCTGCTTTGTAATATATTAGGACATTGCTGCCTAGAATTTCAAACCTTGTGTATATGCTCCTAATTACCTTTTGGGACACCTCTGTAGTTTGGCTTTCATATCATTTCCTTCCTTAAATTCTGGTCTTTGGGCCAGGTGCTGTGGCACATGCCTATGTGGCTCGGGAGGCTGAGGCAGGAGGATCGTGAGTTCAAAGCCAGCCTCAGCCATTCAGCGAGGCCCTAAGCAACTCAGGGAGACCCTGTCTCTGAATAAAATGCAAAATGGGCTATGGGATGTGGCTCAGTGGTTAAGTGCCCCTGAGTTCAGTCCCTGGTACTCCCCCCAGCCCCCAATAAAAATTCTGGTCTTTGGAATGTCTGCAGTAAACTCGACTTGTGGAGTGCTCCTGCTCTGGTTCTCAAAGCAAGGACCACATAATGCACTGGCTATCCAGAGTGTCCAGGTTACGAGGACTACCTTTCTACTTCGTATTGTCCCAAGGACGAGAATGGAGGGCACAGGTAAACACACCAGAGGAAGAGCTTTCATTTTCACACAAAATGCTGGAAGTTCTAAACAGATGACTACACCAGAAAATTTTTAGAATGACAGCACATTCGTGGCAGGAATGACTCAAAGTAGTTGCCTGGCTTTTGGTTAGCACCCGGTGAAACTCAGCTGGATAGAAAAGAAAGGGCATTACCCAGGTGATGGGTCCTGATCCTTGTCTTGTCCCTCATTGCTGTGGGACCTCAGGGAAGTCACTTGCCCTTCCTGGGCTTTCAATTGTGCCTCCATAAAATGAAAAAGCTGCAGTAGATCAGTGCTCTCTTTCTGAGACTCATCAGGATTTTGAGGGGGTTGAAAAACGTTGGTTGTGAAATTAGGTAGTGGTGATGTTTGCCCAGCTTTGTACATATATTAAAAACTACTGAATTATATATTTTATATATTTTAAATTGGGGGGTTAAGGTGTAGCTTAGAGGAAGAGTGTGCACTTGGCATGTGCCGCAGTCCGGCTGCAGCAAAATAACCGGGGAGTGACGAACAACTTGTGTAGATTGATACAGCAGGAGTGGGAGCCGTTTATTGTAGGACAACAGAGGTATTTATACATTCCACACAGCTTATCTTAATTAGCATAAACTAGATACATCAGTCAACCAATAAGGAATCTCTACACTTAATGGCTTGCTGGTGTTACTTCACAAACCACTCCCTCTGGCAAAATGCCAGGCGCCATCCTGACTTGTTTACAGACTCTAACAAGCATGCATGACGTCTTGGGTTTAACCCCAGCATCAAAATAAATTTTTTAATGGTATGTGAATTTTTTTTTTTTTTTTTTTGTACCAGGGATTGAACTCAGGGGCACTCAACCCCTGAGCCACATCCCCAGACCTAGTTTCTATTTTATTTAGAGACAGGGTCTCACTGAGTTGCTTAGGGCCTCAATAGATTGCTGAGGCTGGCTTTGAACTCATGATCCTCCTGCCTCAGCCTCCCAAGCCGCTGGGATGACAGGTGTGTGCCACTGCACCTGGCCTGGTGTGACCAGGGACTTTTTCCTGGGACTTCTCAAAAAACAAAACAAAACAAAACAAAACAAACAAACAAACAAAAAAAACCCCAAAACAGAGAAGGGGTTCTTTGTTTATCGTTGGAGGTACTTCTTTTCAAAGATTTGGGGACGGATGGCCAAGGCAGTCAGGTGAAAGCCCAGTCTAACCTGTTCTGTGAATTCAGACAGCAAACGATGACTTTAAGAAGAGCCTCAATCTACAAAGAGGGCCACCCTTCAGGCTAAGGAGTTTAAGCAGATGTTGACTCTTTAAAAGATTAACTGAGAGCTTTGATAGCTGGTTTTGTCCGCTTGTAATTGGCTCCTGGGGAGGAGAAATCAACCCTCCTTGCTCCTACAGATCTGTCCCTATCTTGTCTCTGCTAATTGTTTGTTATCTGCCACTCTTTCCTTGAAAGGGTACCACGAGCCCCCTTAATGACACAGCCTTCTGATCACACTCTGATTAACAGCCTCTCAGATAAGACAGGGCTGTCCTGGGCCTCCTGGCAGGTAAGGAAAGCCACAATCCAAGGTGGGAGCCATGCACAGAACCCAGCTGAATGAAATTGTATAGGTACCAGGGATTGAACTCGGGGATGCTTAACCACTGTGCCCCATCCCCAGCCTTTTTCATTTTTATTTCAAGACAAGGTTTCACTGACTTGCTTAGGGCCTCACTAAATTACTGAGGCTGGTTTCAAACTTGCAGTCCTCCTGCCTCAGCCTCCTGAGCCTCTGGGATTACAGGCATGTGTCACTATGCCCCGCAAAGGAGGAGTGTTTAAGAATTAAATGTTGGATGGAGTTTAAGGAGGTAAAGGAGTAGGTTAGAGTGTTGACTTCTCCACCTGGTCCCTCAAGCTAGGAAAATCCCAGTGTTTCCGAAACTGTAATTTGCACTCAGGTCACCTGGGGACACTGTTAAAAATGCAGATTCAATAGATCTTGGAAGAATCTGAGATTTTGCAATTCTAACAAACTTCCAGATGATGTTGATGCTAGTGGCCCTCAGGCTACACTCTGAATAGCAATGGCTATCTGTGATTTCCTACACATCTTTTTTTAAGCCCTATCCCCAGCCCCTTTTTGTGTTCTATTTAGAGACAGGGTCTCATGAGTTGCTTAGGGTCTCACTAAGTGGCTGAGGCTGGCTTTGAACTCGCGATCCTCCTGCCTCAGCCTCCCGAGTCACTGGGATTAGAGGTGGGTGCCACTGCACCCAGCTCCTACACATCTTTGTGTTTTCTTTCTTTTTTAAAAAAATTATTCATTCATACATATATATTTATACATATATATATATAATGACAGTAGAATGTATTTTGACATGTTTTACATATATGGAGTACACCTTCCCATTCTTCTTGTACATAATGTAGAATTACACTGGTCGTGTGTTCACATATGAAAGCAGGAAAGTTCCGTCCCAATCATTCCACTGTCTTTCCCATTTCCATCCCCCTCCCTTCCCTTCATTCCCCTTTGTCTCATCCAAACTATTTGTGTTCCTCCCTCCTCTCCACCCCTTATTGTGAATTAGCATGTGCATATCAGATCCAACACATCTTTAAAACCTAAATTCAAAAGAGCTTCCTGAAAGTTGACACTCTGGAGTTCTTTCTTGCAGGTCCTAGTTAAATATTAATGATAACAAGGAGAACACAGTAGCCATGATGACTGGCATTTGTGGAAGGCTTCCTAGCTGCAGGTCTAGCCAAGCAGAACTATAATTATTGCCCTCATGTAAAAGAACCACCTGGGGTTTAGAGACCCTAAAATAACTAGCCCAAGGTCTCCTTGCTGGTAAGTGGCAAAGCGACAACTTGAACAGTATTGGACTCCACAAGTGGGCCCAGAAGTGTGATGGGTTTAGCATTTCCAATCTGGAACTCTGAAATGCTCCAAAATCTGAAATTTGTTGAGCACTGACATGGTACAAATGGAAAATTTCACTCATGTGATTGGTCAAAATTTAGTTTCGTTAAAAAGACTCTATTTCTGTGTGTGGTGGCGCATGCCTGTAATCCCAGCAGCTCAGGAGGCTGAGGCAGGAGGATTTTGAGTTCAAAGCCAGCCTCAGCAACTTAGGGAGATGCTAAGCAACTCAGGGAGACCGTGTCTCAAAATAAAATATAAAAAAGAGCTGGGATGTGGCTCTTGGGTTCAATCCCTGGTACCAAAAAAGGCAATAGTGTTGACAAGGTCGCAGAGAAACTTGGAAACCTCATAGATTGTCAGTGAGAATGTGAAACGGCTCAGTTACTTTGGAAAATAATTCCAGTCATATAAAGGATTTGTTTTTCTTTTTTAAATTTCCTTGCATATTGAAATGTTGTTTTTTTGTGGTATATTTTACTGGCTGTTTCTTTTGACTTAAAAACATTTTTACATCAAAAATATTTTAAATTATTTTAAAAAACCCCGGCTAAACAGATCTTTTGTTGTTGTTGTTGCAAATTTTGTTACTCTGCCATTTGTTGTAAGGAACGATTTGTATTAAAAACTGTGAGTAATTAATTCAAGTCAAGCGTGATGGTAGCTGCCTGTTATCCTAGCAACTTGGGACACAGAGGCAAGAGGATCACTTCAGCTAAGGAGTTTGGGATGAGCATGGGCAATATGGCAAGACCTTGTCTCTTTTTTAACAAAATTAAATTTAAAATTCAGCTTTATTTAAGCAAATTTGATTTTTTATTCCGTTATTTATTTATTATAATTTGTTATCCATGTTGGCAGAATGCAATTCATTTCATTATAACACCTATAGAGCACAATTTTTCAAGTCACTGATGGTACACAAAGTATTTTTACACCATTCGTGTCTTCATACATGTACTTAGGGTCATGATGTCTAACTCATTCCACCATCATTCCTACCCCTTGTCCCCTCCCTTCCCCTCCCTGCCCTTTGCCCTATCTAAATTCCTCCATTCCTCCCATGCTCCCCCACCCCAAGCAAATTTGATTGAAAATGTTGATTGTTGTTGGGTATGGTGGCACACGCTTCCAATCCCAGTTAGTGGAGATAGGGGGGGCGGCTGAGGTAGAAAGGTCACAAGTTCAAGGCCAGTGTGGCCAACTAAGCAAGACCCTCTCTCAAAGTCAAGACTAAAAAGAGCTGCGGATGTGGCTCGGTGATAGAACACCATTTAATCCCATTAAAAAAAATTAAAAAGGTTGATAGTTAATTTTAATTTAATAGGTGGGTGTGGTGGCACACGCCTTATAATCTCATGGATTAGGGGGCGGGGACTAAGGCAGAAGGATGGTGAGTTCAAAGCCAGCCTTCATCGCTTAACAAGGCCCTGAGCAATTCAGCAAGACCCTGTCTCTACATAAAATAGAAAAAGGGCTGGGGATGTGGCTCAGTGGTTAAGTGCCCCAGGTTCAATCTCTGGTGCCAAAACTAACAAACAAGCAAACAAACAAAACCTTGCAAGATAATGGATAAGCTTTTAGAATTGCAATCACTTTAGACTATTTTCTATTGACTTTAACATGTATTTTAAATAAAATGCATGTTTCTGTCCACTTGAGTCTGTTCCTTTTCCCTCTCTCTCCTCCCCCACTGTTTCTGTATAGGGTGAGCTCGAGTGGTCAACTTCACAACGGAGTCCACAGTTTTCATAATACTTGATGGGATCCAGAAGAACTAGAGGAATGGTCATGATGGAGAAATCCTGGGCTCGGAGCTGAAGGCGGAGAACTGAGGCCACGCTGTTCTCTGCCATTGGGGGTGGGTGGTGTGCTTACGGCTCTGCGGGATTTGATTGCAAAATGTTGGCTGGGACTTTTTATTTATTTATTTTTTTAATGTAAGTATGGAAAGGCGTGTCAGGGAGCCTGAGGATGAACTGTGTGAACAGTCATTGCTCCACGGCCCCCTCCCACCAGGGGCATGCGGGGTGAGGACAGTTGTTCCTCTTCCTCCGATGAATACCTGGGTGGGAGTGGGAGGATCAGGAGCCGCCACTCACTCTGAGCTTTGAGTCTTGATCCAGTCACCCAGAGGGACACTTTCAAGTTCATTCGTGGCGACAGCCTGTTCATGCCTCAGGTTCCAGGACTGCGCCCAGGGCCCGCAACGACCCCCCCACCCCCAGGTCTCATATGGCCTCTCCTCAGGCCTCTGCCCAGTGGCACTTTCCTGACCAGCTCATCTAAAATAGCCACCTCCTATTCTCATTTTCTGTTCTCTCATTCAACTTTCTCTTTTTCTTTTCCTTTCTGTTTTACACCAGGGATTGAACACAGGGGCGCTTAACCACTGAGCCCCATCCCTAACCCTTTTTATATTTTATTTAGAGACAGGGTCTCACTGAGTTGCTGAGGGCCTCACTTAAGTTGCTGAGGCTGGCTTTGAACTTGGGATCCTCCTGCCTCAGCCTCCTAAGCCACTGGAATCACAGGCATGTACCAAAATACCTGGCTCTTCTTCTTCTTATAAAGACACAGTCCTATCAGATTAAGGTTACATTCTTATGATCTTCCATCCATAGAGGCTGTGTCTCCAAATATAGTCAAGTGACACTGTGAGTGTGACTATTCATTGTATGAATTTGGGGGCGGGGGGACAAAATGAAGTGTACGACGGATGTCGTTGTGCATGAAGGAGAAATCTGAAATTTATACTTATATCTTGCAGAATACCCATAGGTGTGGTAACATTGCCAACAGTAGTCATAATAATAACTATTCTTTAAAACTTGGCACTTTATAAAGGTTGTGTGCTTGTCTTATTTCTCAGATCACTCAAAAGCCATCTCATGACTGAGGTCTCCTTTGAATGGTATCCCGCGTTTCATGTGATGTTCTGTAAGTGATGTTCTGTAAGTGTGATCACGCCCACAGCCATTGCTCTCTAACTCCTTGCCTGGCAATTGAACATTATCACCTTCTCATTACCCCAAACTATTCATTTTTTTCAGTTTTGCCGAGGTATAACTGGCAAATAAAAACTGTGCACACTCGAAATATAAAATGTAATGATTTGATATACATATTCATTGTGCAATGATCGCCACAGTCAAATGAACTGACACATCTATCAGCACCTAGATTACCATTTTGTGTGTTTGTGGTTGCTTAGCATCTGCCCCTTAGCAAATTTCAAGAAAAAAAAAAAAAAACAGTACTATTAACGATTGCACTACTCTGTATAAGATCTCCAAGCTGGGAACTGTGGCACAGCCTATCATCCCAGAGGTTTGGGAGGCTGGGGCAGGAGGATAATGAGTTCAAAACCAGCCTGGCAAAAGTGAGACACTAAGGAACTCAATGAGACCCTGTTTCTAAGTAAAATATACAAAAGGGCTGGGGATGGGGCTCCGTGGTTAAGTGCCCCTGGGTTCCATCCCTGGTACCAAAGATCTCTAAGATGTTTTCACCAATGGCTGCAAATTTGTGGTCTTACACTAATATATCTCCATTTTCCACCTCCATCCCTTCAGCCCCTGACAGCCTCTAGGATGAAAACTCTACTCCATGAGTTTGACTTTTTTAGACTCCACATAAAAGTGACATCATCCAGAGATTGTCCTTCTGTGTCTGGTTTATTTCATTTATGATACTATCTTCCACGTTTATCCACATTGTTGCAAATGGCGTGTTTTCCTTCCTTTTGAAGGCAAAATAATACTCCAAAATAATATACCATTTTCTCTGTTAGTGAACACTTAGGTTGCTTCTGTATCTTGGCTACTGTGAATAACACAATAAACATGGGAGTGCATGTGTCTCTTTGAGATACTGCTTTCATTTTCTTTGGATGTGTACCCATTGTGGGATTGCTAGATGATGTGGTAGTTTATTTTCAATTTGTTGATGGACCTCCACACTGTTTTCCGTAATAGATGCACTAATTTATATGCCCACCAACATCTTTGTACACTTGTTCTTTCTTCTTTGTTATTTTTTTATAGTAGCCATCCTAACAGTTGTGATGTGATAGCCCATGGTGGTTTTGATTTGCATTTCCCTATATGACTAGTAATGCACATTTTGTCATATACCTGCTACCCATCTGTATGTCTTCTTTGGTAAAATGTCTATTCAGGTCCTCTGTCCACTGTTTAATTGAGATATTATTTTTCTGCAATTGAGTTGTATGAGTTCCTTATATATTCTGCATATAAATGGATTGCAGATATTTTTTTTCCCCATTCTGAGCAGGGAACAACGGTGCATACCTGTAATCTCAGCCACTCAGGAGAGACTGAGGTGGGAGGATTGCAAGTTTGAGGCTAGACTGGGCAATTTAAGACTCTGTCTCAAAATAAAAAATAAGAAGGGCTGGGATGTAGCTCAGCCTGGTTGCAGGTGATTGATAATTGTTAAGAGAAAGGCTGGGTTACTGTGATCAGTTAAGTACTTGTAGGAGTTGTAGGCTAAAGAAGCAGTGTAGGAGCTGCTAATAGAGGGACTAGAAGCCCACATGGTCAGAGATAAGGGCTTCTCATTCCCGGCTCCATATTCTGCACATCACAATCTTCATGAGTCATGTTTTCATCCTAGATTATTAGCTGTTTCTTTGAAAAGCTTTATTGAGATATAATTTATATATCATACAATACACTCACCAAACATATATAATCCAGTGGTTTTTAGAATATTCAGAGTTGTGCAGCCATCACCACAATCAATTTTATAGCATCATTATCCCCCAAAGAAACTCCATGTCCCTTAGGCATATATGTGTGTACACACATTCACATATATATATACACACACATATATGTATAAGTACATGTATTCTATATTATATTCCATATTATATATAGAATGTATATATTCTATATTCTATAATGTATAATAATAGATCCGTTACATATAATGCATATTATATATAACATAGAATATATGGAATATAGAATATATGTAAAATACATGTATATATTGTATACATTGCTTGTTAGAATTTTCTATATATTATCTCACTGGTACTTTAAAATTTTGATTACATATTGAAATGATATTATACTGGGACATATATCAAAATAATAAATAATGACAAAATAGGTTATTAAAATCGATCCTAAGCCAGGCACAGTGGTGCATGCCTGTAATCCCAGCAGCTTGGAGGCTGAGGCAGGAGAACTGTGAGTTCAAAGCCAGCCTCAGCAACTTAGTAATGCCCTAAGCATCCCTAAGACTCTGTCTCTAAATAAAAAATTAAAAAATGCTGGGGATGTGGCTCAGTGGTTAAGTACCCCTGAGTTCAATCCCTGGTACAAAATATTTAAAAAAAAAATGTAATTCTCTATACTAGGGACTGGAATGTCAAGTGCCTACAGGAATCAGGCAGGTAATATAAAGAAGAAAAGGAAACTGAGGAAGGCATCAGGTATTGGTGGGGACTGTAGTGCTTTGGAGGTGATGTGCCATCTAAAGATACAGTTATTGCTCAGCCCCAGCCAATGGCTGTCATGTAGGAGTGGGGACTTGGAGTTCCCAGAGATTAATTTTTTTTTGTACCAGGGTTTGAACTCAGGAACACACAACCACTGAGCCACATCCCCAGCCCTATTTTGTATTTTATTTAGAGACAGGGTCTCACTGAGTTGCTTAGAACCTCGCTTTTCCTGAGGCTGGCTTTGAACTCAAGATCCTCCTGCCTCAGCCTCCCTAGCTGCTGGGATTACCAGGTGCACCACTGCAACCCGCCCAGAGCTCAGTTTTTTTTTTTTTAATTTATTTTTTAGTTGTAGTTGGACACAATATCTTTATTTTATTTATTTTTATGTGGTGCTGAGGATCGAACCCGGGGCCTCACACTTGCTAGGTGAGCGCTGTACCGCTGAGCTGTACCGCTGAGCCACAACCCCAACCCCAGAGCTCAATTTTTTGAAGGAGAAACTAATACAGACTTTCAATGACATATCTTGATTTTTGAAACACTGGTTATGCCAAACCAAACATTCTCAGAGTCTGTCCTACTGGAAGCCAATTTGCAACTCCACTCTCTACACGTGTCTTGTTTCGAACTAGAACAGGCATCTGGATTGGCTCTCTTGATATTTTCTTCTACATATGCTTGGTGAGCCTATGATTTGTTTTCTCAGGAAGTCTGTAAGGTTTTTGCAGATACAATTTATGTCTTGTGCATTGATGTTCAAATCAAGCCTGATTGATAATCTTGGTAAATGGTATTTATTTGTTTCTCTGGTCTGTAGTTTTTAACTGTCAGCCTGAGTCAGCATGGCTGGAGCTGCACATTAAAAACGTTGGTTTGCCCCAGGAATCCTACTCCTGGGTATGTGCCCGATAGAAATATATACCTATAGTCATCAAAAGGCTCTTACTAGAGTGTTCAGAACAGCACTATTCACAGTAGCTGCAACAGACATCCGTCCAATCATCCATCACCAGCCTCAGAATGAAACTTTTCCATGTATTTTTAAATTAGTACATTGTTGTTATAGGTAATGATGGGATTTTTTACATATTTGTACCATGCACACAATGTAAAAATATAATTTGGCCAGTATTATTCCTCAGTATTTCTCCCTGTGCCTTACAATAAAATTTAAAATTTATTATAATAATACTGTATAATAATAAAATTTTAAATTTTATTATACAGTATAGCTGGGCACATTGGTGCATGCCTGTAATCCCAGTGACTTGGGAGGCTGAGGCAGGAGATTCGAAAGTTCAAAGCCAGCCTCAGCAATTTAGTGAGGCCCTAAGCAATTCAGTGAGACCCTGTCTCAAAATAAAATAAGAAGGATTGGGGATTTATCTTAGTAGTACAGTACCCAGGGGTTCAATTCCCGGTGAACCCCCTCCCCCCCAAAAAAAATAAAAATTTCTATAGAGTATGATAAAAATCACAGCAATGAAATAATAAATTGTAACTCCAGACAGTAATATGGAAGAATATCAGAAATGTAATGCTAAATAAAAGAAGACAAGAATGCAGCACATGATTTCTTTTTGGTACCAGGGATTAAACCCAGGGTTACTTCTTTTATTGTTGTTGTTCTGTTTGTTGTTGTTGTTGTTTTGTTTTGTTTTTTGTAGTACTGGGGATTAAACCCAGGAGTACTCTACCACTGAGCCACATCCCCAGCTTTTTTGGTTTTTTATTTTGAAACAGCATCTCACTAAGTTGCCCAGGCTGGCCTGGAACTTGCAATCCTCCTGCCTCAGCTGCCCAAGTTGCTGGGACCACAGGCCTGCAGCAATACACCCTGTGCAATAAACTGTTTTGATTAATATAAATACAAAAACTTGTAAGACCCAGTCTCTGGGTTTTAAGTCAGGATAACAGTAACTCTTGGAGTCAGGGAGGGATAAAGAGAATACAGGAGATTTCTGGAGTGCGGCCAATATTCTGTTTCTTGATCTGAGTGCTGGTCACGTGGGTGTGTGAAAAATCCTTCAAGCTGTACATTTGTACTTTTCTATATATTAATATCTCAATGGAAAGTTTCAATGCTAATACTGGGGCTGCACTTGGGATCATCAGAATCACTCTTTTGCACGGGGGGTTGTCAATAAGGTCCCCAGGCATTTTCATGCAGGTCATCATGGGACCCTCTCAAGAATATGCTGCACTTGCCGGACACGGTGGCCCACATCTGTAGTCCCAGTGGCTTGGGAGGCTGAGACAGGAGGATCACAAGTTCAAAGCCAGCCTCAGCAACTCAGAGAGACCCTGTCTCTAAATAAAATAAAAAAAGGGCTGGGGATGTGGCTCAGTGGTTAAGTGCCCCTGAGATCAATCCTTGATACCAAAAAACAAACAAACAACAACAAAAAAAAACGCACTGCACTTGATTGACACACATATTTACATATTTCCTTCTCCAAGGGGCTTCTACAGGCACTCTTGACAACTCACTCCCCCTCTCCCAGGTTGTTTTGCTGTATATTGCCATGCATTACTTGAAGAGAAGAGTGACATCAGGGCTGGGGAAGTGGCTCAAGCGGTAGTGCGCTCCCCTGGCATGCGTGCGTCCCGGGTTCGATCCTCAGCACCACATACAAACAAAGATGTTGTGTCTGCCGAAAACTAAAAATAAATATTAAAAAAATTCTCTCTCTCTTAAAAAAAAAAAGAGTGACATCAAATTAACAGTCATTCTGGGTACCTTCAACCAGCGGCACTCAAAGCAATTGAGGAGACAGCGCTGATAATGTGCTAGCTTCTAAAATATGGCTAAATAAAATCAAATGTTTATGGGTTGGCTAATGAACAACATCCCTGGGTGGGTGGTGGAGTTCATGTGCTCACTTTGCTGAATTTCAGTGACTCCTGGCTTGTGGGGAAAGGGAGCTGAGCAGAGGCTAGAAGAATCTGAGGCTTTTCCTAGAGGTGGAAAGGGGGAGAATCTGTGACTGAGGCAGGTGACCCAGAAGGACTTGAAGTGCTCTTCAAGCTTTGGAAGCTGCACCCCCCCAGCTTTATTTGGGTCAAGGTGAGAAAGATCATTGCTACCTTTTGCAGCTGGGCTGGGCCATAGAGATCACTCTCTCGTGGGCTCTAGACATGGTCTCCAGAGAGCTCATCAGCTTCTGCTGGGGTGTGGCAAGCGGACTGAACCCACTGAACCCCTCATTCTGGTTGCTTGGGAGCCTGCTTTCAGTGATAGACACCGTCAACAGCTTGCATCCCGAAGCAGAACAACAGAGGAAGCTCTGATCCAATACCAGAGCAACTTCCTGAACCTTTCTGAGCCTCACACTTTGCATCTGTAAATAGAGATTTATAACACACATCTGTCCCCGAGAATGCAGAGTGTTCATGCTCCTGGTTCACAGTCAACCTCCACCAGTGTTGGCTCCTAAGAAAGTTTCTTTGTTTGGTCACAATACATTTATTTATTTATTTATTAATATCTGATGCTGAGGATCAAACGCAGCGCCTTGCACGTGCTAGGTGAGCGCTCTACCACTGATCCACAACCCCAGCCCACTAAGAAGGTTCTTAAAATCACATTGCTTTTCTGAGGTTAACTCACCATGATACTATAAAGTTCATTCATATCACTCATTTTCATCCTTGAAAGTCCCAAATTCGGGGCTGGGGTTGTGGCTCAGTGGCAGAGCGCTTTCCCAACATGAGTGAGGCCCTGGGTTTGATCCTGAGCACCACATAAAAAAATAAATAAATAAAATAAAGGTATTGTGTCCTTATACAACTAAAATAATAATCATAGTAAAATAAAACCCAAACTTCAGTGACAGGAATTTAATGGGGAAAAGGTACCATCCTAACTGGAGACTATCATGCTAAGTGAAATAAGCCGATGCCAAAATCCCAAAGACAAGTGTTCTCTCTGATACTTGGATGATAACACACAATAACAGGGTGAAGAGAAGAATAGACTTCATCAGATTTGACAAAGAGGAATGAAGGGAAGGGAGGTGGGATGGGAACAGGAAAGACAGGGGCATGAACTAGACATAGCTTTCCTGTGTCCACATATGAACACACGACCAGGGAAACTCCACATCATGTCCAACCACAAGAATGGGAAGTTATATCCGAGTATGTATAATATGTCAAAATACACTCTACTGTCATGGATATCTAAAAGGAACAAAAATACATAAAATGCAAAAAAGAAAAAAAAATTTAACTTTGCATTTTGGGCTAATTGTGGATTGATAGGTAGTTGTAAGAAATGGTACAGGAAGGTTCAGCATATCTTTAGCCAGACCCCTCATGGTAACATCTTGCAGAATCAAGCTACTGGACCATGACTGTGATTATCGACATTGATACAGTCAAGGTACAGGACATTTCAACCAAAGCCTTGCATGTGTCTTTTTATAGCCATATCAGCGTCTCTCCTAGCCTCACCCTAACCTTAACGCTGGATAAGTCTTCATGCTTCTATTGGTGTTGGGTACTTAGTGGAATGAAAGATCTCTCCACCCAACAGTAATGTGCTCTCTATAAATTCTCATCTCAAGAATGTTAAAAAGGGGCTGGGACTGTAACTCAGTGGCAGAGCACTTGCCTAGCATGCATGAAGCACTGGGTTCAATCCTCAGCACCATATAAAAATAAACAAATAAAATAAAGGCAAGCTGTCCATCTACAACTACAAAATCTTTTTTTTTAAAAAAAGAATGTTAAATAACTGGAACGATATAGTGTGCAAAATGGCATCCTAATTAGAATAAATTGTACTCCATGTGTGTATAATATGTCAAAATTCAGCCAACTGTCATGCATGTCTAAAAAGAACAAATTAAACAAACAAAAAAGAAGAAGAAAACGGAACCATCCAAAGTGATCCTGCAGGTTCTGCTGGGCACAGGCATCTCTTGGAGAAACCCTGGAAAGAGAACAGTATTCACGACCAGGGACAGGGTCAAGGTCAGTTCTCCCACTGGCACTTTTGTCAAGACCTGATGGAATGGGCAGCCTGTTGCCCGGAACACAGAGGCTCGTTAACTCCAGGAAGGGTGAAGATAAACAGGTCAGCACCCAACTTTTGAACATTTACACAAGATAGGGCATTTGCTGCACACAGGACCACTTTTGCCTAGGGAGGGAGACCTGGGCAGTTCCAGTGCCTGTCAAGCTGTGGCCCAGGGAGTCTACAAAACAGAGCAGACCTGCAGAGCTCAAGATTTATGCTTCAGGACAAGCGGCAGCGCCACTCTGATTATACAACTTGTGTGGGTTCTGTGCTGACTTCTCCCAGCTCCTGATAACTTTTCTTCTGCTTCTTGGGAGAAAGTATTACTTGGGTATTTATGCAAAGGTCCCGTGTAATTGGCTGAGGTCCAGCATAGGCCAGTAATTCCAGAGCACTGATTTTGTTATTAAATAAGCGAACAGGGACTGGAGAGAACCAGGCGGCATCAGGTGCCATAAAAGGGGGTCCCAGTTTTAAAGATGAGGAAATGAAGTGAGATTAAGTAATTTGCCTGAGGTCCCACAAATACCTGATCACAGAACTCCATTCAAATCCCAAAATGCATGGCTTGGGAGGCTGAGGCAGGAGGATTAAGAGTTCAAAGCCAACCTCAGCAACTCACCGAGGCCCTAAGCAACTCATGAGACCCTGTCTCTAAATAACATACAAAATAGGGCTGGGGATGTGGTTCAGTAGTCGAATGCCCCTGAGTTCAATCTCTGGTGCCCTCCACCATAAAAAAAATCCCTAAATGTCTCATGTCAAAGACCCATTACTTTTTTGCCCTCATTCGGTAGGTTGTATCTTCATTCTGTTGATTTCCTGTGTGGAGGCTTTTTAGTTAGGTGTAATTCCATTTGTGTGTGTGTGTGTGTGTGTATATATATATATATATACACACACATACATACACATATATATATTTTTGCATTTTGGAATAAGTTCCAGTGTCCTATTGCACAGAAGGGTGATTATGGTCAACAGTCTTGTATCATACCACTCAAAACTGGGAAAGAGGGCTGGGTTGTGGCTCAGTGGTAGAGGCTTGCCTCACATGTGTGAGGCACTGGGTTCAGTTCTCAGCACCACACAAAAATAAATAAATAAAGGTCCATTGACAACTAAAAAAATATTTTAAAAATTTGCTAGAAGAGAGGATTTTGAAGGCTCTCCCTACAAAGAAATAATAGTTGTTTGAGATGATGGTTACCAAAATATTCTAAATGGATCATTACACAATTTATAAATGTATGGAAATATCACATTATACCCCGTAAAAATGCATAGTTACTTAACTATTTATTTATATATTATGCAGTTCTGGAGATAAAACCCAGGGTTTCTTTATTACTGGCCTACATCCCCAGCCCTTTTTATTTTTTATTTTGAGACAAGTTCTGGAGATGGCCCTCTAACTTGCAATCCTCCTGCCTCAGCCTCCCAAGTTGCTGGGAATTACAAGTGTGCACCACTATGCACCAACTCATTTTTTTTGAATGTCACATTAGAAAAAATGCACTCATATCTTGCTGCTGGGGCTGTAAATTGGAGCAACCACTCTGGAAAGCGATATGGAGATTCCTCAGAAAACTAGGAATGGAACCACCATTTGACCCAGTTATCACTCCTTGGCTTATACCCAAAGGACTTAAAATCAGCATATTACAGTGACACAGCCACATCAATGTTTATAGCAGCTCAATTCACAATAGCTAAATTATGGAACAACCTAGGTGCCCTTCAGCTAATGGATGAATAAATAAAATGTGATATTTACACACAATGGAATACAGCTCAGCCATAAAGAAGAATGAGATTATGGCATCTGCCAGTAAATGGATGGAACTGGAGACTATCATAGTAAGTGAAATAAGCCAATCTCCAAAAAACAAAGGCCAAAAGTTCTCTTTGATATTCGGATGCTAACACACAATAAGGGAGTCCGGGTGGGGTTGGGAGGGAAGAATAGAAGTTCATTGGATGAGACAAAGGGGAATGAAGGGAAGGGAGGGGGATGGGAATAGGAAAGACAGTGGAGTGAATGGGACAGAACTTTCCCATGTTCATATATGAACACACGACAGGGAAACTCCACATCATGTCCAACCACAAGAATGGGATCCTAATGAGAATAAGTTATACTCCATGTATACATGTCAAAATATACTTTATTGTCACGTTTATCTAAAAAGAGCAAATACAAAAAGCCCCATTATGCATATGTTCAGAGAAACAGGGTTTAGAGACAAAGAGGAAGATATCAGGGTCTCTGGAAGGCTGTTCTTTTTTTTTTTTTTTGGTACTAGGGATTGAACCCAGGGCCACTCGACCACTGAGCCCCATCCCCAGCCCTGTTTTGTATCTTCTTTAGAGACAGGGTCTCACCGAGTTGCTTAGCACCTCACTTTTGCTGAGGCTGATTCTGAACTTACAATCCTCCTGCCCCAGTCTCTGGAGCCGCTGGGATCACAGGCATGGGCTACTGCGCCTGGTCTGCTCCACCCTTGAACATGAGGCAATTGGGAATTCCGTGGCACCTTCCCTGTCGTGAACTAATGTGAATTAAGAGCTAATATGGAAGCGAGGTGTATGGAATGCTGAGCCGACCATCTGGATCCACACGTACTGAGTGAGGCTGTCATGGAAAGAAGGCCAGCGAGCCACAGAATCAGCTCCTTTGCCACTACCATGGCACCCAGAGCCGTCTGCTGGGCATGGTGTCGCTGTTGTCCTGGGAAGTGTTTGCCCGCATCACCAGGCAACAACCCTAAATGATGGTGGGATTTGGTAAGAATGGATAAAGAGAGGGGCCTGGGGTGGTGGCTCAGCAGTATAGAGTGCTCACCTTGTACGTGCAAGGCCTTGGGTTCCATCCTCAGCACCACACAAAAATAAATAAATAAAATAAAGTTATTAAAGAAAAAAAGAATAGATAAAGAAAATATTCTAATTCATTTCACTCTCAGTAGCTCATAGAAATGCCTACTCAGCTGTCAGCACCACCTGAGCCACATTCCCAGCTCTTTTTATTTTAAAAAATCGAGACAGGGTCTCACTAAGTTGCTTAGGGCCTCTCTAAATTGCCCAGGCTGGTCTCAAACTTATGATCCTCCTGCCTCAGCCTCCAGAGCTGCAGGGATTACAGGCATGTGCCACCACACCCAGCACCAGGACCCTTTCTCACAGAGAAAGAGGCAGAGAAATCCAATGACTTGTCCAAGTTGCACAGCCAGTGAAAGAAGGGCTGGGTTCTGGACTCAGAGCTCAAATCATCGTCCTTTATCATTTTAAAGCCACACTCGGAAATTAAGATACTGGTTGTATCAAGAAAACATTAAAAAAAAAAAAAAGTTGATTTTCTGATGAAACACACATGCTCCAAACAAAAACCGCCCCAAGCTTTTCAATTTGTTTATTTGAAAGCCATGGGTAAACCCCATCAAGTCAGCAGGCCAAGGCGACTTCAATCTTGCAGTATCTGTTTTGAAAACTTCAATCTGTTGCATGCCAGGCGGGATTCAAAACCTCCTGCTGAAAATAGTACCTGGATTCAAAGGGTTACAAAGTCTGGTTCTACTGGGTTTAAAAAAAAAACTTTTCTTCAGGTCATGGTTCTCATCAAAGTCATGGTCTACATTTTTGTAAATGTATCCCATCAGAAAAAATTTAAACAGCAAAAACAACGTGAAACATTGCTCTAAATATAGAAACATTGGAATTAATGTTACTTTTTAGAGGCTTTTATGAAAACACTTGTTATCTTAGGGAAGGGAGTCACTTTCCTTGTTTTGTAAAAAAAAAATTTCCACTTATCCTTCATCAGTATTTATCCAGTTTGGTGGCCCACGCCTGTGATCCCAGTGATCTGGGAGGCTGAGGAAGGAGGATCATGAGTTCAAAGCCAGCCTCAGCAATTTATTAAGGCCCTAAGCGACTCAGGGAGACCCTGTCTCTAAATAAAATAGAAAACAGGGCTGGGGATGGGGCTCAGTGGTCGAATGCCCCTGGGTTCAATCCCTGGTATCAAAAGAAAAAAAAATTCTCAAATGGGAAACTATCTTTCATTATTAAAGGGAAAAGCCAGAGCAAAGATGAAATTATTTCCATTAGGGCTATGCACTACATGAAAACTAAGTATCATAAAGGAAAATTCTGATAATTTTATCCCCCTTCCAAACCTCAGAGGCATAAGACTTCAGAAATTATTTTTCTTTTACTCAGATTCTTTACAGTGATTCAGCAGAACAAAGTCATAAATACCTCAACTCTGAGGAACTTTCAAGTGGGATCGGATTTGCTCCTAGGCCCCAAGCTAGCTTGTCTTAGAACCGGCAGGCTCAGGATGCGCTTCAGCAGAAGAGTTTATACTGCATTGATTGGAGCAGGGCAAGTCCTACGTGTCCACTCAATCTCCCTTCCTGGCATGGGCTCAGTGCATTTTTATTTTTTGCTGCATTTTTTTGTAAAGATCTGATTCAAGATTTTTAAATTGAAAATGAGGCTAGTTAAATGAGATTTTGGAAAATGAAAAAAAGAGTAACCCTAAAGGGTGTGCATGCGTGCATGCGTGTAGTTGTCCATCAGTATTTTCAGGGACTAGTTCCAGGGACCCTTGCAAATACCCAAATCTGCAATAATCAAGGAACTTGATTGTGTGCATGCATATTTATTTGTGGTAGATATGATCTATAAAGTTGTATTTGTTGAACTAGCAAATACCAAATCATTGTCCCTAAGAGAAAGATAGGTTCAGGTGCCCATAAGTCTCTGGTCACAGAATTATTTTTAACTTGTAAGCACATAACCTTGGTTTACATGGGTTTCTCTTTAAAGATACTTTATGAGCCCAGTGTGTGGCACCCACCTGTAATCCCACCGGCTCCGGAGGCTGAGGCAGGAGGATTTCGAGTTTAAAACCAGCCTCAGCAATTTAGCAAGGTACCAAGCGACTCAGTGAGACTCTGTCTTTAAATAAAATACAAAAAAAGAACTGAGGATATGGCTCAGTGTTTATGTGCCCCTGGGTTCAATCCCTGGTACCAAAATAAAACAAAACAAAACAAAACAAAGACAAAAAAAGCACTTTCTGTGGTACACAGTGTTGACTGATTAACAATGTAACTCATTGACTCAGAGCAAACAGCACCATCTATCACTCAGCCTGATTAAAACTTATCCAGTGTTTTCTCTACAAGGCACATCTCAGGAGCTCAAGACAGTATATCAGGACTATGGTCGGGACTGTTCTAAACAGTGGAATCACCGAAGAAAAGCATAAAAATGTGAAAACTCTGATACTAAGTAGACCGTGAAAAGAACATTTATTCACAGCATAAAAAATGAACCACGAGGTGTTGCCTTGTTGGACCTTGTTGGGGAAGGTGCACACACATGACTCATTTTTTTTTTTTTTTGGTACCAGGGATCAGACTCAGAGGTGCTCCCCAGCCCCCTTTTTTATATTTTATTTAGAGACAGAGTCTCACTAAGTTCCTTAGGGCCTTGCTAAGTTGCTGAGGCTGGCTTTGAACTCAGGATCCTCTTGCCTCAGCCTCCCGAGTCACTGGAATTATAGGTGTGCATTACCATGCCCAGTGGGTGACTCAGATTCTTTTTTTTTTTTACCTTTTTGCACATTTGTGAATGATTGTACCAGGGTATTGATTTGGGGGGTACAAATATGCATATATACACATACATACATATATATCTTGTTTGGCAGCACACACACAAAACATCTGTTCTGTTTACTACAAAATAATCAAAGGGAAGCCTGTCTACAGGCCTTTACATAAAACCCTGGAGCTGGAGCTGGTGCAGTTTTTAGGGTGGGAGTGGTTTCCAGGCCAGGTGGAAGGCAGAGGGAGACCCTTGAGATGTGGGGTCCTTGGAGATAGGCAGATAGAAACTCCAGCCCTTCATTGTAAAGCAAATCTAAGGTTCAGTCCTGGATGTGTTGTTATGGTGTGAATGTGAGGGGTGCCCCAAAAGCTCACGTGTGAGACAGTGCAAGAGGGTTCAGAGGAGACATGACTGGGTTGTGAGAGCCTTAACCCAACCAGTGAATGGACCCCTGATGGGATTAACTGGGTGGGGGCTGGAGGCAGGTGGGTGTGGCTGGAGGAGGGGGCATTGGGGGCGTGGCTTTGGGGTCTCTATTTGTCTCTGGAGAGTGGAGTCTCTCTCTGCTTCCTGATCACCATGTGAGCTGCTTCCCTCCACCACACTCTTCCTCCATGATGTCCTGCCTCCCGTCGAGCCCCGAGGAGTGGAGCCTGCTGTCTGTGGACTGAGACCTCAGAAACCCTGAGCCCCTAAATAAACTTCTCCTCCTCTACAGTTGTTCTGGTCGGGTCCTTTAGTCATAGCAGTGAAAAAGCCAAGACACAGGTGAACTTGCGTAAAGCATGGAACTGCTCCACATCTCAGTTTTCTCAAGTATAAGAAGAGACGTTTTGGGGAACAGACCTCTTTGAGTGGCTATGAGGATTGAATGAGATAATTCATGTGAGCTCTAAAGCCTGCAAGATAGAAACAGTGGGAACCGTTATCCCCAGTTCCCAGAGCAGGGACCTGAGGTTCCAAAACATCCAGCGTCTTCTCATGGTCAGACAGTTAATGAGTGGTCAGGCCGGGACTTGAAGCTTTGTGTCTGGACACCACACCATTAATAAATCCATCTGTTCACCAAAATGTTCATTGATTCCATTCATCTGCTTCTGTCCCAGGTGATGGCTGAGTTGGTAGATGAGTAAAACTACTTTATCCCAGTAGTTCTCCGTATGTTGAATCACAATGTCTAGAACACAGTAGAAAATCACGAACCACCCGAGGCCTGTATGTTCCTCCACACCCATTCCATCTGCCTTTACAGATGATGGCTTGGTTCTGGCCCATGTGTTGATATTGGATATTAGTAGTGAAACCGCTGGGGTGATAAGAAAGAACTTCAGAGTGAGCATTCACAGTAACCCACACGTAGAATTCTGCACGGTAGGCAATATGTTTTAGGCTTCTTATCTTTTCCCCTTTCTAAGCAACATTTCAGATAATTTCCCATGGGATATATTTTTTCTTAGATGTTTTATTTTGTTCTTTTTAGATATACATGGCAGTAGAATGCATTTGGACATATCATACACACATGGAGTCTAACTTCCCATTCTCGTGGTTGGACATGATGTGGAGTTTCCCTGGTCTTGTGTTCACATATGAACATAGGAAAGTTCTGTCCCATTCACTCCACTGTCTTTCCTATTCCCATCCCCTCCCTTCTCTTCATTCCCCTTTGTCTAATCCAATGAACTCCTATTCTTCCCTCCCCTCCCACCTATTGTACATTAGCATCCACATATCAGAGAGAACATCTGGCCTTTGGTTTTTGGGGACTGGCTTTTTTCACTTACCCTAAAAATAGTCTCCAGTTCCATTCATTTACTGTCAAATCCCATAATTTCATTCTTCTTTATGGATGAATAATATTCTGCTGTGTATATAGACCACATTTTCTTTATCCATTCATCTGTTGAAGGACACCTAGGTTGGATCCATAGCTTAGCTATTGTGAATTGAGCTGCTATAAACATTGATATGGCTTTGTCACTGTAATATGCTGATTTTAAGTTTTTTGGGTATTATGCTGAGGAGTAGGATAACTGGGTCAAATGGTGGATCCATTCCTAGTTTTCTGAGGAATCTCCACACTGCTTTCCAGAGTAGTTGCACCAATTTGCAGTCCCACCAGCAATGTAGGTGTGAACCGTTTTCCTCACATCCTCACCAACATTTATTGTCACTTGTATTCTTGATAATTGCCATTCTGACTGCAGTGAGATGAAATTTCAGTGTAGTTTTAATTTGCATTTCTCTGATTGCTGGAGAGGTTGAATGTTTTTTCATATATTTGTTGACCGATATTATTTCTTCTTCTGTGAAGTGTCTGTTCAGTTCCTTTGCCCATTTATTGACTGGGTTATTTGTTTTTCTGGTGTTAAGTTTTTTGAGTTCTTTATGTATCCTGGAGATACATAAATAATGCTCTGGGGGGTATTTTCTTGAGATATTTTGCCTCCCTTTCTCAATGTATCCATTCCAAGAGTCGCTTAATTAATGCTGTATCTGAGGTGCAGGTGGCCAAGATGTTCCCCCATTCTGTAGGCTCTCTCTTCACACTCTTGATGGTTTCCTGTGCTGTGAAGAAGCTTTTTAGTTTGATACCATCATGAGATGTTTAAGAGTGCAATTCTACATGCCGCTCCTCTATCTCAAAGCTGTCAAAGACTCTTATTTTCTAAGGCAGAAGTGGCAACATGGGAGTCTAGAGGCCAAATCCAGTTCTCAGGTTGAATCAGGCTCACTGACAGAGTACTAGGTACCCCCTCCTTCTTGATTCTTCCCTATTATAAATCTGAATTAGTCATCACCATTTAGAAGTAGAATGTATATAGGGATCTTGCTCTTGGCTTCTCCTGAACAATGAAAAGATCTGGCAGTACTAGTCCTGACTCAAATGCCCTCCTCTTTGCCCCCAGTATTCCTGTTCTCTCTGGAGCAGTATGCTAATTCACATCATCTGTCTGGTCTTGGCATTTCTGTACACAAACTCAGGCCTAAATGATCAAAGACTAAGCCAGGCACGGTGGTGCACACCTGTCATCCCAGCAGCTTGGGAGGCTGAGGCAGGAGGATGGCACGTTCAAAGCCAGCCTCAGCAATTTAGAGGCCTAAGCAACTCAGCACGACCCTGTCTCTAAATAAAATATAATAAAGGGCTGGGGACGTGGCTCAGTGGTTAAGTGCTTGGTACCAAAACAACAACAACAACAACCCAGACTATGTCTTTAGTGCTACTTCCGTGCCCCTCCATGACCTAGCCTCGACTTACCTTTTCTGTTTTGCTTTGGTCCCATTCTGAACTTTATGTGGTAGTAATAAGAAGATGATTGTAGTTCTCCAAGACATCATGACGTTGCTTCCTTGGAATGTCTTTGGTCTATTAGACCATAGTGATCTTTGAAGACCTAATTCAGATATCTCCTGTCCCTGAGGCTGGAGCTTGCATATGACCTCATTACACTCCCTTGCTGACTTGGGCCCCCTCCAATCTATGGTACTGAAATGATGTTCTTGTCCAGCTGTCTATCAAATTGAGAATCTCCATTCCCTGAATATATTCACTTATTTTTTTTTTTTTTCTGATACTCAGGGATTGAACCCAGGGGCGCTTTACCACTGAGCCACATCCCCAGTCCTTTTTATTTTTTAGAGACAGGGTCTCACTGAGTAGCTGAGGGTCTTGCTAAGTTGCTGAGGCTGGCTTTGAACTTGAAATTCTTCTGCCTCAGCCTCCTGAGACACTGGGATGACAGGCATGCACCACTGTGCCCAGCTCGGAACCCTTTTTATATTTTATTTTGATACAGGGTCTCACTGAGTTGCGGAGGGCCTCACTAAGTTGCTGAGGCTGGCCTTGAACTTGCAATCCTCCTGTCTCAGCCTCTGGAGCCACTGGGTTGATAGGTGTGGGCCACTGTGCTCAGCGACTCCATTGACTTCTGTATCCCAGCATCTAGTGTAGTGCCAGGTACACTTGGTGGCAAGTGTCATAAGAGCATTTAGGGATCCTGGGCCCAAAAGGTTCCAAGGGAAAAGGCCTGGAATTTCCAGACAGGGGGATTTTCTTGAGATCTTTGGCCTCCCTTTCTCAAGAGTCGCTGGCTGTGAAAAAAATCACCAGTTTGGTTTTATTGGCCACTCTGGAGCTTTGGGTAGAAGATCATGTTTAAACAATCAAGCCTTTTTTGGCTTCTTGCTCTCGCATACCTGGAAGAGCCAGAGTTGGGAATGTAGGTAAGTCAGTCACTAAGACTCTTGGCCTAGTTACGGTGGTAGGCTTAGGAAACCACACCTCAGGAAAAGTGCTTCTAGCAATTTAGGAGAGAGAAGCTATTCCAAAGGAGTAGCCTGAGGGTAGGAGGGGTTAATAACTGTAATTGCTCTTTGCAACTATTAATAATCTCTAGTTATTTTTGATGTGAAGTAATTAATTCACCCCTAGTAAATACAGGTACTTAGTGAGGAATTAAGAATCTTGCCTTAGGCCATCCTTGGAGTCAGGGCCAGGGAACAAGGGAGCCTTATTTATAGACTGCTCTATTCCAGGCCAACTCTAGGAAATTCACCTGGATGAGCTCATCCAGGACATTATTCCTTTCATGACTGATGTCCTCAGAGGGCTCCAGGGGGAAAAATGATCCTATGTCAGAGAGTTATTTTTTTTTTCCTGGATAGTGTGAGTCATATAGCCTATCCTGATTCCCCTTTTGTGTTAGTTACTGGAAAGCTCAGAGTCAAATTTGTGACTTGTCTGTTTGGATTTTTTAATGGCTTTCAGTTTTGGAAAGACTCAATTCTTAACTGACTTAGTTTCCTTCTTTTGGCTACTTAGTTAAAACAAACCACCTTCCCCATCCTTTCCCCATCTTTGGTACTAGGGATTGCACCCAGGGGTGCTTAACCACTGGGCCACACCCCCAGCCCTATGTTGTATTTTATTTAGAGACAGGTTCTCACTGAGTTGCTTAGGGCCTCGCTGATGCTGAGGCTGGTTTGAACTCGTGATCCTCCTGCCTCAGCCTCCTGAGCTGCTGGGATGACAGGGGTGAGCCCCCACAACTGGCAGGATTTATCCTTTGCTCAGCACTAATGCTATCAGTTGACGGAGATTAACAGAGCATCAGCATTATGCTCAGGCTTTACTCTGAGGACTTAAGAGATGGTCTCTGTCTTCAAAGGGTTTAAATTCTACTAGGAAAAACAGACAAGTTATAAAAATGTGCATGGAGCAATTGACTACAAGGTTGGAGAAAGTCACATAGATGGTATCTAAAAGAAAGGGCAGGTTGGCACATGTACCAAATTCAGTGCCAAGTGCTGTGTGCTCGGTAGAGGGGTATAATGGGGATTAAGACAGTCAGTGCCCTCAAGGAACTCAAGGTCTATAAAGCATCAATGGGCAAAAGGAGAGGGTCTCAGAGGACTTAAATAATCATTGCAAAACAATCTGGTGGCCTAGCCAGCGTGGTGGTAGACACTTGTAATCTCAGCTACTTGGGAGGCTGAGGCAAGAGGATTGAAAGTTTGAGGCCAGCCTCAGCAATTTAGTGAGACCCTATGTCAAAATAATTTTTTTAGGGGGGTGTTGCCAGGGATTGAACTCAGTGGCACTCAGCCACTGTGCCCTATTTTGTATTTTATTTACAGACAGGGTCTCACTGAGTTGGGCCTTGCTAAGTTGCTGAGGTTGGCTTTGTACCATCAATCCTCCTGCCTTCCCCTCCCTGGCTACCGGGATTACAGCATGTGTCACCGCTCCCAGCAAAATAAAAATTTAAAGAAAAGATTTGAGAATATATAGCTCAATGGTGGAGTGCCACTGTGTCTAATGCCCAGTACCACAAACAAACATAAACTTTAAAGCAATGACATTAAAAATACTGGTGAGTATACTTAGAGACACACAGGATCTTCTGGAAGATTGGAGGTCCTGCTCCTATATGGGCAAAGGGGGTTAAAAAAAAAAAAAGGCTTCCTGGAGTTGGGTCTTTCTTCTTCTTCTTTTTATTTTGTTTATTATTTTTTATGTAGTGCTGAGACTCAAACCCAGTACCTCACATGTACCCAGACAACTGCTCTACCACTGAGCCACAAACCCAGCTCATGGAGTTGAGTGTTCAAGGACGGGTGGCCAAGGATTAAGAGAAAGCATGTCTCAGTAGCAAAAAGACCTCTTGCAGAAAGGAAGAGATGCAAGCTTTTTGACTTTGACCCACATTAAGAAATTCACCGGCTTGAGCCCATGAGTTGAAAAGCAGCCCGGGCAACATAAGCAAGACCCCGTTTCAAAGGGAAAACAAAACAAAAACAAGCCCTCGTTTTTTTCTTTTGCAGTACTAAGGGTCAGATCCAGGCACAGGGCCTTGAGCATGCTAGGCAAGCACTCCACCACTGAGCTACATCTCTAGCCCCAAGGAACTCGTTTTAAATCTTGATCTAGCATTGGCACATATTTGTACAAACAAAACAAAACTTACAAGAATCAGTTCTTTAATACCATGCAAAATACTTTGACTTTCTATTTTAATTCATTATTAAAAAGCATGGTTGCAAGACACTAAATTGTTCTTATGGTTCACCATGAATACTCATGGGCCCACGGAACACGAGGGGCCCAAACTGCAGATGGGTTTAGTTGGTGACAAAAATTAAACACTGTAGCAGCTGTAAGCCTCCGGAATAGATCAGCCCAGGTCAGGAAAAGGTCCTGGAAAAGCCCGCTTTAAAGTGCAAATGGAAGCCTAAATAGGCCCCACTGTCTTGGAAAAGAGAATAAAGAGCACCGTTTTTGTTTTGGTTTAGCAGAAGCGGCCTTCGCCCTTTGTGATGTAGAACTAACTCCCAGGGAAAGATGACCCTGTTTGTGAAAACTGGTCCTAATCTCCTGAGTTTAGAGAGCCCGGTCCTAAAGATCAGGTTGAACCCAAATAACTGAGATTCACAAAGATGGGCTGGTTTAGGCACCGGGTGCAGAGGATGATCTGAACTCCCCGGGAACCAGCCACCATGGTGCAGTAGATGTGTTGGTGAGAGATGGGGGAGTGTGAGGGTACCCTTGGAAAAAAAACTGTAATCTGAAAGCCCCAACAAGACGGATGAGATTCAGCTGGCTCTTAGGTCAGGACAACTTGGTGACCTGCTGCGCTGTTCGCACGAGGCGGCGCGGAACCCGTCTTCAACAGCGCCCCCGTGTGTTAGTGAAAAGCAAGGGCAGTAGCAAGGGATCTGCGGAGAGTTTCTGTGGCCAGTGGGAAGGCATAAGCAGCTCCCTTTGGGTTCATTAAGACTTCTTGGTCATTTATGTGTGTGAGGTCTCAGAAGAATATACAAAACAGACTGCGATTAAGGAAGACATTGATTTAAGACCGACCTCGAACTGTAGGATTAGATAGTCGAGGCTTCCTTTATCTAGTAGACAAGAAGGATGCATGGAGACTTTGATCAAGGGAGTCCTAAAAACGCATTATTTGGGAGGGGAAAAAAGCAATAACATGAATTTGGAGCTCGCTGTATGTCACTGAGCCACGTGTAGTCTTCTATGTATGCTCTTGTTTAAATCCTTCCAAGAAACGCGGTGCGGTGGTGCATGCCTGCAATCCTGGTGGCTCGGGAGGCTGAGGCAGGAGGATCACAAGTTCAAAGTCAGCCTCAGCAATTTAGCGAGCCTCTAAGCAACTCAGTGAGACTCTGTCCCTAAATAAAATATCATAAAGGGCTGGGGATGTGGCTCAGTGGTCAAGCACCCCTGGGTTGCATCCCTGGTACCAAATTAAAAAAAAAAAAAAAAAAAAAAAAGAATTCCTTCCAAGAATCCTGTGAGGCACTAGTGTAATATTCATCCTGTGGGTGAAGACACTGAAGCTTGGTTGGCAAAGGTCAACCAGCTGTCCAGGGATGCAAACCCAAGCACCAGCTCCAGAACGCATGCTCAAAACCACTGACTCAGTGTTTCTCAAATGTTTTTGGACTGAGCCTGAATCAGGAACACAAAATGACCCACTACACACATACAAATGCCTTAAGCAACAACATTTAACTGGTTCATATACTCTGCCTTTTTTTTCCCTCTTCTATTTTCTTCGACACTCTTGTGTTTCCTTAAAAAAAAATGTTTTTAGTTATGGCTTACCAAATTGGTCTCACATCCCACTAATGACTGGGTTTTAAATCCAGAGCTTGAAAAACACTGCATGAGAAAATACCACTTTACAAAGAAAAAAAAAAAAACAAAACCCAGCAGATGTGAAATAGCAAGACTGTAAAACAGGGCAGATGTCATTGAAGCACATAATTTGGAGGAACGGGTGAGAATTGTTATGGTCAGGCATAAAAGAGTCTGTTCTAGAAGAGTTTTCTGAGACACTAGAAGGCAATAAAGTATGTGCCATGCTTTGTCCTTGTCCCCCTTTATGAGGCAAACCCTATTAATAATGTAAGTCTAGTAGCCATATAAAAAAGTTTTAAAAAGGGAAATTAATTTTAATAACGTATGTCATGCAATTCAATTTATCCAAAATAATATTTCAAATGCAATCCGTGTATAACTATTGAGATGTTAGATGAACATTTCATGTTGCATCACTGAAATTTGGTGTATATTCTATATTTAAAGCATTTCTCAAAAAAAAATTTTTTTTGTACCAGGAATCGAGACCAGGGGCACTTAACCACTGAGCCATGTCCCCAGCCCTTTTTTAATACTTTAGAGACAGGGTCTTGCTTAGGGCCTCACTAGGTTGCTGAGGCTGGCTTTGAACTCAGGATCTTCCTGCGTGGGCCTCCTGAGCTGCTCGGATTACAGGCGTGCTCCACTGTGCCCTGCATGCATTTCTCAGTTTTGGTTAGCCACATCTGGGTGTTCAATTGCCACATGCGGCTAGTGGCTGCTGGAGTGGGCAACCTGGGCTTAGTGTGTAAAAATACTACATAAGTATTACTATTACCATCATGACTACTGTTTGTGTAAAGCAGTGGAATCAGACTGCTTTGAGGGTGGTGGTGGGTGCATGGGCTGGTGCACAGGGACAGCCTGCTTTTGTGACTTTGGTGGTAGAGCATGGGCCGGAGCAGAGGGACACTCTGTTTTTGTGACTTCCAGAATGCCTGTTGGCTGGGGTGTCAGTGCAGCTGAGCCCATGAGCAAACCAAGCCTATGGGTCCTAGAGTATGGCCAGTTGGGGCCCTTGGCATAAAACACAGACGATTTTAGTACCAATGTTTATTATGCGGCCACGTTTACACTTTGGTTTCTGGTATGAACTAATAATTTACTTATGATATTTAATAGAAAGCAGACATCACCTCATCGACGTTTAAACAAAAACAGTGCTATTCATCTCATTAATTCTGGGGAGGTCGTCTCTCCTCTGCTGTGGGATTTGAAGGGTGGTGGGAGGGAGTGGGCACACAGCCCGGGGCGTCTCCTCTGCCAGATGATGGTTGGCCTCGAGTATTGGCTTCTCGATCTGGTGGGTCTCTGATGGATCACTCCTGAAGGTGAGACGATGGGTGGGACTGTGGAATCCGGGCCTTCGCTGGATGGAGGGAATAGGAGGCCCATTTGCACATGTGTCCCAAAGAGTGAGTGACAGTACGTAGCTCCAGCAGAGGTCCATGGGTGCTGAGCCCTTGACAAGCAGGATCTCATTGATTCCTTCCAACTCCACTATGAGGTGCCCATTTCACAGAGGAGAACATTGCAGCTCAGAGAAACCCGGCCTCTTGCCAGGTCTGTGATGGTGGAGTCTGGCCTCTCCCCAGGGGAGTCTCACCTGGACGCTCTGCCTCTTTCTTGCTTCTCTAGGATGGAGCATCCTCTGCTGACCTTTCTCCCCTGAGCCACATTCTTCTTGGCCCAGTTTCCTTGGGATCTGGTTACAAAGTCGACTCAAATTTTTTTCTTCTTAATTTTTTATTTGTTCTTTTTAGTTATCCATGACAGTGGAGTGTATTCTGACCTATCATACGTACATGGAATATAACTTCCCATTCTTGTGGTTGGACATGATGTGGAGTTTCCCTGGTCGTGTGTTCATATATGAACAGAGGAAAGTTCTGTCCCATTCATTCCACTGTCTTTCCTATTCCCATCCCCCTCCCTGCCCTTCATTCCCCTTTGTCAACTTTCATGAGGGAGTTGAAATATCTGAGTGCAGTAGTGGGTGCTGGTCTTCCAGCTCTTGGTGGGGAGTGGGTGTGAGGTAGGGGTGCAGCCCCTCCTCATCTTGCTGAAGGGCAATGGCTTTCCTATTTGGTGGTGGATGAGGATAAGAGCAATCATATTCCATTTTAAGGATGCAGACAGCTGGGCGCAGTGGCACACACCTGTAATCCTAGTGGCTCAGGAGGCTGAGGCAGAAGGATCATGAGTTCAAAGCCAGCCTCAGCAATTTTGTGAGGTCCTAAGCAACTCAGTGAGACCCTGTCTCTAAATTAAATATAAAAAAGGGCAGGGATGTGGCTCAGTAGTGGAGTGCCCCTGAGTTCAATCCCCAGTATCTTCCCCTCCAACCAAAAAAGATTGAGATCCTTCACAATCCATAGTCACTGGGTCACGTCCATTGTGGGAACCTGGGTAAGTTCCTTCCTTCTCTGGGCCTCAGGTTACCTCATCTGTAAAATGGCCTCGAGGTGACCTCTAAGCAGCTCTGAAATTCCATAGCTCTCAGATCTGATATCGGAAACTGCCAAGCCGCACCCAACTTAGCTATTTTGCCTTTCTCGACCAAGGATTTCTTTAGAAAAGGGAGTGGGGATGTTCCAGTAGAACCTTAATTCCTTCTTGAGCATTTGGGCGATTTTCCAATGCTTATAATTGTGTTAAAAACCAGCAAATTTACCCAGTTTTTGATTCTGGAGTCTGGAGTCTCTGTTAACAGGACCAAACCCATGAAGTGGCAGCTTGATATTCTTTTCTTCTTTTTTTTCTTGGTAATGTTGTGAGATTACAGGCCAGTCCCCAAATCAACAGTTCTTCCACTCTATACTAAAGTTGTATTTTTAAATGTTGCTTTTGACTTTAATTGCAGCCAGGCATGAAACGAGAGAGTGAGGGTGTTGTTCCAGTTGAGTGAACATTTAAAATCATTCAAACTCTACTTGGAAGAGGACAGAAAAATTAAGAATGAGAGCAAACAGGCCTTTGGAACCGGGCTCCTCACTCCTCTCTTCTTTGTAAAATGGAATCCTTCTCCTCACAGAGTCAATGGAATAAGCATGTGAGCAAGCAAACCTGGGAGGTGCTAACACAGGGGGTTCTTTTGGTCTATGCGGACCTAAATGAAACCCAACGGCACCATGTGTGTCTTGAATCCAGATAATTCAACATTCATCCCACAGGTGTTTATGGATCACTTTTTCTGTGCCAGATTTTGAGCCAGGTGTAGGAATAAAATGGTGACAAGACAGAATTTTTATGCTAATGCAAAAATACCATTCATGATAATAATGATAATTGTTAATCACACTTATGAAATGCTAGAGTTGTCAAATGGTATCTTTGGGAGATTGGTTCTGGGATCTCCCCTGCCATTCCAAGATCTGAGGATACTCAAGTCCCCTATGTCAAACATGGTGGAGGATCTGCATATAACCTAGGCACATCTTCTTGTATACTCAAAATCATCTCCAGATTACTTACAATCCCCAATACAACATAAGTGCTATGTGAACAGCTGTTGTACTGTATCGTTTAGGGGAAAATGACAAGAGTCTGTACATGCTCAGTACACACATGATTCTTTTTTTCAACTATTTTCAATCTGCGGTTGGTTAAATCCAAAGATGGCGGCTGACTGGATCTTGGTAAAGTAAATATGACATGGGTTCCAGTTAGAGAGGAGGAAACTGAGGCCCAGGGGAATCAATGATGGTTCAGGAATAATCACTAAGCTGTGGAGCTTAGGGGCTAGTGGAGCAAGAAGACAAGGACAATGGGAAGTCTTCAATGGTTCCAGAGTTGATGTGACAGGTCACCCAGAGAAAGGACAAGCGTGAGAGGCTGAGGAAGTATTTGTGAATATGTCTTGTCTAAGCTGAAGGGTGAGGAGGAAACAGCCAGGCAAAGATGGCGGGGAATTTGGAAGAGCTAAAATTATTTCAGATGGAGAGGAGTGAGGAGCAGGCAGGAGAGGAAGAGAGAAGGGCCTGGCAGGGTAGACGGAGCCCGAGGGTCTGGGGGCCAGGCGGGGACCTGGTATCCTGTGGGGAGGGGAAGCCTGGGGTAGCACCAGCAGATGTGGATCTTGGAAGGGTTGTGCCTCTGGGGTCCGAGTATAGAATGGACTCCAGGGTTGGAGGTAGAGATGAATCAGGTTCAGGGGAGAGATGTTGGTGGTCCAATTTGAGGCTGAGAATAATGAGAAAGAGCAATCAATGCATCATTTTGAGAACATTTAAAAAGTAAAAGTTAAATAAGTTGAAAACTCAAACCTTTACTGCTCAGATCAGGTAGACAACTGAAATGAGCAGCTTTGGTTGCTTGAGGTGATAGAGAACTCTCCACTCTGTGCTGCAGAGACAGAGTCACATGTCGATAAAGTCAGGTGGTCCTGGGTGGGTGGGGGAGGGAGAGAGAGAGAAAGAGAAGAAAAAGAAGAAGGAGGAGGAGGAGGAGGAGGAGGAGGAGGAGGAGGAGGAGGAGGAGGAGAAAATAAAAGATACACAAAATATAACAACCCAAAGGAACATCTCCAGTAATTAATTCCTTTATCTACTCCTCACCTGCCTACAGTTACCCTCGCCCAGTAGTCCATTCAATTTATTAATCCATCAAATGGATTAATCCATTCCTGAGGTCACAGCTCTCATAATCTAATCATTTCACCTATGAACCTTCCTTTATTATCTAAAACTTTATTATCTAAAGCTTTCAGAGGATACCTGATGTCCAAGACATAAAAGTTCCCATATGCAGTGATTGTCAGGGGGCTTGGAAAGGGAGTCCCACTTTCTCTTACCCAAATATATCCTCATTCAATTTCTGCTGGTGGTGGTTCAAACATGGCGTCCAGTCATGGCCGTCTCAGGAGGTGTCTGTTAAAATGTGGTACAGTCTTCCCTCCTTATCCTTTGGTTTTTGCTTTCTACAGTCTTAATCACCTGTGGCCAACTGTACTCTGAAAATCGTCAATGGAAAATTCCAAAATTAAGCAATTCATGACATTTACATAATTTTTATTACAGTTTATTGTTATAATTGTTTTATTTTATTATTAATATTTCACTGTGCCTAATTTACAAAATTAAACTTTATCATATATGTGTATGTATATATATGTGTGTGTGTGTGTGTATATATATATATATATATATAGAGAGAGAGAGAGAGAGAGAGAGAGAGAGAGAGAGGACTTGGAAAGGGAATTCACTTTCTCATATATATATATATGTATATGTATGTATATATATATATATATATATATATATATATATATATATATATATTAGAGGAAAGTAGACTATACAGGGTTTGGTATTATCCATGGTTTAGGCAGCTACTGGAAGTCTTGGAACATATCCCCTATGGAGAAGGGGGGACTTCAGTATCTCTTTTTTGGAGGATACCAGGGATTGAACTCAGGGGCACTCGACCACTGAGCCACATCCTCAGCCCTTTTTTATGTTCTATTTAGAGACAGGGACTCACTGAGTTGCTGAGGCTGGCTTTGAACTCACGATCCTCCTGCCTCAGCCTCCCAAGCTGCTGGGATTACAGGCATGCTCCACTGCACCTGGCTTCCATTAATTCTTAATGCTGTTATATAATAAAGGCAAAATCATAAAAACAGGATTTGAGCTGGAAGGGGCCATTGAGATCGTTTATGGCAGCCCTCAGGCTATAGATGGGGAAACCACAGAGAAGTTAAGCTCATCGGCCCTAAGTCTCAAGGCCAGCTAGTGACAGACCCTGGATTAGAATGCAGGTCTCTGGCCCCTAGTTGAGGTTTCTCCACATCACAGGATTAGAGGCCAGTGTACACTCTATTCCTTTCTAAAAGAGCAGTGGAATGAAAGTGAATGAGATCCAGGGTAACGGGTTTTACCATGAAGGGGAGATAAGACAGTTGGTCCCTCCACCCCCACCCGTGTGGACAGGAGACGGTACATCAGCAGCCCGGCCGATTGCAATGCCCATGTTTCTGCAAGATCCAGCATCCACGTGGAGCCAATCAGAGCTCTCCAATAGGATGTTAAGAAAGTCTCATTTTGTCTGTTAAGGCTACTTGGCTTGGAGCTATGAGAGGCCGTCTTTATCACGGGAGTTTAGCTTGCCTGTGTTAAAAACAACACACAAAAAGACAGAACTCAAAATAAAAAAGAATGAGAGGAAGGTAGGGAGAGGAGGAGAGAAAGAAAAACAGACAGAGGGAGAGAGATTGAGAGAGAGAGAATGCAAGAGCAAGCAGCGTCTGGAATAAACAACTTGAGTAACTGGATCCAGCTATGCCTGAAGCCAGGTGCACTTTGAGACTTTTCAGTTTATATGAGCCAGTAAGTATCTTTTATTTTTTATGTTTAAACTAGTTGAACTTGAAGTTCCCTTACTTTTAGCTGCAAAGATCCTGTTTATAATAAGCTTTTTATATAAATTATTCCACTTGATTTTCTCAACCACACTGTGAGATAAATTATTGTGGTCTGTGTTTTATAAATCTAAAAACTGAGGCTCAGAGAGGTTTAGTGATTGGCCTATATTATCCAGCTTAATGAAAGCAGGCTGTGTTACCTTTATAAGATCCTTTTCTTTTAAAAGTCTATTTTATTATTGTTTTTAACCGCTTAACCACTGAACCACATCCCCAGTCCTTTTTATTTTCTTGTTTAGATGCTTAAGGCCTTGCTAAATTTCTGAGGCTGGTTTTGAGCTTGCCATCCTCCTGCCTCAGCCTCCTGAGTTGCTAAAATTACAGGTGTGCCCAACTTTCCTTTTCTCTTTTAGAATCTGCTGGAACCTTGCTGTTCAATGTATAATCTGTAGCCTAGCCACACTGGCCTCACGTGGAAGGGAGATAGGAAGGAAGAATCCCAGCCCTCACCCAAAGACTATTAATCTTTGGGACACAGCTCACCAGGGCTCCTGGGGCAAGATGGCCACCCCAGCTGGACTTGAGCAATGATTCTGATGGGAACATATAATGAAGTGTGGGGAGCACTTCACCAAGAGCAGGGTGACTTGGGATGGGGGGTTTGAGGCAACTCTGCACCTTCATCTCAAGGCCTCTCTGCCGACGGTCCTTAACCTGATGTAGGAACACGTCATTAACTGCTGAAATAGCGAGAAGCAGATCATCCATCCACCGGGTGAGCACAGTGGCCAGATGAGATGGATGATTGGCATCTCTGAATCAGCACGGAGGGACAGGCCTGTTGCAGATCTGTGTGGGCGGAAGGAGGTCTTGCCAGCTGCCCAGGCTGCGGCCTCCTGCTCCTGGGCCACAGCAGGCCTCGGCGGGAAGCCCCAACATGAGCAAGTGTCCTTTGAGGTCAGCATGTGGTGTGTCCGGAAGCCTGTGGTCAGCATGTGGCCACTCAAATCATACCCTCCACCAGCACTAGGAAGCCACAGCTCGGGGGACACAGCTCACCAGGGCTCCCTGGGCAAGACGGCCACCCCAGCTGGACTTGAGCAATGCCTCTGAGTTCTCCAGCACGGGCTCCCTGGAGAGTGGTGTCAGGAGGCAGTGAGTGGACTGTGACCAAGGAGAGCCCCTAGAAACACAGGCTGAGAGCCCCGCATGGCCCTGGTTTCTCTCTCTGGTTTCTTTCTCCCAGGCCTGGGCTGGAAGGAGACCACACAGACACATCTGGGCCTTCTGGGGCGTCTAGCCACCCCAGCAGAGGACAGGCCAATTTCTGGACCTCTCGAAGGAGGACACCCAGCCCCGCGGGGTGAGTCTCCACCGTCTCTGGGACCGGCTCCTGGGAGCCCTTGGTGCACGCACCTTGGTTTTTCATCCCTTGCTCCTGGGAGCCACGTGGTCGGGAGCCACAGGAAGAGGAGTCTGCGAGGAACCTCTCTCCTCTGACTTGAGAGCCCCTTTCGCCTCTGATGTTCTTTCCCTGAATGCATTTCAGCTTTCCTCTCGATTCTTCCTTCCCCATCTGGTTTCAATCTGACCCGAACAACAGCTGGTTTTTCCATCGAAAATAACACACTCACCTCTTTCTTCTTTACATGTCATGTTTTCAGTTCTGAGATGTTTTTTTCATATGGATTGAAACACACTGGATTTTTTTTCCTTTTTTTTTTTTTTTACCTTCTTCAGGAAAAGGAGGACCTCAGATTTTTTTGATGGGGGGGAGTCTGTGTAAATTCTTTAAGCAGACCCAGAGAACAATGGCCACGAATGTCCTCGCTCTCTTGGCTGGGGACAGGCCATCCATCTGCCATCTATCTGCAATCTCCATGCTCCGTGCACAGAAAGACTTGGAGTCCTGACTCATGTTAGCGGCGTGGCAGTGCGTATCACGTGATCAGTCGTGTATCATAAATATTTATAAAGACTCTAGGAACCTCCTTCACGGTGCAAAGAGAAGTGCCCAATATGAGCACATGTGAGCAGGATGACTTAGACATTATTGGAAAGTGAAGAAAGATGACCTTCCCCCCTGCCCTTCTCCCATGACCAAATGCCCCTCCTGGATTTTTCAAGTGAGCTGGGAAAACAAAGTTCTGGAATTTTCTCTGCTGATTCAATAATGGGGAGATACCCTTTGTCTTTGTGGCAGAAGCATTTATTCCCATTTTAAGTAAGGTTGACATTACCCAGACACACCATAGGGAAAGGATATACAGGGAGACTTCGAAAAAGAGGGAGGTAGCCAGGAATGGGGGGGTGCATCCCTGTAATCCCAGTGGTTTTGGGAGTCTGAGGCAGGAGGACTGCAAGTTTGAAGCCAATGTCAACAGTGAAATCCTATCTCCAAATAAAAAATAAAAAAGGGCTGGGCATGTGTCTCAGGGATAGAGCACCCCTGGGTTCAATTCCCAGTACCAAAAGAAAAAAAAAAATAAAGGCCGGTCGGGGTGGCCCACACCTGTAATACCAGCAGCTCAGGAGGCTGAGGCAGGAGGATTGTGAGTTCAAAGCCAGCCTCAGCAACTTAGCGAGGCCTTAAGCAACTCAGTGAGACCCTGTCTCTAAATAAAATGCAAAATAGGGCTGGGGATGGGGCTCAGTGGTCAAGTGTCCCTGCGTTCAATCCCTGGTACTCCCCCCATATTGAAGACAATGGCCATTTAAAAGACAGGTGCTGGGGTCAGAAGGAGAGTCAAAGTCAACTCGGTCATTTGTCAGCTATATGGCCTCTAGATATCCTGCTATCTTTGCACATCCTATGAGTCTGTGTACCACACTCTGCTCCAATTTCACATGGGGGTTCCTGGAGGTCTCTGCTTCAATGTCACCTCCTTGGAGAGGCTGTCCCTAACCATCCCATTCTGCAGTCATGGCCATTCCTTAATTACAGGGGGCCCTAGATTGTCTCCTTGTTTTGAATCTGTCAGTCCTCATCATGGTAGAGGCTGTGGTCTTCCCCTTTTCATTTTTCTTTTTAAGATACATGGACTTCGGAACAGTTTCAGGTGTACAGAAAGACTGAGAGGAAAGTATAAAGAGAGTTCCCATGTACACTGCTCCCCACAATTGCCTCTGTGATAGATTTAGCATCCTTAATCCCCAAATTCCAAAGTCCCAAATGCTCCCAAATTGGAAACTCTCTGGTTGCTGATAGGGTGCATGAAGTGGAAAGCTCCAAGCCTGACGTCACATAATGGATCACAAAAACACAGGTGCACAAAAATAGCGTCTGAAATCACCTGGTTCATGAAATAGAAAAGAATTTTGTGGCTGGGTGCGGTGGCTTGGGAGGCTGAGGCAGGAGGATTGTGGATTCAAAGCCAGCCTCCACATCTTAGCGAGGCCCTAAGCAACTCAGCGAGACCCTGTCTCTAAATAAAATATAAAAAAGGGCTGGGGATGGGGCTCAGTGGTAAAGCACCCCTGGGTTCCAAAAAAAAAAAAAAAAAAAATTTGTGCTTAGACTTGGGTCCCACTCCAAATTCTGAAACAATTCCAGTTGCAGGCATTTAAAATTTATTTATTTATTCATTCATTCAATTAATTATAC
Source organism: Marmota flaviventris (assembly GCF_047511675.1). Lineage (NCBI taxonomy): Eukaryota > Metazoa > Chordata > Mammalia > Rodentia > Sciuridae > Marmota > Marmota flaviventris. Next base: position 159,201,877 of record NC_092498.1, on the reverse strand, counting down.
ATGACAGTTGAATGCACTTTGACACATCATACGTAAATGAAGTATAACTTTTGGTTCATCTGGTGGTACATGATGTAGAGTCCCACAGATCATATAATCACATATGTACATAGGGTAATAATGTCTGATCATTCTACTATCATTCCTACCCCTACACCCCCTCCCCTCTCTTCACTCCCCCTCTTTCTAGTCCAAATTACCTCTGTTCTCCCCCCACCATGGTCAATTAGCATCCACATATCAGAAAACATTGGTCTCTGGTTCTTTGGGATCAACTTATTTTGCTTAGCATAATGTTCTCTAGTTCCAACCACTTACTGGCAAATGCCATAATTTCTTTCTTATTTAAGACTGAGTAATATTCCACTGTGTGTATATACCACATTTTCTTTATCCCATTCATCTGTTGAAGGGCACCTAGGTTAGTTCCATAGTTTACCTGTTGTGAATTGAGCTGCTATAAACATTGATGCAGTGGAATCACTGTAGTATGCTGCTTTTAAGTCCTTGGGGTACAAATCTAGGAGTGGGATGACTGGGTCAAATGGTGGTCTCATTCCAAGTTTTCTGAGGACTCTCCATTCTGCTTTCCACAGTGGTCCCACCAGCAATGTATGAGTGCATCTTTTTTTCCACATCCTCACCAACATTTATTGTTGCTTGTATTCTTGATAATTGCCATTCTGGTTGGAGTCAGATGAAATATCAGTGTAGTTTTAATTTTATTTCTCTAATTGCTAGAATTGTTGAGCATTTTTTCACTTATTTGTTGATTGATTCTCCGGGCATTTTGGATGAGGGATACTCCCTGTATTAACATCTTGTGTTGGTGAGGCTCATTTATAACTGATGAGCCCAACTTTGATATGTTATGGTTCACAAAACTTCCTAGCTCCTGTTAGGATTCCCCCTTGGTGGGGTGCATTAGGTGGGTCTTGCCAAATGTGGAATGACCTCTACCTCTGAGTCAGTATCCTACAGAACCATTTCACTGCCCTAAAAATTCCACATGCTCCACCTATTTATTGTCCCCTTTCTTGCTCCAAACACCTGGAAACCACTAATATTTTTACTGTCTCGAGAGGTTTGCCTTTCCAGAATGTCATATAGTTGGAATCCTGCAAGTAGTTCGCCCTTTCAGATTGGCTTTTTCCCCTTAGCGATTCCCACCCCATCTATTTTTTTTCTTTTCTTTTTGAAGCAGGGATTAAATCCAGGGGCCCTCAACCACTAAGCCACAACCCCAGCCCTTTTTTTTTTAATTTTTAATTTAGAGACAGGGTTCTTGCTGAGTTGCTGAGGGCCTTGCTCACTAAATTGCTGAGGCTGCCTTTGAACTTGCGATCCTCCTGCCTCAGCCTCCTGAGCCGCTGGGATTGCAGGCATGTCCCACGGCATCCCCTTATCCATTCTTCACCTTTGTTTCTCAGAGTTCCTGATGTAAGAAGTGCCCAGTGAATATTTATTGAATGCACAAATGAAGGAGCTTTAAATCGACCTAAGTTGTATAAGAGGCTACTTTATAGAGTTGTTCAAGAATTCAAGGAGTACTACGTGTGTGGAGGGCTCGGTTAGTGTCTGACCCCTGGTAACCCTCTAAATGGTGATTGTCACTTTTGATATTCCAGGGTATTTGTGGATCTTGATGATGCTCATGTGGGGTTGGGGAACACTGAGGGAATTCCAGTGTGTTTAGGAAGCTCAGGGTTGTTTTTTTTTTTTTTTTTTCCAAAGCACTAGTTGGTAAGACTACAATTTCTCCATCAGCCTCTGCATCGGAGGACAGCCACTCCCTAAAATTATGGAGCCTTGGGGAAATCTTGTTCAACCATCAATAGATGTTTCCAGGCACTGCTTTCAGGGTGGAATATTTCCACTATTTGCAATTATTTTGAGCAATCTATCTTCTTCTTTCTTTCTTTCTTTCTTTCTTTCTTTCTATACTGTGGATTGGACACAGGGGAACTCTACCACGGAGCTACACCCTGAGCCCTTTTATTTTTTATTTTGAGACAGGGCCTCTCTAAATTGCTGAAGGTCTCTAAATTGCCAAGGCTGGCCTCGGACTTGCAATCCTCCTGCCTCAGCGGCTGGAGTCGCTGGGAGGGCAGGCATGCCTCACCCTGCCTGGCCTGCCATGTTTCTTTCAAAACTGGTTCTGGGGCTCTGTGTTTGAAATGTTCTTACTTCTTTTCTTAGACATGCAGCTGAGCTACTTTGGCTTTTCTTGAAGAATTTCACATTGAGTTTCCAGTTCTACTTCCTTTTGCCGTGGAGTGGAAATTCTGATGGTGTTCCCAGTGGGAACTCAAGTGTGGTCCGCCCCTGTGGGCTCCCCGTTTTCTTGTATTTTCAGTCTTCTGGAAAAAAAAAAAAAAAACCCAGCTGGCTGAAATCATTTCTGCAAACTAAGGGGTGAAAAGGTTTCACAAGGGCTTGCATCCTTGGGTTTTTTAAAAATGCTTTTAGGAAGGAGAATGTCACTGTGACCCTTTTGAGGCCCAGAGAGGTTGTGTCTTCGGTCCTTATGTTTTGTCTATCCAGTGTCACTCGTCTGGCTCTCAGACACAGCCAGGTGACTGGCCCCAGGAGGGCTTTGGCATTTTGGGGTATTTTAGGATCTTTCTTCTTATAAAAAGAAAGTGTGAATTTGTGAATTTTAAAATGGATTAGGCACAGTTGGTTGTGGGATATGATGATTTTTGTCCTTTTCACTGGGGACAATATCCTTTTTTTTTTTTTTTTTGTTTTGGGAAGAAGAAAATGCTCCATTCAATTAATGAGTGAAACACTTTAAAACACATTTCCTTCATGGAATAATTTAAAAATCCTCATAGGCTATTGGTTCTATTAATTGAAAGTCCCAGTTGGAGTTTGGCTTCTTTAGACACAAATGGGATCTCCTCTTGGGGTCTGACCTGCTCAAAGGTCAAATGAAAGCCAAGGGTAAGACTGGTTGGCCATGTGTCAGGGCAGAGTTTGACAATCACTGCTGCCCACAGGGATCCAGAGGCATTTGGCACTGGTTATAAATGCAGATGGCACCGCCCCCCATCAAGAGTTTGATTCAGTTGCCTAGAGTCTGAGTCCTAGTCTTCACACATGGGGGCCTTTGAAGTTAACTGGATTTTTGTATCCAGTGATATGGGAGGCTGAGGCAGAAGGATCACAGTTCAAAGCCAGCCTCAGCAACTTAAGCAGGGCCCTAAACAACTTAGTGAGAACTTGTCTAAAAATACGAAATAAAAAAGGATGGGGCTGGGGCTCAGTGGTTAAACACCCTGGAGTTCAATCCCTGGTACCAAAAAGAAAAAAAACAAAAACAAAAAAAAAAAAACAACTGGATTAATAAACTGGGTGTGGTGGCTCAAACCTGTATTCTTAGAGGCTTGGGAGGCTGAGGCAGAAGGATAGCAAGTTTGAGGCCAGACTCAGCAATTTAGCGAGCCCCAGTCTCAAAATAAAAGATAAAAAAGGATGGAAATGTAGTTCATTGGTAAGACACCCCTGGGTTTAATCTCCAGTACCAAAGGAAAAAAAAATAAAAAGAAATATTGACTGTATAAGTGTTGCTTAAACTATTATTTAGAGCCCTGTTCTGCCAGTTTTACCTGTATTCACTTATTGAATCCCCACAACCATGGCCGGAATTACTCTCTTTCCATCCTCATTTCACAGGGAGGAAGCTGCTTTGGAGATCACTACCACAAGATCACACAGCCCCAGGTGGTGAGTAGAGCTGAGGTTCCAACTGGCAGCTGGGTTCCAGAGTCAATGCTTTCCACCTACTTGGCTATACTGCCTCTTGTTTCCTGACTTTCAATCCAGAGGATAGATTTTATTCTCCCTTATTTTTTGCCTCAATAAAAATTTGCAACTAGTTCAGCTATGTTGGATAAGTGGAGTCTATCAAGATGACCAGGCAGGATACAGGCCGCTTAAAAAGAAATGGACAATCAGGTGTAGTGGCGCATGCCAGTAATACCAATGGCTTGGGAAGATGAGACAAGAGGATCTCAAGTTCAAAGCCAGCCTCCGCAACTTAGTGAGGCTCAAAGCAAAGTAAAAAAAAAAAAAAAAAACCAAAGAAAAAGTAAAAAAAAGAAAAAATATATGTATATATTTGCAAAAACAAAAAAAACCCCAAAACCGCCTAAAACCAAACCACATTATATCCATACAATGGAATATTATTCAGCCACAGAAAAAGCAAATTGCAATACATGCTACAAAATGGATGAATTTTGAAAATAAACAAAGTGAAATAAGCCAGATGCAAAAGGAGAAATACTGTGTGATTCTATTTATATAAAATACCTAGAACAGCAAAGCTATGCAGATAGAAAGCAGGCTTGAGGTTTCCAGGGGTGGAGGCAGAGAATACACAGGTGTTGTTTAATCGTTTCTGTATGGGATGGTGAAAAAGTTCTGGAAATAGTGAGATGGCTGTATACCTGCAATCCTAGCGGCTCCGGAGGCTGAGGCAGGAGGATTGCGAATTCAAAGTCAGCCTCAGCAACTTAGGGAGGGAGACCCTAAGCAACTCAGCAAAGACCCTGTCTCTAAATAAAATATTTAAAAAGAGGAAGGCTGGGGATGTGGCTCAGTGGTTTAGTGCCCCTGGTTCAATCCCTGGTACCAGAAAGAAAAAAAAAAAAAGTCCAAAGTGGTGAATTTCATGTTCTGTATATTTTTTGCCACAATTGCAGAAGAAATACAGAAATGGAAAAGACAGACAGGCAGCCAAAGGAGAAGAGACAGTGCGGCAAAGTGACTTTGGATTGGAGTCAGATGCTTATCTCAGCTCTTGGCTTTCTATCCATGTAATTGTCTGCATTTCGTCTGCTCCAACGAGTGCGTGGATACAGCTGGGCTAACTTTAGAGAGAAGCACTGCAATCCATTCGATATTTATCTTCTCATACAGAAAGTGTGATTAACATTAAAAGACATTAATAGTATCATAAAATACTCTCCCAAGTCCTGAGCAATCCAGGAAGATGGAGAACATCCCTCAGATTCTTGCAGGGGGTCATGCCAGTGTCGCTGTGGCTATGATGGGGGCTGTGTGGCCCATTCATAAATTCAGCCCCGGTTACAGGCTCCTCATGGGCACGTGTTATTGGAAACAGAACGTGCAACCTTGACCTCCCAAATGATGAACCCTGGCCAACTCAACTGAAAGAGCAACTTGCAGGCTGTGGTTTGAGCAAAGACAAATATTACATAAAGCACAGTTTGTTGTTCAACTAGAAGGAAGATGGGTAAAGTTCACAGGAGCTCAGTTCAACAGGCGTCGCTAGATATGGACACCAAAGGAGTAACAGAGACCAGAATGTGCTATGCATGGGGGACCGAGTTCATCATGAGCCACCATGTTCAGAGGACAGACTTGAGGATTCAGGATGGAGGGGTGGTCGCCCGTGGATAATGGGGATGATGGTGTCAAGAAAGATTTCAGTTTTATCATGGTAGGGAAAATGCATCTTATGGTTAATTCCAGTGAATACTTTCTTAACATATAGCAACTGAAGAAACTCACAGTGTCTTTGTCTTCTTCAAAAGGGTGCAGTGGCCCATGGCCCACGCCTGTAATCCCAGTGGCTTGGGAGGCTGAGGCAGGAGGATTGCGAGTTCAAAGCCAGCCTCAGCAACTTAGTGAGGCCCTGTCTCTAAATAAAATACAAAAAGGGCTGGGGATATGGCTCAGTGGTCAAGTGCCCCTGGGTTCAATCCCCAGTACCACCAAAGCAACAACATCAATAACAACAACAACAAAAACCAAAGCATATGTGTAGTCTTCTGCAATCATTCAGTTGAAGGAGTGATGTGCTAATCTTTGAGTCATTTTATGGTGTCTTAAGGCTAATGTCAACATCTAGATAGTTATTATCTGTCAATCAACAGGACCAATGAGAACTGTTTTTTTTTTTTTTTTTAATTGGTCTTGTGTACCTTTTTTTTTTTGGTACTAGAGATCGAACTCAGGGTCACTTAACCACTGAGTCACATCCCCAGCCCTTTTTATATTTTATTTAAAGACAGGGTCTTGCTGAGTGGCTTAGGGTGTGGCTAAATTGCTGAGGCTGGCTTTGAACTCCAGATCCTCCTGCCTCAGCCTCCTGAGATGCTGGGATCATAGGCGTGTGCCTCAGCGCCCAGTTTCTTTTGTGCCCTTTAATATTTATTTCCTCTCTCTCAAAATATGAAATTAGAAAGTAATAAGTAACTCTTTCACGATGTCGATGTCGGTGTCTACAATAGGGTGAATTGTAAGGTCCTAACAATTACCCCAGAGTAGGCCTGTTTTTCCCCCTCCTTTCTCTCCGGCCCTTGTTATTTGGGTAATTGCATCAAGTCTACACTTGGTTTTTCTTGTATTGCCAGAGTCTAAGCTGTGCAAAAAAAAAAAAAAGGGGGATGTCCTTTAATGATTTCCTTTGAATGACTTTCCTTCCAGGGGGGGAAGAGAGCCTCTCTTGTTCAGACACAAAGGAACCATCCATCCACCCAAGACCTTTCTTTTCTATTAAGTATCTCTTGGAATTTCAAAGGAGGACTTGGAATTTCTCAGGCTGTTCTAATGGCAGCTCCAGAAAATGCCATTTATTCTCTTGGTCCCTTGAAGACCAGAAAACCCGACAGGCAGTGAGATAACGGTCCTTATTTTTTCCTTGGGTTCAAAAACAAGACCAGATTCCGACCAGCTAATGCTTACCATTTTTTTTTTTTTTTTTTGCAGTCACCAAGCAGTTTATGGTAATCAGCTCAAGAATAGACTTCCTTTCCAAACCGGAGGTTGGGGGGGACCCTATGGGCTACGTGGAGCAGCAACAGCTGTATTTTGCTTTGTCAATCCTCATGTTAAAGATTTACAGTTTTAAATTCTGTCACTTGGTCTGCCAACTGTTACTCTTCCTGGAGTTACCCAGTTGTTGCTGGGGGGTGGGGTGGGGGCCTTGAAGTGGTTTCCTAGCTATTTAACCGCCCCCCGAATGACAATGTGTCCTTAGAGTTGGATGGAAGAATGGAATTCCCTGTTTATATCCACAGGACTTCTCTTGCTCTCCTTCTTTCAAACATATGCAGAGTCACCGGCAGAAACTGGAACCAGATTAAAAGAAACTTTGGAGGCCCGAGTTGGAGCTGGGAGCCGGCTTTGCAGCACACGCTCGTTCCCCTCCGTCCCTTCTTGGCATTATGGGATTCATTTGTTCTGAACCATCAGCCATTCATCATGCTCGTCCATCAGAACCTTCAAAGCAAACCCTACAGCTGCTTTTGCCATTTATCAGTGGGAAATAAAAGAGAAAGGGGGAGAAAGTAAGGAAATCATGTCACCACCTTCCAGGGCCTGGGATAATGGGTGTGACAAAGGGCGGAGGGAGGGCCTATCTAATGAAACCCAGAGACTTCCTAGGATGTGAGATTGTGAGATGGTGAACAAAGGCCGGTAGCCAGTCTGCACTAGAGCCTCGGGGAGACAGCCTGCCCCAATGCGCACATACCTACAAATATTTGTAGGAATTTGTTCTCTGCAATCAGTTCCTGGTCTACAGCTCTGGAATGGGACCTGGGCGTGGGGGAGCAGGTGGGCAGTGTGGGACCTCAGTGCCCTTCCCTGCAGACTGGGAAATGACCCATCTAATCATTCCTAGTTCTCATTTCTGCAGGGTACCGGGCAAGTCACCTGCCACTTGTGTACAGCTGATGTATTTTAGCCTTGAATTAATCAAATTAATATTTATTGATCAATTACTTTCATTAATTGTATAAATATTAAAGGGCACAAAATTTGCTCTCAGATTGGAGAATCAAACGGCAAGATTTGGGTCCATCCACTCCGATTCCAGCCATGGATTCCACTTCAAAATCCAGTCTAGGAATCATGCTAAGTGAAATAAGCCCATCTCCAAAAACCAAAGGATGAATGTTCTGATAGGCAGATGCTGACACACAATGGCGGAGGTGGTGGTGGTGGAAGTTCACTGGGTTAGACAAAGGGGAATGAAGGGAAGGGAGGGGGATGGGAACAGGAAAGGCAGTGGAATGAATCGGACAAAACTTCCCTCTGTTCATATATAAATACAGGACCACTGAAACTGGTATCAGGGTGGAAACCACGGGGTAGAGACCATAGGCAGTGTCCAGAGGTGACAGGATATTCTGCTTCTTGACAGGGGTTTGGGTCACACAAATATAATCTCTGTCAATACTCTATGGAGCCAGGCGTGGTGGTTCAAGCCACCACCAGGCTCTGGAGGCTGGGGCAGGAGGATCTAAGTTCAAGGCCAGCCTCATCAAATTATCGAAGCCCTAAAACAACTTAGAGAGACCCTGTCTCAAAATAAAAAAATAAAAAGGGCTGGGGATGGGGCTCAGTGGTTAAGCACCCCTGGGTTCGATCCCTGGTACCCAAACCAAACCAAAACAAAAACTCAGTACAGTTTGTATGTAAGATTCATCTATTCAGTCAATACTTTAGACAATATTTACTTATTTTGTATTTTCTTCTTCTCCTTCTCCCTCTCCTCTCTCTCTTCCTTTTTAATTTTTTTGGTACTGGGGATTGAACCAGGGAGAATTTTACCTCTGTGCTATATCCCCAGCCCTTTTTATTTTAAGACAGATTCTTGCTAAATTGTTGAGGTTGGCCCCAAACTTGCCATCCTCCTGTCTCAGCCTCCCCAGTTTCTGGGATGACAGGCATCTGCTCCATCTTGCTGAGCTTCTTGTGCATTTTATTCTATGTCTATTTACACAAAGAGTCAAACAAATGTAAATAAAAACACTGGATTCTAGCCAATGGTGTGCTTGCTGAAATATTTGGATGAAAGTGTATTGATGTCTTCAATTTACTTTGAAATCCATAAAAAATAATATGAACTAGTGGTCAGCTAGGAAGGTGGTGGGGTGCGTATCTGACGATGCAGGCATGGGACAATGATAACTTCTTCGGGCAGGTATTTGGGGGGCATTTGCCGTATATTACTTAGATTCTGTTTATTTTGACCTTTTCCATTAAGTGCTGAGAAAAACAAGATGTGAATCTCAACAGCTCTGGAGGCTGAGGCAGGAGGATGGGGAGTTCAAAGCCAGCCTCAGCAACTTAGCGAGGAACTAAGCAACTCAGTGGGGCCCTGTCTCTAAATAAAATACAAAGTAGGGCTGAGGATGTGGCTCAGTGGTTAAGTTCTAACCCTAGGTTCAATCTCTAGAACCAAAATAAATAAATAAATAAATATGAGCACAGCTAGTGTTTCTTTCACTTTTAAAAAGTAAGTATAGGGAAACTTTTTTTAAAAAAATTTTGTTCTTTTTAGATATCTGTGATAGTAGGATGTATTTTTCTTTCACTTTTAATCTCACTAAACATAGTCACAGAAGATGTACTCATTTCAAAATTGTATTGACTTCCGTTTTCTATCACACATCTGACTAATACATATTTCTAGCGTGTGGTCACTTTTTACTCTTCTGTGGTACTCTTCAATGTGCCAATGCCAATATTCTTCCAATTATCCAGAACCAAATAAATAGATGCCAAATAGTCTGGTTGGAAAATAAAACATTACTTCACTTGACTGCTCTGAAGGACTTTTACCTTTCAACCTTTAAACTAATACACATACTTGCTATAGCGAATTGTCCACACCCTGGCTTTCTTGTATTTCACTTGTTATTTTTGAAAATTAGTGAAATTCTTTCTTGCTGAAATATTTTTTTTCTTTTTCTTTTTCTTTTTTTTTTTTGCAGAGATCAGATGTGAAGAAATCTATGCCAGGGTGAAGTTTCCCATTCTGCCTTTATATTAAGGTTTCATTTCCCTTCCTTCAGAAACATGAGGCTCTTTGAGGGTGGGTCTCTGCGGGTGACTCAGATCAAAAAACCCTTTTGGTTCGGGAAGCCCAAGCACCAAGATATTTTCACGCTGGGATTACTTGTCCAGATGTCCTGAGTGCAATTTTCTTGGCATGCTCGTAAGAACACAGGAATTTTCAGGGGGGAAACCAGAGAACATTGTAGGGAGGAGAATGGGTGGGGGAGGGCAAGCTGATTGAGAAGCCAGAAAAAAAGTTTTGGATTCCACCAAATGGCATTGGCTGGTGGAATTGGAAACAGTCCTAGTTACATGATCCTCCCTTCTCCAAGAGCATGGATTTTTTTTTTTTCCCTCTCTCTTTTCAGTGGCAATTACCTGGCTTGGAAGAACCAGAGAGTAATTCGTGGAGCTGATGGATGGAGACAGATGTAGGGCAGCCTCACCACCAGGAAACCGCTGGTGAGCTCCCCGTGGACCTGCATGGTGACAGTGAGGGGGAAGGAGGCTTGTTCAGGGACATGCCATTTCCTAGAGCTCCGTTAGACCTGAAAACACAGCGTGGGCAGGCTCCCTCTTTGATAGCTTCTGCAGCTGCTATTTAAGAACACGAAAATAAGGCGTGGCGTGCAGGATTCTGAGACAGTCTCCAAGAGCCCCCAGCATCGAGTGGACACGCACTTTCTCCCGTTGGTCCTTCAAACCGATTCTACCCACTGCCGCGAAAGAAGTTTGAGGATGTTATGAAGGTCCCCAATGAGTTGATTTTCGAGATAGGATGATTATCCAGGTCACTTTAGCCCTTAAAAACAGAGAATGGGCCAGGCACGGTGGTGCACATCTGAGGTCCCAGTGGCTCAGGAGGCTGAGGCAGGAGGATCACGAGTTCAAGGCCAGCCTCAGCAACTTAGCAAGAATGTAAGCTACTCAGTGAGACTCTCTCTATATATAAAATATAAAAAAGGGCTGGGGATGTGGCTCAGTGGTTAAGCACCCCTGGGTTCAATCCGCAGTACCACAAAAAACAAACAGCAAAAGAGTAGCAGAGAGAGAGAGAGAGAGAGAGAGAGAGAGAGAGAGCGAGCGAGAGAGCGAGAGCCAGTAAACCAGGTTTCTGCAGAGCTGTGTGGAAGCACAACTCTATGTTTATGCAATGCCCTTCAGGACCATGTGGCAAGGCACTGTGGGGAAGCTGGCGGTGCTGAGTGGTCCACAGCTGACTGCTCACAGAAACACAGGGCTCTTGGTCCTATGACTGGAAGGGAATGGATTCCGCCATGACCACTCACTCCACTTGGAAAAGGGCCTGAAGCCCCCAGTGAGAATGGTAATCCTGGCTGGCATCTTTTTTTTTTTTTTTTTTTTGTACTGGGGATTGAACTCGGGGCTGCTTAACCACTGAGCCACACCCCAGCCCTTTTTATATTTTATTTAGAGACAGGGTCTTGCTGAGTTGCTGAGGCTGGCTTTGAACTCACAATCCTCCTGCCTCAGCTGGCCGAGTTGCTGGGATTAGAGCTGGCTGGCATCTTGATTTCCACCCAGGGAGGCTCTGAACAGATATCTAGTCGGGCATCATGCACTGACTTCTCTCCTACAGAAACTGTGAGATAATGAATGTGTGTGGTTTCAGGCTGCTACATTTGTGGTCATTCCTTACACAGCATTAGAATAATAATATAGGACAGTGGTTCCACTGATAGGTAAGGGATCCAGAGAGAGAGAGGGCCGGGGAGAGAGAGAAAGAGAGCACTCTTCCTTCTAACTCTTCAGGATAAATGCTTGCCTACCGCCCCCCCCCCCCCCCCACCTTCATAGATGTGTGATTTTGAACAGATTCCCTATCCTCCCTCAGTCTGCATCCTTATATGCAAAATGAGATTAAAATAATGGATAAGAGCTGGATGTGGTGGTGCACGCCTGTAACCCTAACCCTGTGGTGGCTCAGGAGGCTGAGGCAGGAGGATCACAAGTTCAAAGCCAGCCTCAGCAACTTAATGAGGCCCTAAGCAACTCAGTGAGACCCTGTCTCTAAATAAAATACAAAATAGGGCTGGGGATGTGGCTCAGTGGTTAAGCATCCCTGGGTTTAATCCCTTGTAAAGTTAGAACTCCTTTTTACCCCCAGTGATCCTAACCTCTCCAGTTTTTCCCCAAACTTTAACTGGGTTCTCTTCCAAAAATAATTTATATTCAGTTAAAAAAACCTATAAAATGCAGATGAGCTGAGAGAGAGAGACAGGGGAGAGGAGAGAGAGAGAGAGAGAGAGAGAGAGAGAGAGAGAGAGAGAGAGAGAGAGAGAGAAAAGATAATCCAAAATCCTATTCTCTCAATACAAAAGATGTTTATAAACTGGGTGCTGAGAGGCACCCCTGTAATCCCAGTACCTCAGGATTTGAGGCCAGCCTCAGCCATTTAGTGACAACTTTGTGAAATGCTGACTCTAAATAAAAACTAAAGAGATGTTGATATTTTAAGGCAGATCTTCCCAGTCTTGTGTCTTTAAAATGAAACTGAAATCTCATTGTATATACACATGCAAGTTTTTATGGCACATTCAGTGTGATTCCTAAACATTCATTAGCTTGCTTAACACATTTTGCTTGTTTCCCCCTAGTGTGCAGGTACACAGAGGAGCCGGAAGGCATTGCCTGCCGTCCTGCATCACTGCAGGGTTATGGACATTCAATGGCGGGTCCATCATGTAGTCAACCAATTCTCCATCACTGAACATTTAGGTCACCCCTTCTCCTCTATCTTTCCACTTTTTTCTCTTTTTTTTTCTTTTCTTTCTATTTCTCCCTCCCTCCTTCCATTCCTCTTTACCTCCTTTCCTTTCTTTTATCTTTCCTTCCCTCTCTTCTCCTTCTCTTTGCTACCATAGATGCAATCATCATGAATATGCTAAAAATTTTTTTTGGGGTGGGTGCTGAGGATGGAACACATTCCTGATGACTTCTTCAAAATCAATTTGTTCCTCACTGCCTTGGAAATCACCTGTGCTTCCTCTCTCTCTCTCTTTCTTTCTTTGGTACCAGTGATTGAGCCCAGGGGTGCTTAACCACTGAGCCCCATCCCCAGCCCATTTTTATATTTTATTTAGAGACAGGGTCTCGCTAAGTTGCTTAGGACCTTGCTAAGTTGCTGAGGCTGGCTTTGAACTCACGATCCTCCTGCCTCAGCCTCCCGAGCTTCTGTGATTACAGTCACCTGCCACTGTACCCAGCACCACCTGCAGTCTTTTAATTTCACCGAGATCACCTGGCCAAGCAGCAAACCCAATAACTCCGCAAGTAAAAAAAAGAAAAATCATCTCTGGGAGAGGTTGTGAGAGACCCAGTGCAGGGCAACCAGTTCTCCCTGGAGACATGCGTGGTTTTCACGTTGCCTCAACCTGTTGGGGCAGGCCAGCCTTTGACAAGGGAGCAGCTTCATAATCTCTTCTGCCAGAGGCTTCCCCAAATTTTCAACTTCTTTTTGATTCCCAGTGAATATTCTTGACATTCACAGAGAGTTTAGAAAAGAAAAAGATGGGCTCTCAGACAAATTAACACAGAAAATGTCACCTGGATTGGGGTTGTCACTTCTGTATGTACAAGGTGGGGAGCCCTGTCAAGGCCCTAAGTAAACAGCTTACAGAGACAAAAGGCAACGTGTTTTCTTTCTTTCTTTCTATTTTTTTCCTGCACTGGAAATTCAGGAACAACTTGCATCCGATTTTGCAACCTTTGTAAGAGCTTGGGTATCACCACATAATGATCCTCGAATAAATAAGATCCCTAACCTCCCTCAGTCTGCATCCTCATATGCAAAATGAGATTAAAATAATGGATAAGAGCTGGATGTGGTGGTGCACGCCTGTAACCCTAACCCCCGTGGCTCAGGAGGCTGAGACAGGAGGATCGTGAGTTCAAAGCCAGCCTCAGCAACTTAGTGAGGCCCTAAGCCACTCAGTGAGACCCTGTCTCTAAATAAAATACAAAATAGGCTGGGGATGGGGCTCAGTGGTTAAGCACCCCTGGGATCAATCCAATCACCAGGTTCTTTGACCAGAAAGCCAAAGATGCAAGGAGCCCCAAATAAGGCTACATTTGGTGTGCTGGGGAGGAAGTCGTGTTGGGGTGAAGGCACTGGGGACAAATGATATATTTCTAGAAACACCAGAATCATTCCCAGTCTTGCTCCTGACTATTGCTGGATTCTAGGTCGATCGTTTGAATTTCAAGCATTCTCCAGGTGAGCAAAGGACCAAGGGAGAAAGGGTGTGTTCCAGCCAAACAAGGAACCGACCTTGTAAATGTGGGTGGCAACTTTTGGCACCACGTCCTCAAGACACAAGGGACTGAGACACAGGAAGAAGCTACCCAGCCCCAAAGAATTGAACATCCTGTGGTTTTCCTGGGCAGAAGGTAAAGGAAAGAGTGGAGGGGAAGGGAGGAATGTTTTGTTCGTGAAATATAAAGCTAAGCAAACAGTGCAGGTTGGAAAGGAATCGACATGTTTTAATATGGTGTAAAAGAATAGATGATAAATCCACTTAGAATTGACAGGAGCAGCTGTGTGAATAATCCAAAGAGCATCACTCTGAGTCCCGAGAAAGAATAATATGACTTCTGGCCGCAACATATTTCTCTTTCTAAATGTGTTTCCTGCTGTTTATTGTTAAAATTAAAGAGTCTTCCTGAGGTGCTGGGGGAGGGTGGCCTGTGCGTAGGGTGGCATGCAGAGAGCCCCCTGGGGGTCCAAACGTTTCCTGCAGGTAACTTGGACAGGGGTCAGTGCGAGTTGACTTGGATGGGCTATCATGGAAGACTCTTTTCAGTCCAAACGCCTTAAATCCATTAATATCCTTCTGTTCTTTTGGTGTGGTTATCCCACGTCTTTGACTTTGCCAATCATCTTAAGTCACATTCACTGACCCTAAGTATATTTGCTGTCTCTCATCCCTCGGCTTCATTTTCTCCTTTTCTTATTTCCTGATCGCTAGATGAAATGATCTTCTTATTTTAATTCTTTTGTACTTCCACCAGCACATAAATGGCAGGAGTTTCAGGAGCCTCTCCATCCTGTCCACTACTGCAGTATTTTCTAGGCTTAATGTTTTATTGATATTTTCTGGCACATAGTAGATGCTCAGTAAAATATTTGCTGAATAAATAAACATGGGTTTCTATCTAACCCTCTTTCTAGGAAGGGAGTCAGAGCTCCCTGAGGATTTAATTAATGTCAGCTGAGCACCCTAGAATAATCTTACCCCCTCACCTTTCTCTTTCTGTTTTGCCTTTTTAAAAATTAAGGTGAGTCAGGAGCAGCGGTGCACGCCTGTCATCCCAGCAGCTTGAGAGGCTGAGGCAGGAGGATCACGAGTTCAAGTCCAGCCTCAGCAACTTAGTAAGGCCTTGAGCAACTCAGTGAGACCCTGTCTCTAAATAAAATATAAAAAAGGGCTGGGGTGGCATAGTGGTTAAGCACCCCTGGATTCAATCCACCTGTAAAAAAATAAAAAGAAAAATAAGGTGTGGGGTTTGTGATGTGGCTCAACAGTAGAATTCTTGCTTAGCATGCACAAAGCCCTGAGTTTGATCCCCAGCACTGAAAAATAAAAATGTAAATGACATACAATGAAATTCATCCTTCTGAATGTGCAGTTCTGCAAGTTATGACAAAGGCCGGTAGTCATGTAACCATCCTGATCAAGATGTGGGATAGATCCACCACCCCCACGCTTCCCCATGCTCCTTTGCAGCTAGCCTCCCTACCCCCACCCCTTCTGTCCCTGGCCACCATTGATTTGATTTGTGTCCTTATGGTAGGAACCCATCCGAATCTGGCTTTTTTCACGGAGCATAATACATTTAAGATCCATCTGGGAAACTTGTTCTTTTCAACGGATGAATAGTCCATTGTGTGAATGTGGCACAGTTTGTCGATCCATTTCCCACTTGATGAACACATCCTCTCTCTCTCTCTCTCTCTCTCTTGTTCCAGGGATTGAACCCAGGGGTGCTTAACCACTGAGCCCCATCCCCATTTTATATTTTATTTAGAGACAGGGTCACACTGAGTTGCTGAGGGCCTCACTGAGTGGCTGAGGCTGGCTTTGAACTCGTGATCCTCCTGCCTCAGCCTCCCGAGCCGCTGGGATGACAGGCATGCACCACTGTTCCTGGCTTAAATGAACAATTCTTTTAAAGCTGCTTGATGTCCATCAAGGTGGTGGTTATGTATTAGGAGACACTACAAAAATCACCATCATTTCTTGTGAAAAAGTGAGGGGTCACATGATTTGGTAAGAATGGATTGTACTGCTCCTGCAGGTCAAGTTACTAAGCCCTTATTATGGTCTCCATATTCATTCACCCATTCATTCATTTTACAACTTTGTTAAGCACCTACTAAGTTGCCCAGTAAGTCAGCCTTTCTTGATGGAGAGTGCGGGACGGCGTGAGGTAAGTTCCACTTCACACCGTGCTGGTACTGCCAAGCATCACGGTTGCTTAGGATCAAATCATGTCCTATTGCACTGAATCTTTAAACTGAGGTGAGAACTACCAGGAAAGACACTTGTTGTCTTCACCTGGACCAGGTATCAGAAGCAGCAGCTGGTGGCCATCCTGCCACTCCAGGGAACACTACCTAAGACTGGGGCCAACCCCTAGGAAGCTGGGATCAGGAATACAGAGAGAGAAGAGCCTGGTGACAAGGTCCGAGGCCTGACTCCAGCTGCGCCTGAAGGCCACTCTGTTGAACACCTTTTCAATTCTGTAAGCCAACCAATTCCCCCTCCCACTATTTTCAGGTTTCTTTATGGCTTATAATAAAAAGCAGTCCTACTCAAAGTTATATCTTATAGCTCATGAGATCGAGGGGTTACTAAACCATTCTAGTCAACTTGCTCATCTATAAAATGGAAATACTTTATAGCCTATAATCCTAGCAGCTTGGGAGGCCGAGGCAGGAGGATTGCAAGGTAGAGGCTGGCCTGGGCAATTTAGTAAGATCCTCTCTTTCAAAAACACAAATAAAAAAAATAAAAGGTCTGGGGATGTAGCTCCATGGAAAAACACCCCTGGGTGCCATCTCCAGCACACACACACACACAAAGATAGGAGAATGGAGTAACACGTGAAGCAACAAATCTTTCTCAAATGTCAGGCCCCAGGGAGGCCGCCGTGGCTCTCCTTTTGAAAACGTCCAGGCCTCAGCACTCTCTAGCTCCCTGAGTCTGCTGTACTCCTGCAGCACTTCTTCTCAATCTCTGCAAAGTGATTTATTTCATTGTTCCAGCTCACAGCCCCCAGGATCTGAATCTTTTTGCTGCGTATCCTCATAGCTCTGCCATTCTGGCTCTGGACTCCATCAGGTGGTTTTCTTTAGCCAATAGGATGTGAGGAACTGCAGTGTATAAAAGGGCCTTGGAAAAACACGGGTATGTTTCTCATTGACTGTCTCTTGCAGAATTGGGCTGGTCACCTTTGCATCTCTGCGTGGCATGGGAACATGCTCGGAAGGGTGTGAGCTTAGTTTGCTCCAGCTGACCCCAGATGACTGAGCCCTCTTGTGCAAGCCGGCCAGCTGCCTCTCAGAACTGTGAGCAAGCCCAGCTGAGACCCGAAGAACCACCTGGCCTGAATCGCCAATCCATGGAACCAGAAGCTGTATAAGTATTGTTTTAGGCCACTGAGATTTGGGGTGCTTTGTTAGGCAGCATGAGCTACCTGATACACTAACACACCACCTAATTTACCATGTCTCTCCCCCAACTAGACTGTGAGCTGCAAGAGGACAGAGATTTTTGCATTTTATTCAGGGCAAGTGTCCAGAACAGAGCCTGGCAGACAGTAGGCACTTGATAAATACTGTTGAACGTTAATTTTTTTTTTTTTTTTTGGTACTGGGGATTGTATCCAGAGGTGCTTAACCTCTGAGCCCCATCCCCAGCCCCCTTTTATATTTTATTTAGAGACAGGGTCTCATTGAATTGCTTAGGGCCTTGCTAGGTTGCTGAGGCTGGCTTGGAATCTGTGATCCTCCTGTCTCAGCCTCCCCAAGCTGCTGGGATTACAGACATGCACCACTGTGTCCAGCTTGAGCATTTAATTTACAACCTACAAACTGGCACTTGAGCTGATATTTAACCAATGGCAGCTCTTATAATGATAAAGTTGAATATTTTTATACCAAAATCGACATTTTTCTCCCCCAGAGTCTTATGTTATTTTTCCACTGACGTTGTTCACAAAAGAAAAAGAAGACCAGTGACCCTCCCCTGGGTATGTGATGGTGAATGGGGGGTTGACAATGTTGGGTAACAAGCTTCATTCTTTTCTTTCTGTGAACTTGGGAAGTGGGCATCATACAGACCTTGCCTCAGTCTCTTCATTTGTTGGCACTCTCTGGTCACCCTGGCAGCTCGGGTGGGTGCTGCAGGGCTGATATTTATGTGTGTCAGTGGAGCAAAAGAGAGAGTCTCTCTGCCAGGAGGCTAGAAGCTGTCCTTATAGCAGAGAGCGTCTTCTTTCCAAACAATCACCACATTTGAAGCAATTCACCGGCTACCAGTTTATCTGTTTTACTTCATTCTTCACCAGCAGGGTGTTGGCTCCATAAAGGGAGGCGTAATTTCTATTTAATTCACCATTATACTCATCATTCAGTGCAGTGCAGATGTTCAAATATATGTGTTGAGAGAGTGAATTTCGGATCATGGCCTTGTTCATTTTAAGAGCATATCCTTCAGCTGAAGATCTACGTCTTTTCACAAACACAGTGTGAACTGGGCAGGATGGTAGCATTAGTCTGTGTGTGGTCACTTTCAATCTTGCTGAAGGGCAAGCCAATTTAATTGAGCTATTACTATGTGCCAGGCCCCGTTCTGAGCTCACAGTGCATTCATTCACCTTGGGGGGATGAGTCAATAAGTCCCATTTTATAGATGAGAAACTGAGAACATGGTAGGTCTTTCCTGGAATACCTGGTGTCCCTTGGGTAAGTCACATTCTCTGTGAACCACTGTCCTTCATCTGTAAAATTAGGAGGTCAGCTTAGAACAGTCCGTCCTACTCCATAGAGCTGCATATCTTGAGATGTTTTGGGGGGAAATATAATCTGCTGGGTGCAGCCACATATGCCTAATCCCAGTGGCTCAGGAGGCTGAGGCAGGAGGATCGCGAGTTCAGAGCCAACCTCAGCAACTCAGCGAGACCCTGTCTCTAAATAAAATATAAAAAAGGGCTGGGGGTGTGGCTCAGTGGTTAAGCATCCCTGGGTTCAATCCCTGGTACCAAAAACCACAAAAGCTTTCTGCTCACCCAGCCCGGGTACGCCTCCTGTTCCTCTGTCTGCCTTGGGTCAGGGCAGCTGTGAGGCGTTCCATGCACAGTGCCAGAGTCCCTGGACAAATGCTTCTCTCAGTTTGCTTTGCTTTGCAGCCTCAGGGTTCTCTCCAGAGCCATGGGGAGCTGATCACCTGCACAAAGGTGCACTCTGGGATGTGTTGGGTACCTAACTAACGGGGAATGGGAGCCGTAGCTGTTTCACCCCTCAGAGGGACAATTTTGATGTGTATTTATATGGCCCCTGAGGGTTCTCCAGCAATTCTGAGTTCCAGTCGCTCATAGTGGTAACCTGCTTGTTAATATGCTTTTATGGCCCTTTGTCCTTTCCTGGCTTCAAATTCTCGCCAGTCCCTCCTTTGTGGCCACTGAAGTCAATCCAAATAAACTCTGTTTGACTCCAAGCCTTTGACTCTGCTTTTGGGAGAACCAAAATGAAGACAGTATGTCAAATAAGGTGGGTCAGCTGGGAGCAGGGGTGCACGCCTGTCATCCCGGTAGCTGGGGAGGCTGAGGCAGGAGGATCTCGAGTTCAAAGCCAGCCTCAGCAACTTAGTGAGGCCCTAAGCAACTCAGTGAGACCCTGTCTCTAAATAAAATAAAAAAAGAGCTGGGATGGGGCTCAGTGGTTAGGTGTTCCTGGGTTGAGTCCCTGGTACCAAAAAAAAAAAAAAAAAAAAGAAAAAAAATCAATGGGTTGATCTAGTGGGCTCAGCTGCCATTTCTTGGCATAGAGCCAAGAACAAAACAAAACTCCAAGAATGGGTGGTTTGCCCCCAATGCTGGGAAAGCAGCATCTTCAAACAAGTCCTCTCTAAACGCTTTTCGCTCAGAGAAGCTCTCTTTTTTTTCTTGTAGATGGACTGGGCAGCCTGCTGGTGGCCAGGAATGTTGGCTGACCGAGCTGGGAACACAGCTGTGGGCATCTGAGAAAATGCTCCACTCTTGGATGACGTAGGAGCCTGGATGAGATGAGCAGGAAATGTTTGCCAAGGAGCCCGCCTCCCCACCCTCTCTTACTAACAAGCAACCATGGGAGAATTTAATTGGCATGGGTCCAGAGGGGCTAATTATTTCCCACAGTGGTAGACAGACGGCACTCAGGAGACCCAGGGATTGGAGGGGCAGAGGAGGTGTGGGGAAGCCTGGGCCGTGGGGCGTGCGGCTTCCCAGTGAGGGCCCGTTGGTGGCAGAGGAGGGGGGTGACCAGCTGCGGATCCATCTTCCTTCATCCCTTGCATTAAGCCTTGCATTAAAGTAACAGTATTCAGGTTCTTGGATTGGGGGGACACCAGGTTACACTTATTTGAGGAAGATGGTAGAAAATCGCATCATTTTCTAAAAAACAAAACAGATGGCATAATTCATAATACTGGATATATCAATATCTGAATTTTCTGTTGAAGGAGGTGTATACATACGTTCCTTAAACAAATCCTTTATATGGCCATTAAACACTTGAACTTTGGCTGGTGGGACTAAGAATTGCATTTGAAATTAAATTTTAAATGTAAATAGCTGAGGCTGGGGCTGGGCTCAGTGGTAGAGCACTTTCCTAGCATGGGTGAGGCCCTGGGTTCGATCCTCAGCACCACATAAAAATAAATAAATAAATAAATAATAAAGGTATTAAAAACCAATCCCAAATTAACAAGTAAATCACAGCTCCAACAGAGAACACAAGGAATGTAGCCTTTGAAGCACCTCTTTAAAAGCCCTCTGTTCCTGCTGATGGGACAGGAGTCCCCTGTGTTTCTCCTTTACTGGCAAAGCAATGTAACTTTTCCCTTTTTATCAAAAACAAACAAACAAACAACAACAACAACAAAATCAATACGTTTAAAAAAATGTAAATACCACATGTGGCCGGTGGCTGCCGTATTGGACAGCAGAGGTCTGGAAGAAACCGTTTGCCTACTGAGAGCTTGTGGGCTCTTGGCTCTCAGGGAGAAGGGTAAGGCATAAGGCCAACTTCTCTCCACTTGTATCTAGCTGCCAGACAGGTTAAACAGTACCCTGTTCTAGAACATTCCACCTTCCAGATTGGAGAAGATGCTGGCAACTGCTACATTAGTATCATCACCTAATGACTGCTACAATCCCATCACTTAGAGAGCGTTTAGTATGTGCCACTGCTAAACATTTCACGTGGACTACCACTCATCCTTCACTGGGTGGGTCTAGTCATTATCTCTTCTTACAGATGAAGACACTGAAGTTCCAAGAGGTTAAGAAATATGTTAGTCAGCCAGGCGTAATCCCAGCAGCTTGGGAGGCTGAGGCAGGAGGATTGCTAGTTCAAAGTCAGCCTCAGCAATTTCTCCAGGTCCTAAGCAACTCAGTGAGACCCTGTCTCTAAAGAAAATACAAAAAGGGCTGGGGATGGGGCTCAGTGGTCAAGTGCCCCTGGGTTCAATCCTGGTATCAACAACAACAACAACAAAAAAAAAAAAAAAAAAAAAGAAAAAGAAAAGAAGAAAAATAGATAGATATCAGTCACTGTGGAGCTGGCATGTGGATCCCCTAACAATATGGGCTCTGGAATTAGGCTAACAATATTAGCAACTCTGAATCTCTTTGGGATTGGATCTTTACGAACAGTGCTAACATGGCTACTTTTTCAAAGATATGCAAGGGCAGATGCACGATATTGACACTGAAGTCATTTTATTTTCCAGGGGCAAAGGAGCTGTCTTATTTACTTCTTGAATGAATAATTATATTAATATTAGTAACTGTAAAAGAATCAAAGAGGGGTGCTGGGGTGGTGGCTCAGTGGCAGAGAGCTTCCCTAGCACATGTGAGGCATTGGGTTCAATCCTCACACCACATAAAAATAAATAAAACACAATAAAGATATTGTGTCCACCTATAACTAAAAAATAAAATCAAAAAGAAAAAAAGAAGCTTGAATTAAAGATAATACTCTATTTCTGAAAAAAAAAAGGCTTATGGGTTGAAGTTGGGAATGGAAAATTTTTCTTTTTCTATTTTTAAAACAGTATCATATGGATGAAAATGTCCTGGATATGCATACGTTTTAATTAAGAAAAAAACGTTATCAACAGGGTTTATCTTGTTGTTGGGGTTCTAGGCCTTTTAATTTTAATTTTTTTTTTCTCTATTAAAGCATTCAAATTACTTTAAGATGGAGAGAGATTGGTGCACTTGGCCACAGTGGGTAAAGCTTGGTTCCCCTGGTCACTTTATGGGGTCATCATTTCCTCTTTCTGAAGGTGGAGCTCAGAGGGGAGCCCCAGCAGTCGAATCCATTTATACCTCAACATATTCCTGGACTCTTTGACCCTGGATGGGGTATGAGAGACTTCCTGGGTCGTGGAACTCCTGATCAACTGGGAAAGTCCCAGGCAAACCTGGACAAGTCACTGACCCCGGTTGGAATGGGAAAAACATGAGCCATTCTGGGAGACTCTGACCCACATGACTTCTGCTGGGAAAAAACAGATCCCTGACCAGATATGGTTCCGGTGGACAAGGGCATGACCAATCCAAGGACAAGCCTTGTTTTCTAGTTTTGCTTGTTTTAAACTTAGGGACTCCAGGGCTGGTGAACCCTGGGAGCACCATCGGTTCCAAGTGGGGAAGCATTATAGAACTTTAAGGGCCCTTGGCACCTGCCTCTGTTCCATAAAGAAGAAAGCAGACAGATGTCAATAAAACCTCCAGCTGGGCGTGGTGGTGCACACCTGTCATCCCATGGCTTGGGAGGCTGAGGCAGGAGGATGGTGAGTTCAAAGCCAGCCTCAGCAATTTGGTGAGGCCCTAATTAATTCAGCGAGATCCTGCCTCTAAATAAAATGTAAAAAATAGGGTTGGGGATGTGGCTCAGTGGTAAAGCACCCCGGGTTCAATTCCTGGTATTTCCACCCACACACCAAAAACAAACAAACAAAAATCTTCAAAAATGATAATCAGGGCTGCATTTTTATAAGATGGATATGATCCAGGCTGGATTCATTGTTATATAACCATTATTATTACAGTTGTTTTCCTTTTAATTTTAAAAGAAATGAAAACATTTTGGGGAGTCCTTAAAAGTTCCCCCGTGCCTCACAGGTAGGTGGGCCGTGGTTCCAGCCCTTGCAAGAGAGGCTGGGGAAAGAGGAAGGTTCTGGAAACACCAAGGTGGGTGGGGGTGGGGTGGTTTCCCACCTGGATGAACTTGGATGGGAAAAAAAAAAACGGTGAGATGTTTCACCTTTCAACAGTCTCTTACTGGATCTTAAAATTTCCTTCCATCATGGCTGTGGGTGACCACCCAGAGACAAACCTGCTCCCCTGTCACCAGGAGAGATGACAGGTGTTTTCAGATCACGTTGCAATCATGGTAGATGTCTTGAAAGATCCCTTTCCCTCGCTTCTTCAAAATAATGGTAGTCGTGAGACCAGCTGCTAGGCTGTGCTACGTGGTGCGTTACCAAAGAACTTTATAATTAAAAAATGTAAATACTGGGTGTTCCAGGGCTTTTTTTCTTCATCATCCTACATGTGCTGTTTTATGAACTTTGCAACAATTTACTTTATGTGAGCAGGAGTCCTTGGCTTCAGCAGATGGGCATAAGACCCCATCCTAGACACGGGGAAGACCCACACTCAATCTAGGGTTCATGTCTGGGGATTCTTCTCTTAGTTCCATCCCTCCTGTGAGGAAACTCTTATTCAACTCCACCCACCTGCTATAGGGGTCCAGGACAGGGTTAAAGACATGCTGGAAGAGGAAGAGAAAATCATTCTCCAGGTGTGCAGCCTACTAAGGTGTTAATTGGGAATCAGGTGAGCTGAGACTGGAAGCCCAGACAGGTTGCTTTATTATTATTATTGTTGTTATTTATTTTTTAAAATTTTTTGAGAGAGAGAGAGAGAGAGAATTTTAATATTTCTTTTTTTTAGTTTTCAGCAGACACAACATCTTTGTGTGTATGTGGTGCTGGGGATCGAACCCGGGCCGCACGCATGCCAGGAGAGCGCGCTACCGCTTGAGCCACATCCCCAGCCCTATTTTTTAATATTTATTTTTTAGTTGTAGATGGGTACAATACCTTTATTTTATTTATTTATTTTTATGTGGTGCTGAGGATCGAAACCAAGGCCCGTGCTAGGCAAGTGCTCTACTGCTGAGCCACAAACCCAGCCCTTATTATTTATTTTTTTTAAAAAAATAATCATGGCTTGGTTGTCAGAATAGCACCAACCCCCTCCTGGTGGAAACAAGCTGGGTGCCTCCTTTGGCAATCCTTCTTTGTGGAAAATTCCACTGCAGTGGTCCTGGGTAGACCCTGAATTTTAGTTTGATTTGTCTCATTGACTTGTTTGTTCATCACCTCATGGAACTCCTCCCATGCTCCACACAGTTTTCTGAATGCTTTGCATGGGTGATGCTATCCAGGCCTCTAACAATCCCGTGGGGTAGATACTCTTACTATTTCTATTTTTATATGTAAGGCAGCAGAGGGAGGTTCCATACAGCACATAACTTGTCTAACTTCACCTCAGCAACAAGTGATGGGTGGTGTTTTAATCATATTTTTTTTTGCTACTGTGACCGAGAGACCTGAGAAGAACAATTTTAGAGGAGGAAAGTGTATTTGGAGGCTCACAGTTTTCAAGGTCTCAGTCCATAGTCAGCAGGCTCCATTCCTCGGGGCTCGAGGGGAGGCAGGACATCATGGAGGAAGAGTGTGGTGGAGGGAAGCAGCTCACATGGTGATCAGGAAGCAGAGAGAGACTCCACTTCCCATATACCCCCAAGACATGCCCCCAATGCCCACCTCCTCCAGCTGCCCCCCACTACCTCCAGTTACTAATTCAATTCATCTCATTAGGGGATCAATTCATGGACTGGGTTGAGGCTCTCACAACCCGATCATTTCTCCTCTGAACCTTGTTGCAGTGTCTCACATGTGAGCTTTTGGGGGAGACCTCACATCCAAACCCTACAACTGTGATCTGAATGGTGTCTGATTCTCTTAGAAGTTTCTTCCCTTTGAACTGTGGGTTGGCTTTTAAAAATATAACTTTAGCGGTTGTTATTTTTATTCCACAGAACTCTCTTAATTTTAAGAAAGGGTCTTTCTTAGAATTCTAAGCCCATGGACTGGAGGGCAGCCTCCATTCTGATCTACCCCCCCCCAAGACTTAGGGCTCCATGGTAGCCACAGAGGCTGATGCTGGACAGGCTTGTGTGTTTGAGGGGAGGATTTAATGGGGTGCTGAGGCCAGGAGAGAAAGCTATATTCTACCAGGTAAGGGTATGGTACACAGTCTCCTTGAATTTTTTTGTTAAAAAGTTGGGGCAATAAAAGTTCACCTTTGTTCTATACAACTGCCTGACTACGTTCAAGTATAAGCTCAAGTCTTCCATTACTGTAATTTTGGGCGAAGTAGCTTTTTAAATCTGGGATGCCATAGGCTGGGTTTGCCATCTGGGTTCCTCCATGCAGGGTCTATTTGGGCTTAGCTTCTCTCCACGTTACCCTCCACCGCTCAGAAAGGTCTATGCTCAGATGCAATGACTCCACAAAGCACCCACCCTTTGTCGCCATCTGTTTATATCCCAAAGAAAGATTTGACGTTGCAAAACACTGAAACTTAGAGTACGCAGAGCAAGGAACAATCCATTCCTTGTTTTAAATCCAGTTGTCATGATCCAAAGGCAAACTCCAGCTTTAATAACAAACACCCTGTGTTATGACATTTTACCTTTTCCAACTATTTATGTAGGCACAAATATTGTGTTTAAATTTTAAACTATACAGTTAACATAAAACAGTGCACTTACTTAAATAAAGTTTTTTTAAAAAAGTGAGTTAGGCCAGTTTGGTCTCCTTTCGAGGCCTCGTTCTTTAAATAGATCATTCATTCAACAAATGAATGTCTGTTGAGCGCTCAGGGTCAGACACTGGGCTTGGCATGGGACACTCCAAAATGAAGCAGAATCAATCCTTGTGCCCTGAGCACCCCCCAGAGAAACAGTAGGAGAGCCATGGAACCCCTCTTGTCATGACCTGAGCTTTTCCATCTCTGACATCAAGGAAATATCAGAAACGGTCTGTATTCCCTTTTCATTCACCAAACCCTGTGTTCCTGGTTCAAGCTGCTATGGCATCTCCAATCAGGGGAACCTCAAAGATCACCATGGGAAAGCCCGAGTCACACTTTTATGAACTTAGGCTGTGAAACACAGCAATGCAATTGCTGGAGAAAACACCGTCACCCAAAGAAAAAGTGTGAGATGCTCAGGGCTTGGCTTCCCGACTCTCCA
The DNA here is from genome assembly GCF_047511675.1 of Marmota flaviventris. Lineage (NCBI taxonomy): Eukaryota > Metazoa > Chordata > Mammalia > Rodentia > Sciuridae > Marmota > Marmota flaviventris. The sequence continues at coordinate 159,175,440 of NC_092498.1, read as the reverse complement.
TCCCACGCTCGGACGGCAATTGGATTTTAACAAGGAGTGGGGTTTGTGGTTTGGGAAATATGGCATTTTTACTGCCTTGGGTCATATTTGAAATACTTGCAGCCGTTTAAAATAGTGTCATGTTATTTTTTCTCTTGTCTTCAAAACAAACCCAGCAAGCTTTTGTAAGTCATAATAACAAGCATAAAATTGGGACATTTGGAAGACCCATGGGCAGGGCTTTGGAAAATCCATTCTCCCTCAGGACAAGTGTTTAGATTTGGGGTGTAAAGGGCCTTGAGATTTTGGGGGGACCACCTGACCTTGGATGACTTTGGGACCCTGAAGGAAGGGGGATAGACTTCAGGGACAACAGGCCTGAGATCTCCTGCCTCACTGTGCTTCAGGGCAACCATGGAAGTGTGCCCAGGGGCTCTGGGACTTTTCTTCTGCCAAGATATTCTGGTTTCTACCCTGGAAATGTCTTTGAAAGAAAAAAAAATAATCCCAAGATTCATATTTATTTAAGTGACCAATTCCCCAAACCCATTGCCTTGGAAGTCTGTCCTATGAGCCACCCTGTCCGGGTCCTTTCCTTGCCAGAGGGCTCCAGGTGGGGCACCCATCAAAATGAAGAAGTGACTTGGTGGGAGCTGGTGGCACACGCCTGTTATCCCAGAAGCTTGGGAGGCTGAGGCAGGAGGATGGCAAGTTCAGAGCCAGCCTCAGTAACTTAGCGAGGCCCTAAGTCACTCAGTGAGACCCTGTCCCTAAATAAAATATAAAAAGGGCTAAGGCACCCCTGATTCCAGTCCCTGGTACCAAAACCAAAAAAAAAAAAAAAAAAAAAAGGATATCCTGAGATACAAGGATATCCAGCTTTCTACTTATTATAAAAATTATTAAGGGCAATCAGTCTTTGCCCAGAAGAAAATATATGTTAATATACACGGCTTAATATATAGTAAATATGTAGTTACGTAGTAAAGATATCAGTTGATGTTTTTGAGCATCTTCTAGGTCTGTTAATCTTCATAATGATCCTATGAAATATGTTTCATTATTATTCTGGTTTTAGTGATGGAGAAATCTGGTGAATGGGGAGGTGAAGTAACTCACACAGTTTGCATTGCTGGGATTTGGGCAGCTGGCTGCAGCAGGGTGGTACTGAGCACTACTGGATGTTGTCAGGACTCACCTGGCTTGTCTGTGAAGTCTAATTTTAAATAATCCATATTTTGGGTCTTAGAAATTCTGAAAACCTGATGGCAAAGAAAATAATGTGTTTGATGGCATTCCTTTTGGTTTTTGTTTGGTTGTTTGTTTTTGGTACCAGGGGTTGAACCCAGGGCTGCTTAACCACTGAGCCACATCCCCAGCCCTTTTTAAAATATTTTTTTTTTTTTTAAGAGACAGAGTCTCACTGAGTTGCTTAGGGCCTCACCAAATTGCTGAGGCTGGCTTTGAACTCACGATCCTCCTGCCTCAGCCTCATAAGTCATTGGGATTACAAGTGTGTGCCACTGCACCTGGCCTTTCCTTTTGTTTTTTATTGTTAAAAAATAAATGGGACTCAGATTATTTGGAAGATAGAAAAAGAGAAAACAAATCAGAAGTCAATTATGTTTTCTCCATCTTAATTGCATAATATCTTCCCCAAAGGGCAATAGGATCAAATGTAGGTGCTCTACCACTAAGCTAGTCCCTAGCCCTTTTTAGCTTTGACACAGGGCCTCAGTATGTTGCCCCAGACTGGTCTCTAATTTACTATCCTCCTGCCTCGGCCTCCCATTTAGCTAAGATTACAGGGATCTTCCTTCTTTTTGAGATTATTTTTGCCAATTTTAATAATAGTAATTCCTGGCTTTAGAAATAGAAGAGGAAGAAGAGAAAGAAATGATGAAAAACTGCTTTCTAAGCTGGGTAGGGTGGGTGCGGTGGCAGGCGCCTGTAATCCCGGAAGCTAGGGAGGCTGAAATAGGAGGATCGCAAGTTCAAAGCCAGCCTCAGCAAATGCAAGGTGCTAAGCAACTCAGTGAGACCCTGTCTCTCAATAAAATACAAAAAAGGGCTGGGGATGTGGCTCAGGGGTTGAGTGTCCCTGGGTTCAATCCCCAGTGCTCCCCCCCGACCAAAAAAAAAAAAAAAAAGCTGTGTAGGAAGCAACAGATCCCAGCAAGTTGGGGCCCACTGGGGCTGGGCCTGCAGGGTCTGGCTGGAGGGTGGGAGAATTCTCTCTGGGAGAGGACGCCTTCAGCATCCTGGGATAAAACACTTGAGAAGAAAGGCGCCTCTCAGAGAACGGTGCTCAAAATGGGCTAGAAACACGGGAAACAGACCCTCTCCAAGGACAGTGGGAAAAGTGCCCTTTTTGTTAATCCCCTCGTGGGAGACGCTGTGCCCGTCCCCCCCAGCCTCCCAGACCCCTCTCCCCAGCTCATCTCCCTGGGCCCAGAGAAAAGGCCCCTTGTGTCATGTCAACTGCCTGCTTGTGTCCTCTTTCTTTTATCTCTGCCCAGGGCCTGGCAGCTGGGCTGGGGTTTTAGCTGCCAGAAAATTTGGGGGTTCACATCCAATATTCCCAAGATGGGTATCTGAGAAACGTCAGTTACATCAAAATTGCCTTCTCTAACAAATGGCCCCAAAGCTTTTTTTTTGTTTGTTTGTTTGCCTGGCAAGGTTGGGAAATCGTTCTTTTTTCCAAGATCATGCCAATACAAACTCAGATCCGTATTTGGCATGGTCTGACTTAAAGGGACAGGAACCCTACTGGTTTTACATGAAAAAAATCAATTGTAAAATCAGTGATTTTTTTTTTTCTTTTGGCACTGGAGATTGAACCCAGGGCTCTTTAGGATAGCTACATCCCAGCCCTCTTAATTTAATTAGTTTTTTTTTTTTTTTGAATTTTGAGTCAGGGCCTTGCTAAGTTGCTGAGGCTGCTTTTTGAACTTGTGATCCTCCTGCCTCAGCACCCCCCTCCCCCCGGAACCCCGAGATTACTGGCATGCGCCACTGTGCGGGGCTGATGTATCCTTTTTGGATGGTGCTTTGGGTAATCATGAGCGTTGCACTGTAACAAGTTTTCCTAAGAAATTTGCCACTCAGGTCAGAGAGGGAGATTTGGGGTGATGTCCAACAGTCACCAGTCCATGACAGCTGGTGGACAAAGCCAAAAGGGCGATATAGAGTGGAGATACAGAAGAGAAAGATGAAAAGCGACCACTCAACAGACATCCAGAAAGTTCTGGAACAAAGAGGGCAGCCCTCTTTGTGGTGGAAGATTGGACCGCTTCATGTTGTTTGTTAGAAACTGGGAGAGAGTCTAGTTTTCTAACCCTGCAGGAAACCTCTGCTCATAATGACCATTTCAACCTTTTCCCAAAGATACCGCTCCCTGGGTTCCGGCCGTCTTGCAGAGGAAAATGCAGGCACAGGGAGCTGTCCCCACTCTGCATGCGGGTCTGGATTGGTGGATTTATTAGCTGTAGGCCTGGATACTGAGCAAATCATCAGAAATAGCAAAGAGATGGTCCCTTCTGGTAAACCCATTTTTTTTCCCCCACCTAAACAGCCTCCAACTTCCAGTCTGCGTCAGGTTGATGTTTACCTAGGGGTGGAGGTCAGAGGACACAGGTTGAGGGAGACAGGGGTAAAGGATGGGGGTTGGGAGGGCTGAGCGGGGGGTGGGGGAGGACAGGGGTGTCAGAGGGCTCAGGATGGCCAGTGTGGCCACCCTTACAGCAGCCTCAGGTGGTAGGCTTGGAATCCGGCCTCCGCAGCCTCTGTCCACTGCCATTTTCCAAAGGCCTGGTGGTCAGGTTGATTTCCCTTTCAACACTACCTCTAAGTCCCAGGCCCCAGAGGCCTTTCTAAAACAGAAGTGAGAACCTCACACTCTGGCTAATCTAATCCTGCATAGCTGCCCATTGTCCTCCCAGGGCAGGGAACAGACCTCACAGTGTCACAAGTGTAGAGTGATGGAATGATCAACCACAGGACTATTTTTGTTTGTTTGTTTGTTGGTTGGTTGGTTGGTTAGATTTTTGAGAAAAAAGGAAAAAGAAGTTTTATTGCTTCACAGGCAAAGGAGAAACACAGGGGACTCCTGTCCCAGAGGCTGTGATTCTGCCCATCAGCAGGAACAGGGCTTTAATAGAGGGGACTCAAAGGCTCCATTCCACTGGGCTCCCTGTTGGAGTTGGAATTCACTTGTTAATTTGGGAGACAGTCATTTCTGAGATCTTCTGGTGCCAGCCCCCTGTCTGGACTACTTTGTCCTTTGGTGGGTGTGAACTGAGGGACAGGTAACTCAGCCTAGTCTGGGGAAGAAAGGTTTCCCCTGAGATTAGGGAGGGGGGGATTAGAGAGGAGCAGGGGGAGAGGAAGAGAAGAAACATGTCCATTTAATAAATCACTTGCAGGGGCAGAGCAGCAAGGGTTGTATCCAAAGCATAAAGTGGACCACTGTTACATTCCCCCAAAGGAAGGTTTTTAAAGTGGAGGTTGGAGCCATTGAAATCATATCAGGGCGACAGAGGCTGCCCTAGAAAGGTCAAGGAGAGACTTGTCAAACCCAAGAGGCGGGTTCAGATCTGGCCCCTGCTGCTCTCCGGCCACTCCTCCTCTGCCCCTTGGCTGACTCTGCTCCATCCAGGCTGGATTCCACCTGTGCCATGTGCACATCCCACTTGGGGGGCCTGTGCTGGTCCCCTCTGCCGGTCCCCTCTGCCTGGCTATCGCTTGCTTATCCATTTCACCTGCCTCGTGCCTTTTGGTGTCTCCCACACAGCCCCACTCAGCCCAGGGAAGGCCTCTGTGGTTTATTGGTCCCAAGACCAACACATTGAATGTGCAACTCCATGAGTGCATGGATGGTGGCCTCTGTTTGTCTTGGCCAGCTTGGGATGCTGTAACAAAATACCAGGAGCTGGACAGCTGAAGCCACAGACTTTTATTTCCTCACCATTCTGAAGGGTGAGCAGTTGTGATTAGGGGCCAGCATGGTTGAGTTCTGGCAGGGGCGCTCTTGATGTGCCCCCGGTATCTCTCCTTACAAGGGCACGAATGCCATCGTGAAGCCCTACCTATGACATCATCCAACCTAACCATCATCTCTCAAGGGTTCCATCTCCAAATACCATCAATCTGTGGGTGGGACCTCAACATGGGAAATTTTGGAGGGACATGTTTCAGATCATAGCACTTTTTTTTGGTACTAGGCATTGAACCCAGGGGTGCTTAACCACTGAGCCACATCCCCAGCCTTTTAAAAAATATATTTTATTTAGAGACAGGGTCTCTCTGAGTTGTTTTGGGCCTCTCTAAGCCCTCGCTAAACTGAATCTGGCTTTGAACTTGAGATCCTCCTGCCTCAGCCTCCCTAGCAACTGGATTACAAGCGCGTGCCTCCGTGTCCAGCTTTGTAGCACTTTTAAATTCTCCCAATAAGCTCTATGTTGAACAAATCAGCTTGTAGAGAGATATGTTGTAGTGGTAATTGTTCATCAATTCATCCTCATAATTTTCAAATTAATTCTTTCTTTCTTTCTGGGTGGTACTGGGGAATACATGGTTTCGATAAGTTGCTGAGGCTGGCTTCCAACTTGTGATCCTCTTGCCTCAGCCTCCTGAGTCACTGGGATTATAGGCATGTGCCATCATGCCTGATTCTGATCATTTATTTTTAAATAATTATATATTATAGGAAGTCATAAAAATAATACAGAGAGGCCCTGCCTGCCCTGTCTCTTTCCTTCAGTAGAAACATCTTATATAACTGTAATACTATATCAAAGGCAGGACATCAGTGTTCATATAATCCTTGGACTTGGGATTTCACTAGTTTTACATACACTTCACTGTGTTACTATATATTGTGTGTGTAACTCTATACTATTATATTGCATGTGTAGATCTGTGTATCCACCACCACAATCAGACCCAGGATGATTCCATCATGCAAAGTTACCCTGAACCACCTCTTCATACTAGACTAGCCCATCCTCCCCTTCCTCTAACCATTGCAAACACACATTTGGTTTCCATCTTTACAAATTGGGAGGGAGCTTCTGCTCCTACTCTCCCCTCTGTGCCCATTTCTGGGTGATATCATTTTAAAAACTTATACCAGCTGGGAAAGGTGGTGCATACGTCGAATCCCAGTAGCTCAGGAGGCTGAGGCAAGAGGATTGCAAGTTTGAAGCCAGCCTCAGCAACTTAGCAAGGTCCTAACCAACTTAACTTGTCTCAAAATTAAAAATAAAAAGGGCTGGGGATGCAGTTCAGTGGTTCAATGTCCCTAGGTTCAGTCCTCAGTACCAAAACCAACCCTGTCCCCCAAATAAACCAAACCCAAACAAAATAAAACTTATGTCATTCATCAACCAGTCCAGAAACATTTCAACATATCAGATGTCTCTATCTGTGCTGTTATGCACTTATTAAATAACAGTCCTGCATGGAATTATTTATTTACTGAGGCTTGAACCCGGGGCCTTGCACATACCAGGCAAGCACTCTGCTATGGAGTCACAACCCCAGCCCCAATTTTTCTTTAAGAGGCATCACATTTTAAATGACAGCTTCAATTTCTGTCCTTAAATCTCCTTGAAGTTGGGGTCCTTGTGGTATTTTTAGCACCCAGCTTGGGGACCAGAGAGAGCAAGCACTCTGAGCACTTTTGCTGAATGAAGAAATGAGTGACAGGGAGCCTCCTGTGGATGGCGTATTGAACCTCCACTGATTTCTCTCTTTTTCTGAAGTTTTTTAATTTATTGGCTATTTTTAGTTATACACAACAGTAAAATCGATTTTGACTTAATTATACAAGCCTGGAATATATCTTTTTTTCTTTCTTTATTTCTTTTTTTGGAATATATCTTGTTCTAATTCAGACCCCAGTACCTCTCTTTCCCCTTCCCTCTCCCCACCCCCTGCTCCCTTTGCCCTATTGATTTCTCTTAAGAAGAGAATATTCTAGACTCCATTATGTATAATATGTCAAAATACACTCTACTGTCATGTGTATCTAAAAAGAACAGCCGGGTTTGGTGGTGCATGCCTGTAATCCCAGAGGCTCAGGAGGCTGAGGCAGGAGAATTGCAAGTTCAAAGCCAGCCTCAGCAACTTAGCAAGACCCTAAGCAACTCAGTGAGACCCTGTCTCTAAATAAATATAAAAAGGGGGGCTGGGGTTGTAGTTCAGTAGCAATGTGCTTTCCTTGCACACGTGAGGCCCTGAGTTCAATCCTCAGCACCACATAAAAATAAATAAATAAAAATAAAGATTATTGTGTCCATCTACAACTAAAAAATAAAAAAATTTAAAAAATATAAAAAGGGCTGGAGATGTGGCTCAATGATTAAGCGCCCCAGGTTCAACCCCCAGTACCAAAACAACAACAAAAACAAATAAAAAATACTAAAAAAGAGAGATTATTCATTCTTTTCTCCAAAGAGGTAAAGATGCTTGCCCCTCAAATTCCAGTGGATTTTTTTTTTTTAATCAAGGAAGATGGGGAATGCCAGCAGCTGTTAGCCTAAATGGCTTGATTATGGTCTTCCCAATGTCTCCTGCCCTCTTGACTGTTTTGAAACAAGCACAGGAAATTACATAAATTGGCAATAAGAGTCCAGCAGTGGGGACCGGGGAGGTATGCGTGTTTGCTTATCCAATTCTCTGCTCCCCGACCAGGCGAACACATGCAGCTTTTGGCCTTGCACATGTTTTTAGTGTGTGTCGGAGAGAAGTGTTCCAACAAGTCGGAAGCCACAGGTTGGGTGTCCCCCCACCTCCCCCTATTCCATCTGAAGCTGCTTCAGGCAGCCTGTGGATCTGACAGAGAGACACAACAACCTCCCAGGGTAGCAGGCTTTCTCAGAAAGTTCTGGACTCCTACCCTTTGGAGCTGTTTGATCTGGAAGGCTTCCCTGACTTGCACCCCTTGAAAGGCACTGCCTCTGCTGGACTGGAATTGACCCTTTTCTGTTCTGTCGTCCCCATTTGATTAGCGACTCCGGGAAGCCCAGAGTCAGGTCTGTCTTCCTCACCACTGTGTTCCTGGTACTCGGCCAGGCCTGACCTAGGTAGGGGCTCAGCATGAATTTGTTAAATAGATGAATGAATTGAATGAGCAGAGGGAACTGAGAGCATTGACAAGGCTTTAGGACAGTCATGAAGCCACCTGGACTTCTGATGCTATAGATTCTAGTTCTTAGTGCAAGAAACACCCAAGACCACTGTCATTCATCCTATAGTTCGGTGGCTCTTGATTTTGGGGGTGGGGTACCAGGGATTGAACTCAGGGGCATGTGACCATTGAGCCCCATCCCCAGCCCAATTTTGTATTTTATTCAGAGACAGGGTCTCACTGAGTTGCTTAGGGCCTCGCTGTTGCTGAGGCTGGCTTTGAACATATGATCCTCCTGCCTCAGCCTCCTGAATTGCTGGGATTATAGGTGTACATCACTGTGCCTGATGGCTCTCGACTTTTGAGTGTGCATTGGTGCCTTGTTCCTAGGGCCTTATTCCTAGAGTTTCTGATTCAGTTTTTCTGAGGTTGGAGCTCCAGATTTGTCTTTCCAGCGAGCAATTGGGTCGCACTGATGTGGCTGCTCCAAGACCACAATTTGAGCACCACTGTGATAACAGAGGAATTGTGTTCTACTTGCACTTCCTTGAACACTTGGATTTGCACTGCAGCATTTTTAAAAGATGACAGTACCACTATTTTTTTTTTTTTGTATTTTATTTAGAGACAGAGTCTCTCTGAGTTGCTTAGGCCTTGCTAATTTGCTGAGGCTGGCTTTAAATTTGTGATCCTCCTGCCTTGGCCTCCTGAGCTGCTGGGATTACAGGCCACTGTGCCCGGCTCTATTTAACCTCTTTAATGCATGCTATTTAATCTCTCTGGGTCTCAGTTTCCTCCACCATCAAAAAGCTAGACAGTGAAGGTCAGGGTCCACTGGTCCACAGTGTGAACACACTGAGGCTGCTGCCGTCATTCCTACTTGCCCCAGGGTGGTTTGAAATGGCAGCTTCAGGGGCTGGATTCTGAGCTCGGGGCTTCTCCAGCTGTGGCCTTTCTAGCACTATGGTTTGGAAAGCCCAGCTAAGAGCAGAGGCCAATCCTTCACCAAATCAACCAGTCTGCTCTGTCTGAGAAATTAAGGGACTGCTGAAGACCTGACCTCGGCTGTTAAGGAGGGGTCTTTTGGTGAGTGGTGGTCGTGGGCAGCAGCTGTGTAAGGAGACTTTTTTCACAACATTCTGACTCCAGCAGGGGGATTCCTTCTGACACTGCCAGGGGAGCAAGGTGATGCCCTGGCCCGATCCTGTGTGAGGGACAGTGCAGGCTGTGTTTCTCCAGGTCTTGTTCACAGAGATCACGGAGCAATCCTCCCTAACCCTCTGAACAGGCCCCTATATATTCCTCCAGCCTTCATTTACCTGTCCTTGATCATGAGCTGGACCTAGTGACCTGCTTCCAACCAGCACAACTGGAAAGGGTGACGGGGTGTCACTTGTGTCATTAGATCATAAGAGGGTTGGACTTCCATCTGGCTAGCAGACTCTCTGGGGCCCTCTCTGCTTATGTGCTTCCTGAAATGAATTGCCTTGTGGGAGGGACCCACGGGAGGGACCCATGCATCAAGGAACTGGGGGTGGTCTCTGGCCCGCAGGCAGCAAGGAACTCAGGCCCTCAGTCCAACAACCTTCAGTGAACTGTATCCTGACCACACACGGGTGAGCACAGAAGTGGACCCTTCCCCTGCACATCCTCCAGGTGAGACCCCCGTCTTGGCTGACATCTATTTTTTTTTTTCTGGTACCTGGGATTGAACCCAGGGGTGCTTAACCATTGAGGCACAGCCCCAGCTTGCTTTTGTATTTTTTAAAATTTAGAGACAAGGTCTCACTGAGTTGCTTAGGGCCTCGCTAAGTTGCTGAGGCTGGTTTTGAACCCACCATCCTCCTGCCTCCGCCTCCTGAGCCGCTGGGATTTCAAGCATATACCACTGCACGTGGCTTGACTGACATCTTGATTGCTCTTTATGGGGGCCCCTGAAACAGAGAGTCAGTAAGACACTCCCAGATTCCTCACCCACAGAAACAGAGAGATATGGATTGTGTATTGTTTTAGGATGCTAAGTTTGGGGGTAAGTTGTGATGTAGCAGTCGATAGCTTATACAGATTTCTTCCTTAAAATTAAAAAGTAGACAAAAGACTTACGTTTCTCCCGAGGGATGGCACTAGTTAGATTGTCACTTATTTGGTTTTACCGCCATTATTCTTTATCACTGTGCTGTATTTAAGGATGGCTGACAGATGAATCTTCCTGAAGCATGTCCCTAACATTGACCCTTCCCTATTGGAAAACCTTCCTGGGCTCCCCCTGGCTGCAAGCCAAGAGCTCAATATTTTCCTGTGGTACTTAGGGCTTACTTTGACCGATGACTTCTATAGCTGCCAGAGCACCAGTTAGCACATGTCACTCCTGTGCTTATAAACGCCCTTGTTGGCTGAGCGTGGTGGCACATGCCTGTAATCCCAGTGGCTCCGGAGGCTGAGGCAGGAGGATCTCAAGTTTAAAGCCAGCCTCAGCCACTTAGCGAGGCCCTGAGCAACTCAGTGAGACCCTGTCTCTAAATAAAATATAAAAAGGGCTGGGGATGGGGCTCAGTGGTTGAGAGCCCCTGGGTTCAATCTCTGGTAGCAAACAAACAAACAAACAAATAACAAAAACAACTCCCCCAAAACTCCAAACCAAACAAGCAAACAAAACAAAACAACAACAAAACCCTACTCAAATCATCTGAGTAATAAAGCAGAAAGAGAAAAAAACCTAAAATACTGATTTGCATGGATCTGTGCATACCGTTTCCAGAAGGATCCAGAAGAAACCACCATCTGGGTTGTCTCTGGGGAAGGGGCGTTGGGTAGACCTGACGGATAGAATTAGGGAGGGAGAATTCTCATTGTCAATCTCTTTTGTGTGTTTGTAATTTCGTAGCCTAGGAATATATGTATCTATTCAAATGTTGAATATTAAATAAAACAGTTGTAATACAGGAAAAAAGTTAAATTCTCACTTCTCTCTCTTGCCAGGAACACTTCTCCAACTTTCTGTCACCGAGTTGAAGGGGTGGTGGTTTGTTCCTGCATCTGTCAATCCCTCTAGCTTCTGAGGTCCGAAAGCTCAGTCCCTGTCCCCAAATGTCTGGCACAGTGACTGCTGCTTCCTAGGCCCTCACGCTATTGGAAGAAGAAGAGAAACAGGCTTGCAAGTGTCTTTCCCCCCACCCTCAGCCTCCCCTTTGCTTACACTTGCCTCTCCTCTGTTAGGACATTTTTTGAAGTCTCCTCATTGGAAGACTCAGCCCTTGCCCTTCTCAGATTTGCCACACACTTCTGAAGATCTTTATCACCTTCTACATTATGTCAGGGCTGGCACACTATGGCCACAGCTGACTCATTGACCATTTCCCTAAATGAAGAAGTCCGTTCACAGAGGGTGGTCTACGGCTGCCCTCCCTCACAGCAGCACTCTTGAGCAGCAGCGATAGAAACCCCAACGCTGTGCAAAGACAAACACATTCATTATCTGGATCTCTCTCTTTTTTTTTTTTCTTCCCTGTTCCAGGGATTGAACCCAGGGGCACTTAACCACTCAGCCACATCCCCAGCCCTTTTTTGTGTTTTATTTGGAGACAGGGCCTCACTGAGTTGCTTAGGGCCTCGCTAAGTTGCTGAGGCTGGCTTTGAACTCGCGATCCTCCTGCCTCAGCCTCCTGGGCCTCTGGGATTACAGGCGTGTGCCCCTGTTCCCAGCTCTGTCTAGTTTCTTACTGTGTTTATAGTCGGAAGATGAAGTCGCATCTGTCATCTGATGGGTAAATATGGCAGGCCATGCTATGCACTGACAAAGCAGATGGATGGATGACTAAATTCTGTCTCCATCAGAGTGATTAGCTGAGAGCATCTAATAGGCACTCAAAACTATGTGTCGAGTGAATTAATAATGTAAGAGGGGACACTTAATCATGATAATAATGATAAATGAAAGTATAACCCATTGCATGGTTCTCTCGACCCTTTAATATCAAGCTCATGGAAAAGAATAGCTTCCTTCAGTTCCATTTAAATTATTCAGGATAAAGGAAAGGAAGTGAGCTCTCTAGGGACATGGTAGAATATGTGTGTGTGTGTGTGTGTGTGTGTGTGTAAAAGAGAGACCCAGAGACACAGAGAGAAGAGAAGGATTGTTCTGAATGTGAGAACTATTCCTGAGCTTGTAGGTCTACCTTTGGATGAAGCTGCTGACCAGGGGCTGGTGGTACCCCTGGGGGAATGGAGTAGTTCTCTGGGATTCTGCAAATAGGCTGCCCGTGGACTGTGAAATCTGCTTTTCCTCAGAACCAGCAGTTCAGAAGTTGTAATACTTAATATGTTTTTTCAACTCATACTGTTTTGGATTATAAAATTGAGGCATGCACTGCAAAGAATTTAAAAAACTAGACAAAATGTAAATAAAATGAAAATTTCCCTTGATTCTACCATCCCGGCAGTCTAGTTTTTCTTACCTGTATGTGTTTTAGACTTCTTTCCTGCGCTCTCTCCGGCTCCCTTCCCTCTTTCTGCCACATTTGGGACCCATTCAGCATGATGTCCTGGACACGATTCATAGCACTATATGGTTTTTCTTTGACAATGACTTTTTTGTTGTTGTTGTTCCTGGGATTGAACCCAGGGATGTTTAGTCACTGAGCCGCATCCCCAGATCTTTGCTTTTTAAATTTAGAGTCAGGGTCTGGCTGAGTTGCTCAGGGCTTCCCCAAGTTGCTGAGGCTGGCTTTGAACTCACGATCCTCCTGCTTCACACTCCCGAGCTGAAATAATGACATTTTAAAGAACTGTGTAATAGTCTGGGGAACTTAATCTCTTTTACCAGTTGTAAAACTCTGTTTACTGTTATTATCAGTCTGCCATTAATTAACATACAATTCTACTATGAATATATTTAGTATTTTTGCATTTCTTTTAACTAGATTTGTAGAAGTGGAATTATTAGCCCCAAAATGTTAAATTTTATGATATTGTTTACAGATATGACCAAATAAATTTTGTGGGATTAATATAGATCCACAGGCCCAAGCTTGGGTCTACAGTATCATGAACTTTACCCATATCATTATACTAGTACCATTTGGTAGTTTATTATTTTAATTAGAAAGGATCAATTAAAATCTTTGTCATTTATATTTCTTTCTTAAAATAAATACATTTTCCCTATCTGTTTACTTTTATGGAACTCAAATATTTTAAAATTCAATTAAATTTAAATAATAATCAATATCTTCTACATGGTTGATTGTACTTCCAAGTAAAAGTAATAAAGTACATTGTACAGAGTCATTTGATATAATCAGGCAGTAATAAGCTACAAAAATAAAAACATTGAACATTAACATCTCACTTAGCCTGAGCCAATCTGCTGACATTTTTTTTCTGTCTTTCTTTTTTTTTTTTTTTTTTTGGTACTAGGGATTGGGCTCAGAGATGCTTTACCATTGAGTCACATCCCCAATCCTTTTTAATGTTTTATTTTGAGATAGAATTTCACTAAGCTGCTTATGACCTCCATAAGGCTGGGCCTCAAACTTGCTATCCTTCTTCCTCAGCCTCCCAAGCTGCTGGAGTTTTATGCATACACCATTACGCCTAGCTTGCTGACTCCTTTTAACTCCTCTGTGTGCTGAGTACCTAAATGGAAACAAAAAAAAAAATGGACTTTAGAAGTCTAAATAGGGTCAAAAACCACCTTAAGGTAGGTACCAGGCTAAAATACAAAAAAAATCACCTGGCAGGACTGTGCTTGGGATACTTGTGAGAAGTATCCCAAGTGAGTGGCCTGGCCCCACACTCCTCAGATGAGAATGTCTTGTTGGCAAGGTCAGGAATCTGTGGATTACTAAGGATCCTGGAGTCTGAGAATCCCTGCTGACTCTTCTCTTCACACTGTCATGAGTTCTTGCCTGACGGAGTCTCCTGGGCTGCCTTGTGAAGTGCACATCCCCGAGAAGATGGCCCCATGCCAACAGAACCAGAGCGAGGGGAGCTCCCCCACGGCAGAGTTCCCCTCCTTGGACGTGAGACCTCGTCTCCAATCAGAGAGGGGCCCTGTGTTCTAGGAGTCTGTCCTCACGACCACACCAAGAGGGAGATCACTAATTGAGAATTTATGAAGATCATCTGACTCGTTTCCTGCCAGTGGACAGAGGTGGCCTTTGATGTAGGGAGACGAGGTGGCCCAAGGGGAAGGGGGCTGCAGGTGAGCTGTGGTGGGTGAGGAGGCCCATGAGGCAACATAAACATGCCCTAGAAAATAAGAGTAAGCCAGGCGCAGTGGTGCAGGCCTGCCATCCCGGGGCTCGGGAGGCTGAGACAGGAGGATCAGGAGTTCAAAGCCAGCCTCAGCAACTTAGTGGGGCCCTAAGCAACTCAGTGAGACCCTGTCTCTAGATAAAATATTTTTAAAAAGGGCTGGGGATGGGGCTCAGGGATTAAGTACCAAAGAAAGAAAAGAAGAAGAACAAGAAAGAAATTGTGTGCAAATGTTGCTTATGTGGTCCCTAACATGTTTTGGACAAATTATTTACTCCTCATATGTATTTAAACTGAGAGCTCCAATATTTTATCATAAAGTTAAAAGGCTGCATAAAAGTTGGGTAACTTTTAGCACATTTTGATGCTGTCAAATAAAAATGGTTGTATTAACTCTTTTAAATTATATAGTGGAAGCTTAATACCATGGGGCTCTGATACATTACAGAAGAATCTGTTTCCCTTCTACTTCCTACACCGAATTTACTATGATATCATATATTTAAATACTCGAAAGGCTTTTTCTCTCTCCTTCCTTCCTTCCTTCCTTCCTTCCTTCCTTCCTTCCTTCCTTCCTTCCTTCCTTCCTTCCTTCCTTCCTTCCTTCCTTCCCTTTTGTACCAGGGATTGAACCCAGGGGCACTTATTCACTGAGCCACATCCCCAGCCCTTTGTGAATTTTCTTTAGATACAGGGTCTCACTGAGTTGCTCAGGGCCTTGCTAAGTGGCTGAGGCTGGCTTTGAACTGGAGATCCTCCTGCCTCAGCCTCCAGAGCTGCTGGGATTATATGCATGTGCCACTGTGCCTGGCTCAAAAGGCTTTTTCTTGATCACTCACTCATAATTTTCTGGATCAAGGTTCTGAAGAGTTAAAATTTATTTCTTTAGAAAAAAATTTTTAAAAGTTATAGTTGGGCACAATACCTTTATTTTATTATTTTTTTAATGTGGTACTGAGGATCCATTCTAGCAACTCGCACTTGCTAGGCGAGCGCTCTTCCACTGAGCCACAACCCCAGCTCCCTCCCACCCCCAGTCCCTTCTTTAGCATTTTCTAGGAATTTGACTTTCTAGATGTCAAAAACATTTTGTCCATGTTGTCATCATTAAAGTCATTATTACACTATTACAGTACTAACTTCTTAAAACATACATAACTGCTCAAAACACAACACATATATTTCTAAGCATTTTTTGTTTGTTTTTTGATGCTGGGGACTGAACCTAGGACCTCACACATGCTAGGCAAGCACTCAACCACTAATCTGCTTCCCTAGTCCTGTATAATCAATTCTGATAAATAAGTGTGAAACATGAGAAGTAAAACTTTATTGGAAGAATAAATCTGAATTGAGATGGTGGGGCATGTCTATCCAATCAACTCCTGAGTATTTCTGTTTGCAATACAGGGGATTGAAACCAAGAGTGTTTGTTCTGCCTCTGAGCTACATCCCTAGCCCTTTTATTTACTTAAAAAAAATGAGACAGAATCTCACTATATGGCTAGGCTGACCTCCTGCCACAGCCTCCAGAATAGCTAGGATCATAAGCCTGAATATTTTTTATTGTCCAAGTGAGACAGGGTTCTCCATTAATTTTATTTTTTTTCTCTTTTAATCATATCTTTAAAGACTGAAAAAATTTACTCACATCAGTAGATGGGAATGGAAAGTTGTTTTTTTTTTTTATAACAACATCACTCAATTCTTAAAACTGTTCCAAGTTATTTGACAAAAATCATATGGTGATCTGTCATTAAAAATAATTTTTAATGCTCTATCAGCTGACAACTCTATCAGATCTGCCTTCAACTTTGTTGAAAGCAAAGACTTGAAAATGAGTTGACTTACAAAGGGATTTGTAACCCAATCATAAAAACCATTCCCTTTTTCAACACCGAAACAGCTAGATGTTGAATTACGCCTTTGTTTGAAGTCCTGAATTTATTTTTTTATTTTTTTTTTACCCTGGTGCAATGCACTACAGCAAGATTCTGGAAGAGTGAAAGGTGGCCCTTTCTTTTGTAAAAGAGGAAAAGGCAGTTTTGGGGGCTGGGGTGGAGTGGGAGAGGCCCAGCAGACATAAGGCACAAACCAGGTCATCCTTCACCCTGGAGGGGCCTAGCACCTTGTGGCTCTGCAGGAAGGACCAGCAAGCTGCAGGCGTCAGGAGTATCTGGGGAGGGATTAGCAATCTAGAAATGATTCCTTTAAAACCATGCATTCCAAAGTCTCCCTTAAAACCTTTAAGACAATCATAAAAGAAATAGTAGATCCCTCCTCCAAATATCCCGATCAATAAATAGGTTAAGGATGTGAACAGACACTTCACAGAAGACATACAAAGGATCAACAAATATATAAAAAAATGTTCAACATCTCTAGCAATCAGAGAAATGCAAATGAAAGCTCCTCTTAAGATTTCATCTCACTGCTGTCAGAATGGCAATTGTCAGGAATACAAGCAGCAATAAATGTTGGCAAGGATGTGGGGAAAGGATACACTCATACATCACTGGTGGGACTGCAAATTGGTGCAACCATTATGGAAAGTAGTATGGAAATTCCTCGGAAAACTAGGAATGGAACCACCATTTGATGCAGTTACCCAACTCCTCAGTTTATACACAAAGGACTTAAAATCAGCATACTATAGTGACACAGCCACATCAATGTTTATAGAGGCTCATTCACAATAGCTAAGCTATGGAACCAACCTAGGTGCCCTTCAACAGATGAATGGATAAAGAAAATGTGGTCTATGTACACAATGGAATATTACTCAGCCTTAAAGAAGAATGAAATTATGGCATTTGCTAGTAAATGGATGGAGCTGGACACTATCATGCAAAGCCAGTCCCCCAAAATCAAAGGCCAAATGTTTTCTCTGATATGCAGATGCTAGTTTACTCTAAGTGTGTGTGTGGGGGTGGTTAGGGAAGAATAGAGGTAGTTTGGATTAGGCAGAAGGTAATGAAGAGAGTAGAGGGAGTATGGGGGGAGGAAGGATAGTAGAATGAGTTGGACATTATTACCCTATGTACATATATGATAACACGACTGGTGTGATTCTACATCATGTGCAACCAGAAGAAGGAGAAGATATACTCCATTTACGTATGATGTGTCAGAGTGCATTCTACTGTCATACATAACTAATTAGAACAAATGAAATAAATAAATAATAGATCCAGGAGAGAATCAACAGGGCTGGGTGTGGTGGCACACTCCTGTAATCCTAGCAGCTTGGGAGACTGAGGCAGGAGGATGGGGAATTGAAAGCCAGCCTCAACAAATGAGTAAGGTTGTATGCAACTTAATAAGACCATGTCTCTAAACAATAAATAAATGAATAAATAAATAAATAAATAAATAAAAGTAAAATGGACTAGGGATGTGGCTTAGTGGTTAAGGGGCTGTGGGGTCAATCTCCAGTACCAAAGGGGAGGAAAAATCATTATCAACAGGGGCTAGAACAGGTGGATCACATCTGACACAGAGCAGGGTAGTTACAAAGCCTCAAAGGCCCGTCCCCACCAAACACTAATTCGTCTTTTGTTTGATTGCCAAAATGTAACATGCTTGTAAATCAACTGGAGAAAGCTGGTAGCCACTATGCCGGGACACACATTGGGTCCCTGCTGATCAAGGTCACACTGAGAATAACACAGATCCCCTCGGACTTTTCTGCCTAAAAAGCAATAAACTGAATCTGCCCTTCAGGGAAATAGTAGACAAACCCTAATTGAGGAATGTTCTACAAAGTAATTGGCCTGCACTCTTAAAAGAAAGGCCAGGTCAAAAAAGATGAGGGAATATTGAGGAACTAACAGCTCCAGACGGGAGGAAGTTCAGGAGTGCGTGCGTGTGTGTGTGTGTGCGTGTGTGTGTGTGTGCGTGTGTGTGTGTGTGTGTTCTTATTAGTCATACCTGATAGTGGAATGCATTTTGACATATTTTACATATATGGAGTATAACTTCTCATTCTTCTGGTTGTACGTGATGTAGAATTTTGTTTTGAGATAAAGGAAAAAGAAGGTTTATTGCTTTGTTGGGAGAGGAGAAGCACAGGGGACTCCTGTCCCCAAGGCTGCGATTCTGCCCATCATGGGGGGCTGGGGGGGGTTAAAGAGGTGATTCAGAGAAGATGAGATGAGGCAGGAGAGGTCAGGAAGGAGAAGATAAAGGAGGTGAAGGTGAGGCAGAAGGTCGGGAAAAAGAAAAATAAAAACACATAAGTTTCAAAGTGACAAGGGATATAGTCAAAGCATCAAGTGAGACCCCCAAATCGGAAACAGGGATAAGACAGAAAGAGAAGGATAATCCATGGCCTCTGGTGCCCAACTCTAGTGTTTTCTCATTGAGAAAAATGATGATGACTCTTGTCTAATGCAGCCAGGGGAATAATCTGTGTTCCGGTCAGAGACCTCCTCCTGGTATTCATCTCCGTGAACATGGACAGACCCTGGTGATTTTATTGGAACCAATAGCATATAGCCAAGGTGATGGAATGTCACTTCTGTGGCCGATTTCTTCTGGCCTCTGCCTGGTGTGATGTGCATTTCCTGAGTCCCAGCCTGCGTTGTGAAATATTTGTCTGTAGGTCTTTTTTAACAGAACAGTGATCCACTTTATGCTTTGGATACAACCCTTGCTGCTGTGCCCCTGCAAGTGATTTATTAAATGGACATGTTTCTTCTCTTCCTCTCTCTCTGCTCCTCTCTAATCCCCCCTCCCTAATCTCAGGGGAAACCTTTCTTCCCCAGCCTAGGCTGAGTCACCTGTCCCTCAGTACACACTCACCAAAGGACAAAGTAGTCCAGACAGGGGGCTGGCACCAGAAGAGCTCAGAAACGACTATCTCCCAATTAACAAGTGAATTCCAACTCCAACAGAGAGCCCGTGGAATGGAGCCTTTGAGTCCCCTCTAAATATTAAAGCCCTGTTCCTGCTGATGGGCAGAGTCACAGCCTCTGGGACAGGAGTCCCCTTTGCTTCTTTTTTGCTAACAAAGCAATAAATCTTCTTTTTCCTTTTTTTCTGTCCAGATTCCCTAAATATTCCCAACCCCCACATAGCAGTGACTTAGAATGCTTATGGTTCAAACAAGATAAGATCAATTGCCAGGCACAGCTTCTTGGGAGGCTGAAATGGGAGGATCTCAAATTCAAAGCCAGCCTCAGCAACTTAGCAAGGCTCTAAGCAACTCAGTGAGACCCTGTCTCTAAATAAAATATAAAAAGGGCTGGGGACGGGGTGTGTTGGGGTTGTGGCTCAGTGGTAGAGAGCTTGCCTACCATGTGTGAGGCACTGGGTTTGATTCTTAGCCCCGCATATAAATAAATGAATATAAAATAAATAAATATAAAATAAAATTCCATTGACAACTAAAAAATAATTTAAAAAACAGGGATGAGGATGTGACTCCGTGGTTAAGTACTCCTGGGTCCACTCTCCAGTGCCAAAATAAAACAAAACAAAACAAAAATAAGACAAACTGGTTTTATCTCACTAATTGGTTGGTACTAGGCCTCTTGGAATGTTCCAGTAGTAGGATTTTGAAGCCCTTTCTGGGCTCAGTGGATTGGTGAGGTTGGAGGGACCAGAATGTGCTATAGGTATGAGGGATAAGTAGCCTCTGTGACGGTGCCCAGTGATCCCCCTCCTAGTTACCATTCTCATGTACGTGGGTAATGTACATGGCAGTGGGATACCACTTCTGTGGCTAGGTTACAAAGGACTGCCGCTTCCATCTTGCTGGAGACCCTCTCTGTCATGGCTTTGATGGAGCAAACTGCCATATTGGAGAGGCTCCTGCTACAAGGATCCAGGGGCAGCCTCAGGAGACAGCCAGCAGAGAACTGGAAGCTCTCAATGCCACAGGGCTTCAGGAATGGGCTCCTGCCTTCAAGACAGGACAGCCCTTGACTGTATGCAGCTACATCAGAGACCCCTATGGAGAAGATCTAGCCGAGGGGGCTGGATTTCTGTGGAATCCCAACCCACCAAAATTGGGTGATGATAAATGTGGGTTTTAAGCGGATACGTTCTGGGATAGTTTGGATAGTTTGTTATGCAGAAATAGATAGTTATGACACCAGATTTTTTTTTACCCTGTAGCAGAAAAATAATAGAAGCAATACCCTACATTAAGCCAAATTACACCAAGCTGAAACTATAACTGAATTAATAAATCATCAAGAACCAAGACCCAGGGGTCACTTGGTAGAGAGGCAGACAGTTCTGGAAAACTCAGTAAACTCTGAATTCAATCGTTTAGCCACTCAGTTAAACAAGGCACATAAGAGTCTATGCTTCATTTATTCTAGCACTTAACATTGGTCAGAATGGCTCCTTGTTTAATTATCTCTCTCCTCCACCACAGCATAGGTTTGATAAGGATGGGGACTTTATCTCTTCCACTCATCATCATAATCGTGTCCACACCTGGTACAGTGCCTGGCAATATTAGGCTTCCAATAAATATCTGTTGAATGAGTAAGAGCTTACGTTTCAGTGAAATGTCAATAAGGCACAAAATACTACCACACATTTTAGACAAACAAGTGCAAGAAACAGTTATGTTCTGATACAGATTTGTTAGCATTTCAAGGAAGCAATCTTCGAATCTGGCCCCTTCAACTCATTGAGAGCATCTAATTTCCTGATAATGCCGGTTAAATGGAACACGACTGTAATAAGTACCATTAATTATTCATCGCCAACAGTGCTCAAGGTCAAACGCAATCTGATGGAAAAATCTCCCCATTGTGGAAAAAAATCAGTTGCTGATTGTTATCCCATTTTCCCTGCTGCTGTATGGGGCTTATTTTCTTCCAACATAGTCTTCAGGGACCATAAATTCATCTTAAAAAAAAACAGAAGTCGGTTTCATTTTATATGGCTGAATATTTTCTCTCCTATTTGGAATCTTCTTCATCTTGCAAGTGATACTGTTTTGTTGGTGTTGCTATTGCTTTTCGTTTTCACAGTTTCATTTTATTTTTTTCCACTTTTTATTGGTGCCATATAGGGGTACATAATGTTGGGATTTGTCGTGACATATTCAAACATGCACACAATATAATAATGGCATTTTATACTGTTCTACTGAACTCCCTTCAATTTGCATAAGACCCTCCCCCGCCCCCGCCACCTTAACATAATGATCTCTAGTCCCATCCATTTTCCTGCAAACAACATCAAAGGACAGTTTCTTTCTTTCTTTTTTTTCTTTTTCCAGCTGAATAAAACTCCATTATGTCTATATGCCACATTTTCTTTATCCATTCATTCCATGGATGGACACCTGGGCTGGTTCCACAGTTTGGCTGTGTGAATTGTGCTGCTTATCAACACCGGTATGCATGTGGTAAGTAATACTATTTTTTTGTTTTGAACTATTATAAAGAGAGAGAAGGAAGTAAATTATGGTTAAGATAGAAGTTGTGTGAATAAAAAATATGTTACCTATAAAAAGGAAAGCGAACTTTTGAGACCAACCCCTGATCTGTCCAGCATTAGTTAACCAACATAAAATCCAGAACCTACCACTCACTTAAGGGATGAGTTTGGAATTTGCTTGACAGGCAAAATGGCAAATGGTGGTAATATCTTTATTCTCTGAAGGCCCAAAATGGTAATAAGGCTTCTTCTCCTGCTGTTCTGTGTTGAGAAGGATTCTGAGGCCCGGCAAAGTAGCAATACAATGGATTAATGATTGAACAGAGCCTAGAACAGTTGAATTAATCTGTGTATTTATGAGTCTTAGATTTACCTAATCTTATAATTAGTTTCAATGTGATTTTTTTTTTGTAACAGAGATTGAACCCCTAAGTCACATCTCCAGTCCTTTTAAAAAATATTTTATTTTGAGACAGGATCTTCTAAGTTGCTTAGGGCCTCACTAAGTTGCTGAGGCTGGTTTTGAACTCATGATCCTCCTGCCTCAGCCTCCCAAGCTAGAAGGATTACAGGTGTGTGCTGCTGCCCCAGCTCAGGGTAAATTTTTTTTTTTTGTACCAGGAATTGAACCTTGGGGGGCTTAACCACTGAGCCACATCCCCATCCCTTTTTATTTATTTATTTTTTATTTCAAGACAGGGTCTCACTAAGTTGCAGAGGCTGACCTTGAACTCAACCTCCCTAGTGGCTGGGATTATAAGTGTGCCTCACCACACCCAACTTCAGGGTAAATTTTGACTAGATTAAATCCTATTATGACTTATTTTCTTTATTATAATATTATGAATAGATATGTTTCTAGATTTAAGAAACATTTTTTCTTTTTTCCTTTTAAAAAATCTTCTGCTCTTTATTGGTGCCATATAGGGGTACATAATGTTGGGATTTGTCGTGACATATTCAAACATATAAACCTAGCCCAGGCTTGGTTTATACTTATTTTCAACAGGTCATTTCAGTTTAAGTAGGGTTTTCAGGCTCTGAAATGTTATCAGGTGTCTCAAAAATTTAAAAAAAAAATGGTAATTAAAAAAATGGATCATTTTTCAAAGGTGACAGAATCCACTGAGGTCTCTGGCTTAGGTGTTTGCCTTTCACCATAAAGCAAGAACTGCATGTCCTCCAGTGATACACTTTAGTCTCAAGACAAACAGAACCTGTTGGAACAGAAACCAGGAACAGGATGGTCAAAGGGTCGATGGTATTGTTAGTACTTTGTTCTCATGTTGCCCGTGATTTCCTCGGGCCCTTCACTAATCTCAACTGGTAGACCATACATTTGAAACATAAAATTGTAGGTGAAGAGGCTAAATGAGCCGGAAGCACTTTGCAGCACAGATATCAAATCTGTAAAATGTGGATCTCATAAAGACAGTGAATATTATTAACAACCTAAGGCTTAGAATCCCCTCTCCTTGCTCCTTTGTGAAACTTGAAGTGGCTTGACAGAATTCTGAGAGCAAGGACTATGGGTTTCCTTCCTTTGACAGCTCTCCAGAGGGCCTGCACTTGATCTGCCTCCACAGTACCTACTAATGACATTAAACGTGCATAAGAATGCCCCCTCCTTCCCCTCAATGCATAGTGCAGACTCTTCATCAATGTGTGCTAATCCCTCAGATACTTGAATATTCATTAATTCATGTTTTAAATTAATAAAAATATATTGAGCTCATAGGAATGCTGTTAAAGAAGAGAGAGCTGGGCTCGGTGGCACACACCTGTAATTCCCATGACTTGGGAGGCTGAGGAAGGAGAATCTCGAGTTCAAAGCCAGCCTCAGCAACTTAGCGAAGCTCTAAGAAACTCAGTGAGACTGTTAAGGCAAGATTGCAATAAATCACGGAGTCAGTCTTAAAGGAGGAGACGAAACCTTTATTCACCAGCCAGAGGTCTGGTTCCACCAGCTAGTGGGCCAAGGGGTAGGCTGCAAGTCTACACCCTTCGACCCCCTCCTGGGGTTTGAGTACACCTATTATGGTCCCAAACCATATTAATCATAAGTGGCTGTTGCTATGATTCAAAACCATCAACAAATGTTATGAGATCTAAAATCATAAGCAGAAAAGGGAGTGGTCCAGAACGTCCTTAGTTGAGTACAAGTTAGAGAATGGTTACTAACATCTAGACAATCAATCTCTGACAGGGTACACTGTCCAAGAAAAACAAGAACCAAAGAGAGAACACTTACATTGTATAAGAATTGCCATTTTGTGTTGCCCAACATGCTATGCTAAGCAACTATTGATGGGTACAGAGGCGGGGCTTTCCCATGGGAGAAGTATTTTTTACATGATGTGGAGTCTCAGGGCAAAATCATATGTGTGTGTGTGTGTGTGTGTGTGTGTGTGTGTGTGTGTGTATATATATATATATATATATATATATAATTTAAAAAACAAATTAGCAAGAAAAATCTAGTGGACAACTTATAGAACATTATTCTTAATAACTAAAAAAATCAAATTGTTTTGTACATACATGCAACAGGCATAAATTTGAACATAGAGTGGGACATACAGCAGGCATCAACCAATTTTAAGCAATTGACGTTACACAGCAAAATGGTATGGTGGTAAACTTTCTCTGTGGGAAAAGAACAAAGCCCCGGTTTGTAGTGCTTCCCTATTTCTATGGCATAAATACTGATTTCATGATACTGGTGGTTTAACAATTGGTTTGCAAAATTCATGAATCCTTAATAATCAAGTTTTTTGGTTTTTTTTTTTTTGGTACCAGGGATTGAACCCAGGAGTGCTTAACCACTGAACCACATCCCCAACCCTTTTTATATTTTATTTAGAGGCAGGGTCTTACTGAGTTGCTTCGGGCCTTGCCAGGTTGCTGAGGCTGGCTTTGAACTTGAGATCTTTCTTTCTCAGCCTCCTGGGCAGAGGGGATCACAGATGTCCACCACGGTACCCGGCAACCATCAGGTCTTATGAGCCAATATGAGTTGGCTGTAGCACTCTCTGACTGTAAGAACTAAAGTTAGCTATTAATAAGAAAAAAAGCATAACCAACCTGCCCCCCCCCATTAGTTTGGATATCAAAACCATAATTCTCCAGCCCCTATGTCAAAGAAGAAATTATAATGGGCATTCAAATGGAAGGAAAATAAAAATACTACATAGTAAAACTTGTGGGCTGCAATAAAAATGCTCTTCAAGGGAAATCTGTGTCCACAAATGACTATTTTCAAATAGAAAAGGTTGGAAACAAATTAGCTAACATTTAACTTAAAGCAACACAGATGAACAGAAAAGAATAATGGACATAATCATAAAAGGGCGGGCACTAATCAAAAATAGCAAACACTCAATAGGAATATTCCCTACCGGCAGTCATTTGTGGGTTTATTGAGGGACAGAATTGACAGACTTTCTACAAGTTTTTTAAAGAAGAAAATTGAAACAATAATTAAAAGTGGGCTACAGAGGGGATGAGAATAGGAAAGACAGTGGAATGAATTGGACATAAATTTCCTATGTTCTCATATGCATACATGACCTGTGAAACTCCACAGCATATACAACCTCAAGAATGGGAAATTATGGGGCTGGGGCTGTGGTAGAGTACTGTGGCTCAGTGATAGAGTGCTTGCCTAGCATGTGTGAGGCATTGGGTTCAATTCTCAGCACCCCATATAAATAAATGAATAAAATAAAGGTCCATCAACAACTAAAAACATTAAAAAAAAGAATGGGAAGTATGCTTCACATATGTATAATATGTCAAAATACATTCTACTGTCATGTATAACTAAAAAGAACAACAAAAAAGTGGACCACATTGCAAACTAAAAATATAATACAAAACTAGTCTGATTAATTTCATACCTGTGTGTGTGTGTGTGTGTGTGTGTGTGTGTTGCTGTAAACTCAAACCTGATGTCTCTGCAGGCTAAGTACACCCTCTATTACTGAGCCACATCCCCAGCCTATACCAATACATTTTAAAAATTCAGGTGAAATGGATATATTTTTAGACAACATAAATTATACAAATTGATTTTAGAAATAGAAAATGTAAATGATCCTATCCATTTGTTGTCAGTTGCTCTGTAACTAACTACCCTTCCAGTCAATAACTTCCAATGGTGAAGATTATTACTGTTCCAAAGTCCATAGGACAGCTGAGCGTGGTGGTGCACACCTATAATCCCAGAGGCTCTAAGCAATTCAGTGAGACCCTGTCTTTAAATAAAAAGACAAAAACAAACAAACAAACAAACAAAAAAAGAGACCAAAAAGCGTTGGAGATATTGCTCAGTGGTTAAGCACTGAGTTCAATCCCTGGTTCAAGAAAAAATAATGCACAGGACTGCTGGATTGTGCCTCTGGTCTTGGGGGTGGCTTGCTCAGGAGTCTTTGGTCAGATGCAGCTGAGGGGTTGGCTCTGCTGATTGAAGTTGATCTCCCTGTGACATGAGTTTCCAGGACAGCTGGTTGAAGGTCAGGGTAAAGTGGCTTTAGCTGAGCAATTTGGCTGGTTGCTATGGGATCTCCCTGCAGTGGGCTGGGCATCTTTCCTCTGGAGGTGATAGGGTTTTAAGACTGTGCAGGAGTGTGACAGGCCCCTTGGGAAACTGTGCAGTGGGAGAACTGTATTCTATTGGCTAAGGAATTCACAAGGCTACTCCAGATACAAATGGGGAGGAGAGAGATATTTTCATCTTTGGTGAGAGAGCCTGATAGAGAGCAGAATGGAGACTTGTGACTGACTGTTTTTGTAACCTACCACATCCTAAAATCATCAAAGATGTTGATTCAGCAGTTATAAAGTCTTCTCACTAAGAAAACATGAGGCCCAGATGCTTTTCCTGGAAGCTCTATCCAACATTCAAGTCACAGACTGATCCAATCACATACATCCTCTTCAAAAATAGAAAAAGAGGGACTATGCCAAAACTCATTTTTATGAGACTAGTAAAAACCAGACACCAAACTAGACGAGAACAGTATGAAGAAGAAAACAACAGCCCCCAAAGCACTAAGGATCATAAATACAGCATTCTAAGCACCATTTAAGGAAACTTCATTAGTCAAAACATGGAGAAAGAGCATGCGTTAGAGCCTAGAACAGTTTGTTTCAGGAAAGCAAGGTTGGTTCAATCTTGGAAAAATCTATAAATATGCTGCATTAATAGGAAATCATTGAACTCCCTTAGATGGGGCAAAAAAAAAAAAAAAAACATTAAATAGATTTCACCAGCTATTTGTGGTAAAATAAATCATTATTAAGAATAGGAAGGGGTCTTTCTTAAAAAGAAAACAAAATACTACCTACAAAAAGCTATACTCAAATATCAGATTTAATGTTGAAATATCAAGAACATTTATTTTAAAATCATAATAAACTGGGCGTGGTGGTGCATGCCTGCAATCCCAGCGATTGAGGATGCTTTTTTTATATATAATTAATTATATTCTCTGTATTAGTAAAGAACTGAAAATGTAACTAAGATTCTGTTCATCTATCTCAAAAACAAGCATCACGGCAGGTGCAGTGGTGTACCCCTGAAATCCCAGCAACTTGGGAGGCTGAAGCATGAGGATCTTGAGTTCAAAGCCAGCTTCAGCAATTTAAGGAGGCCCTAAGCAACTCAGGGAGAACCTGTCTGTAAATAAAATGTAGAAAAAGGGCTGGGGATGTGGCTTGGTGGTTAAGTGCCCCTGGGTTCAATCTCTGGTACCAAAAAAAAAAAAAACAATCATTAAATATGTATAAGATCTAATATAGAAAATGAGAAATAGCCCTGAAGAGAGTGGTCATGGAGACCTTGGTCAAAGATAGAAAATATCAGTTATAAGATGAAGGAATTCTGGCCAGTCCAGCATGATGGCTGTAGTTAATAATACTGTATTGTTTACTTGAAATGTGCTGAGAGAATAGATCTTGAGTGTCCTCACCACACACCCACATCTGCCCCAGCAATAGCTAAGTGTGATGATGGATGTGTTAACA
The DNA here is from genome assembly GCF_047511675.1 of Marmota flaviventris. NCBI lineage: Eukaryota > Metazoa > Chordata > Mammalia > Rodentia > Sciuridae > Marmota > Marmota flaviventris. The sequence continues at coordinate 159,147,644 of NC_092498.1, read as the reverse complement.
CATCTGATTGTGGTAATCATTTCACAATGCACACTTCAATCCTCACTTGGTATCCCTTGACTATATGCAATTTTTATTTGTCAATAATATCTCACTCATGCAATTTTTATTTGTTAATTGTATCTCACTAATGCTAAAGCAGAAAGACACTGAACACCTAAATAAACTCAGAGTTAAACTCCTGCTTTTGTAGAGAAAGGCTCAGTATCTAGACAATGTGAATCTTCTCAGTGAACATGGAGATACAAAGTAATTCCAGTGAAAAGTCCAAAAGTTGTAAAAAAAAATCCCCCCAATTTTTGTTTTTAGGGGAACTTGGTGGACTGTTTCAGAAATTCATATAGAAAAGCAAATGTTAAGAAATGGCAAGGAAACTTAAGAAGGGAGACTGGAGATGTAGCTCAGCAGTAGAGTGTCCATCTAGCACACACGAGGCCCTGGGTTCAACTCCCAGCACCACAAAACAACAACAACAAAAAGACCAATAAGTTGGTGAAGAGGATTCGCCATAACACATAGTTCTGAAAAAAGACAACGTGGCCTTGGCCCACATTTGGACTCACAAAATTAAAGAGAAAGCACCTATTTGGGACCAGTGGTGTTAGGATACCTAATTATCCAAATGGAAAGAGAAAAAACAAAACAAAAACAAAAACAAAACAAAACAAACAAATAAAAACAAAAAAACACAAAGAAAAAAAATCTTTACCTCGTAACTTTTACCAAAATGGATTCCAGATGCATCATGTGTCATGGACTTAAAGGTGAAAGGCAAAACTTTAAAAATTGAAGGAAGAAATACCAAAGAATATCTCTATGACCTTAGAGGTAGGGAATAATTTCTTACACATGAAACAAAAAGCAAATATCCTAAAGGGAATGATTGGCCAATTTGACTCATTTTTAAATGAAGATTTGGGCTCGTGGAATCAAAATATAAAGGAGGTAAAAGCCAAACCAAACACTTGGAGAAGGCAACCACAAAGACCCAGTACCAAGAAAGGATGCATATAGCCTGGTGGTGCATGCCTGTCATCCCAGCTGCTGGGGAGGCTGAGGCAGGAGGATTGCAAGTTCAAAACCAGCCTCAGCAACTTACCAGGGACCTAAGCAACTTAGTGAGATCCTGAGTCTAAATAAAATATAAAAGGGCTGGGATGTGGCTCAGTGGTTAAGGACCCCTGGGTTCAATCCCTGGAATCTGCCCCACCCCCACCCCCCCAAAAAAAAAGAAAAAAAAAGCATATAGAGAATATACAAAAGAAAAACAAGCCATTTTTTTGTGGATAATTCTAGAAGACTTCTTGGAGTTGTGTGAAGTGTCTTTGAGGACCTGAGACCAAGGCACCTCCGGAACCCAGGAGCAGAGCTTTCATGGACCCTCACAGAGGCGGCAGGACCTGGGCTCTGGAGACAGACTGCCTGGGTTCTTCTTTTTGCTCCACTCCTTGAAGCCATCTGACCCTGGGTAAAGTACTTAGGTTTTCTGTGAGTCAGTCTCCAATCTGTAAAAGTTTGTAGTATGTCCATTCCTTTTTTTTTTTTTTTTGGTACCAGGGATTGAACCCAGGTTTGCTTAACCACAAAGCCACATCCCCAACCCTAGTTTGTATTTTATTTAGAGACAGGGTCTCCCTCAGTTGCTTAATGCCTTGATAACTCACTGAGGCTGGCCTCCAATTTGTAATCCTCCTGCCTCAGCCTCTCAAGCTGCTGAGATTATAGCCATCAAACCTGGCCAGTGTCCACTCTTATTAACCATTTTTAGTGATTAATCATTTTTATGCTTTGAATTCCTTAGTGAATCCTTTCTCAGATTTATCTATTTATTTATTTATTTATTTTGCAGTGCTAGAGATTGAACCCAGGGGGTGCACTCCACCACTGAGCTACATCCCAGCCCTTTTTATTTTTTATTTTGAGACAAGGACTTGCTAAACTGCTCAGGCTGGGCTTCAATGTGCCATCTTCCTGCCTCAGCCTCTCAGAAAAAAATTTAAATGTGAGAAATAAATACACAGGATTCCAAAGGGCACCAAACATATCAGAATATAATTATCAACATATTTAAACAGATATGGTCATGAACATCCATACTTACAAGTGTTGATAAAGGCTATAATAACTACCATAACTTTGAAGTTGAGATGAGTTCGAAAATAACACTTCAGGACATCTGCCAACAACTGTAAAGGGATAGTAAAAAATATCAGTAGTATCTGCAGGTTAGAAAGTTGCAGATATAGCTAATTCTTCTGGGTGGCTTATGGTGTGATTCTTTTATTTATTTATTTATTTTGGTAGTGGGGATTACGCTTAGGGACACTGAGCTACATCCCCAGTCCTTTTTATCTTTATTTGGAGACAGGTTCTTACCAAGTTGTTAAGGCTGGCCTCAAGCCTCAGCCTCCCCAGATACTGGGGTTACAGATGTGTGCCACTTTGGTTGTTCATTCTTCATGGAAGAAAATGTTTGATTTCAGTCACAGGTTACTGAAATGTCCATGTGTTCTTGAACCCCCATGCAAAGGGGTTTTTGAGACAAGGTCTTGCTAAACTGCAAGTTGAAGATCTTTATGAACCCCAAACACCTTGGATCCATGGATGTCCCTGGACCCTGGGATTCAATTCTCTTTATCCCAACAGGGCACTTGTAATACCACCTGCCCCAAAGCCAACTTGGTTATCTGTGTTGTCCTGATTGCTGCCATTATTTTGAGAGGAGGTTTGGAGGAGAGGGAAGATGTCCTTCTGCTTTGGATTGACAGCTTGCCACACACTAGCCCTGTGGCCTGGGTGAGGCAGGGGGCTTCCCTCTGAACCTGGAGGCTCTGAGGGTTCTTCTCCCAGAGAGCCGAGCTGGCAGAGGGAGGAGAAAACGAAGAAACACTTGCAGAGCCCAGTTTGCCCATTACTGCCGTCAGCCTGAGGATGATCATTTTTCATAAACTAAAACTGCTCATTCTCTGGAATTTATTGCACATTAAGAGCTGAACATAATGACCTTAATTAGAGCCAGGAGTTGAACTCCTAAGAAAGAGAAATGGAGAACATGTGAAATTCTGAAGCTAAAATAAAACTGTAAACAGATTATTTTTGTAAGAATAAATCTTTGTCTACTCATTGAGGGAACAGTGTTTTTTTTTTTTTCCTTTTCTTTAAAAATTTGAGGGTGAAAATAAAACCAATAAAAAAAGAAAGTAAGAGAATCACACACAAAAAATTTAGAGGGTGCAAAGTTTGTTCTGAAGCCAGTAAGTCAGGGATTTTCTGCTTCTTTGCAGACAGTAGCCTTCCTGAGTTTTATTGGATGATTTGTGTTTGTATTCTCACCATTGATTTTATTTTTTAATTTTTAAAAATTGTTCTATTTAGATATACATGACAGCAGAGTGTATTTTGACATATTAAACATACATGGAGTACAACTTATTCTAATTAGGATCCCATTCTTGTGGTTGGACATGATGTGGGGTTTCACTAGTTGTGTGTTCATATGTGAACATACAAAAGTTGTGCCTGATTCCTTCTTCTGTCTTTTCTATTCCCTTTGTCTAATCTGATGGAATTTATTCCTGTATTTTCACCATTTAAACATGCTTTCACACCTCATCTTTCTGCTAGTTCATTTTCTTGCTAAGGGCATGTGGGATAGGTATGCCTGCCTCTAGTTTGAATTAGCCAGAGAAGGTGCATTTTCCTTACATCATATATATATATATATATATATATATATATATATATATATATATATTTTTTTTTTTTTTTTTTTTTTTTTTTCCTACACAACTTCTCAGAGGCTTTATATGCAAATATGCAATGGGAAGTCCAGAGGGGAGACAGAGTAGTTAACGTTTCTCCAGCTGGTGAGACCTACTTTTTATCTATAGAACTTACCATAGGCTACTGAGGAAATGCTGCCTTAAATATGTTCCTTAGAAAAGCAGCTTTTCACTGGGTATGGTAGCACATGCCTGTAATCCCATCACCTTGGGAGGCTGAGGCAGGAGGATCACGAGTTCAAAGCTGGCCTCAGCAATTTAGCGAGGGCCTAAGCAACTCAATGAGACCATTTTCTAAAATATAAATAAATAAATAAATAAATTTTAAAAAGGCTGCCTATGTGGCTCAGTGGTAAAGTGCCCCTGGGTTCACTCCCTGGTACCAAAAAGAAAAAGAAAAAAAAAAGCAAGCAACTTTTCTCTTAGGGGCTGTGACAGTCTCTATATTTATATATTTACAGAACAACCATAGAAAGGAAACACAGGGAAAATTAGGGTGTGGCAGACTGAGTGGGACAGAGCTCTCCTAGAAGATCCCACAGCTTTTCAAACATCATCTTCTCTGTCTTGACAACTTGTGACTGTTTTCCAAAAACTAAACTCTTCTGTTTAGACGGCACTTTCTCTTGCCCACTGTGATTTCAGGGCCATTTGCTGGACCCGGTATCCTCTAGAACACCCCAATGCTTTCCCTCTTCTGAGATGGTCCTCTGCGGCTGGGCTTGGTGGCCTGGGTGTTAGGCTTCCCCTTTTCCTTCCCACATCACCTCCATCCCCTGTCCCTTCCCACAAAGGAGCCCTTTGCTGAGACTGTGCGTCTAAACCAGGGGGGTTTGGGGAAGGCGACAGTGGAGCAGGGCACATGGGTGTCAGCGTGAGTCATGTGGAGCTGGTGCACATCTGGGCTGTCAGGGACCCAAGGCTCCATCTTCTGCCCAATGTGAAGAAGCAATGACAGAACATTTCCCAGATGTGGAGTTGGCCTGGCAGATTCTGCAGGGGATTAAAAGAAGGATTTTATTTTATTTCTTTCCTAAGAGTAAATACCAACTAGCCTCTTGCTTGCTAACAGTAAGAAGTCAGTGTTTTGAGGTCACTGGTTCATTTACCCAGTCAACTTCAACTGACCACGATTCCGTGACTAGGGGATGGTGGTGTCTTCCAGGGGTCACCTGGTAACGTCAGGAGATGTTTTCAGTTATTGCAATGCAAGAGGTGATAGAGGCAGCTAGTGGGCCGAGGCCAGGGGTGTTGCGACACATCCACAATGCGCAGGAAGGCCCAGAGCCCTGGATCTTAGAGTGCAATCCTTTTTCTTTTTGGTACTGGGGATTGAACTCAGAGGCACTTGACCACTGAGCACACCCCCAGACTTATTTTGTATTTTATTTAGAGACAGGGTCTCACTGAGTTGCTTAGCGCCTCACTTTTGCTGAGCTGGCTTTGAACTTGCAATCCTCTTGCCTCAACCTCTCAGGCTGCTGGGATTACAGGCATGTGCCAACATGCCCTGCGAGAGAGTGGAATCCTGCTGTCCAATAGATCTTCTGGCAATGATGAGTGTGTTCCATATCTCCTACTCTGTGCAATATAACATCTACTGAGCCATTGGAATGCAGCTAGAGTCACCGAGGACCTGAATTTTAAAGTTCACTGAATGTTCATGAATTAAAATTAAGAAGCTGCACATGACTAATGGCTCCTGGACAGAGCAAGTTTAGAAGAGATGAAGCTGATGTAGAACAAATATTGATGACCAATGGTGTCAGACGGGGAGGGGCACCACAGAGGATGGAGGAACTGAGGGGTGGGGAGAGACCCTGGAGCAGAGACCCAAGACAAGATTATAGGAACTTCTTCATGCCAAGAATGTCCTTGGGGCTGGTTTGAGGTTGGCTGAGGAACAAAGCACCAAGCAACCACCCATGAAAGAACCACCAATCAGGTGCCGGCAGAACTACCTGTCAATCAGTGGGGTCTCCTGACCAATCCTGGATCTCAGCAAGATCCCCCGACCAACCCTAGGAGGACAAGGGGCCCTAAAAACCTCCCTTTCCTATTCCAAGCCCTCCCTTCCTGCCCTGAGCCTGGGTGCACTCCCCCCACCCGCTCTGTTGGACTGGAGGGTCTCACCTGGGAGCGAATCTCAATACAGCCTCCTTCAAAAAATCCAGCAGCTTTTAATCTGCCTCTTTCTGGTCACCGGTGCCTGGCCTTACAGATGTGACATTCACAGCTAATTATTTGACAGCACATTGTGTTTTCAGGCAAGGTCACTCAAATACCAAGTGGAGAAGAGGGACCTGGAAGACAAAGAAATCCAGCTTAAGGACATATTCTTACTGAATCCACCAGAAAGTGGTGGCCGTGAGTCTCGAACCCGGGACTTTGAGTACACTATTTTCCACGCTCCCCCAGAAGGATACCAGGTCCGTGTGTGGGCACAGAAATTGTAGAATCTAATGGAAGAAGCCAGAGGAGTGTGAAGGAGAGCTTTGACAATTTGACAGTTTGCTTCAGGATACTCTGGTTTCTGCAACCCAGTTAATGATAGGATGGCACAGCTGGGCTGGGGTAATGGGTACCATGATGACACTCCCCCTATCAACCCAATTCTATTGTAGACACCCAGACACAGTTCCAACTTTTCCTAGAACTCTATTATCACGACTCTACCAAATAGTACTTAGGTGGTGGTAATCGTTGGGGCAGGACCAAGAGTGGAAATTGCTTGGGGCATTTCACTCCTGGCATAGGATAAAAGAATCTGCATGTGTGAAGCCAGAGGTTCCCAATGGCATTTGATACTGGAGAAAAAACACGTCTCCTAATGTAAGGTACTTTTGCAAACTATGCAAACTATGATGTTCACTAACAAGTATAAGGCGGTCAGTCAGGAAGGCTGACTTTCTCACGATGAAAGGAAATCATCGCCCTGGCACAGTGGTGCACAGCAACTTGAAAGGCGGAGGCAGGAGAGTCGCAAGTTCAAAGCCAGCCTCAGCAACGGAGAGGTGCTAAGCAACTCAGTGAGACCCTGTCTCTAAATAAAATAAATACAAAATAGGGCTAGGGATGTGACTCGGTGTTCCAGTGGTTGAGTTAATCCCCGTCACCCCCCACCCCCAAAAAGGAAATTGTCTTGGGCAAAGCAAAGCTTTTGTCCATTTTAGTTGCTAATAAGAATACAGGATTTTCATTTAACTCTAGAAGAAACCATGGCTCCCCTGATCAAAGCAATTTTTAAAGTTGCTTATTTAGCTCAGTCAATAACCAAAAATCTCTTTGATCAATGAAATGGAAACATATCATGTACATATATGAATATGTTGCAATGAATTCCACCATTATGTATGATTGTATGTACCAATAAAAACATGGAATAGGGGCTGGCATTGTGGCTCAGCGGTAGAGCACTCATGTAGGCCCTAGGTTCGATCCTCAGCACCACATAAAAATAAATAAATTAATTAAATAAAGGTATTGTGTCCAACTACTTCTAAAAAAAAAATTGGAATAAATAGCCAGGGACTGTGGCACATGTCTGGAATCCCAGCCATTAGGAAGGCTGAGGCAGGAGGATCCCGAGTTCAAAGCCAGCCTCAGTAATTTAGTGGAGCCCTAAGAAACTCAGTGAGACCCTGACTCAAAATAAAAAAATAAAAAGAGCTGGGGATGTGGCTCAGTGGTTAAGCATCCCTGGGTTCAATCCCTGGTACCAAAATACATTAATTAATTAATTAAAAAAAACAGAGAAAGAAAATGGAAACAATAATTTCATAGTCTGTGGATTTTCAATCTTGGAGGGAAAATTCCTCTTATGAGCTTTCTCATAATAAGAATTTGGGTGGGAGGTGAGGGAGAGAGAGCACAACAATCCATAAAAGACTTAAATGATATTAGACAAATAGAAGATCAGTGGCATCTTCAATATCAACCTGTAGAGAGCCAGATTCATGATTTCAGTTAACAAGTAGTAATCAATAATTTCATAACTTAAAAAGAAATTTCATGGTAACTTCTAGGTCTCTGCTCCTTTAGGAGTTAAAGTTTACAGCATTTGATGATGCTGGCTGGGGCCTAGCACAGGAAGTCCCAGGTAACCAAAATGCTATTTTTCACCTCCCTGGTGTACAAACTGGTGTACAAAAGTCTTAGTCCTTTTTTTTTTTTTTAACCCTCAGGCACTTTGGATTAAATAAGATGTGTTTTCAAACTACTTTGTCTCTTAATTTTTAAACTCCTGTTTATTTTAACTAAGATTTGATCCATATGTTGCTGATTCATTTACACTTAACTCATCAAAATGTTGTTTCATAAAAAGCCCTTTGATGTTCAAATTGCCTTTGGAACTATTTTTAATAAGTGTTTTGTTTTTTTTTTTAATTTTTATAAAGCTTCCCTACTTAGAAACAGAAAGTTCCATTTCATTGCTATTTAAGAACCAGGGGTCCACAGACTTGGGTTGCGTTCAGTTCATTATTTAAATGAAATAATGTATGTAAAATGCTTCATAAATCCTAAAGCAATGGCTGCCTGTTAGTGATTACACTGGCTATTGTTATTAAGACCAAGCAGAGGACATAAGGTTTGAGTTCCTTCTTCTTCCTTTCACTTATACCATTTTAAAAAATTCTATTTTCTCATTCTTAGCAACATGTACAAAAAAATGGGTCTAGTCACTAGGGCAGGAATGAAGCAATATATCAGAGGGAGAGAGAAGGGGGTTTGGGTAGGAGCGCCACCCACATGAATTTTTCTTTTTAAAAAATATTTATTTTTTAGTTGTAGTTGGACACAATACCTTTATTCTATTTATTTTTACATGGTGCTGAGGATTGAACCCAGGGCCTCGCACATGCCAAGCAAGCGCTCTACCGCTGAGCTACAACCCCAGCCCATCACATGAGTTTTTCAGTGGAGGTCTTGCTTGGCTTATTGTGATGGGTGGACCTGCCCTGGGTTTCATTCACTAGTGAGCGCTCCTTGACTGAGAGGTCAGGGTCTTCTTGGTGTCTGATTTGCATAAACTGATAGACCTTGGAAGAAAAATGATTCCCTTAAGGAGGAAGGTTTGAGAGCAGGCAGGAAGGCACAGATATCTCAGGAAGGTGAAGTGTGTTCCTCAGAATCATGGATGCATCCCCACCCTGGTAGGGAGCTCCCTGGAGAAGTCACAGTGGGTGTCAAGGTGGGATTTGGGAGACCTGGTGCTGTTTGTCCCCCACCGTTTCATGTGCTGGAGGTTGGTCCCCGGTGACACGACATTGAGAGAGAGAGAGATCTTGAAGAGGTAGATCTAGCAGAAGATGATCAGGTTACCCTTGGAGATTACTGTAGTTCTCATAGGACCAGGTTAGCACCTCAAAAAGAGTAGTTATAAAACAGCCCCTCCATAGTCTCCTGCTTTCTGTCTTGCCATGTGACCCCTTTTCTCTTTCGTGTGATTCTGTCATGTGGTGCTATTTGCCATGAGGTCCTCTTTAGGTCGGAGCAGATGCTGGTGCCATGCTCTTGAACTGCCAGAAATGTGAATTGAATTAGCTTCTTTTCTCTATAAAGTCTCAGGCATTTCATTATAGCAACACAAACAGACTCTATGACACATTGGCACATTAATATGGCCTGGGATCAGAGGACAAAGTGTGAAGCAGAGAGACCTCTCTCTTCTAGACAGAAGCCAGCTTTTCCCTGGCCTCACGGTAGTCTTTATATACGGATGATAGACTCTGATGGAACAGTGGCAATGGTGGCCAGGATTCCATTGCTTGGTAGGAGATGGTGGAGAATTCTGGTAAGACCCAACAGTAGCCTATAGCAGAACACCCAGTGAGAGCTGTCTAAAGCACCTACAAGCCTCCCTGGGTCCCTAGAAACACTTTGGGGTGTGTGTCTCAATGACCTCCTTCCTAGCCAGAATCTGATGGGGCCTGGGACCATTCGGGATCCATGTGGCCATAGCCAAACCATCCTTCTGTGGCTCCTGCCTTGACAATTGTGTCAAAGGTCTTGACCACGCCAACAAAAGTGAACAGGAAACCTTTGTGTCCTGAAACTTGACCCCAATCTCATGTGTGCAGCATACACTTGGAGCTTTCGCACGCCCTCCCGAGGGCTCAGCCTGTTGCACACCAGGCTGCCTTCAGGAATTTGGAACCAAACATGAAAATTCTTTATCACACAATGGAGGGAACAGGACTTTGGCCTTTCGCACATCCGTCTTCCCTGGTGAATGGCTCCCCGGCCCTCTGATTCTTGCCGTATGGAACAATTGGCCCTTCAGTTAACTTGCCAGCGGTAATCAGTTATTTCTCCTAGCCATAAATTTTAACCATTCTTTTTTGAGGGGGGAAGGAATTAAAGTAACAAAGGGATGTGGCTATAAAGAACGGGACTGTCAGAATAGCAAATGTTTGAGTAATTTGTTGGGCCCTCAGTTTAGGGTTGACTGACTTTTAGCACTAATTTTGATTCGGAATATTTCTTGGAACAAAGAGACCCTATTTGAATCTACATCTCCAGGCAAGATTGTGACTACAAGTGGGGACAGCTTTGTTACAGAGGTTTTAGGATAATTCAACAACCTCACTGTTTTTTTTTTTTTTTTTTTTAATTTATTTAGAACCCAGGTATCTGTGTGATTCTCTCCTTTTTTTCACGGAACAGACCAGATACTTGAGGAACCCCCCTCTGAATTTGCTCTGAAACCACCTGGTCCAGCTAAATTGAAATAACTGCTCTTAGCAGCTAATTCCACCAGGTCTTGTTTAAAAATAAGGGGGAAAAATTCCCCAAATGACTCATATTTTTAGGTAGTTTTTCATTGTTCTCCAAGCACCTGGTTTCACCTGCTGGCTTTCAATTATTCGGAGAGCCTGAGGACTTGAAATGAAATAAGAAAAATAGGATCCCCCTAAGTCCACAGGGCAAGGCAATCTGCTTTCGTAAAGAAAAACCCTGAATATTTTCTAACATGTGACTAGTTAAGCTGCTCCTGTCAGGGTCAGATTTATGTATTTGCTCTCGAACCAAGATTTCTGTACACCAGGCACAATACCTTGGCATATTTACAGTGTAAGCAATTTTGTTAAAGCAAACAGCTGCAGAGCTAGGCTCGGTAACCCCCTTGCCCTCAGACGGGGGAGCCAGAACCTTCTCGGGCGAGCAGGTGTGTTCTAACTAGGAGGGAGCCTTTCTCTGGGTCTGACTCCCCGAGCCTCTGAACATTTTTCCCCCTTCCAGACATGCCATCTGATGACTTCTGAAAAGCATTTGAAAAGGCGATTCTTTAAAAAACATTTCCCCTTGATAACAAAACCACATATCAAAAAAACCAAAAAAAAAAAAAAGGGGGGGGGCACAGTTCGGATAGCATAAGGAAAAGGGCTGGTGGCTTCCAGAGGAAGCTGTAGATAGAGCCTGAGCTGTTACAAAGGCTCCTTATCTTCTTCTTTTTAGTTCTCCTCCCTCTTTTAAGGCAGGGAGGGTGGAGGGTGGAGGCCCCCCGATCCTGAGCAGGAATTTGAAAGGAAAACAGAAGGCCAAATAATAAAACTGCTTTACCACACGTATCTCAATGGTTCTTTTTGCTCAGAGAAAAACTCCTACCTGCCTTCCATCAGTGGAGATGCAAAATCACCAGCATTTCTACAGACAAGACTTTAAAAAAAAAAACAAAAAACAACATGGCAGACGTGGAGCGAGGGGTGGATCCATTCATTCAATAGCTGTTTATTAAGTGCCTATCTGGTATGAGGGTTGACATTCCTGTGGTCACAGAGTCAAACATCATCCCTGTAAAGGACCAAAAATGTGCTCCTCACCAGCTACCTCAAAATCTTCTCAGATGTAACCCTTCTTTTCTTTTTGGAGAATGGATCCCATTGAGCAGCTGGTAAAAATGAATATTCTATGTGAGGACAGCTTCTATTTTGCTATTATATTTAAAAATCCACCTTGGAATTATGGGAGCTCATGTAACAAGGTAACAAGTTATCCCGGGGAAAATCAAAATTCAACAGCCAGGATTTTTGAGTTCTCATCCTGGCTCTGCTAATAACTACTTAGGTTATGTGAGCACATGGGAATATCTTTTTTCCTCTAGGCCTCAGTTTATACGTAAGAATAAGGAGAGGGGTGCTGGGGTTGTAGCTCAGGGATAGAGCGCTTGCCTTGCACATGTGAAGTACTGGGTTCCATCCTCAGCACCACATCAAAATAAACAAATAAAATGAAGGTATTGTGTCCATCTACGATTTAAAATATAAGGAAAAGAGAATTTATAGACTTCTAGCTTGGTTAGCAATTTGAAAACAGAGATGCAGATAAATTGTGGTGGGTGGGTGAAGTACTTGGCATGAGGTCTAGTCTGGAAGAGAAAAAGGTTAAAATAAAGGCAGAGCAGAGAGCCCTAGACATGTGGGTTAGTGAAGCCCATCAAACAAGTATCAGGCTAATTGGGGATGATAGAAAGGGTAAGAAAAAGCACAGGCTGTGGAGTCAAGCTAACTGGGTGTGAATCCTGGTCCTGCAACTGTAGAGCCTGAGACAAGTTGCTTATCTTTTCTAAATCTCAGTATCCTCATCTCTAAAATGAGGTAATATTAGCTGGGCATGGTGGTGCACGCCTGTCATCCCAGCTGCTTAGGAGGCTGAGGCAGGACGATCGCGAAAGCCAGCCTCAGCCACTTAGCGAGGCCCTAAGCAATTCAGTGAGACCCTGTTGCCGCAGTCCGGCTGCACCAAAATAACCGGGGGGGTGAGGAACAACTTGTGTACATTGATACAGCAGGAGTGGGAGCCGTTTATTGTAGGACAGGAGGGGTATATATACATTCCACACAGCTTATCTTAATTAACATAAACTAGATACAGCAGTCAACCAATAAGGAATCTCCACACTCAATGGCTCACTGGCGTTACTTCACAAACCACTCCTCCTGGCAAAATGCCAGGCGCCATCTTGACTTGTTTACAGACCCTAACACCTGTCTCTAAATAAAATACAAAACAGGGCTGTGGATGTGGCTCAGTGGTTAAGCACCCCGGGTTCAATCCCTGGTACCCAAACATGCATGCATAAATAAATAAATAAAATTAATAAAAATAGCAATAAAATAAAGTGGGCTAATAGTAGTACCTACTTGTCTTAAACTGTTTGGGCTTCTATGATAAAAATGCCATGACTGAGTGGCTTATTGTGTTATTCAGTTTTTCATTGCTTGTAACCAAAACACCTGATAAGAACAACTTAGAGGAGGAAAAGCTTATTTGGACTCACGGTTTCAGAGTTGCAGTCCACGGTTGGCTGACTCCCGTTGTTCTGGGCTGGAGGTGAGGTAACACATCATGGTAGATGGGCATGGTGGGGGAAAGTTGCTCACTGCCTGGCAGCCAGGAAGCAGAGGGAGAGGGGGGGGAGAGAGGGAGAGGGAGAGGGAGAGGGAGAGGGAGAGGGGGAGGGGGAGGGGGAGGGGGAGGGGGAGGGGGAGGGGGAGGGGGAGGGGGAGAGAGAGAGAGAGAGAGAGAGAGAGAGAGAGAGAGAGAGGGAGGGAGAGAGAGGGAGGGGAGGAGCCAGGAGACATGATGTAATCCCTAAGGGCTCAACCCCAGTGACTCACCTTGTCCAGCCATGGCCCACCTGCCTACAGTTGTGTTTAAAATTATGAATCCATGCTATGGTTTAGAATGAGGTGTCCCCCCAAGATTCATGTGTGAGATAATGCAAGAAAGTTTAGAGGTGAAAAGATTGCGTTATGAGAGCCAAAACCTAATGAGTGCATTAATTCCCTGATGGGGAGTACCTGAGTGGTAACTGAAGGCAGGTGGGATGTGGCTGGAGGAGGTGGCATTGGGGGTGTGCCTTTGGGGTATATGTTTTGTCTCTGGAGAGGAGAGCTCTCTCGGCTTCCTGGTGTTCCCAGCTACTTCATCCACATTTTTCTGCCATGATGTCCTGCTTAACACCAGGCCCGGAGGCATGGAGCCAGCCATCTAGGGACTGAGACCCATGAAACCATAATCACAAAACAAACTTTTCCTGCTCCAAAATTGCTCTTGTCAGGTGTTTTGGTTGCAGCAGTGAAAAAGCTGATTAAAACTACCCATGAAATGGATTAACCCACTGATTAGATTACACACCTTTCATAATGATTTCACCTCCTGTATTAACCCAGGCACTTTTGGGGAGCATCTCTTATCCCAACCTGCTGATACACAAGGTAGATGTATTGCTCACAGTTCTGGGGGCTGAAGTCTGAGAGCTGGATGCGAGCCTGGCTGGGTGCTGGGAGGACCCATTTCCTGACTGGAGACTGCCAACTCCTCGACGTGGCATGCCCACCTGGTGGAAAGAGGACTAGAGAGCTGTCTGTGGTCCCTTGTGTCAGGGAACTAATCCATTCATGAGGGCTTCAACCTCACGACAGAATTATGTCCCAAAGGCCCCACTCCAGAACCCCATCACATTGAAAGTCAGGATCTTAGCATATGAATTTTGGGGACACCTAAACATTCAGTGCATACACTACCATATAAGGTTGTTGTGAGGATCCAATCAGACGGCTCACCAAACCCAGGGTGCCCAGGACATAATAAGTTCCCGATGTCAGATCCTCACTGTGACCTGGAGGACCCTGAGAATGTGTCACGGGGTCTGTGAGGTCAAAGCTAGTGTCATGAAAATAGTAAGCCTCATTGACCTTTCCTTTGTATTCTTTTAAGGGTATACAGTGGAGTTCTCCAGAGGATGCAGGACCCATGATAATATATCAGAAGACAGAAGAAGTTGTGAGAATCTAGTTGCTTTCTATTAAGCTAATTGTTACAAAATTTGCAAGAATGTATAATAATGTCACTCTTTTTTATTTTTTTGTTTTGGAAAATAGAATTATATTCATAAAAATAAGCAATTTTTTGTTAGCCTGTAAAGAATTTAATTGCTTTTAAATCCATTAATAACTATTTAACACATTCTTAGTTTTAATGTCTAAATGTGGCAAACATCAGTAGCGGCAATTCACCTAAATAAAAGCAATTTGAAGCTGTCAGTCATTTTTAAGAGTGTGGTTTTAAAAATCAAGAAAATAAAATTCCTGTAGTAGTTTCCTATTGCTACTCAGTTGCTGGAACAAAACATGACAAACCTAGCAGTTTTAAAGAGCACAGACTTACTATTTTAATGTTCTGCCAGAACAATTGTAGAGGAGGAAAAGTTTCAGAGGTCCCAGTCCACAGACAGCAGGCTCCATTCCTTGGGGCTCGAGGGGAGGCAGGACATCATGGAGGAAGACTGTGGTGGAGGGAAGCAGCTCACATGGTGATCAGGAAGCAGAGAGAGACTCCACTCTCTAGAGACAAATAGAGACCCCAAAGCCACGCCCCCAATGCCCCTCCTCCAGCCACACCCACCTACCTCCAGCCACCACCCAGTTAATCCCATCAGGGGTTCATTCACTGGTTGGGTTAAGGCTCCCACAACCCAGTCATGTCTCCTCTGGACCTTCCTGCACCTTCTCACATGTGAGCTTTTGGGGGACACCTCACATCCAACCAGAGCAACCTCCTTCCTTCATCTCAGCACAGAGAGCAGCATCCTCAGATCCTCTTCTGCTTTTCTGGTGATGTGGCCTTTTGTCTCCCTGATCTCCTGTATCCCTCTTATCAGGACCTTTGTCATGTCCCTGGACTCACCTAGAAAACACAGGCCAATCTCTTCATCCCAAGATCTTTGACCACCTCACCTTTACAAAGCCCGTTGTGTCATTTAACCTGTTCACAGGTTCCAGAGGTCATCACAGGGCCATCTTGGAGGCCAATTCCATTCAGATTTTTTTTAATCAATTAGCTTCTTAATTTGTAAACAAAATAAAGCATAACTATGAAGGTTTGTAATAGTAAATATTAAGTTGAATGCAGATATCACCTTTGTTACTCATTTTGTCCACAAATATTCTTCACTTAGCATGATATTCTCCAATTCCAATCCATTTATCTGCAAATGCCATGATTTTATTCTCTTTTATTGCTGAGTAGTATTCCACTGTGTATGTATATACCACATTTTCTTTATCAACTGAAGGACACCCAGGTTGGTCCTACAGTTCAGCTATTGTGAATTGTTCTGCTATAAACATTGATGTGGCTGTGTCCCTGTAGTATGCTGTTTTTAAGTCCTTTGGGCATAGACTGAGGAGAGGAATAGCTGGGTCAAATTGTGGTTCCATTCTCAGATTTCCAAGGAATCTCCATACTGCTTTCACTATTGGCTGCACCAATTTGCAGTCCCACCAGCAATGTATGAGTGTGCCTATTTCCCCACATCCTCTCCAACACTTATTGTTGTTTGTCTTCATAATAGCTGCCATTCTGACTGGAGTGAGATGAAATCTTAGAGTGGTTTTGATTTGCATTTCTCTAATTGCCAGAGATGATGAACATTTTTTCATATATTTGTTGATTGATTGAATATTCTCTTCTGAGAAGTGTCTGTTCAGGTCCTTGGCCATTTATTGATAGGGTTATTTATTTTTTAGGTGTTAATATTTTTGAGTTCTTTATATATCCTAGAGATTAGTGCTCTATCTGATGTGCATGTGGTAAAAATGTAGGCTCTCTAGTTACCTCACTGATTATTTCTTTTGCCAACAAATATTTTTCAAAATTTTTTATTTATTTCTTTTTGGTGCATTGTAATTAGTGTCAACAAATATTCTTAAAGGTTTTTATGTGAGGCTTTGCCTCATTTTCCATTGTCAGTTTGAGATCCCCCTTCCTTGGTGGTATTTTTACCACCTTCCTCAAGAGGATTGGTTATGACCTCTTTTCTGCATCTACACCAGGCCTGGCTCCAGAGTTAGAGCTCCATATTTTTTAACTGACATTACCTCAATGACTTTCAATGTCTCTCCCCTCTACCACCCTCTAAGGCACCATTCCCTAAAGTGTATTTCACAAAACACTTGTCCCATGAGATTATGTCAGTCCTGTGCTTAAACATTTTAGGAAAAGTTACATAATTTATTCTCCCAGGAAGGTACAGTGGATCATGCCTGTAATTCCAGAAGCTTGGGAGGCTGAGGCAGGAGGATCACAAGTTCAAAGCCAGCCTCAGCAATAGTGAAGCCCTAAGCACCTCAGTGAGACCCTGTCTCTAATAAAATACAAAACTAGAGCTGGGCATGTGGCTCAGTAGTAGAGTTGCTCTGAGTTCAATCCCCAGTATGAAAACAAACAACTTATTTTATTCTTCCTTTTGGAGATTCATAGTACAAATCAACATATTAGAGTTTCTGAGAAGTGCTGCAGTGGCAAGAGGGGTGTGTGTGTGTGTGTGTGTGTGTGTGTGTGTGTGTAGTAATTTAACACAGCATTTTCCAAATCCATTTGCCCATGGAATCCTTTTTCCTATAAAACTGATTAACATCACATTGTGTGAAACATTGCTCTAAACGCTTTGAAGCAAGGACCAAATTGTGTCATTCTTTATATCTTCTGTTGCTGACCTGTTCCTGGCATACTCTAGATGCTTAATAAATAGATGTTGAATTAGTACATTGAACAATAAGAGAACAACATTGATAACACAAAACTGCTTCCCTGAAGTTGTTAAAAATGAATGACAGATGTGTACAGAATTATTTATAGTACTAGATAAATTAAAGAGTGGTCTAAGCCAGGATGTTAATAAGGAGAAAATGAAAACCAAATGCTGAAAACCGACCCAGGAGTTAAACAGAACTGAGCTAGGTTATTCGAACTGCCCCCTGAACTTCGTGGGGACTGCCCTCTTCCCAAAAGGACACAAGAAAACTAGATCTAGGCAGCACAAAGCAGAACAAAAAGGAACAGCTGTCTTCAGATAAAGGATGAAAATTATTATAGAAAAGATTAAACTAGGATTAGAACTCCCAGTTGGGTCCCTTTGGTGCCCCCAAGCAGTGGCTGGGAATCCAGAGCTCATGCTCAATTGTGCCTGTGAACTGCAGGCAGTCAGTTTGAGGAAGTCAACCTGCAGCTGGTTGCCAAAGGTTGGGCATAAATTTTCCAATCCCAGCAACCATCATTTATCAGAAATGGAGGTCCTCTTGACACAGGAAGCAGCAAAGGCCTTGTTCTGAGATGATGCCAGAGGCCAGGGCAATCATGGGTGAACCTGCCGTTCCAACAGCCGCCTGTGACCTTACTGGGTTCCCTGATGGTTGAATTAGCCCTCAGATTCAACCAAGGTCAGGAACTGGCAACAGCCTAACTTTTTTTTTTCTGTGCTATGCTAAAGTTACTAGCTTAAGCAGGAAGAGAACGAAGTTGGTCCTATGGCAGAGGCCACCAGAAAGTTTTGGGGAATGGACTAATAGCTCTGTCATCTCGAACAATGTGCAAGTTACTTAACTTTTTGAGCTTGTGTCTTTAATTGCCATATTTGAATATGCCTTTATGTGTAGGGCTGTTGTAAATCCTAGAAATAGCCCGGCACTAGGTGTGTACCTGTCATCCCAGAGGCTCGGGAGGCCGAGGCAGGAGGATCGCATGTTCAAAGCCAGCCTCAGCAACTTAGCAAGGCCCTAAGCAACTTGGTGAGACCCTCTTTTGAAATTAAAAAAAAAAAAGGGGGGCGCGGGGCTGGGGATGTGTCTCAGTGATTAAGCGCTCCTGGGCTCAATCCCTGATACAAAAAAAAAAAAATCCTAGAAATAAAGTTTGTAATGGGTACTTAATAAACAATAGTAGAATAGTATTTATAATAAATAATGCTCATTGCTTAATATATGACATATATTAATATAATAATGAAATGTAGCATATTTAAATATAATAAACAACAAAGGATATATGCATAATAAATAAAGTATACAAGGCAAGGCAAGGTATAGAAAAAATGAAATTTTATTTTGTGCATACCTGAATTATGGGTTGAGGTTGACTCTTCGTTATGATTCTTAATGTGAAACAAGCTAACAAAGTTATGACAAGGTATATTTGATGAAAAATATAGGTGACTTTCTTGTAAAGTGAAAAAGGAAACTTCAGTGCACTGGTCTGGTATGGGCTATTGGATGAGAAGTATTCACACATTCCAGCGGTTACCTGATGCAGGGTCCAGGTGGGATTCAACGCACCATGACGGATGTGGAATGAGGGTCCTGACACCGTAACCATCCCGTTAACAGATCACCACGACTCATGAAAAAAGAGAGCTCTCCCTGATGGTGCTCATGTGGTCACCACATTTTCTGCAGAATTTTACAAACATTTAGACTTGTTTAATTTAAAGCAAAAACAATCTGGACCAGAGGAAGTTGCCAAAAGCTCATGGGACCGAAAGCTTTTTCATGTCTGTCATTTAATACGCATCCATGTAACAGGTTTTTTCCTGCTTTTATTTGTTCAACTGATTGATTAAATTGATTCCAGTTTGCATTTTTAATCCTGTCTTGGTTTATAAAGTATCCAAGAAGAACTTAAGGAGAAAAGGGAAAAAAAAAAAAAAAAGGTCTAGCTCCTAAGGATGTGTAAAAAGGACTCACCAATTTGCAAGATATTTGCCAGTATTAAGGTGCCGATGGGCTCTTCTCACTTCCTCCCAAACTCTCCTGCTCACTTCAAGACTTTCCCCTTCTCCTCCTTCTCCTCCTCCTTTTTTTGTACTGAGGATTGAAACCAGGGTCACTTACTCACTGAGCCCCATCCCCAGCCCTCTTTTGTATTTTATTTAGAGACAGGATCTCACTGAGTTGCTGAGGGCCTCGCTAAGTTGCTGAGGCTGGCTTTGAACTCGCAATCCTCCTGCCTCAGCGTTCAGAGCTGCTGGGATGACAGGATACGCCACTGCACAGGGCTGTGATGATGTTCTCGATCTTTTGCTACACAATTCTGCTGATCCCTTTGGGCCATTTTCTTATTTAATTCACTGAAGCCTTCCTGAGTACCTACCACATGCCACAATCCAATGGTGTACAAAGCAGGTCCTGTTTTTGTCTTCACGAAGCCTACCGGTGAATTTTTCTCCACCGGGCAAACAGAGAACATCAGAGCTCCAGTTTTAAATTGGTTTCTTTCTGGCATTTTCTTTCAACCCAATATTTCTAGCTAGTCACAGAAACACTGACTCATGTCTCCCACCCATGAGGGCAAGGCACTTAACAGGCCACTTGCTTTTGGGATTTCCATTCAGGTTTCTGTTGTTTTGGGTTTTGTGTCACTAGCAGCCTAATCTGATCCTAATGGAATGGGTACTTGTGACAGGCTGCTGGGGGGAAGTGACAATACAGGCCAGTGGCTTTCCTGGAATCCTTGAGTCAGGTGGCTACTGGTTCTTCATACTTGGGTTTATTCACATACTGTCCTTAACCCAAATATGAAACCTGACAAGAAAACAATCTATGAATGACCAGTGTGCATTCTGGCCACTATATTTCAGGTGGCAAAATGCTGATCCTGGAAAACACTGGGAGAGTTTCCCACTCCTCAAACTGGTCTTATACATACAGCTTTCCCCTCAGGAAGTCTCTGTGATAACTGCCATCATCACTGTCACCTCAGCCCCTGGGGCCACTCACCCAGCCTTCAGCAGTTACAAACTACCCAAATCATATCATACTCCAAATGACTTTATCAAAAATAAGCCCAGAGGACAGAGAACAAATAAAGATGAGGTCAAATCTGCAGTTTGGACAAATAGGTACAGGATGAATGGAGGAATGGAGGTAGAAGATTGGGAGCAAGAGAAAAATTGGGAAAGTGCTAGAATAATCCAGAAGACAAGTGTTGAGCCCCAGAGATAAGGCATCAGGAATGATTCAGCTTAATTATGATTATTATGGGTGTGGGATGATGTGATGTTATTGATTCAGAGAAAAGGGGAAGACCACTAATGAAGTCCCATTTACCATTGGGCAGGGAGATGAGAGCTAGAAAAGGAGACAGAGAGGGATGGAAAGAAAACCAAGTGAGAGGGCTCTCTCAGAACAGGGTGCATTTTTAAGAAGGGAGTGGTCAACAGGGTGAAAAGTTCTGAAGAGGACAAGGAGGGGAAGGCTTCCCAGTGGCTTTGGCAATATGGCGGTCATTGGAAACCATGGTGAGCAGGTGTGGTAGACTCATGAGCAAGGAAGTCAGGCTGCAGTTCACTGAGGAGCTAAGCCTCTTCTCCATCCTCGGGTAAAGAAAGGCACAGAGTCGAACACAGATATCAGATGAAGAAACTGTCACAAGAGCCTGGATTGGACAGCACAGCCCTACACTCATGTTGTCCTTCCCTCATTGGAAATGGTATGACTATAATTCCTCGGCCTCGTGACTACCCTCAACTATTTTGGACATTCTGACTACGACTGACTCAGCGGGGCCAAAAATCAACTAAAGAAATTATGCACATGGGTGTGATAACTAAATACCAAATGTTGACTGTCTCCACTAAGAGATAGTAAAGAAAAGTCCTGCTAATTAGGTCCTGTTTATGTTTCCATTATCACGGCTAATTACCTATTTTACTCAATGATATACTTTCTTAATTATCACCAGGGCTCTTTATTTCTCAGCCTAATTTGAACGTCGTAACAATGCTTTCTCTATTACTAGGTGTTCTCACTGGCCAAGATTTTGTTTACACAAAAGAAAGCAGCCGATACACGGAACATGATGTGCGAATTACAGAAACTACTTATTCCATTTGTTCTCTCAATATTGAGAAATGTGGTCCCAGGCTGGTCAGACCCAAAGTCCAAAGGGATGAAATTGGAAAGAATCTTTATTGCAGCTATCTCCACCTCAGAAGTGGGCAGAAGACTTCTTGGTGGAACATGGGAATTTCACTCTAGATAGAAGAGAAAATTCAATGTCATCAATGTTGCATTTCTGTAATATCACTACAATGCTGGTCCTTAAAAATGTTACAGAATGTCTATAAAATTATGTCATTCAGGAAAAAAGGTAGACTCTGGGTCTTTTTTTTTTTTTCCTTTAATGTGTCCTTTTTATTTTTATTTATTTATTTAGTGGTGTTGGGGATTGAACCCAGGACCTTGTGCATGGGAGGCAGGTGCTCTACCAACTGAGCTACATCCCCAGCCCCTACTATGTTCTTTTTAGATATACATGACAGGGCTTCTGGTTCACATGATGATCAGAAAGCAGAGATTCCACTTGCTGGATTCCAAATACACACCCCAAAGCCACACCCCCAAGGCCCACCTCCTCCAGCCACACCCCACCTCACCCACCTCCAGTGAATCCCATCAGGGCATTAATTCTCAGATTTGGTTAAGGCTATCACCACCCAATCATTTCTCCTCGAAACCATCGTGCATTGTCTCACACATGAGCCTTTGTGTGATACCTACTATCCAAACCATAACACTAAGGTAACTTTCCTTCTATAAAACTTGGAAATACTGTGTAAAATAAAACAAGCAGTTAAGTACACGGCTGTTTACAAATTAAACAGGATTTTTATGATTCAAGAAATTATGGTGAAAAAATAAGAAATTAGGGAAGAAAAGAATCGACAGTCTTACAAAAGGGTATAAATAAGTCATTTTTCTGTAAAAAATATTAATACAACTAAACTTTGAAAATGTCCTGGAGAGATTCAACAGCATATAAGATACTGATGAAAATTAGTGTGTTGGAAAGTAGATTTGAGGACATTAACCAGAAAAGAACAGAAAAGAAGTTAAGAGACAGAGAGGAAAGAATGATAAAGCACCAGTCCTCATTTTAAAATACATTTCTTGACCAGGCTTAAAGTGGGAACAGGACACTGGTTTTCACGTGGTAAGATACCTAAGCTGCTCATTTGCAAATTCTGCCTTGCGGAGGATATGAATTATGTCTGTAGTTATTAGCCTGCTTTGTAAGTTCAGTGGGATTATGTGTGGAATCAAATAAAGTGTCTGCATGCAGGCAGTGAGAAACGAGGAGAAGTCACACCTGCAAAGGAACAGTTCCAACCCCTACGGTGCATTGGAGCCACAAGGTAAACTTGTAAGAAGTCTCAATGACGAACTCCTTGTTTTTCCTATTTAAATTTGTTCTAATTAGTTATACATGACAATAGAATGCATTTTGACCCATCCTACATATATAGAGTATAACTGCTCATTCTTCTGGTTGGACATGATGTAGAATCACCCTGGTCTTGGAATCATATATGCACATAGGGTAATAATGTTGGATTCATTCTACTGTCATTCCTACCCCTGTAACCCCTCCCCTCCCTTCACTCCCCTCTGTCTGATCCAAAGTACCTCTATTCCTCCCTGCCCACCTCATTGTGAGTTAGCATATGCATATAAGGGACATATAACATTTGGCCTTTGTTTTTTTTGGGATTGGCTTATTTCACTTAGCATGATAGTCTCCAGTTCCATTTATTTACTGGCAAATACCATAATTTCATTCTATAAGGCTGAGTAATACTCCACTCTGTGTGTGTGTGTGTGTGTGTGTATAATTTTTTCTTTATATATTCATCTGTCAAAGGGCATCTAGGTTGGGTCCATAGCTTACCTATTGTGAATTGAGCTGCTATAAACATGGATGTGGCTATGTCACTGTGGTATTCTGATTTTAAGTCCTTTGAGTATAGACTGAGGAGTGAGCTAACTGGGTCAAATGGTGGTTTCATTCCAATTTTTCTGAGGAATCTCCATCCTGCTTTCCCTATTAGCTGCACCAATTTGCAGTCCCACCAGCAATGTAGGAGTGTACCTTTTCCTCCACATCCTCACCAACATTTATTGTTGGTTGTGTTCTTGATAATTGCCATTCTGGCTGGAGTGAGATGGAATCTCAGTGTAGTTTTGATTTGTATTTCTCTAATTGCTAGAGATGTTGAACATTTTTTTTTTCACATCTTTGTTGACTGATTGTCCAATAACTAGCTCTTAACCCCAATTTTCTGGACTCAGTGAGTTGGTCCCAGAAATCTGCACCTTTCCTAAGCACCAGCTCAAGTTATTTACTGTGGGGTCATCACCTGCCGTGAAACACAGGTCTAGCCCACGCTCATATCAGTGTTCTGTTGCTTTGAACCTTGTTGCTTAAGTAAGAACATGTTGGCTGCAGCACAGGGACTGCCTGCCTCCAGTCCCTGTTAGCACTCCGCCCATCCTCCAGCAGCCAAGCCATTTCCTGAGATAGGCTTTAGTATCAGGAAGCACAGTTCTATAGTCCATTGTCCAATGACTTTAACTTTTGAACCAAAAGGAGAAATATGGGGAAAAATGAATAGCATTTGAGAAAAAAGATGTGGTTGTAATAAATTATTTTTTAAAAATGATGATCTTAGGATTTTGGTTAATTGAAGAAAGTAAAGGTATCCAAAACCTCTCAGCCAATTCAGTGGCGTGTCAGTTTAGAATTGATTTGTACCAGGTGGACAAATTGAAGGTTGCAGGTAGCCTGGTGTGATACAGCTGTCATCGATATTCCTACCAAAAGACCTTGATTGGAAACCTGGTTCCATGGATCCAACTGTGTGACATTAACCTCTTTGAGATTTGATTTTTCAATGGGACTAGGGAATGTTAAATTTTTTTAAGGGTGGGTACTGGGGTCAATCCAACCCAAGGGTGCCCTACCCCAGTAACCCCCCCTTTTTTTAGGTACCAACAATTGAACCTGGGGGCATTTAACCCCTGAACCACATCCCCAGCCCTTTTTATATTTTGTTTTGAGACAGGGTCTTGCTGTGTTGCTTAGGGTCTTGCTAAGTGGCTGAGGCTGGCTTTGAAATTATGATCCTCTTGCCTCAGCCTCCCAAGCCGCTGGGATTCCAGGAATGTGCCACTGGGCCCAGTAGGTATGGTCAATATTAGTCATAATGCATATAATTTGCTAGCACAGTGATTACTACTTATCATGATCTTTCCTGTTCTCATTAATATTCTCATACCTTTAAACAATGAGATGGAGAACATGATGGTATTATCTTACCATCCTGTGAGGGTTATTCAATTAGAGAACTATTAGGCCATACATTTAGTGTCTACCCTGTGCCATTGAGGTCTAAGTACTTGACGTTAACTCATTCAATCCTTACATACAACACTGGGGGATTCTCCCCATTATACAAATGAAGAGACTGAGGCTCAGAGATATTTAGTATATGACCCAAGGTCACACAGCTGTTTGGTGTGAAGATGGACTATTGTATAGAGTCTCAGGGGATTACCTGACACACAATGGAGTATCAATCATAGACAGGGTTCATGGTGCTGTGTGTCCTAAGGGGCTGCCTTAGGAGTGTCAATGATGACTGAGTAGAAATTCCAGGTGAGTCAGCACAATAGTACAGATGGAAGTCTGTTTGTTCATGGAAGATGGGTTTCCAGGTGCCTTGGCGGACCTAAAGAAATATCAGAGATACAAGCTACAAATAAACATGGGATAAGTATTCAAATAGGGTTTGGGACAAATTCATCCCATGTGGTCCCCAAATTAATGATACTATTATTAATGATACTATTGTCAAAGTTAGAAATTTCCCTTCACTCCTGAGAGATCAGTTATTCGGCCTCTTTGCAATATAACCATTCTCTCAGGACTCAACATAATCATCTTAAGACAGAGTTGGGGAAAAAAATCCCCCTCTCTGGTAAGTTATATTTTGATGGGTCAGTATGAGACACAATAAAGGCCGTGATGTTGAAGTCGATCAGGGACAGATGTTTAACATATTTTACATAAGCATGGTAGACGCAGTTGGCTGCCAAAACAGACTTTTTCTTGAAACATCGGACAGATGGAACTGAGGAGACCCACTCCTGAGCGGTCCGGACTCCTCAAAGTGACCCTAATTTTTTTTTTTTTAAAATAATTAGTCTTGATCAAAGCACTTCAGTGATACTCAATTCTTTTGTCTCTGGACTTTGTTCACTGTCACGGCTGCAAAGGTATTTGGGACGTCCGGATTTCTCTGTTGGATGGGTGTGTGTTTTACACATGTGTGAATATTCCAAAAACATACTTTGTTTTATTTTCCTTCTGTCACTCACTGTAGTACACATTGCTGGTCCGTTCCCCAGCATCTGCTCCCTCCCTGATTTCCATTTGGGGATCCATCTTCCAGAGACCCTGCCTGCATGGCCAGCTCTGTATCTTGTCTCTACCCTGCTGGAAACCTCTTAGGGTTTTCTTCCCTATTTATAGGAAAAGCCCAAGGCTCCTTTGGTCTGCAAGGCTCACCAGGATCTGGTCCTACGCTGTCTAGACCTAATCTTCTGCAGCTTCTCTGGCCCTCTGCCTTCTGGTCCATCACAGTGAGCCCCTTGCTCTTCCTCAGATATGACAGGCAGATTCTCACTTCCAGCTCTCTCCAAACCCTTGATCTATCAGGAAACATCTCTCTCTATAAAGCCAGCGAAGGCCTTAAATGGATTGAACACTTTTCTCTCAATCTCTCATTTTCTGCACCCAGAAAGAACATTGCAATAAAATAGGATTAATTTTCAGTATTCACTATTCAGCATATCAAGGGGAGTTTGCAACGACATTCTGCCTGGGCCAGAATTTGAAAGGCTGTGTGTGAAGTCTTTTTTTTTTTTTTTTTTTTTTTCTGGGGGTCATAAAGAACAATGTGTAATTCGGTGGTGGAGAGACCTCTTTGTTGAAAGCATTTGAAAGAGTTATTGGCTGGGTGGGGATTCAAGCCCTTGTTTGTACAGCGTGGGCTATTCTGCTGATACTCACTTAATGAAAACCTGGAAATAAAAACATCTGGAAAGAGTGCCAACCCATGCCGACTTCACCAGCTCAGCTTTCCGGCGTGCCTTGAGTGCTTTTAATAAAGGATGTTAACTCAAGCAGCCTCCTGAAAGAATTCATGTTCTGTAACCTGGACCCGTCCACTGCTGCAAGAGTTTTGGGAATAGACCCATGAATTTAATGAAGTACTTAAAAAATAAGACTCCCGGAGACTTCAAACTCGATAATTGTACAAGAAGCTGTACTTCAGGAATATTCTATGCTTCTGAAATGACACATGTGGCCTAGCATTCCAACCTTTGCACTTGGAAGGAGCTGTGGTTTCCAGGATCAATTTAAATAGAGTTTTCAATTAACAGAAGATCCAAAATGAAGTCCACATAGCTCACTGGCGGGAGGGAAGGTGCACCCGTCTCTAGAGTTTGCCTTATAATGACTCTGTTTAATTTCCTGTTTTAAAGAAAGATCTTGAATGGAATTTCTTCTTAAGGGATTGTTTGGTTTAAACCTGATCCTCTCAAATGCTTTCCTAAATCCCTCCTTTGAGGATTTGGACTCAGGACTCACCTGAAGGTATCATTTCAGTTCTTGGATGAGAGACACACTCTTCATCATTCCAAAAGCAATCTGAGAGAGTCTTACTCTGCCACAAGTGGCACCAGCCAGTGTACAAAGCTCACTTTGTTCTGTGGGAAATGAAAATGCGTTTTTAGCAGCGTGTCCTTGGGCTGAAATAGGAAGATCCTCCACCTGGGTTTTAAGGCCAGTAGTCAGAGTCATTAGTGTTATGAACAGTCAACACTGTCTTCATGCCGTGGAGGTCCAATGTATCTAGGTCTTATTTCATTCGATAAGTCAATACTTGCATGTACGGACCTGCAACCCCTATCTGGGCTTCTTGCTATTAAACTCAGCTAAAGAAAATCAGTATCAAACCAGAGAGTCGAAGGTCAAGGCCTTCATACTTCTTTTTGGTTGTGGGTACTTAGTGGAATGAAAGCTCTCCCAGCCCAACCACTCAACTACCACTCAGTGGAAAAATAATTCAGGAATAAAAATGAAGAGTCAGTGTCAAGAAAAATTCTTGCAGGCTGGGCTTGGTGGTGCGCGCCTGTGATCCCAGGGGCTCCGGAGGCTGAGGCAGGAGGATTGTGAGTTCATGGCCAGCCTTAGCAACTTAGCAAGTCCCTAAGCAACTCAGTGAGACCCTGTCTAGCTGGGAATATGGGCTGGGAATATGGCTCAGTGGTTAAACACCCCTGGTTCAATCTCTGGATCCCCCCCCTACCAAACAAAAATACACAAGACCTTTCAACCAAAGCCTTACATTTGTCTTTTATAGCCATATCAGTTCTCTCCTGTCCTCACTCTATCCTTAACTCTGGATAAACCTTCATGCTTCTTTTAGTCTTGTATACCTAGTGGAAGGAATGACTTTACCACCAACCCACCTCATCTCAAGAATATTAAATAACTGGAAAGAAACATCAGCAAACCTTGAGAAAAGTGCCAAGTTGTGTTCCAGAGTGTTTGTATGTTTTTACATTCCCACCAGTGATGTATGTGTGATCCGGTTTCTCAGCATCCTCTCCAGCACTGGGTGTAGTCATTATTTTCTATTTTAGCCACTCTAACAGGCACACAGTGACTTCTTATTAGGGTTTAAACTTGCACGTCCCAAGTGGCTGATGATGTGGAGCATCTTTTCACGTGCTTCCTTGCTATGGTGTAACCTTCTTCAGGGAAATGTCTTTTGCCCATTTTCTGATTGACTTGTTTGTTTTTTAACTATTGAGTTTTGAGAATTCTTTTATAGTCTAGCTACTAGTCTTGTTGGATGTACATTTTGCAAATATTTCCTTAGTCTGTTTCTGGTTTTCTCAACTGTTCACAGGGTATTTTTCAGAGCAAAACTTTCAGTTTTGATGAAATCCAGCTGATAATTTTTTTTCCATTTATGGATCATAACTTTCGGTGTCAAGGCAAAGAACTATTCGTCTATCCTCAGATCCCAAAGACTCTCTAAATTTCTTAAAATAGGTTTCTAAAGTTTAACATTTTATGTGGTCTATATACACAATGGAATATTAATCAGCCATAAAGAAGAATTAAATTATCCATTTGCCAGTAAATGGATGGAAATGGAGACTATGATGCTAAGCAAAATAAGCCAATTCCAAAAACAAAGGATGAATGTTCTGATATGCAGATACTAACACACAATAACTTCTATTCAGAAGTTCATTGGATTAGACAAAGAGGAATGAAGGGAAGGGAGGCGGAGGGGAATAGGAAAGACAATGTAATGAATGGGACCAAACTTTCCTATCTTCATATATGAATACCGGAACAGTGTAACTCCAAGTCATGTACAACCATAAGAATGGAAAGTTATACTCCATGTATGTCAAATTCACTCTACTATCATGTATATCTAAAAAGAACAAATAAAAAGAAAAGAAAAAATATTTTGTATTTAAGACCATGATTCATTTCTAGTTCGTTTCTATGTAAGGTGTGCGGTTTAGGTTAAGGATCATTTTTATTTATTTGACTTTTTGGCCTGTAGATGTGCAGTTCTTCTAGTGCCCCTTGTTGAACAGGCTATCTTTCCTCCTTTGAGTTGGGCTTCTTGGTGTGGAACCGTTTCTAGGATCCATCATTCCACGTGTCTCTTCCTCTTCCAGTACCACATAGCCTTGATTACTGTAGCTATATAAGTTTTGAACTTGGACATACTGTTTCCTCCCATCTATTCATCTTTTTCAAATTTATGTTGGCATTTGAATTCCTTTGCTTTATCTGTAGATTTTAAGAATGATCTCATCTACAAAACCAGTGCTGGGATTTTGACGGGAATTTTACTAAACTGGTATGGAATTTGGGAAGAATTGACACCTTTAATATGTGGAGTGTTTCATGCATGAACACAGGATATCTCGCCATCTGCAGCAGTCCCCTTTATCCATAAGGGTATGTTGGAACTCAATCATCAATGTCATTTGGAGGTCATGAGGATGGAACCCTTAAGAAAGGGATTAGTGCCCTTACAATAAGAGGAAGGGACATTTGATCTCTTGCTCTCTGCTCTCTGCCATGTGGGGATACAATGAGAAGTTAGGATCTGCAAGGCAGAAAACAGGCCCTCACAGGATATCTTGATCTTGGACTTGTCAGTTTCCAGACCTGTGAAAAATAGATGTCTGCAATCGGACCACCCAGTGTATGGTACTACATTAAACCATCCTGAGCTGACTGAGACAGTGGCTGTACAATGCTGCAGAGCCAGCAGCTGGGTCTGAGCATTCATTCACTTGCTTCACATCTTTGCCAGAGATTTATATTATTGGCTTTCCAAAAAAATTTACCTCTTCTGACAGTTATGTGGTGGTATCTCATTGCTGATTTTCATTTCTAGTGTTCTTGAATAACCTTAAACATTTTTTTTGTATGCTTATTTGCTACCTTTATATGCTTTTTGGCGAAGTGTCTATTCAAGTATTTTGTCTATTTTAAACATTATCGTGTCAGTTTGCTGTTACTGAGGATTGTTTGTTTTTTGGTAACCAGGGATTGAACTCAGGATGCTTAACCACTGAGCCCCATCCCCAGCCCTTTTTATTTTTTATTTTGAGACAGGTTCTCATTAAGTTGCTTGGGGCCTCGTTAAGTTGATGAGGCTGGCTTTGAACTTGCAATCCTGCTGCTTCCACCTACTAAGTGAGATCCTGTCTCAAAATTAAAAAAAATAAAATAAATATAAAAAGGGTAGGGGATACAATCTCTCTGGGATTACAGGTGTGAGCCACCATGCCTGACCTGCTACTACTGAGTTTTAAGAGTCTTTAAAATATATTCTGTGTAGAAGACCTTTGTCACATATCTGATTTGCAGATGTTTTCTTACAATTTGTAGCTTGTCTATTCAATGCTTAGTAGGGTTTTTTTTTTTTTTTTTTTGCAGAGCAAATTTTCAATTTTAATGAGGTCTAATCAATTTTATTTCTTTTATGAGTTGTGACTCTGGTCTCATAATTAAAAACAGTTGTGAAAATTTTGTCCTGTTTTCTTCTGAAAATTTTAAACTTCACATTTAGATCTATGACCAATTTTGAGTGAATTTTTGAATTAAATGTTAAGTTTGGGTTGTAGTTTATTTGTTTTTGCATGACTATCCACTTGTTCCAATGCCATTTGTGGAAAAGTCCATTATTTCTCCGTTGAATCTTATTTTGGGGCAGAGCTGGGGATTGAACCCAGCGGCTTTCAACCACAGAGCCACATCCCCAGCCCTATTTGTATTTTATTTAGAGACAGGGTCTCATTGAGTTGCTTAGGGCCTCACTTTGGCTGAGGCTGGCTTTGAACTTGTGATCCTCCTGCCTCAGCCTCCTGAGCTACTGGGATTATTGGTGTACACTACTGTGCCCAGGGTTCTCGCAACTTTTGAACTTTTCATAGCAATTAAAATGACCATGTGGGTTTTTTAAAAACTGATCATGTGGTAGACTACAGTGATTGAGCAGGTTACCCTTTTTCATGACATTGAATTCTAGTTTGCTAATATCTGGTTGAGGATTTTTGTATTCGTGTTCTTGATTGTGGTCTGTGATATTCTGTTTTTAGACTCGCCTCTTTGGTTTTGGTATCAGTCTGAGCTAGTCTGATTAAATGGGCCGGAAGCCCCTTTCCATGCTCTAGAAAAGATTTGGTAGAACTGGTGCCATCTTTGTCCAATGGTGGGTAGATTTTGCTGAACTTCCTGGGCCTGGAGATTCCTTATAGGAAGACTGAAAGGAATACAAATTCAATTTCTTCAATAGTTTTAGGTCAATTCATATTCTCTATTCCATCTTGGATGAGCTTTGGTAGTTTGGAGTTTTCAAGGAATTGGTCCATTTCTTCATAATGGTTCAATTGTCATACGTAGAGATTTTATTGTTGAAATTCCCTTATTGTCTTTCCAGTATCTATCTATTACAGAGTCTGTAAAATGATATCCCTCCCTCATTTCTGATATTGCTAATTTGTTCTCTTCCTTTTTTCATTGTTAGTCTTGCTAGAGAATTATTAATTTTATCACTGTTGTGAAAGAAGCAACTTTTTATTTAATTGATTTTTTTTTTTTTGCTTTTCTGTTTTCAATTTAATTTATTTTTGCTCTTACTTTTTAAATTTGCTGCCTTTTCCTTGCTTTGGATTTTTTTTAGTTTATTAAGATGAAAGTTCAGTTAATTTATTTGATTTGAGAACTTTCTTCTTTTCCAATCTAAGTATGCTAACAATTTCCCATTAAAGGCTTCTTTAACTGCATCCCCCACCTTTTTTTTTTAACCAGGGATTGATCCTAGGGGTGCTTAACCACTAAGCCACATCCCCAGCCCCCTGTCCCCACTTTTTTTGAGATAGGGTCTTGCTAAGTTGCTGAGGCTGTCTTTGATCCTCCTGCCTCAGCTCCCAAGCCACTGGGATAACAGGTATTCCATACATATTTTTAATGTTTGATTTTCAATTTCTTTCAGTTAAAATCATTTTGTGACTTTTCACTGAGACTTCTTTCTGAAATATGGATTCATTAGAAGTGAATTGTTCAATTTCCAAATATTTGCAGAGTTTTTTTTTATTGTCTTTTATTCATTTCTAGTTTACTTTGATCATTGAGAACATTCTTCACGTTTTGGTTCTTTGACATTTGTCAAGGTTTGACCTCTGACTCGGGGCATAGCCTACGTTGGTGGAGTTGAAAAGAAAGTGTATTTATTGATGGAATGTTCTATCAAATCACACAGACCCAATTGATGGATAGTACTGAGTTCTATCACTTCGTTGCTTATTTTTTTGTTTACTAGACCTATTTATTATTTGAGAAAGTTTTATTGAAGATATCAGCTATAATTGTGATTTTTACCTATTTCTCTTGTCAGTGTTAGTTCTATGAATTTTGAAACTATATTATTAGGTCATAAACACTTAAGAGTATTGTATCTTCTTGGTGAGTCAATTCTTTTACTATCATGCAATATCCCTTTTTATCCCTGATTACATACCCCTTTACAACATGTCTGTTGGCAATGTTTTCTTCACTGAGAACTTTTTATTATAATATCATTACTAAAGGAATTTTTCACTGGATATAGTTTCTGAGTCCACAGTTCTTTACTTTCAGCTTTCTTTCTTCTTCTTTTTTTTTTTTTTGGAGGAGTGGGGTACAAGGGATTGAACCCAGGGAACCCAGAGGGGCTTAACCACCAAGCCAAATCTTTTTTTTTAATATTTATTTTCTAGTTGGACACAATATTGCCGCAGTCCGGCTGCAGCAAACTAACCTGGGGGTGACGAGCAACTTGTGTACATTGATACAGCAGGAGTGGGAGCCGTTTATTGTAGGACAGGAGTGGTATATGCTGCAGTCCGGCTGCAGCAAAATAACTGGGGGTTGACAAACAACTTGTGTATGTTGATACAGCAGGAGAGGGAGCCATTTATTGTAGGACAACAGAGGTATTTATACATTCCACACAGCTTATCTTAATTAACATAAAATAGATACAGCAGTCAACCAATAAGGAATCTCCACACTTAATGGCTCGCTGGCGTTACTTCACAAACCACTCCCTCTGGCAAAATGCTAGGCGCCATCCTGACTTGTTTACAGACTCTAACATCTCCCCCTTTTGTTTAATTTAAATAACAAGTATGTGGCTTAGAGACCATGCCTGTTTTAGGTTGTCCAATACTACATATGGTCCTTACCCATCATTGGATGGTCTGACCTCAAATCGTCAGTTTCCTGTCTTAGGTTGGTACCATTGTAATTGGATCTTACCCGTCATTGACTATCGGCCCAACACATTCAGCCACACTTGTGGATAACAACCATAGTGGTTTTTACACAAACACCATAAATAATCTGCTACAAGCAGAAGGGGAGGATACAAAATGCCACAATACCAAGCCAATTGATGGCTCCAAGTAAGAAGCCTTTGGAAAAATTATACCAGCAATGACACCATTAGCAAAGATACCGAGTTACAATTTGTTGTAGATTACAGTTTGTTGTAAAGCAGTCCAGGTAAGTTCTGCAGGCAGCTAGCTTAAATCTGCAGGCAGCTAGCTTAAGTTCACAGTCCAGGTAAGTTCTGCAGGCAACTAGCTTAAATCACAGTCCAGGTAAGTTCTGCAGGCAGTTAGCTTAAATCACAATCTAGGTAAGTTCTGCAGGCAGCTAGCTTCATCCGAAGTCTCGTCCAGTTCTCAGCAACACTGGAAATTCTTCCACCCTCGTCCTCACCAGCACTGGGACGAAGGCAGGAACTCTGGCAATGCTGGCTAAAGAAAATACTGTAGCATATCACTAAGAAAACAACCTTCTGAACAATTTAGTACATTCTTTCAAAGTTTTTTTTTTACATTTGAAATAAGCGTTAATAGTGCTCATTACTCATTAGCTTCCAGGTGTGGGAGAACCATTGTAGTTACTGGCCTTGGAAATGATCAGACTTCAGGGATGCGGGCCGTCTTCCACCTGTAGCATCCCAGGCAGCCCCAGATAGCCCCGGAGAGAGTCCGGGGAGTGTTCCGGACTCAAACTGCTACTGGGCACAGGGAGCAAGAGCCTGCGAGACTGTGCCTCCGGGTCAGGTCTGGGTTTGGGCTCTCGGCAGTGGCATCCCACTCCCTGGGCCGGGAAGAGCCGGCTGCCGCCGCTTGGAAAGTCCTTGTTGCGTCGTGACCGACTCGCGCACGTGGCAGCCTCCGCACGGCTTCAGGCATCCTCTGGTAACGAAAAGTATTCAGTAATAGCCTTTTGCTGCAACGTTTTTCCTGATAATCCTTTCTCCTCTGAACTTTCTTCTTTCTGACTAGAGTTCCTGGGCTTCCATCAACACATGCCCTAACTATTCTTGGTTCCACTGGGGTGCCTCTTTCTCTTATCAATTTAGTTAACACCCCTTCCATATTTTCATCACAAAGACAATACAATACACTGAGACAAAACAAGACACAAACATACTGCATCAATCCTCTCCATTTTTTTCGAGATGGCCATATTTCCTCTCGCCCTATCTGTCTAGGGACGAGCAGATTTGCTCCCATCCTATCTAGGGATGGGCAGCTTTTGTCACTTACCCCCAAATGTCCTGGGGCTCCCTGTACGGGCCACCATCTGCCGCAGTCCGGCTGCAGCAAACTAACGGGGGGGGGGGGGGGTGACAAGCAACTTGTGTACATTGATACAGCAGGAGTGGGAGACATTTATTGTAGGACAGGAGGGGTATATATACATTCCACACAGCTTATCTTAATTAACATAAACTAGATACAGCAGTCAACCAATAAGGAATCTCCACACTTAATGGCTCGCTGGCATTACTTCACAAACCACTCCCTCTGGCAAAATGCCAGGCGCCATCTTGACTTGTTTTACAGACTCTAACACAATATCTTTATTTAATTAATTTATTTTTATGTGGTAGTGAGGATTGAACCCAGGGCCTCACACATGCTAGGGGAGTGCTCTGCTGCTGAGCTACAACTCCAGCCCCCACATCTTTTAATTTGTTATTTGGAGACAGAGTCTTGCTGGGTTGCTTAGGGCTTTGCTAAGTTGCTGAGGCTGGCCTCCAACTTGCAATCCTCCTGCCTCAGCCTCCCAAGCTGCTGGAACAACAGGCATGCACCACTGTACCTGGTTACTCAGCTCTTTGAAGTTGTCATGCCACTTCCTTCTGCCTTCCATGATATTCTGATGAGAAATCTGAATCATTATTTCACTCCAAGTTTTTCTCTGGCTGCTTTTCAAGAAATTTTTCATCATCTTTAGTTCAGTAATTTGGTTGTTTGGTCTTAAATTTCTTTGGGTTTCTCCAGTTTGAGTCTTGTTGGCCTTCTTGAATCTGTAGACCAATGTCTTTCACCAAAATTGGGGCGTTTACAGCCATTGATGCTTAAAAATTTTTTTTGGCAGCACTGTATTATTTCTCTTTCTATTCTCCAGCACTCTAATAATGTGAAAATTGAACTTTTTATTAGTATTCCACATGCCCTGGGGCTTTATTGATTGCAAATATTTTTTCTCTCTATTAGACATATTAATAGAAATTATTGCTTCGTCTACACTTTCACTCTTTCCTCTGTCACTTCCAATAAGCAATTAATCCTATTCAATGAATTTAAAAATTTCAGTTATTCCTTTCTTCACTTCTAAAATTTTCATTTTTTTTTGAAAAAAAATCTATTTCTTTGTCAAGATGTTCTATTGTTTCATTTATTTTGATTGTGTCTGGGACTGCTTATTGGAACAGCTGTATAACAGCTGCTGTAAAGCCTATTTCAGATAATTCCAATATCTTTGTCTCTATAGAGAATGAAGACTCCCTTGTCTCTGCAATTTGAAGTTGTTCTCATTGCTTATATGGCCAATGAGTTTGAGTGTATTTTGAACATTACAGTTTAACACTCTTTCTTGTTTTAAGTCGGATGAAATTGTCGATATTTTTGTTATAGGAGGCAATCAAACAGACCAGAGTGAAAATTCCAATCTGCCACTTGTGGGCAGTTTCCAATGTCATTTTGAGTTTTCGAAGCCCTTGTAGTGCTCTTCAGATCTATCCCTGTGGTGTGGTTAGTGGGGGACCTTGGCCATAGTCCATCTGTTCATCCAATTAGGATCAGACTCGAGTAGGAATAACTCAGGGTGATCTAAGTGTTTATAAGTACTGTGAGGCTGCTCTCCTGGGTGTCCCCCTCTACAATCTTCCTGGTACTCTTTAGTTTCTTAGAAATCCTCTTTTTGGCTCTGTGGTCAGACACTTGTGTTTTAGTTACTCTTTCTGCCATGCATGTCTGCAATTGTACCCATGTCCATTCCAAGTGACAGGGGGACACAGCAAGAATAAAATGAATGGAAGGGGTTGTGGCTGTGGCTCAGTAGTAGAGTGCTTGCCTAGCATGTGTGAGGCACTGGGCTTGATTCTCAGCATCACATATAAACAAATAAATAAAATATCAACAACTAAAAAAAAATGAATGAAGGATTTCCCAATGTCTTGGGTTTATATCTCCACCTATCTTAAAGGAATGGGCCCTTTCTTTCTTTGGGTTCCCATTAGCTCCAACTGTGATGTCTGTCACTGCTCCCATCAGATTGCTTGGAGGTGGGATGGGGGTAGGAGAGAACCAGGAGAAGTAGGTGGGGGAGAAAGAGAGAAAATGGGATTTCCATCCTTGTCTGTCTGAATGTTAGGAGTTTCCTTTCCTCTCTTCTCAAGCCCGGAGGGGAGAGCTACTCCGGGATCATGAGCTACTCCTGGATCCCCAGCGTCCTATTTGGATTTCAGGCTGTGTGGTGTATAGGCCAGGAGTGGTAAAATGATGAACTACCGCCATTTCTGGTGGTACTTCAAATTCTAGTCTTCTTTTCTGATGCATTTACTTTTCGGAGTCCTGAAATAACTGCTCTATGCATTCTGTCTAGATTTCATGATTGCATTCAATGGGAGATGCAGGGAGAGTGTGCTTCTTTCATCTAACCTGGACTGGGAACCTTAAACCATGAACTTTTGAGCATGTTTAACATTTACCTTAAAAAGCCTTAGATCATCCTTTGAGAATCCCTGGTCAACAGCAGGGTGGCTCAAACTTGCATTTTTTCTAAGAAAAGAATATTTGTATGTTCACCAGTCTTTAAGTCATGACTCGGGTATCATTAATAAAAAAAAAAAAATACAACTGTGACTTAAGATCCTAGATTCTCTAAGCATCTTTTAAAAATGATACCTGGATGATATTACTTTAGCTCTGGGTTGAAACGTACTCAAGACAGTGATTAAAAACAGACTTTGTTTTTTTATCCAACGTTGGGAAAAAGAAAAATTCATCTGGAGTTTGCTTTGTTATCCTTTGCAAAAGGCTTTGGAAGATGTGGCCCATTCTATTCAGCATTGTTTAAATAAAGCATTCCTCCTTGGACTTCATGTAAAGAAAAGGTTCATCACTTCTTAGGAACCTCATGCTTCTTCTAGGACTTGGGTTTGCTTTTGATCCTGGAATCTCAGAGTCTCGTGTAGCCTTTGTTCAATCCCATGGGCTCTCCTTAGCTAGGCCTCCTGGAGTTACGTCATAAAGGAACACGATACAGTGGTTGGGTTATTAGTCTTCTCTTGCCTTTTCATTACCATTTCTTTAAAAAAAATTTAAATGCTCTTTTAAAAAATTTAAAACTTGAGTGAAATATTTATGTTGAATCTGAGTGAGGAGCACATGGGATTTTACAACGGTTTCCATTTTGTATGTATTTAAAGTTCTCTGTAATAAAAACCTAAAAGGTCAGAAAATAGATGAAATGATTATAAAGTACAACATTCATATGGGAAAAAAGGCAATCCTTGAAAGAGCGAGTCCTGAGATAGACCTAGCTCATCGAATTCTGATGCATGAGATACATAGTCCTAAGGCAGCAGGAGAAAAGGAAGACTCATCAAATAAGTATCTGGCACTGGGTTAGCTATTTGTGGAAAAAAATGTCTAGTTTCCTTTGGATACAAAATCTCAAAATTAATTCTAGGTATGCCTAAGTGGAAAAAATTGGTAAGTATGTAAAAAATAAGTAACTATTTATTGATTCTTTACTTGGGGAAGAACTTTTAAAGGTAAAACCAAAAGGCACTAACTGTAAAAGTTCAAAGATTTTCTTCTATAAACATTTCATTTCATACTTTTTATTCTCCTCCTCCTCCTCCTCCTCCTCCTCCTCTTCTTCTTTTTTTTGTTTTTGGTACTGGGGATTGAACTCAGGAGCACTTAACCACTGAGCCCCATCCCCAGCCCTTTTTATATTTTATTTAGAGACAGGGTCTCACTGAGTTGCTTAGGGCCTTGCTAAGTTGCTGAGGCTGGCTTTGCACTTGCAATCCTCCTGCCTCAGCCTCCCGAGCCACTGGAATTACAGCTGTGCACCACTGTGCCTGTCCACACTTTATTTTTTGAAAATTAAAAAGAAAACAAC
This sequence comes from Marmota flaviventris, assembly GCF_047511675.1. Classification (NCBI taxonomy): domain Eukaryota; kingdom Metazoa; phylum Chordata; class Mammalia; order Rodentia; family Sciuridae; genus Marmota; species Marmota flaviventris. The sequence goes on along the minus strand of NC_092498.1, from coordinate 159,109,152 downwards.
CACAATTGATAATCTAATAATAAAATAGGAATAATATTGGCAATAATACCACTGGCAAAGAGTAAGTTTTCTATATCTATGTCAAACTTATGTAAATGATTAAGCTGAACTTTAAGAATCAAGTACATAGCCAGGAGTGGTGGTGCATGCCTGTAAGCCCAGCAGTTCACAAGGCTGAGGCAGGAGGATTGCAAATTTGAGATCAGTCTCAGCAATTTAGCAAGACCCTGTTTAAAAATTCAAAAAAATTAAAAAAGGGATGTGGTTCAGTGGTTAAGTGCCCCTCGGTCCAACTCCCAGTACCCAAAACAAAATAAAAAACAAAGCAAAATAAAACAAAATCAAAAACAAATCAATTACATATAAAACCAAATGTTACGATAATTGAAAAAAAAGAGAAATGGCTAATGATGTATAAATAATATATGGTTTAATATCCTATTAAAGCAAAATCAAAACTACTTGATTTATTTTACCTTTAAATTACTTTTTAAAAATTTTTTAGTTGTTGATAGACATTTATTTATTTATTTATTTATTTATTTATTTATTTATTTATTTATACGTGGTACTGAGAATTGAACCCAGAGCCTCACACATACCAGGCAAGTGCGCTACCACTGAGCCCCAGCCCCAGCCCCTTAAATTACTTTTTAAAAATAAAAACTACAATCAATTTTAATCCATTTCCCTGATTAAGAACCGTTCATTTAGATTATAAGTAGTCTTGAAGATGAGACTGAGAAGAGACAGAATAATTGCAGGAAAAGTAAAATAAACACACAAAGCAAATACAGAGATTCACTAAATACTTAGTCACAGAAATCTCCGTCAAGCTGACTGTGGTGGCACATGCCTGTAAATCTAGAGACTTGGGAGGCTGAATCAAGAGGATCGAAATTTCAAGGTCAGCCTCAGCAATTTAGCAAGACCTTAAGTAACTTAGCAAGACCATGTCTCAAAATAAAAAATAGAAAAGGGCCAGGGATGTAGCTCAAGTGGTAAAGCATCCCTGTGTTCAATCCCCAGTACCATTAAAAAAAAAAGTTTTTCAAACGAAATAAATTATAATGATATTTCATTATTTTTTGTGTATGTGTGTGAGAGAGAAAGAGACACATCAAATTTCCCACAATAAGCATTAGATATATGATCAGCCAAAAGGAGTTCCAAAATGTGAACAAATTTCTTTTGCAGAAGAGAAATTTCCCATTTTAACAGCTGGAGTAAGAGAGGGTAGCAGGAGGGTGGACAGAAATCAGTGCACATTACATGCAGGTAGGGAATGTCCCAGTGAACCCACTAATGTGTACAACTAATACGAGCTAACAGTCAAATTAAAAAACCTGGAGATTACCCCAAATCCCCACTTAAACTTCTCTGAGTGTGATTGATGTTGTGGTCAAACAGTGTTGAAAAGTGAAAAATGGAACCTACGTCTCTGTGGGCTCCCAGATGACAAATGACCAATTCCCTCCCTTCTTTCCCATTTCCAACCTTGTCCATGGAACCACTGAATCTACAGGCTGCTTCGCCTTCAGAGTCTTACAATGGGTAGGAACAGGGTTGCAGCTATAAGTCCTCAGGGCTGCTCTCTGGCAGTGGGCGGGTGAGGGGGGTGACCTCTTCATTTTGGTTTAACCCCTTTCTTACCTTAAGGACTTGAAATAAATCTGGTAGAGCCTCAAGGAATTAGCTGGGTGAGACTAAGATATTTTGGCCAAACGAGTTTGTGTGAAGTATATTCTTCCCCATGGCTCACCATAAAGCACCATGTCCCCACCCCCCTTCTATCACATTTTGGAAAGAAAGAGGACTTTGTAGCTGGGTACGGTGGGGCACACCTGTAACCCCAGCAGCTCCGGAGGCTGAGACAGGAGGATCATGATTTCAAAGCCAGCCTCAGCAACTTAGCAAGGCCCTAAGCAACTCAGTGAGACCCTGTCTCTAAATAAAATACAAAATAGGACTGGGGATGGGGCTCAGTGGTTAATCACGTCTGGGTCCGATCCCTGGTATCAAAAAAAAAAAAAAAAAAGGAATTTATAGGTCACTGCATACAGTTAGATGTTAGGAGAGTAGAACTTGCAGGGTCACTGGCTGACTAAGCTTGTTAAGCTTCCAAAATACCACCCTAGTTTAGGAGCTGTATTGTCATTTAGGAAAGATTCTGGGATCCAATGGTGGGCTTTTTTGTTTGTTTGTTCATTTTTCGGGGGAGGGGGTGCTAGGGCACTTACCCACTAAGCCACATCCCCAGTTTTGTTTTTCTTTTTATTTTTTATGTAGAGACAGGGTCTCACTAAGTTGCTGAGGCTGGCTTTGAACTCTGGATCCTCCTGCCTCAGCCTCTGGAGCCACTGAGATGACAGGCGTGGGCAACTGTGCCCGGCCTATTGGTGTTTGACACTGACATTTTCTATTTGCCTCTCCAGGGCCCCTCTCTCTACTTCTTCATCAAACTTGGTGCCGATTGCCAAGGATCCATCAAGGGGCTCCCTTACCGCTGACTCCGCACTGGCTGAGGCCCAGCAGAGGCACCCTGGAGGGTCTCTCAGAAGAGTGAGCTCTTGGTGCTGATTTCCCTCCACAGCCGGACGGTGTTTCTCACTGAAGGCCTCGAGTCATGATGCTCCGACCGCTCAGGATGTGGTTCCACTTACAGTGTTTGGGCCTTGCGATGGTGCGAGGGGTCGTAGGTTTTTAGTAGAAACCATACATCAGATTTTGCTTCCTGAGCCATCAGTGTTCAGTAAGATGCTCTTTTGCAATGCTGAGCGGTGACCTCAGCGGCAGCTCCCAGCCAGCCATGAGATCCTGAGGGCACGCGACCTGCAGGCCACAGTGGACTGTGCTGCTAAGGAGGACGGTGGCAGGTTCAGAATCTTAAGCTCACTTTCTGCTCAGATTCTGAACCAACCATGGGATGGGTTTCCAGGAGGTAGCCCTACGGTAGGGTGCCGGGCCTCCATACAGCTACAGATGACCTCCTGGTCCCATCCTCTCGCCTCTTAGGAGTCTGGAGTGACACAGCTCTGTTGTGGCTAAGCACAAGGCTCTGACCCACCCCTGGCTGGTTTCCTGTAGCCCAACCCATATTTTTATAAACAACTGTACACTTCTATTAAATTCTCCTCAACTGTCCCGGGGGAGAGAGCCCAATCCGTCCTGCCAAGACCCCAAGCCCCACCTGTTTTGATGTTCAGCCATCATTTCTCCCCATTCTACCTTCAACTGGGCTGCTGAGCACAGCATCTGCTGGCTCAACAGCAGGCTGGCTCCAGATGGCCCTCTCTGTGACCTGGTGAGATGAGGAATCTTCCCAGCGAAAGAAACACGGGAGAGGCCAGCTGTGCACACTGAAGCCAACCAACGCGCATCAGAGTCAGGAGGCCAGGGCTCACCCCAACCCTCAGTGATGTTCTGGCCAAAGGAAGCGCAGCTTTAACACTAGAGGCCATTGGGCTGGGGATGCAGCTCAGTGGTAGGGTACTTCCTGGCCTGGGAGAGGCCTTGGGTTCAATCTGGCATCAAAATCATCATCATCATCATCATCAATAAAAAATATGGAAAAAATAAGTAAAATGATAAAATCAACAGAACTAGCAGCCACTGCTTGTTCTATTCAAAGCTCACGCCAACGCTCTAACCATCACCTCAAAACTCACCATGAAGAGGCTTTGATTTAGTTAACCAGCACACAGTAGGTGGTTACTCTTTGTAGGGTACCCTGTGGCTTACTCTTATATTTAACCTCCCCAGTTCCCCACCTGGTAGGCACCACCACTTTACAGGAAGGCCCAGAGAGATCAGACAACTTGTCCTAATCCACCAGGGGCTGAAGGGCTGGCACTCAGACCCAGGCCTTTAGGGGTCTCCATAAGTCCCAAAGGTTTAGAGAATGTAGAGGAATAGCTTTGGGGATTGTTTTAGTCACTGCTGTAACTAAAAGAACCCGACCAGAACAACTGTAGAGGAGGAAGAGTTTATTTGGGGGCTCATGGTTTCAGAGGTCCTAGTCCACAGACAGCAGGCTCCATCCCTCGGGGCTCGAGGGGAGGTGGGACATCATGGAGGAAGAGTGTGGTGGAGGGAAGCAGCTCACATGGTGACCAGGAAGCAGAGAGAGACTCCACTCTCCAGAGACAAATAGAGACCCCAAAGCCACGCCCCCAGTGCCCCCTCCTCCAGCCACACCCACCTGCCTCCAGCCCCCACCCAGTTAATCCCATCAGGGGTTCATTCCCTGGTTGGGTTAAGGCTCTCACCACCCAGTCATGTCTCCTCTGGACCTTCCTGCATTGAGCTTTTGGGGGACACCTCCCATCCACACTCTAACAGGATGAAAGCTCACCTTTAAGTCTAGGAAGTCTAGGCCCTCCTGCTTTGGCTGGGTGCTCTGTGCTCCTTACCTAACTCTTTGGAGATTAGTTTCCTCACTCAGAAGAGGCTAAGACCTTGTCTACATTCCAGGCTAACTACTGAAGAAACTACATGGAGGAAAGCGATTTCTAAACCCTTAAGGGTTATGAAACTGTGGCCGACTCCTTTGATTTCTTCTGATTTTCTTGTTCCTTGAAGCGGTGAATCTGATTCGAGCTTCCATTTTCATGGGAACCGTAAGAACAGACCCAGTGAAGTTGGACTCTCAGCAATGGTAAGAGTAGTAACGATACCACTAAAAACAATAATGCTTTTGCTTCTAACACCAGCTCATATTCATTCACCACTTACTGATTTACCTTGGATGATCTCATTTAATCCTCATACCCACTCTTTGAGTAGGCATCAAGGTCATTTTTTGGTTTGTTTTTTTAAAAATTTTCAAAATTTGTTCTTTTTAGTTATATATGCCCGTAGAGTGTATTTTGAAATATTCTACATACATGGAGTATAATTTATTCTAATGAGGATCCCATTCTTGTGGTTGTATATGATTGGACTTACATTGGTTATGCATTCATATATGGACATAGGAAAGTTATGTCTGTTTCATTCTACTGTCTTTCCTATTCCCATCTCCCCTCTCTTCCCCGCATTCCTCCTGTCCAGTCCAGTGAATCTCGACTCATCCCTCTCCACTGCAAATCAGAGAGAACATTCTACCTTTGTTTTTTGGGGACTGACCTATTTTACTTAGCACTATAGTCTCCAGTTCCATCCATTTACCAACAAATGCCATAATTTCATTCTTTTGTATGGTGAGTAATAGTCCATTATGTATATGTACCTCTCCATGTCATTTTTGGATGAGAAAACCGAAGTTCAGAGAGCTTGTGTCATTCACCCAAAATTGCTCTGCTTTAAAAGGCTTGGTTGGGATCTGAATTGACCTCTGCCCCTTGAACTGCACTGTTGAATACAGTAATCACTAGTCGTATGTCACATAGCTTGTGAAATGTGGCTGGTACAAGCCGAGATGTGCTCTCTATGCAAAATAGACACTGGATTTTGAAGACTTAATGTGAAACAAAGAAAAAAAAAATATCTCCCCAGTGGCTAGGGAGGCTGAGTGAGGAGGATCGTGAGTTCAAAGCCAGCTTCAGCAAAAGCGAGGTGCTAAGCAACTCAGTGAGACCCTGTCTCTAAATAAAAAACAAAATAGGGCTGGGGATGGGGCTCAGTGGGCAAGTGCCCCTGGGTTCAATCCCTGGTACAAAAAAAAAAAAAAACTTGTTAATAATTGTATATGGATTACATATTTGGGGTGTGTTGGTTTAACTGAAATACATTAGTAAAGTGAATTTTGGTGGCTTTCTCTCTCAAATACAGCTACTATAAGTTTTAAGTCACAGACACAGCTTGCAATGTGGTTCTGCTGAACTGCACTGGGGCTAGGAGCTATGAGACAGCTCTGGAGCTTTCGCCGGGCCACTCTCTGATTGCACTGGCTACAGCGGGAACAAAGCAGACTAGACATTTGCTTTTGATAACATGGATGACGAGGAAGGGACCAAACCCATATTTGTGTGGCTTCCAAAACGCCACAGCTTGTCTTCAACGAGATGCCGCGGGGCTGCACCATGTGCTTCTCTCAAGATCCTGATGGCTGGATCCAGCCTGAAAGCAAACATTTCAAAACCTTTGGCAGAAGTAGTCTGGGGAGAGGCTTCCAAGCCATCAGGCCGGCAGATGATGTTTACTTCTTGTGACATAAGAGTCAAGTCAAATTCTATTTCATAGCAGTTACTTTCACGTCTTGAGAATAGCAAAATCCCTTTAGATGATCCCAGCACCCCTGCACAACTCCAAATCCCTTTAAACAAATCTGTGGCTTTGCTTCTTTTGTGCAAAACAGGGCTTCATTTTCCCAACCCAGACAGGTTCTTTAGCCTCCTGAGATGCTGTGGGCACTAGCAGAAGGGATGTGTGCATAGGTGTGAGTGTGTATGTGTATTTTATTTTAATTTTTGGTACCAGGGATGGAACCCAGGGGCACTTAACCACTGAGCCCCATCCCCAGCCCTATTTTGTATTTTATTTAGAGACAGGGTCTCGCTGAGTGGCTTAGGGCCTCGCTTTTGCTGAGGCTGGCTTTGAACTTGCGATCCTCCTGCCTCAGCCTCCTGAGCCACAGGGATGACAGGCGTGCACTACCTCACAGACATGTGTGTATTTTTTTAAATGGACTGACAATAGCTAGTTTCAAAGATGTGAAATCACCAAGTTTAGTAGAGTGATTCTTGAAAAACGGTTGGCGGGGGTCAAAGATTGGCAGAAACAATGAGCACTGCATGTCTCACACAAAGGGCTTCATATTTGGCAAAGTCCTTCTATGCCCATGGTTTTGCTGGCCCCTTTCTACATCTTGATGAAGAATAGGAGGAATCTGAGACAGGGTTTCAGTTTGGCATCAGACAGCAGGAAAAAGATTTGTATGGTAGCTTTTCATTGCTGTGACAAAATACCTGTGAAAAATCAACTTAAAGTACAAAAGATTTATTTTGGCTCATAGTTCCAGAGCTCATGGTCATCTGGCTTCCTTGCTTCTGGGTCTGTGGGGAGGCAGAGCATCATGGTGGAAGGGCGTGGTGGAGTAAGATGCTCACCTCATGGTAGCAGGAAAGCAGAAAGAGTGAAAGGACGGTACAATGGATAAGACACAGTTCCCAAGGGCACATACCAAGAGCCCACTTCCTTCAGCTAGGTCCTACCTCCTAAGGCTTCCACCACCTTCCAACAATACGGTCAAATTTTGAATCTATCAATCACTAATCCACTAATAAGGTTAAAGCCCACATGATCCACTCACTTCCCCAAACACCACCTCTGGATGCTGCTGCACGGGGGACCAAGCCTTCGACACATGCGTTTTGAGGTGGGGGGGCATTTCAGATCTATACCAGAACAATTTGGAATCAGAAGGCTTGCACTTAAATTTCTGATCTAACTTTCCTAGCTGTGTGACCCTGGGTCAGTTTCCAAACTTCTCTGAACTTGCTTTGACTCATTCATCAAACGTGGCTGACACAGATTCTGAATGCTACACGTGATGTATGATTTCATGTATTCGATGTTTTCAAAGAGGCAAAACTCTATCTGTGGTTTCTATGGGTTTAGGGATGGGCACGGACGGGGAGGGCCTGATCACAAAGTGTTGGCACAGGGGACATTTTGGAGTGACTGCACTAATATCTTCATTGTTGTGGTCATGAAAACCCAGAACTAACTGTTCAGGGTGGGGGGAAAAAGTGAATTTTACTGGATGTCAATTTTAAAATATTTATGTAGTTTTTTTTTTTTAAAAAACATAACCAGGTTGAAAAAAAAAAAACAAAAAAAAAGTATCTGTCTGGAAGGTTGAGGTCAAGCTACTTCTTTATATCCCTAATCTGGTATTTCTAGTCTGCTGTTGCAGGATAGAAGTATCAAAAATTTAATTTGATTCTTAAAACTGTCAAAAAGGAAATAGGGCCAAATCCAGGGCTCAGAATGGAATGCTGATGTGGTGACAGTAGATGGGAGGTGGGGCTCCCGTGACCAGCTTGCCAAACCTTCCCTTTGTCCACCCTGATGGCCCAATGTCACCTCCCCCTGGCACCCCTCCCCCGCCTGCCCGGCGACTCTGAACTTTCTCACCGAGTTTCACCCAGACCTTGTTGTCTCTGGGCTGTTTGTGTTAGGCACGGTGCCAACTGGCTTGATCTGCCCACTGCTACAGAAAACAAATCTCTCCTCCATTTCTCATGTGTTCCTGGCCTAACAAATAAACCACTGTCTAAGTTTCACACGGATTCGTGCAAATGACCCATCTCTTTCCACACAGAATGATTTCCTGCAGGCTGGGATTTTTTTTTTTTTTTTTTTACAAAGTTGAACTATATAACTGACCGGTGGCCATGTGGTCCTCCGAGTGGGCGAAGGGTATTTGGAGCTGCTAGGTGTTCATTGATTACTTGGGCCGTTCTCTGCCACGGCTCTTGGTGAGGGGAATTAGGGTGGGCCCGTGGATTCAAAGCATGTGGCTTTGAAATCTCATTCAGTTTGCTGGAAGTGTCCCAGCTCTGTGTCTCAGGGATTGCCTTCTCTCCCTCTGCATTTTGGATGCTTTTGTGGTGGGACACAAGGAGCGAAATGGTTTCCTCTCCTTCTCCTATGTTATGTCGAGAAATTGGCTCTTCCTTTCCTTATAGCTGCCTGTTCCTTCCTTTTAAGAAAGTGGCTATCCATGTACAAAAATAGAGAGTTCTAAGGTCCACGTACTGTTCTGAAGGGGGTTAGAGATGTATATACGTGTCTTTCTTGGTAACCACCAGGAACAGAGCTAGAAACTTGCAAGCAGATCATTTGTGGAGGCTAGAGATCAGAAGTGCCCCAAATGCCTTGGAATATAGATAGTCCTGTCTCCATCAACAGACGCACCAAGGGGGAGGCCAGAGGTCCACTTGCTGGTCTACGGGAAGGATACTGGAAAGAAGTTGTGCGCTGCTCAGAGGGGCTGGTGCTTTCAAAGTTCCACTAAGCTCAGCCGGGTGCAGGGGTGCACACCTGTCATCCCAGAGTTCCAGAGGCTGAGGCAGGAGGATCATGAGTTCAAAGCCTCAGCAACTTATCGAGGCTTTGAGCAACTCAGTGAGACCCTGTCTCTAAATAAAATATTAAAAAGGGCTGGGGCTGGGGCTCAGTGGTTAAGTGCCCTTGGGTTCAATCCCCTGTATCAAAAAAAAAAAAAAAATCAAAAAGACAGAAAAACCCCTCAAAGTTCCGCCGACCTCAAGTGTCTGTGGTTCCCATGATTTCTGAATTTGCAAAGTAAGGTACTGATCCAGAGAGAGTGTATGGTCTCCCTTTTCTTGAAATTAATTAAAACATAATTTGCCCGTCCTTCCTACTATGTTGCATCTCTCCGGAGTCTTCCGAGTGCAGGGAGGTTGATACCCACGGGTTTCCTCAACAGGCTCCTGTGCCCGCTGGTTGCCAGGTGAGTTTAATCCCTAGTGAACCCCTGGAAGGTGACGCAACAGAGGAGGGGGAGAGAGGGAGCAAAAAGCATGAAGCAGTGGTTTCATTTCCAGCTCTTTCCGTGGATTTGGCACACGGTGAAAGTATTCCTTGGATGAAGGCAGCTCCCCACACTCCTTCTCTGGTCCCCCTCCTGCTTGGGTCCCTCCAGGTCTGGGGACGGTTACACTCTCAAGTTATTCAGCTTGAATAGGCCATCTTTTTCCTTGGCAAGATCTTGCCTGACACAAATATCAAACACCTGCTGTGTGCATTGGGGAAGATGATGACCGTTCTTGCCCTGAAGTGCTTCCCAGGGTATTGGTGGAGGTAAGAAAAGGATTTTTTTAGGGAAACCAGATTTTGTTATGGCATCTGTTGACCATGTGGGCTCTTGTGACCCTAGGAGATGGGTACTGGGCCTCGTATGTGTCCTAACTAGAGCAAATGCAGCTAAAAGTAAAACCGACCGACTCTTCTGTGAACTCAGTCAAACAAACATCTTTTTTGTGGCTTCCTGACAAGACTTCTGGATCAACTGTTGGGGCGTGGGGTTCAGACGTGGCCTCTGACGGTGTTTGTGTAATGACAAAGTTAACTTTGGAGGAGCGACAGGCAGCAGGGGCCAGTGGTTTCTGGCAGTCACAGGGCGTTCTGGGAGGGTCAGGCTCAGAGGACACATGTTGGGACTGATCCTGGGATAAGGCAGGGATATTGCTCATTGGGATGCATACAGCTGCCTAATCACAGCGTTCCCCCAAGGAACACCAAGTTCCCCCAAGGAAAGGAACACACCTGCAGAGTCATTAATAGCAACCGAAAGTCAGTGACCCTTCAGGGAGGACACAGTGGGGGAGAAAAATATCCTCAAGTGTTCAAGAAAAGACAAGTAAAGATGCACATGAGGCTGGATGTGGTGGCTCGGGAGGCTGAGGCAGGAGGATTGTGAGTTCAAAACCAGCCTCAGCTACTTATGAGGCCCTAAGCAACTCAGTGAGACCCTGTCTCTAAATATCTAAATAAAAAATGGCTGGGGATGTGACTCAGTGGTTAAGCAGGCCTGGATTCAATCCCTGGTTAAAAAAAAAAAATACACATGAGGCTTCATGCCTAGACCTCGCTTTATGGAACTGGCGCATCGGATGGAGGTTAAGCATGAATCTGGGCACAGAGAGCTTTGCTGTCTTTTGATCTGCTCCATCTTTCCTTTAGACTTGATCACATTGGTCTGGTTTTTAATCTGCAGGTCTTTTTAACCCAGAAGAAATGTTGAACCAGTTACGGTGGAATTGATGTCTTCTCCCACTCCAAAGCATCATTCCTCTTCCTGGTCAAACTGTAGGATTCTTTTAAAATTTTTATTTATTTTATTTATTTTTTTGTTACTGGGGATTGAACTCAGGAGCATTTAACCACTGAGCCCCATCCCCAGCCCTATTGTGTATTTTATTTAGAGACAGGGTCTCCCTGAGTTGCTCAGCACCTCACTTTTGCTGAGGCTGGCTTTGAACTCACGATCCTCCCGTCTCAGCCTCCCGAGCTGCTGGGATGACAGGCGTGCGACATTGTGCCCCACTAAACAAGGTTTTCTAACTTAGAGCCACATATATTCCCCCAGTGGGAAAAAAAATGACCTTTATTTTGAAGTGAAGGCAGCAGGCAAGCCCCTTGCCTCCTTATGGTGAATTTCCTTCTGGGCTCCTGGCCTCCTCTGATCTCTGTCCTTCAGGAATACTGTAGAAGGCAGAATCTCCGAAGTTTAGGGTTTTGCCATGTTTTTTCTTAAGATTTCCCTTGGTCCCTGTTATAATTTGTATCTTCAATGTTTTTCAAAGGCCCATGTATTAAAGGTGTGGTCTGCAGAGTGGGAGGTGCTGGAAACCTTAAGAGGTGAGGCCTAGTTAGGGGCACACCCTCAAGGGGCATTGTACAACCCTGGCCCCCTCCTTTCTTTCTATCTTTTGCTTCCTGGCCATGAGGGGTGTAGTTTTGCAAAGATGGTATAGTTTTGCTTCACCATCTTTTCCTGCCAAGCTATGCTGCCACAGTCCCAAAGCAACAGGGCCAACTGATGGTGTGCTGGAAACTCAGAAACTATGAGCCAAAGTAAACCTTTTCTGCTTATAACATCATTATCTCAGGTGTTTTGTTATAGCGATGGAAAACTCACATAATCCCTGAGTCAGAGATGATCACTTATCTATCAAGCTCATTTAGCCATTTTTCTTGGCACATACATGGATCACATTTCCCATCCTCACGTGCAGGTTAATGTAGCAATGCGGAAGTCTCCCTTACTCCATGTAATGGGGACAGAGCAATGCTTATGGTAAAGGTGTTCCTTCAGAGTCTGTTAGACTCTGTAAACCTGGCAGGGGGCCACAGGTCCTGTTGGATTCAAGATAAAAAGAGCCAGTGCTGTCCCCTGAAAATTAATCTTGAGAAATAAAGTGAGAAATAAAATTACCAAGGTTCACCACTGAGATGCTCAGATTTATCTGTCATGGCAGATGTTTAGTTACCATAACTAATATAGTTCCTATGCATTTATGTCCCTTACCCTAAGTATTTTCTGAGCACTGAAGAAAGGAGACATGAAGGAATGACTGCCTTCCTCAAGTTATAATAAAGAGGCCTTCTTCACTTTACATCAATTCACTCCAAAGGGCCACTCAGTGTTTTTCCCAAGAGAAGAAAGAGTAACTGGATGTTTCCACCCTTGCAAACAGAAGTTTCTAACAATGACTGAATGGGAAAAGATGTTTTCTTCTTATTGGCACTGCAAAATTAAGTTTGTCTTGCTGCCAATGGAGAAATGTATACACTTTTTAGTGACAGAACACCTGTTGTAGGAGAAAACTGGACCATGTAGCAGAAGGCATTTTTTTGGACAGAGAAAGAAGAAACCAGTTCTGGTCCATATGTTCAGCCATAAGTGGCCGTGTGAGGTTTAGCCTCCTCTCCTGAGTTTCACAGGGCATTGAAATGATTCAATACAATGAAATATATAAAAATAGGTCCAGGGTCTTTAAGCTGTCATGGGATAGGTGGACCAATCCAACAAAACTTGATTAGGATTTGTTTGGGGGGAGGGTGATATAAATGAGATAAGACACACACTGCCCTGCAAGATCTTCCAGTTGACTAGAAGACATAGGTGCTTAACAAACTAATAGGATGATACAGCAGCAAATGACCAGCAGTGTGACCTGAGTGTGTAAAAGCAGTGATTATTACATCCTTTTCATTTCTTTTCTTTCTTTCTTTCTTTCTTTCTTCTTCTCCTCCTCCTCCTCCTCCTCCTTCTTCTTTTTTTTTGGTACTGGGGATTGAACTCAGGGATACTCACTACTGAGCCCAGCCCTATTTTGTATTTTATTTAGAGACAGGGTCTCACTAAGATGCTTAGGGCCTTGCTGAATTGCTGATGCTGACTTTGAACCTGTGATCCTCCTGCCTCAGCCTCCCAAAGTGCTGGGATTATGGCGTGCACCACCGCGCCCAGCTATTTTCATCCTTGAGAACGATAAAGGTTTCAGCAGTGTTCCTAATGTTTCTTAGAAAAAGGAAAAAAATTTCCTAACATGATGTTTTAGTCAGCTTTTTCACTGCTATGACTAAAAGACCTGACCAGAACAATTTTAGGGAAGGAGAAATTTATTTGGGGGCTCAGGGTTTCCGAGGTCTCAGTCCACAGACAGCAGGCTCCATTCCTGGGGGATGGAGGGGAGGCAGGACATCATGGAGGAAGAGTGTGGTGGAGGGAAGCAGCTCACATGGTGATCAGGAAGCAGAGAGAGACTCCACTCTCCAGAGACAAATAGAGACCCCAAAGCCACGCCCCCAATGCCCCCTCCTCCAGCCACCCCCACCTGCCTCCAGCCACCACCCAGTTAATCCCATCAGGGGTTCATTCCCTGGTTGGGTTAAGGCTCTCACCACCCAGTCATGTCTCCTCTGGACCTTCTTGCACCGTCTCACTCGTGAGCTTTTGGAATACTCCTTACATCCAAACCTTAACACGTGACTTACAAGGACATGTCTGATCCCCCTTTGGCTTCATCTCTTGCCCTATAGAAGTAATAACTGCTCCAGCCATAGCCACCTATTTTGAGTTCTCATACCTGCCATATTCTCTCCTCCAAGCCTGTGCACTTTCTTTGATCACCTCTCCTTCTATTCTATGATAACATCTTCTTGGCCTTCTTTAACTCCATCAGTCTAGGTTAGAGAATTTTTGCATTCCTTAGCTTATTATCAGCAGTAAGTAATTGACAATGAATCAGAACGATATCAACACATTATAAGGAATCGGGATATACAGAGCCATGATTGGTCCTGTGATAAAGACTTGATTCGATTTTCCTGCAAATCTCTTGGGTTTTGCTTCATGGTCACTAGATACCCGCTGAAGCTCCAAATCATGCCCTGTCACAAAACAAATAAGAATAGGAAGGGAAGAACTCACCTCTCTGTGATGATCTTATGGTTCAAGGAAAATCCTTTCCAGAAGTCCTAAAATAAAAGTCTTCAAAATAAAATGAAATAAAGAAACAGCATTATCATTCCCAATCCTTCTAATAACAAAACAACAAATTGAAATCAGTTTGTAACTCCTTTTTTGGGGGGGGGGGCGGGGTACTGGGGCACTCAGGAGCACTTGACCACTGAGTCACATTCTCAGCCTTATTTTGTATTTATTAGAGACAGGATATCACTGAGTTGCTTAGTGCCTCACTTTTGCTGAGGCTGGCTTTGAACTTGAGATCCTCCTGCCTCAGCCTCCTGAGCTGCTGGGATGACAGGTGTGCACCACCGTGCTTGGCCATCACCTGGTTTCATCTGTGGTGGTTTTACCTAGGGGTCCTCACCATGATCTTGGAATTCCTAGGACATAGATACTAAAGGATTATGACATCCACACCCTTGAGGTTATGTCTCTGCCGGGGGTGGAGGGTGCAGCTCAGTCACCTCTCTCAGCTTTCCTGGCAATGTCTGAGCCCTGGCTTCCCCCGGTACCTGACAACAGTTCCCTTCTTCCTATCTTATCACTTACAGGAAGAGCTCCGTAGTCCACATTTGTCCTCTCTTTGCTTATCCCTAAACCATGAGGCAACATCTTCATTAGAAGTTTCTAATCTGAGAGCCAGCATTTTCCCACAGCCTGGGAGCAAAATAGCTTCAGATTGGGTTTTGGTTCAAGGTCTAGAGGGACCACTAGTGTTTACTTCCCATGACCCGGGGTCAGGGCTCAGGCCATGAAGCTGGAAGTTTACCTGTGGACACTGAATGATCCTGCTGCCTCATTATCTGGCTTGTTTCCATTAGCTATTTTGAGATTCTAAGTCAGGGGTCTACATGGCCACCTGTTCTTGTAAATAAAGTTTTATTGGGACACAACCGTGTCTATTTGTTGATGTATCGTCTTGTTTCTGAGCTATGACAGCACAGTTGAGGAGTTCCTCAGGGACTCTGTGGCCTCCAGAGCCTCAAGTACTTGCCATCTGACCCTTTACAGAAGTTTGCGGACCTCTGTTTATAAAGAAAAGATATCTGATAAGCAAGAGAGATGCCCAAACTCCTGCACTGAAACACTGAACAAGAGCTGTGGAGAGGCTAGTTTGGGTGTAGGTGGCTCAAAACCAGCCACAGTGGGTGGAGCTGTGTCTTATGAGGGCCACACTCAGTCCCTGATTTATCTGGGCACCTCACAGGCAGCTGATCCAGTGCCACATGTCCCTAAAAAGAAGCATGGCTCTTCCCAAGTGTTTGTGTTCTCCAACGTGAAACCTGGAGCCGGTTTTCCAAACAGGCCTCCTCTCCAGCCAGGGTGTTTTTGCAATCTGACACATGCATCCATTAAGGGCGCTGCTCCTTGGAGCCTCTGACTGTAGAACACCCAGCCACGGACTGCCTTGGTTTTCAAACAGGAGCCAGGGAAAGACCACAACAGAAACCTGTTGATACAACTCAGGTTTTCTTGGTCACATCTGGTGGACATCAGATAGGTCTCAATCACTTGCTCTAAGAAATACTTTCGGCTGAAACCAAAGGCAGACAGAGTCCGTTGCTCAGGGTTCTGGTTTTGTATTTTTCCTTAAGCAAAAGTGGAAAAGTAAAAAATAAAGTTATGGAAGAGACTATGCGGGGATCACTTTCATTAAAGATACTGGGTGAAGAATCACACATGCGTCATCTTAATCTTTTCATGATGCTGTGCATAGGTACTCTCTTAGCTCCAGGCTCCTCAAGACTGCAAAGCCTGTTAAAATGTAGGGCCTGGGGTCCCGAGTTTCCCATTCAGCTCGTCTGGAGTGAGCTCTTCAGTTCTGCATTTCTAATAAGTTCCAAGGTGCTGCTGGCCAGGTCGACTATGCTCTTGAGTACGCTGGCCTGACATTTTTAAAATCTAAATGTAAGTCTCACAACTGCTTTGGCAGGGCCAGTTCTGAAATACAGGTGTTTTAATCGGCTTTTTTTTACCACCAAAAGACCTAGAGGAGGGAAAGTTTGTTTGGCTTGTGGTTTTAGAGGGCTTAGTCCATAGACGGCCATCTCCATGGCTCTGAGTCTGAGGTGAGGCAGAGCATCATGGCAGAAGGGTGTGGAGGAGGGAAGCAGCTCAGGACTTGGCTAAAGGAAGCAGAGAGAGTTCTCCTCTCACCAGGGACAAGTTATAAACCCTCAAAGTCATGCCCCAGTGACTCACCTCCTCCAGCCACTCCCCATCTGCCTATAGCTACCACCTGGTTAATCCCTATCAGTGGGGTAAAGCACTGATTAGGTTAAGACCCTTATAACCCAATCGCTTCACCTCTAAACCTTCTTGCATTGGGGGGGGGGGGGCACCTCACATCTAAATCATAACAGGTTTGAACATGTGACTATCCATTTTAAAATCGTTTTAGTAGACCACCTCCCATTAACTTGAGAGAGAAGCGAGTGATCTGGGTGCAGTGGTGTGCACCTGTTTTTCCAGCGGCTCAGGAGGCTGAGGCAGGAGGATCACGAGTTCAAAGCCAGCCTCAGCAATAGAGAGGCACTAAGAAAATCAGGGAGAACCTGTCTCTAAATAAAATGCAAAATAGGGCTGGGGATGTGGCTCAGTGGTTGAGTGCCCCTGAATTCAATCCCTGGTAAACTGCTCCAACCAAAAAAAAGAGATATGAGTGAAATACTTAAACATATATCCAGGAAATCATGCAGAAACTCAGTGGATGTTATTTCCTGAAAGACCCAAGTTTTTCTCAGCTGGGGTCTTGCATCTTTGGCCATGTTGGGAAGGGATGACTGGACATTGTACACAGAAGTCATTATTTTGGAACTTTTGCCTAGAATAATAGATCCACTGTGTGGGGAGCCACTCCAAATGCATGCACCTGATGCACCACGGGGATCTGGAAGATCACTGTGGTCTGGTGTGGTAGTGCCAAGGCTTGTGACTCAGTCTTTTCCCTCTGCTCAGATAACAAGGCTAACAAGCTGTGGCCCCTCAGAGGGTTTGAGCCACACTCACCTGTTCCTTTGTAATCCTACCCCTTGCCTCAATTGAATGGCTTCTTCCCAATAAAAGGATTCAGCTCCTCTCTCTCTCTCTTTCCTAGGGTCAGAGGAGCCATCACAGGACCCAAAGAAAAAGGTTCTTCTCAGTCTCTGTGTGGTTATTTTGCGCAGCCTCGTTCACCTGGAGTGACCCTGAGTGTGTAGTCATGGAACGTGACACCCTAATATTTGCAAAATGATAGATTCTAAGAATTCTTACTGAAATTAACCTTATCCCCTGCCCTTTTTTATGTACTCACAGGACTCGAGGAAGACAGTAGACATGGTCTTCTACTCTGGCCCAGTAGATTTAGCTCTGTGTCTCATACCTCCTCTTCCCATCAAGGATGGAAATGGCTCACAGGGGTTGTTCTTCGTGTCTCAACATCCTAATGTGGTACCCTGCCGTGTGAATAGCTCTCAAACTCTACCGAGTGTAGACTATGCAGATGGTATAGTGGTGTCCTGTTAAGAATGCGGGCTTTGCAATTCAAATATTTGGTTTGTGTATAAGGAATGCCACTTGCTGTGTGGCTTTGCTTGAGTTCCTAAACTAAATCTGTTTCCTTATCAATCAAGCAGAGATCAAAATACTCCTGTAACATTGCACTAAATGCAAACACCCAGCCATGACATGTGGAATAGTGCTCATTATAAAGTTTATTATATACACAATTAAATCAGTTAATCATGATTAAATAAAATTCTAATCATGAAGATTATAACATAAAAAACTGAATCATTTAAGTATCTATTTACAATTATATAATTACATGATTACATATTGCTGTTAATCAATATATTGTTTATGTGACTAATTACTGATGCTCCTCTATTTATGGTCGGGTGGGTGGATGTGATAATGAACCAATTGTAAGTTGAAGATATCCAGTTGAAAGTGTATTATAATAGCTGGGCACAGCGGTGCATACCTGTCATCTTAGCGTCTGGGGAGGCTGAGGCAGGAGGATCACAAGTTCAAAGCCAACCTTAGCAATTTAGCAAGGCCTTAAACAACTTTGTGAGACCCTGTCTCAAAATAAAAAGTAAAAAGGGCTGGAAATGTGGCTCGGTGGTTAAGCATCTCTGGGTTCAATACCTGGTACCGAAAAGAAAAGAAAATGCATTTAATACTTGACCTATCAAACATCAAATGTTAGCCTACTTTACCTTAAATGTGCTTAAAACCCATTGGCCTGCAGCTGGGCTAAATCATTGAATATATAAAGTGTAGAATATTTCAGGGAATTATTGAGTACTATACTAAAAATGAAAAAATAGCATTTGCTCAGGTATATTTTATTCCATTGTAAAGCAAAAACATTGATAAGCCAAACTACTGTTAAGTCAGGGACTCTGCATTAACACTACATCAAGAGAATCAATTATATAGTAGAAAATTGTTAATTACATTAATCAATATATTATTAGCATAAATTAATATTTGTGGTATAACTACATACTATACATAGGTACATATAATTGTAATATTACATAATTATAAGTTCTTATTTAAATTCTAGCAAAATAGATTGCATAGATGCATCTTTGATTCTAGTTAGATTGAGCTGCAGGAACAAGCTCTGGATATGCCAATCGGGAACAAACAGGCAAGGTGAGAAGTTCTCATACTTATTAGTCCTTGGCTGAGTTTATTTTCCCTTTGAAATAACCTCTTCCTCACTCTTTGCCTGTCCAGTCTTCAAGTCTATCATCTGTTTTGAAGTTTTCCAGACTACGCTATCCTCTGGTCCTCTCGTTTCTCTGAATAGATCACCATTTCAGAAAATTGTGTAGATTAATTTATGCTGTTTCCTATTTTTCCCTGCCTATAGTCTTGTCCCCCCCCTCACCAGAACGCACTCCTCCCCCAGAGCAATTATTCATGCCTGACTTGTTCTGTATCTGCCACTCAGCATGGGGAAACACAATGAATCTAAATACGCTCTTTGAAAAGAAGCAGGGTCTAAATTGTGATGCAAATGTGTTAAGTCCTTGCAGAATCATCACTAGCTCTATTCTGCAAAACAATCTTGCTTTCAAACCAGTACTAGTACAAAGCTCACTGAAGACGTGGAACTCTAATGAGATTGGACAGAGAAATAATGAGCCATTCTGTCCTGCCGCCCACAGCTACCACGCAATTTGGCACATGCAGGAGGCTGGTGTTATAAACAATTCCTGAAAGGGCTGTAATCTTAAACTCACCTCTCCTTTCACAAAGTTGCTGTGTTTTGACATTGGGCTAGATTAAAATGATCTTATGAATTGAGCAGCTGAACTTTGAATATCATGAAGATGGGCATTAGGGAGGGACATTCTCTAGACAGCACAATGGATTTTAAAAAAATATCCACAGTCAAGGTTTTATATGTTCACCCTGATGCATGACTCTGTATCTAGAGGAATTTCAATTAACTTGAAAACTTGATGTGATGCCAGCCACAGAGGCACCCCTGGTGACAATGATTCTATGGTCATGGGAGAAAATCATCAGCAGCCCCTGGATTTATGTGGTCACGTTGCTCAGGCACCCTTGAGTCAAGATCTGCTGACCCATCTGGACTCCTGTGTGGATAGTTGCAGGGGAGCGGAAGTCCACTTTATGTGACAACTGACAGGTCAAGTGGTGCTTCTCAAGTGTTAATGGGCACATCAATCACCTGCAGATACTGATAAAAGGCAGATTCAGATTCGGTAAGTCTGAGGCAGGAGGGGAGACTCTACCTTTCTAACATGTTATATTTTGGAGATGAGGTGTTCCCCCCAAACCCACGTGTAAGACAATGCAGGGGAATTTAGAGGTGCAATGATTGGGTTAGGAGAGCCTTAACCTAATCAGTGTCTTGATCCACTTGAATGGACTAAATAGGTGATGACTGTAGGCAGGTAGGGGGTGGCTGGAGGAGGTGGGTCACTGGGGGCGTGCCTTTGGGGTTTTATATTTTGTTCCTGATGAGCAGAGAGCTTTCTGCTTCCTGATTGTCAAGTCCTGAGCTGCTCTCCCACCCCTTACCCTTTCACCAAAATGACTCTGTATCTCAAGAAATCTCAATTAACCTACAGCTGAGGAGTTGGCTGACCATGGACTGAACCTCTGAAACCACAAGTCCCCAAATAAACTATTCCTACTCTGTACTTGTCAAATCTTTTGGTCACAGCAACAAAAAAGCTGACTAAAACATGAGGTGATGTGGCTACTCATAGTTCAAGGACCACACTTTGAGGAGCAAGTGCTGCAATAGTTAACAAACCACGGCATAAACCAACGAGCCTGGAAGCAATCATGAAACATTTGTACTGTGTTAAAGAGAACAGAAATAAGAACCTTCTAGCAATGAAGATCCAGGGAGGATTCAGTAGGATTTATAAGTTTCTTATCTAGTGTCTTGTCAGAGACCTTTCTAGATCAGCACACTTTGCTTTCTAGATCTAAAAAGCAAAGACTCCAAAGAAGTTACTAGTTAAGGCTGGGCGCCGTGGCACATGACTGTAATCCCCCTGCCTGAGGAGGCTGAGGCAGGAGGATCGTGAATTCAAAGCAGCCTCAGCAACTTAGCAAGGCCCTAAGCAACTCAGTGAGACCCTGTCTCTAAATAAGAGATTTTTTAAAAAGGGCTGGGGATGTGGCTCAGTGGTTGAGTGTCCCTGGGTTTAATCTCCTTAGGTGTGACTATGACAAAGTTGTCTTCTCTCACTGAGCCTCAGTTTCCATAACTGAGAAGCAGAGGTAATACCTATAGGGCTGTTGCCAGGACTAAAGAGAGAACACTTGGAAAGTCTTCACTGGGGATGGGGCTGTAGCTCAGTGGCAGAGCGCTTGCCTACTAGCACATGTGAGGCACTGGGTTAGATCCTCAGTGCTGTATAAAAATAAATAATAAAATAAAGGTATTGTGTCCATCTACAATTAAAGCCTTCAATTACACAAAGGTATTGTGTCCATATACAACTAGAAGCCTTCATTCTATGCATGTCACATATTAGTGAATTGAATCAGATTTTTTTTTTCCAGTGAGGAAACCAATCCGTCAAGAGTGATGGAATACTCATTCAATAAAGACTCTATCAAAGTCCTAGGGAAAAGAGAGCGAGGAAGAAAGGAGGAAGAGAAGGAGACAGAATCACAGCTCTGAAGTAAATTCCAAAATCTACCTGGAGAGGCGAACACATATGCATGTGGAATGATTTAATATTTCCATAGCCTCAAGCCAAGACCCATCACAAAGAGAGTTATGTAGCACACACCAGCCATTTGGAAAAAGCAAATGTTTAACATGATATCATTGGAGACAGGAAACTGAAGGAGTCCCTAGACAAAGTCAGAGCTATATAAATATTTTTTACTGTTTCGTTTTTTAGCAGGATATCGATGAGAGTCGCTGTCATATGGAAACTATTTTTTTTTTTTTTTTAGAAACACCTGGCAGAACTAATTTGGGAATTAATTTTTTTTTTTCACGCAGATTTCACACAACAAAATGCAAGGTGTGTGTGAGATGCAAGCCTGGTCAGAGATTAGAAAACCAGAAATAAATCACCTTAATTCCTGTATTATTTCTGATTACATCTTGAATGGGCTTCTTGGGCCATTTGTAAAGAATTTAAAGATTTTTTTTTTTTGATAAGGCTCAGAAAGGGCAGAAGGCTTTCTACATTTCGATATTTTTCTCCTAAAGACAACTCTGCAAAAGAGTCCTAAGAAAAGTTTATTACTTTCATAAAATTCCTCCGTTAGTTTATTTTATGTTGTCTTGGTCCCACAGATCAGCCTGTTTCTCTGCAAATGAGGCTCAGAGCTCCCAAGGAGGCTGGGAGTAGCATTCCCCAGGAATGGAGCCCTGCAGATGCCCTTGTGTTAGTCTCTACCTACCCCTATAAACATATGTGAGCATTCTTCTTTGGAGAAAATATCATTCGAAGACTCACACAGTTGTTACTCCATCTGATTCCATCTACTAGATTGGACTAGATGGTTATTTCTGGTAGGTTTTTCTTTCTTTCTTTCCTTTTTTTTTAAAGTTGTCCATAGACCTTTGCTTTATTTATTTGTACATGGTGCTGAGGATCAAACCCAAGTGTCTCACACCTGCTAGACAAGCGCTCTGCCACTGAGCTATAATCCCAGCCTCCTGGGATTATATAAATTTTTCTGATGAGTAGTTTAGAGTCATTCGTTTTATTTTAAAACATGTTACCTTTCATTTTAAAGCAGTTATTCCTATGATTTTTCTTTCTCTGTGCTCAGCTACCTACCTCTATTTCTTAATTGATTTGGTAATTGCCTATAGCTCGCTGGATAGTCACAGACACTGCAAACTCAGTTAAGTTCAGTCAACGTGTATTTGCATCCCTTGGTAGGCAAGGGGGGCTGGCTCTAGATCCGCCACAAACACTAAAATCTGTGGATGTTCAAGAGCAGTGTTTGCATATAGCCTACATGCACCCTCTGTATTATTAAAATCATCTCTACTTACAACAACTAACACAATCCAAGTGTTACATAAGTAGTTGTGATACTGTATTGTTTGGGGAATAAATGACAGGGGAAATGTCTGTACATGTTCAGCACAGTTGCAATTTTGAAAATAACATTTTTGGTCCACCGCTGGTTGAATCCATGGGTGCAGAGCCTACAGGTATGGAGGTCCGCCTGTATGGACTGAGACGACTGAGCTTTCTTTTTTTGCTTTTTCTTTTTGGTACTGGGGATTGAACCCAGGAGTGCTTAACCACTGAGTCACATCCCCAGCTCTTTTTTATATTTTATTAGAGACAGGGTCTCACTGAGTTGCTTAGGGTCTCACTAAATTGCTGAGACTGGCTTTGAACTCAAGATCCTCCTGCTTCAGCCTCCCAAGCCACTGGGATTATAGGCATGTGCCACCACATCCAGCTCATTCTTAAATTTTTAATTTAAATTTAATTTAAAATGCAGCAGACTCCGGTAACTGGTGGCTATTGCACAACACATCTCTAAGTTACAAAGTCAGGAAAATAATCCCCAATCTATTTAAGTATGTGGTGTTGTGGTATGTTTGAAATAAATCACTGGATCAGTCTTGAAGCAGTACATAGAACTTCTATTCACCGGCGAGTCAAGGGGCATTGATCATGTTGCCTCTGCATACCTCGACCTCTTGCAGAAGGTAGGGTATCTCTTTAAAGCCCCAAACTGCAAGCTACAAATAAGTCAAGACCACAGCAACGTAGGAAGTGGATCTGAATGATCCAGTTCAGGGTACAGTACATGTCCCAAGAAGAATGAGAACTAAAAGAGAACGTAGTAGATGACAACTTTTTTGGAGGAGGTTCCTAATTAGTAGAATGCATTTTGATACACTGTACATAGACGGAGTATAAATTCTCATTCTTCTGGTTGTACATGATGTAGGATCACACTGGTCATGTAATCATATATGCACATAGGGTAATAATGTTTGATTCATTCAACTATCTTTCCTACCCCCACCCCCTCCCCTCCCTTCACTCCCCTCTGGCTAATCCAAAGTACCTCTATTCTTTCCTAGCTATCCCCCTTATTTCGCATTAACATCTGCATATCAGAGAAAATACCTGGCCTTTGGTTCTTTGCGATTGGCTTATTTCACTTAGCATGATATTCTCCGGCTCCATCCATTTACTGGCAAATGCCATCATTTCATTCTTCTTTAAGGCTGAGTAACATTCTACTGTGTATGTATCCCACATTTTCTTTACCCATTCATCTGTTGAGGGGTACCTAGGTTGGTTCCATAGTTTAGCTATTGTGAGTTGAGCTGTTTATAAACACTGATGTGGCTGTGTCACTGTGGTATGCTGAAGCCAATGACGACTTTTTAAATAGACTGTTCTGTGAAGCACAGAACTCCCTCTGCATATGGCTACGGTATAGTCATCAGCATGAAATGACCTGGCCATGATGATTTCCCTAAACTGCCCTTTTCAATGGTGAGAACATGGCTGTGTTGGCCTCTCCCCTTTGACAGCTATATTTTGTGGTCATGGGTTAGACAGCTTACACATACCTGAGGTTTCAGATACTTTCCAGAAAGAATTCTCAGCTCCCGGAAGTGGCTGGGCTCCGCTGCAGTGACGAGCAGGCTGGCCCTTCCCTTGGAGGGTCAGATGAGGTCTGCTCCTTCAGCCTCCTCCGGTGGCCTCCCAACTGGGGTTAGCTTTCTGTAGAAACTCTGCAGCAGAGATTCAAGCAGTGGCTAGTGTGGCCAAGGTGGCATCAAACAACTTGCTTACCACCCCCAAGGTCAGCCGCTCATCTCTCCTGATAATCCCCTCAGGAGCTGGGCTGTTGGAGCACACAAGGGCTCCAGCAGAGAAGGACTAGGTGTTCCAGGACTGTCATTGCCCGGGGCACCAGCCATGTTTCATGTTGTCATTGATGTGGCCCACGATGGCACAAGCTGCCAGTGGTGAAGAAATGCCCACTGGCCGTGGTTATGAAGTTGCCTCCACAATTTTCCAGCTCCCTGCCAGCAGCCAGCCTGGGCATCTTCAAGCAGCTCAAAAGAAGCATCTCTGTTCCCTTTGCCCACTGGACGCATCCCTTCTGCAGGAGAAAATGAAGCACAGAGGGACAGACTTCATTCATTTCTTCAACTAGTAACTGCAAAGGGCAGGCACCTATGGCTGAGGCTGAAGACCAATCTCCGGGCCTCTTGTCGTGCATACCAGCCTACCTATTCACTGTCTGCCCTACCGAGGGACCTCCAAGAGTGCAAAAATTTGCCTATTTATCATTGTAACCCCAAAGCACAGTTTTGTTTTGTTTTTTAGTGGTACTGAGGATTGAACTGGGGCGCTCTACCACTGAGCTACACCCCCATACCTTTATATTTTAGTTTTGAGACAGGGCCACCCTAAGTTGCTGAGGCTGGCCTTGACCTTGCAAACCTCCTTCCTCAGCCTCCCGAGTTGCTGGGATTACAGCAAGCCCAGGCCATACGTAACTTCTTTATAAATATTTGTTGAATAAAGGGATGAAGAACTTAGTCTTTCCTTATTGATGAATCTTTTAAACAAAATCTGTACTCAGAAAGGCTGTGACAACAATTCTGCTTCAAAAGAACAGATGTGTTGATCTGGCGAACACATGTTGACTCAGTGGTTCCTGATATCCTCCTCCTCATCCCTCCCTCCCTCCCTTCTCTTTCTTCCTTCCCCAGGATACTTAACCACTGAACCACATCCTTAACCCTTTTAAAATTTTATTTAGAGACAGGGTCTCACTAAATTGCTTAGGACCTTGCTAAGTAAGTGGCTGAGGCTGGCTTTGAACTTGAGATCCTCCTGCCTCAGCCTCCCAGGCTGCTAGGATTACAGGTGTGTGCCATTATGTTCAGCCTCCCTTCTTAATTTTTCATTCATCTAATATTTCTTGCACGCTCACATCTAGCTAGGCACTGTGTACGTCGATAACACTGTTAACTGTCAAACACCACTTGTGTTTGCTTATCTGGTATATTAAAAAATATATTTAACCCTCATCTCTCTCCCATTTGAAGGACAAAGCTTCACTGGGGCTTGGAGAATCCACTGAAGGATGGGATTAAACGTAGAGATACAGGTTCAACCAGGCGCTTTGGAGCAACGTTCTGAAAACTCCCCAAGCTGGGGGCAAAATAGGGAAGATATAATCTCACCATGATGTTTTTATGGTGGGAAATATTTCCTGGACTAAATCACAGTTTCAAAACCCACAACTCAGATCCCAGGGATGGAAAAGACAAACTAGACTCTTCTTGCACGTGAAGCACATGACGTCAGGGGACTGCCTTAAGTAGTGTGGGATGTGGAAAGACCCAGAGAGCATATGGGTCTAAAGCACAGCCGTCAGGAAACTGTGGCCGTGGACTGAGTCTGGTGCACAACCTGTGGTTGTAAATAAAGTTTTATTGGAACACAGCCACACTCACCTATGTACATAGGATCTATGGCCACTTTGGTGCTGTGACAGCAGAGAGGAGCTGTGGTGATGGAGACAACTGGCCGACAAAGCCCAGAGCATTTATTCTCCGTCCCTTGATGGAAAAAGTTTGCTGAGCCTGGTCCTCGGGGAGGATCCTCTGATGCCAAACGAGATCCTTCCAAAGAACACGGTCTTCCTTCCTGTTGAGCCTGGTGCTTTCCTTATTAGTGAGAGGCAGCCACCAATGTTCCCTATCATGACATCATCAACTCCAAAACGTTATTGTTCTCTGTAACTCTTGCTCCAAGGTAGCCCCTGAATGAATGATTTGAGATCGTTTTCCACGAAATCAAATTCTTGAGCGATCCAAGTATTTTCAGTGCAGGCTGCTGCCCTTTGGCTGTGTCCTGCTAAAGCCGTTGAAAACAGTCACCTTGAGTCAGGTTTATTAGCCTGAGGCTGGGCTTGGGGTACAGCAGCCTGAGAACTGAAGATTTTTTTCACCTGTGTTTATTGTATGGCTACAGGTCTCCAAATGCCCATAAACTTGATTAAACTTGTCTGTGCTATGCCTTCTCATTTCACATTGCAGTTTGTTTATGGTTCCGAGTTACATAATTTGTGGTTTCTCAATAAAGAAACCAGCAGGTGGGACGACTTTTTTTTTGTTTTCAGAGATACCTCCTTGTTTCAAAATGTGGAGCCAGGTGTCTCTTGCTGAGTTCAACAGACCTAAGCATTCATTCCTCCTTGACCTGAAAAACATGGCCCTGATTGAATAAACACAAAGAAAGAAAGAAATGGAACGTAATATTTTCAAAGAGGTTACAAAGTTTTCTGGCCATTCTCTCTCTTCTGCGACAATAATGCAGAAGATGAAAAACTGGGTCTCCAACACTGTTTGGGTGATAAGGCCTTGATAATTAGCATTTTTCCATTTAATATATCCCTCCTGATCCAATAGAGTGATATATTCACTTGTTTTTATAAATAAGGAAACTGATGTTCAGAGAGTTTTGGTAACTTATCTAAGGACACACACAGTGGTCAAATGAGGCAGGCGAGGCAGGACTCAAACCTGAACTCTTTGCTTCTGCAATTCTATTTTCCCAACCAGAGAATGGAGAGGAGGATTACAGGGTTCTCCATGATTAGTACCAAGAGAAGCAGTTGATTTCTCCATGTTTCTTATAATCAGACATGGAGAGGAAATGGGTCTGCATAATCTTAACCATGTGCATGAGCCCTGGGTTTTAATTTTTGTTGTGATTTCAAATGAAGATGGAGATGGAGGACAATGAGAAGGTGGTGCTGAAGCCAGGCAGGGTGGTGCACACCTGTAATCCCAGCAGCTTGGGAAGTGGAGGCAGGAGGATCATGGGTTCAAACCCAGCCTCAGCAACTTGCCGAGGTCCTAAGCAACTCGGTGAGACCCTGTCTCAAAACAAAAATTTAAAAAGGGGATGTAGCTCAGTAGTTGAATGCCCCAATATGGAAGAAAAAATAAATCCTATTCTCATTGGAGAAACACTGTAAAGGAAGAAACAGAATCTGGATAAGAAGGGGAGAAGTGGTCCAATCAGCTTGGGATTAACCCAGGGGTGCTTAACCCCTGAGCCCCATCCCCAGCCATTTTTAATATTTTATTTAGAGACAGGGTCTTACTGAGTTGCTTTGGGTCTCACTAAGTTGCTGAGGCTGGCTTTGAACTTGAGATCCTCCTGCCTCAGCAACTCTTGAGTTGCTGGGATTATAGGTGAGGGCCACTGCGCCTGGCATCAGTTGAAATCTTAATGAAAGGAGGAGCCCCTCATTGGGGTGAGTGGGGAGAACTTCGTCCTCATGACAACACTTTCAACCCTATTTCCGTGGGAAGATGAAGCTCAGAGAGGCTAGGTAAGTTCTTGACATAGCGTTGGGATTCACACTTGGCTCCCAGGACCCTTAAGTTTTGTTGTGTGACAGCCTGGTCAGTTTACAATGTCTCTCTCAAGAGATCACAATGAGTGTGGGTGTTTCAAAGTTGGAGGGAAAGAGAGAAGAGAGATGATTTTGGAAAAATGTTCCCTAATAGTTTGCTATTTCAGGTCTAAGCAGCCGGAGTGAAATAAATTTGGAAAGGGAAGGTGAGCTACCTTCTGGTGAGTATCCACAGAGCCCTGTTGGAGGACAGGGAATGTCCAGAGCCCTTGCAAGCAGGGCCAGGCCGACACCTGAGTGGGCAGCCTTTGATCCTGGCTCTCTGTGGTCTGGAAACTCCCATTTGCATCTCTGGAGGTAATTGCTTTGGGGTTTTTAACATCACACTGAAAATCCCTCTTTAAGAGGAACAGTGGGTTAGCTTTCCATCACTATAACAAATACCTGAGACAATCAACTTATAAAGAGAAAAGTTTCACCTTGGCTCATAGTTTTGAAGGTTTCAGTCTGTTATCAGGTGGACCATTGTTTTTAAGCCTGGTAGAGGCTGCGGGCCAACACATCATGGCAGAAGCGTGTGACAGAGCAAAGCCATTCACTCAATGACTCATCCATGAAAGACAAGGAGGGCCTGGGGTCTCAAAATCCCCTTCAAGGACATCCAAAACAGATCCACCACTAGACTCTGCCTTTTAATGTCTCCACCACCTCCCAACAGCACCAAGCTGGGCACTAAGCATTTTGGTAACATTTAGGATCAAACTATAGCCAACATTCTCTGAAAAGACTGGCCACCTTTGGGGGCTGTTTTGGGGCCCCTTTCTGTTTTCTTTACATTTTAAATGCAGTGCTGGGGATTGAACCCAGGGCCTCACGTATGCCAGGCAAGCACTGTACCACTGAGCCACCCCCCAGCCCTGTGACCTACTTTCTTGAGCTCATTAGTTTACTGTCCCAGACAAAATATGAAAAGAAAAATCTCACTGGTCTAGAAGTCTCCCATACTCTGGATTCCCTGGCCAGCTCTACCTTCTACATTCTGGAAGTTTGTGATAATCTTAAACAATCTCTTTAGAGCAGGGACTCTCTCTCTCTCTCTCTCTTTTTTGGTACTGAGGATTGAACCCAGAGGCACTTAACCACCAAGCGGCATCCCCAACACTTTTTAAATATTTTATTTAGAGACAAGGTCTCACTCATTGAGTTGCTTAGGGCCTCACTAAGGTGCTGAGGCTGGCTTTGAACTCACGATCCTCCTGCCTCAGCCTCCTGAGCTGCTGGGATGACAGGTGGGCGCCACTGCACCTGGCCTAGAGCAAGGACTCTTTAAAAAATGTTCTTTGTAATATCCATGTCTCCATGAGGGTCAGGTATAGAAAGGTTTCTCCCTAAAACTGAACAAAAGGATGAGTGAGTGCAGGTTTCAGCAGGACAGGGAAGTGGGGGTCCCTGCGGTCTCCCTGTGCTCATCTGCACTCCGTGTCTCATAATGGACCACCGTTGCTAAGGGGAGGGCTCAGTTCCCTGTGAGGCTGACTGCTCCCCGTTAAGACACCAGGGGGGCCTCCATTCATTGTCTATGTATTAAAAATAAACTCACAGGTAGGAAGATGGCCCTTCCTGGAACACACCTCTCATCTCTTGATTTGAGGAATCATCTAGCTTTGAGAGCCAGGCCCGCATGAGGGGTTCTAGGCTTCTGCTACTTTCCCATCAAATTAGCACACTTTCATGAAAAGGAAATATTTCCTGTTTACATGGGAGGTGACATACAAGTGGGTGTGCATGAGAGTGTGAGTGCATGAGATAGTGTGTGCCTGAGTGTGTCCATCAGTGTGTGGGTGTGGGCATAGTGTACTGTAGTATACATGTGTGCATACATTTGAGTATGTGCATGTGCATGAGTGTGTAAGCTTGAGTATGTATGCAAGAATTTACGTCTAAGATTGTGCAAGCATCTGTGTACATGCATGCATATGTGTATGATTGTGCATGCCTAAGTGTATGTGCATGTGGGTGGGTGAGTGTGTAATTAAGTGTGTGCATGAGTAAGCATGTATGCATGAGAAAGAATGTACATAATTGTGTGTGCTTGAGTGTGTCCATGTGTGCATGAGTATGCACATTTGAGTGTAAGTTTGCATGAATGTGTGTACAAGTGTGTGTATATATGCATGAGTGAGTGTACATTTGTGTTTGTGGTGTGCATTTTTGTGTATGAGTGTGTGCATGAGTTTGTGCATGAGTGTATGTGTATGAATGTACACAAGTATGAGTGTTATGATTGTTTCCCTGAGTGTGTACGAGTATGTGTGCATGAGTATGTGTGCACGAGCATACCTGAATGCATGTGTGTACGTGGGTGTGTATGGGTGTGTCTGTGTGTGAGTGTGCTTAAATGTGTGTGCATCTGTGCATGTTTGTCCATGAGTGTTTGCATGAGTGTGTGCATTTGTGTGTGTTTACTCATGAGTTTGTGCAAGAGTGTATGTGTATGATTGTGCATGAGTATGAGTGTTATGATTGTTTTCCTGAGTGTAAGCATGCGTGCATGCTCACATATGTACATGAACATGTGAGTGCATGTGCATGCATGGGTGTGTATGCTTGAATGTGTGTGCACGACTGTATCTGCATGCATTTATGCATGTGTGTATGAGTGTGCATGGGCATGTATGGGTGTGCATATAAGTGTGAGTGTGCTTACATGTGTGTGCATGCTTATATGTATATGCATGAGCATGTATGGGTGTGCATATAAGTGTGAGTGTGCTTACATGTGTGTGCATGCTTATATGTATATGCATGAGCATGTGCACATGTTTGTGCATGAGTGTATGCGAGTGTATATGTGTTCACAAGTGTGTGAGTGTGCATATGTGTGCATGACTGTGTGTGGTCATGAGTTTGTTAAAAACAAGGCTATTGGGGCTGGGGTTGTAGCTCAGAGGTAGAGTGGTTGCTTAGTATCTGTGGGCTCTGGGTTTGATCCTCAGCACCATATAGAAATATGTAAAATAAAGATATTGTGTCCACATTGTTTAAAATATTGTTTAAGATATTGTTTAAAAACAACTAAAATGTTTTTAAATGAAGCTATTTGGCTCATCTGATTACTAGTTAATCTCCGTTCCTGGTGGAATCCAGGAATCTATATGAGGAGTGCTTTTAGCGCTTATTCTTGTTTAACACTCAAGTTTAAGGTCTGGTCTAGGACAATGATTTTTAATGTTGGAGAAAGAGTTATGCAGTGAGATTCTAAAACCTACATAATCAGACCATATTCTCATCCATCAAGTGCGACGTCTGGGTGGTGGAGCCTAGGTATCCATGATTTTAAGGCTCCATAGATTATTCTCATGGGGAGTCAACCTGGAGAGTCTCCTCTGGCGTAAGCTGACAAAAGACAAGAGTCAACATAGGACAGTCAGTCCTGAGTCACATCTGTAGGATCCATTACTTCAGGTCCCCCAGAGCCTCCCTGCCAGCATGAGTCAGACCCTGTCCTTGGATCAGAAAGGTCACTTTGCCAAACAGGGAGATCCCAGACTCCTGCAGCTATCTTCCCAGTTAAGTGAGCATAGGAATCACTCCGGGAGCTTGCTTCTAGGTCCTCACTGCTGCAGCCTGGCTGGGGTGAAGTCTGGAAACCAGGTTTATAACACGTGCCGATGATTCTGATGCAATTTGGTCCAACCCTAAGAAACAACTCTTTTGACCTGTGCTTCTGAATTGGTGGTGATGTCTTTGAAAGGGACATTTGGTGATGTGTAGAGTCATTTTTGGTAGTCGCACTGGGGTGTGTGTGTATGTACCTCAGAGATCCAGTAAGTAGAAGTTGGGGGTCTTGTTGAATATCTTATAATGGAGAGAACAAATAATTTCAAATAATTAGCCAGCCCCCAATTTCAATAGTACCAAAGTTGAAAAGCTGTACTTTATCATCTTGTCTGAATTAACTTCCTTCTTTGATAGTCCCCAAGAAAAGGCACCTCCTGCTTTGGAACCTCCATGGCTAGGGCTGGGGTTTAGCTCAGTGGCAGGGATTTGCCTAGCATGCATGAGGCCCTAGGGCTCCATCCACAGTTCTGAGAAAAAAAACAAAGAAAATTCCTTAGCTCTTTCTGGTGTTAAAACTTACCAGCCTGTGATTCCTCTCTCTGACAAATGCAAACTTTCTTTAGGCCAGGATTCTGTTTCAATCATTCCTTTCTGACTCTCATCTAAGGTCCTCACTTGATAAATGTTTATACCATTTCAAACAAAACTCTTTGGGGACTGGCCACCAAATGGCTTTGTCACTGGTCACCATCCCAGTATCTACAAGGAACAGGAAAACCCAAGAGCCTCATTTTCAGTCTAAAAGTTAAACACAAATCTACCAAGCTTCATCTAAGAAAATGGCTCTCCATTTATTTTTTTTCCAACATTCATTAAATATGATAAATAGATCCTTCTGGAACTGCCTGGGGCCTCAGTGGGCAAGTCAGCCAGGAGACGGTGGGGACCACCCAAGTTGCTCAGCCATCACATGAGGAACCTGGCTGGCAGTGTCTGCAGGAGAGTCTGGCTACCAGTTGGCAACCCGGAGCAACCAACTTGGTCCCTAAGCCAACCCTGAATTCCAGGAAATCAAAAGTCCAGCAAATATCTCTGCACAGATCTGCAAGGGGTAGGAACAAACAAGGAAATGGTGCCCTTGATAACTTTAAAAATAGCCAGGTGCTTACTCTTGAACATCACTTAAGAAGATGTACTTCACTGCCTGGAGGGCCCATCTGTTTGTTGACAGGTGCTGTCTCTATGTAGTCAGCAGACTTGGGAGTGTTGGAAACCCCATCAACATTTGGATGCCAGAAAGTTACTATGCCACTGGGTTGATCATAGTTAAAAATAAAAAAATGGCCCTTGGTGAGGTGGACTTGACCACATTTATTTAGTCAATCGATCATATTAGATTCCCTGACTTTTTGTTAC
This sequence comes from Marmota flaviventris, assembly GCF_047511675.1. Classification (NCBI taxonomy): domain Eukaryota; kingdom Metazoa; phylum Chordata; class Mammalia; order Rodentia; family Sciuridae; genus Marmota; species Marmota flaviventris. The sequence continues at coordinate 159,076,346 of NC_092498.1, read as the reverse complement.
TTGATATGAATTCGGTGCTGAAATATATTCACCATGGTCTATCAGCACCATGAGTTCTTTAAATACTACTTTTCCAGGTGTGGTGATATACTCCTGTAATCTCAGGAGGAGGCTGAGGCAGGAGGATCACAAGTTCAAAGTCAGCCTCAGCCATTTAGTGAGGCCCTAAGCAACTCAGTGAGACCCTGTCTCTAAATAAAATACAAAATAGGGCTGGGGATGGGGCTCAGTGATAAAGTGCCCCGGGGTTCAATCCCTGGTAACAGGAAACAAACAAACAAAAAAAAGATAAGTCACCTCCACCAAGACTGTTGAAGGTAGGACACATTGTCATGGAGATTGACCAATTTAGCCATTTTTCTCTTTGTCTCTGTGTTTTAATTTTCCAGTCTTGGCAATATATGCTGAAATGACTTGGAGTTATGAAAAGTATGAAAATGTGTTTGTCTCCAAGAGTTGGCTGAATTCCTCAGCAGCCAGAGGCCTACCGCAGGTGTGAATATTTGTTTATAATCCAAACACGGCAAAGCAAACAGTCCCATTTTGTACACCCCCTTTCCCCATACAATGCTTTGAATATTTTCTTTGTGATGGTCAGTGACTTTGTTTAACTTTAAAAAAAGCCTGGATGGAAAGGGAGGGCCTGGAGACTCCCGACTGTTTGTACAAGAGCCCACAGTGACGGATGGCTGAACCAAGCCGGGCATACAGCCCTGACATTTTGTCAGCTCCCCCGAGGAGGCAGATGTGATGTCCAGGACTCACCTGTCAAGTGCTGATAGAAAAACAACTCTGTCACAGGCGGCCTTTAAGGTGACACAAAGGACCTCTGACCCTAGAGCCCTTTTCGGTGTTTTCCGCTGGGTATCAAAATTCCTTCGAATATTTCCAGCTGAGCATCTCCTGGAGCTATAATTGCAGCTCAGCATCGTAACCTTGGGGGTCATTGTTAAGGGAATATTCTCCTCTTATTCTCTCCCCATGGCAAGGATCAGTTCTGTAATCTCATTAGCAGCAAGAGAGAGAGGGGTTGCCCTCAGCCGTCACCTCCCAGTGGGACCCAAGTGTCCTCTCCGGGTGGGATATTCTTGAGGTCCCTCAAATTCCCGTCTTCATCTCCAGCTTCTGGATCCCTTGAAGAATCCTGTAAGACAATAAACTTTTCCATGCTACGATGCTCAGTGGCTTGTTCTGGTTTCTCTTTTTTTTTTTTTTTTTTTTTGCAAAAGAGGCAACAATAAAGAAGAAACCCAGACACTCTGACTCCAAGCTTTGGAGTGAATAAAGAAAGAAAGAAAAAAAAAAAAAAACTAGTAAATGGGTTTCAAGAGAACATGCAAATCTTTGAATCTACGTTTTCTAGGAATATGATAAAAAAAAAAAACACCAAGGATTATTAGAAAAGAAGTTAGTGGGGAAAATGACACTAATATAGGGTCTATCCAGAAGACAGCACAAGCTTCAAGGCAGACATTTCCCACAGGTAAAAGGGTCAGTGTAGGAAGCAAATAAGTCAGACGACTGAGGCGGGTCTGAGCACTCATTAATGCTTTTTCCTTTATTTATTTATTTGGTTTTGGTACCAAGGATTGGACCCACGGGTGTTTAACTACTGAGCCCCATCCCCTGCCCTATTTTGTATTTTATTTAGAGACAGGGTCTTGCTGAGTTGCTTAAGGCCTCACTAAATGGCTGAGGCTGGCTTTGAACTTGCGATCCTCCTGCCTCAGCCTCCGGAGCCGCTGGTATTACAGGTGTGCGCCACCATGCCTGACAAATTAATGCATTTTATAGAAGAAAACAAAATCACCTGAAATTCTGCTCCATAAAAACAAGGAGTCCTTGGATCACTTACAGCATTTCTCGAGACAAGTCAAAATAGCCTTGGGATTGTGCATAGGGCGACAGATGGATGGCAGTTTCGATTAAGCCAGAACATTTCCACTGTTCCCTCCAGAGATGGTTCCTTTTCTCTCTGGTTTCTCAGACTGTCAGACCAAAGGCCCTGCCATTTGCTGAGCATATGGATGCTCATAGCTCTTCTATTGAAGTTTCCACTGGAACGAGCTAAAAATAACCAAATGAAAGGAAAGTCATGGGCGATATCTTTAGAAAGTATTAACATCACTTCCTTCATTTGACGAAGGAGGAAATTGAGAGCCAGAGAGGCAGAGTGGCTTTACTCCCAGGTTACAGGACTAGTTCTTGCATGTCTTCAAAGCCCCGGGCTTAAAATTCACTGCTTATTTCTAAAATTAAATGAGTATATCATCATGTCCTATGGATGCAGCCTACTCAATTTCATAACCTGTGATTGTTAAAAAATGAACTAGGTTGCCAAGGCACGGCGGTGCAGGCCTGAAATCCCAGCGGCTCAGGAGGCTGAGGCAGGAGGACTGAGAGTTCAAGGCCAGCCTCAGCAACTTAGTGAGGCCCTAAGCCACTCAGTGAGACCCTGTCTCTAAATGAAAAAAAAAAAAAATTAAAAAGCTACAAAATATTTGTACTTTGTGCTATGAAACTAAAATTGCTATAGAAAATAAAGCCTAATAAAAATAATTACATGCCAAAAAAGAGGGGGCTGGGGATGTGGCTCAGTGGTTAAGTACCCCTGGGCTCAATCCCTGATACCAAAAGGAAGAAAGAGAGAAATGAATTAGGCTCACAATAATTACATTTCGGAGGAAAATAACTGAAAGATTACTGTTGTTCTCATGATACACACACACACACACACACACACACACACACACAACACACACATGCAGACTTGTCCCTTGATATTGAGAAGCCTCAGCAGATACCAAACCATGGACAACCAAGTTTCTTACAGAAAATGGCTCAGTATTACATATAACTCACAAACATCCTCCTATGTTACTAATAATAACTAATACAATGGAACGTTGTGTAATAGTTGTTACACTGCTCTGTTCAGAGAATGAAAAGAAAAGTCTATGCATGTGCAGAATACACACAACTTTTATTTATTCATTTTTTTGATGCTGGGGATTGAACCCAGGGCCTTGTGCTTGCAAACACACAACTTTTTTTTCCCAATGATTTTCCTTCTATAGTTGGTTGAATCTACAGACACAGAGCCCACAGATATCTGTATATCCTACAAAAATATGAAAAGATGGTCAACCACACTAGCAATGATGAAAATAAAATGTCAAAAATCATAGTAATGTCAGTTCACACACAATTATGAAGTTGGCAATATCAAATAGGATGATCATCAGAAGTAATGGAAACTCAGATGCTTGGAAAGAATATGAACGTTTATGACAACACGACTGAGTGACTTGGTAGCATCAGGTCATTTTTTCTTGGCTGGGTGGAGTACCAGGGATTGAACTCAGGGACACTCAACCACTGAGCCCCATCCCCAGCCCTATTTATATTTTATTTAGAGACAGTGTCTCACGGAGTTGCTTAGGGCCTTGCTAAGTTGCTGAGGCTGGCTTTGAACTGGTGATCCTCCTGCCTCAGCCTCCTGAGCTGCTGGGATTTCAGGCATACGCCCCTGTGCCCTGCGAGAACTTTCCTCTCTAAGGCCATAGGACACAGTTACATCACAGTTATGGTTGTCACTGTCTGTGTTGACAAGCCCTCATCCATACCAGTCCACAGCTTCTCTCTTCATCCTTCCTATCACCTGTTGCAGACATCGGCCGTCTGTCACTTAGCTGTCCAATGACCTTGCAGTTCCTGGGTTTCCTCTGCTGCATCAGCCTTGAACTTCGCTTGCACGGGTAACTCACAGGCTCCAATATACACTGGTACTCCTTTCTCCTTCTTCCATGTCCTTGAGTGGCTGATCCTCCCTTTAGCCTCCTGATGGGTTCCATTTCTTTGACCAGCTCTTTTAAACGCCCAATTCTCTCATGAGTTATTTTTTTTTCTTTCTTGGGCACCCTGAACACACAACTCAGAGCTTTCATTCTGCCCATCTTCAACTCGGACTCATAACCATCTTGCCTGACTCCCATCATTTCCCCCCGCTAATCCTGGCCTAGGATACTGAATAATACTAACAGACATTGTGGTCTGGTCCTGACCTTCCAAATCCATTTTCTCCAGAGCAGCTGGGTACCGGGCCCAGATGCCAGTCTTTTCACTCCCTCATCCCTAGTTGAAATTCTCCTTGATCTTTGGTACCATCCCTGGTGCCCACTGTATGTCGAGTGCTGAGTTAGGTGTGTCCCGCAGAGCTGGGAGCCAGGGTGGTGCCCGGAGGTAGCTCAAAAGCAGACAACCTCTTTGGCAGGCTCTGAGTCCCCGTCCTCACTCCCATCTGAGGTTTACGTTAACCATTTTATTTATTTTGAATTTTTTTTACAGGTGCACTATAGTTACACAGAAGAGTGGGATTCGTTATGCCATATTTGTATACAGACCTTTCATAATTGTTATTGTGTGTTTATAAAATTAATTAATTAATTAAATAGTTATTCTTAAGTTTTAGGTGGACACAATATCTTTATTTTACATTTGTGGTGCTGAGGATGGAACCCAGTGCCTCGCGCATGCTAGGCGAGCACTCTACCACTGAGCCACAACCCCAGCCCCGTTATTGCTGTTTTAATCAGTGCATTATGTGTTAACCATTTTAAATAATAGTCTTCTAAGTAAGGTTTCATTTAATTAGAAAAAGGATGGTGTCTTACTCCATGTGTTGCTATAACAGAATGCCTGAGGCTGGGCATTCTTTATAAAGCAGTTTATTTAGCTCAGAGTTTTGGAGGCTGAAAGTTTAAAAGTTGGGTTGTCTTATCTTTTTTAGTCTGTGGCGAGGGCCTCTTGGCTCCCTGATAACTTGGAGGATGGCCTCTGCAGGAACATGTAGGACAGAGCTCACATACTGAGAGGAAGCAAGGGTGCACCGGAAGGGGCAGGCTCTCTCTTTATGGCAAGCCACTGTGCAGCCCCAAGAGACCTAACCAACTCCCGTGAGACTTGCATGAATCCCTTTGGAGGATGATGCCCCAGGATCCAATGACCTCTCTTAAAGGCTCCACCACGTTGATACTGTTTCCATGGAGAATTAAGCCTCAGCTTGAATTCTGCTGGGATGAACCCATTTGTAGCACAGCAGAGCGGAGGTGGGCTCCTGCCTGGGAATGGATTCCCATTGCTCTTGGCATAAAACACCACTGTCCTTGCACAGAGTTTGTGGAATGGGCTCGTGTTCTCTGCAGTCTCGGCTTGAGCTGCTCATCCTTGGTCTGAGTCCCACACTGCCATCTCATGGCCTTTCTGCGTCCACCTGTGGGCCCCACGCTCTTCACCTGCTCACCTACCTGTTCCTGTGTCCTTGATATCAGGTTCTCATTTTCAGATTTCTCCTTTGATGACACCTGCCCTGGCCTTCCTCTTTATTGGCTCCCTTACACTCTGCCCTATTCATATCAGGAACAGCACTTCAGACCATCCTAATCTAATTTTTTCTTTGCTTCCTTACAGAGTGTCTGCTTCTCCCACCACTAGGCTGTAATCCCCCCGGAGGGAGGCGCCATGTTTGTTTTGCTTAACACTTAGTTGCAGGACCAGGGAAGCTTTTACCCCTCTTCACCTTCCCAGGGGGGGACCTTCACCCAGACAGCCTCAAATAGACAAGTAACAAAAGGAGAATCAGGACCCTCCTGGGAAAGGGCCACTTCTCTCCCATGTCCAGCTAGAGGCTGCCTCTGGCCTTTGCCTCAGAGACATCCCAGTGCTTGTCTGGATTTGGGATATCTCCTGTGTATCCTCTTTGCGTGCATAAGAGGAACATATTTAGAGAGGAAATATTGTTTTCGAATGCATCAGTACATCTTTGAAAGTTTGAAAAACACCACCTTAGGAAATAGATTTTACCTTCCCTAAATTAATACAAGGAGGGAAGTTATTTGGAGGTCAGTCTTCCCTGCCTCCTCATAACCCAGTACCTTCCTAGAGTTAGCTATTTCAAGCCAAAATACAGCACAACCAACAGGGGACGACCCCACCTCCCAACATGCGTGTGGCTTCGACTCCCCAGATCTGCCTGCAGATGCTGGCCGAGGTTGAGTGCTGAAGAATGAACCCACTTCAGAATAAGCTGCTTAATGACTCAAGTGTCTCAAGATACAGCTCAAGGATCCTCTGTCCACTTCTTGGAATAAGTGACAAGTCTCCCAAAAGGTCGTAAGGCCTGTAGTGGCAGCAGTAGGAAACTGCACTTCAGGACACAGAGCCGTTGTGAGTCACTCCAAATACATGAGACAGAGTAGATATAATCAGCCCTTAAGAAAACCAAACCCCCAACAGGGGGAAGGGAAAATAAATAAATAAATAACACCTGAGTTGCGCACATGCGTACACCGCCGTCTGCCGTCCCTAGTCTGCCTTCCCCAGGTTTGTTAGAATTGTCCTCAAGGCTCATAAAATAATGTGGTGAGATAGTGAACATGTGGCTACTGTGGGTGGATCTGTCACTGTGCAAACAATAACTTCATAAGAAACCCACAAGCGCGTGTTGGCTTTAGGCAAAAACCAGGCAGAACCTACCAGAATGGTGAAGGTTGGGTGGGTACAACCAGGTGCTCTGTGCATCTGGGTCACTTCAGGGGAATTTAGTGGAGGTGCGGGTGGAGGGGGTTCTGGTATGGGTCTCTGGTGATTATAATAGCAATAGCTTTTTTTTTTTTGGCTTAGGTTGATTTATTTAATCCTTTCAGAAATATAGGTACTTTTGTTATCCCCAGGTGGAGAGACTGAGGCTCAGAGGAGTTAAGCAATTTGCCTAAGGTCACACAGAGCATTGTGCATCTGCAAAGTTCATGCCCCTAACCACTGTTTCATACCCTGTCTCCAGTTGGGAGGATTGTATGGAGCCCAAGAGAAAGGTTAAGCTTATAGGGGGAAGTTTCTTTCTTACACTCTTTTCTTTTTTAAATTATTATTTTTTAAAAAATATTCTGTGGTTCTGAGTATTGAACTCAGGGACACTCTACCTCTGAGCTACATGCCCAACCCTTTTAAAAAATATATGATTTTTGAGGCGGGGTCTTAGACTTGAGATCATCCTGCCTCAGCCACCTGGGTTCACAGGTTTACCTGGGGACGTTTCTTAGAGGATAACAGTGTTAACAGGAAGACAGTCAATTTCTGGCCTCTCCCACAAGGTGTACCATAAAGGAGAGTCCTGGGAAGCCCTGGGAACTTGTACTGGAAAAGTCTGCTCTGTGGTCCTTAACTGAAGATAGACAGAAGAAAGAAAAATGTGTAGACCATGGCTGAGGTGAAGAGAAGAAGAGTAAAAGCTACAGGAAAACAGGCAAAACCAAAACCCACTAAAATGTAATGTTTTGAATCAAGTTGCTTTTTTTTTTTTTTTTTTTGGTACGAGGGCTTGAACCCAGGGGCAGTCAATTACTGAGCCACACCCCCAGCTTTTTATTTTTTATTTTGAGACAGAGTTTCACTGAGTTGCTTAGGGGCTTCGTAAATTGCTGAGTCTGGCTTTGAACTGTGATCCTCCTGCCTCAGCCTCCCTAGCACCTGGGATTACAAACCAGCACCAATGCACCTGGCTCAAATTGCTTTTTTATATACTCAACTCAGAGCAGCAGGATTCAGGGTGATTTATTTAATGGACTGCTGACATTCCCGAGTGGTGCGCTAGAAAAGGAGAGTCAGTAAAGGTCACAACCTAATATTTATTTCCTGCCTCACAATAGGTAGAACAGAAACCTTGTGTAATTTCTCAGGACCGATGCCTTTCTATCCTTAGGTTTTTTTTTTTTTTTTTGTACCAGGGATTGAACTCAGGGGCACTTGACTATTGAGCCTCATCTCCAGCTTCTTTTTAGAGACAGAGTCTCACTGAGTTGCTTAGGGCTTGCTAAGTTGCTGAGGCTGGCTTTGAACTCGAAATCCTCCTGTCTCAGCCTCCCAAGCTGCTGGGATGACAGGCATGCGCCACCGTGCCCGGCCTGTCTTTAGGGCTTTGCTATATAGAGTGGTTCGTAGACCATCAACATCACTGGGGCACACCCCAATTTATTTAATAGAACTTGCATTTTAGCAGTATCCCACGTGACTCATCTATGCAATAAAACCTGAGAAGTGCTGCCCCAGAATCTGTACTCCGCCATCTTGGCAAATTAGCAAACTCCTATGCAGTCTTCAAAGCCTCGCTCAGATATCACCGCTCCTTTGAAGTCTCCCTTCACAGTGCAGAGCAGAGGTAATCCTTCCTTCCTCTCTGCTGTTTCTCAGGAGCTCCTCTTACTTTTGCCCTGCGCTCATCGCACTGCACTGTGGATCTCTTGGTGGGGAGACGGGATATGTACCCCCTGTCTGTACTCTTCTGTCAGTCAACTGGGTCACTTCAACAAGACAGCTTCTAAAAGGTATCAAGGATTCAATGGAGTTACAGTTATTCAATAGAAGTCCCTCCTGGGCAGTAGTTTTTAAATTCTCTGTGCACAAAACTCACCTGGCGAGCTTGTTAAACTGGAAGTGGGTGGGCTCCTCCTTCTCCCTCCATTGATTTGAATCTGGGTGACTTGCAATTCTGACTAGCAGCCCTATGTATTTCTGGTACGAATGGTCAATGGAAAACTCTGGTGTACAACTATTTCCTAGTATCTGGGATTTTGAACTTCTGGTCTTGTGGACTAGTACTGTCTCCCTTATTGTGTTGGTCTCTGTGACCCAGTGACAAAACCACCCAAATGCATTTGGACTGTGTATCAGTAAGGACGCCTATAGAGAGAGATGAGATGGTGCTAACTTTCAGGCCACACCGTCTGAGTTATTCAGTATTGATGGACAACCCACCCCTGGGAAAAATCTATTTTTCTGGAGAAATGGATCCACTGCCACTTAATTCCACCCTGAATATTCTGGGAGCAGATGATGAATATATATTCCCATCTATAGTTGCTGCAGTCCCAGGTATTTATGATATGTGGATATACTGTTTATCTCACGTAAGCCACACAACATTGTTGGTGGGTGAGGGATACCTTTTGATGAGGAGGAAATGGAGCCTTGGGGACATTTTTTTAAAGCTTACTCAGGGTCACCCAGTTAGGAAGGGGTTGAGACAGGAATCAGGTCAGAGTTTGTTTCATTCCAAAGCTGTGGACTCCTTACTGTAGGTCAAGCTATTCTTTTTTCAGCCACACTTTCCATTCATTCTTCGCACAAAATTCCTCAGAGGTTAGCACAGCGGGGATGTTCTGAGCTTGTCAAAGGTCATCCCCGCCCTCCTGTTCTAAGCTGAAGCCTCCGTTTTCCTCTAGGTTGTATTAAGGAAATATCTGGAAAACAAACACAAGTGTGGATATCTTTCCCTTCCCAGCCTGTTTTTCTCTTTCCCTTAGCTGGTGTTATTTGTAAATCCACACCTGGCCAGAGGAACAGATGTGTGGACATAGATTTTTGAGTTGTTATAAGGATGAACTGGCCGAGCACTGTGGGTGCACACCTGTCATCCCTGGGGCTCCGGAGGCTGAGGTAGGAGGATCATGAGTTCAAGGCCAGCCTCAGGAAATTAGCGAGGCTCTAAGCAATTTAGGGAGACTCTGTCTCTAAATAAAATATAAGAAAGAGCTGGGGATGTGGCTCAGTGGTTAAGTGCCCCTGGGTTCAATCCCTGGTACAAGAAGAAAAAAAAAAAAAAAGAAAGAAAGAAAAAGAAAATGAATAAAATAAAATCACAGAGTGGAGACAACCAATTTTGCAGTTGATTGAGAGGATAATTGAAAGACTGGACTGTCAGGGCTATAGCTAATTTAGAGGGTGCTCCTGAGTTCTCATAGAATAAGGCAAAGTTGTTTTTTCTTAGGGAGGGGCGGAATTGTTATTTTGGAGATTGGGAATAATGAATGGATTAAGTAGCAGCAAATGAGACTCAATGTCGCTGAGATGTTTCAATGCCTACCAGATGGAGGGCAGCAACACTGCCTGTATAGAATTTATGTCACATTGAAGTAAATGATGTAGATCTAAATCTACTATGGTCAAAAGTCATCCAAGATAGGTAGTCAAAATGCGAAACGTAATTTGAACAAGACTATTCAAAAAGAGGAAAATACTGTGTGTGTGTGTACACAAATATATTTGCCCGATGGTTAGATATAACGTTATAATGGCAGTCATCCCTGAGGACTAGTAATGGGTTAGAGACATGTCCCCCCCAACTCATTCAGTCTCTGTCCTTCCCACCTCCTCTCCCCCCAAAAAACTAGTGGGGGAGGACGGGCACTGAATTGCCTGTCCTCATATCTCTTCTTCAAACAAACACAAAACAAACAAAAACATCCCAAACATTGCCCGGACTCCTCTTTGTGGCTCCATGGAGCCATGTGACCAAGTTCTAGGCAAGCTGTCAATAGATGCACTGTACAACACAGCTAAAAAAACTTCTTCAGCTGGGCTTGGTGGTGCACACCTGTAATTCCAGAAGTTTGGGAGGCTGAGGCAGGAGGATCTTGAGTTCAAAGCCAGCCTCAGCAACTTAGTGAGGCCCTAAGCAATTTAGGGAGACCCTGCCTCTAAATGAAATATAAAAAGGGCTGAAGAAGTGGCTCAGTGGTTAAACACCCCTGAGTTCAATCCCTGGTACCAAAAAAAAAAGGAAATGATTTCCCTCATCTCAGACAAACAGCCTTGTTGAAATAGTCCCTGTGATCTGGAATGGTAAAAGCCTTGGGTTTGCTTGCTGCAGTGCAAAAGTATGAGAAATATTTAATCTTTCAAAATACACACTGGTATCATAATTTTGTTGCATGTTCAAAGAGAGCACAATGTAGCAGTGTATTTAAAAGGTAATGTCATTGTATATTTTCCAAATGCAAACAGCAGAGAGTTTGATGAATAGCTGAAGCGCAGCAGACCATATGTTATCCTTATAAAAGTGTCTCCTGTGAATGTTAACTGTATCTCTCAGAACATTCTTAATATGCTCCGTCTCAGAACGTGTAGACAGCAGCTCTATAGAAATGTCTACGCCTACCTGGTGTGCGGTCTGCATCAATTCAAACTGAAGGTTATATAAACTTTGGATGCCCAGTCTTTGGCTTTTGGATAAGGAAAAAGATCTAAATGTTTATAATTTTCCAGATCTCTTATATACCTAGGGGTTTAAAAATTCTATTTTTGACACAGTATTCCTGTTTTTTAAATAATCAAACCACATTATTTACAGTATATCTTTTTATCTGTTTTAATCCATGTTTGATATTTGGAATGTGTATTTAAAACTATATAAGTTTTAGATCATAAAATCGATATATGTTCGCTGTAAAAAATAACATTTGTGATGTGTGTTTAATTCAGTCACAAATGACAAAGACGCAAATATATGGGGACTTGTTCTTGCTTGTCAAGTCCAGGGGAAAGCAGAAGAATCCAGCAGGACTTTCTGCAGTGATGGAAATGTTCTTGTAGTGTTGTGCGGTTTGGTAGCCACCAGCCATGGGTAGCAATTGAGCACTTCGAATGCGGCTCATAGAGCTAAGGAATTCAATTTTTATTGTATGTGATTCTAATAATTTAAATTAAAATATCAATGCATAGCAGGTGCTAGGACCATGGTAGATAGCAGGTCGATGTAGAGATGGACATTTCTTCCTGCTTGTGTTCTTCTCTTTGTGACCTCCACCCTGAAGTTCTCACAGGGTCCAAGACAGCTCCAGGAGCCCACAGCATGAGTCCACCTTCCGGGCAGCAGAAAAGAGCCAGGGTGAAGGCTTCCAGTGGAACTTTCTGCAATGATGAAATGTTCTGTTTTCTGTGTTGCCAATTCAGCAGCCTTTAAAGAAGACTTCTTATTTGGAGGGTGGGAGGGGTACCAGGAATTGAACTCTCGGGGCACTCAACCATGGAGCCCCGTCCCCAGCCCTTTTTGTATTTTATTTAGAGACAGGGTCTCACTGAGTTGCTTAGGGCCTCACTAGGTTGCTGAGGCTGGCTGTGAACTCACGATCCTCCTGCCTCAGCCTCCTGAGCCACTGACTGGGATTATAGGGGTGCGCCACTGCTCCTTTATAAGAAGGTGCCCAGGTAATCATGGGCAAATGGATGTCAGTGCATTTTTCTGATCCAGCTGGAAAAGGCAGCACAGAAAACCCATTTTCTAGGGTGAATTAACAAGCCTCTGTGGTGGGTGCTTATATCAGGGGAGAAAAACCTTGAACTTGTTTTGAACAAGGCACCAAGCATAGAAGTCCCTGAGCCTCTGTACCCGATGCTCTGCCAGCACAAACTGAGGACATGATAGTTTTTTTTTTTTCTGCTCATCTTGGGGGTGTGCATGTCTGTGAGACTGCTTACTGTTTGTCACCATGACTTAACGTATCTGTTGTTTTTTTGCACATGTCTACTTTTCCATTCCATCGAACGTCAAAAAGATTCCTTGAGGTGAGTGACAGAAGCCCAGGGGCTCGTGTTCTTGGTGGGCAGTGACTCTGTCATGAAATCCTTTTGTAATAATGGTGGAAAAGGAAGTGGGTTCCATTGTGGGTTTTCTATGACCACCACCTTGTTTTTATCCTTGCCTGAGAAACATAGAATTAGGAGTGCGGCTGGCAGAGGGGTACCGTCCAGAGAGAAGCTGGGTGCCGTAGAGCACACCTGTCATCCCAGCAGCTTGGGAGGCTGGGGCAGGAGGATCGAGAGTTGAAAGCCAGCCTCAGCAACTTAGTGAGGCCCTAAGCAACTCAGTGAGACCCTGTCTCTAAATAAAATACAAAATAGGGCTGGGGATGTGGCTCAGTGGTTAAGCAGTCCTGGGTTCAATGCCTGGTATCGAGAGAGAGAGAGAGAGAGAGAGAGAGAGAGAGAGAGGAAATTCTAGGTCCAGCTCCTGAGAGTAACTTGGCATTTTGGAGAGTCTTATCTCCTTCCATTTCTGTCATCAGTGCAGGGTTTTCCAGACAATATTGAAGAGCAATTTCAGTTTTCACTGAAGTCTCTTGAAACATTGTGCAAAGGGGATTATAGACCCAGGCACAGAGACATGATCAAGTCCTCATTTCCCTTCTTGTCCCATTGTCATTGCAGTGCAGCCAGCTCTAGCTGCATCTCCCCCAACCCTCCATTCTTATCTTTTAAACTATTTATTTATTATTTGTTCTTTTTAGTTATACATGACAGTAGAGTGTATTTTGACCTATTATACACACATGGAGTCTAACTTCCCATTCTTGTGGTTGGACATGATGTGGAGTTTCCCTGGTCGTGTGCTCACATATGGACATGGGAAAGTTCTGTCCCATTCACTCCACTGTCTTTCCCGTTCCTATCCCCCTCCCTTCCCTTCATTCCCCTTTGTCTCATCCAGTGAACTTCTATCCTCCTGCTTATTATTTATTAGCATCCACATATCAGCAAGAACTTTGGTGTTTTGGGATTGACTTATTTCACTTCGCACGATAGTCTCCAGTTCCATCCAACAATGCCATAATTACCAGCAAATGCCATGATTTAATTCTTCTTTATGGCTGAGTAATATTCCATTGTGTATATAGACCACATTTTCTTTATCCATTCATCTGTCGAAGGACACCTAGGTTGGTTCCATGGCTTAGCTATTGGGAATTGAGCTGCTATAAACATTATTGACGTGGCTGCCTCACTGTAGTATGCTGCTTTTAAGGCCTTTGGGTACATACAGAGAAGTGGGATAACTGGGTCTGATGGTGGTTCCATTCCAAGTTTTCTGAGGAATCTCCACACTGCTTTCCAGAGTGGTTGCACCAATTTGTAGTCCCACCAGCAATGTAGGAGTGAACCATTTTCCCCACATCCTCACCGACATTCATTGTTACGTTTATTCTTGAGAATTGCCATTCTGACTTGAGTGAGATAGAATCTCAGTGTAGTTCTGATTTGCATTTCTCTAATTGCTGGAGATGTTGGACAGATTTTCATATATTTGTTGACCATCACCCATACCTCCCAACACTTTCCAAACTCCGTCCAGCCTGGCTTTTTTCTGACTCCTTCCATTGGATATTCTGAATCTCTTATTTTCTTTCATGAAACACTTAGTTTCTTTCTCATTAAAGATTCTAGAGTCTTCTGACTTTCCATTCTCTTCCTGCTCCTCATGCATGAACACAATCGAAGGCCCTAGCAGGTGAGCAGGCAAACTCAGATCCTCCCCCTGCAGGAAGAACTGGGATGGAAAGTCCAAGAAACTTTCAAGTCAAATTTAAATGTCTGTGTGCCTGCTACAAAACCTCTTCACATCCTTCTAATTTATCTCCCCGATTTCAACCTCCAAGTCTCCTTAACCAACCGTAGCTGACCTGCAAAGCTGGCTACTGTCTTTCCAGTGACTCTTCCTGACCCCATGGTTCCCTCCCCACGGCCTCCACTATGTGACCTGGAGCCAGATGCCTCCTTTCCTAGAGCCTGGGTCCCTCAAGGGTAGATGAGTCACCTGTTCTGGAAAATCCCTGAGGGGCCCTCCTCTTCTGAGGAGGTCAGATGCTGATCATGCCTCTTCAAGTACCTGACCTTGTTGAAAGTGACCACCTGAGGTCAGGTTGCTCCTTCTCCTTATGAACTCCAACTTTATTCACTGTCTTGATTGTGCCTAAGGACAATAGAGAGTAAATGCAAGCATTTCCCACAATTTTACCCAACTCCCTAGCTCCAAGGCACCTTCTGGCTTTTGCCCCATCTCCCTAGCCCCCAGGACCTTCCACCCACCCTTCAGTACATCTGGGTGCCATCTGTGCCCGCTTTATTAGGCTTAGGGAAGACGTCAAGCCTTTCGGTATTTACTTTATCCCAAGAACATTAAGAGAGGCAGGCAGGCCCTCCGTCCTCATGCACCATTTACACAGATGTCAGGCCATGGATGTGGGTTCATTTTTCATCCTTTAATCTGCAGGTATGAATTAAATCATAACCTGCCTCACTGACACCCCGGTATCAATATTTTCTCAGACTGGAACATGGTCTCCCTGTTCTTATCCACCATTTAAAAATAAACTTGACATATGGCGTTGTCTTATGTCCAAGGAATGCAGGCTGTCTTCGCTGACATATGATTCAATGCACACACGGAGGAGCAGAACTTTGATTTTTTTCAGAGGCATCTGCAATAGGAGGGGTTTGTGCTCAGCACCTTTCCTGTGACACAGGCTTATCCCTTGGGGCAAATTTTCAGAACTGAGA
Organism: Marmota flaviventris; assembly: GCF_047511675.1. NCBI lineage: Eukaryota > Metazoa > Chordata > Mammalia > Rodentia > Sciuridae > Marmota > Marmota flaviventris. The sequence continues at coordinate 159,061,178 of NC_092498.1, read as the reverse complement.
TGTCCCCAGTTTCTCAGAAAAAAATGAGTTCCTCAAATCAAAATGTGCGTCATAAGGACCCAGGGTAATGCTAGATACTCAATCTGACATCTTAAAATAATAGTTAAAACACACGCAAGTTGGAAACATCTTTGGGGGTAATTCATACAGTTTTTCTTAAAGAACTTCCAAAGATCAATTATTTGAACACACTGCAATGTCACCACACAAATAGAGGTTAAAAGTGGGGCAAGATGGTGCACGCCTGTAATACCAGTGGCTCAGGAGGCTGAGGTAGGAGGATCGCAAGTTCAAAACCAGCCTCAGCTACTAGGCCCTAAGCAACTTAGAGAGATTCGGTCTTTAAATAAATATGGAAAAGGGCTGGGGATGTGGCTCAGTGGTTCAATGCCTCTGGATTCAATCCCTGGTACCTCCCCCAACCCCTCAAAAAAAGAAAAACAAGAAAAAGAGGACCATGGGTACATGGTGAAAGACGTATTATGGGTATTTATAATATTCAAGGCACATGGCCTGGTGCTTCATCTCCATGATGCTATTCAATACAGCCAAGTTCTGAGGTTAGTGTTGTGATGAACCCCAATTTCCACCCAGGGATTTAGAAGTCCTAGTATTTTGCCCAAAGTTTTATTGCTATAGAAGGACAGAACTGGGATGCAAATTCACTGTTGTCTGATTCCGGAGACTGGGCCCACTTGGCCAACACATAATGAGAACTGATTATTATATGTCATTGGAGAAAAGGGGTTTTAAATACCATCTTTCAAACCAGAGCTACAAATCTGTGGATTTCACCTCTGCACATCCTGAACCTTTCAGCTTGCCTTAGTTCAGTTCCTTGAGGTAGCCTCCTACCTGGGTACCAGTTATGGTTTAGATATTTGTAACTCCTAAAAGCTCACATGTGAGACTGTGCAGGAAGGTTCAGAGGAGACATGACTGGGTGGTGAGAGCCTTAACCCAACCAGTGAATGGATCCCTGATGGGATTAACTGGGTGGTGGCTGGAGACAGGTGGGTGTGGCTGGAGGAGGGGGCATTGGGGGCGTGGCTTTGGGGTCTCTATTTGTCTCTGGAGAGTGGAGTCTCTCTCTGTTTCCTGATCACCATGTGAGCTGCTTCCCTCCACCACACTCTTCCTCCATGATGTCCTGCCTCCCCTCCAGCCCTGAGGAATGGAGCCTGCTGTCTATGGACTGAGACTTGGAAACCCTGAGCCCCCAAATAAACTCTTCTTCCTCTGCAGTTGTTCTTATCAGGTCTTTTAGTCACAGCAGTAAAAAAAAAAAAAAAAAAAAAAAAAACTGACTGAAATACTATGCCACATTCTGCTGTCACTTGCTCAAGAATTTTCAGTCATTTTCTTTTTCCTCTTGGTACTGAGGATTGAACCCAGGGGTGCTTAGCCACCGAGCCACATCCCCAGTCCATTTTTTTATTTTTTTAGTTAGAGACAGGGTCTTACTGAGTTGCTTAGGGCCTCTGCTAAATTGCAGAGCATGGCATTGAACTCACGATCCTCCTGCCTCAGCCTCCCAAGCCACTGGGATTCCAGGAGTGTGCCATTGCACCTGGCAAGAATTCTTCTTCTTACAGGTTGCTTGTAGTATGACCAAGATGTGCCCCACAGACAATGAGCACTCAGTGGACATCTACTGAATGATTTGGTATGTTCCAATTATTTCCTTCCTTTTCCTGTCACAGTTTCTGACATTAGGGCTCCCGGGTCACACTTATAGATCAGGCAATTTTAAATATCAGAAGAGAAGTGTCTTCAGAGTCTGACAGCTGTGTACTCGGTTTTTCTCAGCTGTGTTCTTGGGAAGATCACTTCAGTCCTATGATTTTGTGTCCCCCTTACCTAGTGCTGTAGTTTGGGTCAGGAGCATCCCCTATAGGTTGGCACCATTGGGAAATCTTTCTGAGGTGGCCTAGGGGGAGTCTATCAGCCACTGGGAGCATGCTCTGAAGGGGACAATGGGACCTGTTTTTCCTGTCTTTCCTTCCCAGTTATGAGGTGAGTGGGTCATTCTGCCACGTGCTTGATACACTGCCAGAGGCCCCAAGCAACAAACCCAACAAATCATGGACCCTGTGGGCCAAAAGAAACCTTTCCTCTTTATAAGCTGATTATCTCGGGTATTTGTTACAGTGACAGAAAGCTGACGAGCACACCTGGTGAGTGTAAAATCAGCGGTGGTCTGCGCCAGAGGCACACAGGAATCTAATAAGGTTATTAAGAAACCTTATGGAAACATTCCATCAGTCATTCACACCTGAGTAGATCAATAGATTGGACCATTCTTCCTGTGAGTAACAAGGTGGGAGTATGGTATTTAAGTGAGAATTTTTGTTGTTGTTGTTGTTGGGTAGAAGGAAAAGGAGTTCCTCTCAGAGGATGGAGCTTCCCTGGAGGACTGATGGTGATAAACTGCCCCCGTGGGAGCCTTGGCATTTTAAAAAAATTTGTATTTATTTATTTACTTGTGTGTGTGTGTGTGTGTGTGTGTGGTGTTGGGGTGAACCCAGGGCCTTGTGCTTACTAAGCTAGTGCTGTGCAACTGAGTGACATCCCCAGCCCTTAGCCTTAAACATATCTTAAGCGAATCTATGGGGGGCTGGGGATGTGGGTCAGGTGTAGAGCAGCTGCTCGGCATGCATGAGGCCATGAGTTTGATTCTCAATGCCCCAAAACAAACAAGCAAACAAACTAAAGTGTCCATAGGGCCAGATGCTGTGTACAAACACACCTCTGTAATCCCAGCTACTTGGGAGTCTAAGGCAGGAGGATTGGAAGTTCAACCTGAGCAACTTAGCAAGACTTATCGTTTCAATCCCAAGTGCCAAAAGAAACAGGAAATAGATCAGTGTGCTTTATGAATGCATGCTACACCTCAACTTTTAAAATGTTCAAAAACAAACACAGGCTGGAACAGTGGGGCACACCTGCAATCCCAGGGACTCAGGAGGCTGAGGCAGGAGGATCACAAGAGGGAGACCAGCCTCAGCAACTTATTGAAGCCCTCAGCAACTTAGCAAGACCCTGTATCAAAAAAATAAAAATTAAATTAAAAAGGGCTGGGGATGTGGCTCAGTGGTTAAGTGCCCTGGGTTCAATCCTTGGTACCAAAATCCATCAGTTAATCTATCTATCCATCAGCCCAAACTGTGATTCTCACCTTAACTTGCATGACTTCAGGAACATTAAAGAGGACACAGTTTGTGACCCACAGTACCCCTCCCTATCAACCGCTAACTCTGTCACCTCAACACCACCCCTCATCTCTGTGCCCCTAATCCCATTCTTCATTTTCTCTTGGGCTGTCTTTGATATTCTCCAATGCTAGGCCCCCTCCTCTTTTATTCTTTGCTTTCCTGTGTATATTTTGACCTTCTAGAAGGGTCTTTCAGCTCTCTCTGAAAGTAATTCTCCCTTCCAATTCCTCTTCCCACTGTTGAACTTACTAGGTTTTTTTCACCTTGGTACCAGTGACACTTGGGGCCATATAATTCTTTGCTGTGGGATTGTCCTGTATGGGGTAGGGTGTGCAGCAGCATCCTTGGACTCTGCCTTTAGATGCCAGTAGCACTGTCTCCCAGATGTGACCACCAAAAAGTTCTCCAGATGTTACCAGACGTCCCCAGGTGGCAAAAGCAACCCCAGTTAAGAAGCCCCGGATTACAGCACCAATCTGTACGTGGAAGGTCCAAGGAGGTGGGGGAGGGCCAGCCAATGCTAGTTTTCTACAGTGAGAGGAAAACAAGCCCCCAATATATCTATATTTAAAAACACGTGTCACTGTTAGGGCACCATGATCCAGTAGCCTGTGATCAGGAGAGAAAACGACACCGACATTAGTTGAATTATGGTGTGGCACCCCAGCCTGAGATAAGCCTGGAAAAGCTAATGTGAAGGACCTCGGGTGCCACTGAGCCATTGGGACAGTGGGTTCTTGTAGGAGATCTGCTAAGTATCATAGTCCACGTCTGGGTGGAGGCTTAGCTGTAGTTGAAAAGGGGGGTTCAAGTTGTTGGTTGTTTTTTTTTTTTTTTTTTTTTTGTAGTACTGGGGCTTGAACCTGGGGTCATTCAACATGGAGCTACACGCCAGCAACTTTTTTTTTTATTCTGAGACATGGTCTTACAAAGTTGCCCAAGCTGGCCTCGAACTCGTGATCCTCCTGCCTCAGCCTCCCGAGTTGCTGGGAGTGCAGGTGTTGTGCACCAGTGCACCCAGCTTTCAGGTCTTTGTAATGTGCTCTTCTCTTTGAGAACCTCATACTAAATGGAGCTAGCCATGGTGCAGAACATTTTAGAACCAGGGCTGAGCAGAGAGACCAGAGATCTCTATCAGGTGAATCACTGCCTAACCCCATGATGGGGAGAAAGGCATTTCACCCTCTGGGACTCACTTTTATCTTTCAAACAAGGGGTTCAGGCCACATCAGTGTTTCTCTCACTGTGGTCCAGGACCATGTTGGATGTTTGTCAAAATGGAGATATCTGCGCTCCGATGAATATTGAACAAATTGGAATCTCTCATAGTGGAGCCCAGAGATCTACATTTTAAAGATACATCCTAAGTTTTTGCCACAATAAGGACAACAAACACTTAGAGATTATTTAAAGACATTACAAGTTTTTTTAAAAAATTTATTCTTTTTAGTTATATGCCGGAGTTCCGGCTGCAGCAATATAACCAGGGGGTGACGAACGACTTGTGCAGATTGATACAGCAGGACTAGGAGCCGTTTATTACAGGACAGGAGCAGTATTTATACATTCCACACAGCTTATCTAATTAGCATAAACTAGATACATCAGTCAACCAATAAGGAATCTCCACACTTAATGGCTCGCTTTTGTTACTTCTCAAACCACTCCCTCTGGCATTTTTCCAGGCACCATCCAGACTTGTTTACGAACTCTAACATTCCCCTGGCAAAATGCCAGGTGTTATTTTGACTTGTTTACAGACTCTAACATTCGGACTCTGGCAGTTATACATGAATAGAGTCAATTCTGACATATTTATATAAACATGGAGTATATCTTATTTTAGTTAGGACCCCAGTCTTGCAGATGTTATTTTCGTTAGGATTCCCAAGTGGTTGCACCAATTTGCAGTCCCATCAGCAATATGTGAGAGTCAAGCTTTTCTTTTATACCTGTGACATGAATGTTATTATTATTGTATCCATTCGATCGGTGAAGAAATTGAGGCTCACATTGACGGCATGACTTTCTCAAGGTCTCTGGTATAGTGAACACGGGGAAGTGTGTTTTCAACCCGAGCATCCTGGCTGCTGCACACTGGTCCTTAACCACAGGGCCCTTTGCGTTCCTTTCTAGTACTGATCTCAGATAATTTCTATTTTCTGACACCTTGCAAGTTTTAAGACTAATTCAGTTTTCCCACCCTATTTGTCTCGACGTGTAAGCAGACAAATATTTGTCTCGGCTTTGTAAAAGAGCAGTTTGGGGTAGTGGGGCTTAGAAAGAGGTGCATTCAGTGAAATTGATACAAGAAGAACTGGACTTCTCGGGATGTGTATCCTTTTCTATTAAGTATCTTTCTCCAGGCTATCACAGCTAATTCATTGCATTATTTCATTACAGAAACTAGCTGAAAGGTTGTAAGTAAGTACTTTCAGTGAGAGGGTGCTGTGAATGTCAGCTTGGAGAATGATGAATGATAGTGATTTAATGCTGATGGATTGAGAGTCACTTGGAGCCTGGATCCCAGCTCGATTCTCTGGTCTCCTAGGTTGGCTCTTTCCAGCAGCCACACCACAGAGTCCAGGAAAGGCATTTGTTTTGATTTTCCTCGTTAACGTTTTATCTGTTCAGGATAAATCACAGAGAATGCAATAACAGGCTGAACATTCCAAGGAGAACCCACAAAATAAAGTCAAATTTAGAAAATCAACGGGGTCCATCCATTCATCACGCCTACCATTACTGACAATGTTCAGACAACGTAATTCCCATTACACCTGCTTGCAGAAGAAGAAAAAAATCCAGTCAGTAACCCGAAATTAGATTAGCATTTTTAGTGTATATAATTTGTAGTTCAGAATGAGCTATAATTATCATTTAGGGGAAAACCATATGGAACGCATTACCAGCCTTCCCTGTGTCTCGGGTTTTAACAGGGAGCCCTGACTCCAAATGCTTTATCCAAACAGGTTGTAAATTCTGAGACCATGCAAGACGCCTTTCAGTCATTTTTATATTAATTGGGAATGAAGAATTCATTGTCTTTCTAGATTATAATAAATTGGAAAGCAATTTCCCACTAAACAAATCAAGGAAATTGAAAAATTACTTCTCTGGGAGTTGTTTTTCTGCATCCTATTTTAAAGATCCCCCCCCTCCCCTCTGTCTCTCTCCCCCTCTCTTTCCATCAAGACATGGTTTTAGGGTTTTCAATGTGCATACTAATAACCATCTGTATTGTCTAAGCATTTTCTTCCTCATCTTTAAAGTGGAAGGCAAACTCTGATGACGGTTGACTGTTCAGTGTAATTCCATTGAGCAGGAAGTCTGGAGCCTGCGCTGAAAGCTCCCATTTAAGAATCCAATCAATATTTAGAACATGTGCTTCCAAAGCCCCTGACTTTCTCCAGGATGCAGTTCCTGGGGGACCACAGAATTCTGCGTCACGGTGAGGCTGAGGATTCACCTAGGCAGTACCTTGGGGGTGCTCAAAGGTTCTCAAAATTCTTGGGATTTTAAAATTAATCTGAGAAAAAGCCTGCAGAATGGAGAGGAAATGGGAAGAATGCAGAACTCCACTGAAAACCCTTGAAAACCAAAAACCAAGAAAAGAAGCCCAATCCTGGATCGCAGCTTGGCTTTAGGAAACGTGTTTTAAAAATGATGTTGGCTTTGCTTTTTTTTGAAATCTATTTCTCCTCCCCTCTTCCCCCTCCCTCCCCATTTATGCAGAGACATGGGATGTTCTTTGATGAAAAGAGAAAAGGGGTATATGCAGGTGCTGAAATTTCTTGAAGGAATTCAGCGAGCACTTCAATTCACTCTAAAGATTGACTTGCTCTCTGGCTTTGTCTATCTGGGGACCTACGGCTCTCTGTGCAAGGCCTATGTTAGGGCTATAGACAACATGGACATTTCTGATTTCATGTCACAAGGCCAGGTTTTAAAATTGAGTTAGGAAGCTGGGTCCGGTGGCACACGCTTGTAATCCCAGTGGCTTGGGAGGCTGTGGCAAGAGGATTGCAAGTTTGAGGCCAGCTTCAGCAACTTAGTGAGGCCCAAAGCAACTTAGCAAGACCCTGTCTTAAATTTTTTTTTAAAGGACTAGGGATGTGGCTGAGGAATCGAGTGCCCCTGGGTTCAATCTCTGGTACAAAAAAAAAGGAGTTAGGCGCTTACCTCCTTCAGGTCGTGGGTGCCAAGACCAAAGCGCTTTCCGTTAAAAGGCTTTGCAGCAGCTGCTATGGTATTTCTCTGAAGAGCATCCTATTGGCAGGCATTGGGCTTGGCTTGGCCTCTGCACATTGGGATATTTTAACTTCATGGTCCCCAAGCTGGGACAAATCAATTGACAGATGTACGACAGCAAGCTACCCAGACTTGTCCTCTTTCTGTAGCATGAAGGCTGTCTTATTTCACTTCATTTTTGTACTTTGAAGTTGGATGAAGAGGAGAGAAAGCCAGGAAGAGTGGTTTCTATAAGGGACCCGAGTAATTGTCACCATGTGAAAATGGTTCTTCATCGGTTCACCATTACAATCTTCTGATTTATGTCGGTGCAAACACAAATGGTGTTCTTAAATTGAATTGTGAAAGTCCTCTGTGTGCCAAGGACAGCCAGGTCCAAAACCAAGTCACAGATTGTCATGGAGATTGTGTAGAATCACCCTGCATCCAGAGTTCTGTCCCACCTGGACACCAAGGACAGCTTAGCCAGGCCCAGCTGTGGCTGGGCAGTAGCAGACCTTCCGAGAGGGACACCAAGGATTTCAGACAAAGATCATGAGAAAGTCATTACAGACCTGTGCCAAAGGTGAAGAAAAGGACTTTTTTCTTTTCCTTTCTCCCTGACTTTCTGGGTGGTATAATAATCATAAATACTTTATATATATAAAGTATTTATGATTAATTATATAAATAAATTATATATATATAATTTATATAAATATATATACATATATACATATAAATAAATATATATATAAATATATAAATATATATATATAAATATAAATATATAAATATATATATATATATATATATATATATATATATATATATATATATAAATTATAATCCCAAATGCCTCTGGAGGCTGAGGCAGGAGGATCATAAGTTCAAGGCCAGCCTCGAAACTTAGCAAGGCCCTAAGCAACTCAGTAAGACTCTATCTCTAAATAAAATATATAAAGGGCTGAGAATGTAGATCAGTGGTATAGCACCCTGGTTTCAACCCCCAGTACCCATAAATAAATAGATAGATAGATAGATAGATAGATAAGACCATTTTCATAAAATTTATACATGTGGGAATAACTCTAAAGTTAGGCCAGAAATAAACACTTTTCTTTTCCTATCATCCCATGTCTTCTTAAAAAATAATTCCTCTTCCATTTTCTAAACATAGTCCAGACATAATAAAAATTTTAAATGATTGGAAAAGTGTCTAATTTTTTTTATTTTAAAAATGTTTTCAGAAGTGCATTATAGGTATATATAATAGTGGGGTTCATTTTAACATCATCATACATGTATAATATTATTCTTTTTGTGATTCTCAGACTACTAACTCATAAGGTTGTAAAAATAAAAGGTCTAGAGACACCTTATAATTTCTTCTATATCTAGATATAAAATGCTTAGATCAAGTCTGTTATGTAGCAAGCATTAAATTTTTTTTTAGAGAGACAGAGAATTTTTTAATATTTATTTTTTAGTTTTTGGTGGACACAACATCTTTATTTTATTTTTATGTGGTGCTGAGGACTGAATCCAGCGCCCCGCATATGCCAGGCAAGCGCGCTACCACTTGAGCCACATCCCCAGCCCACATTAAAATATTTTTATTAATATAATGATTGTGAGAAATAAACGAAATGATATTTGTTAATCTTTCTGCAGAATACCTGCCATATAATGCATGCTGAATAAATAGTACTGGATATAGATAGAGATTATTAGGTTTAATAATAAAATATACAATGCCATCGTTATTTATCTTTACTCGGCAAACTCCTATTCATCCCCTAAAACCCCAACTTGAGTTCACCTTTAAAAAAGTAGCTTTTTCTGACACTTCAAAGAGAATTATTCTATCTTCTGAAGCATTTTGGTTCCTGCATATTATATGTACTTATTTCGTTGTTAATTATAAGGATGGGCTCACTGTTCTGTCCCCTTGGACAGGCCTCAGGCTTCTGGAAGGGAAGGATTATTCTCTATTCTGATCAGTCTCCCTACAACCTATAGTGCAGTCTGACTGTGGTGGGCGCTCCGCAGATGTTGGTTAAATTGAACAAAAACACTGGGCTTAAAGACAAAGGGAATGCTCCCATTTTTATGCCCAAATGAAGATGGGAATGTAGAGAATGTTTTTCTTTGAAAGAAGAAATCTCAGGGGCTTACTTGAAAATAGGCTGAGGGCTTAGAGAAATGAGTGCCAAGAGCAATGTAGGAGCAAATCAGGCCTGGTGCATCTGGGTGTTGGGAACGCACCGCCTCCTTTGGCTCAGCAGCTGCAAAACAGATGGGAACAAGTGTGGCTCCGTCACACTGCCATTGCACTGGGAGAGGGGGCCAGGCTCGGAAAGGGAGGACACATTTTTCTCCCACGTGCTCATAGGAAAACACAAAGATTCCTTAAAGCTCATCCCCACTGGCCCAAGGTAGCTTGGCGTGAGTTTGGGTGCTTGCAGGGGGAGAGAAGGCTTTGCAGTGGTTCACATGTCACCCTCAGGACCGGGTGAAGCTGAGATGGAAACCATCTTGCCTAAAGATGTCCTTTCATCTTCCCCAGGGTCCTGCATTTTCTTCAACCCACAGGGTGACGTGTTCGGGGGAAATGCAGTCGGAGTGGCGGGAAAGATCTGAACAGAGAACTTTGGTCCAGAAAAATATCCGTTTATGGGGCTGAGTCTGCAAAATGTGCAATTGTTTGGCCCAGAGCCACTGCCACACAAGCAAAATTCCAAGCAGCTGCATGTGCCCTCCCACCCCCTGCCCCCCCACCACCCCAGCGGAGAGAATGGTCTCCATCTCTGCTTCCTGGCTTTCAGGAACATTCTCCAAGTTCTCTGGCTGCTCACACCACTTCATCACGGGCTTCGTCTCCAGGGGACAATGCAAAAGGCAGTTGGTCCTTCTTTCTGATTCAGGATCTAATTGTTACAACCATTCAACACCAACCAGGGTGCATGTTGGGCATGAAGTGACACGGGAAGTTGCAGAAGGGCTGGTCCTCAAGGAACTCCCAGTCTTGCTGGTGACAGGAACTGTAAACATGCATTCCTACACAGTTGTGATAAATCCCCAGAGAAACATATTTTTCAAATAATTATTGACAAGAGCAGAAGGAGGGTAATTGTGTTTAACTTTCCTGGTAGCTCAGTAGGATGAGAGGGTCTCTTGCCCACTGGGAGACCATGGAGGAGACTGGTTCCAAGGATGGATTCTAGAAAAGGCAGGACTGTCAGACCAGGAGGCAGGATAGAGGTCGGAGCAACAGCTTTGTCTGCGTGGAACATTCCCTTATGAAAGGGAGAAGGCGGTTTTGCAGGATTTTAATGGTATTAGCGTAGTCATAACTGTCTCCAGGTACAAAATCCTTGCACATGTGGTTATAATAATCCAGAACATTTTTTTTTCTGGATGATAATCATGCACTGGAGCCTTCCACTTAGTGCGTAGCTCAGCAGAAAGCATACCTAAGCACAATTACATTTCCTTGATTCTGGACAGCCATTTGTTCTAATTCTGTGAGGGCTAATTCTGTGAGCTAGTGGGTAGGGCAGAGGAAATTCAAGACAGCCAATAGGAAGAATGGTTGTTTTGACCTCCCAACCCAAACCTGCTAGCACCCCTTGAGAAAGAGGGGCATAGAGAATGGTCCCTGGATAGAAGAATTGGGGGACCTTATTTAACCTCTAGGGCTGTCTCAGATTTAATGAATTTTTGAAGTTTTCAGATTTTGTGCCCACCCGACATTCCAATTCCGCATGCTTCTGTATCTTTCCAACTCTTTAGATTGAAGGATCTTCCAAGACAAATACAGACTGTTGCTGACTTATAATGATTCCAATTGTGATTTTTTTTTTTTTTTTTTGATACTAGAGATGGAACTCAGGGGCTCTCTACCACTGACTACATATGTGGTCTTTTAATTTTGTGTATTTTTTTTTTCATTTTGAGTCAGGGTCTTACTAAGTTGTTGAGGCTGGCTTTGAACCAGCCATCCTCCTGCCTCAGCCTCCGAAGCCTCTGGGATTATAGGCATGTGTTACCGCCCCCAATTATGATTTTTTTTTTTTTTTTTTTTACTTTACAGTGGTGCAGAAGTGATAAGCATTCAGTAGAAACCATACTTCAGGTTTGAATTTTGATCTTTTCAATAAATTACATGAGATTTTCAATATTTTGTTATTAAATAGGATTTATCTGAGGTGATTTTGCCCAACAATAGGCAAATATGAATATTCTGAGCACCTTCAAAGCAGGCTAAACTGAGTTCTGATGCTTGATAGATTAGGTGTATTAAATATATTTTCCACTTGTGGTATTTTCAATTTGTGATGGGTTTATTAGGAATGTCACCCCACTGTAAGTCGAGAAGCATGTGAATTCATGGCCAATAAGAATCCTCTTTTATCATAACCCACTTGAATCTAATGTATGAAATATGATATGTCAAGAGCTTTGTAATGTTTTGAACAACCAATAAAAAAAAAAGAATCCTCTTTTATAGAAATGTGCTGCTGTATTGTGAAGTTACCTGGGGTTTTTGTTTTTGTTTTTGTTTTTCCTATTCTATTAAAAAACCCTTTCTTGCCAGATATAGTGTCACATGCCTGTAATCCCTGCAACTTAAGTCGACTGAGGTAGGAGGATCACAAATTCAAAGCCAGTCCCAACAACTTAGTGAGATTCTGTCTCTGAATAAAATAGGGCTGGGGATGGGGCTCAGTGGTTAAGCACCCCTGGGTTCAATACCCAGTACCAAAAATAATAATAAAAAAAGCACATAGTGCATATTTTTTTTATTTTTTTGATGCAACATTCTGTCATGTGAACTCACCTGTGACATCAAACCTCAAAAGTAGCCACAGACAATACAGAAATGAATGTGGCTGGATTTGGTCTCTGGCCATAATTTGCACACCCACATAAGATAAAATGAGCTGGTCTAGCCCATCTTGGGATCCAGAGGAAGAAGGTATCTTGGAACATAACCATCATAGACTAGCTTTGAAATTTCTTTACACTTAATTTTTTAAAATTTTTAGTGGATTGTAGTTATGCATAATAGTGGGGTTCATTTTGACACATAACTGTACTTAACAGTTTTCTCCATTTTGTTTCCCATTTGTGCTAAGTCAGGAAATTTCATCTTTTCTCTTTGAAATGGAAACTCTGGGACTTAACTTTTTCCCCCCAACTTCTCACTAATTCTGTAAATTTGGATCTCATCTATCTCTAAGAAAGGTAAGCAACTTTAAGTTTTAAGAGAATAAAAGATGGGTGTGTTTTGTGGCTTCTCTTGGAAGCCCAGAGCTGGGACATGGTGATCCTGTTATGGTCCTTTTCCAGAAACACAACTAAAAACCTGAGGAAAACTGGATAAAATGGGCCCAAGGGATTGGAAGTCTAATTTCTGACCCTGCAAAGATTTTCATTAAACCATTAAAAACCTTTAACTTGGCTGGGCGTGGTGGCCCATGCCTGTAATCCCAGTGGCTCAGGAGGCTGTGGCAGGAGGATTGCGAGTTCAAAGCCAGCCTTAGCAAAAATGAGGCCCAAAGCAACTCAGTGAGACACTGTCTCTAAATAAAATATAAAAAATAGGGCTGGGGATGTGGCTCATGGTCGAGTGCCCCTGAGTTCAATCCTTAGTACCTTTCCTGGAAAAAAAAGAAACCTTGAATTTGGAAGGACATTTGGTTCATACATTTGTGTCTGCACACAAGCTTATATTATGTAGAATCCTAGGTCAGCCATTGAGATTGTCAAATAGATAAAATTAAGGGTGAGAAAGGTGAGAGAATTTTCTTTGGGGAATTCCAGAAACTCTTCAAGCACCTGTCTCTGGTCTTTGTCTTTCCCTTAGCGGAGATCTAAGAGCACGCTGACTTAGCTGTTAGATAGGTAAAAGTAAAATCACCATGTCATAAAGATAATTCCTGAACTGCAAAACATGTTCCCAGCTCCAGCCATTGGTGTGTTTACTTGAAACTATATTAGATAAAACAAAATTCCTGCACATAATAGGATCCCAAAAAAGGTCCTCAAAGATGATTTCAATTGAATTTTTTGGGCCCTGACAAGGTCAAAGGGTCTCAATGCATCTAGTGAAACGTTTCAAAGGATTTTTATTTTCGACCACAGCAATGACTCACAGTGAGAACAAGGAGAACAATACCAGCCCCGAGCCTGACAGTTACCATAGCAAGGAAGGGATATTTGACAAACAGAACTGTTTCAAGATAATCGCAACAATGTAATCTATAAATGTGTGTGAAACCCCACCTTAGAGGTCATGTGCCAAGTTCAGGATAGCCAGAGAACAGGCTGACCCAGAACTCTGTAAGTCACACTTAAATTTTTCCATGAATTTTCTGCCTCAATAGATGAGCTGGGAAAGTTCTTATCCAAGCTAATTTTTGTAAAAATCTTACCTAGTTTCCAAAAATAGCAACAGATGTTGATAAATAAATATGTATTGTTGGAAAATGTTGGAATATTATACGGATTCTTCTGTTAGCCCAAACTCCTCGCCCCGTTAACTGTTGAGATATCTTTTCTCTACTCTTTAAAATTTTTTTCTTAAACTGGGCGTGGTGGCACATGCCTATAATCCCAGAAGCTTGGGAGGCTGAGGCAGGAGGATCATGAGTTCAAAGCCAGCCTCAGCAAAAGTGAGGCCCTAAGCAACTCAGTGGGACCCTGTCTCTAAATAAAATACAAAATAGGGCTGCGATGTGGCTCACTGGTTGAGTGCCCCTGGGTTCAATCCCTGGTACCAAAAAAAAAGAAAATTTTTTTTCTTATTTTTAGTGCATTATAGTTAGACATAATAGCAAGGTTCATTTTGACATATTTATAAATGCATATAGCATAATTTTCTTCACTTCGATTCCCAGTACTCTCTCCTTCTCCTTCCCACTGACTCCCTCCCTGTACTAATAGGTCTTCCTTCTATTTATTTAATTTTTTAGTTGGTGCCCTATACTTGACTGTGTATAAAATCAGAATGCACTGTGATATATCCATGTATGCACAAGGCACACATACATTTCTTGGTCTACTTTATTCCCTACCTCTTCTCCTCCTCCCTCACCTGTGGTCCCCTGTTTCTATTCTACTATTTTCCCTTCTATTTTCATAAGACCCCTCTTTTATTATCCCTCTTTACTCTTATAACTCTGTTCTTTTTTTTTTCCCAACCAAATTTTCTGGGGAAATGCACAAAACTTAAGTATTTGACTTGGGGAGCTTTTAACAATGGGAAAACACTAAACTAGCTAGCATTAAGATTTTTTTAAAAAAGTATTACTAGCATTTCAAAAATTCTACTTGGGACCCTCCCCAGTACCACTCACTCTTATAAAGCTATATACATGGCAGTAGAGTGCATTTTGACATATTATACACACATGGAGTCTAACTTCCCATTTTTGTGGTTGGACATGACGTGGAGTTTCACGGGTCGTGGGTTCATATATGAACACAGGAAAGTTATCCAATTCCTTCTACTGTCTTTTCATTCTCATTTTAAAAGCTGTCCCCATGCCCCACCCTGAATTTTACTTGAAGAGAATCATCCAAATATATTTAGTGTTTTTTTTTTTTCCAAAATTTCAAATCTTCATTCTACGCCTTCACTTTAGACAACTTCAAACACTGAAGAACTGGTTCTTTTTCTTTTTTTTTTTTTAAAGTATTTATTTATTTTTTAGTTGTAGTTGGACACAATACCTTTATCTATTTATTTGTATGTGCTGAGGATGGAATCCAGGGCCTCGCTCATACTAGGCAAGCACTCTACCGCTGAGCCACAGCCCCAGGCCCCTGGTTTCTTTTCTCAAAAATTAATCCATTGCTTTCTTAATGGTTTGGCTGAGTGATTAATTTGTTCCTTTGTGTTTTCATTCATTCACTAGCCATTCCGGGCTCTCCAGGTACTGCAGGGTGAGATGAAAGAGGGACTTAAGTGCTGGCACTTTTCTTTGGATGCATATAGCAGTTCTGGGGTCCTGGGGTGGTTATACTTGGGACTTCTTTCTGTTTTGGTACCAGGGATCGAACCCAGGAGCGCTTAACCACTGAACCACATCCCTGGCCGTTTAAAATATTCTATTTAGAGACAGGGTCTCACTGAGTTGCTTAGGGCCTCGCTAAGTTGCTGAGGCTGGCTTTGAACTCACAATCCTCCTGCCTCAGCCTCCCGAGCCTCTGGAATGACAGGCGGGCTCCCTGGCGCCTGGCTATCCTTCAACTCTTGCAGGGCTTCAGTCACCTTCTAAACCTGTTGCCTGGATTTGTTTTCACATTGTTTCTTCCTGCATTTTTTGATCATCGTTTTACAAACTACCTTAAAATTGTTACAAAGAGTATTTTTTTAAAAAAAATATTTTTTAGTTGTTGAAGGACTTTTATTTGCTTATGTATGTGTGGTGCTGGGAATTGAATGCAGTGCTTTTGAGGGAACATACTTAGGAGGAAGCCCCTGTTTCCCACGAGACATCCTCTACGCTGGGCCCCAGCCTCAGAGTCCATACCGGGCTTTATCTGATAGAGAAAAAAAAAAACAGAGTCCATTTGGTGGTTCGGTCACCCAATGGCCAGAGGCGATTCCAAGCTAGCTTGCGATCCTCCAGCCTCAGCCTCCAGAGCCACTGGGATTACAGGCTCGTCTGCCCTGACTAGCAAGGAGACATTTCTTTACCAAGCAAAAAATTTCAACGTATCAGTCAATGAAATGATAATTGGAAGATCAGACTGAAAACAGTTAGGGCCTGGCTCCTTGGTTCTGTTTTCTGACACAGGCCTTGGGAATGTTTAAAGGTCAGCTTCTGAAGATAAGCTTTTCAATTCAAAGTCTCCGTTTTGGCATGGCCGCGGGTTTCGCCTGAGATGGCTGGAAGACTTGCTATCTGAAGGGCATTTCCCTTTGGCTTAACGTGTGGGTAGATAATGTTGCTATTATGCTTGACTATTCCATCTCAGGATCATGGTTCCCAAGGCTGAGGTTATTGAGCATCATCCCCTCGGAGGAAAATTCACTCTTGGTAGATAGGGAAGGAAGTAGCTTTAACTCCCAGCACTGGGCTAATCACTGTGTGTGCTTATCAAACTTCATCCTTACAAGAATCTAATGGGGTAAATATTATTACTTGCATCTGACTAATAATAAGAGAACCAAGGCTAAATAGTTCATCTATGGCAAAACAGTGTAAGGTGAGCTGAGGTTTGAACCCAGGAGTGGGAGACAAAGAGGAATTTTGCAGATTCTTAGCAACTCCTCCCCCTGAGAAGTAGGGCTCATTTCCCCTGCCTTGAGTCTTGGCTGGGGCTCTGAATAAGAAAGAAGAATTACGAATGGTGAAAAAATATGTGAAAAAATATTCAATGTCTCTAGCAATTAGAGAAATACCAATTAAAACTACACTGAGATTCTATCTCACTCCAGTCAGAATGACAGTTATCAAGAAAACAGGTAATAAATGTTGGTGAGGATGTGGGGGAAAAGGTACACTCATGCACTGCTGGTGGGACTGCAGATTGGTTCAGCTACTCTGGAAAGCAGTATGGAGATTCCTCAGAAAACTTGGAATGGAACCACCATTGGACCAAACCACCCCACTCCTTGGTTTATACCCAAAGGACTTAAAATCAGCATACTACAGTGACACAGCCATATCAATGTTTATAAGCAGCTCAGTTCACAATAGCTAGATCATGGAACCAACTTCAGTGACCTTCAACAGATGAATGGATAAAGAGAATGTGTTATATACACACAAGGTAATATTACTCGGCCATAAAGAAGAAAGAAATTGTGACATTTGTCAAGAAATGGATGGAACTGGAGACTATCATGCTAAGTGAAATAAGCCAATCCCCGAACACGAAGGTTCTCTCTGATATGTGGATGATAACACATCCTCGGGCAGGGGGTGCAGAACAGAAGTTAGACAAAGGGGAATGAAGGGAAGGAGACGGTAGAAATAAGAAAGAGAATGAATGGGACATAACTTTCCTATGTTCATAAGTGAACACACGACCCATATAACTCCACATCATGTCCAACCACAAGAACGGGAAGTCACACTCCATGTATGTGTGATAGGTCAGAATGCACTCTATCATCCTGTATCTCTAAAAGAGCAAAGAGGAATGAAGAAAGTTTCAAAAGAACTAGGGGCCCACTGGTTGTTTTTGTTTTTATGAGTTTTACTTTTGCTCATCTTGGAATGTTCTCTCACTTTCGGTACAGCAAGATGTCATGTGAGAAATTTGGTTCTCTGTCACACTGGGATGCGCCTAGGGAGAGCAAGAGGGAGAGACAGATTTGCAGAAGCTAAAGGTGCCACAAATGTGAAAGAAGCCTTCTTGGATCTCCCAGCCCAACCCATCTCGAGCTGGGGGAGCCTGACTGAAGGACCCCAGCTGACAGCAAGCCTTCCCCTGAGCCCCCCACCCTCAGAACTGTGAAGGAGTAAAATGGCTGCTCTTCCAGGCATCTAATTCTGGAGTAGGTGTTATCCAGTTAATAGAAAACCCCAGGTCGGCTGGGCTCCCACACACCTGCCAGGCTACAGGAAGCTGGGGGGCCAAGGTCAGGGGAACTGGCCTGTTCTACCACCACTCATCTGCAAGGGGCCTGGCCATGCTCTCTCACCAGGCCCTCAGGTTCTGAGGCTGAGCTGGGATCACATTCTGTTGGCTGCTCTGTGATTCTGAGGTTCTCATTGTGGACGCCTCTCGATCTGTCGACTAGGAAGGCTGCAGGTTAGATTCTCAGCTCCCACACAATGCAGTACAGAGAGCCTGTGTTTTGAACATCTTTTTTGAAATTTTATGATTCTAAGAATATCTGCAGAATCCAGGGATCCTACTAATAATAGAACACTGGACTGTCCAGTCAGACAACTAAAGAGAAGATGTAAAACAAACACATTCAGATAGTTATTAATTTTAATAATACTGTTATCTTCTTTACTTTCATAATACAGTAATAGCCAGGCATGGTGGCGCATGCTTGTAATCATAGCCTGGCTTGGGAGGCTGAGGCAGGAGGATCTTGGGTTCAAAGCCAGCCTCAGCAAAATGAGAGACCCTGTCTCTAAATAAAATAAAAAATAGGGCTGGGGATGGGGCTCAGTGGTCGAGTGCCCCTGAGTTCAATCTGTGGTACAGCAAAAAAAAAAAAATAATAATAATAATAATAAAGTAATACAGTTACTTTTATGACAAAGAAAGAAATTGTAAGGAAACTTGATGTTACAACAGTGAATCTATTTAGAAAATAGTAACTAAGTGTAGTGGTAGAATTGAAACATGGCTAAGACACTGAAAGAGATATATAAAAGGTCCAAGTTTTTGTGCATGTATGATTACGGCACAATGAACCCCACTATGGTGCATAAGTATAATATACAAAACCCCTCAAAATTAACAAGATAAACAACTCTATAAGTATTACAAAAACATGCAAGACCACCATAAATAAGAAATTATAATCTGAATAAAAATGTTTAAATATATTTTTTTTTAATTTGGAAAATCCTTGGGCTGGGGATGTGGCTCAAGCGGTAGCGCGCTCGCCTGGCATGCGTGCGGCCCAGGTTTGATCCTCAGCACCACATACAAACAAAGATGTGTCTGCCGAAAACTAAAAAATAAAATATTAAAAATTCTCTCTCTCTCTCTCTCTACCTCTCTCTACCTCTCTCTCTCTTAAAAAAAAAAAAGTTTGGAAAATCCACAGATAAAGAAAGATAGAGAACTTAACCTTGGTGGTATTTTATTTCTTTCTTTCTTTCCCTTCCTTCCTTCCTTCCTTCCTTCTCTCTCTCTCTCTCTCTCTCTTTTTCTTTCTTTCCCAGGGATTGAACTCAGAGGTGCTTAACCACTGAGCTACATCCCCAGCCCTATTTTGCATTTTATTTAGAGACAGGTCTCACTAACTTGCTGAGGCTGGCTTTGAACTTGTCATCCTCCTACCTCAGCCTCCTGAGCCACTGGGATTACAGGTGTGTACCACCATGCTCAGCTCTATGTTTCTCTTTTTGACCAGAGCTGGCTGATCTAGGCAGATCCCACTAAAAAACCACTCTTGCTACACAAACCATTAATTGGGGCCAGAAATAGAAGAAATACATGCACCCCTGGGTTTGGCTCAGATCAACTCCAGAGGAAGACGAAGCAGCACCCGAGAAGGAGGAGAAAAGGGAGATTGTGGAATATTCGAATTCAACTTGGAAAGCATTGTGCTTAGGTAGGAGGGTTATGTTTCCCTTGGAAAGCATGAATAATAATTAATGTGACAGGACTTGGCTGCAAGGATAGAGAAAGACGTAGAGGAGCACCGAGCCAGAAGTAGGAGAGCTCCGATGACAGGCGGGCATGACTGTGCTGCTGTCTAGGGCTGGTGTGTAGACACCACTGCAAAACCCTGTCCTTGTCACCACGCTTGGGCAATCATCCTGGCTACTACAACTGCTAGCCGACAGATGCACAATGATTCATGCTTTTCATATTTATAGCAATATCAGACTAGAAGTAAATCTGCATGGATAGTCATTCAGCTCTTCATAGAAGTCACCCCGGGGGGTGGGAGTAGGTGGGACGTTCATTTCCTGATGGTTGAGCTTCTTACAGTGAGAAGGCATGACTTGTTTAGACAAGAAAAGGCTTATCAGATAAGTAGTAAGAATTAGGGTGAAGAAGGCAGGAAATCAGAGTGGTGAAGAGTTGAGTTGTATGACCAGAGCCATCTGCGGCTGAATTCCAGTTCTACTACCTACGACCTAAGTGACCTGGGCGCCTTGATTCACCTCACCAAGACTGTTTCCTAGTTTATGAGATCAGGATGACAATAGACAATCACGGAGATGTCATCAGGAGATGAGACATTGCACGGCAGTCATTTAGCCTGGTGGTAAGGTAGGAAGGATCCAGGAAGTGGTGCCCGCTACTTAATTAATAAAGTAGTAAATACTTGACACAAATGGTGGCTATTATGCATATACTGGTAGTAATGATGGACAGGTTTTAGTAATAATTGAGATTTTTCCCTACAAGTGCATATTTTTAAGTGTCTATTTACAAAATACTAATAGTCAATTCCAAAAATAGTTTATGCAGTTAAAAACAATTAGTTTGACTTTAAAAAAAAAAAAATTATTTTGGCACCAGAGATTGACCCCAGGGGCACTTAATCATTGAGCCACATCCACTGCCCTTTTTTTGTATTTTATTTAGAGACAGGGTCTCACTGAATTTCCCAGGGCCTTGCTAAGTGGCTGAGGCTGGCTTTGAATTCACGATCTTCCTGCCTCAGCTTCCTGAGCTGTTGGGATTATAGGTGTGTGCCACCACCCCTGACCATTTTTACAATTGAGATGGTTAATATTATTTGTCAGTTTGGTTAGGCTGTGGTGTACAGTTCTTTGGTTGAACCCTTAGGCCCAGATATTGTTGTGGACTTATATTTTTAGATATGATCAAAGTTTTATCCGTAAAACCTGAGTAAAGCAGATTACACTCTTCGGTGTGGGTGGGCCTCAATCAATCAGTTGAAGGTCTTAACAGAAACAATTGAGGTTCTTTGAGGAAGAGAGGGAATCCTGGGTCCAGACTTGTTAGAGTCTGTAAACAAGTCAGGATGGCTCCTGGCATTTTGCCAGAGAAATGTTAGAGTCTGTAAACAAGTCTGGATGATGCCTGGCAAAATGCCATAGGGAGTGGTTTGTGAAGTAACACCAGCGAGCCATTAAGTGTGGAGATTCCTTATTGGTTGACTGATGTATCTAGTTTATGCTAATTAGATAAGCTGTGTGGAATGTATAAATACTGCTCCTGTCCTGCAATAAACGGCTCCCACTCCTGCTGTATCAATCTACACAAGTTGCACGTCACCCCCTGGTTATTTTGCTGCAGCCGGACTGCAGCACAGACTGCCCTCAAATTCAAGACTATAACATCAACTCTTGGTGGAATTTCCAGTCTGCCCTAGAGATTTTGGAGTCATCGGTGTCCACAGTCACATGAACCAATTCCTTAGAATCAATCAGTTTCTCCCCCCACCCCCCTATTCCCCTTGGTACTTTCTCTAAAACAACAAATAATAAGTGTAACACACACACACTCAGTTTCTCACTGATTCTGCCCTTTGCAACAGCATTCCAAGTTAGACAGGATCGGCAATATTACCCCGCATTTTGGAGTGACGATGCTGAGACACACAAAATCCAGCTGTGCACCCACAGCCAAAGGCACTGTTCGGAGCACATTGGTGAAAGCCCTCCGCGCAGCACACTCTAGCTCCTGCAGAACCTGTAACCTGGCACCCAACCCACATCGTTGCCTACTTGGTAGCACCCAGCTCCAGGGACTTTGGGGATTATGCGATGGGCCCCACACAGGAGGCTCCCATGAACACCGAGATCTTCTCATCACTGATCTACCCATCACCCACGCGACTCCTCTCCTTCCTGACAGAACTTGGTCCCTGGAAATTCTCCGTCCACTATTGTTATGGTTTGGATGTGAGGTGTCTCCCCAACGCTCCTCTGTTAATGCAGGAATATTCAGAAGTGAAACGATTGGATGGTGAGAGCTGTCACCTAATCAGCCCATCTTAGTCTGAATGAACCCACTGGCTGGTGACCCTAGACAGGTGGGGGTGGCTGGAGGAGGTGGGTCACCGGGGGCGTGCACTGTGGCCTTGTCCTCTGTCTGCTTTCTGACCACCCTGAGCATGGTCGGCCTCACCTTGGGCCCAGAGCCATGGAGTTGGCTGACCATGGAGTGAACCTCTGAAGCCCTGAAGGCAAGATGAACTTTTCATCCTCTGAGTGGTTCTTGGTCAGGTATTTTGGTGCAAAAATGGAAAACTGACTAAACTATCTATCAAGTGATTCTGGCTTCTCCAGTGAATAGACTGAGCTTAGGTCTTTACTTGAGAGAGTAGAATATAGGTGATTTCAGGATTTGTACATGTATGCATGAAAATATAGTTTTTCTGTTGATTCATCTGCAAGGTAGAGGGAATGGGGAAATGATGGTCTTTCAGTGGTAAAAATGTCTAAGGGTTTTTTTTTTTTTTTTTTTTTTTGGCACCGAGGGTTGAACCCAGAGGCGCTTAGCCACTGAGCCCCATCCCCAGCCCTTTTTATATTTTATTTAGAGACAGGGTCTCCCTGAGTTGCTTAGAGCCTCACTGAGTTGCTTAGAGCCTCACTAAATTGCTGAGGCTGGCTTTGAACTCGTGATCCTCCTTCCTCAGCCTCCCAGTCACTGGGATCCTAGGCATGCACCACCGTGCCCAGCATATCTAAGGGTCTTGATTCTCTTAGAGGAATCAGGAGGGCTTTTCCTTTTGTGTCTGAGGTAGAAGATCTGTGTGGTGTGAAGCACGGTAGTAGACCACACTCCATCTCTGTACTCCTTCCTTATGCTACTTCAAGGCCAGTCAGTCTGGATCAGAGCTCTTGGTGACAGGGGAAGCAAGTGCCATGATTTGGGGTTAGTGTGGGCCCTACTCTGGAGTACAGCAGACACTTCAAGCCGCGTCTCCTCCATTACCTTCAGATCTGAAGATCGATTCCCAGGTTACACACATTTTCACAAAAATACCTGTGCTTGGAATTCAAAAGATAACAGTGTCAAGGTAAAGGTTATTTCCTTCAATACATATTACCTGCTAAGATTCAAAGAGATAAAAGAGGTTTAGGCAAATGGCATACCCAGGGAGCAGCAGGTTGATGTTTGCATAACCCATGTTCAAGACATTCATTTTTAATTTTTTAATTTGTTCTTTTTAGTTATACATGACAGTGGAGTGTATTCTCACATATCATACAGACATGGAGTCTAACTGCCCGTTCTTGTGGTTGGACATGATGTGGAGTTTCCCTGGTCGTGTGTTCATATATGAACATGGGAAAGTTCTGTCCCATTCAGTCCACTGTCTTTCCTATTCCCATCCCTCCCTTCCCTTCACTCCCCTTTACCAAGACTTTCTTTTTGATGCCACACTGTGTCTTCCATTCAATCAACAAATGCTAAAAAAAAAAAAAAAAACAAAACAAAACCCTAGCACTGGGCCCAATGGTGCACACCTGTAGTCCCAGGGTCTGGGGAGGCCGAGGCAGGAGGATCGTGAGTTCAAAGCCAGCCTCAGCAAAAGTGAGGCCCTAAGCAACTCAGTGAGACCCTGTCTCTAAATAAAATACAAAATAGGGCTGAGGATGGGGCTCAGTGGTTGAGGGCCCCTGAGTTCAATCCCTGGTATCAAAAAGAAAAAACAACAACAACAAAAACTAGTTTATACTTAATATAGCAATGCACAAAGCTGGCAGCTCTAGCTTTCCTAGAACTTCCCTTGTGTTGGGCTCTCTGTCTAAAATAAGTTACATCAGTGGTCCTCAACCAGGGGTGGTTTTGTCTCCTCAAAGGCATTTAAAATGTCTGGAGGCAATTTCTGTTTGTCACAGCTGGGAGGAAGATGTGCTTCTGGGCATGCAGTGGGTAGAGATAGGGAGTCCACCCGCTGTTCTGCCACCCATGGGATAGTTCCCTTAACCAAGAATTATCCAACCCGAAACCTCAACAGGGCTGCGGCTGAGAAGCCCTAAGGTTCCTATTCCCTTCAATCTCTGTATAAGGAGTAGAATTTTGAATTTGTTTAAAATAAGGAACCCCAATGCACCTGGTAGAGTTCTATCTTATAGAAACTGGTGAATTAGAATAGGAAGCTGAAGGGCTTTCTCCAAAAGAGAAATGTTAAAAAGACAAACTCAGATGACATAGGGAAGATTCATGCACAGTGCTGACTGAGTTGGTGTGTCCCATCCCAAACTCCCATGAAATGGGATTCCCAGTGTCACAGGGTGGAGAGGTGGTGTGACCTTGCAGAGGTGTGCTCTGCTTTTACAGGGCGGGGTTAGTTCTTGTGGGAGTGAGTTCTCATTCTCAAGGGCCTGGGTTAGTTACTGCAACTGTGGGTGTCCTAAAGGAAGCCTGTCCCTCACGTTTTCTCTCCCTGCATGTGCTATCTTCACCTTCCACTTCCCCACAAGGCTCAGAGCTGAAGCAAGACCACCCAATCAAGGACTTTTCCAGAAATGGGAACTTAAAGAACTTCATTGCTACATAAGTTACTTAGTCTCAGGTGAGCTGTTACAGTGACAGAAGACGAACTGATAAACTGCTGTAATAATAGCAACGGTGTTTTCATTTTATTATGCTTTTTAATTTCCCAGAAAACTGGTCAAGGAAAATGAGAACCCCACACTCAGACAACTAAAGACCTGTTTCCATGAAATTGGAACACCCTCATTGCATGCTCTGGGAAATGATTTTTTTTCATTTGAATGTCTAATTTCTTCCCTTTTTATCTGGTCCTTGCAAGTAAAAACATATGATCTCTTAGTAAGACAGTGGGACAATCAATTCTAGAATTTTCTTTTCTAAGCACAGAGTAAAGAAGAAATGAGGTTTTTTATTTTGTTTTGTTTGTAATTATTGGTTATTGTTAGTTGTACATGACAGTAGAATCCATTTTGATGAAATTATACAAGCATAGAATATATTCTTATCAGGACCCCATATTTGTGGGTGGGCACCATGGTGAGATTCACTTAGGTAAGTCCATATGTGTACATTGGAAAATTAGGTTGGATTTATTCTGTTGACTTTCCTATTCTTATTCTCACTCCCTTCCTATCATTCCTCTTTGTATCATCTACTGAACTTCTCTTCTCCCTCATTTTATTGTTGGTTAGCTTCCACATATCAGTGAAAACATTTGACCTTTGGTTTTTTGGGATTGGCTTCTTTCATTTAGCATGGTAGTCTCTAGATCTATCCATTTACTGACAAATGCTATAAAGTCATTCTTCTTTATGGCTGAGTAATATTCTATTATGTATATACCACAAATTCTTGAGTCTTGCAACAGGGACTCCCAGGGCTATGTGGTGACCTTAGATGACACTGTTTACAGGGCTTGGTGTAACAGCTTTTCTTAGGCAATGACAGGTTAAAAAAAAATGGCTGGTCTGGTCTGGGGGTGTAGCTCAGTGCTAGAGTGCTCATTAGCTTGTGTAAGGCCCTGGGTTTGGTTCCCAGCCCTACTCATCACCATCAAGAAAGAAACAAAGAGAAAACAGAAACGGCAGGTCCTATTGAGTTTCTCTTCTTTTTAAACTGTGACATATCGGGCTTTTTCCCTCTTTTCTTTCTGGTACCAGGGAATCCACGTCGGTCCCATTTATCTCTCCAGGAACACTCTACCATTGAACCACATCCTCAGCCCTATTTTGTATTTTATTCAGAGACAGAGCATCATTGAGCTGCTTAGTGCCTCACTAAGCTGCTGAGGCTGGCTTTGAACTCGAGATCCTCCTGCCTGAGCCGCTGGGATTACAGGTGTGAGCCAACACACATGAGGCTTTTTCTTAACATAAATTTCTCTCCTGGAAAGAATGAACAGAAAATTAAATAACCGTAACTTAATGAACAGCTGGGATGTTTAACGTGTTTAATGTTTGTTCTCTTAAGCATAGTAAATATGTGTGACCAGGGACAAGTTCAATGCCCTCTTTGGCCCCCGATTTCCTCACACATAAAGTGACAAGGGGCAGATCAGATGACACAAAATCCTATGAATCACACATTGACAAATTACGCTCATGGTGATTCAGGGGATTTCAGGATTATCCTTCCCCCTCCACCTCCTCTCCCTTTTTCCTCTCTCAATCTTGATTTTTAAAGACTCAAGTTTTTAATAAAATGAAGAGGATGTCATTTGGTTCTGGAATAGCAGATGGATAACACTAAATCACATGAGCTCTTGTGTCTGGGTCAAGTGCTAAAAAAAAAAAAAATCTCAATAAATAACACAATCATAAAGAGAAACCGGGAGTTCATGCTCCAACACCAGGGGCTGTGTCTCTTTTGGATCTCACTCTGCTCACGATCAAGTTTGCCCTTTGTTATAAGTGAGGTTCCCTTACGACAACTGGAGTTGTTTGAATCCACGCCGGCCTCATTCATCTCTCCAAAGGTGGGAGAGGTTGGGGTCAGGTGCAGGGGTGTGGGCAGGCTCTATCAGAAATCGTCATTTTCTCGTGGAAGTTTGTGCTTTGGGCTTATGGCTGGGTTCCTCCTGTCGGTCAGGAGGGCACGTCTGTTTGGCACAGACCTCAAATGAAAACCAGCCACGTCAGCTGATAGACTTGCAATCTAGAAGGTTTCTTGGGAGCCTCTCTGTTTCCCCCGTTCATCCTAGGTTCATCCAGGCGACATCCCCTGACCTTGACACCTTCCTGCAAACTTGAGTTAAGGAGGTAAATTTTGGGAGATCCTGAGCTGAGTTTGGTGACCCTGAAACTGGCTTCCAGAACCTTGGTTTTCACACCTCGTTGTGGTCCATGGAGTTCCCCAGAAAAATTTTGGGAGCAGAACAAAGCCTACTGTTTGTCAAGACAGTGTTTCTTCTATCGGTCTCTAGACCAAATCAATAAGGAGGCCGTTCTCATTTCAGGGATTAACAAAGGAAAACGGAGATTTCCTTTCCCAGGATGGAAATAAAACGGGCAACTTACCACCTAGCAACTAAGGCTGTGGTTAGTACATGCCAGTTCTTATTTTATGGCCCTTAAAGAACCAGGTCAAGCAAACCCTGTGCCCCCAAGTAACCCTGACACCAGGTGGTTCTAGCCCTGTCGGCTCTGTTCCCAAAAATCTGTACAGCAGTTTCCTGGAGCTGTCTGGAAGGAGTTGTGCCTGTTGGAATGTGGCCTGAGTTTGTAAATCTTGAGCTAACAGGGACCTAATTCAAAGCTGCTCTTAAAAAAAAAAAAAAAATCCCAAATACAATGAGTGCTGTTTTAAATCACCCCAGGGTTTGCAAATGTTTTCTTGATTTCTTACTTTCTCCTTGGAAGAGCCTCATTTTTCTTCCCATCTGTGACATTTCTCTTGGTGAGCTATAGAATGGGCCATGCCTTCAAAAAAAGAAAGAAAATGTCTTCTTGTTTGGGTCTCTCCTACTTGTCTTTCAGCGGGCTGATTTTTTTTCTGGCCACACTTTTGGAAAATGGCTGCCTCGGGGAGGATTCTGTGATGGTGTTGGTGTGAGCTTGCCCGGTGGAGTCAGTCCTGCCGGGTCTTGATGCTTCCTCTTTCTGTTTACTCCCGGGGGAGTTTCGTCACAGTGCCTCTGGGAATGGACTGCACACAGTCTTCTATAGGTGGGACGGGACTCAGCCTCCAAGCGTCCTCCAAGTGTTAAGCAACCCCTTCTTCAACCTCCTTCCAAGATGGTACTTTCATGTTTTTTTAATTAAATTATGTTGACCTGTATTCAGGGGCAAGTTTTGCTCCCCCTTGCCTAGGAAGAAGTTTTGCTGGATTTTTCTTAACCCTGAAATGACAGTGACATGACCACCTTAGGGCTGAAGAAGAGTGAATTTCTGGTGGAATGTCTTTCTTTCTGCAGGACAGCCTTCGGGTGGGTTCCTCACATGAGGAATGTAGTGTTGGGACCAGTTTGAGAAGGAACCAATATATCATTTAACAGGTAGCTCAGACATGACAGATTTGGTGGCGTGGCTCTTGGGTTAGTTCCACCCAATCCAGGTCTTTGTGAGAGCTGGGATCTTTTATCAACTGAAGTTTTCTAGCGTGATAAAGGACAGTTCTTCCAGCCAGCAGATCCTATCACCTTGAGATAGGGATTTCCCTATATTTAAGGAACTGAACAGGGAGGGCTGTTATCATTAATCAATGTCAAGTGTATAACTGGGAAGTCCCAGTTAGTACATCTGCTCCCACAAACAACAAGTCTGGGCTAATTGGAAGCCCTATGGGACCCGAGGGCAAGGTTGCTTCACTCACAGGTGAAATCATTTCCAAAAACATGAGGAATGTCCTTAGATGAGTCCAATTCCTACTTCTTGAGCCTGTGTAGCTTGTGTAGTCATTAAGATGGATGCTGTTTACGTAATATAACACATGGTATTTCACCTTTATTTGGGGGGGGGGGTACTAGGTATTGAATCCAGGGGCACTTGACCACTGAGCCCCATCCCCAGCCCTATTCTATATTTTATTTAGAGACAGAGTCTCACTGAGTTGCCTAGAGCCTCCCTTTTGCTGAGGCTGGTTTTGAACTTTCGATCCTCCTGCCTCAGCCTCCCTAGCCCCCGGGATTACAGGTGTGCACCACCCCACTCAGTGGAATTTTTCCTTTATGTGTACGTAGAAAGCATCAATCAAAAAGAAATAAATAAATGAGCGAAAGGAAGATCACAAGAGGAAGAACAGGGGGAAGGGAGGGACAGGGACTGAAATAAAATTCCATGCATTTATGATTTTATCAAAATGAGCCCAACTACTATGTATTAGCTATAACGCTCTAATAAAAAAAAAAAAAAAGGACATTGTTAACTTGAACCAGATGGCTATTTTCCTTTCTATTACTATTGTTCTTTGGTAAAGGGATTGAACCCAGGACCACTTAACCATTGAGCTATATCCCCAGCCCAAGCAACCAACAATTGCTTGGTTCAGGGCCTTGCTAATTTGGTGAGGCTTTGAACTCACCAAACAGGGAGTTCAAACAGGATCCTCCTGCTTCAGCCTCCTGAGCCACTGGGATTGTCAACAGGCACGTGCCACTGTGTCTGGTTTACTATTGTTCTTTTGGTGAGTATTTTATTTACTTACTCACTACTTATTCACTTACTTTTGCAGTGAACCCAGGGCTCAAGCTTGCTAGGCAAGCACTGCCATTGAGCCACAGTCCCAGCTCCCCTATCATTATTGTTCTTGGGGGAGAGATTTCCATCTTATTTGGTTTTAGAAACAATGACTAGCTCAGGCAACTTCTGCATTTTAGTTCTAAACTACAGTATGTGAAAAATAAGTCACAGGGTCACCATTCCTAGCACAAGTCAATAATCAGTTGCACTGTTATTTGTCTGTTCTAAATTCTGGGCTGGATCCCTATTCCATACAGTAGAAAAGCTAAGGTCCTTCAAGGGACTTCAAGGCCCAACTCCTGACCTCTCTGAAATTTCCAATCTTGTCTTCCATGACGTGGCCTCTGCTGGGTCCTCCCTAGCTGTTTCTGGAACACACCAGTGAGAGCCTGCCCAAGACTCTTGCCTTTAGCTGTTCCCTCTGCCCCTGTCTATCCACAGGGCTCTCTCCTTCATGTTCCCCAAGGCTTGACTGACAGCTTGCTTTCTTAAAGAAGCCTTCCTGTCCACTCTTTCATACTGCCATCTGTCTTCCCAACCTGCTCTGAAACTTAATTATTTTTATTTTATTATTTATCTCCCCCCGCTAAAATGTAAATTCTGTAAGAGAACAACTTTTGCTTGTCTGCTTAGTTCACTGATAAATCCCATGTGCCTAGAATAAGGTATTCAATGTCTATATGAATATGAATATATATACACACACATACATTATATACATATTCATGTGTATATTCTATATATTCTCATACACACACGCACATGCATAGGAATGAATGTCTCAGTTTTTTTAAGCTATACCAATGCAAACTCTCTACAATGGTAGGAAGATTCTGAACTCCAGAGATTTTTTTAAATTTTTTTTTTAGTTGTCAGTAGATCTTTTATTTAATTAATTCATTTATAAACAGTGCTGAAGATCAAACCCAGGGCCTCACACCTGTCAGGTAAGCCCTCTACCGCTGAGCCACAACCCCAGCCCTTCCAGAGACTCTTGTAAGGCCAGAGTTGCTTGGTTCAGGTTGGAGCTAAGCTGATTAAAAAAAAAAAAAAAAAATGGAAAGAAAATCCTGCATTTGTCAAGAGAATAATGTGTCAAGGACACCTAGCAAATACTGCTCTTAACACTTGGGCTGGGGGTTACAGGCCTCTGAAGACCTGGTCCCTATGAGGCATGGCTTGCATCACAGCAATTGATCAAAGGGATGTAGAGTTGGGGTGTTTGGGGTCATCAGGGACAGAAAACTCAATTCACACTGGTTTTGGAAATAAAAGAATATACCCAGTCCGGGGGCTCATTTCATCTCTCGGTATACATGGGAGAGAAATGGAACCATGTGTCCACAAAACACTTAACATTCCAGTAACTACTAGATGAAGACTGGGAACTGTCCCAGGCCTCCACCAGTTGAGGGGCAGATGAACGGTGGCATATTCCTGCAATGGGATACCCTTGGCATTAAGAGGAGTGATATGTGCAACAATATTGATGAATCTAAAAATTATCGTCCTGAGTAAGGGGAGCCTGACACGAAAAGTACATATTTTATGATTCGACTTATGAAATTTCAGAACAGGCCAAACAACATGGAAAGATCCAAAAAAAAAAAAAAAAAAAAAAATTGATGCCTCCAGAGGTTTGGGGGTGGGGATTGTCAAGGAAGGAGGACACACTCTAAGGAAATGGAGGTGTTCTATAACTCGATAGGGGTTTGGTAACAAATGTAATCAAACTTAGCAAACATGGTACTAAGATCTCTGTATTTCCCGGCATGTAAATTTCACTTCAAAAGGACAAAGTCGTACACAATTATTGATCTCTAGTCCCCCCCTGCTCCCAAACCCTCCCACCACACCCCCTGGAACTCATGGTCCATTTTCAGCAAAGTCGTCCACATCTTCAACCTCTTGGAACATTCCTTTCACCTTCTTGCTCCAGCTGAGAACAGATTCTCCAGCCCTCTGGGGTGGGGGTGGGGGTAGGGGGAGTGGCTGACTGTCACAGCTGCTGGGCCTCAAGGGGAAGATGACCTCCTGGTTGCCCCTGCCTGCTCCTGCTCCTTCTTCTCTTCCTGAGCACAGCTCCTCAGGCCCTTGCACCAGACCATTCCTCCTCCAGGAAGAGGAACTTGCACGGCTACTCAGTGTCACCTTCTGCCCAAGTGCATTCCACATGCACCACTGTGAGCTGAAGACCCCACCCCAACTGCATGGGGAAGACAGCGACTCACCTGCTTAGGGATCATCTCTGACTGGCAAAAAATACTACTTTGTTCGTGTGGGTAGACCATTTCTCAACTTTTCTAGGGCCAACTGCTCCACTTTATCCTGAGCCAACCACTCTCATCTTTCAAAATCCCAGCTCAAGATACTGCTCCCCTAGCTCTCTCGTGACATCAGAGTTCCTTCCTGGCTCCTGGAATATTCCCGTCAACACGTAAGTATGTGACAAATAGATGCGATATCTCTCGTTAAAAAAAAAAAAAAAAAAAAAACATAACAAAAACAGGCCAGGCACAGTGGTGCACACTTGTAATCACAGTGGCTCGGGAGGCTGGTGCAGGAGGATTGCGAGCTCAAAGCCAGCCTCAGCAACTTAGTGAGGCCCTGTTTCTAAATATAATATTTTTTTTTAAAAGGGCTGGGAATATTGCTCCATGGTTAAGCTCCCTAGTTCTCCCCCTGCTTTCCCCCCTCAAAAAAAAATCCCACCTTTCTCTCATAGCCACATGCTTCTTTATATTCTCTCTGTCTCTTATATTCTCTTGTCTCTGCGCCTGGCTACACCTCACTATTAAAAGCTGCATTCTGTGCACTAAGATGGATGGTAATCTGTATGTGCTCAACTTGGTTAGTTAGGCTGGAGCTAATTTTTTGAAAATCTTCTTCCTTGAGTGGTTCTGGGCCACCTTTGACCAAAGAGAAATTGGTGCAAAATTCGCACTGTCTCCGTTACAGCAAAACTCCTCCATCAAAGGAGCAAATCTTTTCATTTCATTTTCTCTTCTTTTCCAAGCAGGTTCTGCTGCACCCAGCGAAGTTCAGTTACCACTGCCCAGGATCTCCTTTTGGCCATGGCAGTCAAGTTTCAAGCTTGCTTTCCACACTCAGGGTCTTCCTCCAGGAACACTTTCTTCCTTTGCCTGGTCTTTGTGTTTCCTGCCTCCCAGGGAACACATTTGTTTTTTCTGATTGCTTTTGCAAGGTACTACTCCCACTCCCTCACCTCTTGCAATGCCCCAGGGCTCAGTCCCCTTCTTTCCTTTATCCACACTTGGTTCCTAGTTAATGCCATTCATTCATGAAGAACTTACCGGGTTCTAAGTCCAGGCTGACCACAGTCTATAGACTCTATAGACTCTAGCTTCTGATCACTCCCATTGCCCAGGCTGTCATCCTGCAAGTCTAAGAGGCTTTTCAAACTTTATATAACCCATTTCTGGTTTCTACCCCGCTATCTTTTCTTCCTGCATTCTTTCTCATTTTAGTGAATGGAGACTCCATTCCTTCCATTTGCTGTAGGCCTAAAAGCCTGGGGACGTTTTTGAATCTTCTTTTACAGCACCAAGCCTTGGTAGTAGAAGGATCAGACTACAAACGGAATTTGAGGACTTCTCACCACTTTTGCCTCTGCAGCCCTGATTCAAATTTCATTATTTCTCACCTGTATTTCTGTAAAAACCTTCCAAATTGGTTGTCTTTCCTGTCTCCAAATAAAATATAAAATATGGGCTCTGACCTTTACAGTCTGAGCCAGATACTAAAGTTTGAGAGATTCTTGGAACTCAGGCCACATATCTCTCCATTCAAAAGCATTTCTCCCCCTCACTATTTTTATTTTTATTTTTTTGAAGATTGAACACTGGGGCACTGGACTAGGGAGGCACATCCCTTTGAATTCGTGATCCTCTTGCCTCCGCCTCCCAAGCTGCAGGGATTTACAGGTGAGTGCCTGGCTCCACCTCACTGTTAAAAGCTGCATTCTGTACACTAAGATGTATGGTAGTCTGTATGTGGTCAATTTGGTTAGGCTAGAGCTTATTTTATGAGAATCTTCTCCTTGAGTGGCTCTGGGTCACCTTTGACCAAAGAGAAATTGGTGCAAAATTTGGAAGGCAGAAGGGCAGCCTTTACCTCCTTTACCCTTGGAAGGTCTTTGGAGTCAAATATGGCAAAGAACCTATATGTGTTTAGCAGGTTCCAGATATCCTTCACTCTCCTCTGTCCATGTCTAGTTCTCGCTGGCTGATGACCAAACGGTTGCCCCAGGCCCATCTCCAGATGCCTGTCTGTGGACGCTCTGAGGTGATGGCTGGACATGCCTGGCTTTGGGATCTGTCTCAAACTCTGGTTCATGCTCCCCCTTGGGGGCTGCTTAGGGATCATCTCTGACTGGCAAAAAATACTCCTTCCCCTCTCTATCCCTCGCTCCCTCTATCACCCTTTATATTATTTTCCTTTATTTTTTTTTTCTTGACCTCAGGGGTCTTCCTTGACTAAGGAAGATAGTTTCTTCTTTTTTTTTTTTTTTTAGATCTTTGTTTTATTTTATTTTTATGTGATGCTGAGGCTCAAACCCAGGGCCTTGCATATGCTAAGCGAGCTCTCTACCGCTGAGCCACAACCCCAGCCCTTATTTTCCTTTATTATACTTATCACTAGTACCTGCTTTCTCAATAGTGGTTATTACTTAGACTCAACCTGATACTTGGGGAGGTCTGTGCCTAGGAAAAAAATCTTGTCATTATTTTCTTAATCTTTTTGTTGTTGTTGTTGATGTTTGGGGATTGAACTCAGGACCCTTAACCACTGAGCCATAGCCCCAGGTCTTTTTATTTTTTATTTACAGACAAGATCTCACTAAGTTGCTTAGGGTCTTGCAAAGTTGCTGAGGCTGGCCTCAAACTTGCGATCCTCCTGCCTCAGACTCCCAAGCCACTGGGATTATAGGCATGTGCCACTGCATCTGGCTGAAAGCAGTATTTTGAAAAAAAGGCTCTGTAGACTTCATACAACTGCCTTGGGGTTCAAAGCACAAGGAGGAGTTAAAACCCTGTGATATCATGCAGTGCCTGGCCTTCTCCTCCTTGGCTCTTTGTATTTATCTCTTCTGCCCAGGAATCTACTACTTGGCAGGATATGGTTAATTTCAATGATAAACTGAGGCCGGATAGACCGTGTTCCTTAGATCCTCTCCTCATCAACGCATCCATCCCCTACTTCTCAAGAGGCCACCCTTGTCCTTGTGCCACTAGAGTGACATGTTTGTTACAGGAGCCTCATCCCTTCAACAAGACCAGAGATAACATTTCTGAAAATCCTGCCCACAGGTAAAAGCTTTCTCAATACATTCTCAAGTCTCCCACACATCCTTGTTAGGAAGTAATGGCATTCAAACTAAAAATCAAAATAAAAATATGCAAATAACAAAGGCACACGATCATGACTCAGACTTGGGGATTTCCGTGTTGTTTTTCCCCATGAAATATCTCATTGTCAAAAAATTGACATTTTTTACTGTTGAGAACACGGATTCAAACTACATTCCCTCAATACATCTCAAGAAATCAAGAATGAGGCCGGGAACCCTGCGCACTCCTGTAATCCCAGCAGCTCCAGAGGCTGAGGCAGGAGAATTGCAAATTTAAGGCCAGCCTCAGCAATTAGTGAGGCCCTAAGTAATACCTTTCCCCACTTCTCACTCCCCTCTGTTTAATCCAAAGTAACTCTATTTTTCCCTAGTCACCTCTGCCCCACCTTATTGTGAATTAGTATCTGCATGTCAGAAAACATTTGGCCTTGTTGTTTGGGATTGGCTTATTTCACTTAGTATGATATTCTTCAGCTCCATCCATTCTTCTTTATGGCAGAGTAATATTCCATATTGTGTATGTATACCACAATTTCTTTATCCATTCATCTGTTGAAGGACACCTAGTTTGGTTCCATAGCTTAGCTATTGTGAATTGAGTGGCTATGAACATTGATGTGGCTACATCACTGTACTATGGTGCTTTTAAGTACTTTGGATATATACCCCGGAGTGGGATAGCTGGGTCAAATGGTGGTTCCATTCCAAGTTTTCTGAGGAATCTCCAGACTGTTTCCCATAGTGTTTGCACCAATTTTCAGTCTCACCAGCCATGTATGGAGTGTACTATTTCCCCCAGTTTCTTACGATGGGACAGAATGACAGGAAAGGGGCTTTTCTAAAGAAAATTGCATTGAATCTGATTATCATCTGATGAACAGGATTCTGATATGTGATCAATAACTTTTGTAAATTCTCTTTTAAAAATATATGGTATAGGGCTGGGGCTGTAGCTCAGTGACAGAGAACTTGCCTAGCATATGTGAGGCACTGGGTTTGATCCTCAGCACCACTAAATAAATAAATAAATAAATAGATAGATAGATAGATAGATAGATAAAATAAAAGCATGTTATTCATCCACAACTATATAAATTTTTTTTTAAAAAAAATATATGGTATAAATATTCAGTGGGAGGAAACTAACATTTACTGATTTTTTATTACTTTTAGTGGAGTGCTTTTCCCACACCCCATGAGGTCACTTTTATAGGAACTGAAGCTCAGTATGCATGGTCCTCACAAGATGAGGCCTGGACTAGTATGACAGCTATACCACTGCTTGCTATTCACAATAGCACAATTCACAATAGCCAAACTATGGAGCCTACATGCCCATCAATGGATGCCCATCCATGGGTATTGGGATTGGTTTATTTCACTTAGCATGATATTCTTCAGCTCCATCCATTCTTCTTTATGGCAGAGTAATATTCCATATTGTGTATGTATACCACAATTTCTTTATCCATTTATCTGTTGAAAGGCACCTAGTTTGGTTCCATAGTTTAGCTATTGTGTTAAGTTAAGAAGATGTGGT
Organism: Marmota flaviventris; assembly: GCF_047511675.1. NCBI lineage: Eukaryota > Metazoa > Chordata > Mammalia > Rodentia > Sciuridae > Marmota > Marmota flaviventris. The sequence goes on along the minus strand of NC_092498.1, from coordinate 159,025,061 downwards.
ATAGATTCAATGGAGTTCTACTTGGCCATAAAGAAAAATGAAAATATTATTATCACAAGAAAATGAATGGAACTATGTTAAGCAAAATAAGCTAAACTCAGAAGGTAAAGGTAATATGCTTTCTCCCATAATTGGAAACTAGAGAGTGTGGAGAGCAGATGAGCCCCCGGTCCTTAGCTGATCCTGCAGCGTCAGCAAAGCCAAGCCCTGGAAACATTCCTTGCCCAAGGTGAGGATGTTATCAGCCTTGACTCTCAGCTCTGATGTAATAGTTATTAGACGTCTCAGGACAATGGGTGTCCTAGATATATTTTGCAGGATAATAGCAGAATGCTCCTAGCACCGCAACAGTAGGATAGCTTAAAATGTCTCTAGTTCTGTAACTTTTCAGTGCCCAAAGAAGCCTCTGACAACTTGCAAACCTTGAACAGTTTACAATGCCCTTATGATTTAACCTCCTGATTATGAGACCCTATGTCATAAACGTGTGGAGCTGGTTCTGGGTTCTGAGTTCAACTCCACCAGAGTGCAGTTTTCCCACCTGGCCCCAGCTTTTTGTGAAATTATCTTTGTGTCTTCTTAGTCTCTGTGTTTTTTCTTCATCTCCTGTAACTCCTACTTGAGAGTCCTTTGTTGATGCAAGAGAAGAAAAGGGGAAAAAAATGAGGTGGGGAGAATCTCAGGAAGATCAAAGGGAGATCAGTAGAACTGAGCAAAGGAACTCGGGGAGGGAGGAGGGAAGAGAAAAGGGAAATACTGAGGAATGATATTGGCCAAACGTATTCATGCACACATGAATATGTAACAGCAAATTCCACCATCATGTATAATAATAAAACACCAATTAAAAAAAAAAAATACAGTGGCCCATGCCTGTAATTCCAAGGCTCGGGAGGCTGAGGCAGGAGGATCGTGAGTTCAAAGCCAGCTTCAGCAAAAGTGAGGCCCTAAGCAACTCCATGAGACCCTGTCTCTAAATAAAATACAAAACAGGGCTGGGGATGGGGCTCAGTGGTCAAGTGCCCCTGAGTTCAGTCCCTGGTACCCCCACACCCCCCAAATGTGGAAAAACAAAACTAGTGGCACTTTCCAAAGTTGAAGGTGATTATAAAAATAAATACATGCTGGGGATGTAGCTCAGTGATACAGTGCTTGCCTAGCATGCATGAGACCCTGGGTTCCAACCCCAGTACCACAAAAACAATTTTTTTAAAAATAAATAAGTAAAATCCTTATGTTAAATGAATTTTTAAAAGTACACTGAAAAGAGGACAGTTTCAGCACACTTCAGCCAGGTGGGGCTGCGAGTCAGTGTTCTCCGCCTGAGGCTATCTCTGCTACACTGAAGCCAGCAGGGATCGGAGGTGTATTAAAGTCATTAGTACCAAAGTGAGACATGACCCTTGAGTAGTCAGGCTAGAGTAAGAGGCAAGAATGGCGGGACTCTCTCAGCGATTCACTGTTATTTAATGCCATGCATGACCCAAGACCATCTAAAAGAGTCACCTGAAGCAGTGGTTGTTCTTGTCCCATGCACTGGAAAGCATGACGCAGTGCTACTGTGGATCTCTTTGGCAGATGCTGCAGGCAGATCCTCCTGGCCCAAGCCAGATATCATCTGAAATTTGTGCAGTTTGTGTGCATTGCAGCTGGCTTCTGAACTCAGAAAGAGCCTTCTGGGCCACAAGAGCCTTCTTGACCTGCACACAGGTGGACCAGGTCCGAGGTGTGAAGAGTTATTTCACCCAAGAACAAACCCAGCTCCTCCCCAACAGAGCACAGGAAAGGGATTGGGGGAGGGAGGGAGAGAAGGAAGAGGCAGGTCTGGGGATTAAAATAGAGAAAGCTGTTACAGTCATTTGTGAATATGTCAAAATGAACCCCACTATGTCAGTCGGCTTTACGTTGCTGTGACCAATATACCTGACAACAAACAACTCAGAGAGAAAAAATATGTATTTTGGTTTATGGTTTCAGAGGTTCCGTCCATGGATGGCTAACTCCATTGCTAGGGCCCAAGGTGACGTGAAATAAGCCAGTCCCCAAAAAACCAAAGGCCGAATATTCTCTCTGATATATTAGATGTAAGCTGACCCATGACAAAGGAGGGTAGGGAAGGGAAGAATAGAAGTTCAGCGTATTAAACAAAGGGGAAGGAAGGGAAGGGAGGGGGAAGGGAACAGGAAAGACAGTGGAGTGAATGGGACAGAACTTTCCCATGTTCATATATGAATACACGACCAGGGAAACTCCACATCATGTCCAACCACAAGAATGGGGAGTTAGACTCCATGTATGTGTGATATGTCAAAATACACCCCACTGTCATGTATATCTATAAACAACAAAAGATTATCATGGGGAAGGGCCCCAGTGGAAGAACCTAGTCAGTTCCTGGCAGGGGTCAGGAAGCAGAGGGGTAGGGGAGCACCAGCCCTCTCTTCTTGCTCACCAGGGACAAAATATAAACCCCCAAGCACGCCCCCATTGACCTACTTCCTCCTGCCACACTGGGCCTGCCTACAGTTACCACCCTTCAATCCATTCAAATCACTAATCCATCCAATGGATCCACCCATTACTTAGGTTTTCATTCTTATCATCTAATCATGTTATCTCGGATCATTCCTGTCTGGTCTCACACATTGGTTTTGGGGGGATGCCTCATATCTAAACCGTAATACCCACTGTTATGTATAGCTCAATACACTAAAAATAAAATAAAATTTAAAAACCCAGGAGTTGATGGATAAAGACCCACGCTTCCTTAGGTTTCATAGGGCCCATGTCGAGGGTTGTTCTAGGAAGTCTCTCAAAAAAGTCTGTAGCAAAAGTAAGCCCCAGCACCCACAGCAGCAGTTTGCTCCTTAACATACCTTTTCTTCCCTTTAGGGGTCTCGTTTTCCCTGCTCCCTCCCTGCTCTGCCTGGGATTTCCTCTTCCAATCAATTGCTTTCACTTAAATCCTTTTCTAAGGATCAGTTTTTAGGGGCTACTTCCAAAGAACATATCTTATGGTTTTTAATCTAAGAATTATAATAATGAAGCAAAAAAAAAAAAATCAAGGAAAAATAAACATAAAACAAGGCTACCTACTCACTATTATTTCTGTCTTCAAATGCAATCCCGGCTAACTCACTGTTAGAACCCAAGGTGAATCCGGAGGCAGGTGTGGAGAGGGGCTGACCTCTTTGAAACTTCTAAATCACCAACAGATTTTGCAGACTCCTCGTGCCAGCCTCAGTTTCCAGCTTTGATGATTCGGTCTCATCCTGGAAAATTGAAATTTAATGTTTAATATTGGCTTTAGTAACCACAGTGGATATGCTGACATTTGCTTTTCTTTCTGGTCCTTAGATCATTTGGGGGGTAGACAGGAATTTGATTATAACTTCCCCTTCTTCCATAGATTGGACTGGTTGTACGCAGGTTTTCTTGAGATAAATCTAAAAGAAGCCCCTCTACCAGGAAAGTGACAATAACCAATGGCTCATTTTGCTTCAAACCGAGGGCTTTGCTGACAATGTGTAGACTCACTTCAGAAAGCAATATGAAAAGAATTCCAGACATAGTTTTAGAACATTCTCTGCAGAGGTTGTTCAACAAAATGTCAGGCTAGATCCACAAATAAGACAACAGACCATGCGCACTCCTCGAGGCTTCTGATTTTCATTAAGTTTTTAAAAAGTATGTCGACAGAAAAGCCTAGAAAATGATACATCAAGTGCCCACCAACCCCAGCAAGGCTTTATGAAATCTTAACTCTTTGCCAGAGCCCCCTTTTTACCTTTTAAAGAAATAAATCACAAATATGCCCCTAATGCTGACTACCTCTATTTCTCTTCTTCTCCAGATGTGGATTTTATTTTTATCCTGGATTTTTTTTAAATCATCATTCCCAAGAATATTTTAATATTTTTACGATACATGCAGTATCCTAAACTACAGTATCATTTTTGCATGTTTTTTTCAGCTTTATGTAAGTGGATTGCCGTGCATATCCCACAACTTGATTTTGTACTTAATATCGCCATTTAGAGATTTATCCATGTATGCCTGTTGAATCTAGCTCACTTGCAACAGCAATAAAATATTCCGTTGTAGGAATAAACCGCAATTTGTTTTTCCATTTTCCAGTTTATGAGCACTTAAGTTTTTTCCCGTGTTTTCTGAGAACAAATGATGTTTCTACAAATATTCTTGGACATGTTTTTTTATACATATGTGCAAAAAACTTGTTGTAAAATATAGGCCTGTAGGTGGAAATGCTGGGTGATATAGTATGTGTGGCTTCAATTTCATTAAAGATCGCCAGTCGACTCTGCGCAGACCCATTTAGAATCGCATCAGCATGTTTGAAATTTCTCTTTCTCCCATATTTGGTATGGATACACTAATATATTTTTTTTTTTTGCCAATCCGAGGGCTGTGAACAGTGTTTTATTCTGGTTGTAATTTGCATTTTCCTAATTATTAAGAAAGTTTTTTTCTTAAAAAAATAAGATTTTATATATATATATATATATATATATATATATATATATATATATATATAAACTGAGGCAGGAGGATCACAAGTTCAAAGCCAGCCTCAGCAACTTAGTGAGGTCCTATATCAAAATAAAAAATAAAAATATCTGGGGATGTGGCTAAGTGGTTAAGTGTCTTTGGTTTAATCTCTGGATATATATATATATATATATATATATATATATATATAAAACTCATATATATAAAATTCATATTATATGTATAATTCATATATATAAAATTCATTATATATATATATATATATATATATATATATATATATATATATATATGAATGATACTAATCCTTGGTGGGTTTATATACATTGCAAATATTTCCCTTAGTGATTTTTTTGAACCTTATTTTTGGTGTTCTTGGATGAATTTTAATGTAGTCAATTTGATCAATCATTTTCTATGTAGTAAGTTAATTTTGTGTATTGTTTAGGGAATCTTTCCTTACCCTGGAGTCATCCAGATATCTTCATGCTGAGGCTGGGGATATAGCTCAGTTGGTAGAGTACTTGCCTCACATGCACAAGGCCCTGGGTTCAATCCCCAGCACCACCACCAAAAAAAAAAAAAAAAAAAAAAAAAATGGTCAACAGATATCTTCATGAATTATTTTGTCAGTTTTATAGTGTTACCTATAGGTATAAAATCTACCTGGTGCCAGGTGCAGTGGTGCACGCCTGTAATCCCAACAGCTCGGGAGGCTGAGGCAGGAGGATCACAATTTCAAAGCCAGCCTCAGCAACTTAGTGAGACCCTAAGCCACTCAGCAATACCCTGTCTCTAAATAAAATATAAAAAAAGAGCTGAGGATGTGGCTCAGTGGTTAAACACACCTGGGTTTAATCCCCAGTCCAAAAAAAAAAGTCTACCTGGAGATAGAAAAGAGAAGGGATGAGTTCATTTTTTTCTTTATGGACTCTCAAGTGTGTCAGCATCATTTGAAAAGACCATCATTTTTGTACTGCTGTAAATTAGGCATATTTATGAGGCCATATCTTTGGACATTCTAGACTGTTTTGTTTGCCTGTCTATCTGACCAAGTATCCACTGCACAATAATTCAATGACTAAAGTTTTATAATTTTGATATATCCCAATGCAAATATCTTCCTGCACTTCCCACTTTAATCCTAATTGCCTTGGTTTCTCAGAGTTTTTTCTTTTTTCTTTTTCTAAACGAATGATAGGATCAGCTTGGCCAGTTCCATGAAAAATCCTGTGTGTTACCATAAATTAATTTCTTGATTTAGGGATAATTCATATGTCTATGACATTGAGACCTTCTTTTCAGAAAACATCCCTGTTTATTTTCTCATTGTTTGAAGTGCTTTAACAGCAGTTTATCTTTGCTTTCAATTGGGTGCTACTCTTCTCAAGTTTCCCAAAGGGAGAAAAAGTAGACTCCTCCTCCTGATTGGAAGTGGAAGGATCTGGAAAAGCACATGGGACAATAGTGCTGTGGCTATTTTTAGAAAGGACATTTGGCTATGGTCTACCTCTGGCCACAGTAATTCATATCCTTCTCATATGCCAAAAAAGCCTTCCTATCCCCATCACTGTCCCATGGGCTCATGGTCTAGGGTCTCATCCTGGAGATCATCCTAGAATGATGCAATTGAAACGCCTTGGGATTGATTCCTCCATAGAATTTCATGAAACAGCTCCTACAATCTCAAGATATGTCAACTCAAGAAAAAATCTGCCTTCTCCCTCCACAGACGACATATAATGTTGGCCCAGGTGTAGGGCAATGGCTATAGGACCATTTAAAAAAAGGGGGTGAGGGTGGGGAGTGGGGGGTAGTAATAAAAGGAGGCACATGGGAATCCACGACCCCTGTGAAACTCAACAGGGTACATGTTACCAGTTGCTTGATTCCACAACAAAAAACAGACTCTGCCTGTTGGTGGGAAGTGAACAACTTTTTGTAAGCTCACGTGGAACTGAAAACCATTTTGGAACACACAGTTGGCATAGTGATGATGTCCTATAATATGGACAGTCAGCCAGACGCAGTGGCACGCATCTATAATCCCAGTGACTCAGGAGGCTGAGGCAGGAGGATCACAAGTTGAAAGCCAGCCTCAGCAACTTAGCAAGGCCCTGTCTCAAAATATAAAATAAAAATAGCTGTGGATGTGGTTAAGTGGTTAGATGTCCTTGGTTTAATCCCTGGTACTACATACATACATAAAATATAGTTTCTTTCTTTTTTTTTGGGGGGGGGAGGGTACCAGAGACTGAACTCAAGAGCATTTGACCACTGAGCCACATCCCCAGCCCTATTTTATATATTATTTAGAGACAGGGTCTCATTGAGTTGCTTACCACCTCACTTTTACTGAGGCTGCCTTTGAACTTGCAATCCTCCTGCCTCAGCCTCCCAGGGGATTACAGGCAGCCTGGCCTGTAACCACACCCGGCTCTTTTTTTTTTAAGAAAATTATTGCATAGTTTGTCTTGCTTGAACAAACTCACCTGCACAAAACCCAGCCCCGGTCCAAATAACTCCACAGTCAAGAATTGTTGAAGGAAAATGGCTACAGATTTCCTAAAAGAGGCCAATTTCGTGTGTGGACTCAAATGGTGTTTAGTTCACAGGCTTTGAGGCGGCCTCTTCTTATTCTCCAACACAAAGCTTGTGAAAAATTGAGGAAAATGTAAACACTTCAATGATAGAAAGTCTAATGGGAATAATTCCCCAGAGTGACTGGATCAAGAAAAAACTATGCAAAATTTCCCTCATGACAAACTCAAGCTGGGTGATGGCTGAGAGTGGATTGGAACAAAGGTCTGGATGGAGAGCTACGAAGAGCAGGTCTGAGCTCTAGACGGTAAGCGAAGACCAATGTTCCTATTACTCTGGTGACATCACCAACCAGCTCAAAACTCGGTGCTGTCCAACAGTAGAAATCATTTGTTATGTCTTAGAATTTTTGTGGGCTAGAAATTCAAGCAGGGTAGAATTCAGCTCTGTTCTACAGTGTCCGGTGCCTTAGATGGGAGACTGAAAACTAGGGGCTAGAATCATCTATGGGCTTCTTTACTCATATGTCTGGTGGTCAGTGCTGGCCCTTGATAAGAAGCCTCACTAGACTAGGCTCCTTACAGCTGGATTTCTGTTGTTCTTCTTGGTTGTACATGACAGAAGAGTATACTTTGACATATCATACATACATGGAGTATAACTTCTCATTCGTTTGTTTTTGGGGGATTGGCTTATTTCACTTAGCATGAGAGTCTCCAGTTCCATCCCTTTACCGGCAAATGCCATCATTTCATTCTTTTTTATGGATGAGTAATATTCTACCATGTGTATGTACCACATTTTCTTTATCCATTCATCTGTTGAAGGGCACCTTGGTTGGTTCCATAGCTCAGCTCTTGTGAATTGAGCTGCTATAAACATTGACTTACAGCTGGATTCAAAGGGAAAGTGCCCCATGAGAGAAAAAGAGCTGTGCAGAAGTTGTATCGTCTTATACAACGTGATTTGTCAGATTTAAACGTTAATTTTAGCGCTTCAGTACTCCTTAACCTCCAACCCCCTCAATAAAATGATTTGACTTCCCTCCCCCCCCCAAAAAAAACCTTTTCCAAATGTAGCATCATTTCATAATTCAAATCAATGTGTGTGTGCTCTGGATCTACAGCACTGAGCCTCCACTTTAGCAATGCTACGCAATATCAATTATCTAAACACTCATCTGCATCTCTGTGGAAGAAATGAGCTGAAGCAACCCCTGAGCTTTCGGTCCTCAGGAGAGAGGACAGTTGGCTGAGTTTCCCTTAAAGCTAAATCTGCAGAATCACCTGGATGGGGGAAGGGACTGGAGGAATGAAGAGTTCCATTAATGGCCCCCGTCAGAGTGACCATTGCAAAAACCCAAGAAGCCTCTATAGGCACCTGTTGGAGTTAACTGAAGGATCCAACAAGTTTTCCAGTGACCCAGATCCCTGTGAATTAAGCCTGGTTTCTGTCAATTCCACTGAAACAGCTGTCACTCACAAAAAGACGGGGCTGGGGGAAGGGCACTTGAAAGGCTGCAGAGCCAGCCCAGGCCCTGCCCCTCCTCTCTCCACTGGCAACATACCCAGAGGTCCTCGGGGAGAAGTACAATAAGAAAACACCTGTGAATTCCTTTTCTCTCTTATAAAAGATTTCGTTTGCTCCACCTGACCCCAGGGCATGGCCAGATGGATGGAGGCCTGGGGTGGTTTCTCTGTTCTTGGCTGGGTTCCCTTTGCCAATTAATCACTGTACCCCAGACCTGACAAGCTCTGTTCTTTGCTGATGCTCATCCTCTGGCTGTTCTTGGCGATTCCTCCAAAGCCTTCCCCAGATGCAAGAAGTTTTCAGTGTTTTTATTCTTCCCCATCATTCCGACTCCAGTGTTGTCCGACTCCTAGACAAAGACCTGGACTCCCTCCCACATCCAGACGGTGAGCCGAAACCTTGAGGATCGGACTGGAGTCCCCCAGCTCGGTGACCTACTAGCTTGGCCACTGTGGACATGTCACGTGACCTCTCGAAGCTTCCAGATCCTTGGAAAGAACTTATGGTGTCAAAACAAAGTTAATAAGGGACTGAGTTTAAAGATCTTCATTGGCTTTATGTTGAATTCTAGAATTGAGAAACAAGGCTTCACTCCACTGTAGAGTGTTCAACCAGGCTGAGCAGAAGAGCTCAGTTTTTATAAACAGAATGGCTAGAAAAAGCAGAAACCAAGGACTGAGCAGTGTGGTGATTTTGAAATTGCTCTCCTTGTTGAGGCCAGGTCAGGAAACAGAATGATAGAGAAATAGCTAATTGGTTAACATCATATTACTTCAGGTTACTTTTGGTTTAGGATTAAAGGATGTAAGGATTAAAGCAGAGGGAACTTCATTGTCATGCGGAGTGATTGACTTGTTTGGGAAATTTAGCTGTGATCCCTGCACTTGTGACCTAGTGGGGGAGGAGCTGGGCTGCATACCTGTACAAAACAGAGAGTCCCAGGTCCTTCCCCAGGCCTGGGGAGTCAGAGGTGGCCCAGAGGACGTCTTCTGTCTGCTTTTCTTCAGGTGTATTCTGGAAAATTCCAACGCACACTCAAAAGTCTGAGAAGCCCTTGATGGAAGGAAATTGCAGATGGAATTATCATTCTTTTTTGGTGGTGGGGGGGGAGGGTACTGGAGATTGAACTCAGCACTGAGCCCCATCCCCAGCCCTATTTTGTATTTTATTTTGAGACAGGGTATCGCTAAGTTGCTTAGGGCCTCACTAAGTTGCTGAGGCTGGCTTTGAACTTTCAATCCTCCTGCCTCAGCCTCCCGAGCCGCTGGGAATACAGGTGTGTGCCCCCGTGCCTGGTTGTAATTATCATTCTTGTTTGGAGAAGCAGAGCTGTTCTCCAAGCAGCCTAAAAGACAGGCAGATGATCTTCTAAAAGTTTCTCGTCTTGTGATGATCCTATCTGATCTTGGACATTTCTCATCTTCTCATGTCCAATGAACCAGAATCCATGCTCCAAGGGGGGCCTGTCATCTTCTCCTTAGACATCAATCCCAACGAGGACAGAGGGAACATGAACATTCCCATTCCAGTCGAATGGCAGTGTCATCCTCAGGGAGGCACCACAGGGTCCCCTCCAGGAGTCACAAGAGGGGAGCCAACTACAACAGTCTGTGCCCCAGCCTCTCCCCACAGATATATGTGGGAGAGTCAGAAGAGCAACCCAAAACCTGAGCTATGCCAGATGCCGAGGGTCAGCTGGGGGAGAGCAGAGGAGACCAAAGATGGAAGCGAAGCAAGGTAGACTCTCTATGAGAAGCCTCATTTCATTTTGTGACCCTTTCCCAAACACAAAGAGCCCCATTCAGGGACTCACTAGGCACTCAGCGCTTCCGGATGTTTTCTGGTTTCAGACACAAGGCAGATGGAGCCTAAAAGAAGATTAAAGGTAGGAGGATGAACTGCCTGGATCTACAATTGCATTTTTCTCTCCACTCAGGAGCTTGGTGGCAGAAAAGAAAAGATTTTTTCCTTCCAGAGAAAGATGGGGTTGTTGGGCTGGGCACAGTAGCACACACCTGTTATCCCGGTGGCTCAGGAGGCTGAGGCAGGAGGATTGCAAGTTCAAAGCCAGCCTCAGCAATTTAGTGAGGCATTAAGCGACTCAGTGAGACCCTGTCTCTAAATAAAATATAAAAAGGGCTGGAGATGGGGCTCAGTGATTAAGCACCCTGGGGGTTCAAGCTTCAGCATCAAAAAACAAAACCAAAAAAGCATGGGAACAAAACAGGCATCGATGATCCTCATCAAGGTGAACTGCTGACTTGAGGGGATGTTGGTAGACATCACCTGTGTGTGGTAGAGGGGACAGAGGTTAGTACTAACCAGTCTATTTCTCAAATGCCCATTTCTTGAAGAGTTCAGCAGGCTTCTGGGAACGTTTGGAACCTTCTCCAGATGGCAAAACCTAGAGTTATTTTAAGGGGATGGTTCTAGAATCATTTCAAAGCTCTTGGTGCAGCAGACGTTTGCAGGTTCTGTAGCTGCCAAGGACTGAACCAGGGTGACTGTGCTCCCATGTGGTAGGAGTGTGGGGCCATGTGAGCAGAGCCCTTTGGAGACATCGAATGTGCACCTAGCTGGGTCCCACTTCCCTCTTCCCACCCGCACAACCCCCATTCTTTCCATTTGGAGACCATCTTGCTCTGCAGAGAGAGCCTTAGCAACATTTTTTTTTTTGGGGGGGGGGGAGAGGAGAGTCAATTTCTCCCATTTCCTTTAAACCCCCACAAACCAGGCTCCTTTCCCTGGCTCCTTCTGCAGAACATGTGCTAAACACCTGGTTCTCTCTCGTGGCCTGTTGCCTGATTTCTGCTTACTTTGGGGGAGGGGTGGAGAATAGCACCTGAATCAGGGGGCAACAAGCTTTGACCCATGAGCCAAATCCTATAGCTGCCTATTTTTGTTAAAAAAAAAAAAAAAAAATTCACTACCACACAACCACTTCTTATTCACTTGCTGTCAATGGCCGCCTTCAAACTATAAAGGCAGATTGAAGAATTGTAACAGAGACTGTAAGTGCACAAAGGTGAAAGCATTTTCTGTCTGGGTCTTTGCGGAAAAGGTTTTCCAACCCCTGGCTCACACAAAGGAGATGTGGATCAGAGTAGGAAAAAAAACAAGTTGGGGGGGCGGGGTTCGAAGAGCTAAAGGAAAACAACTAAATTTCTGATCTTGAGAACAGAAAAGCAAGAGAAATAGCTGTTGTTTGCCACAGAATAAGGAACATGTATAGATGCTCCTCACCTTACAATGGGGCCACCTGATAAAACCCTTGTAACTTGAAGATATCACTTGAAATGCATTTAATACATTTAACCTACTGAGCACCACGGCTTAGCAACACAGTCCACTTGCAGGGTGGGTGGTTTCTCCTGGTGATCGCCTGGCTGGCTGGCTGGGAGCTGTGGCTGGCTACCACTGCCCAACGTCAAGACTTTGTGCTTCAGAATCACTCCCAGGTTCTAGTTCTCACCCTACCACTTACTAGTTGGATAATCAGGTCAAGGTGACCTTGGGGCCTCCGTTTTCTGGGCTTGTAGATAGATAGCTTGGGAAAAGATCTAAATTCAAAGTACAGCTTCTACTGAATGCATATCCTTTTCATAGTCCTGTAAAGTTGAAAAAAAAAAAAAAAACAGAAGTGCAACCTATTTAAACCAGTTTCCAGATGTCTATCAGCTGTGCCAAGCACTTTACAAACATTTTCTCCTCTTAAATCTCCGAAGGAGGTGCTCTGAGTGTGCCCATTTTTACAACTGGGGAAGCAGGCCCAGTGATGCTGAGTCCCTTGTCCTGGTCGTCCAGCTAGTAAGGGGTGGGGTGAGACCTGGAATGCAGGGACCATTCTAGAGCCCAAAGTCTTAACCATGAGACCATCCATCCCACTGACCAGCTCCATGCTATCAGGGACCCTGGGAAAGGCTGCCTCTTCTGCTCACCAGGTCAATGGAGCCCACGACCTTAGCCCTGACTGACAGCAGCGGCGGTGTGTCTAGAAACTTGAGTTCTTTAGGCTTTCAATGGGCCCAGAAAGCTGCATTTAAAATGTCCTGGCTGTGGGTGGGTGGCAGAGGATTTCTCTACCTTGCCACAGCTGTTTTACTTGGCTTCATGACTAGGTTTTTGGAGGAGGCAAACCTAATATTGTCAGTCACATTGCTTTTTTAAAATTATTATTATTTTCAAAATTTGGTACAGGATGAGGTAGAGGCATCCAAAATTTAACCCTGCAACTGGCATCATAAAATAACCCTTTTCACTGTTTCTGCATCGGCCTTTCACCCAAAAAATCTCAAACGGCTTCATAAGCAGCTACTACTTACTATTCTAGGACTCCCAGGGGGACTGCAATGGAGTGTGGCTGCCCCTGGACTTGAAGAGTCCCTTTAAATGGTATAATTTTCTCCTGGTTCTTTCTGGCTTCACTAATAATTGAAACGGGGGGATAAAAAGCTGTGAGCCAATTTCTGTCTCTGTTTAGATTGGCATTTACCTAAATTAGTATTTCAGGAATAGCCTGGGTTCAGATGACTTCTGTTTTGACTACTGGGTATAGTTGAAAGAAAGAAAGAGTGGGGCGGGGGAAGGAAGGAAGGAAGGGAGATCAATCTTGAGAGCAAACTAAAAGCAAAATAGCCCTCATTCACATCTCCTTGTTAGGACTGATGGGCTCAGATACATAAGACTATCAGCACAGGGCTGGCTACAAGGGTGGCAGTTCCATGATTAGGCCGCCGCCTCCTCCTCCTCCTCCTCCTTCTTCTTCTTCTCTCTCTCTCTCTCTCTCTCTCTTTTGGTTTTTGGGAATTGAATCCAAGGATGCTTAACCACTAAGCCACATCCCCAGTCCTTTTTGCTATTTTATTTAGAGAACAGGGTCTCACTGAGTTGCTGAGGGCCTTGCTAAGGGCCTTGCTAAATTGCTGAGGCTGGCCTCGAACCTGCGATCCTTCTGCCTCAGCCTCCGGAGCCACTGGGGTTACAGGTATGCTCCACTGTGCCCGGTTTGTTTTCCTTTTCTTTTCAGTACTGGGGTCTGAACCCAGGGCTAGGTGCATGTCTGCCGTTGAGCCTTAACTCCTCAGCCGTAATTTTTCTTTAATAAGGAAGTTGGACTTCTTCAGGTTTCCATCAGCCAACATGTTAAGAATGTGCACTGAATGAACCCATTTAGTATCAACTCTGTAGGAGGCGCTGTGTTAGTGGGCTCTAGAGACAGAAGCATGCAAGGAGAAACTTAACAATTCACAATTATTTTTAATCTCATTCTACCGCTACCTATTTTTGTAAAAAAAAAAAAAAATTAACTAAAACACAACCACTATATGACCGTATGCTTTATAATGTCCATATTTCATTAATACATGAAAGCACTTAAGCACTGAGCCACATCCCCAGCCCGTTTTAAAATATTTTCTTTAGAGACAGGGTCTCACTAAGGTGCTTAGGGCCTCGATAAGTAGCTGAGGCTGGCTTTGAATTTGCTATTCTCCTGCCTCAGCCTCCTGAGCTGCTGGAATTACAGGCATGCACCACCGTGTGCCTGGCAAATCCCACCATATTCTATGCCTTAGTTTAGGGTGGCAAACCAAATGCCTGGGGGGGGACCCCCCACTCTAGCCAATGATCACTGTGAAAATGAGAACATAGTTTGGCCCCATCTGTAGGTTTTTGAAGACATGCTGAAAAGTTAACTGTAAAGTTGAATGGTTTCTACTACATTTTATAATTAAAGCTCCCACCGACCAAGAGGATTTTTTTTTTTTAAATCATAATTGGTGCAATAAGAATTTTAGGATTCAGGATTTGCTCTTTGGTAGGACGTAAACAACCACATTGCACTGGCTCCTTAAGCCACACAGGTGCTGAAGCCCCATTCTGTAGCCATGTGCTCTGGTACAGCCTCTCCCCTGGGGGGCCTTTGTGTATCCTCTTCCCCAGTCCTGCCCTGCCCTGCCAGGCATGTTCAGAGAAGGCTCCTCTGGCTGTCTCTGTGAACTCCATCACCTCTCTCCCCACCCAACCCCGCCCTGGTTCAGCTCCACCTTGGCCAGCTCAGCTCCCCCGCCCCAGTGGGAGCAGGTCAGGGCCTGGGATGAACTGGGAGGAGATCTAGGAGGTCTCACTGGGTATGACCCAGGCGAGTAGGGTGGCTGGGGGGGTGGGGTCAGAGATGAGAAGGGGCGAGGGAGGTCCACATCACTGCCTGGCCCCTCTCACACCATTTGGACACCAGATGTCGAATGTGGCCTGCCATTTGGACAACCGTTGAGCAGAACCCCCTTCCAGGAAGGAGGTATCCCTGCTGTGTCTAAAGGCCCTACTGAGGCTCCCTCATTCCGAAGAAGAATCCACCCCTCCCTTGGCGCAATCATTTCCAGGCTTAACTAACCACCCTAGAAGTTCATCCTTGGCTTCAGTAGAAACTCTTCCTGTTGTGTTTCTTTTCGGTGGCCCAGGAGGGGCGGGGATTGCTGGCTTCCCTGGAATAAACGTGAGGGCAAAATAACATCTACTTCAGTTTTTTCCTGTAAAATGGGGCAAAACAGTACCTCTAAGAGAAAGAAAGCATAGACCACCCCCCCAAAAAAAGTGAAAAAATTTGCACATGAATGCTCATAGCAGCATTACTGGTAGTAGCCCCCAAATGGTTAACAACTCAAATGTCAATCAAGTGACTAATGGATAAGCTAAAAGGGGTACAGGCATATGGTGAGGCAACCTTAAAAACAATGAAATGCTGATGCAGGCTCTAACATGGATGAGTTTCCAAAAAATGCTCACTGAAAGAAGCCAGGGACAAAGGACCACATATTACTGATAACATGAATATGAAATGTCCCAGACAGGCAGGTCTAACGATAGGAAGCAAATCACCATTGTCCAGGGCTGGTGGGAGCGCTAATGCTAATGGGTCAGGGTTTCCTTTTAGGGTGATGAAAATCTCAAATTGTGAGGACCCTGAACTTTGTGAATATATTAAAAGCCATCAGATGCATACTGGAAGTGGGTCAACTGTATGGTTTGAGAATTATAACCTCAATAAATGGCAATTTTACGTAAGAAAAGGAAAAAGCCACATCAGGGGTATTATTATGACAATTAAACAATATGATGTCCCTGAAGTGGGATTATTATGACAATTAAACAATATGATGTCCCTGAAGTTCGCCTGATAAGCAATCAATAAATGTTCCCTTCAACAATATGCATAATAAGTGCTTAGAGATGTTTATGTCATATGGTATCTTATAAAACAGTAATTGGCTGATATAGAAATCTATAAATGTTAAATATATACTATTATAAGTAATAATTATAAAAGTGGTAATTATTTTCTTAAAATTTTATTTGTTCTAATTAGTCATACATGACAGTAGAATGCATTTATGCACTTTGGTATATCATACATAGGTGGAATATAACTTCTCATTTTTCTGAGTGTACATGTTGCAGAATCCTACTGGTCATGCAGTCACATATATACATACAGTAATAATGTCTGTTTCATTCTACTAACTTTCCTATCCCCACATCCCCTCCCCTCCTCTCCCATCACTTCCCTCTACCTAATCTAAGGTAACACTATTCTTCCCTAGTGCCCCCTGCCTTATTGTGAATTAACATCCACATATTAGAGAAAACATTCAGCCTTTGGTTTGTGGGATTGGCTCATTTTGCTTAGCATGATATTCTCCAACTCCATTAATTTACTGGCAAATGGTATAATTTCACTCTTTAATGTGAGTAATATTCCATTGGGTATATTTCCCACATTTTCTTTATCCATTCATCTATTGAGGGACATCTAGGATGGTTCCATAGTCTAGCTATTCTGAATTGAGCAGCTATAAACATTGATGTGGTCATGTCACTGTAGTATGCTGATTTTAAGTTCTTTGTGTATAAACCAAAGATTGGGATATCTGGGTCAAATGGTGGTGGTAATTATTTTTATTATTTTATCTTCCTCTTCCTCTTAAAATTTTCTGATTTTAGAATGGTCTTCTTTTTTTTTTTTAACATTGTCAAAATTATTTTTGAACATTTTCAACGTTATATTATAAATCATCATGTCTATATAGTATATTCAATATACTCATAACTATAATATATCTTTGTGAGGTTATTACTCTACATTGTTATATAATAATATGTACTTCATGCTCTAAGGTCCATAATACATTCAATCATATGTTACATTACAATTACTCTGAAATATTCTATTAGCAGTAGCATTCACCCTGTGACTCCTCTTTCCCTCTAACCTTTCTGAATTTGGAATGGTTTTTTCCAATTATTTGAACGTTTCCTGGACCCCGTTATATTTGGAAAGAAAATAGCTCTGAGTTTGGAGAAATTGAATTACAATAATGACTCTAATTCAACTGCCTCGCGTAGTTCCAGCCAGAAAACAGAAAAAAAAAATTAAAAATTAAAAAAAAAAAATTAAAAAAATACCCAGGGCGCTCCTGCAGCTGAGCGGTGCTCCTGCAGTTGGGCGGTGCTCCCTGGAGCACCTTCCAGGGGCGCAGAAAGGGGACGTGGAACGTGGGTGGGCGCTGCGGGTGACTGGCAGCCGCCCAGGGTTCCGATGCATCAGGGGCTCGGGTCCTGCGGGAGGTGGACTGGCCCTGGTGCAGATGAAGGGCTGTTTCTTCCCAGCCCCCTCTGGATCGCAGGCTGCCTTTTGTAAGGGGATCCCTGGGGGCCTGGGTCCCAGATCGGGCTGCCCTCTCCTCGCTGTTGAGGGGGAGCTCCACGGGGTGCAGCGCAGGGGGCTCATTTTTATGAAAATGGCAAACCCAGCGGAGCGCCTACTGGATCTGACAACAAAGACATCATTGAAACCAGGTGTCCGCCTTCCGAGGCCAAGCAGGGGACAAGACAGCGACTTTCCGGGATGGTTTCTGCTGCCTGGCCTCCTTAGAGCTCTGCACAGGATTGCGTCCTGGGCAAAGGCAGGACTTCTGAGGATCCCCAGGGGGGCCGAGTCTGCAGGCCGCTTTGGTCTTGGTGGCCCAAAGGGGGGACCAGACCTTCCAGCAAGCACAGCGTGGGTTTCTGAAACAGCTCAATGGGTTGGGCCTGGAATTCCCCTCCCCACCGCCTCAGTTTCCCTAAAGCCCTGCTAACCAGAGAGGAAGGGGATTATTATTAATTTTTCCTTTTCCTACACAAACCTCCCCCTACTCCATTGTCCTATCAATTACTTAGGGTGAAAAACAGAAGCAGTCTTATTTTGCAGTTATCTTTGGGTGCTAGGGGTTTGGACTTACATGGTAATGACATTCCTATAATGAATGTATATGTGTGTGTGCATCTTTAAGGAAAAAAGGATTTAAAGTACCTTTTTTTTTTTTTTTTTCCTTGACAGCACCTGCTAGAGTCATTTAGAGGAAGAGACTGAGCAAATTAGAATCTCAGAATATTGAGCTGGACTATATATGTATAGTGAAGACCAAGCTACTTATCCCTGTGAGAGAGGAGAAAGGGGGCACAGTCATGTCCCAGGGCGGCTGGGTGGAGAATGGGGCTGGACTCCGCTTCCTTCTTGCCTCCTTGGTGGGGCCTTCTTGGAGGAAGGGACTGCCCAAGCCATCATGGGAGCTGTGGGGGTGGTTCCTCCCCTTCTAGAAACTGAGGCTCAGAGATATAAAGTGACTTCATCCAAGTTCATGAAGCCAGACAGTCACAAAACTACCATGGTCACCATCTCCAGAGGCCTGATGTATAGCTCACCGCTGGGCAAGCACCAAGTTTGGGAACTAGGACTCCTTTTCTGGACTCCTAAGATATTCCTGGCTTCTGCCATTTTTCTCAGAGATTCTGCCATTTTCTCAGCAGAACCCTTTTGCCTCTCGAGACCATTCTCAATGCCCACATTCTTTGCCTCTGCCCTCAGAAACACAGATCTAACCTTGTTTTCTGCCTCACCACAGAATTTAATTGAGACTTGGAAGTCCAGAACCTGCTATTTACTTGAATTGAACTAAGGAAATTGTAAAGAGAAAAATGTGTATACATAGAGAAAAAAAATTAATTAATATGTCAAATAACTCTTCAGTCCCACATAGCATCTGGCTCCCAGATAAGGCTAAAATTCTTACCAATCTTACCAAAACCTTCATTTTACAAACCAGGACACAATGCTTAGAGAGAGATGAACTGATTCACTTACTTCGTGTAAAAGGCAAAATGTGTAAGAGGGAAATTTCATGTGACTCAGATCATATTTTATTTTTTGGTACAAGGGACTGAACCCAGGGATACTCTACCACTGAGTCACATCCCCAGCCCTTTTTCATATTTTATTTTGAGCCAGGGTCTTACTAAGTTGCTTAGGGCCTAAATAAATTGTGAAGGCTGACTTTGAACTTATGATCCTTCTGCCTCAGCCTCCCAAGCCACTATGAGATCACATTTTAAGTGTGTTTCTGTAGCTTATTTTTTAAAACAAATTTCTGGATACAATGTGCTTTGAGCCTAAAAATAAAAATCTTTTTTTTTCCCAGATAAATAAACATCTCCCAATTTTATCTGCTTTATGAGCTTGGATTTGGGGCTTAAAGAGTTTTCTTAGAGTAGATTCAGCTGTGTCTCCTAAAGAATTATTTTTGTAGGATGCAAACATGTGCTTGGGGATCTTTTTTTCTTAATGTTCCCAGTAAGAAAATGTCTGTCTGCTAATTGTGCAAAAAGATACTGTTTTCTTTAGTGGTTTTACTACACAGATGCCTTACAATGCTGTTAACCCCAGCCCTGGCCTTAGTCCAGCATTCAATACCTGCATGTTCTGCAAAGAGTCACATTCAATTCACTTAGAGAGTTGGTGAACTGAATTCCCAATGTGAGCTTGCTGGATGCTGGGAGTGACAGTCAGTTTACAGATTCCTGGGTGTGAGTTTCCTCTGGGAAGAGCAAAAATAGCACCCTGGTCCCCACAGCCAGAGACGGATAAAAGCCAAGGTGGTGTCTAGAGCAGAGGCCACAATAGACCTGAGAGGTTTTGTGAATGTCAATACCTTGTCCAAATGGACACTGGGAGAGTGGAGAGTACTTGTCTACTAGTCTTGAGAGGAGGGAAGACATCCACGACAGGGCTTTGGATATCAAGGGGAAAGCAAGAGTAATAACAAATTGTAGTAATAGCATTTCTTTGGTTGTTGTTTGTTTGCAGTGTTGGGGATCCAACCCAGGGCCTCACACGTGCAAGGCAAGACTCTACCACTGAGCCACATCCCTAGCCCCTAGGAGTAGTTTATTGTTCCTTCTTTATGTTCATAGCATGAAGGCAAATCCAGACAAGCAATTTATTATATAGCTGTGGATACCTTTAGCGGGCCCAATACAACTAGTTTTCTGTTGTTAGACTTTGATATAAAAATAACGGTCCCAACTTTTATATGACTTTTACTACGTGACAGACAGTGGTAAAAGCATTACCTTGTCCGTTCTCTCAATCATATTGTGAAATAGGCACCCTAGTTATTCCCATTTTTCAGATGAGGAAGCTAAGCACAGAGAAGTTAAATTAATTGCTTTAGGTCACAGAACAAAACCACTATTTGAACCCATGTTTCTCTGACTACCCAGTCTTTTTTTTTTGGTGGGAGGGGAGGCAGGGATTGGATCCAGGTGTGCTCTATAACAGAGGTACATTCAGGGCCATTTTTTCATTTTGAGATGGGGGCTTGCTAAGTTGCCCGGCCAGCTTTGAACTTGCAATCTTCCTGCCTCAGCCTCTCAAGTAGCTGAGATTACATGTGGGCACCACCACCCCCAGCTCAGGCCATCAATCTTTAGCCAATGTGATGGTTCCTGTTAGGTGCATCTGTGATCTTAATCCACCCTGTTGGGGAATTTTCTGTGTCAACCTGACTGGATCGTAAGACACCCAGGTATTTGGCTAACCATTATTTCTGGTGTGTCTGCGAGACTGTTTGAGGAAGAGATTGTGGCATTGGAATCCATAGACTGAAGAAGCAGATGGCCTTCACCAATGTGGATGGGCACCCTCCAATCTGTTGAAGGCCTGAGTAGAACAAAGAGGTAGAGGATGGGAGAATTTTCTCTCTACGTGAACCAGAACATGGATTTTTTTCCCTGTCCTCAGATTGGGACTTAAATAATTAACACTTCTGGTTCCCAGGCTGTCAGACTTGAACTGGATCTCCCTACCAGCCTTCCTGTGTCTCCAGTTTGTGGACCTCACATTATAGAGATATTTCAGCCTCCATAATCACTGAATTTATTTCCTCTTAATATGCACAGACACACAAATACTTACATATATTATACAGATCCATATTTAGATGTATGTCTGTCTAAATATAGATATCTATCTATCTATCTTTATACATATATCTATAAATGTATATGAGATCTAGAAATATACAACTATAATATAGCTCTAGATATATCTAGATTTATAATATATATTATATATAACACATGTAATATATCTAGAGCTATATTATAGATGCATGGATCTAGATCTATAGATTTAGATATATAAGATTTAGAACTGTGTACAACTAGAGATATGAAAAATTGTGCTCTATATGCATAATATGAATTGTAATGCATTCTGCTGTCATATATAACAAATTAAAATTTAAAAAAAAGGAAAAAAGAGATTTAGATCTATAGATATCTGAATAGAAATATATCTGTTTTCTGTTGACTCTGTTTCTTGGCAGAACCCTGACTAATGCAGTCCCAGGCTGGACAGCTACCTGTTAGATGTACTGAATCTCTCAGCAGAAAGAGGGGGCATTTCCACATTCTCTCCTTCAGGTTAGAGCATACACAAATGACAAATTCAGTTGATGATTGAGTCAATGTGAATATGATACTAAATGGCCTCCCTGGAGTCCAGACTCAAATTAATAACGTGTGTCAATTTTCTTGGGGCATTGTGAAAGAGAATTTCTCAATTCCATTTAATAGCAGTTTAAGTCTTAAAAAACACTCCCTCAGGAATTCCTTTAATGACTTTCAACATCAACATAGGAGATGATGTCCAGGAGAAGCAAGGGAAAGTTGATTTAGGTGGGGAATGGAGATAAAGCATACTGGTGACATCTACTTAGCATGCTGGGAAGCTGGCCACGCTGTGTGAAAAACTAATGCGACCCATTTAGGGGACCCTCCTTCCACATGCCCACAGGGCTTCTCCAGGGGGAGGGAGGAACTAGAGAATTTAGATAACAGGTGTCAAAATACAGTTAGGAGGGATAAGTGCTCATGTGCTGTCACACAGAAGGGTGTTTATCACTTATGAATATCTATTATATATTAAGAGCCAGAAAAGAGACATTTGAAGTTTCTCAACACAAATAAATGGTATATGTTTAAAAGATGGAGATGCTAATTACCTGATTTGATCACGACACATTATGTCCATATGTTAAGTTATGACACTGTACCCCATAAATCTGGGCAATTAAAAAGTAAATTTTTTTAGAAGAGGATGAATTCTGAATCCAGGTCACATGGCTCAGTTATTGGTTGTCTTAAGATTTTGGGCATGTTATTGAAACATTTAGTGTCTCAATCTTCTCGTCAATAAAATGAGGATATACTGGGCATGGTGACACATGCTTGTAGTTCCCAGTGGCTTTGGAGGCTGAGGTAGGAGGATTGCAAGTTTAAAGCCAGCCTCAGCTACTTAATGAGACCATGTCTCTAAATAAAA
This sequence comes from Marmota flaviventris, assembly GCF_047511675.1. Taxonomy (NCBI): domain Eukaryota; kingdom Metazoa; phylum Chordata; class Mammalia; order Rodentia; family Sciuridae; genus Marmota; species Marmota flaviventris. Next base: position 159,002,761 of record NC_092498.1, on the reverse strand, counting down.
AATAAAAAGGGTTAGGGATGTGGCTCAGTGGTTAAGCACTCCTAGATCCAATCTCCAGTACCAAAAATAAAATAACTTGAAATAAAGTAATAAAATGAGGATAACTTCCCCCTCCTACTCTCAACTCTGTCAACTATAGTGAGGACTCAATGAGGTACTATTAAGTGTCAGTAGGTATAAAGTGCTTAGAAGTGAGCATGGTCCATGAATAGGCTCCACTTACGTCTTCCCTGTTATTTTATAGTAGAGAAGGTGCTGCCAGTATCTGCCCAGCTGCTGAGGTTAAAATCCTAGGAACATCCTTCTTTTTCCTTTAACTCCATGTGCTCTTGTTATAGGGTGTCCCCCTAAGGCTTTCGTGTAAGACAATGCAGGACAGTTTGGAGGAGAAATGATGGGGCCATGTACTTACTCTAGTCAGTGAATTGATCCTTGATGGGATTGACCGAGTGGTGACCTGAGGCAGGTGGGGTGTGGCTGGAGGAGGTGGTTCATTGGGGGCAGGGCTATGGGGTTTATATTTTTTATTTGGTAAGTGGAGTCTCTGCTTTCTGGTCACCTTGTGAGCTGCTCCCCTCCACCTCTTCTGCCATGATGTTCTGCCTCACCTCAAGCCCTGAGGAATAGAGCTGGCCTTCTATGGTGAGACCCTGTCTCTAAATAAAATACAAAATAGGGTTAGGGATGTGGTTCAGTGACCCTGAGTTCAATCCCCAGTACTTAAAACAACAACAACAACAACAACAACAACAACAACAACAACAAAAACCCTCTAGCAATTAGAGAAATGCATATTAAAACTCCTGTCAGAATGGCAATTATCAAGAATACAAGTAACAATAAATGTTGGCAAGGATGTGGGGGATAAGGTTCACTCATTCATTGCTGGTGGGTCTTCAAATTGGTGCAACCACTATGGAAATTCCTCAGAAAACTTAGAATGGAACCACCATTTGACCCAGTTATCCCACTCCTTGGTTTATACCCAAAGGACTTAAAATTCAGCATACTATAGTGTCACAGCTACATCTGTTTTTATAGTAGTTCAGTTCACAATAGCTAAGCTATGGCACCAACCTAGATGCAGATCAAAAGATGAGTGGATAAACAAATTGTGATACACACACACACACACACACAATGGAATATTACTCATCCATAAACAAGAATGACTTTATGACACTTGCCAGTAAATGGAGGGAACTGGAGACTATCATGCTAAGCGAAACAAGCCAATCCCCCCAGACCAAAGGCTGAATGTTTTCACTGATATATAGAAACTAAACCACAAGAAAGCAGGCGAGGGAGGGGAACAAGAGAAGTTCAGTAGATTAGACAAAGGAGAATGAAAGAAAGGGAGGGGGGAATAGGAGTAGGAAAGACTGTAGAAGAGACCTAACATAAATTTTCCTATGTACACACTCAAAAATACCTAAGTGAACCCCACCATTGTGCATACCCACAAGAATGTGGTCCTAGTTAGAATAAGGTGTATTCCATGCTTATATAATTTTATCAAAATGGATTATACTGTCGTGTATAAAAAGAACCAATGAAAAAATGTTTACATGGTTCCCATTATAATCAGATGAAAAATTCAGACTTCTTGCCTATCCTAGGTGCATGACTGCCAGAAAAAAAAAAAGGGACTTCTAGTTAAGTTCAAATGTCATGAAAACATGAATAAGAATTTTTTAGTAGAATGATGTCCTAAACATCGCATGGGATATACTTATACAGTCGTCCCAACATAACAGCTTCTGCCAAGGCTGGACTGCAGTGGGGGTCCCATAAGACTACAATGGAGCTGGAAAATTCCCATCACCTAGTGACAATGTAGCTATCGTAGAGTAAGGCCTCACACACGTGTCTGTGGCCATGCTGGCTGAACAAACCCACCACACAGCAGTCGCATGTACGCAATGTCGTACATGATACTTGATAATGATAGTAAATGACGGTTCCTGGCTTATTTATTTATTTTTTCTTGGTACTGAGGATTGAACTCAGGGGCACTCAACCACTGCGCCCCATCCCCAGCCCTATTTTGTATTTTATTTAGAGACAGGGTCTCACTGAGTTGCTTAGGGCCTCACTTTTGCTGAGGCTGGCTTTGAACTCACATTCTCCTGTCTCTGCCTCCAGAGCTGCTGGGATTACAGGCATGGGCCACCACACACGCCATATTTTAAAGTATTGACCATACTTTAAAGTATTCTTTTAGAGAGTACCCCTTCTACTTACTAAAAATACAAGTTTACTCTAAAGCACTTGCTGTGTTACATGAGCTCGATACCTCATGTCACTTGAATGTCACTGAGAAGCCACATCAGGTGACGACCTATATATGGTTTAGGTTTGTGTAAGAGCACACTATGATGGCCTCAGACAGATTTTCCAGATCTACTGACAATTTCCTGCTGTTTATATGATATACAAATTTAGCTATGGGTGTGTTGATTTTTAAATTTATTTTGACAAATCTGGCACACACACAAAAAAAGCGGAGATGGAGCTCTACTCACCATACCCGATTCTGCTCTCCTGGTCACACAGGGCTCTCTCCAAGGCTCCTTCTCTCTTCTCATCTTGAGTGTTTGTGCTTGTGGTTGCGTCTGCCTGGAATACTCTGTTCTCAAGTGTTACTACGGCTGTCTGCATCTTGAAACTCAGGGTTTACCTCACATGTTGCTTCTGCAGAAAGGTCTTAGCTGATAACTCAATCTATATGGGGAAGGATGCATTTTGATCAGCTTTATTGGATGTTGTTATGGTTTGGATGTGAGGTGTTCCCCAAAAGCTCACGTGGGAGACATGCAAGAAGGTCCAGAGGAGACATGACTGGGTTGTGAGAGCCTTAACCCAACCAGTGAATGGACCCCTGATGGGATTAACTGGGTGGTGGCTGGAGGCAGGTGGGTGTGGCTGGAGGAGGGGGCATTGGGGGCGTGGCTTTGGGGTCTCTATTTGTCTCTGGAGAGTGGAGTCTCTCTCTGCTTCCTGATCACCATGTGAGCTGCTTCCCTCCACCACACTCTTCCTCCATGATGTCCTGCCTCCCCTCGAGCCCCAAGGGGTGGAGCCTGCTGTCTATGGACTGGGACCTCAGAAACTGTGAGCCCTCAGATAAACTTTTCCTCCTCTACAGTTGTTCTGGTCGGGTCTTTTAGTCACAGCAATGAAATAGCTAACTAAAACAGGCATCATCAAAATAGGGTAAAATCCATCCTTTATATAGTTCTCTGAGTTTTTACAAATGTACACAGTTGTGTAACCACCAACAAAATTAAGATCCAGAATACTTCCTTCTCTCCCACAAAATTCCCTGGTGGTCCTTAGCAGTCAACCGTTTCCCCTCAGTTCCACTCCCAGCCACGGCTGAATCCCTGCCTATTCCTCTGGTTTGACATTTTCCAGAATCTCATCATGACGAAGTCATACAGGATGTGGCCTTTTGAATCTGGCTTCACATAATGCACTTGAGATTATGTTCTTGCCTTTACATTTTTTTTTCTTTTCATTGTTGGGTGTTATCCTCTGGTATGGATATACCACAGCTTGTTTATCTATTCACCAGTGGAGAACAATGGGGCTCTTTCTAAGTTTGTGTATAAAGCCACCATAAACAAAGCAAATGAACAAAACAGATATTGACCTGCATACAGGGTTTTGTGTGAATCGTAAGTTCTTATTTCTCTAGAGTTAAAACCAGGAGTGGAGTAGCTGTGTCCTATGGTGAGTATACTATGGTCAGTGTAAACTACAGAAGTATTTTTCAAAGAGGTTTTACTCTGCATCCTCATTAGCAATAGTGTTATTTTATTTTTTGGTCCTGGGGATCAATCCCAGGGACCCTTAACCATTGAGTCACATCCTCAGCCCTTTAAAGTTTTTATTTAGAGACAGGGTCTTGCTGAGTTGCTTAGGGCCTTGCTAAGTTGCCGAGCCTGGCTTTGAACTCACCATCCTCCTGCCTCAGCCTCCCAAGTCACAAGGATTACAAGCTTGCATTACCATGCCCAGCATGTTAGCTTTTTAAAAAGGTATTTTAACATGTGTGTGATAGAATCTCTTTGAGGCTTTAATTTTTCAATTGCCCAGTAACTGATGGTGTTGAGCATTTTTCATGGGGTCATTTGCTTTCTGTACATCGCCTTTGAAATAACATCTGTTAAAATCTTTTGCCCACTTGAAAACAATTTTTTGTCTTATAATTGAGTTTTGAGAGTTCTTTATGTTGTGTATACAAGTCCTTTAATAACATGTGTTGTAGATGGACCTTCTCCCGTTTGTGGCTTGTTTTTTTTCATTTATCACCCAGTCTTAGCTAACTTCTTCCCTGTATCTCTCATCTGCAGGACTTTAATTTCTCCCCACTTCCAGAAATGGCATTATTCAATGTGGACCAGCCCCTCGCTAGAGTACAAGTCGCACTGGATCAGGGACCTTATCTATCTGAGTCACCACTGCATTCTCAGGACCTAATTGCATGTTTGCCATACAAGAGACATTCAATAGACACTTGTTGAGTAGATAGTAATAACATCCACTGTTATAGTGTGGATGTGAGGTGTCCCATAAAAGCTCACGTGTGAGACCATGCAAAGGGTTCAGAGGAGAAATGACCGGGTTGTGAGAGCCTTAACCCAACCAGTGAATGAACTCCTGATGGGATTCACTGGGTGGTGGCTGGAGGCAGGTGGGTGTGGCTGGATGAGGGGGCATTGGGGGCATGGTTTTGGGGTCTCTATTTGTCTCTGGAGTGCCGCAGTCCGTCTGCAGCAAAATAACTGGGGGGGGGGGGCGGTGACGAACAACTTGTGTAGATTGATACAGCAGGAGTGGAAGCCGTTTATTGCAGGACAGGAGCAGTATTTATACATTCCACACAGCTTATCTAATTAGCATAAACTAGATACATCAGTCAACCAATAAGGAATCCCCACACTTAATGGCTCGCTGGTGTTACTTCACAAACCACTCCCTCTGGCATTTTGCCAGGCGCCATCCAGACTTGTTTACAGACTCTAACATTTCTCTGGCAAAATGCCAGGCACCATCCTGACTTGTTTACAGACTCTAACAATTCTAACACTGGAGAGTGGAGTCTCTCCCTGCTTTCTGATCACCATGTGAGCTGTGTCTCTCTGCCATACTCTTCTTCTGTGATGTTCTGCGTCAACTGGAGTCCCAAGGCATGTTTCTGGACTTCTATGAATTGACCTCTGAAACTGTGAGTGTTCAAATAAACTTTTCCTCCTCTACAATTGTTCTGGTTGGGTCCTTTATTCACAGTAGTAAAAAAGCCGACTAAAACATCCATTAACACTTCCTAAGTCACGTGAGACTGGAGCTACTCTGCTAGTTACTTCACATGATTTACTTCATTTAAATCTCAAAATAACACTATGAAGGAGCTCTTATTCTTGCCTCTATTTAAAAGGATGTCATCATCATTATCACCTTCATCATTACCGTCATCACCATCATCACCATCACCATCACCATCACCATTATCACCATCACCATAATCACCATCACCATAATCACCTCATCATCATCACCATCATCATCATCACTGTCATCACTATCATCACCATCATCACCATCACCATAATTACCAACATCACCATCATCATCATCATCATCATCATCACCATCTTTATAGTCACCCTCATCATCATCACAAGGATATCCTCACGTTAAGCATTTGTCTCTTGGCTCTAAATCTTCCATACTCTGTCATGTGATGCCGGGCTTGGGACTCTGCACTTTCCATTTCTGCTTTACCAGCAGCTCTCTGTTATGGTCACCAATGAGGGGCATTAGAGGGAGCTTGCCAGATGGAGGAGAGCAGGGACTCATTCCTCCTGGTTTTGCTTACTGTGGTCAGGATCTCTTCTGTAAATCCATTGGCAAGTCCCCTGGTTCCGGTAGCACGAGTTGGTTCCAGGTTGCAGTTTTGTCCACTATCAGGACCAGGGGCATTGAACTCTCCCAGAGAGAGCAGCCCCAGCAAGTCCTTCCTCCTCAAAACCATGACCTCCAGCATGCAGGCTCCTTCCCAGTCTCTTCTCCCTCCCGCTCTTCTCCTCTCTCCCTGTTCAAGTTTTTTCTCAAGTGTCAGCAATCCCAGCCTCTCGGTTCTCTCAACACTTGGGGTGGTTGCTGCTTCCTGTAGTCATTCCCTCTGAGACACTTCCATGTCCCTTTTCATCTTTTTTTTTTTTTTTGGTTTTCTAATACATGATTAATCACACTTGACATGAAATTCTTTCTAATGAAATAATTGGAATCCTGACCGAGATCAGGAAATTAAGCACTGAGAATTAACAAATGGGAAACTGACAGCCAAGCAGGAGTAAGATGCTTACACAACCCCTTTCAATAAAAGGAAGAAAGTCAGAAATGCCCCAGGAGAGGAACAAACAGAAGAAAAAAGCAGTTTGGCAGTATCTGTGAAAATCTATTCCAATGCACCCCCAGAGAACAGGAACGCATTGTATGATTTTGGCAGGTTTCACTTTGAGCTGGAGTAGGACAATTCTTGGAAAAAGGAGGTCAGAGAGACAATCCCATACATGTCTGTTTCATCATCCTTTAAGACCCAACCCAGTTATGGCTTCCTCCATGTAACCTGCTACGGTAGGTAGTACTCTTGGACGCTCCCCAGTATCCCCCCCCGCCCCAATCCTTCCTAGTCAGTGTTCTATGAAAGAGAGAAGAAAAGTCAGGATACTTTCACTCTTATGGTGTCCCTTGAGGAGGCACGGTGGGGGCCAGGACTTATGACCCAGTTTTTGTCAATGAAATATAAGAGTAGGGCTGGAGTGTACTCTGTAGCAGAGCACTTCCCTCACCGACACAAGGCTCTGGGTTTGATCCCCAGGACCAAACACATTTTTAGAAGAAGAAAGTTCTAGAGGAGGCATCTGACGGAGACAAAGTCTTTTCAGGATACAAATGCATGGCCCTCCTTAACCCCCCCCCCACCCTACCCCACCATATTTTCTGCCCTGGCTACTTCCTGTCCTTCCATGTACTTGAGTTGTTTGAAGCTGTGGCTGCCATATTGAATTATAAGGTGACAAGCCCAAAGATGAAGGATTACTGGGAAGGACAGCAGGAATCTGTATTAGTCAGAACTCCCCAGAGGAATAGACCAACAGGAGATATCTATCTATCTCCTAATCATATTCCTATGATTATCTTGGTTCATGTGACTATGGAGGATAAGTCCCACCATCTGCTATCTGCAAGCTGGAAAAACCACAAAAGCTGGTGATGTAGTTAGAAGGCCTGAGAGATAAAGGGCCAATGGTGTAGATTCCAGTTCAAGTCTTAAGAACTCAGACCTGGGCAGGAGAATATCAATGTCCTAGTTCAAGCAGTGGAACAGAGGGTGGGTGAATCCAACCTTCCTTGTCTTTTGCTCTATTCAGGACCTTAATGAATTGGATGATGCCCATACACATTGGAAAAGGCCATTTGTGTTTAGCTAATCTCTTCCTGACACACTGTTCAGGCAAACCAAGAAATAATGTCTATTTACATATCTGGGCATCCTCTGGTCCAGTCAAGTTGACACATAAATTAAACATTACAAAACCTGTGTTCTCCAGAATTCAGTCAAGATACTCAACCAGCTTAGAAATAGCTAGTTTCAGACTTTTTGCCAAAAAATTAAACCTTTCTATTGTCCCAGTGGCTCATGAGGCTGAGGCAGGAGGATGGTGAGTTCAAAGCCAGCCTCAGCAACTTAGGGAGGCCCTACGCAACTTACCAAGACCCACCAGATATCAAATTATGAAGGGACTCTAATGCATCTGGGTATTTCACACAATCTTTTGCAGAATACCTAATACATTGTATGTACCTAATAAGTGCATGCACGTATCCTGTACCTATCTATGTGAGTTACAGCTATATCTCATATCATAGTCACTATTTATAATATGTACTGTGAAAAGAATCTTAGTTAAAAGGACCAACTGTGGATTCACATGGAACTGAGTTCACATGTTGTCTCAATCCCCTATGAGCTAGGTGGCCATGGGTAAATCCTGATCATCTCCACAGTTCACCATCTTCCAAGTCCCCATTCTAAAGAGTACCTTTCTGAAACTGCCTGGGCTCACTCCCCTCTAAATTTGGAAGCATTGATTTCCCTCTTCTTAACTCCTCACTCCTTATTCTAAAATGTATTTAAATTCAGGTTTACATATAAGTCGTCATTCTACATGAATTTATGAATTTTTTAGTTATTTGATGGTCTTTTTTTCTGTATTTTTTTTGGTTATGTAACAAATACAGGCTCAAGGATATCGATAAATAGATAATGAGGGTAATCCAATCACCACGGTTTACGAACCTGTGGATACATTTTTTTTTGGAGGGGGGGTTGTGAGTACTAGGGATTGAACTCAGGGGCACTAAACCACTGAGCCACATCCCCAGCCCTATTTTGTATTTTATTTAGAGACAGGGTCTCACTGAGTTGCTTAGGGCCTCACTGTTGCTGAGGTTGGTTTTGAACTCGTGATCCTCTTGCCTCAGCCTCCTGAGCCGCTGGTGTGCACCACCATGCCTGGCTGTGGATACATTTTATTTATTCTTATTTTTATTTGTTTTTGACAAGACAAAGTATTTTATTTGAAATTTTTTTTAGATGGGAAGGAAAGTTAGTCTAAAGTTTTTTTCGTTGTTGTTGATGTTTTATTGTAACAAAATATGTATAATGTGAAAGTTAACATTTTAGCCATTCTTTTTAAAAGTTTGTTTTAATTAGTTATACATGACAGTAGAATGCATAACATTTCATCTCACTCCTGTCAGAATGGCAATCATCAAGAATACAGGCAAAATAATGTTGGCGAGGATGTGGGGAAAAGTTACACTTATACATTGCTGGTGGGACTGCAAATTGGTACAACCACTATGGAAAACAGTATGGAGATTCCTAAGAAAACTATTGGACCCAGCTATCCCACTCTTTGGTTTATAACCAAAGGACTTAAAATCATCATACTACAGTGAAATGGCCACATCAGTGTTTATAGCAGCTCAATTCACAATAGCTAGACTATGGAACCGACCTAGGTGTCCCTCAATAGATGAATGGATAAGAAAATGTGGTAATTATAACTCAATGGAATATTACTCGGCTTTAAAGAAGAATGAAATTATGCCACTTGCCCATAAATGGTTGGAGTTGGAGAATATCATGGTAAGTGAAAAAAGCCAGTTCCCACAAAACCAAAGGCCAAATGTTTCTCTAATATGCAGATACTAATTCACAATAAGGCCAGGGGCGCTAGGGAAGAATAGTGTTACCTTAAATTAGGTAGAGGAAAGTGATGGGAGGGGAGGGGAGGGAAGTAGGGATAGGAAAGATAGTAGAATGAAACAGACATTATTACTGTATATGTATATGTGACTGCATGACCAATATGATTCTGTAACATGTGCACTCAGAAGAAAGACCATCTATGTATGATAGTCTTTTTTTTAAGTTCAACATAATATAGATCTGCCTTATCTGCATAGTATCTAATAGTATAGATTAATCAGAACTCAACTATTCCATTATTAATGAACACTTATTTTATTTCTACTTTATATACATTTTATGAACTCACACTTAATGTGCATGTTTCCTTCTAACAACATGCAAGTTTCTCTGGGACAGACACTGATCCGTGGAAGAACTTGCAGTTACTGACATTTAGAAAGTAAACAGACTGTACCTCTAAATAAGTTGTCACCATTAATGGGAGTTGACAGTCATTCAACTGCTCTTCCTTTGACTGATCTTAGATTCTAGAGTAGAAGAAGGGAGCTCAGAACAGCTTGTTGCCTGGGTTTAGTACTCGTTTCATCTTCTATGATCCTGTCCCTCTTTGTGGGTGGTTTGGTAATGAGATGAAGGAAGCATAGGTTTCGCAATCTACCAAAGAGTTCTGGCACATTCTGAATTCATTTCTATCTTTTCTTTTCTTCTTTTCTTTCCTTCCTTCCTTCCTTCATCTGTCTTCCTGCCTGCCTCTCCTCCTCTTCCTCCTCCTCCTCCTCCTCCTCCTCCTTCTCTCTCTCTCTCTCCCTCCCTTTCTCCTTTTCTCTTTGCTTTCTTTCTTAGTGAGGATTGAACCCAGGGGCACTTTATCACTGAGGTACATCCCCAGGCCTTTTTATTTTGAATCAGGATCTTGCTAAGTTACTTAGAGCTTTGCTAATTTTTGGAGGCTGGGCTCAAACTTGGGAGCCTCCTGCCTCAGCCTCTGGGCTCTGGCAGATTATGGTTGTGTGGTCTAGGAAATGGTGCCAGGCTTCTTTGAGCTTTGTTTCCTAGTTTGTAGGATTGGGTGAGAAGACCTCTAGGATGTTAAGGTAACAGAGAAGTGCAAGGCCAGGCTCTGTCTTCCTTCACTCTTTCCTCTCATCCTTCAGTCCTGGGAGGTCTTGGGAAATTTACTTTATTTATACTCAAAGTCAGGTCAGGTAAATTGGTTTAAAATAAAGATGGGCGTTGATCTTCTTTGTTCTCCTGGATAGTTTTGCTTCCTGTGGGCAGATATACCCCATTCATATTTAAATCAGGACAACATTCTGATCACTCTCTAACCATTTTTTTTTTTTTTTTTGTACCAGGGATTGAACCCAGGGGTGCTTAACCACTGAACCACATCACCAGCCCTTTTATTTTTTATTTTGAGACAGGGTCTTGCTAAGTTGCTTAGGGCCTCCCTAAATTGCTGAGGCTGGCTTTGAACTTGTGATTCTCCTACCTCAGCCTCCTGAGCCGCCTAGATTACAGGATGCATCTCCGTGCCCCACCCTACCCATTATTGAGTCCCCAGTCGATTTCTGTTGAAGAGATGAGTTGATTCTACTTCACAGAAGTTCCAGAATAAGACTGTTTCGGGGACTGGAGGTTTCTGAAACAAAACAAAACAAAACAACAACAAAAAAAAAAAAAAAAGAAAAAGAAAAAGAGACCAATCTCTACTTGCCACTTTGACAATATGATAATTGAAGTGTTATCACTTCAACCCATGCAGGCAAACTTCTCACCACAACCAAAGAAATCCTAAAAAAAAAAAAAAAAAAAAAAAAAAAAAGGTGCATACCTGTAATTCTGGAGACTTGGGAGGCTGAGGCAGGAGGATCACGAGTTCAAAGCCAGCCTCAGCAATTCAGCGAGGCCCTAAGCAACTCAGGGGGACCCTGTCTCTAAATAAAAAATAAAAAGGGCTGGGGATGGGTCTCAGTGGTCGAGTGTCCCTGGGTTCAATCCCTAGTATCAGGAAAAACAAAATTGGGTGCTGTTCAAAAGAACACTATGCTCTGCTGGGGTTGGGAGCATGGTGGTAGGAGGGGATGCTGTGATATCACAAGAGATTCGTTTAGATCCAGGAATCAAACTCATTGATGGGTCTGCCAAAGAAATGCAGCTAGAATAGAAAATCTCTGTCATGTGCCACACCAAGATTAAGTGAAAGGGGTCTGGTTCAAAGCATGGCCTCACAGCTCCTGCGGCTCTGTGAACAGGGCGACTGTCCAGGGAAGCTTTGCACTGAAGCACAAGAAATGCACAGATTCTTCATGGAAAAAGCCCACGGTGTGGCAGGGAGACCAGCAGAGTAGAGGCAGAGGAGGAAGGGGCAGGAGGAGGGGAGAAAAAGGGGTAGAAGAACTGGTGAATGAAGTTGACCAATTGTACTAGATGCATGTATGAATATACCACAATGCAGTCCAACTCGATACATCACTAGAATGCATCCATTAAAAAATAAATGAATAAACAGAAGGAAGACCATTAGAGTAAAGGAAGGGAATTAGCGGGGAGGGAGGCTGGAGGGAAAGGGTTGAATTGGGGCTTAAAATAGAGAAAACTATGTTATATGCATTTGTACGTATGTCAAAATGAACCTTACTACCATGTACAACTATAATGCACTGAAAAAAGAAAAGAAACAAAGAAAACAACACCATCTCTAGTGAAGATTGGGTGGATGGAGGTTAAAAATATAGCACATTGGCTGAGTGCCGTGGCGCATGCCTGTAATCCTAGTGGCTCAGGAGGCTGAGGCAGGAGGATCGCAAGTTCAAAGCCAGCCTCACCAATGGTGAGGTGCTAAGCAACTCAGTGAGACTCTGTCTCTAAATAAAATGCAAAATAAGGCTGGGGATGGGGCTCAGTGGTCAAGTGCCCCTGAGTTCAATCTCCCATATCAAAAAATTTTTTAAATGCATATTATGAAAACTCTTTGCTGCCATTTAAGTAAACTTCATGTTAAAAATTGTTGCTTTCTCCAAAAGGAAACTTTTTAACATAGATTTAAAAAAAAACAGGAGTAGGAATACTTTTCTTAAAACTAAACAAAAAATTAATCTCCTGCTTTGCAAAAACAAAACAAAGAAAAACCCTCTCCTGGTAGGGATAGGAATTGAGTTTACAGATTGAGAGGCAATTAAATTTAATTAAACATTTATTTTATTAGGTATCATAATATTATGTCTACCAGTAGATATGTATAATTTATAACATGTAATATACAGAATATGAAGTAGCATATCATAAATATAATATATAGGATATGTGTTAGAGTCTGTAAACAAGTCAAGATGGCGCCTGGTATTTTGCCAGAGGGAGTGGTTTGTAAAGTAACGCCAGCGAGCCATTAAGTGTGCAGATTCCTTATTGGTTGACTGCTGTATCTAGTTTATGTTAATTAAGATAAGCTGTGTGGAATGTATATATACCCCTCTGGTCCTACAATAAATGGCTCCCACTCCTGCTGTATCAATCTACACAAGTTGCTCGTCACCCCCCCAGTTATTTTGCTGCAGCCGGACTGCGGCAGATATGGAATATAAATCTAACAAAATATAAGAAATAATATCATTTAGTATTGTTATACTAAAAAGAGCTAATGTTTATGAAGTGCTTTCTATGCACCAATCTCCGTTTTAAGAATCAGCACAGAGATGTGCTCTTCCACGTACATGAGGGACCTGTACTGCTCAAGGTCATGCAGTTAGTAGGGAGAGATGCTGGAATTTTAACCAAGGTGTTGAGACTACAGAATCCACAGTCTTAACTGTCCCAGTATATAAAGTTCTGTGCTGGGCATTACGATGCGGGCTGGGGATGAAACGCAACCATCCTGGAAGATGTTACATCTAGCAAAAGAGGTACACATAGCCAGGAACCACTCCAACACCAGGCAGAAGAGATCACGTACCCGGAAGAAATTTTGATGGCATGCAACAGAAGTTGGTTGAAACAGCAAAGGAAATTATGATAAAGACATTGATATTGTCAAAGAATCACTAGAAAGACTTAAAACTCATATTAGAAAATGATCAGAGAGAGAGAGAGAGACCAGTCTGAAAATAAGATCATCCTTTAACCAATAATAACTACATTTAATATTTAAAAAATTTATTTTGGGAATCACCAGGGATTGAACCCAGGGGTGCTTAACCACTGGGCCCCATCCCCAGCCCAATTTTGTATTTTATTTAGAGACAGGGTCTCACTGAGTTGCTTAGCGCCTCGTTCTTGCTGAAGCTGGCTTTGAACTTTTGATCCTCCTGCCTCAGCCTCCTGAGTCACAGGGATTACAGGTGTGCACCACTGCACCTGTCTAACATTTAATATGGAAAGGGAAAAAAAAGATGAAAATTAAAAAAATGTTCTTATTTATTAAACACACAGCATCCAGGGTTCGCTTACGGATTTTAAAGTTTCTTAGCTGGTATGATTGAGAATGAAAAGCACTGAGAATAAAAAAGTACCTGGTTGATATTCACTTGGGGGGTATTAAGAGTTGGTACTTGTGATGTCTTTCAAGGAGAATGATCTGAATTTTGGACCCGGGCAAAAGAAAAGGTTGGTGAGAGGGATCATCATAGTTCCCAACAAAATTTAAGTCCCAATTAAAATTTAAATCCAATCCCCCTGGCCTTCTTAAACGGATAACAAATACCTCTGTGTTAATTAGCTTTGTGTCACTTTTACAAAATACTTGGGATAATTGTTTATTTGGGTTCATGGTTTTTAGAGGTCCCAGTCCATGACTGGGCAGACATGTTGCTTTTAGGTCTCTGGAGGCAGTGCCAGTTGCCAGAGGTAGGGAGCCTGGGGTGGACCAAATACTCACCTCACGGCGCCATCTCCTGAAGTTTCCACCACCTCCTGGGAGTGCCACCCTGGGGACCGTGCTTTTATCCCATGGATCTTTGGGGGCCATTTGATGTCCAAACTGTCGCGATCTCACCGTCAGGATGATGATAAGTTCTAGAACAAATCTTTTTGGGAAATTTTCGTTTTCAGAGATTTTCGTGGCTCTGGGTGTGATGCTCACTTTAGAATCAACCAGGGGAGAATGACAGGTGACAGTGGGTAAATGACTCTTCCTGACTCTGAGTTCGGACACCCTGGGCATCATCAGCAGCAATTTTCTGTTCTTTCAAGGAGCAGAGAGATTAAATGAACTTCTCCGTCCTTGACGACAGAGGACTTATCTGGGTTTGGATGACACTCTCAAGTCCCTACCTGCAGCCTCTCAGAACATATCTAAAAATAATCACCCCGGCTGCAAGTCCAGCTTTGGAGCTCAGGAAATATTTGTTGATTTATGAACTGACAGAGCCAATCCCTCACTCTAGGCGATTCCTCTCCAGCTCACCCCACCTCCCATGCAGGGCTTGGGATCCCGAATTCCAATGAGACTGGAACAACACAGCCTCCCAACCTTAGCAGCCTGGCAGCTGGCATTGGCTCTGACCTCGGATCCCACCCAGTGAGGCTCACGTCAGCTGGACTGACCCGTGTGATGTTCGCCTGAGTGCAAAGCCACAGCCTGAACTTCTTTTAGTGAAATTCCATTCCGGACAAACACCTGGATTCACCCCCACTGATTGGGCCTGTGCAGACATTTGTCTATCTTCTGAGAATTATTCTTCAAGTGCTGGGAAATGTCAAGGTCTAGGTAGCTCCAAATCCAAATGAAAAATGGTATCTGGTTTATATGCTGTGAACTGAAAAAAATCTTACCACTTCGCAGACCTATGGGCCTCTCGTCAAAAGGCTCCTTCTTTTTTCTTTTCCTCTTCTGTTTAATTTCAGATTGCTTCTAAGTTTCCAAGACAGTGGTATAACCGACACAATTAGAAGAACTTCTTCCTCCTAATAGGAGGGGGGACAAAAACTCCCTGCTTCCTACTAGTATGTGAGGAGATGACTCTCCCACAGAAAAATAATAGTTGACTATATTTTGCTGGCTTAAGAAAGAGCAGAGGCCAGGCACGGTGGCGCACACCTGTAATCCCAGCAGCTCAGGAGGATGAGGCAGGAGGATCTCGAGTTCAAAGCCAGCCTCAGCAATTTAGCAGGGCCCTAAGCAACTCAGTGAGACCCTGTCTCTAAATAAAATACAGAATAGGGCTGGGGATGGGGCTCAGTGCCCTGTGTTCAATCTCTGGTACTCCACCCACCTCAAAAAGAAGGTGACACTTAAGAGAGGCCATGGAGAGACAAGATTTAAGAAAGAAGAAGTAAGAGAATAGTATGAGTGAGGACCAGACTCCACACGATTTTGTTGACTGCATAGAAAATGCTTTTAGAAGGTAAAGCAACGTTAGGTTGAAAAAGTAGGCCAAGGACTTCAGATGCCAGGTAATGGAAGATTAGAATCAAAATAGCACATTCTTGTAGTGTATCTTGATTTAATTTTTTATGGTACTCGGGATCGAACCCAGGGCCTCACATGTGCTAGGCAAGTGCTCTGCCACTGAGCCACATCTCTGGCTCTTTTTATTTTATTTTGAGACAGGGTCTCTCAAAGTTGCCCAGACTGACCTTGAATTTGGGATCTTCCTGCCTCCCAAGTAGCTAGATTAGGTGTGTGCCATTGAGCTCAACTTCTCATAATGTATCTTTTTTTAGTTTGTTTGTTTTCTTTTGTTTTTGTACTAGGAATTGAACCCAGCGTGCTTAACCACCGAACCACATCCCCAGCCCTTTTTATTTTGAGAGACAGGGTCTCACTAAGTTGCTTAGGGCCTTGCTAAATTGCTGAGGCTGGCCTCTCACTTGGGATCCTCCTGCCTCAGCCTCCTGAGTTGCTGAGAGTTGCATGCACCAGCACGTCTGGCCTCATCATGTATCTTGATACCATGTATTAGTGTAGTATGTTGCATATTTCAGAACCCCCCACTTCCTGTTTGTCCACATGGGTAGCCCACCTAATACTGTCTCCCTTTTACATCTGGGCAAAGTGAGTCAAAGAAGCTAACTAGTTCTCTCAAAGTAACACAGAAAAATCAGAGAAAGGTGAGATTGGCATACAGATCATCTAAATTAGAGGCTTGTACACAGCCTATAAAGGGCCAGGTCTCTTGTGTTTTCGTCTTTGTGGGTCCTGTGGTCTGTGGCATTCCCTGAGCTCTGACGTTGCAGGGGAGAGCAGCCCTGAACGTTCCAATAAAATTTTATTTACAAAAATGAGCGACAGGCCATTGCTGATGGCTGGCCTCAATTTTTTCATTGCTTTCGGAACTTGTCAGCTTTGTTCCCTGTTGCATCCTCTGTGCCTAGAATAGGGCCTGAAATTTAACAAGGTCAAATACATGTGTGTTGATTGAGCCACATCACATTCCCTGTGGCTTCATATGTCTATCAACAGCCTGATTTTAATACATTTGACCTGGAAGTCATTTTTTTCTACTGCTTCCCTCCTCTATCCAAGTTCAGTTACATCAGGTTTTGTTGATTTTACTTTCAAAGTATGCTCCACACTGTTACGGATTGGAAATGAGGTGTCCCCCAAAGCTCACGTGTGAGACAGTGCAGGAAGGTTCAGAGGAGACATGACTGGGTTGTGAGAGCCTTAACCCAACCAGTGAATGGACCCCTGATGGGATTAACTGGGTGGTGGCTGGAGGCAGGTGGGTGTGGCTGGAGGAGGGGGCATTGGGGGCTTGGCTTTGGGGGTCTATGTTTTGTATATGCTTCCTGATCACCAGGTGAGCTGTTTTGCTCTGCCATGCTCTCTAGCTATTATATTCTTCTGCCTCATCTTGATCCCTGAAGAATGGAGCCTGCTGTCTATCGTCTGAGACCTCTGCAACCATGAGCCCCCAAATAAAATTTTCCTCCCCTAAAATTGTTCTAGTCCGGTCTCTTAGTCAAAGCAGCAAAAAGCTGACTACTAATTCATATGGCTATCACCATGATTTCTTGCTTGAACTATTTCATCACAGACTTGGTCTCCACAACTGTCTGTTCCTGTCAGCATCTACTCCAGCTTCAACACAGAAGCCTAATCTGAATAGCAGCACCCCCACCCTTGCCCTACTTAACATCCCTCAGTAAAATTCCACCTTATTTTGAATAAAAGCCAAACTATTAGACTGAAGCATCCACTCATGAGGCAGAGAGTTCCTGACAAATCTCTGGTCTCATCTGTGACATCCTGTGTACACAATTGCTCCAATCTCTATGTTCTTATTCTAGATGATACAGGCCTCGTACCTGCCGCAGGATCTTTGCACAGCTTTCCCTCTTCTGTATTTCCCCTTCCTCCATTTGACTAGGTGATTTTCTTATAGTGTTCAAGCCTCAGCTTCCTGCCTCCCTACCCTGGGTGGGCCTGCTTTCTCCCTAGAATCTCACAACCATCTCACTCACTACCCTTGTGTTCAAGCCTCCGATTCACTGTTTGATGCCTGTCTTCTTTGGTCACTAGTGCCATGTCATTCATGTGGTAAGTACTAAGGGCTCACTGAACGAATGTAGAGCATCAGAATTTTAGTTTTGGAAGAACTTTAGAAGTCCTCTAATTGAATCTTCTGCTCCAATGCAATATTCTTCTCCCTTGCTTACACCAACTAAAGTGGTCCTATTTTACTTGCTATGTTCTGATGAGCACCATTTCAGGGGGAAAAAAAATCCTAGCAATGCAGGCAGAAAAGGGAAGGAATTGGGATTATATTCTCCACAATTCTGGCACCGCAGGCTGTATCATCTTGTGTTCTCCCAGACCAAAGATTAGTTCTGCTTTCCACTCTGTGTATTGCTGAAGGTATTGGAAATTAGTCTTCTTGAGGACATGATAGAAATCGACCTTGAGTGGAGAGTGAACTCTTCTCCTGAGACATCATTAAATGTCATGATTCTGTGGGTGAAAGAGCTGTTACCTCTACGTTGCAGGAAGTGACATGCACGGCTGCCTCTTACATCTATGTCAAGCCTGGATTTTTTTTTTTTTTTTTTTTGGTAGCTGGGATTGAACTCAGGGGCCCTCGACCACTGAGCCCCATCCCCAGCCCTATTTTGTATTTTATTTAGAGACAGGGTCTCCCTGAGTTGCTTAGGGCCTCACTTTGAACTTGTGATCTTCCTGCCTCAGCCTTCGGAGCTGCTGGGATTATAGGCATGGGCCACCGTGCCCAGCTCAAGCCTGTATTTTGAGTGGGTGATTTGTGGACTAGACTCTTGCTGCTTCCTTTTTATTCCATTACAAATTAAAAAAAAAATTAACCCTAGAATTTAAATTTTAGATATTAATATTATTCTCAATGAGCTACAGGGCAAAGGGAGGGACCCTTTATTCTCTTTCTGTGATTGTTCTTCCTATCCACCAGGCAAGTGCCAGTTTCTGAAAGGCTCACTTGGGGATCTTGCAGCCCTGGTTGAGGTGCTGAGAAGTCAAGACAAGCTCTGAGAGTGTGAGAGAAACTTGTTGATAAGTAGTAAGTGCAGTTATTTTGAACTAGACCATTCCTCCACTGGAGCCCTATGAACTCCAGTCAAGCACACTAGCGCCACCTATTGGACAAATACATGTTTATAAAAATAAAAACTCTACAGTTACAGAAAAATACCTTGCTAGATGGCAATTTCCCCTGCCAAAGAAAAACAGAGTTAAGCCAGCTCACTGAAAGAAACTTAGGTGATCTGTAGGTATTCTGCTCTCAACTTAAAAGCAAAGAAAATATTAAGTAATACTGAAATACTAGACCGACAAATATCATAGTTCAGGAAAGGGCCTTCCTACACAAGGCCATGTGACCACCCCTGAAGGGGTGGGTATAAGCAAGGAGGGTCTTGCTGGTGGACAAGGCGACTTTCTCCTGGAGCTCTGCTATAGAAGGATCAATAATCTGGAGAAGAATCAGGAAAGTACCAGGAGACTTCATGTAACCTTCTTTCCTGGCTTCTTTCCTCCCTCCCATCCTTCCTTCCTCCCCCGCCCTCCTCCTCCTCCTCCTCAGGGATTGAATCCAGAGGCACTTAACCACTGAACCACATCCCCAGCCCCCCCTTTTTTGTATTTTATTTAGAGACAGGGTCTCACTGAGTTGCTTAGGGCCTTGCTAAGTTGCTGAGGCTGGCTTTGAACTCGAGATCCTCCTGCCTCAGCATCCCTGGGATGACAGGTGCATGCCACCATTTTTCTTTTTATAGAGGGCTAAAAGCTTCCTCTTAACTGATTGAGAACATAGTTTGATTATAAAGTATAAAAGTGTGTGTGTGTTTGTTTGTGCTGAGGATGGAACCCAAGGCCCCACATATGCTAGGCAAGATCTCTACGACTGAGCCACACCCCTACCCTTTTAAAAATATTTGGGGACGAGATCTTCCTAAGTTGCTGAGACTGGCTGTGAACTTGTGATTTTTCCTATCCCAGCCTCCCAAGCAGGTGGGATTACAGACATGCACCATCCCACCCAGGCCACTGATATGCATTTAATGAAGTACTATGAAATCTGTACAGACATCGTGTGTGTGTGTGTGTGTGTGTGTGTGTGTGTGTGTGTGTGTGTTACAAAGAATTTAACCAACTAATAAGGCAATATTTATATGTATATATATATGATATGTATAAATGGGAGGAGGAGTGGAGGAGGGAGAGAAAGGGAAGACCATAATTAATAATGCTGGAAAACAGCATAAACATTTTCCTTAAAGGAGTAAAAAATCAAAACAAAAACAGAAAAAAAAAAAAACCCTATCATAGAAGTTACATTTAGGGAAAGGGAAGCAGAGAGGAAAGGTTTTACTTTCCAGTTCATTGTCTGGTCACATATACCTGCATTTTATTTAAGTGAAGACCAAAATCAGCAAGCTAAAATTAATCTGTGCTCTGAGAAGTAAGGAAAACTGCTCTTGGAGGTGGGGAGCCAAGGAGATCTCTCTGGGGGGCTGGAGACATTTTCCTCTGATGGAGGAACTAGTACCAGCAGTGAAGGTACAAATTCTTCATGCTATGCGCTTCTGATCTGCAGACTGGAGTAAAGTTTTAAAAAATGATGCAAAAGATGGCTTCTTGGGTGATTAAGATTATATACCATTTGCTTTCTTTCTATTTTCCTGTATATACCTAATAAATATCATAAAAATAAGTGAAAATAAAATAAACCTTTTGTTTTGTTTTGTTTTGGGGATTGAACTCAGGACCACTGGACCATCAAGCCCCATTCCCAGCCCTATTTTGTATTTTATTTAGAGACAGGGTCTCACTGAGTTGCTTAGGGTCTTGTTAAATTGCTGAGGCTGGCTTTGAACTGCGATCCTCCCGCCTCAGCCTCCCAAGCCCCTGGGATTACAGGCGTGTGCCACGGTACCCAGCAAAACCTAGTTTTGATAACTTTTTTTCCAGATGTATGTTTAAAAGATATCGGTTTACACATCGTCCTAGTCGACAGAGGTTGTCTTTACAAGAACAGGAGATGCTCCCCCAGGGGAGCCTGGGATGTAGACTCACAGGGGCTCAGAGGGAGCAAGGTACTATGCTCGGGAACCATCCATAACCGACGTAAAAGCCTCTGTGTCCATTAAAGGGAGCCTGACCAGCAGCCCCAGCCCCAACATCCCCCTCTGAATCAGGCAAGCCCTTCCTTCCTTCCCTGCCAAGGGATCTCAATGGCTCCCTGTCTGCAGGAATCCACCTGTTCAGATGACCTGTTTACCAGCGAACATCTGATGGTCTGGCAGATACCATGGCAGATAAGTTTTCAAATGACCGTGCCTGCAGCGTCCTTTATTTGGAAGAGCCACAGTAGACCCTCGCAGCTGGTGAACAAGTGCGCTGAATTTCCTATGCACTTTGATAAGGCTGGGGGAGAACCAAGACCCAGGTAGGGTTTCAAGGCAATCTTGGGCTTGACTAACATC
The DNA here is from genome assembly GCF_047511675.1 of Marmota flaviventris. Taxonomy (NCBI): domain Eukaryota; kingdom Metazoa; phylum Chordata; class Mammalia; order Rodentia; family Sciuridae; genus Marmota; species Marmota flaviventris. The sequence goes on along the minus strand of NC_092498.1, from coordinate 158,981,577 downwards.
TCCATACCTCCAGTTTTTTTTTTTTTCTTTTTCTTTTCTTTTCTTTTCCTTTTTTTTTTTTTTTTTGCTTTTACGGGATTCATAATTATACTAAGTGCACAGGCCAGAGCTTTAATCTTGTTCGCTCAGATGGCATATAAAGTTTGTGTGAAAGCTGCAAAGTTTTTTTTTTTTTCTCTTAAAGAAAGGAATATTAGTAGCTAAATTCTTTGCTTTTGTAATTTTCACTATGTTATCCTTTTTTTTTTAAACCAGCCGAGTTAAATTCTCACTTGTGCTTTTTATAATGGCAGTGGGCATTCCACATTATGTTTACAGATTTGCACATTAAAACCTGAGATAGAAAAGAAAGGGGAGATCTAGAATTAAAAAATTTTAAAAAATAGGGCTGAGGTTGTGGCTCAGTGGTAGAGCGCTTGCCTAGCATGCATTAGGCACTGGGTTCAATCCTCAGCACCACATAAATATAAAATAAAGATATTGTGTCCATCTAAAAGTTAAGAATAAATATAAGAAAAAAGAAGAAGAATGATCAGGTTTCTGGCATGAATTCCTAATTTTCACTACATGGAAAATGGACTTTATTTCAACAACAAATAAGGAGTAACAGAGCATGGCGTGGTGGCGCATGCCTGTAATCCAGGTGGCTTGAGAGGCTGAGTCAGGAGGATCGGGAGTTCAAAACCAGCCTAAGAAACTTAAGGAGGCACTAAGCAACTCAGGGAAACCAAATACAAGATAGGCCTGGGGATGTGGCTCAGTGGTTGAGTGTCCCTGAGTTCAATCCCCAGTCCCACTTCTCCCCCAAAAGGAGTAACAGTAGTGACTGTAAGGATAGTAATTATAGAAGCTGCCATTTATTGAATACCTACAAGGTCCCATGTGTTGAAGTTCTGCTTTGGAATGTGTTAATTGATTTCCACCAAATGTCACTCATGTGACATGATATGAGAGTCACAAATAAGAATCTTATATAAGAGTCAAGTCCTGAGACATTTGACAACTGCCCAGCATCACGCAGCCTAAGAGTGTGATGTACACTCAGGTCATATGTATGGAGGTGGGATGTGACCTTTGAGTTTTTGATTGACACCTGCTTTCTTTCTCCATATGTTTTTCTGATGTATTGCTGTGGGCCTTGCCACTCTCAAAAGATTTGCAGCTGAACGATTTAAGGGTAACAGTTGGCTTCTGAAGCACACACTTGTGGGAAACACAGGAATTCATCACTTCACTGCTAACCCTTGGAAGTTCACAGATTAGGAGACAAAATTTTTACCTCTAATTCAAGGAGTCCAGGTAGATCTTTGTGACATAAAAGCTATTCCAGATTCTCCTGGCCCCTAAGCAACTTAGCAAGCCCTTGTCTCTAAATAAAATATAAAAAGGGTTGGGGATATGGCACAGACTGGAAGAGCCAGCTCAAGCCATGCTAGAAATGTTCAGGAAATCATGTGATAAAGTTCTAGGGGAACTGGGTGGTGGTAGGAACTTACCTTATTTGTTTCTGGAGATTGAACTCAGGGACACTCTACCACTAAGCTACATTGGCAGTCCTTTTTTTCCTCCTGTTTTTAAAATTCTTTTTAGTTATGATACAAGCTATTTTGATTTTTTTTTTTTTAATCTTGAGGCAGGGTCTCACTGAATTGCTTAGGGCCTTGCTAAGTTGCTGAGTCTGGCCTCAAACTTGTGATCCTCCTGCCTCAGCCTCCTGAGTTACCGGCATGCACCATTGTACTGGACCCTTCTTTGCTTCTTAACGATCCCCAATCTACAAGCCCACAACCCCTGACCAAACTATCTGTCTTCACCAAGGGAATAAATTGATGCCTATGTAAGAGACAGATAATCCAAAGTACAACAAAAGTGTATTAATCTAGAAATAGTATAGTTTTTAGACTTGTGGTCATATCTGATAGAGGCTGACTATGTACAAGGCAGCAAATGGAAAGGTGAAATGAGAAAACATTCACTCCACTTAACCATTTAGGGAATGGGACTTGTGTGTGTTCATATTCACAGTATTTTAGTATTTGCTTGACTTGGCTTCCAACCCTGTGGAAATGTGGACTTTGAAGTCAAGTGGTCATTTGGTTCCAGAAGTGGCCCTAGGAATATGGCTGCCCACAGAAAATGACCGTTTTCAGCAGCAGATTTTCCAAATGCAAGAGGTCACATGAGGCAGACTTTACAAAGTTTACATAACAAAGAGCAATTCTGTTTAGCAAAATGCTTAATTCCCGTTAGCACACATCAAACAGAACTGTTACAAAACATTATTGTCTGGGTCCACATTGCAGAGTAAGGGTTTTTCACAAGTTTCATTTCCAATAACTCTTTTGATAAAGCCAGTTTTTTTTTTTTTTTTTTTTTTGGTGGAGTGGTGGTGGTAAGCTGACCTTAATTTCCAGAAGAATCTATGAATGGGAACTGAGTAGGCTGCCGCCTTAAGCGTGAGATATGTTGCACCGATGTTGTGGCAGGAAAAAGACAACAGCCCTTCTAAGGAATGGGGGGCCTTCCAGGGATCCAGGGCCGATGACAGATGCCCGGAGAGCACAAAGGGCAGATTGTCCTCTTCCGAGACAATGGGGTATTGAGAAGGCTCCCAGCATCAAATTCTACCTTAGTCCTTCAAGACATTTTTAAGTTTTATGTCTCACTGCTGACAGTAAGCAGGGGAAAAAAGCCTGTAGTATAAACTTTTCTGGTGAAGGAGACAGCCTGATTTTGAAGATATATTTTGCCTGCAAGCATAGTGGTTCTCAAAAGGTCTTGCCATTTTATGAGCCCATTTTCTGCTTTCTTTAGAAAGTAGCTGCGGGAATATGAATAAAGGACTGAGCCCCCTCATCGGAATGTCAGGATCTGAATGTCACTTCTGCCCCCTTATCTGAGTGACCTTCATTCTGACGCCTACTATTTCCTCATTGGTAAAGAAGAATCATGGTCTCCAAGCCTATTTTTCAGGGTTGCTAAGAAAATAATAATCTACGCAAAGGTGGTTTATTGCAAACGGTTTAAAAAAATACAAATGGTCATAATAATATTAGCGATCTCCCTTGGAAGATTTGGAGGAGGAAGGATTCCATAGGCAAATCTGGACTTTTTTCCTTTGACTAATCTTATTCTTAGGCTGCTGAATCTCTTCAGCTTTCTGGTCATTTGAATAAACGAGCAGTTCCTGAACGATTGCAATAATAGGAATAATACTGAATCTTTTGGTAGAGGGGACCTGTCATCTCCACGATCTCTGATTCTGAAATTATTCTAATTTTTTCCCCAAAGATAGTAGATTCCATACTAATATGCTTTCTTTCTTTTTCCATTTTTTTGCCAATTTAGTAAAAATGAATTGTCAAGAGTACTGTAACTTTCGACACAAAAATGATCTGCACTGGCTTGAGCAATAAGGACCCAAGAACCCAAGTTGCAAAAATAAAATTCTAAAACTAGAAGAATGACACATGAACATTTAAACACTGCAGTTTTCTTTAGAAGCCAGAATACATAGGGACATTTACATGACAGACTGCATTAAATTTGGGTGCATGTGTGTTAATTTCATTCACTTACACAGTTTTCAGGGGGTGGAAACAACATTTATTTATGAGTTCTTCATGGCTTTTTTTTCTTTCTTTGCTTTCTTTGGCCAGTGGACTATAAGAATCAAGTGGAAATATTACCCCAGACCCCAAACTTATTTTGGACAGAAATGTGTCATTTGTATGTGGACAATAAGTGGGAAAACAGAGTTTTCTGTTTAGAATTTCTAGACTGGATGATAACAGGTGCCTGGGAGAGGTTAAACAAATTGTTCAATGCCCTTGCTGTACTGGAAATAATCTTGGAAGTCACCTTGGCCAGTATTAGGAAGGGAGATTGCATTGAAGGCCCTGAAGACAGACAGATCCTTCCCCTTCTAACAAGGTTTGCCATCATTTGAGACAGGCTCTCCTAGGAGGTTATGTAGTGCAAGCTGAGATTCAAGAAAGAGAATATAAAAAAATGTTTCCTTTGAGAAGCTTCCAGACCCCAGGGGTGACTTTGGGATGAGAGGTCAGGTGAGATTGTAAAAGGTGGTAGAAGTTTGGCCCAGCAAGCATCCAGACTGGGCAGTGGCTGAGCTTGGGGCTAGGGGAAGTTTTGCTGTGAACAGTCAGCTGTAGGACAGGTCACGTAACATCCACCTCCTCTCTTCTGGTGGGATTTTTGGAGGTGCTATCAGCTGTGCCCTGGTGACTCTCAGGCAGGAAGTGGAGGTGCTTGAGGACACATAGCCTGGGGATGGATACTGGTACCTCCCAAGCTGAGGAAGTGGGTGGGGACATGTTTGTACATATGGCCTTCTCTAATGTTGTTTTTTTTTTTTTTACAACTCTCATCGTAGCTAATTTTCAATTCTCTTGTCTTTGAAATTCTAACCTAAGCTTCTCCCACCTCGAGGGCGCCTTGCCCTGGTCACATCTCTTGTTTGGGGTGAGTGCAGATGCAATGATGCACAGCCTAAATGACCAAGGCATGTCTGTGTCAGGTGTCGTGTCTGCCGAACAGCCTGACAGGGTTGGGATTTAGTCATTTACTTATTTATTTATTTTTGGTACCAGGGATTGTGATTAAACCCAAGGGCACTTAAACACTGAGACACATTCCCACATCCCCTTATTTTTTTTTTTTTTTGTTCTTTTTAGATATACGTGACATAAAGTGTATTTTGACATACTATACATACATGGATTCTAACTTCCCATTCTTGGACATGATGTGGAGTTTCCCTGGTCGTGTGTTCAGATGTGAATATGGGAAAGTTCTGTCCCATTCACTCCGCTGTCTTTTCTATTCCCATCCCCCCCTCTTCCCCTCATTCCCCGTTGTCTAATCCAATGAACTTTTCTCCAATGAACGTCCCTTATTGTGAGTTAGCATCCACATATCAGAGAGAAATATTTGGACTGTAGTTTTCTGGGATTGGCTTATTTCACTTAGCATCTAGTCTCCAGTTCCATCCATTTACAGGCAAATGCCATAATTTCTTCTCTATGGCCTAGTAATATTCCATTGTGCATATGTACCACATTTTCTTTATTTATTCATCTATTGAAGGGCATCTAGATTGGTTCCAAAGCTTAGCTATGTGAATGAGCTGCTATAAACATGGACGTGGCTGTGTCACTGTAGTATGTTGAGTTCATATTTTATTTAGAGACAGGGTCTTGCTTAGTTCCTTAGGGCCTCTCTAAGTTGTGGAGGCTGATTTTGAACTAACAATCCTCCTGCCTTAGCCTCCCAAGCCGCTGGCATTATAGGCATGCACCACAGTGCCCAGCCTGACATGTGTTTTTGTGAAACCAAACCTTAAAACTTCCCAAACTTCTGTGTTTCTTTTAATCTAGTATTTACTAATGTGTTTTCAATGGTTTTTTTTTTTTTTTTTTTTTTTTGGTGTAGCTTAAAATATTCAGGTTTATAGCCGTGCAGAGGGCATAATTTTATGTTTGTTTAACAGCAGAATCCGCTTCCTTTAAAAAAATGGAATCAATTATTAAACATTACACTTAGGACTCAATTCCTCCAAGTTCTCAGACTGCTTGCCCTTAAGCTATGCCTCTCAGTATCCATAAAAGCTGTTCTAAGCCGCTTGGAGACCCACACAGATGAAAGATAAAGCAGGAGCTTTGTCTATGACCTTGGTTGCAGCATGGTTTGATGTAACAATATGGTTCTACCTCGACTGACATTTGTTTGACCACTGCCACAGGTGCTTTTCAAGTCAGAAAAAAAAAGTCATTTACATGGGGTAAAACATCCCAGGAGTTAAGGTCAACACATCGGAAACTCAGCCTAAAACTAGTTCTCTTTAGAAAAATCAAATGGCACTGGTGGCATGTGACAAACATGTAGCATCAGGTTTGCTAGATGTATTATATATTTATTTAAATGAAGCCAAAACTATTAGTAAGCACCTACTATGTGTAGGGCAACTCTTAGAGCCTTGGTAAACTTTTTTTTTTTAAATTCTATACATGGCAATTTTCACAAGTTCCAATCAGTATTTGTTTTCCATTCATTAAACACTGAAGGTTTTTTTTTTTTTTTTCGATATGCCATGTAATCATATCCCAGTATTTGCCCTCTTGTAGATTTGACAAAACATTTCAGACACACACTATCAGAGAAGGAGGACTATACAAACGTCTCCCTCTGATAATAGGACTTGGTGGCGACTTTAGTGGCTCCAAGTCCTGGGAAAGTTTCCACTGCCTCCCCTGGTGCCCTCCTCCCCACAGGACTGCGGGAACATGGAGTAGCGCCAAAGACCAAGGTGACTATCCTTGCCCTTCTGAACAAAACCTTGGGCCAGGGACCTGGAGGCAGGGGTTTTATGACCCGTTTCTCTCCACTGTCCTCTGGGCCATTCCTTGAAAAAAAAAAAAAGTTTGTTCTTTTTAGACATACATGACAGCAGAGTGTATTTTGACATATTCTACATACATGGAGTGTAACTTATCCTAATTAGGAACCCATGCTTAAGGTTGGACATGATGTGGAGTTTCCCTGGTCGTGTGTTCATGTATGAACATGGGAAAGTTCTGTCCCATTCATTCCACTGTCTTTCCCATTCCCATCCCCCACTTCCCTTCATTCCCCTTTGTCTCATCTAAAATACTTCTATTCTTCCTCCTCCCCACCTTATTGTGTGTTAGCACCTGCATATGTGCGTTTGGTTTTCTGAGATTGGCTTATTATATCACTAAGCATGATAGTCTCCAATTCCATCCATTTAGTGGCCAATGTAATCATTTCATTCTTCTTTATGGGTGAGTAAATATTCCATTGTGTATAGAGACCACATTTTCTTTATCAATTCATCTATTGAAAGGCACCTAGGTTGGTTCCATAGCTTTGCCATTGTGAATTGAGCTGCTATAAACATTGATGTGGCTATGTCACTGTAGTATGCTGATTTTAAGTCCTTTGGGTATATAAACGAGGAGTGGGATAACTTGGTCAAATGGTGGTTCCATTCCAAGCTTTCTGAGGAATCTCCACACTACTTTCCAGAGTGGTTGCACCAATTTGCAGACCCACCAGCAATGTATGAGTGAACTTTTCCCCCACATCCTCGCCAACATTTATTGTTACTTGTATTCTTGGTAATTGCCTCTCATTCTGACTGGAGTGAGATGGAATCTCAGTGTAGTTTCAATTTTCATTTCTCTAATTGCTCAAGATGTTGAACATTTTTTCATATATTTGTTCACCAATTGTATTACTTCTTCTGTGCAGAGTCTGTTCAGTTCTTTGGGGGACATTCCTTTTGTATTGTGGTGGAAACTGAGGCGATGAGAGGAGAGATTTAGCAAAGTCACACTGCTCATCTATCGATACTCCAGCAATGGAGCCCTATTCCCGGACCCCATCTCTATGTTCTTTCTTTCCTTTAGTTTAAGTCACCTTCATCTTTCTGATTTCTGGATGACCCATGTCCCTTCTTACTCCTGAGTTTTGCACACAGGCTGTTTCCTCCACGTGCAACACTAACATCTCCCCACATCACCTGGAACCTTCAAGAAATGGATTCATTACTCTAAAAATTCTGGTTAAAACATCACTTCCTCTAGGATGCCCTTCTGATCCTTGAGACCCGCCTTTGCAGTGGGTTCTATAATTCTGCACTGGGCCAATTCCAGCATTCCTTACCCATAGTGCAATGGTCAAGAGCTCTAGCCCTCTGCAGGCACAGTGAGGACAGGGACCTGTGTCATGTTATGGTTGTTTTCCTGATTTGAGCACAGGGTCTGGGACTCACTAAGCGAATGATGAATAGAGAAATGAATAAACAAGCAGTTGTTCTCTCTCACCAAAGTGAAGGTTGAGGGAAGAACGTTAGCAGTGGATCCAAGGGTGTGCTCTTGTTCTAATGCACTGGCTTGGCACAGCTCATGCAGGAAAGAGAAGAATATTCATGTGCTAACACATCCCAGGTGCCATGGGCTTCCGAGTTATATCTTACCCAAGGCACTCACTTCCCAGGGTGACTCGTGGAGACAGCCATCTTGCTCTGCAGTCCAAAGTAGGTTTTCTGGTGGAACTCCATATGTGGGGTTGGGGAATAGGGGTTTCCTGTGTGCATAAAGCAGGTGCCTTATTCTGGAGATCAAGAGTGTGGGCTGTGATATCTGCAGAGTAACAAGGCTCTTACCTCAGATGGACTTTGTGGCGTTAGCTACACTATGCTGCCACAGCCTGGCTGGCTGGGCAAAATAGCCGGGGGGTGACGAGCAACTTGTATAGATTGATACAGCAGGAGTGGGAGCCGTTTATTGTAGGACAGGAGGGGTATATATACATTCCACACAGCTTATCTAATTAACATAAACTAGATACAGCAGTCAACCAATAAGGAATCTCCACACTTAATGGCTTTCTGGCATTACTTCACAAACCACTCCCTCTGGCAAAATGCCAGGCGCCATCTTGACTTGTTTACAGACCCTAACACTATGCAACACAGTGGTCCTCCTCAAAGCCCAGTTCACAATTCCGGGGCTATGGTGAGGCTCCCCGAAATAGGACTGTTACACAGTACTTTGCATGCAGAAAAAAAAGCATTGTTCCTCTCCCTAATTGACCTCCTGATCTTCCATCCTTGGTTTTCATCATCTGTAAAAGGACAAGATTTGAATGATCTCATGTTTTAGTCAACTTTTTCATCACTGCAACTAAAAGACCCAAACCAGAACAATTTTAGATGAGGAAAAGTTTATCTGGGGGCTCAGGGTTTCAGAGGTCCCAGTCCATAGACAGCAGGCTCCAGTCCTTGGGGCTCGAGGGGAGGCAGGACATCATGGAGGAAGAGTGTGGTGGAGGGAAGCAGCTCACATAGTGATCAGGAAGCAGAGAGAGACTCCACTCTCCAGAGACAAATAGAGACCCCAAAGCCACGCCCCCCATGCCCCCTCCTCCAGCCACACCCACCTGCCTCCAGCCACCACCCAGTTAATCCCATCAGGGGTCCATTCACTGGTTGGGTTAAGGCTCTCACAACCCAGTCATGTCTCCTCTGGACCTTCTTGCACCGTCTCACACGTGAGCTTTTGGGGGACACCTCACCTCCTCACATCCATCACATCTTGCCTTTGAAGTTCATTTTACTTCTAAAATTCTTTGATTTTATTCCCAGAGTCCTTAATTCTTCTCTCAGAGCATTTTTTTCCCCAAAAATGTTAGTTGCCCAGCTCATGAGGACATGCTTAAGAGTCACCAAAGGATCAAGTCCTTCAAGCCCAAATATCCTAGCTACTGAGGTCTTGTCATGATATTGTGAACTTCTTATCTTGCAATCCAAACAACCCAACCCTTGGTCTTCTCCCAGGACATCCTGCTTCCTGCAAATTTCTCCCACAAGTATTCAAGGCAACAAGTTTACCCCATGGTGGATGAGTGGTTTTGAGCACCACTCTGTGCTCTTCTGAGCAGGGAGCTCTTTGCCAGTGGTGGCTTCCCTGCCTTCAGGCACCAGTCTGGCCTGCTCCTCATCCTGAATTGTTTCAAAGAGATGTTCCCTGTTGGGAGCCATGTTGGGCCTTCCATACACCATAGCTGTGTGCGAGCCTGGGTTAAATGGAAAAGGTTGACTTTCGGATTTCCCTTTAAGGTGATTCTCCCTTAGGAAGGCCCAGGCATGAATTCTCAACAACTCATTTAACCCCAAACTTAGGGAAAGTACACTGCCAATATTCACTAGTCCTTGGACATGCCTGCAGAGGGCTTCTCTGGGGATGGGTCACTAGAGTAAGATCAACATGGTCTACTCAGAATCTTTTTGTCCCACTAGCAACTGGGTTTGCTATTCAGTTTCTCATTCCACGTTCTTCTTTGCTTTAAGCTGAGTCCACTTGGAGAAAGATGAAAAGCCCAGATTCAATGTGGGGCTCCATGATCAGTTGGCCAGGCATTCTCCAGCATATTTGGATTCCCATAGTGAACAGGGGTATGGCAAAGTTCAGGGGACAGCCTGGTTGCTTAGAGATTTTTGACTTTTTGCAGGGTGAGGTGGCACATTCCTGTGATCCCAGCTGAGCTTGGGAGGCTGAAGCAGGAGGATCGTGAGTTCAAAGCCAGCCTCAGGAACTTAGTGAGATCCTAAGCAATTCAGTGAGACCCTCTCAATAAAGTATAAAAAAGGACTGGGGATATGGCTCAATGGTTAAGTACCCCTGGGTTCAATCCGTGGTACAAAAAAAATACTTCTGACCTCTTATCCTGGTAACTCACTTAGTGGTTTTTCTTTCAGTAACTGATGAAACAAGAAATGGTCTTATTTATTTGGCTGCAAGATTCAGTTGGTGCTGCTAGGTTTTTCATATGGTTGAAGGGTACTCCTGGGGCTCACATGTGCAAGATTGGTGCTTAGCATGACAGTGTTGAGGTGGTGGAACCTTTAAGAGGTGGAGCTTCGTGGGAGGCTGTTAGGTCACTGGGAGTGCCACTCTCAAAAGGGATTAATATAGCTCTTCTGGAACCCCAGCCTCCCTGCAAGAGTGAATTGTTAGAAAAAGAGAATCTCTCTGACTTCCTGTCTCAATAGGTGATCTCTCCCTCTCATAATCACTCCCATCGTGATTTATCTGCCAGGTTGTAATATAGCAAAAGGGGCCTCACCAGAACCAAGTGGGTATTGGTAACATGCTCTTGAATCTCCAGACCATGAACTAAAGTAAACCTTCTACTTTATAAAACACCCAGCCTCAGATATTTTGCTATAGCAACAGAAAACAGAACAAGACAGGTGCCCGCCTCCAACACTCTGTGGGCCTTCCAAGAAGATCTTGAAGGCACTGCACCCACTCTAGAAGAGCAGGAGTGAGTGTTTGGAAGATGGACCCAGGTTTCAGGGGGTTTGCCAGTCCTAGAACAGAAATGTGAAAGAAAGGAATAGGTACAAATTCAAGGGGCCGGCCACTGGGATGATCTGGAGTTGGGAGTCTTTACCTGTGATCATTGTTGAGCTTTCTGCTTCATTCACTCTTTAGGAAGTATTTATTGAGGGTCCACTCTGTGCTGCCTATGGTCTACATTATTGTCGTTGGCATCAGGATTGGTGTTGAACTACATGTACAGACAAAATCAGAAAGCCGGTGGCCTCTGGATGGGGGAAAGTCTTGCTGTTGGACCCAGATTCAGACTAATCATGGAAGGAGTATTATTGGTGATGTTGGAAGGCCACTGATGTGCAGAATTTCACAGCTCCACCATCCAGAACTGCAAACATGGGTGTTGAAAATTGTTGCTTAGGTTGATCATATATAACAGAGAGAGAGAGAGAGAGAGAGAGAGCTCTGATTGATGAGGAATATGAGATAGCATCTTCTGGGAAGGGAGACTGGGAAATCACCTTTGTGGAGAATCCTGGAAGAAGTAATAGAAATCAATCAGTCTTGTCCTGCTTCTCAAGGTTGAGAAGTGTGGTATGTTCTCTGCACACTTTCTGGCCATGGGAATGGGGGTGTTCTTAGGGTTCCTGTCACTGGTGACCAATGGCCTGGATTTAAATGATGAGGGTGAAGGGTAAAGTCTTGGCCACATGAAAGGAGGTACCCAAGTGACAGGAATAGAAATCAAATTTAACCTGTAGCTCAACAGATGCATTTGGGATTGCTTATTGCAACCTCAAAGTGTGCTTGTTCCGAGGAACTGCTCAAGGGTGATTTTAGATATGAGAGTCAGGAGGCTGAGGCCGAAGTTTGACAAGTTGAAAGCCAGCCTCAGCATCTGATCGAGATCTAGTCTCAAAATGAAAAATCAAAAGGGCTGGGGATGTGGCTCAGTGATTAAACACCCCTGGGTTCAATCCCCAGTACAAAAGAGAGAGAGAGAGAGAGAGAGAGAGAGAGAGAGGGACTTGGGGACAAATAAGCTTCAAAAAATGCTTTGCTGATCAAAGTTTCTTTACCACAGGGCTCCTTGGAGTCTTTAATAAGAATATGTAGTCTTTGAAGCCCTGGAGTGGGGGCTTCAAAATGAGATGACACGCCTGTCATCTCAGCAGCTTGGGAGGCTGAGGCAGGAGGATCACGAGTTCAAAGCCAGCCTCAGCAAAAGTGAGAAACAGTTTGTAGCAATTTGCAAACTTATTTGGGAGCAGGGCCCCTCCCTGGGCATGCCTTACATGGGCCTGTGTCCTTGGAAACATTTTGGGAAACAAGTGCTTAGGATATTGTCATCAGGCTGAGGTGACATTTTAGCACAAGAGAAATGTTTGGCTTTTCTGTAAGACTTGGATTTTAATTTGAAGACACTTAATTTCTTTAGCCCTTTAATATTTTTGAAACTGCCGTGCTATCTTTTGGAAAAAATATCTCAAATCAAGCAAAACAAAATAAAAAAGCCAGAATAATAACAACAAATACTTTAGTTCCCTGTATTTCAAAAATACATGTTTTTATTAAGTTTAATAAAAATCACCCAAAAGATTTAGTTTGGCTTAATGTACTTGGTTTTGTCTTTTAAAAAATGCTCTTAAAAATCTCTATCTGGGGCTGGGGTTGTGGCTCAGCGGTAGAGTGCTCACCTAGCACATGCGAGACCCTGGGTTCGATCCTGTGCACCACATAAACATAAATAAAGTAAAGGTATTGTGTCCAACTACAACTAAAAAAAATATAATATTAAAAAAAAAAATCTGCCAGGCTAGGGATGTGGCTCAGTGTAGAGCACTTGCCTAGCATGTGTGAGGCACTGGGTTCGATTCCCGACACCACATAAAAACAAATAAAGGTATTGTGTCCATCTACAACTAAAAAAAAAAAAAAAAAAGAAGAAGAAGAAGAAAAGAAAAAGAAAAAAGAAAAGAAAGAAAGAAAAAATTAAAAAAATCTCTGCATCATATATATTTATTATCTACCTCTATTATCTATCTATCTATCATGTTTATATAGTCCATCAGGTAAAGAGGTAAAGTATGCTGGGCACAGTGGTGCATGCCTGTCATCTCAGCAGCTTGGGAGGCTGAGACAGGAGGATTGTGAGTTCAAAGCCAGCCTCAGCAAAGCAAAGCCCAAAGCAACTCAATGAGACCCAGTCTCTATGTCAAATATAAAAAAGGGATGGGGATGTGATTCAGTGGTTGAGTGCCCCTGAGTTCAATCCCTGGTACCAAAAAAAAAAAAAAAAGGAGGAAATAAAGTAAAGATCAATCTATTTAAAGCACTTAAAATGATGTTTACCTTATATTACCAGTTTGTTATTAAAGATTTGGTAGGACTGCAGTCATTCCAAATCTTCCTGGAGGTGAATTGGGTTTGTTATTCTCTGGGCCCCAGCTCCAGAGATCCTGAGTTGGCCTGGGAACCTGCATTGTTAACAAGCAGTGCTGATGATTCCAATGCATGGATCCTGCTTTGAGAGAAGCTGAGTTGGAAGTTAAGAATCAATATTGGGTTTTGAGAAACATCGGACTCAAGCTTTAGATATGACGCAATGGAGTATGTACTCCATTTTAAATAACATATAAAAGCTATGTGTAATTATAATAAAATGTCTCCAGGCAGCTTGGGTTTTGTGGTGGGTGTTTGAGAGTAAGTGGATGAGTTGGGCTAAATAGCTTGCTCACTCCTCCTGTGTTGTTCCCCCTCTGCTGGCAGACGATATGTTCTCATGTCCCAAGTTGATCTGCTTGGTGAGGAAAAGAGATTGGTCAATATTTGCAATGGCAGAAGCGTTTTGCGTTTGCTTCATGGGTTGAGTTTTGTGAGATATATATATATATATATATATAATGTCACAGCATACTTTAATCCATAAACACAGTTAATAGGCAGATTAGATTGGCCCTTCTGACAGATTAGATAGGTTTTCCTCTCAGCCTTTGATTGAAGTGCAGCAAGAGCAAAAGGGACACAGATTTTTTTTCAAATGTCATCTGAATAAAAACATTCTGGGTTTAGCCCTTGACTGCATGAGCAGTCACAAGGCAGTCACTGAGTGGGGCTTTCCCAGCTCTCAATAGCTGTCACTCTTGTGTACAATGTCAGGAGAAGGGCGGTCCCTGTTCTCCTGAGTACAGGTGGTCATTGCTGCCTTGTGCAAAGCCATTGCTGCCACGCCATTACCCCAAAAGGGAGATCTGGGTGGACTCTGAGAGGACTCACCACCCAGACTGAATCGCAGGTTTCCTTAATTAAAAAAAAAAAAGAACTTCTAAAGGCAGCCTCTTTCTATGAAGGTATAAGGCTATTGTTTCCCCCACCACCTAAACATGGGGTTCTCAAATAAGCCAATCCCCCCAAAAAACAAAGGCTGAATGTTCTTTCTGATAAGTGGATGCAGACTCAAAATAAAGGAGGGGGGAGGGAAGAATAGAAATTCACTGGATTAGACAAAGGGGAATGAAGGGAAGGGAGAGAATAGGAAAGACTGTGGGATACCCAACCAGTGAAACTCCACAACATGTACCACCACTAGACTAAGTTATTCTTTTTTAAATATTTATTCTTAAGCTTTAGATGGACACAATATCTTTATTTTACATTTATGTGGTGCTGAGGTTCAAACCCGGTGCCTTGTGCATGCTAGGCAAGCGCTCTACCACCAAGCCCAACCCCAGCCCTAGACTAAGTTGTAATCCATGTAGGTATAACATGTCAAAATACACCCTACTGTCATGTATATCTAAAAAAGAACAAATAAATTCCTAAAATAAACAAACAAATAAAATTAAAAATGGGGGCTCTTAAATGTTGAGGGTCATGGACCCCATTATGCTATTGTCCATGAGTTTTATGTCTTCCTGTTTGTTTGATTTCAGAAAGGAGAGGGGCACATAGGGTCTTCTATGGCTGATGCCTTTTTCCTGGTATTTGGTATAAAATGTGAATCCTCACCACAGTCAGTTCTCTGAATGGGGAAACTGAGGCACAGAAAGGATAAGAAATTTGCCCAAAGCCCATACAACTCATTGGTCTCAGAAGAGAAAGTGATCATGGTGGCAATAAATAACACCAAATTAAGAGCCGCAGAGTAGGAATGGGACTAGTCACTGCTGATGTGTGCTGTGTATTTGCTTTCTCAGAGCCTCCATTCCATGCAGGACATTTGTATACATCATTTCCTTTAATCTTCTCAGCAAACCCATTTCACAGATGAAGAAGTCAAAGCTGGTGTAATGTGTGATTTATGTAAGGTCTATGTAATTTGATTTTACGTTGTGCTTAACCCTGTTGTTTTAAGATTTTGGTTTTGTTACCCTAGCAGAACTTAGCCCACCCTGACTAATCCATCCAGTCTCTACCATTAGGTAGAACCTCAAAGGCCCCTGGACTCTTAGAAAGTAATCCTTGCCACAAGTCTTTCATGAAAATGTTTTCTCTCGTCATTTGAAGATCAAGGTGATCTTTCTGGGGAGGGGGTGGTAATAGTAAATGCTTAATATGTTTTTCTTTGCTTTTAGGTATTTAGAAAACTGGTGTTACTTATATCAGATTGGGGAGGCCTCCTGACAAGTGAATGCCCATGGAATTTGGCAGTTAACAGAGCTGATCATGATGTAAGAAGAAAGGTGGCAGTGAGAACATACAAGAATTTATCATGTACAAGGTGAAAGAAAATGATTTTAGTGCCAATGCTCCCCACATGAAGTGAGCAAGCAAGATTACTTGAGGACTCCCCCTCGTCTGCTCATCCTCCCAGCAGGGCAAAATATTCCCAAAGCAGGTCAAGTGAGGAAAGATGCGTGCTTTCCCAGCATGGACATATTTTTCTCCAGTGGGGTGATTTTTGTGACAATTCTTCAAATGAGGAATCTATTTTGGAAATTACTTTTCTTCTCCTTAAATCATTATCTCAGATTATTTTGATCAAAACTGAAGCAGTCTTTCTCAGGGCACAGAAACAACCATTTTGAAGATATTACGATAAAACATGTAAGTCAGCAAGCAAAAAAACATTAAGTAGATGAAGTCATAGACTTATGTTTAAATTATTTAAATTTAAATAACACTTATTTAAATTTCCATTGACTGACTAGTGGCTTTGTTTGAATTCTTTAATCATTGATTGGTATGTAGTTTCAACTGAAAATTGTGATTTTAGAAATCGAAGGTTCACACTTAGTCATAAGAAATAACAGAGTGACTGATTCCAAGTACCTTTTGCCCAGTTTCCCCAATGTTGACATTTTGCAAAACTCTAGTACAGAATCACAGCCAGCAAACTGATGTGGCTACATGCACTAGTCCTATTTGGATCTTTACAGTTTTACTTGGACTGGTTTGTCTCCTGTGTGTGTCTAGTTCTATACAATTTTATCGCATGTGTTAGTTCATGTATTCACCACCAGACTCAAGACAGAACCATTGCAAGAGTCCCTCATACTGCCCTTTCATAATCATATCCATCTCCCTCTTGCCTCTTTCTCCTCCTACCATTCATGGTTCCTAATCACCATCGCAACAGCTGATCTGTTCTGTTTCTAAAATGTTTGTCATTTCAAAAATGTTGTATACATGGAATCTCCCATGTGCAATGTTTGGGGATCAATTTTTTCCCACTGGAAAATTATCCAGTTGTTCCATGTATCAATAGTTGCTCCTTTTTTTATTGCGGAATAATATTTCCTGGTGTGTATGCACCACGGTTTGTTTAGCTGTCTACTTGTTGAAGGACATCTGGGTTGGTTTCAAGATAAAGGTTATTATGCATAAAGGTGTTATAAACATTCACAAATAGGTTTTTCTGTGAAGATAATTTTTTTTCTCTGAAATAAATGCCCAAAGGGTGATTGCTGGGCTGCATGGTAACTTCATTTCTAGTTATAGAGGAAACTGCCAAATTGTTTATCAGAGTGAGTGTGCCATTTTGCACTGGTTACCTGCAAGGTTTGAGTTTTTCCTCATGACTCTCAGCATTTGTTTCTGTTGTTTTATCCATTCTGATGTGTGTGCAGTGATAACTCATTCTGAATTTAATTTGCATTTCTCTAAGGGCTAATGATGTTGAACATCTTTTCACATGCTGTCTGCATATTTTTTCAAAGAAATGCATATTCATGTCTTTTATCCATTTTCTTGTTATATGATTTATTTTTTTACTGTTGAGTTTTGAGAGATCTTTATATATTCTCAATATCAATTCTTTACCCCCCAATATGTAATTTCACTCATTTATATGGGCTTTTTCAGAGCAATATTTGCCTTATAACATAAAAGTTATAATTCTGAGGAATTACAGTAACTAATTATGCTCATTGTTTCTCATAGCAATTTGTTATTTAAAGTCCTTTTTGCTTCTCTTTTTGACCTATAACTATGGAACAAAGACTTTTTTTTTCCATCATGAAAGATTATGGGGAAATAGTTTCAGAAGAGAATGAGCAATCATTTTGGATGAGCTGAGCATCCTGTTTCATCTTCAGCAGAGCTGACCATAAAGATTCTTCCAGTACTGAAAAAGATAGGGTCTGCAATCTCAGAGGAGGAAGAAGCACTTGAGTGTCTGGTGTTCTGAGAGCATGGTCCACGTCACCTGGGTGGAGGGAAGAAAATGTGTCACAGAAACAACGTGAATTCAAATAGGGCATGTGAGGAAAGAGAGGAATCAGTAGCTTGAAACAGCTGGTAAAGGGCTGGTTCTTTGGAAGCTGGGGAACACGTGGTCTTAGCTCCATCACCGTCATCTCTGGGGAATGCAAACTGGTTCCATTGGAACTCTAACAGAAGCGAGACCACTCCGAGCATTTAAACTGTGCTGCCAACAGCATATGTTTGCAGAGACAGTTTGGTTCACCGATTCACTTTTTTGATTTCAATTTTCTAATTTAGATTTAATATTCTAATAATATTGAATCTGTGATATCATACGATCCTTCCCATACATTTTATGAAAATGTTAACATATAGAGTTGTCCCTCAGTATCTATGGGGGATTGCTTCTAGGACCCCTGTGGACACCACCCTCCATGGACACTCAAGTCCCATATACAAAATGGGGTATAGTATTTGCACATGAACTACACAGATCCTCCCGTATTCTTTCCATCATCTCTAGACTATTAATCCGAATACAATGTAAATGCAAGCAAATTGTTATTTTTACTGCTTAGATTATAATAAGAAAAAAAAAAAGCCTGTCTATGTTCAGTTTTTCCCCAAATATTTTCAGCCTATGACTGGTTGAATCATAGATGTGGAACTTGGGAATACAGAAGGCCCACTGCATATGATCATAACTGCATATCTAGGTGATCTTATTACTTCTGAGCTGCATTACCAATGAAGTTGTAAAAAAATATGTGGAGGTTAGGCTAATATAATTTTCTCACTAATATGCTATCCAGAAGGGATGGTATTAGTGTCTTCTGGTATTAGTGTCACTTTCTAGATAGCTTTCCATTCTTTCTCAATGGGAAGAGTGACCTCTAGTGTTTCATTCTTTCAAGAATTAATAGACGAAAGACAGTAGAATGACTTGGATAGAACTTTCTTATGCTTATATATGAATATGGGGCCAGTGTCACTTCACATCATGTCCAACCACAGGAATGGGATCAAAATTGTAATGGGTTGCACCTCGTGTATGTATAATATGTTAAAATACACCCCACTGTCATGTATATCTAGAAACAACAGATTTAAAAAAAAAACTTAAAAAAAACTAATAGATGAAGTAGAATGAATTGGATATACCTTTCCTGTGTTCATATATGAGGACGGTGAAACCCCACATCACGTGCAATCAACAGGAATGGGATCCTAATTAGAATAATTTATACCCCATTCATGTATATGTCAAAACTCACTCTACTGTCATGTACATCTAATAAGAACAAATAAAAAAATAATTTAAAAGAAAGAATTAACAGACGAAGTCTACTGGTGATTGACGCCTGGGTACAAATTGTATGGGAGACAATATCTACATCTACCAGGAACTGAACCTCGGTGACAAAAATCTGCTGTATTCTATGACTGCTTTACCCTGGGCCTGTTCTGGAATGATCTCTGCTGCTGAGTTTACATTATAAGTCCCAGAACCAAGACTATAAAATAATGGGTGGCCCATCACTAGATCAAATGAAGATATAGGGAAAAATCTGCACTCTTCTGTTCATAAATTTAAAATAGTAATTTCCTGAAACCCTTCCTCTTATAAACCATTGTATTCAGAGATTGATTCTCAAGGGGGAAAAAAAAGTTGTTCAAAGGTATAATTTCCCAAAGATCAAAACTTTTAATGACAAGGATGGAATTTTTCATGAAAACAACCTTAAAAATTTTTAAAACATTTCTTCAGAGAAAATGGCAAACATTTACCAAAAAAACAAAACAAAACAAAACAGAGGGAATAGCATACTTGGTCTTCCTGTAACCATTACCCAGCCTCAACCATTATCAGTATTCTGCCAATCTAATCTCATTTGTACCTACCTCTTCCTCGCTGAGTCCCCTCATTAAAATTGACATTTTAATTAGTTTAAACGATTGCCATATTTTGAACATCAAAATCTATCATTTCAGGGCTTAAAACCTAATTCAGTGTACTGATTTTTATTTGCCTAAGGGGAGAAAACTGAAGCTTTGGCAGGGCAGCAAAACTCAGGTGCAGTAAGGTGTGTGTGTTCATGTACACTTGTAATCCCAGCAATTTAGAGGCTGAGGCAGGAGAATCTCAAGTTTGGGAGGCCAGCCTCTGTAACTTAGATCCTAAGCAACTTAGTGAAACACTGTCTCAAAAAATGAATAAATAAAATAAATAAAAAGAGCTGGGGATGTAGCTCAGTGTTTAAGTCCCCCTCTGCATTCAATCTTCCACCCTTCCCAGAAAATAAAAGTAAGATGCTGTAAAGGGAACATAAAATTATCTTTGAACTATTAACTGTGACTAAGGCAAGAAAAAAAAAATCACACCATCACAAGAATAAAGAAAGAAACTTGTGGGTGAGCAGGAACAGGAAGGAAAAAGAGAGGGGACTTACAAGAAGCTTCCTTGATGCCACCTCCACATGGTTGGAATTTACACCCTTTTCTCAGTTTCATTTTTATTTCATTATTATTTTATTCTGCCTCATTTTAATTAAATTGCTGCAAATATAATGTTTTCCCCAATAGTTACATGATTGTTGATGCCAAGAATATCTTTTTCTCTTTCTGTACAAGCTGAAAAATCTGAAATTTGAAATGCTTCAAACTCCGAAGCTTTTCGAGCACCTACAGGGTGCCACAAGTAGAAACGTCCACAGCTGACCTCCTGTGACAGGTCATAGTCAAAAATGCAGGCGTGAGCTGTGTGTGGGATGCCCGCCTGTAATCACAGCAGCTGGGGAGGCTGAGGCAGGAGTATTGAGGGTTCAAAGCCAGCCTTTGCAAAAATCAAGGCCCTAAGCAATTCAGTGAGACCCTGTGTTTAAATAAAATACAAAATAGGGCTGGGGATGGGGCTCAGTGGTTGAGTGTCCCTGAGTTCAATCCCTGGTACCTCCCCAAACTCCCCCAAATGCAGATGTGCTGAGACTATTGCATACAATTACCCTTACCTTCAAGCTGTGTGTGTGAGGTGTAGTATATGGAACATAGATGAATTTCATGTTTTGACTTGGGTCCCATCTCCAAGATACCTCAGTATGTATATGCAAATACTTAAGACTCCAGAAACATCTGATAGCTTACAGGCTTTGGGTTCCAAGCATTTCAGATAAGGGCTGTTCAACCTGCCTTGCCAGTTCCCTCACAGCAGTCAGGGTGATTCTGTTGAAACCTGACCTGGATCACATCACTTGTTTATCTAAACCTTATGAAGGTTTTATTTTATTATTATTATTTTTTAATGTAGAGTAAACCTAAAGTTCTTATGATGGGTTCAGACATTTCAGGTATTCTCTGCTTTGGGGTCTTTGCACAGGCCCACTTGGTTAATTCATTCACTTTTTTCAAGTTTTTGCTCAAATATTACCTTGCACTATCCATCCACACGCCTTTCCTTCCTTTCATTTACTTTTTTATTTATTTTTGGGGTACCAGGAATATAATAAGGGCACTTAACCACTGAGCCATATCCCAGCCATTTTTTTTATTTTTTTTTTATTCAGAGACAGGGTCTTGCTAAATTACTTAGGGCCTCACCTTGCTAAAATGTTGAGGCTGACCTTGAATTTGTGATCCTCCTCCCTCAGATTCCTGAGTTGTTGGGATTATAGGCATGCACCACCGCGCCCAGCTCTCCAGCCTTTCTTGACCCTATTTAATTGTTCTGCAAAGCAAGTGTCACTGAATGGCGATAGCCCTATTTTGTATTTTATTTAGACACAGGGTCTCACTGTGTTGCTTAGGGCCTCGCTTTTTGCCAAGTGTCATCTGCCCTGTTGGAATGTAAGCTTCCCGTGCAGAGTGTGTCTTCACTGCTTGTCTTGCTTAAACCTTGTCACATAGAAGATAATCCAAGAAGTACCTGTGAATAAATGGTGTCCAGCATAGTGCTTCTATAAGGTTAGCATGTTGGATAAGTGCTTGGTGAATGAACCAATGAATGAATTCTAATCCAAACTTGTTCTGAAAATCAAGTGTCTAAGAAAGTAGAAGAGACATATTCAAAAGTTAGGCTAATCAAAAGTAAATTTTATTTTATTTTTTTTATCTTTTGGTACTGGGGATTGATCCCCAGGTTGCTTGATCACAGAGCCACATCCACAGCCCTTTTTTATTTTTTAATTTTGAAACAGAGTCTCTCTGAGTTGCTTAGGGCCTTGCTAAATTGCTGAAGCTCCCTTTGAACTTACGATCCTCCTGCCTTCGCCTCCTGAGCTGCTGGGATTACAGGCATGCACCACAAACTAAATTTTAGAACAGAAAGAGAGTCAGTGGCTCTATCAACTTGGAAAAATCTATCTGTGAACATGGAGTACAAGTTGTAAGAAGTCAAGTGAATAGAAGTGGTGGAAGAAGACATCTTGTCTTGTTCCAGTTTTTAGAGGAAATACTTTTCAATTTTTCTCCATTTTGAATGATGTTGGCCTTGGGTTTAGCAAGCTATTACAATGTTGAGGTATGTTCTTATGATCCTTAGTTTTCTAGTGTTTTGAAATGAAAGTGTGCTGAATTTTGTCAAATGCTTTTTCTGCATCTATGGAGATGATCATGTGATTCTTGTTTAAACTCTATTAATATGATTAAATACATTGATTGATTTCTGTATGTTGAACCAACCTTGCATTCCTGGGGTGAACCCCACTTGATCATGGTGCACTATCTTTTTAATATGTT
This sequence comes from Marmota flaviventris, assembly GCF_047511675.1. NCBI lineage: Eukaryota > Metazoa > Chordata > Mammalia > Rodentia > Sciuridae > Marmota > Marmota flaviventris. Next base: position 158,959,321 of record NC_092498.1, on the reverse strand, counting down.
TTTGTGTGTGATTTGCCAGAATTTTGAGAATGTTTGCATCTATGCTCATCAGGGATATTGGTCTGAAGTTTTCTTTCCTTGATGTGTCTTTGTCTGGTTTTGGTTTCAGGGTGATATTAGCCTCATAGAATGAGTTTAGGAGGGTTCCCTCGTTTTCTATTTCATGGAATATTTTGAGGAGTATTGGTGTTAATTCTTCTTTGAAAGTCTTGTAGAACTCGGCCGAGAATCCATCTGCTCCTGGACTTTTCTTGGTTGGTAGGCTTTTGATGGCATTTTCTATTTCATTACTTGAAATTTTCTATTTATTTTCTAATTCTCTTCTGTATCCTTGTGATATTTTCTTCATTTTGTATTTTAGTAATTTGAGTTTTCTCTCTTTTTCTCTTTGTTAGTATGGCCAGGGGTTTGTCTATTTTATTTATTTATTTTCAAAGAACCAACTTCTTCTTTTGTCAATTTTTCAATTGTTTCTTTTGTTTCGATTTCATTAATTTCAGCTCTGATTGTAATTACTTCCTGTCTTCTACTCCTTTTGATGTTGATTTGTTCTTCTTTTTCTAGGGCTTTGAGATGTAGTGTTAGGTCATTTACTTGTTGACTTTTTATTCTTTTTATGAATGAACTCAGTGCAATAAACTTTTCTCTTAGTACTGCCTTCATAGTGTCCTAAGATTTTGATAATGTTGTATCAGTGTTCTCATTTACATCTAAGAATTTTCTAAATTTCATCCTTGATTTCTTCTACTATTCATTCATCATTCTATTGTGTATTATTTAGTCTCCATTTGTTACAGTAGCTTCTATTTTTTAAATTTTATAATTTTTGATTTCTAATTTCAATTTGATAGAATGCGAGTATTATCTCTGTTTTTTGTATTTACTAAGAGTTGCTTTGTAGCATACGGTGTGGCTTATTTTAGAGAAAAAGCCGTGTACTGCTGAGAAGAAAGTGGATTTGCTCATTGATGGATGAAATATTCTATACATGTCTGTTAAGTCTAAATTATTTATTTTATTTTATTTTTCAGTTTTTGGTGGACTTTATTTTATTTTTATGTGGTGCTGAGGATCGAACCTAGTGCCCTGCACATGCCATGCAAGTGTGTTACCGCTTGAGCCACACCCACAGCCCCAAGTCTAAATTATTGATTATATTATTTAGTTCTGTAATTTCCTTATTTAGTTTTTGTTTGGAGGATCTGTCTGGCAGTGAGAGAGGTGTGTTAAAGTCACTCAGTATTACTGTATTGTATTATTATATTGTATTTGACTCTTGAAATTGAGAAGGGTTTGTTTGATGGATCTAGATACTTCATTGTTTGGGGCATAAATATTTATAATTGTTATGTCATGCTTATATATATATTTCTCTTAAGAAGTATAAAATGTCCTTCTTTTTCTTTTCTGATTAACTTTGGTTTGAAGTCTACTTTATCTGAAATGGGAATGGAAACTCCTGCTTGTTTATGCAATCCATAAGAGTGATAAGTTTTTTTTTCATCCTTTCACCTCAGCCTGTGAATGTCTTTGCCCATGAAGTGAAACTCTTAAAGACAACATATTGTTGGGTCTTGCTTTTTAATCCAATCTGCCAGTCTATGTCTTTTGATTGATGAGTTTAGGCTGTTAACATTCAAGATTATTATTGAGATATGATTTGTATTTCCTGTCATTTTGATTTATTTCTGATTTTTATTTGTCTTAGTTTCTCATTTGGTTGAATGTCCCTTTAGTGTAGATCCTCCCTTTGCTGGTTTTCACTTATTTATTTTCACTTCATCCTCATGGAATATTTTGTTGAGAATGCTCTGTTGTGTAGGCTTTCCAGTTGTGAATTCTTTTAATTTTTGTTTATCATGGAATGTTTTAATCTTCAAATCTTAAACTTAATTTTGCTGTATATAAAATTCTTGGTTGGCATTCATTTTATTTCAGAGCTTGACATATATTATTTCAGGACCCCCTAGCTTTGAGGGTTTGGGTTGAGAAATCAGTTGAGATTCGAATTGGTTTCCCCCTATAAGTCATTTGATTTTCTTCTCTCACAGCCTTTAAGATTTTATCTTTATTCTCTGTTATATAATGACACATTATAATGTGTCTTGGTGTGGGTCTGCTGTAATTTTGTACATTAGGGGTCTTGTAAGCCTCTTGTATTTGATTTTCCATTTCATTCTTTAGGTTTGGGAAATTTTCTGCTATTACATCATTGAAAAGATTGTACATTCCTTTGGTTTGTATCTCTGCTCCTTCATATATTCTGATAATTCTTAAATTTGGTCTTTGTATGTTATCCCATAATTCTTGGATGTTCTGTTCATGGTTTCTTACCATCTTCTCCACATGTTCAACTCTACTTTCAAGATTATATATTTTTTCTTCAGTCTACTTTCAAGATTATATATTTTGTCTTCATTGTCTGAGGTTCTGTCTTTCAAGTGGTCTAGTCTGTTGGTGATGTTTTCTATAGAATTTATAATCTGGCTTACTGATTCCTTCATTTCGAGGATTTCTGCTTGTTTTTTTTTTGTTGTTGTTGTTGTTGTTGTTATTGTTGTTTGTTTGCTTTTCATTATCTCTCTTTATTGAAATGTTCTTTCACTTCCTGTATTTTTTCTTTGATTTCACTTCTTATACTGTTCTTTACTTCACTTATCAATTTAACTGTACACAATCTGAACTCCTTGGACATTTCTTCAACTGTGTTATCCGTGGCTTTTGTTGTTGAAGCATCTTGGTTTTGTTTAGGGCTCTTTATTTCCTTGTTTTTTTCATGTTGTTAGTGTGTTTTCCCACCTAAAAGTATGAACCAGGATAAATTCTACCCTGTAGACCCATAGTGTCCCTGAAGGTTTCCAGTGCTTCATCTTTACTGGTGAGACCAATATCAACAGCACCCAGTGTACACAACATATAACCTTAAACCTAATAGCTCCCACTAAGGCATCTACTGCTTTCTCACATTAAACCAAAATGATGAGTTCAATAACTATCTATGGTACAAACCACATATTTGTTAAAATGATTAACAATTTTAAATGGTAGATGAGAGAACAGAGGTAGTGTAGTATGGAATAATCACAAGGGAGAAAGAGAGAAACTAGAAGTAAAAATTCACAGGAAAAGTAGAAGAGGAGCCAACAGAGATTGGCTGTTGGTTGGAGAAAAGTTGGAAAGAAAATCCAAGAAAATAGACAAGAGAGAGGAGGAATACAAACATAGAGAAAAAAATATAGATATAAGAATACAAAAATAAAAATATGAGTTGGGGTTGGGGCTCAGACGTAGAGCACACACCTGGCATGTGTGAGGCACTGGGTTTGATCCTCAGCACCACATTAAAAATAAAGAATTGGGTCCATCTATAACTACAAAATAAATATATAAAAAAAAGAATATAGGGGCTGGGGTTGTGGCTCAGTGGTAGAGTGCTCATCTAGCATGTGCGAGGCCCTGGGTTCGATCCTCTGCACCACATAAAAATAAATAAACAAAATTAAGGTATTGTGTCCAACTACTTCTAAAAAATAAATATTAAAAAAGAATATAACAAAAATGCAAAATACCATTCATATGTCATTGTCCTCTACACCCTGATGCATAAAAAACATCCTGTTCCAAATATGGTAAAGAGATTAGTGAATCAAAAAATAAAATAAAATAAATCTTGCTGGAAAGCCAAACTGTCTCTGTCAGTGTTCAACAGATTCTCAGCCCTGTCTCTGATGTCTCTCTGGATCACCAAACCCAGATCAGCCCTCTCAAACCCATTCTCTATCCCACCCACCTGGGCTTCAGATACCTCAGGCTTGGCCATGTTGCAGTTCCAAGATCTCAGTGCTGCTCCTACTTGCAGAGAGCCCACCAGGGATACACTCATGCAAAGGAGCAACCCCAAGATGCAGCAGCAAGACAAGGGTCACCAGCACTCTCAGCAGGAAGATCCCAGGCTCCTCCAAACCTGCAGGCACCCCGACACTGGATCTGCAGGTCCTAGCTGGAGTCACCAGACAGAGGCTTTTGTGGTGGTAAACCTGTTGGCACCCAGGCCCCAGGCCCGGGCTGGTGTCCCAAAATGGGTGCAGTCACATGCAACCAAACCTGGAGTCTCCCCACAAGCAGTCCTCTGGGCAGTGGCTGCTGCAACTGCAGCTGTGGGGGCAGCGTCACCAGGCAAACTTTCTCTGGTACAGGTCCTGTGAGAAATTTGGATATCCCCACCCACCCTAAACTAGTGTACCTAAATTGGGTGCTTCAAAGTGGGTTTCTCCCTCCTTGGATGTTTTCTCAAGTTAAAGTGAGAAATGTAAACTCTTTCAAAAAAAAAAATTCCTCACGGTCACCCTGCAATGATATCCTTGGGAACAAAACAATAAGTGTAGAAATATCAAGAGAAAAGCACAAAGGTTCTTCTGCAGTGGGTGGTCAGTACCACTTCATTCTTCATTGTAATCCTTACAAACCCAAAGCCCTGTGAACTATTAAATTACGATGGAGATTTCCTCTGGGCTCCTTGCCCCAGCTGATCTCAGGATGTTCTCAGCAACAGGCAGTGTGAATAGTGTTCTCTGAACACCTGTCACCTGTTCCATACAATAATCTAAATAGACTGTGCCTACAAAAGGCCTATTATCAATTATGCAATGACCAGTTTGGCTCAGGCTCCACGTCTGTGGGGCCACCTTTAGAACAAGCTGACATTCCCTTAGCAGGCACATCAAAACCTGGGGACAAGAAAGGGCATGAAGAGATGGCTGCTAACTCAGTAGCTCCAGGTTCCCTCAAGGGAGTCTTCATGTATGGATGTGATCAATGGGTGGAGGCAGATGTTTGGGTGAGGCTCAAAGCAGGGGACATGGAGGAGGCCTGTGTTATCTAAATCCTGAAGTGTGCATCCATCTATCTGTCAATATCAATCATCTTTGTGTGCATGTGGGTGTACATACACGTGCATTTAGTGAAAAGTTCTTTTGTCTTTGTTATTACACTAAATGATATTCAAACTCTGGGTATTAGAATCTTGACTTTTTTTTCCACCCACATTTTTTTTTATTGGTGCATTCTAGTTGTACCTAATGTTGGGATTTGTTGTTACATATCCATACATGCACAAAATATCACAATATAATTTGGCCAAGATCATGGCATCTGTCTTCAGCTCACCAGTATACACATGATAGACCAATGCTTCCAAGAGGAACTAAGATAAATGTTAAAGATATTCAGAGAGCAAGACAATAGGAGGGGTAAATATGAAGCCAGTTGCACATCAAGGGGTAGGAGGCAGTAGGTGGACAATGAGGGTTATGACATGTGAAGAGGATTTTAAACCAATAGTAAAACCAACTACATGTAGTCTGTTTTCAATGATCAGCAAGTCATTGATAAAATACTTCTGGCTTGTGCTGATTCCTCAATTGCACCTTCCTCTTGCCGTCTACTGTCTGTTATCTGAAAATGTCTCTCTTTTTTTGAGGACTTATTAAGGTTGTGCTAAGCCCTTTACATGATTTTTTCTTTCTCCCTCTATCCTCGGGTACTGGGAATTGAACCCAGAGGCACTCTACTCCTGAGCTACATCCTCAACTATTTTTTTTTTTTTTTTTTGAGACAGGGTCTTGTTAAGTTACTGAGGCTGGCCTCGATCTTGCAATTCTCCTGCCTCACCCTCCCAAGTAGCTGGGATTATAGGTGTGGCCACTCTGCCCAGCCAACATGATTTTCTTATTAATGGTCTCATGAACTTTTCAGGGACATTCTTTTCACCTTATCCATTTTGTAGAGGAGGTAATAAGAAGTAAGGAATTCAGTTGCTTGAGGCCACACAGGTGGTTTGTGGGCAATCTGAATTTCAGGCTTGTTTGAGGGCAAAGGTAATGTTCCTGATTCTGGAGCTCACTGGGCTTTGCATCCAGTTCTCACCCAGGCCCAGGCTAAAGGCTGATTCCCTGAGAGTCCGCACCCACATGGTGGACAAAAAGATGGCAGTGGTGACTCTGATGTTGCTTAACAAACATGCAATAACACAAGCACAGGGAACTCTGGTAGTTTAGTGGCTTCCAGAGAGCTTCATGTTCAAAACAGAATCTTGTTTAGTTTTTCATTCGTTGGGAGTTGCCTTTGAGTGATCCAAGGAATGAGATCCTGGAGGACTGACATGGTTACTGTCCCCATCACTCTTCTCTTTGAGCAAGATGCTTATACCAGTGGACGCTCAGAGCTGGGAGGAAGCACTACTGTCTTCCTTCCCAGACTAGTTTCATTTAGCTCATGAACCATCCCAGGACTGAGATGGCTACAGGCAATGAGGCCCTCATTAACAGGATTCCCAAGAAGTCCCACATCTTGCAAATCAGCCTAACACTCAAGACTGAAGCTCCCTGAATTTCCTTTGGACAATCCATTCTGAAGACTCTTCCATGATTTCAGGGCTAGGTTCAAAACTAAAGATTGCATAATGATGTTCCATGGTCTTTGTTCAGTAAGTAAACATATTCTGTTTGGCCTGCACACTGTTATACACTTTTTTTGTTTTAGTTAGTTGATGCTTTAAAGAATAGAGATTTTTTTCATGAAAATGTACATTTCTGGTTTCCCCTGCAACACTGGAGAAGTTGGAGTACATACGTACCTACAGTGTGGGCTGAATCCTTCAGACCAGGCTTGTGTCTGAGTGGCCACATGTCCCACCGGCCCTGTTATCTCAATTCAACTTATTTATTTATTTTTATTTTTTTCATAATGCTGATTTAATGCAGGGGTGCTTTACCACTGAGCAATATCTCCGATCCTTTTTATTTTTTATTTTGTGTCAGGGTCTTGTTAAGTTGCTTAGGGCCTTGCTAATTTGGGGAAGCTAGCTTTGAACTTGCAATCCTCCTGCCTCAGCCTGCTGAGTTGCTGGGATTATAGGTGTGCACCACTGCACAGGGCTCCCTTCACTTATTTATGGGACCTGTCTGCTCCCTCAAGGCACCACAGCATATAACACAGGGATTAGGTTAACATTCTCCAGTACGGTAACCATGAGCCATATATGGCTAGTTACATTTACATTGAAATTCATTAAAATTAATGGGATTTCAAACAGAGCGCCTCAGTGGCATTAGTCACACTTCAAGTGATCTCTAAAGAATGGCACTAGTGGCTACAAACGTGAGTAGAACAGATAAGCACAGATCAATCATCACAGAGAGACTGTTGAAAATGCCGCTCTAGACATTAACCAATTTGGAATCATGGCCAACACCTAGCATGCAATTCTCCCTACCTTATACCTCTTACTACCCACCCAGAAGGTTTAATGTCCTGAGAAATGCTATTATGGAAAGCGGAAGAGCTATTTAACCTCTGTGTTAATACTTTATAAAGGACATCCCATGAAATGTCTGACTAATTCTTTCATAAGATAAGGACAATTGTAACACCTCATTCTCAAGACAAATAAAGAAAGGTTTAAAAGTTAGTACAAGGGCGGGTTTGGTGGCACATGCCTGTTATCCCAGCGTCTCTGGAGGCTGAGGCAGGATATTTTAAGTTCAAGACCAGCCTCAACAACTGAGTGAGGCCCTGTCTCAAAATAAAAAATGAAAAGGGCTGGGGATGTGGCTCAGTGTTTAAGCACCAAAGTTTCAATCCCTGGTGAAAAAAAAAATAGTAAAATGCAGATGGTCACATTGTTAGTATATGGCAGAGCCAGGATATGAACAAAGGTCTCTTTGGTCCTAGAACTCATGGACCATTCAGTGATGCAGGGTCCATAAAAGTGGATCCACAGTCTCAATTAGCAGTGACCCCTCTGGAAAGCCAAAGGGAAGGAATTCAGTGCCCTTGGTCCATGGGATATGGCTGAAGTATTTACTAAATAAGGTTAATTTATGTTCTTGATTATTTTTTTTTTTGGGGGGGGGTTCTGGGGATTGAACCTAGGGGTGCTTAACCACTGAACCACATCCCCAGCCCTTTTTAAACATATTTTATTTAGAGAGAAGATCTGGCTAAGTTGCTTAGGGCCTCACTAAGTTGCTGAGGCTGGCTTTGAACTTGAGATCCTCCTGCTTTATCCTCCTAAGCTGCTGGAAGACTAATCTTGATGTCCACTTGGATTAAAAACTGAAAAGTGTCTGAATGTTGACAGCTATTTCTTCATTTCTATAATAATTACATTGCATCTTCTTTTCCTGATTGTGACTGAGAATTCACAGCTGCCAATTGTTACCTAATTATAAATATGTTTAGCTACTCCATTTATTAAGAATTTACTTTGACATTCAAATGGAATAGCATTTTTTATTTTGAAGAGGGTTTAGCTGGGTGTGGTGACATACTCCTGTAATCCCAGCAGATCAGGAGTCTGTTCAAAGTTTGAAGCCAGGCAAATTCGAAGCCAGCCTTAGCAACTTAGCAATGCCCTAAGCAACTCAGTGAGACCCTGTGTCTAAACAAAATAGAAAAAAACAGCTGGGGATGTGGTTTAGTAGTTACATGCTTCTGGGTTCAATCTCTGGTACAAAAAATTAAAATAAATAAAAATAAAGAGATATTTTTTGGAGGGGGATACCAGGGATTGAACTCAGGGGCACTCAGCCACTGAACCCCATCCCCAGCCCTATTTTGTATTTTATTTAGAGACAGGATCTCACTGAGTTGCTTAGCCCCTCACTTTTGCTGAGGCTGGCTTTGAACCTGTGATCCTTCTGCCTCAGCCTCCTGAGACACTGGAATTACAGAAGAGGGCTTATTTTAAAATGTGTTGTTCTATTCCTACTTAGAAGCATTATTTTCACAAATCACATTTACTTAAAATCATTATATGTCCAGAATGGGAAAAAAAACCCACTACTTTAACTTTTGCCTATTACTGTAGGAATAGGTGTTACAGATCACTTGGGAAGAGGGAGGATGTTAGATTAATTAATCTCATTGTGGATGGGAATTGTGATATTTTTTCTTGTCTTAGGGCAGAATAATTTTCAGGGTCCACAAATGTGAATAAATTTTTTTTTTGTTGCTTTCTACAGATTCTTCCTAATAAGTATTTTTTTTTCCTGCTTTCTTTGCAATCTTTAACAATTGGTTGTCTCTCTTTACTCACTCTCATTGCTTTCCACTTCCTTGCTTCTTAATTATGATTTTTCTTTAAAGAATGCAACACAAAATCACAAGCTACTCTTTGGTGCTGAAGAGTGAAAAAAATTTGTAAGTGGGTAAAAGACTATTTTTAAAAGTAAACAGGACACATTTGTTTGGCTTTTGTCAAGCTTTTCCTGTGCTCTATATTTGATACTTATCTTGGAGTTGTCTAAACTAAAAACATTTATCAGAAATATTTTTATGACAGAATCTGCTTTTCGAGGGCTCATAATTATCACCAGCTTTGCTTGCCAATGAAGAAGAATGCTTTCATCTGGATAAATTTATGCATGGGGTGGGGGCAGGAGATTTTCATCTATTGCCCAGAGGCTGGGGAAAATGCTTTTAAAAAAAAGTAAATGGTAGATTTGATTTATATAGTTTCTCATTTCAATTATAACCACATATGATGCTGGTTGCCCTCTAAACGAAGCGATGGCATTGGACATGTTTTCCTTTTTTTCTTGAGGGAAATAAGAATCCAGATGAGTATCATTTATCCAACATGCTTGGCACTGGAAATACTTCAGATTTCAAAGCTTTTCAGATTTTGGAATATTTGCATAGATTGTACCAGGTGAACATTTCTAATCTGAAAATCTGAAATGTCCCCAAATTCAAAACTTTTTCAAGTGTCCTATTGATGCTCAAAAAGTCTCAGATTTCAAATTTCTTATTTTCAGATCAGGGAAGCTCAACCTATGCTTGCCTCTTGAGACTTATATATTGGCTAGATTTCTTATGAGTTTAGGAAGAGTTTTCCCAAACAGAAAATGTATTTGAATCAGCTAGTAACATTCACATTTGAAAGGAAAATGATTTCTCAATGCAAATAAAACTTGCTTAGAAGTAAATGTTGTGCTGGAGAATTTATTTATTTACTCCTTCAATGAATATTTCCCAAGTGCCCATGATGCATCTTCTACTCCTGAGCTCGTCAAATTTCAATGGGCAAAGAAATCCCTTGGGATGTTGTTAACGATCAGCTTCTGCTGCAATTGGTCTTGAGTGGGGACTGAGCTTCTGCATGTCTCACAAGCCGAAGCTGAGGCCATCAGTCCTGATCCAGGGACCACACACTGTGCAGAACACTTTTGGCATCGGAAAGAGAGAGGAACAAAATACAGCCCTATAAAGGGCCCTTGAAGAGATGGAGGAGAAATGAAATACAAAAAGAGTGGGAGGACTTGTTTGGGGGCATCATTTGGGTACCTCTTATTTGAACAGCACTCCTGTGATCACAACAATGAATTCTGGACAAACTTAACAAAACAACTCTGTGAAGGCGTGGGGTAAGGCGGAGAGAAGGCAGATACTGTAGTGGATTTGACCCTTGCAAAATGGGAATGGTACTTAGTGGGCTTTTCATTTTCTGATGGTTTTTAACCTGAGGGCTATCCCTCCCTCATCTATGTGGGGCAACTCAGAGAGGAAAGCTTGCAGTTGAACTAGATTGAAAAACCGGATGCTAAATTTCAGGGTGATTACAGCAGCTGCAATATTGTGTTTGTTGGGGGGTGGGGGTGGATGGGTAATGGTGTGGCTTAGGCCTGGGAAACAAGGTTTGGGGCTCTAGCAGTTGAAAGAGGAGGCGAGGCACCATTGGGATGGTAGGCATTTTTTATTCAGAGGTGGCAGTATCCCTTGTCAGCCCCCTAAGCCATTTCCATAGGCCTTTTTAGTATGCAGACCAGGCAAAGAAGGCAAACTGCCAAGGGGTTGCATCAATAGGTGCAGCTCATGAGCAAATGTCTATGACCTTGAGTGCATACACTGAATCAAGGTGTTCATGACCTTGGCTACATGCTAAAAACATAGCCCGCCGGAAGCCTCTGTGAGGTTCCCTATAGCCATTTTGGGCCTGCCCAACAAAAGAGAGTGAGTGGAAAGTAGAGGGAGTGAGTCTCATAGGTCATATATAGTTCCTGTCCCAATCAGTGGCCATTTCCCAAGTCATGCATGCATGGGGCAGATTCTCAGAAACCCAGGTAAGGCAGAAAGAACTGAAGGAATATTTCAACTGCTTCCCATTGCAAGGAAGAAAATGTCTGCAGTTTGAGTTCAGCAAAGTTAAAAACCAGTAGCTTCAAAGGAGCATGACATAACAGAATCCAGGGTCTTTTCCATGTATCATTCTCAATATCCAAGATATTATCAAGACTTAGCAAACTGCTTCTGTTAGGGGTCAGATAGCAAAGATTTTAGATCTGGGACCATGTATTGTCTCTGTGGCATATTCTTTGTTCTTTCTTTTTAAAATAACTTTTAAACACATGTTTTTTTTTTTTTTTTTATAAAAACATTCTCAGCTTAGAGGACACACAAACACCAGGCAGCCCCCAGGTTGATGTTTGCTGATCCCAGGGAAAGGAAAGGAGTCCCTGAAGACACATGTAAGTAGAATAAAAACCTAAAGCAGAAGTTGTTTGAAAAAAAAATAAATGTCTTACACATTGAATTGGTGGATCAAGGTTCAAACCACCTCCTGTGGTTTCAGGGTAAAGCAGGATGTAATCATTTGGCTCAAGTGACCCGGATGAAATCTAGTCAGCTGCTTCTTTGGCCCCAAGTTGGTCTAAGGGAAGAATGATGTTTCTTCTGAGAGGCCCTCTAACCCCAGCAGTCCATGTACAGTCTGGGGGTCTTAGTGAAGTACTACTTACTAACTTCTGTGTAACAAATTACTCCAAAAAAACCATTTTATTATATTCCAGAATTATATGGGTCAGGAATCCGGGTATGGCCTGGCAGTGATTCTTCTGCTCCCCCTGGTATCATGGAGCTTACTTGGTGATATTCTGCAGTTAGATGGGTACATCTGGAGCCAGGAGGTAGCTTCAGTCATGCATGGCCTGGAGGCTTGCCTAGTCGGCTGGGCTCAGCTGGGTCTAGTGAGTGGGATGAGCTGGAACAGCTATGTGTGGCTTCTCCAGAGAGGTCAAGTGTAGTTGGACTTTTTTTCGTGAGAATTCAGGGCTTCAAGACAGAGGAGATGGAGCTGCCAGGTCCTGGCAGCCCAACCCTCAGACTGGCACAACCAAACTTCCACCAATGTTTTCTGGCCAAGGCAGTCACAGAGCCCACTTGGATTCAATAGGAAGAGATCCCACCTCTCAGTGGGAGGAGTACCAAACATTTTATTTATTTATTTATTTTGCTCTGTTTCATCTGCCATCAAGGGAATTTAGCAATATTCTAATGGTGAGTATGTATCATGGAATTCTACCTTCTTTACACTGCAGAGACACAAGAGGAATGGCACCCTTACAGGAAACAATTATGCTTAAATTTCTAGTAAATTAATAAAAATGTTTTGTTATTCTACACTCTAATGCAATCCATCACAACTTCCAGTGGGGTAAAAGCAAGTAAGGACTGGATTGGGTTCTGATTTAAAAAAGAATGGTAGAAAAAAGTAAAACAAACAAAAAACAAACAAACAAAAAACTTTGAAATATGTTTAGACAGGAAAAGGAGGCTGAACAGAAACAATGTGTTTTAAAAAGAGAGAAAGTAAGATGTTTCCAGAGGTGAAAGGAAGACAGCAAGCTCACAACAGGATTTGAGAACAGTAGAGGCAGAAAAATAATTTCAGCAGGGTGCGGTGGTGCATGCCCAGGGTCCCAGCTACTTGGGAGGCTGAGGCAAGAGGATTTAGAGTTAGAGGCCAGCCTCAGCAAATTAGTGAGGACCTTTCTCAAAAAAAAAGGGGGGGGGTAGGGCCTGGGGATTTAGCTCAGTGGTGGAGGACCCTGGATTCAAGCCCCACTACTATGAAGAAGGTGGAGGAGGAGGAGACAGACAATAGTAACAAACATATGCTTGAAGCCAAAGAGTAAAAGTAAGGTTAAATGTTAGCTCTAAAAATTATAAGGACAAGTACATAGGAGAATAAGATACTTGTAGAATACACAGTTAAAATTTGAGTAATGTTTCTTTTAATGTGACTTGTTAGAAAAAATATTATCTTTTTCAAGAGTTACTATTATTATTCATTATTTATATTTAATAAGTAACAAATTAAAAGTCTCTAGCTTTCCAATCCAATTCTGAGATATATAAACAAAGAACTGAGGCAAATAATTAAAAAAACCCTCAAATTTCACCAATAGTTTATGCTATCTCCTACTTTAAAGTTCATCCTCATAGACTCTCACTTACTATGAAAGAATGAAAAAAGTCTATTTTCTCTATGCCCTGAAGCAGAAGAGAATTTGCCTCTGTACTTCCTTGTAGACGGAATATTTTTTTTCTATTTTTCAGTTCTCTAGGGCTCCTGAATATGTAAAAGCCAGAGAAGGTTGTCACAAATTGGCTTTCCCTCTGAAAAGGTGGCTAAGACACCATTAACCTAGGAGCCACTGGAGTGGAGGCAGCAATGGTTGGAAAAGCCCCAGGGAAGACAAACCATGGATAGACAGGCAGTGAGAAAGAAGACCCATTCTAGCCAGGTGTGGCAGATCATGCCTGGAATCCCAGCAACTTAGGAGGCTGAGGCAGGAGGACTGCAAGCTTGAGACCAACCTCAGCAACTTAGCAAAACGCTGTCTAAAAAAAAAAAAAAAAAGACTAGGGATGTAGCTCAGTGATATAGCACCATCGTGGTCAGTACCAAAAACAACCAACTGGGGCTGGGGATGTGGCTCAAGCGGTAGGGTGCTCGCCTGGCATGCGCAGGGTGCTGGGTTTGATACTCAGCACCACATACAAATAAAATAAAGATGTTGTGTCCACCGAAAACTGAAAAATAAATATTAAAAAATTCTCTCTCTCTCTCTCTCTCTCTCTTTCTCTCTCTCTCTCTCTCTCTCTTTCTCTCTCTCTCTCTCTCTCTCTCTCTCTCTCTCAAAAGACTTTTGGTTTTGGGGAATTGGCTTATTTTACTTAGAATGATAATCTCCAGTTCCATCCATTTACCAGCAAATGCCATAATTTCATTCTCCATTATGGTGAGTAATATTCCATTGTGTATGTAGACCCCAGTTTCTTTATCCACTCATGTGTTTAAGGGCACCTTCTATAGCTTAGTTATTGTGAATTGAGCTGCTATAAACTTTGATATGGCTGTGCTAACAACTCTCTTTTTAAATTTTTTAACATTTTTTTTTTAGATTTATAGGTGGTTACAAATGTCATTATTTTATTTTTATGTGGTGCTGAGGATCAAACCCAGTGCCTCACGCCTGCTAGGCGAGTGCTCTTCTGCTTGAGCCACAACCCCATTGGCCTGAATATGAATCAGGCTGATGAAAAGGTCAGGCACAGGTAAAGTGTAGCCTTGTAAAGAGAGCTGTGTACCTTCAGAACTTTCTTCACACACACACACACACACACACAAACACACCACTATATTTTTCTGATTTGTGAGAATATCTGAATAGGATTGTAGAGACTATCTATGTAGGACTTGTATAGTACATACACTTATAGTCACCTGAGTTAATCATTTCAATAGTAGTGTGTTAGAGCTTTGGACTAAAAAGAGAAAACAGAGTACAGATGTTCAAAGGATTATGGAATGCTGAGTTGAGAAGAAGGGCTCTTAGAGATCAGTGGCTCCATCTAATTGGACTTAAGCCTTAAGATGGTTAATGATTTTGCTAATTTTATGCACCTCAAAGTGCTGGGCTCAATACTGCATCTGCATCTTCTGACTCCCAATCCACTCCTCTGTCTTGATATTTTAGTCAACCATCTTCCATGGTCCTGACTGCTAACATAGTAACTGGCAAGAGGAACTGCAAGATTCTACTCTCAGTGGCTTAGCAAACCAGATTATTCATTCATGCAAATCAGGGGCAGGTCAGAGGAGGTTCTCTCTGTCCAGCAAAGTAAAGGGCCTGATTCTCTTCACCTGAAGCCACTATAGTGGCAACAGATGGCCGCAGGTCAGCACAGCAGTGACAAAGGAGAGTGTGGCCTAGCCTACCCATTCTCAAATGCTTCAGCCTGCAAAGTTTTCTGTTACTGCTACTCACACATTGTTGGCTGGGAATGGTTAAGTGGCCCCATTAAACCTAAAGGCTCTGGGCAAATATACTCTCCAGAAAAGGCTTGAGAAAATGTAAACTGATGAATACTTGCCATCTCTTCCATACATGTACGTCCAGAAAACACACATACAGCAATATTATCAAACGAGCTATGGAAGCATTGTGGGTGATTGGAAAGTCAAAATACAACATATAATCTTTCCACTAAATTCTTATTGAAGTGTGAAGGCCTGGCAAGAATTAATGGCTTATGAATCCACCTCTTTTAGTCCAGTCATTCTAAATCCCTAAGCCAGACTCTCACAAACATTACGATCCAAAATTATTGGCCACCTGCTGTGTCCGTAAAAATTCCAGTGATCGGAACTCTAAATTGGATCTTTATTTCTAAGGCACTTTGCAGCTTGCAGTTGGCCCAGTGTCAGAGGGAGCCATGCCTCCCATAAAAGGAGCATGAATATGTGCAAAACTCATCCACCTCCAAAGGCAGGTCAGAGCCAGGTCTTGGAGAGCATGTGCTTTGCTGGCACATGGCATGTCCCACTCACATGGCCCAGTGAGTCTCTGGAAGCTTTCCAGCTCTGGAGAACTCTTTAAAAAGTTCAGCCATGGGTCCCTGCTAAAGTTCAGCATCTGCTTCTTGTATTCCCATTTTGTTTCCCTAGGGCTGGGGATGGAATTCCAAGTGAGGCAAGTGTTTTACCCCTGAGCTAGCCCCCAGTCTTTTAAAAATATTTTTTTTTCTTTGCAAATCTGAGGCCAGCCTGGGCAATTTAGCTAGAATCTGTCTCAAAATAAAAAGGACTAGGGATGTAGCTCAGTGGGACTGTGCTTGCCTAGCCTGTGCAAGGCCCCGGATTTGGTCCAGGGTTTTGGTTCTCCTGCTTTGCTGTTGAAGTCTCTGAAGGACCCGCCTTGAACTATTATTTATGTCTTGCCCCTGGCTCCCAGCTCATTCTCACAACTGGGATCCAGCATCTCAGCATATGGAAGCTCAGCCCCTTGCCGCAGGTGAGTCAAACTCCAAGTGCAGTTTGTGCTTCAGCACTGTTTAGCAGAGTGGGATGGGGGAGATCTCCTGAAACCACATCCTCACTCCATCCTGTTTCCCTCTCTTCCCTTAAAGTTTCTCCAGAGAGTGCTGTGCTCCTGCACTTTTGCAATAAACCCAACCTTGGGCTAGGCTTCCAGGAAACCTACCCAATACATATGCAGGCCATCCTTTGAGAAACAAGTCTAGAATGTTCTACAGCAGCTAAGGCAGTGGATAGTGAACTTCGGGTCAAGCAAATCGGATTTTCAAAAACTTTAGCTCATAACCCACTTGAATCAAATTGTGAAATATGATATATCAAGAACTATGTAATGTTTTGAACAGCCAACAATAAAAAATTAAAAAAAAAAAAAAAAACTTTAGCTGACACCTCTTGATCTCCTACTCTAGGATAGGAGCTGTTATATGCTGTTAGGAGTTGACTCTTAACACCTTCAGGACAACTCTGAAGGAGGAACCATACTCAGATCTATTTTGCAAATAAAGCCAAGAGATCAAATGAAGCATCCCAGGCCGTCCACCTAGGGGCAGCACTGGGACTTGAACCCTGATGGCCTGGATCCGCAGCCTGTGTACCCAGAGGCAATGGCCACTTCCTGCTTCTGTGGTGATTGGCTGTACTTTCTAGCCCTCCGCGGCCTCATCTGTCAAATAGAGATGATAAAGCCACTTTGGGGATTAGGCAAGGATTAAATGAGATAATTATTTAAAGTGCCTAATACGGAACTGGGCACATTTTAGGTGTACCATTGACTTTATTATAATAAATTCATTTTTTTGGTACTCATCTGGGATGTCTGCACATCTCATCTCAGCCAAATAAGACCAATATCAGGTTTCAAGGTCTGGTCTGGTGTGGTGCATGTTCTTTTGACAACCAGACTCAGGTTTCAGGCCTGTTTGCTTTAAGATAGGTGGAACTTTTTGACCCTATTTGTCATAAGCCCTGCTAGACTAGGCTCCCAGATGTTTTTCTAGAGCAGATAGACACCTAACAGTCTAGAATGTTTTCTTAAGTCTGATTTTGAACTCATGATCCTCGGGCCTCAGCCTCCAGAGCTGCTGGGATTACAGGTGTGCACCACTGCACCTGGCTCCACCCTTGACTTTCTGAGTCTGGCTTATTTAACTGGGCATGATGTTCCTCAGTTCCTGATGATGATGATGGTGATGATAATGAGAATAATAAAAAGAAGTCCAGTAGAGGAAGGGGATCATGAAGAGGGAGGAGAGGAGGGAAAGTGGGAGGTACTGGAGAATGAAACTGATTAAATTATGTGCATGCATTCATATGCACGAATTCCATTATTATGTGTAATGATAATGATCCAACAAAACCCCCCCACACACACACACAAAACACATTAGGTATGTAGGGGTCTATTGGCAACATGCAAGGTGACACATGTACCCATGGTAGAAACTGCCAGATTTTTCAGGGTGGCTCCTAGGGATTCAAAGCCAGGAGAGGCTGGCATGTTTGTGTGTCTTGAAAGGTGAGGTTGCTGAACACTGACCTCTCTAAAAGTCCTCCCACTTGAGGAGAAGCTAAATATGTAATAAGGAGAAGACAAAACTGTATGTTCCAATATAAAAGGCAGAAGAAACTTCATGTGCTTTAATACACTCAAGATAGTTCCGTCAGAGAGTAGAGCAGTGGTTTCCTGGTGGAAAGAGAGTGGCAGGGATGATAAAGGGATGCCAGGAAACTATTTGGGGGGAGTGATGGATCTTTTCATTATCATGATTGTGGGAATACTTACCTGGTGTGTACAGGTAGCATTGAGGCTCATCAAATCATTCACTTTAGATGTGTGCATTAACGCATATTTAATTTTACCTCAAAGAACAGAAAAGGGGGCTAATTTTGTCAATATCAAAGATTGGCAGAGGTGAAGGTACAGGGAGAGATTACCAAGGGCAGGAGATCATGAGATGGCATATCAAAATGATTCAGCAGATGGGCTGGGGATGTGGCTCAAGTGGTAGCATGCTCTTCTGGCATGTGCGGGGCACTGGGTTGGATCCTCAGCACCAAATTAAAAAAGTGAAATAAAGATGTTTTGTGTCCACTGAAAACTAAAAAAAAAATACTAAAATATTCTCTCTCTCTCTCTCTTTTAAAAAAATGATTCAGCAAACGTCTGAGTGACAATATTGAAGGATATGGAAATGACAATCCCCAAAACAGTGGCCTGGGAAGAGGGAGGGAGGAAGCAGGTGAAACATTGATAACACTGATCCTTTCCCAGGGACAAGATCATCCCAGGGACAAGATCATCCCTGGGAAGGAAGCAAACCTCACCCAGTATCAAGACAATCCCTGGAAAAGGGCGAGCATCGATCCCTTCCCAATTGGTCCTTTCTCAGTGATAGTACAACGGACCAAGCAGATCGGGTTTTCATTCTTGTCCTCTAAAAACACTGCCCAGTAAAAACAAATTCCAAAGCCTCACTACCTGTTTCCTGAATGCCCAAACTGATATGTTCTGTTAAAGCCTTTAGTGGTTAGGTCACTTCCCAGGCTGCAACCTACATAAACCCATACTGCCCCTATAATTAGGGCCATTTTCTACCCAGAAAGAGAGCCACCCAATGCCCAATGCCACTGCTAAATAAAAGGCATAGCTGATCCACGACATTGGCTCCCATCCTGGTTATTTGTACTTTCCTATGGTGCCAGAACTGTTTGGATTATTTTTGTTTACAAATATCAGCATCACTTTCATCACCAAGGCTAGTCATTATTTTTTTTTTGGGGGGGGGGGAAGGCGGGGTACTGGGGATGGAACCAAGGGCCTCACAAATGCTAGGCAAGCGCTCTACCATTGAGCTACACCCAGCCTCCAAGACTAGTATGTGTTAAATACTCACCCTTAGACCAGGCATTCTTCAAAAGTTTTATTTGTATTGAAATAGCCCCCAGAAGACCTTTACCATAATTCAGCTTCTCCAAGGACACCCTGTCCCCCACCATAATTAAGCTTCTTGTCAACTGATGTTTACAAAGAATGTCAGCAGGATTTTTGCAGAGAGCTCTCATTGTGGTTTGTAGCCTCCTCTTTCTTGTAAAAGCTGGGTCTACAAGCAAGCTTATTGCTGTGCTAAAGATACTATGTCTGTCTTCTTGGTAAAAACTTGTGAAACCACCTGGGCATGGTGATGCATGCCTGTAATCCCAGCAGTTTGGGAGGCTGAGGCGGGAGGATTACAAATTCAAAGCCAGCCTCAGCAATTTAGCAAGGCCCTAAGCAATTCAGGGAGACCCAGTCTCTAAATAAAATATAACAAGGGGCTGGGATGTCACTCAGTGGTTAAGTGCCCTGGGTTCAATCCCCGATACAAACAAAATGAAATAAAACCCTCAACCTTGTGAAACCTCTGTCTAGCCTAAGAATTAAGAATGTGGGACAAAGAGTAATTGCTATGTACCTACCCACTGTCATGTAACCACACCACTGACTATAAATCTAAAAGAATTTCCAGACTCAGGGTCCATAGATTTTTAGGCATGAGCCCCTCTGGACCACTGCAGCTTAAACCTGCTTCCTGAAAGTTCCTCAGGTGTCCAGCCTCATCTGTCCTACATCATCATCATCTCATTTAATCCCCACAATCACCCTGGAAGGTTTTCTCCCTATCATCTCCATTTTACAATTGGGAAAACAAAGTCATAAAGGTTAAAATTTGCCCTGGGCTGCAGAACTAGCAAGGAGTCAGTGCAAGATTTGAACCAGTCAGAATCTGTGCTCCTCAACCCTGCTCACTGGGAATAAGATCCTCCTTAAAGGCTGCAGTTTGGCAGGATTTTTTCATATTGGTTCTTTTTTTTTTTTTTTTAAAGAGAGAGAGAGAGAGATTTTTTTTAATATTTATTTTTCAGTTTTCAGTGGACACAACATCTTTATTTTTTTATTTTATGTGGTGCTGAGGATCGAACCCAGAGCCCTGCGCATGCCAGGTGAGCGCGTTACCACTTGAGCCACATCCCCAGCCCCTCATATTGGTTCTTAAGGGCAGAATAAGGGACAATGATACTTTCTAGAAAGATCCATAGCTTGCAAGGCCTGCATGAATATATCAAGTCTGTGGCATGTTTGAGGGTAACTGCTAGTTGAAAGTGTCCTGAAAGTGATACATACGTGGACTTGTGTGAGGTCTGTGGCTGCAGCAGTACTCAGCTGGGGTGTCCGGTCATGGTGAACCAGTGGCAGAATCGCCTTTGTTTTGGTTTGGTTACTTCATTAGTTTCTAGGGGGATTGGAAATATTTCCAAATCTCATTTTCTGGGGGAGGTTGTTGCCTTACATACACTGTGGTAAAATTGATCACGTTCACCATTTTAAAGTATATAATTTAGTGACATGAGGTACATTTGTTGCCTTATTTCTCATTTTTATGTTTTGTGGTGTTGGGAATTAGAACCCAGGACCTTGCATGTGCTAGACAAGTGCTTTACCTACCACTGAGTCACACTATTTTTTTGTTTTTTATTTGTTCTTTTTAGTTATACAAGAGTGCATTTTGACATATCATACATACATGGAGTGTAACGTCCCACTCTTGTGGTTGGACATGATGTGCAGTTTCACTGGTCGGGTGTTCATCCATGAACATAGGAAAGTGATGTCCCGTTCATTCTTCTGTCTTTCCTATTCCCATCCCCTCTCCCTTCCCTTCCTTTCCCTTTGTCTAATTCAATAAACTTGTGTTCTTCCTTCCCCTCCTTATTGTGAGTTAGCATCTGCATATCAGAGAGAACATTTGGCCTTTGGTGTCGGGATTAGCTTCTTTCAATTAGCATGATAGCCTCCAGTTCCATCCATTTATCGGCAAATGCCATAATCTCATTTGTGGCTGAGTAATATTCCATTGTGTATGTGTACCACATTTTTTTAATCCGTTCATCTGTTGAAGGGCATGTAGCCTGGTTCCACAGTTTAGCTATTGTGAATTGACCTGCTGTGAACATTGATGTGGCCGTGCCACTGTAGTATGCTGATTTTAAGTCCTTTGCTGTTGCCTTACTATTCATGTTAGTATTTGATCCCGGAGAGACAGTTACATGGGGATTAACATGTATGCTTTCTGCAGTCAGGTTGGCACTTGATTTCCACTTCTGCTTCTTAACTGGTGTATGACCTTGGGCAATTAATACTCCATTCTTCAGTTTCTTCATCTATAATGTGGTAACAATAAAGTCCAACCAGGCAGTACTTTTTTAATAATATTTTTTTTGGCACTGGGAATTGAACCCAGGGGGTGCTTAACCACTGAGCCACATCCCCAGCCCTTTTTATATTTTATTTAGAGACAGAGTCTCACTGAGTTGCTTAGGGCCTCTCTAAGTTGCTGAGACTGGCTTTGAATTTACAATCCTCCTGCTTCAGCCTCTCAAGCCACTGGGATTACAGGTATGTGCCACCATGCCAGGCCAGGAAGTACTATTGAAAGGATTAATTGATATAAGGTCAGCAGATTGCTCAGCATAATTTCTGGCATGGAGTAAAAGCTTTCAATGTGCTAAAAGAAATGTCGCTATTATGAGTTTATCTAGTGTTTCTGCAAGTAGGGGGTTCTTAACCTGGCAAATGTGAACCCTGAGTGCTTCTTTTTTCAAAAATATTTTTAGTTGTAGATGGACCCATTATTTATTTATTTATTTATTTATTTATTTATTTATTTATTTATTTATTTATTATGTGGTGCTGAGGATGGAACCCAGTGTCTCACACATGCTAGGAAAGAGCTCTGCCACTGAGCCACAACCCCAGCCCCTCCTGGGTGATTCATTTTTTCCATTTTTTAATTTGTTCTAATTAGCTATACATGACAGAAGAATGCATTTTGACACATCATACCTAAATGGAGTATAACGTCTCATTCTTCTGGTTGTACATGATGTAGAGTTACTCAGGTCATGTGATGATGTATGTACATAGGGTAATAATGTCCAATTCATTCCAATGTCCTTTTCAGCCCGATATACCCTCCTCTCCCTTCTCTCCCCTCTGTCTCATCCAAAGTGCCTCAATTTCTCCCCCTCCCTTATTGTGAATAAGCATCTGCATATCAGAGAAAACTTTTGGCTTTTGGTTTTTGGGGATTGACTTATTTCACTTAGCATGATAGTTCCCAGTTCCATCCATTTACCGGTGAATGCTGTAATTTCATTGTTTTTATGACTGAGTAATATTCCATGTATATGTACCACATTTTCTTTATCCATTCATCTGTTGAAGGCTAATTGAAGGGCACCTAGGTTGATTCCATAGCCTAGCTATTGTGAATTGAGCTGCTATAAACCTTCATGTGGCTGTGTCACTATAGTATCTGATTTTAAGTCCTTTGGGTATATGCCGAGGAGTGGGCTAACTGGGTCAAATGATGGTTCCATTCCAAGTTTTCTGAGGAATCTCCATACTGCTTTCCAGAGTGGTTGCACCAACTTGCAGCTCCCCTGGGTGGTTCTTGATTCAGCCTGAGGGGGTCAGTACTCTCCTAAATAATATGCAAATTTATGCAGCCTCCCTCTGTGTTTGGAAACAGGGACACCACTGCTTTTTTCATTAGATTCTGAAAGACGTGTTAAAAGTGCAAAGGCAAAAACAGAAAAGTCATCAGAGAAGTGCATCTGCTGTCCAGAGCCCTTGGATCACTGCCCTGTTTCTGCCTTCCCTATGCAAAGGCTGTGGGTGAGCAGTATAAGGAACGATGGATGCCTGCTCTTTGCTCAGGGCCACCCAAGGCTCTGCACTAAAGGGGCTGTGATCCACACTTCCTGGGGCTGTGGCCTGTGGTCTGCAGAGCTCCGCCTACTTTGTCCCAAGTCCTTGTCACAGTGCAAGTGCAGGCTGAGTGTCCTGGTCACACAGTGCTCCCTGGGCTGCTGGGGGTGGGGAAACCGAGGAAAGAGACTCAGAGTTCAGAAGGCTTGGTTGCCCTGAGCCCTCAAGTCCCTATCTAGACACTTGCTGCACACAGTGCCCTGAATATATCTTTAACAGTACTTTAATGTACCTGCACATCACCTGGGAATCCTGTGGAAAACGTGGAAGCCGAGTGTGATTCTGTAATCCCAGCTACTCAGGAGGCTGAGGCAGGAGGATCACAAATCCATGGGCAACGGAGTGAGACTCCACCTCGGAAAAAAAAAATTTAAAAAGTAGCCTCTCACTGGGTGTAGTGGTGCATGCCTATTATCATAGCGGCTCGGGAGGCTAAGGCAGGGGGATCGCAGGTTTGAGGCCAGGCTCAGCAAATCAGCAAATCTCTGAGCAACTCAGTGAGACCTTGTCTCTCAATAAAATATAAAAAGGGCTGGGGATGGGGCTCAGTGGTAAAGCACCCCGGGGGTTCAATCCCTGGTACTGGAAAGAAAAAGAGAAAGGTGGGGGGGGGAGGGGGGGAAGAAGAAAGGAAGGAAGGAAGGAAGGAGGGAGATTCTTTGATTCCGAGAGAATAAGGGCATCCACTGTGTAGTGAAATTCATTGGGCAGAAAATAACCCAAGTCTAACAATCTACAGGACGTACACAGACACTCTCAGGGCCATTGCTTCTAGCCTTTATGGCTAATGCCTAACAAGTGAAAATGCATGAAAACAGGAGGAAGGCTCTGCGTCTTCCCAGAGGCAGACACAGAAAGGGGTGGAGAATCCCCGTCCCTCCCTTCCACTGACTTCATGCCAGGTGGGTACAGCTGTAACTCTGGCCACTCAGAGTCTCCACTGCATTTATTTGCAAACCGATTGCTTCACAGAGATAGCCCAGTAGTGCCACTGGTCAGCGTGCTGTGTCTGGATGTCACAGTATTTCGCCAGTAGGTAATGAATCACATCATCTCCACTTTCCCATGACCTCTGGGCAACTGTGGAAAGCTGAAGAACAATTCTGGGCACTTGATTTCCCTAACAAAGCCACAGAAGGCCCAGATTCAACTGGCCTCTTTGAAACTTGAAAGGAATCACCATTTGTCACCTTTTAATGGGGCAAACTGATTGGGGGGGGGCAGTGAATGACCACAGTGTGTTTCACTGGTTAAATGGATAGCCTCTGTGAATGCAGATTCAAGAGTTGAAAAAGAAAGAAATGCAGACCCTTCTTGAGTTGCTTGAGTTTGCTGGTAAATTTCCTATTTACAAAGAAAGTAAAATTCACAAACGGGATTTTGGAGGAAGAGCTTCGGAGACACAGAGAAAAGCAAATACTTTCCACAAGTTCTGAATGCAGTTAGCTTATTAAACATGACCCTGACGTTATGGCCTATGTTATGCCCTTATCCTGAAAGGGGCCCCAAAGCTGGAAAACGTACCCCATCTCCACCAAAATGTCAATGCTGTCTGAAAGTTGCCACGGGGATGAAGTAGCAAGTTATGATCACATGGGTGTCTGAAACATTCTTAAATTGTTTACTCCTCAAAAGAATATAATTGTTCTCTTTTGCTGGATGTGGTGGTACATGCCTGTAAACCAGAGACTCAGGAGGCTCTGAGGTAGGAGGATCACAACTTCAAGGCCAGCCTCCGCAACTTAGTGAGACCCAGTCTGAAAATAAAAAATAAGAGACTCAGGAGGCTGAGGTAGGAGGACCACAAGTTCAAGGCCAGCCTCCACAACTTATTGAGACCCTGTCTGAAAAAAAAAAAGAAAAAACAAGGGCTGGAGATGTAGATCAGTGGTAAAAAAGTGTCCTTTCATTCAGTCATCATCACCTGGGAATCCTATGGAAACAAACAAACAAATAAATTGTTCTCTTTTATCCTTAGGGATTATTTTCCAATAGACCCCAGTGAATTCCTGAAGCCACAAATAGTACTGTATCTTATGTATACTCTATTTCCCCCATGCATACATACTTGAGGATAAACTTTCACTTTTTCACTTAAAAGGAGCACTTACAGCTTCTCTTTGGCACATTCAAATTGCGATCCTTGCTACTCCTGTTCTCTGAGGCCATTTTTAAGTAAAATAGGGTTACTTGAACACCAGCACTGTGATGCTGCAGCAGTCAATCCAAATAATGTAGATAGCTACTGAGTGACAAGTGGGCAGGTAGTATGTACAGAGTGGTTCCACTGGCCAGAGGGACAATGCACATCCAGGCAGGACAGAGTGGGGACAATGGGTGATTCATGACCTTACTTGGAATGGTGTGTAATTGAAAATGGACAAGTTGTTTCATTTTGAAATCTTGTTTAATATTTTTAGACTGTAGTTGGCTTGGCTATGGTTAGATGACACCATGTGAAAACAGATGATTATTGGCTCCATTGTTACAGTGACGAATCAGAGGCATGAAGATTTTCAATAACTTGCTTAAAGTTACAAAGGTGGGTAGTGGCATAATTTAAATTTGAGTAACTTGGCTCTAGCACATGCACTTCTGTTGATATTGATGGATATTGATGATACTAACATATTAATAATGTGCTTCCAGTCTTGTAGATTCCACAGTATCAATTCCAGCCCCCCATGAGGTGGATCTCCTGGCTCTAATGTTCCAGAGACATGCTTCAAGAGGCAAACAATTGAAGTGGGTCCATCCAAGTCCATCAAATAATAAGTGCCCGTTCCTTACTATGGCACAAAGGAGGAGAGATGGTGGTGACCGAGGACTCTAGCAACACTCAGAATGTGGCCCCTTTCTTAATGTCATCTCCTCTGAAAGACACATTTGAGCTGGGCCTGGGGGCACATGCCTGTTATCTCAGTGGCTTAACAGGCTGAGGCAGAAGGATCACAAATGAGAGGTCAGCTTCAGTCACTTAGTAAGGCCCTGTCTCTAAATAAAAAGGGTTAGGGATGTGCCCAGGTGGTTAAGGGCCCCTGGGTTTAATTCTTGGTACCAAAACAAAACAAAACAAAACAAACAAACAAAAAAAAACACATTGAACCGAGGACCCGTGCTGGGAGCCATTAGCCAAGTAGGTATGACAATTTCCTTGCCAGTGTACCCCATGTTGCTTAGTGGAAGGACTCGTGGAAATAGGACATTTTGCAGTGACATTGCATGTAGGTGACCTTGCTCAAGGACCAGGGCGGATCCAGGTTTAGGGTGTTCCCGGTTTAGGATAATCGGGTTTAGGGCGTTCCCGGTTTAGGTTCCAGGTTTAAGGTTTAAGATTATTCCTGCTGGGAATAGGGCGTATCCTGCTGCCTGAGTTCCCCTTGAGTTCTCACGGGATTCAGACAGTATTTTTTGGGAGACAGAAGCCCAGTGGGTGGATTTGGGCAGAGAACGTGGATTTCCCCAGAACGTGTTTGTAGACGGCTGGTGTGAGTTCGGGAATAAAGAGTTGCTGTTTGAATCTACAAGCTGTGTGGTGGCTCGTGATTGTGTGCCCAGCCAGACTGCGGCATTTGTGCCCAGCCAGACTGCGGCAGACCCGGATCCCTGACAGTCTGCAAGACACTATAAAAGGAAGGTAGGTGTGCTGGTGGGGATTTTCCTGCCCAGCTCGTCTGCTACCTGCATGCTGAACTTCTTTGAAAGCATCTAATCTTCTGTTCTCTCAAAATACACCTTGTTCTGAGGTCCTGGGGTAGGCAAGTAGCCAGTTATGCCACTGGGAGTCATCCTCTTGGGAATTCAGATCTTGAGCTGAATCCTACGAAGACAAACCCCCCATCCTCGTGTAAACCAAAGCTGCATGGTGAGTTGGGGAAGCTACCAATTTGACCAAGTGCTACCCTTGCTTTGGGATCTCTTGAGTGGCTTTCCAAGTGTTGCTTTGATTCCATGAAATCTGTCTTAACCCTTGATAAATTCATTTCAGTCTTGATTTCTATTCCTTGTAACTGTATCACCCTAATTTTGTACGCTCACATTACACATCCATTAATTTATTAGGCCACTTAATATTGAGCTGCCTTTATTTCCAGTCACTTTACAGAAGCATTCTGATGTGGTCACAAGGGAAGTGATTGGGTAAGATTCAAATAAACCTGTTGATGAAAATCAGTGTGGCCATATTTTAAAAGAAATGCCATTAAGAATATATCCCAAATTTTCTCTGTGCTCATTTCATTAACTGAACTTAGCGCTGAAGTAGGATTCAGAAGACCTCACTGCTGCACCTAGTGATTACAAAGAGACGGTGTGACCTTAGGCAAGGTACTTACCCTCTCTGATCTTATTTCATATCTGTAAGATGAAGGGATTGGGAGGTTCTTTGAGTATTATGCTCCTAAGCTAGTTTCTAATGTTCGAAATGGAAAAGATATGCTTTAGAAATCACTGAGGAATTGAGGAGACGTACTCAACAACTCCTTTTTAATTTTTCTGAAAATAGAGTCATTTTTTCTCATATGGATTGATAAATGAGTTAAATCCCAAGCTAAACCTTTGGGTGAGCATGTTATGAAGGATCCAGTATCCTTTGTGCCTGTAATGATTGTACATTTAAGAGGAGAGTTCTAAAAAGGTCAGGATTATCAAATAGGTCTTCCATCTTTTAACTGAAACCTAGTTATGGACCAATCCCAAAGTCAGCAATAAATGTGATTTAATTTTTAGTTAGTAATAAATGAATTTTAGAGTAATGTGGACCTTCCAAGGAAATTTATGTTGAAGCAAAATTTATCTTACAGTGTATTGGACTATTTTTTGGACATCTCTTCAAAATTCTATATTTCAAGATTCAGATCTAGCACCGACCGAAGAGAACAAAGAAAAAACACATCTATCACTTAAAATAGTCTGAATCTCAAAATGCATGTATCTTTTCACCTTATTTCCACATTGGATACTCTCTGACCTCCAAAAGCCCACCTAAACCACAAGTTTTCCACAGTTGCTTCCGAGGACCTCCTTCTGCTGGTGATGGAGGTCAACTCTTTGGCAACATCATGAAATCATTTTCCAGTCGCGTTGTCAGTGTCCTTGAGCTGAGCAAAATGGTCAGTCCATATGGCGGAAGGCCAAATAGCCAAAGGATTCCAATCAATTCTATCTAGAGCCGAATTCATCCAACAGGATGGAAGAACACAATTGATGAAAAAAGTTTACTTTCCCAAGTATCATGGAAACTCACACATGTAAACTTACAAGGCATAAGAAATACCAAGACATTATTTTATTTTATTTTGTACTTATTGGGGGGGGGTATTTATTATATGAGTATAACTTCTCATTCTTCTGGTTGCGCATGATGTAGAATTGGTCATGTCATCATATATGCACATAGGAAAGTAATATCTGATTCATTCCACTATCTTACATTAATGTTGCATTTGTTGCAAAAACAATTTCAGACCAAATTTTTTTTTCTTTTTTGGTACCGGGGATTGAACCCAGGGATGCTTAACCACTTGGCCATATCCCCAGCCCATTTTTATGTTTTACGTAGAGATAGGGTCTTGATGAGTTGCTGAGGGCCTTACTAAGGCTGGCTTTGAACTTGTGATCTTCCCTACTCAGCCTCCTGTGCTGCAGGGGTTACAGGCATGAGCTACTGCACCCAACAGAGCACATGCTTTCACAATCATTAATTCTTCTAATTTCATCATCAGGATTAAGATGAAATGAGTCAAGCATGGTGGCACACACCTATAATCTCAGCGGCTCCAGAGGCTGAGGCAGGAGGATGACAGGTTCAAAGCCAGTCTCAGCAATTTAGAGAAGCCCTGAGCAACTCAGCAAGACCATGTCTCTAGATAAAATATTAAAAAGGGCTGGGGATGTGGCTCAGTGGTTAAGTGCCCCTGGGTTCAATCCTTGATACCCCCCCCCCCAAAAAAAAAAAAGATGAAATGAGATAACATGGACAGCCATTAGTACAATTTCAATGCTTTACAATAGATGTCAGCTCTGGTCTCTGACATTAAACCAGACACTGTTATAAATTTTACTTAAAGCACATCATTTAGTCCTCACTGCCTCTGAAAATAGATTCAATTATTACTGCTATTTTCCTGATAAGAAAATTGAATCTCAGAGTGGTAGGAATACTATGCCCCAGGTTATATAGCTTGTAGTGATGGGCAGAGTTGCAGGTAACATCTAGGCTCAGTGCATTTTTTTTTTTCTTGTACCAGAGATTGAACTCAGGGGCACTTATCCACTGAGCCACACCCCCAGCCCTATTTTGTATTTTATTTAGTGACAGGGTCTCACTGAGTTGCTTAGCTCCTCACTTTTGCTGAGGCTCTTTGAACTCGTGATCTTCCCATCTCAGCATCCAGAGCCACTAGGGCATTTAAAAAAAATAAATAAATCTGTCATATTAACAAGTACAAGGTGAATCTGAAAGATCAAGAAAGTGGATTGGGTTTTTTGAAAACATTGAATTATTAACTAAACATTATGCCAAGGGAAAAGGCATTTGCCCCCTTTCCGGTGGCACTGTTAGGAATGACTGATCTGCTATGTGTGCTTGCATGACATCTGATGAGTTGACCATGAGCCACCAGCACAGCTCACAGTTGTGCATTGGACCTGAGGGTCTGAGG
The DNA here is from genome assembly GCF_047511675.1 of Marmota flaviventris. Lineage (NCBI taxonomy): Eukaryota > Metazoa > Chordata > Mammalia > Rodentia > Sciuridae > Marmota > Marmota flaviventris. Next base: position 158,929,689 of record NC_092498.1, on the reverse strand, counting down.
TCTCCATGGTATGCTTTACCGGGAGACGGGTGGGGGTGTCATTATTCAGCCTGGCTGCTCATCATGGAGAGGAAAATCCTGGAGTTTCTGTGACCTAAGCAAAGACCTCCTTGGACAGCCGCCGCCATTGGCTTTGACCAGAGACAACACCCATAATAGGATCCATTTGTGCAGGCGCCTCAGGAGGGATCCCACATCCATCTCCAGAGAATGTGACACAAGCCATTTGTCAGGCATGGTCACATGTGTTTGCTGTGACCACACTTTATCCTTTTAGTCAAAGCCATAATTCCTTGTTTTGAGAGCACAACTGTGTGGTGCCAGGTGTTGATACTTTAGAAAGAAACAGCAATAGGAACAGCTGTGGTGGTAGATTGCAGTTTGTTTTCAGCCTCACTGGTGATAAGTCACTGTGCCAGATGAAATTAGAGTGTCAGACAGTCAGTCTTTTCATTTCTACAATAGTGTAGGGTTTGTAAAATGACCTTTCTCCAGGGGACTCCCTCTGGAATGGACCTTCATTCAGAGACAGACAGCTCCACAGAATGCTAGCTGAGGCCCTTACACCTCCTGAATGCCGTCCGAGATCCTCTAGTTATTCCTGAACTTTCCACACTATCCCAGTCACTCCTTCATTGTGACTGGGACAGGTTGTTATTTATCAATTGTTCATCTTCCTGTCAATTCATATTCAATGTGACATTTGCTTTCACTTTACTTTGGGGGGGGTGAATGTCCTTCTGAGCCCCATAAGTGCTGGTATGATTGTTAATACCTTGCACAATGAGACATTGTATGTTGTGACTTAACAAAGGCAAAAATAGTTTAATGAGAGTTCTCCAGATTTTTTTGGCTTCTCAGGTAAAAGCAATGCACCACTAACAAAAATCAGGTCCCCACATTCTTTGATAGGTAGTAAAATCAGGACCTTACAACAAAGTAAAATTTCTATTGAGTACAGGATTAGTGAGGCGTTACTTTGCTATTTTAGAAAATGTAGTGTGAGGGTATTGTGAGAGCTAGGCATCTCTTCCCAGAAAAGAGAGTGCAAATATGCCCAGGTTTTCATGGGTCTGGTGAAAGCCTGCCCATGTATGTTCTGGACCCATGCTGAGAAGACCTTCCGTGATCAAATGCTCATGTCTGCCTTATCCAGGCTTTTGTGTTGCTTCATTTTCATTCACTTTAAGTTATTTTTCCAGTTTTTTCATGTAATTTCTTCAAATCACTGGTTATTTAGTTATAAAGATCTTTTTAAAGTGTCATTTGTTTCAATCATTGCAATTATGGAAGGGGAAAACACCAATTTCTCATCTTCTGTGTTTTGAGTTTGCAAAACAGATCATTCAGATTCTGAGAATAAATACACTCTCTGTATTTATCATGCTAATTTTCACATTTACCTCCTTGTTTCTGTTTCTAAGCTTTATTATGCACACAAGACACCTGGGGACTTTGCTCAGCAGCAGATTCTCTAGTCTGGTGTGGACTAGCAGATTCTACATTGTTTACAGTTTCCCAGGTGATGTCCGATTTTACTGAGCAGGAAGGCTCTAGGCAGCTACTTGGAATACCCTTCTCAAATGGCCCTTTGCTCCAAACCCCAGTCCCTTGTCCCTCTAGTCAGGGGTGAGTCTATCTGTTCTATAAACTTCTTCATCTTTTTCATACTTTTTATTTGTACTTGACCCATTCTTCATCCCCTCCCTTTTTACTTTTTTATAATTAACTATTTTGGTAGGGGGTACTGGGGATTGAACTCAGGAGCACTAAACCACTGAGCCCCAACCCCAACTCTTTTTATTTTATGTTTTTATTCTGAGACAGGGGCTTGCTAAGTTGCCGAGGCTGGCTTTGACTCACGATCCTCCTGTCTCAGTCTCCCAAAGTCTCTGGGATTCCAGGTGTGTGCCACCATGCCCAGCCGAATTAACTATTTTTTTTAATTTTAAAATTTATTTCATTTCTATATGCATTATAGTTACACAAAATAGTGGGGCTCATTTTGGCATATGTGTAAATGCAGATAGCATCATTTGCTCCATTTAGATCCTCAGTACTTCCTCTTTCCCTCCCCGCCTTCCTCCCCGCATCCCCTCCCTCTACTAGTCTGCTTTCCATCTACTGAATACAGGGACGCATTTGAACTCCCATTCACTTAATCATTTCTTCAGATATTGTTTTCTCCCAAAGAACTCTTAAGGCTGAGGAGGGCAGTTTCTGTTCCCTTCAGGACTTCATTCCTATTGTTGGGCTTGCTATCGGAGGGCTGGGACTATATTAGATGCTTATTAGCTATCCACTGAATAAAAAATAACCACTAACTTTTATTATTATGTGTCCACTTACACAGTGTCAAGTGCTTGACAGCCACCATCTCATTTAACCGTGAAACCAGCCCTCTATGGAGAAGACCTCATTCTGCATCTGGGAACTGAAATCTTCTCTGCGTTCAGGATTAACTGAGTTTTGTTCCTGGTTCCTTTAGAAAATCAACTCGGTCTCACTTAGCTACACTGACTCAATCAGTAGGGAATCCAACACACACTGCCTTTTTATTTGTGTATATTACGGCAGCCAATCCAGAAAAAAAGAGAAACCGTGGAACCCATTTCCTCTCACGCCTTCAGGAGGCAGTCAGGCAGGTGAATAGCAATACTGACCCAGTAACTCCAGCTCTTCCCTCCCTCCTCTTGCATGGCCAGGGCCTTGGCTTCTGTCTCAGTCTTGTTACTCCAGCCCCATCTTCCACCAATCCTCTAAAATGTGGATTAGATGATGTCACTGACCACAGCTTTTTTTTCCCCCCTTTTTTATGATTCACAGCTGTTTTCCAAGGTAATGACCAAAAACTCTCCAAGGGAGCTTGAAATCTTCAAAACAAATTGTCTAGCATCTCCAGCTTCCAACTCCTTCACACACACTATACTTCTGGACTCCAGAACAGCTACTTATTCTCCCAATACGGCAAGCTTTGATTCCTTTGTGTCTTCCCTCGCTCTCTTCCACCACCCTCAATGTCTCCTCCGCTTGACCCACGTGTCCTTCACACCCAGCTCCTCTTGACTCCACTGAGGAGTGGCTCTCGGCTCCACCTAGTGCTCCAGGCTGCTTCTTCCAAGCTTCTGGAGAATAATCTACCCTTCTCTGATAACAGAGTTGCTGCATTTTATCACAGGGATCCATTTATGTATTTTCCTGGGTAGGGTATGAAGTCCTCTAGGGCAAGAAATGTCCCATCTTATGATTTTCAGTCTCAAGCACCAAACTTATGACTCCATCAATGAATGCAGAGGACTAAACAAATTTGGTCAAAATAGACGTAGGTTTGTGTCTAAAACACCAGCTATGAACCTTCCTTACAACCAGATTTCTTTCACATTCATTCCCCAAGCTCTCCCTGTGTCTAATTTTTAACAGCAAATTCCACATCTGCTTTGAATTAGAGTTATATTTGTGCATGGAATTGGGAGTTCCTCAGAAGGGCTGAAGTTACGGCACATTCATCTCTGTATCTCTCAGCTCACAGGAAAACCATTCCGTAAAAAGTTTGCAGACCTGAAATGAGCCTAACTAGATCCACAGGTTTCAGCCAAGTGATTATATAGCCTCCCATCACTCTGGGGGAGAAATTCTCTCCAGCACAGGAGTAGGAAGGAGATCTATTGCAGCGCTATTTGATGTTTCACACTCTCACATTCCTGTGGCAAGAAACATCTTTGACACAGATGGGTATCCGGTCTACCCGGATTACATCAGTCAACACCAAATGCTGCCGTGCTATTAATGTGAAAAGAGGAGGTGTCATTGCAGAGTGCAGGAGTCCACAGAAGAAGTCTGTAAGGAGTCACGGAAGGACATATATTTTAACTCAAAACAGTGTTCATAGTCCCATCCTTTTTCTATTGTTCCATCATAAATAAACCTGTGGATAAATAACAGAGTGTAGCTCATTCCATCATAAATAAACTTGTGGATAAATAACAGAGTGTAGCTCTTTTAATGACTTTAACACATAGCAGCCTCAAACCCATTCTTTATCTTACCATTCTGTGTTGACTGAACACCATCTGGGTATGAAGAACTGCGGCACCAATGGGGTAGACTATTTAAGTCCAAACTCTCCAAGGGAGCATGAAATCTTACCTCAAGCAAATTATCAAGCAGATACAGATTGAAGCCAAGCAGATGCAGAAGGCAAAAATATTCTTGGGTACTTTAAAATAATATTTTCAACATTAAATGCAAGAAAAATATCACCTGTAAGCAGCAAGTATTATACCTGTAACTGCTTTAGTCCACTTGAGTTTTTTTTTTTTTTTAATCTAACTTATTGTTGGATATTGCAAAATCAAAATGGCTTAGGTTTTTTTTTTTAACCCAGGGCGCTTAACCACTGAGCCACATCCCCAGCCCTTTTTATGTTTTATTTAGAGACAGGGTCTCACTGAGTTGCTCAGGGCCTCCCTAAGTTGCTGAGGCTGACTTTGAACTCATGATCCTCCTACCTTAGCCTCCATACCCAGCTTCGATAATGATTCTAAAGGGTTACATATTATCGACATTTGTGGCTCTAAGATGGTGATTGAAATTAATATAACAATTCCTAGAATAAAGACAAATATGAATATGGCCACTGATTTCTTTACTCAGTTTACCATATTTATGCCTTTCCCTGTGGGCCTTCTTCCACTGGCCTGGTTCAGAGTTTTCTTTTTCTTTTGGTACCAGGGATTGAACCCAGGGGCCCTTAACCCCTGAGCCCCATCCCCAGCCCTTTTTCATATTTTATTTAGAGACAGGGTCTCACTGAGTTGCTTAGGGCCTCTAACTCGCTGAGGCTGGCTTTGAACTCGCCATCCTCCTGCCTCAGCCTCTGGAGACCCTGGGATCCCAGGGGCTCCACCACACCCAGCTTGTTCAGTTTTCAACACTTGCTGCTCCTACGACAGAATGTGCACCTGCTATTCCTTCAGCCTGAAACCTTCTTGGTTCTCTTTCCCCACTCACATGAGTGGCCCTTATTTATTGTTCCATTGCAGTGTCACTTAGAAAAGCCTTCCCTGACCAGGTCATGTCCTGTACCCTCACCCCCAGCACCACCTCTCCTTCAGAGCCGGTAGGCAGTTCTGATTTTGCTTTTTCCAGTTCTTCTGCTAGATTATGTTACATGACAGAAGAAATATATTCTCTTTTTGCTCACCACTGGCTCAGTAAAGTGCAGGGAACAAAATAGGCACAAAATAAAAACAAAAACATTGTTGAATGAACTAGTGGAAAATAAGTTGAGGCATCATAAAATAATATTTCTACAGCAATTTACTGTTTTAATGTTAGAGGCTGGAAATGATTCTATGGTTATGTAGGGTGTTTTTTAAATATTTTTTTTTTTTCTTTTTCAGTACTGGGGATTGAATCCAGGGGAATTCTACCACTGAGTCACATCCCCAACTCTTTTTATTTTGAAACAGGGTCTCACTAAGTTGCCCAGGCTGGCTTTGAACTTGGGATTGTCCTGCCTCAGCCTCCCAGCTTGCTGGGATTACAGATGTACACCATCAATTCCCAGAAGAACATGATTCTATGTTTGCAGACAAATATGAAAAAGTTTGAGGAATAAAGAAGACTGTCATATAACTAAAACATTCAGTATCAATGTAGATTCTTGATAGACAAGATAGTGTATATTCAAAAGTAATTAATGGATAAATTATAAGACCTTTTCCTGAAAACTCTGATGGTAAGAAAAAAGATAAACAACCGTAGACCTTTCAACTATAATGAAAAAGAGGAAATGAAAACAACTGTAATGAAAAAGAGGACTTGACACAAGGCAATTATCTTCATATTTATGGTAGAAATATAAAATATTCTTGGACTGAGTCTGAAAGACATGAGACTATGATCACTTGAGAAAACTGTCAATCAAAACTCTAACTGAATCCACCCTGGAGAGATTCACTAATGTGAACTATGAACTAAGCACATCAGTTATATATGCAGGAGTAAAGAGAGGATGTGGGTGTGTAATTGTGAAATATTGTGATTTATGCACCTGTCAGAAATTAGGATGCCATGCCTTAAGCTTCTCTCCCAGAGAGTTCACATTGCAAAACATGCCACTTGTTCAACTTGACACATCCACCATTTGTTTTTGGCAGACCACCTAGAATTGGGTCTTGGGCTCAGTTCTGCACTGAAATAACTAAGAAAACAGCTGTGTTCTTAGCCTCAAAAAAAAAATAAAAAATCTACAGTCTGCCATATGATATGTGTGGTCAGATGGAACACTTTTAGATCAACCACAACACTCCTTTATGAAAGCATGTGGAAAACCCTTGGCTAGGTGGATGGGTGTTTTCTAAATGTGACTTCCAAAGTCACCTTCAGTGATCTGGGATAAAGAAACCTGGTTCCCTCAGCAACGAGAGTTCCTTGAAGTAATAAGCCTCAGGAAGTAAGCTTGTACTCTAATAATTTAAATGTTTAGACAAGAAGCAATATTGAGTATTGCCATGAAGTGAAGTTCCCTTGGGAGCAATCTCCTGCTGCACAATAGTGGTCTGACCTGTTGAGTTGGCTCATCCGTATGCTCCATCCTTTCCTGGTTCCTGGATCCCAGTACCACGCTCCTTCCTTGCTGGGTCAGGTGGTGGGCTCCTCTGCAAAGGGATTCTTGAAAGAGGCTGTGATTCATTAAAGAAGAGACAGAGGCTTAGATGATCAGCTCTGCAACTTATCTGTTCATAGGCAATTTCACACTGGTTCTCACCCTCTCCACGGAACACAGCCAATTTTTAGAAGGTTTGGAGGGAATCTACACACGTAGAGCTTGTAGAAAATCCTCTGAGAATGACATTAATGGTAATGGAGAGTGGCTTTGCTGTAGCAATAGTTACGGAATGTGTTTCATCTTAAAGGATAAAACAGAAACTCTTTTGGAAGTTAGGCAATATTCATCAAGCATCAAGAAATGTTCATAACCTTTGAACACAGCATTAACACTCTGTGCTTAAAACCTACTTTAAGGAAATAATCCACACACCAAGAAAAACCATGTGCACAAAGACACCCATTATGGCTAAATTAAGGGTCCTCTTGAGGATTGTTTTTAAGACTAGTAAAGAAACTGAAGAAAAAAAAAAGCTTAGGACTAATGTAAAATGAAAAGAAAATAAGAGAAAAGGTTAAATGTGTACACTGCTCATAAATAATAAAATATCCTCACATGTCTGTCAGATTTTTTGGTCAGTATTTGTTTTTTAATTATAAAAATATCCCATAGAGGGCTGGGGCTGTAGCTCAGTGGTAGAGTGCTTGCCCCATACGTGTGAGGCACTGGGTTCGATCCTCAGCACCACATAAAAATAAATAAAGTAAATAAAGGTATTGTGTCTATCTGCAACTAAAAGAAACAATTAAAAATATGCCATAGAAATAATGTAAGATATTGTTAATAAGGGAAAGTAGATGTGAGATACAGGGGAACTCGATTCAATCCAAAGTGAATTGCATGCTCAGTAAGTGTGTAAATAGAGTCATTGACACTTTCATTGTAATGTACAAGTAACAGTCAGCATGGTCTAAATGAGATTATCTTTCTTTTATTTGTTCTAATTAGTTATACACGACAGAATACATAAGTGAAGTACAATTCCTCCTTCTTCTGGTTGTACACCATGTAGAGTCACACTGATCATGTAATCATATATGTACATATGTCCCATCAATTCCACTCTCCTTCTTACCCCCACACCCACTCCCCTCCCCCAGTCCCCTCTGCCTAATCCAAAGTACCTCTATTTCTCTGTCCGCTTTTTTATCACTAGGATCAAAATACCCAACAAAAAAATCACTTAAGAGAAGAAGAGTTTGTTTGGGCTCATGGTTTCAGAGGTTCAGTTCATGATTAGTGACTCCATTGTTCTGGGCCCAAGGTGAAACAGAACTTCATGGTGGAAGGGCCTGACAGAAGAAAGCGATTTGCCTTATGATGGCTAGGAACCAAAGAGCCGGAGGAGGAGCCAGGGACAAAATATATCATCCCCAAGCCAGCCATGCCCCCAGTGACCCACTTCCACCAGCCACACCTCACCTGCCTACGGTTACCACCCAGTAATCCATTCAAAAATTTTAATCCATCAAATGGATGAATCCACCGATCAGGTTATGGCTCTTGTAATCTAATCATTTTGCCTCCTGCCTTAACACAGGAGCTTTGGGGGGACTCCTTATTTCCAAACCATAACAACACATATAATAAAATACAAGAAAGAAACACATAGAATTGTTCCCAAGAGGGTTTCAAAATCGTGAGCTCATTGGCCGTTTTTAGCCTCATCTTCCGGTCCTACGTGTTTCTAAAAAACAGCTTTCTAGAGGCATAATTCACATGTTTTCTAGGGATGTAATTCACTTTTTGAAAGTGCACAATTCGCAGGTTTTTGCATATTCACCGAGGCATCCAACATCACCATTATGTAATTTCAGAACACTTGCATGATCCCGGAAAGCAGCTTGGTACTCTTTAGCAGTCACTCCCTGCTTTGTTCTCCCTTTATCTTACGGTGAAAACCAAACTACTTTCATTCTGTATGCATGTGCTCATTGTGGAGATGCCGCCCAAAAGGAAACACACCATGCGGCCTTCTGTGTTTAGCACAAGGCTCTCAAATGTTACCCATGTTGCGGCACATATCAGTACTTGATGCTCTCTATAGTCCAATGATGTTCAATGGTACGCGTGAACCACGTTGTGTTTACCCATTTATCAGCCAGTGGACATTTGGGTCGTCTCCACTGTTGTTTATCAGGGGTAACACTGCTATAGACACTCAGCTACGGGTGACTGCCTCCTTCATCACAGGTCCAGACCTAGTCTTGCTCTCATGAGAAAACTATGAATAACTTAAACTTTCTAAAACACTTTTTAGGATTAAATTTTTTTAACGGATACATAAAATTGTACCTATTTATGGGGTTCTGTGATACTGTGGTTGTAAGGTGTCTTCCCAAAGCTCCCGGGTTAATGAATATTCAGAGATGCAATGATTAGATTGGGAGATGTGTGACCTAACCAGTCCATCTAGTTCGAATGGACTGACCAGTGGTAACCATAAGCCGCTGGGGTGTGGCTGGATGAGGTGGGTCACTGGAGGTGTGCCGTAGAAGGGCTCATCTTCCCTGTGGTCCCTTCCTCCTCTCTCTGCTTTCTGACCCTGCCATGAGCTGAGCAGCTTCCCTCTGCTGGGCCACCATCATGTCCACCCTCACCTTGGGCCTAGAGCAATGCAATTGGCCATCTATGGGATGAGACCTCTGAAATCGTAAGCCCCCAATTAAACTTCTCTTCCTCTAAGTTGATCTTGTCAGGTATTTTGGTTACAAAATCTGACTAAAATAGATTCTATGGGATGATTAGATACATGTATAGATTGTGTAATATTTAAATTAAGGTAAACATATTTATCTCCTCAATTATCAGTTATTTATGGTGAAAGCATTCAAAATTATTTCTTCTATCATATGATAGAAGAAATATATATATATATATATATATATATATATATATATATATATATATATATGATAGAAGAAAGAATATATATGACATAACTGTTATCTAAAGTCACCCTACTGTGCAGTAGAATAGCAGCACATTTTTTTCTCTCATCTTACCTATCTGTTAATTAACCTTTCTCCATCCTTCCTTCTCCCCTACCTTTCCCAGCCACTTGTAACTAACACTCTACTTTCAACTTCTATGAGATCAACTATGTTAGATTCCATATAAAAAGTGGTTATGCAATGCTTGTCTTCCTGAGCCTGCCTTATTCCATATAGCACAATGACCTCCAGCTCCATCCATGTTATCACAAGTGACTGAATTTCATTCTTTTTAAATGGCTGAATAGTATTTCATTGCATATGACAACTACATCTTCTTTATCCATTCATCAGCGGATGGACACCGAGATTGTTTATGTTTAACTTTTTAATACACTGCCACACTCTTTTCAAAGTGATAGCACCATGTTATGTTGCTGCCAGAAGTTTCTAATTTCTCCACATCTTCATCAACATTTGTTATTGTCTTTTTTATTTTTGATATCCTTGTGAGTATGAAGATGATCTTGTTGTGATTTTTTTTTTTAATTTTTTTTTGGTGTATGGAGAGGCTATTGGGGATTGAACCAGAGGTGGGGAAGAGAATGAAAACTTTGCATGAAGCTGAGATCTCACATAAAAGCACACCTTTTGAGGTGCTAAAAGGACAGAGCATCTCCCCTAACCATCCACGGAAGTGAAAAGGAAGCTTATTTGTGTGCATTGGCTTTGGGTTTTTGTGTGTAAAAAGTTAAATTACAATTTCCCTGGCTAAATTAAAGCTCTAAACTGGAACATGTGCAGATTTACAGTCAAATGGTACAGTACTCAAAAGGAAGAGGCCTTCTACCTCCTGCCCCAGCTGAGAAAGGAACAGAAATGGGTATGGCACAGCAGTACCTCTGGATTGCCTGGGAGGGAACACAGATCCCACCAAGAGGAGTGCTTCAGTGTCAGCCTTTTCACTGCTGTGACCAAAAGACCTGAGGGACCAATTTTAGAGGAGGATATGTTTGTTTGGGGGCTCACAGTTTCAGAAGTCCGAGTTCATTTCTTGGGGCTCGAGGTGAGGCTGAATGTCCTGGTGGAAGAGTGTTGCAGAGAGAGAAAGCTCACAGGATGATCAGTAAGCAGAGAGAAATTCCCACTTGCTAACACAAAATATAGACCCCAAAGCCAAGTCCCCAATGCCCCCTCCTCCAGCCACACCCACCTGCCTCCAGCCACCACCCAGTTAATCCCACCAGGGGTTCATTCACTGGTTGGGTTAAGGCTCTCACAACCCCGTCATGTCTCCTCTGGACCTTCTTGCACCGTCTCACATGTGAGCTTTTGGGGGACACCTCACACCCCAACCATAACATTCAGTTACCCAGGTTAATGGGATTTACCAGCTTGATTTAAAAGGAAAACATGACCATATATAACAGAACACAAGGGAGCATGCTCTGCCTTGAATAAGATCTGCAGACAGGCAAAACAACAACAACAAAAACAGAAGGATTGGGACTGTGAGGACTTCTCATAAAATTGTAATGTGACGGAGAGTAAATCGAACACACTTAGGTTTATTCAAGGGGAAAAAGGAGTAGAAACCGAAAGGAAAGCACACAATGAACAAATAAACAGCCAAGGCCATTTGAAAAATAACCCAGTAGGAAGACAAGAGGGTGGTGGGGTCCTAGTAGCCTGGAGAGAGTGGGGGTTGGGGAACATGGAGGGAAAAGACATCCAGGCTTATAGTCATGGCTCTGTGTCTTCATGTGTGTGTGTGTTAGTTTCAAGGTATCAAGAGACACATTGCCCCTGAATACAGGTGCTCCTGTTCTGCAGAACTCCAACAGCTGCATTTCTTCAGCCTTCAGAGATGAGCCCTATAAGTAGAGGTCAGTAGTAAATCCTGGATCAGAAGTCAGGAAAGCGTAACGAGGGGTTCTTGCCACTTGGTCCTTCATGGTTACACACCACACACCTCTGGTGGTGCCCATCACCTCTCTCTGAGCACCACTGAGTGAATCCGATCTATTCCTTCCTTGCTGTTTTTTATTTTAAAAAGAAGGCATCAGTGGGACTATATTTTCAATGTCTTTCTGTGTTAGAAGCTGATGCAAATCTCCTCAACTGGCCCGTGTTAATGATTGCACAAACGTTCCCAATTTGGAAACATATTATTCAGGTTCCTATATCAGAAATTTTCATATTTTTGCAATCAATGAAAGTTATCCATGTGCAATGATGTATACCCCTTTCTGGATATTCAGGTATTTGTCATATTCCAGTCGATCTATTTATTTTTCTTTTTGTATTGTGAATGCTACCTCTTTTTTTCTTTCTTTCTGTTATTTTTTTATTGGTTCTTTTTAAAAAAATTATTTATTCTATTTGTTATATATGACAGCAGAATGCATTTCGATTCATATACACAGATAGAGCACGATTTTTCATGTCTCTGGTTGTACACAACGTAGAGTCGTAACATTCATACGTGTACTTGGGGTAATGATGTCCATCTCATTCCATTGTCTTTCCTACCCCCCTGCCCCTCCCTTCTGCTCCCTCCCCTTTGCCCTATCTAAAGTTCCTCCATTCCTCCCAAGCCTCCACCCCCGTTCCCATTATGGATCAGCATCCTCATATCAGAGAAAACATTCGGCATTTGCTTTTTTGGGGATTGGCTAACTTCACTTAGCATGATATCCTCTAACTCCATCCATTTATCTGCAAATGCCCTGATTTTATTCTCCCTCAATGCTGAGTAATATTCCATTGTATGTATGTATGTATGTATGTATGTATGTGTATATATATATATATATATATATATATATATATATATACACATACATGTATATATATGTATGTATGTATATATATATACACATACATACATACATACATACAGATATATATATATATATATATATATATATATATATATATATATATATATATATATCTCACAGCTTCTTTATTCATTCATCTATTGAAGGGCATCTAGGTTGGTTCTATAATTTACCTATTGTGAATTGTGCTGCTATAAACATTGATGTGGCTGTGTCCCTGTAGTGTGCTGTTTTTAAGTCCTTTGGGTATACACCAAAGAGTAGGATAGCTGGGTCAAATGGTGGTTCCATTCCAAGTTTTCCAAGGAATCTCCATACTGCTTTCCATATTGGTCGCACCAATTTGCAGTCCCACCAGCAATGTATGAGTGTGCCTTTCTCCCTACATCCTTACCAACGCTTATTGTTGTTTGTATTCTTAATAACTGCCATTCTGACTAGTAATTTTAATTTGCATTTCCCTAATTGTTAGAGATTTTGAGTATTTTTTCATATATTGTTTGACTGATTGTATATCATCTTCTGAGAAGTGTCTGTTCAGTTCCTTGGCTCATTTATTGATTGGGTTATTTGTTTTATTGGTGTTAATATTTTTGAGTTCTTTATATAGCCTAGAGATTAGTTCTCTATCTGATGTGCATGTGGTAAAAATTTGCTCCCATTCTGTAGGCTCTCTATTTACCTCACTGATTGTTTCTTTTGCTGAGAAGAAGCTTTTTAGTTTGAATCCATCCCATTTGTTGATTCTTGGTTTTAATTCTTGTGCTATAGGAGTCTTATTAAGGAAGTTGGGGCCTAATCTGACATGATGGAAATTTGGGCCTACTTTTTCTTCTAATAGACAGTGTCTTCTAATAGACAGATAATGTCTAATAGACAGTGTCTCTGGTTTAATTCCTAGGTCCTTGATCCACTTTGAGTTGTTTTGTGCAGGGTGAGAGATAGGGGCTTAATTTCATTTTGCTGCATGTGGATTTCCAGTTTTCCCAGCACCATTTGTGGAAGAGGCTATCCCATTTCCTCTCCTTCATTCTCCTTTCTTTCCTTCATTCCTCTTTCCTTCATTCCTGTCTAATACATTCTATTCTCCCCTCCCCCATTGTGCATTAGCATCTGCATGTCAGAGACAACATTTGGCCTTTGTTTTTTTTTTTTGAGATTGGTTTATTTCTCTCAGCTTAATTTTATTCCTTCTTTCCCCTCAAAGTTGTTCTAGTTTAGTTTCTACCCCATTTTAAAAAAATGCTGGCTATTTTTTTTTAGCTTTTCTTTTTTTTTACTTAAAAAGTTATGAATAGTTGTACATATATATGTTCTTTCTTTATTTTTTTGCATTACAATTCTTAATACACCATTATAAAATAATTTATCATATCTCTGATTATATATAAGGTATGTTGACACCAAATTCACATCTTCATACATGTATTTTGTATAATGATGAGGGTCTCCTTTCACCATCCATGCTATTCCCCATCTCCCTCCCTTTCCCTCCCACCCCTATTCCCTATCTAGAGGTAATCTTCCTCCATTGCTCTCCCTCCCAACCCCATTTTGAGTCACCCCCCTTATATCAGAGGAGACATTCAGCATTTGTTTTTTGGGATTGGCTAACTTCACTTAGCATAATCTGCTCTAATGCCATCCATTTCCCTGCAAATGCCATGATCTTATTCTTTTTATTGCTGAGTAACATTCCATTGTGTATAAATGCCACATTTTTTTAATCCATTCATCCACTGAAGGGCATCTAGGTTGGCTCCACAGTTTAGCTATTGTGAATTGTGCTGCTATAAACATTGAAGTGGCTGTGTCCCTGTAGTATGCTGTTTTTAGGTCCTTTGGGTCTAGCCCGAGAAGAAGAATAGCTGGGTCAAATGATGGTTCCATTACCAGTTTTCCAAGAAATCTCCATACTGCTACTGCTTTCCAAATTGGCTGTACCAGCAGTGTATGAGCGTGCCTTTTTCCCCGCCCCCCGCATCCTCGCCAGCACTTGTTGTTGTTTGACTTCATAATGGCTGCTTGTGAATGTATAAAACACATTCTTACCTTACAGAAAAACTAAACCCTTCAAATGCCAATGATTTGACATACTTTAAAATAGATCCATAAACAAGATTCTCAGTATTTGTATTTTTACTTTGTTCTTTTAGAAATGTCTCCAGAATAATTTAATAGCTCCTCAGAATCATTGTTTTTATATTTTAGTTTATGACAAAATATATTTCTCTCTTTGAAAGATGCTAAAGCCCCCAAGAGTGACAACTCATACATTTTTTCCAGATACTTGTTGATTTTATTAGAAACACAGTCACAGAAACTAATCATTTGCCAACTATTGAACACTAGGGTGTTGAAAATCCTGCTGTCTGTGGTTACATCTGCTGAAAAACAGATGCCCATGAGGGCAGTTGGGTTGGCATGTGGAACCCTTTGGCAAATTCCCCTGCTATAAAATCATTAGAAATTGATGAGTTTCTAGTCAATCATTACTGTGAGTTAGCTTGCTTGCTTGCTTCCCACCCACCTCTCTTTCCCAATCCTCCTCTCTCTCTTACTTTCAACCAGGGACTGAACCCAGGGGTGCTTAACCACTGAGCCACATCCCCAGCCCTTTATTTTTTATTTTGACACAGGGTCTTGCCCACTTGCTTAGGGCCTTGCTAAGTTGCTGAGGCTTCTTTGGACTTGGGATCCTCCTGCTTCAGCCTCCTGAGCTGCTGAGATTACAGGTGTGCATCCCCTCACCAGACCAGTTGGTAAGCCTTCTTCTCACAATGGATTGCTTTCTGAATCCAATGTGAAGAGGTCCTGCTCTGTCAGAGAAAGATCTGATATTTGTGAATCACATCCCTTTTTGAGCATGTATATGCATGTGCTTGGCCAACTCACTGGCTTGGGACTAAAATAGGGACACCTGCATAACTATGTTAACATAAAATGTTATTCGGGGCCTCCATTTTTAAATAACCTATGTGGGAAGAAATTCCACCTTCCTGGAGAGTAAGTGACCTAGTAGAATTCTACTTTTTACCCTAATCTTAATTTATCTTTGAGGACAGGATGTCTGAAGCCCAGAAGCTCCTCTTCAGGTGGGCCAGCCAAAATAAGTTGGACCTACGATGGTTTTAAGAGTGGCCTCCAGAAAACCTCTACTTTCATACCTACCAGTCCCCATGACAGGAAACACTAGACCCTAAGAAGAGTGAAAAGGGGTAGTGCCCAAGTTCTGGGAAATCTCCTATTCCAGGAAAAAAAACATGAATATCCCTTTCCTTTATTACCCTCTCCCTCTCCCTCATTTGTTTCACTTTGTATGTGTGATTTCCCCAATCCCAACAGATTGAGAAGCTCATTTGTGAGCTTAGACTCCCAATCCTCCATTCTCTGGCCAACTAATAAACCATCAGTACACCCCCAGCACTCTCTCTCTCTCTCTCTTGTTTAAGACTTGGTCTCACTAAGTTGCCCAGGTTGGCTTTGAACTTGAGATCCAAGTTCAAAGTCATGTCAGGCCAAATGTACTGATGTATCCATGGTCTACAATTCACTTCACTTTCCTCCTAGTTCTATCACACTAAGAGACGCGGGAGTCGCTGATGTTTTGTTTAGAATGATTGTTTTAGAAAACTATTTTTAATAGAAGATAATCTCTGAGGCCAGAGTAATCAGCCATTGCAGAAATGGGTGTTTCATTTATTTGTATGTATTCCATCAGTCCTACCCAAAGCAGTCTTGCCATTGCTTCTTGGTCCCCATTCCTGGTAGCGTGTACCAGTTCTGGTTTTGTAGGTGTTCATCAGTGACCCGATGATTTTAAGGGTATTTAGGACACCTGTAAGAGCTCTTATTTTGCAATGTTTTCAATGTGCACTAAAAAGCACATCAATGAAAGGCCAGGATTGTTGCAAGTAGACCAGAGATCAAAGTCTTTTTCACCTTCCTGATTTAAAATCAAGAAGCATATTCAGGCATCTTCCCTATTCCTGTATGTGGGCCACATCTTGGTCTTTGTGTGTTCGGCAAATGTGGAACCCTAAATTATGGATTGGTTACTTTCAAACCACTGGGCTGACAAGCTTCCAAGGATAAGTAGTGAAATAATTTTTTTCATGGAGAGCTGCTGGCCAAGATCTCTAACAATAATTCCAGATTCCATTTCCCTTCTTTCTTCCTTCATGATTTTTTTTTTTCTTTTGCTGTCCTGAGAATTGAACCTAGGGTCTTGCACATGCTAGGAAAGTGCTCTGCCCCTGAGCTGCATCCTTGGCCCTCTGAAAATTTTATTTTGAGAAAGATTCTTATCACTTGTGGTTATCCTGCCTCAGCCTCCTGGTAGCCTTTTGAATTTTTAGATTTAGTAGGCATAGACCAATAAAAAATAAAAAAAAAAAAGCCCAAGGCTATTTGGAGAAAACAATTATGATACATTAAAAGATTATTTTTAAGTAGTCACATGTTTTGGAAAGAGTTAAGGGGGAAAAAAAGTTAAAGGAAAAGAGTTTTGCACATGAAAGTTCCTGGCAGAAATAAACCAATAATCAAAAGCTGGCTATTTTAGCTCTTATTACAAAAGAGGGTATCAGCCTTGAGATAATCCAGTCTCTCATGAACAACTGGCATGGGGGATCAGTCTTCTCACAGAGGTCACCTCATAAGACATAAAATTATTGGCCGTGCGCAGCCATTTGTATCAGCTGAGGTGAGACTCTGGTACATGCTATCAGGAATGGGGACCAAGAAGCAGTGGCAAGACTGCTTTGGGTAGGACTGATGGAATAAATACAAATAAATGCAAGTATTTAAAAGCATGACTCAGAAGATTGTGAGCTAAGGATGAAGAGAGTTTTGTGTAAAATTTATATGGACCCATTCATGAAACTGAAAAACAATTTCACTGCCATTCACTGAATACTTCTTTTTAATTTATTCTTTTTAGATATGCATGACATATTATACACACATGGATTATAGCTTCCTATTCTTGTGGTTGTATGTGATGTGGAGTTTCCCTGGTCGTGTATTCATATATGGACATAGGAAAGTTCTGTCCCATTCACTCCACTGTCTTTCCCATTCCATCCCCCTCCCTTCCCTTCATTCCCTTTGTCTCATCCAGTGAACTTCTATTCTTCCCTCTTGCACCCTTATTGTAAGTTGGAATCTGCATATCAGAGAGAACATTCAGAGTTTAGTTTTTGGGGATTGGCTTTTTTCACTTAGCATGATAGTCTCTAGTTCCATCCATTTACTGGCAAATGTCATAATTTCATTCTTCTTTATGGTTGAATAATCTTCCATTGTGTATATATACTACATTTTCTTTATCCACCATCTATCTATTCAAGGGCACCTAGGTTGGTTCCATAGCTTGGCTATTGTGAATTGAGCTGCTATAAACATTATGTGGCTGTGTCACTGCAGTATGCTAACTTTAAGTCCTTTCAGTAAATACCATGGTGTGGGATAACTGGGTCAAATGATGGTTCCATTCCTAGTTTTCTGAAAAATCTCCATGAGCCTTTTCCCTCACATCCTCACCAACATTTATTGTTACTTGTATTCTTGATAATTGCCATTCAGACTGGAGTGAGATGGAATCTCAGGGTGGTTTTAATTTGCACTTCTCTAACTGATAGAAATGTTGAACATTTTTCTATATATTTGTTAACCATTCATATTTCTTCTGTAAAGAGCCTCTTTAGTTCCTTTGTCCATTTAATGATTGGATTACTTAGGGGTTTTTTGGTGTTAGGTTTTTTGAGTTCTTTATATATCCTGGAGATCAATGCTCTATCTGAGGTACATGTGGCAAAGATTTTTCTCCCATTCTATAGGACAACTCTTCATGTTCTTGATAGTTTCTGTTGCTGTGAAGAAACTTTTTAGTTCTAATCCATCGCATTTATTGATTCTTTTAATTTTTTTTATTATACATGGACACAATATCTTCATTTTGTTTATTTTTATTTTTATGTGGTGCTGAGGATCGAACCCAGGGTCTCACACATTCGAGGTGAGTGATCTACCGCTTAGCCACAACCCCAGCCCCAATTCTTGATTTTATTTCTTGCTCTTGTTGAGTAATTGTTAAGCACTTGTCTTGTTGAGTAATTTGTTTCCTAAGCTGACATGATGGAGAGATGGGCTTACATTTTCTTCTAGTAGGTACAAGGGTCTCTGGTCTAATGCCTAGGTCCTTGATCCATTTTGAGCTGAGCTTTGTGCTAAAAACTTCTGATGTCTAAATTGCTCAAATATATTATGTGGTGGATGCCATTATCTTTAAAGAGGGAGAAACTGAAGTTCAGTGAGATTTATTAACTCACCCAGGGTGACCAAGTCCATGAGGTTTATCTGAGATTTGCACAAGCTATGAGCTGCAATTGACCATTATCTTGTATGACCTTCCCCAAGAAACATGGATCTGGTCTAGTGAAGACCTCTCTTAGAAGGACAAAGGCAGAACATTCTTTGCTTGCCTTTCCTGAATAACCATCAAGTTATATAGAATTTCTGTCATTCCTCAAGCATGTGTTGAATGCCACTGATGTGCTTGAAACAGTCTTTAAGACAGTAATGGAAAAATGACTAGAGTGAGTGAAGCCAGGGAGAACTATATTACATCATTTTAATTATTCCAAGTAAACAAATTATCTGAACTTCATGCTCAGGTTTTTTTTAACAAATTGATCTGGTATCAGACAAATTGTCTAAATAAGAGGGCAAATAATCATGTTTCAGTACTATTTGTGACTATAGTAATTCATAAATAAATGCTCTTAGATTCACTTAGAATGTAATGTGATATGAAAATAATTTTGGGGGGGATAATGCTTCATAGGTAGCTATTTGTTTTCTGATAGAATTTTAAAGGAAATTAATATGTTTATAACATATTAATTATATAACATATAAAAAGAAAATTTTAAAGGAATTAATATGTTTATTACCTTTACCTCTGAGACAACCCTGGAAGGCAGATTAGATGTTAGTAGATGTGTATGTTACCAATTTGCTCTTTTCCATCTCAATCCTTAATACGGATGAAATGGAAACTATTAGCCCAAATCCAGGCCTGGAAAGATGGAAAGTCGTGTGTTCTGAAGTGCGGAACAAAATACATTTGTCCTCCTTAAAACCTTCTGCAGCTTGAGACTCCTCCCTAATGTTCCCAGCTGGAGAATCCAGCTTTTACCTACCAGTCTGTTTTCACAAGTCTGACCTAGTCTACCTTGCTGGAATTTAACTCTTCATGCAGTCAGTGTTCACCATATTTTCTTTTTATGCAAATTTCGTCATCATAACTACAAACAGACATTTGATGACAGGTTAGCACTACATTGTAGTCTTCTTTTTAAATTTTTTTATATTTTTTCTTTTTAATTATACATGACAGTTGAATGTATTTTGGCAAATTATACATTCATAGAGTATAACTTATTCTATTTTGGATCCCACTCTCATGGTTGTACATAGTGCAGAGTTACCCTGGTCATGTATTCAAATACAAGGATAGGAAAGTTATGTCCGATTAATTCTACTGTCTTTCCTATTCCCTTCCCCCAACTCTTCCCTTCATTTCCCTTTGTCTAATCCAATGAATTTCTATTATTCCCTTCCCCAACCTTCCTTGTTTTGGGTTAGTATCCACAAATCAGAACATTGGGCCTTTGTTTTTTTGGATCTGGCTTATTTCACTTAGCATGATAGTCTCCAGTTCCATTCATTTACCTGCAAATGCCATTATTTTATTCTTCTTTATGGTTGAGTAATATTTCATATTGTGTATATATTCATATTGTGTGTATATATATATATTTTTTTTCTTTATCTATTAATCTGTTAAAGGGCACTTAGTTTGGTTACTGTGAGTTGAACTACTGTAAATATTGATGTGGCTGAGGAGTGGGATAACTGGGTCAAATGATGGTTCCATTCCAAATTGTCTGTGGAATCTCCATACTGTTTTCCAGAGTGGTTGCACCAATTTGCAGTCCCACCTGCAATGTATGACACCATTTTCCCCACATTCTCACCAACATTTATTATTACTTGTGTTCTTGATAAGTATAGTTTTAATTTGCATTTCTCTAATTCCTAGAGATGCTGAACACTTTTTTTTGTGTTTTTTTTTTAAACCATCCCCTTTGTATTCCTGTTGGATAAAGAAATTTCTATTTCATCTTTGGTTTTCTGGGCAGTTCAGGCAAGGGTTGCCCGACAGAAATGATTGATACATTCCTTGTGCTTTCTAAGGTCTCTCCAACTCCTTCCTTTTTCTTATTTTAAATCTTATGTCTGTGTTAATTTGAGTATGTCTTTTTTTTTTTAATGGAAGCTTAAGTTTGTTGTGGAAGGAACCCAACTTTGCCTGTGTGTTACCTGAAGACAACCTACTCATAGACAGTAGCTTAGCAATTCATGCTATAAGCATCAACCTTTGTTATCAGGAGAATTTTATCTCCTGAACTATTTTGGATCCCACTCTCATGAGGGCCTAAGAAGGAAAATAGTTACTAAGGGCCAAATACACTACTGTATTCCTTTCCAGAAGCTTGTTTGTCTTTCTTTCTAGGAAGTACCAATGAAGGAGGAACAAAGACATTTTCAAAATAGTTTGTGTGACTATCTTATTATTATTCTGCCATCAGTGGACTCATCCTGCAAACCCAAGTGAGTGGACAAAGTAATTTATTGGCTGAGTGTATCTTCAAGTACAAAAGAGGAGGGTGACGATGAGATGTGGTGAGGTGGGCAAAGCTCCCCTGGAATTTCCATCAGGGTGACGGATGGTGTGGGGCATTGAGAGGTTCAGGACGCTGCTGAAGCCTAGCTATTAAAAAATCAGGATTGCAAAAGCAGCTCTGGAACAATTGCTTTTATTTAAAGAGACAATGCTCCTGATGATGACACAAAACTTGCGTCAGACAAAGGATATACCGTCAAGTAGAAGTTTGGAGAACTAACTCACACTGTGTCAGGTAAACTCTTTCGCTGCTTCATAAAAGGGACAGTGACCACTGGAAGAAAGAGACTTTGAAAGCGGACAGCGTGGGTTTGAACCCTATTCCTGCCACTTCCTAGGTATTTGGCCTTGGGTGAGTTTTCTGAGATCCAGCTTGTGTATCTATAAAATGAGGATAACTGTGGTTTTTACACCGAAGCACTCAGTAGCTGTCACTGTACACTACATATAATAAACATTTATGAATAGCAAATACATTCCCTATTATCTATAAATAATATGTAAAACATATGATAAAGGAATATAGTAGTAATTCTATGGTAGAGGCCTGTAAAATTTTCCTTTTCTCTCCATTACTAGCTCCCAGCTAAGAAGTGGGTCAAAGATTTGTGCTCAGATCATCTCTCTCCTCAAGTTATGAGCTCTTTTCTCCATTTTCTTAACAGAAAATGGAACGGAAGGGCTTTACAATATATTTTTTTTTAAGTTTAGCCAGGCATAGTGTATGCATGCCGGTAATCCCAGCAGCTCAGAGGCTGAGGCAGGAGGATCTTGAGTTCAAAGCCATCCTCAGTAAAAGTGAGGCCTAAGCAACTCAGTGAGACCCTGTCTGGGGATGGGGCTCAGTGGTTGAGTGCCTTTGAGTTCAATCCCCGGTGTTCACCCACTCAAATCTTAATTTTAAGTTTATAAAATTTCTTTATGATTTTTGTTGGTACATTATAATTATACATAATAGTGGGATTCCTTGTGACATAATCATACATGCTTATAATTTGATGAGTCTCATTCCTCAGTACATTTTTTTCCTTCCTCTCCTCTCCCAACTCCTTTTCTCTATAAGTCTCCCCTTTATTATATTTAAATTAATGTATTATATATAAAAGTGGGATTCACTTTGGTATATTCGTATATGGACACAGCGTAATTTAGTGGATTTCACTCTCCAGTATCTCCTCATGCCTTTCCCTCTCCCTTCTTCTTCATTCCAAGAAGGGATTTTAGAATTTCTATGTCATGAGAAATCTGAAGCTTTTCTCCAACAAAATAATTTCTTTCACATATTCTACTACCGTCCTAAAAACTCCATTGATTTCAGTGAGAACCTTATAAAGCAAGCAGTTACTATCCCTGCCCAACCTTCCTTATTCAGAAAATCAGGTTCCTCTAAAACAACAAGAAAGTACGTTTCTGTTTAGGCAGAGTGGGATGTCTCTATGGGGCACTCTTTGCTTAACTGAATGCTAGTATTTCATTTCCAGGATCCTGAAACACTCTGCTTGTAGTCTGTGTTAGTCTGCTTCTCATCCCTGGGACCAAAATTCATGGCTACAAAAACTCAAGAGGAGGAAAAGTTTATTTGGGGTTCAAGGTCATAGAGATTTAGTCCATGGTGAGCTGACTCCGTTCCTTTGGGCCTTGAGAAAGGCAGAACATACCAGTGGAAGAGCTTGGTGGAGGAAAGCAGCTCTGCTCCTGGCAGGAGGTGGAAGTGGGGGGCGGGGGGAGGAAGAGAGAGGGAGGAAGAGAGAGGGAGGGAGAGGGAGGGAGGGAGGGAGAGAGAGAGAGAGACAGAGAGACAGAGACAGAGAAAGAAGCAGGGGGATAAGGTACTGAGAGGAGGAGCCAAAAATATGATAGGCAGACAGGGCAGAGATCTCCATAGCAGATTTCCATAGCAGCAATTGTGTGTGCAAAGTCTCTGATCCAGCCAGCCAGCTAACCATGGAGCACATGAACAGTGCACGATCAACATCCTGATTGGACAGAGGGGGTGCATGCTCACCAAGTATCTCACTCTGGGTGTAGCAATTCCCCTCCCTAAAAGTCATTAGCCAGTAGATTTAAAAGTTACCTCCAGCAACACCATATAAACCCCTGGACAGCCACACCTCAGTGACCAGTCTCTTGGGACCCCTTCCTTGTGGTAGCTGTTTCCTGTCTGTTAAAATTCTGTTATTCTACTATACCCTCCATTGTCGACAGGTCTCATTCTTCAGATCCCAAATACATCTCACTGCATCTCAGGTACAATCCCCAAGACCACACCTCCCAATGACCCACCTCTCCTAGCCATACCCCCACCACCTGCTCATAGTTACCACCCAACATTATAGTCCATCATTTGCTTTTTCAAACCAATCTCAGGGTCCTCTGAGTGGACACTTCCAGGGAGAATCTAAAGGTGCATGTTTTTGCCTGGCCCAGGACACAGTCAGTCTCACTCAAGGTGGTATGTCAGGCGAAGACACAGCAGATGCAAAATGGTGTGGAGTTTAAATCCTTTGATTGAATCCTTCAAAGCCCAGGGATGGGTTGGGTGCTCTGTAATAGCACCCCCCTTCCCCTTCTTTCTCACTTTGCTTTGCAGGCTTCAGCTCCGCCCCCTCCCCCCCTCTGGTATCCCGCAGTTCTCTCTCCGGTCTCCCCTCCGTCTCTGGCTCTGTCCCTTTATCATGTAGATTTACAAGGCATTCTTCCCTATTTTAAAGAGGCTTTCTCCAGTGCATAGGAAGGGAGGAAAACAATCTATATAATTCTAGGATCCTCTTTGCCCAGAAAGTTAGGTCCCTTCCCACAAAGATGGACAGGAACCCCCTCTGTGCCCACTGAATGCAACAGATCTAATTTGGGGTGGGGGAGGGGGGAGGGGGTGAAAAGGAAAACTGTTAGGGACAGGGTTGTTTAGGACAGAGGGGGCGGTGCAATCATTAGGCAATCAGATCACAGGTAGGAAGTAGGCAATTCATTTAAGCTCTAATCGGATGTTCAGGGAAAAAATAATCAAGACACTGAAGGAATAGGACCAGGGGAAGAGATAGTTAACCGTCTGACCAAATTGGTTGTCTTTCTTCTGCTTCATGCTCCTCTCGCTGAGCTGGAGTTAATTTTGAGTCCCCCGTTTTTTGTTTTTTTTTCAAAGCCCAAAGCCATCCTCCTTTTCCAATAGGGGACATCCAGTGACAGGGTGTGAGGGGCACACTGTGACACTAAACCATCCTGCACTGCTTTTCCTCTTTGCTTTGTTTTGGGGGACTTACAACAAGGAGCTTCTACTGGGAGGCAGTGCTGTCATCAAAACCCCTGAGACATCTGGATGTGGTCCCCTAATTAACAACATCACCTGAAACAAAACAACACACACACACACACACACACACACACACATATGCAAAACATCACCTGGTGCTACTTTCAGGGCCAGTGTGGTCTTCCTTCCCTTTTCTTTTCAAAGACTGGAAGATCCTGGCTCCACCCAGAGCTGCTGGCAGACTAATGAATGGTCCCAGCAACTCTGTGCCTGATCAGCAATGGGCTGAAAGGAACACTCTTGCAATTTAAAAACACTGTCATCCTTCTACAATAACCAACCCCCTTGACCAATGGCAGTCACTTTCAATTTCCCTTAATTCCTTGAGCCCGAGGCACCCTCTAATTTACTTTCTATTGTTATATGATTGGTTTTTTTTTTTTAAACCGTGCATCCGTGGCTGCCACCTGGGAATAATATTGTCCCTAGGAGACTTTTGACAGTGCCTGGAGATAATTTTGATTTTCACAACTGGCCAGGTGGGGGCCGTTGCAACTGGTATTTGGTGGGTGGAGGCCAGAGATGCTGCAAAGCATCTGACAATATCCTTACAACAAAGTACCCAGCTCAAAATGTCAAATGAGTTGAGGAACCTCATTTATGATACTTTCTTTCTTTCCTTCCTTCCTTTCCCTCTCCCATTTTTTTTTTTTTTTTTGGTACGAGGGATTGAACCCAGGTGCTTAACCACTGAGCCACATCCCCAGCCCTTTTCAATTTTGATTTTGAGACAGAGTCTTGCTAAGTTGCTCAAGGGCTCACTATGGCTAAGGCCTCCTGCCTCAGCCTCCTGAGCTGCTGAGATTAGAGGGGTGTGCCACCACACCTGGCTCCCCATCTATGATTTTGGTCAGAAGTCCTAATGAATGAAATGTGTACATGCCAAACAGGTGGTTTTTAGTTAAAGTACTTTACAGCAGAATTAGCCTTTATTTTCTTATCTTTCAAGCAGGTTAAAATACTAGTGTGTGGGGGGGGGGGAATCAACACTTTCCTCAAGGAAGACTCCATGATTGACCTTTCAAAGTAACTCCTCTATACTTGGTTACCCGGGAAAACCACAGGATTAGAGCTCACAAAATTTATTTCAACAGAGTCTGTAGTGAGTTTTTATTCTAAGAATGCCAAAATAAATAAGTGCTATCTTGAGAAGCATCGCTGGAGGCCTGATACCCTTAGAGCTGTGCTGTTGCTCATGATGTGGGTCAGTCTTTTTTAAAAGGTATTTCTTACAGCAATAAAAATGTAAATTTGTTGTTTTCATTTTTTTGTGTGTGACAAAATACATATACAATAAATGTCTGAGGATAAAAGGAAAATATACTCTCTTCACCCCAATTGTTACCGACCCTATGGAGCTCAACCTCCACCTCTGCTACCTTCAAACACATGGATACATTTTAGTGCACCCTTTCCTGCTGCAATGCTCAAGTCCGGCATTCCCTTTTTAATCTTGCTTTTTGGTTTTTCATGGATAATGGTTCGTCTTTGTATGTGCCGCAACCTGATAAAATCCTGAGTACAGAGCAAGAGTGCTCCTGTTTTGGGGTGAATTCACGTGAGGCGGATTGTAGAAAAGTCCAAATAAAACCCTCAAGGAAAGAGTATCAACAGGACAGCCACATACCATTGTATATACTTTCAGTGTTCCCTAGTTTGACATTTTATTACTGGTTTGCAGATAAAATATTGATAAATGTGGACTTTGAGGTCAGACTGCTTAAATTTAAGGCTGTCTTAGACTGTGGGACCATCAGCAATCACATTTGGATTTCTTCTCTTTCTCTGCTCTACATATAGTCTCATTTCCTATATTCTAGAGATATGAAGGCAAAATGATGAAATATGCTAATCAGAGGGATTTCCGGTCATAATGATCTCTGCAGAAATGTTGTGGTTTGGGGGACACCCCAAAAGCTCATTTGCAAGACAATGCAAGAACATTCAGAGGTGAGATGATTGGATTATGAGAGTCTTAACCCACTCAGTGGATTAGTCCCCTGATAAGGATTAACTGAGCAGTAACTGTTGTTGATAGACCTTTATTTTATTTATTTATATGTGGTGCTGAGAATTGAACCCAGTGCCTCACACAGGCAAGTGTGCTATCGCTGGGCCACAGCCCCAGCCTTAAAACTGATTTCTTTCAATGTCTATAAGTATAAAGCATTATCACCCTTGGCTAGAAAAATGGGACCAAGCTCAATGCATTTGGGAGAATCATTATTTTTTTTTTAATCATAGCAAGAGAAAAAATCTGCATAAGCACCACTAACTCTTTTAATGGTTCTGCCATAATTAGTGTTCTTCTATATAGCAACAAACATCAGTAAGGGGAATGAAATTCCCTTAATGTTAAATCTAGGAGCTTTTCTAATCATAACGATTGCACCTTTTACTCTCCATGTATTTCAACACTCATTGCCTTTGTGTTTTCATAATTTAAATTATCTCATGAATATTCTATTTTCATCTGAATAATGAACTCATTCCTGGATAGGAAAGGTTGCAGTAGCTGCACAAGGGGGCAGTGTAGAGAGCAGGAAGGGAGCTCAGATACCTTGCAAACCGATCTAATTCACAAACCAGCTCTTCTTCTACTGGTCTTCTGGTCTTGAACTTGTGATCTAATTTAAGCCTCAGTTTTTCCTCAGGTGTAAAACAGAGAGAGTATCTGTTTTGGGGTTATTATGTGATCAGAACTGATAATAGTGTTCATATTGGCAGCATATATCCAAACATTGGAATGATACAGAGATTAGCCTGGCCCTTGTGCAAAGATGACATGCATATCTATGAAGCACTCCACATTGAAAAAAAATAATAAGTGACAGCGAACATCTGTGTGCAAGCACGTAATTTACTCTCAATTACCAAAGTAAAACTGTGAAGGTAGTAAGGTTACTATCCCCACTTTACACTGGAGGAAACTAGAACCCAGATAAATTTTTTTCTTTTTAAAAATTTGTTCTTTTTAGATATCCACGATAGCAAAGTATAATTTTAGATGTATTATACATACACGGAATATAACTTATTCTTATTCCCAGTGTTGCAGCTACTGAACAGTCTTTCACCAAAGGGACAACTAAAGATTATTAAAGAAGAACAACCACAAGGGTTTTCCAGGTGGTCAATTGGAATGCAACAAAATTTAGTTTCATTCAACAATAATTTAATAAATGAGTTCTATGGGCTGGGTGCATGGGCTTTGTAATGCCTCAAGGGAATGAGAAGGGAGTCTGAAATGTCCTTGGGAGATTACCCAGTGTTCACTGACGAGAAGATCCCAGGTAGCACATTAAGTACCAGTGAATCAAGGTGCTTTTAATAGAACCCTGAGATGTGATTATAATGTAAGCTGTGAATTTCCATGTCCAACAGACTCATTGCACCATTAGAGAAAACATGAGGATTCCGGAAGTCACTCATCCCTGCTTTGCTTGGCCTCCTGATATTCCTCCCCATAGGAAACTCTTCGTAGCCAGAGACATCCAGAGGAGTCTCTTAATTGCCTTCAGGAATGAAGCTACCGACTGGTGCTAGGAGAACTTCTGTTAGCACGGGCCGATGGCTGTCTTTACAATGATTAATTGTGGCACATGGGATATGCTCTCTGAGCTAATCAAAGTACACAGATGTATTCCTTTGTGGGTAAATGTATTGACTTTGATCTATGTAACTGGCAAGCAAATGATAGATAATTTAATTCTATAACTGAGACCAGAGAAAAGTGCAATTTTGGAATGTGAGTCACCAGGACCAGAGATCTTTTGCAGCACTTGAACTTTACAGTGAACCAGGGATGTCTGGGGACAGGATGGGAAGGATCACAACAAGCACAAGGAAACACTGTAGGGTGGCCAGAGAGCATTTTGGTGGCACCTTCTTATGAAGATGAAACCTGGATAAACCATTTGAAGACTTACCAAAAAATAATCCCTGTGTATGAGGGTCCAAATGAGTGCACAGAATGAATGTAACTTTGCATAAAAGAACATCTAACATTAAGCCCATACAAGAGCAAAGAAAATCTAACTCCATTGTTTTAAGAATTCACGACCAAGGAACAGTTTGAAAAGATCAGCAGATGCCAATGAAAGGATAAGAAATAGGAATTACCCACCCCCTTTCGAAACATCTGAACTCTTGTGAGAAATCTAGGCTATCTATAAACTTTAAAATGAAGCTATACCTAGAAAGAGATGGAACAGAACATGAATTCAAACCTTTAATTCAACACATTAGTTTTAAACCAAGAAAGCATAAGTTCTAACCACTAAAGAATATTACAGTATAAAATTCTGGTGTTCATTTCCATTTTTAAAAGTATGATATCATCATTATAAATATTATGACAGCATAATATTAGAAACAGCACAAAAGGCAAAACATGGCATTCAGATTTCTCACAAAACCCATTCCCCTACAGAGTTACAATTCTTTTTTATTCAGATGTAGTATTTGTACATCTTGGTGGGGTAGATTATGGTAGACATGGATACAACATGTAGTGATCCAGTCAGGTAATAAGCGTTTACATCTCTTCAAACATTACTCCTTTTTATGTGTTGAGAATTTCATACTCTTCCAGTCATTCTGAAATACGTGGATTGTTTCAACAAGTATTTACCATAGTGTGTTATGGCAAAATCAGAAGCCATTCCTCCTCTCTGTTTCTATTCCCACTGTCCCCTGCCATTCCCAGTCTCTAGTGAAAACTATTTCCCTTTCCAGTGGATTTTCTAAGGAGATACATTTATGGATTTCCACAAATGTGTGAGAACATATACTTGTCTTTCTGTGTCTGCTAATTTCACGTAACATGCCCTCCAATTCTATCTATGTCGATGCAAATGACAGGATTTCATTATTCTTTATGGCTGAATAATATTCCATCTTGTATATATACCACATTTTCTTTATCCATTCATCTGCTGTTGGACATCTGGGTTGACTGCATGTTTCAAGTACTGTTGTTCGTGCAGCGGTAAACATGGGAAAACAGGTGTCTTCTGCACATAATGATTGTGCTGTGGTACTAGTGAAATTATTAGATCCTATAGTAGTTCTAGTTTTAGTTTGGGAGCAATCTCAATACTGTTTTCCATAATGGTTATACTAGTTTCATTTCCACTGATAGTGTATAAGTCCCTTTGCTCTGCATCCTTGCCCACATTTTTTTTTTTTTTTTTTTTTGGTCTATTTGATGTTAATTGTTCTAACAGGGTGAGATGGTATCTCATGATTGTTTTTTATTTCCGTTTCCAGCATTTTTTCATATCCTTGCTTTTTGCCATTTCTATATCTTCTTTTGAGAAGTGTCTCTAGTTCTTCAGGCCATTTTTAAATTGGATGATATTTTTTGGTGGTCAGTTTTTGGAGCTGCTTGGTGTATATTCTGGATGTCAGTCCAGTGTATGAATAATCTGCAAACTTGTTCTTGCATTCTGCAGGTTGTCTCTTAACACTTGATTATTTCCTTTGCTGAACAGAAGCTTCTTAGTGGTATGATCCCACCTGACTATTTTGACTTGTGTTGCGTCTGCCTTTGAGGCCTGATCTCAGACATCATTATCTACACCATGGTCTTGAAGTAATTGCATAGTTTCAGGTTCTACATTTAGGTCTCTGATTCATTTTGAGTTGATGTTTGTGTATGGCGAGAGGAAAGCATCTAAACCTTGTCTAATTGTGCTGGCACTCTTTTTGGAAGAGGCTGTCTTTTGGACACTGTACGTTCTGCATGCTTCTGTGAAAAGTCAGTTGGCTGTACGAGCATGGATTGATTTTCTAGATCCTCCAATCTGTTCCATGGGTCTCTGCCTGTGTCTGTTCTGATGGCTGTACCATGCAATCCCCAATACTGGAAATTTGTAGTATGTTTTGAAGTCAGGTATGTGATGTGCCTCCAGGTAATCCACCCCCCTCAGAATCACTTTGGCTATTAAGGGTCTTTTGTGGTTTCAAGCGTTTTTGGATGATTGTATATATTTCTTGAAGGAAACTCATAGATTTGTTTTGGTAATATGGTAATTTTAGCAATATTAAATTCTTTTGATATAGGAACATGGGATAGGTTTTTATTTTTTGTGTTCTCTACCATTTCATTCATCAGTGTTTTATACGATTTTTATGGTACAGATCTTTCACTTCCATGATTAGGTATATTTCAACATGCCTTATATATTTTTGCCTTTGTGAATGCAATTACTTTCTTAATTTCTTTTTTAAAAATATATTTGTTCTGTTTAGCTACACATGATAGTAGAATATATTTTACATATTATGCATACATGGAATATAACTTAAGATCTCACTCTTGTGGTTATACATGATGTGGAGTTTCACTGGTCATGTATTCATGTATGAACACAGGAAAATTATGTCTAATTCATTGACTTTCCTATTCCCATTCCAACTCTTTACCTTCATTCCCCTTTGTCTAATTGAATGAACTTCTATTTTTCCCCACTGCCCCCTCCCTTTTTGTGCATGAGCATCCATGTATCAGAGAGAACATTACCTTTGGGTTTTTTTTTTTTTTTTTTTTAGATTGGCTTATTTTGCTTGGCATTATAGCCGCCAGTTCCATCAATTTACTGGCAAATGCCATTATCTCATTCTTCTTTATGGCTGAGTAATATTCCATTGTGTATATACCATATTTTCTTTCTTTATCTATCTATCTGTTAAAGGGCACCTAGGTTGCTTCCATAGCTTAGCTATTGTGAATTGTGCTGCTCTAAGCATTGATGTGGCTGTGTCATTGTAGTAGGCTCATTTTAAATCCTTTGGCTACACACTAAGGAGTGGGATAACTGGGTCAAATGGTAGTTCCATTAAATTTTTTTTCAGAGATCTCCATTCTGCTTCCCAGAGTGGTTGCATCAGTGTACAGTTCCACCAGCAATGTGTGAGTGTACACTTTTCCCCACATCCTCACCAACATTTATTGTTACTTATATTCTTGATAATTGCCATTCTGACTTGAGTGAGATGGCATCTCAGGGTGGTCTTAATTTGCATTTATCTAACAGCTAGAAATATTGAACTTTTAAAATATATTTGTTGACTGAACATATTTCTTCTTCTGTGAAGTGCGTGTTCACTTTCTTTTCCCATTTATTTATTTAGATATTTGGGTTTTTTTTCTTTGGTGTAAAGTTTTTTTTGAGTTCTTTGCATATACTGGAAATTAATGCCCTCTCTGAGGTGCAGTTTGGCAAATATTTTCCTCCATTCTGTGGGCTCTGTCTTCATGCTCTTGATTGTTTCCTTTGCTCTTAAAAAGCCTTTTAGTGTGATGCCATTTAGTGTGATGTCATCCCATTTATTGATTTTTGATCTTAACTTCTTGCGCTTTAGGAGTCTTGTTAACAAACTTAGTCCCTGAACTGAAATGTTGGAGTGTTGGTTTCTGGTCTAATTCCTAGGTCTTTTGATCTACTTTGAGTTGAATTTTATGTAGGGTGAGAAATGAAATTTGTAGTAAATTTAATTCTACTACATATGGATTTACAGTTTTCCCAGCACCATTTGTTGAAGAGGCTATCTTTTCTCCAATGCATGTTTATGGCACTGCTGTCTAGTATGCAATAACTGTATTTATGAGGGTTTGCCTCTGTGTTTTCTGCTCCATTGATCTTCAATTTGTCTGTTTTGGCACCAATACCATGCCATTTTTGTTACCATGTGGCTCTGTAGTATAATTTAACATCTGGTATTGTGATGCCTCCTGCTATTTTTTTTTTTTTTTCTCGCTAAGGATTGCTTTGGCTATTTTGGGCCTCTTATGTTACCAAATGAATCTCATGACTGCTTTTTTCTATATCTATGAAGAACATCGTTGGAATTTTAATGGGAATTGCATTGAATCTACATAGCATTTTTGGTAGTACAAACATTTTGACAATATTAATTCTGCCTGTCCAAGAACATAAGAGATCTTTCTATTCTCCTAAGGTTTTCTTCAATTTTTCTGTGATGTGTAGTTTTCATTGTAGAAGTTCTTCACCTCTTTTATTAGATTGATTCCTAAGTATTTTTTGAGGCTTTTGTGAATGAAATAATTTTCTTAATTTCTCTTTCAGCTTACTCATCATTGGTGTCTAGGAATGCAATTAATCTAAGGGTGTTAATCTTGTATCCTTTACTTTGCTGAATTCATTTATAAGTTTTAGAAGTTTTCTGATGGAGTTTTTTAGGTCTCCTAAATACAGGATTATGTCATCAACAAAGAGAGAAAGTTTGAGTTCTTCTTTGCCTATTTTTATAGATTTAATTTCTTCCATTTGTCTAATTGCTCTGGTTAGAGTTCTTACCCTACACAAAATTCAACTCAAAGTAGACCAAAGACCTAGGAATTAGAACAGAAACCAATGCCCCAACATTTCAGTTCAGGGACTATGTTGATTAAAAGTGGTAAAAGAGGACATCCTTGTCTTGTCCCTGTTTTTAGAGGGAATGCTTTCAATTTTTCTCCATTTAGAATGACGCTGGCCTTAGGGTAGCTGCATATAGCTTTTAAAATGTTGAGGTATGCTCCTTATATCCCCAGTTATTCTAGTGTTTTGAATAAGAATGGATGCTGTATATTGTCATGTGATTTTTTTCCTGCATCTATTGAAATATTCAGGTGATTTCTATCTTTAAGTCTATTTATACAGCAAATTATACTTATTGATTTTGATATGTTGTTCCAATCATTCCTAGGATGAAGCCCACTTGATCATGGTGCACTATCTTTTTAATAATGTGTTTTTGTATGTGAATTGCCAGTATTTTATTAAGAATTTTTGCATAGATATTCATCAAGGATATTGGTCTGAAGTTTCTTTCTTTGATGTGTCTTTGTATGGTTTTGGTGTCAGGGTGATGCTCACTTCATAGAATGAGTTTGAAAGAGTTACCTCCTTTTCTGTTTCATGGAATAATTTGAGGAGCATTAGTATTAATTCTTCTTTAAAGGTCTGGTAGAACTTGGCTGAGAATCCATCTGGTCCTGGGCTTTTCTTTGTTGGTAGGCTTTAGATTGCTTCTTTAGCTTTATTACTTTAAATTGATCTGTTTAAAATTTTTAAATTTTAAATATATTCTCCTAGTTTCAAAAATGAAATCATTTTTTATTTCTATTTTTGGTGTTGATTTGTTATTCTTTTTCTAGGGACTTAAAATGTAATGTTAGAATTTTATTTATTTGGTGTCTTTCTAGTCTTTTAACGTATGAACTCAGTGCTATGAACTTTCCTCTTACAACTGCCTTCATATTGTACCAGAGTTTTTGATTTGTTGTTTCAGTATTCTCATTTTCTTCCAAGTATTTTTGCATTACACTTCTGATTTCTTCTGCTATCCATTCATCATTCAACGGTATATCATTTAGTCTCCAGGTGTTAGTTACTATTTTATCATTGATTGCTAATTTTTTTCCACTAAGATCTTACAGGATAAAAGGTATTAACACTATTTTTTTTTTTTTTTTGGTATTTCTTGAGAGTTTTTGTGGGTTAAGATTTCCACTTTAAAAAGTGTTCCATATCTAATGAGAAAAAAGTATACTTAGTCACCAATGAATGAAGTAGTCTATATAGGTCAGTTAAGTCTAAATTATTAATTATACTTTTTAGTTCTGTAGTTTTCATTTATACTTCTTGAAATACTTTATTATGTTTTGTAGTGAAGGCTTTCTAGTTGTAAATTATTTTACTTTTGTTTTTCATGAAAGGCTTTTATTTCACCTCTAGTTAGAAGTTTTAATTTTGCTGGTACAGTATTCTTGGTGGGCACCCACTTTCTTCTAGAGCTTCATATATATTATTCCAAGACCTCCTAGCTTTTAGGGCTGGGTTAAGAAATCAGTTGAAATCTGGATTATTTTACCTCTAAATGTGACCTCTAGTTTTTCTCTAGCAGCTTTTCAAATTCTATCCTTATTCTGAATGTCAGTTATTTTCATAATAAGAATATTTTTATAATTAATTAATGGCATTGAGTGGATCTGTTGTAATTTCATATATTTGAAGACCTGCAAGCCTCTTATATTTGAATTTCCATTGCTTTCTTAAGGTTTAGAAAAATGTCTGATATTATCTCATTGAAAATATTTAGTTTGTATTTCAGAACCTTTATCTCAGTGAATCTTAAATTTTGCCTTTTAAGGTTATCCTATATTTCTTGAATATGTTGCTGTCTCTCAACATGTTTTCTCCATGGTCAACTTTGTTATCAAGATTATAGACTTTGTCTCTGTTGCCTGAAACTCTATCTTTCAAGTGCTGCGATCTATTGATGATGTTTCCATTGAATTTTTAATTTGGTTTATTGATTCTTTCATTTTGAGGATTACCAATTAATTTTTTCCCCAGAATTTTAATCTCCTTGTTGATCTTTCACTTCTTGTATTTTGTTTCTGATTTCACTCCTACATCATCTTTTACCTCATATATCAGTTCAACTGACATCTCCTCCACTGCGATGTCAATAGAGACTGTGGTGGAGACATTTTGGTTTGTTTGGAATGGTTTGTACCCTTGCTTTTTCATATCGTTTGTGTGTCTACCTCTCTGTAATATGGGTCTGAAGGAGCTAAGTTTCTATCCTATGAGCTTGTAGTGTCCCTGTAGGTTTCCAGTATCTCACAGATTAGAGGGAGACAAATAATAATAACCACCAATGCAAACAATATACAGTATTAAGCTAAATACTTAGTTCCTACTGTGACATCTACAATGTTAATCAGCACAATCAACAGAGATGGTAGAATCAGCAATTGCCATCAATAAAGCACTAAGTAATCATGTATTATATCTGGCATTACATCAAATACCAGGTGTCATATATGTCATCCACAACAGTGATAATTGCACCAGCATTATTGGTGGGGGCAGGCATTATGTAAAACAATTAGCGTTAAAAGATGTCAAGAATAGAATTAATTAAGAGGAAAGAAAATTAGGTGGGTAGAAAAGAGTGTACAATTAGGCAAATCAACAAAGGTTTCTATGAATTCCAAGTTAGCCACTTAGCATGGAACTTCTGATGAAACCAATGGACTGCTGATGGCATCTCATTTAAAGAGGACTCTAAAATTGACTGCAGTTTGCTCACAAATGAATACACTTAGAGGAAAACTGCAAAGATGAAGGACATTTCCTGGAGAGCTCATGTCATAAAAAACACATAAAACATGAATTTTTAAAAGAGCTTAAAAAATACTGTCATTGTTTTAATATCTCTTTTTCATAAAGCTGGTGTGTTAATATAGACTGTAACGTTTTGCTAAAACTTGAGACTGAATTCTGAGGAAAGGAAACCAGACCACAATGGAATAGATAGGAAGTCAGATATTCAGAGCTTGTTGACCAAACAGGTTAACTCAATAGTGGTGTCCTGTAAAGTGAAGGTAAATGTACAAAAACTCTGAGTTTCTCATCTCCCATGCATTCTGAAGGCAGAGCCCCTCAGATCCTGACCTGTGGGCATCCTTACCCTACCATCGAGGCTCCCTGTAGTCTCATACTGGGGAGTGTCTTTCTTTTTGACTGACTTTAAAGTCTTGACTCTTTGCTTTTAGAAGGAATGATTAGACTCTCTTTTTATCACACTGTAGTTTCCTTCAAGGTTTGTGTTTGGTGGCTGGTTTTATTGGCAAGCCTCAAGGCCGTGTTACCTGTCAGTCTCCAGTCTTCCTCAGGCTGCCATGACACCACTGGAAAGCACAGCATTCTCTGCCCAAGGCTGGGACTGATCCTTCATCGTTGGGTAGAAGTACGGGAGCTTCATGGCTTCTTTGGCAGTCAGTGTCTGTTGATGGTCATATTGTGGGAGTTTATCCTGAAGATCTCCGGCTTCAGGGCTAACAAGGTGCCTGTTCTCAGTACGCATAAAGTTTTCCCAGCGTTTCTGTGAATGATGTCCCAGGATATCTTTGAGACGTGGATCTAGGTCTATATGATACTTCTTCCAATACCCATACAGCTCATCTGTACCCAGAACCTTGGCGATGCAAACAAGCTGGTCACAGCTGTCCTGTCTGTGGAAGAAGGTTCCTTCTGAAATACCACGCTTGCCAACATACAGCTCAAACTCCATATGTCCCAGCTGTAATCATGTATCTGACAGTCCACAAGGAGCTCTGGTCCCTTGAAGTACCTTGACGCTACAGGAACATTGTACTCCTGATCAAGGTGATGGAACTTTGCCAGGCCCCAGTCCACCGGTGGCAGCTGTTTTTAGTTGGTGATTTGTCATTGTGAGGTGAGTTGAAACATCGTGTGCATGATTTCCTTGCTGTGGCTGTAATACAGATCTTTAAGTAGTTTGTACACACAAAAAATGGGGTATCCAAGGCTGTCCAGATCTGGTAGGGTTGCTTAAAATCCATATTATTGATTATTTCAAAGAATAAAGCTGGTGTCTTTGACCCAGGCTCCTATTTATTTATTTATTTATTTTAATTAGGTGTATATGACAGCAAAATGCATTTTGATTCATTGTACACAATTGTAGCACATGGTTATACATGATGCAGCATCACACCCTATGTGTAGTCTTACATGTACCTAGAGTAATGATGTCCATCTCATTCCACCTTCTTTCCTGCCCCCCTGCACCCACCCTCCTCTCCCTCCCCTTTGCCCAATCAAAGTTTCTCCATTTTTCCCATGCTGTCCCCCTCCCCATTTTGGATCAGCATACACTTATCAGAGAGCACATTTGACCTTTGGTTTTGGAGGATTGGCTTTCTTCACTTAGCATGACATTCTCCAACTCCATCCATTTACCTGCAAATGCCATGATTTTATTCTCTTTTAATTCTGAGCAACATTCTGTTGTTTATATATACCACAGTTTCTTTATCCATTTATCTATTGAAGGGCATCTAGGTTGCTTTCATAGTTTAGCTATTGTGAATTGACCTGCTATGAACATTGATGTGACTGCATTACTACAGTATGCTGATTTTGGTATAGCTGGGTCAAATGGTGTTTCCATTCCAAGTTTTGTAAGGGATCTTCATACTGCTTTCCAGATTTGTTGCACCAATTTGCAATTACCCCAGTAATGTAGGAGTGTGTCTTTCCCCCCACATTCTCACCAACATTTATTGTTGCCTGTATTCTTGATAACTGCCCTTCTGACAGGCATGAGATGAAATCTTAGAGTAGTTTTGATTTGCATTCCTCTAATTACTAGAGTTGAACATTTTTTTCCATATATTTGTTGATCAAATGTGTATCTTCTTCTGAGAAGCATCTGTTCAGCTCCTTAACCCATTTATTGCTTGAGTTGTTTGGTTTTTCTTTTTGGTGTTAAGTTTTTTGAGTTCAATATTTCTATCTTCTTATTCATAACTTGTACTGACTTCCTTAATTCATTCTTTTTTTTTTTTCTGTGTATCCTGGGAACTCATTGATCATTCTTGTAATGATTCTTTTGAAAATTTATCTGGTATTTCACCCATTACAATATCTTTGAGTGACATTGCTGGTAAATTATGAATTTTAGGAGCTGTCATGTTACCTTAGTTATTCATATTTCTTGTATTCCTGTGTTGGGTTTTTATGCATCTTCTGGGAGAAATTTATCTTCTACTCTCTGGTGTGTGAACAAGTAGGAATGTAGTCTTCCTCTCATCTGTCACCTTGAGTCTGCACATAAGATCCTTTTTAAAAACATTTTTCCTTTCTAGCTTCCACAGGTGAGAGAAAGCATATGCCCTTATACTTTCTGTGTCTGGCTTATTTCATTCAACAGGATGTTATATACTTCCATCCATTTGCCAGCCAATGACATAATTTCATTCTTTATAACTGAATAGAATTCCACCATTTAAATATAATACATTTTATTTATCCATTCATCTGTTGACACACCCCTAGGCTGGTTCCACATTGGGATATTGTGAATTATGATGCTATAGACATTAAGTATGCATGTGTCACTATGGTATGCTAACTTAAATTCTTTGAGAAAAATAACAATGGGTAGCACAGGTGGGTCATAACACAATTTCATTGCTAGACCTTTGAAGAAACTCCATACTAATTGTACTAATTTAAAATCCTACCAACAATGTATAAGTGTCTCCTTTCCCTATTAGCTTCACCAGCATTTATTATTACTTATATTCTTGACAGTTGCTATTCTAACTGGAGTGATGAGAAATTTCAGTGTGGTTTTGATTTGCTTTTTCCTGATTGCTAAAAGTGTTAAACATTTTTTTTTCATATACTTGTTGACCATATGAATTTCTTCTTTTGAGAAATGTCTACTTAATTCATTTGCACATTTATTGATCGGGTTGTTTGGGCTTTTTTTTAGCATAAAGTTTTTTGAGGTCTTCATATATTCTAGATATTAGTCCTCATAAGAGTAGCTGGCAAAGATTTTTTTTTTTTTTTTTTGGTACTGGTGATTGAACCCAGAGGCACCTTACTACTGAGCCACATGCCCAGCCCCTTTTATTTTTTTTATTTTGAGTTCCCAGTTCACTAAGTTGTTGAGGGCCTCATTAACTTGTTGGGGCTGGTCTTGAACTTGCAATCCTCCTGCTTCAGCTTCCTGGGTTGCTGAGATTCCAGGTGTACTCCACTGCCCTGGCTATTTCCAAGCATTCTGTAGGCTCTCTCTTCATACTCATCTCCTTTGCTGTTCAGAAGTTTTTTTTTTCATTTGATACCATCTGTTTGATAATTATTGGTATTATTTCCTGAGCTGTAAAAGTCCTGTTGAGAAAGTATTTGTCTGTGGTTTTAATCTACAATTTTATGATGATGAGTGATGTTTAACTTTTTTCTTTTTTCATGCACTTGTTGGCCTGCTGAATATCCTTCTTTGAGACATGTCTACTGATATCCTTTGGCCATGTAAAATCAAGTTACGAGTGTTCTCACTATTGGATAGTACAGGTTCCTTTATACTTTTGATATGACACCCTAGCAGATGTATGGTTTTTCTTCAGTTCTATATTTTGCCTCTCATTCTAATCATTGTCTTTTAGTACATAAGGTTTTCACTCCATGAATATGATTTATCCACTTTTGCATTTTAGTTGCTTTTGGGATCAAGCTAAAATAAAAAAGGAGAACCATGTCTAAGATCAGTTTTGTGGTGCTTTCTCCTATATTTTCTTTAGTTCTTTTATAGATATATATTATAATGTTGAAGATCACCAGTAAGAGTGGCCATTGTTCTCTTGTCTTAAAGAAAAAGATTTCAGCTTTTCCCCTGAGAATATGATGTCAGTGGTGGGCTTCTGTTATCTGGCCTTTATTGTGCTGAGTTACATTTCTTGTATACTAAGATATTTTTTAGAGTACTTACCATGAATGGTTGCTGAATTTAATCATATGCTCCATCCACATCTATTCAGAAAATAATTTTTTTACTCCATTAAAATTACTGTGAATGTGTTATATAACATCAATTTATTAGCATATATTTAAACATCTTTGCATCATAGAGATAAACTCTACATGGTCATTTGAATGATCCTGTTAATTTTCACTTGAATCTTGTATGTTAGTAATTTTTAGAATTTTATATGTGTTTTTCAAAGTTATTCTCGAGAACTTTCTTTTTTTATGATGGATTTTTCCAGGCTTTCAGGGCACTGTATAACTCATAAAATGAATTTGTAAGTATTTTCTTCTCTTTGGTTTTGGAAGACTTTGAGGAGTTTTTATAATTAGTTTGCACAATAATATTTTATGCATTTACTCAGTTAATATCCTGTGGGATTAGGAATTTGGGCTTTACTCTTTGAGGGCTTAACTAATTGATTGGGTCAGATCATTATCATATGGAAATACTGCAAAGGAAGAGGAGTATATATTTATATATACACATACTGATAGAGATGATGATACATATACCTTTATCACCAGATAGCAAAAAGTAAATTCAAACTCATACATCAAAGCACAGAAAAGAGAATAACATAGACACAACATTGATTCACTAAATCTCCCTTATGGGATATATTCAGGGATTAGCTCCACAAAAGAGAAATGCAATCCATGCACTTGGCTTCAGCCCAGAAGGATTGGTAAAACTCTCCACACCAGAAAGATATTTCATGACTAGCATAAATCATGGCTAGACACAATCTCATATTTATTTACAAGAAAGTAATCAAAGTACATTAACAGCAATGACCTCCAAACATGAACCATCATGAATAAAAAA
The DNA here is from genome assembly GCF_047511675.1 of Marmota flaviventris. NCBI lineage: Eukaryota > Metazoa > Chordata > Mammalia > Rodentia > Sciuridae > Marmota > Marmota flaviventris. Next base: position 158,888,987 of record NC_092498.1, on the reverse strand, counting down.
GAACAAAATACAATGAATAACACACCTGTTATTATGAAGAAACATACTAACAGACAACAATCACACATAGTGAGTATAAATAAAGATAGGTAAAACATAACTGATTAGAAGCGCTCATTAAATTGATGATCACGGTGCCTCAAGTAACATCAGTAAGAAAAATCATACCAGTCACAAAGCTGGTCAGTGCTGGTGCTAGAAACTGAGTTCCAACTTTCTCATTCCACAGGCCACGTTTGGTCCTAACCTCACGGGGCCCTGAGGCAGTCTGCCTCTGCTGGTTTAGGCCATCAGCTGTCCCTGGGACTGACACTGAGCTTACTATGGCTGGCTGGGGTGGGAGCTAAGCAGAGAGACCGGTTAGTACTTGCAGGACAGCAGAGCCATCTGAGTCTGCCAAGATCACATACCACCCCCTTACCATCCAGCACCTGCCCAGCACCTGGAGTCCTGGTTCCCCAGCAATCACCCCACCAAAGGGTGTGTGGCTAACCGGGGAGCTGTGGCCACAGGCTCTCACAGCTGCCAGCCAGGAAGACCTTCTCCACCCACCCTGGGCTTTCACACACCTCCACGCTGGCCCTCACCCGTTCTCACTGAGCCACTCAATGGAATGGAAACAGACCTCAAATTCCTCCTCCCATTCCAAATCGTCTCACTGGGAACAGCTGCATCTCTTGAAGAGCTTTGATTTCCCAGGGTAAGGAAAACAGGCAGCAAGCCCACAGGGCCTGCACTGAGAATGACGTGGGGACCCTGGGAGAGGAAAGAGGAAGGGGCTGGTGTCCTGGACTTCCTTCCTTAAGGGGAACCTCCTTCCCTCAATCTCACCCCAGCCCCAAGCTCTTCTCAGAGTTGGGTTCAAAGAATCCCTGCCACAGAATTGTACTTATTTCTAGTCCCCTACACACACCTCCCACTGGGATGCTTTTATTCTTTTTGTGTGTACAAAACCTTCCTAATAAAGCCCCAGGGCATAGAGCATTCCTAGTCTCCCCCTATTGTGGCACCCAATTTACTTTCTTCATTTTATTAAAGTTGATAAGATTTCCATGGAGGGAACCCAACCAAAGTCCATCATGAGGATTATACACCAATAACACCCCACACCTTGACCCTCTGTCATGAATTAATTCCAGTGCCCACCAGGGTCATGAGATGTCCATGATAAAGCCCTGAAGCAGCTCAGCCTTTGGCTCTGGAGGAAAGGAACATTGGAACTGAGCTCTGGGGCTCTAATTCCCAACTCTCTCTGAAGACAGGGAAACAGGCCATACACAGGACGGGGGTAGGGACCACACACGTATTTCCTACCCTCAGAGGGTCTCAACTTCACTCTATTCTCATGGTACCACCCGAAAGAGACTATCGTCAGCTCTGCTAAACTCCAATGCAGCTTAGCTGTCAGCCAGCCTCACCACGTGGAGAACAGGGACACGGGCTTCTGTGCAGCCTCCTTCACTCCTGGGTAAGATGGATGTGACCGCTCTAGCACACAGAGGCCTCTGTGAGACTCTCTGGAGAACAGGTTGTCCAAGTGCTGGGGTCTCTCAGCCAAGTGCAGGGCACTCTCCTCCAACCCTCGGGATGCTGGTTGCCAAGGACAGAATCACTCACACCCACATGGTCCTTCATTGCAGTGCATACCATCACCAGATCAGTGAGGAAGGTGCCAAGAAAGGGAATGGCTCCGTGTGCCATCGGAGTTGTTCTGAAGATGAGGACACAGTCCCAGGGGCACACAGAGGGCCTGAAATTCCATTAACCTGATTCCTGGACCCTCTACTCAGGCATCCCAACTGGAGCCATTGGGTGCCTCCCTCCCATTCTCTCTCTCTTTTCCCCTGGGCTGGCTTCAAGGGAGACCAAACACTGCTCTATGCCTCTATGGTGACATTTCCACAAGTCAAAAATGTGTGTTCTGTCCCCACCTCTAGCCCCAAACCCACCCTGAATGCAGCCTCTTCTGGGATCTTGCTCTGGGCCCTCTGCTGCAGGTATCTCAAACAACATGGTAAACAAGTGCTTTACTAGGACATCCCTGGCTCTCTGGACTTGAGATCTCCAGCTGGAAAGGAGGATCCTGGTCTCCTGACTCTCTGGAAAGCCCCTCCCTACCACAGGCAATCACCTTCTGCTATCGCCACTAACTCCTCCGGGCTCTCACCTTGAGCACGTGCAGCTTCCTCATGTGGGAAGTGTGATATGACGTACACCCACCTCACAGGTCTCCAGAGGAGGCAGTTGACACAGTTATCACTACTTTGGTCATCATCCCTCTGAGGAAGGACTGACTGAGCAAGGCACCCACACTTATCTTTCCTCCCATGAACCTCATAGCCACACTGTTGATGCCTGCCTGAAGGATTCATCTTTCTTGTTTTGAGATGAGGAATCAGGGACAAAGAATGTCAATCAATATCCCAGTGACACAAGAGAAGCCAGGTCCTCCTGCAAACTAGCCAGCCAGAGACAGTTTCAGCCGCCTTCACCTCACATTCCAGCACCACCAGTGACCAGTGTCCCTTCCTCTGAGCTCTTGATGTGTATCCAGGTACCAGCCACACCCAGCCATAGTGGAGGAGGGGCAGAGTGTCTCTGGCAGCAGGTTTGAGAACCTCCTTGCTTCTCATTCCCATGAGTATTTAGAGGCAATGCCTCAGAGGTCACTTTTGCCAATTGATCCATAAGAGAATTTCTTGGAGGTAATTCTCTGCTCCTTGATTCAAAAAAGGTCTCCCAAGGTGCCAACTCCGACTGACAGAGTAAAGACTTCTGTGCGTATTATGTGGCAATACTCTCTTTTTGTTTTATGTAGGAATTTAGGAGCTCTGATCAGGAATCAACTGATCAGGAACCCATGAGTCACTTAGAACCTTCTGAAAAATCTATCTGGAAGTTCTTGGACTTGCCAGGTGGGCACTAGAGTAATGATCCTAAGACCAGTTAGTAGTGTGAGCAATGGGTAGAGCAGGAGTCACAGCAAACACAAAAATCATTTGCAAGTGTAACCATTAGGATCCGAGCTGAGCTGACCCGGACCCACTGTCATAGGGATTTCTCTGATGTCCCCACTCTATGATAGGTAAGAGATCTTCTGTTGTCAGTGGTATAGTAAAGTCTGAAGAGGGACAGCGGGTGTCTGCCTAAAGAATTTTGTCTCTAGTTTTTTAAAACCGGAGGCCTTACTTGCCACATACACAGCAGCTCGTTGGAAAACATGTCAGCCAGATGGACCAGCAGTGAAGCCAGAGAACTGCTAATTCAGCCAGCTCATCACCACTTCCTGAACACTGACATCACTGTACCCATTCTCAGGGACTCCTGCTCTTACAACCCAACCTGAATTTTCCAAACACTTTCAATCAATACCACAGCCTCTTGGTTTCCTTGATGCACATTATATCTTTGCATATGTGACTGCTGGAATTTCTGGGAGCATATTCTGATAGGAGGGTGGAAAGGAGAAGTTTAAGAAAAAGGAAAACGTGAGTCCAAATTCCTTTTGAGAACCCAGAGGACCCAAATTAACAGCCTAGATGAGAGATTCTCATTGGTTTCCTCTGAATCCTAAAAGATCTGAAGAATTTGCCAAGGGAGATACCATTTATATCACTCCCCATTTCAACTCCACAGCTGTTTTGACAGTTTAGATTTCAATTGGACAGAGTTCTATTGCTCTGCATCTTTGAAAGCCAATTTTGACATATGACTTGTGCCTGACAGTTGAAATAAACTTACTGCTCAGAAATCCTTGTTAAGGCCTCTAGTTAAGGCTATTCCTATCCTCTGTCTCCCTGACTTCCCAGACACCCCCAAGACTCATGAAAGGGGCAGTAGTAGGGACCTCATCCACTTCCCATTGAAAAAGAAAAACATCTCAGCCTGGATACTTCTCTCCACATTTTCTTCAGAATACCTATTGAACTGTGCTGCAAAGCAGAGAGAATGGCTTGTGGTTAAGAGAAGTCCCCGAGTTTTAAGTGCTCCTAGAGAAAGAAGAAATAAACTGTCTGGGTAAGGCAGGGTGAGCTGGAGCTCTGCCTGTTCAAGATTTATCTGCCTCAGCTGATATATCCCTTCCTGGATGAGACAGATGAGAGCAGTTGACCAGGAAGCCATACAAGGGCACAACTTGGACACAATGAACAATGCAGGAAGGAAGATTTCATTTGAATCCCAAAGAGCCCAAATCAAATGAGAGAATGTGACACACAACATATCTTTTGAGTCTATGTGTGGCCCCATGAAAAGGGACTATATTTTATGCAGGTCTGTTTTTAGACACAGTTTAGATTCCTAAAAGCTGACTTAGGAAAAGATGCAGCCCACAGACCCACAGAGAAAATTTCCTGAGCCCTTTGTTGCTTACCCTGGCCACCTTGATTCAGTGCTCCACCACCAGGTCCTATCCCAGGTTTCATGCTGAGACCCCAAAGGCAGGTAGTGACGACACAGGAGGCCACACTGTTGAACCAAATAATGGCGGCACAGATAGATAGTCAGTGCCAGCTGCTCTTTGTCCTTCCTGTGTCACTGAGACTGCATGGAGACCTTGCAGTCACTGGGCAACACCTTCTTGAAGAGTTTTTAGGGAGGGAGAGAGCGCCACATGGCCACAAATCCACCCTATCTAGAGCCTGCAGGTGCACACACTCCCAGAGAATGAGATAAGCAAGTCTTAGATGTGGAAGGAGACTTCTACAGATAGATGGGATTTCTTCTCTACACACTGATAGTGTGCAATTCACGATGACTTAGCACTCTTGTGAAAAAAAGGAGAAGTGCATTTTCTTCTCTGCTATCCTCACTTATTTCCAGATCCAGAATCCTCAGTCTTGATAATTCTGATGAGATGGTATTTTCTGCCCAACCTCACCAGGCATCTGGTCCTTCAGATGTACATTCCCTGGGATGTCATAAATAGTGGTGCTACTTGGGTGTCTGCTGTAGAATTCTAAGAGATAAGAATGGCCAGGTCATCGGGGGTGGCTAGGTGACACATGGCTCCATCTGCGCCTGGGTGAATACCCTTCACTATCATATGGGCCAGTTCCACCCTGTTTCCTAACTATTCCATCTCAGATGAAGCTGGTACTCTTAGGGTCCCAGCTCTACTATGAACAGGGAAAGCCTGGGGTAAAGAAACTAGTCCAGGTTGCACAGGAGGAGTTGGGGTTGTTCCATACCATTGTAATACTTTCAGGAAATGGTGGGTCTAAGATCATTGCTGCCAAGGGGATGGCCTGCTCCTGCCTTCTCTGCAGAGCTCCTCCATTTACCACGTTCATCAGAGTTATTGGCTCTGACAGCAGCTTTGGAGAAAATGCCATGTTACTCATCTTCTTCATGCACTGGATCTTTTCATTCACAGAACAAAGGCAGAGAGCTCTAGAGCTATTATAGGGGTTCCCTATAATAGGGTCATGAGACGTGGCTCTTTCTCCGCTGCTGGCATAGATTCCAGATCTGACGCGGGAGCTCTTTCTACCTGGGGTGGTACACCGAGTGCTGAAGGGCATCTGGCTGCAGAGCAGAACCTAGCTTTGCCAGTGGTTCTGGAACTGGCTTTAGACCAACACTATAAAAGGCCCGTTGCTCATGGAGCAGGACCCGAAACAGCAGACATGTTGTTCACCAATGTCACTTACTTTCCAAAGACCATTTAATCCCAGAAAACATATTCCTGCATGATGAGAATTCCATCAACAAACAAAACATACAGACAGAGTAGGGTGTACACACCATCTGTTTCTATCTCAGCTGACTTTGTACGGTACTTTTGATCCAGAAGAATGTGGAACGGAAGCTCCGGTGCTGCTCCAGTCGGGGTGACCTGACACAGGCCAACTTAAGTTTTTAACAAAGCAATGTATGGTGGAAAACAGTGATTTGCAGTGCACCACTGTGGCAAGGTGCCAAAATGAAAGACAGACTCCTGGGGAGACATGAGTGAACAGCAGAGACACAGGCCTGGCCTTTCTTTCCAAACTCTCTTTGCAAGAATCCATTGCGTGAATCCAAGGCCCAGGTCCTCACACTCCATGGCTATAGGCCAAGCCTTCTGTGTTTGTCTGGCCATGGCAGACCTGGTCAGTAAGGTTGATTCAGACAGTCATGGGCCTCAGCTTCCTATTGACTCTCCAACGAAGAGGGCATACAATTGTATGCACCTGAGCACTATGTGCTAGTCTCCAGAGAGATCTGAGAACAAGTCGTTCATCATTACTCCAGTTTGGGGTCCCCTGGTGCTGTGGTTGGGATGAATGGTGTGGATGAAGGAGGACAGGTAGAGCTGGGGACTTATTTTGCTGAAGGTCAGAATTTCATGTGCCAGCTCTGAGCCCCATGCTCCCCTCTCCTTTGCAAGAAATCTGAGACCCAATGCACAGGACTATTTGAATTTTTCATCTTTTACGGATAGCCTCCAAGAGTTCAGCTCCTTCTTAGGCATCGTAATATATAGGATATTCTGGTTTCTCTCAGTTCCTCTCAGCCATAGTCCACATCTTTGTCACTTTGGACACTTACTCTGAACCTAAGATCCACACACTTTTTAGCTGGTCCTGTGATCTGTCAACCTGGTCCTGAGATGGGAGGAGGCCTTTACATTTCTGGGAAGTCAGGAAGGCTTCAGAGCTAACATTGTGTGGGTCTGACCTGCTTATGTATGAGATCTGTGACTATCTGACCCAAGAACAGAATTAAATCCCAGGTACTGTTTTCTATTTTTTTTCAGTGAATTGTGCTAAATATTCAGAAAATTAATGTAAATTAGTAATGTCTCTCTCTGTCTCTGTCTCTGTCTCTCTCTCTCTCTCTCTCTCTCTCTGTGTGTGTGTGTGTGTGTGTGTATGTGCATGTTGAATAAATGATCCACATATAATACCTTTCCATACATTTAGTCGACTGTTTTGTTTTCCTGCCATAACTCAGAGACTCTTATACAGGCTATATTAAGGAATATATAAGTATTCTATCACACTTAGTGGAATTCCCCAAACTCCCTAACAGCAGGGCAATTGTGTGTGCTTTCTAAATATTTTCCCAAACATAGATGGACATAAGCTAGAAGCATGAAGCAGAGAACTTCTTCAGTGGGGGCAAAGAGATAAATAATACATACATAATGAATATAGCATAAGCAGTAGCCCCTTGTGCAGAGCCAGGTGCTAGGTACACAATTCCTGGTTCTTATACCCTTTCAATACTAAAAAATCCCCATGAGCTTTGTTCTTTAGCATCACACTTTTCAGAGGTGGTAAGGATGCTCAGAAATGTGCAATAGCATTTACAAGTTGTAGTATGTGGCAGAGGCACCTTATGTGCCTTGGAGGTGACAGACACTCACCCAGTGAAGGGTTGGGCTGATGTTGTGGGATGATGTTGAAATCCCAGGAAAGTGGTGAATCAGGAGCTGATTCAACCCTTGAAGGATGGTTCCCAGGACTCCACCAACTTTTCCCTTGTGCCTGCAGGAGGGTCCACCTCATGTAGATCTCTGCTTACTTCAGAGTTGACTCACTGTAACACTAGCGAGGACAAGCGGGGACATATAGTCAGTGGCACCACCATGAACCATCCAGGTTGCAACCAACCAGGTTGCAACTGGAAGACTGCAAGGAAGACTGAGCCCTTCCTATTTGTGCATGTGGAGGATGTGAGTGTCCATGAGAAAAGTGTTCCAAGGTTCTGAAATTACATTTGATGAAGGGGATAGAAAAGGAGCAAACAGTGCATTCAAGATAGCTTTCAGGGTGTTTTTTTCAGCTCCAGAGCCTTAGCATCTATGTATGTTAACAGTCTGTAAGACAGTATTGTCCCACTATGTCCTCAAAGTCCTTCCCATCATAGAAATGGGAAAACCTGGGCTTCAGGAGGACAAGTGGCTGCTTAGCACACATGTCAGACCTGAGGACCACCCACAGCTAGACCTGATGACATTCCTACTCAGCTACCTGAGACTTGGTCTGCTCCTGAACCTTGGTCAGAAAGATCTGGGGTGAAACCTTTCCTCCCCGATCTGACATCATTGTACAGGACAAGACACCCTTGGAGGACCCTTTGGACTTAAGCAGCAGAAGTGTTTCTTGTTAAGTGTTTCATGTTAAGGAGAGCTTTGGGAAACAGGGACAGCAACCCCAGGTCCCTCCTCCCTAGGGGAAGATGTCAGGAATAAGCATTCTAGCAAACACCTTGACAAATACAGCTTTTGCAATGGCGAGAATGTAGTTAAGTGGTAGAGCACTTGCCTAGCATGTACTAGCCCTGGGTTCAATCTTAGTACAAAAGAAAAAAGAGGCGTAATGTACAATAGGAAGAAAGAAAAGAAAGACCCAGGGAGACAGGAGAAAATTTGTGGTAGACGTGGTTTAGTGAAAACTAAAAACTTTTAGCTCTGATCCATTCTACAGAGACAACTCAAAACTTAAAAACAATGTACAATCCAATAAAAGTGTGTAAGGTTTTTATTTGGAATCACCTCAGCAATTTACTGAAGATCATCATATACATATAATTTTTATTTTATTTTTTTGCTAAAAGATCAATTTGAGAAGAGAGCACTGAGGTGTCCTACTTTTAAAGGGCTCCTTCGGCTTGATAGCTACACTATGGCACACATGAGGCTTTTCCTTTAGCACCTATAAACTAGTTCAAAATGATGTACCACTGAATGCCTTGCTAAGGTAAGCCGTGTTTTCAATTATATCCTGTTACAAGGAGGAACAAACACTTATTGAATCTATGTAAATAAATACATTGCCAAAAATAGAAAAACAGAAGTTTTTGAGTTTTGGAGGGATCCAATAGAATGAAAGGGTAAATGTTTCCACTTTTGGTCACAATATTTACCTGACTCTACTAGACTGGCTTCCATTACTTTAACGACATGCACAAGGCAAGAAGAGGGTCTTTACCTCATGTTATCGAGGCTCTATACCATAGCACATCAGGTCGGCTCGGATCAAGTTGTCTCTTGGATGCACTCAATGGGAAGGTTAAATTGCCTTGAGAAAGCATTGAAAGCCAGGAATCAGCCAGGAGTGATGGCACATGCCTGTCATCCCAGTGGCTTGGGAGGCTGAGGCAGGAGATTTGTGAGTTCAAAGCCAGCCTCAGCAACGTAGTGAGACCCTAAGCAACTCAGTGAGACCCTGTCTCTAAATAAAATACAAAATAGGGCCGGGGATGTGGCTCCGTGTTCAATTGACCTCGGTGCTAGGAAAAAAAAAAAAAGCCAGGAATTCCCAGTTGTGAGGTGAAAATGATAGGCTTCCAGGGACAAAGTTCAGCATGTAGTCAACCTCATGTAGAACAGTATCTCTCATTTTTGGAATAATCCACACCTGCCCTGTCATTTAAAAAATTCTCCTGCAATATATAAGAAAATGAGGCTGTCCACATGGCCTTGTAAGATATGTACATTTGCAGGTGAACCCAATTCTAGTCAAGACACAGCTATCACGTTTACATTTTGTTAGTGACATGGAGCTTTTCTGCAAAGACCATAAAGATGCTCTCTTTACCGTCTCTGCTTCCAGGTCTGGAAGGAACCGTTCTCCTTTCATATGATCACATCCAAATAGTGCCACCCGTGTGTCCAGCCACAGGAAAACCCTCCTTGGCAGACCAGCTGATGATGTGATGGAGTGATGGAAACTGATGATCTTGATCATTTAGCCTGCAACCTGAATAAGCTCTTATTCCATGCGAACGGAATAAGTGAAGGAAAACATCATGATTCTCAGCTTAGTGAGATTTAGAGTTGTCCTTTTTTTGGGAAAGGAATGAGAGAATTATCTACATGAAATACAAAAATACTATTGCAAAAAGAGAAGATGTCTGAAGAGATTATCTAGTCATATTGCATGATGAGCATTTGTAACCTGTTATCAAACCAAATTGCCTTAGGAAAGCAAATGTGACTCCCCAAACCAGGACATCAGAGGAAATGAGTAAGACTCCAGTGTGTTCTGCACTCTACTGCAGTGGGACCTGTGAAGGCAGGTACTTTAGTTGGAGCATCAGCATGTTTGCCTTTTCTCCCCGTGGCATAGTTGCATGCCCAAGCCATGGGTATTGCATATAAACACCAACAGAGAATAAGACTTGCTTTCTATATCACTTGATATTTTGCACTTGATTTATCACCACAGTAGTACCTAAGTTGTTCTGAAGAAGACAATTACTTACTCTCTGCCGCACATTTCTTCCAAGCTAATGCTGACTGGGTTGGGCAGAAATGCCTGCTAGTGGCTGCTTGGGTCACATGGGGCTCCTGGAAAGAATCCATGAGTTGGAGGTATCCAAGAGTTCATTGGGACTGCTTCCAGATCTACATGCATGCATGCATGTGAGTAAGGCAGGATTGGTCAGGGGGAGTGGGAACACGATTTTTCAGGTCAAACACGGGGATCTTCAGAGCTGGAGTGGCACTCAGCATTGCCTAATGAAGACCCCAGTACCAGGTGTTTACATCCCCACATCTAATAGTCAACAACTTCTGAATGCCCCAGGAAATCTCATATTATCCCAGGCCAGGGCTGTTGTCCCTGCAGTGAGCATCTCCTATATGGCACCACAAAGTAGTGCGGAGCCTGTGATCAACATTCCAGTCCCTTGGGAAGGATAAACTGGTCCCAAACAGTAATCTAGGTTGAGGTCTCAACATTCATTGATCTTTCTGCTCCCTGCTGCCCCCTGTTCATAACCTCACAACCCAGAACTTCCCTGGGATCTGCCTCAAACCCTCATAAGAAACACATACTCGGCTTTCCCCACAGTTCTCTCTGATGTTCAAGTGGCCCTGCGCAGGATCTGAGCATTTCTGCCCGATGCAGACCCACTTAGCTGTGGAACTGGGCAGAGCTCCAGCAGCATGCAGAACTCAGCGGAAGATGCAACATGGTTCCTGCAACCACAAGGGGTCACGTGTACTGTGGCAGCTGTAATGGGGAGAAATCTTAGTCTCCCCAGGCAGCCAAGGCCGAGCTCCACAGGGCGGATGTTCAGTGTGAAAGGCTTCTGGAGACACGGAAGCCCAAGGAGAGCCTGCAGAGCTGCTGAGAACCACTGCTGATCTCCATCTAAAGCACCTAAGCAGAGGGCGCAGCATTAGGGAGAAGGGTCACATCACGTCATTCAGGGTAACTGCTCAGCACGACACTGGTTAATAGTGAGAATTAGCCCAAATCAGAACGAGTTTTGGATTTCCCACTACCTACTGGGAAATATTTCCATAGTCCTCCTACCCATCCCGTTCTTCTTTCTTCTTAATAGGAAATCACTGCTCTACAGTCTCCCCTCCCATTCGTTGTTACACGGACCCACAGTTATGGTCTCCCTCAGCAGCAGCACTATCAGGTTTGCTGACCCCTTCCTCTCAATACTTTTGGGTTTCTTCATTTTCCCTCTCAACCTTTAACGAAAGTGTGATACAAAGAAGAACTTCCTCTGCAATTACAAGAACTGTTTTCATTGACTTTTATCACTTGACTCTTAGCTCAATCATCATGAGTTGAACCCATAAAAATGTTTTGCCTGTAATTTTATCATTACAGGTCACCGAATGTTTTGTAAGTTGAATTTTGCTTCTATTTGATAGGAACAGATTTTCCAAAATTCAAAGACAAAAAGTCATTCTTCATTTTAAGCTTTTATTTTCATCCACTTTCTTAACTCACATTTTCACATGCTGAAGGAATGGCAGAAGAAAAAGACACAAAATGTATCCTGTAGTAAAAAGGGACATTATGGGGTTTCAGTAGCTAGTTGTTCTCTCCTGCAGTAGGCCATTCCTCCCCCCATTGCCTTTTATAATTATGTTTCCATTTGCATATCAAAACGGGATATCAAAAATGTGAAGATGCTCACTGACTTATATGCACCAAAGTTTGCCACACACAAGTGCAGAGTGAAACTGCTGCGTTGTCAGTGTGAAACTACGGAAAATAAGACGCTCCCCAAATTTCACATTCAAGAATCACAGAATTTTACAGCTGGGTTATATATACATAATTTCCTGTTTGTGTTTTAAACCCAGGGCTCTCTTCCTGAGCTGCATCCCAAGATGTATCTTTTTTTTGAGACTGGGTCTCGCAAAGTTGCTGAGGCTGGCCACGGAATCAGGATCCTCCTGCCTCAGCCTCCCAACTTGCTGGGCTTAAAGGTGTGTGCCACGGCACCTAGCTAGTGATAACCTATTTTAACCCAATTAACTGCATATAACAGGAATAAAACCAACAAAACTTAAAGGATTCTTTTTCTGGGGGGGTCCTAAAAGGCATTTCCTAGTATTTCATGACACCAAAAGAGATGACACAGTTTCATAATGCTGTATCAATTAATGACCAGATAAAAATCATCACATTAATCAGATGTGTGCCTTTGGCAAAGTAACAATGTCTTAGTGTGGGTTGGCAAGCCTCATCTACTTTAAAGAATACCTCAGAGCCTTTGTCTGTCTTTAAAACTGGATGTGCCTGAGAACTCAGCTCTCCTACTTTGGAGTCAAATTCCAGATTGGGGGCAGAGGGTTTATGCTACATGGTTTATGCTACTTACTAATAAAATCATACATGGCAACACTTACCAATCTTTGTAAAACTGTATGATGGAAGTACTGATTTAACAAAAACATTTGAAAGTGGTGAAAAAAATTATATATGTGTGTACACACACACACACACACACACTTGTTGCCAAAATTATTCAAAGTAGACATGTCAGAATTTAAAAAAAATTTTAAAAATTTGTTTTAATTAGTTATACATGACAGGAGAATACATTTATGTACTTTGATATATTATACATAGATGGGATATAATTTCTCATTTTTCTGAGGATACATGTTGCAGAATCATATTGATCATGCAGCCACATATATACATACAATAATAAGGTCTGTTTCATTCTACTAACTTTCCTATCCCCACTTCCCCTCCCCTTCTCTCCCATCACTTCCCTCTACCTAATCTAAGGTAACGCTATTCTTCCCTAGTGCCCCCCCTCGCCTTATTATCTGTATATTAGAGAAAACATTTAGCCTTTGGTTTTGTGGGATTGGCTTTTTCACTTAGCATGATAATTCTCCAACTCTATCCATTTACTGGCAAATGCCATAATTTTACTCTTCTTTAAAGCTGATTAATATTCCACTGAGTGTGTGTGTGTGTGTGTGTGTGTGTGTGTGATCACATTTTCTTTATCCATTCATCTATTGAGGGACACCTAGATGGGTTCCATAGTCTAGCTATTGTGAATTGAGCTGCTATAAACATTGATGTGACTGTGTCACTATAGTATGCTGATTTTAAGTCCTTTGGGTATAAACCAAGGAGTCGGGTAGACAGGTCAAATGGTTGTTCCATTTCCAGTTTTCTGAGGAATCTCCAAACTGTTTCCCATAGTGGTTGTACCAATTTGCAATCCCATCAGCAATATATAAGTGTACCTTTTCCCCACATTCTCGCCAACATTTATTGTTGCCTGTATTCTTGATGATTGCCATTTTGACTAGTGTGAGATGAAATCTTAGAGTAGTTTTGATTTGCATTTCTCTAATTGCTAGAGATGTTGAACACTTTTTCGTATATTTGTTTATCAATTGTATTTCTTCTTCTGTGAAGTGTCTGTTCAGTTCCTTAGCCCATTTATTGATTGGGTTATTTGTGGGTTTTTTTTGTGTGTGTGTGTTAAGTATTTGAGTTCTTCATATATTGTAAAGATGCTTTATTGGAGGTGCATGTGGTAAATATTTTCTCCTAATCCGTAGGCTCTCTCATCACGATATTAATTGTTTCCTTCGATGAGAAGAAGCTTTTTAATTTGAATCCATCCCATTTATTGATTCTTGATTTTACTTCTTGTGCTTCAGGAGTCTTGTTAAGGAAATCATATCCTAGGCTGAAGTGGTGAAGATTTGGGCCTCTTTTTTCTTCTATTAAGTGCAGGGTCTCTGTGTTCCAATGCCTAAGTCTTTGATCCAGTTGAAGTTGATTTTTGGGCAGGGTGAGAGACAGAGGTTTAATTTATACTCTAATAAAATAGAAAATATCAAAGACATCAAAAAACATTGACAAATTTCAACCTACCCAAACTGAATGAGGAGGTCATACATGATTTAAACAGATAAATTTCAAGTAATGAACTAGAAAATGCCATTAAAAGCCTACCAACCAAGGACCAGGGGGATTCTCAGCCGAGTTTTACAAGACTTTCAAAGAAGAATTAACACAAATACTCCTCAAAGATGAGTCTAATATCACCTAAATCCAGGCAAAGACACATCAAGGAAAGAAAACTTCAGACTAATATCCCTGATGAACATAGATGCAAAAATTCTCAATAAAATTCTGGAAAATTGCATATGGAAGCATATTAAAATATAATGTACCATGATCAAGTGGGATTTATCCCAGGGATTCAGGGTTGGTTCAACATATGGAAATCAATAAATGTAATTTATCATATTAATAGACTTTAAAAAAAAAAGAATCATATGATCATCTCCAGAGATGCAGAAAAAGCATTTGACAAAATACGGTACACCTCCATGTTCAAAATAGTAGAAAAACTAGGGATAGTAGGAACATACCTCAACATTGTAAAAGCTATATATGCTAAACCCAAGGCCAGCATCATTCTAAATGGAGAAAAATTAAAGGCATTCCCGCTAAAAACTGGATCACTTCTATTCAACATCATCCTTGAAACTCTAGCCAAAGCAATTAGATGAAAGAAAGAATAAAGAGATACAAATAGGTAAAGAAGAAGTGAAACTATCACTATTTGCTGATGACATGATTTTATATCTAGAAGATCCAAAAAATTCTACCAGAAAACTTATAGAACTAATAAATGAATTCAGCATAGCAGCAGAATATAAAATCAACACCCATAAATCAAACACATTCCTATACATCAGTGATGAATCCACTGAAAGAGAAATTAGGAAAACTATTCCATTCACAATAGCCTCAAAGAAAAGTACCTGGGAATCAATCTAACAAAAGAGGTCAAAGACCTCTACAATGAAAAAAGAAATTGAACACTAAAGAAAGAAATTGAAGAAGACCTCAGAAGATGGAATGATCTCTCATGCTCCTGGATAGTAAGAATTAATATTGTCAAAATGGCTATACTACCAAAAGTGTCATACAGATTTAATGCAATTCCTATGAAAATCCCAATGGCATTCTTCTTAGAAATAGAAAAAGCAATCATGAAATTTATTTGGGAAAATAAGAGACCCAGAATACCTAAAGCAATCCTTAGCAAGAAAAGTGAAGCGGGAGGCATCACAGTACCAGAACTTAAAAGTATACTACAGAGCTATAGTAACAAAAACAGGATGGTATTGGCACCAGAATAGACTTGACCAATGGTACAGAATAGAGGATACAGAGACAAACCCACATAAATATGGTTATTTCATACTAGACAAGGGTGCCAAAAACATTCACTGGAGAAAAGATAGCCTATTCAACAAATGGTGCTGGCAAAACTGGAAATACGACATGTTGGAATTTTAAGGCCAAAGGATTTGATTGAAGCAAACAAACTTGCACACATGAGGACACAATGACAACATTAGTTTGGCAGAAATATTGTTGCAACTCTCAAGCCTTCCCATATATGTATACACACACACACACACACACACATTTACATTTTTTAAGAATTGGTGCATTGTGGAAATTCATCAAAGTGGCCTCACTGTGACATGTTCACACAGGCACATGGTATGGTTTGGCTACTTTCATCTGCTCTTCCCCCACTCTCCCATCTCTTCTTCCTTCCTGTCCATCCCCCTCCTCTGCTCCACTGTTCTTTCTTCTATTTTTATGAGATCTCCTGCCAGTTTTAATTTCTTATTTCTCTCTCACTTCCAAGATGAGAGAGAACATCTGACTCTTGACTTTCTGCATTTGGCTTCTTTCACTCAGCATGATGGTCTAGAGTCCCATTTACCACCAAGTGACATAATTTCATTCTTTTTGGCTCAGTAAAACTCTCTCAAACCTAGATACATTGTTATACCCCTTCTCACTCATTGCTCCCATCCCATTATGTTCCTATTGGATTGTTTCAAGAAATGTAATTTATCCTTCCATCAATAGAGAGGGGGAAAAAACCCTAGAGCTTATTACGTCTCTTAGAAACATGCTCTATGGGGCTGGGATTGTGGCTCAGTAGTAGAGCGCTCGCCTAGCACGGGAGGGACCCGGGTTGGATCCTCAGCACCACATGAAAATAAAGGCATTGTGTTGTGTCCATCTACACCTAAAAAAATAAATACATATATATATTTTAAAAAGAAACATACTCTATGCTTATTTTGGTCCAGAAGATCACACTGTGTAGAGCTACATTATTTCCCAATTCACATGTCATTTGGATCTTTTGTTTTGGGAGGTGGTGCCAGATGAGACCAAGGCCTGGTTACATGTGAGGTAAGTACCCTACCACTGAGGGCTGAGAGAAAGACTTAATTATCTTAAAATTAAGGAATAAAGACTATGAGAAAGGTTTCTTAAACTGATATTATTTAGTAGAAATATTCTACCTGTAGACACAATTTCATATTTAGATAACTCCATCTTATACATGAGCTATTCATAACACATTTTCATATATAAGCTTTTCATTAACAGAAATCAATCTAACTCATAGGTAAACCCAGGAGAAGCAGCAAGTGAACACCTGCCTGCTTTTGAAGGTGAGTTTTTTTTTTTTTTTTTTGAGTGTCAGGAACTCTGCTCCTAAGATGCCCATCTCATTCTTAAACCTCTATCTTGCTATAATTCTTCATTTAGACATACATTGGATATTCTGTCACTATGTGATAGAGAACTCACTTTTTCTAATTCAAGATGTATGATAACTAGTACTGCAATTATAATATAATGGCTTCAGAGACAAATCCTCTATTTCTTTTTCTTTTAAAGAGAGAGAGAGAAATTTTTAATATTTATTTTTTAGTTTTCGGTGGACACAACATCTTTATTTTATTTGTATGTGGTGCTGAGGATTGAACCCAGCGCCCCGCACATGCCAGGCAAGTGCGCTACCGCTTGAGCCACATCCCCAGCCCCCCTCTATTTCTTATAGTGCCTTTTTTATTATTTTTAATTTTTTTTTTGGGGGGGGGACTGGGGATTGAACTCAGAAGTGCTGAGCCACAGCCCTCTTTTGTATTTTATTTAGAGACAGAGTCTCACTGAGTTGCTTAGGGCCTCATTAAATTGCTGAGGGTGGCCTTGAACTCATGTTTTCCTGCCTCAGTCTCCTGAGTCGCTGGGATTACAGGGTGTGCGCCACCATGCTCAGCTATTTTAATTTCTTTAATACTTCTTTTTACTTATACATAATATTAGGGTTCATTTTAATATAACCTTATAAGCAACTTTCATAGCTAATATACTGGGTCTTCTTATTTGAGTAATATGCATAATTCATTTCCATGGAGCAGTAAGCCACAAATCAGGAAGGTTCTTTGGATAACTTAGGTTTAGGCATATGTCTAATATCTAATTTCCAATTTGGGTTCATATTTTTCATTTGCATATCAAACTCATGGTGGTCCTTTTTCAACTGTAACTACTTTTGGGATCCTTATTTTTAGTTTTCTATATTAAAAAAAATGCTCAGTCGTGTTGACTTCCTGGGTTGTTATTATTTCCATAGTCGTTTTCATTTAAATAAGCCAAGATGACTTGCAAGCATATTCCAGGGGCCCAGAGCATGAAAGAGATCTTTTTAAGAATAGAATCTGTTTGTTCAGGAAATGTCTGCAAAACTACAGATAGACCCTCCAGATGCATTTTACCCTCACTACCAAGTGTATTCTTTGTCAAATTACAGGGTATTCAAGTTTTTTCCTCCTTTAGTTAACATGAAGTGGCTCTTCCTCAGGATCAACAGTAATGTTGATTTTTTCCCCCCACAAACCCACCAGACTGATTTGTGAGGAGTTGTACATTATTTTCCCACTCTGTTTTGCCTTACAGGATGAACAGTCCCTTTTGCTCTTGCACATAAGGATGTTCTGAATGGACAGATCTGTGTTCTCCACCATAATCCTCATTCATTTCTGGTTCTTGAGACATTCTTTGCAGAGGTGAAAGTGGAAGACTAGTTTGCGTGGTTTGACTCTCAAATGTCCTCTCTATGCTGGCACATGGCTCTAAAGCATGGGTAAAAAAAATCAGATAATAGTTAAATTTAACTTTGAACTCTTCTTAGTATACATTTAGCTACTCCCAAATCATTGGACTATAACTAAGAAGCGAAAAAAAAAAAAATTTACCTCAACCTGAAGTAGGATAAAATCACGAACTAGTAAACTTAAACGCTGTCACTGTTTGTTTTAACTAATCTCAATACATCATGTGTTAAACCCACCAAAAATGAATTAGAAGGTTCTTAACATTATAATGTCTTTGTCACATAAAGAGATTTTTACCTCCTCATACCTTAAAGAGTGAGTCCTTAGAGTGCATTTAAATCTTTTTGCTAAAGGTCAGTAACTGGAGGATAGGCAAACTTCAAATTAGTAAGAGCCAAAGCCCACAAACACCAATCAAGAACAACAACAAATTTCTAAAATTTAATTCAGATTATATGACAGTGGCAACATATAACATAAGATGATGATAGTGTTAGGCACCTATATGGACTATGTCCATTAAGTCCAGTTCTAATATATTCTAATGTCCACTACAGACAGTGGACAAAACAATTTTAATATCATTTACCAATTTCCTACATGAAATGAAGTGAGAAAGTATCGCTCATAACCTTAACCTAACATGAAAGGTGCCATTCTGGAAGGCATGATTCTTTAATAGGTTGTTGGGCTGATTTTTTATGACCCAATTTCCTCCCTCATAGACTCTGAAGTCAACTGAAGACCACAAGGAACAGTTAAATGTGTGTGCCTGTGTGCACGTGTGTGTGTATGTGAAATTCTGAAGAATTGCTTTGAGAACTGAGTTCTCAAAACACTGGCATTGGGCCTCATTTCTATGAATTGGTTGATAAGGCTTTGAAATCTACCTTTTGCAGACACATGTGTGCGTGCACACACACCCACATTACAATAACAAACACATAACAATTGGGGTATAATAATAAAGAATAATCATAAAGCATTATTGAAAGAGGTATTATCTTCACATAAAATAACATACATTCAAGATATCTACAGAGAAACTTGGAAAAACAACAATTAAGGTTTAATTGTAAAGCCAGATACTCACTATGCTTTTTTACAGTTCAGATGTGTGTTAGGCAGATGTATACCTAACTAAGCCTACAAGATAAGCTTAATTTATTTGAATGTATTTCTTTCTGCTAGTTTTGTACCTATCCATAGATAGGAGCAATAGTAGCATATTTTACTGACACAGAAGTGTACGTGAGTGTGTGTGTGTCTGTGTGCGTATTCTCCCATGGTAAGAATTGAATTAATGTGTATATTTATTTCAATTTAGTAGTTCATCTAAAGCAAGCTAGTATCTGTGTTTCTGGAAATTGTTATGTGAATACCACATGTAAACCTTGAAATCCCTAATTGGTTTTTTAAAAAATTTACATAAACATCACAAGTTATTCAAAACAAGGTAAAAATAACATGGATAATCCAAGGCTTTTCCTTAAAATATAGCTATTTCTCTTTTGTCCCTAGAAGACTTTCTGCCCTAATACAATTATGATTGCTTCATTTTATTCAGAATGTTATTTTTATCTTCTTGTTTCAATCTTTGCTATACTAGTTCAAGTTTTAACGATTGCTACAGTTTTGATCTGTCCAAAGTCCTATGTGTACGAGGCTTAGCCACCAGCTAATGACACCATCGGGAGGTGACAGAAACTTTAGTTGATGGGGCCTATTTGAAAGAGGCGGGTTGTTGGGCTATGCTTTGAAGGCTAGATCTTGATCTTGGTTCCTTCCTTCCTCCCTCCCTGCCTCTCCTACCTGGCCACTGTAAGGTGAGTAGCTTTGATCTGCCACATTCTTCCACTGTGAAGTACTGATTCACTAAAGGCATGGAAACAATGCATCCAGCAGACTATGGACTCAAACCCATGAGGCAATGGGCCAAAATATATAAGTGGATTTTCTCAGGTTCACTGTCACAGTGACCAAAAGCTGACTTGAGAAAACTGGTGCTGAGAATTGGGATTATTGCTGTGATCATATCTGATCATGTGGCTCAGAAGCCTTTGGAATTGGTCTGTGGGAGGAGTTTGGAGGGGTCTGGATGTATAGGCTAGAGAAGCCCTAGAATGTTGTAAGTGGAGTTTAAGATGGAGGATTCTAGTGTGAGCTTACAAAAACCATAATGCTGATAGAAATGCAGACCGTAGAGACTGTATTCATGAGGTTTCAGATGGGAATGAGAACTCTTGGAAGTTGGAGCAAAGGCCATCTCTTTATATTCTGGCAAAGAACTTGGCTAAATTTTGACCAAGTCGTTAAGACTTTCTGTGAATCTGAGTTTAAAGGTGATGGACTAAATAACCTTGTAGAGGAAATGTCAAAGCACCACAGCATTCACGTGGTGGTGGCACAGATAGAACAAAGAGCAGAGTGGAAAGATCTAAATAACTTGCAGTTGGGTCACAAAGAGTTTAAAGTTGTGGCCAAGAAGGGTACAGATGCTGCAGATGCTGAAGATATTGGTGCCATTAAGAATAAACCAAGCACTTTGCTCTGGGACAAGAGGAAAAATGCCTTGTGTACATCTCAGGAATTGGCTAGATCCCATCCATCCATCCCAGGCCCAAATGAGTAAAAAGTGTAAACTCCTTAGACTGCTTTGAGAGCACTGGGGTGCCTTGCTTGTGAAGGGATACTTGGGGAATTATTTCCCTGAGATTTTTCCCCCCATGTTCACCTGTCCAGGAACACAGAGGCTGCTACTGCCATAGTTCAAGGGGCCCTGGATACTTACCCTGGCAGCAAACTTTAGCATCATCCACATAGTGCTCATTTTGTAGGTATGCAGAATATAACCTTCTGTAGGTATGCAGAATATAAGAGTTGTGGAGTCACAGAACCTTCCTTCTAGATTTCAAAGGAAATTCTGAGGGACTTGGCAATGTGTGGTAGGCTCAGGATCCCTGTCAGCAACCACCACAAGGGTGACATGTACATGTTTTGCATGTCTTTTCTTTACCCTCTCAGGGAAAAACAGTTATATAAATACAACAACAGTAGATGAACTATGAAGTTTGACATTATCTTTAATGGAAATCTGTACCTTTCCATATTCTTTGGCCATCCAGGACATTCCAGTTTCATGTCCATCACATGGTGACTTCCCATTCTTGAGAGCAAGGAGCCGCTTAAAGTGGGGCAACAGGACATTGCCATCAGTGTCTCCATCTTGCTTTATTCCTGTTCCCTTTCTTATTCTCAGGTTGTGAATTTCACTTTGCATTTCTTGATCT
The DNA here is from genome assembly GCF_047511675.1 of Marmota flaviventris. Lineage (NCBI taxonomy): Eukaryota > Metazoa > Chordata > Mammalia > Rodentia > Sciuridae > Marmota > Marmota flaviventris. The sequence goes on along the minus strand of NC_092498.1, from coordinate 158,867,528 downwards.
GTCTTGTTTGAGCTGATTCCAGGAACTGGCCTCTGACCAAAAGAATGGACTTGAAGTGGGAGTATCCTCCTGCAGGAGCTGGTCAGTGCCAGCGAGAGAGTCAGGAAGGGGCCCCAGGGAAGATGTCTGATTCAAAGTCTTGTAAAATGTTGATTCTTATAAAGATGCATATTTGCAGATGAGTGAATACAATAAATAAAAAGTGTGTCCCCAGCCTGATGCAGAGGCACGTGCCTGTAACCCCTGCTAGGTGGGAGGCTGAGGCAGAAGGATGGGATTGCTTGAATCTGGGAGTTGGAGAACAGTGTGGACTGGTTTAATCTGCTTTTGTTTTGCTGTGACCAAAATATCTGACAAGAACAACCTAGAGGAACAGAAAGTTTACTTGGGGCTTATGGTTTCATTCCATAGACAGCCAACTCCATTTCTCGGGGCCCAAGGTGAGGCAGGACATCATGATGGAAGAGCCCAGTGTAAGGAAAGCTGCTCAGGTCATGGCACGGTCAGGAAGCTGAGAGAGAGGTGGGAAGGGGCTATGGGAAGATGAACCTTTCCAGGGTATGCCCTCAGTGATCCACCTCCTCCTCCAGCCACACCACACCTGCCTACAGTTACCTCCCCGTCAATCCATTCAAACAGGATGGACTGATCAGGTTATAGCTCTCATAATCTAATCATCTTACCTCTGAATAGTCCTGTCTTAACAGGAGCTTTTGAGGAACACCTCATATCCAAACCCTGATAGCAATATAGTAAGACCCCCATGTCAAAAAAAGAAGAAAAGTTCACGGCCATTTATAAACACAAGCATGTGTTATGATTAATGGTAATGTCAAGGACAGAGTATGAATGCCACTGCAGTGCACACAGACACAATGTCCAGGAGTGCCACATATTACTGCATTCACACATTACTGGATTTTTTAAAACAAACTACAAGCTCAAGTTCTTTAAAAGTCCTGGATAAATGAGCAGTGTTGTCCAGAGTTTGCATTTAATATGAACCATTCCAAAGGAAGGCAAAGAAGTATGCATGCACCAAAACATGCTCTCTTAAGAAGAAAACAACCCAAATTCTATCATTTAAATCATTTCATACTTTTTCTCATGATAACTTAGTAAATGAATTCCTGAGGTAGATGGAGGTGATGAATCTAGATCTGTACTTTTTGGCCAGCAATGGTGATTAATTTCCAGTTAAAAAGGAAAAAAATAATACCAACTGCAGCGAATCTGCATGTTCACATGCTTTCATTGCAATAACATCCCTTTAGTACTGAGTAGGTGTTGCTTTGTTTCAGGCCAATTTAAAGACCCCCCACTGGATGCCTGAAACCATGGTTAGAATAAAACCCTACATACTATATTTTTTCCTATACATACAGTCATTTATCATTGAATGGCAGGGATAATTCTTAAAAGAATTTTGTGTAATTATTTTGTTATGTGAACATCCTTGAGTGTACTTACCCAAACCTAGATGGCATAGCCTGCTATGTGTGTGTGTGTGTGTGTGTGTGTGTGTGTGTGTGTGTGTGCTATATTGTGGAGCAACCATCACCTATGTGGTCCATCATTGACTGAAACATTTTGTGGTTTGCGACTGTACATACCTATAGTAAAGTTGAATAAACTAAGCTCCAAGCAGAGGGCAGCAATTCAATTCACATTATGCATAGTTCTCAGTGGAAACAAGAGAAGCAGCTCCCTCCAATGCCTGTGCCCTGCACAGCCCATACACCTCCACCCCAGTAACCACTGAACCAAGACACTACTCCTTGACAGCACCAGACAGCCTTCCCCTTCAGCAGTTGCTTTTTTAAACCTCTTACTATTAATAAATACCTTCTGATTGGTGAAACCATAAAAACAAAAATAAACTAAAAGCACAAAATCCATCTTAAACTTTCAACTTCCTTGGGGTGGAGGGAAGCCCAAACTGATAGTGCTCTAAGTTCATTAGAGTGAATTCTTTGCAGTGTACAGGAATTTGCTAGGTCTGCTATAACAAAGTACCATGAACATGAGCCTTGATTGGCCTGAAAGGCAGTGTAACAGGGCTGAGATTGTTTTCCTCTTTACAAGATCCCCAGGGTCAAAGCTTCCTGTCCCAGCATTCAGCCTTCTCAGAACTGCTGATCACCCCAACACATGGGTTCACATCTTAACCCAACATCAGCGTCCCCCACACCAGGTTGGACCTAACCTGGCTGGGAATCTTTGTTCTGTTTGGCTTGACCTCTAAATTCCCTTTTCTGTGCTATCTTGGAGCCAGATCTGAGGCGCTCCAGGGAGTTTCACCCACTCAGAAGCAATGAATGATGTAGGGTTCTCATTTGCTACAGGGAGAGGGCGTGAAGCACCTGTCTAGTAAGCTGCTTACCTGGTATTAGGGGCAGAGCTTCCCAAACACTATCTTATTCACTCCTCATAGCCACAGCGGGGGTGGGGGTGGGGGGCGGGGAGGCACTCAGTCCCAAAAAAACTGAGGCTCAAACCATAAGTGAAATAATTTAAACTCAGGTCTGATCACCTTGAAGCAGAAGCTTGTATCAGAACCTCTAGGGAACTTTCTTTATAAATTGGGTTTTTACATCATGTGGCAGGGGTCTGGGAAGCTGGGTATTTACAAAAGCTTTCCTGGTGATTCTAAGGGGATCTGTATAGGTAGGGGTGGGGAGTACCAATCGTACTATGATATGCTCTCCTCCAGCTCCCACAGAGCCTGTGTCCCTCCATAGGGTGGTGGGGCCAGAATGCCAGAGGCAAGTCCCTGGGGAACCTGAGCCAGACAGTGGCTGTGACTTACCATAAACTTCCCATAGGCTGGCGCTGGATTCCATTCTCACATGTCCCTCTGAGTCAGTCAGTGTTCTGTCTCTATAATGAAATACCAAGATCACTTATAAAGAAAAAAGGGCCTTTTTTTTTTTTGTTTTGGGCCTGTGGCAAGGTGGCACATTGTGACTGGAGGTTACAGATGCAGCACTCCCCACATGGCCAGGAAGAAAAAACAAAAAACAAAAAAAAAATGAGGGGCCTGGGGTCCTACAATCCCCTTCCAGGGCATGCTCCCAATGACCTAAAGTAGGCTCCATCTCTTAGGGATTCAATCACCTCCCAACAGTGCCATCCTAGTGACCAGGCCTGTGTGTGTGGGGGTCAATCAAGATCCAAACTATAGCATAATCCCTCTTTTTATCTTCACCCCCTCCCCCTTCTGAGAGGAGATGTATCTAGCTGGGGAAAGTGAGGCCCCAAGAGAGATGACTAATGTGAGTCATGAAAGGGAGCCAGAGCCTCCTCAGATCCTCCCCCTCCCAGAAGAAAAGCAAGGGGAAGCCCCCCCTGGGGAATGGCAGGCTGGCACCTTTGGATTTTACCTCCCCTCAGCCTTGGATCTCCTGTTGATCTCCCAGTGTGGTGGTGTCCACGTCCTCTCTTCCACTTAAGCAACTACCCTTGTGGTGTTCCAAGCTTTGGGTCCTGAAACAATGCCCTGGGCTCAGGCAGGGCTGAGTCACTCCCAGCCCCCTACACTTTCCAAGGCCAGCAGGCCTAGAGGTCCCCTTCTGCTGTCTGTTGGATGCTATTGGTCAAGTTCCCTCATATGAGGGAAGCCAGGTACCTGAGTGCATGTATGTCCACGTATGGGAACACAGGTATATGTAGGGGTAAACATGAGAGGCCCTCTAAACCCTGTTCCAAAGAGAGGGCAGTGTCCACACCATAGCATCACGAGTCCTCTCAGGACCCCTAAGGGTGGAGGTGGGTAGAGGCTGGACCTGAGGGAGGCTAGGTGGAAGCAAAGTCTCAGATGGGACCAGGAGATGGGTAAACAGAGAGCAGTGGACATCTAAACTACTCAGTGTCAGCAATGCCTGGATGGTGTGGTCGCTGGAAGATACGGGTGGGAAGGTATGTCAGAAGAGTGAGCCAAAAGGCAGCTGGAGGTGGAGAAGAGTGGGCTTCCCCCCGCAGAAGATAGGAACCCACCTAAGACCCAATCCCACCAGCACAGAGGCGTCTCCTTTTTAGGGTGAATGTGTTTTGAAAGATATGCGGAGTTACCCATTCCCATCAGTGGTCCAATCCGTAGGGAGGGGGAATCACAAACTCCCTATAGAACCCCCACCATCTACCCGTGCTCTGCCAAGAATACTGTGAGCGCCAACCCTGCTCACCACTGGAGAGGGCAGAAGGCTCCCCTGCCCGCCTCTCCTAATGGGGCTCTTTCTCTCCTTTGGCGTCCAGTCTCTGAAAAGGCCATGCTCTCACCGCACAGCCCAGTCAGTATCTGTGAACTTGAAGAGGACGAGCCCCACGCCAGAGCCTGTAGGGGGCTCCCCAAGTCTGTTGGTCAGATCTCCCAGGCGCACAAGGAGTACCGGCAGCCAGAAAGAGAAACGCAGCGATGACTAAATGCCCGCAGGGTGAGAAAAAAATAGGCGGCTTGCAGAGGTGCGCACGTGCTTCTGGCAGGCACAGCCACTGGTCCAGGCTAAGCGCAGAGCACAGCCTGGGTGGTACCCCCCAGCCCCGCCCATCCCGACCCTCCTTCTTCCGCCGCCCGGTAATCCCACAGCCTCGCTCCTGCGGGTTTGCTGAAGTCCAGCCCAAGTCGCGGGAGAAGGGCCTCCGTCCAGTGCGCCCATCCTGTCCCATCCCGTCCCTCTTTCTTTGGCCGCCGTCCAGTGCCGCGGTCCAGTGCGCGCACAGCGTCTCCTGCACCCTGACAGCTCTGCGGGGAGCGGAACTCCACTGTCGAGGCTCCCTGTCCGCCTGCGAGGGAGGGCGATCTCCAGCACCGTGGGGCTGCTGCTGCTGTTCTGCTAAGGTGAGCCTCGGTGGCAGCAGGTACCCAGGATGATGAAGGCGCTCAGCAAGGCTTTTTTTTTTTTTTTTTTTTCTGTTCCCAGGCGAGGGTGATCCCTGCGGCCGCAGGGCTGAGTGGCTTTCAGGTAGAGCGGGACACACGTGCTGGGTGGCCGGTCGGGTGGCCGTGTGGGTGCCCAGAGCCCAAGCAGCCTCCCGGAGCAGTGTATCTGGTTTCCATTTTGGCACAAGGTAGAGGAGCTAGGTAGCCCCAGAAAGCGCGGGGCTTGCGAGGATGGGGCATGAAAAGGAAACTGCAGGATTCTGGTTTGCTTTTCGTGCCCCATGTTTGTCTGCAACCTGCTACCCTGACCTCTGAGGGGTGCGGAGGTTTTTCTTTTCTTTTCTTTTCTTTTTTTTTTATTACAAGTGATGACCTTTCTCTTGTGCCCTGTTTGTGTATGTAAAAGTATGTAAAAGCCCTGATTGTGTGACCCAGGTCCAGAGCCCGCCTAAGGCTAACACCAGGTTGGAGCCCCACCATTGAGGGATTGCACACTGAGTTTTCAAAGTCATTCCATTGACATTATATCCTATACACTCTTAATTTAAGAATGCATGTTTTGCCCCAAATAGTAAATGACTATAGAAGCAGAGACTCTCAATAACCATATGGTAAAATTTTAATTTCAGAAGTATTTTGCATTGTAGTTTGAGCTACATCCGCAGCTTTTTTGTGTGTGTTATTTTGAGACAGGGTCTAAACTGCCCAGGCTGCTCTTGAGCTTTGTTCCGGATGGATGCCTCAGCTTGTCTTCGCAGGCATTTCATTTCAGCCTGGGCAGTTGAGCCCAGCTGCATCATAAGTCTTTGAAAAATGTTCAAAGTCCTTGTATCACATCCTAATATTTCACATTATTAAAAGTTATTTTTTGTGTGAGTTTAGTTTTTTAAATGTTCGTTTTAAAGCTCCTGCAACACTATGAGCTATTGGACATTAGGAAATGTATTTGTGTGTTTCCTAGACAACTAGAATCATGTTTTATATGAAAGAATATTTTTCAAACGTGTATAAATATATTCTAAACTACACAGGGGTAAGTTTTTGTTTTAGGTTATTTTGGGCAAGAAAGTAGTCTGATGGATATCCTGGTATTTGTATAATAACCAATTAGAGGTCAGAGGAGTGATATTTTGTGGGTATCTCTACCATCTCTTCACCACAGAGAAGATTATAGGTTAGTAAAGGGCAGAACTGGGATTTGGATCTACTTCTGAATGATAGCTAAATGGGGTGCTGTCGCAGGTGTCTGCAGACACCACTTTGGAACCTATGTGGGCTTGTGCACACCTCCTTTTATAAAAAGGTGGGCATTCCATAGATGTACTCTTTTCAGGAAAATGAAGAGCAGAAGCCATTTACTTAAGTCATTTAATGGGGACTTAGTAATGACGTCCGGAGGAAGAGATAACTCTGGGAGGATGGGGAGGTGGGCCCATGGGTAAATTTCTGGGCAGTTGAGCACCAATAGTACCTGTAGATGTTTGCTAAGAAACTTGCAAAAATGCTATTTTTAAATGAGGACCTATATGACTGGAGTCCATGACTCTCCAAAGAAGGAAAGATGTCTGATATTTTGATTGGACTAAAAGGCTGCATGAATACCTTGTGGACACTGAATGCCTTACCAAGGACTGGGCAGGAGGCTGACTTCCTTGGACCTATAGATCTATATAAACCTTAGAAAATAGCCACTCTTGGATATCCTTCTTTCTGAACCTCTACCTTATGGGGACCTGTGCTTTCCAGTTTCTATTACTTACCGTAATAAATCCTGTTACTTTGCTCTCTTGTGTCTATGGATTTTATTCTTCAAATTCATTAGAGAAAGAACCCAACATGCTCTGTGCTATAGTCATGAAAACCATTGTATGGTCTTGCGGTCTATGAAGTGTGGCAGACTTTAGGTATGTTCTGATGCAGGCAGGTAACAGAGATGGCGAGTGGAGGATAAGGGTCTTATTAACAGTTCAACTGAGCACCTTATCAAGTTTGAGGTCTCACCCCATTTTTGCCTTCTTCACAGTACAACTCTGTGAAGTAGGGATTGGATCTTATCCTCACTCTTCAGTGGGACATAAAATGAGAAAGATTCTATGGTTACCATCACAGCTGGTTAGCGGTAATGTTAACTCAAGGAGTTAGAGGAAAGCTATCCCACTGTTGTTATTAAGCTTGGGAGGAGGCAGTGTCAATAGGAATGGACTTTCCTATAAAATGTTGCTATTACATAGGATGTTATTATATTGGCCAAAATAAAAGAAAATTGGAAAGAATAGTGGAACCAGTTAGGGAGAAATCAGGAAAGCCATTGAGTGACCAAAAGAAAAAAGTGCATTAGCAAGTTTTGGACTTCTTTTGTAGTTTCAATCTGGGGGAATATAATAGGGAGGAACTTGAGACCAGATTCCAGAAAGGTAAGATAAAGGAATTGGAAGCAGACCCATCATAGACCAGCGCCTCTGAAGCTTTAATGAATCAGCTGTTGTAGACCATGCCAAGAACATGCATTCTGGTTCAGCAGGTCTGCCATTCTGCATTTCCAGTAAGTTCTCAGGTGAAGCCAGTGCTGATCTTCAAACTGCACTGAGGAGCCAGAGTCTATAGACTTCCCTTTAGAAAAGTCTGGATGAAGAGCCATTGGATAGTAATTGAAGACAGGACAGGATCAAGGGAAAGCATACTTTCTGTTTTTATTTCTGTGCTTGTTATCTAGTCAGATGAGAAGGAGCAAAGAGATGAAGAAATAGAAATTATATCTAAGATATTACTGCTGAGTAAAGAGGAAAGAGCTGGTGGGAACAAGCCATAAATGAGAAATTACTTTTGAAAATAATATGGATTGTTAGGTGGGTGTGGTGGTGGTGCATGCCTGTAATCTCAGCAGGTTGGAAGGCTGAGGTAGGAGGATGGCGAGTTCCAAGCCAGCCTCAGCAATTTGGCGAGGCTCTAAGCAACTTAGTGAAACCTGTCTCTGAATAAAATATAAATAGTTGTGGGGAAGTGGCTCAGTGTTCGAATGCCCCTGTGTTCAATCCTTGGTACAAAATACACACACACACACACACACACACACACACAAATATATTGTTGATGATAGAGGAGAAAGGAAAGAAAAAAGTGAGCTATGTAACTTTGGAGGAAATGATGAGGAAATTGAGAAAGTGCACCTCAGATGGCTTCAGTACATTTGCATTCAAGTCAGGTCAGATTATTGCTGTTGCAGAGATGATCAGAAGCAGGAGGGACTGCTAGTGCCCGGGCCCCTTATTTCTCCTCTCCATAACCATCAGGCATCAGAGGTGTCTGCTGAACTGGTTTTAGTTGATGAAACAAGATTAATTTGAATATAGCAGTGTTTTTTTTTTAAAGATGTTTTTTCCCTTTTATTATGCAACTGTGAGCACATATGAATTGTACATATGAATGGGTTTTCTCTGTGACCTTCCCACACAGGCGTGTGTGGTACATGGATCTTGTCCAGCCTTCTGTCTTTTTCTTCTCCTGCCTTCCCTTTCTCCTTCCCTATTCCCAGTTCCTAATCATCCCTCTTCAACTTTCATGTGACTGATAGTCAGTTTTTTCAATAAGAACCTCTCCATGAACTTTTCTCTCAATTTTCACCAAGAAATTGGCCCCTTTGAACCACTTTTACTGTGTTTTATTTTCTTTCTCTTCTCTCGGTGACTTAAATTTCAAGGTCCTCCTGTTTTCAGTATTATTTTTACTGATCTTTCTCTGCCTTGTTGATCTTGTCTTTCATTAAATGTGATATGTTCAAGGACAATAAAGATGATTTAAGTGTTCAAAACAGTCATTAAATCAGTCCTGAAAGAAAACAGAATAGGAGTAGAATGTTTAACTGGATCTAAACTCCCAGACCCCACTGCCAAGGAGTAATCTGTTCAGGGCAGAAATGAAGTGCCTCTGTGAATGTCAATGGGGTCCTAGGTGAGAAGATCACCTGCTGTGGATTGAGTTCTTTCATTGGATATAAAAATAATTTGGGTAAAATATAATATTTGGATAAAATGATCTGATTATGTCCTTTTAACCTGACTTTCTTAACTAGACCTCTAAGCTCAAGAAATAAAATCAAGAATTACTTATTGTATAACATCAAATTGAAAATCTTCTGCATAGCAAAGGAAACAAGAGTGAAGGGGAAAGTCTAAAAAATGGGGGTAGGGGGAATTTTGTCAGCTAATCCTCTAAAATATATATTTTAATTAAAAATTAATTAAAAATAAGAAATTATATATATAAATTAATATTCAGAATATATAAAGAACTCAAAAAACTTAACACCAAAAAAGCAACATAATAAATAGCCAAAAAAGCTAAACAGACATTTCTCTAAAGAAGAAATTCAATAAGTAAATATATGAAAAAAATATTCAACATCCTTAGCAATTAGGTGAATGCAAATCAAAACTATATTGATATTTCATCTCACTCTAGTTATAATGAGAATCATCAATAATACAAATAATAATAAAGGCTAGAGAGAATGTGGAGAAAAAAGAACACTTTTACACATCTATTCATTCATGTTTTAGATGGTGCATTATATTTACATATAAAATTAGAATGCCTTGTGATGTCTTCATACATGCATACGGCATAATCTGGTCAACCTTATTTCCCAATTCTTCTATTTTCCCTCCCCTCCTCACTCCCCACTGGTCCCCCTGTTTCTACTCACCTTTTCTGCATGGGCTCTGAAGCAAGCTGACTCTCTCTGCTAAGATACCCTCCTATTGCCTCTTGGGCTCCAAGTCTTCATACTTTCCCACATCTACTAGGGGTGGGGGAAATCTCTTCATGAATTTTGATCTCCCCCAAATAATTTATGAAAAGATTGTTCAAGATGTAATTGAAAGGACAAGACACATAAGAAAAAGGTAGGAGCTAACAGATTATTTTTGAAGAACGAAAACAAAATCCTAACCAAAGAAAGTACTTCTTTTGACAGCAAAGTAATGTTTGTATCTAATGAGAATTCAGGCATTTTTAAGGAGCTTTATGTCTACTTTGATGCCAGTACCATGATGTTGTGGCTAATATAGCTCTGCAGTATAATTTGCAATAAGATACTGTGATGCCTCCTGAATCACTTTTCTTGCTCAGAATTGATTTGGCTATTATGGATCATTTATTCTTCCAAACAAAGTGTAGGACATTTTTTTCCCCCTAATTCTTTGAAGCTTTTCATTGTATTTTGATGGGGATTGCATTGAATGTGTATATTGCTTTGGTAGTATGGCTATTTTGACATTATTAATTCTGCCTAAGAACATGGAGGTCTTTTAATTTTCTAAAGCCTTTTTTAATCTCTTTATTCAGTGATAAGTGATTTTTGTTGTATAGTTTTTTTTTTTGTTTGTTTGTTTTTTACTTCCTTGGGTAGATTAAGTCCCAGGTATTTTATTTTTTTCTTGACGTTTTTTTACAAATGATGGTTTTCATGATTTCTTCTCTGCTGAATTGCTGTTTATAAAGAAGCTATTAATTTAATGAGCCTTTTTTCTTGTACCCTGCTATTTCTTAAATTCTTTAATCATCTCTAGAAGTCTTTTGGTGGAATTTTGGGGGTTTTCTATATATAAGATTCTGTTACCAGCAAACAATGATAGTTTAATGACTACTTCTCTGATTTTTCTCCATTTAATTTTCTTCTCTAGCCTGATAGTCCTGGCTAGAGTTTCAGAAACTATATTGAATAAAAGTGGTGAGGGTCAATATTCTTCTTTTGTTTCTAATTTTAGAGGAATAGCTTTCAATATTCCTTCATTTAATATGATGTTGGCTATGAGTTTTTCATATATTTCCTTTATAATGTTGAGGTAACTCCTTTATATCCCTACTTTCTCCAGTGTTCATTTATTTTTATATTTTTATTAGTTGTTGATGGACCTTTATTTTTTTTTATTTATATGTAGTGCTGAGAAGCAAACCCAGTGCCTCACACTTGCTAGACAAGTGCTCTACCACTGACATACAACCCAGGCCCTTTCCAGTGTTTTTAACATGCTTGAGTGCTGTATTTTATGAAAGGTCATTTCTGCATCCATTGAGATGATTTTGTTCTTAATTCTCTTAGGTGGTGAATTACATTTATTGATTTGTGTATGTTGAACCAGCCTTGCATCCTGGAATGAAGCCTACCTAATCTTGGTGTATCATCTTCTTCATATGTTTTTTAATGTGGTTTTTCTAAAGTTTTATTAAGGATTTTGGCATCTATAAGTTTTTATATGGAGATATTCATAAGAGCTCACCAAGCATTTGTAGATTCACTTAAACCTAAAGCCAAAAACATTGATTTTGAGGACCCAAGACACACTAGATATTACTACATTGTTTTCTGCCCAAGTGGCACAATCTTCCTTTTATGTGTTTCCATTCTGAAGACAGGGCTTCAAATATGTGTTTATATTATTTCCCTCTTCTGGGGAAAGCCATACATGAAAAGAGGTCTTTTTTTTTTTTAAATCAGGTAAATTCTCCCACCAGGACGTCTCAGATATGGCATCAGGCTTTCATGGCAACCTTTTGTTGTGATGCCCCCACTGTACATGCGGACAATTTTCCTCATGATTTCCTAGTTTGTGTGGCACTTCTATAAGTGTAGTATAATTCCAGTGACCCCTACCTTTCTTGCTTGGTCCAATTAATATTCTCTTACTCTGGCCAGAAAAGTTTTCCTCCAATCCAGCTAGGTTTTAACATATGTGGGCCTTAGGGAGGTAGAGCTTCTGCCTGCAACTCCTAAAATCCTTTAACGCCTTCAAAATCCTAAGTTCTTTTTCTTTCTAACATGGTATTTCCATTCTCCCCAGTATTTAGATATATCAAAGATCACAAGCACTCAGCTACAGAAAATGTATTCCCTGGTAAATTCTGGCCATCTTCACCATCCTGAGATCCCACCTTAGAAAAACCCATATGACATTAAGAATGGTTTCTGTGATACATTAGAGAAACTTGTTCTGCAAGGTCAGAAACATATACTCTTGACTGGGGTTCCCATACTCTTTCATGAAGATGTAAAATTCTCAGATATTTTCCCTCAGTGTTAGGTACTGAGGGAAATATATTTGGATTCTATTGAGTAATACAGTAATAACTGTATGTTTTAGTCAGCTTCTTAGTGCTGCAACCAAAAGACCTGATAAGAAAATTTTCAGAGGAGGAAGTTTATTTGGTGCTCATGGTTTCAGAGGCCTCAGTCCATAGACAGCTTGTTCTATTACTCTATGCACAAGGTATGCCAGAAGATCATAATAAAAAGATGTAGTACAAGAAATTGCTTCAGGACATAATCACAAGGAAGAGGGGGAGAGAGAGCTTTCCTTAGAACAGACAAAATATAAATTCCAAAATCATGCCCTCATTGTCCCACCTTCTCTAGCCACATCCTAAATGCCTATAATTACTACCCAGCTAATCCCTATTAGAAGATTAATGCACTGATTATATTAAGAATCTCATATCCCAATCATTTGACCTATAAACTTTCTTGCATTTTCTCATGCATGAGATTTTGGGGAAGACCTCATATCTAAATCATAACACAGTTTATGTCAAGGTATTCTTTCTGCTTCAGTATACACAGTGAGTTTCTGTGTGTCACATCATACATGCTTCTATGTGGATTTTTAATTGTAATTATCTACTCTGACTTTTTTATTCTCCTAAGGAGATTTCTATTATGATAATCAACCAATTCCTTGCTGATTGAATGTATCTTACCCCTAACTGCTCCTATTTTCCAAAAAGTACACAAAATTACCTGGGTGAATTCACGTGCTGCTTGGCAGCTTTTCATGAAGAACATTTTTTCCCATCAGTATATTCAAGGAAAATGGTCTGGCAGATAATCGTCATGCAAGGAATATGTTTTAAATTGTGCATTGGCATAGATTTAGAGGATTTATCTTGGGTTACCATGGGTCTTGAAAGAATACATGAACATTTATATGGAGATATCCATGAGAGCTTATTAGGTCTGTGTAGTACAACTTAGCCATGAGGTAAGAACAAAGATTCACAATTTAACAAAAGAGGTGAAAGACTTCTACAATAAAACTACACAACTAAAGAAAGAAATTGAAGAAGAACTTGAAGTTCCTGTTAAAATCTTAATGACATTCTTCATAGAAATAGCAATTATAAAATTCGTTTGGGGCCTGGGGTTTAGCTTAATGGTAGAGTGCTTGCCTAGTGCATGTGAGGCCCTGTGTTCATTCCTCAGCACCACATTAAAAATAAATGAATAAAATAAAGCTATAAAAATGTTACTTCATTAATTTCTTATTTGGAAAATTAAGAGACCTAGAATAGCCAAAACAATCTTTAGCAAGAAAAGGGAAGCAGGCAGCATCACAAAACCAGAACTTAAAATTATACTACAGGGCCACAGTAACAAACACCAGAATGGAATTGGCAGCAAAATAGATACATAGACCAATGGCAAAGAATAGAAGACACAGAGAAAAATGCACATAAATACAGTTACCTTATACTAGACAAAGGTGTCAGAAACATACATTGGAGAAAAGATAACCCCTTCAACAAATGGTACTGGTAAAACTGAAAATCCATATTTAGCAAAATGAATTTAACCTCTATCTCTCTCACTGCACAAAATCAACTCAAAGTGGATCAAGGACCTAGGCACTAGACTACAGTGCCTAATAGAAAAAAAAAGTAGTCCCATATCTATATCATATCAGCTTAGGAACTAATTTCCTTAACAAGACTCCTAAAGCACAAGAAGTATTATCAAGAATCAATAAATGAGATGAAATAAAAGTAAAAATCTTTTTCATAACAAAGGAGAAAAGAACATGAACAGAAAGCTGACAGAATGGGAGAAAATATTTCCATCTGAAACTCTGGTAAAGCATTAATCTCCAGGATATAGAAAGAACTCAAAGAACGTAACACCAAGAATCTAAATAATCCGGTCATTAAGAGGACTAAGGAGCTGAACAGACACTTCACAGAAGAAATACATGTGATCAACAAATATATAAATATACGTACAATATCTTCAGCAATTAGAGAAATGCAAATCAAAAATACACTGAGGTTTCATCTCACCCCAGTCAGAAATGCAATTTTTAGGAATACAAGCAACAATCTATGTTGGCAAAGATGTGGGGTAAAAGGTACACTCATACATTGCTGGTGCAACTGCAACCTTTGGAAAGCTATATGGAGACTTCTCAAAACTTAGAATGGAACCATCATTTTACCCAATTATTGCCCTTCTCGGTATATAATCAAAGAACTTAAAATCAGCATCAACAATGACAGAACCACATCAATGTATAGAGCAGCTCAACCAATTTAGGTGTTCTTTAACAGATGAATAGATAAAAAATGTGAGATTTAATACCCACACAAACCTTTTTAAACAACTGTCATGCCCTGGATGATCTGTCCATTCCTCAAATACAGGGTTTCCACCTTCAGCTAACATTGTGACATCAAGAATTATTGTTATTAGGTGAATTCTAGATAGCGAAGATGTGTGGGAGGTAAAAGGAAAGGGAAGGAGATCAGCAAGGGTGGTGAAATGTGATGGACATCATTATCCAAAGTACATGTATGAAGACTCGAATTGGGTGTCAACATACTTTATATATAAACAGATATATGAAAAAATGTGGTATGTATGTGTAATAAGAATTGTAATGCAAAAAACCACAAAGTACATGTATAAAGGCATGAATTAGTGTGAACATATATATAAAGATATGAAAAATTGTGCTGATATGTGTTATAAGAATTGTAATGCATTCTGCTGTCATGTATTTAAAAAATAAAATCAATAAAACTAAAAAAATATTGTTATAACATACTGGAAAAACTTGAGCTGCAAGGCCAGAAACATATGGGTGTCAATTGTAATCAGACTAAGATAAATGGAAAATGCACAGATGTATTTCTTCCATGTGAAATTCCTGAAATGGAGTAAGAAAAAGAATTACGGAATATTCCAAAGGACATACTTATGACTGTCAATGTCAAAGTCCTTCTCCTGCCTCAGAACCCTGGTGGTCTTGTTCCTATCACAATGTATATTTTTCCTGGGGGTGTATTCAACATACATAGCTACTTTTGCTAGTTTATACTCACCAAAAAAAAGTTTCATGTTAGTCATTAAGTTCCTTGGTGAGTGAAACATTTCTTGCTCATAATTTCTGTTAATTTCTTAAAAACACACAGAATTAATCTGGTAAATCAATTCTCTGCACACTTCAGCAATAATTTTGCTGTCCCTCATTACATTTAGGGAAATTAATATAACAAATAACAGACACGTAAGGAACATATTTAATATTGTGGATTGGCAAGAATTCAGAGGACTCAGTTCAGGATACTATATAACCTGACATATACATGAATATATAAGAGTTTATCCATCTGTTTAGAGCAGATTAGCTGATGTATGTGTGTCCTGTTATTGAACAAAATATCTTTAAGTGAAGCTTTATTGTGTGGCACATAAGTGTATATCAGATAAGCTAATAATCTGTTGTTCATAAAATTTTTATACATTCAATATTAGGCTTGGGAAAGTATTTTCTGCTGACTACTATAAAGTCTTGTAGATTTTTGAAATTTTTTTATTATTAGTTGTTCAAAACATTACAAAGCTCTTGACATATCATATTTTATACATTTGATTCAAGTGGATTATGAACTCCCATTTTTACCCCGTATACAGATTGCAGAATCACATCGGTTACACATCCACTTTTTTACTTACTGCCATACTAGTGTATGTTGTATTCTGCTGCCCTTCCTATCCTCTACTATCCCCCCTCCCCTCCCCTCCCATCTTCTCTCTCTACCCCATCTACTGTAATTCATTTCTCTCTCTTGTTTTTTTCCCCTTTCCCCTCACTTCCTCTTATATGTAATTTTGTATAACAATGCGGGTCTCCTTCCTTTACCATGCAATTTCCCTTCTCTCTCCATTTCCCTCCCCCATCTCGTCCCTGTTTAATGGTGATCTTCTTCCCATGCTCTTCCTCCCTGCTCTGTTCTTAGTTGCCCTCCTTATATCAAAGAAGACATCTGGCATTTGTTCTTTAGGGATTGGCTAGCTTCACTTAGCATAATCTGCTCTAATGCCATCCATTTCCCTGAAAATGCCATGATTCTGTCATTTTTTAGTGCTGAGTAATACTCCATTGTGTATAAATGCCACATTTTTTTTATCCATTCATCTATTGAAGGGCATCTAGGTTGTTTCCAGTCTAGCTATTGTGAATTGTGCTGCTATGAACATCAATGTAGCAGTATCCCTATAGTACGCTCTTTTAAGGTCTTAAGGGAAGAGTCTGAGAAGGGGAATAGCTGGGTCAAATGGTGGTTCCATTCCCAGCTTTCCCAGGAATCTCCATACTGCTTTCCAAATTGGCCGCACCAATTTGCAGTCCCACCAGCAATGTACAAGTGTACCCTTTTTCCCACATCCTCACCAGCACTTGTTGTTGTTTGACTTCATAATGGCTGCCAATCTTACTGTAGTGAGATGGTATCTTAGGGTGGTTTTGATTTGCATTTCTCTGACTGCTAGAGATGGTGAGCATTTTTTCATGTACTTGTTGATTGATTGTATGTCCTCCTCTGAGAAGTGTCTGTTCAGGTCCTTGGCCCATTTGTTGATTGGGTTATTTGTTTTCTTATTGTTTAATTTTTTGGATTCTTTGTATACTCTGGATATTAGGGCTCTATCTGAAGTGTGAGGAGTAAAAATTTGTTCCCAGGATGTAGGCTCCCTATTTACCTCTCTTATTGTTTCTCTTGCTGAGAAAAAACTTTTTAGTTTGAGTAAGTCCCATTTGTTGATTCTTGTTTTTAACTCTTTTGCTATGGGTGTCCTATTAAGGAATTTGGAGGCCAACCCCACAATATGTAGATTGGAGCCAACTTCTTCTTCTATCAGATGCAGAGTCTCTGTTTTGATATCAAGCTCCTTGATCCATTTTGAGTTAACTTTTGTGCATGGCGAAAGAAAGGGATTCGTATTCATTTTGTTGCATATGGATTTCCAGTTTTCCCAGCACCATTTGTTGAAGATGCTATCCTTTCTCCATTGCATACTTTTAGCCCCTTTGTCAAATATAAGATAATTGTAATTTTGTGACTTGGTCTCTGTGTCCTCTATTCTGTACCATTGGTCCACCTGCCTGTTTTGGTACCAGTACCATGCTGTTTTTGTTACTATTGCTCTGTAGTATAGTTTGACGTCTGGTATCGCTATACCACCTGATTCACTCTTCCTGCTTAGAATTGCTTTTGCTATTCTGGGTCTTTTATTTTTCCATATGAATTTCATGATTGCTTTATCTATTTCTACAAGAAATACCGTTGGGATTTTGATTGGCATTGCATTAAACCTATAGAGAACTTTTGGTAAAATTGTCATTTTGATGATGTTAGTACTGCCTATCCATGAACATGGTATATTTTTCCATCTTCTAAGATGTTCTTCTATTTCTCTCTTTAGGGTTCTGTAGTTTTCATTGTAAAAATCTTTCACCTCTTTTGTTAGGTTGATTCCCAAGTATTTTATTTTATTTTATTTTATTTTTTTGAGGATATTGTGAATGGGGTGGTTTTCCTCATTTCCATTTCAGAAGATTTGTCGCTGATATACAGGAATGCCTTTGATTTATGCATGTTGATTTTATATCCTGCCACTTTGCTGAATTCATTTATTAGCTCTAGTAGTTTCTTTGTAGACCCTTTTGGGTCTTCTAGGTATCAGACATGTCACCTGCAAATAGTGATAATTTAAGTTTTTCTTTTCCTATCTTTATGCCTTTAATTTCTTTCATCTGTCTAATTTCTTTGGCCAGTATTTCAAGAACTATATTGAATAGAAGTGGTGATAGAGGGCATCCCTGTCTTGTTCCAGATTTTAGAGGGAATGCCTTCAATTTTTCTCCATTCAGAATGAAGCTAGCCTGAGGCTTAGCATAGATAGCTTTTACAATGTTGAGGTAAGTTCCTGTTATCCCTAGTTTTTCTAGTGTTTTGAACATAAAGAGATGCTGTACTTTGTCAAATGCTTTTTCTGTGTCTATCAAGATGATCATATGGTTCTTATCTTTAAGTCTATTGATGTGGTGAATAACATTTATTGATTTCCGTATATTGAACCAGCCTTGCATCCCAGGGATGAATCCTACTTGATCATAGTGCACAATTTTTTTGATATGTTTTTGTATCTGATTCACCAGAATTTTATTGAGGATTTTTGCATCTAGGTTCATTAGAGATATTGGTCTGTAGTTTTCTTTCTTTGAGGTGTCTTTGTCTGGTTTTGGAATCAGGGTGATGTTGGCCTCATAGAATGAATTTGGAAGAGCTCCCTCTTTTTCTATCTCCTGAAATAACTTGAAAAGTATTGGTATTAATTCTTCTTTAAAGGTTTTGTAAAACTCCGCTGTATACCCATCTGGTCCTGGGCTTTTCTTGGTTGGTAGTCTTTTGATGGCTTCTTCTATTGCATCCATTGATATTGGTCTGTTCAAATTGTGTGTATCCTCCTGACTCAATCTGGGCAAATCATATGACTTAAGAAATTTATCGATGTCTTCACTATCTTCTATTTTATTGGAATATACGTTTTCAAAAATAATTTCTAATTATCTTCTGTATTTCTGTAGCATCTGTTGTGATATTGCCTTTTTCATCCCGTATGTTAGTAATTTGAGTTCTCTCTCTTCTTCTCTTTGTTAGCATGGCTAAGGGTCTGTCAATCTTATTTATTTTTTCGAAGAACCAACTTTTAGTTTTGTCAATTTTTTCAATAGTTTCTTATGTTTCAATTTCGTTGGTTTCCACTCTGATTTTAATTATTTCCTGCCTTCTGCTACATTTGCTCTTGCTTTTCTAGGGCTTTGAGATGAAATGTGAGATCATTTAGTTGAGGAATGACCTCTAGGCAATGAATTTCCCTCTTAAAACTGCTTTCATTGTGTCCCATAGATTCTGATATGTTGTGTCTGTATTTTCATTTATCTCTAAGAATTTTTTGATTTCCTCCTTTATGTCTTCTGTAACCCATTGATCATTCAGTAACATATTGTTCATTTTCCAAGTGATGTAGAATTTTTCCTTCCTTTTTTTATCATTGATTTCCAGTTTCATTCCATTATGATCAGATAAAATGCATGGTATTATCTCCACACCTTTATATTTACTAAGGGTTGCCCTATGGCATAATATATGGTCTATTTTTGAGAAGGATCCATGTGCTGCTGAGAAAAAAGTATATCCACTTGATGATGGTTGATATATTCTATATATGTTAGTCAAGTCTAGGTTATTGATTGTGTTATTGAGTTCTATAGTTTCTTTATTCAACTTTTGTTTGGAGGATCTGTCCAATGGTGAGAGAGGTGTGTTGAAGTCACCCATAATTATTGTGTTGTGGTCTATTTGATTCTTGAACTTGAGGAGAGTTTTTTTTTTTATGAATGTTGCAGCACCATTATTTGGTGCATAAATATTGATAATTGTTATGTCTTGTTGGTGAATGGTTCCTTTTAACAGTATATAATGTCCTTCCTTATCCCTTTTGATTAACTTAGTCTTGAAGTTGATTTTATTCGATATGAGGATGGCCACCCCTGCTTGCTTCTGAGGACCGTGTGCGTGGTATGATTTTTCCCAACCTTTCACCTTCAGCCTTTGTATGTCTTTTCCAATCAGATGTGTCTCCTGGAGGCAGCATATTGTTGGATTTGTTTTTGAAATCCATGTTACCAGCCTATGTCACTTTATTGGTGAGTTTAAGCCATTAACATTTAGGATTACTATTGATATACGGTTTGTACTTCCGGCCATGTTTGATTATTTATCTTTTTTTAAAATTTGGTTTGTTTATCCATGATTAGCTTTTTTTTTTAATTTGGTTTATAGTTTCCTTCATTTCTAGGATTACTGTTTGATTTTTTTAATAATCTCTATCTCCTGGTAAAGTTGCTTATTTGCTTCTTTTATCTGTTTATGTCATTCATTTTCAATGTGTTCTTTCATTGTTTGAATTTTCTGTCTCATGTCCTCTTTAAGATTCCGTTCCATCTGTCTAAGGTATTCCTTGAGTTCTTCATTTTTG
Organism: Marmota flaviventris; assembly: GCF_047511675.1. Classification (NCBI taxonomy): domain Eukaryota; kingdom Metazoa; phylum Chordata; class Mammalia; order Rodentia; family Sciuridae; genus Marmota; species Marmota flaviventris. The sequence continues at coordinate 158,847,501 of NC_092498.1, read as the reverse complement.
ACCATTTTTCTGATGCCTCTAGGTTCTCCTGTGTATTTAGGCTGTCCTGCATTGTTTGTACTCCTTTTCTTCCTTGCTTTTTCATGCTGCTCATGTTACTTCCAGTTCTGTTTGACTGCTGATTTACTGTTTATTCCTATAAATTTATTTGGTTTTGTGTATCTCCAGAGTCTCTGTTTTGTGATGGGAGACTATGACTAGAGATGATGAATTTTATTGCACTTTAATGCAGATTCATTCGTTTCCTAAACTGTGTACGGATTCTGATGGCATATAGCGGTCTGTGGTTTGGTCTTGGGACTTATGTTTAGGTCGAGTGATGTGATGGTATTGAGGTTGGTATATCTCGGCAACCTTGGAAGATTGCTCTACTGACAAGGGATATTAACAGGAGAATGGTCTGGAGTATTTGGGGGTAGCTAGGGAATTGGTAGCCCTATATAACACCTTGGAACATTTACCTATACACATTTAGTAAATTACACATAAAAAGCGTCGTGATGCTTGGGAGGAAAGGTATTAGAAGGGGAGGGAAGAAGTCACTAAAGGGAATGAGAGTAAACAGGTAGAATTCAAGGAAAGTGGAATAAGGAAATTGAAAAGACAAAATAAAAAATAAAAAAAATATAACTTTTAAAATAATAATAATAAAAAAAATAATAATAAAAAAAATTGGGCTGGGGATGTGGCTCAAGAGGTAGCATGCTTGCCTGGCATGTGTGTGGCCTGGGTTCAATCCTCAGCACCACATACAAACAAAGATATTGTGTCCGCCGAAAACAAAAAATAAATATTAAAAAATTCTCTATGTCTCTCTCTCTCTCACACACACACACACACACTCTGTTTAAAAAAAAAAAAATTTAAAATGCAGTCTTAGAGTTCGATTAACTTCTCTTCCAGTAGGTGGAGCTGTGCCCACCGGGCCAAGCTTCTCCTCTCAATATGCAGGAACCAATTATTGTGAAGCGGCTCCTCCTCCCCCACTGGGTGGCTCTCCAATCCTGCGTGTCTAGGGCCTTTTCTTGTGTCTAGTCACTTCCCCACTTTTCCTCCAGCCAGGCCGCGTTCACCAGTGATGCTCACCACAATACTGGCTACACACCAGGTCTGCTGCTCCAGAGAGCCCTATTTTCTTGAACCACTGGGCACACTCTCCCTGCTTGCCATTCCCCCAGACCCTAAGGTTGTGGAGCATGGGGCTGAGAACTGTCAGCGTATTTTGCCTGCCCTCCAGTAGCCACGCCCCCGGGAGCTGGTGCAAGAGATCTCAGTTGTCAGTGCTGGTGGGAGCGGTAGCCTGGGGTCCCACGCCGCTCCTGATTCCCTCAGTCTGACTATCGAGCTCACGGGAGAGCTGGGAGGGGCCCTTGAGGTTTCCCTGCTGTGTGTTTAGGAAGGGCTAGGGGGTTACTCACCTGCAGCTGCCTGTTTCAATGAAGTTATCTCCTCCGCCGCATTCTGGTGATGTCAGTTCTCTGCCATGGTGATGACCCATGCGAATGGTGGCCGTTCCTTCCCTTTGCCGGGTGTCCGATGCAACGGGTGGGTTCCGACCGGCTCTCCCAAGCCTCGTCTCAATCGTGTGACTGCTGCCTATGAAGGCTCGGTTGGTATTAATCTCAAAAGGTTCATGGAGGAGCTGATGAGTTGTTTCTCTATTCAGTGGGAGCGTTTGTAGCACTGAGTTGCAGCGGTTTGGCTGTGAGACGCAGGCTTACAGGAGCCTGAATTCTCCCGCTCTGGGCTGGGTGTGTGTTCTGAGGGGTGCAGACTGTTCGCCCCAGGTCCACATAAGCACAGCATTGCCTAGTGATCCTGAGCAAACAGCATTCAGATGGTTTAAGACTCCCTTTTTCTGCGCAGCTGAAGAGGTCAGAGAATTGATCTCTCCGCATCTGACGCCATGTTCAGATTTTTGAAATTTGATAAGAATACCATTCAAACTTCTGGTTTGATATTAAACAACATGCATTATAAAATCATATGTTTATTAATTATTATTTTTTCTTATCAGTTGGTTTAATCTGGTCTGGAGTAAACCACTTGCAAATTCAAATTGTTCTTTTGATTTACTCATGCAAGATGAGCCCAATCTCCAACTACCACATTGTGACAATCCAAGTGAAATATTTTGTGTGAGGGGAGTTTATTAAATACATGTGCAAAGGTTTCATTCTGAGGAAGGATGACAGCTAATCCTCTATGTTCTGCCATAAGAGTTGAACAAAATATAGATGTTCATAAGAAAAGCAGTTCAGAAAACACAGCATTGTTTACATAAAACTACTTTGGCACCATGAGCCTCTTATTCCTTTGGTTGTTGAGACTGTTCTAAAATTCTGAGCAAAGGGACAAATTTTTCAATAGGCCTTTCTAAGTATAGGTATTATGAGGAAGGCTAATATTATCTCTCTTCTTCACAGGAAGTAGTACAGCTTTGTTAGAACATATACAAAGAAGTTAGGGATGACCAAGGAGTACATCTTACTCCTGTACTTACCAATGAGAATGGTGTCCTCTGCTGTTGCTTTTCTGAGTAGTTCAGTTCTAGTATTGGGATGCTGGAGTATGACAAATTGCACACAGTATAAGTTTTGATGATCAAATTATGGAATATATTATTTATATATATATATATATATATATATATATATATATATATATATATATATATATATATAGAGAGAGAGAGAGAGAGAGAGAGAAAGAGAGATGTGGAGATATATATATATATATATATATATATATATATATATATATATATATATATATATTTCAATAGCAAAGTTTAGATAAATCAAAACATAACAAGGACAATCTCAGCAACTTAGCTAGAACCTGTCTCAAAATAAGTATAAACATACTGAGGATATAGTCCAGTAGTAATGTATCCCTCAGTTCAACTAGCATTAATAATAATAATAATAATAATAATAATAAAAACAAGGTAAGGATGAAAGAAAGTGAAAATGAAAATTAGCTTAGCTCAGGAAGATATGATGTCTCTATAGACAACATTTGCTCTTCTGCAGGAAAATGGCCTAAAGATATTTGATTATGAGAATCATTCCACCTATCAATCACCAGCATCTGGGAAGACTTTACCACACAGTATTTCAGGCAGGGGCTGAGGATGCACTTTGAGGATAAGGTAGGTAGCAAAGAGCCTCTGCCACTGACATATTCCCCACTTGGAATGGCCAATATGATTGAGGGCATACTGCCCCAGAGGAGGGCTTGGGCCTGCAGACTCCAGAGATTGCCCAGAGTTCAAATCTGCTAGCTTCTGTTCCTGCCAGAGCCAGTCTCATGGTTCCAAAAGTCTTTCTCCTCCAGCCTTCCTCCCCAGGCCACTGCACACTCACCATTTCCTGATGCTCGGGAGTCAGGCCTGATCCCTAGGGATCTTCAGCACCTGCACAGCAGAGCAACCTGGTACTCAAAGCATGAGACCCAAGTCCAGCCAAATGGCAGAAATGGAGGACTCAGGAGAAAAGGAGTGATCAGGAAGCCCACCACTTCATCCCTGCTGACACTCAGGATTGGATAGTTCTCACTAAGTACTCTTGATTGGACAAGGCTTCAGACCATGCCCTGTGAATCTGAGACCAGTGAGCCTTCTTTCTGAGTGACAGGAAATATTATCCAATCCAGGCATGAATACTGTTAGAATGACAGGTTCTTGGGTGTAGCTATTTTTTTTTTCCAAATGTACCCCAGAACCCAGAGACTCAGACTGCTATTTTAAGGCTAGGTTTCCTTCCAGAAGTGGGATCTAGCCCAACCAGCAGAACATTTTCATTTAAACTTACATATATAAGGTAATTTAAATTTATGGATTAAATATGTTTGTATATTATTCAGGAATGAAAAAATAATAATGAAAATCGTTATAAAATTTTATTTAACTTTTTCTGATCTCTGTTCTTTTTAGGTGACAGATTAAACTTTGAACTGGGAAGCAAGTCCCTAAAGCAACAATGCCCAATGAAAACAACACATAAGACACAAGGGCATTTTAAGTATTTCCAGTATATACATTAATAACATAAAAAGAAAGAGTTGAAATTGACATTAATGCTGGGTTATGTTTAACCCAGCATATACAGAATACTACATTTATGTGACTAATATAATGTCATAAACTCAAGTTTGAGCCTTTCCATCATATCTGAGTTCACGGTACCCACATTACAATTTGAGAGCTATAGGTCACCTGAGTTTCTAGTATTAAGGTTAGGTGAAGCATTAGCATTAGGGGGAGGGAGGACGGAAAGCGGTCAGGTGCCAGTCAGGTACAAGTTCTTTTGTGTTTCTTTGCTTTAGCTGATTTTAAATGACAAAAACTTATGGAAAAGATCTTATTTACCTTATTCTTTAAATTTACCTCAAAGACAAATACCAGCTATAATTTATCTCAACATCCCTTTACATGTAAAAATATATGTTGATATTGAATATATGAGAAGTTTAATCAGGGTTTATTAATTATAGAACAGGCTGATACAGAGGAATGTAATCGTCTTCAGTCTTACATTTTTGAAACATAGAGGGACTTTGGCTATAAAGACATACAACAGATTTTTTTTTTAATAGAGGGCATAGAGAATAGGGAGACCAAGGTGGGACATATAATTACTTACAGTACCATGAAACATCAGAGAATTGGAATCTGGATTTAAGAAAAGGAAGATCTGACATATTGTATTTGGCATATGAGTGACATCAGTGTGAAAAACCAGCCTCTATCTCAGAGCAAAGCCTGTCCAAGGAAGGGACATCACCTTTGTCCTTAGAAAGACCCACAGAGCACTCCTAGGCACATTCCCACCCTGCCAAGTTGTTTATCTACAAATAACAGGAGAGATATTTTACACCAGGTGTCCCTGACTCAGGCTAGGTGGGGATCCATAGCAACCCCCTAGTAGCCACCAATCAGCATGAGACAGGGAAATACCTGGGATGCCAGATGACCCTCCCAGTAGTTTATGGTGGTTGATAATGTGTTGGGAAACCATGTAGTTCAGCATGAACACCCCTCTTGACTTAAACCAATTCAGTTCAAATGAATCCCCCTCTTGTAACCAATCACCCCTACCCAACTTGTTTCCACCAGTGAATGTGCTAATCATGTTATTTATTTTGTTATTTGATTTTCCCACGGTGTGTGAAGATTTGCTAAGAGATGCTATGATGTATGTGGGGGTCCCTGACTTCTCCAAAGAATGTATAAAACTGCTGCAAACCCTGGGCTTGGGGCCTCTTAGCGTCACCAGTTGCTGTGTGTGTGCGTGGAGGACCAAGCTAGCTCATAATAAACACCTCTTTGCTGTTTACATCGATCTTGGTCTCTGGTGGTCTTTTGGGGGGTCCCGAATTCGAGCATAAGAAGTGCCCGTGATGAGAAGGTTATAAGATTCTGAAAGAAAATTGATAGTGTGTCAGATAATAGCTAAACATTATCTTCAAGGTGTTTGTCAGCTGTGGAAGCACAGCACCTACTTATATGAATATCCCCCATTAAGCCACTATCCAACTGCCAATTTTATAGATGAGAAAAATATAGGCTTCTAGATATCAAATATCTCAGCAGCATGTGTAAGAACAAAGGAATGCCCATGATAGAACTTTATGAAATCTCTTCTTGCATTCTGAAAATTTGGTTTGCTTCTTATTTAGGGGTTGTCTGTCTAGAGAATTATCATTTCTTCTCTATTTTAAAGAGAGAGCCTAGTGAAGACATCACAGTAGTTCCCTTTGACTTGAGAGACTATTATTTATTCTTTTTTCACATTAAGGAAATTTTTAGTAACAAGTCTGTGTCAACCCAGGTTTTTTTTTTTAACTTCATTCATTCATTTATTTATTTTTATTTTTATTTTTTAATTGAGTTTTAAAAAAAATGAATGTCAGCAGAATGCATTACAATTCTTATTACATGTATATAGCACAATTTTTCATATCTCTGGTTGTATATAAAGTATGTTGACACCAATTCGTGTCTTCATGCATGTACTTTGGATGATGATGTCTATCACATACCACTATCCTTGCTAATCCCCTGCCCCCTCCATTTCCCTCCCACCCCTCTGCCTTATTTAGAATTCATCTATTCCTACCCCCTCCCTACCCCACTATGAGTCAGCCTCCTCATATCAGAGAAAACATTCTGCATTTGTTCTTTTGGGATTGGCTAATTTCACTTAGCATTATCTTCTCTGGTGCCATCCATTTACCTGCAAATGCCATGATTTTACTGTCTTTTAATGCTGAGTAAAATTCCATTGTGTATATATGCCACATTTTTTAATCTGTTCATCCACTGAAGGGCATCTAGGTTGGCTCCACAGTTTAACTATTGTGACTTGTGCTGCTATAAACATTGAAGTGGCTGTGTCCCTGTAGTATGCTGTTTTTAAATCCTTTGGGTATAGTTCAAGAAGACGGATAGGTGGGTCAAATGGTGGTTCCATTCCCAAATTTCCAAGGAATCTTCATATTGCTTTCCATATGGACTGCACCAATTTGCAGTCCCAGCAGCAATGTTTGAGTGTACCTTTTTCCCCACATCCTCTCCAACACTTATTGTTGTTTGTCTTCATAATAGCTACCCTTCTGACTGGAGTGAGATGATATCTTAGAGTAGTTTTGATTTACATTTCTCTAATTGCTAGAAATGATAAGCATTTTTTCATATATTTGTTGATTGCATAACCTCTTCTGAGAAGTGTCTGTTCAGGTCCTTGGCCCATTTGTTGATTGGGTTATTTGGGTTTTTTGGTGCTTAGCTTTTTGAGTTCTTTATATTCCCAAGAGTTTAGAGCTTTATCTGATGTGTGAGGGGTAAAAATTTTCTTCCAGAATGTAGGCTCTCTGTTCACCTCAATTTTTTTTTCCTGAGAAGAAACTTTTTATTTGATTTCATCCCATTTATTGATTCTTATGTTTAATTCTTGCACTATAGGAGTCTTATTAAGGAATTTGGGGCTTAATCCCACATGATGAAGATTAGGGCCTACTTTTTTTTTTCTATTAGACACAGAGTCTTTGGTTTAATTCCTAGGTCCTTGATTGGGCAAATGCTTGGAGACTTCAGGGAACAACAAAGCACAATACTTAGTCCAAAATCTGAGTATGACCCAGGGAAGAAAATAATATCTAAATTGCTGAAAAAATAAATGTAACTCAAGCTTGCCAGTTGGAAAATTGAAAAAAAAAATGATGTGATTTTATTTGCCACATGGACAAGTGATGACCCAAGGGAAAAAAATAAAAAATAAAAAAGTAAATGCCAATACCAAAAGAATCTTGCCTATAGAGAAACAATTGCAACCAGAGAATTCTTGTGGCAATACAATAAATTGTCCCAAAATGTCCTTTCGAGTGCTTGATTTGTCATCTTCTCCTGGAAGGATATGAAATGTAAGTCCAAGAACATTTTCCCTAAGCTTTGTCATTTAAAATCCCAAGCCTTAGCCAGAGTTAAGTAACACAAAAGGAACTTGTGCCTGACTGGCACCTCATCCCCCACTTCAATGGGTCAGCTGACCCCAAAGCAATAAGCCCCAGGATATTTCCTGCTTATTTTCCAGTTGGACACTAATGGATCAGTGGATCCAATAAAATGAACTCCAGAAATTATCCTCCTGTACCATCCTAAAAGAAGCACATATAACCCAGACCCTTATTTAACCCACCACCATTTTCTGCCCCAATAAGTCATGCCAGGTGATTGATTGAATTCACCATTGAATACTGAATAAAGAAAATCTTGCTGATGTGAGGTTCCCTTCTCCCACTTTTGTCATGTGTGTGTCATTTGTGCTAGTACTCCTCAACCCAAAACTATACAAACAGGAATGGTGTTTCAGCCCCTTGTGTATTTGTCAATGTATCACTGCCCACTTTCATGGAGGCTCACAGAAGGCCTGGCAGGTGCCATGGAGAAGACTTGGACCTGGATGGCAGCATTAGAACACTCTTTTCTTCCAACTGAAGTTAATCAATATCGTGAGCCTGCATCCTGGATGGAGGCAGAAAATAACAATCATTACAGAAGATTTAGAGAGCTCAGAACAGTGTAAAACCAAACTGTGTGTCTGGGCTCATTAGCTCACTGGTGAGAAATATCTGCAATGGCCACATGATGACAGCCTTTCTCAAACCAAGGTCAACCTGGGTGCTTGCCTTGTTTCCAGGCCAGTCACCTGGAGGCCAGGCATTGGGCATTCACCTGCCTTCTTACCAAACCTACAAAGCCAGTGCCCAGGTGTTTGTTTATTTACATATGTATATAGATACAATATCTTTATTTATTTATTTTTTTGTGGTGCTTAGTTTCAAACCCAGTGCCTCATGCATGCAAAGCAAGTGATCTACCACTGAGCTACAACTCTAATCTCAGGTGTTAATTTTTAATTGCAGCTGAACACTCTGGGCAGGGGAAAAAACAACAGCTTGATGAACTACTGACCCCAGCTGGCTTGTTTTGCTACAGAGCTGATGAGTTTCAAAAGGGAATTATGTGTGAGGTCTTGCTCCCCAAGTTACAATGATGCAAAAATACACATAATACAGAGAACTTATACTTTAAAAGGGCTCAAAGTTTTTCTCTCTTTAAGAAAAAAAAATATTTGGCTATCATTGTGAGTCTAGGAAAGCTGATTCCAGATTTTCCTTCTTTTGTAAATAACTTCATAGGTTTTAAATAAAAAAAATCAAGACTCTCACTAATCCACTAAAGTACATGCTGTTTTTCCTTGCCTCAGTTAAACATGGGAGGCCTTGTGACTTCTTGCTTCCTGGGATCCCATGCATCATAGCACCCAGCTAAAGCCATAGCTTTTTAAATACATGTTTCATACTTTATCATGTATGAGCATTAAATTATTAATATTCCATTATTACTAATATTTCTATAATAAAATAAAAACTAAGATATTTGTTAATAAGTGGATAAAAACTTTGATTAATATATTGATAACATAAACATGAAACATTTTGAGAATGATGAAAAATACATTTAATGTAATGTCTTCATTATTTTAGCTCTCTATGACTAATAGTAGATAACTCCTTCAATGTTTCTTCATTTTCTTTTGGTCATTTAAATTACAGTTCAGCAAATGTTTTTAAGTACACAAATTCCAGATTTTGTATTTTTAAAGAACAAAAATGAGAGATTTGAGCTCCTGTTGGGATTTTAAACTTCATAAGCCATTTGGGGCATTTTAACACATATTTTTATATATGTGCACACAGCCTAATTCTTAGAGAGGGATGACTTGGAGTTATAGTGTACTGTCCTGAGCAAAAGAGAAAATTGCCTTAGGTTATTTCTAATAAATTTCAACTTTTTGAAAAAAAATAATTATTTGTCTTAAGAAATAAATTGTATGAAATCAATTATTTATCTTTCTAGCATTCTTCTTCCTTTTTTATTTTATTAAGAAGAAATAATGGGGCTGGGACTGTAGCTCAGTGGTAGAGCACTTGCCTTGCATGTGTGAGGTACTGGGTTCAATCCTCAGCACCACATAAAAATAAATAAATAAAGACATTGTACCAACTACAACTAAAAAAAATAAAAGAAGAAGAGGAAGAAGAAGAAGAAGGAGGAGGAGGAGGAGAAAAAGAAGGAGAAATAATAACACAAAAGAATTCCAAAAAGTTAAGTGGTTCAGTGTGGGTATAAAGGTGTATCTATGATTCTAAAAATAGAAATAAGGATCAAATTATCAGATTTGCCTCAAACAAGAAAGGTACTGACTTATTTCCACCATTCTTCACTAGGTTCCTGAGATTGTGAAAAATCACCAGCTCCCCCGCCCCAAAATTTATTTTGTTTCTCAAAACCAGTTCAAGCTAAAATATACTAGGAGCACTGTAGTTTTAGACAAAAGTGGGTTTCTAAATGATACAAATAATATGAGTTATCTACTTTATTTTGTAGATAGAATTTTTGTCTTTTCTTCTTTTTCTACCTAGATAATCATTCTGTACATATTCTCTTTTAGGCACAGATCTTGAAAGAAAGTTCCAGAAATAAGACATGGATCTTACCTTGATACACAGAGTAATTAAGGCACATACTTGGAGCTTGGCATAAAAAGTGGCATAGAGAAATAAAATAAGTAGAGATCATTGAAAATTATACCTAAGTGCTAAGCAGCACATTCATAGTCTATAACTACATGAAGAGACAAGTAATAATAGCATATTTCATAAATCAGTCACTACTAATATACCATGATTACAGATATTTATGAAGACACAGTTTTATGTAGATTTATTGGTTTAAAAAGGAAAAAATCAAATAATGTAAGTGATTTAAAAATGCCATTGATATTTTTCTGCCTTCAATGCCCTTTTAGCTGATATTTAAATTGTAATTAGCCGCTCCGCCGTTCCGCCCGCGCGTCCCGCGTCCGCTCGTCCGTCTCGTTGCCGCCCCCGGCCCTGCGGGCGCGGGCCTCTGCGTGCGGCGCTCCTCGCCGGCGGGCGTCCCCCGGGCCTTCGCCTCGTTGCCGCGGGACTCTGCCCAGGGGAATGGTCTGCGGGCCGCGTTTTTGGAGACAGGAAGTGAGGCGGGCGATCCCCATGAGCGCGCAGCGGCACGGGCTGGCGTGCGGGCGCGGCTGCGGCGGCCGCGCGGCGGGGCCCGGGGAGGCGGGCCGCTGAGCGGGCGCGCGGCCCCGAGGATGCGGGCGCGGGTGCAGCGCTGGCGTGTATGCTCCCTTCTCTTGGCCTTTGGAGACTATGTTGCTTTTTAATGGCGGCGGCAGCTGCTGGGTGAGCGGCGCGAAACTGGACAGAGTTCATCCCTTCAAGAGAGGGCCGCTTTCTCCCGACGTCATCACCGCGGGATTTTCCTTCTTTGCCCCTCCATTCTTGAAGGGAGAAGATGCCACTGCCATTTGGATTGAAATTGAAACGCACCCGGCGCTACACGGTGTCCAGCAAGAGCTGCCTGGTTGCGCGGATCCAGCTGCTCAATAACGAGTTTGTGGAGTTCACATTGTCTGTGGAGAGCACTGGCCAGGAGAGCCTGGAAGCTGTGGCCCAAAGACTGGAGCTGCGGGAGGTCACTTACTTCAGCCTCTGGTACTACAACAAGCAAAATCAGCGCCGATGGGTAGATTTGGAGAAACCTTTGAAGAAGCAACTGGATAAATATGCATTGGAACCTACTGTCTATTTTGGAGTGGTGTTTTATGTGCCTTCAGTTTTACAGCTACAGCAGGAGATTACCAGGTATCAGTATTACTTGCAGCTGAAGAAAGATATCTTGAAGGGAAACATTCCTTGTACGTTGGAACAAGCGATTCAGCTAGCAGGTTTAGCCGTTCAAGCTGATTTTGATCAGTATGAATCCCAGGACTTTCTTCAAAAATTTGCCTTGTTTCCTGTGGGATGGTTACAAGATGCAAAAGTATTGGAAGAAGCAACCCAAAAAGTGGCCTTACTACATCAAAAATACAGAGGGCTCATGGCTCCTGATGCTGAAATGCTGTACATGCAGGAGGTAGAGAGAATGGATGGCTATGGAGAAGAGAGCTACCCTGCCAAGGACAGCCAAGGGAGTGACAGCCATTGGAGCATGTCTTGAAGGTATCTTTGTGAAACAGAAGAACGGAAGGCCTCCTGTGATATTTAGGTGGCAGGACATTGCTAACATGTCCCACAACAAGTCCTTTTTTGCATTAGAGCTGGCAAATAAAGAGGAGACCATCCAGTTTCAAACTGAAGACATGGAAACAGCAAAATATGTATGGAGACTGTGTGTCGCTCGACACAAATTTTACAGATTAAACCAGTGTAACTTGCAAACTCAGACTATCACAGTGAACCCAATCAGGAGGAGGTCATCTTCAAGGTTGTCTCTGCCTAAACCCCAGCCCTATGTGATGCCTCCCCCGCCCCAGCTGCATTATAATGGACATTATACAGAGCCATATGCTTCTTCCCAAGATAACCTCTTTGTGCCCAACCAGAATGGATATTATTGTCACTCCCAGACAAGTTTGGATAGAGCCCAAATTGACCTCAATGGTCGAATCCGTAATGGTAGTGTCTACAGCGCACACAGCACCAGTTCCTTAAATAACCCTCAAGCGTACTTGCAGCCCTCTCCTATGTCCTCCAACTCGAGTATTAGTGGAAGTGATGTCATGAGACCCGACTACATCCCCACTCATCGGCACAGTGCCCTGATACCCCCGTCTTACCGCCCGACCCCAGACTACGAGACTGTGATGAAGCAGCTCAACAGAGGCCTGGTGCATGCCGAAAGGCAGAGCCACTCGCTGAGAAACCTCAACATCGGCAATTCCTATGCATACAGCAGGCCGGATGCCCTGGTCTACAGCCAGCCTGAAATTCGGGAGCACGCGCACTTCGCCTCTCCCCAGTCGGCCCACTACCCATTCAATTTGAACTACAGTTTCCACAGCCAGTCTCCCTACCCCTACCCTGCCGAGAGGCGGCCCGTGGTGGGCGCTGTCAGCGTGCCCGAGCTGACCAACGTGCAGCTCCAGGCGCAGGACTACCCGGCTCCCAACATCATGAAAACCCAGGTGTACCGCCCGCCGCCCTACCCGTACCCAAGGCCGGCCAACAGTACCCCAGACCTGTCGCGCCACCTCTACATAAGCAGTAGCAACCCGGATCTCATCACCAGGCGGGTCCACCACTCGGTGCAGACGTTCCAGGAGGACAGCTTGCCCGTGGCCCATTCCCTGCAGGAGGTCAGCGAGCCCCTGACGGCCGCCCGGCATGCCCAGCTGCAGAAGAGGAACAGCATCGAGATCGCGGGGCTCACGCACGGCCTGGAGGGACTGTGGCTCAAGGAGAGGACCATGTCGGCCTCGGCCGCAGACGTGGCGCCGCGCACCCTTGCCGCGGGCCGCCAGCCCGGCGTCTTCGCTGAGCGGACTAAGCCCGAAGAGCAGGAAGGTGGGAGATACGGCCACAAGAAGTCTCTCTCGGATGCCACCATGCTGATACACAGCAGCGAGGAGGAGGAGGAGCTGGAGGAAGATGGGGCGCGGGCCCTCCTGGCACGGCCTGAGCCCCGACCTGAGCCCCGGCAGCCCGCAGCCTACGCCCACGAGTCGCTGCCCGGCTGCCCCTGTGCGGCGGGCACCCCGCTGCCAGGGCCTCTGCATATTCACGAGCCCAAGCCCCACGGGGCAGAGGCGGAGCAGAGGGCGAGGGAAGGTGGCCATGTCCACGCAACCGTGGAAGCCCGGCGGCCCCGAAGGGACTGGCTGTTGACGCCCTCCATGTCCGAGTCTGACCTGACCACATCTGGGCTGTACCAAGCCAGGAGGGACTCTCTGAAGAAGAGGCCGGTGTCAGATCTGCTCTCGGGGAAGAAGAACACTGTGCAAGGGCTCCCGCCCCTGGGGGGAATGAAAAAGACTCGAGTAGATACAAAAAAAATTGGTCCCCTTAAATTGGCTGCCCTCAATGGACTCTCCTTGTCTCGATTGCCTCTACCTGATGAAGGAAAGGAAGTATCCACCAGAGCGACAAATGATGAAAGGTGTAAAATTCTGGAACAGCGGTTAGAACAGGGAATGGTATTCACAGAATATGAAAGAATTCTTAAAAAACGACTAGTTGATGGAGAATGCTCAATAGCCCGACTCCCAGAAAATGCAGAAAGAAATCGATTCCAAGATGTCCTTCCCTATGATGATGCAAGAGTGGAGCTTGTCCCAACCAAGGAGAACAACACTGGTTACATCAATGCATCACATATCAAGGTCTCTGTCAGTGGAATTGAATGGGATTATATTGCCACACAGGGGCCATTACAGAATACCTGTCAGGATTTTTGGCAGATGGTATGGGAACAGGGAATTGCAATTATAGCAATGGTGACAGCAGAAGAGGAAGGTGGAAGGGAGAAGAGCTTTAGATATTGGCCACGACTTGGTTCCAGGCACAACACTGTCACCTATGGAAGATTTAAGATCACAACCCGGTTCCGCACAGACTCTGGCTGCTATGCCACCACAGGCTTGAAGATGAAGCACCTTCTCACGGGGCAAGAGAGGACAGTGTGGCATCTCCAGTACACAGACTGGCCTGAGCATGGCTGTCCTGAGGACCTCAAGGGATTTTTGTCATACCTTGAGGAGATCCAATCTGTTCGACGTCATACAAATAATACAAGTGAACCAAAAAGCCCCAACCCTCCTCTGCTGGTCCACTGCAGTTCTGGGGTAGGAAGAACCGGTGTGGTCATTTTGTCAGAGATCATGATTGCTTGTCTGGAACACAATGAGGTCCTGGACATCCCGAGAGTGCTGGACATGCTGAGGCAACAGAGAATGATGCTGGTGCAGACCCTCTGCCAGTACACGTTTGTGTACAGAGTTCTCATTCAGTTCCTGAAAAGCTCCAGGCTCATCTAAGCTCCCAGACCTTCTCACGGGGACCCATCATGGGAAGCGTTTACAGCTAAAACAAAGTGCTTGCCTAACTCATACTTTCTCCTGGACACCTGATCGGCACCGAGATCCATCACGACTGGCGGTGCAGTATGAATAATGGCGCGCATGAGGCTGCAGAGGGGCTGGGACCTGGGAGAGGTGCAGAAGAACAAGGACTCGGTGCTGAGGGTGTTGCCTGCTCTGTCCAGTTTGCAGTACTTGCACACATTTTGGAGATTGTATTTTTTAAACAATTCTCTATTTTACGGAAGCTATGCTGGGCAATTCTGGCAATCATTAAGGCGCATAGATTTCTATCTTGTAGATTTGTATCTTAAACTAGTTTTTGATAATGGAATTTTATGTAATGACTAAAATATTTAGGGGTTTTCTTAGCAAGAAACTGAACTTTCTGTGGGGAAGATCCACAAACTTGAGTGGTTCTTGTATGATTTTGTATTTAAAACCATATTACTACCTTTGTTATTTAAAACAATAACAACAAAACCTTGGGTACTTAATGGGTTGGACACTAAGCCCAAAACTCTAAAGAAAATCTATAAGTGTTATTTTGAAACATAGAAAGCATTTTTATATTCAAAAATTTTTTATCGTAAAAGTTCTATATATTTGTACCTTCTATATTTTCCAAATGAGCTCAACTCATGAAGATACTGCAGTGAGTCAGTTAATGTAAAGGAAAGTTGGAATGAAGGCATATTATTTTAAATGTAAGTGAATCAGATTAACTAATTTTTCAGTATTATTCATAAACCTAAATGAGTTTGATTTTATGGGTAAAAAATGAAGTGAAAAACAGTTACATAGGATGGTTTTAAGCACTTTTATGTTAAAGATAAAATCTGAGTTTTAATATATGTGTTGGTTGATATTTGAACAGTAACAATGGACATTGTTTCAAAAAGTGTTCCTAAGGGAAGGATTAAGAGTATGTAGGGTGACTAGGACAAGAGTAAGTGGCATGTGATGGTACAAAAATGCAGTATTATCTATATTCAGACTGAAATGCCAGGGTTTAGAGTAGGAACTGGTGAGGGTGGGCACCCATCCCATACTGTCCCTAGTGAAGTCAAGTCCTGTCACTCTCAATGGCTTACTATTTCCTTGGAGTTGTCCTACCTAAATCTGTATTTTTTTTTCCCCACAAATAATTCAGATTTATATTATCATTAAAAGAAGACCTTAAGAGGCTTTCTGTTGGTTTAAAGTAGGGAATTATTATTAATAATTTTACCTCTTCTCCCAAAACCATAGTCCAAACTTGTGGGGCCACCAGAAATTGCTGCAGTGTTCAGAAGGTACTTGAATTGTAGCTCCTTAATCTCCTCACTTCAGTCCTTCGGTCAGTGTTAGGTACTTAGTGCCCCGGCCCTTCCCATTTCAACACCTCCCACTGGACAGCCAGGCTGAGCTGAAGGGGAGAGTACTGTCCTGGGTTCTGGCTGAAGTGGCCTTATTCAGCTGCTGTTGAGTAGGTGAGGGCAAATCGGTACATTTAGAGTCCTCTCCTTTTCCCTGAGGCTAATTCCTCATAATGGAGAGATCTAAAATGTTAAATCTAGGGTTATTTCCCCTAATTACAATATTTTGGGCATTGTTCTGAATCCCATCTCCCTCCTGAAGTGTTTTACTGTTGTGAACACTGTGTGTCATCAGCCATGAGACAGGACTTCCTACATGAGTGTGCACCAGTCTAACTGATTTATCCAGAAACAGCTACCTATGGGGGGCATTCAGAGGGTACTAATGACAGTGGATATTGAAAGTGGACACACTTCTTTCTTAGGAACAAGAGATCAGTTTTAAATCTCAAATTGTTTTAAAAGTTGTGGTTAAAGAATAATAGACTGAAAAGAAAATATTCAGAAAGAGCTTCCCAGATGATTACGTTCCATCTCCCATCTCCATATTGTATAAAAGATGACAATTTTTTTTCCTTCCAATGGTACGTTTTTAAAAAATGCTTCCTGTCAGGCTTACATTTTTGAAGTATCCCATTGACAAGAACAACATATTGTAAAACAGAGATCTAATTAAAGAGTAATATATGATAAAAAAATTGTAATTAATTCCAACCAATAAGATGGATAAATGGGTAAAGGTTATTCACTATGAGTAAAACTACACAAAAATACTATCAAAACTGCCACTCCTGTCAAAATACTTCTGCCTGACCAAAAGACTACTTCTTTGGAACCATTGCTGTAGATATGATTTTTGTAATAAGCATTTTTGTAATAAGAAAATTATGATTTTCTTGCACATTACCTGACATATTTATCCTGCAAATTTACTCCTTTGTCCTAACCATAATTCTGAGAAAGACTCACATCTCTGCTGAATCCTCTGCAAAGCCTTTTCTGAGCTCTTGTCTTCCTCCCAGCACATGTTCCATCTTCCAATTTTACCACCTATATTCTAAAAGGAAACTTTCTAACTTCTAAATTACCTTGACACTTGAGCTCTCTTTTAATTTTTAAGTTTATATCATTTTTATATTAAATACAGTGCTTTCAATAAAGAATGGCCATTAATATGTTCCTGGTTTATTTAGAAGAATTCTGTTATGTTCTTGGTTTTGTTGACTGTGAAATGAAAAACAGGTTAATACTGTACAGAGTAAAAGGATTGTTTTAAAATTCCAGGCCTTTTAAATTATGTTTTATATTATGTCATTGAGGTATTTATACCAATATAAATATATTTGATAGCACCAGGTGAAAACATTAATAATTGGAAAATAATTTCCTATGCAATACTAAATACAAAATTTACTACTTTTTAATGTTAAAAGTCCTTTAGGACAGTTCACGTTACCAATATTTGTTGTATATATTACATCTAGTTTTAATATTAAGGCTTATATTTGCTTCTGTTTGAAATAGAAAGTATGTTAAATTTTATTTCTTCAAATGGTGAATGTTAAGATTAGATTAGATTTTCTAGCAGAGGTTTGCATGAAACACTTGTGATATGTTAAGGCAGATCTATCTAAGACTGCAGTTTCTGTTTTAAAATGATTGCTTTGGTTTTACTAAAATAAGTGAGGTTTTGTATGATAAAACTATATATATATATATATATGAAAGTCAGATGCAAATTGAATTTTAAAGTTGAAATATAGAGTCCACAGTCATACTTTATTTGACTCATCTAACGATAATATTTTCCAAAACAAATATTTGACAAACATCTGGTAAACAATGTATGAAAAATCCTTTTAAACTTAATGTTAAAGAAACATATGCCATTTTCTAGAGGTGGACAAAATATTTGAAAACAGTTCACAAATAAAGATGTACAAAATACCAGTAAGAAGGAGAAAGAAACCAGTCATCAGAGATATTCAAATTAATATCTTAGTAATATACTGTTACACATCTATTAGATTTGCTAAAATACAAAATGTTAAAAACCTCTCAAGTGGGCATGATTGTGCAGCAACTGGGAATCCCATGTGGAATTTCTGAGAATAAAAAATGGTACCAATATACTGGCATTTTTAATTTTTGTTTCTGAAATTAAGCATAGACACCAAATCTGAGTCCCCAAAATTCCACTCTGAGGTTTTACCCAAGAGAAATGAAAACATAGGTCACAAAAATAGCATTTAGTAATATTTTATTCATAATAACTAAAAACTCTAGTTTGGAGTCTACAGATAGGAAAATAAATACACTCTGGCAAATTTACTTATACACTGAGTAGTATTCAGTAAAGTCTTTAGTGCATTACTGATGAATGTACCATGAATGAATAACCAAACAGGATAACTAAAGTGTATCTTATATAAAAGAACATAAACCCTGATATGTTTTACATAAAATTCTAGCACAGGAAAGTCATCAGCTAATACTAAATACTGATTGCTTCTGGAGTGATGGGGTTGAAATGGACTGGTATAAAGAATTGGGGGATTTGGATGCTTATCAGTCATGAAGATACAATCATGGGACAGGGGTTTCGTAAGAAATTATGTTCCACTGGGTGTGGTGATACATGCCTCTAATACTAGAAGCTTGGGTGAATGAGGAAAAAGGATCACATTTTTGACACCAGACTCAGCAACTTAGGAAAGTTGTAAGCAACCTAAAGAAACCCTGTCTCAAAATGTAGATAGATAGATAGATAGATAGATAGAATAAAAGAGCTGGGGATGTGGCTTAGTGGTTAAGCATGCCCTTGGGTTCAATCATTAGTACTAAAAAATAAATAAATAAATAAAATTAAATTAAAATTAAAAAAATAATAGAAAATAATTTCATAGTCTGAAATTGTCCAGAGGATTATCCAAAAAGGAGAAGTTTGAGGGAACTCATGGGGAAGAAGAGAGTCAGAGAAGTTGTCTATTGGAATTATTTTTCCAGGTGATATAGCTATTTGTATGGCAGGGGTTATAGATATCTGAAGGGTAATAGCACCTTGGGATTTCTTAACCACATTTTCTTTTAATTGTACATCAGATGCTAGGTGTCCAAAGTAGGTGAGATGTGAGTGGTTAAATTTTTACTGCTTGTATTTATATTTTTAATATAATTAGTGGTAAATAAATTTGTATTTCTCATTCATGAACTTTTTACCCAATGATTTTATGTCTGTAATGAATATTTAATCCAGGAGCAAGCACATGGAGACCATTCTTGCTAGTTTAAATAATTAATGACAAGGAGAAAAAGAGAACTTTTGGGATTGATAATAATTACGTATATTTTGATAGGAGTTTAGAGTACACAAATAAATAAATCTGCCAAATATTGGTAAATGTATACTTTAGATATGTATATTTGTGGTTTCTTTATGTAAGTTTTTATAGCAAGTGAAGAAAATTTAACTGTAGTTAGTGATAGTCATGTTGTAGTATTTAAGGAATAATGAACTGTTTTGTTTTTTTTTTTTTTTTTTGCAGTTCACACTAAAATGCCAAAAATGAAAGAAGTTAATCAATTGAAGACCAGATTCTTGGATGCCTATAAAATTTTAATTTTAGAATCTAGCTTGGGTTATACCAAGATTTATACTAAAAGACAGAGGGCATATGTAGTAGAGTAGGATGCAAAGGAGTTAACCATTCAGATACTGAGAAGTACTGTAAAACAAATTACCTCAGAACACATTGTTTGAAAACCAAACATGTCATAAAATTTATTACAAAACTAATTCAAGTTTTATATTTCAAAATGTTTATGATGAAGTATGAAAAATGACTGTGTGTCAAATTGGCCAGGTGATCAATTCATGACACAATGCTGTTGAATTAGAAATATTATAGACTTACTTTCTTACCAATTCTAAGGTATAATTTTATAAAAACTTTGTCCTATAATTCTTGATGTGACTAATCGATATGAGGGTTTTTTCTGTTATGGGGAAATTCCTTCTGCTATGACAATACATGTGAATTGTTGTCATCATTTCTGTGCTCCAGGAGGGCTCTACTGGATTGCTGGATGGGTAAAACACAAAAGAGGCCTGCAGAGGGTGAAAGGGCATCTCTTTCTCTACAATGATCGTCTTATTGTGGCCAAAATCTAGTAAGCATATTGCACACTATCTTCTATTTATCATTAAATAGAAGAGAGTATGCAGTAAACTTACTAGATTATATCTCCACTAACAAAGATATCCTTTGTACATAATGCTCACAGTAAAAATGCGTGGCCTCCATCACTAGAGTTAATACCTAAAGTGAGCTATATGTTTGGTTTTATTTTCCAAAAAATGATTCAAATTTTCATGTAATCAACACATTTTTATTTAGGCGGTCTTTTTTTATTTGTCATACCCTGAGTAAATATAGGAGATACAGTGAAGAATGTGATGATCTGGTCCCTGTTCTTTTAGGTGTTAAATTTTAACATGATATTATATTTTACATGAATGTGGCAAAATTAGATTATTTGACTTTCTCTGGAGAAAAGAGGGTAACATGTAAAATAAAAGACAGAGGGTGTTTAGAGATATCCAGGGGGAAAATTATTATTTGTTGCAAGCAAGTTACCACTCAGGACCTGAGAAGAAGAATTGTATATCAAATTGTCCCCAAACATAACATTTTATAACTAACCATCTCATGTACTTTCTCTGAGTCAGAATCTAGAAATGTCTAGCAGGGTGGTTCTGGCTCAAATACCAAACGAAATTTGCAGTCATCTCAAGAATCAACAGATGGGTGTATTCTAAGCTCACAAATAAGGGTAATGGCAGCCTCAGCTCCTTACTGGTTATTGGGCCAAGACTTTACTTGCTTCCATGTGAGCCTCTGCACAGTTCTGCTCATAACTTAGTAGGTCACCTTCTTCAAATTGAAAGAACTTTTTGAAGCAATGTACCACCATTTCTGATGTATGCTCTCGGCCAGACAAACCAAACATGGCACAACATAGAAGGATCCACAGAAGGATAAAATATCAAGAATCAGGGATCATTTCTGGGCCATCTTGAAAGCTTGAAACCACAATGGCTATCATAAGAAACTTGGATTTCATTTTACAGTGTTTTCATTGGAAAGTGTTATAATTCATATCTTGAAACATTTACTCAAGTTAGATAATAATATTTACTGAAGTTATTCAATGTTCCTCAAGTTGGAAAGTGGTCAAGAAGAAATATAGAGTTATTATTAATACAAGGTTATTATCATTGTTCCAATAAGAGAACAAGAACTATATCTGGGTATACAATATGTATAGAAACATTTGGATAAATATGTATTTGGAATGTGTTTTAGGAATACCTAAGAGGATTCATTTGTTTTCCACAATAAATACCAAGGCAGATAATATCCAGCCTAAAGAAAAGGGTCTCTTAATTATCTTTTCTCCTCTTTGTTATTGATCAAAAATCAAGAAACAGTATTTTAACAAATGCATTTGCATAATGAGAATTTAGTCAACAGAGAATAGAAAATGCTTTATTTTTATTTATCTATACCCTCACATCTAAATTATGCCATGGCATTAATAAGTCACAGGCAGGGCTACATCCAAATTTGGCAAAACTTTATAATTAACATGAATGGTCTTATTACAAGTAAACTTAGGATCTTATGGTATGTTAGGGATTAGTTTAAAGATACTAAACATTATTCAGGGTATTATTTTTCTCATTATATAAACAATTTATATTCAGATAAGTTAAGTGACTTCTCCTAAATTACCAATTTTGTAGTCAGTTAAACCCACACTGGTAAATAGGTCCATTTTATTTCAAAGTATACTCGATAAATCAATATGGAGTTTGCTGTCTGTATTGCTGAATTTTTCTAAATTTCTTAGATGTTGTAAACATGTAAGTTTTTTGTTTGTTTACTTGCTTTTTTTAAACTTTTACTTTGGCTTTCTTCACAGCCCCTCCCCCCTCCCCGTTTTTTTTTTTTTTTTTTTTTTTTTTTTTGGTACCTGGGATTGAATGCAGGGGTGCTTAAACACTAAGCCATATTCCCAGACCATTTTTATATTTTATTTAGAGACATGGTCTCACTAAGTTGCTTAGGGCCTTATTAAGTTGCTCAGGCTGGTTTTGAACTAAAAGTTCTTGTGCACCCGGCCCCCAAGCTGCTGGGATTATAAGCAAAAGTTAAAGATAACTACTCATTTTCTATATTTAAATTAGTTCTGTATTTCACTGATCCTCATATACATCAAGGTGTAATGTATAGGTAATGACTTTACTATACTCTCACATTTGTCAAGGTGTTTATTGTAAATATTTTATTGTTATATAAGGCATTCATTTTGGACAAAATATGTTCAATGTTCACTACTGGTATGAGTTTTAAAATGTTCAATGAATTGAAAATTTGAATAAGTTTTGGAAATATTATTTAACTTTTTAGGATTTCTGGGCACAATGAAGTCTCCAAATATCAGTAGTGTTTAAGAAACCTGTGGCTTTGAAACATTTTTTTTTCCCATTTGTATTCTCTCTAACCAGTATGTATCCTCAGGTGCTGAGTATTGGTGAATCATTTATGGAGTCATTGTCACATTGTCAATTTTCAAATTTCAAAAATTTCTCTCTGCTGTGATGATTGTGGAGAGGATTAAATGTTGACCCATTCTTAAAGAAATGGTACAAAGGTCTTATTTGTATAGCTTCTCTCCAGTGTGTTTTCTTGAATGTCTAGTAATGTGTGATATATAATTAAAAATGTTTCTACATTCTCTACATTTGTAGTCTTCTTTGCAGAATAAATAGCCTAGTAGTGGTGAAAAAGTTTTGATTTCTTATTAAAAGCTTTGCTACATTGTTTCCATTTGTAGGGGTTCTTTTCTGTATAAATTTTGTGGTTAATAA
Organism: Marmota flaviventris; assembly: GCF_047511675.1. Lineage (NCBI taxonomy): Eukaryota > Metazoa > Chordata > Mammalia > Rodentia > Sciuridae > Marmota > Marmota flaviventris. Next base: position 158,824,741 of record NC_092498.1, on the reverse strand, counting down.
GGTTTGCTTTTTCTTTAAAAGCATTATCACTTTCTTCATATTTTTAAGGTTTCTCACCAGAGCATCTTCTGTTGTGGTAAATAAAGTTTTATTTTTGATTAAAAGCTTAGCCACATTATTTACATTTGGAGGGCTACTCTCCAGTGTGAGTTCTTCTGTAGCAAGGAAGGCTTGTTTTTTGACTAAAGGCTTTGCCACATTCTTTACATTTGTAGGCCTTCTCTCTAGTGTGAGTTCTGTTGTGGCAAATAAGGCCAGATTTTTTATTAAAAGCTTTGCCACACTTTTTACATTTGTAGGGCTTCTCTCCAGTGTGACTTCTATAGTGGCAAATAAGGCCTGCTTTTTGGCTAAAAGCTTTTTCCACATTCTTTACATTTGTAGGGCTTCTCTCCAGTGTGAGTTCTGCTGTGGCGAATAAGGTGTATTTTTTGACTAAAAGCTTTTCCACATTCTTTACATTTGTAGGGCTTCTCTCCAGTGTGAGTTCTGCTGTGGTAAACAAGGTGAATTTTTTGAGTAAAAGCTTTGCCACATTCATTACATTTGTAGGGCTTCTCTCCCGTGTGAGTTCTGCTGTGACAAATAAGATTTGATATTTGAGTAAAAACTTTGTCACATACTTTGCATTTGTAGGCCTTCTCTTCAGTGTGAGTTCCGTTGTGACAAATAAGGCTTGTTTTTTGACTAAAGGCTTTGCCACATTCTTTACATTTGTAGGCCATCTCTCTAGTGTGAGATCTGTTGTGGCAAATAAGGCCAGATTTTTTATTAAAAGCTTTGCCACACTCTTTACATTTGTAGAGCTTCTCTCCAGTGTGAGTTCTATTGTGGTAAATAAGGCCTGTTTTTTGACTAAAGGCTTTTCCACATTCCTTACATTTGTAGGGCTTCTCTCCAGTGTGAGTTCTCCTGTGGCGAATAAGGCCTGTTTTTTGACTAAAAGCTTTTCCACATTCTTTACATTTGTAGGGCTTCTCTCCAGTGTGAGTTCTGTTGTGGTGAATAAGGTGTGTTTTTTGAGTAAAAGCTTTGCCACATTCATTACATTTGTAGGGCTTCTCTCCCGTGTGAGTTCTGCTGTGGCAAATAAGGTGTGATATTTGAGTAAAAACTTTGTCACATACTTTGCATTTGTAGGCCTTCTCTTCAGTGTGAGTTCTTTTGTGACAAATAAGGCTTGTTTTGTGACTAAAAGCTTTGCCACACTCTTTACATTTGTAGGCCTTCTCTTCAGTGTGAGTTCTTTTGTGACAAATAAGGCTGGCTTTTTGACTAAAAGCTTTTCCACATTCTTTACATTTGTAGGGCTTCTCTCCAGTATGAGTTCTGTTGTGGCAAATAAGGCCTGCTTTTTTATTAAAAGCTTTTCCACATTCTTTACATTTGTAGGGCTTCTCTCCAGTGTGAGTTCTGTTGTGGCAAATAAGGTGTGTTTTTCGACTAAAAGCTTTTCCACATTCTTTACATTTGTAGGGCTTCTCTCCAGTGTGAGTTCTATTGTGGCAAATAAGGTGTGTTTTTTGACTAAAAGCTTTTCCACATTCTTTACATTTGTAGGGCTTCTCTCCAGTGTGAGTTCTGTTGTGGCAAATAAGGGTTGATATTTGAGTAAAAGCTTTGCCACATACTTTACATTTGTAGGTCTTCTTTTCAGTGTGAATTATGCTTTGCTTAATAAAGATTGATTTTTCTTTAAAAACTTTATCACATTCTGCCCATTGGTAGGACATCTCTCCAGCATGGGTTCTTCTGTGGTAAATAAGACTTTTTTTTTTACTAAAAGCTTTGCCACATTGTTTATGTTTGTAGGGCTTCTCTCCAGTATAAATTCTTTGGAGGTGAACAAGGCCTGATTTTTGATATAATTTCTGATGTTTACTCTCACATATAGTTTTCCATATTTTCTTTTCTTGTAAATAGTCAAGATAAAAAATTCTGTATTTCCCACTTATCACTTTGTGAAATATATGTTTTATGCCCTTTTCTGGTGAATATTCTTCGTTGTGATGAGGAGTCATGGCTGAAGTAAACAAAAAATTTTAAAAAAATTACATACTAGATTGGGATAAATATATTTGCATACACAATATGAAGTTAAGGTAAAATAAGTACATCAGGAGTGTAGCAGATTAGTAAATCCAAAGTTATCATTAATCCAGAAATATATCAGTTCAATAAAAATGTATAGACAAAATTACCTTGGGAATATTACCCAAATTTTTGAAGAGACCACAGTATCCAAGAGTAGTACATCACTAAGTAGAGTAATACAATAGAGAGAAGGAAAGTATGTTACTTTTATCATCCACAGACTTTTGTCCTCCATAAGGTAGCATTCTGTATTTAGTAAATATCTACCAGTTACCTTCACTCTCAGTAGAATAAGGAAAATGTAAAACATATATAAACATCTGTGGCTTTTTTAAAGAGTGTCTGAAAACTGGTTTTTATCTACCATGATATAGAGACATAAAAATAACTGATAGATTTTGGGTGATAATACCATAAATATTCCAAAAGGTTAGAGTGGTTATGGACTCTTAAAAAAATATGAACAAAAATTTTACTAAGAATTATACACATATATGCTATAAAATTTTCCCTAAAAACCTATTTAAAAGACTATAAAAACCTTGCATAGCCTATGGCCATAATACTTTGATGAAATCAAAATATGGCAATCAAGAATAATAAATTGATTTTTATAGTTTTAAATTTGTGTGATATGATGATTTCTTTTAATGAAAATACAACTTTATGTATTTACTACATACATTATGGTATCTTATACTATTTATACAAGGTACAATAACTAAAATGATTCAACACATGCATTATTTTATATAATTATCAGTTTTGTACTTACAAGGTATTGTATTCCTTCTATTGGTATTTATGAAGAACATAATACACTACACTCACCATGTGGTAAACAAAACTCTTGACCCTCTTATGCCCACTAAAATAAAAATATGGAGACTTTGACTAACAATGTCAGCCTTACACAAAACACAGTACCTGGTGAGCAAAATTTTACTGATTAAATTTTTGACTTCCACATGTGAATCAAAAGCTCCTGCAACTGACTGTCTGCCTGCCATATTTTACTTAATGCAAAGTCCTGCATATATATCTTATAACACTTTAAGAGACAAAATATTTTATATAACTAAATGATAATAGTATATAAGTACAATATTTATACTCATTTAATCATTGATGGGCACATATATTGAGTCCCTGTCTTGAATATTAAGAACAATGTTTGCACTAAACACAAAAGCAGAGGTATCTCTTCAGTTGGCTGATTTAATTGTTCATTTAGTGCTGGCATTTCTGGATCTTTAGGTCATCCAACTTTAAATTTTTTTATGTGTGGTGCTTGGGATTGAGCCCCAAAATTTTATATCACTGAATTACAACATAAGTCTTGGACAAGAGCATTTGTGTTGCATTCTGGCAAAGAATTTTTTGACACTTTGCCCATATCTTGAGACTCTCTTGGAGGATAACTTTAATGTTGATGGACTAATTATCCTGGTGGAGGATATTTCAATGCAGCACAATATTCAATAGATGGCCTAGGTGTTTCTGAAAGATTTTTAATAAGGTTTATTTGAGAATCAGAAGCAGAAAGCAGAGCAGAATTTTTTTTAAGTTTTGCAATATGGCCATAAAAATATATGTAAACTGAAGTTTTATTTCTGAAGAGATTAGTGTTGTTTTAAAAAAGGAGGCTAATATCTTGCTCAGAGAACCTAGAAAATGTGCTTTGAGGACATCTCAGCAATCAGCAAGGCCACACCCACTGAAGGACAAAGATTGTAGAAGTGAAAACACCTTTAAGAGACCATGAGATATAATTATACAAGCATGGAATATATCTTACTCTAATTATGACTTCATTCTTGTGGGTCTACATGATAGTGGGATTCACTATATATTTATATGTGTACATTAAAAAATTTTGCCAGGGGTCTGGGGATGTGATTCAAGTGGTAGCGTGCTCCCTGGCATGCGTGCAGCCCGGGTTTGATCCTCAGCACCACATACAAACAAAGATGTTGTGTCCACTGAAAACTGAAAAATAAAAATATTAAAATTCTCTCTCTCTCTCAAAAAAAAAAATTGTCAGATTCATTCCACTTTCTTTTTCCTAACCTTCCCTTAATTTCTCTTTTTCTAATCTACTGAATTTCTATCCCCTATTTATTGTGGATTATATTCCACCTATCAGCAAATATATTTGACTTTGGTTTTGTGGGACTGTCTTATTTCTCTTAGCTTGATGATTTCCACATCCATCCATTTACTGGCAAATATCATAAATTCATCTTAAGAGCCCAGTAATACTCCATTGTGTATATATGCCACATTTTCTATATCAATCTATCTGTTGTATATGTGTTTCATAGTTTGTGTATGCTGAAAACATATACTGTAATTTTATGTGGAAATACCTTTAAACATGGGAATAGTTCAAAAACTAAATATATTGACTACTTCACAAATGAGAAAAAATAAAAATAAAAAAGACCTTTGGAGCACTGTACTGCATAGGGATGCTGAAATGAATCTCAGGATTCGTTTCAACATGCTCAACTGCCCAGGCATTCAAAAGTCCTTTGCAGCTGTGGTCCAAGAACACATAGCTACTGCTGCACAAGCTGGGAAACAGACCTTGGCCTCACCGATAGGCTTTCTTTTCTGAAGGAATGCAGGATGCTGGAGTTAAAGGTCCCTAGAGCTTCCATCAAGATTTCCAAAGAAACCCTTGAAGGTCAGGAAAAACATACCAGGGTGAAAATCTTGCAAGTATGACAGATGAAAGTGTGAGAAGGGAGACAGTGCTGCAGTGGAGTTGTTCCAGATTTAGCGTGGCACATGGAATATGTACCAATGAAAACTATTGGCTGCAGACAAAGCCAGCCTAAGGGAGAGGCATATAAGCTGCAACAAACAAAGTCACAGGGATGGGGTACCTGAGTCCTTTCGAGAGCACGTTTCATTGCCAATGTACCCCAGATGCTAGATTTGGTGCTACTAGACCTAATGTCTAGTAGCACTGGATTTAGGTCTTATTTTGATCACATTCCTTTTTTCTATGTCTATATCCATGTCTTTTGGAGTGGGATTTTGTACACTGTGACATTATATATTGGATGTGTATATTTTGCTTTTGATTTTTAAAAGGCCTCATGGCCAAGAATTCACCTCCAGTCTCCAAATATGCTTTGAACCTAAACTTTTGGGCAATCCTGGAAGTATTCTTACTGTGGGGACTCTTGAAGGTGGGCAAAATGTTTTGCCTTGTTATGATGCAAATTAGCATTAGGAGGGTTAGAAAAGGAGTATTATGGTTTAGATATAGTTTGTGCTCCAAAGAATCCTCTGTTAATACAGAAATACTAAGAGGTAAAATTGTTAGATTATAAAAACTATAACCTAATCAGTGCATTAATGCAGTTGATGGTTTGATAATTTAAGAGTATACTGTACTGGATGGTAACCATAGACACATGGAGCCTGATTAAAGTAAGTGTGTCACTAGGGGCATACTCTAGGAATTATATATTTTGTTCCTGGCTTTGCCTGCTCACCCTATGCTTCCTGGCCGTCATTAGGTAAGCAGATTTTCCCCACAATGCACTTCCACCCAGATATTCTGATTCACTCTAGGTCCAGAGAAATAGAGTCAGCCCATTATAGACTGAAGCTTTGAATCCATGAGCCCAAAGCAACTTTCATTTCTCTAAATTGTTAATTAGGCTGTAAGCCACAGCATTAAAAAACTAACAAGCACAGCAGTCTTCATACAGTGCACCTTAGTTCTGACAAAAGTGGCACTTAGCAGTATGAAGCCATCCATCTATGATCTGCTCTGCCTGAAACTCAGTATTATTCACTCTTCCAAGTTCATCATTTTTAGAGCAAGGCCTAAATTTCTCTCCCAAGGTATTCACAGAGAAACTTTAAAGATAAACTGTTTCACAGCTGGCATAAAGTTTGGCCCATTATTTTTGCCAAGCCCCACACCCAGAACCTGCCTACAGCAAACTTTTTATGAAATCAAGACACGTTTTTGTGGCACAACTGAAACTGGCTATTATATCAAGGAAAAAATTTGTGGTCAATGTTCCCAGAAAAAATTCAGGTAAAAGGGAATTGCCTAGATATATTTGCTCAAGATAAGGACACTGTAAGTGACTGGGGAAAAATATTCTGGAAATATTTCTTAGGACATACCAATAGTTGAACAAACCAAATTTTTCTTCCTACCTTGGTAGTATTAGTAGGCTTGCATGTATCATATATATATAAATTTCCAGAAGGTGTATTTATTGTACTCAGCTACACTGCTTCTCTTCTACTCACCGAAAGGGTTTTCTAATATGATAATTGACATGTTACTTGGAGATTAAAATGTTTACTAGTTAAAGTTTCTGTGAGTATCCATAAAACATATAGAATAACTGGGGTGAATTGATGCCTTACTTTGATGACAAGCAGAAAGAATATGTTTTTTGCTCACTACATTAAAGGAAACTAGTCTGATAGATAAAAGACAGGAAGGGATATTCTTTTTTAAAAAATTGTTTATGAAGGCATCATAATTATACATATTAATTAGGTTTATTTTGACAAAAGCATACATGCAAGGAATTTGATTTCAAGTTCCATCTGTTCTTTTTTTTTCTTTCTCCCCCAATTCTTTCTCCTCAACTCTGTTAAATTTCCCTTTCTTCTACATGTGCATAAGAAATTCCCTTAGTATCTTTATATGTGTATATAACATGATTTTGTTAAATTCATCTTTTTATGTTTCTCTTTCCCTTTCTCCCCATCATTTTCCTACATCTACTACAATAATCTTTCATATATCATGATGATATCCAGTCCTCTTTCCCACCACTGTCTTTCAATTATTTTGCTCCAGCTTCTGCATGTGAGAAAAAAACATATGTCTGCCTGTTTTCTGAGTTAGCATGATTTTCTCCATTTCCATCCATTTACTGGCAAAGGCCATTATTTCTTTCTTTATAGCTGAGTACAACTTCATTGTGAATATGTACACCACATTTTCTTAATCCATTTGTCTGTTGATGGGATCTGGGTTGATTCTACAATTTGGCTGTTTGAATGTGGTCCTGCAAACATTATAGTGGCTGTAAAGTTATAGTTTGCTCATTTTAGATCTTTTGAATAAACACCTCTCTGGAACAAATTCCTAGTTTTTTCAGGAATCTACATATTGATTTCCAGTTGTTCTAATTTTCAGTCCCACCAACAATGTAAGAATGTATCTTTTTCCCCATGTACTTGCTGGCATTTATTATTTTTTATGTTCTTTATTAGTTGACATTCTGAATGGAGTGAGATGAATTTTTTGTGTAATTTTGATTTGCACTTCCCTAATTGCTAGAGATGCTGAACATTTCATATATTTTTTGGCCATTTGTGTTTCTTGTTTTGTGACGTTTATGTTTATTTCTTTTATCGATTTATTGATTGGACTATTTGTTTTCTGTTTGGCATTGATATTTTTGACTTTATATATTATGCATATTAGTCCTTTGTCAAAGGAGTAGCTGGCAAAGATTTTCTCCCATTCCATAACCTCCCCCCTTTAATCATTTCCTTTACTGTGCAAAGGCTTTTTAATTTGGTGACATCCATCTTATTGATTTTTGGTTTTACATTGTGGGCTTTAGGGGTTTTGCTGAGGAAGTCAGTGCCTGCAACTTTGTGATGCAGTGTTAACCCTTTCTCTTCTAGAAGTTTCAAGGTTCCTAAGTATTTGATCCATTTTGATATGAGTTTTGTGCAGGATGAAAGATAGGAATATAAGTTGGTTCCTCTACATATGCATATCCATTTTTTTCACAATGCCTTTAATATAAAGTCTCTATGTTCTCCAACTCAAGTATCAGATGGCTGTAAGTGTTCAGCTTTGTCACTATATTCTATTCTATTCTATTCTATTCCATTGGTCTTTATGTCTACTTTGATGCTAGTACCATGATGTTGTGGCTAATAAGACTCTGCAGTATAATTTGCAATAAGATATTGTGATGCCTCCTGAATCACTTTTCTTGCTCAGAATTGATTTGGCTATTATGGATCATTTATTCTTCCAAACAAAGTGTAGGACCTTTTTTTTTCCTAAGTCTTTGAAGCTTTTGATTGTATTTTTATGGGGATTGCATTGAATGTGTATATTGCTTTGGTAGTATGGCTATTTTGACATTATTAATTCTGCCTGTCTAAAAACATGAGAGGTCTTTTAATTTTCTGAGGACTTTTTTAATCTCTTTATTCAGTGTTAAGTGATTTTTGTTGTATAGTTTTTCACTTCCTTGAGTAGATTAAATCCCAGGTATTTTATTTTTCTTGAGGTTATTGTACAAATGATAGTTTTCATGATTTTTTCTCTGCTGAATTACTGTTTATAAAAAAGCTATTGATTTAATGAGCCTTTTTTCTTGTACCCTGCTATTTCTTAAATTCTTTAATCATCTCTAGAACTCTTTGGTGGAATTTTGGGGGTCTTCTACATATAAGATTCTGTTACCAGCAAACAATGATAGTTTAATGACTACTTTTCTGATTTTTCTCCCTTTAATTTTCTTCTCTAGCCTGATAGTCCTGGCTAGAGTTTCAGAAACTATATTGAATAAAAGTGGTGAGGGTCAATATCCTTCTTTTGTCCCTGATTTTAGAGGAATAGCTTTCAATATTTTTTCATTTAATATGATGTTGGCTATGAGTTTTTTGTATATTGCCTTAATAATGTTGAGGTAACTCCTTTCTAACCCTATTTTCTCCAGTGTTCTTTTATTTTTATATTTTTATTAGTTGTTGATGGTCCTTTATTTTATTTATTTATATGCAGTGCTGAGAATCAAAATGAGTGCCTCACATATGTTAGGCAAGTGCTCTATCACTGACATACAACCCAGGCCCTTTCCAGTGTTTTTAACGTGCTTGAGTGCTGTATTTTATGAAAGGTCATTTCTGCATCTATTGAGATGATTATATGATTTTATTCTTAATTCTGTTAGGTGGAGAATTACATTTATTGATTTGTGTATGTTGAACCAGCCTTGCATCCTGGGATGAAGCCCACCTAATCATGGTGTATTATCCTCTTCATATGTTTTTCAATGTGGTTTTCAGATGTTTTATTAAGGATTTTGGCATCTATAAGTTTTTATATGGAGATATTTATAAAAGCTCATCAATTCACTTAAGCCTAAAGCCAAAAACTTTGATTTTGAGGACCCAAGATACACCAGATATTACTACATTGTTTTCTGCCCAAGTGGCACAATCTTCCTTTTATGTGTTTCCATTCTGAAGACAGGGCTTCAAATATGTGTTTATTTTATTTCCCTCTTCTGGGGAAAGCCATATGTGAAAAGAAGTCTTTTTTTTTTTTTTTTTTAATCAGGTAAATTCTCCCACCAGGACGTCTCAGATATGGCATCAGGCTTTCATGGCAACCTTTTGTTGTGATGACCCCACTGTACATGCGGACAATTTTCCTCATGATTTCCTAGTTTGTGTGGCACTTCTATAAGTGCAATATGATTTTAGTGACCTCTGCCTTTCTTGCTTGGTGCAATTAATATTCTCTTACTCTGTCCAGAAAAGTCTTACTCCAATCCACCTAGATTTTAACATATGTGGGCCGTAGGGTGGTAGAGCTTCTCCGGTGTCCTTTAAAATCTGAAGTCCTTTTTCTTTCTAACATGGTATTTCCATTCTCCCCAGGACTTAGATATATCAAAGATCACAAGCACTCAGCTACAGAAAATGTATTCCCTGGTAAATTCTGGCCATCTTCACCATCCTGAGATCCCACCTTAGAAAAACCCATATGACAGTAAGAATGGTTTCTGTGACACATTAGAGAAACTTGTTCTGCAAGGCCAGAAACACATACTCTTGACTGGGGTTCCCATACTCTTTCATGAAGATGTAATATTCTCAGATATTTTCCCTCAAAGTTAGGTATTGAGGGAAATATATGTGGATTCTATTGAGTAATACAGTAATAACTGTATGTTTTAGTCAGCTGTTTAGTGCTGCAACCAAAAGACCTGATAAGAAAATTTTCAGAGGAGGAAGTTTATTTGGTGCTCATGGTTTCAGAGGCCTCAGTCCATAGACAGCTTGTTTTATTACTCTATGCACAAGGTATGCCAGAAGATCATAATAAAAAGATGTGGTACAAGAAATTGCCTCAGGACATAACCACAAGGAAGAGGGGAGGAGAGAGCATTTCTTACCACAGACAAAATATAAATTCCAAAATCATGCCCTCAATGACCCCCCTTCTCTAGCCACATCTTAAATGCCTACAATTACTACCCAGCTAATCCCTATTAGTATATTAATGCACTGATTATGTTAAGAATCTCATATCCCAATCATTTCACATATAAACTTTCTTGCATTTTCTCATGCATGAGTTTTTGGGGAACACCTCACATCTAAGTCATAACACTGTTTTTGTCATGGTATTCTTTCTGCCTCATTATACACAGTGAGTTTCTGTGTGTCACAACATACATGCTTCTATGTGGATTTTTAATTGTAATTATCTACTCTGACTTTTTTATTCTCCTAAGGAGATTTATATTATGATAATCAACCAGTTCCTGGCTGATTGAATGTATCTTACCCAGAATTACTCTCATTTTCTAAAAAGTACACAAAATTACCTGGTTGAATTTATGTGCTGCTTGGCAGCTCTTCATGAAGAACATTTTTTCCCATCAGTATATTCAAGAAACACAGTCTGGCAGATAATCATCATGCAATAAATCTATTTTAAATTGTGCATTGGCATAGATTTAGAGGATTCATCGTGGGTTACCATGGGTCTTGAAAGAATCATGAAGATTTATATGGAGATATTCATGAGAGCTTATTAGGTCTGTGTAGTACAACTTAGCCCTGAGGTAAGAACCAAGATGCACAATTTAACAAAAGATGTGAAAGATCTTTACAATGAAACTACACAACTAAAGAAAGAAATTGAAGAAGAACTTAAAAGATGGGAAGACTTCCCATGCTTTTGCATAGGCAGAATTGGCATTGTCAAAATGGCCATACTACTAAAAACATTATAACATAATTAATGAATTTCCTATTGAAATCTTAATGACATTCTTCATAGAAACAGCAACTATAAAATTCATTTGGAGCCTAGGGATGTGGCTTAATGGTAGAGTGCTTGCCTAGCGCATGTGAGGGCCTCTGTTCAATCCTCAGTACCACATTAAAAATAAATGAATAAAATAAAGCTATAAAAAAGTTACCTCATTAATTTTTTTATTTGGAAAAATAAGAGACCTAGAATAGCCAAAACAATCTTTAGCAAGAAAAGTGAAGCAAGGGCTGGAGATGTGGCTGAAGTGGTGCTTACCTGGCATGCATGAGGCACTGGGTTCTATCCTCAGCACCACATAAAAAATAAAATAAAGATATTGTGACCACTTAAAAATTTAAAAAAAATATTTTTTTTTTAAAAAAAAGAAAAGAAAAGTGAAACAGAAGGCATCACAAAACCAGACCTTAAAATTATACTACAGGGCCATAGTAACAAACACCAGAATGGCATTGGCAGCAAAACAGATACATACAAAGAATAGAAGACACAGAGAAAAATCCACATAAATACAGTTACCTTATACTAGACAAAGGTGTCAGAAACATACATTGGAAAAAGATAACCTCTTCAACAAATGGTACTGGGAAAACTGAAAATCCATATTTAGCAAAATGAATTTAACCTCTCTCTCTCACCCTGCACAAAAATCAACTCAAAGTGGATCAAAGACATAGGGACTAGAACACAGTGCCTAATAGAAAAAAAAGTAGTCCCAGATCTACATCATGTCAGCTTAGGAACTAACTTCTTATCAAGACTCCTAAAGCACAAGAAATATTATCAAGAATCAGTAAATGAGATGGAATCAAACTAAAAATATTTTTTTCGTAGCAAAGGAGAAAAGAACATGAACAGAACGATGACAGAATGGGAGGAAAATATTTCCACCTGAAAATCTGGTAAAGCATTAATCTCCAGGATATATAAAGAACTCAAAAAACTTAACACCAAGGAACTAATTAATCCAGTCATTAAGAGGACTAAGGAGCTGAACAGACACTTCACAGAAGAAGAAATACAACTAATCAACAAATATATAAATATATGTACAATATCTTTAGCAATTAAAGAAATGCAAATCAAAAATACACTGAGATTTCATCTCACCCCAGTCAGAATGGCAATTTTTAGGAATACAAGCAACAATAAATTTTGGCAAAGATGTGCGGTAAAAGGTACATTCATACATTGCTGGTGCATCTGCAAACTTTGGAAAGTTATATGGAGATTCCTCAAAAAACTTGGAATGGAACCATCATTTTACCCAATTATTGCCCTTCTTGGTATGTACTCAAAGAACTTAAAATCAGCATCAACAATGACAGAACCACATCAATGTATACAGCAGCTCAACTAATTGAGGTGTTCTTTAACAGATGAATAGATAAAAAAAAATTGTGAGATTCAATACCCACACAAACCCATTAAATTATATTCATGCCCTGGATGATTTGAGTATTCCCCAAATTCAGGGTTTCCACCTTTAGCTAAATCATTGTGACATCAATTATTGTTATTAGATGAATTCTAGATAGGGAAGACGGGTGGGAGGGAAAAGGAGGGGGCAGGTGATTAGCAAGGGTGGTAAAATGTGATGGACATCATTATCCAAAGTACATGTATGAAGACTTGAATTGGGTGTCAACATACTTTATATAAAAACAGATATATGAAAATTTGTGGTTTATATGTGTAATAAGAATTATAATGCAAAAAAGTACGTGTATAGAGGCATGAATTGGTGTGAACATACTTTACATACAAAGATATGAAAATTTATGCTCTATATGTGTAATAAGAATTCTAATGCATTCTGCTGTCATGTATTTAAAAAAATAAAATCAATAAAATTAAAAAAATATTCTTATACTGGAAAAACTTGAGCTGCAAGGCCAGAAACATATGGTGTAAATTTTAATCAGACTTAGATAAATGGAAAATGCACAGATGTATTTCTTCCATGTGAAGTTCCTGAAATGGAGTAAGAAAAAGAATTACGGAATATTCCAAAGGACATACTTATGACTGTCAGTGTCAAAGTCCTTCTCTTGCCTCAGAACCCTTGATGGTCTTGTTCCTATCAAAATGTATAATTTTCCTGGGAGTGTATTCAACATACATAGCTACTTTTGCTAATTTATACTCACCAAAAAGTTTCATGTTAGACAATTAAGTTCCTTGGTGAGTGGAGTATTCCTTGCTCATAATTTCTTAAAAACACACAGAATTAATCTGATATATCTATTCTCTGCCACACTTCAGCAAGAAGTTTTCTGTCCCTCAGTACATTTAGGGAAGTTAATATAACAAATAACAGACATGTAAGGAACATCTTTAATATTGTGGATTGGCAAGAATGCAGAGAACTCAGTTCAGGATACTATATAACCTGACATATACATGAATATATAACAGTTTACCCATCTGTTTAGAGCAGGTGAGCTGATGTATGTGTATCCTGTTATTGAACAAAATATCCTTAAGTGAAGCATTATTGTGTGGCACATAAATATATATCAGATAAGCTAATAGTCTGTTGTTAAGAAAATTTTTATACATTCAACATTAGGCTTGGGAGAGTAGTTTCTTCTGACTACTATAAAGTCTTGTAGATTTTTGAAATTTGATAAGAATACCATTCAAACTTCTGGTTTGACATTAAACAATATGCATTATCAAATCATATGTTTATTAATTATTATTCTTGCTTATCATTTGGTTTAATCTGGTCTGGAGTAAACCACTTGCAAACTTCCAATTGTTCTCTTGATCTACTCACGTAGGATGAGCTCAATCTCCAACTAACACATTGTGTCAATCTAAGTGAAATATTTTGTGAGAGGGGTGTTTATTAAATACATGTGCAAAGGTTTCTTTCTGAGGAAGGATGACAGCTAATCCTCTATGTTCTGCCATAAGAGTTGAACAAAATATAGATGTTCATAAGAAAAGCCATTTAGAAAATACATAAAACTACTTAGGCACCATGAGTCTCTTATTGCTTTGGTTGTTGAGACTGTTCTAAAATTCTGAGCAAAGGGACAAAGTTTTCAATAGGCCTTTCTAAGGATAGGTATTATGAGGAAGCCTAATATTATCTTTCTTCTTCACAGGAAGTAGTACAGCTTTGTTAGAACATATAAAAAAAGTTAGGATGACCAAGGAATACATCTTACTCCCTGTACTTACCAATAAGAATGGTGTGCTCTGCTGTTGCTTTTCTGAGTAGTTTAGTTCTAGTATTGGGATGCTGGAGTATGACAAACTGCACACAGTATAAGTTTTGATGATCAAATTATAGAATTATAGAATACACACACACACATATATATATATATATATATATATATATATATATACATATATATGAGAGAGAGAGACTTAGAGATTATATATATATATATATATATATACACATATATATGAGAGAGAGAGACTTAGAGATTATATATATGAGAGAGAGAGAGACTTAGAGATTATATATATATATATATATATATATATATATATATATATATATATGTCTTGGACATTTTGAGTATATATTCTACTTATATCAAACTTAACACAGCCTCTACTACACATTTGTGTAATGTTTTAAAATTCAGAGACCAAAAAGGAAATGTCTATTAACTTCATTCTGGAGGGTTAGACTTTGCTGGATCCTGCCCAGTAAAATCCATGCAGAGATGTGATGCAAAAAGTCTTCAGAAACCTGCCCAGTAAGATCCATGCAGAGATATGATGCAGGAAGTCTTCAGAAACCTAGGTAAGATTAGCATTTGTTTGTGTGTGTGTGTGTGTGTGTGTGTGCATTTACGCACGCATGTGTTCACTAGGGATTGAACCCAGGGCCTTGGGCATGTGAGGCAAACATTCGACAAATTGATCTGCATCCCCAGTCAAGAATAACATTTATTTACAAAATCAAATACTTTAGAAAATATATCCAGCTTGATGTTATTGTCTAGTGCATCAAATCCCATATTTTTTATAATTTTTAATAATTCATAATGATTCTCTTTGTTTTTTGGTTTAGGAAATCAGAGGATCCAAACATTAATGATCTGAACAATATCTTGTGAAAAATCTAAAGTAATTTGTACTCGCAAGAGGCAGTTTTCCTTGAGAAAATCTTAGCACACCAGATAATATTAGAAACGAGCAAACAAACCAAATAAGCACAATTTGAAATATTTACTTCTAGAAGTTTTTTTTAATATATAACCAGAAAGATATACTTCAATGTAATATAGATGTTTAGTATTTTAAATACAGTAGATTCGCAAACACTACTAAGAAAGTGTATTAATGGATACCACTTTTTTTGTAACTATTGGGAAGCAGTCAGTCAACTAATCAGTGCATTTCCTTTTAAACAATTTAGAAATGACATACACACTTCCCCTTATATTGGTAATAATGTAAGTAAAATTCTATTAATACAAAAACATTTAAAAAAACAATAAAACTGTCATTTTCTCAGAAATCATGATTGAGGCACTTTTAAAATAAAAATGATATTGTGTTGGACTGGGAATATAGCTCAGTTGGTAGAGTGCTTGACTCACATTAACAAGGCATTAGGTTCAGTCTCTAGTACACACACACACACACACACACACACAAAACACACTCACACACACATTATATATATATATATTTATATATATATATATATATATATATATATATTTTTATATATATATATATATATATATATATATATATATATATATATATATATATATATAGTGTTTAAACCTGAAACTTAAAAAGAAAAATATATGTGAATACAGTATTTATGAAAAAGTCTTCTTGCCATCTATTACTCAATAGGCACATTGTAACTTACTCTGGCAAGAAGCCATATGAAAGATAAGAGTGTGGATAGAAGTCACAAGAACTTCTCTCACATGATCATAGACAAGGTAAGGCATAATGGTAATTCATTTAGAAATGAATGTTACATAGGGAAGAGTTCAATTTTTCAAGGACTTTCAAAAACATGATCTCATGATCTCACTGGAGAGAATCTTTATGGATATAATCAATGCGGTAAAGCCTTCACTTATTACAGTTTTATTTATATTCATAAAAATCTTATACTAAAGACAATCCCTATAAAGTAAACAATATGGAAAAGCTTTTAGTTATTCTAGCTCCATTAGAAAACATGAAAAAAATTCATATTTGAAAGAAGCACTATGAATGGAAACAATGTCGTAAAGCCTTGGCTTATTAAAATTCCACTCAAAACCATGATCAAGCCAGGTGCAGTCATGCATGCCTATAATCCCAGATGTTTGTGAGGCTAAGAAAGGAGGATCACAATTTCAAAGACAGCTTCAGCAATTTAGTGAGACCCTGTCCCTAAATAAAATAGGGAAAAAAAGGGTTGGAGATGTGGCTCAGTGGTTCAGCACCCCTGAGTTCAACCTCTGGTCCCCCAAACAAAACAACAACAACAAATCTATAAATTCATCCTAGAGGAAAGCCTTATCAGTGTAAGCAGTGTGTTAAAGAATACACCTTCCAAGGTTATATCTCAATTACCCACCTTCTCTGCTTAATAGAGAGGGAAGGGACAACAAAGTGAAATAAAACAAAAGAAATGTTCATATGTACAGACAACTGAGGAGTGGGTGATTTCCACTATTATCCTTTGTGTTACCTATCAGTTAGAGGATTGTAGCCTTTTAGAGTTTTTTTCTCACAGCAGAAGGAAATTCATCTTAATTCAAACAGGAATCTCCAAATTTTGTCAATTTAGACCTTTCCTCCTAAAGTTGTTGTCTCCTTGCACAGCACCATTGGCTGTGGGTCAAATTCCCAGCACCTGAGCCTTTGGGGGACACTTTATATTCAACCTATACCTCTTTATTTACATTTAAAAAAAACTCATGCAGGAAGTCTCTATGTAAATAGTGTGGAATAGAATTCAAGTTTTCCAATTTTATTCAAACAAACTAAATGACTTTTATTAGAGAAAAACCTGATAACTTTAAGAAATCTGATAATGCTTTCAATTTTTCAGTTTTCTTTTTTAAAAAAAAAAAACATGGAATTATTCAAATGTGAGAAAAGTCATGCATATGTGAAGAGTATGGTAATGTTTTACCATATTCATTTTAAAACAAAAAAAAATTAGTCTTGAGAAAAACACTACTAAGGCATGGAAAGGGGGATGCTTTTATTTTTACTGTATCTATTCAGAAGTGAATAATGAATGCTGGAACTGAACATGTGTGTTAAATTGACTTTAAAATGTGAAAACGTTGTTTTTCCTGGCCCAATCTCTTATCATGGAATAAGAGGTTTGTATATTCAATTTTCTAATATTTTGATGCTTTTTGTCTTGATAGTCAAAAATTTTGTATATATTGGTATAATATATCATACATTATTAGCTAGTACACATAGTGTATGTATGTGCACACAACATTGTGTAAAGTATATAGGAGACATAGTAGTTTGTATGAAATTACATTGTAAATAACTAGTTTATATGATAATGTACATAAATGTGCTTAAACTGTATGCAATTGATGTTATAGTATTTTGTATTAAATAGTTTCATAATGTAGTTTTTAAAACTTATCAATCTGTAGTATAAAATGATTCATCTTTCTTCCAGTAAGCCCAATTAATTATCCCAAACCAATTTTTAGAAACTTGCTTTAATGATACTATATAGTCTCACCCCCTTGCTAACAGTTTGTTCTCTCAGCCACCCTTAGTGGCTCTGGAGAACTTATAGTGATCACCTATGCTCGACAGTGAATACATGTGACAAAATGCTGTCCAGCCCATCTGTCATGTGATGGTTGTCATGTGTTTGTCTCAGTAACCTAGGGTATTATTTTCTATAATCAGTGGGGTCAGTGAGAAATTATTAAAACCATTTATAACACAAGCAGAAGTATGAGTCATATTTTCAGAACCAACAGTTGTTGATGGCCTTTGGCTCATGTCATCACAAACTTATGAGTTATACCATGTGTTGTCATCTCTTCCCACACATAAACATTCTCGTTACATAGAGAGAAATGGTTTATAAACTGTGCCATGCATGGCACTCATCCACCATTAAGGTCGTAAAAGCAAGGTACCTTAACCATTCAGCATTGAGTCCTGATTACTAAGAGTCAGGCTGTAGCTTTATGGTAACTGCATTTAGTCTAGTCACCATTATTATTTGTATTGGTCACCATGTACATACAACCATTGCACAATCCTGGGAGATGACCAGGCATAGTTTCTTGTAAAGTTGCAAAAAGCAAGTAGACACATAACTTGGGAAGAATTAAAGGAATCCCCTAGTTAGATTCAGTTGTCTAACAAGGGCTATTGTGCAGGCAAGATGGTGTATTTGTCTGTCTCCTGTGTGCGGCTTCCTCTGCAGCCGTATGTTTACCTTCTGATGAGGTTTCAATCTATGGTGCTGGCACTGATGAGTATAGAGGGAAGGAGCATTTGGCATCAGCCTATCATAATGCATGAGAAAAATCTAACTCAACAGGTTCTTCCCATGAAAAAAGACTGGATTGTTTGTGGGCTTTCCTTAGTACTGCTGCTTGATCACAAAAGTGGATATGGCATCTACTTTTATAGGTTACTAATTACTGAAATAATAGTAATTGCATTGACATAAGAAATTGGTAAACTAATAAGTCTCAGATTTGAAAATTCAATGCCCTTAAGTCAAGAACAGGTTCAACCAGATTAAAATGAGGTGTTTCTTCAAATAACAAATATTAAAGGAAAAGGGTAATATTGTTAGTTGAAAAGTAGCCACCTAAGTCAAACAATGGAAACATAAAACTGTGAAGCATCAAGAGTATAAGTGTGAATATAATAAAAGGCAAATTCATTTTAAAATGATCTCTTGAAAAACACTGAACTTCCAGACAGACTATGTTGGAATTTTGAATCTATCACTTGCCTCAATGTGAGCCTGGGTAAGAGTTTACACTTCTGTGAAATGTGGATAATGTTGCACCCATCCTACAGGATTTCTTTGAGAATTAAGGTACATGAAGCATTTATAACAACTTATCATGTAAGCACTCTATAGCACCACTAAAAGCAATGTGTTGTAATATATGTTTGGCATATTATGATAGCATTATTAAAGTGGTCTCCAAAGAGAAAGTCTTAACACTGATATGCTATGAAAATACTCAATAAGGAAGTAACTTGAAATGATGACTTTCTTATTTTAAGGTCTGTTATGGTGGTTTGAATGTGATGAGTCCCACAGAAGCCATATGTGAAACAATGAAAGAAGGTTCAGGAGCAAAATGATTGGGGTTTAAGAGTCTTAACCCAGTGATTTATTCTTGGGTTAAGGATTAGTGATTTAATTCTCTGATAGGGATTAACTGAATGGTAACTGAAGTGGTATGGTGTGGCTGGAGGAGGTGGGAATTGGGGCATGGCTTTAGGTATATATCTTATTTGGCTAATGGGATCTGCCTACTTCCTGATCACCATGATGTGAGCTGATTCCCTCTGCCATACTCTTCTGCCATAATGTTCAGCCTCACCTCAAGCCCTGTGGAATAAAACCGACCTTTTATGGACTAAGACCTCTTAAACTATGAGCTCTCAAATAAATGTTTCTCCTCTACAATTGTTCTGGTGGGGCCTTTTAGCACAGTAGGGGAAAAGCTGACTAAAACAGAAATTGGCACTGAGAGGTTGGGTCATTGCTGTGCTTAACCTGACTATGTGGTTCAGAAGATTTTTGAGCTCGTGGAATTGGTGGGAGGAATTTTGAGAAGCTTAGCAATGCATGCTGGAAATGTTTTAGGTTCTTGTAAGTGGAGCTTAAAGGCAAATTCTGGTGGGAGCTCATAAGACCAGAATGCCAATAAGACCACAGTCAGTGAAGACAGGGCTCAAGAGGGTTCAAGAAAGGAGGGCTGTAGTAGAATTTGGAGTAGAGGCCATTTGTGTTATGCTCCTTGTGAGAAGTTGATTTTTTTTTTTTTTTTTTTTTGCCCATGTCCAAAGACTTTCTGAGGATTATTTTAGAAGCAATGAACTTCTTATTCTGGTGCAAGAAATGTCTAGGCAGCATAGCAATCATGAGGTGGCATGGACATTGCTAGTTATCTTTAGCCAAATTTATTGTGATAATCTGAGAAGAAAGCAGAGAAGAAATATGTGGAAAAATTGAATTAGAAAGCCCTGTGTAAAACTAGGCCTAGGAAGTTTTTTTCAATATGCTCAGCCACCCAGATGCTCAGAGGCTGCTGCAGCCAGGGACTCTGAAGCCTTTGCTAATGCTCAAGATGGTGGCAAACCTTGGCCTCAACCACATGGTGCTTGTTCTGCAGATATGCAGAATGCTGGAGTTAGGGATCAACGATGCTTCAACCAAGATTTTAAAAGAAGGCCTAGAAGGCCAGACAAAGTGCAGCAGGGTACAGAGTCACTGTGGGCATCCCCTTGAGAGGTCAAAGTTTAAAGACATAAAGAGGAAGCTAAAGTTGCAGTCGAGAACCAGGAGATTAAGAAATGTCAGGAATGTGAGACATTGTTCTAGGAAAGCTACAAGAATTGAGCAGAGACAAGCCAACAAAAAGGCCACTTGGGCTGCAACTAACAAGGCCACAGGGTTGGAGGTGCATATGCCCTTTGAAGAGACACTAACAAGTCATGAGCCCAAGGTTCTGGATGTGGAGTTATAGGACTTGCTTGCCCTACTGGATTTTGGTCTTGCTTTTGTCTTATCCCTTCTTTCTAGGCCCCTAATTTTGTGAATGAAAATGTTTATACCATTATATATTGGATACTTGTAGATTGCTATTACTTTTGTAGGAGCTCTCAATACAAGATTTTCTTGAGTCTCAGAGAAGACTTTGGATTTGAACTCTGAGCAATCATGGAACTGTTGAGATTGTGGAGACTTGTGGAAAGGGATAAAATGTATTTTGCATTATGACATGGTTTTGAGCTTTTGGGGGCCAGGAGTGGAATGTTTTGGTTTGGATGTGATGTGTCCCCCAAAAGCTCACATGTGAGACAATACAAGAAGGTTCAGAAATGAAATGATTTGGTTTTAAGAATCTTAGCCCAGTGATTTAATCCTCTGATAGGGATTAACTGAGTGGTACCTGAAGTGGTATGGTACAACTGGAGGAGGTAGAAATTGGGGAATGGCTTTGGGTATATAGATTTTTCTATCTGCTTTTTGATCATCATGATGTAAGCTGCTTTGCTCTACCACACTCTCCCACCATGATGTTTAGCCTCACCTCAAGCCTCATGGAATGGAGCCAGCCTTCTATGGACTAAGACCTCAGAAACCATGAACCCTGAAATAAACTTGCCTCTTCCATGATTGGACTGGATGGGTCCTTTAGTCACAGTAGTGAAAAATCTAACAAGGTCATAGTTTTTAAGTAATCTAGGTATATTGTAAGAATTAAAGTAGGTGAATATAAATGTTTACAAGTTACATAATTAACTTTCCCTTGTGTTTACAACAAGTAATTGAAACTTATATAAGTTATTTCTGAGTTAAAATACTGAGTTTTAATTGTTAAAAATGAGGATAAAATCACCTAATATTGACTTTTAAAAAATTTTATAAAAATATATTTTATTCTATTATTACAATACAGAATGAAATGGCACCTTATAAATTTCTGATCTTTGTAGGATTGTAGCTGTGTCACTTAATTGCTAGTGTGAGTATAGGTTAATATGTCACTTCACTGCTGTTTGAACTATAAATTTTTAAGCATGGCTTTGTTTGAAATATAGCTTCTAGGAATGTAAGCTTGCAGATATCTTGAGAAATTGCTCCATGTGGTAATGGCTACTTCCAGATATCACTTGCAGATTTTTCTCTGCCTTTGTTCTGCTGCTGTAAACTGTTTATTGCAAGAACTTCCACTCATGGTTTTTGGTCATGAATTCAAACCCACCAATGTTGTAATGGTTAAGAAAGGATGTCAATTTTTTCTATAAAAGCCCTGTGTAACCTCAGCTTGGGACCCAGAATTTCAGAGCTCATCTGGGTCTTCTGATGTAATAAACCTGAGTTTTCCTACCATCTCAGTTTTGCATGTGCTCTTGCTGAATGAGATTTCCCCAGCATACATGTTCTCTTTCACATTAAAAACAATTGACCTAGGGAAGCATATATTTCTCTAATTCATATAATATGTATTCAATTGTTGGTATAAGTCAAATACTTTAAATATTGTCAATTTTATACATTTTCACCATAAAGTTGATAAATCAAAATTTCTTAAGGCATATATAATTTCACATACTAATTATATAAAAAATTACAGGTGTTATGGTAAAACATTTATTAAAGAGATTAACTCATGACTTATGGACAAAAATAATAAACAGTTTAGCTTTTCATAATGTGGATGAAAAAAAATTAAACAGCCAGGCATGGTGGTCTCAGCAGTTGGCAAGGCACTAAGCAACTCAGTGAGACCCTGTCTATGAATAAAATAGAAAATACAAAAATAAAATAATAAGGCTGGGGATGTGTATTAGTGGTCAAATGCCCCTGATTTCAATCCCTGGTACCAAAAATAAATAAATAGAAATAATAATAATAAAGAAAAGAGAAACAATGAGTAGGAGGGAAATTTAAATGTATCTCTAAGTGTAAGGATATTTCTGTAAGGAAAGTTTACAATTATAAAGTTGACTTTTGTATGAAAATGTAGAGATCAAAGTAGATGGAAGGAAACATGCAATTTGAAAAGACAATGAATCACAGGCCTTCAGATGTCTCAGAAAGTTTTTGTTGCATCCTACCCCATCATATGACCAGAAATGTATCAGGGAAGAATTCTTTTCATGGTAAGTTCCAGAGGGACCTTCCATAAACCCCTTCACTTGGAATCACCTCTGGAAGGATTTTTCTGCTCACTCATATAGCTGAAACTAGGGTTGAAGTAGATCCAGATGCATCATGTGCAAGTGTTGGATCATGCTGCTCAGGTAGAGTTGGGTTTGGAGGTGCATGGAATTCAAGAGTTACAAGGCATGGCAGCTTCTGTTTGAATTACAAAGGAAAGCATGGGACTAAAGAACAAACACTTGTACCAGTGTCTGAACTCCTTCAGGAACCCCACATGGGAAAATTCCTAAAGAGAATGTAGTGAAGTTACCAGAAAAACATTGCCTGGGTATCAATTTTCTGCACCATGTTTGAAAATCACTGATATTAGCATAAGGTCCTCGATTTCAGCCACTGAAACTAGCAAAGTTCCAGGACTTGAGTTCTTCAAGGCCTTGGGAGAGTACACCTCACCAGAATATACACCCGATGGTGGTCATGGGGATTTGGGATTTAATCTCTACCACTCTGAATTTCTTTCTTACTTGAGACTGGCTCCTTTCTTTCACTTCTTTATTTCTTCATTTTGGAATAGGAATGCATGTCCTGTATCATCATATTTTAGAAGTATGGAACTTTATTTTATAAAATAGGCCCAAACATGAAAGAGTATATTCTTTAAATCTCAAAAGAGACTTTGAACTTATAATTTTGAGTGATATTGTAACCAGCTAAATTTTGAGACTCGAGAGGATAGAGAATTCATTTAGAATTGTGAGAAAGACATGATCTCAGGGAATGAGAGGCATAATATACTGGATTGGATATGCTTTAAGTCTATCCCCCAAAATTTATTCATTGAGAGTTTGATCACCAGTTCAACAATGTAAATGTTGTTGGGAATTTTCAAGAGTCTTTTCTTATATTTTTATTTTTATTTCAATGACAAAAATTAGAGTGAATTTTTGAATTTGTTCTTTCTCGATATATATGACAAGAGGGTATTTTGACATATTATACATACATGGAATATAACCTATTCTAATTAGGATACCATTCTTCTGTTGTACATGATGTGGAGTTTCACTGATGAAGGGCTCACATATGAACATAAGAAAGTTATGTCCAATACATTCTACTGTTTTTCCTATTTCCCCATCCCCCCACCTGATGTGTGTTAGCATTCTCATATAGAAAGAAACATTCAACCTTTGGCTTTGGGGGGATTTCTTTATTTCACTTAGCATGATGATCTCCAGATCCATCAATTTACTGGCAAATTTATAAATGTGTAGCCAGTAATTCACTGGAGATAAATTACAGGCCACTGATTTGGATATAATTTCATATTCTAATTATTTCACTTCTAAACTTTTTTTGTACAGTCTCACATGAGCTTCTGAGAGAAACCACAGATCCAAAAAAGGACATTCTACTCCTTACAAAAGCCCATTTCATTTTTAAGAGTCCCCATCATCTTAACAGTTTCAGCATTGCCCAAAAGTACAAGTACAAAGTCTGCTCTGAGACTAAAGGCAAACTTAACCTGAACCTTGTATAATTCAAAAGAAAGTCACCCAGATCCAATATATAATGGCACAGAATAAAGATTTTCATTCCACCAGGGAGAAATAGGGTGTAAGATAAAACCAAGACTCAAATTCAGCTTGGCATCCAGGATGTGGTGAATATGCTATGCTGATATTCTCTCCAAAGAGATTCTGTAGCTCCATCCCTATATCTTTGCTGATTGCAGACCACATAGCGTCTCTTTACTTGTTTCTTCTCAAAAGTTTTCAATTTTCCTCAGCAGATGTCCCACAGTACTGGTATCTCTTAATCTCAGGTATATTCATTTCAGCTTCCTTTTCACATCTTCATGCCTCACCCTCTCAGGGCAGTCCACAAGGATTCTGTCCCTGAAACTCTTTCCTCATCTACAGGCCTTCCTTTGAAATTTCTGTGGAAGCCTCCTTGACCCCCTAAATTCAGCATTATGCATTCCTGAGGAACTGAAGGACACGATTAACACCACGGTCTCCCATGATCTGAAGCAATAGACAAGCTTTCTTGGCCCTGTTTGTAGCAGCATCTTAGTTTCTGCTTTACTCAGCATAGTGAAGCCACTTCCTAGACTCCACAATGCAAGAAAGGTATTACCATGGTCTTTTTTCAAAGTAATTTTTATTTTTATACTCCTGAGCCTAAAATGGATGTGGTATGCCCATTTATGAGCTACCTTCAAGCCATATTTTCTATTTTCTAATGTACCTAGGACTTTCTTAGTGACTTTAATGCTTTTTAAAAACTACATATTCAATAGATCTAGATTTACGAGCAATTTTCTGGACAAACACCCAAGTTTTTCTAATAAAAAAAAAAAACTTCTTTTTTTAAAATTAGAAAAATAAAAAAAGTTCTTCTCTGTTTTCTGCTTGTAATAGTTACAGTAAACTAAAAGCCTTCAGGAATATTAAGATCACTGCCTGGATTTTGTGCTGCCTTGAAATTTTCTCTGCCCGATTAGTCAGTCCATCATCTTTAAAGTCAACCTTACAGAAAGTCTCAGGGTATGGGCAAAAGGTAGAAAACTTATTTGACATAACTAATGGGAATGAACTCTAATTATAAATTTCTAATAGTCTGCCTATGCAACTCTTGAGCTCATTCTTGTCTTTGCAGACTCCTATCAGCATTCTGAACTTCAGAATCCCCACAAGAATTACACACTAAACTCCACTTACAACATTCTAAAATGTTTATTTTCCAGTTTGGATCTTTAAACTAAGCCAGTTCCCCAAAACCAAAGGCCAAAGCTTTGCTCTGATATGCAGATGCTAAATCACAATAAGGGGTGTGAAGGTAAGAGTAAAAATGTTTTGAGATTAGACAAAGAGGAATAAAGGGAAGGAAGGGAAAATGGGAATAGGAAAGATAGTAGAATAAATAAGACATTATTTTCCTATGTGCATATATGACCACAGGATCAATGTAATTTTTTCATCATGTAAGAATGGAAGAATGAGAACTTATACTCCATGTATATATAATTTAACAAAATACATCTTACCATCATGTATGACTAAAAAGAACAGATAAAAAAAGACAAATTTTCCCACTAACTGAAAAAATTCAAAAAGTGTCACAGCTACTTAAGTTAATTAAACAAATGACTCTACTTCTCAGCAAAAAAATAAATAAAAAATCTCTTCTAGTCAGTTTTTTTCATTGCTGTGACCAACACATGTAGCAAGAACAATAGAGAGGAGAAAAGGTTCGCTTGGCACTCATGGTTTCAGAGGTCTCAGTTCATAGAAAGTTGTCTATTGCTATGGGCCCAATATAAGGCAGAATACTAGGGTGGAAGAGTTTGGAGGAGGAAAGCAGTTCAGGACATGGCAATCAGAAAGCAGAGACAGAATTCTGCTAACTAGAGACAGACTACATACCTGAAGGCATTCTCCCAGTAACCTACCTTCTCTTACCATACCCCATCTGTGCATAGGTAGCGCTGGTATTCTTTTTTTTTTAAGTCTTCCAATGGTTTATTAGAAAGAATGTAGACATTTTAAAAAATCCCCACTGTCATGAACATAAATTGAGGTTTTCAGCCAGATATAAGCTGAATCCAAAAAAAAAAAAAAAAGAAATAAAAAAAATCCAATAGTGTATTAAAATTTTTTCACTCAGTTGCAATACTGACAGTGCAAACACAAATCTGGTCTAAATGTACAGACTCTCAAGCAACAATGTACAGCTTTCTTGGCCCTCCATGCTAAGACATGTAAAAGCTTAAGGGCCAAATAATGCCAAATGTATAGGCTTCAAAAACCATCTAAGTTAAGGGCATTCACTAGTTTTAGCTAAGATACATCTAGAACACTGACAAATAATCACTTACATACAATAATATGCAGTAAATTTTTTGAAAAATAAACTTTAGTGTAACAATACTGTAGGGTACTCCAGAGGAAAGGCAGGTTATCAGTTTAAGGTGTCAGCCAATTTGTTTCAGCCACTCTTGAGTCCATATCCTAAAACCTAAAATTTAGTTATCTTTCCCTAAGCTTCTTATCATTCAATAATTATGTTATGAAGTAAAGGAGACAGGTGAAATGTTCTTACTTATCACAACTGCTGTTATCAATTGCCTAGGACCTCCACAGCTTCATGGCAGTCTGGGAAATGCTCATGCATACGGATAGTGCCTTAGCTGACTTAAATTTGCCCCATACAATGGTACATTATCAACCCTTAGTGAAGCCTTTAAAAAGGCGGGGGGAACAGGTTGAAAAATGGGTTAAAGGAGGCAAATACAGCAGCTGCCTTTAGAGCTATAACTCAGGAATTTTCTCAATCATGAAATCTTGTGGAGAAATAATTTTCTTTCTCAAAATCCAGGCGACGACAATATTCCTTACTCCAGACCTGGCATGTTTTCATCATCACTGTCTTGTGAATCATCATCTGCTCCATCTACTTCTGGTAAATCTACATCCTCATCACCACCCATGTTGTTCATCATCTCAGAGAAACAATCCGAATTAGACATGTCTTCATCTGAATCCTCTTCCCAATCTTTACAATTTCTGAAGTTCACACTAAGCCAATGAAGTTTTGCCCTTTCTTTGGTTAACCTAGGCCATGGTTGGCCAGACTCTCCTTTTCGCAAACAACATAAAATTGATCTGTCCATTCTTTTATGCTTGGAATCATTTAGAGCAACACAGTAAAAAAGATCAATTTCATTTAAATGCTTAACATTATCACTTCCTCCAAGACAACTGAAAGTCAGTTTGGATTTTTCAAAATTTACGTTAACATCTTTACTGTCTTCAACACAAAATTCAATGAAGACCTAGTCCACTTTGCAGAAGCTGGATTGTGAGCAGGGCAGGGGGACAGGCTAACCGGTGGGCTGGCCTCTCTGGCGGTGGCTGCTCTGGTCAGCACCTCTCTGATGGGGACTCCGGGGTTTTCTCCCCAATCGCATCCTCTAGTAGCTCTCCATAGGCCACTTTGGCAGCAGGCTCGGGCTAGATCCCCTGAATTCACCACTTGGAGAGAGCGGCTCCTCTCTCCTCTCACCAGAGAGAAGAGAGTGTAAGAAAAGGGGCCATGGGGACCAAAAAAGACCGTGTGCATGCCTGCTGTGGTGAGGCAGGTTGCCGGCTGGCGCACTGCTATTCTTTATCAGTGAATTAAGCTGTTGATTAGATGAGACCGCTCATAATCTACTCATTTTACCTTGAAAATTTTTTAGTTGTCTCACACGGGAGCTTTTTGTGAAAATCAGTTTCAAAAGTATTTTTTGACTAAGATCTTCATCTTTGGAAACTCTCACTTTAAAAAATCGAATGATCTCATTTTACAAATGAGCACAATGAGACTCAGCTATCCCTTTCCCCCCAAAAAAGTCTAGGATTTCTGTGTCACAACTAAGTTATCCCCTAAAATAACAAATATAAGTTCAGGATGTGCTTTTTTGTTGTAAGGATTACTGTAATCTTAAGCAAAAATACTATACATAATTAAGTAAAGGTTTAGAATTATAAAAAAATAAGTTCCTTGGTTTACAGCTATCTGAAAAACTAAATATTTTTTCTCTTGTTAATTTCATTTTGTATTTTCCTTTTAAACTTTACAACTATTTCCTGTTAATGTCTTACACAATTATAATTTCTAATATAACAACCTAAGTTAAGATAATAAGGCCATCAAGGACAAACAAGATATAAGACTGACTTTCAGTATTCATACAGACCCAATTTCATAATTTCATTGTTTAGCTTATTACTAAAGACAAAAGTTAAGTCATACAATTGATGGGAGCTTAGTCTTCTTTCACTGCTCTTTTCAGCTTAACAACAACCTTGATTATATTGATAAACACATTCCTAAAGGTGATTTTTGCTCATCTTCCTGGCCAAGGGAAAATATTCACTAAGTAGTTTCTTATTGTTTAAATATATTATACCGTGCTGGGGGCTGTTTTCTAAATTTTAAATCTAACAATACTCCAGCTTATGGCAGCTCTTCTTTTCAACAACTTTACAAAAACAAAAAAGGGTAGATAGAACCCCACAAAATCATTTAAATCATGCTCTGTTTTAATTTTTATTTATAAATCATGTTGTCAAAGTTCTCACTCCTTCTCAGCAACACATGGCTTCTACTAGAGTAGGCCTATCGGGCTTAGTCTGGTGGAGAAACTTACAAACACGACAATGGAATAAACCAGATTCCATAACAATATGGGGCAAAGGTCATGCTTGTACCTTTCAGGAAACTGAAACTCATCCTTTCTGGGTACATGAATATACTGGTCACCACCACCATGAAAGATTTTGAGCCACAGTACAGGCAACTGACTAACCTGATGCATCAGGCTGAACATATAGTCAAACAACAGAGAAGTGTGAAGTCTCCAACCACCATATTGTGACTATTTTGGCTTTATTGAGCTTTGAGGTAAGTGGAGTTCATGGGAAAACTTACTGGGTCTATTTCCAGAACCACTTTTAGTACATCCAGCTATGTGGACTGCAGAATTCATTCCAGTATTTACTAATGATATTCATAAGATGGGATGTTTTTCAAACACATTATACCTGTACATTCAATTGGATTTAAGTATACTGCATATGGTGGGAATTTACCTACATATTGGTCCCACAATGAACATGCTTGTGGTTTAAAAGTAGCCTTAGGGGAAAAGACATCATATGTGGGATTCAGGGCACTTAAACACACTGGCCCTGGACTTAAGATCATATGTCTGGGCAGTTAATAAAATGGGACTCCCCTCCAGTGTTCTCCCACGGAGCATCCACCAATACCTTACTGCCCTAATTGTTCTGAAATAGTACTTGGTACTTTTCCTGAATGGATGGAATGTGCAAATGTCTTTCCAGTACACCATAAAGCTCCTGGTAATAATGGATATATTTTGGATTGGTCTCCCAGAATTGATAAGAAACAGCTCTGTCAAAATTCCATGACTCCTGGAGGATTTGTTGGTAATGTCCTGACTTTCACTGGTGGTAGCAGGCAAAAAGATTTTTGGCATTTAATAGCTGCCTCAGACTTTATCAATTACAAATGGTCCCATGCCTGATTTTATTGATAGGAGCTGTAAAGCAACCCCCTGCTATGGTCTGCAGACCTGTGTCCATCCTATTTATGTTTTAATTTTTGGAAAAGGAAAAAAGAAGAAAGATATCATGCAATGTGTAAAAGATGTAATGTGATGAAATGCATCCCTACGTATAATATAAGAAAGGGAGAACTTGTATTATACCAACACTCTTTTGTTTTACCTGCAGCTAATATTTCAGATCCATGGTATTCTGATGCTGGAGTTCAACTCCTAAAACGGATGCCCAACTCCTAACCCTAACCCTAACCCTAACCCTAGATAACTAGAACCTGGTGTTCAGTAGGTTTTATTGTACCTCAAGTAGTTACTTTGATATCTATTTTGGTTTCTATTTTGACATCTGCTACAGCCTTGTCCCAAGACTTTCAAAAGGCTCATTTTCTTTATTTCTCAAAATACTTCCAAAGCCTACAAATTGGTCCCACAATAAACATGCTTGTGGTTTAAAAGCAGACCTGTGTTCATCCTATTTATCCTACTTACAGTCAGGTAAACATTGATTAGAAGATTGAGACTAAATTAAATGCTTTGGAAGCTACTGTCATAAGAAATGAGCTTGCTGCTCTCAAATTTAAGCAAACATTTTGATGTCATGTCAGCTACAAATTTGTTTGTGTTATACCAGTCAAATATAATGCTTTCCAATGGGATTGGTAAAAGGTTAGAAATCATTTAATTGGCATTTGGCACAGAATAATAATGGTGTTTTGCTGTGGAGTTACTTCATAGCATCCAGTATACTCAGGAAAGCAGGAATGATCTCATGGGGCAACCATGTAAAATATGAAAGAGCCTCATGGGAGGGATGTTTATAGATGTAAGAACATATCTGTACTAGATAAGAATTCAGGCTGTAAATAAATAAAAAAAGGTGGCCTGGAGCAGGGGGTGGGGGGACCCAGTTGTTTATCACTAGACAATTAGATTCAGTTCCTCTCTCTCAGATCTTATACTTCCCTCACCCTGAAAATAAACAAATTTGTTCATCAACATCAGTTTTTGCATATGTGATTGGCAAATATAAACAGTGTTCATTATTGGTGAAGGCAGAGTGAAATGTACTTGCTCCTTGGAATACATATTGGCAATATCTATCAGGTTTAAATACATACACCCTTAACCCAGAATATCAGTTTCATAGAAACATGCTGGTGGACATGGCCTCTCACCTTACTTGGCATTCCCTAAATATCTGAAGTCCAGCCTAGGCCATCCATGCAGAACTCAAAACAATGTCTGGCACATGGGCTTCCAACCTGGGCAGCCTTCAATTCCTCATTTTTCCTTCATAAGTGATCTCTTTCTTGTTGAAAATGACACTTTAACCCTAAATGGGCAAATAACCTTGCTTCCTGCTTTCTGAAAATAGATGAGGAGAGGTGAATTCTGCATTATTCTCACTCATTCACAAGCATTTGTGGTATCTCAATAAAATACTGAATTTCAAAATTTATACGCAGAACACACAAGACTTCTGTTACAATGTGCCATATGTGCAGTGCAGAAATTTTTAAAAATAAACATTCTTAAATTTTTATGTAAAAGTTATGACACTACAAAAGGTTAACAAGGCAGAGACAATTGCATAAAACTCATTATAAGTTGCCATTATGAGTCTTCAGTAATTCTCATCAGCATCGACCTGTGTAGCTTCTAATCCAGAAACTGGTGAGGGTGACATGGAATTAAGAAAAACAAACATTTAGAGAGAAAAGAAAGATAGGGTGGGAAACTGAACTCTGATTAAGAACAGTGACACAGCACTGTCACTATGTTTATCATATAGGTTTTATCATAAAAACGTTCTTTTGTGAGAAAGTTTTTGCTAGCAGACATGTTTGAAGGTCAAAGTGCTGAAGAAGCATTATGGTTATCTTACTATGCCCAGAATTCTCTTGACTCTAGGAGTCAATGTTTCCATCTCAAGGTTAAAACTAATGTCTTTGGGACCTTTGCCCAGAGATACCAAGTTGCCTTAGCAAATGGGAAATGTTAACCCTGTACTTTTACACAGAGGAAATCTCAGCACAAGCATAGCACAAACATGAGGTAATCAGACACCCTGATTCACATCTCCACTCCCCACACTCATCATTTTCCTTTTATTTTGTGCTCTACAATTATCTTTATAGTATTTCAAAGTAAATAAAAGATACTTCATTAAGTGTATAAAAATTGCAGTACCTCTATCTCCCTGATGAATTAAAAAGAACAATGAAAATATCATAAGCCAAAAAAAGCACAAATAATATTCAAGTGTGACTATTTATATACCTTCCAGATATATTTTTATCTATGTAATAGTATGACCTGGACTCTACAATTTCCTTCAATTTTGCATGAGATGACTTAATACTTTAATATTTAACCTAAAGTTCCCAAATTACCATAGATAAATCTGTTTGATCAGTACAGTGGAAAAGTGTTTTATGTATTCTTGGTTTATGTTTGAATTAAACTGTGTTCTGAGGTATGTGTTTTGTTTATTCACATAGCTCATGGAGAAATAAAAATAGGACTTTTTTTATATTTTCCAGTATACATGTGTTTTATTCAATCTAGGAGTCGTGGAGCATTTGTGAATCAAAAAATGCTTCACATAAAAATTTAAGGAAAGAGGGAAAAGAGAAGAATATAAAAAATTGAGGTATTTATGTGTTAGGAGGGGGGAGAAAGTAACAATAAAGCTAAATGACCTTGAATAACCTTTGCAACACCTAATAAGTGAACATAGATTAAATATTTTCACTTTTTTATATATGCTTATAGTTTTACACATTGTTTGGAATCATACTGTAGGAGAAAAAAAGAATCTCAGGAAAACAAAACTTTACAAGTGTGTCTTTTGAAGCCTTTTGCAGGTACTCTTGGCAGAGTGGGGCTTAAACTTTTAATTTCTTACTGTTTAATCCCTTCTAGAATTGTCATTTAGAGATGGACTAGAGACTCCTTCTTATTTAATAAGTCTTTTTAGGAGATCTCATTTGATTATAGTCTGTAATTGACCTGCTAAAATCAGCACGTGGAATTTTATTTTCTGTGAGGCTAAGCTGCTCTGCCTTCCCATGCTGGGATATACAATTGCCAAAATGGCAATAAGTACCTGCCCCAAATCCCAGAATAATGAGGTAAAAAACAGAGTCACTACAGCAGTTGGTGCCAATTTGTAAGTGTGCCAACAGTGCTGAAAGAATTTTACTTCATCATTCCCCAAGTCATTTAGTATGGGACACGTGCATCAATGTTCATGTGTGTATCAAAGAGAAACTGTCACATCAGGTTCTGGACACTATTTTCCTGAATTTTGCAAGACAGGAAGAAGAAATTTTGACATATTTGTGCCTTCATTTCACAATAGAATGAGTTTTGGTTGTGCCAGGTGCCCACATATAGGTGAGGCCTTGCTGCCTAAACATCTATAGATGGGGATGGAAGTGTCATTCCTGTAGGCATGAGTAGTTTTGATGTTTCCCCAGTTAATGAGACATAGCCCCTTAATGTTTTGCTGGTATTGGAGAACCATATTTTATTGTTAGGGGAAAAAATTCTAAGCAGACAATTATGAACTTGGCTGGATGATTTTGTTACCAATCTCAATGAACTACTTTCTTTGCAGAATTAAAATTGAATCTTTATCACTAGACTGAGGGTGTAGCTCAGTAATAGAGCACTTGCAAAGCATGTGTTATGCCATGAGTATGAACCCCAGAAACAAAGCAAAAACAAATAGTTTTTACATAAAACAAAGTTTATTTACAGTAAATAAGTACACAATGAAAATCTCTTTGAAATAAGTGACCCCATAATTTGGGCATACTATGTAACTTTATTACATTGAGATAAACATTTTCAGGAAGGAAATATCTACATGTAGAGGTTCAGGTAAGTTAGTCCAGGATCACTAAAAATACATACTTTTTTATCGAGTATTTGGTATGGAGGCTTAATTTTGTGATGGGTGAGATTTATAGCATTGTCCTTGTTGACAAAATGAGTGGCTCCATTGGTTCCTCTTTGTCCCCAGGAACTGACATCTAGCCCCTCAGGTTATGCTGGCCATGGGGTTACCTTGTGTTGCTGAATGAACTGGGATCAATCCAGGAAATCAGGAACTTAAATGTCTGCTTGTTTACAATTCAGCAATTTATAAAAGTAACAACTGGCATACAACATGTAGCTATGGAAATCAGTCTCCACTTTCTTCCTGGTTGGATATTTTGGCATTACAATGAAGTAGATTTAATTTTCTAGTAACTGGTACATTCTCTTCAGATTATGTGATATAGGCCAGTCACAGTTGTGGGTCACTAATAACATCTCAAATTATGGGATAAGGTTCTCAGGGGAAATCATGTTTTCAGATAGTAAAGGGTCAAGATCTTTCTTGCATTCTCAGGCTCCCAAGTTGCTAACAATGCAACAAAATAAAACATAAAAGTTTTATCTCAGCACAAGTACACCAATACCATGACGATCAATGTTATAACAAAGATTGTGATGGTGTCTAATATGAAGGAACTTTTATAAACAGTATAAAAGGCATGAAATGCTGGAGAAAGCAGTGACTCACAACCCAGGTGGGAGGAGGTGAGATAGTGTGACATTTCAATTATTATACTCAGAACACTGTGCAATTTAAAACTCATGAATTGTGGTTTCTGGAATTGTCTATAGTTAATTTACCAAAAAAAAAAAGTGAAGAGAGAAACAACTTGGGAGTGGAAGTGCTGTCTTATATACAAGAGAACATCCAAAATTAGCTGATATCTCTACAGAACCCATGGACATTGGAAGGCAGTGGGAGGACATGATAAACTTTTTAAACAAAATCTATCAACCAATAATTTTATACCTGGAAAAATCTGCTTCATATTTCTATGTTGAGAAGTTTAGTGTAAGTAAAAAAAAACTCCTTAAGAAATGCTAATAGAGCCATCAAGCTTAAATAAAATGATTAAACAGAGTATCTTAACCCATATACAGCTAGGCAGGTAAATATACAGTCTAATCTTACAGATAAGTACAAAACAATTCTTATAATGTTGAATGACACTGTAAACGTCCATTTTCTATTGCTATAAGAAAATACCCAAGAGTGCTTACTTTATAATTTAAAAAAAGTAACTAAGAATTTTGGAGGCTGAAAGTCCAAAATCAATGGGTGCCATCAGTCTGATGTGACTACAAACTTTGCTACATATCATATCATAGTGTATAGAATCATGTTGGTAACATGGAAAGGAGAAAAAAAGCATATGGAAAGACATAAAACCAGAGGTCAGAGAGGGGCAAATATATAGTAGGGTACCTATAGCTATTGATAATGCATTATGCATTCAAAGGAAAGAAAGCATTCTCAATTTTCTCCTCATCAAATAAAAAAATATTTGAGGTGACAGACATGCTAAAAATACTGCTTTAATTGTATAATACAAGCATGTGTATGTAATTACATACATGTGGACATACTCAATTTGGAAGATCAGATCCAAGAGAAACTTAAAGACACTACCTTAACATGAGATACAATTTAATTTAGTGATAATATGGAATCAAGAAAAAAAGGTGAAATTGATAGGCAAACAAGAGAAGAAAATACACTTACAAATCAGGGAAACATCAACACCTGAAGCCAACTAGCTGGTAACTGTCAAGGTAGATTTTCAGAGCCCTAACTGGGAAATGCCAGCCACATCATCCTCGGGATGGCCGTGACTTTAAAATCTTCCCAGTAAGGATACTTAAATAAAAGTTAGAACTCAGAAAACTCTATTCTAAAAACCTGTGTAATCTAGTGATCCCCTCAAGTACACTTCACAGCATTATTAAGATGTTTCATCAAGGAAGTGCAAAGGTCATGGCAGGCACATGGACTGCGAAAATCTTTCATGTTTTCTTTTCTCTATTTTTATTTTTTCTTGGAAACTATGGTTTTAAAAAAAATAAAATAAGATGTTCATTAACTAAATAGAATGGGATACTTTTTAAACCGATAATGATAAAGATGTTTTTTGCTTTTT
Organism: Marmota flaviventris; assembly: GCF_047511675.1. NCBI lineage: Eukaryota > Metazoa > Chordata > Mammalia > Rodentia > Sciuridae > Marmota > Marmota flaviventris. The sequence continues at coordinate 158,788,559 of NC_092498.1, read as the reverse complement.
CTTCACTCCTGGGAAAATGCCTCTAATAAATCAAGGCAATATAATGCAGATGTTCCTTCAAACTAAACATCTTATTATGGTTTCTGGAAGTTATACTAACTTTCTCTGAAATCACACACTCATCATATTTAGAATACATCTGTTTTGATTCTTTATTTATTCTAATTAGTTACACATGGTAGCAGAACCTGTTTCAATTCATTGTACACAAATAGAGCACAAATTTTCATTTCTTTGTTACATGATGTAGAGTCAAACCACATATGCAGTCATACATATACCTAGGGTAATGATGATCATCTCATTCCACCATTGTTCCTGCCTCCATATCGCTCCCCATTTCTCCCTCCCCTTTACCCAAAGTTCTCTCATTCTCACCAGCCCACCCTCAATACAGACCAGCATCCACTTATCACAGAGAACATTTGAGATTTGGTTTATTGGGATTGGCTTCTTTAATGCTTGGCTTCTTACATGTAAATTATTTTTTAAAGTTTCCTGTGCAGGATGACAAGGGGTAGAGATTAACAAAAAAAGGTAGAACCATATCCTTTGGAGAGAAGCATAGCTGTGACAATTATGTAGCTGAAAATAATAATCAAGAACCACAACCATTATTTCTGTTTAAAAGATTCTCAATATTTTTTTGCATTACTTTTATTTCTCAATCAATTTAAATTTAATTAATATTCCTGAGGGTTTTATTGACCAAAGGATTAACACATGGAGAAAATATAGGATACATTTTAGTTATTTTACTTTTCAAACAAGACTCGTACATAGTCTAGTGGATTATTTGAATAAGAATTTTGTTTTTGTGTGGTAGCATGTGTTCCTGAAAGTAACAACAACAATAATAATCCAGACCTATTAGAATTAAATTGTATAGAAGCTTTGTGAGCTCATGCCATGCCATATATCTTATACTCTAAAAACATAATAAGCATTACAAATTATATGTAGAATAAAAGATATCTAAATATAAAAAAATCTAGTGAAACAAATTATGTAGGAGTTTCAATTATTCTATGCATATCTATCTCTTGTGTTACAACCATTATTTTACATGTTATTGGTTAGAGTTCCTTCCTGTCTGCCTGTCTAAGACCAAACAGGTAGTTTCATATTGGGCTCTCTTTCTAAAGTCAATCCAGTCAATCTTCTGAGTTTATTCTTATAGACTTCATGAAGAATTGCATGCTTTATTCAGTATTTTTGGTTACCAGACATTCCAATTGCCAAAATGGGCTAGTGCACTACAGATACCAGTGAAAGCATCAGTGACCCTCCTTTCCACAGAATATGAATTGGTGACTCCTAGTTTCTGGGGTATTCATAATCCCTCTTATTAGGAGGATGTGTGACTCTCCAGACATGCAGTGGCCTCTATATCCTTCATTTTTCCATAATGACAAGCAGTAGAAATGCATAACAATCTGACTTATACAAATTGTATTCCCCAAATAAGTGAGTTTAAGTTTTCTAGAATAATTGGTAGAGATGTTATGTCACTATTTAGTATGTTTTACTGTTACATAGAATCTTTGGTAAAATGGAATGCCAAGACAGTAACATGATTCAATACATGACACGGATTAGCAAGCTAACATTCACTTTTATTTAGTAACAAATTCCACAATAACATGGTTATACTAAAAATTTATAAATACCAGGGTATGATGGCAGATGCCTATTACTGCAGTGATCAAGGAGGCTTCAGGAAAGATAGTCGAGGTTTCAAGAGCAGCCTCAGCAACTTACCAAGGCCATAAGGAAATGTGCCTCAAAAAAAAAAAAAAATTGAAGACTGGGGACATCACTTAATGGCTAAGCTACCCTGAGTTCTGTCCACATTACAAAAAAAGAAAAAAAATTAACATTATAAAATCTCAAAAAAATATACAAGTTAAAAATTATTGGGATAGGTCTTCCTCTGATTTAATAGAGCATAAAAAATAGGTTTACTCCAATTTCCAGAAATGAAGACACTTAGTCATCTTTAATTTATGATTTATTCTCAATCAGAAATGAAATATCCACAGTACAGTATGAAAACTATGAGGATTTAATTATTTCTACCACATTAGCTAATGCTATATAAATTTTAAACAAAATATAAATGCAATATCCCACTTTCTATACTTAAATGCCTTCTCGTACAAATTCTTTTTTTTTTTTTTTTTTTTTTTTTTTTTTTTTTTAATATTTGTTTTTTAGGTGTAGATGGACACAATGCAGTGCCTTTATTTTGTATGTGGTGCTGAGGATCGAACCCGGGTCCTGCCCATGCTAGGCAAGTGCTCTACCGCTGAGCCACAATCCCAGCCCAAGTCATTTTTTTCAATACAGTTCAGTACTCCCATTCTCTCCCCTTCAAAGCAACTAAAATCAACAGGTGCACTAACTGATACTCGCAAGTACTGTATGATGATTTGTAGAGTTGGGGTTTTGTTGTTGTTGTTGTTATGATTATTGTTGTTGTTGTTCTACAGGCTAATCATTTTTTCTTTAATTGTAGCCTCCCTGCAGAAGAGCAGCCATTTCTTTCCTATTCTCCCACCACCTCCAGCATAGCCCCTATCCTCATATAGCACTTTAAAAGGCTCTGGCATAGGAACCAAAAATTGATTTAATTCTGACCTATAAAAAGGAAAGATGCAAAAAAAAAAAAAGAACCACGCTTGCCAAAACACAAAATACACGTTTATATTTCTTGAAGCGTGTCAAGAATTCTTCTGGGGAAAACTGAGGTTAAAGGGGTGAGGTACAAAAGAGAGATGGTTTTAGAGAAAACACAGGAAACAATAAAAACGGGATGAAAAGGTTGATATTGGCAACAAAAGATAACCGTTTTTGTTTTTTAAGAGGAAGAAAAGGCAAGTGGAAACCAGTCATTGTTTTCTAAGAGGCCAGGTTCATCTTCTAGATTTTCTCCTCCGAGCTCAACCAATCCCCACCTTTTCTGAGTTAACCAGTCTCCAGGCAAGCAGCGCTTCTTGATTGGCTTAAAGATGTCGAGTAGAAAAGCCAGCCAATCCTGCCTTCAAGTCAGAACTGTGCTATGGAGACATTACAACCACTGCATGGCGAGAATGTGTACAAACCTGTCGGTGCTACAAAGATCTGATACTAGTTCTAAGAGGGTTGCCGAAGGGAAGATTCTTCAAAGCCAATACTGACCATGATCTGACATCTACAATTTTTCATTCCTCTAGCTCTCTTAAGGGAAAAACTCTTGTAACCAAAAACGAATGAGGATAAACAGTGTCCCCGGTGAGATGACTCACTCTATCGAAGTCGGATTTCCAAACCGAGAGCTGGGAGAGGGTCCCGAACAGAGAAGAGCTCGAGAATGGTCCCAAAGTTGCGGTGGGGGTGGGGAGTGGACGCGGGTCTACGACGCACAAATACTAGGGAAGGGGAACGTCTCCCTGCAGAATCCAAAACCCTTAGGTGTGGAGTGAGTGGCTGTGTGTTTGGATTTGGAAAAGTGAGTAAATAAACAGCTCTGCTAGGACTACGTGCTCGGGAAGGTGGCCTCAAGTTCCCAGAAGGCTCCGCCTGGGAAACACCGAAGGCGCGCGGAGGGGTGCAAGGTCAAGCCCCGGCGGAATCGGAGGGGGTGACCAGGGGGGCAAGAGGGGCGTGTCTGGGGCCTGGAGGCCCGCCAGGCACTGGGAGGCCGGGAAGCAGCCGCGGCGCCCGCCTTCGCCCGGCCTCGGGCTGAGTGCCAGGGCCCGCCTCTCGCCGACGCCTCACTTCCCTTCTGTCCCGCGGCCCGGCCCGCGGGCCGGACAGCCCGCGTCGGCCCCCTCGTTCGGAGCTTTGCTTTTAGTCGTAGCGCCACCCGCCGCTGCCTCAGGCCCTCCGCTTCAGCTCGGCGCCCCGGGATCCTTTCCCTCCCCGGCCCCTTCCCGGGCCCCGCCGCCTACCTCCCGCCCAAAGCCTTTACCTGCTCCTGGAGCGGGCGGAGGGCACCGAAGCCGGAGCCGCGTCGTCGAGTGTGCGACGCGGCACCGCGGGTCCGCAGCCCTTTCCCGCCGCCGCCACTGCGCTCTCCGGCGCCGCGCAGGGCTGGCGAGCAGCTGCGGCCGCGGGGGGGAGACGCGCAACGAGCGCGCGGAGCGGGGAGACACTGCCGCTCTCTGTCCGACCGGGGAAGAGCAGCCTCACAGGAGCCAGCCGCGAGAGGGCGGGTGGGCGGCCGCGTGGGGAGGGGTCTCTAAGAGTAGGCAATGGCTGCCACGTCGCCCAGGTGGATTGCCGCCCTCCGCCTCCCCCACACCCGCCGGCTCCCCGCCGCGACCTCTGGTTCGTTCCGGGGCTCCGCCAGGGCGCGTCGACCCGCCCCGTGGGGCCGGCCCGGGCGACCCGAGCCCGCCGGCGCTCCACCTCTCCCGCTCCCTCAGGAGAGCAAGCCCCGGCCTGGCCGGTTCTACGGCGTGGGGCCCCCAGCCCCCGCGGGCTGGCTCCAGCCTGTGGCTTTCCCCTTCCTAGTCAGGGGCACCGGAAGGAGCAAGCTTCTGTCCATTTATCAGGTTCTGGGGGAAGGCTGGAGCCGTTTCGCGCGGTTGAATGTAGCGACCCGGGGTCGGAATTCCTGCCAAAATAAGCAGTTGCTGAACCACGGCAATTTCCAGCCCTCGTTTCTCTCTCCCAAGCCCGAAAATCAAAACAAACACAAGGTCGTACTAGCCGGCCGAGCTGAGGGAGGAAATAGCAGCTGGGGCGGGCCCGCCAGCGTGGGGTCCCGGCTGCAAGTTGGGAGGGACGGCGGGCGGGCCGGACGGCCCCGCACTGCTCGCAGGGGCTGCTCACTCCGGGCAAAGAAGGGCCGCAGCCGTGGCGCCCAGCGCGGAGACAAAGGAGACGGCGGCCGGACCGAGGCTGCCTGCTCCCTACCCGCGCTGCCAACGTCTCGTACAAATTCTTAAGTCAATTAAAATATAAGGACTTGATAAGACTTTACTTTTAATATTTTTCAAGGTTTTGTATTTGTGGTAAATATTTTGGTGTTATCTATATATAGGCATGTATTTTGGGAAAAAAATGTCTTCAAAATTTAATACAGAATGAGGTTTAAGATGAAGAAAGTTTCAATTTGAATATAGGCTTATTTTTTTAATGTTTTTTAGAGTTTCTATGCACTATGAATTCCCTTATGTTTGGTAAAGTTTTGGAAATGGAGAAAAATTTGTTTCATTCTTTCCACTTGTACCAACTCTCACCAGTATGAATTCTCAGGGGCTGAGTAAGATGTGAACAACTGCTGGAGATTTTTCTCTTTATTATTTTTATTTAGTAAATGTAAAATTTCTCTGCTGATTCTTCTGATATGGTATACAGTTGAATCATCCAAAATGTAATCGAACAATATTCTCATTTATAGAGCTTATCTCCCCTACAAATTCTCTGATATTTAATAAGCGATCTTTGAACTTTTGCTACATGTGTAGTGCTTCTCTGTAGTATGAAATTTCAGGAGTTTGATGTTTGAACAACTTCTAAAAGCTTTGCCATGTTCTTTAAATTTTTAGGGCTTTTCTCCAGTATGAATTCTTCAGAGATTAATAAAAACCGATTTATTTTTTTTTGCATTACACTCCTTATGACACATATATAGCACAATTTTTGTATCTCTATACAAAGTATGTTCTCGCCAACTTATGCCAATATACATGTTCTTTTAACTGGCATTACAATTCTTAATACAATATATACCAACATTTTTCATATCTCCATTTGTATAAAAGGTATGTTGACATCCAATTCAAGTCTTCATACATGTACTTTGTATAATGATGACAATTACATTCCACCATCCTTGCTAATCCCTTCCACCCCTCTTCCCTATCTAGAATTAATCTAATCCTCCCATGCTCTCCCTCACTACTGCACTAACCCCCCCACCCCCTTATATCAGAGAAAACATTCAGCATTTGCTTTTTCGGGGCGGGGACGGGCTGACTTCACTAACATTATCTTCTCCAACGCCATCCATTTACCTGAAAATGCCATGATTTTTTTAATGCTGAGTAATATTCCATTGTGTATCAATGCCACATCTTTTTATCCATTCATCCACTGAAGGACATCTAGGTTGGCTCCACAGTTTACCTACTGTGAATTGTGCTGCTATAAACATTGAAGTAGCTGTGTCCCTTTAGTATAATATTTTTAAGTCATTTGGGTATAGTCCAAGAAGAGGAATAGCTAGATCAAATGGTGGTTCCATTCCCAAATTTCCAAGGAATCTCCATAGGGCTTTTCAAATTGGCTGCACCAATTTGCAGTCCGACCAGCAGTGTATGAGTGTAACTTTTTCTCTAAATTCTCACCAACACTTGTTGTTGTTTGTTTTCATGATAGGTGCAATTCTGACTGGAGTGAGATGATATCTTAGAATAGTTTTGATTTGCATTTCTCTGATTGCTAGAGATGATGAGCATATTTTCATAGTTTTGTTGATTGATTGTATATCCTCTTCTGAGAAGTGTCTGTTCAGGTCCTTGGCCAACTTATTGATAGGTTTTTTTTTTTCTTGTTTTTGTTTTGGTGCTTAGCTTCTTGAATTCTTTATTATATCCTAGAGATTAGTGCTCTATCTGATATGTGAGGGGTAAAAAATTGTTCCCAGAATGTAGGCTCTCTGTTCACCTCAGATTGTTTCTTTTGCTGAGAAAAACCTTTTTAGTTTGAATCCATCCTATTTATTGACTCTTGGTTTTCATTCTTGTGCTATAGGAGTCTCATTAAGGAAGTTGGGGCCTAATCCCACGTGATGAAGATTAGAATCTACTTTTTATTCTATTAGATGCAGTCTCTGGTTTAATTCTTAGGTCCTTGATCCATTTGGAGTTAAGTTTTGTGCATAGTGAGAGACAGGGGTTCAGTTTCATTTTGTTGCATATAGATTTCCAGTTTTCCCAGCACCATTTGTTAAAGATGCTATCTTTTCTACAGTGCATTTTTTGGCACTTTGTCTAATATAAGATAATTGTAATTTTGTGAGTTAGTCTCTGTGTCCTCTGTTGTGTACCATTGCTCTACAGGCCTGTTTTGGTGCCAGTGCTATGCTATTTGTTACTATTGCTCGGTAGTATAATTTAAGGTCTGGTATAGCAATACCACCTGCTTCACTCTTCTTGCTTAGGATTGCTTTAGCTATTTGGGTCTCTTATTTTTCCAGATGAATTTCAGGATTGCATTTTCTGTTTCTATGAGGAATGCCATTGGGATTTTGATCGGAATTGTATTGAACCTGTATAGTGCTTTTGGTAGAATGGTCATTTTGATAATATTAATTCTGCCTATCCATGAGCAAGGTAGATCTTTCCATCTAAGGTCTTCTTCTATTTCTCTCTTTAGGGTTCTGTAGTTTCCATTGTATAGATCTTTCACCTCTTTTGTTGATTCCCAAGTATCTTATTTTATTTGAGGCTATTGTCAATGGGGTAGTTTTCCTCATGTCCTTCTCAGAGGATTTGTTTCTGATAAACAGGAATGCCTTTGATTTATGGGTGTTGATTTTATATCCTGCTATTTTTCTGAATTCATTTACTAGTTCTAGAAGTTTTCTGGTGGAGTTCTTTGGGTCTTCAAGGTATAAAATCATATCATCAGCAAATAGTGCTAGTTTAAGTTCTTCTTGTCCTTTAGTTATTCCTTTAATTTCTTTCGTCTAATTGCTCCGGTCAGTGTTTCAAGAACTATGTTGAATAGAAGTGGTAAGAGAGGGCATCCCTTACTTGTTCCAGATTTTAGAGGGAATGCCTTCAATTTTTCTCCATTTAGAATGATGTTGGCCTGAGGCTTAGCGTAGATAGCCTTTACAAATGTTTGAACCTAAAGGGGTGTTGTATTTTGTCAAATGTTTTTTTCCTGCATCTATAGAGATGATAATATGATTCTTATGTTTAAATCTATTGATGTGATGAATTACATTTATTGATTCCCATATGTTGAATTAACCTTGCATCCCTGGAATGAATCCCACTTGATCATAGTGCACGATCTTTTTGATATGTTTTTGTATTCGATTTGACAGAATTTTATTGAGGATTTTTGCATCTATATTCATTAGAGATATTGAAAGACTGATTTTTTGTTAATAGTTCATCCACATTGTTTTCATTCATAGATCTTCTGTCAAGAATAAACTCTCCTATGGTCAGTAAGCAAGAACCTTTCATTTAAAATGTTGCCATTTCAAACAATTTTTAAACGTATTTAGTCTCTCTAGTATGAATTCTCTGGTGTTGAACAAGGCCTGATTTTTGATTAAAAGCTTTGTCACATTCTTTACATATGTAGGGCTTCTCTCCAGTATGAATCCTCCGGTGTTTGATAAAGCTTGAAAGATGCTTAAAGGATTTACCACATTCTTTACATTTGTAGGGATTTTGTCCAGTATGAATTCTGTGGTGTTCCACAAGCACTGACCTTTCACTGAAAGATTTGTCACATTCTTTACATTTGTACGGCTTCTCTCCAGTATGAATTCTCTGGTGTCGAACAAGGTTTGATTTCTGATGAAATGTTTTGCCACATTGTTCACATTTGTAGGGCGTCTCTCCAGTATGCATTCTCTGGTGTTTGATAATGCTTGAGTGATGCCTAAAAGATTTGCCACATTCTCTACATTTGTAAGGTTTCTCTCCAGTATGAATTCTCCAATGTTTGATAATGCTTGAATGATGCCTAAAAGCTTTGCCACATTCTTTACATTTGTAGGGCTTCTCTCCAGTGTGGATTCTCTGGTGATTAGTAAATGCTGAAATATGCTTAAAAGCTTTGCCACATTCTTTACATTTGTAGGGCTTCTCTGCAGTATGAATTCTGTGGTGTCTAGTAAGTGCTGATCTTCGGGCAAAAGCCATGCCACATTCTTTACATTTGTAGGGCTTCTCTCCAGTGTGGATTCTCTGGTGATTAGTAAATGCTGAATTTTGCTTAAAAGCTTTGCCACATTCTTTACATTTGTAGGGCTTCTCTCCAGTATGAATTTTCTGGTGTTGGAAAATGCATGAATATTGCCTAAAAGCCTTGCCACAGTCTTTACATTTGTAGGGATTTTCTCCAGTATGAATTCTACGGTGATCATTAAGTAGTGATCTTTGACTAAAAACTTTGGCACATTCTTCACATTTGTATGGTTTCTCGCCATTATGAATTCTCTGGTGTTGGACCAGATTTGATTTCTGACTAAAACATTTGCCACATTGTTCACATTTGTAGGGCTTCTTTCCACTATGACTTCTCAGGTGTTTGATAATGCTGGAATGACGCCTAAAAGCTTTGCCACATTCTTTACATTTGTAGGGATTCTCTCCAGTATGAATTCTATGGTGTTCAACAAGCACTGATCTATAATTAAAACCTTTGCCACATTCTTCACATTTATATGGTTTCTCTCCAGTATGGATTATCTGGTGTTGAACAAGATTATATTTTTGATTAAATGATTTGCCACATTGTTCACATTTGTAGGGCTTCTCCCCAGTATGAATTCTCAGGTGTTTGAAAATGCTTGAATAGTGCCTGAAAGATTTGCCACATTCTTTACATGTGTAGAGCTTCTCGCCAGTATGAACTCTCAGGTGATATGTAAGTATTGATCTTTGAATAAAACATTTGCCACATTCTTTACATTTGTAGGGCTTCTCTCCAGTATGAACTTTCTGGTGTTTATTAAGATCTGATTTTCGATTAAAACCTTTGCTACATTCTTTACATTTGTAGGGCTTCTTTTCAGTATGAATTTTCTGGTGTTTAGTAAGGTCTGATTTTCGATTAAAAGCATTGTTACATTCTTTACATTTGTAGGGCTTCCCTCCAGTATGTTTTCTGTGATGTTCAGTTAGCAGTAATCTTTCATTAAAAACTTTGTCAATTTCTTTACATTTGTATGGTTTCTCTCCAGTATGAATTTTCTGGTGTTGAATAACAAGAGATCTTCGATTAAAAGCTTTGCCACATACTTCACATTTGTAAGTCTTCTCTCCAGAATGATCCCTTTGGTTTGGAGTAAGGGTTGAATTTTGTTGTAAGGCTTTGGAACTTTCTTTACATTTCTCAGAGCTCTCATTAACATCAATTTTCTGGGATACAACAACTGAGCTTTGATTAAAAGCTTGGCCACATTCTTTACATTTGCAGAGTTTGTCACTGTTATGAAATCTCAAGGATTGAGAAACGGTTGAGAAATTGTTAAACTTGAGACTTGCTTTACAATTACAGGGCTTCTCTTGGGCATGGATGCTCTGATGCTTGACAGGGAGTGATTTCTGATTAAAAGTTTTGTCATATTCTTTAAACATGCAGGGTTTATCACTGCTGTAGTATATGTGGTATTTACTAAGGGTTGGGCAATCAGATACTTTGATACAACTTTTAAAGTTTTGGGGTTCTTTCCCAGTACAAATTTTCTTGTATTGAATGAGGACTGCAAGTGGATTAAGAGCTGTTTCATATGTCTCATATTTGTAAGATTTGTCTTGCTTATGAATATTTGGATCGGTAACAAGTTTTAAGCACTGAAGAGAAAAACTACCGCGCTTTTTATCTTTGCAAAACATCTTTGGAAAATGAGTATACAGATGTTTTCTGGCATTGTGACCAATGATAAACTTTCTATGAGGCTCTTCATATTCATAATTTTTATCAGTAATATACATATGCTGGTAATAACCTGGGATAGAGACCTGGCTAAAGATGTTACTTGTTTCAATACATATGTAGAAAGTTTTCCAGAAATCTGTATCTGAATTTTCATTAAACAATAGTGGGTAAGTAGGGACAATCCCACAAGTGTTAAAATTGTATGCTTCAGCACATGAAGGAATTATCTGTTTATTGTTGACTAATGAACACTTTGTAAAGAAACTCTCAAAATAATCACGTTTAGAAGATAGTCCTTTAGTTTTAAATCTCTTGTCTATAGAAATGTTCCAAAGGAAGTTTAACTCAAAGCTACATTTGAAATTGGTCAAGTTAAAAATTGAAGCATGGACTAGATCTCTTCTCAGATTTTCCATATTTTCTTTCAGAGAAAATATGTGCTTCCAAAATTGCTGTAGATTTATTCTTAAAGACATACAGAGTTCTTGAAAAGTAACAAGCATAAATGGAAGTATTTTCTGAGATATTAATTGTTCTTGATATCTGTTACCAGTAAAATTTTCATTATGAACAGTCACTGATAATTGGTTTTGTCCCTTATAATATGATTTTTGAACTTCATTCTCACTTATAATTTCCCATAATTTTCTTGTTGGTAAATAGTCAAGGTTGCAATTCCCATATCTTCCCTTTATTACTTTTTGTAATAAATATGTTATGCCCCGCTCTGATGAAAATTCTTCAGTATGATGAGAAGTTATGGCTGAAATAAATATAAATAAAATTGGTATTACTTAATAGACTGAGGTGAATATATTTTGCAAATGTACCATATGAAATTATAGCACTGTCGGGACATCAGCAGGAGAACAGTTTAATAAATACAATGCCACCATTACTCTAGAAATACATAAACTAAGTAAAAGTGTACAGACAAAATTACATTGTGAGAACTACCAAAACCATATTAGAGTACATGTTCTTGCTCACATCCCACATGGGTGTTTCTGTTGGAGGGATGGGTGGGCTGAGAAATAAAACATATGAAAGTAAAACCATGATATATACACAAAAGAGAAGAAATGTTTTACAAAGTTGGTGCAATGATGGGTTAAGCCAATCATAAGGGGGTGGCACCCAACAAAGATAGAGCCAGGACTTGCTGTATTTATAGCAGTATCGATCAAAGGGAATTCACAGGTATTAAGATTTCAGTGTGGGAGGATTCTTGTCTCTGTACTTTCTTCTTCACACAATAATAGGATATGGGTGAGGGTAGGCAGTTTGTTTCGCTCTTAATGGGTCATGCCCATCACTGATGCTGTTCTGAACTGTAATGGAGCTATGTAGGAAGCCACATAAGCCACACATTCTCAAAACAGCAGGATTTCTGCTGGGATTTCCAGACACAAGACTTTCCTACCTAATGGCTTCAATGTTGTTTTAGTTCCCACACAGCTCACAGGTGATTTTCTGCGTATCCCCCTTATTTATTTTTTAAATGCAAATGATGGGCAGTTATTTAAGGATCCTGGATCCTTGTTCTGAGGGCCCAACAACCTATTATCATGATACAAAAAAGAACTAGTAGCAAACATATCATTCCAATAATACACGATGCATAATATGTTGAAACATATTTCAAGGTTTAAAGCAAAAGGAGATTGAATGCAGTCTCACAGGCCATAGCAGAAAACCTATTTGCAATTCTAGCCTACAAAGTCAGGCAGAGGGCCATTTATATAATGTAGAAAATCTCAGGCTGCAATTAAACACCAGAGATCTTTAAAAATACAACTCCACTGGAAGTTAGAACATTACCAATAAAACTGCCAGAAGTCATGGCATCCTTACAGGGATGTCCTTTGCCAATTCTTGGAGACCAATCCAAAAATATAATCACTATTTCTAGAAACTTTATGTTGTACTGGCATGACATTTGCACATTTCATTCATTTAGGAAAGGTACAAAATTCTATTGCAGAACAATTGGAGCAGTAAGGTATTGGTAAATGTTCCATGGAAATGACTGGCTTGTTATGAGAACGTACTATTTTAATAACTGTCCTGACATATAATCTGAAGTCCCATGGGCCAGCATGATTGGCTGGTCTAGGTCCCCCATATATTCTTTCCCTCAAAAGATAGTTTTAAACAGCCAGCATGTTTATCATGGAACCCGCATAAAGGTAACTGCTCATTGTAGCCAATATAATGAAATCCAGTTACATGGAGGGGTGTAATGTGAATATCTGTAAAACATCCCATCATATCAGGATCATTAGTAAATATTGGGATGGATTCTCCAGTCCACACCACCATGTGTACTACAGGTGGATATGGAAAATAGGTCCAATGAGTTTCTACATGGACCCCACATCCCGCGACAGTTCAATAGAGTTATCATGACCACAAACATTGTGGTTGGAGATTTAATATCTCCTTTTTGTTGAACCATCTGCTCAGTCTTTTGGATAAGATTCTTCAGTTGCTTACACACTGGCAGTTTGAGTGTTTGCATGGCAGGGCCATCCATGCTCATCCTTTTCCTCCATATTACCTTACTATTCCTGCTGGGGTGAGGATTGACATCTCTGGTTTAAATTTTAGTCATTTGAATGTTGGCTCTAGGTCCATGTTTGATGGCATGTTTCAGTACCCAAATAGGACAAAATGAACCTTCTGGGAAAACACAAGCATGATCTCCACCCCCTATTATCACTGAATCTGGTCCTTTGCACTATCCTGTTTGTAAATCTTTCCACCAAACTAGGACCAACAGACCTGTTACAGTGGAAGACTTGTCTCAGCAGCACTATGGCCTTCAGAATCACAATTTTAAAAATTTAGAACCAAAAAAATCATGATTAAGGTTATTTAGTGGGGTCTTATCCCCCCCTTTTTTGTGTAATTGTAGCTTAATAAATAAGTGAGCCCACTCTACAATGGCTTGATCTTGAGGATTATGAGGAATGCCTGTTTTATAATTAACATGAAATTGGTGACAAAACTTGAAAGAAGAACTAGTTCAAGCTAAAGCATTATCAGTTTTAATCTGTGAATGACAGTGTAATGCTGCAAAAGCCCATAGGCAATGAGAAATAATATGTTGAATAGCCTATTTTTCACAGGCAGAGGCAAAGATAAATTAAGAACAAGTATTCACAATAATATGAACATAATAATTTTTGCCAAAATGAAGCATGTGAGTTACATACATTTGACATAGCTGATTTGGCAATAAACCATGGGGATTATCCCCTGTTGGTGAAGACGGAATATGTATAACACATTATTAATACTGGCAAACAATTTGATAAGCAAGTAGAAGAATTCTGATGATGAAAAATGTGTGAGGCTTCTACAAAATCAAATAAAGATATTTGATGACAAACAGCAATAAGTTTTTCAATATTATCATTAACTGATGCCAAAGGATCTGGAAGCTTCTATAGAATATGCTCTGATATGGCCAATGAAATGAAGATTTTTGATGCATTTGAATTGTCATTTGTAAAGTATGGAACAAATGAAATGATGCTTTTGGTGGTATATCTACAACAGTAGCTGTTTCAAAATGTTTAGGAACTCCCACAATATATACACTATCACTATAAAACACTAACTGGCTCATTAGTAAAATGAAGTAAAGCATATGAGGGTTTGAAGTTCTGCTCACTGTTGAGTAGTTTATGTTGTCTGTATTATCTCAGTATGAGCACGGCTACAGAAATCTGCTTTTCCTGAACTTGAGCAATCAGTAAAAACTGCCATTGCTGTGGCTACTGGATGAGCACATACAATTTCTTCAAAAAATAAAAGAAGTTACAAGACCAAACTGAACAACATTATCATGAGAATGATGACTTCCTACTTGACTAGGAAAATAAGCAAAAGCTGTTTTCAAAATATTGGAAGATTGCCAGAGCCAACTATGCTATTGGATAGAAAAGGAGGTTACAATAATAGAAGGCTCTGATCCAACCAAATGTAAGACTCATGTTCTACCTTAATGAGTAATTGAAAATCACAAAACCATGTAATGCAGTCAAGGACTTTGAGGAGAGTGAGATAGCCAGATCTGGCTAAAATCCAATTTTTTCCCCCTGTCTTAGTAGGTAATTACCTTCGTTCCCTTCTTGCACACACACTTATCTGAGTATTAGTTTATAAATCATAATTTAATTGTTGCTCCAAATCACAAATGATCCTGCCCAGTCAACAGTTCTAAAGTGATATATACTCCATGCATTCTGTTTATCTCTGCCTGCTCAGAACAAAATTCCATCCAATTAGATTTCCACAACAAATATCCACATCCTGAAAGGCAAGCTTTCACCAGGGTAACCCAATAAGTACAGGACAGGGCCTCAGTACACACTGATTCTACCAAGCTTTGAACAAAAGGTGAGCTTAGGCCATGCATGAAGCAAGTGGATTTTAACCCTTTTAATGTTTTAAAAAGAAAAGAAATATGAATTCTTATATTTTGGTTTGGATTACGTGGATCTAACTGCCCAAAAATAGGGTATAATTTGAATCCCAATAAATTTTCCCCACTGTTTTGGTGGCTCTAAGGCCCTGTTGAAACAAGAAAAATTTTACACCATACCACACCCCACCCCCAGACTTCACTGCCTAATGGCTTCAACAATGTTTTAGTTCTAGCACCGTCCATGGATGGCTTCCCAAAAATGGTAAACAAGATGAGTCCATTACTAAGGAGTGTAATATAATTTCCCTCCCTAGGGAGGGATACTGTGTTACTTGTCAAACATAGTCTTTCCTTCTTTGTAATATAGCACTGTACAATTAGGGAAAAAATCTACCTACTCTCTTCTCTCAGTGAAAAAAGGGAAATGTAAAATAAATGCAAACATATGTGACTTTCTTGGGGACTCTCTAAAAACTGGTTTCTATCTTTCACGACAAGGGTCCTGGAGAAAATAGATATTTAGATGACAATAAAATATATTCAACAGAGGTCTATGGACTCTTTAAAACTATATATGGACAAAATTTTTAATTGGAAAAATACATGTCTTGAGAAGATTCACAAGAAAAACAAGTTTGAGAGACAATTAAAAACATGGCATAGCCTATATCTGTATTACACAGATGACACCCAACACATGACGATCAAGGTAAATGACTTGCTTTGGATTTTTTAAATTTTTGTTATTTACTGAATTATTTCATTGACAAATTAAACTTTATGTATTACTAGTTATATCATGGTATTTTTGAGTATATATATATATATATATATATATATATATATATGTATATATATATATATATATATATATATATATATATATATCTCCAGTGAATGAAAACCTGTATTATTTCTTATAATAATCATTTTGTGCTTAGAAAACACTTGTTCATTCTATTAGCATTTATCAGGAATACAGCACAATACATTCACTACACTCATGTGGTCCAACAGAACTCTCAACCTTCTTATGCCCCTTAAAATAAAATACTGCAGATGTAGAACAACACTACACCAAACACAGTGCCTGGGAACATCAATTTACTTATCTGAGTTGGTTCCAAACTCAGATGCTCCTGCAACTGAATTTTTTTGATCTGCTTTATTTCACAATAAATGACAAGATTTTTTTTACAACTAATAAGAACAATTCCATATTTTTCTCATTCAATCATCAATGGGCACATAGGGTGAGTCCATAACTTTACTATTGTAAATGATGCTTGCAATAAACAGTGGAGATATCGCTTGAACATGTTGATTAAATCTCCTGTGGACACATAATTAAGATTTGCATTTCGAGTTCACATAAACGTCTACTTTTAACTTTTATTATATATGGTTCTTGAGATTAAGCCCAAGGATACTGTACCACTAAGTTATGAAACAAGCCCTTTTAAACTTGTTAGTCACTAAATTGTTGTAACTTGTCCCAAACTTGAAACACTTGTATGGCTTCTAAATTAGCTGGGATTGACAGTATGCATCACTCTTGTCTATTTTTTAATAACATTCAAACTATTTACCAAAATGACTATAAAATCCATCATTGGCTGATTTTCAAATGGACAAACCAATTAAAAATAATACACCACACACACACACATAAATGAAAACAAGGCTTAACCAATGTAACAAACTAAAGCAGCAGGAATTAAACATTAGAAAACTGAGAGTTATGAATTACCTGAAGTATAGAAAATAAAAATTTAAAATAAGTTTAGTGAGCTAAACCAGAATACAGAAAATTGAACAAAAATCAGAGAAAAATTATTGATACAAGCAGAAATTTTATATTTCAAAAATATAAAATTTTATATTTAAAGAATTTTATACTTTAAGATCAAGGGTTAATGTGCACAGCTATAATCCCAGCAAGTTGGGAGACTGAGCCAGGAGCTTCATAAGTTTGAGGTAAGCCCCAAGTTCATGAAATCATGTCAAAAAAAAGGGTTTTTTTTTTTTAAATAAACATGAGGTATAAACCCAAAATCAAAACCTAGGAAGTCCAATTATCTCCAATTGGTGGCGGGGGGGCATGAAAAGACTCAAAGCAGGTTTTCATCAAAGACTAAAAATTCACAAAGAGCTGGGCAGGGTGGTACATGCCTATGCAAAACCAATGATTTGGTAGATTGATGCAGGAGAATCACAAGTTCAAAGCCAGCCTCAGCAACTGATCAAGAACAACTAAGTGAGAACCTGACTAAACAATTAAAAAAAAAAAAAAAAAGTTTTGGATATGTTGCTCAGTGGTTAAGTACCCCAGGGTTCAATCTCTAGTACCTCCATAAAATTCAAAAAGAGAAATACTTGAGGTCACAAAAAAAAAAAAAAAGATGTAAAGCCTAGAAACGTATTTCTATATAATTATTATGCAATTCCTTAGGAAGATTTACAATACAGAATGGATTTCTGAATATATGTTCTTGGTTGGCATTTTTTTTCTTTTACCAGTTTGACAATATTTGATCTGTAAATAGCGAAGAAAAATAAACACTTTTAACATATATAAATGCCTCCAAAGAGCATCACCACTAGATCTGTCCTCTAAAACTACTAAAATAATCCATTATAATGAAAAATAAATCTGTACAGCAACACAAATTACATGAAATTTTAAAGTTCTCTTGGGGAAAAAACATCACTTTCAAAGACAAAACACTTAATCTGGCAATACAATTTGAAAGACAAAAGCATAAAAATCAATATAAACTTGTTAATGTATATGCAACATTAAAATAACTGTAAAATTATCAAAATTGTGAAAATATATGAACAAAACAAAATTTTATAATAAATCAAATTTAATTTATTACTAGCTCAAAATACAGTGTAAATTTAATGTAATTTTTAAAAATTATTTTTAGTGTTAACAGACCTTTATTTTATTCATTTATTTATATGCAGTGCTGAGAATTGAACCCAGTGCCTCACACATGTGAGGCAAGCACTCTAACACTGAGCCATAACCCCAGCCCCATAATGTAATCTTTATAAAATCTTATGTGAGTTACAAAACAAATAGCCATACAATATGCAAAGGGATATGGGAAAGAAATCAAAGCATGTCAGTCTGAAAATCAATGAACCACAAATTAACTGATTAAGAAAAGTAGAATAAACAATTATAAGAAATAAAGAAACTCTGAAAGGAGTAATTCTTCACTTTTAGAAATTTGTTAGATTGTACCTGCAGTATTATAAAACACCAATCAAATCACAAAACTTGACTAATAGAATTTAATCTAAAAAATACTATTGTATGTAGTGTATAAAATGCTTTAAGTGTAAGAACACAAATAAAATGCAAAAGAATATGAGAATATTGCATACAACATTAACCAAAAGAAAAGTGGAATAAGAAAATTACAATATGCAAAACATAGTTTGAAATAACAGTTACATGGGGCAAAACAGATTTTTAATAAAGAAACTGTGACAGGTAGACTAGAAAATTATATGACGATGAAAGTAGCTAGGTGCTCTAGCACACACCTGAAAACCCAGCAGCTAAGGAAGCTGCTTAAGGAAGCTCAAACCAGCCTCACCAACTTAGAAAGGCCCCAAGCAAGTTAGGGAAATCATGTCTCAAAATAAAATATAAAAAGGACCAGAGATTTGGAGCAGTGGTTCAGCACCCTTGGCCTCAATCCCCATTACCAAAGTACATTAATTAAACTTAAAAATGAAAACTTTTTTCCCCCTCCATTACTACAATAACAGTATGAACACTTGTAACTCACATCGTACTTCCCAAATATAGAAAGCAAATATTGAAAAAACTGGATAACAAAATAGGAAATAACATTGTAGTATGAAATAACATTGTAGTACTAGGAGATACAATGTCTAGCTTCCTGTAAAGTCAAACAAAACGGCAGTCACCAAACAGAAAAAAAAAAAAAAAAAGAAAGACTCAGAAAAACTATTTTGAACAAATTACATTTACAAAAGTAATGTTCTCAATAGCAAATGAAATATTATACTGGATAGAACAACTCAGGTTATAAAAAGTTAATATATATGAAAATATTAACATTTCCTACATATTATGGAATAAAATTAAAATCAAAAGTGAAACAGGGACTGGGGTTGTAGCTCAGTGGTAGAGCACCCACCTTGCACCTGTGAGGCACTGGGTTAGATCCTCAGCACGACATAGAAATAAATATTGTGTCCAACTAAAACTAAAAAAATATTTTTAAAAAAGTGAAAGTGATGTTAGAAAATGCATAAATATTTCATAATTAGTTGATTTGGTCTTTTTCATGAATTGAAGGGCAAAATTAAAAGATATTTCTACTCCTCAAAGTTTTCTGGAAGTTCATGCAATATCTATTAAACTCCAAATGTTATTTTTCCCAAAAAGAGAAAAAAGATATTCTACAAATTGTTATGAATAACTCAAAAATATTCAAAACACAACCAAATTGGAACAATGTTCTGACTTAAAAAGCTACAATATTCAATAGTTAATACTGGCAATAAGACCACTAGGCATATAGAATTCTAAGTGAGTATGGTAGTAAACTCAAAGTTTATGGCAAATTAAGACACTTGCAATTGTTAAAATATTATTCAAAAGAGACATCACATCAAAGCAAACAAAATATTCCTTGAAATAAGTAAATAAGAAAATTTAAAATATATAAACTACAGAATATTTTTCAAGTCCAAAAAGGTAGGAAATTTTGTAAGAGCTATAATAAGGAAAACCATAAAGCAGACTTTGATAAAAGAAATAAGTCACTAGAAGCTACTGACGTGGATCTGGGGTTGTGGCTCAGTGATAGAGTGCTCACCAAGCATGCACGAGGCACAGGGTCCGGTCTTCAGCACCACATAAAAATGAAATAAAGATATTGTGTCCACTTAAAACAAAAAGTAAATAAATAATTTTTTAAAAGAAAAACACTGAACTGTTCTACTAGTATAAATAAGATAGCTAAACTTAACAAAATGGAGAATAGTATTTGAGATGGAGGAATATAAATAAACCTTGTTTTTATGAGATTTCATTTTTTTTGAGATGTAAAATTTCTAAAGACATATTATATAACAATTTGAACTAAATATATTTGAGATGTTGGAAATAGCAAGATTTATTTGTGGTTTTGATCACAATTAAAATTTCAAACACTATACAAAAGATAAAACATTTTCTTGTCTGCACAAAAAAAATGCCATTTTTTTCCTAAAAAGCAAGAATTGAAACCTAAGTTATTAAGGATAGCCTTTAATTTGCAATCCTCCTGCATCAGAATTCCAAGTAGATGGAATTACATGAATTTTTATTATCTATATATTGATGAATTTGTTCTAATGTGTAGCATAAAGCATTTTAAAGGTAGCTTTCAAAATTTTGCAGTTTTGTTCCAATTTTGTTTGCACATTGGTGCAACCACTCTAGAAAGTAGTATAGAGATTCTGCAAAAAAAAAAAAAAAAAAAAACTTGGAATGGAATTTAACCTGGTTATATCACTATGTGATATATATACAAAGGAGTTAAAAATCAGCTATCACATTGACACAGACACACCAATATTTATAGCAACACAATTCAAAATAGCTAAGCTACAGAGCCAACCTAGATGTCCAATGAAAGATGAATAAATGAAGAAACTGTAATATATATATATATATACATATATATACAATGAAATATAAATTGGCCATAAAGAAGAATAATTTTGTGACATTTGCTTGTAAGTGGATGCATCTGGAGACCATCATCTACATTAAAGAGCCAATTAAAAAAAATAAAGATTGAATGTTCTCTGATATGTGCATGCTAACCCATAACAAGGGAGGGTGGGGAGGGGAAAAATAGAAGTTTATTGGATTAGACAAAGAATGAAAAAAGGAAGACAGAGGGCTGGGGATACAGCTCAGTTGGTAGAGTGCTTTTCTTGCATACACAAGGCCCTGAGTTCAATCCCATCCTGCATGCACACACACATACACACACACACACAAAGTAGGATAGAAATAAAGGAGAATGAATCTGATTACATTCATATATACATATATAAATACAACATGGTGAATTTCAACATTGTGTACATCCACAAGATTGGTTTCCCAATTAGAATAAGATGTATTCCATGCTTGTATAAAGGATCAAATGGTTTTTACTTTTTTGCATAACTAAAAATAACAAATAAAAGGAATTATTGTGGGAGAGGTTTTCAAGATGGCAGAATAGAGAGGTTGTCTTCCTG
Organism: Marmota flaviventris; assembly: GCF_047511675.1. Classification (NCBI taxonomy): domain Eukaryota; kingdom Metazoa; phylum Chordata; class Mammalia; order Rodentia; family Sciuridae; genus Marmota; species Marmota flaviventris. Next base: position 158,767,216 of record NC_092498.1, on the reverse strand, counting down.
GCTGCTCTGTGGTGGGAAAACAAAAAAGCAGACACACAGTTTTTCCAAGATGGGTTTAAAAAAAAAAGTGAGGAGTGACTTGGAGAGTTGGGGGTTGGATATTTTAAAAAATTAAAAAAAAAAAAAATCCCAGGCAACATAGCTGCTGCCACAGCCAGGCTTGAAACACCAGCCAGAGTTGTTCCACCATGAGCACAATGGAGGGATAAGGGAATTAAAGAAGCCTGTATGGATTCTTGGGAGACCCAAAGCATATCTGGAAACAGCATTTAGATATCAACGACATTGTCCAACAAACCTGAAAGATGTAGTATCCAATATCCTGCTGAGGAAGAGTAGCTACCATCCCTCCAAGAAGCATGCAGAGGACATCATAAGGAAACATTCTGCAGCCACAGCAAAGAGGCTAGCAGCAGACAGAACCAATGCCTAATAAATCCAAGTTTGGCCTGAAATACAGGCCCAATAAATAAACGCACACTGAATAACATATAGTGTTCTTACATGACCAGGACAAAATCAAACATGGAAAGAGGTAGTCTCTTAACAGACTACTGGTCATGTTCAGCCTCCAGACACCTCCCTCTCCAATCTGGCTCCTTACAATACTAGTGAGAGAGATGCTTCTGGTAAGGAATTTGGAAGAACAAGGGGGAAGAAATTGGAGTCTGAATCCAAGACCAGGAACTGTAGGGTCTCCATGTGAGGTATGGGACTCACAGTTGGCTCCCCAACACAAAAAGGGAATCCAAATGAAATCCTTGGGGTATAGTCTTTCAGCCTGGACCAGTAAGTCTTGGACTCTGGAAGTGTGCTTATTTAAAATCTCCAAAACAATGGGGTTCAGTGAAGAGTCTGGAGCCTACTTCAACCTAAACACTGCCTCCAGGAATTCTGACAATTATATTACCTCTTGCACTCCAGCAATCCAGAGGTTGGAGCATTATGCTCAAGACAACACTCCAGATCACTTCAAAAGGCAGAGATTCTGAAAGAAAAATAATAATAAAAAACAGTAGAAATCCTCAAAGTGAAGAAATCAATAAATCAAATAAAAACTCAATAGAAGAATCAGCAAAAGACTAGACCACTTGGAAGACATAAAATCAGGCAATGAGACAAAATACATAATCTTGTAAATGAAGCTAACTATGCAGAGAAGATGTTAAGAAACCATGATCAGAACATCCAAAACATATGGGATGACATGAAAAGCGGAAGTTTGGAGATTTATTGAAATAAATGAAAGAGCAGAGATCTAAACCAAAAGAATACACAAATTTTTCAATAAAATAATATCAGAAAATTTCCCAACCCTAAAGAATGAAATGGAAGATCATATAGAAGAGGTTTACAGGACACTAAATGCATATAATTAGAATAGGCCCATACCAAGACATTATAATGAAAATGACTTACAGAATAAGGATAGAATTTTAAGGGCTGGGAGAAAAAAATATCAGATTACATATGGAGTGGGGGGAAATTGGGATCTCAGTTGACTTCAAGCCAGACATCAAAGATAAGAGGTCCTAGGATATTAATACCACATTCTTAGGGGAAAAAATGGATTTCAATGAAGAATACTATATCCAGAAAAATTAAGCTTCAGATCAGATATAAAATAAAAAACTTCCATGATAAACAAAAGTTAAAAAAAATTCACAACTCAAAAGCCTGCACTACACAACATTCTCAACAAAATATTCCATGAAGATAAAATGAAAAACAAACCAAAAATCAGCAATGGGAGGAATTATGCTACAGGAGTAATCAATCAAAGGAGAAATTATTTCAACTTAAAAACCAGAAATAAACCCAAGTGGCTGAGAATACATATCATATCTAAATCATAACCTTGAATGTAAGCGGACTAAAGTCATCAATTAAAAGACATACACTGGCAGAATGGATTAAAAATGAAGATCAAACGATATGCTGTCTCCAAGAGATTCCCCTCATAAGCAAAGACATCCACAGAATAAAAGCAAAGGGATGAAAAAGAATATATCACTCACATGGATTTCCTACACAGGCAGGAGTTTCTGTCCTCATAACAGATAAAGTTAACTTCAAGCCAAAATTAATCAGGAGAGACTAAGAAATACATCTCATACTGTATAAACAAATAATACATCGACAAGACATAACACTTGTTAATATTTATGGAGCATCTACACATACCAGACAAACCCTTCTCAATTTCAAGAATCAAATAGACCATAGCATAATAATACTGGGTAATTTTAGCAGACCTCTGTCACCAGAGGACATATCCTCCAAAGAATAATACAAAAAACTAAAAAGTACAATCAACAATTTAGATTTAAAAGAAATATATTGAGTATTTCATTCATTAACAAGTGATTACACTTTCTTCTTAGCAGCACATGGTTGCATCTCTAAAATAGACTGTGTAGATTTTTTTTCAATTTTTAGATTATCCATTTTATTTATAAGTGGTGCTTAACATTTTAAGCCAGTGCCTCACATATGCTAAACAAGCAATCTACCACTGAACAACAACCCCAACACCAAATAGAAGATATATTAGGCCACAAAAAATTCTATGAAAATTTAAAAAAAAATAGAGAATATACCCTGCATTCTAACAGATCATAATGGAAAAAACAATTAGAAATCAATGATAAAGTAAAACAAACAAACAAAACAAAACAAAACAAAAAACTGAAGCTAATCTAACATTGAACAACCAATGCAACCAATGCATAGCAGAAGAAATCAAGGGCAAAAAACAAGTTGATGACGATGTGGGGAAAAAGGCACACTCATGCATTGCTGGTGGGACTGCAAATTGGTGCAGCCAATACGGAATGCAGTATGGAGACTCCTTGGAAAACTGGGAATAGAACCAACATTTGACCAAGGTTTCCCACTCCTTGGTCTATATCCAAAGGACTTAAAAACAGCATACTACAGGGACACATCCATATCAATGTTTATAGCAGCAAGATTCACAATAGCTAAAGTGTGGAAATAACCTAGTTGTCTCTCGGTTGATGAATGGATAAAGAAAATGTAGTATATATACCAAATAAAATATTACTCAGCAATAAGAGAGAATAAAATCACAGCATTTGCAGATAAATGAATGGAGTTGGAGAATATAATGCTAAGTGAAGTTAGCCAATCCTAAAAAACAAATGCCAAATGTTTGCTCTAATTTAAGGATGCTAATTCATAATGCTGTGGTGGAGAGAGGATTAGATGAAGTCTAGATAGGGCAAAGAGGAGGGAAGGAAAGGGAGGGGCGTAGGGGTAGGAAAAACAGTGAAATGAGATAGACATCATTACCCTGAGTACATCTATGGAGACATGAATGATGTGACTCTCCTTTGTGTACAACCAGAGATATGAAATTTTGAGCTCTATACGTGTTATAGAATTGTAATGCATTCTGCTGTCATATAATAAATTAAAACAAAAAAATGTTCTGAAAAAATAAATAAAATAGATAAACACAGCCACACTAATTAAGAGAAAGAGAACAAGTCAAATTACTAAAATTTGTGATGAAAAAGGAAATATCATGATGGACACTACTGAAACACAGATGATAATCAGAAACTACTTTAAAAAATTATAATACAATAAAATATAAAATCTTGAAGAGGTCGACAAATTTTTAGAGACATATGACGGAACCAAACTGCATCAGGAGGACACATACAATTTAAACACATCAATTTCAACTAATAAGATAGAAGGTGCTATCAAAAAAAAAAAAAAAGCCAAGGACCAACTGGATTATCAGCCAACTTCTACAAACCAAGTGGATTCTAAGCCAAATTCTAGCAGAAATTCAAAGAATTAACACCAACAGTCCTCAAATCATTTCATGAAAACAAGAAAAAAGAGAACCGTCCAAACTCATCTCATGAAGCTCATCCTGATAACAAAAAGCAGACAAAGACACTTAAAGGAAAGAAAACTGCAGACCAATATTCTTGATGAACATAGATGAAAAACTTCTCAATAAAATCATGGCAAATCACAAACAAAAACATAATTAAAATAAGTGGAGTTCACTCCAGGGATGCAAGACTCGTTCAACATAAGAAATCAATAAGTATAA